>NW_026535858.1:0-2400000 GCF_028551555.1 Melozone crissalis
TGCACGCTCACCTGAAGGAAGGGGATAAATCTGTAAACGTCACTAAATACATAAAAGGGCATCCCCATTGTTCCAACACTCAGGAGGCCATGCGGCCAAGGTCAGAGCTCTCTGCCCACCGAGGACACGGCAACCAGCATGGCCCTTTGTCCCACTCTCCAGCACGGACCTGTGAAGCCAGAGAGGAGTTTACAGAGACCGGGAGGCGGCGGGACGGGGCGGGCGCCCGGCCCGACCTTCCAAAGCTGGCGGCAGCGAGGGCGGGGAGCGCCACGGCCCCGCTCCGCCGCCTGCCCGCCGCCCCGGGGCCACTCCGCCGGGATTGTCCGGCCCGCGGTCGCTCCCAGCACCTGGAGCAGGGCGGGCGCGGGCTCGGGGGCTGCAGCCCCGTTCCGACGCCGCTGGCTCCCGCCCCTCGCCCTTCCCACGCTCGGCAGCCGCGTCTTTCCCCCGCCCCCGGCGCCCAGCGGCGAGGGGCAGGGCGCTGGCTCGGGGGGTGCAGTACCTCGCTGTGGCCACAGGGGGGCAGACTCACCGGGGTGTGCGAGTTTGCCGCCCTTTTGGCCGCCATTTTGAGAAGGTCAAAGAAAGTCCGCGACATTAGGGACACGCCACACCCCAGATGGCGGCCGTGAGAGGACCCTCGGCAGAAACAGGCGTTTAACCCAGATGCCTGTCAGAAACCCGCGAAATGCGCCCGCCCACGACGCCGCTGACCCCACAGCCTGTGTCGGGTACACCTAAAACGCCACAGAAAATCCCACCGGGGCCGCGCCGGCGTCGGTATTCCATGCAGGCAGTCCAGTTACACCCACACCGGTCCTCCACTTCCCCGCCCTTTTCGCCGCCGTGTTGAGAAGGTCAATTAAAAGTCCGCGACATCCGCGACGCGCCACTCCCAAGGTGGCGGCCTCTCGGTGCAGGGCTGCAGTACCGCGCTCTGCCCACAAGGCGGCAGCACTGCCGCACGCCCCAGCCGGGGGCGCAGCGCGCCTCGGGGCTGCGGGCAGGGAAGGCGGCGAAAAAGAACAGGGGCGGCCCCCGCCGAAAACTGCTCTGAAATAAATGCCAAACACCTGCCTCTTACCCGACCAGAAACAAACAAGCCCCCTTGATTTAAAGCCATGTTTAAATAAAGGTTATATTTCTATTTTTCGTATTTATAGTCACATGCATATTTATAGTGGACATTGATGTAGCATGTAATTTATATAATATATTCTGTCTATTCCTATTGTTTATATGTATTTCTCTTTTGTGTTATTTATAAATATCTTTATTGATTGTATATTTCTATTTTTAAAACTACATTTCTACAATACTTTTATTATTTGAAATAAAAATCCCATTCTAACCAAATAAATACAATAAAACCTCTTTTAAAATGTATTGAAACTTTTTTATATTTATAGTTTGCATGACTATATTCACACTTATATTTATAATCTATATTGATGCATTATATTCATAACAATATAAATATGTATCCTATACAAATAATAGAGATAGATAATGTAAAAATAACTTATCATATCTACTGCTACAACTTATTTTTTTCATATATTTCTAATTTTGATATTAATCTTTAGCTATTCATGATATATTTCTATACTTAGATTTCAACCTTTATATTATTATCATTTATAATTTTTATACTAAAACTCCTGCTTTTGCCAAATAAAAAACAAAACTCCCCTTTTTTTTTAAACTACTGTAAAAATATTTTTATTTTTATATTTATCATATCTATAATTGGTTGTATATTATATCACATTGATGTACTATACTTATATCTATTTTATATCTACTTCCTATAATATATTAAGTAAGATATATACAGTTTTACTTGTATTATGGATTGTATCAATTGATGTTATTTCATATTTACAAGTATTTGATCATTTTTTATATATCTGCATATATTTGCAATACATTCCTATTTTTATATTTCAGTTTGGCTTGTGTCTATATTTATATTCTCTATTTATATATCTATCAACATACATAATACTCTATTATGAAATAGAATATCTTATTGTAACATATAATGACTTATGTTACATGTTACATTTTGAAAAGAGATCAAATATATAAAAACAAAAGTGGTTTATTCCCATTTCCACACATCTGTTTCACTTAAATATAGTTACAGTTATAGCTGTACATTTAAAATGCGATTCCTAAATATAATGACAAAACAAACAGCATCGAATTCCCACCAATATCTTCCAAAACCTTCAAGATACCTCCAACAGCAAACAACTGCCAGCGAAAAAACCACACAACACTCTTTTCGATAACAGTTCTCATCACGTCAGAAAAATGGAACCAAAGTAAAAGGAAACCCTATAGAAACACACACAGCAAATCACAAAAACTACTGAAAAAGATGAAACCAGCCTAATGAACTCCAAACAGTGCCACTGATCCTGAACGTTACTAAAAAAAATAAACAAAATTCTACAAAATTCATTCATTTCTACAAAATTCATGTGTATGTGGCTGTTATTATCTAGGAGTTACTCTCCTACTGATTTACTTCAAAGCCACCTAGATTTGGCACCTGGGGACACCATTTAGTGGTGGGCTTGGCAGTGCAGGGTCAGCACACTTGATAATCTTCAATTGATACTCTTAAAGCTCTTTTCAAAAGTAAATGATTCCATGGGCTGGAAGGTGGCTGAAATATTAACTTACTCATCACTGGAAGCACCCCCTTAAAGATGGTAACTGGTTTAATGGGGCACCCTTCCCTTTCTTAGGAAGCTCTTCATTCAACTGTTCATTGTGCTCCTGTACCACAGTAATGTCGCTGTGAATACATAACCTACATAAAATGTATGTTTGCACAACATATTGCAGAGATCAATAGGGGATTTGGCATGAAATAGGAGCACATAAACCCCATCATTTCAAATAGAAAAGTTAGTAACTACTTGAAGGAAAAAAAAAAAGTACATTGCTGGAACAAATTTATCATATGTGCATTTTAGGTAGGTTTTACACCTTTTTTTAGGTCCTCTGTCTTTATTCCAGGGAAAAGAAATTCAAGACACAATTTTATTACCTTTGTACTATTCACAGTTTTATTACCTTTGTACTATTCCCATCAAATAAATCTAGCTGTAAGAAGGTCTTTCTCTGTTTTTCAGAAGATCATTCTTGAAATGAAACTTGCTTTTCATTTCAGTGTAACATATCCTGTTTTAATAAAGAGTTTTGCTTCCTATTGAGAGCATTTTGACAAAATAATAAGGTTGCTTTTGTTTGCCATTTAATTTACCAGTGGATCGATAGAGTTAGACATAACTGCTTCTGGTATTAAAACTCACAAATTCCAGGGGAGCTGCAGGTTAAATTGTAAACAAAATATTTCATTGGCATTGATCTGAAAAGCAGACTGACAGCATTGCTAAAATTCATCAGCTTACAATTATAAATCTCCCCAAAATGACAAGAGACAGATTTGATTATTTTGCTTTGAAAGGGTCATGCCTTTAAAGCTGCAAGAGTTGATCGATTTATAAAAGATCCAATGAACTGCATTTTGCTTTAGTTCCTGTCACAAGTCCTCCTCGTGATTACCCAGGCTAGGTCAGCTTATGAGAGTGACTGATCACTTTGCTCTCTATTTTAGGCAACATCAAATTTACAGGATTTATGACCCATACTAGATCATTAGTGATATAAAGATTACAGGTAACCTGAATTTACTTTATCTACCGTGATACCCTGCCAGAAGTACAGCCACTCATTATGCCACAAGAGTATGAAAAAGTGCCTGAATTTCATCCTCCTTTTGGGCACTACCCACCAAAGTTACAGTGACAGCTTATTCCCTTAAATAAACAAGAATTTTCACGTACACTGTAGGTGACAGAAGTACTGCCTTCTTTACCCAATTCCCCTCCCACACCTCTTTTCTCTTGCTCCAAGAAAAACCCGAGTAGGCCGGGTCTTGACACAACCTTGACTGTTCTATTTCCATCACTGATTGTGCACATTTTAATTGCCAGAGAACATGGAACATTAGCAAATTCCAAAACAAGCACCAGGCCTTATAAACCTCTGAATGGAAGCGCTGGTAAAAGAGAACCCTTCCCTGAAAAGCACTTTGCAGACGTTGGTTACTGGATTCCCCCATTACCACACAAGTGGGATTCCATTTTGACTGCTGATATCCCTGTCCCTGGATCACGCTGACCCCAACCCCAGGGTATCAGTCCCTCTGCTGTGCTGATGGCTGAGCTCCCAGCAATGACAGAATTCTCTGCCTGGTGCCAGGAACCCAGGAAGCCCCAACTTCCCTCTGGAACCAACGTTCCTCCTGCAGCTCTTACAGCCAGAACAAAGGCAAGGAGACAGCAAGACGGTGGGATAACAGCTAAACCCCAGTTCCCTGTGCAGGTGTGCACAGCCTCCAGAGAGCTGCTCATTCCATTGATGAATTCCTGCAGCGCTTTCCTGGGAGCTTACAGGGCTAGGGAATGTGAGGGGGAATTCTGGTGGTGGCGTGTGGGTAAGCATGAGTAGGAACCCAGCCTGAACACCAGTAAGTAACAGAACACTAATGAAGTAAAATACAACACTGCTTTTAGAATTATTTTTGTCTCTTCCTGCACAAGACAAGTTCAGATGCCTCCAACTCCTGTCTAACTACATCTAAAAAAAAAACAAGCAGACAAAATTTTTTTAAATGGTAACACTTTCAATAACAATGGTAAGGTTGTAAAGGTAACTTTTTTCTTAACCTTGTACCAATCTGCATTATCTACCAAAACCAGAGCTGTGCTCTTTTCCCTCAGATTGTATGCACAGCGTTAATTAGATTAGTTTTTTCAGCCAGGTTACTATATTATTTAGAATAAGGTACTGCACAACTTTCCTGTTACAGCCATAAATAAAGAAGCATGGCTATAGGGCCATATGTATGGTGATAAACAGGAATATAGAAATTATTAATGTTGAAGTTATTATTAATGGAAAAATGAAAAAGCGCAATGGTAGGTGCAAAGTGTGAAAGTGAATACCTCTACACTTTGTTTAAAGTACTAGTGGTCTCTAAAAATATTTTCATGAAGTGAGATTATTGTTAGTGACATTTTTTCCTGATTTGGACAAGGTTTGTCAAAGAAATATTGTTAGAAAGACCAGGACAACTCATAGCCATTACTACCACGAACATCATTTTGCAAATGAAAGCTTCAAGTTATTTCTCTCATCCGCTTCCTGAAAAGAAAGCACTTTTGCTATGCAGACAGTGACCAACGTGTGCAGTTAAAATCTTGCTAGAGCACTTCAAAGGAACCTTAGTGACTTATTCTGGTTGTTTTCTTCTTTACAAGGAGAAACAAAAAACCATAAGAGATACCTTCAAAGACGTTCGCCTTTCTCAAACTGCCCACCACTGACATTCTAGTCTTGAAACTTACATTAAAGCAAAACCCCTCCTCTAAAAACTCCACTTCTACTGTTCAAACTGTCCCTTACTTCTATTGAAATATAAGATGTTATGCTACAAAATGTACGTTCAGTTACAATTTTGCTTTACTTTTATGCACTAGATGGTTTACAGGAATTCAGTCCACTAAAAGTCAGCTCAGTCAAAATGATAACTTCACCAGCACTTTAATCTGTCTCTTATTTTAAGCTTTATATCTCTCCTTGTTTGAATCAAACGCCTTCCAGCCATTCTAAGCATTTTTGTGTCAGTATTTCAAAGTTCCCTGTGTTCTAAAAAGCTACAGATGAAGCTGGTGCTCTATAGCATTATGTAATCAACTCATCAATTTTTTATAATTATTTCCAGTAGTCTGCTCCCATCATTCTACATGGAACTATCTGCCTGAGGCCACCACTCAGAACGTTGTTACTTTAAAGCAGATGCGGGCAACACTTTGCTCTTTCTTGGCCAATTTTTTTTTTCAATTGTGTTTCCATTTTTTTGCTTAGTCATCCATAAACAGGACTCTATTAATAGTAGTTTTGAATAACAAGTAGAAATGTACAACGTTGCAATATTTGCTAAAGTTTCAGCTTCACATTTACAAACATGGCTCAGTGCAATAGGTGCAAGTCAGAAACAAGGAGATAAGCAAAAAACTCCATACCTTTTTACTGCAAATTACCCCATACAGGTCTTGTTAAAAGGATCAAGCTTCAGTGGGAAAGCAGAAATCCTGAAAAACAGCAGTGAAGGCATACATACTTCAAACAGTGAAAGAGAAGGAGACTCATGCTTGGCATTAGTAATAGCAAATAAAAAATCAGCATTGATCTGGAAGTTGTTACTCACCAGCTAAGCCCTTGGTCAGAGAGGAACGGGACAGCAGTTGTTCTTGGCTGACTTTTAAACACCTAAGATGTAATTTTTATTTCTTACGCACAGGTTTCTAGAGACCTGAACAAAAATATTGCTACTCTGCACAGTCTATTACAGAGACAAACCTTGACTTCTGATCTCCAGCCTAAAAGTTAGTCATTTCTGCTTTTGAAAACGTGTGTGAACAGGCATCCACCCTCCTACACACACTTTACTGGGATGTATAACACCATACGCTAAAATCCAGGAGTTTTTGCACTTCTACACCTGATTCCTGGCATAGGAATTGCAGATATCACCTACATTTTATTCAACAGTTAAATTAGCCAATACAACCAAAGTTTGATAGTCTATGTCTCTTGAACTCCCTAAAAGGGACTGTTGCTCTTGCTCATGTAAAGGCATCCCCAGCCACAGCAGTCAGTGAGCCAGCATAAAGGACACGTGGCTGTGCAGCCACCCCTCACGGTGCCAGCAGCACCAAGGGAATGCTGCCACTACCTCGTGGCTCTGTGCCACTGGGAGATTTCCCAATGTCACTGCAGTTGGGACGGCCCCAGGAGTTGAAATTATTAGCTTCCACTCATTAATTTTGATGCTGGCTGAGAACACCTTAATGCATTTTTGTGCAAAAATACAGTAGTAACACGCTTGAGTTCCATCAATCTGGACACCATAGACATTTGCATTTATGTTTAATCACACCTTAATGACAACCATTAAAGGTAGGAATGTGAGATTGGTAAGCAGGGCATTTTACAGAGTCATCTTTCTGGAGATGTTCTGTTGTTACTATATTACAAAATTGCCATATTTCTAAAGTTTTGTACCTCCTTGATGTTTCCCACAGGCAGCTCCTCCAGACACTGGCCCTTCTTTCTCTCACAGCAGCCAACCGACTCCAGCTCCCCCCAACCAACCAACCCACTCTTTTATAGCACTCTTCTTCTTATTGGCTACAGCTGTGGCCTGGTAAAGTCAGGCCTGTTCCCAAGCTCTAATAATTAACCCAGCTGCAACTCCTTAAGGGGTAAGATTACTTCCTATACTGCCTTTATTTTCTTATATTGGATCCTCCTACAATATTTTATATTTTCTGGTTAAATTATTTCATTTATATCAAGCCCTCTGAGCTTACTGTGACCTCACTTGCAGCCAGTCAGCAAAAGCAACAAACAAAGAAGATTTGCACAGCACATTTCTCTTTTTACTTAACTGCTGACAGAGCCCTCATCCAAAGATTGTTTTGGAAACAGTTGTCTGACTCACTGAAATAGAAAGGAAGTTTCATCAGGAACTGGAGGGAGAAGGAGCACCACAACATGCAGTTGCAGCTGGGAAGAGATGGAGTAGCTTCTGAAACACATCAATGCCTATGGTGGTGTCTGCAGACGGACAGACAATTGACCTTAATGAAAGAATTAAACCTCAATTTTAAAACTGCTGGTGCTGTGATTGGGATTTGGATTGATATAGGTAGGTTTGCAGACAGCAATACAAACTAATGATCTGACAGAAACCACAGATCTGAAAGCCTTTTACAAAGTAAGCAGCATCTGTATCAGTACTTCATAAATGGAGTAATACTGGCATAAGATAATGAAATACTTAGGTAATTCAACAGGCAAATTACAGACTTCAAAATAAAAGCTTAAGCCTGTACATCCTCTATCAGCAATGAATTTATGGACTTTCTCTGTTAAAGACATTAATATGATAAAATTTAGAAAGGTTCAATTAATCTCTCTATGGCTGGGGTTTCTTTATTCTTTTTTGAGGTACAGGTTCAAGCAGATATTTAGAAAGGAATCATGAGTTTTCTCCCTGCAACAGGCCAAAGTTTAGGAAGAAAAGGCAGCTGAAAGCAGAGTGTGTGTCTGGGACAGAATTAGAATGCCCTGGTCTCTTTTCAGGCACATTGCCAGAACAACCCTGGGTTTGTGTGGGAGGGAATGGGATCCAGGTAGGCTTTCTTTGAAGCAGGAGCTGGTGGGAATTTGTGTTTTGCAAACCTGCTGAGAGAAGAGCTCTATCTTTCTGCCCCATGTGGCCTGAGTCACACCTGCAAGCCAGAATTGGGTTTATGTGCACACAGCAGAACACTCTTATACACAGACTGTCATTTAAATACTTCTTATCGATGTTCATTATTTTTTAAAAACTCCCAAACTCTTAACCTATATCTAATGTAACAGCGCATCCTCTTCAGTTCTTGATAATTCTTTAAACCAGTTGTTCTTACAGAAAAGATTTTCTTTGACAATAACATCAAAGCAATTCACTTTTGTCACCCATTCCCCAAGCTAATTTGTCGCTGGGAGCTCTGCACATCAGGCTGTATCAATCACATTACACTGCAATGCACCAGCCATGCCCCAAGGCATGAGTGATGTAGCTGAGAGGAGATGTCACAAACACTCACATTACTGAGATGCTTGAGAAGCCAGAGGATCAAATTCTTGTCTGATATGAAGTGGCTTAACTTGATTGGGAGAGTCTGGGAGATTTTCTCTTGGGGGAGAAACTCTAAGACAGGATTTGCTTTATCTGCCAGCATTACACCATTCCTTTTGATTCTGTGTCATTTGCTGTACCGCTATATGGGTCATGTAACAGGAGCACATTCAGCCTGTGTTCCTCCATGGATATTTGACTAGCATGGAAAATCACCTCCTGGAAGAGCAGCTGGTGGAAACTGACCTTAGCAAAAGTGAAATGGTGGTGTTTGGAAAAGAAAATGTTTCAGAAGTTTTCACAAATCTTACCATTTGTATTTGTTAATCCAGTGCACATGCCTGGGTCTTGTAGGGTCCCTCCCAAACTTTGACACTGATGAATCACGAGTCTCCGAAAGGAGCCTTTGCCCTTCCATTTTATGAGTTTAATTTTGCCTGAGGACCGTTTCCCACAGCAGGGTCTGGATTTACCATCACATCTTTGTGACCAAATCAAGAAGAGACAGCATGACCTCCCCACTCACTGCAAGCCCATGCCTATGCTACTTACATAAATCAGCTGAGGGCATTCCATACGGCATGGCAGTACAATCTAACAGCTCAATGAGAAGAAAAACATCCCAGAATTCAATATTCCTGTTAGACAGAGAAGTCTAGAAATGCATGAATAAACTGGTCATAACTTTATCCCTCCATGAGGAGTGAAATATATGTCATTTGTACTGTCAGGTAACCGAGAATACAAAAAACTCAAGAATATAAGACTATCAAAAATATAACAAAAGACAGTTAAGTATTACCAGTACAAAAATGTAAATAAATAGATAAGAACGGTCTAAACGTTTCCTTTTTTTAACTTTACAGTGAAGTTTATTCCCCACTGGAAAAATGCTCCTTACAATGGACTATAATACCATAAATACACATGCAAGTCACACCCTTTGATGTCTTCTATAGATTCATATCTCAATAAACCCATCAAGATTAGGTGTGATGGCTTTATTTCTTTGTGTAAAAGAATCTCTCGTGATAATGCCTTATCACAAACCCTGCAGAACTTCAGCCCAACACACCCAATAAATTCACACAAATTCAAGCTCCTGGATTCTCTCTCCAAATGATTCTGCATTTTTGTAATCTGATTCAAAGACCAATAGCTTCAGGTTAGTCAGAAGAGTCTAGGACATGAACAAATACTGCAATGGATAGAGATACCTTACCTGGGCTAGTTCTCACATCAAAATTCATGAAAACCTCGAGAGCTGTGAACTGCAGCTGCTGAGGCACCGTGCCTGTCTGGACATCCTGGAGTCACCCCTGCACTGGGACTGAGGCCCCTTCTCACCTGTGCCCTCCACACTCACAGCCAGACCAGGTCTCCTCAGCAGCTCCATCCCAGGATCCCCACAGTGCAGTCTCAGACATCACGATCCTTAACATACTCTATTCATGGTGCAATAAGAAAAAGAGCAGCTCCAGTTTGGTGCCTGGAATGAGGAGCCCCACACAAAGGAACCCCTGGGTTTTTATACCCCCATAGTGTGAGCGCTTGACAGTCTGGAGTCCTCATCTCCCGCTCTGTCTGCGCTGGTCACCTGCACTGATTGCATTTCTCAGCTCTGGGAAGTCACCACTGTGTGTCACATCCTCCAAGCAGCTCTAACAAAGGAGTTTGCCAAACAGATCTGCGAATTCTCTGCCTTAAAAGTGTCTCATTTTCCCTTGTGATGGGTTGTTTCTTACACACATTCCTAGTGACTCATAATGTTGCTGCTTAGGCTCCAGACCATCTGTGGAGGGTGAGCACTGTCCACCTCCACCAGGGCTTTTGATTGTGTAGAGAAGGCTCAGAAAGAAGAAAAGAATGGGCCCACCTTATACTTACCACAGAAGAAAGGAAAATATATATTTTACAAAAGATAAGGCCCAATAAAAATCAGATGTCAAATAAATAAAGACAGAACTTGGTGCAAAACAGGAAATAGGAAAGACAACACCCCTATGACACCTGGACTATGTGTCAGAACACACATTGACATATGTGTTCACCTACCTTGTGCTGTGTCTCCTCTAATAGCACTGTGCACGAGTAAGACACATACAGAATGTGCCAAAACAGTGCCAAAAGAGGCAGCACCTCAAATTAACCTTCTGAAATGTAACCTTCTGAAATGCAG
Source organism: Melozone crissalis (assembly GCF_028551555.1). NCBI lineage: Eukaryota > Metazoa > Chordata > Aves > Passeriformes > Passerellidae > Melozone > Melozone crissalis. The sequence goes on from NW_026535858.1 coordinate 10,956, forward strand.
TCATTTGGTAAAATTCACCTACTAATTCTAGTGTTTCAATATGGAGTTAGAGTACGGATGCTCTTGTGTGATACTGTAAATTATGAGCATTTATAAATAGCTTCTGTTTCATTACTCTGCGGCTCCAGTGAGGTGCAAAGGACAAGTCAAATAATGAAAGTAATTGCGGATGATAAAAAAAGAAATAATTAGCTTTGTAATAGAAAAAAATGTCTGTAGCCAGTGCAGGATGCTAAAGCCAATTTTAGCTTCATTAATTGAAGTAGTTATTCAGCATCCATTAATTCAGTACCCAGAATTTAGAAGTGGCACCTAATCAATAAAAAGAAATGAGTATTGATAGGGCAGGACCTGCGCAATGCTGTGTTTACAGTGCCCCTGAGGCAAGCTGGATCCTCCATGAAAAGATCCATAAACTGAGGCAGAGGCTGAGGCCCTGCGTGCAGAAAGCCTCAGTGGTGGGGATCAGGGAAGGAAGGTGAACACCCACCCCCGTGCTCCTGACGGCACTGCAGAGCTCTGCTGGGGCTGAGCCCAGCCAGGGATTACCTTTCCAGCAGAGCCCGGTGCTGCTCCGCAGCGCTCGGCCAAGGTCCGTCCGTCAGGAAAGGGCTTCCTCTTCCCGAGGCTCCGGCACTCCCCTCTTGGTCACTGGGAGAGAAAGAGAAAACTCCCCTCTTTATCAGCAACAACACAGCTCTGCAAGCTTTGAGTGTGCCTGACTCATTGCTCTGATCCCAAAATAAAAGGAGAATTGGAATAAAATCAGATTTTTTTTTACTAAATATAAAAAACAAAAAGAACCCCCAAAATCTAATCAAAAACTGAATCAAAACTAATCAATGAAAATTCCAGGCCAAATCATGTCATGCAGAAATTTCAGTAACAGCTATCAAAAAAAAAAAAAAAAAAAAAAATCACAGTCAGCCCCTTGATCAAATGCTAGATTTTCTCTCTGATACATGTAACACAACGTAAGGGTAGAATCACACATTCCAAAAACCTGCATTACTGCAAAACTGCACATAACACTCACCTTCTCAGAATTTAAAGCAGCACTGTTTGTATTAACAGACTTGGGCTGATTTTATTGAAGGATGTATAAGAAACAATTAATGGGTTTTGTCATAAAATATGTGACCGGATAATAGAATGTCAAAATAAGCATTATTTGATGAAAACCACATAATTTAAAAAAAGACTGCTTCACTTTCTTACTACTTTTACCCCACATTTTTGATTAGATTAAATTTGGCTTGAAAACAGCCAAATGTGATCTTTTAGTACTGTAATACATGTATTTTACTGTTGTTCGTGAAAAGAGAAGGGAAAAAAAGCAGGAAAAAAAAAATCTGTTTTCTACAAGATGGATATACTACATAAGTTGTTTTACAAAATGATTGCTTCAATGATTTTACCCTCAAGAAAACATTCTCTCTAGAGTTTAAATCAGATTATCTAAACAAAATAATTTTCAAGCTTTTCTAATAAAAAAATATTTCAGCCCTGCCTACTCTACAGTTTGTCTTCACCTGGGCTTTTGTTTTCTGTGTTCCTTGTTTTGGCTCAGAGCCTGGATTTCCAGGTTCATTGGTCAGCAGTGAGAGTGACTCAGTGAGGTGACATTCTTCAGCTTCCTGGGCTGCCTTCCAGTCCACACTATGAAGAGATTTCAAACTGTCTCACTTCCCTTAATTGCTGATTTAAAGGGATTCACAAAGCGGAACTTCTGATAAAAATGTATTCCTGCAGAGTCTTGTATTTCTCAGATTTTATAGTACCTAAAATAGAACTACCTAAGCACACTGATTTGGCCTTGGTCAAAATGATTGAGCTGACACAAAAGCATTAATATCAGTGAAGCAAATCGAAATAAGGAAATCAAAGATTTCCTGACACCTCAAGCTATTTTTCCTTGGGATCCTATACCCTCTCTATTGCTGTTAAAATTGGCCCTTCCCTCAAATCACAATTTTGTTTTCATTTTCAAAGCAATTGGCCTGCCTGGAGATTTCACTGCACTCCTGATGTGCACACCTGATTTACACACCCAGCAGCTTTGATTTTCTGCACCCTTGTGCCGGTTTTTAGCCGGGATACAGCTTGCATGACCTCTTGTTCAGTCAGTATTTTACAGCCTAAGTTATTTTTTGCAAGAACTATTCTTCAATGGCTGCTGTTAGGTAACTAACTGAGATAATGATAAAGATATTTTTGTACATATGAACTTCTCAGGCAGCCTGGTCAGTAAATCTTACTTATTAGTACCAGCTATGGATGGATTTGCCAGCACTGAAGAGTTTAATCAGGATTTTTAGGTAGCTGTGATTAGAGAGCAGTTCTTGTGGCTGGGTTCATTGGGGTTTTTTAAACAATAAAAATTGACACCTCTGACCTCACCCTCTTTATTTTGATGAGCATTTAATCTGTCTTTAAAAAGACCACGTTTGTTTAAATAATGACTTCCAATTTGTGCCTGGAAATAATGCAATCCAAGGAAAAAGACTACAGTCTTTGCTTGAAATTCCAATGTTTTGAGACGATATAAGAGTTGATTCTGTTCCTAAATGCTGGTGCTGAAATTAAGATTGATAAGTAAGTATTAGAAGAAAATAACTTTGAGTTACATGCAATAGCATTTAATTGCATCATTTAAATTCTTAAGCACTTCAATTTTATATTGATTCAGGGTTTTTCATAATTAATTTGCAGATTTCCAGAATGCATTAGGATGAAACTTTTAAATGGCTGGATGGTTATTAATGGATGATATAAATACATTATTCATTTTTTTTGTTGTCATGGTAAATGGCACTGAATACTTCTGAATGAATAGTAAATTAAACATCATCCCATGAATTCAAAAGCAAAATGCATCCCCCAGTAAAAATTTGTTGTAATATAGAATACTTGAGGTGCCATTTCATAATAAATACTCTGTAACAAAGTGTTAAATATGGTTAATGTCACACTTTCCTTTTCTCTAGAAAATGGCAGGATCACCCAGGCAAAACTGAATTTCAAGCAGCCAACCTTTTCAAAGATGCCAACGCCAGCAGATCTGCTCCAGTCCAGAAATAAATTCTCAAAGCTCAGATTGCCTAAGCAATACTAAAACCTGCAGCAGCACATTAATTTTAACCCAAGTTTTGGTTTGTGTGAAAAGCTGAGTACTAAACCCAGTTATCAGTATAAAGTTGATCTAAAGGTTTTTCAGAACCTGAGAGAGTATCACAGATTTCCTGAGATCTTTCCTCTACAGTTAGGTGAAACTCGTACTCTAGACCAGACAATCTCTTCTCTGGAAACTTTTCAAATCTAGCAAGAACCTTTGAAAACACACTGCAGTTATTTAGAATGATAGGTCAGCAACATGCAAGCAAATAAAGACAACAAACAAACAAACAAACACCCCTAACAACCCCAACCTTTTTTCCACACACACTCATAGACCACAGTAAACTTCTTTAAGAGTGAGGAATTACCATAGACTTTTAGAAATGGGCTTTTTGCTTTAAACCAGCAGCCTTCCCATCTGGTCTGCGCTCATTAGGAATGCAAGAAGAACACATCTCACAGTTCCATCAGCACAGAGCCAAACCAAACTGGTTAAATGGCTGGGTAGGAGCTTCCCATGTTCCTACAATGGTATTTCCAGCTGTGTTTCCCATGTTTGTGACACATACAAGGAAAAACGATGCCCTGAACGACAGGGAAGCTTTAGAGTGAATAAAAGCTTCTTTGTATCTGCTGTCAGACACAACGATCTGTCAGGGCAGCACTGCACCTCATTCTCCTGACCTGGACCAGGAGCTCAGTGCAAAAGTGAAGAGACAGCACAAAAAAAACCCCAGTGTACATTCATTTGGAATTAGAGCAACACTTTGGGGTAAAAGAATCTACTCCATCTATCATTAATACCTCAGCTGCTAGAAATTAGTGTGAATTTTATATACCGAGATATCACTTTTATTAATATCTGGAAAATCTAACAAGTGCTGGGGAATGCTGAGGTCAGGAAATGACATCTGGCTGGCAAGAATAATGAATAAAAATACCCCTTTAAAAAGTTAAGTTAGTTGGGTCTGAATCAGGAAATATCACAAATGCAGAATATAACGGGTGAAACACTAACAGAGATATTTGAGGAGCAATCAAAAGCAAGAGCAGATTTTTAAATACGTGAAAAGCCGCCAGACTGAAGTAAAAAGGAGTTGCTTGCAACACTATCAGAGAAAAACGGGGCACACAAAACAATTCCTTTTCTTTAACTAGAGATGAGATACTGTGAGACTGCAGCAAAGCAGCTCCGCCATGAGACTTCCACAGACTGCTGGTGGTTCAGCCTGAAAATGGGAACAATTGTGGTTTGAGTAAGATGATTTCTATGCCATGTAGAAGAAATTTCCTAGAATCCTCCAGACTTCTAACAATGTAGCAGTCGTTAAACGTGCAGGAGATAGATAATAGATGGCACATGTAAAAATGTATTGGTTATATTACTTAAGAAAGCAAACATTGCATAAGATAGCACTTGGTGTTGGAGATGCTATGTTAGATTTAAAGCAGATTGTCAGTTTCTACTTTTCCCCATTTCTTCAAGTTTTTAAAATAAAATTCATGCTTTAAAAACATAACTTGCTTTATAAAAACACCCTCAGAATAAACACCTGCACACATTCTATAAATCAATCCATTTCTTTCTTAAGTTTCATGCCAATGCTGCACGGTATTTCTCTGTTCCATTTCAGCAATTATTTATAACAAAGAAATCCCTTCACAATTGTTCTAGTGGACTTTCCTCAAGTAATGCAAATCGTTGTTATCACTCTCCTCATATTTTCTCAGAACTTATTTAGACTAAGAATCTAATGATGCCAACCTGGTTTTAAAACACTTTTTGTGCTGATCGGCCTTCTACCGTTTGAGGAACAGTTCTGTTATTTGAGGAACATTGGAAAAGATTCTCCTTAAACATTCTAGGAACACTGAAAAGCCTATTCTGTTTGGTGTGTTAAATGGGGCTTTCTGAGGGTGTTTTATTTTGCTTTGGGGTCTGAGGAAGGCACCCCATGGAAGGCCGGATTCACCCTGACAGCCCAGTCAGGAGATGGACCCGGCTTCCCTCACATGGCTCTGAGGGGGCTTTGGGGGCCAAACTTAAAAACAAAACAAAACTCTAAACACGCAGAAAGAACACGCGCAAAAAAGATGGCAAAAAATGAACTTACCAAGCGCAGACAAGACAACTGGAGAGCTCCGCCGGTCCGTGTCCACCCGTTCGGCGACCCTGAGGCGAAGCTGAGGGCGGGAACGCCGCCCCCTCACGGCTTTCCGCCATTTTCCAGGCGTCTGAGGGCAGGAAGAGCCGAGCCCGCCCCTCACGGCTGCTCTCCCTCAGAAATCCTCAACAAGGTGGGAAGGTGTGGGGCGCAGCTGTTCCTCGTTCTTTTGAGGATTTCTGAGGGCGGGCAGCTGTGAGGGGGCGGCGTTCCCGCCCTTTCAGAGGCTTTTTAGCCCCTTTGCTCAGGCCCGCGGGGGTGCGGGGGAAGCTTCCGCTCCTCTGGGCTGCCGTGAGGCGCTGGCGGTGTCCCGGTAGCTTGGGGCGGTCTTTGCTGTGTGGGAGTGCGGTGTGGCTGGGGGTGCTTCCTTCCTCCTCTTCCTCTGCAAAGTTAATTTTTGTGTTTTAGGAGGTGTGGAACTGTGAGGGGTTGTTTACGGCCCGTCCGTGCTGCCTCCTCTTGCGGCTCCTTTGTTTTTGGCTGTGTCGCTGTGTGGAGGTATGAGGTAATACCTTTCTTTGTGCTTGTGGTTTTATATGTGCGTGTATTATTTTTAAAGTACCTGTGTATATCTATACATGCTGTATGTGTGTACATACATATACCTTCGTAAGGCCCGGAGGCTGAAAAAAAGACTCTGCTGAGCACTTTCAGGGAGGTGAGGGTTAACCCTGCTTGCGGACCTGATCTGTGAGGGGTAATGGTTTCACTTATCTCATCTACTTAATAAACTAACCAGCAGGGTGTTCCTGAAAGAAAAAGTTACTACTAAAGCTTTTTTCTCTCATCGAAGTAAACAAGTCCGTGACTTTGGTTTTATCAGACCCAAACATTGCCTTGAGGGAGTGGGGTGGGTTTAAAGTAGCTATTAAAATTATTGCTGGGAAATGAAATTTGATTAAAAAAGCAGCAGCGCCATTGTTTTACAGAGGTATTTTGTTAAAAGAGTGCCATTTCAGGTTGTTATTTGAGCTGTGGGTGCTGTTTTATTGAAGATATCTACTTAGAATATTACAGCTGTGAGATGAAGAACTGCCTCACATTTTATTATTTGATATTTGAACAGCAAGTACAGGCCGTTAGAAGGAAAAACATTTGCTTGCCCCACTGGTAGATGTGTATTATTTCTGTAGCACGCATGGCTCTTACACAGCAGTATGGTGTTATTTTTATGACTTTGGGATTTTTTGTTACTATTCCTGCCAGTGATTAGAATTCGGCGGAGACAAGTGTGTGTGTGTCTGTGTTTTGTTTGAGTTTTTGTTGGTTTGCTCTGAAAGGGGGCCCGAACATGTCAATTGCTGCTACTTTCTCCTTGCAGCTGACTTACCAAAGCCTTCTTTGCCCGGGAATAAACACTTATAGTTGCTGGCAGCCTTCCAGGGGAAGGTCTGCTGTAGTTCTTGATCCTCCCAGGGTTCAAGTAGTAGCATCGGCCAAAGAGGTGTGAGAAAGGCCGTCTCCATTATGGCTTTCATTCCACAAAAGCAAATTGTAAGTAGTGGGTGTAAGTGTTTTATTTGCTGACGTTTATTCACCTGAATAAAAACAAGTTATGTTTGAAGAAGAGATCAGGAGAGTGGTGTGAAAGGAGACAATGTGGGGTGAGAAAAGCATCAAATGGTGTGTGAGTGACTTCCATGTACTAAGAAATAGTTATCTCGTGTTAGGTGGTATTAATGATTTCAGGAAGGAAAGTTTCAGACATGAACGCTGTAAGTGCATGTGTGAATGGCTCTTATGGCATCAACCAGAAAGCATTCAGTGTTAATGCTTTTATTGCATTGATTTTATAGAGTTATGTTCCCTTAAGGGCTTAGGGAGGCTGCCAGTATTTGACATGACTTGTGCTTTGCTATGGTTAGATCAAGGTTTTAGTATAAAGCTCGGTGAATGTTGCCAGGATGTTTGGCTCATGTGATAGATCAGTATCCCTCAATTTTTCCATATGCCTTTGTCTGTTGTAGCTGCTTTTAACAAATGGGCTTAATTAGTGCTAATAAAAGTGATACGAACAAGCATGCTCCATTCTTTGCTGGAGTTATTTGGGTTTTTTTAAGTGGGAATGTGAATCTGTGTGGAAGGTAATCATGCCTATTTTCTCATTTCAGAGTGCCTGATTTCAAACAGCTCACTTGGCTTTTCAGGCGAATCCTGCTTTGTGCCTATTCAAGGCACCTTTGACAGCCTCTGCTGGCCTGGAGTTTTCAATAAAAGCACAGAGAGTAGTGAGTTTGTCCCACGGGGTTCAGAACAGCTGAGGTGTGACCCTGGTGTCCTGTGTGTCCTTGCCGTACTCATGCTGTGGTTTTGTGTGTCTATAACAGCAGTAAATCCTCAGTGTTCCTGTCAAATGGATCAGGTAGGTGCCAACTTCACCATTTACAGGTAAGGGCTTGGAAGGAGAGCTTTGTTTTTGTGTCTTTGTTGCTGAGTTCCAAAGTTAATACAGAGTAACAGATAAAAATGTTGCTGTGTTCAGCCGCTGTTCCTGGTGTTACAGTGTTACTTCTCTGTCAAGGGGCATTTCCATATGTACTGCACGTAGGTGTAATCCCAGAGATATGGGTACACAACCAAGATCCTTTGTGTTTTATGTTCCTGCAGCCTTTCAAACACTTAAATAGCTCCCCCAGCCTTGTTTTATTTATCTGTAAGCTGCTTGGAACTTGCTGGAAATGGCAGGCTCTGAGGCTGGAAGCGCAGCTGGGCCCCCAGGTCAGAGGCTTGTTGTCAGCTTACTCAGCAGTTACTGCATTGGTTATTCCCCTTGTGGAGGTGCCAGATTTGGGAGCCTGAACCCGAATTCCAAGCTGGGTGTTTAACTCCAGGCTGTGAGTGCAAAACCTTTGTCTGGAATACCAGATTTCCTTGTATTGGCTGTGTGGTGGGGTACAGTCAACCTGTGGTGCTTGGGAAGATTTGTCTTGAGACTGATTGTGCCTCTCAGAAAGAGAATATGCATTCGTAGGTCTTGTTGGTCTTTCTAAATCCATGGCTTTAATGAATACTGGCTGTTGTGTTTATCCATTTGGCCTCACTGTAAATCCATGTAGAATTATTCAGACACATTAAAGCAAACCCAGAGCTCTGGTTTGTCTGCTACAGAAGTGGAGACTGGCAGGTCAGTAATGGCAATCAGCTCATTTTCTTCACATAAAAGGTTTTGGGAGAAATACATTACATCCTCCTGGTTTGTGGTGAGGGATTTTTGATCTGAAGTGGACCATGAGGAGCATAAAATCCTTCATGTTTGCGCTGCTGTTCTGTACTGACATTAAAGCTGTATATTCATTACAGCTCCTCCCTGAGAAGGGTGCAAGTGTGTTTCCAGTTTAGCACCGTTTTTCAGCTCAAGTTTTAGGTAGAAGGATGATCACATCTGGCATGCAACATGAGCTTGATTTTGTGTTGTAGACCTTGTTTTGGCAACATCAAATAAGGGTCAATTTCTACCTGTTGGAATTCTCCTAAGTTCAAGGAGAGAAGACAGAAAAAGTTAAGTATTAAAACAATGTTTATTTCATATTTATAAACCAGTAGATAATCCCTTTCAGGTTGATACTTGGAAAAAAAATTGCTTTATGGGGTATGTTCTCTATTGAGTAATTACAAAAAAAATCTGATTGCTGAGAAAATAAGTTATAGAACTGAATCTAAATCAATTCCTTTTGTTTTTCTTCTGGCTGATGGATGTCTGGCAGGGTCTATATTCTGTCTTGCCTATGACTAACACACAGAATGAAATATTTTCTTGTCTTTGATGGTGTATATTTATTCTTGTGTTCTTGTTATTTTATTACCTAATCTGAGCTGTGCTGGCTTTGCTGCCTTTTCCCTGGAGCAGGCATCTTTGCACAGCTCAGCTGGGCTGTTTTGGCTGAGCCAGGCAGGAAGGAGAAGCAAGAAGAGACTCTTGACCTTTTTCTCATCCACCTGCAATGGGGAGCGTCCTTGCTGTTCCATCAGGTCATGTGTTGCACAGAAAGGATGGGGACAGGTCCTGAAACAACATGGACACACTTGGATCAAATTGCACATGGGCTCTCCTCAGAGACAGCGAGTATCCAAGGTCTGAATTCATGTAGGTGTGGCAGTCTGTGTTATCTCTTAGGTTCACCTAGGAAAAGGAAAGAGCTGTGTAAAATGAGAATATGAACAAAAAGGGTTCCTCTATTCCTGCCCACATTGTGGGGCTAGCTGGTAGCACTGTATTATCTCATGCATAAAGATCTTGCTTTCAATTAATTGCACACTCCTTCAGCACTGGTGTAATGCACGAGGCTATCACAAATTATGGGACTAGATTAAATATAAAATGCAAACTTTTAAAGGAATTGGCTAGCTCTGTGCAGGAGCATTATTTAATTAATCTGAAAGCCTAACAAACTTAGTTTCTACAGTGCAAATGCCTCTGCATAATTGCTTACTGCTGTTGGGTGTTTTTCTTCACCAAAGCCAAAAATCCTAGGATGACTAAATAATAAGCTTTTTCATGGTCAAAAGCAAGGTTGGAATAAGGTTGGCATGGTTTTAGTCTTGTTTTGAACTCAGGGTCTGAGACTTACTGTTCCTTTTAGGAATAATAGGCGAATTTTAAATGTACTTCCAGGACAGTACTATTCATACATCCTTTGCCTGATTCTTTCCCTAATTTTCTCATTAAAAAAAAAAAGCCAGAATTTTTCCTGTTTTGTACTTTATTTTTCTCTTACAACTGCTGCTTTTTATTAACTCTAGGTATCTTTACATTAGGCTCACAGATGTGCTAGGGTTTAATAACACAAATGTGTATGATTTCTTTACTTGATTGCCATTAATGATGTGACATTTAGGAACTAGCTATAAGTGTAATAGGTCACAGGGCTTTTCTCATGGATTTTGCTATTAGGAAGGAATAATGCATGGAATAATGGGGGTACAAGCAACAGCTTTATCTTGGATGCTGTGATTTCTACTTCACTTGGGTTTGCCTGTTGTGCTTTGATGTTAATTAATAGAGGTAATTATTGTGGTGCTCAGTGTATTGCATGCTTTGAATGACAAGAGCCATGGTTTATAATTTAGTGCTTAGGAGCAGCTTTTGTGTTATGCAAGTGCTATGGGGGAACACAAATCCACTGTAGGAATAAGGAACACAGAGGCTGACGGTGGCACAGGGTGCATGGCTGCTGCCATTCTCAGCAAGCAGAGAAATTGCTGTTCCAATGACTCAATTTTCCAATTAGGGAGAGCTAAGTGTTCTGTTTGATAACTAAATGCACCACAGCTATGGCTGTAACACTGGAAAGAGAAAAGCAGCCAGCAGTAACCAAGATGTGGCTCGTGAATCTACTGGGGTAAGAATAGCTGAATGAATTTATTCTTGTTCTTGGAACAATCTGAAATGAACGGGGAGTTGCTTATTAACAAACCTTCATAGCACACTGCAGAAAAGACCCATTATTAATCTGTGTAATGAAACAAGTCAGATTCTGTTGAACAAGTTTGTATTTCTGCTGAAATTGAACATGCATCTACAACTGTTTCTTGTTATTCTGCACATCAGAGAATGGTAAAATGCCAGTAAAAACTGAGTGATCTGCGATGAACAAGACACATTTCAATATGGTACCTTCATTTCCCGGGCTTTGCAGAGCTGTTTGTGCCATTATTTCCCTGGATACATTTCCCGTGTTCTGTTCTCAGTCACAGAGGTCTGAAGCTGTTGTTTGCTGAGGAATTAACCCACCTTACTGTGCCCAGGTTGTAGTAAGGAGACACAGCTGCTGAGGTGGCTGTGAGGTTGCTGAAGTGCCTCAGAAGCCTTATTTTGTATCCAATAGAAGAGTGTGGTTTTTGCTGCAGGAGAGGTGCCCTCCTTTAAAAGGAGGAATATGCTCATTTACAGTCAAGAGGGGGCTCCAGGCCAGGGATGAAGGCTGGATGGTTTGAGGCTCTCATGAAAATCTCATATCTGAGAGTGAAGTTTTTCTGATTTGATATTTGTCTCAATTGCAGCTCAGTGGCCCCATTCTTGGGCAACACAGCCCTTTGCTGATATACATATGATATTTCTTTTCTGGTGCTCTCTATGTTCTTGTGCCACTGAAAGCAGCTGATGGTCCCTGGATAGCACAGGTGGGGTAAAGGAGCTCCTGTGTTGTCTTCCAGTCCCTTTAGACCTTGTAGGAAGGAGGTGACATGTTTAAATTATCCTGTTGCTCTGGTGATCTCTGGCTTGCAGGATCTGCTGCAGCAGCTTGGAGCAGTTGAATGCTGCCCACCCCAGCCTAAATCACAGATGTGTGCCTACATATTGGCAATACTAATTGTGAGTGAGTTCTTGCTATGGTGAAAAAAAATTAGGGACTGGATATGGCACTCTGAATGCAGTCTGTGCAAGAGCAATTTAAAATAAATTGTTCTTTCTAAAACAGAAGAAAATTGTAACAAAAAATGGACACATTTCACAATATTTTCATCAGTTACTGGCTGCTGTGAATAATTTTAAATCCATTCTAAAAACTGAATGTTGGAAAACATGATGAAGTTCTACTAGGTTCCTGGTGGGTTTTACGAGACAGAATTTTGTAGTTAAAAAGATAAAGTGTGTAGTAAAATTAGCCTTTCCTGCAGCAATCTCCACTACAATTAGATGTCATTAGTAATGCAGTGTTGGAAGAGTTTGCATAGGAAATGCAGAGCATGAATGTTTTATTGTCACTAATACACTTTTATTTCAGGTCACGTTTTCTGACTGGAGCAAGGGAGAAGTGGTTTCTAACAGTGTTTTTTCCCTATGAGTAGGCAAGTATTAATCACTTGCTCAGGAAACCCCCAGGGGAACTTGCACGTGGGCCAAGCTTATTTTCAGGCTTCTTTCTCGTTCAGGTTTGCTCTGATTAACATCATGTGAGCTTTTTCCTTTAAATTCAGCGTGTAAAATCTTGTTCTGCCACAGCCCGAGGCACAAATTGCCTGCTTAGATTTGGAATGAAATTCTGACCCTACTAATAATCAAAGATTTGACAAATGCCCGTGTGCTGAATGTGATCCGAACACAGAAGTTCCTTGCAGGTAAGGAGTTCTTAACAGCTCATCACTGGAGTCCTTTCCAGCAGCTGGAGGCCTCCCAGCCTCAGGAATCCTTCACCTTTAGCACTTCATCAAAGCACTCACATGGACTTTGGTGATGACTCACAGTGGCTGCTGGAATTTGACACAGTGAAGCAATCTGCCAAATGAGAACCACAGCAGAGGGGAGTGGGTTTGTATTTCAGAGCAGAGCTAAGGCAGGAAGATTTGTGTGCTCTGCTGCTGGATGTGCATGAGCTGGAACCCTGCTATGGAATGCATCAGCAGAAACCAGAATCCTGGTGAAACTGTAGGAACAGTAATGGGTGTGATCCCCACAAAACCCTGACTTGAAAACAGACACAAAACTTGTTTGAGGTCAGCAGGTGTGAGTCAGTGGCACAAATAGTCTGGTGGTGTTGTTGTTTTACATGACTAATTTATTCCTCACAGATACTTCCAGTCTTTCCTTTCTTGCTGTGTACTTTGTGTTCAGATGACTTGGAAATAGTGTTAGCTCTGTAATTACCTACTCTGATCACCAATAAAAACAATAGTCTTATATCCTAGAGTAATTTCAGTGAAGCTATGATTTCATAGCTATGTAACTGTAACAAGTTAGTGAGACGTTTATGGAATTCCGCTGTACTCGTAAAGAAGGCTATTTCTTTGGTAGATGAAAATATTCCTACTTTGACATTGAAATGAGGATCCCTTTTCACTGCAGTGGTAACTACAACTTATAGTCATTTGCTCTCAAAGTCCTTTGTTACCTCCCCTTTTTAGTTTTTTTAAGGTGACATTTTGTAGAAATAAGTAACAGTCAGATCTTTGTGCCAGTGTTTAGCTGTTCCAGCAAGTATTTGATTAAGTTAATGTGGTAATATGTCCATTTTGTTGCCTTAACAGTATTATCTGGTTAGCCTTTTACTGTTTCCTTGATTGAAAAAAAATCTTACTATTTTTACATTACTAAAAATATTTGTAGTAAAAACATGCCACATTACCTGTCTAAAAATGGTATTGTAGAGGGCAATTACTTTAAAGATTTATTTACTCAAAAATGTTCTAAATTACCTAATTCATTATTTCCCCCCGTATTAGTGGCCTTGTCAGCATTTAAGGCCAGCATGGCTAATCAGATGTCAAAAAAATGCAATTACTACCAAGTGAAAAGTAATTTTCATCCTTATGTTTGTAATGAGCCTGGTACAAAGCAAATTTAGCTGTAATTGCAGCGTTCCTCAACTGTGCACCATAAATTTATGGCTTGGGCTTTCCATCACTATGAGTGCCTTGGAGAAGGGATTTGAGGTACTGAATGGCTTTCTTTTTCCTTTGACTCAATTTCATGGGTTAGTCAGCTCCCTATGGAACACTTGTTGGTTTTATTGGTAATTACTGTGTAGTTTTCTGAAGTACAAAATTGAAATATTAGTTTTTTATTAATCTGTGCCTGGTTAAATTTTGTAGAGTCCTGTATTAATACATTAATAGCAATTCTATATTTTTTATTTCCAACTTTATTTTCCAATTCTAAAAATATTTTTTTGTTAAGAAAATCCTCGAGTCCAGCACTTTCTTGAGCTTTTATTGAACAGGAAAATCTGTTTCTCTTGGTGAAACTGTTTTTAGTTATTCTATAGTTTTGGGGACTGAAGGCAACGTTGATAGCTTAACAGCATGAGATGTTTTTGAACATCATCAATTACTGAATAATATCTTGAAATTACTGGATGGACACAATGGCACTGGAACTTAATCCTTGAAATCCTTTGCACTGTGCCTGTGTCACAGCCTGTCCAAGAGCTGGGAGTGCTCCTGGTGACTGGGTGAGCTCACTGACATTTAGGAGGTTTTCAGTTGTTTCTTGTCCGTCTCTGAACAAACCCAGTTGGTACCATAAGTCTGTAGCCATGGAAAAAGAGAAGCCAAGAGCTCCCAGATAACACCCTGCTGATGTGTCTGGTGCTTTTGGAGGCAGTGCCAGTGAGGGTTTCTAAGCAGACTGAGGCACTGAGGTCAACTGAGCACTTGAACAAGAACACCCCACCTATACAAAAATAATCAACTATTATCTCAAGGCACATAATTACAAAGTGATACACTTGCTTGTAGCAGGATGTCTTAATGATGAAAATTGCTCTCATGGAGCATTCAGAATACATAAATTCTCTTTGTGTTTCCCCCCTCACTGTAACCATAGCAAGTCTTTTAATGCAAAGAGTATGGTGGCTTTCAGATCATACCTTAGAGCTGCTAGAGACTATTTGCCAAGATCTTGAAAGTTACATAAATGAACTCGGAGATGACAGAAAGAGGAGTGTGGCAATTTGGGTGCTGGTTTGCAAGCACCACTGCTGTGTGTCAGGAGTTTAGCTCAGCAGAGGTGGGAGGGTCTGAGCCTGTGGAAGCCTCAACATCCAGCTCTTGCCAAAGTATGGCAAGGTAAGAAGATGGTTCTGTTTTGTTTTCTTTAATCTTTCTGATTTATGATGCTGGCAGTTTATTTACAGACACAAACAGGATGGGGCTGCTGGGAGAGCGTCTTGAGCTACTTATTGTTCAGCATCAGTCTCATGACATGAGGATGCTAATGGAAAGATGTGAACAGCTCACTGTCTAAGCAGCAGGCTGGAAAACTTCATGTTACAGCTTACTTTGTAACTTAGCCAGTTACATGAAGCAAAAGCATATTGACAGTAGTTCTATCTAATCACTATAAACACACACAGCTTTGGTTAAAACAATGCTTGCTTTTTTTTGAATACAATACCTGTTTGTGAGGCATAATGCATAGAGCCCTATTCATAAGCTTAACCCTCCTAATATCTAGCTAGATCAACTTCTTGCAACTTGGAAAGCCATTCAGACAAGCCCTCTTGTTCTATTCCCATGTCTTCTCTACAGCTTAAATAATTTTTCTGCTGCTTTAGCAGTGTTCACAATTCTGCTGTATCTGAGGCCTGTCTTCTGCAGTTTTCCTAAAGCCTTCTGATTTTATAGATTCCCACAATTTACAGTCACCTGCTGCTCTTTGTACTCATGTGTATTTTGCTTCTGAGTACCTTAAATACACAGCTCAAGTTTTGCTGAGTCTTTGAGCAACAAAAAGTACTGCTGTTTGCTTTTTAAATGCAATGAATCATCTCTCCAGAGCCTACTGCTAAATCTATAGTTTTCTAGCTACTATGACTACTATTTTAAGGTGAGTGCCTTTGTGAATGTTAGCAAAGCTCTGTTTTCTGCTTGCCCCTGTGTTTAATTGCTGTAGCTGTGCCAGATGTGACTTCTGATGTGATTGTTTCACTGCAATGGCTTGTGTTATCCCGTTTCTAGTTTGGATGGCCAGATTAGCCTCAGTATTTTATTCAGATTTTACAAGCTGAACTGTGTTGCCTCAGCTGAAGAACTGTCACATGAAATAACATTCTGCACCTCACTGGCTGTTACCAGTAAGGGGCTTGTGGAATTGGGAGCATGAGCAAGACCTGGAACTACTTAACAAAATGCCTAACTCCCCTCACCTGCATACTAAGGGCCAAATTGAATTGGGTTCAGAAGTGCTGTGTTAGAGAATTGTGCTATCAGAGTCAGTTTGCAGGTCTTTGCTGAGTCTCCATACTGTTCTAGCCAAATTTTCTCTCTTTGTGCTGCTTGCATCAACATCTGTTTTACTAAGAGCTATGCTACTTTTTCAAGTGATGAACAGAAATTAAAAGAAGACCGATTGTAGTATGGCTACATAAGCAATTATGTTTTCCACCCATCTTGTGAAGTTAATATTTAAAAAAGCAGTGCATGTATTTTCAGACTTGAAAGCCACCTAACATGTGAAATTACAACTTGCTGCCATCCTGATAGAAAGTCAGTCAGGCAGCAGAATGACAGCTGAGCAGGATCCAGCTGGACAATTTTCACTTGGAAAGTAACCTGAAATCCTACCAGCATGTCACAAGGATTGTAGTATCATGTGCAGCAAGATAATTTTTTTGTTTTTCATTATGGTAGATGTTTAAAAACTATCTTTTCTCACAGATTAGTAAGTCAGGCTTGCCAAGCAGTGCTGAGGTGCTGAATATCCAACTTAAAGGAATGCAGGAGCACAGCTTGTGGTAATTGGGAGTGGGGCTGGAGCCTCATCCCCAGTGGGCTGCAGCTGTGCCAGGCAGGTGAGCAGCATTGAGGGTAAGGAGCCACGGAGTGCCCAGGGGCCTGACCAATCACCCAGGGCAGCAGAGGGCACACAGGGGCTGTGCATGAGCAGGAGGGGATAAAAGGCTGGGCTGGGGAACGAGAGGGGCTGATGCCTGCAGCCTTCTGAAGGGATTCCATGTTGTACTGCATGGGCTGATGCCTGCAGCCTTCTGAAGGGATTGATTCCATGTTGTACTGTGTGGGCTGATGCCTGCAGCCTTCTGAAGGGATTGATTCCATGTTGTACTGTATGGGCTGATGCCTGCAGCCTTCTGAAGGGATTGATTTCATGTTGTACTGCATGGGCTGATGCCTGCAGCCTTCTGAAGGGATTGATTCCATGTTGTACTGCATGGGCTGATGCCTGCAGCCTTCTGAAGGGATTGATTCCATGTTGTACTGTGTGGGCTGATGCCTGCAGCCTTCTGAAGGGATTGATTCCATGTTGTACTGTGTGGGCTGATGCCTGCAGCCTTCCGGTGAGGTTGGCGTTGCTCTGGGTGGGTGAGGGCTTAAAGCTTTCTGAAATTGTGTGCTGGTTCTCTGGGTGTTGTGGCCGTGTGCTGCAACAAAGGAAAAGTATCCAGAGGAGGACACCTGCTCTTCAAAGAACAAAAAAATGCTGGTAGTATAGGTGGAAACAGAGTGCTGTTCTCTTTTCCAGTGTTCTGTCTTTGTTTAAACACCTTGGAGATCACAGTAACCAAAGATTTAAAAAAAACTTAATTCCAAGTTTGTTAAAGGATTTTTCTTGGGTGCTACCCTTCAGTTAGGAAAAATGCAGGAACTGGAAGTTCACCGAACACCATGAGTTTCTTTGGAGAATGTGTAGGAATATTTTGATTTCAGCTTTAGGAGCTTGCCTGATCTTTCTCTTAAGGAATGTTATTTGTTGTCACATTTTGTAGCTTATTAAAAAAATATTGCTGTGTTGGGTTGTAGGATAGAAGTGCTGGAGACTGGCAAAAAATGGGAGAAACAAAAGAATTACAGCTTTCCAGATGAAAAACCAAATATGCTTGTCCTCCTTCCAGAGACTTGTACAGTTGGTAAATTATAATGAATTGGAACTGCAGTGTTAATTATTGTCCTGGAGTCTCAGTGCAATAGGATAATCATAATCATCACATTCCTCTGGAAATAATTAAGCTAGAGGACAATCAATAACTTCAGATTCAGGATGGCATGTTGAGCCACTCAGATATACCTTTAACCTCTTATGTTTTTCATAAGGCATACCACCAGTGTGTTACACATTCATGGATTTAGAATCATCTATGTAAGTGGGAGATCTGCTTTCATATTTTTTCGAAGCATTAACTGTGCAGCTATTAATCAGATAATGGAGAAGCACAGTACTGCTTAAAAACTGTTTGCTGTGGAGTTCATACCACTTTTCCAGTGTGGGTTTCTTCTGGTTTAAAACTGGGCAGTCAGACAAGTCCCCATCTTGCTGAACAGAACCTGGCACCTGTGCTCTCTCTCTCCCAGGACTACAAGTCTCAGCTGGGGAAGGCAGAGAGGGAGATCAAGCCCAGTGTTTATGCTCCCTAGCAAAGTGTAAGAACCTGGGAGAATGTGAATACATCTCTTGTGTATTGAACAGAAAGCGAGTTGGGCGCTGTTTGTGTGCAAGAAAACAAGTGTCCCTTAGTCCATGCAGCAGAGTGACCTTATGAATTGCTGGGATTCCCAAATTCCCAGGAGGTACAAGCATTCAGTTTTTCCTCCCTGCTCAGTTTCTCAAGTTGCAGAACTGAAGCATGTCATCCATGGGTGCATGCTACATACCCTTTGCTTTGGCGTTTTCAATGTGTGGAAGAGGAGGGATCTGTGTACTGACAGTGCCATGACCTGAGCTGCTGAGCATTGAGTCATAATGCTAATGGCTGAAAGTCATCCTGTAATCCCATTTTGGGACTCATTCACTCAGTGCTACTCTCCCCTGGTGTGCACAGACCTGCTCTTTATCCAAGTCTGTGTTTTTCCATATGAGCTGGTTTGGAGTTGCTGTCTAGGCACTAGTGGGCTGCTTTTTGGGAGAGGCACGGGGAAGGAAGGAAAAGCAGATCAGCTGTGTTTGCAGCCTGTCTCAGTGACAAAATGCACTGTGGTGGGTGTGAATTGCTGCTGGGCAGCTGTGTAAGGCAGCACCAAGGTGAGCCAGCTCAAGTGACTGTGATGTCCCTCAATGCAGTGCCCCTGAGCTTTGATGTGGGTAGCCTTCCCAAGTGTGACAGCGAGTCAGGAGCTGAAAGCTTTGGATCTGTTTGCCCAGTGTGATCCCGCTCCCAGGTATCTGGGAAATCAGACAGCAATATCAGGTATGCTGTCTCAATGTGCTTGTTCAGATGCTCAGTTTGCTTGGGATGATGAGTCAGGCAAGCCAGGAATCTTCAACTGCCTGAAGGGTGGCTGTGGTGAGCTGGGGGTCAGTCTCTTTCTTTGAGCAACAACAGAGAGAACAAGAGGACACAGTCTCAAGCTGTGCCAAGGGAGGTACAGGCTAGAAGTAAGGAGGAAGTTTTTCACAGAAAGAGTGGTCAAATACTGGGATGATGTACCCAGGGAGGTGGTGGAGTCACCATCCCTTGATGTGTTTATGATAAGACTGGATGTGGCACTTGGTGCCATGATCTAGTTGAGGTGTTGGAACATGGGTTGGACTTGATGATCTTAAAGGTCTCTTCCAACCTAGAACTTGTGTGTTTCTGAGATATTCCTTATGATGCCTAGGTGTACATCAATGCTCCAGTGTAGCTTACATGATATCAGCAGTAATATTTGTCTGCTTTGCAGCTTCCAGGGCTTGCATCAACAGAGAAAGAGCGACATAATGGGGTTGAGTTTTGCTGCTCATTACAAAAGCTAAGTGCTCTAAGAGATGCTTGGCTTTTACCAGGTGCTTGGATAGGTGAGAGGCTTCAGCTTTTCCTGCTCCAGGAAAGATTTCATTCTTAGTATGAGCAATGCTCCTTTAAATCAAGTCCATTTCTGGTTTTCTTTTCCTCAGTCTTACTCCAACGTGGTTTTGTACCTTGTGTCTGGTCCATAGCATTAGCTCAGAGGTAAAGGTCTCCTTGTAGTGTCTGCCCGTAGAATGTGGAGGAAAGCTGACATCTTGTGAACAGCTTTTAGTTGCTGTTACAGAGGAAACCCTGCTAAAGAGCAAGGTCAGAGTAGTGTGTGCTTCAATGTATGCTGTAAAGCAGTTGTTATCATTAGTACTAATTAGCCTCTCTGTTGACAGAGCTGTAAAGAAGAAAAGTAAG
This sequence comes from Melozone crissalis, assembly GCF_028551555.1. Taxonomy (NCBI): domain Eukaryota; kingdom Metazoa; phylum Chordata; class Aves; order Passeriformes; family Passerellidae; genus Melozone; species Melozone crissalis. The sequence continues at coordinate 30,763 of NW_026535858.1, forward strand.
ATGGTTTTTTTTTCCTGTGTTAGTGGGGTCCTTTGCTATGATCAAGCCTTGTTGGTCCATTTGCACTTCCTAATTTTATTCTCCAGGACTTTTAGCCAGGAACCTTTCACCAATGCACAAGGCACGAAAATATTTTCTACAAGAACTATCAAACAAAGAATGAATAATTTAGCATATTAGACAATTATCCTGCCGAGGGCTCTGTGTCATCAGACACCTTGCTTGGCAGGAAGAGTGTCTCCACTTCATAAGAAATCCTGTTGGGTGTTCCTTCAGCACCAGGAGCTCATTCATGGCAGAATAAGAGTAGTTGAATCTAACTGTACTCAATAGTAAACCTTATTTTGGATCATAATCCTATGAAAATAGGAAAAAAGACATCTGGGAACTTTTATGTCAGATATAATTCCAATTCACTAATACAAAGTGAGTAGTTTAGTTTTCATGACTCTAAAACTGCAGCTGTTTGCTCTCCAGTATCTTACATTAATGCTTGTGAAGTTGTCTTTGTTACTTGGTAATATTTGCACCCTTGAGTCCAGAAGGTTTAAGGTAACTGGAGGAGCCAAATGCAGGTTAAACTGCTGGTGTTGTTTGGCTTGACTCTAAAATTGCAGAACAGGAAACATTTGGGCAAATGGGACCTGGTTTTGTTTAGTCTTTGTGTCTTTGCTTGCACCAACTACCCTCCTTTTCAGGCAGTAGACTGCTGACCTTTCCAGTGTGTGTGCAATTTCAAGTTCTCTTTTTTCAGTGACAGATGATTGTCTCTAGCATTTGGTTCCTGCATGTGCCCATTTGCATTGCTATGGAATTTCATTGATGTGGTTTTCATTGTACTGCATGCAAGTCTCCCTCTTTCACTATAATAAAGGGCAGTACTTGAGGTGATTGGGGAGGGTTACAGGAGTGGGAACGATGTAAGTGGTGTTAGCCTGAAGGTACTTGAAGGCTGTCAACAAATCAGTACAATCAGTGGAGCAATCATGCTCGCTCTCAATCGCTCTCAATCAAGTGCCGTTTTTTAAGCATTCTTCTTGCCTGTATTGTTATGCTGAGTGAATTTCCTCCTAAAATTGCTTCACATTTGGTGGAGGACATGGTAAGATCTTGAAGCCAGTCTGAAAGGGGAAAACCAGGGTTTAAACAAGGCTGATCTCTCACAGACTGGTGGAAATAAGTTTACAAAGGCTGTATCAAAATTAAGAATACCAGATGGATTTCAATGTTTTTGCAATTTCAATCCAGTTCAGACTGACTGTCTCCTTGGGTTGGTGTGTTTGTGTTTTGCCTCTTTCCAATCTCGTCTTAAATGGCAGAGAAAATTTCTGCTATTCATGACCGCAGTCAGTGTGGTTTTGGTTATTCATGAAGGTGCAATTACAGAGCTTGTGTGCAGTTTTAGATTTTAGGGAATGACATCTGTGTGTACAATTGCAGTCACACTGATGATGCAGTTACTAAATATTTAGGCAGTAGTCCCTGTGACTTTAAGCCATTGCCGTATTGAGACAATAAGTACTCTTTTGGTAGTTTACGGTTTTGGAGCAAAATTCCTTTTTTTTTCCCCCCTCAAATTAGTTTTCTTTGTTTTCTAGCTTCTCCCAGTTTAACTTGAGCTCATGTGGTGTCTTGGATGAAGATTAATTATTTCTTCCCTACTTGATTATATGCAAAAAAGAACAGGCCTAGCTGTATTGGGACTGTATATATAAAAAAGGATTTGATATTTAAGTATCCAAGTTTCCAGTGTTTACTGAATAGGCTTTTTTAATTAGCTGTCTCATGAGCTGGTTTTACCACCTGAGAAACAAGAGGTGTTTTTGTTTGCTTTTTCATGCAGTTGTTGAATATGATATATCCTGAATTTTTTCAGACGTTTTTGCTGGTTATTGGTTTCAAAAACACTGGGTATAGTAGCAGAGGGGCCTTCTTAAATAATGTCAAGGTAGTTCCTTTTATGATGAATGAGAGAAAAGGAACGTTTCCATTTTTTTCCGTTTTATTGCCGTGTTACCTGAAAGAAAAGAGCAAGGAGAGGGCTTTTGCACCTTGTCACTGAGTGTAAATTGAGTAATTTATTGGTATAAGCCCTTTTTATTTGATGGCTGATGTCTGCTGCTGTAGAGTCATTGACCACCTCTGGCTGACTGGAAGGGAAGAAGTGTGTTTGGGATCTTTTCCTTTCTGGTAGACAGGTGTAAGGAAAAGAAAGGTGGGGCTGGATTATTGTTTCTCAGCTTCTGAGCTCTGACCAACTGCTGCATGCCTTGAGTTAGGAGGAGGAAGGGATTTATTCCTTTTCCTTTGTTTGTCTTAGGCTTTGGGGATTTTGTATGCTCTGATGCTGCTTTGTGTAATGCCAGGAGTAAGAGAAGTGGGGGCTGAGTGTGGCAAGTTGTGATCTTGAACAAGGTCACCACAGTCACCAACAGATCCTGAATCCCCAAACTGTGAGGTTCATATTCAGCTGATTGTTTTTTACCCTCTTAGATAGTACCAGAGAATAATGAAGGAAGCTGGCATTGAATTTCACATTTCATGGCGTAAAAGTTGTCCTTTATGGGAAACATTGCAGAAATTGTATGGTGCAGTTCTCCACAAGCTCCTGTTTCCCCTTCATGATGGCTGTGGAAAACTCTGAGTTTTAGACTTGATTGTCCCATTCATGACTGAGGTTTGTAAGAAATGACCGTGGTTGTGTGCATCCCTTTGCAGGCTGTAAACTTCAGAGCTTTACCTTTTCCCATGCTTAGCTGCTTATGGTAAAAGAAGGAGAAACGTGTTTTTGCCAGGCACAACTGCTGTGTAGCAGATTAGGCTGGTAAAAAACTCAGTCCATGGCATTGCATGTTTTAAATATTGAAGGTGCCATAATTAATCACTGAATTACCCATGAAAATTAGCAGTGTATTTTGGATGTTATATCTTTGTAGCTGTGAGAGTTGTCTTCCAACAAGGATAAAAATGGGGAAGAATTTTATTTGCCGGTTTTTAGCATGGCCTCTTAGCCTGTCAGTTGACCAGCACTAGAAGTCCTGGGATCTAATCCAGGTTCTTAGGACACAAATAAATCCCTTATAGGAGACCAATGCTTAAAAAACCCCCAAAGTCAGGAAGGGCAGGAGAAATTGACTTTTTTTTGGTCCAGTTATCCAGGAAGGTAAGTTAATGTGTTGTAGTCCCTGTTTCATAAACTACCTTTAATTACCATGGTAAATGAAGTTTTACATGAGTTTTAACCCCTTCCTTCTGCTGAAGCATGTCCCAGTACTTAGAGCTCTTGCCTTGGGAGCCAGCCGGTGTCTCAGGACCTGGGCACATCACCCACAGACCAGGAATGCTTCACCAGGAGGAGTTATCCTGCTTGCTGGGCCTTCTGAGCCTTGAGATCCTTACAGCAGCAGATTTCTGTGCTTGTCAGTCCCCTCTGATGTGGAGAATTCTGTGCAGAGGTATCAGTTTCTTTGGAGATGGAAAGCTGAAAATGTAGTGCCCTTTCCCCTACAGAGCAGAGTTAGGTTTCCCTGCAGCTGTAGTTATGAGGCATTGCTCATTAATAAGGGTTTTGAAGTGCAAAACAGGGGTGAATATTCCAGCAGAGGTGACTTTTGAACTGTAGACTGCCAGTGTGGCAAGCCCTGTTCATCTTCTGATAGGCTGAGGTATTTGAAGGTAAATTCCCATCTCCTTTATGGAACAGAGATCTGAGTCTTTTCATTGGTCTCCTTCTACCATTTTACATTGTGGACATGTTGCAGTTCTGAATGTTTGCTGAAGTTTTAGCTATGGCTTATATTGTGTGAAAAAGCCAATTTTTGTGTTTCCCTTACATAAGGAAGTGCTTTGCATGATATTTTTCGGTGTATTTAAAAAAAGTCAAGTTGCTTTAAAAGGAACTTCATATATTCCTGTTAGTGCATCATTCAGAACTTGTGTTTTGGGGAACCTTGGTTTCTTTCAAGGAATTTTTTTTCATCTTCTGGTTCAAGTGTGCGAAATGCAGTGTAGAAACATCCCAGAAGGTTTTCAGTGATTTTCATCTCTAAAACTGGAGAGGTAAAAGCTGATACCATGCGCATTCCAAATGGTTCTAGGAGTACTGTACTTCATCTTGAGATGAATCAATTATTTTCACCTGAAGCCTGCCTTGTAACTGTGATGGGCAGTGGGTTGGCAGCACATTTGGTGCCTACCCTTGGCAAGACCCATCTAATTGCATCAGGTGACCTATTGAGATGAGCTCAACCTAGACTCAAGTTGTTGGTTATTTCTGAGTGGAGAAAATGTGCTTTTTGTTTTTCTCTGGAAGACTGGAAAAGAGCTGCTGTCATTGCCAGCACTATCAAGGACATGTCATTGTTCAATTTGTGATTTTTCCAGCCTTGAACAGGGCTCTTTGAAAATGATTGACACCTGCAAATTAGGTCCTTTGGTCCTGAGCTTGTGCCATTGCTGATAATTTAATTACGAAGACAGGTAAGAACTTGCTTGGAGAAATATAAAGATAGACAGGAATGGAGCAATGTGATTTTAGTCACATGGCATTTTTTCTGTCTCTAATTCATCTCAAGTTGTTATCACCAGCCCTATCTTGACACAGACTACTTGTAGTAATTGCCAGAGTTTGACTGCTTCATAGCTCTGTTTTAATGCAGTTTGGGTTATTGTGGTTTTGGATGGCTTTCAAGATGGTGAGCTACTTTGCACAAGTGTCTTTCAAGGAAGTGTGTGCCAAAATAATTAGTACATTATTTCTGCTTCCAATCCAATGTTGTCTAGGTCTTGTGGATTTGAGGAACTAAACTTGAGCCTAATAAGCTTGTCTGTTCTTTCCAGGATGAGATCAAGTGCATGAAATGAGTTGAGCCAAGTGCATGCCCTAAACACATGTGAAATCCTGTCTGTCAGACATGGAATACCAGGTGAGCCTTTGGAGGGACCCATTCCTGGTGTGTCCCAAGGCTGCAGCCCATAGGGAGCACCCCTGCTGAGGCAGAGGGAAAATGAGAGGAAGGAGCAACAGAAAAGACACTTGACTGATGAATCACAGCCCCTCATTGCTCATGCCCTCTGTGCCACCTGGCTGTGGGAGGAGGAGGTGAAGGGATAGGGAATGAAGGATTGATGTTTGGCCTGGAAAGAAGGGATGGTGCCTAGGGAAGGTATTTTGGCTTTTTTTCGTTTTGTTTTCATGTCATCATCCATCTTTATTTTTAATTGCTGTTATATTAAACTAATTTATACTTAGGTCTGTTGTGCCTATGATAATAAGTGGAAAAGAATCACCCTGTGTTTACCTTGACCCATGAGATTTTCCATGTTGTTTTATCACCCTGTTCTGCTGTGGAGAGAGAGAGAGAGCAGCTGGCTGGGTGGGGGGGGGCCTCATATCTGGACAGGGTCAACCCACCACAGCCATTTGAGGGTGAGAGGAAGGAATATATATTTGTTTTTTAGGTATTAGTCCTTAGATTGAGTGTACTCCTGCTTGGCAGGCTCAGTGTCACAGTCATAACACAGTCACTTTTTTATTGCTTCTCCTGAAGGAGTAGCCTTGAAGGGAGAGAGAAATCCCACCTTCCCTGAGCAGACAAGTGTAATTGGAAACCAGGTGAGATTTACTGTTCTCTGCAGCAGGACAACTTTGTCTCCCAACACGTCTGCAGCCCCATGGCAATCAGTATATTTATCTGAAATTATGATTGCCATTTCTTCACTTACTCTGTAGCAGGAACTGCTATTTATGCAGCACAAGTGGCATGGGTGGTGAAATTGGTATCCAAGCAAATTTTGCATATTTATAGGGTTTTTGTAATCAGCTAATTGTCAGTAGTTTTTCTGAACAGTCAAATGTGTTCTGAAGTTGTGCTTATTTTTGGAGTAGTGCACCTTTTGCAAATTGTGTAGCACACAGCAAGTGCTGCATGGGAAATTGAACATTGGGAGCTGCAGAAACTGAGGAGAAGATGTGGGGTTCTTTTTGTGGTCAAGGCATCCACACTGAGGTTGCCTTTATTCAGTTTATGCAGACTGAGCATGGCTGTGAAACAGAATGGAATGAGGCAGTCACTGGATGGTGAGCTGTTGTGCTGACATGCCAATGCTAAAAAGATAACTCCTCTTATGTAGTTCAGGGTAATCCTGGAGGTTTTTGGAGCAATTACTGGATTCCCACATTCATTGCTTATGTATGGCATTTGCCTCAGAATTCCATAGAGATCTAACGAAATGATGAGAAAATGATTTATTCATAGCACATAATATAAGTTATTATGCAGCACAACCATTCAGTTTTCAACAACAAAAAAACAGTTCCTATTTAAAATACACAGTTCTATGAAAACAGATGGTGCTTGTGAACATTTTCTCTCACTGAAAGCAGATTTTAATAATTAGCTCAAAAACTGAAGTTAATATTTTTGAGTGTTGTACAAAAAAAAAGAAATCACATTAGTGGTGTGCATTTCATTACAAAAATGCTCTCTAAGCAGTTCATGTTCCTAAAATGTAAAAGAGGAAGTGACCTATATTAGAAAGTTCTTCACAGCTCTAGATAGAGTAAAAGGATTAGTATTTATGCCAAGGCTTAATCCTGTGAAAAGTTCTATCTTGATTGATATCACCTTTTCACTTCAGTTGGAAGCAGATCCACAGTAGCTATTAATCTGTTTCACAGTGGTTTATATCATAAACTTGAAGGGGTAATTGTTACCAAAATTTCTGCTGTGCCTCTGCACAGGACTGTGCTGCAGCTGAATGTATGGTGGCACTTAAACAATTACTTACTTGTGGATTCCGTCAACAGCACCAACAGAGCCCTTAAGTTATCTCTGAAAAAAAATTTGGGATGAAAACCTAAGAACCATGACAGGACAGGAGTGTTGGAACTAGATTGTCTCTAAGGTCCCTCCCAATGTAAAGCATTTTAAGGTTCTGTGACTAAAGTGTATGGATATGGAAATGTAGTTAGACCAGTTACACCAAGAGTTCCTTGATACATTTCTATAAATGGAGATTCCCAGCCTATAAACTCACCAGTTTTTCAGTAAGCCAGGCAGTCATCTTGTGTAACATTTTATGTTGTAGCAGCCCAAGGTGGTAAATCATCAATGAGGCTTGCTGTTGAGGTTAGGGCATGAAATGCAAGATTATGACTTGCATGTGAAGATGCAGTTTTTCAAATTTCAAGACAGTGTTCCCACAGGCAAACAAATATAAGCCAGTAACAATAGATTTTTCTTCTCCCCTTGAAATTGAAACACAGCCCTTGCCTTGAACAGGCAAAGGTAACTGGTTTGATCAATCCCGTAGTACCTATTGTGGTGGTGCTCTTTCAGAGCCAGCTCTGTGGCAGTTTAGAACTGGCATGTAGTTACAGAAGGAAAGTTTCCTGAGCCCAGTGCATTGTTTGATTGTGCACTTAGCATTGGTGGGTTAGTGCACGCTGGCTTTCAGAGAACAGCCAAGTCAGAATTGTTCTTTAATGTTCTTGCAGTGAGGAACTGAAATCCTATCGCAATTCTGTGGGCATCCAGGCCCCTTTGAAATGTCAGTTGACAGACACATCCCTGGGGAGATGCCAGAAAAAGCTGTTGCTATCCTGAGTGGAATACAGGAAAATGTGTCAGAGCTGGCTGTAGATCTGTGAGGCACCAGTGAGTAGTGAACTGCTGTGTTGTGATCACAGCAATGAATGAGCTGACTGAAAGCCTGTGCAGGGAGATGAAGGGAATACAAATGGCATCATCAAGCAGCAGGCCAGAGATGACAGAGCTGTTCCTGAGCCAAGCAGGGCATGGAAAGCAGGCACAGGGTTGTTCCAGGGCAGGTGTAATGCTCCTGCTAGCCCAGGGGGCAGCCTGGGTTCCCCTGCACTCAGGTGTGTGGCCAGGCCCTGTTTCGCATGGTGGAACAGGCAGGACTGCCCACCCTGCCCGAGTGGCTCTGTGCCCTCACAGAAATGGCAGCGCTCTGGTACCTGCCTCAGTGGCTCCCTGCTCTTGGCCCAGGTGTTAGCAGGGAGCTGGGGCCTCAGGGAGAAAAGGAATGGGGTGCACTGAGGCACTGCTTTGTCTGATGAGAGGGCATGGATGTGGCTGCTGATATGTAGGGACTTCTGAGTGCTCAAATTGTGAAAGGAGGCATAATGGAGTTTGTTTGTAAGCTGTGTCCTAAAGGGTTAATCCTAAAATGCACTGAACTGATTCCTGGCAAGTAAATGGTTTTGTGATCAAATGGAGCAATCTTTGGCCAATATACAGGAGTATACAAATATTCAGACAATATAAATTCTTTTCAGATTTTAAGACAATCTGAAGGAAGAGTAGGATGGATTCTTGTTTTCTGAGGTATTCATGCTGGATTTGTCTCTCTCTGCTTAGTGATGTGCATTAAAAACAGTCCTCATGTTTTTCTGCAAGTTCTGGCTTACAGTACCTTGTATTATACAATTTTATGGTGTTGCACGTGTTCCTCTACTTCCAGCTACATCAGGGAGTTGGAAGTGTTACACAATGCTGTCACCTGATGGTAAGAAATGATGGTATTGGAGGCTTAGACTTGAAAAAGAAGGGGTTTTCTGTTTTATTTTTAGCTGGTCTTAATGGCACATCTGACTTTGTTTGGATTTATTTTGTTATGTTTCAGTAAAATGGAACACGGAAAATCATTGCTTTCCCAATATTCAGCTAGCAGCTTTACTGTTAGAAGAAGACTGTTGTTGAGATCCCTCAGCTGCATAATTGAACTTGTGTCCTCTGCATGGCCTCAGCTGCAGTTTTGGGTGTAATTGCCTTATCCAGGACCAAGAGATATTTAAACAAAAGATTTGGTATACATTCTGCAATTTTAGACTGAGCAATTCAGGTAAATCTGGTTCTGTTAGTTACGACAAGCATAGGAGATGTCACTTCACCCACATGATTTGAACACTGATATTTTTTGAGGTGATTTACTAAAGAGAGAACTTTGTTTTTGTTGGCGAAGACCCCCAAACTATTAAATTAGAAAAACAGAGGGCACCTGTGCTGTGTGAGACACTTGTAATAAGAAGGAAAAAATCAATCTGGAACTTCACAAGAAGACACCAAAGCTGCACAGAGTGATCTGAAAGGTAGAAATGGTAAATTGTTTTCCAGAGAATGAAATAATTCCTTCCCTCTTTCCCTATAATGCCTTATTATTGGGAGCTGAGAAGTCAAGTTGCTCAGCTGTGTTAGGAAGAAAATATTGCATCTTTGAAAGTTTTGTTTTGTTTTTGCTTCTTTTTCTTGTTATTGGCCTGAACACCTCAGCTGCTTTGTAGTTTTACCTCTTGTGAACATCTGGAATAACTTATCCACTGCTCAGGACTTAAGATGAGGAAGGGAATGACATGTCCTGAATAATCCCCTTATAAACCAGTGAGGATCTAGGCAGGTAGCTTTTGTTTAATGGAATTAATGGGCTTCTCTATTGAGACATGTAAGGCAAATCTTTCACAGGTACAAGCTGAAGATCTGATTGACTTGGGTTAATGCTGCTGAATTTGATCCCAGTGATTACAAGAGCCTCCAATGTGGTGGCCAAACCAGAAGAGGCTTTAACGTTTTTCAAGCAACTTTTACTGATCTGCACTGAATAGTAACATCCTTTGAAGGCAAAACAATTAGAATTATCTAGTCTTCTTCCAGATGCAGAGTTCTTCTGGATTCCTTTAAAAGGTCCAGGTATTAAATCTGGGGATTTGAGAAGGTGTGTGAGGCAGATACTGAATTAAAAAACTGTTTCCATCATCTGATTAAGTGTACTTGATGTTATGGTTGATTTCCCCATGATATTTCAAGTTCCTATTTCTGGTATTTTTCAAGTTACTGGAATTGCTTGGTGGGAGAAGTGGGCAGCAATTTCGCAGTTGCGCTTTGCAGAAAGCACTGTCAACTTTTTTCAGTTCAGAATGAAGACAAATGGCAGAGGTGGCAGACCTACAGGTTTGCTGGAGCTCACATTTTTCCCTGCAGTTCACATTTAGCCTGGTAACGCTCAGAAAAAACCACAGGTTACTGAACAGAGCCCTGTGGACCAGTACAGGGTGAAAAGCCTTTAATAAGGGGTGTGTGTAAATAGCTGCAACTTAATTCCCATATGGCAGCATTATAATAAATATTTTTTCCCTAAAGTAAATCCTTGTATGTGTAGATCCTAGTCTGCTGTATTTTTAAAATATAGGGTTTATACTTTTCAGTGTAATTATTAAATGAAGACATTTATTTTATCTTTGCCTAGAAAAGTGTGGAATATCGCCTGTACCTTTTGGGAGCAGAAGCAAGCTGGAGAGCTGCAGGGGCTATCACCTTAGATTTCAGCAAAGATATGTGTGCTATGTCTTCATCAGAGATGTCAACAATTGAAAGGAGAGGAGTCTGTCACAGCAATTGGTGTTTGAGGTTATTATCAGACAAAGGCTCCTCTGGAAGGGTTGGCAGAGTGTGAAGGGAATGATTTTCCTAGTGACAATTAATCAAGTATCAGGACAAACTGCATCAAGGTAGGAATAGCTAATCCAGAGGTAGTCCTCTGCTTTCCAATCAAAAGTAACCTTAAAGAAACCTCTGCATTCCAAGTGTTTGTGCATTAAATCACTGATGGAAGTGTACTGTCCCCTTTAAAAATAGAGAGTGTGTGCTGACCCTCAGAGTGCTGAGCTCCCAGTGAGGGTACAAGTGACAGAGGAGCTTGTCCAGGGCACCAGGAAGGCGATTGCAATGCTTATTTCCAGCCTGGAGTGGCCATGCTCTTTTCAGGAGAGCTTTGGTCTACAGGGAAGCTGATCTTTGCTTTCCCTCGCAGGGATGGGGTGATTTAATCTGTTTTCTTGTGTGGAAATAATTGCCAACAGCTTTAGTGTATCCAGGTAGAGTTTGTATCACACTTACTGGAGGAGTTTAGGCTTAGGAGTTGTGTGAATTACAGTAGTGATTGTTTGTTCTCTGCTGCTTATAATAGCAAAAACTTCTGAGCAGTTTCAGTGAATATTGTTATTGAGTTTATAGATTCTTTATACAAAAGGTGAGGGGTGATTAAAATCTAACCTGCTCACATGTGAGTAGAAATTTGTTGAATTTAGCCAATGGGGCATGCTGTGTAAAAAGCTGTATCTCTAATTGCCTCTTAGTTGCAAAATGGCTGCATAGGAGAAGGGAATTCTTCAAGCCTTGTGAGGAAAGCATTCCTTTAATTGTTGAATAATTAAAGTTAATAATGTGTAGTTCATATGGCGACTTTCTGCCCCATTTGTGCAACTCCCATGTGGGAAATACTTACCACAGTATTTAATTTCTGGTGTTCTCAGTCAGATTAATTTGTTACGTAATTGGGTGTTCTGCATTTTCATGTGAACCAGGTGAATTAGGCATAAGTAGGGAGGGGGAGAGGAGGGTCTGTGGTGCTGTTGTCAGACACTGTTTGTGGCAATGGTATGAGGACCAGCTTACCCTCCTGTTTCCTTATGGTCAGTTCTAGACTTTGTTGCTTTCTAAACCTCTAACTGGCAGCTGTGGTCATTCCAAGAAGTGGGTTATTCCTGGTTTTAATGTGGTGGGAGGGAAGAGATCATCAAAGTTTGTTAAGAGAGGTAAAGATCTTGTATAGATGAGAATCAGAGTAGTGGGATGGCTTCCATGTGAGGAACAGCTGCTTGCCATCTCTTCAGCCTGGAAATGCAAGAATTGGGTGGAAGGCAAAGAGGGCAGAAGGATTGAAGAAATGATGAACTCATTTCTTCTTCAGGGATGTGGTAGCTGGAGTGCCACAAATGAAGCAGCAGGTCCTGGGTTTGAAACAAAAGAGATCCCACACTGTAGTTGATCTGTGTAACTGCTTGGAATGGAATTTTGAGATGAATCCCCATGAAATCTGAGTTATGGAGCTTTCAAATGGAGCTTGACTTTGTTCTGAGTAAGGTAGCAGAGCCACACTGTGGAGGATGAGGCTTTGAGTGCAGAGAATGAGTACCAAAACCAGCTGTGGGGCAGCACAAGACATCAGTAAGTATAAACCAAGCACAGGAAGCAGCAGTTGAGTTGTGCTGTGGTTGCCTTGCCACTTGGAGGGGATGTTTGACTTTTCAAATGGTGAACAATAATACTCTGGGAAAAGTTTCATTGTTATTCAGCAAGAGGAGCCTGTTGGTGCTGCCTCATTGAGGAGCTCTTGGACACCCTGGATGTGGGAGAGGGGAACATCAAGGTCACTACATCACATCATGAGGTTCTGAGAACTCATTGTGCAGAAGATGAAGCTTATGCTTGAGGAGAGAGGAGACCTGAGCCCTTTGTCCTAAAAGTTCTATAGACATGAAAAGCTGTCATGACATATTATTACTGAATAGAAACCTTTTGGTTGCTAAAAGCCACATTAAATTTGAATGTTATGACAAGTATGTAAGAGTTAAAATATTTCAAGGTCTAAACTCCAGTTTATCCAAGTATTCAATTCCTCAAACTCTGATAGAAGGATTGGCAATACAATCCTTCCTAGGAGTCACTGTGTAAATGAGTCTTTTTACCCAGTTCAATTATTCTCTCATGACCTTGCAGCATTGGGTACTGAGGGTGTCATGGGCAGCTTCTGCTTCCTTCAGTCTCTGCTCTGGCTCAGTCTGTGCAATGGGGAGTCACTTCTGGCTGAGCCCCAGCTGTAGCTCTTGGCTCCAGTGGAATCCAGCCCAGCAGAGTGTGCTGAGCCAGACAAGGGGGTAATGTCGCTAGCAGGAGTGAGCCAGAGATCCCTGGGATAGGAGGAGAATGGGAGTAAGGTTTTGTGTGACAAGGTAGAGGTGTCATGATGAAATTATGCTTATAGGCGATTTAACTTTTTAAAAAATTATCTCCAAGTTCATGAGACATGACATACTGGAGAGAGTGCTGGTAATTACAGTAAATAATCATTTTATGAGCACTTGTGTGATAGTAACCCTAATAAATTCTGTTTCTCCCACACTGAGGTCACCTTCTCCCTGTCTGTAACACATCTTATGGCAAAGTTTTCTTCAGCTGTGAAGTGCTAGAAAATACAGGAGTGATAGCACTGGAGAAGATGGAGTAGAAGTGCTTAGGAGGAAAAATAGATCAAGAATAGGTAGTGTTAAAGGGAAATAAATAGGATTATTACTGTACTCTATTGTTAAGGATTGCACGGAGAAAAGGGATGAGTAATATTTACAGAGCTGTTGAACTACAAAAGTTGGTTTGGTTTAATGTTCAACACAGTGAATGGTGGAGTCCATAGCTCCTTAACAAAGTTTCATGAGGAGCAGCTCACCAAAGGAAATGTGAATTAAGCTGAATTGTGCCTTGCCTGCTGAGTACACCTGAAAGGTAGAGAGGCTGGGGGTGTGGCAGGTCAGTAAAGTCAGGGACAGTTCAGACACTTGATTGCAAGTGGCATCTTTTTTCAGGTGTGTCCTGACAGAATCTAAGGCACTGCTGTTTTAAAGAAGAGTGTGAGGTTGGCTGGAGCTGTGTAAAATAAAACCTTCCAAAGGACACAAACTGGAACTGCTCTGCTGTGCACTTGAATGCAAGCAGGAGTTTTTCCTCACTGGGGTTGTCACTGCACTGCTTAGGCTTTATTTCATAAGGTACAGTCCTAATTTAAACTTTGACTTGCTGTTACAAAGTATAAATCAGAAGATGAAAAACCTCCTGCTATAGGTTTTTTAATAGAAAGTGACAGTTTAATTTGGCAGAGTACAACTGAAAGGATGCTTAAACCTGGTAGAGAGTGCCAGCATCAGCAGCTCCAGAGTAGCTGGAAATGAAAACAGAAAGATGAATAATTAACAGATAAGCTGGAGTTCCTCAGATACTTTGCAATTACTTAAGAAAAGTTTACTTCTCCATTAAATCCTGGAGATCTATTTCTGTAGTAAACCTGGTTCTGCTTAATGAAAAATAGTGAATCTGTGTTACTGGTGCTCAACAGTGAAAGTTTGGGGTTTGTTGTTTCTATTTATTTAATGAGAAAGTACTTTTGGAGGGAAGCCCATTTTTTGACCAATAGGTAATTTCTTGCTGTCATATTGGTGTATCTTTCCCAAAATACAGCAGCCTTTGAAACTAAATTAATTTAGGTTTGTTGTGTTCCTTGAGGTCCAAGAACCTTCGGTGTTTAGGTGCAGTGAGGAATTAATGATCAATTGTGGCCCTCTTGGCAAGGCATTCCAAACCAGGGTGCAGCTTTATGTAACAAGGAGCTGTTAAACACCAGAGTTACTCCATGTGCTTATGGAAAATGGCATTGAGGGAATGATCATCATGCTAATGGCACAGGAAATACTCCTTTTTTAGTATTTCTACCATCTATTTTACTAGCTGTGAAACAGCTTCATGAGGTGGGATATGGTTCAGCCAGATGGTGGAATCAAAAGAGCCAGTTTGTCCTGCAGGGAAATGACTCTGCAGAGTCCTTGCTTTGCAAGTTTTTTTATTTCAGCCTACAGGAGGCTTTGTGAACCCAGATGGGGATTTCAGTTGAGAAATTTGTTTAGAGCATTTTGTTGGTGAAATCTAGGCAGTTTTGCTTTGAGAAAAAAAATTAATGCCAGCAAGTTTGTCTTGTCTTCCCCCCACCCCTTGTGCCACCTTACCAAGTAGGATGACAGCCTGCTTTTGTTCCAGTTTCCTCTTCATAATATTCTAATTTGGGAAATGTTTCTTATTTGATGAAGATATGTACTTTTTATAGGAAACCAATTTAACTTGGGTTCTGCTGCTCTGATTTCCAGTGTTAAGTGTATTTGTAACAGCAGTGACCAAAGTGAAGAGAAAAAGTGATGCCAGTTTTTGTGTTTTATGCACAACTGGTTAATATTTTTTGCATTAAAATCCTGCCTTTGATGTTTACCATACTGCCTTCCGTCTCCCTTATGTATCAGCATGTTCAGATATTCCCATTTTATACCTGCTCTGAATCTTTCACAAAGGATTTGCTTCCCAACATCTTTAAAAAAGAGAGCACCCTGTCTCTTAGTGCATGTAGCTTTTTGGTATTGGTGATTTTTGTGTAAAAGCACAGTAGAGTCAAATTGCTCCATCACTTTTAAGGGTAAGGAATATTGCAGGAGCAGTTCCAGCAGGATTTTTCTCCCAAGGGAAGAACAGAAGTAACTGAGGTCTCAGCCATCCTGATGATGACATCTCTGGTTTCCCTCTGCCATGACTGGTGTCATCAGTGAGGCAGGGTCAGGAGGTGCTCTAGTGAAGTGTTGGGAGATCGGCAGTAGCAACAGGTGCTGTCACTCGGTGATTATCCTGAGGCATAAAGTCAAAGGACAAATGAAAACAAACAAAACCAAGCAAACAGCCTCCAGGTATATGTATCTATCAGCAAGTCAAAGCAGCGCAATTGTAAACTAAGGGAAGGCATTATTTGGCTTCTGACATAGTGTGAAGGGTATGTTTTAGCATGTGGAATTACTCAAGTGTGATACATTGTATTTTCCTGTTGTAATGCTGCTTAATACCATAATGAAAGGAAACTAGAGAACTGAAATGCTTTTGGGCTCAACATAATGAAGCAGACAAATGTTCTTTTTCTTTTCTTTAAATGTCAGATTTGGTTCTCATTATTTTAAGAACCTCTGTTAAGAAGCAATTGGTCAGGCACAATTTTCAGCAAGCATTTGGTCCACAAGCCTTAGCTTCTCAAATGCTAATCCCAACTGTGTTTTATTACCATTCCTATTAATGCAACAAGTATCATGGTGTCACTTTTCTTATTTCTGCTATCAGGGAAAAGGTTACTGACCAAGTACAGCTCTTGCTGCTTGCATTTTGTGACTGTTCTCAGCTTTAACCTTGAGACTACATTGGTAACATGGCTTAGAGATAAAGCTGACTTTATTACTGGAGTAAGAAATTCAAGTTTGGGGCTGGGGAATTTGATGTGTTTTTTTAGAAAGACTAAGAGCTTTGCATTACTGAAAAACTACTTATTGTGTTTGGCCAGTTAAAAAGGATCTGTTCTATTGCTTTAAGAAGTTCCTTTGTAGCATGTTTGCACTAGAGATGGTGATTTTGAAAGGAGGGGTGTACAACTCCAAAATCCTGTAGGAAATCCTGTTAAACTTTATCAAGTACTTGATCAAGTTGAGGCTAATCCCAAGTCACAATGTTTGCTTTTCCTATCCTGGAATTTGTAAGCAAATTGTGGTTTTCAAGGTAACATCTACAACTTGAGTAGATGGAGGAAAATCAAGAAGTTAAATTGATTGGAAGGAGTCTTGTGTGGAAATGCATAGATATTAAGATACAGATCAGAAAACATAGTAAAAAAATAGAATTGGTGTCACCGATTAAGTGAGTTTTGACGGAATATTCAGTGTCTTATAAAACAGATTCTAGCAGGGTTTTGGAGATGAGTTATTGCTTTTCACCTGTGCTTAGTATTGAAAAATAGAATATCCATGTTATGTCAAATTAAAGCAGCTTACTAGCAAATACCAGGAGTTTGTTTTTGATGATAGTTCATGGTACCTTCATCATTTCTTTCTGTGTAGTGTGGTGGATGTGCTGTATCTCCCTTGAGGAGTCAGTCTGTAGTGTGGTGTAGTGAACCCATCTGTTGGTCTGTCTGAAAGCTGGATAATGGGGTGAGTAACAGAATGGCATCTGCTGGGAGTTACTGAGGCGCTGTCCCTTCGAGAATGACCCAAATGTGACTCTCATTCCTTCTAAAAAAGTCTTTCACAGCCTTGTTATTGGTAGAGGTAGTGCTCTTTAGCTGTCCATTGTCACTAAGTGTCTTTTTTGTTAACTGAAGCCTCATGCCTGCATTTGAATCTTATCTAAACCCTTCACCCGAGAAACGAGGCAAGAGGGTTTGTTTTCTGAATGGAAGGATTCAAAAACAATCAGTGTGTTGTTTCTTGTAACTTGCTGAGTAGCTTGAGTTGTTTCTTGAGGGGATAAATATTTTTTTCATTTTCTTCGTGTGTAAGTTGTCCTTTAAGGGAAAAGCAGAATACAATCCATCTGCAAGAATTTGAAGCAATTTTGTGAGTTTGGTTAATTTGCTGTCCAACAAGAATTTCTTTGTCCAGCTTGTCAGTGGGGGAGCAGGATACAATCTGGGAAACCTTGATAACACACGGCAAAGAGCTTTTAGTGTGTCTGATCTGTCATGCAAATATAAACAAATGCTGCTGCATAAAGCAGAAATGTATGGCAGGGAGGTGGGAAACTCTCCCCCAAAACAAGAGAATGAGCAAAAGGGCTGTGTTTAGCTCCACTGTCCTTTTAAGCTGTCTGAGAATGTTGTGCAAAAGAGCAGCAGTCATTCCTCAACTGAAATAGTAAGTGTACCATGTGCCAAGTAAACATTGAATGGGTGCCAGGAGCTTCCAACAGCAGCCCCAGGTTTACACCTGGTGAGACTGAACTCAACAAGGATCTCATGAAGCTGCTCAGGGAAATGTTGAGGCAGGTATGATGCTCAGCAATTTGTGAGCGTGGATCTTACAAAGCCAAGGGTGTATCTCCTTATTCCAGATGACACTGAGGCAGCTGGGTAATGCTCACCAAACCAAATCAATTCACTTCAGAGGGCTTGGAGGGAAAGGCGTTTTGTCTGTCGGTTGTTTGGAAATGCAGCTGGAAAGCACTAGACTGGCAGTTTTTTCAGAATCAGACATTGCATTTGTGCTTGAGAGAAGATTAGTTTGGGGCTTCCTTTTTGCTTTAGGGAGAAAAATCCTTCAGTGTGTAGCAAGTTGCTGAACAAATACTGAAACATTGCAAAATGGAATTGACATGCAGGTGTTGTGGCACAAGGAAATGTAATGCAGCTGTACCTTTTGGTATGAGGAATAGAAAAAGAAGGTTATGTTGGTTGTAGGAGCAGAATTCCACCCTTTCTAGGAATGACCTGAAAAACGTGAAATTTCTGTAGCAGGCTTCATCAGTATGTAATCAAAATGCAGAATTTGCCTCAAGTTCAGGACTTGTGGTTTTGATACAGGAGCTTCCCTCAGCAGCTGACAGAGTAAATAGAGAAGTGCCTGCTGGTCTGTGTGCCACAGATGGGAGCCTTTTGTTCAAATTCAGGAAACCAATGCAGAAATTGCTTTCTGGATGTCACTGCACCACTGTGTTTATCAGCAGACAAACACACCAGTCAGTGTGTGTAAATAGCCACTAATAATATGTGCTCCCAAAGGAAATGTTTTCAGTGGCTTCAGCATATTTTTTCAGGTGTGAAAGAGAAGATGGGTGGAAACAAGCTTTAAATAGCAGCCAGTGTGTGCATTTCCTGTCTTTCTCTCTCTTTTAATACCGAATTCTTCTGTTAGGAGATTAATACATGGATCATCTCTCCATATCTCTCCAAGCACCTATCCTGCCTCCCACTGAAATACACATTAAGCTCATCTATTGTGAAATAAATCCCCAGAAATCTCTCCAAGATAGACTTACAGGTGTAATGGATTGAATTAAAATTGAGTGACATAAGTTTAAAAAATACTTGGTAAAAACAGTTAATCCTGATGAAAGGTATAAATACCTTGCCTGAAGCAGAGATAATGTTGGACTGAAAATAATGTTACACATTTTAATCACTTTTACTGCAACCATTTTTATCTATGAAATAAGCGGTCTTGGAAGCTCTTTTCAAGTAAAAGAAGGCTTGAATGGTATTGTAGTTGTGAAATCTGCTCAGTTTGGAACCTGGGAAGTGTGTAATGGTCTGTTCTCTTTCCTTCTCTGTGTAAATGCAGTTGAAGAATTACTTTCAGTACCACTTTAGACAAGTTCTCAGAAATTCTAAGCTTAGCAGTGAGCTTCTTTGTTGTCACAGTAGCGCAGAGGAAATAATGTAATATTTACTGGAGAGCCATTCAACTTTGAGCAGGGGATCCCAGCATTAGGTACCATTGGGCCTGCTTGTTCCTGATTACAACAGGGAGGTGGTACCTAACCAAAATTGAAATCACTGCAGCAATTGTTGTCATAGGTTTTGCAGCCCATTCAGTGTCTTGTAGCTGCAGCTCACTCCCAGCTGTCCCAAGGCCATTGCACAGCATTCCAGCACCCTCTCTAATGAGGCTTCCTGTGTCCCAGTCTGGGGCTCTGGCCAGGGACCGGCCCCTGGTGTGGAGCACTGGGGTCACTGGGATGGGGGAGCAGCCTCTGTTACTGCTTGCTGTGCTGCTGTCACATCTGCACTGGCCTGTTCTTGTGAGGGAGCTGGCAGGGGAGTGATGCTCCTGAAAAGGAGCTAAGCCTCTTGGAAATGGAAAGCCTTTGGGAGTTATTTTCAGGTGACTGTAATGTTTTCTTTTCTCAGCCTTCCATGGAGTCCAATTAGCCTTGTCTGTGCCATTTCAAGTCATGTGCTGGAGGTATTAAATACCCAGGTGGAGAGGTAGATAAAATAATAGGGCACTGTTGGGGACAACTTGTATAAAAAATCCTTTCCTTAGTATTTTTTCCTCCTGGGAAGCTGGGAGGCCTTGGAAACAAAATGTGGGCAGTGATTATCTGTTGCTGTGGAAGGCAGCCAGGTGGATCTGTGATTGGTCTCATGTGGATGTTAGGAATTCATGGCCAATCTCAGCACAGCTGGCTCAGGCTCTGTCTGAGCCACAAACCTTTGTTATTCATTCCATGCTGTTCTTAGCTTAGCCAGCCTTCTGAGGTGAAACCTTTTCTTCTATTCTTCTAGTGTAGTTTTAATGTAATATATATCATAAAATAATAAATGAAGCCTTCTGAAATACGGAGTCAGATCCTCGTCTCTTCCTTCAACATGAGACCCCTGTGAACACGGTCACAGGGCACCAAGTACATTTTGACCCAACTTTATCTGTATCCTAGGTGCTTAATTCAAAACTCAGCCACAGGTATAATTGTAAAGAAGTTTAATCTGTAGCTGGAAACAGTGAGGTACTTGAATGGGCAACAGGAGTATGAAACGTTTTCCTTTATCAATGCAAACTTTGTGCAGCTACACTACTTCTATTTCTACTTCTTCCCCACCAAGTTTTAGAATATTGCTGAATTGATGGCAGAAAAAAAGCTACAGCCACATCCTTACAGAAAACCTGTTGTGTCCATGGGTAGGTTCAGACTTCCCACTTGGTTTAGCATGAAGCAGATTTCTAGATATAAAAAGCCCTATACCTGTGCCCTTGGCATACATCATGTTGTGGCCTGGCCTTCTTGGTCATGATTTTCTTCAGTAGTGTCTGTAAACAGTTTTGGGACCCAGATTAAGTAAATGGTGTTAAATCAGGATATGTCTCACCTCTGCAGTCTCTCAGAACAGACCTACTCTTCATGGGAAATTCATAGCTTGATCATATGTTAAGCACAAAATGTGGTGGTTTTTTTGTTTTATTTTTAACTCCTTCTAGCATAAGCGTGTTTTCAGGTAATACTGATTTTCTTTTCTTTTTCTTACATAGAGTGCACAGCTACCAAAGTGTCTTCTCATTTAATGCACTGCACAAATAAACACTTCAAGAGCTGAAGTGTAATATTTCAGGGGTTTTTACCTGCACACATTGCATTGTGAAGGTGCTGTCCCTTGTCAGCCTGCCAAGCAAAGAGGAAACTGCCTCTGAAGCAGAGTCCCTGGGAAGAAGCTTTGACATTGTGTCTGTCACCTGGTGTTAATTGTCTTGTGGCAAATGCTGTTTCTAGTAGTGTTAAACACTTTAGGTGAACTGATTGTCAAGAAACAAGACAATTATCATCATTTGCCTTGTGCTTTACCTTTGGGGAAATATCTTATTGACAGGATTTATCTGTTTAAGGTCGGTGGTGAAGTGTGAGTTCAGCGTTGCTCTCCTTGGGCATTCTGAGCTGTGCTTACACTGACACTGAACTCCCATCTCCATCTTCCTGGTGCCACTAATGGTTTAGATATTATCTCTGAATGACATCTTCAGGAGGTCTCACAGATAAGGAAATGGGACTGATGTCCTGGGATAACTTGTCCAATCTTTGGCAGTGTTTTAGTACCTCACTTCAGCCTAACTCATTGCCCTCCTCCCTGGGAGACCCTTACACACTGCAGTCCATGGGATCTCTGTGTGCTGAGGGGGAAGGGATGGGAGATGCTTGCTAGTGGTGCTTCAGTCAGCGTTTTGCTGCCGTTCCAAACTGCCTTTTCTCCAAGCTGTGCATTGCAGACAGCACTAAATGACAGGTGTCAGTCGTTTTTTTTGTTTTAAAGCACCAAGCTACATAACACCTAGTGCCTCAGGAGGGAAGCCCTGTTATGGTTTTGCTGTAAAAGAAAATCATTCCCCTCTTGTTAGTCTGTCTTTGTTAATAGTTCAGTGAGACACTGCACCTCACTTGAGACAAGGAAAGCAGCAGTGGACATGGCAGAGCAAGCCAAGTCAGCACTTTGCTCATCTCATGTGCATTCATTATAAAATCAATACAAATGTAAGTGCTGTGGAACAAGGGTGAAGCAATCTGAGTGTAGTTCTTCTGCATTTCAGTTTTAATGACAACCTTTTTGCTGCAGCTGTAATATAGGTTCATCCCAAAATAGACACCTAGAATAGCCATTTTTATAGAAATAATTTCACCCAGAGGAAGGAGAGAGTTTAAATTACCTACTATGCAGAGCTCACAACAGAGTAAATGCTGACTCTACTATAAAATGCTAGGTAACTTTAGTGAGTATAATGAGCAGGATTTATTTAAGGACAATGAAAGGCAAATATTAACCTTAAAAAATGGGGTGTCAAAAAGATGGGATTTAACATGGAACTGAAATGGTAAAATGCTGATTTTCTTTTCTGCTATTCCAGTCCTGAAGGAAAAAGGGATTCATTACTAAGTTTTGAGCTTTTGTCAACTCAGTAGCCTTTGAACTAAAGAGAACTACAGTGCTTAGGTAAGTTCAACACACTAATGGAGTTTGTCCCTTCCACTTGAAAATGTCTAGCCTGTAGTCTACTTGGATGTTCTTTCTCTTCTTGTATTATCAGAGGTCCTGGGAGATTTCTCATTTATTTGATTTATGATAGCATAATGAGCAGTCTAATTGACACTGAATAAACTGAGTGATAATGAAATAGCTCTGCTGACTTGATGAAGGCAAAAAATTTACATAAAAAATTAAAAACATTAGTACTTTCTCCTGTTGTTGGCCTTATCTCTTAAATATCAGAAACCACACTTTCTTAGCTTTATCTGCTAGCAAAAGCATCATGCTCTCTGTTCTCCTGGAAATCCAGGGCAGTGAAATCCTGTGTCACATAACTTCCTAGAGAAAAGGCCTTTGTTTGTAACAAAATGCCAGCAACTGTTTGTGTTCATTTGCAGTCAGTTCAGGTGCCTGCAGAATTTTGATGGAGTCCATTCATTCAAAAAGCAAGGGCTTCTCACAGTTTGTGCCAAGGACTTCTGGATAATTAATTGTAATGGGCACTGTAAAGCTGAAAGCACTTTATTTGTACTGCCATGAGCAGTTTGGGGTAGGATGAAAATAGTTTTTCTTCTCATGCATGATTTGGGGAGTGAGAGGATGGCTGGCTAGCACGTCAATGAGATGGGCTTCTGCCTTCAGTGGAGCAAGAGGCTTCCCCCATAAAGCCACTGGTATTTACTTGTGCAGAGGCATTACCAAAGTGCTTAATCCAAACACTTACTGGCATAATTGGTAAAATGAGGTCTGGAGTTTGGCTGCAGCCAGTACCAAGACAGGGTTCTTGAGTTGGAATTTAGGCTAGAATTTCCTAAACTGAAGTTGTGTGCTGCAGGAGTGGGGCACAGCCTTTTTTTTCAAGGTTGTGTTTTTAAGGCAGAAAACAAAGTATCTGTTGAAATTGGTCGAGGATGTTACATCGTATCAAGACTTGGTTTATCCTTCTGCTCTTTTGGTGCTTGTAATAATGGGCAGGTTGCTTTTCTTCCCTCCTGTGTCATTACCATGGCATGTGTTGCCTGAGCTACTTTCAGCCAGAAATGTCAGAGAGCAACTGATCAGTCATTTCATCTTATTTACAGGCAGGCAGGATTTACAGTGGTTTTTACCTTCTGTAGAACTTTTGTGATTCTGATGCAGCAAGAGCTTTTTCAAACATGTGCTGCAGTAAGAGTTCTCTTGTAATGCAGCGCATTGGAAGACAACACAAATCCAGAAACATCCCATGTAAGCAAAGTTCCCTAAGTGGACTTTGTTTGCAAATGCAGGGCTGGAGATGAACAGCATGACTGCAGAAATGTTCTTTATACAGGCCATGGTAGCCAAATTTGTATGCTGCATTGACTGCAGAATATCTGAGGAGACTGTATTCCTCTGAAATAAGTAAAATATCAGTGAAGTAGTATAAAAGTAGAAATGAAAGTTCCATCTGTCTTAACCGTACTCATTGACAAATTAACTGATGTTTCTTTGTTCTCAGAAGATAGTTTTTTGTTTTTACTTTTTTTAAACCTTCCCTTAGACCTGTGAAGTGTTGTGGGAATGCAGATTTTTTTAAGCAAGTTGAGGGTAGGTGCACTGCCAAGGCCTGTGTAACCTGAGGCTGCGGTCACAGTAGCAGCCCCAGATGCAAGCAGTCAGCCTGAGCCCCAGGCTGAGGGGGAACAAGCAGTGTGAGACCCCAGTCACGGTGTTTTCCAGAAGCTGCTGTGCTGACAGCAGCATGGCCATGTGTCCTCAAAGCAAGGCAGATAGCAGCAAGGCAAAGCTGGTCCTGGGGAGGGACAGAGGCCCAGCTTCTACAGCTGCTGGTCACTGCAGAGGCCTTGGTGGTGCACACCATCTTTCTCCAAAGGCCATTTTGGCAGGGGATTCAAATGGTTCCAACACCAGGTACTCCAAAATTCTGTAGCCTTCATTTGCACGTCTTACTGTGTGTGCTCCTTCAAGATGGAAAAAAGCTAGAAAGGTATTGATAGTGCACTGCATGAGCCTTGCAGTGTCAGTTTAAAGAGGAAATTTGTTGCTGTTTGCACTGGTCAGGCTGGTGCTGAAGGAATGGGGCAGGGCTGATCTGTGTCAGGAGAGGAACAGTTAATCCATGTGGCTGCAGGGAGAGCTTCCTGTGGAGCAAATGGAGCAGCTGCACGTGGGGATGCTGCAGAGCTCTGCAGGATGAGCCCTGGTTCTAACAGAGATTGTTCTAGCAAGGCTTAGTGTCTCTGAGGGCGTCCTTTGACACAGAGGCCTCTCTGTAATAATGATGCTTGCTCATGGACAAGTGTGACATCATTAACACAATTGTTAATGGTTTTTTGTTGTATGTCTGAGTTTGTCAGCCTGAGGGAGCCTGTGTGACCAAAGAGCTGTCTGTGGAACAGCTGCAGGCTCCACACCTGCACCTCCACTGGAAATAGTCTGGGAGCTTCTGCCTTAATGAAACTTGAAACCACACAGCTAGAAAAGGTTATCCTGTCACTTCTACTAAATTGGCTGCTGGGTTATTATTTTACTCTGCTTTTCTTTAGTTCCTGGACAATTCTGATCTGCCACCACCTCTTCAGCTCAGTTCTGCCCAATTTTGCCTTAATGGAAGATGAAGTTGAAATGGTACTTCTAATTTCTTTTAAGTTCATTCTTGTGGCAAACACTGTCTTCTGAGTAAGTTTTTTGGTGTGATGTTAAAATAATAATTACTAGTCCTTAAATAAAAACCAGTCTTTAAAACAACAATAGTAGAGTAATAACAAAGATGATTCCTGCAGTCAAGGACTCACTTGCCCTTGGGTGCTGTATGACAGTGCCAGGATGTAGTGCCTCAAGCTTTCCTTTCTGTGCAAGTGTGATTGTGGCATTCCATTCATATTGGTTTGTGATAGAATCAACACAGCACAGCTTGAAACAAACACTGAGGAAATGTGATTTGTGGATGCATTGAAGCAACTGAATAATTTGGTCTGCCCCAAAGCTAAAGTAAGACTAGAAATATTTTTCCAACCAGGGGAATGTTATAAAAAGCTGTCAGCCCAGTGTACGGTCTAGTTATCTTGTGTTATTGCATCTTGCAAGTGTAATCAAAACCCATCATCACAGATGATCACCTTTTGCTGATTTTACATGTAAGGAACAATTTGCCCCAGGTCAGTTATGGTCATTATTAAATGTAAGTAACTGGTGCTAATATTTACATTTTTATCAGCAATAAAGGCCTTTGACTGTAGGAGTAAGTGTTCTTTGGACTAGATATTGAAAATCAGAAGTTATCTCTCAAGTAATTTATTAGCACACTGTAAATTTCTAACCATGCAGTGCAGATCTTATTTCTGAGGAGTGCAATTTGTTGAGTGATTTCTAGGGCTGACAGCACTAAGTTCAGCAAGTGCATTAAGTGCTGCAACTTCCTTTTGAGAAAAAAAAAAGTGCTTTATGTTATCAGAGAGTCATCAAACTTGTAATCATGAACCTATCTGTTGCTGTTAGCTAATCAGACTGGTTGTTCCATGGATAATATGTTCAGGTAGTGTTTTAGTACATTGCCTCTTTTATTGCTTTTCTAACTCAGTAACCATCTTTTCCTTGGTGACTCACCAACAGGGTACATAAAAAGTCCCTTAAGAATATGTCAATCTTTGAAGTGAGAGCATGTCCCCCTCTTTCACTGTGGAAATCCATTTAGAAATTCAATTTCATTGTTAATGAACAGAATAAAAAGGAAAACTCTTGAATGAGGAGAAGAATTATGGTCAAGGCCAAAATTAGTACTCAAAGCTGTCAGCAGCCCCAAAGACATGAGATTGGCATCAACACTTCTGCTATTGCCAGTTCCCATTGAGTTTCTTTGTAATTCCTGTCCCGTGGTATTGCCCTGGCTTTCAGTTGTTGAGCTACTCCTGGAAAGCTGAATGCATCCAGCAGACAGTCAAATGAAAGACTGGGCCAGGCAGAGTGTGCTGCAGCAATTGGCTCATTTCCTTTCTTACAGGAAAGTGTTGGGACAATCTAATGGAAAATGGAGACCTGGGTGGTGAGCAGTGAGATAAACTACAAACAAAAGGTGCTGTGCTATAAACTATTCCCTTCCCTCTGTTATCTCCCCCACCTTCTTGCTTGTCCCCTCTCCTGTGACAGGGACAAAGATGGAAATGAAAGTCAAGTGCCAGCCTTTGACTGCTTTACTGAATGAAAAGGATTCTGAGTGCTTGAGGTGAAGGAAGCCAGCAGGAGAATGAAGGGTGTCATGGAAAAATAACAGTGCTGCTGTGTTTGTTCTGAAAGCCTTTATTTAATAACTAAGTTATTAGTGCAATTGTGTCCATATTAAAAACAAGTCATTTTATTGACATTTGATTAGCAAATCAGCTTTATTAGGACTGGGAATAATTGTCCCAGGTTATTTATTTCAGTTTAATAGTACAACAGCACACGTATCTGCAGTGTGTGTTCTCATTGTTAAAGGCTCTTTGTACAAATATTTAAATACCTAATAATTGGGGGCTTGACATTTATTAGAGTGTAGGCTTGGGGAGGACTAAATAATGCTTTTTAATGTAACTTGACAGCATTAAAATGCAAGTTGTACTAATTCCATTATTGTAGTGCCATAATGCAAAATTATAGAGAGCTGCAACTTGGATTTATAATTTACTTCCACCTTCCGAGTCTTTAATGTATTATGGTTGCATTTGCTCAAATATATGGAAAAAAACAAGGGATCTTGAATCTTACTATGTTTTTTTCCCCTTCCCAATAAAGGGCAAACAGATCTGAGTTCATTTACCTAGCAACATCCAAGTGTCTGTGCTTAGAAATAGAGTTAGTGCTAGATGAGCCTGACAGGTGGATAGTCACAGAGATTGTTCATTCTGGAAAAACTCAGAGCAGAATGCCAGAAACTGAAATTCAGGATAAAATGCTTCTGCATGTTTTCTGCTTTTCTGTTCCCAGACAGGATAGTGGGCTGATGCAGAGTTCCTAAAGAATCTTCCATGCCCACATCAGGAGATGCAGATAAAAGCATGTCAGGGTATTTGTGCTATTTTTTTCCAGTTAAATTGAGAGATGGACTTCTCTTAGCCTGCTGCTCTGTGGAAGAGCACATATTGACAAATGACACACTTGTAATGCTTTCTGACAATAGCAGTGCTTCCTGCCAATTTCTGCTGCCAAGAATAATGACTGTCTGCTACAGCAAACAACTCATGGATGTCTCCAAATGACCTTTGAGCAACTGCTGTCAACATGAACTCCTCTGCAGCCTTTCCACCTTCCCTGGGAATTGCTGGTGTTGCATCTGGAGTGTGTGAAGGTAAGGGACAGAAGCACAGCTGGATCTGTGTGAGTCTGGATGGCATTGCCACTGGTCTGGTTCTGCATCTTGTGATGAACACTCGAGGTTACAGTGACAGATGATCTCTGGGAATGGGGAAAGGCGCTTGCCTGTGTGCAAGTTTGTCACACGAAGGGGATAAAAACCACACAGGAGTTGTTCTGATGTGTGCAAGGGGCAGGGAATGAGCTTTAGAAGCCACTGGATCACATGAAGGTCATGTTGTTCAGGTTCCTTAGAAAACAACTATAAGCATGCAGCTTCCTAGAAATCACAAGGCAAAAATAAGCTACAGGAGGTGAAGCTGGAACTGGGGAGTTGAAGTTCCTGATCAATGACAGATTTCCTGTGGGACCAATTAATCCTCAGTTAATTGTGTAAACCAGTTGAGTAAAACATGGCTTCTTGTAAGAGAATTATTGCTTCTTGGTCATGGCAGTTTTCTGTCATCTGTGCGGTGTGACCCCATCTGGTTCTCAGGCAGCTCTCTTTAGCTTCCAGCCCAAAATGCCAAGACAGTACAAATATTTGAGAAGAAGGAATAAGATCCCTTGGATTTGAAAGAACACAAACATCTCATCCTATTGTTTAGAGAGCTGCTCTCTTGAGGCTCATGTCAGAGGACTACTCTTTAGAGATATTTATATGTGTAACATATATTTAAGAATAAGTGTGAAGAAGAGGTTGCATAACGTAGCTTGGGCTGCTCTGAACATCGCTCTTGGAGGTTATTTTTCTTACAAAGCTGAGAAATTCTTCTTCTTTTTGGCAGAGAGAAGAAAACAGAGCTGGACCAGTGGACGGAGAAGATGGGGATTACAGTATCAGAACCAGAACTCGTGGAACACCAGTTTGCCAACTTGCCACCAGCGCCTCAGACTCAGGTTTGCATCCTGGCTTTTTATGCTCCAGCGTCAGAACCTCTCTGTTCTGGAACACACTTCCCACCCCCCAGCACAGGGCCTCAGTAATTCACAAATATGTTCTCCATCTCAACTGTGACCCTCTGTATGGAACTGTGTGATATAACTGAATCCTTATAGCTCTGCTTGCTTCATGGGAGTTGTTCAAACACTTCTGCTCTTGTAATGTGAGGCAGCTGTTGGGAACAGAAATCTCATTCCTAAACACTGAAATTTAACAGCATTTTAGTAATTAAAAGGCAGCATTTTTGGTGCTTAATTTTAGCCTGGTGTTGCTATGGAAAATAAAGAGCTGTGCTTTCCCTTGCCCCCTGGTTCCCAAAGAGAAAATTGAAAGCATTTGATATTCTTCCTCTCTGCAACATAAAGCAAAAAAATTCCCAAATAAAATGGCTTTTAGTATTGTGGTACACAATATAAGAAAGCACACTGTAAATTAATTATTCTCTACAGACTACATTATTATGAGATTTAGATAAGCTTTGACCTTTGCTGCATCCATTTGCATAATGCAGCACACAGTACTGTGCCATTGTGGATTTTTCATCATTGCCTTGTGCTGCTACTGATACTGAAATGTGTTCACTTCAAATACTCCATTGTGTGAATTTTAATTGCCAATACTCTTCATGTTAATTGTTGGACTAAAGCAGTGCTGAGTACAATTTCTCTCTTAATACCCACTGGCTTCCAGTATCTGAAAGACAAGCAGGACTGGAGTTGGATATTGAGAGCACAGGATATTGATCATTAGAAGTCCATACAAATATTATGCTTAACTGGGGAAATTCCTGTGGAATAAAACATTGGCCCTAATTTTCACTGATTTCACTAAAGCTTTTTTTTTTTTTTTCCAAATCCTAAAGAGGAGCACAGTTATGCTTTCAGGAATTAATCTCCTTGTTATGTACATGACTGACTTTGGAAGAGGTGGGTTAAATGATGAAGCTATTAATCAGCATGTGCAGGCAAAATGAAAACAGTTAAGAAATATTCTTTATTAGTAGGATATCTTAAATACAGGTAGCGAAATGGTGTGCTGGGCTGGCTGCTTGGCAAACAACCAGAATGGACAGATGGTTTTTCATGATCTGTTATATGGAAATATAAGGTTTGTAACAGTGTGCTTTATATTGATGCTTATTGATTTGTGAGAGAGCAATTTTCAGGCTGCTTGTTCAGCAAACACTCTACGTCTTCCTTTGCATCTGCAGAACAGCTGCTTAAGCTAGGATTGCCAGTGTTTTATTTCTGGGAAGCTGCAGGCTGTCCTAATGTCTTCCCAAAGCCAAAGAAATGAGTATAAAGTAGGATTTTGGGGCTGTGATCCAGGGTTTATTGTCTATGAGCTTTTTTTTTTGCTGTGTAAAATCTTGCTCCATACTCACTCTATTCCTGCTAATATACGATGTCAACAATTAGGACAGAAAAAAAAGTTTCTCTTTGTAACCATTTACAAATGGTGGGGGGTACATTGAGTTTAGGTAGTCATGCAACCAGTGTGTTTGCTGAAAAGGATCATTGTAAACAATAAGGCCATGGTATAAAATCCTAATAGCCAATAGTTGGTTACTCAGGTGGTTACTCTGGAGAAGGGAGGCGGAGGATTTCACATCTACAGGACATAAAAATTAGAAGTTGTTAATTACCATGTCTGTTTCAAAGCCTCAGCTTGGAAGTTGCACTAGGTAAGGTGCAGAGTTCAGATCTTTTAGGTAATCAATATTTCTTTAATTTCTCATGTGCCAATAATACTGGTGTTTTTGTCCAATCATGCCACCCCTTGCTGTTGACTTCACTCCTTTTGATAGCTATTGGAAGCACAAACCCACCTCACAAGCTGTGAGAGAACCTGTGGGACAGTCCCGTGGTTGCCTCACGTTCCTGGTATTTACAGGGGCCAGAGAGAACTCGGGATGAATCTCTCTGAAGCACACACAGGTATCCCGTGTGTAGGGCAATGCCCCTTCTTATACAATATTTTTCACTTTGGCAACTTCATCCTGGTGTTAATTCCGTGAGAGGTACTGAAGATGAAGAGGAATATTTTTGATCCTTACCCCTGCCTGCACCACCTCACCTGCCTTCTGCTGCTCCCCTTTGCTTTCTAATCAGATGGAATCACTGAGATAGAAAAGATGGCTTGATTTCATTTCCTTCATTAAAATGTCTTGGGGATCTTTAAAATCCACTTTGCACTTTTATCTTTGGCTGAATGCTGGTGCTGGCTCATACCTAAGGCAGCAAATGTAGATGGAAATGCTGTACTGAACATAACATAATTATGTTAGGAGGAACAGTGATTGCTGCACTGCTAGGATAAAGATTAAATTGAGCCTGTGGGACAATATGCCTGATTCTCGGTACACGCGGCGCGGGGGGGGGGGGGGCGTTCTCGGTACACGCGGCGCGGGGGACCGGGGTTTCGGCTTGCCACGTGGCGTGGGGGAAGCTGCTCTCTCAGCTCCACGGGG
Source organism: Melozone crissalis (assembly GCF_028551555.1). NCBI lineage: Eukaryota > Metazoa > Chordata > Aves > Passeriformes > Passerellidae > Melozone > Melozone crissalis. The sequence continues at coordinate 61,413 of NW_026535858.1, forward strand.
GGGCTGCATTCCACGGCGGGGGAGGCTTTGTTTCCACCTCGGTTCGGCAGGGCGTGCCGTGCTGTTGCTGCCCGGGAATTTTCAAAGCACTACATACAGCTGCATTGTGAAGCTTTTGTCTGTTCGTTATCGCTTTCTATCTGTGGTTTTTTTTTTAAATCGGTAGCTGATTTTAGCTTTGTTTTTGGTCAGGCAGGATTAAGTACTTTGCTTTTTACATCTAACATGGGTTCCAAACTCAGCATTGTACAAAAAGGAGTGTATTATAATATTGTTAGTGGTAATGTGAAGTTCTCTAAAGGAAAATTAAAACAGTTTATAAGATGGCTTTTCCTCCACTTCCCAAAAATTTCCCCTGAAGAAATCCACAATATTCAATTCTGGGATAAAGTTGGGAATGCATTGATAACCTTAGGACAATCTGGCAATGTACCCTCAGCTAAATTTGTGTTCTGGAGTTTACAAATTCGAACTGCATTGCTCAAACAAAGCGAAATGGAGATAAAGCCAAATGCCAAGCCATGTACCTCTGCTCTCCCTGTTCCTCCCTCTCCTAGCTCTAAAACCCCTAAACCTCTTACCCCAAAACTTGGTATTTTAAAGAGAGCACACTCATTGAGAAGTCGACTTTCAAAGTCTGCTGAAATACCTGAGTTGCCCTGTCCACAAGGCCCTGGCCAGGCTGCGTGGAACCTTTCCCAATCCCCTGTGTCCCCCACTCTGAAACCCAGAGTCAGCTTTCCAGAGAGCAGTGATGCCCAAAATGGCCCCCAATCCCTAGGGGGTCCGCAAAATGGAGGATGCCACGTGGCACCTTCCCAAACCTGGTCTTCTTCTTCCCAAAATCCTCTTAAACATCCCAAAATTCCAGCCCCATCCCCCTCTCCTCCTGTTCCTCGTGACCCCTTCCCCCCCCTTTCCTGCAGTACCCTCAGCTCCGCCCCTCTACTCCTCCCAGGGGGCGTCTGCTGACGTGATGTCACCAGGTGTCCCCGCCCCCTGCCTGCCCCCTGACCCCGCCCCCTGTTCCCACGGTTTCCCCGCCCCTTGCCTGCCCCCTGTCCCCGCCCCCTCCCCGAGTTCCCACGGTGGGGACACACCCACTGCCGGTCCCCAAACCTGTAGCTGTGATCCCAATGCTTCTGTTTCAAGGGATACAGAGCAGGGAACAGCAGATTCAATGCATAGTCCCATGTTGTCACTGGCTCCTGTTACCTTTCAGCCTGCAGCACAAGGGGGGGCAGCCCCGACTGCTATTTGGAATTCTTTTGGACGACAATTGATTAAAGAGATCTGTAAATCTCATAAAGAATATGGTCCACACAGTCCATATTTCCGTGGCCTTTTAAATTCTGAATTGAGTAGGACTGTAGTGATTCCACATGATTTAAAACAGCTTTTTTCTTGTCTCATGACTTCCACGGAATTCAAATTATGGGAAACTGCATGGAAACAGCTGCTAAAAGATGCTCTCCCAGGCTTGCATGCTGATCCAAACACAGCCAAAGACAGCAGTGGTAACCCTATTACCATTGAGCACCTCTGTGGTGAGGGCCAATGGTCTTCCCCCTCAGTCCAAGCTACTGCAATTCCTGCAGAAACACTCGAGAAAGTAAAAGGAGCAGCTGAAAAAGCATTCTTTTCCCTCCAACTTGAAGGGCCTTTTGAGCCCTATAGTAAAATTAAACAGCTACCATCAGAGCCTTTTGTGAAATTTGTAGAAAGGTTAACTAGAGCTATTGAAATACAAGTTAAAAAAGAAAATGCTAGAGAACCAATTTTAGAGGAAATGGCATTTACAAATGCAAATGCACAGTGTCAAGCGGCAATCCTGAGCCTTCCTACGGAACTTACTCCTACATTAAAAGACATGCTTCTAGTCTGTAACAGGAAAGTGCCTCTGAGTGTGGCTGAAGACTCCAGACCAAGGCTGCTGCCAAGACCACATCAGCTTGTCGCCATTGCCAGCCCTGCACCTTTCCCCTCAGCACAGCAGTACCCTGGGCAGCAGCGGAGACCAGCAATGGTTGAGCCCACAAAACCATGCCTGCTTTGTAATAACCTAGGGCACTGGAGTAACCAGTGCCCCCTGAAAAGGGAATTTGATGAATTTAGAAATGGCAGGGGAGGAGAACTACAAGCCCTCCCTGCGGGTCAACAACAAAAAAACTGAAAAGGGAGCGCCCGCCTGCCAGGCGTGCAGACATAAAAAGAGCAGGCCAAGGGAATATGGGTAGCAAATCAAATCAAGCGCGCGATAATATTAATGTTTGTGTAAGTGAAGCAGGTGCTTCAAAGACCAAGTCTGCTAGTACGCTGTTGAAAGTGAAACGAAATAACCTTTGTTATGATTTAGGTAATCCTGTGTTAACCACGTCTTCTGTCAATGAGCCTTACAGGTTGCAGCTTACAGAGTCACTTCTCCTGAAGGACAGCAACTGGCATTTTGTCTCTGTCAATCCTGAACAGAAGGGTACTTGGAACCGAATTCGTTGTAAGTACGTCGTCATTGGGGACACCAAACACACACCACAAGAGATCAGAATTGCTCCAGGAATGACAACATCAGATCCTGAGCAATTTGTTCTCGGCCTGCACTGTTTCCACCCACCCCTGTTTCTTCCCAAGGGACAAATTGTTGCACAAGCTATCCCTGTGCCATCTTTACCTGAAAATATCGAAAAACAAGGGCCCACAGTTGCCCGGGTCCAAGTTATTGGGGAAGATAAACCCAAATTATGGTGCAATGTCAGTGGGGGTGGGGAGTCAAAACGCATTGAGATGCTTGTAGACACAGGTGCAGACTGCACAGTGATTCCAGCAGAATAACGAGCACATGGCCTGATCACCTTTTTAAGCTCCCGGGACAGGGGGAGGGGGGGGGACAGGTGACCACCAACCAGGTGAAGGGGGCGGGGTCTCAAGGGACGAGGGACACCTAGACATAGGCCAATGACCCCTGGGCATAGGGGCATCTTTTGAACTTGACCAATCACACGATGCCTTGGTGGAGTGATAAGCCTGATTGACAGGACTCGCTAAGCAAGGGGGCGAGGGGGAAGGGAGAGGCATATAGGCACACCTGGGAAAGGGACCCGGAAGCTCAAGACACACCGCAACACCTGATAATCCTAATTGGTACCTGTGCTTGTAATGCTCAGTTACTTTTTTCCCTCAGAACTGTGGAAGAACACTCGGCCATCTGACGTGGCCGTGCCATTGCTGCAGCTCCACGTGTCCGTGCTGGGCCGTGTGCGAGAGGCAGGTCAGCACTGAGCTCCCATTTATGGCTCTTACAGCCCCTTGTCAGGGAGATGTCCATTTGGGATGAGAGCACACCCACCTCAGAAAAGGCATTAGCAGAGTTGGTAAGGTTTCCAGAACACTTGCTTTTCCTGGGTGCTTTCATGGAATCTAATGATGAGCTCCCTTTTCTGGGAAAGAATTTAATTTCCTACACTGGGAAGGGAAATGTTCAGTGTCTCTCACACCCAAGGACATTGGCAGCTTTGGCACAATTTGATGTTATCTGAATGAGTCCTTTAACACAGCAGCATTCTTTCAGATCAGTTCATTGTTTCTAAATTCCTCAGGTAGATCACTAACCCTAACAAATTACTGGTTGTTTTGATTCTCCTGCAGCCAGCAGCACAGCTTGCCCCTCTCAAAGAGGTTCCAGCAGGACAGAAGCCCAACTCATTCTTTTCCCCCCAACACATGGACAGGAGAATCTTTCACAGCTCTCATCCCAGCTTCTCATGTGGACCAAAACAACTTTGTCTCATCACAACAGATCAGAGTTCTCTTCATCAAAGTCCCACGGACAGCAGGACAGAGCCTGTTCCTTCAGTGCTTGCTAAGTACCAAGGTCAGCATCTGCTTTTTCACCTCTGCTGTACCACAGCATCGCCTCTGACTGTGGGCTAGCTCAATCTTGCTCCAGTTACAGTTCATCTGTCTCACTTGCTCCTCCAAAATTGATCTGTGCATGAAAATTAACAGAGTCCATTCTTGCAACTGGTGCCTAGCTTCTGCAACAGATGAAGAGATCTATTTTAGGAAGTTTATCCACAAAAGAGTATGGTTTGTTATTATACTAATAATGAAGTTTTCATTGTGTTCATTTTGTATTTTTACCTCTGATTCAGCCTCCAATTAGCCAAAATTACTAGAAACCCCTAACAAATAACTGACTATGTCAGTTACTTATATGATTCAACACTGAACCAACTGGCTGTCAAAATCCCAGTACCTTGGTTCTCCACCCCTTGGTGTGAGTCTTTAATTTCTCTGATGAACTTTTCCCAGGCAAACACAGCCAGCTTATTGGGACTGACACCTTCTTTCCCTTGACATTTGTTACCTTTTGAGGTAATGCAAAGAGACCCTGTGGGAGTTCCAGTCTGCTTTAGGCCTCTCTTAATTGATTTTCAGGGAATTTTAATGATGAAGCTTCTCAGATTGCTGATCGGAGCTGTGAAGGGAACTGGGATGATCTGCTTCAATTAATGCAGCATCTTCAATTTCCCATTAGTTGCTGACAGCTTCATGCTGAAAATACTCTTCATTTGGGACCAGAGGTATCAGACACAAAGCAAAAAGCATCATTGTCATTCCTAACTCCAGGGAAAGGACATGTGGGATAGAGGGCCAGCGATCTTCTCTTAGAATGAGCCAGAGAAGTGATGATAATCTAATGAGGCCAGTTATTCATCTTCTCCCTGTAGCCCTTATGCCTTAGCAGGCTGCAAAACTTCACTTTTCCCCTACCTGACTTTGAAGACAATTTCCCAGCTGCTTGCCTGTAAACTGCCTGTCATCCTGGGCATCTGGCTTTGTGTGTATTTCTGTCTGGATGCTCTGAATCATTGGGAGGCATTCCAACTCCAAGGTGGCTACAAAGCAAGGCCAGAAGAGATTTACAAGTCTTATGCAGCAGGATGCCAAGTCCTATTTCTAACACTGCATGTGTTATGGAAGTCAAAGAGTCCATCAGAAAAGCTTGCCTTTAAAAAACAAACACTCCTCCCTCAAAAGAGCCATGCAAACAAAGAAACAAAGCCCCAAACCCAAAGCAAGATATTCTGGGAAAGTGTTGTAATTGTTTCTTTGTTGAAATGGTACCTTTCCACTTCAAATGTACGGAAAGAATTTGAACCCTCCTCAAAAACAGAGAGCTTGCAGACTTCACTGTATCTTCAACTGGAAATAAATAGAGGGTAAATGGATGAAGAAAGGATATTCAAAAAGGTTAAATGAAGTTAAAAGGAAGCAGTCAGAAAGATCTGGATTTTTATGCAATTTTACTAAAATGTTTACTGTGTCATTAACAGGTAAGTCTGTTAATCTGTAAGACTTAATTCCTCAGATAAAACTGCATATTTAACTGCTGTTTCATCATAACTCATTGCTGAAGGATCGCATAAAGGATGGGAAACTGGATATATAAAGAGCCACATCCTTCTGTGAGACTTGTAATACATTTACTGGGTCTTTTTCCTGTTTGTTCATAATGCAGGACTCACAATACGGGGCCATGGTACGTGCCTTAAATTATAACTCCAGTAGAGAAATGAGAGAGAAAAGCTGCTGTAGATGACTTGTTGCAGTATTTCAGGCTGGGCTAACTGCAGGCAAATCTGGATCTTCGCTGCACAGACTGAGCAGTGCAGTTTGGAAGGCTTGCACCAAGCACTTGAGATGTATGTGTGCACTTGCCTGTTTTCTAAGGGCAGCCCTTCAGCTGAATATTCCTCAGCCTTTTCTCTCTCCACCATGCACTGGCAAAACCTTCTGGCTGTTTCAAACAGTTTGAGAGATTTTTTTGCCATTGCTTGGGGTTTCTGTTCTGTTTAGCTGAAATAATTTTAAGCGGCCTATGGTGGTTTTTTTGAGGAAGAGAAATTAAATGGATGGAAAATTGCATTATTTGATAGTGTTTGCAGTCTATGGCCATAGCAGTGTGCAATATTTGGGTCAGATTGTTTTTAAGCAGTTAATTGTCTGCCCAACTGAATGCTCAAGCATAATCAGGCTGATTATGTTCAAGCAGTTGAAAGTTCAATGTACAGTGAGAAATAGGATAGCAATTATCTTCTAAATTCCTTTATATGAGCCACAGGAGGTACTTTTGCTCAGGACAGGAATCCTGGATAATCTGTATCATCAACACAGTTTTGGTTTTAGTTCCTAACATGTTTTTGAGAAAAAAATCAGCATGCAAATGATTGAAGTCAATTTTTATGTTAATCCTCAGGCAGCTGTGAGTGGGAGACACCTGTGATTTCAGACTTCTAAAACAAAGACAAGTTCAGCAGTTAAAATTCTGAGCCCTGAAAGTACAAGAGAACTGCTTATTCCAGGTATTCATTAAAACCACATTCCAGCTCAGCTCAAAGGAAGTGCCTGTGCATTAAAAGTTTGGGGTTACATGAGGCTTTTTAAACACTTTGTTTTATTGGCTTTGAATGTATGTGATTTTTCAGTGTGATGTTCATATTTCAATAGATGTGATATTTCAATATCTGGTGTACGTACCATTGAAATCCCTAGTCTTTTATCTTTTACAATATGTTCTTAAGGAGGCTCTTTTCCAAGATGTATTTGGTGCAAGGAATATGCTCTGAATCAGGAATTTGATATTAGAAGTTATTTTCTTGGTTTTCTAGAAATGGTGTGCAGGCAGGTAAGTGAGGAAGCTTTTATGTCAAATGCCCCCAGTCTGAAGGGAAATATTTCTTCCTCTGGGTTTTGGGCAGAGGTGCCTCACTGAACACCTGGGGCTGTTGTGTTTGGCCCTTCTGGCTGATGTCACATGGATTCTCTGAGCACAGCTGAGAATTACACACGGACAGTAGAGAATTTTTATGGTCTTGAGATTGTATCTGAAATACAGAATCAACTTCTGCTTAATCAGCTTCATGATGGGTGAATATATTCAAATAACAAATATGTGTAAACATTATTTTTCTGAATCGGTTTAATTTCTTTTTCAAGCCAATCTACATCTGTTGATTTAACCTAGAAATGTAATATTTTTCCAATCAGAACTTTAAAAAACTATAATTTTTCCTGTTTTCTTGTAAAGCAATATTCTCTTCAAAAAGATGACACAAATGCTCTGTAGCACTGAGGTCCCTGTGCATTTGAATGAGTCCAATGGCACTCTCATTGTTTTGTTGGGTTAAATCACAGTCATGTGTTAATTTTATTTGGTTTGAACCACTCTGACCTGGTTCACTTGGAGTAGTCTGATAGAATTCAGTTTTGACACAAAACGGAGGTAAATTTAAAAGAAAAAGGAAATCCAAACCCTGCTTTTTGTCAGTACATCTTTATGATCTATCCTCCACAAGAGGCTCATGCTCCTCTGATAATGTGGGATGATAGCTAATGGGGGAATTGTTCTGCTGCTGAGCTGATCATAAAAACAGGAGGAGATGAATGAAGTCATCAAACAGGTTTCAAACAGCAGCTTTTATTTCACAGCACCTTTAGGGCAGTGCTTCAGAAAAACTCTGAAATCTTGCTGCAAAGCCTCAAGATGCTGAAGAAGTAAATTGCTTGAGAGGTCTAAACCCAGCACTTGTTCTGTGTTTTCTAGACTGTTCTTCACTGTTTTCTGAATTCTCCATGCTGATGGCGCGTGCCTTGGTAACAGTAGGTGATGGCTGGTTGTGTGGAATTTTTCCCTGAAATGTGTAATTTAACCATTATCTGTGATAGACACAGACTCCTGTTGGTAGATATTAGTTCAAGGGAGACATCATATCCGTCCTCAACACCAAGATTTTTTGTTTAAATGGGGCATTCCTCTGCAGTTTCACATTATCTTATGTTCTCCTTCCTCACCTACTTGTATTTCAGATGGGTGATCTTTCTTCCTAGAAATTAATTTCCCAGAGTCCTCTTATTATTTCTTCAATTTGGGGATCTGCTAAGCCTAAATGACCACTCTGACATGGGGGTTCCCATCTGTTCCAAAGCTTTGTTGGTTTTGGTTGAGTACAGGTTTTATTCAGTGAGGAGGAAATGCCTCCTGAGAATCATTCAGGGGCCACCCCAGCACCTACAGCAAGAGCCCTCCCCTTCTGAGCTGGAAGGATCTCCCTTCCTTCCAAGAGAGCCCCATCTGAAATTGTTTCCCCACACAAACCCTGCCCTGCATTCTCCATCTCGCTGGACAGGCTCCAGCACCTGCTGTGGGTGGCACAGCTGTGCTGAGAACACCAAGTGCCCCCTGTTCTCAGTCACAAAGGCACTGGCAGAGACTAAATGGTCAAAAGGAAATTCGTTAAAACATCTTGATAAGTAAAATAGCAACAATCGTGACAGCCAGATGGTGTTCACAGAAAGCTTGAAAGAGTTAATCCCTGTTCTGTAGGCTGCTAGCAAAAATATGCTTGCTATATTTAAATGAAGGCAGTTTACTGAAGAGTTTCAGAGTAAATAGAATTTTCTTAAAACTCACTGCCATAATTACATTGAAAGAACTGTGGGCCAGGTAATTCTGACCCAAATAACTTGGTTCAAGCATTAGGTGCTTAGCCCAAATGTTCTTCCCTTCCTTGTCTTTCCTGATGACTCTTTTAGCCCTTGTGGCTTCATTTGGTGAAGTATTTGATAGAAGATTTTAATTCAAGTATCAAAGAAAAGAATAAAGCCGCACTGGGCAGTAAGCTGCAAACGAATATATTTTAGTGTTTTATAAATTGCTGCTCTGAGCCCTGATCTCAGTGACATCCCCAATGGTTTCAGCTGAGCCATGGCTGCTTTCACTACCAGATTTCAGTTTTAAGTGGCTGTGAACAACTTCTTCATGCTTTAAGACAGCTTTCTGTGTTTTCACCTTTAAAATATATTTAAAGACTCATTAAACAATTCTTTGAGAGTTCTGCTACAATAATTCAGATGCTTTTGGTGCATTTTTTCTCCTGCCACATTTCCTCTTGTTTTAAAAAAAGTGGTGTCGTTATTCCGTTTTCACATTTCCCACTGAAATCAGTGAACTCTGCAATGAACTCTGCATTTCTTGCAATTAAAAAAAAACCCTAAACCATCAGCAGGGAACTCCAACCATGCCACATCTTCCTTTCCATAAATGAATGTGAGTTTCTCTAATTTACTCTTGAACAACTTGCAAGGAGAAGGAACTAAAAGAAAAAGGCAATGGCTGATCCTTCTTCCTTTTCTTCAAAGGAGAGGACAACGGGATTTCTGATAGATTTTCCCTTGGAAGACAAATGAGAACATTCCAAGCTTTGTGGATTGGAAATCAATGTGCATAAAGCAAGAAAAATGGGCAATGTTGTCAAGCCCAGAGTTTGCACAGGCAGTGAATCCAGACAAAATGGGCCATTTTCCCATCTCTGTCTGAGCTGGCAAGCTCCAACAGAACTGGCTCCATCTGTGACTGCCCCTCCTGCCCCAGCACACGGGGTCTGTGCTGCCTTAGACTGGCCCACCTGTATCTGAGAAAGTTCTGTGCAGTTTTTGGTATTATCCTGTGTTCTGTGGGGTTTTTAACGTGTGGTCATCACTAGCACTTTTCTTCTGTACATGAAATGGTTGCCCACACTTTGTCATATTTTAAATCTTTCTTTTCTAGAACTTACCCATAACTTCCCTCTCCTTGCTACAGTGAAGTTCCATAATGGCAGCAGTATTAGGGAAAATATTTGTAGCCAAGTGCATCTACCTAACTCCAATAGACTTCTGTGGTGATGCACAAGTCCCACAGGTAATTTTAGGACAGAGCATTAATTGTTCTTTTCCATCAGGTACGTGACATCAGCAAGATTTTGTACCAATCCATTGTGCTTTTTAAGTATGAAAGTGGCTCTTGGAATCCTTACCCATTCTGTCCTGGCATATTCCATGTGTGGAATGTAATTAGGTTTATTTGGAGGATTCTACAGAATGTCTGTGAAGGGAAAGTGTGTGGGTGGGATCCTGGCCCTGTTAGAAGAGATGAGAAGTTTCCATTGCCTGGAATGAAGTTCCGGATTTTAACTGGGGTTTTGTACACATGAGGTAGGCAGCAGGCAAAGCTCCTCAGTGATGGCTATTTCTTATCTCAGAGAGAAGTTGTCATAAGAAATAAAGTATTTGGAATCTTCTGATGTGTACATGGTTGTCAATTCTCAGAGTGGCAAAAGAGCTACCACTTGAGTCAGTGAAAAATCTGGATGGTTGTAGCAAGGATAAAGGGTACATCTTTAGGAAATACTCCTTCTAGTCAAACTGAGCAGGATTTCTGGGCACTGAAGCTCTCATTCTGTATTGGAAAATGTGTTTCTTCATTTATATGAGATAAGAATTTAATGGAAATCTCTTTATCTCTTTCCCTGGAGAGGAAGTTCTTTCATTAGTGCAGGAGTAACTGTAGTTTAATTTTAAAGGTTTTTGCAGTCAAATTATTCTAATCTGCCAGAAGATTTACCTGGATATATAGGAAGACATTTCCTATTCACATTCATTTGAATAACACCAAGTCACACTATTTTCTTACCTAATCTATGAAGCACTATTCAGTCTAAATCCCTAAAATTGCACTGCTGCCTTAAAATGTTCACATTATACAGGAAATCAGAGCTGGGCAAAGTTCTGGACTCTTCTCCATGGAAACAGCATCACTCATTATTCCTGGGATAGTGAAGATTTTAAACCAAAGGAGCTCTGCCCTTTTTCAGTATCCCAGTTAGGCTGGAAAATTTATGGGATGATGTATAGATAATCAGTCACTTTTATTTCTTTGCTTGTAAATAATGCTACAATGAGCTCCACAAATTGAGTTCTATTCTCAGCTTCTCTTCTGTTGTCAAAAGAATTTAAAATCTGCCAAGCAAGTAAAGCACACCTGGCTTCTTTTGCCTTGAGTCTGTAATAACTTTGCTCAGTCTGCTGGCTGTGCCACTCTGAAATGAATGACACTTGTTTTTGCAATAGAGGAGAGTATCTGTTGATAGTATACCATCTTGTCATCCATTGCAAAAACATTTGTGGCTGCTGATAGCTCTGGAGTCTTGAATTTTGATTAAGGAGTTCAATTTTGAAATGACTGCTTCCCACTTCTCTTAAATTTCCTGTTACAAAAGCCTTCCATGCAATTTGATTTTAGTTTCCTTTGATCACCTTCATCAGTTAAAGGTAAAAATGCAAATCTGTCACTAAAAGTCATTTGGAAAGGAATAGAGATTATGAAATTACATGTCCACATCTAGAACCACGTGTGCAGTTCCAGTTTCTTTATCTCAGGAAGTGTATCAGAAGTAGGGAACAGTTTCTCCTTTGTATGTAGGACATGGATATGTGTCCATGTGAAGAGATTTTTACTGACATTGAGGGAACAGGAGATGGGAAATGAGCAAAGAACAAAACTGGAGGCAGACTGGAGTGCAGAGTGGGGCTGGTGATATGCCAAGTCCAGAAATGGGGAGGCTGTGTTGTTAAATAAAGTCACATCTCTCCCAAAGGACCTTTGAAACAGAAGTGACCACATTTTTGTAGCTTTCTATGAGTCACAGAAAACAGATTTCCATCAAATCCTGCATGTTCTTTCATGAGTCTGAGGTTCTAGCATGTGTCTCATTCCTGTTTGCTGCTTTGGCCAGTTTTGTATGTTTTGTTGCATATTTTGCTGCAATAATCTCAAGATGGAAATGGCAGAGATGGATACTGCAAAGATGATCATCACAGCAGGCAGCTGGTAAGAGACAGCACATGGGAATGAATAAAGAGCCCAGTAATGATAAGGAGAGAACTTAAAAAGTACCAGAGAAAAATACCAGCACACACAGTTCAAACCATGGGGACATCAAAGAGGAAAGCAAATCCATTGATGTTTTCCAGCTGTTGCTGTTCTAATTTAATTTAATTTAATTCTCTACTCCCAGTGTGTATATGAAAATAGAGTATCTGGCACTGGCAGAAATTTCCTTTGCCTGTGTTAAACATTTGTGTAAAAAAAAAAAAGTCAATATTTTTCTGGACTGTGTTGTACTAATTTTTAAAAAATATATTTGTTTCCTTTAAAGGGGAAAAGTTAGGTTTTACTGAGTGATCAGACCAGACTCTATTATCAACATTGCTAAGAAAGAATCAGTCCAAGCTGAATTTAGTGGTAAGGGAACCTAACAGTGCTGTTTCTCTGGTAACAGAAAAACTGTGCAGAGATTAATGTGTTCGCAGGCTAGGCCATTAACAATCTCTTAGTGCAGTGTAGTTTTGCTTTGTTGCTGATATCTTTTTCTCTGATCTTCTCACTGGCTTTCTAAATTCTAGTGAAAAAGAATCTTTTTTCTTTCACAGATAAAATTGTTCTTCAGCTGTAAACAAAAAGAGGAATTTTTTCTGGATGAAATAGCCTGAAGTTTGTTGGTTTATTTCTAAATGCCACTTTGAGCTGTGACTTTGGCCTGATCAATGCATTGCTGAGCCTCCAGCTCTGTGCTCCTGCCTGGCCCCAGGTCCCTGTTTGTGTGACTGGATGTCAGCTTTGGGAAAAACCCCGGCACAGGGCTGAGGGGTGTGTGCTCTGTTTGGAGATAAAGGCTGGCAATGGGGAAAAGCTGTTACTGATTTTTGTGCTTGTTTCTGACAATAGGAAATATTTCTGCATGGCAACATGGAACAAGAATAGCCTGTTAATGGTGAGAAGGGTACTTGGATAAATAGGCCCAGCAGTGTCACCAGGAAAATGAAGCTGCTTTTTAATGCAAGGAGCAAAGTTTTGGAGATCAAGAAACACAGGGCTAAAACCAGATTTGACAAAAGTGAAACAAAGTCTGATTTTACAAAGATTATTAAAACGTGTTTTAAAGTTGTTTTGGAGCGATTCTGATGGCAGCCTGCTCCAGGATCCTCAGCTTTCTGCCCCCAGCGGCTGTTGATCCTTAAGGCCCGGGCCGTGTGTGAGGGGCCGGGCCCGGGGCCTTTGGGCTCTCTCGGTGGAGCTTTGGGCGCCTCAGGGCCCAGCGGGGGCTGCGGTTTGGCTCGGCCAGCTCGGTTTTATTGAGCCCAGCAAAAAGCTTCTCCCTTCCCGGCTCGCAGGAGCTGCAGCAGCGATCTTCCAGCAGCCTCCGGGCCGAGCCGGGGAGGGAAAGCACAGGGAGGGAGAGAGGGACAGGAGAGACACAAGGAGAGGCTCCAGCCCCGCTGCTCCGCCCGCCCTGGCTGCCGGGAGAGGAGCTGAGAGCCCCGGTAGGTGCTGGGCTCGGGCTGGAGCTGCCCTTCCCTCAGAGGGAAAAGGGAAGCTCAGTGCAAGCGCCATTTCCCTCAGAGGGAAAAGGGAAGCTCCCTGGAAGCTCCATTTCCCTCAGGGTGGAAAGGGAAGCTCCATGGAAGCTCCATTTCCCTCAGAGGGAAAAGGGAAGCTCAGTGCAAGCTCCATTTCCCTCAGAGGGAAAAGGGAAGCTCCCTGGAAGCTCCATTTCCCTCAGGGTGGAAAGGGAAGTTCCGTGGAAGCTCCATTTCCCTCAGAGGGAAAAGGGAAGCTCAGTGCAAGCGCCATTTCCCTCAGAGGGAAAAGGGAAGCTCCCTGGAAGCTCCATTTCCCTCAGATGGAAAAGGGAAGCTCCCTGGAAGCTCCATTTCCCTCAGAGGGAAAAGGGAAGCTCAGTGCAAGCTCCATTTCCCTCAGAGGGAAAAGGGAAGCTCCCTGGAAGCTCCATTTCCCTCAGATGGAAAAGGGAAGCTCCGTGGAAGCTCCATTTCCCTCAGAGGGAAAAGGGAAGCTCAGTGCAAGCTCCATTTCCCTCAGAGGGAAAAGGGAAGCTCCCTGGAAGCGCCGCTTCCCTCAGAGGGAAAGCTGGTGCATCACAAGTGCGGAAGGGAGATTTCTTCAACATCTGCTGTGTTCTCTGGCATTCTGTTTTAATCAACTGTTGGGTTTGGGTTTGGTTTTTTTCCCCTCACTTTATTAGCATTTTCTGTCAGTGGAAGGGAATTGTTGAAACTCTTCAGAGAAGAGTACTCATTGCAGAGTGTCCTCTCTTTTGTCTCAAAACTGAGACACAAGTGTATTCTAATCTAGATAAAATAAAAAGAGAATAAAATGTGGGACATTATCAAAGAAAAAATTAGCAAATCATTCAGAGAAAACAGAATTATCTTCAAAACTAAAATACTGGGATTTATGAAATGAGGCAATATTTTCTTGATGACAGGTAACAAGAATTTACATCAAGAACTGAAGACATGAACTGGAGGAAATGATAGAGATTGAGAAGGACCAGCTATAAATGCCAGAAGGTACACACCAAAACAGTGAGGAAAAGGCAGATGTGGTTGTCGAGCACATCCAGCAAGGTAATTCCTACAGAAAAATATTGATACTATTGGAAAAGAATGATGGGATCTGACTTGGGAAGCCATGTACAGTCTGAGTCCCCCCCACAGGAAGGTTGGGGCTGGAGGGATGCAGAGGGAGGGAATGGAAAATGAGCAGAACAGTGTTTGATAGGCTGGCACACAGGGGAGACAGACAGACAATATTATACGCGTGTTAAAACTGCATCAGAAGTGTGGGTACTAGAGGCAGAAGAACTAACACCCTGTTTTTCAACAACTAGAACAAACACCAGTTTTTCAACTAATTGTGCGTAAATCAACTCTGAAAATTATAAGTGGGTTTCTGATCATTAAGTGTGGCAAAGTTGGCAGCAGTCCTCAAAAAAGAGCAATTGAAATAATTGTAGAAATTGACCAAGTCTGAAGTTTGCAGTAACTGAAAGGTTTTATATTTTGCTAAGTAATTGTCAATTTCTTGGTTTAGCTGCTCTCACTAGATAAATTTAACCTTTTATGAGTAGTGACTCAAAAGTTAAGCTTTTCATCTTGTGAGACTCATTTTCAGGCCCTGCAGTCAGACATGTATTCATTAAACTCTGTGATGCCTCAGAGCTACTCGTCTGCTCTGGATACCATGAATACAAACATTCACCGTCAGGTTGTTTGCAGTGTCAGCCCTGAACAAACATGCAGGAATTACCAGGTGGTTACAGTGTTTTAGGTATGACAGATCTATGGCCTGGTGTTGCTGGCTTATTATCTGCTTATTTTAAAACACTTAATTTAGTGCTGGGGGAGCAGACTCCTCCGAAGCGATAAACATCTGTTGCTGCTGTCAGCCTGAGCATTTGCAGCCCATAATGTTCTTGTCCCCTCTGGCAGCCGAAGGTAAATAAGGGAACATCGCTCAAGTGTCAGTATGGGGGGACCTGGGTGAGGAGGGGGACAATGTGTGACTACAAAATTAGGTCTGAATTCTCTTCCTGAAAACATTGTTTCTGTGGCAGTTCACATATAAATAACATGAAAATTGGAATAAAAAAAATTTCAAAATGCATTTATTAGTTTTGCATAAGTATATTTCTGATAAAACCTCAAGCAACCCTCCCAATAAACCAGGAATGAATATTGCTGCCTTGGGTCAATGCTTCCTAAACTGCAGTCAGATTTCCACTCAGTTTAGGCTGTTTCCTTTCAGCCTTTGAGTGTAAGAAGATGGTGAGGGTTATGTATTTACATCAGGTAATTGGTATTCCATAGATAGGGAAGGTGGGCTTGTTAGTGCCCCTTACTGTCACCATCCCCCAGCACATGTTACTGTAAGACCTTATTTTCAGGTAGGTTTGCAACTTCCAAGTGCCTGTGACCTTCCCTCCTTCCCCTGCCACTGTTTCCTTTCAGATATCTTCTCCCTGCTATTGCAGCTGAAATCCCATTTTCTGAAACTGAATTGAGCAAAAATTCTTACTAGCCATGCTAATAAAACCACATAAGCATTTAATGCAAATTATCTCATATCCTCTGCACGGTGGAGCGAAAGGCTTGAGATCAGAGGAACAATCTTTGCCTGGGATGAGTTCTTTCTGTCTCTGTGAAATTTGCCTATGAAGTCACCAGCCTCTGAAAAATCCCATTTTACAGACATTTACTAGAAACATGTGGATTTTGGTGGGTGAAGTCTCTGAAAATGCCCTGGGCACTGAACCTTCTCCAGAAATGCAGCCTCTGAGTGAGCTGCTGCTGTTTTGCCTCCTTCCCTCTGCAGCTGTTCCCCTGCAGGGAGTGGGACCCCAGGGGCTGTGACCCACCTTGGCTGCTCCTGCTGTCACCAGTTCTGCACTGCAAGGTGAAACATTCAGGGTCTGGTTTGGATAGCTTTGGATGCCTTTCCTTTTTTGTTTTTCTTTGGCAAAATGTTTCCAGGGAAAGGAAGGAGGAGAACAAAATTGTGTTCTGGCTTTGTTATTTGTTTTATTTTTAAGGAAATTTATTTTCTCTACCATTTCAATTGTAGTGTTGAACATGATGGAAGAACTTGAATGGCTAGGACAGAAATGGTGTCCTTTCAGGAAATACAAGGCCTTTTGTTCAGGCCTGTGTTTGGGCACAGAGTGAGGGCAGGTCATGAAACAGTGAAGAAGGGCTCACCTAGCACCCCAGGACACAGACATGGAAATACTCCTGCAGCCAGAGCACCTTCAGCCTGCACCTCCTCACACTGCACAGCTGGGACACCCCCATGTGGTGTTGTGCCACAGCAAATGGGAAAATCACCTCACTTGTCTGCCCATTCATTTTTCTTGCCTTCACCCAAATTATTAAACACAAAGTGATAAACACAGCAATTTCAGCATTCAGTTAAACTGCAGTTTTTTCTTACTCCATCTTTCTCTGAGGGATATTTCTCAAGTCCCAGTTGCTTTATACATGTGGAAGGAATGCAAAGCATAAACCCTTCTGAATCCTATTTTCTAAGCCTTTTTGTCATCTCTGTTGTTCTCATCTGCTTGGATTTCAATTTGTCTTTTTGAAATGTCCTGTCCCAAACTGAATCCCATCAGTGCTGCTGCTGAAGCCTGAGCATTGCTGAGCAGAGCAGGAGGATTATTGTGCTGCTTGAGACAAACTGTTATTGTTAATATAATCATGGGCAGCATTTGTCCTTTTTGTGTAAGCATCTTAGATGTGAATTGCAAGCAGTTTATGATTTAACTTCTAATAACTGTGTCTTGCTAGGAGTGTTCCTTGGCCCACACTGCTCATAAATACTTGCTTTGGGTTCAGCAGTCACTAGCATTGCTGCAATCTTCTGGACTGTGAAAAAAAGACCTGTTTTAAAGAGTACATATAAAATGTATTAGGCAATGGAAGGCTAAAACAAAATGGCTCTCTGTGGCAGGCAATATCACAGGGAGTATCACAGAATCATAGGGAATTTTTGTGGCAGCCCAGCAATCCAAAGGTAGTTTTTCATGGTTGTTTAATGAATCTGAAGTAACTGGATTGTCACTGGGAATACAGCCAGCCCTGAGTGCTGCATTTTCATCACCCTGGCAGACTGCACAGGGCTCAGGGCCTTGGCTGTTAATTCAGGGAGAGGAACACGCTGATGGTGACATTTGGAACAGGAGAGACAGAGGCACTGAAGGGTAGAGTTCAGAAATGTGCTACCAGGCTGTCACAGCTGCAGACAGCACCTCCTGAGTGTTGAAATGGATGTGGAAATCAGCAGCTGAAATAAACTGAAACTGCTACTCTAGGTCACTTAAGTTTCTCAGTGCCTAAATATTCAGCCTTGGTAATTCTACAGATTCCAAACATTGTCCGTTTTTTCTCCTGCGACAACACTGACCACATCTTCTCAGAGGGAAAAAAATCCTGGAGCTTTCCAAGTCCCTGGCACCTCTCAGAGCAGATTATTCACCATTTTAGTACTTTCTCCACAGATCAGAGAAAAAAAAATCTTTTCTGAGACCCTCAGAGTTCAAAGTGGTAGATCAAGAGCTTGTGCTTGGCAGGGGAAGGTAATAAGACACTCAGATGTTAAAAATATGAGATCATAAATATGAGATAACCACTCATTGACTGCTGCTGATGAAAAAAAGCCCAATATTTACTTAGAGGTGAAAGAAACCTGTTATCTAGAATAAAATGGAATTAGTGCATGGGTCCAGCTATAAAATATGTGGAGCAGCCCCAGTTCCCATCGTGTGGCAATTCTGCAGTAGCTCCACTGTGGGCACAGTAATTCCCACACCAGGAATATTTTTGTATGGACTAAATGTGGCCACACAGGGGGGTAGTGGAGAACAACTACAAGACTTGAAATTCCCTCCCTGATTTATCTCCCCGTGGCTTCCATCTGCAGACAGTCTGGTCTTGTTCCTTGTGCCTCATTTGTGCAAACTCCTGCAAGGGAAGTCAAGAGAAGAATGAGAGCAGGTTAAAATCTCAGGATGTGGATGATCTCTCTGAGAGCTGGGGGCACTCAGCACCTGCAGGAAATCTCCAGTTCTTGAGAAATGGATGCTCAGGGTCCCTGTTGCTGAAATTCTGTTAGGGAAAATGGCTGGAATATGAGGGAAGCCAATGTTACAGGAACACATAAAGCAGTCCTAGCACTATCCAGCTTCCCTTGCTGTTCATTGCAAAAGCAGTGAAGTCAGCTTGGCATGGCAGTTTCAGCATTGTGGAATGAAGGGTAAGGCATCCACTCAATTCTCCCCTGGACCATTTTCTCTGGGTGAAATTCAGGATAATGATTTCTGCAGAGGAAGGAAATCCTTGAGAGCAAAAGCTCTGCCTGGCAGTGTACTCAGCTTGATTCCAGGGGGGAAGAAAGTCCATGTGGGCTGGGAAAATGGGTGAGGATGGGTGATTTGAGAGCTGGTTTTGGTTCTGGTGTACACAGACCAGCAGTGCAGTTTTGACCTCTGCAACCACAAGAGAAGCCATGGAAAGTCTTGGAAAGTCAGATGAACTATTCTGAAATAGACACAGAAAAATTCTCATTATTTATTGCAAATGCCCAGCCCCTGAATTACTTGTGCCAGAGCCTGTGGTCAGTGGGGAGAGGGTGAACGCTGCTGTGGGAGAAGGGCTAATGCATTTCCATCTGAACTGATTGCACAGGTGCTGGACACAAAAGCCCAAATTGAGGTTTTGCAATTTTAGGTGTGGTGTGCCCAGTCAAAATTCTGCCATGTGATTACAGTGACAAGTAACATTTTATGATAAAGAGAAAAAAAAGAAAGCCTTGTAAATCGATCTGTTTTGATAAGAAGGTGAATATCCTGATTTTGGTGATGTTAACCATTTAAACCTCCCATTTTTGGTGGCAATCCATGTAAAGCCGATACCCACTCAATAGCCCTTAGGAGGTTCTGAACCTGGACATATGTTCAAATGCAGAGAGAGGAGAGGACTACAAAATACAAATACTTTTTCTGTCACTAGAATTGAAGTTGCACATAGTGACAATCTCAGTTAGAAATGATGAGTTGTTTTTTTTTTTTAGATTATGATTTAAATAAATCTTTTGCCATTACATTCTGTGTACTTTGAGAAGGGATTATAAAGAAATAGGAGAAAGTTATAAAATAGAAATTGATAAAAGGCTTATTTGGTGTTTGGGGGTCCTGTGCAAGGAGCTGAAAAGGCCTTTGGAACAGAACCAGTCTCTGTAAACGCTTTATTGATTACACTGAGAAAAGCCCATTTTAAACACTTTCACAGCTCTGTGTTGCCTGAGGAAGCAAAATCTATTACAGTCAGATGATGAACTTTTTGTTTATGAGCTCAGCTGCCTTAGCGGGCAGCTGGAAGAAAGCAGCAGCGTTATTTCTGCTGCCTCTGGAGCAGGGTTATCAACAATCCCCCATTTCATGTCCCCACGCGGCTGCCCCCGCCGTTCCCGGCCATCCGCAGCGTGAGGCGCTCCGGCACTCGCTGCAGCTGCAGCCGGCGCTGCAATGGCGGCCCTGGAGCGGCCCCGGGCCAGCGAGCCTCGGGTGCCCCTCAGCTCCCGGGGCAGATCGGGCTGTGCTCCCGGATCGGGGTGTGTGCCCTTGCTCCGCTCCCTCCGGGCTTTTTCCAGCGCCGGGCTGTTGAGCTGTGTCAGGAGAATGACTCGGATCTATCCGCGGTTAAATAAGCTGTGCAATCAGCTGCCCGAACAACTCTCACTCATCGGGGTGATCGTGCTGCTCTAACGAGGATCTCCGCCTCTCTTTGGTCTAAGGAAAGGTCTGAGCCAGAAAAATGGGGGAGGAAAAGCGATTCCTTTTCTTTGCCTTTCCTTAAAGGGGCGAGTGTCAGACCGCGGCGGAGGGGATCTGGGTTTGGAAGGTGCCAGAACTCTCCAGCTCCCGGGGCACAGAGCAGGAGCTGTGGGAGGGCCGGGCAAAGCAGAGCAGGCAGGGCGGGCTCTGTCTCTCGGCCGAGCCCAGCAGCGCTCCGGAGCTCGGGGCTGTGCGGGGCGGCTCCGCCTGCGGGGTCTAGGACTGAGCCCGGGCGGCTGCACCGACTCCTGGAGAGCAGGAAAGGGCAATTCCGTGTGTGCTCGGTGCTCAGTGTTCCTCCTGGCCTCCAGGAATGGGGCTGAGAGCAGGAAAGGGCAATTCCGTGTGTGCTCGGTGCTCAGTGCTCCTCCTGGCCTCCAGGGATGGGGCTGAGAGCAGGAAAGGGCAATTCCGTGTGTGCTCGGTGCTCAGTGCTCCTCCTGGCCTCCAGGGATGGGGCTGAGAGCAGGAAAGGGCAATTCCGTGTGTGCTCGGTGCTCAGTGCTCCTCCTGGCCTCCAGGGATGGGGCTGAGAGCAGGAAAGGGCAATTCCGTGTGTGCTCGGTGCTCAGTGCTCCTCCTGGCCTCCAGGGATGGGGCTGAGAGCAGGAAAGGGCAATTCCGTGTGTGCTCGGTGCTCAGTGTTCCTCCTGGCCTCCAGGGATGGGGCTGGCGTTTGGCATCTCGCCGAGGGTGACGTGATGTGACCTGCTTGTTCTAGCACCGGGTCTTTTATCAGTTTGGGCTCACAGCATCCATCCAGCTGAAACTAGTACCTGTGAGTGCTTTAAGTCTCAGGAACTGTGGAGTTGATTAAATTGACTCTGAACCAGCATCTTCAAACACTTCTGCCTGTCCCCTCCATTCCCCCAAAGCTCAAAGCATGCAGAGAAAAGGGTAAAATGATAAAATGCCTGACTTAGTTCCATCTAGATCTTTCCTGGAGCTCACAGTTCTTTTCCCTCCAACTGACCCTCATTCCCGACTGTGAGAAATAGACTGTGCTGCTCACAGCATGTTTTCTCTCCTCCTGTGATACCTTGCCAGCCTGACAAGTTTTAATGACTCCTTGACATTTGTTTTTTCTTTTTTTTCAGCAACAAAATAGAAAAGGATGTGAGAAAGATTTCTCACTGGTAATAGCAAAGGTTAGAGCCTGTTCATTTGGCCAAGAGCACCAGGCAGCTGCAATTTTACCACTGATTTATGTCTTGTGGAAGATGTGGATAAACACAGAAATACTGGGGAAATGCCTCAAAGCACTCCCAGTTCTGTTCTCTTTTACTCAGCTTCTCTTTTCAATATAGTTCTGAATGAAAGCTTTAGCAGAAGAGTTCTGGAAGATTGTCAGGCATTTAACAGATTAAACTTCTTTGTGAGACTGAACATTGCAGAAAAGCTTTACTGGAGAATTAGAAAATAATGCAATGAAATGATAAAATTCTTGCAAATTTAACAAACTCCCTACATATCAGATCTAGGCATACCAGCTGTAATTTCTGTTAGCTGTGATCTTGCAGGGTTTTTGTGACAGTTTTACAGTGGTAAATTTAAAATAGAAAACATTTAAAACTTTCCAAAACCAGCACGTGAGGATTCTGGAGCACTTTGCTCTGTACAAGGCCCAGCCAAATTAATCCAAATGTTCACTCTTGGTGTGAGCAATAAGGGTTTGCAAAAATTACTGCAAGTGTAGCAAAAGGTGTGACTGGATGAGTGGGAACTGTTTTTTCTTTAAAATGGCTTCATTTTGGTAAGTTTTTTACCAGCAGAGACTCAGTGAATGTGCACTGGTACCTGAAAGTAGTTCAGAAGAAATTCCAGATCCTCTCTAGTGGGCAGTATGGGAGTCACTGATTTTTAGGGGAAGTTCAGTCCTAATTTCAGTGAATTTGACTTTTCAACTATTAACAAATCATAATTAAAAATACATTTATATAATTCTGTCCCACCAAATGGGTGTTTTTATTTCATTTCTGCTGCAAGAGTGTTTGGTGAAACTGTTAATTTCATTAAGCGTATTTCTTCAAAGGTGCTTTACTCCAGTTTAGAACTTAGCAAGTGCTTTATAGCTGCTGAAACTGCTCTGTGATTAAACAAGGGCCTCTAAATAAATGGTTGTGATCTTTAAACAAATTACCTTGATTGGAGATTTCTGTCTGACGACACCTGATGGATCTGTGTTGTCTAAAACTGTGCTGCCTGAAAGGAGGGACAGTATTGACAAGCTTTAAATGGGTCTGTTTGGTTTTACTGAATTTGAATCAAAAAAGAATTGGAGTTCTTTAAAGTAGACATTGGAAAGGAAGATTATATTGGTGAAAATTTGCGTGGGTAATTTACAAATATGTCTTCTAATGGCAGCCAGACGTTTTCAGTGCAAACCAGACTTAGCAGGCTAGGTTAGTCAAATTTAATTAATTTGCTTTCACGTATCTTTTGGCATATTGTTCATCTTCTTCTGAGGTTGACACAGCTTTAACAAGCCGAGCAGAAGCACAGCTCTGTGAGCAGGTGCTGTGGCTGGAGACAGCTTTGAACACCAGGTGTGTGCTGACAGGAGTTAGAATGGCTCCAGTTCCTTCTCTGAGCCTCTCCTCAGGAAGGGAGATACTGGCCTGAATGCCAGAAATGGGCAGAAGGGGTTTTACCCAGACTTTGTGCTCCCTGTTCTTCAGTCTGCTCACCCATGTGAGCACGTGCACCAATCCCAAGGGTTTGCCCCAGAAATGAGGGAGCAGCACAGAACAGGGCACGGCCAGAGCCCCTCTGGTTCAGCTGTTCTGAGCAGGTGTCAGTGTGAGACCCGAACCAGTGCCCTGAAGGTCTGCTGTCCTTTTTTCTTCCAGGAAATGCTCTGAGTTCATTACTTTCAACTGGTATTTTTTGTTCTGTTTGTAATATCAAGAGTCCAGGTTAGAGTTTGGTTTAGTTAGTGAGCAATGGGATGTGTGCTGTGATTAAAAAAATCCCACCAGATGGAAGGGATGAAGAGCAGCAATGTAAGGTGAAAGGAAAAATTTGGTTTCCATTTCTCTCTGCAAGTTGAATTAGCTTTTTGTCTGCACAGACTTTTGCTGGATGGTAGCCCTGGAACTCCTTTCCTGTTTTATCAGCAGGGTGTGGTAAAGGCTTGCTTGCCCCCCTCACCTACCACACCTCCTCTAACTCATTAGCAACACAGAGCAGTCTAGATCTTCCAGGGAAGTGTTAAGTTTCTGTAGCCATGCCAATTGATGCAAATTCTTAAAAATAACTTCAAAAATTAAGTACTTGCCTCATTAGTCTGATCTCCTGGAAATAGACCATTATAAATTATAAATAAAATACTTTAAATGCAGCTTCATTTGTTCCGCTTGTGGAGCATTAGCTAAATGTGGTTCTGCTATTATAAAAATAATGCTAAGATAGCCATAATATGTTTAGCTAGATAAGCTAAATGTTTCAGCTTCCCTTTTAAATGGGCACCTTTATGCCTCATCTCTGATCCCTTTGAGGCTGGACTTCACTCAGCATCTTTATTCCTAGTATCATTTCCTCACTCTGTTATTGTTTACTGCAGGAATTCATGGGCACACTGGTGTCTTCAGGACACCTTAATCCCATACAGTTTATTAACATTTCAAAGGATCTTCCTCAGAGTGACAGGTAACATCATCTCTTGGAGAAAAATCTGATTTTTTGTATTAAGTTCTTTGTTTGCTCTGCTCAGAAGCAGTAACAGCTTTCCTCTGAACCAGCAGCTTGGTTTCCAGATTTCATCTGTAGTGATTCATTTAGAGCATCAGAAATGAACTGCCTGGATTGGAGTTGTCAGAACTGACATCCTTGTGCTAAACTCTGCACCAAGGGACTCCAAGTGCCATCGGTGTGAAGAGGGAGAAGGTCTCATTCCCAAATGGAGCCTGATGAGGCACCTCGGTGCAAACTGGAGGGGAATGAGACAGGCTCTGCAAGGAGGAGTTAAAGAACAGCCAGGCCACTGTAGCATGAGAAGCAAAGGGGAGCAGAGAGAGGTCAGGCCGGCAGCAGAATGAAAAGAAGTAGAAATAAGGCAGAGAAATGTTAAGAGTGACTGCCGGCTCAGAGGGTGTGGAAACCCCCTAGCGATGGATCAGAGGCTGCAGAGGAGGAGTCCCTGCAGGCTGCCAAGAGGAATTTCTGTTCACAGCTGGGTTTGGGCTGCTGCGCAGGGGACGGGGCCTGGGGCAGTTTCTGTGAACAGTGAGCTCCCAGGGGAGAGGGAGAACAGAGATATTTGGGATCATCAGTCCTGGGGAGGGTGCAGCCCGGGGCACCAGTCCCTGCATCCAGACAGGCCCGGAAATCCCCCGGGGCAGCAGGGGCGCGGCCTGGAGGAGAAAAGCTGATTGTGCTGTGCCAGCCCAGCTGCACACCCAGTGCCAGCCCAGAGAGAGCAAGGGCTGCGCAGCCAGGGCACAGAACGTGACTGGGGAGTGCAGGGCTGGCTGCATTCACCAGCTGCCTGTGGTGTCAGGGAGGCACTGCCAGTGTCAGCTGCACTTCCACACTTGGGGGAAGGCGATGCATGCAGTTTGATTATTTTAGAGCAAAAGTTTGAAGCTTTAAAATTGTTGGGTCCTGTAATCCACGGACACACATTTTATGTGTTATGAATATGTTAATGCATTTAATGATGCAAATTGAAGCAATGGCTAGGATGACATGCTAATATTTCTGTATGAAGCAGGTTTTTATCTTTGAAATTATTATCTGAAATACTGTGAAAATAATAGGTTTTTTTTGTTGCTTCTTAGTGATAGATGCTTTTTTTTTTGCCATGGAGGTTTCAGATATCAAACTGGATTTATGGAGAACTGTCATTCTCCTTTGTTATGTGGATTTTTAATGAAGGTTCTAGGTGGTAAGAACTCTATCATATATGTGCAACCAGACCACATTAATCTCTAAAGAGCTTTTTTATGTATTTCAGTAACATGATTAGAGAAGGGAAATGCCAGAGCTGTATTTGTCCTTGCAGAAGACACCAGATACTAAAAGAAAGCCCTTTTAGCAAATGAATTTCTGTGATGTAAGCTGGGCATGAATTCAAAGCACTATTACACTTGGGACATAAATGTGTTAAACTGAAATAACAAAATTCGAGCAGACAATAAATAAAACTGGGGAGGGGTGCTTTTACTGCCTCAGAGACCAGACTGTCTCATTCCAGGACATTCACACATTATCCATAGGGTCCAGTCAGTGAAAGCCATTCCTGTATCTGTTGCCAAGTGTCCCATACAGTTGGTGATATTTATACAGGGCTTGTGATGGAAGCAGCAGCAGCAGCAGCAAAGCCCCAAAAGTCACCTCCAGAGCAAATCCTTCTCAGTCCATTCTTGCCTCTGGAGAATGGCACCACCCTCCTGAACAGATGGGGAGCATTTAACATTACAGTACAATTTAAAAATCCTTCATCAAAGAAGAGTGCCTGAAAAGAATTGGAGAAGGTTAATAGTGGTGCCTTAATGCAGGGGAACAGCTTTTTTATTGAATGCCTTTGGAGCACAGTTTGCCCTTGTGCACACTGCAGCGTGCAGCATCAGCTGAGGGACACTGCGGCTGAGAGCAGGACAAGGACAGGAGAGGCAGAAGGTGAGGAAAGAGCTGATGTCAGGAGAGACCCAAGCATCACTCCCTGGTCAGGCTGAGACTGGGATGTGCTGTTTGATATTTAATTGTAGAGCTCTTAATTAAAAGCATCCTCCCGTTCCTTTGGATGCTGTTTGCAGAGGGGATGTTTGAACTCGTTCCAGGTGGAACCAGCAGAGCCTCCTGATGCTGCTGTGTGTGGCTGCCAGATCAGAGTCTCTGTGGATCCCAATTCTGAGGAAGTCTGTTTGAGAAGTGACCAGGACACTGGGATGTGTATTGAAGGGTTTTCCCCGTGAACCATTGGTGTGTGAAAGCAAGAGGGCAGACGTGAGTGCGGATTTAAGAGGTGCATTTCCACTGAGCTCCTGACACCTGTTCTGAATTTCTGTAGTGTTCCTGGCACATCACATCAAGTAAAAATATTCCTTAAGTTGTTTCTCTTGTTTCAGCACTAATCTGTACCTTTTCAGCCTCCTATTGCAGTAAAATGCTGTTCTGTTTTTAGACCCTGCTTCCAAGCATCTGCTATTTCTTATTTTCAGAATTTGGATGCTAATGGCAAAACAGTCCTTAAAGTGCATCTCAAATATCAGTAAATCTGGTTTTTTAGGTTTTAGTACAACAGCCTATATTATTTCTGTTAGAAAAAGAAAATTAAATTCGTATTGTTTACCTTCTGCAGTTATCCATCTAGTAAGAGTGAAAGTAGAAAACAGTTTTGTAACATTGCTTTGAATAAGTAGTGGAGCTCTGATGCAATGAGAAATGACAGAGGTGTTACATCAGGTTTGGAGATGCCTGGATGGACAGATCTGTGTACATGTAAAAGTTCCTGATGCAGCAGAGAAACTGCAAATGCTTCTCTGGCTTATTGAAGCAGCATCTCATGTTAGACATAAAACCAGAAGCATTTTAAGTGGAAGAATAACAATATTGAAACCTTTCCACTATTGAAACCTGGTTTGTGATACAAATGACTCCTCTTGGAGTGACTGAATTCTCAGATGCTCTGTGCTTTGCACCACTGCACAGAGGGATGGTGGGAAAATACTGAAACGAGTCCATGAAGTTTTGGAATTGCAGAATTGTGTGGGGTTCAGGACCCACAGGGCTGTTGGCAAGTATTACACCATCGCTCAAATCCCTCACACCAGAGTTACCAATGAAGCCAGAAATGAGCAGGGTTAAAAAAGTCCTTCTACACAAAAGATGGGTAACATTTTAAAATAGGAGAAAATGTCTTGAGGCAACTCAATTCTCAGGGAAGCTTCCCATGTTAAAAATCCTGCTCTAAAATGATGGGGGGCACTCGTGAGAGTTTTTTCCCCAGATGTCAATGTGCACCTCCTTGTTTGTTTGAGTGGCTGAGTGGCCCTGAATCCTTCTGGGTTCTGCGTTCAGGGCAGGGAACAGGGGGAGTGAAGGAAGCCTGGGGGCACCCATTGGACACAGGGAAGGACACTGAGCTCTGCCTGCCTGGAAAAATTCATCTGAGCATTGACCTCTCCCTGTGCTGAGCTGAGCACAAACCACTCAGAGAGTGCTGCCCCAGGCAGTTCAATTTGTGTTTAGGTACCACAGGCTCCCCACATTGTGCATTTTCCTGTGTCTCAGCTTGTGTTTGCAGCATGTTTCATTCCTTGATAGGGTGTGTTGGAGGGAAAAGGGATGGGAACTGGGCTGTGGTATTGCTGGCAGTCTGTTATTGATTCTGTCCCTGAGAGATTTGGGCTCGGAGAGACTTGGACCTTCTGCAAGGCACAGAGGGGCACGGGGCAGCTGGTGCTGCAGGAAACCCCTCTGCAAGGAGAGGCTGAGCTGAAGGACAGATTCACTGGCAAACCAGAGCACTGTGACCTTCCTCCTGAAACTGCTCAGTACCTGAAGGAAAAGTCACCTCAGGAGATCTCACCAGGCTCTGTGACTGGCACGGTGAGTTTGCTGACCCTTTGTACAACAGAATCCATGGAATGCTGCCTTTCTGATGGATTTGGAGTCAGGCTCAGAATGGGGATGCAGAGTTACTGGAGTGCATCATTCTGCTGTTAAACAGAGTACCTGATGCTCTTGCACAGCCAGTGAAATACACCTGCATGTCACAGTGCTGGCACATTGGCAGGCATCTACCAGTGACTCTGACATCGGGAGCACACCAATGGTATTTTCCTTTTCTCCTGAGTCATTCCCCTTTCTTATGCCTGGTGCAGTGTGATTTATAAGAATTGGGATGTCTTCTAGTGATTTGTGGTAACACACCATTCAGCAAGGAAAGAGAAGTTTCATTTTGTTATTATTCCATATTTCACTTGGTTGGCTCAGTGAACCCTTACAAAATGTGTTCAGAGATTGTGCCTGTGGATGAATGTGGGGATAGAATTTAGCAATGGAACCAAATGCAGAATGTTAAAAGTGATCTGGGAAAGGTTTCAAACTCTTCATTTCTGTGACAAGAATTACAACCAACTGGGAAAATGGCACCAGGTGAGTGAATTGTAGTGACACTGAACTGTAACAATGGAGAGGAAAGATAAAAATTTTAGTCATTATTTTTAGAACTTCAAGGTCATCGTATCTGAGTTGCTGTCAGATGTTGCAGCATGGAGAATTAAATAATTGCACCAAAACTAGATATACATTAGTTCATTTTACATGATTTTTCCCTTAAGGTTACAGTTCTCATTACTAGAATTGAAATTTAGGAATATATTTTTTCTATTAATTTCCTTTTTAAGACCATCAGCAAATAGTTTACATTGAATCATAATAATTTACTTTCATTCTTTCTTGCTCTGCCTTTGTTTGAATGACAAAAATCATAACCTAAGTAGAAAACAGTAAGGTAATCCATTCTTGTGTCACAAGTCATAAAAAGAAAAAAGTAAGGCAACAATTTATAGTTTTGACATGCCTAAATTACTCACAGGAGTTAATACCTATTTTTCCCTGTCAAATTCATGTTTGAATCTCACAGTGGTTTATAAGTAATTTATGTGCAAAACATTGTAGCAGGCATACAGGGCAGTAGCTAATTATTCCAGTCAGAAAAATTTTAAAGCTGCAAATTTTAGGCCTTCAAATGTGCCACATGTTACGGTCTGGCTGCAGGGTACAGCAAAAATTTTAGAGACGCTGATTTTATAAGTTGAGGTTTTCCAGCACAGAAATGTTGCAGGATACACAGTGTAAAAAAAAAATGCTGTTAAATTTACAGGACTCAACACACAGGGATGTGGGAGATGTTTTGCTGTGTGCCAGTCAGAAATAGGGGATTTATCAAACCACTGCTGTAGCTTGAATGAAGTGTCACAGAATGTGCATTTTAAACAGCCTTACATGGCAGTGTTTGAGTGCTTCACTTGAAAGGGCAGAAAGCACCATTAGATTGCTCTTGAGCTCTGTCACTGCAGTCAGCTTGACATCACTCACATTTACATGGCTCAAGTGCTGCCTGCTCTTTAATCCTCATTTCCCCCTAAGTGCTGTTTTTAGTGGAACCTTTTTTTGCATTTTCAGGAACAGGCAGAAGCCATTTTTAGGTCAGTGAAATGCTAAAAATGCTGTCAGACACAGCAGAGGGAGAGCAGTGGGAAAGCAGGCTGTGGCCGTGGATGCCACGTCAGAGATGCCGTCAGTGGGGTGGAGAGAGCTCTCTAAAACACTTCTCTGAAATGCACAGGCTGTGAGAAGGGACTCTGGGTCTCAGTGCTCCATCTCCAAGTGGGATTCTGCCTGTGTGCAGCATAAAGATGGTTTGTGCTTGCAGATGTGCTGCTTACAGTGACTCTGCTTTAATCTGTTTTTAATTGTCAGGCAAAAGAAAGAGAAGAAACCTTTGGAAGCTTCATCTGTGGTCTGAAAGCCAAAGCTCTGCCTTTGCTGCTCTCTGCCTTGTCAGCCATGAAGGTTTTGCAGGGAGAGCTGAGCTGATGCAGTGCTGGTAAGCCAGAACTGAAAGCAGCTCCCTTTTCTAGGACTCCTTTGGCTGTGCAGCCCTGGCAGGGCAGGAAAGGAGCAGCCATTTATTTCAGTTCCTGGGGAATCAGCCATGCCCATGGATTTACAGCCACAGCAGCTCAGCTGGGAACAAGGCAGGGAATGCAGAGTGGGATTGTGCTTGGATGTTGGATGAATGCAGCTCTGGGGCTGTTGGCTCTCCCCTCTGTGCCCCTGTGTGTGCCTGCATCCATCGCCAGGGCAGGATGGAGCAGGGGCTCCTTCACCTGGGCTGGTGCCAGGGCTTGGCAGGGCCTGAGTGTGCAGAGCTCAGCAGTGTGTGTGTGTGTGTGTGTGTGTGCCCAGGGCTGCCCAGCAGCTCACTGACCCTTTGGGCAGGGCTCCCATTGCCAAAATGGATCCTCTCACCCTTCCTTAAGGTGACTTCCTTAAAACATCTGCTTGGCAGCCGTGGGGAATGCCAGATGTGCTTCTAATGGAAAGGATCTTGCACTGATTCAGCTCCTCCAATGGGCACAGTCTGTTCTCCATATTACAGGCAAATGTTTGGGGATGTCCACCTTGCAGTCTGTAATGTTTAGTCAAGGTTACTGAGAAAGTAATATCAAATTAGAAATGTGTTGCTCCAGTATGAAAATATTCTTATTTCATTGAGGTTTCCCAATGATCACTGTAGGTTTCATCCATTATCTTCATTCTGAAAGACATACCTGATGCATTATTTTTGATATGCACGCCTTAATTTTGCTATCTTCTCAGAAGTTCATCTTGTGATCACAATGTTCTTGGTCTACAAAGGCTTGATTTCAGCAACAGTACAAATCAGATCAGGATCTGTGAAGAGATCCTAATTTGAGAAAGAATTTTTCCCCTCCCATTTACATTGAGTGGTCACCTCCTTTCCTTCAGTCTAAAAGCTCAGTCAAAGTAGAATGAACTGTATTCAGTTTATACAAATCTGTTAATCTACTGAAAGAATGAAAAGAGAAGAAGAAATTTAAATTGATTAAGGCATTGTTTGCTATACCAGTAAATTAAATACTACAGTAATTTGACATTGTTGTAAGTGAAAACCAGTCAGATAACTAATTCGCAGTTTGAAAACCATGTAGTTTAAATCCTTATTACTCATCTTCTTGACTAAAAGTTAAATCAGCTGAACTACAGTGCCCAAAGAGATATTAAATCAAAGCCACATCTGAAGAGCACAAGTTTCTCCCAATAAAATATGTATTGCTGTTTTCTGGCATCACATTTGCTGTCTGCATTTGGGTTATCTATTACACCGTTGTACGTATCACAACAGGGCTCAAAGTATTTTTATGTCTGAATAAGTCATTTATTCTATAATAAACATTAAGGATATGCTGCTGTAATGTATTTAATTTCTGGAGAAAATGAAAGGCAAGCAAGTAGAGAAGTTGCAGTAGATTGTTTAAAACTGTTTGTGCTAGGCAGAATTAGACAGGAAACAAATGAAGTTTTATGGAGAATCAGTTAATACCCAGTGGTACAAAAGTTGGCTGGCCAAGGGCTCTTCATCCCTCAGAAATATTCCACGCCCCTGTTGGATATGCAGAGCCTGGCCCCAGGGCAGCTCTGACTCCAGAGCAGCTCTGTGGTGTGGGTGGGACATTTGGGCTGGTGGCAGAGGGCAGGAGGGCTCAGAGCATTTCCTGCAGACAGCAGGGACTGCCCCACTCCTGTCTGGGGGGAAATGGGGGAGCTGCTGTCAGCCTGGGACAGCAGGCACAGGAGTCAGGGTGTAAGCCTTTTGTGCTTTATTTATTTACTCATGGACATTTCCCACAGCTGCCTGAGATGCAGGGCGCCCCTGAGGCTGCTCCTGGGTCAGGTCACTGTGCCCAGCCCCAAGGTCACTGCTGTGTACAAAGGCCCGGGTGCTCTTTGCTCTCTGCTCCAGGGAGATCCTCTCACAGCAGGAAGCCTGCCCAGGTGGGTGAGGGATCAGCCTGCCCTTTGCTCAGGGAGCAGCAGGCAGCTTTAGGGATCAGCTGCCACTCTCAGAGGCTGAGAACTACATGCTCTGGGGGGAATTTAAAAAAAAAAGTCTTTGTTAATAGATTATTAGATTAGATTAGATGGGGGAAGTCTAGCAGGGCTGGAAGAAGGAACAGAGAGATGAAAAGAGACAGGAGTTCCCTTGCAGGCTTTTGTCACACAAATTCTCTAAAACTGTGCTTGCTTTTGGAAGGGACAGATGGGCTGTAAAGGCTGGAGGCTGAGTGCCCACAGAGACAGGAGCTGATTTCTGTCACAGTTTCTGCCTTGCTGAGTGCACCTCCAAGGGAGGCTCTCCAGCCAGCAGCTCTTCTTGAGTGAATTCTCTTCTCCGGTTTTCCTACATGGAAATCTAGCCTCAGAGCAAGGAAACCTCCCAGGGGCCTCCTGCTCAGGCCCCAGACACTTCCCTATCTCTGAGAATCTGTCTCTGGTGCAGCTGCTGCATTCATCTCCCCTTGTAAAGGCAGCAGCTCAATCCATCCTTCCTTAAGATCCATGGGATGGAGACCAAACCAGACCTTGGAAAGAAGGGTGATAAAGCACAGGTCTGCCTTCAGCTGATGGCAGGGTGCTGCCTCTCCTGTTGGGATTTTTCTAGGATAGGGAAAGCTCCTCCTTAATGTCTGTTTTCCTTCTGCCTCTTTTTTTGGCACCCTGTAGAGCTGGCCATGGCAACCTGTCCCTAGGCCTTCAGGCAGGTCAGATTTGTTATCAGTGCTTTTGCTGAATGATAATTTGTTTATGATTTCTTGGAAGATTTCACAGTATGAAAAAAAATAGCACAGGCATATTTTAAAGCAAGTGCTAAAGGTTCAATTGATACAAGATCAGATCTACAAATTGTGCGAAGCTTGAATTTGACAAAGCTTTTATTCTAAAATGTTTTAATGAAAACCTACCTGCACCAATATTGTATCATTTCTTTATTTTGAGACCCAGGAGATCATCAGCTGATTTAACATGGGTTTAGTTCAGATCACCACTTACCTGTCAATTCAATCAACAGGGTCATCCTGTGGGACTTTGCTCTTCAGTGAAACCACAAACCCAGAGGAGTGGGGGAGTCCAGTTCAGGGAACAACATCTGCTGGGACCACTGAACAAAGGGTAAGGAACATGTCTGCTGTTCTGGAGAATAATTATTCCTCTCTCTGCACTTCAGCTAATCATTTGCCATGGTGTTTTTGGGTTTGGGATGTCAGACAGAGATATTTCAGAGGAGGACTCTCTCATGGTGTTTCTGATGGAAAAATCAACACTTTCCCCCTGCTGTTTCTAATGTGCCATCCCTGGCCAAGCATTGTCTGTTCTGCCAAGGGGCTGCCATGGGCTGCTTTCCCAGGTAAGGGGAAGCTGCTTGGAGCCTTCCAAAGGCACTGGTGAGGCAGGAGGGGAGGTCTGATGTCAGTAAGAGCCAGACTGCTGTGATTAGGCTGGATCAGTGTTTACAGCTGGATCAGTGCTTACAGCTGGACTTTTCCAAGGTGCCGGCACAGGCTGACTTTGAGTGAACATTCCACAGCTCTCTGTCCAACAGCGACCCCTGAAAATGCAGAGCAGGAGTTACAGGGGTAGTTTAAGGCCCCTGAGTAAATGGGTACTAACCTGATGAATTAATATTCCCAATCATACATAGCAATCCAGTTCTAATTTTTATTTTTGTTTTTTAAAGTTTTGACATGGGTTGTATTTACTGCAAAAAGCTTCATTAAAATATATGACCACTCATGGCATGTGAATGAAATCTGAATTAGTACAAGCCATGGAGGTGAGTCAGCAATGTAGATTTATGTCTGTTTTAATGTGGTAAGAAGTACCTTCTGTGAAGACAAAAAAAATTACATATATAGCCATAATTTAAGAAGTGAAGCCCCTTTCAGCAGCACTTGAATATCTTGAAGGATATACACGAGGACTTGTCATAAATGACCTGGTGGATGTAAAACAAAGGTTATTCAGAGTAATTATGAAGGGCAGTCTAATACAGTAGGGCTGTATTGAGTCCATTAATCTCATTTGTGTCATGTCAGAGAAGGATCAGTCAGAGGTGTACATGAGGGGATTGCCCTTTGTTCTGAAAGGGTGGGGCATGCACCAAAACCCCCTGGATGTGTGGGCAGCTCCCCCAGGTCACTGTGTTTTAGTGGATTCCTGTGAACTGAGCTGACTGGCCATGGTCATTTGGTGCTGAGTATCTAAATGTCAGCTACAAATCATTGATGTGTGTAGCACCTACTGTGGGTTTCATCCTAAAAGGACTAATAGCAACAATTCCCCAGGAGCCTGTGGGAATCAGGGATTATACTTAATAAGAGATAGGCAATTTTTTAAGGGAATGAGGAAAATATGTCACTCTCTTCATTCCATCCATTCCATCCATCCTTGTTTATTTCCTGCAATGTACAGTGTATTTTCTGTGTTCAGATAAGTTAGTATCAGTATAACAGACAAGCTAAATGAAATGATGCTGTTCTCTGGTCTGCCACTGGAAAACACCATTAAGACTATAATTGATTTCATAATATTTATTTGCTCATCTTAATTCCATTTTTGAAGAGCCTGTAATAGAAAAGTAACTTTTCCAAATGAGGAAATAAGCTTGAGATAATGATATGATAAGATACTTGTACCCCAATGGAAAATTCCTTCTGTTCTACTTCTGAAACTGCAGAGAAAAACTCTGTAAAATGTAATTGTCTTTGTCACTCTGAGAATCTGTATCACCTGCAGAAATGAGTGTCTCTTTTCTCCCTAACCTGTGAAGTTCTTTCCCTTGTTTATCTACAGAAATGTTCTATATTTTATGTCCCACTAGACAATCCAAATATTTCATATTAATGGAGGGATAGGGTATTTTTGGGGGAGGGCAGCCTGCAGGAATCCTACCCCCCTGGCAAACAGGAGCAGTTTATTCCAAGTTCTTGGAAGATAATGAAGAAATGTGCTTCTTATCCTAGATCTTTATTGAAGGATACAAAGCCTGCAAAGAGCTTTTTTAATCTAGTGTTATTCCCATAAAACTCTCCATAAGTCCTGTTTTATAAGCAGAGTTACTGGACAGTGATTTAGCTGAGTTCTTATCAGAATATTAAATGAGTGATGAAATCAGCAGATGTTTTTTACTCAGCTTTCTTCCTCTGTCTGATGAGTGGCAGCTGCCATGCTAATAAATGCATGGTGACACAGCAAATACCACCACACCTTCCAGCTGCACTTTCATTTCCTTACGAGAGTGTCTCTCATTTTAGCAGCAGAATTTTTATCTTCATTACAAAGAAAAAATTATTAAGTGTATTTTTGAAGTCTCATTTACACATTCTTGAGGAAAGCAGAATCACAGGAAAAATGTTTAGGCGTTCCTGAAGCATCTGATTAATGGCAGGCCTTTTTCTCCTTTAGTTGCACGTGAATCCTGAATTGCTGCCTCAGTCTTTCTGGGGCTGAAAGCTCCCCATTATCCAGGGGACTCTTCCAGCTCTCCGTGCTGGTTGCACAAACGGCACTCGTAGGTCTGTGCTGAGAAGCTGCCTGGATCTGAAGCAAACAGCACAACAGCCTCAGGACAGAGCCAGAACATCCCTTGGGGCTGCCCAATCCAGCACTGCCTGTGAGAGGAGTACAGTGTTTCCCACATTTTCTGCAGAAACAGGAATTTGTGTGTCAGGTCTCAGTGGGAGGAGCGTTGCTGTGACTCCCAGCACTGGCAGGACTGGAGTGTGCAGTCAGAGCTGAGGGACCCTGCTGCAGCCGGGATGGGAATGTGGCTTTGGGTCCTGCTGGGGCACAGTGAGGCGCTGGCAGCGTCACCTTCAGCCCCCTGAAGGTGCCATTTGTGTCATGGAGAAGGCTCACCTGCCTTTGCGTGGGCCCGTGCCAGGTGGTGTCTGTGCTGGGCACAGGGCCAGGAGTGCACTGCAGGGGTGTGCAGGGAAAAGGGCACTTGTGGCAATGAGTGCAATTATCATTAGCAGGCTTTCCCAGGGGATTACTTTGTACTGCTGTCACTGTGGTCCCCAGCAGCCACACACCCTGATCCTGTGCTTGGGGGCTCCTGCTGTACCTGCAGACAGTCTGCACTGGAATAAAGGGACACATCAAGGCTTCAAATGAAGAGATGTGTCTTACACTGGCTAAGGCCTGAGCTACATTTACCCAGTTAAATTAAATTAACACCAGTGTGTTTGTGATCTTTTTGTTCCATACATAGTAAATTACTGAAAACCAGAGTTAAATGTAATTTCTGATCCTTATTCCTGGCTGCATAAATTCATTATTTAGACCTGCTTCCAGTGAAATCATCTGAAGTTTAGTTTCTGCTTTCACTGAGAGCAGGATTGAAAGACTCCATATTGATGTGGGGAGTGAAGGCAGCCACACAAACATGTGTAATAAAGCACGTTGCTCTCATTCATCCTAATAGGCATGATAAAAAAAATTTTCATACAAGCCTACAAGTAATACAAATGAATTAAAGTCATTTAATGGCAAAATATTTTAAAAGTCACAATAATAACTTAAAAATAACTGCTGTGACAAATTTTAATGAGATAATGACAGATTCATTAGCTTTTAAAATGTGCATAATTTAGAGGAATGTTGTGTTAGCATTGAGGTGACATTTCCTATTTTATTCAGATTAAAATTGTGTAAATAGGCCATTTGAAATGCTCCCGTTGTACATTAGAATGAACTATCAAGGAATAAATTCTTCAGCTTCTCAGGAGAGTTATCCTTATTCACACAAGAAGTGCCATTGATTAATGATATTTTTCAAGCATAATCAGATGACATTGGGACAGGTATAAGAATTACTCATGTGAAAAATACCAACTCCATCCTTCTTTGTTGAAGTATTTGCTGATGATGGTTCTTTTCATGCAATTTGCTGTTCCAGTGTTCAGTGCTGCACAGCAGACTTTGGGAAATTCCAGCCATCTCCTACTGGTTTGCTTGAGGAGTCGTGTGGTTTCGTTTTAGTCTCTGGACAAATAATGCTTGTTTTTATGGGCAAAGCCTTTCTGGGACTCCACAGGCAATCCATGGACATCCAAGGGTCTCTGGAGCACAGGCTGGAAAAGAGTGGTTTAACTGCTGCACTGCAGCTGGTTTCAGACCACTTGTGTTCCTTTATCAGCACTGCATAAACCTATTGATGACCTAAATGTGGATGCAGAGCCCTGGCCTTTATTGCTTGTTTTATTCCATATTTCAAATTTTTTCTAGCCATGCTTTCATGCAGCTGTTGCTCTCTGAGCTGCTCTTGCTCACACACAGCATCCTGCTTGCATCATTGTTTGTGTGGCTCATTAAAACACACACATGTTTGAAATGAAAACTCTCCTGAGCATTTCAAACTCGTCACCTGGCAGTGTGTTGGACAGGATTCCTGGGACTGATGAGAAGCACTCGGTGAAATATGTCAGCTCCTCATCCTGGAATTTGTAAACAGATAACCCTCATCAACAGGAGAGAGGGAAATGCTTCCTAAAGCAATTTTGTTGCTTTTGTAATAGATCAGATTTGTGCCATGTGGTACATAATTCAAGAGAATATTTGAAGAGTAAAGCTATAGATCCTCTTAAGTGACTTTGTTCTCCATAAGTCTGGGCTGAAGGCTGTCCCATATCCTTCTCTAATGATATCTGCAATACATTCAAATACTTTTGAAAGTTTTTTTGCTCAAGACCAGCTTGCTGCTCTAATCCTATTTGCTCAGCCTTCATAGTTGATCATGAGAAAGAAGGTTCTGCTTTTATTGTTTGCTTTTTTGTCAGATAGACTTATTTCTTAAAAAAAGTAAAGTATTATCAAGAGGAAAGAAGGGATTGTAATAGAATGAAAGTGGCACTGGGGCTCTGTGTGTGAAGCAATATCAAAGTCAAAACACAGAGCCTTGTGTAAGCAGGCCAAAACTTACCTTTCAAGGTGAATTTTTAAAAAACAGGATGGAAAATTTCTGATGAGAGTTGAAATCACTTTTGTCAGCTAAATTAATCTGCCCCTGTGTCCTGTCAATCATTTCATGCTGCAAATAATTGATCAGCGAGAGAAATTTGGGCTGTGATTTAAAGGGAATTAATTCATAATTAAGTTGGCTTACTTTGGATTTTCATCTTTAGGGAGAATAGGCTGCTAAGCATTCCTAATATCTGCCACTTATTGAATATTAGGAAAACCCTTCACAAGAGATTAAGGAACTCCTCAGGTGAGGGAGATGGGAATGAAGTACCTGAATTTAGGACTAATTTAGGGGTCTGGTGTAATCTACAAGGTGAGCTCCCAGTCACCCCAGGAAGTGAACTCCCAGTTATCCCATGAAGTGAGGCAGAGCAGCAAGGGCAGGATCCTGTGTTTGCAAGGGAAGCAGGCAGTTAATCCAGAAACCTTTCCGTGGTGACCTTCCCTCCGCTCTGTTTCTCTGATGCAGCTCCTGTCAGCAATGTCCAGGAAGAACAGTGCAGTCCTGTCTTTGTCACTAATTGTAGGGTCTTGGGGGAGCTTCTTCCTGAGCATTCCTGGAACTGTCTGCATTGTTTCAAAGGGCTGCTTCCTTCTCTCCTGTGCTAATTGTTGTTTATTCTGTCCTGCTCCTGGGTTATTCCCTTGCAGATGGATGTGTTCAGAGTGCTTTAATACAGCGTGGAACATTAGTTCTGAATGTCATTTTCCATTTTATTTTTTATGTTGCCTTAAGAGGTCTTTTTAAACACCCCGAGTGTCTGTTTCTGCCATGGGAACACTGCACAATCAATTGCCTCTGGTGTGTTTTAGGATCAGCGGGATGCTCTTCCTTCCCCGGTGCATTTCAAACCCTGTTTGCTCCTGGTGACTCGCTGTGTTTGACAATGCTCCGTGATGAATTGCATGAGGGGCCCTCAGCAGTCAGGAAAGGAGGCACTGTGGTCAGTGCTCAGATTTTATTGCAGAGCTTGTGAAGTCATGGAGTGGGATGAGTTTCTGCGGCTGTGTTTTCAGCCCTTGCAGCTACAGGAAAAAGCCAGGAAATGTGACACAGAAGACTGATGGCAATAGCAAGCATCAGGAAGATTCAAAATACACACCCCTCGTGGTTTTAAGGCAGTCTTGCTGTTCCTTAGGGTCTGGCTTGCAGTTTGTCTGTTTGAGGGTAAGCAGCCTTGCTGAGGGTACAAAAGGAGAAAAGTAAGGAGAAAAAAAGGGGAGGAAGTGAAGAAGAGCCTGCCCTTGAAAATGAGACAGTGAGCTGTGTTATCTTTTTGTGTTGCTCTTCTGGCAAGGTGTTTGTCCTCTTGCCTGGCAACGTTCTTGCCTCTCCCTTGGAGTGGATCTGTTCATTAGTGTCTCCAGACAGAGGTAGTTTAGCTTTTAATTAAAATACAATTTGCAGGTTTTTTCGTGTGTTAATGAGACAGCAAAAATGAATTCGTTGAAAGAGGAACAGCTATCTAGGCCTTACAGCAGTGAAAGTTAGAGCCTCATTAGTAGCTAATTATGCAGCACAGTATATAAATAGAGCTGTTGTGGCATTAGAAACAGCTCCAGTGCCTTACCTAATGACATAAAATGTTTACAGTCTGTTCTGAGTATGGGCTAATGCCTTCCTGAGGTAATTAATGGCATATTTAACAGTGACACAGCTGGAATCACAATTGCTTTGCAGGTACAAGTCGAGGGCAAGGGAATGCATTAAAGTCTTTAAGGAACGGATAATTTGTCTGCTAATAAATATATGAAAACCTTTCAGAAGATGCTGGAGGAGCACAGGATTTATGCAGGAAGTGGGAAAATGTCTGTGTCTGACAAGGACAGGGTGCACTGGCCTTTATTTTCATGTTCTCCAAAAGGGAGCAGTGAGATGCCAGAGCTCCAAACTGGCACTTCCAAAAGGGGAATAAGAAGAAGGTGCTCGGTATTTTGAAAATCCTTATTTTTTGATATAAAATGGCAATCAAGGCTGATAATACACCCAAGACGGAACAGAAGGGATTTGTTTCCCTGTGTGGGCCCTTGTAATTAGACACACCCACTCAGAACAGTACCTTAGTAGCAAGTCCAGTTCTGCTTTTAATAAACTGAAGCATCCATAGAATTGTTTTGCTCTGCCTAATAAGATCTCCATATGCAGCTTAACAGCCGATTCTCCCAAGAATGGGGGCAACATCCTGGCCCAGCACACCAGAGGTGAGCTGAGGAATGTTCATGCTAATAAGAGAGGCCTGTAAAATGGTCTGGGCATTAGTCACCGTGATTCCAATTACTGTGGTATTGACCAGCAGCCACAGAGCTGAATCAATTATTCCTTTAAAAATACAAAAGGCTCTTTCCTGCTTCAATTTGTTCAGCAGTTAACAAGTTTAGCATTTTTTTCCTGGGAGATGATGTTGATGTGATGACCAAGTTAGAGACTGATTAATGTTTAGCTGGGGGTGGGTGAGTTGAAATGACTTTGCTGTCAATCCAGGCTTTATCTTGTACTCGTGATGCTCAGTGAAATAACACAGAGCAATGGAAAACATCATTATTGCATGTGTTAATGACTTTATCTAGTGGGAGAGGAGTTACTGACCTGCAGGTTTGTGTTACCTGCAGATAGGAAAACGAGCCACGTGCTAATTGTGGTGGGATTAGTTCAGTTCATTCAGGAAAATAACTCTTTGTTCATAAAGAGGTCTGGGTAGGCCAGTGCTGAAAGCCTGAGCAATCTGTTGCACATGGAATGGGTGCAGTTAAAAAACCTCAGTGCCACCATTGCTGAGAGCCCACCGAATTGCCCGAGCCCTGATTTACATGGCCAGCTCTGTGTGTGCGTGAATTATGGCTGCTGATGTCTCAGTCTGAGTTGTTTAATTACCCTGGTCAGTGTGGATTGATCAGATTTGCTGTGTTAAAAGCCTTACATTTCTGCACGAGTATTCTCTGATAGAAATCCATCGGCCTTGTCCACAAAGAGCGCCACCAGGAACATTTGTCTGGATTTAAAATAGTTTATGTTTCATTTTTATAATCAGGAGGGCAAGCAGGGGACTTAGAAACTTTCCAGATTAAAAGATATTTCTTACAGTGCTGCAGATGGTTCCTTTATTGTTAGAACCCTGGGATCTTATTTGGACCTGTATGAACATGATTGGAAAGACACTTATTAGAAAACAGCTATTAAATTAGGGGAATAGCAAGTGCAGAAGAATTAAAGAAATGGGTAAGGGCTTTGTCTGAGTTCTAGGTAACTAGCTGGCTGTATAGCAAAATATCCAGGACAGGAGAATTAAAATGCCCTGTTTTGTGGGAAAGCAGATGAGGGATGGAAATCTCATGTTGTTAAAATAGAACATAAGCTGTAAATGTGCCCAGTGGAGAATTTTTCAACCAGGAGTAGAGAATGCTGTATGGATACAAGTCAAGTGGAAATCAAGGAAGTGAGAGTAGTTAGAAGGGGCCCAGGGGTCCCTCTGTTACTAAGATATCCATAATCCCTCTCAAAAGCTGTACTCAAAACCTCTTCTTGGATAATAACATACAGCTTCAAAGCCAACCCACACAAGCCCTCACGGTGGATCTCAGCAGAGGGACATGTGGAAACAGATGTTCTGTGGCTAAATTAATCCTTGGAATGTTAATTAGCTCATTCTCTTTTTACTGTTTTTTTAAATCTTGTGGTTTAGCTGTTCTCTTTGCCTTGCAAGGTTTCACTGCTGGATCCACTGTTTCCATGGAGTACTTGTACTTCTTTTACTTGCACACAGGAATTAAACTTTAATAGAGCCCAGCAATATGGTCTATGAAACTGTACATAAGTTGTGACATAAAAATTAAGCAGAAGAAAGTGATGGCATATGTTGTCTTTTTATATTTTGTGCCTACCAGCTCAGAGGAGTATCCTCACAATTCCTAATGATGCAGGGGTGAAAATGCTTTATGGTTAGATTTCCTAAAGCCTGGCTTAATTTACACGATCTGAGAATTCCTCTGAAACCATTAGATTTGCTTTACCAAATATGTACAGTTAAACTATTTTACACTATTTAAATATGAGGCTTTAGAAACCCTTTAATATCAGTTTCTGGCAAGGTTTTGATATTTTTCTGCTTTGATTATAAAAGAAATAATTGATGTAATATTGTGGTTATTAATGTAAATTGCTTCATGTATCAAATCAATGATGGAATCATCCAGTGGAAATAAGGTCTGGTAGATGAATCTTGATTAAAGCATTTATGGATCAGAACAGTTTCAGAGACTATAGTGCAGCGGGACAAACTTTGTCTTTATTTTGATAGGTGTTTTTTAATTGAAAATCCTACCTAAATTGTAATTCAGAAACTTGCTTTTTAAATGTACTACATCTTATATTTATTAAGAAAAATATGCTTCTTTTACATGGCTGTGCCAGTACTGAATTAATTCTAGATGAGTCTTTAGTGGAGATGGGGAAATGAGGGTTCTGGGAGCTGCTCTGCAGTTCAGCTTTGCTGTTGCTTGGGAGTTGCTGATGGAGGAACCAAGCTGGGCATTGCTGCGGGAACAGGGCCAGGAATGATCTTTGTTCAGCAGGGCAGGGGCACAGAGCCCTGGCCCAGAGCAGGCCAGTGTCCATTCCCCTGTGTGAGGAGCACCAGAGGTGCAGATAACCCAGCTGAGGGCAGGGCTCCGTGCCTCCATTGCAGAGGAGAGGGAATAAAAACATCTCTGGTCCCCGGCCTGTTGAACAAAAAGATGCAGAATTCAGCAGAAAGAGGCTGGAATTTCCTTCCCAGCCCAGCCCATAGTCAGTACCTTGTCACTCAGGGACTGGCATTGCCTGCAGCTGCCTGGAGCCCACTGGAGCACTGGCTGCTGTTTTCCTGCCTTAAATGTCTGCCTCTTCTGGAAGTGCTGCTGAGTGTTGCTAGTGATTGCCTGAAGACACAAAGCACTGTGGAAAGCGAACATTCATTTAAATTTGCATTCTTTCTTGGAGTTCAGCTCTTGAAATATCGCAGTCCTCTCCCAGTTGGTTCTTCCTGTGCCAATCTCTTGCAGGTCTGCCCTGATCAATTTATTCTCCATCTCTGTTATCTCTTCTGTTTTGACATCTGTGTGCCCACAGCCTGATGCAGCATAAGTGAAGTAGAAAACAGCTCAGGCAGACATGGAAAATCAGATTCTGTTCCTGACATATGGCCAGGAGTGAGCTCAGGTATCACCACGAGCAGCCACAATGAATAGTTCCTGCTCTGTTACTGACACAAACCAACGTGCCCTTGGCTCACACCCAGAGCTCTGAGCAAGGGCTCCTCCCCTTTGGTGATTCAATGGTTTGAATGTCTTTGTACGTGTGTGAAGGGTTTATGCTGCTGTTCCCTTGGGTTATGAATTCATTTCCTGCAGCTGCCATCATATGAAATCTATTGGTGCCTTTTCTAGGTGGGCTTTTAGAGCTTCCATTGGTGTCTTCCCCTCACCCCCTTTTCCCCTTGTTCTGTTGTTCAGTCTGTGGAAATGTTTCTCTCTCTGTGGTGCCTTACAGCACTGGGATCATCCGTGCCAGGAGCCCCAGAGGAGAGCAAGGTTTGTCACATGCCACAGACTGAACCTTCTGGCCCCTGGAAAATGCTTTTGCTCCAAAGCAGCACCTTCCATCTCCAGTACAGGGAGCTGTGGCAACACAGGGCTTGGTGACATGCACAGAAAAGACTTCATCTGCTTTGTGAGCTGTATGAAAATATGATGAAATGTGCTGTCCACTAAATGGGAGAGCACTGGGATTCCAGCCAAAGAGTCATAGGATTAATCTCAGGAACATCAAATGTGCTCTTTTAGTGAAATGAATCCTCCCTCTCA
The DNA here is from genome assembly GCF_028551555.1 of Melozone crissalis. Classification (NCBI taxonomy): domain Eukaryota; kingdom Metazoa; phylum Chordata; class Aves; order Passeriformes; family Passerellidae; genus Melozone; species Melozone crissalis. The sequence goes on from NW_026535858.1 coordinate 104,876, forward strand.
AACAATTGCAGCAGGTGGGCAGCTTTGGCTTGTTTCCATCATATCTGCTTAGGCTCCTCTGGCAAACATTTGATTTATTCCTATATACCTAAAATAAATTAGTATATTTACTTCAGCAAATCAATTGGCATGGCATGCTTTCCAGGGAACTGCTTTAACAGGCATATCAGTGACTTCAGCATTTTATCAGGATTCTTGACTTCCATAAGCAAAAAGAGCAAGGGGGAAACTAAGAAATCCAAAAACTGCATCAGGGAGGTAGAAAACTCTGAGATAAAATGGAAGTTAATTTCCTATTAAATGTGACCGGGTATTTAAATTATTAATTGCCATCTATTGTTATTTCAGTCTTGGATGCCCATGGAACATGATGAATGAGAGCATGAATGATAAAAGGGTTTGTGAGAGAAATTAGATGGAGGAGATTTCTTGCTTCATTTTTCCACAAAATATGTCTGGGGAAAGTCCATTAATTCAGACAAGACTTTGACCCACTGAGGGAATGGGAATCAGCTTGGAGAATTCAGAAAAATCCAAAGACTTGGCATAAAAAGCTACTTCATAGCTGGTATGACAAAGCTAAAAAGCCAATACCTTGCTGAATCCCATTTCTCAGATTCCAGTTTTAATAAATAGATTTTTAATAGATTTTTTAAATATAAAGCAACAGTACTGCTAATCTAGTCATTACTGGAGTTAGATGAATTAAGATACAATTAATAGTGTTATTTCCTGTAGTGATAAATTACCAGAAGTAGCTTGGTTTTGTCTTTATTACAAGTCTGTCCCTTTTTAGTGAAAAATTGTTCTCCTTGTTTGTTTTCCCTGAAATTGTGGGTTGATGATAGGTAGTATTGATAGTATTTAATGATACTGTCAAGTGCTGCTGCTTCACTTAGAAAGAAGACCTGAAGTAATTCATTCTAATGTGCACTCTGAAGTTTTATTTGTATTTAGCTGTATCCAGGTTATTCCTAAATATGTCAAAATTTCATTTAAACAAGGAATTATAAATGAGGGGGTGTGTTTACTTCTATTCAGTAAATTTCTTGCAAAGACACAAACATGTGTGTGCCAAGTTGGGCAGCAAAAGCATTACCAGGAAGTAGTTCTAGGCCAGCTTTTCCTGCTTCATTTAAATCAGATTCATTTGGTCTGTCTTGCTGGGATGCCTTCCCCAAATAGTGCTTACACTTCCTAAGCTGGGGACAGAAATTCTCTTGTTCTCTGTAAGATTTACTGAAATGTTCTACGTTCAAACAGGATCTCAGCCTAACCCAGAACAGCAAACTAGAGAAGCAAAGCTGATGGGTTGCATTCACAGGTGACTTACTCTGGGTGTGCAGACACTCCTCTTCTCCATGTACAGAGGGAAAAACAGATGTTCCTGCTCAGCTCAGACCCACGGGAGACCTTTTAACCCATGGCCACCATCCAGCAGCAGGGTAATGCCACCAGCCTCGGGAGGATGGCTGTTTCCTTGTGATTGATTTACCAAAAAGGTCAGCCCCAGACATGACACCTGTTTGCACTGTGGTCCAGCGTTCACCCCACAGTTCTGTAAACTGCTGAAATGTTCAGGGAAAAAAAAATATGAGATGAATTGGCTGTTTCAGTGGGCTTCCAAAAATATTCTGAAATACTGTTGCCATTATGGGCACATAGCATTGCTCTGGGTGAGATTCAGGGAGGAGCTCGGGAAGAGATACCAGGAAGGGAGGAAAGAGCTGTCTGAAAGGAGAGCCATGATGGGACAGGATGTACACGGTCACTGTGCTGGAGAATAAATCCTTCAGGAAGAGAGGGATCCAAAGCGAGTTTATAGCCTGAAATGTGTTAGTTAATATTTATAATGTGCATCCACCTTTCTCTGTGTCTTGGCTGTGCACTGGCTCCTGGCTGGTCTTGTGTCAGGTACAAATAATGATATTAAAGCAGGTGATTAATGTCTGTTTGAGACAATTGGGAGGTTATTTCCAGCTTTGACAGCGCTGCTCTTTGTGCAGCACACGAGCACAGCACATGAGGTACTTTGCTCACAACACAGAGAGGTGTTTTATTGATCTCCTCCCGTTCCACTTCGCTAATTCTGCCAATTTTCAGGCAGGCACAGCACCAGGATAATGGAGTCAGCATCCACTGCAGCTGCCTGGGCAAGCCAGGCCTGGGGAAATCAAAGAAATTGTACAAGTTATGATGAGGGGAAGAAGAAGGGGGGAAATCCCCTCTTCTGAGGTAGTGGGGTTAAAGGGATTTAAAGCTAATTGGAGGCCTGAAAACAGGAGCTGCCATTTAAAAGGGCAAATGTGAATTGTACTCTGAAATGAAAACCCAGATTTTGATGAGAGCTGTATGTTCTAAGCCATATAGATATAGCTATATATCCTTGGAAGTGCTCATTAAACCAACAGATTTTATGCAGTGCAAAAATGAAGAGAGCATTACTGAGTAGAATGGTGAGAAATAAAGGGATTTTGTCTGTATATATTTTCAACACTTCCATCTACTGGAAAAATTATTTCTATATAAAAATGTCACTTATTGGTAAATAATGAAAAAACATTAATGCCTGAGCTGGCTGGAAACACAAAAAACTGTGATTAATATCTGATTAATTATTAAGTAACAACTTTAGTAATACATTTTCCCTGTAGACACAGTCATAGTTGGTATAACCCATATTAAGATAATTCAGAAAAGCATGTCTGTGTACAAGAAATATATGTATTATCCAAATGGATTCAATTAAACCCATATCAGCAGTCAGTGCCTCAAAAATTAGGAAATAGCTGATATTAGCTGTTCAAGGGCATACTTAATTTATTCCCACTTGGATTCTGGCAATATTAATTTATTCTGTAGCAAATACCCTAAGTGTACAGTAATTTTACACAATGCACAAAAGGGAATGAAACCAATTAAGTGAGCAACAGAATGAAACAAAAGCAACAAGGAACACTTTTCTCAGGAAGTGGCCTCATTCTGGTACCTCATGATCAACTCCTAGATCTTGTATTTCTATTTTTCTTAACAATCCTGTGAAAAGGCAAAAGGAATATTAATTACATTATTAATTAAATCCAGAGTTTGTACTGTATTGTGAAGCACTAAGATAACACTGCCAAGAGAAATAAATCCATTAAATGGGACTCAATAAAATGAACAATAGTGAAATGAAATGCATTCTAATCCGTGATTTCCCTTATTATCATCGCATCATGGAAACCACTTCTGTAAATGTGCCTCACGTGCCTGATGAGCTGACAGCAGAACAGTCTGGGAAGCATTTGTACCTTAGAATAATGTAGGATGTTCAACACCCAATTCAATACTTCCAAGATGAAAATATTCCTCTCCTGTAAATGAGATAAAAATATCAATTAGAAATTTAAGATCTTATTCACGTTAATGAGGAGTAGAACTTGGACATGGATGGTGTGTGCAGATCACAGATTTACTTTCATGACTGTCAGAACACTTGGCTTTAAGGCAAAACAGGACAAACTTGTCCCTGTTTGCTGAGGCTGACTTGTTGTGCCTTGGTTTTGTTTTCCAAAGGTGCTGCTGCTCTGTGCTGGTTCCCTGTGACCCATTCCTCATGGCTGCTGATATCCATGGGTACCAGATGTGGTTTGTGGCCGGGTGGCTGTGCTGTCCCCAGCTTCTGTGCTTTTGGGTTGGAGGGTTACAATTGACAGCAGCCTCTGTCAGGAGCACTGCAAATCCCTTTGGTTTCATGTAACTTTTGTCCATTTTGAGAGAGAACATTGGTCAGGTACTTCCCCCACCAGGCTGCCTTAACTGCATTTTTTTATCAATTGCACAGTTCATGGGTTGTAATGGTTTCCAGACAGGCGCAGAGTTTTTTGGTAGGTGTAATCTGCATTTTTTAATATGTTGTGTAAATACTCAATTTACTATTTAGTTAGTAGTGCTAAAGAAGGAGCTTAAATAAAGGTGCTGTTCTAGTATAATTAGCACAGCTGTTTGTGGCTCTGCTTCAGATACCAATGGTGTTTATTTCATGACAAAGATAAGACAAAATGGAGCTGGGATTAGCTTGAGAATTCCAACCCAAGGAACTGCCTCAACAGCAGTTTCTTGGCAGAAGTCAAGCAGGAAGGAGGAATTCTTAAATAAACAAAGCAGCCCATTGCAGCATCCAAAGGTACTTCTTACTTCTTAGGAACAACAGGCCTTCATGCACCTGTATTTATTTTTTTCCCCTTTCTTTTGGTCTGGGAAAAGAAGATTTAGTTTGTGATTGGAACCCCTGGATTGAGTTTTGAAGCTTAACAGATGAGACTCGTCTGTCCGCAACACTGTGCAGATAAAGGCACCTTTCAGCAGCCCAGTTTCAATAATCAGTGCCTGAGCTTCAGAAACAGCTCATTGTATTTATCAGTGCTTCTGTCCCCATCCACATGTGAGTCAGGAGCTGCTCTGGGTGTAGGCCATAAATGAACTGTTGACATGAACTGGATGTGATGTAAATCAGGGCCCTACAAAGCTCGTCAGTGAGCAGGAATCAATAGGAAGGAAACAGTAAAATTTCAGCAATTTTTTGCTCTGATAAATAAATGGATTACTCTGTGCTCTTCTGGGAGGAAGCACAGCATGGGAGTGGAAACCTGGATCTCTGCTTTTCACCTTACTCTGCTGCAACACAGTCACAACACCAGTGACTTACATTTGCCTGACCTTCATCTATAAACACAGCCCTCGTGGTTTTATATCCTTACATCTAATTTCAGTTATGTTCATTGTTTACAGGCATATAAATATATTCTGGAGATACATCCTGTGTATAATGAATAAACAGAAATATTTACAGTTAATAGTTTGGGGATTAGAATAGCTCTGCTTTTTAATCCATATTTCTCTTTCACACTTGTCCAGGTACCTGAATTTTTCACCATTCCAGTCGATGCAACAAGGCCTTGTGTCTTGGAGAAAAGAGCCAATTGTTTCTGTTTGGGAAAGCTGCCAAAGGAGCACAGCTCCTTGCCCCCAAGGCCAGGATGATCACCCCTGTCAGTGACCCAGGGCTCAGACACACTCTGGTACCAGGTACGAGGATGTCACCTCCTGTTGCCACCATCCCTGTGGTTTTCCCCTCTGTGACCCCATCCCAGAGTGCAGGGTGCACCTCTGCTGCAGCTGAACAGCCACACTTGGTGAACACATTTAGCAAGGCTGTGGGCCTGCTGTGACCCTCCAGCCACAGACTGGGATTTAGAAACAATTCTCCAGCAGCACCAGGCTGTGCCTGAGGATCCAGCAGTGCTGAAACCTTTCCTGGCACTGGGAAAAGAGAAAACTTGTTTGCCATGTTCAAGTAACAGCTGAAAGAACCTGCATTTTGTCAAGGCTTATTTTCTTCCTCTGTCGGCCCTTCCCTTTTCTATCTACCTGTTTTGGGGTTTTTTCATTTTGAATTAAAGTTCTGATTGTTATGGAGTGTTCTGAAAGGCTCTGGAGAAAATACGTGTGTTGATTAAAGTTAAGGAAACTTTTGAAAATAAATGTTTTGCAAGTAGAAGTGGCGTTTTGGTCAGTGTTTAAAGACATGCAGAAAGAAAAAAAAAAGACAATAAAACAATCCCAAAATACAAAGACATTGTTTTAAGGGCAAGTTTGATCTCTGTAAGAAAATTCTCCAGAATTAGTAATTTCATTTGAAAACAAGGAAAACCAGACCTTCTGTTTAGAATAATTATAAAAAAGGTGGTTGAATATACATTTAAAGAACTGTTCCATAATACTTTGAAGATATTAAGACTTTTAAAAGTCATTTATTGACATTTTTTTTTCAGGACCTGACCTAAAGTTAATTACAGTCAAAGGTGGAACTGCAGCAGTTGATAAAATATACTAATCTACCAACTTCAGTTAACATGAGTATTGGAAGGAAAGAAGATTTCGGACAGAAAAAAAAGGACTAAAGTGCAGCTAAGAAGAAATTTTGGAACTTTGAGGTTCAGAAATGCCTGCATACCAGTACTTTATTATTGCCAGCAACACTGGCACAGCTTAGGGGTGTGAGCCCCTTTTTAAATGCATATTCCCTTCACAGTGGATCTGAAAGCCTGTCAGGAAAATCAACCCTTTTAGCAGCATTTACATCTGTACTCAGCCTGCAGTGTTGCTGGATCTCTGTGGGACTTAAACGTATCCTGAAATGCTGCCCTTAGAGACATTTTCCTGAGAAACTCATTTTCTGAAACACGGCCTCTTAGTGCATGGAAAACCAGCAAAGCGTCTTTGTCTTCCCATTTCCTGAACTTCAGCTCAATTATAAAAACACTAATTTTTAAAAGTTCTTCCAAAGGAGCTCTTTTCTTGTCACCATGTGTCACTCTGTCAGTCATACGTCAAGCCATGGATTTGAAAACCGACCTGCAGAAGCAGCTACCTTTGTCAGAAATTTAACTTGACAGCTTCTCTGGGGGACTTTCAATTAGGATTTTTTTTTTTTAAGAAAAAAAAAAGAACACTAAAAGTGTCAGTCCAAATGCAGTGAGCAAATGCTGGTATATGGGAGGCCTACACATACTGCCTTCTACTTCAGGATGATCAGGAACATAAATGCCAAGTTTTGGAGAAAAACAAATTTTAAAAACTTGTTTCAGGGACACAGAAAGAGCAGTTTCTGCTGTTTGAGGGGCTGGGTGGCTCTGAGGCCTGATGGGCTGGGCTGAGGGCTCAGCCCAGCCGGCAGAGAGGTGGCTCTGTGACACTGCTCAGAATCTCGTGTTTTCCACTTCAAACTTGGGAGTCTTGATGAAGGAAGTTGAAAAACCCCAGCAAATTTCAGTGCTGCTTGCTGAAAGCTTGGATTCTAAGGCGGTGGGAGCTGCTGTGGCTGGAAAGAGCCGAGCCCTGGGCCCGGCTCGGAGCCGCCTCAGCCTCGAGGGCAAAAGCCCCTCCCGGTGTCCGTGTGAAAACGGGAGCGAGGTGTGGGAGCTGCCGTCCCTGGCCGCTCTGCTCCCGGGCTGCCTCCCTGGAAACCTCATTGCTGTGGATGTGGGGGATCCCAGGATCCTGTGGAAGCCCTGGCTGCCCTTCAGACTGCCCCGAGCCCGTCCGGCCCTGCCTCGGGATCGCCGCCATCACCGCAGCCCCGTCAGCTGCGGTCAGTGTTACAGCCCCGCTCCAGAGCGGGAATTTCCTCGTCAAGCGTGGAGAAAAAATATACGTAATTGAGTTTATAGCTCGAAAAGTGGTAAAACAGCCCTTGAAGAAGTCATTAAATGTGGATGGACTCAATGATTTCTGCCTGAATCATCAGCAAGCTTTAAAGACACGCAGTGTGTGCGTGAGGGGAAGGCAGGAGCCCCGGCCGAGGACTGTTCCTGAAATCCCACTGAGTTTGTAGATTTTGTGACTTTATTTGTATCTGTCACCGAAACGTGACTGGAAAACTGATAGAAATGCTTTGGATAGACCGAAGGGGTGAAGGTGCTAAGGACAATGATATCCCGCAGCAGCGTTCCTCATCCTCTGCCTTCTGCTGGAGCCGGGACTGTGGTACCGTGACCGGGTGTGTGCTGCGTTTTTTAAAGGTACTTTGTTTTTATAGTGTTAATTATAGATGGACAACAGCTGAGAAAGGAAGCAATTGTAAATACGCTCAAACTTCAAAAGTTTATTGGAATTTTTCTGGTCTGTAATAGTTCTGATGGGTTTGTGTGATCTACATGATAACTATTTTTCAGTAAGAGAAAAGCTTTTATGAAAGTGTTTCAATATTATGTCTCCATTTGGTGTGGGAGGGTTTGAGGGAGGCTGAGGGTGATGGTAACTTGCAGCCTTCAGGTGCTCTCAGCAGCTTATCCTTTAAGCGCAAGGTTTTTGTCTAATTCATGGAATGCGAACTTCAGGTAGCTAGAAAATGTCTTAGGCTTTAATTGCTACATTGTCTCCCATCCCTAAATCTCCAGCAAACAGCCAGTGTAAACTACAATTTAAATGAGGCTGACTGAGAAACAGCGTTCCCCTTTCAAAAATATCACGAGATCTTTTTTCTTCCCCCTAGAATTGATGTTAATGTTTAAACCAAGTGTTTCCAGATAACACTTATACTTTGAGAAGGGAAGATTTTAAATTGAGCTTTATTGTGTAAATGCTTGCTCTGCCCTTAGTATGTCGCTGTTTTGCACACAGTGGTCCCTGCTGAGAGCCAGTGGTTGGGATCCACCATCTCTCCTGGCAAGGCTGAGAGTCACAGGCTGGAACAACATGGAATCATTATGGAAATGATTGGCATTTAGGGGCTGTTCTGAGAACATGATTAGAAGGTAGAAGAAAGGAGAGGTCATTTTTCCCTAAAGAACTTATACTTGCAGAGTGAAATCTTACCCTTTGGGATTGAAGGTTGTATGCAGTGGGTGTGTATGGTGTGTTAGCACTAGTGCCAGCTAATAGTTGGCAAAAAGAGGTGAGCACGGGTAAGAAGTTGTATTTAAAATTAACTGGAAACCTGCCAAAGAATCCAACCATGAGGGAGGGCTTCGGCAAGGAGGAAAGCACCTGATTCGTGACTCTGCACATCTCTCAGGTAAGAAATTCAATGTTTTTGTGTCCTCAGGAGCACCTTTGTGGGCTTTTTAATACAGTTGAAAGGAAAATAACTAGCAAAAATATTTGGTTTTATTTTCTTTTGCGGCTGCATTTCTTGACTTTGTGTTACATATCTTTGTAAAAGAGATATTTAGAGGTATTCAGCTAAGTGATGCTTTTCTGTTTGTCTGTGAAACTGTGAAAAATGTGGAGCAGCAGAGCTGGGATTCCTGAGTTACAGAATGCCAGTTTCACTTGTTGGTACAGAGAACTTTGTGGCATTTCCTTGGAATGAGGGCAGAGGAGAAGCTGGGCCGCAGCTGTGGGCGTGGGCACAGAGCCCCCAGTGGGGCTGGGGCTGTGCAGGCACCCCCGAGGGATGCTCACAGAGCCCCCAGTGGGTCCGGGCTCCCCACGGGGCTCCCCCACACCCCAGGGATGCTCACAGAGCCCCCAGTGGGTCCGGGCTCCCCACGGGGCTCCCCCACACCCCAGGGATGCTCACAGAGCCCCCAGTGGGTCCGGGCTCCCCACGGGGCTCCCCCACACCCCAGGGATGCTCACAGAGCCCCCAGTGGGTCCGGGCTCCCCACGGGGCTCCCCCACACCCCAGGGATGCTCACAGAGCCCCCAGTGGGTCCGGGCTCCCCACGGGGCTCCCCCACACCCCAGGGATGCTCACAGAGCCCCCAGTGGGTCCGGGCTCCCCACGGGGCTCCCCCACACCCCAGGGATGCTCACAGAGCCCCCAGTGGGTCCGGGCTCCCCACGGGGCTCCCCCACACCCCAGGGATGCTCACAGAGCCCCCAGTGGGTCCGGGCTCCCCACGGGGCTCCCCCACACCCCAGGGATGCTCACAGAGTGGTGCAGGCACTTGGAAGCATTTCAGCATTTCCATGTTTACTTAGACTCATGCCTAATCAGTTGAGTTGCTGTAAATTTCTCTTGAGGGAATAAATTACTGAAAAACATCCCTTCTCAAATATTGTGTTTAGTGAGGGAAAGCAGCACATCTTAGAAGAACTGCAGTAAGCCAGGAAAAAATGGCACGTTCCCATGTAAAGGATCACAGCCTTTGGTTTCCAACAGCAAAGTGGTTTTATGAGGGGAGAAAGGGAGCAGAGCTCTCGAGTAAGTTTCTGTGCTTTGGTGGTACAGGAGCTGTTCCTTGGCTGGCAGCAGCGGTGGGACACAGGAGAAGGGAACTGTTTGTGGGAGAGCTGAGTTTCTCTCTCACTTCTGTGTGTTGCACTTGGTGGCTGTGTCTGAGTTACATGAACAGATTTTTTTAAAGCTAAACAAACAAACCAACCTGAGAGTTCTCCATCACCTGGGCTGGGGAGCAGATGGGCAGTCGTTGTTGGAGCCTTCGGTTGCATTTTCCCTGTAATGAGCTTCTAATTGCTTGTCCAGAGCTGGTGCTAATCTATTTACACATATAATTCATTCTAGTTTTAAAATAATCACACAACCTTTTTAGGTTGTTTGTTCTTTTTTTTTAATTTGTGGAACATCAGACTGTCATGCTGGTGAACAGCTGCTGTGTTTATTCATGGACTACATTATGACTCCATTCTGGATGTGTCCATGGAAGGACATGTGATAGCTAATTGTTTCTCAGGTTAAAGGAAATAATGAATATCAATTGCAGCTACTTCAGCATGGCAGGAGAACGTCAGGAGTACCTCCCAGGCTTATGCTGGCTACCCATCATTTTGATTCTGTTTTCTGAGTTAGGAAATGGGACCCCACTGATGTGGCACATGATGTTCAACTTCCTGAAATTGAATTTGGAGAGGGAAACAGGGCTCACCGGTTTTGTAGGACACCTGGCAGACCGGTGGGAGTGGGTGAAATGTTGGTGTTTGCCATGAGAGAGCCCTGCTGTGCTGAGGGCCCAAAGAAGAGCTGTGCAGGCCTGAGAGTGGTGCCTGGTGCTGGCACAGCCTCAGTGACACCGAGCCATGGGACAGGGCAGCTGCGTGTCCCTGATCCCAGGAGCACAGCCTGGTGTGTGTGTCCCTGATCCCAGGAGCACAGCCTGGTGTGCGTGTCCCTGATCCCAGGAGCACAGCCTGGTGTGTGTGTCCCTGATCCCAGGAGCACAGCCTGGTGTCCCTGATCCCAGGAGCACAGCCTGGTGTGTGTGTCCCTGATCCCAGGAGCACAGCCTGGTGTCCCTGATCCCAGGAGCACAGCCTGGTGTGTGTGTCCCTGATCCCAGGAGCACAGCCTGGTGTGTGTGTCCCTGATCCCAGGAGCACAGCCTGGGGGGCTGCTCGGGGCTGGCTCTGAGCTGCCCTTACAGAGCAGCGCTTGTGAGGGACAGAGGGGCAGAGCAGACTCAGTGTGCTGCTGACAGTCCATCTGCACACACACACACAGCCCTACAAGGGTGTCATCTAGGTTTAAAATAGCCCAGTCTGTCTCTCTGCATGTTTCCTGTGCTGTTAAATAAGTTTAAAGTGTGATTGATGATCTCCAGATCCAAACCTGGGTTTCTAAACCCTCCAGCTGCATCTGCAGCCCTGTGGTGAGAGCCCCTGTCATCACATGCCAGATCTTTCCAAGGCAGCTCACACATTTCCAGAGCTCTCCTTAGCAGTTAAATGGCTTTGTCACTGTTCTAAGGAATGTCACTCCTTTGGTTAATGACGGCATTGGGGCAGTGTTTCAGCTGGGCTTAGCAGGCAGTGCTAGTATGGTTTTGGATTCTCAGTTTTAAATTTTCTTCCTCTCTTTCTTTTTAATTGAAAGCCTGAGTTGAAGATAGAACATAGAATGTGCAGGTTTTCCATCACTGCTGAGCATTTGAACATTTCTTTGCCTTCCCTGTAGTGGCCTTTTCACATTAAAGGAACACATTAAAGAGGTGTAGAACATTAATGTGAGGTGCCGGTGGAAGCTTGACAACTGTCAGCTTTGCCTGTGTGCATTTACCTCATCCTCTGTGTTATTTATTCATCTGAAACTCTTTTGCAAATGAGGCAGATGAGAGGGAACCTGAGGTAAATGAAGCCTGTTTAGGGCAGTGGAGATGAGAAGGAGCTGGAACAGCAGCAGGAGCAGAGCACCTGGGTGTTGGTGGCTGCTGCCTTACCTGAGGTGTTCCCCTGAAAAACAGGGCTTGAATTATTCAGGAGTTACCAGCATCTCCAGCCCCAAAGCATCTTTATTCTTCTGAATGTCTACTTAATAACTATTTTATAGTTTAAACTCTGAGTCTTCAAATGATGAAAGGTGGCAAAAGGAGCAGACAGTTAAGAAAGTGAGCAAAGAAGCCTCTGTCTAAAGAGAAGGAAAGGTGAATCCAGTCTGTGCATTCAGGCACCAGCCCCACACAGAGAGAACAGAAAATGCAGCCCAGTCCTTGTGCTGTGTCCTGGTACCACGTACCTGGGGACGGATGGTGACAAGGCATTCCTGCAGATCTTTGCAGGCTCAGTTAAACCCCAGAGTGAAACTGTGGGAGTTTCAGATCTGCTCATCCCCTGGCTGTTTGAATTGGGTTTCACCTGGCCCAGCTCAAGGCAGGGGAATTGTTTGGGGAGTCTGTGTTCTCCAGCTGCTGCTGGGAGTGGAGCTGGTGCGCTGCCACTGCTGATGGATGTTGCATGAAGGATGGGAGCTGACCTCTGGCTGCAAAGCTTTGTGCTGTACAGGGCTCTCACCTCTGTAATTTGCATTCCCCTTGCTCAGTTTTATCCCTGCTAGGGGTAATAAATGGCCTGGGGAGCCTGGGCAGAGTTGTGTTAATCACAACAATCATAACAGAAACAAAAGGGTTCTGGCTGGAGAAATCAACATTAAGTCCATCAAGCTGGATTTCTTTTTAAATGGTTGGTTAGCTAAGCCAATTAAGAGCTCCTCCACTTATTATTTTGCTGGTTCATTTATTTGGGCAGCAGGATTTCAGGCACTGTGTCATACAAGCAATGTCAGTTTGATTTGGTCCCATCTTTTCTGTCCCCTCCTACCACATCAGGACCCCGCTGCTCTTCACGGCTCTGCGTTGTCTTAGGAATTCATTTGCAAGCTGGAGATAATCAGCATCTCCTGACTCTCTAGGGCTGGTTTGATTATTGATTGCTGAAATCAGCCTGAATATTGCACAGTCACAAACCCCCCAACATAAATCAGCTCTTTTAATGCTTGGGGGTTTAATGCTGCAGTCAGAGATCTGTGAGACAAGGGAAAGATGTGGATTCCCGTTGTCACTTCAGTTAATACTTGACTTTGTTGTACAGCAGGAAATGCTGGCGCATCTCTTTGAGCTGGGTTATCAGAGACCGCGTTCCTGCCGTGCTGTGCCCTCTCCCAGCGCTGAGGGTGAGGAGGGAGGGTTTGTGTGCAGGGGCTGCTCACAGGGGCAGCCCTGGCTGTCTGCACACGTGAGCAGGAGAGTGCAGGAGCCGAGTCTGGCTGGCAAAGGCTGTTTCTGGGAGCTGGCACTCGTGGGACAGGGCAGCTTTTGAGGGTCTGATCGAGGGAATTATGTGCTGACATTCACTGTGTCCTCCTTGGAGCTCAGCAGCTCACTGGACTGGATGAATTTTGAGTATCTTGTTCAGAAGGGAATTGTTACTGCATTTCAGTTCTAGAGATGCCAGAATTCTTCAGGCAGTTCAATATGGGGAAAATGTATTTTGTCATAAGCTTTATTTGTTTTGCTGTTATCACCAGCTCACATCTCTTTAACTGCTTTTTGCAGTATGGACAGAAATTCAGATATTCAAAGCGTGCATCACCATTGCTGCTGTCTTGGGATGCATGAAGACTCCTGCTGTCCTTGTAGCACATTTCTGTAACTCACACGTTTTTATGAAATTTCAGATGAGACCTTTTTTCAAAAAGACTTCTGTCTCTGTTATTGTGTAATAAATATATGTGGAGAGCTAAATCTGCTTTTGTTCAGTTGAAGGGTTACTGCATTCAGTGGCCATAATTTAGTTTCTGAATGGCCTGAAGATTTTCTGGCACGGCTCTGAAGAAGCCACTTCAGAGAGCAAAAAGGCTTTTCCTGTCCTCTTGTGCTGTGATGGCACTGATGTGGCTTTGGCATTAGTCCTGTGGTTCTCTTTCTGGTTGGAACTGCCACAGAGGGCTTGAGACTTTCAGAATACCTCAGGTATTGGTTAGTCATTGCAGAGTCTTAGTTTTGTGGGCCTTTTGCTTTCAACACTAAATGTCAATTTTTGTTTTTCTTTTTTTAAAATCGGATGGTATTTTGGTTAGATAGATAGCTGAAAGGATGGAGGTTTAGAGATTTATGTGTCAGAATGTAAAGAAATGGGTCAGGCGATGCTCAAGTGGGGCTTGCAGCAGCAGAGCTGGAAGTGGCAGCAGCACGAGCTGAGCAGCCACCATGCCCTGACTGGAGGACTCATTTTTCAGGCCTCCTGATCAGGCTGGTGGAAATGCACCCCCAGAACTGTTTGCTCTGTGGTTTCAGGGGTTATTTGAGTTTGAGATAAGAGCAGTGCAAATCTGTGTAATGTTATCCTGAAGTGCAGATCAGTGCCTGCTGGGAAATTGGCAGACTCCCCTGGTGCTGCAGAACAAATCAAGGCACCACTGTTCGTGTTCTTGCCTTTCCAAGAGTGTCACTCATCCTTCATCAGCAATTCCAGGATGCGAGGGAGATGCCATTGCAGTGATTGCATTGCCTTTGTCATTTGTGTGTGCATTAACCACGTTCATCAGTCAGTTTGCTCACAGGAGCAGCCTGGGGACTTCCCTTTGCAAGGTGCATTCATAGTGAAACCCGAGAGGTTCTGTTTCCTTTTGTTTATTAACTCCTCCCTGCACCGTGTCCTCCTTGTGGCAGTGTGCATTCCCTCCCAAGCCCTGCGGAGCACAGAGGTAAATACTTGAGGACATCACCTGTTTTTCAGCTGCCCACACAACGTTCATGTATCTTAGCTAAAGCTAGACCCGATTCTGAAACCTCTTCCATGGGGTTTCATGAACATGAAACATGAGCCTAACAATTGCTAATGGCTCCCCTCACTGTGCAGTTTCTGCGCCCTGAAGGTGAGGGGTAGGAAATGCCCTCCCCTGCCCTCTGCCCAAGGTGCTGTGCCCAGGGCAGCTGGGAGATGAAATGCACTGAGGACGCGCTGGGCGCTGTCGGTTCGGGTCAGTGCAGGGCTGAAACTGCAGGAGAGAAAGGAGAGGTGTCCCAGATATTTGATATGTGCCCTCTGTGTACAGTTTCATGTCCTTTGAGCGCTCCAGAAATCAGAACTCAGCAGTTCAGGAAGTTCCAGCTCTCTGCTTGATTTTTATCCCCATTCTCTCGCAAGTGACAACGAACTGAAGTATTATTCCAATAATCTTCTTGTTTATTGTTGTTCAGAAAAGGGCTTCTGGCTAAATGTTCGTTACCATTTTTTTCACATCCCAGCCAATACAGATCATGGCTTTATGGGTGCACTTTAAAAATGTCCCATTTAAAACTTTCTGAAGGCTATTCAAAAAGTTACTGTATAAACTCTGTATGCAAAAATGCGAATCTCCTCTGTTTTTTTTCATTTGAAGGAGAATGGCAAAATGATGAGTTGTGAGGAGTGGCATTTCCCCGTGCTGCCATCTCTTTGTAGTGCCCTGAAAGGCTGCCCTGCCCACATCCATTCCTCTTTTCTCTGGGGCCAGTTCTGCCGTTTGCATCCAGGTCAGTCCCGTACCGAGCCCGTGGATGATGGCAGCGGCGCAGGGCAGATATCGATCACACCAGTGTGACGAGGGCTCTTTGTTCAGCGCGGCCCAGGCTGGCACTGCCCTGCCCTGGGGACCATTAATGCTCACGGGGAGTTCGTGTCCCTCAGCAGCGCTTCAGGCACGGCGTGCTCGGCTCTCGGCGATGGGCTTGGACGGGCAGCACGGCAGCCTGAGGCGTGGGATGTTTATTTCTGTGTGTGCCACCTTTTAAAAAGCATTTTTAATAGCCACCACTTGTTCGATATGCTGTGAAATTCCGACTGAAAGGCGCTTAGAGCTGGGCTTGCCCAAACAAAACCAGACCAGAAGCCCCCCGTGGCTGTGGCCGAGCCGATGATCGGCCCCTGCAGCCGGGGCTCGGGGCTGGGGCGGGGCAGCCGCAGCGCCCTCACGGCTGTGCCGGCCGTGCCGCCCGCAGTGCCCGTGGCACGGAGCGCCGTGTGGGGCTGGCACGGAGGGCTGGGGCCGGGCTCGGCGCTGTGCGCAGCGAGGAGGAGGAGGAAGGTGCCTTCCTCCCGGTCCCGTTTGCTGGGAGCAGTGACTGTCACCTCCGGGCTGTGCACACGGCTGGTGCTGAAGGAGCTTCACATTTGTGATGTTCGCCTTTCCCCTCTCCTCTGCTGTGCCAGGGCTGCTCAAACAGGACTTTGGCTTAGTTGGAGCCTCTAACAGTTACCGAGGTGCGAGTACCATTAGCCAGTAAATTTTGGTTTATTTTAAAGGAATTCAGCAATGCCCCTCAGTATTTCAGCTAATGGCATTATGTGCCTGGATTCCTCGGTGTCCTCTCAGAATTCTTCCCCTGCAGCTGAGCACTGCACACAAAGCTGTCCCTAATGAAACCCCATCATTGTGGGTAGCTGCTGCTCTGGGAGAGGAAAGCTTTCCCTGTGGAAAAGCAAGCAGCCCAGTTCTGCACAGAGAGCACAGTTCCTCCAAACTTGTCCTGTGCAATGTCAGAGCACAAGCTTTAATGAATGTGGTGGAACCGTGGTGCAGGTGTTCATTCTAAAGAAATGAACATGGAAACAATTTATTTTTGATTATTCAGTTTATTAGCACACAGTTCCCTGTGCAGCCAAGCCTAAAATAAAGCGGGTTTGGGGCTTTTATCCATGGCTTAGTGAGGGCTCTTTGAGTTGCCATTCAGCTCAGCAATGTTCCCGAAATGCCTCAGTTCCAATTTCACTCTGTATTCCCATTCACAGGGCTTCCCCTCCCTCCCCCTGCCCTGTACTCTCTGGAGATCCTAAACAACCTACACAAATTCCATTTTATTGCCCAGGGAATGGTGTTATTTGAGGATTCAGATTGTTTAGGTGCATCCCAAGTAGGATATTTGGCAAGTGCTGGAACTCTGAAATTGTAGGGAGAGGAAAGGCAGGGCCCTTGCTGCTTCTGTTCCAGACTGAAGCTGAAATTCTGATGGCTTCTGACTTTGCTGACACTTCTCTGGGATTAGATTGGTACGAGCAGCCCAAACTGAAACCCAGTTCCAGGTTAGAGAGACGTGTAGGATCTCTGCTGCTCCGTCTCAAATAAAGGATGTGGTTAAACACTGTGGCACGTGCCTTCATGGCAAATGCAGCAAAACCGCTTTCTGTGGCACCAAGTATAAAACCTGGAGATTGATGTGACAGCTGGGCTGGGCTTTTTAATCAGCTGGGACAACTCAGAACTGTCTTAGTGACAGGGTTATTTTTTTCCTATTTGTGTGTGTGTTTCAAACCAAGTCATGAGTAATGTTACCAAGTCTGTTAGCAACACTTAACTCCCACTTGTTTGCTTTTAAGAGTTTTTGGATTTCAGATTTCTGGGCAGAAAAACTCACTGGGAATCCCAAGTTGCTGCTGATGGTCAGGATTTTGTAATGCCAATTTGCGATGTGTGTGTGGATATCACGTGTAAGGAACTGCTCCTTTGAGATTCCTGCAGGCAGCCCTGCCTGGGCCAGGGCTGGTGTGGAGCAGCCAGCCCTGCTGAAATCAGTGATCCTCACACTGCACAGCTGGTTTTCCGTAGGGAAAGGCCCTTTGTGTTTGCCTGAGGTCCTGGCTCCCTTTCCCCACGGCTGGCAGGGTATTCCAGTGCTGTTCAGTAAATGTTAACTGTCACAAATAATTCATATCAGCACGCTGGAGAGCACCTGGGGGAAAGGGAGCTCTGAAATAGAAGGGAATGATTCTGTAACGTGGTAGGGAAAGGCCTCCCCTGGATAATGAGCAATTTCTGTGCAGCATCCGTGGGTCATTGTTCCCTTTAGAAAAGAGAAGGTTCCCGTGTCTTTGAGGTGACTCAGGTGGCCTTTGTGGTTTTTAATACAGCAGGTAAACCTTGTAGGAGAGCTCACTGTTTACTGGGCCCTGTGTCCGGGGGCATTTGGGCAGGCGGTGCTGTTGGATTTCTCTTTAGAGGCGTGGGCACGTGTGGAGTTTGGGAAAGGGAGGAAAAGCAGCGAGAGCTCCTGTGGGTGCATCCCCACTGGAGTCAGTCCCCGCTGCCCGTCCCAGCTCATGCCCAGGAAAATCCCCCGGCTGCTGAATTTCTCTGGAGCAACAGGGACACCGCGCGGTCACTTTTACTCGAGTTCCACGTGGAAATGTTTGTGCCGCCCCTCCGCCTCTGCCTGTGCGGAGAGCAGCAGTTGGAATGCGGGCGGCATCCTTGGCCGTGTGCTCAGCACATCCCAGACCTGGCAGCACGAGAACTGATGGATGGCAGAGCTGCTCTCGAGCCAGGGTGCCAAGGGCTGCGCGGAAATCCAGTTAGCAGGATGATATTATTGGGAAATAGGGTTTTAATTGGCAGCTGATTGGTAATTGGGTATTGCACACATTTCATTAGGAAGGCACAGAGGAAGCTTGGTTGTGCACGGACGACAGAAGGCTGAGGCGCTTGGTTCCATGCAGGAGTTTAGGGATGGCAGTGTCCTTGTTTTAATTTGGGAGAATGCAATTAATTAATGTGCTTCAGGTCTCCGTTCCCACCATGGCAACCTCCCCCTTTGCATTTTGGTTTCCATCTCTGAGCACAGCTTTTGCTGCCGTGTTTGCCAGTTTGCTTGCAAGACTTTATTGCATTCAGACCTATTTTTTTTTTCTTGGCATATTGAATTTGTTGCTCCAGAGGATTTTTCATTCCAGCTGGGCTCCAGTTATTCTCACATTCCCTCAGGCTCCACTCTGAGTCCTGCTGTGATCCGCATTTGTAGCTTTTCAATGAGTAAACATCAGAGCTCCTCTGGCTCTGTGCTGGCACATCCTCTCCATGGCACTCAGCTCCTGCTGGACCTTGGAAAAAGCTGGATGCTTTGCATAATGTTTTGTATGACATTCAGTTATGGAGATCCTCACATTTAAAAAAACATGGAACTGGGAGAAGAGTGATCTGCTATTAATTAGCTGTCTGATGCCCTGGACTCATGTGGATAATAATGGTTCCCTTTGGCTATGGTTTTAGTAATGTATAGGAAAACATGCCATTAGAGATATTAAAAATTCATTTCTGAATTTATACTGGCAGCTTGAAAAGTGCCACTCTTTTAACAGAGCACTTTTAAATAAAAGCTCCAGATTTGAAGTACTTAGTTCCAGCAAACCTGAAGTGAACATCTTTGTGTGAGCACAGACTTTGCACACGAGCCCTGCAATGTCTGCTTAAAGGAGCTTTGAGATCTCTGTTCCTGAACATCTGTGGGGATGGATGAGGTGTCTCAAGATGAAGCTCCCAGGCTGATGGGTCAGGTCCTTTCCCCCTGTTTCTTCCTGGCCCACAAAGCCGTGCCCAGACATTTCTGCACATCCAGGCAAACTTCTTCAGTGGCTTTTTGGAAATGAATGTCAGTGGCACACTGACATCTGCTCCTCCTCTCTCCTTCCTTGTCTCCCTGCACCATCCTCGTGTTCAATCCAGCCCCTGCCTTGCCATAAATGCAGTGCATTGGTGGATTTAGGGCTGTCCTGCATCTTGTGCCTGGCATTGCTTCTCCCAGGGTTTCCCCGCTGGCTGCCAAAATACTCCTGGGAAAGAGAGAGCTGTGATTTTCTGTGTCCCCACACATCACCTTTCTTGTAAAAGCAGCAACATCTACAAGTGTTTTCTTCTTGGAATCACAGTTTAAAGTGAAGAAGTAGAAAAGAGAGCCCACAACCTAATAATGCCTTGGCTTGGCAAGAAATTTGATGGTGTTGCAGGGGACTCTTTCTGAAGAAACAACTGAAGTTCTCTTTATGCTGCAGCAATTTGTATGTACCCCCAGCACCGTGTTTATTTGGTGTCAATATAGGGTCAGCAGGAACCAGCACAGGCAGCTGGAACTAAAGGTCCTCTTGTCCCATTTTACAATATTAGTGTTCAAAATGTAAACTAAAGGCCAGATTCCACCCCAGTAATTTGGCTAAGAGGATAAGGGCTTATTGAATAGTAAAATGCTATCCTCAAAATATTTCTTTGCGTTAGGATTTTCCCAAGTATCTCATTTAGCTTTTGTTAATGGATTAAAGAAAGGGTGTTATAGTTTGGTAACCCTTTGTTAAGTGTACATATTTTCTATGTTAAATGGGTGAACAGGAGTGCAAACCCCTATGGACGAGGGCTGCTGGAGAAATCCTCCAAAACCGATTGTGTCCTAGAGACCCGAGTCATCATTTTGTCCTATTGCAACATCTCTTATTCTTTCGGTTCAGATAAACCTGCAAACAATTTAACCTTTAGAGCTTTAATATTTTTAAAGAGACATTCGTGTCCAGAAGGTGTCTCAAGGTGTTTGTGCCGTCAGGCTGGGTTTGATATCCCTATTAAAAATATATATGGCTCACTTGATGGGAAAATCTTCTTCAGAGAGAGGGGTTTTTCTTCAGCTTGAAATCTGAAATATAAAATAGAGTATAATAAAGTGAAGAGGCAAGTCATGATGCAAGGGATAGAAAAGAAAAATGGCTGAGAACACATTCTACTGAAACTGTTTGGATTTAATAGGAAAAGTACAGCTAAATCCTCAGTCAGTGAACCAATTAAAATTAATTATTGCATTGAGGGAGTTGGTGCCAAATCTGAAGAAATAATTCGAAGAAGGAAACTTATTTGAAAACTGCAATCATGGATGTTCTTTTTTTGACCGAGTAAGGAAGAGATGAACAGAGAGGGCTGCGATGGCTTTGGGCCCCGCGTTGTACCCAGGGGCAGAACGGGCTCCGGCACAGGGGAGAGGAACCCAAGCACTCAGGCTTTGCTTTGTGCCTGGCACGGTCAGTCATGGGCTTTGCTTTGTGCCTGGCACGGTCAGTGATGGGCTTTGGTTTGTGCCTGGCACGGTCAGTGATGGGCTTTGGTTTGTGCCTGGCACGGTCAGTGATGGGCTTTGGTTTGTGCCTGGCACGGTCAGTGATGGGCTTTGGTTTGTGCCTGGCACGGTCAGTGATGGGCTTTGCTTTGTGCCTGGCACGGTCAGTGATGGGCTTTGGTTTGTGCCCGGGCACGGTCAGTGATGGGCTTTGGTTTGTGCCTGGCACGGTCAGTGATGGGCTTTGCTCTGGGCAGGCGCCGGTGGTTTTCCATGCTTCTTGTGGCTGTTCCTTACTGCTCTGGTTTAGGATGGTAGAAGATGTCAGGTAAATTACAGCTTTTGGGTAGGAACACACATGCCTTTTATATTGAGCAGAAAATAGTCCATCTGTTGGGGGAAAAATAATTGTAATTTACATCAACACCCCTGAAAGGTACTTTCTCTACATGACATCTGTTTGTGTGGACTCCTCTGAGTTTGGGAATGTGGAATCATAGCATCATTTAGGTTGGAAAAACCCCTTATGATCACTGGGTCCAGTGGTGAAATTCTGAATGGGCTTGGGGCTGCCCCCAAAGGAACGATTGCCTTGGGTCTGGGCAGCGCCGTGCGCTTGGGACTGTTCAAAGGTGAGCCCAGCCCAGGAGTGATGTGACACATCATCCCGTACAAAGCACGAATCTAACCCTGCAAAGGTTCAGTCTGAAACTGGCACACAGAAAATCCTACCTGGCCACTCGATAGGTGATGCTCCAGCAAACCAGGCATCCATCGGAATTCCCTCCTGTAGCAGAGCGTTCAGGGGCAGTTCGGTCAGAGCCGTGCCCCGGTGCCCAGAGCCCTCAGGCAGAGCTCCAAAAGCGCTGGGTGGGCTCCGTGGAGTCCCTCTGCTGGCGAGGTGACACCACGGTGCTGTGGCAGCGAACGCCCGCGGTGTCAGAGCCCCCGGGGACCGGGCTGCTGTGCCCTGGCCGCAGAGCTGTGCCGGAGCTGCGGGGACACCGGGCAGGGCATTGTCATTGCCCGGTGCCACTGCCCGGCCAGGCCTGGGATGGGACATGGGCAGGGCACGGGAGCTGCGGGGAGCGGGGGAGGGAGGGAGGGAGTGAGTGAGGGAGGGAGTGAGGGAGGGAGTGAGGGAGAGAGTGAGGGAGGGAGTGAGGGAGGGAGGGAGTGAGTGAGGGAGGGAGTGAGGGAGGGAGTGAGGGAGGGAGGGAGGGAGTGAGGGAGGGAGTGAGGGAGGGAGTGAGGGAGTGAGGGAGGGAGGGAGGGAGTGAGGGAGAGAGTTGAGGGAGGGAGTGAGGGAGGGAGGGAGTGAGGGAGTGAGGGAGTGAGGGAGGGAGTGAGGGAGTGAGGGAGGGAGGGAGGGAGTGAGGGAGGGAGTGAGGGAGGGAGGGAGTGAGGGAGGGAGGGAGTGAGGGAGAGAGTGAGGGAGGGAGGGAGGGAGGGAGGGAGTGAGGGAGGGAGTGAGGGAGAGAGTGAGGGAGGGAGGGAGGGAGGGAGAGAGGGAGGGAGTGAGGGAGGGCGTGAGGGAGGGAGTGAGTCAGTCAGTCAGTCAGTCAGTCTGTCAGTCAGTCTGTCAGTCAGTCTGTCAGTCAGTCAGTCAGTCAGTGAGGGCTCTGCTCTGCTGCTCACAGCCCCGGCAGGGCCCTGTGGAGCAGCAGGGGCTGCTCTGGGACACGGGCACAGGGAAATAGGGCAGGGCACCATCTCAGCAGTGCCGCAGAGTTTCCCTTCAGAGCAGCGAGCTCAGAGAGGCCCCGCAGCCCCGCGGCCGTGCCCGCCGAGCGCAGGGGTGCCGAGGGTGGCAGTGCCAGTCACCCTGCCGGTACCTGGGCAGCACTGACGCTCCAGAGGGAATTCCTGTCCGAGTCAATTCGGTTGATTTGGATGAGGGAATGAATTCCTCCTCCGAGTCCTCCTCTGTGCGGTCTGGCACAGTTGCCCACGGTCTGTCGTGTTGCTTACAGAAGTGCCAAAAGCCAAAACCTTGAGGAACAGACCTTAATCTGACTCTATAAATAGTTTTAATTAGCCACTCCTTCTTTTTTTTTTTTTTCTTTTTGGGGAAATCCTAATTGAGTTTGGTTTTATACAGCCAGAGTTAATCCAAAATCTGTCTCTTCAGGCCACTTTCTGGCCTTGCATAGACCACAGCACACTTTTTTCCCCCTTTAATGTTTCTCCTTGCTGGTAAGGAAATGAAAGGAGTGGGAGATGATGTGAGAGGAGCTCAGTGAGGGGCAATTGCCAAGTTCCTCGCTCTCCCCTTTGAAATAAGGAGGGGAGCATTGCCCGGCAGGCAGACGATGGAATAGCGGGGATGCCTTGTGAGGGAGGCCTGAGGAATTAATGTCTGTAGGAGCCAAGTGAGTGCTGAGGCTGTGACTGCAGAGGCACAACAGACATTGTCCCCACGAAGGGCAGGGGCAGTTTCTCCTGTTTCTGGGGAGTGCCAGCGTGGCTGTCGCTGCTGCTGCCGCTGTAACTCTCAGCCCAGGGCTCAGGCCGTCAGCAGCAGTAACTTCTGCCAGGTCACGGGGATTGCTGAAAGTCTCCTTGGCTGCTCACTGATGCTCAGCAGTCTCAGTTCTGGTCAAAATCATTTCAGTGGGAACCAGGAGGCATAAAAATGCTGAGACCGATTTTCACAGAGACGCCTCTCCCTGGTGAGTGCAGGGTGCGATCCCAGCAGAGCAGGGGCAGCTCTCCCTGGCTGCGATTTCTCTCAGCACCTGAATGAGCCTCAGTGTTCGGCAGGAAAGGGCCTCCAGTAAACTGCCTCCTTTCTCCTCTTATTGGAGTCCCGGCTGTAGAAAGAACCGAGCAGCGGGGTGAAATCATTGTTTGAAATTACTGACAATGAATGTCGATCGCAGCCTCAGGACTGAGCCACGATCGCTGCGTGTGCCTTCTCCTGAACGCGCTGCAGTCGCTGCTGTGCCCAGAGCGGGAATTTGTGTGCCAGCCTCAGCGGGCTGCAGTGCCGGAGCTCTCTGTGGGCAGGAACGGGCTGCAGTGCCGGAGCTCTCTGCGGGCAGGAACGGGCTGGGCTGCCTCGGCCGGATCCGATCTCCATGGGGACTCTGCGCTCCCCGCGTGCGGCACTCCCGGCCCTTGGGACAGGCTCCCGGCTCTGCCCTGGGACTGAGCCGGAGCTCTGGGACACCCAAGGTTGGAGCGGCCCCCTGAGCCTCGGCAATGTGTGCGGGGGTGAGGCTTCCCTGGGCCAGGGGAGGGAATCCCTGCTCGTTCCCAGGCGGGAATTCCGGGCTGGAGCAGCTGGGAGGCGCGGCCGATGGACGGGGACGCGAGCTGAAGGCAAAGAGCTCCGGGGAAAGCGGCGGCTGCCGAGGGAGCCGAGCCAGAGGCAGCCCGGGCAGGGCACAGGATGGGAATCCTGAAAGGTGAGCGTGCCCAGACTGGCAAAGGGCAGAGAGCAAAAGTCCAAGCAAGCAAAAGACAACAGAAACCGTGGAGATTAAAAGACTCTCGAATTTGCCTTTTATTCGTGAAATAAATACAGCTGGAACAGCATAAATAAAAGCAGCTGGAAGGATCGTGTCAACAGGCAGGGTTTTGCTCACCTCTGCTTTGCTTTGAGTCCACTACAAAAAATCAAGAGTCATCAGGAAGATGGAAATGAGCACACAGGTTGATCCAGGAGCAGTGGAAAGTGGGAATGAGGCACTTTTAGCCCCGCGAATGGCTCTTCCCTTGTGCGCTGAGAGAGCTTCAGCAGCAATTCCTGCTTTGGTGACATTTTACAGCAAGGTGTGTTTTCTACAGGGGAAGACTTGAAAAAGAGCAGCTCCACGTTCGGATCATGTGAGAGCTGCTCGTGAGTGTCACAGCTGCAGCTCCCCAGAAGCTGAACTGTTTATTGCAGGAAGAGGGAGAGGCAATTGGTTTTGCCATTGTCAGCGTGGGAGCAATGTGTGCCCTGCGAACGTCACGAGCAGAGGTGGCAGCAGGCTCTGGTCTGAGAAGCAGAACTGGTTGGAGTTAGGGCACCCTAATGAGATTAGAGTGAGACAAAATCCGAGAGAATAGGAGCAGAGGAGCACGTGGATCCATCCTGGGATTTCTGTAATGGAAAGCTAAATATGCAAAGATCTGGCATCAGGTTTAATTTATGGCTGTCATCTTTCTGCTTCTGAAACCTAGTCAGTGGCACGGTATTGGCCAGAGTTTTAAAAAGCAAATGGCATCAGGTGTTATTAATCTTAGCTATGTGCAATCGCATAAAGAAGGAAAGGAGAACAGCGTTGTTTGTCTTTGTTTTGAAGCCCGCAGACATCGTGGCTGTTTTGCATCACGCACGTTGCTGTCGGTCGGTGTGCGATAGTCTGTAAAATGAATATTAAAGCTTCTGGCCGTCCCTTAGTCCCGCTCAAGGAGCACAGACAGAGCAAGTTCTCCCCTCGGGCCCAGCGCTGTCGGCCGGCAGTGCCGGCTCCTCCCGGGCACTCCCGTCCGCCTCCTCCTCCTGGCGGAGCCCGAGCAGAGACCGCGGGGGGCTCAGTGCCGGCGCTGCCCAGCCCCGCCCGCCGGGGCTCCGGTTCCTCTCCCGGAGCTGCCGCTGTCCCCGAGAGAGGCGGGGCGGCTGCCGTGGCACGGGAGCGCGGCCGTCCTTGGGGAGCCGCAGCTGGGAGCTCCCTCGGCCCGAGCTCAGGGCCCGGGCGGGAGCGCCCGGATCGTCACCCGCTGCTGCCGCTCCGGCCCGGGCACCGGGCACCGCTCCGGTTCCCGCGGGCCGAGCGGATCCGGGGCTGCTCCTGCGCCGCGGGAGCGCCGGGAGCCGCGAGCGGCATCGCTCCGTGAGCCGGAGGCGGCACAGCAAATTCGGCTGGGATAACGGGATATGGCACTGCTGGGATAACGCGGTATTGCAGATGGGCTGCGTTCTGTGGCGTCCTGTCAGGGGAGGCCCCCGGCCTTCTGATCCCACCCGTGGTTTTCTGCCAGCCTGAAGCAGTTCCCACAACAGAATCAAACGTGTGAGAGCTCCATTCCCCGCCACCGTCTGTGGCGATGTCCGCAGTCAATTCCACGACCCTGTGAACTGAGACTAATAAATCGGGCATTTTTCTGGTCTCAGAATCGGAGTCTTAAGTCCTGTGGGTTGTTGTTTTTTTTGTGGTGGTGAAGGTGAGGAGGGCTCAGGGACACAGTCTCCGCTGCCGGCACTTGGGCCCAGCCCCATCTGGCCGGGCCCAGGGCTGTGAAGCGGGGACTCGAGCCCTGTGTTTGGGGAGTGCAGAGCGAGGCTGGCCCAGGCCTGAGCACAGAGGCCAAGCGCTGCATTTTGGGCCCGGGGACAGAGCCCGAATCCTGCGTGCGAGCGCTCGGAACGGGAGCCCCGGCCCGGGGCTCTTCCCGGAGCCGGGACACCGGCGGGGCCTCTCCCCGGCGCCGATGGGCGGCGGGTGACGAGCCGGGAGCGCGGCGTTCGGGGGCTCGGGCCGGGCCCCCGCCGCGCTCTCGGGCTCCGGAGGCCCCGGGGCCGTTCCCGGGGAGGTGCCGGGGGCAGGAGGCGGGGCGGGAGCCGCGGTGTCCCCGGGCCTGGGCGGTCCCGGCCGCTGCTCGGGGACCCTGGTGCGGGCAGGCGGGCCGGGGCCCGACGGAGCGGGACGGGAACGCGGGGCCGGCGGTTCTCGCTCCCTGTCCGCCTCTCCCGCCCGCGGCGCCGGGACGCGGAAGGTGACACCGGGACGCGGGGGAGACACCGGGACGGGGCTCTGCGGGCTCAGGAAAGCCAGGCTCCTCCCGTCCCGGTCCCGATACCGACGGGCGACAGGCGGCACCGCCCGGGACCCCCGGCAGACCCAGGCGGCGCTCGGCCCCCGGGCCACGGTCACGGCCCCGCCGCAGCGCCCCGGGCTCCGAGCGGTCCCCGCGGGAGCGGCCGTCGGGCGGGGCTCGCGCGGCGCCGAGCGAGGCTCCCGAGCGAAGGCCCCGGGACCGGCGGGGACAGGGGGGCGGGGCCGGCACAGGTGCGAGGGGCGGGGCCACGGAGCGCGGGCAGGGGGCGCCGCGGCGGGGCCACCGCCACCGTGCCCGGGCCGGGGGGCAGAGCGCCGCTGGGGTGTGCCGGGCCGTGCCGCCTCTGCCCCGCCGGGCGGATGGAAGCGGCACCGGGCCGGGGATCGGATTGGGGCCCGGGATGGCCGCGGGCACGGGGCGCTGCCGGCTGCGGGATCGCGGCCGTTCCCCGGTGCGGGCGCGGAGCCCCCGTGTAGGGCCGGGACCCCGCAGGGCGCCCTCTGGCGGACACGGAGCGCGGTGCGAGCGCGGCGCCCCCGCGTGGCCGGGGCCAGCGGTGCGGGGGCGGGGCCAGCACAGGTGTGAGGGGCGGGGCCACAGAGCAGGAGGCCGTGCCAGAGAGCGCGTGCGCAGTTTGGGACAGCGGAGCGCGTGCGCAGTTCGGGACAGCAGAGCGCGTGCGCAGTTTGGGACAGTGGAGCGCGTGCGCAGTTCGGGACAGCAGAGCGCGTGCGCAGTTTGGGACAGTGGAGCGCGTGCGCAGTTCGGGACAGCAGAGCGCGTGCGCGGCCGTCACAGGTGTGCAGGGCGGGCCCAGCTCAGGTGTGCGGGGCCCCAGTGCGGCTGCGCGGGGCGGGGCCGAGGTTATTTAGACCCCGGAAATCGCCGCAGCCGCCATTTGCTCACCCAGAGCTCGGTGCGTATGGAGCTCCCTGTGTGGGCTCCGCAGGTAAGGCGCGGAGGTTTAGGCCTCCCCTTCTGCTCCTCTCTCTAGCCCTCCTTCCTTCTCCGCGTATTCCCCTTTCTTTCTGCCCCTTTCCTCTCGCCCTGAAACTCTCCTTTCCTCTCCTCCCAAACCCGACCGCCCCCCACTTCTTCCTGTCCTGTCCCTTCTCCGCTTCTCCCTTCTGTTCCTCCTCTCTCCACCGTTCCTCTTCTCCCCTCTCGGCCTTTCCCTTCCTCTCCGCTTCCCTCCTCACTCCGACCCCTCTCCATTCCCGTCCTCAGCACCCCCATCTCTCCTGTCTCCCCGTCCTCCTCTCTTCTCCTTCCCTCGCACCGCGGGGCTGGGGCTGCCGGGCAATAATAAAGGCCAGAGGCCCGGAGTCCGGCGCCCCCGGCCCCGCTGGAGCCCCGCTGGTGTCCCCATGCAGTTCCGTGGTTGAACGCAGGGGGCGCCGCCGGGGCTCCGCTTCCCCCATCCCACGGGGGCCCCTCGTTTGGAGGGGGTCCCGGGATGGGGGGTCGGGTTTGAGGACCCCCTTGTTTGGAGGGGGTCCCGGGGTGGGGGGCCCCCTCATTAGGAGGGGGTCCTGAGGGGGGGGTTAGGAAGGGGCCCCCTCATTAGGAGGGGGCCCTTGGGGGAGGGGGGGGGATTAGGAAGGGCCCCCTCATTAGGAGGGGGTCCTTGGGGGGGGGGGGGGGGGTAGGTAGGGCCCCCTCCGGAGGAGGGGGTCCCGGGGGGGGCGGGGCGGGCCCCCTCCGGGGGAGGGGGCCCGGGGGAGGGGGGCGGGGCGGAGGGGGGGCATTCCCCCCTCCTGGCCCCGCCCCCCTCCCCCGGGCCCCCTCCTCCGGACGGGGTCCGGGCCCCGCCCCCTCCCGGGGACCCCCTCCTCCGGACGGGGCCCGGGGGGGGGAGGGGAGGGAGGGGGGGGGCGGAAGCAGAGGGGGGCACGTCACTCCGCGCCGTGAAACACAAACACAAACACATGTACACGTGTAAAAAAAAACAAAAAAAAACCACACACACACACGAATTGCCCTCCCCCTCCGGACCCCCCCTCCCCACCCGCCCGCCCACCCCACCCGCCCCCCCTCCCTCCCCCCCCAGGGCCCCGTCCGGAGGAGGGGGTCCCCGGGAGGGGGCGGGGCCCGGACCCCGTCCGGAGGAGGGAGCCCGGGGGAGGGGGGCGGGGCCAGGAGGGGGGAATGCCCCCCCTCCACCCCGCCCCCCTCCCCCGGGGCCCCCTCCCCCGGAGGGGGCCCGCCCCGCCCCCCCCCCGGGACCCCCTCCTCCGGAGGGGGCCCTACCTACCTACCCCCCCCCCTACAGGACCCCCTCCTAATGAGGGGGCCCTTCCTAACCCCCCCGCCACCCCCCCGACCCCCTCCTAACGAGGGGGCCGCTGTAACCCGCACCCCCCGCCCCAGGACCCCCCCAGTGTGATGTAGGGACAGCCGGAACCCCGGCGGTGTGGGGCGGTGCTTGAACTGCAATGGGGGGACCCGCGGAGCGGCTCCGGCCCCGTGTGGGGACCCCAGCGAGGGCGGGGGCGCCGGGCTCCGGCCCTCGGGGCTTTATTATTGCCCGGCACCCCGCGCCCCGCGGTGCGAGGGAAGGAGGAGAGCGGGGAATACAGAACGAGAATAGGGGAGCGGGGGAGAGGTCGGGGTGTGCAGGGCGGCAAGGGACGGGGCGGGGGGGAAGGCAGGGTGGCGAGGGAGGGGAGAGGATGGAGGAATAGGGTAGGGTTAGGTAGGGATGAGTAGGGTAGGGATGGGTGAGGGAATAGGGAGGTGGGATGGGAGGGAGGGGCGGGGGGCGGCCGTAGGGGGGGAGGGAGGGGAGGGCTAGGGGGGAGAGGGAGGGGGGGGGGTTTGGGGGGGGGGGTGGGTGTGGGGGGTTGGGGAGGGGAGGAAGGGAGGGTGGAAAGGAGAGGTGTAGAGAAACAGGAATACTAAAGAAAAGAAACGCAGAAGAAAACAAAGAGAAACAGAGATATAGAGCCCCGACCGACAGCAACCTACCCCACCGAACGCCGAGGAGCAAATGGCTCCGCCGGCCCCCCCCCCGCGCCTTAAATACCCCAAGGCCCCGCCCCGCGCAGGCGCACTGGGGTCGCTCACACCTGCGCACGCCCCGCCCCTTGCACCTGTGCCGGCCCCGCCCCCGGGCCCCGCCTCCCCCCCGCCCCCCTCCCGCCCATAAAAGCCGCCGGGGCCGCGCCGGTCCCGCTTTCTGCGGGGCATCTCGGCTCGGGATGCGGCGGGAGCGTCGGTCGGAGCGCGGTGCGGAGATCCGGATCCGGGGCTGCTGCTGCTGCTGCGGCGGCTGCTGCGCGGGGACCGAGGCGCTCAGGTAGGACCGGGATCGGGATCTGGGCCCGGGGATTCGGGTCCCGGTCCCGCCGGTATTCCCTGTGGGAGCCGGGCCGAGCCGCTTTTTCCCCGGCGGGCAGGGCACTGGGGTAGTTACCCGGGGTGCCGGGGCCGGAGGATCGAGGGGGGATCGGGGCTGGATCGGGACCGGCATCACCGCGGGCGGGAAGAGCCGCTCCGGGACAGGCGGCGCCGCTCTGGCTGCGGCCGGCGCGGGGCTGGGTCCCGCCGGGCCTCCGGGCACGCTCCGGCTGCGGCGGCAGGGAGCCGGTGCTGTGCCGCTGCCGCGCCCGCCAGGAGAACGACGCTGCCCGGGAGCGGCCGCTGGATCGCAGCGGGAAGGACACGGAGACCGCCCGTACCGGCCCCGAGACCCCATCGGCATCGCCGCTCGCTCAGCGCCGCTGCCCGTCCCGGCCCGGTAACCCCGGGGGGACACCGAGCCCCCTCCCCCGGCCCGATAACCCCGGGGGGACACCGAGCCCCTCTCCCGGCCCGGTAACCCCGGAGGGACACCGAGCCCCTCTCCCGGCCCGGTAACCCCGGGGGAACACCGAGCCCCTCCCCCGGCCCGGTAACCCCGGGGGGACACCGAGCCCCTCTCCCGGCCCGGTAACCCCGGGGGGACACCGAGCCCCCTTCCCCAGCCCGGTAACCCCGGGGGGACACCGAGCCCCCTCCCCCGGCCCGGTAATCCCGGGGGACACCGAGCCCCTCCCCCGGCCCGGTAACCCCGGGGGGACACCGAGCCCCTCCCCCGGCCCGGTATCCCCACGAGCCCCGCGCTCCCCCGCAGCCACAGCGCCCGCAGCCCCCTCTCCGTGCCCGCGCCCCGGGGGCTGCAGCCCCGGCCGGGAGCAGCCGCTCTGGGACGGCCGCTGGGGCCGAGGCGTTGCTGCTCCCGCTCCCGCTGTGCCTGGGCTGGGACCGGAGCCCAGGGAAACGCTGGGGAAAAACAGTGAAAACTCTTTGCTCTTTATTTGCAGAGCCGCGAGGATCATCGAGGCAAACGCTGAGCAGCGACCGGCCCGGCCGCCCATCGATCACAGACTTTTGGCCTTGCCAGCGCCCTGCTCCAAACACCTGGGCCGATGCCAGGGTTGTTCCAAAGCCCTGCTGGGATGGCAATGACCCCTTCTGTGAGTGCTGCTTTGCACACCGGCCCCTGCAATGGCTGCAGGGCAGAACCGGCTGGCACTCAACCTGGCAGCACCGAGCTCTTCCCCATGACCCTGATTGTTCTGCCCTTTCCAGGATTTCCCCAGCAGCTGTGAATGTGCTCCCACCATGTCCCTTTGTTTCCCCAGGAAGAAGCGAACCAGACGAGTGCTGAGGGCTCCTCTGGAGAGCGGCAGGGGGCGTTTCCTGCAGGTGAGTGCTGCCAGCTCAGAGCCACGGTGGCTGCCGAGGCCGGGGCTGTTCCCCTGGCCCAGAGGCGTCGGTGTCTCCTGCTCGCTGCCAGCCGCGCTCCCTGCTGTTCCCTCGGGGTGTCCCGGCTGGCCGGGAGCGCGGGGCAGGAGGAGCCAGAGGCTCCTGAAGGCAGCGGCCCCTCGTGTCTGTGGGATCTGCAGCAGGAGCTGTGCCTGCACCGCGGCTCCTGGGCCAGGGGCTGCTCTGAGCAGGCCCGTGGAAATGCTCCGGCCCACACGGAGCACCCGGAGCCCGGGAGGAGCCCAAGGAGCAGCTGGCATCACCTGGCACCGGAGGCACGGCCCGTCTGCACGGGGGCTGGCACAGCAATGCCCGGTTCAGAGCTCCCACACGGCTGCAGGTACGTCCCAGCCACCCCACATCCCTTCCCTCCTCCCCAGCCTGAGGCCATCGTCCCTCAGCAGCGTTAAAGCCAAGGCAATCTTCCCCCACAGATACTGAACCCCAGGCAGGAGCCCTCAGAGACACCCGAAAATCAGCGGGATGGAGTCTGGAGTGTTCAGGATCCAGCTGCAAGTGCACAAGTGATGGAAAGCTCTCACAGGTGGGTCCCACTGGAGGTGTGCTGAAGACAGGGATGTGCATCCCTTTCCTGAGGGAAAAGAATTTGTAGAGGCCACTGCTGAGGCTCTGAGAGGAGCTGAGCTCCTGCAGGGAGAGATGTCCCCCCTGGGCACAGGGGCTGCCCCAGCACGGGCTGGGAGCACATCTGGCCACTGCCTTCTCCTGCTTTAAACACCACCGGGATGTTCTCCATCCTGGAGCTCAGGGGGTGACACCAGCTCAGTTCCAGGCAGCTCTGTCCAGTGCCCCCAGGGACATCACCGGGGCGAGGGGTATAAATGCCAGTTCTGTGCCACAGAACCCTGTCCTTGTCCCCGTGCTGCTGCTGGGCTCCCTTGGAAGCTCTGCTGCTCCTGGCACAGCCGCTGTCCAAGGCAGCAGCCCTGCATGGCAATGCCCAGCTCCATGGGGCACTGGGAGGTCACTGCAGCGGGAATGGAGCAGGGAATTTGGGGCTCTGGGTGTGATTCAGCACAGCCAGCATAGCTGACAGGGAACCCCAAATCTGGGCACCGCACAGAGAACAATCCTTGTCCTGCCCCGTCAGCTCAAACCCCTGGGCTGGGAAGCTTTGGGAATTAAATATACGGAATTACACAAAGCACAGCAAGCGGCATCACCCAGAGGGACAATCCAGGTCCCAGACAATTCCTCCTCCATCCTCTATGGGGGAAAACACCCTGGGCCTGCCAGGAGCTCTGGCTCTGCTTTTCCTCCAGCTCCTGAGCAGTGTCAGGGCCACCACGAGGGCTTTAAAACCCAAATAAACCCCACATCCCACACAGTGAATAACCCAAATAAAGAAACGCATTCTTGTCATCAAAGCTCAGAGCTGTGTTAGGAGTTGTGACAACAAGCTAATGGGATTCCCAGGAATCTCATTCATGCTCCTGGTTTCATTTTCATGTGGTTTTAATCCCTCAGTGGGCAGCCTGTACAACTTCTCCTGGCATTCAGAGGTTGAGCAGGGCTGGCTTTGGATTGACCTTCACCTCTGGCCCCAGGCTGTGCAAACACACCTTGTGCCAGGGTGGGTGAGCTCCTCGCCTCAGCTTTTCCCTCCTAAACGTGCCCTTACTCATCTCTGTGCAGATGAACTCACACTTTGCCCCAAACCATCCGCTCCTCACCTCCATGTGGCCTCCGAGTGTCCCTTCTGCTCCTCACAGGTGCCCTGGTGACCCCGCGTTGGTCCCTTTGCCCTTCCCCAGCCCGAGGCCGCTCCTCTGCTCGCTCTCTCCAGCCCCATCCCACAGGGATCCTCTTGTCCCCTCCCTGCTGGCTGCTGCCGAGGAAGGAGCGCACAGTGAGTCCCAGTGCTGTCCCCTCAGCCCTGGAGAGGCCTGGCTGCGGCCCTCGGATTTCCCAGGGGAATTGTCTGCTGCTCTCCCCTCAATGACCTCAGCAATTCCCTCACAAATGCCACCTCACTGCCCCTGACATCCCCTCCCATTCCATTTTCCCACACAAACAGTTCTTGTATCCCCTCTAGATTGCACCAGGATTTCAGCTGCATGCATGGCATCATCTGTGCCCACTGCTCCTTACTCACCCAACCAAAATCAAGAGCAAATGCTGGTTGGGCTTTAATAAGAACTTGAAATAACTTTAAAGCAAAACAAATCACCTTTTTCTCCTGTGGTTTTTTTTTCCTTCAGATGCTGGGCTTACCTCTGAGGATGTGTGCTGAGCTCTCAGTGGAGGCACTGTCAGGCTGAAGGGCTGTGAGTCTGTGTTCTTTCCCTGGCACCAGCAGTGCCCCAGTCCCTGTTCCCAGGCTGTGCCCAGGCTGTGGCAGCACGGGCAGACTCAGCTCTCAGCACTCCCTGCTCCAAACACAGCTCTGGCCTCCACTGCCATCTGTCTCTGCTGGGAGCCTTTCTCCTGGAGAAACCAAAGAATGGCTCGTGGTGGCACTTTGGAGACTCAATGTGCACAAAGGGAGGTGAGGGATGGAATGCTGCTCCAGGAGCCCCTGGGATCTGCAGGGCTGCTCAGGGAAGGGACAGTCGCTGCTCAGGGAAGGGACAGTCACTCCCTGCAGTGCCCCAGCCCCCCTGCAGCACCAGCACAGGCTGCCAGCTGGGCTCTGCCAGCCCCTCTCTGCCACCCTCCCTGTGCAATCCAGCCCCGGGCCTGAGCCCAGAGCCCTGGCTGGCAGCCCAGGGACACAGGGACACTGCCAGGGATGAGGCACATTGCCAGCACACGCTGCCAGCAGGGCACACGGGCCCCCCTGGAGCTCCTGTGGGGCTGGCAGGAGGGCACAGCCCCGGGGCTGGCGGTGCCAGTGACGGCAGCACAGTGCCACGGTCTGGTGGCACGGCAGGGACACCAAGGGCAGCAGTGCCCAGGGAGGGGCACGATGGATTCTGCTCCCTGTGCTGCCCCGTGCCAGCAGGAAAGCTCCAGGGGATGGAAACTCCTCCCCTTGCCCCAGCCCCAGATCAGCCCTGCTCGGTCTCACCCCCGGCTCTCACCTCCGGCTGCTCTGGGGCTGCTGCCACATCCCTGCCAAGGTGCCAAAGCCACCTGGGACAGGGCTCCCTCCCCCTGTGCCTCAGGGCATGGCAGGGACCAGGGTGCTCCGGCAAGGACAGCCTGGAACAAAGGTGGGAGGAGTCTGGTGATTTGCCTGCCCTGAAAGAGAGGAGGAAAAGAAAATTAAGTCCACTGAGGAAATCAAAGGATCCCAGCTCTCACACGGTCACAGACATCTTTCCATTAAAATCCTTTCTTTAGCATTTTCCCTTCTGGGAAGCTGAGGCCCCAGAAAAAGAATGCAAACAATGGTTCTCTGCTGCTGAGGAAGGCAACAGGTGCAGCTGTGATTGGCTGTAGGATGTGTATAATTAATGTATAATTAATGGCCAATCACGGACTGAGCTCCTCTGTTATTCATTCTTTTCTATTCTCAGCTTAGCCAGCCTTCTGAGAACTTTCCTTCTATTTCTTTTCAGTACAGTTACAATGTAGTATATGTATCATAAACTAATAAATCAAGCCTTCTGAACACGGATCAACATTCTCGCCTCTCTTCACCTGCAAACCCCTGTGCCCACTGTCACACTCCCACTGCTGCCCTGATTGCTCCCTGTGGGGTTTACCCATGGCAGGTGACACCAATGCAAACACAAACCTGTCCTTTCCCAGCATTTTCATTCCTGACTATTGCAGACATTAAAAGGAAGCTCATTTTCCATACCGCATTCTTTGCCCAATTTCACAGAACCATTTCTATCCCAGCCCCCACGTGTCAGCCATTCCCTCCTTTGCCACTGGACTTGGCACAAAGGCAGGGACACCTGGGATGCTGCATCACAAAAATCCCACAGAGAATCCCCTCAAAACCTCACAGAGAAAGGGTTTTTGCTTCTGGGACACAAGAAAGGCCTTTGACCATTTGCATCCACGTGGAAAGCCCCCATGAGCACTTGGTTTTAGAGATGTTGCACTTGGAGTTACAGACATGGAACTGCTCTGGGATTTGGCATTTCCTGCACCCACACGAACACATAAAGGAATGAAGGGCAGAGTCCCAAAGTTTGGTTATTCCAGTGCTGCTCTGGTAGTGCCACTTGGCACACCAAAATCCACAGCAACACCTAAAAAATGAAAAGCAACTTTCACCCCACATCCCCCTTCCTTTTGATTTTGCAGTTCTGGGCTCCCCTTAGGAACAGGTTACAGAGGAGAAGAGCCCAGGAGCTGCTGCCAGCCAGGGCACCAAGCAGCTGTGTCCCACAGACGGCCCTCACAGCTGATGCTGTTCCAGGACAGCTCCAGCCCAGCCCTGCCACGGCCACCTGCAGCGCTCGGTGCCAGCCCCAGGGCAGAGCCCGTCCCTGTGCTGTGCCAGAGCTCGGTCCCTCTCCCTGGGACGGCCCTGCCCTGGCCAGAGCTGGCTGCAGTCCCTGCCAGCTGCGCTGCCCGGGCTGCGGGGCACAGCGTGTGCCCTCTGGGAGAGCTCCACGGGCACCCCCGGTGCCCACAGCGCTGCCGGCAGCCCCTGGCACGGGACACAGGGCCTGCCCGCGGCTCCCGCCCTGGCACCGAGGGTGGCACGGCGCAGAGGCCACGGCAGCCGCGCCAACGCCGCGCGATGGCACCGACGGCACCGAGAGCCCGGCCCGGAGCCGCTCCTGCCGGCACAGAGCCCCAGGTGCTGCCAGGGAGCCCCGCAGCCGTGACAGGGACACGGCCACAGCAGCGCCCGGCACACACAGAGCCGTCCCCGGCCGCTCCACCGGCCCAGCTCTGTGCTCAGCTCGGGTGTCCCTGCTCCGGGCAGGAGCGGCCACACAGCCCCGGGGCTGGGCACACCCTGCCCTGCAGCAGGGAACACGGGCTCAGGGAGCTCGGGGACACTGCTGTCCCCAGAGGGGTGTGACACACACCCAGAGTGTGCATCTCTAACAAGCACAGCCCGTACCTGTCCCTGCAACAGACTCGCCTGCGTTATTTCCTCAAAGTCTCTGCTTTGGAATATTTTGCCATTCCCAGTGTTTGAACAAGACTGACCGTGAGCTCTGCACCCTGGCCATGCCCCAGCCCTGAGGAAGAGCCGGACACGCTCACACCCGCCCAGTGTGAGGGAGCTGCTGCAGCATTTCAGCATTTCCAACCCGCCCTGCCCCGAGGGTGCCGGCCCAGCAGCGGGTACGGGGCAGCAGCAGAGCAGCAGCAGCAGCAGCAGCAGCCCCGGCACTGCCAGCACTCGGCTGCCCCATCCCCGCTGCCCAGCACTCCCAGCTCTGTGCCCAGGGCTCCCAGCAGGAACCCGGGGCCCTTCCCAGGTGCCATCCCCACAGAGCCACCGCTCTCCCCTCTGCCCGCCCTCCTGCCCAGCCCTCACCCCTTGGATCGCCACCGCCCCCCCAGGACACAGAGGAGCCTCTCGGTGCCAGCCGGGACCCGAACCGTTCCGGTGCCTCGGGAAATAAACACAAACAAACTCGTCCCCATAGGGTAACAAAATGTCTCGGTGCCCGGCTCCTGTTTCCTAAGGCAAAACACACGGAGCGGGGGAAATGGCAAATCCCAAACCCAACAAAGCCTGGTTTGTCATGGGCTTCCATCAGGACTGCTCAGGGTTCCCAGTGCCCCTCGGCTGCAGCCACAGGAGCAGCTTCTCTCTGGGACCCCGGGGGGCACAGGGACCCCCATCCCGGAGCTTCCCGGGACACAGAGCCCAGCCCGGCCTGAATGAAACACAACCAATGCAGTCATTGCCTCTGGCACTCGTGTGTGAGCTGTGGCACAGCATCACTGACCACAACCACCCTGAGAGAGCACAATCTGTGACTACTGCTCTCGATAAAGTACAATCTGTCAGCTCATGTATGCACTGCAGAGCTTTTATAAACAGCAGGGTAACAGATGCTATCTTAGACTGTAGCATAACAGAGACCGTGAAATGGTAAAATGCTTTTACATGTAAGGAACTCAGACAATGGTGTAAGATAATTAGGTGATTTGCCACATCTGGGGACAATCTTATCTGAAACACAAGATAACAGAAACAGAAACAAGAGCACCGAAAAAAAAGAAAAATGATTGACTCTCGTTATCAAATAACGAGGGAGTGAAAATAAAACAGGATGGCACCACAGGAAGAAATAAAGTATATTGGCTAAATCCACAAGATGGCACGGAGGTTAAAACCAAGCAAAAGAACATCTCAACTCCAAGGACTTTTTGAACACGTATAAACTCCAATGAACACGCACACACCGCTGCAATGGAACAGAATACCGAGAACACGGTTTAAGGTGACCGGCTGCTCCTGGCAAACAGCCCAGCACCCCAGCGCTGCCCTTCATCCCTTAACAAACGTGTCAAAGTTCTCAGGAGTGAACTTTGTTTCCCACACAACAAAGCGCTGTCCCCGCAGCCGGGACGAGCCCCAGTTTCATTCCACGGAACGCGACCCCAGAGAGCCGCAGGGCCCGGGACAGCCCCGTCCCACCCACAGCGGGTCCCCCGCAGCAGCAGCAGCGCCCGAAGCAGCCCCGGCCCGCTGTGGGCGCCCCGGCCCCCTGTGGGTGCCCCCGGCCCCGCTCCCCCCGCTCCGGCCGCTCACCTGAGGGCACCGCCCGCCGCCTCCCGCCGCCGCTGCCGAGCCGAGGGCATCGGCCCCGCTCCTGCCTCCGAGGCCGCGTTCTGCGCTGCAGGGCGCGCTCCGGGGAACGCGGGCCCGGGCAGGGACACGGTGGCCCGGGCTGAGGCGGCTGTGCCGGCGCTCTGTCCCCTCACGGGGCTCAGGCCGGGCAGCGGTGCCCCGCCACCGGCCGCCATTGCACCGCGGAGCAGAGTCAGGGACGGCCGAAGAGCCGAGCGCGGCCGAGTGGAGCCGACAACAGCCGAGTGCGGCCGAATGGAGCCGACAACAGCCGAGTGCGGCCGACGACAGCCGAGTGCGGCCGACAACAGCCGAGTGCGGCCGACAACAGCCGAGTGCGGCCGACAACAGCCGAGCGTACCCGAAGGGCCGACGCTGGCCGGGATTTGCCGAAGCGATCCGAGTTTACTGAGGTGAAAGGAACGGAACGGGACAGAACCGCGTTCAGCCGAACCGAACTAGATAAGCAAAACCGAACTAGATAAGCCGAACCAACCTGAACATTACGGGGTCGTTGACTCAGCCATCTCTCAGTGCGGGCAGGCACCCTCAGCTCCGAGGAGCTGCGCAGAGCGAGCGCTTGGTCCCTTGGGAAGCACGGAGTGATCAGCCCCAGTGACAGCAAAGTACAGACAAATGCCACGCTCAGCCCTGAGGATTCAGGGGGATTCAGAGCCAGTGGCCTAGAACCTGCCACAATTACATCTACAATTGCAATGTAATTATGGTGTGACAGTGCAAGGCTGCAGTTCAGAGAGCCCAGCCATTCCACTGGGGCTGGGGACATTACTGAGGGGGTTTTGTGTCGGTCTGATGGGTCTGAGCAGCATCAAGAACTAAAAGGAGATTTTACAGAAATGTTTTGAGACTGATTGCCCCAAAAACTTGGGCTGCTTCTAGGGGGACAAAAGAGTGAAAAAGATTTCTGTTGAATTCCTGTCAGAAAGTTCAGACCCACTGGTTCAGCTATGGAAGGGATGGGTACGATGCACCACAGAAAGAGACAAAACCAGAAAGGTAAAAAGATCTATCTCCCATCCTTCCCCAAACACGCTGCAAGGAAAAAGTTTCCCACAATGAAATAACCAAGAACTGGCTCCTACCTCTGGGGTTCAGTCCTACATTCTGTCCCAGTGCTGAGCGGGATGAGCGGCAGGGCTGTGCAGCCCTCATCAGGGGAGACGCGCCCTTAAAAGCTGCCACACATCAGGGGGCACCAGGCACGTCTGCAGGAGCAAGGAGTGGCACAGAGCTGCTCTGGAAAAGGAATCCCCCTGAGCACAGCAGACAGGAGCTGCCTGAGCAGCCCTGCCGTGCCCGGGCTCCCGCCTCTGCGGGCACATCCACGGCCTCGTGCTGCGGAGCACTTGGATGGGTGCCACTGCACACACGGCCTGAATGGAGTCATGGGCTTATCCAGGTGTGGGACTGCAGCTACGTCCCTGGAATAAAAGCACTGGCACATAAACTCTGTTTTGTAGGAGGGTAACTACATACTGAAGTCATACAAACACGTAAAACTTACACTGTTCACAGAAAAAAAAGGAAGCACTGCCATTACTGTCAATAATACAGAACATGAGAATATGCACCTCACCTGTCAACATCTAAAGGTCAGAGCATTTCCATCCTGGAAATGCTTCCCAGATGGATCCTCTGAAAATTTATAGAAGCATGCTGAAGCAAAACACAAGCTGAACATATTTGGGGTGAGAGGACCAAAGAAGGAACTAAGACAATTATTGCGGCTGAGCCTCATCCAGCGTCAGTTCTGGGTCTCAGGCGGATCTGGAGGAGCCCCATTTCTGCTGCAATCCTCTTTCTGCACGGCCTGGCGTGGTGTTCTGTGGCTGCCTGGAAACTCTGCTCCCTCTGGGCTCTGACTGAAACACTGCACAGCGTGCAGGGCAGCAGAGACTCATCCCGAGGCTCCTCAGTTATCCCTGCTCTGCTGGAAGCTGCCACTCCTCTGACAGCCAGCTCCTACCTGCTCTATGCTCACAGCTTTTCAGTTTCCCATCCTAGGGACACAGAGCACAGCAATACTCTTTTCTTTCTCCTGGCTTGTGCTCTTTGTTGATTTGTGAAAACATCTCTCAGGATAGGTGATAACTTCTGGCTTTGTACTGCAGGCACGGTTTTTCTCCTGGTATCAGCTCCTTCAAAGCCTGAAAGGTTACCTTGTTTTCCCTCACTTGCTAACTTCATGGAGGTCGCCTTCCTGCTGCTCAATTAGATTGCATTTTTGCCACGTTGGATAGACAGGAATAGAAAGGAAAGAAAGCAGAAAGAGCCCCCAAACCTGCCACTATTTCCCATTTTTGGAACTTCATGTTGCAACAAAATCAATTCCCGTAACTCCATCGTGGCAACCCCAAAACCCTGAGGTTCATCTTAGCTCCACTGAATGAGAATTAGAAACAGGGAGTTTAATTTTAATGCAATTTTAGGATTGAGACACAGGCTGAATTTCCATGAATCTGATTGTTTTCATGTTTGCTGCTGCCCAGAGCCCAGCCCACATCCCTGGCGCTGCAGTGATGCCCTGGAGCTGGATCTGCTGGGGCAGCTCTTCTGGAACTGTGCCAAAGGGGGGGCTTGCAGAGCTCTGGGTTGTACTTCCATGAGTGCAGAAAGAAAGGAGGGTTTTACAGACCAGGGCACTGGGGAACAGTGCTGGGAGCAAACAGCCATTAATGCGATCCATCCTTTATCACCCAGGAAGAATTTGTACAGCAGACACTAACCTAACTCATGTTTCACTGCTGTTTCCCTTTTCCACAAGGAGTGAGGCAAATCTAAATCTGGTTTGGCTGCCAGGTGTGAAGAGAAGCTCTGAAGTGCTGGGTTTGTGCACGGGTTTGCTCACAGACTGCAGGCTGTGCACTGGCTCTGAGCTCACCTCAGGTTCTGCTCACTGGCTCCTTACAAACAGCCCAGCTTCCCCAAGTGCCGCTGCAGCAGCCAGAATGCCTCAGTCCGTCAGTGAACCCAAGCTGAGAAATAAATATCCGTACTCACGATTGCAGAAGGGGCTTGGGGCGTTTTCTGATTGTCTGAGGAACTCAGAAACTCTTGGTAACTCTCCCATTCCTGGCAGGGATCTCAGAAATGAGGAATGGCTCTTCACAAGTCACTGACAGGTGCAAGGCTTTCCTTTGGCAGGTCTCTGAAATAAAGCACAAGTCAGGTTTGGTGGGAAGCAGTTACTGTGATTTACAAAGCAATATTTAACATTAAAGCAGAACATGAAACTCCTTGTGTTTGTTGAGCTGTCAGATGGAAAAATTCTGACTCTACTGAGCTGAGCTCTACTGAAACAGAAGATTTTGACCATTTTGTAACACTTTCGATGCTTCTAAAGGAGAACAGATCTTGAAACGACAACTTAGATGTTCTACATCTAATATTCAGGAACATTTTTATATAAAAGCATGTAACAATCAAAGATCCCTCAGTAACTACTGAAAGGATCTGGCATTTTTTGTTAATTCTCCAGTTAAAAAAAAAAAATCTCAACTCAAGCAGTCACGAATTCTCTGCAGAAGGAATGTTTTCTGGTGTCTGTCAATAGCACTTCAGTGCACAACAGTGCTTAAGAGTTTCCAGTAGTCTGGGAACACGGCAATCTTTTTCCTCAGATATTAGGATAAATACATACTGAAGTATTTATAGGTGTGTATATATATGTGTGTGTGTGTGTGTGCTGCTGTGCCAGATTTCACAGGCATTCAGCAGCCAGCCACAGCACATTTTGTGACCCCACACCTCCACTCAAAGCGGGAAATCTCATTTGACCTCATTCCTGTCTAACACAGTTATATCCCAACGGTGTCAAAATGGGAGGGAAAACCTGGATAAGCAGGAAAGGAAAACAAACAAAGACATTCTTTGCAATAGCCCTGTAGGATAAGGGCAGCAGTTCAGCTGCCTGATAATTGCCTTGCCATGGAAGGCGTTGTGAGTGAGGGATTGGTTTGGGCTGTGTCTCACCTGGAGCTCCGTGGATGATCTGTAATTCAGAACAAAACCTCCCAGACTGGAAAGGTGATTCCAGTGACCTGTGCTGGTGAGAGGACGGTTTAACATCAGCATCCAATTCCCTGCCACAGACCAGGAGGACACATCACCCCAGGCCCAAAACTGAAAATCTCCACTGGCAGCAAAAGGGTTCTGTGCTATAAAAAAATTCCCTTGTCAAATGGCTCCTGCTGAAAGGAAGCCAGGAAAATTCAATGCAGTGTAAACAGAACACGGACTGGGAGTCCCCCACTGCGAGTTCGGTTTACCTGGATGGGTTCCAGGGAAAAATAACAGCACACAAGCCAGTGTATGGATACACCAGCCTGCTGCACTTGGCACATCTTGTGTGGAGTAATTAAAAACCAGCCCCTGGTAAATTATGCAGCAGGAGTTTTGTACCGCAGGAATTAAAGTGCAGTTTCACACACTTTTATAATCCTTGCTTTCCCAGTAGCTACAATCTGACAGCACTAAGTCCCATGAAGATGAGGAGAATTTGAGTCCTTGTTTTGTTTCCAAGATGGGCCTCCTGTGCACAGAGTTGTTGGGAACCGGGCTGCTACTCCTTGGTAGTGAGCTGATGTTAGCAGAGCAAACAAAAATATCCAGCAGAAATAACTTTCCACGTCTGTTTTCAGCACCTGCCACCCGGGGATGCCCAACCTCGGTGGCTCCTTGTGCACCAAGCGTCTCCTCCCCTCCTCCCTCCCTGTGACAGCAATGCAGCTGCACTGACTCTGTGACCTCTGAGCTGCACAGAGAGCAGTGAGGGAGGAGCCATTCCCTGGGAGTGCAGTTCCAGCTGAAGCGCGGGCTCCTGTCCAGCCACTCACCCCCTGAGCTCCATCAGAGTCACAGAGACTCCAGGGGGAAATCCAGGTGGGATCCCACCCATCTGGGACTGTGCTGCACTCCTGAGAGGAGACAGAGCAAACCTGAAGCCCTGCCAGCCTGGGAAAAGCATTCCCATCGTGGCATCATCTTCTAGATATGATAAATCATAGCCTATCTTTTTGCAAATTGACCTGTGAGTTCCTGGCAGCAAATCAATAGGACACACATGAACAATAACAAGGCAATGACAACACTGTGCATTATCCCAGGCCCCAGATGGAAGCCTGGGGAACGATCAGTATGATAAAGATTCAGCACTGCTGCTCTCTTACAAAGGAATGCCAAAGTCACAGACTCGTTTCAGAAGGCAGCTGTGCAACACACCAAACCCACCTGCCACGAGATGCAAAGAAAACCCCAAATATAAAACACTTCCTCGTTGGTTTGTCTGTTTCCTCTCCCCCAGACTTCCATTCATTTGAACTGGAATTCAGGGGAGCAATTTTTTGTCCTTGTTTGGAGGAAAAGCAAGGAAGGGAGGCAATTATCCATTTATCCTTAGCCCAAAAGCTCAAAGACACAAACTCACTTGCCCACCACGGCAATGTGAAAGGGGGAGTTTTTCCCCCAGCCCCTCCGTGCACTTTGTTTGTCTCTGATTTTAATGCCAGTCTGAACTGCCAGGGGGCACAGCCCAGAGACAGCCATGCTCAGGGGCACGGCCCAGGCGTGGCACCTCCCTGCAGGCTGGCAGGGAATCATTTCCAGTGCCAGCTGCGGGGCTGGCTGGGGCACAGGGCAACAGAGCCAGCCCTGAGGCCAAGGACTGACTGAGCACTGATCCCCAGGGGTGTTTGCTTCTCCCTGTCAGTCTGCAACCTGCTCTGTGCACAGGCAGCCCAGCACAGACTGCCCAAGGTCAGACAGTTCAAGGAGAGGGGATGAAGGCAGAACTGAGGGAGAAGAGGCAAACCCATGAGGGCAGCAGCTCTGCAAACAGCCCTGCCCATCCAGCCTGTGCTCCTGCCACAACAAGCTCCCTCGGGCACTGCTCTCAGGATCTACCCAATGCCACCTTACTGGGCAAGGTTTCACAAATGAGAGCCTGAAAAGATGATGCCAACTTGTGCCAGAATTCCCAGAACTATGTAAAATAACTTCCTCAACCAATGCAAGGTGGCACATGGCGGCTACCCTTCCATCTCACTTAGATTTTCATTCTGGATTACCAAGGGCAGGGTGAAAATAAAATGCCTTTCCTGAAAGGCAGCCAAAAGCCAAGGTTTCCAAATTCCAGTTTATGTTCAGAGCTTTATCACAATTTCACATGAGTAACAATTTCATACAAATAAGTTCTTTGCACATAAATTTCCACAACTGCCTCAGGGTGCATTTAAAGTCATTTATCTCCACATGGGTGCACTGTTTTAAGAACTTTAAGACTCAACTCAAGATGAATCCACAGTCTGTGGTTACAAGCACAGAGCAGAGAGACTCACGCAGCTTCAGCCCCAAGACAGGCAGCACCCATGGGGAGCCAGGGGACAGTCCCCTCCTGATCCCATGACACCACGAGCACTGAAGTGACTGTGCCCTTCCAAGTGAAGGGTGCCAGTCCCCAGCTCTGTGGCACATCGGCCAAGGGAGGTGTTGGAAAGTGCTGCTGCAAGGCTCTCTCTGTCAGGGTGCGGTCCCACCTTAATTCTGGGCACTTTTCAGCAAACTCTGCTTGTAGGGAGTTTTTTATCCTTTACAGTGTCCGTACCTCTGACTTTTAAACAGCGTTTGTTGCAAATCAGAACCGCCTCAAAGCTGAAAAATCTCACTTTGGGAATTATCTAAAAAAACAATCAAAATTCTTTAGGGAAACCAGATGAAGTTTGTCAGACAGCTGCAGTTCCCAGCTGTTTGCAGCATTTAGGGAAAGAAACTCGGAGGTGTTTTTCCCAGGTGTGCCCAAGTGATTTCTGCATTATTCAGTCCTTCTGCTCTCCCTTGGCAGCTGTCACTGCCCAGCCTGAAGGGATGAGTCTGAGGGGATGCTCCTTCTGAGCCCAC
Organism: Melozone crissalis; assembly: GCF_028551555.1. Lineage (NCBI taxonomy): Eukaryota > Metazoa > Chordata > Aves > Passeriformes > Passerellidae > Melozone > Melozone crissalis. The sequence continues at coordinate 149,558 of NW_026535858.1, forward strand.
AGTCCCTTTTCCACGCCCATGGCACTGCAGGAATGCACTGAGACACGCAGGGAGCAGCAGCAGCAGCAGCTGTTCCCACACCCTGCTGGGCAGCAATGCCCCCAGCAGTGCCAGCAGCAGCCCCTGCTGCCCCTCAGTGTCCCCTCCCGCAGGGAAATCTGCCCCAGGGCCTCTGGGAGAAGGCCTGGCTGGGAGCAATCTGCTGGCACCTCCCCAGTGGTACTGACCTGGCTTCCATTTCAAACACCCAGGAAAAGATATCCTACAAACACCCTTTCCTACAGCCAGGGCTGCTCATTACCTTGAATGCTCAATCAGAGCCATATATATTGTCAAAGACCAAAACCCAACTCTCTTCCTCTGCCATAAAGCTAAACAGAATCCTGCTCTCTGTTTCCATGTAGGCTGGTAAATCACACAAAGTATTTTTTTACTGTTTCTTTGCTGCTGTCCCTTGTTTTGAATGGCTCATGGGCCCTAGGAGCAGCCTCAGCTCAATGACATAGGCAGGCAACACTACACAGCCCTCACTGAGAAGAAACAATTAATTTTGAAATTTCCTATAGGATTTGTAATTATCAGAACCTGATTCCTACAGCTGAGGTATCCCAGACCTCATGTATCCCATTTCAGGAGCCATAATGCTTTCAATTCAAGTGGAACAGGTTCTTAATCTTGATTTTTTGTGCTCAGGTGTTTATATTAAAAGCCTACCTAGTCACAACGTGGAGCAAAACAGGGATAATTCCAATCAAACATCTAAACCCAAGGAAAGTCAGAGGGGAGGGAAAAAAAAGACATGTCCAAGCCAACAGGGAGTGAAATAGTTGTGATCAGTCCTCAGCCTTGCTGATTTTGGGAGAGGACACAAAACCAAAGGGTAAAAATATACCTCATGTAAGCAAACAGCTGCCTGCTCTGGTTAAACAGTGTGGGAGGAGACATTTCCTTGCTTCACAGTGTGCCCTCCTTTCCTGATGCAGTCTGGAGCTCTGCAAGACCACATGGAGATCTGCGGGTCCAAAGCGCTTTACAAGTAGAACCCACACTACTGTCCAAAAATTAAATACAGCTTCTTCTTGCCAGTATCCATTCAACCCTTTGTGTAAGAAAAATGGGAATATGCTGGTAGATCTTCAGAGCCCCACCCTTAGAAAGGAACATTCATACCTTGAGCGCAGAGCTGACAATTAGGCTGTGGATACTCTCCCGAGGCAGGAGGGACCATCCTGGCTGCAGCCCCAACCAGGATCTCACCACAGCACAGGGGATGGATCTGTGCACAGCTGGGAGCCCCAGGGAGAGCCACAAAGCAGCAGCTCCATGTGGAATACCACTGCCCAGCCTCACCCTTCTGAGGGAGCTGGAAAATAAAAGGTTCATGTTTAGATTAAGAAAATGGAAAAGGGAAGAGCAAGGAAAGATATTTTCTGAAACCATTTTGTATTTTGTCCTCAAACATAAGTGGAACAAAAGTGCTGTGTAAAAATCAGTGTGAAACAAAGCCCCAGAAGAAGAGCCAAAGGCTATGCCTCCCTTCCTCTAATTTATTGCCAGAGTTATTCAGAGTGCAGACACTTAATCCCTAATGTAAACCCGCAGGCAACATTATTTATCTTTAGGAAGACCTGGGATTTTTGTCTTTTCATTGTGTGGGCTGCAAAGGAAAGATGGATTCAATTGCTTTCTGCAGATATCAATATGGAATTTAAGGAGGTGGAAGGGCCGGCATTCCTTGGAATGACTCAAGTGCACATTTGCTGTCTCCAACAAAAGGAGTTTACAATGGACAATGACAGAAACACGATCCCACCGTGTTGGTCTGTGGCATTTGGACTTGTTTAGTGAGGCACCTGAAGGAGGCGTTTCCTTACAGCACCAGCTGAAAGAACCAAGTGTGTGTGTGCAAGAGTAGAGGGCTTTCCTGCCTAAGGGTGATTTTATGCCACAAACAAATGTTCATGGTCATAATGAAAGTGACTCTGCATTCCTTCACAGTTATCACATTAGATAGTTTTCATCCTTCTTAATGAAAAAAACTATTAATGAGAATGAAACTGGCCTCTAAAGCATTTCATCCCTGCTTTCAGGAAAATGGATCAAGGGCTGCTTCTCATTATTTTTCCAAACTGAGCAGAATACATTTTAATGAGGCTTCTTTAACCTTTACTCCCTGTCCCTCTTCTGTCTGGCTTCTGCCATTCCATCTCACGGCATTTCTGTGCTCAAGTCACAGCTGCCTTAGCAACATTAAAATATGGGGTGCATGCAGGCCTGAAACACACGTGATCCTCTCTTAGAACAAGTTTAAATTTTAAACTTATTGGAACGCGTGATCCGAGTACCTGGAACAGCTTTCTCAATAACCTTTCCACAGGAAAATGGAATCAAAAACAGCCAGTGGGAACAATTCCAGCTCCAAGCAATTGGCTCCTGATCACCAAGTCTGACGGTGTGTGGCTGGGGCTGGCACCCTGTGCTGCCCAGGGCGAGCAGCCTCCACAGCCACGAGTGCCCCGGCTGTGCCAGGGCTCCATCCCCACCCCAGAGGGACACGGGGCCGGTCCCAGCAAACGGGGCCCTGGGGTGGCAGCTGGCCCTGGGAGCACAGGGACACTGCAGCCCACAGCACCTTCAGCCCCAGGCACCCGCTCCTGGGGCTAAATGTGAGTTCTCCTTTCCATGGTCCTACAATGCAGCCTTTCCCAGAGGTACAGAGAGGAAAGGGTCAGGCTTAGGGACACACCCTCCACTTGCAGCGCCTGCTGCACCCAGGCCTTGATACCAATGATCTTTCCCTCTGCTCGTGGTGCAGTGTCCTGCCAGCACCATTTTCCACGCCATTCACTTCTTCTCTTTTCCCTTTGCTAGCTCCAGCTTCTCCACTGCAGTAGGTGAAATTCACTCATCCTCACCTTAAAGGTTCTCTGTCCTTCACTCCCCGCTCATTACCTCTCACATGGGACCCAGGGAAGGACCTGGGCACCCCTGCACACCCTGGGACAGCAGCTGGCCATCCATCCCCTGTGCTGGGGCTGTCCTCCGTGCCTTTGGCACAGGGGCACGCACAGATGGCCCTGGAGCCAGGGCTGAGCCACTAAACCCCTTGGAGGGGACACAATCTCCTGTCCCAGGCCTGAGAAGCGATGTGCACAAAGTACCCACGGCCCTACCAAGCTAAATAACAGAAGGAGATAAAGAACAGGGAAATGAAGGAGAAGAGAGGATAAACAATAAGCAAATATCCCCTGATTTCTGCAGAAAATGTTACCCCAGTGCCACTGGACACTGATGGATGAGAGGAGTAGGGCAAAGCAGGAGGAGTTTTCCAAACCTTTGGCAGCCATCCGTCGTCCAGAGCTGGGAATGACCCCCTTGGTGCAGCTCCTCAGGCCGGGGCTCCCTGAGCCACCCACACAGAGGATGGATCCTCAAACAGCAGGCACAGGTGACAAGGTAAGGAGCCCAGCACACCATGCCTAGGAGATAAATGGATCCATCTGTCAGCAGTTACTTCACAAGGGAATTGCTCCCAGTTATGCTAGGAACAGCTTTTCACGAAACACGGATCTAAAGTACCACAGAGAGGAGGAAAATGTACCAAGGAAATTCCTGATATAATGGAAATTGAAAAGAGCACTGGACTCTGCTGTTATAACTGCAAAGAGAAGGGAGAGTTTGATAGAGGCGACAGTGGAACAGCTTCTGGGGTATTATTTGGCTGGGACAGCAATCTTCTCATCACGCGTCCAGCCTGTCCCCAGAGGTCATTTTCAAGGTGCACGCTGAGGTGAGAAAGAGCAGAGGCGTGTGACAATCTCTGATGGCTGCAGAGAAATGTTCACTGTGCTGCCTTCCTGCCACAGAAGGGACAGCCACGTGTCAGATGGTGGGAGGGTGTCAGTGAAACACTGCAGTTTGGCTACCCTGAACTGAAATCCTTCACACAGCCCACCCCCAGCCCTTTCTCTTATGACACCAAGTCAATGAACCCATATCAGGGGGCAGGCAAATATTTTCCCTCCCCAGTTTCTTCTGGGTTTTGGTGTGAGAGACGTGGATTGCACAGGTGGCCCCAGAGCTGCTGCCCACAGCCCTGAGGGAGTGTGACACATTCCTTTGGGCTCCAAATCCCTTGGAGCTCTCCCCACAGCCCGGCTGCTGGAACACACCACGCTTGTTTGGCAGGCACCAAACTGAGCCTCAGTTTGTGCTGTAGCCCCAGAGGGGATTCAATAATGCTGAATTTAAAGTGAGTAGAAACAGCACTGCTGTCACAAGGACACAAATACTGAATTACTGCATCTCTTTGAGATGGGCTGAATTATGATAGTGCTTCGCTGACTGATTCATGCTGGAAATCCACATTTACAAATTACATTCACCAATAAACTCGGCTTTGGTGTGGCACAGAAGTTATTGCTGTTACCTGGGAAATGTTTTCTGCTTTGGCTTTTGTTCCTGGGCATGCTGCACACCAAACAATGAACTTCCCACATCAAACAGCTTCCCTGAAACATCTGCTACCAGGAAGCTTGTCTGCAACTTGCAATGGTGGATGACTTTCTGACAGGCAATAGCAATTCAGATCAGATGCAGACAGATTTAGTACCTAGAAGCTCCCAGTTTATTAAGATCACCACTGATTTATTCAAGCACCCCCCTCTCTTTTCAGCACCATTGAGAAATGAATCACTTGGCTGTGGTGCTCAGGGCTCAAGGTTCTGGTTCCTTGTAGCTGACAGGAAATACAGCTTTGCCAGCTGTGAGAACTCCTCACTCTCCTGCCCTGAGTGGGAGAGGACAGGAAGGATATGATGTTTTTACCAATGTTCATCCTCTCTTTAATTACATGGGCTGCTGCAAAGGAGTCATTCTTCTGCCAGAATTTCCCACCCACGAATGTCTGTCTATCCTTTAGTGATTTTAGATAGAAGATGTGGATTCCCTCTCTTGCTTATAAGTAGTGGTTGAAATCTTTAGTAAGCCAATATTTTAAGGAAAGAGGGCCCACAGTGTCTCTGACAAAGCTAAATACAACATCAGAATGAGGATACACCGCTATTCAAAAAGTTCTATAGGGAGTGAAGATTTATAGAGGTGTTCTGCTGATTCATGAGGAGGAGATATGGAAATGCATCTCTGGCAGCCACTCAGTGATGAAATATGTAGCACGTAATGCATTTGTCTGTAAGACAAATACGTGTGTTGGCCGATTAAAAAAGATACACAGACTTCTGCAAATAAAGCAGCAATTCTTCTCAGGAACAAACCAGCTAATTGTAAAACCAACAGGAAACAAAATCTGCCTGTTGAGTAACTACAATTTTCGCTAAACAGGAAACTTTCAGTATTAATTCCTAATGTGCTTCATACACAACCTCAGTATGTGATGACCAGTGTAAACTCTGAATACTTGCAATGCACCACCCTGCTGCTTCTAGGCCACTGCCAGGGTCTGTGGGGCACAGCAGGCACACACAGGTGGCTCAGGGCTTTTTCATTACTGGTTTTTAAAGTCGCCCTCAGAATCTGTCAATGTAAGAAACAATTTCTTCAGCAAGAGCAGCTCAGCTTCAAGCATTCAACAAGTGATAAATGAAGCTTTTCCAAACCAGGAGTGCCTACAGTGTTGATAAGGCAGTATGTGAATGCTGATGGATAAATGCCATCTGCCTGAGTATGCCAGATTCCAGCTTGTGCTCACATGGAAACGATTTGCATTTGTCCAGATGTGCTGATGTTACATGCCTTTTGGAGAAGAAAACAGAAATGCTAAAAAACACTTTCTCCCTATTTATGTTTAAAAATAAATTACTCAGTTGCTCTGTCCGGTTCAGAAACTTGAAGCAATTGATGCTGTTGGAGAAAAAAATATCAGGATATAAATCATCAAGCTTGTAATCTAAAATTTCTCAAGTCCTTTGGCAAAAATAAGACCAAACTGTGTGATGGGTTCAGGCACAAACTCCTGAGAGATGAGGGCTTTGAAATCTGTAGATTTCCCTGAGACCTCGGGGTTCAATACATTTTCTCCCAAGTTTTAGCTCTGCTAAAAGGAGAGATAGTAGATCTGGATAAGTCTTTTAATTCAAAAAGGAAGATGGGCTGATACCTCAGGACTGACAATATTTTGGATTTTTTTCTGGTTCTGTCGGGTTTAATGGAACGCACAATGTTCAAAGGATGTTCTGCTTTTCATGAATCTTTTTTGCATTTTCTCTTCCATCCCTTAAGAAAAAGGAAGGAGAAGATAAATGGCAAGAGGAAAGGAGCGTTTGTTGCTGTGTGGTACACAAAAGAGAGAGGGAAAAAGAAGTGTAACGTGGAACACACAGAAAATGGTTGTTACCAATTTCTGTGAAGTAGGAGCACTAACTTTAACAACTGCTACATAAACCCCTCTATGTTGTTCTCTTTGCTCATCCATAACCTCTTTTATCTTGTTAGGATGGGATATCAAAACACGTGGTGCTAACCAAAACTACAGAGCAGCAGAGCTGCTGCATTACCCTGCAGTCCCTTTCCAGCGAGGAATTCTGAGGCAGCTGCAGCCTTTGAGGGAAACTCCCAGCGGCAGAGCTGGCAGCAGAGCCTGAGCTCCTGTGCTGGGGATCAGGGGTGCTGCCCACAGGGGGCACAGAGGGGACTCTCTGCTGTTCCTCACCTCTCAGCCTGAGGGGACAGTGCTCAGCTTGGAGCCTGAGCTCCTGTGCTGGGGATCAGGGGTGCTGCCCACAGGGGGCACAGAGGGGACTCTCTGCTGTTCCTCACCTCTCAGCCTGAGGGGACAGTGCTCAGCTTGGAGCCTGTGCTCCTGTGCTGGGGATCAGGGGTGCTGCCCACAGGGGGCACAGAGGGGACTCTCTGCTGTTCCTCACCTCTCAGCCTGAGGGGACAGTGCTCAGCTTGCAGCCTGAGCTCCTGTGCTGGGGATCAGGGGTGCTGCCCACAGGGGGCACAGAGGGGACTCTCTGCTGTTCCTCACCTCTCAGCCTGAGGGGACAGTGCTCAGCTTGGAGCCTGAGCTCCTGTGCTGGGGATCAGGGGTGCTGCCCACAGGGGGCACAGAGGGGACTCTCTGCTGTTCCTCACCTCTCAGCCTGAGGGGACAGTGCTCAGCTTGCAGCCAGCCTGGGAGGCCGTGTGAGGACCATTCCTGCAGCGAGGCAGAGCAATCCCAGGGCAGTGCCAGCTTCTCCCAGCAGCTGCACCAAATCCCTGCTCTGAATATCCATGGGCACGGGACCAGGCACTGTTCTTTCAGCACAGGCAGCCATGGACTCAAGTTTTGCATTATTTTGACCTTTCTCATCCTCTGCCATCACATCTCCCCCTTCACTTGCTCAGGGAGCTCTTGCCTGACCCTCCCTCCCTCAGCCATGGGCCAGGGTCACCCTTTGAGCTGCACTGCCCTTGGCAGCTCCCCCTGAATTCCATCCCAGTGTCCATTTTGTCAAGGTCACCTCCAACAATCGTGCTCTCTTCTAAAACCACGGCAGCGTCCCCCTGCACAGTTGCTCCCCCGTGACTTCATTCAAGGCTGGAACTCTCCTCTCCCTGCTCTTGGGCATGAGGGATCCTTAGGATCAAATCCCCCTGGGCAGCGTTTAAGGGGCAGCTCCTGCCCTAAGGAGGGCAGGACAGGACAGGGGAGAGGAAGGGGCAGGGCAGGGCAGGACAGAGCAGGACCAAACCCCTTTGGTGCATGGGGGTTTCTGCATCTCATCAGAGAGGTCACAGGAGTGGGTGCACATACACAAACCCCAGAACTCTCTCACACTGAGAACTGGCTGTTCACATGGTAATTCTTCCTCAGCCTCTCAGTAGTGGGGATTAGAGGGACTTCCTAACTGCACGAAACCAGCTTTGTTATACAAAATATTTTAGGTCTTTCATTGAATAAAGCTTTACTCTCTTGGTTCATCTACTCTGAGAACACTGCATCTGTTCCATATCCCTTGTTGGCACCCTCTGGATAACATGAAAACTCAGCAGCAGCAATTCCCTGTGTCACACTTAGGGTCTCCTTTCAATTAAAACATTAAAGCTGTGCCAAAACCCTACAGAAACCTGGACTAAGATTTCAGTGGCATGCTTCATTTTTTGCTGCCGTGGGCCCTTGAATCCTGCCATGCTCCTGGAGCCATCCACAAGCACTGCCCAGGATGGAGCCTTGCTCAGTAACTGCATCCTCTCTTCTTTTCTTCTTTAGCCCTGCAGTGGCTGGATGGAACTACCCAGCCTAATTATTATCCTGCAGGATATCCTACAGGAATCTCATCAGATAAAGAAATTGTTTTAACACCATAAAACATTAACACAGCCCAAAATATCTGAGCCCAGGGCAGAGGTACCAAGCTAGCTGTGCCTGTACAGACTCAGAGGGCTTTGGTCACTCTGCTCTGCTGGGGAATGAACATTTTCAGTTGGATGAGCTGAAATGGGGAACTGAGGGAAGGAGATGTTGATGCCACAGCCAATATGGATCGAAGCTGAACTCACCATTTGCACGATTCCCCTTACACATACAATAGGAAGAACAGAAAGAATGAAATCCCAAGCTCTGAGGCATTGAGAGAAGGTGGTGTATGAAGGTTTCTGTATAACTCCAAATATTCCTTGTAATCAGGGTATAGGAAATAGTTGACTGAAAACAACAGCTAAAACCTTTTGTTTTTCATTAACCAAACCTTTTGTTATTCATACCAGAACTAAGCCCAAGGGATCTGGTGTGCAGGTGAAAGATCAGCTCTAAACCTGTTCTACTTCTCTGCCAGAGCTGACAATGTACAGAACACAGCTCTACAAATTAATGGGGCTGATCCTATTGCAGGCTCTCTCCTTAAACTGCACATTAATCTCATAACAAGATGCTGCACCTTTGGGAAAACACAACTTTTTATGTGACCACTTTTGTGTGTAATGCCAGAATTATTTGGAGAACAGCAAAAAGGGTTTTTTTAGGGTAGAGAGAGGCTGAGAACAAATCCCTCTGATGTCACTCTTTTAGAAGTTGTCCTTCTGTCAGGTATGGTTAATGCTGGAATTTTGAGCAGAACAGTTCACAGTGCTCTGATGGCTACCCAGAAAGGACCAGAAAACAGAGGTTTAGTGAAGTATTTGACCAGGCAGAACAAAAACAGCCAAAAGTATTCAAGGTAACACCTCCACCCACAATGAGAAATCCAGTGGATTTCTTATATATTTCTCATAAAATCATAGGAAGACACAAAGGAATGCAGAGACAATCACAGGCAGCTAAAACCCAGCAGCCTCAGAGACAGAATCAAACCCAGTCCTGTCTCTTCACCACCTCACCAGTGCACTTTGCCATCCAGTCCTAAATGGGGAAGATTAGAGAATAGGTTTAAGTTGAACAATTTGTACCACAAGGAAGAAAACCTAACCAAGGTTTGCAAAGAACATTTTTATATCCATAATTCTGTTTTAAATATCACTTCCCTTACAACTCTTACTTCACTGCAAAGTACATTTTTCTCAAGTGGAAATAAGAAATTAAACAGGTATTCTTACTGAGAGGATGATTTGCCATCTGTTGAGAAATCTGAGCTATAATTTACAGAAATAGGTTACCTAATAAAAACTCCTTACAAAAGCAACAGGATTGGAAAGGACCAGGACAGGTCATTTCTCACAAGGAAGTGACCCATTACTGATTCCAATGATGTTAAAAAATCAATAGTTCTCTGATTTTTGCCTTTCCTAGGCTGACAGATTGGTAACACTTTGTTCTCCCACCTGTGCTTCCAGGCCCCGGCTGATGCTGAGGGAGTTTCCCTGTTTCCCTTGCAAGTGGCTCCCACTTTGGTGGCAGAGACTGGAAGCCTCTCTTTGCATGGAGAGGTCAGAGTTCCAGTACCTTGAATTCAAATTACCATTGTAAACCCAAACTTTTCTTATTTTGGTCATTCCAGTCTTTTCAGAGTGGATGGAGACCCTGGGTGCTAAAGATTGCCTTTGTTAGCAGAAGCAGGCTCTATAAGCCATGGTGCTGTTAATATTTCCAGTTATCTTGGCTTCCTTAATATCATTCAGCTATTTCTGTTCTCTATGGGTGCCTTACTCTGCTTGACTCTGTTTCACTTTGAACCTGCACTGATGCTGAGGGTTTCACACATTTTTTATCACACTGTGCAAAATGCTGCTGGAATCTTTGTGCAGACTCTCTGGTGACAGAAAAAGGTTATTATTGCCATCTCCCTTGTATTGTGTCTCCAGAAATCCGTGCACGTGCTGTGCAGCCGCCCATTCTGCACTGGAACCTGAAGAAATCATTTTGTTGTACTGACCACAAGAGCACTTTCTCAAAGAGGTGTCTTTCTAATTGTCCATTTCTAGAGCTGGTGCATGCACAGTGCAGAGCTTCCAGGAGGGCTGCAGTGATTGGCTCCAGTTAGCTGTGCCTCAGCACTGGGGCTGCTGCCTGGCACAGAGGTGAAACCATCCAGGCTGAAAGGAAAAGGCTCTGGCAGGTTGGAATGCAGAGAGCAGAGAATTTCATTCACTGAGGGCAGGGATGGAAGAGCTGCATCCACACTCTCTTCCAGTCACTCCATTTCTCTGTTCCTGACATTCTCAAGGATCCTAACCCACATGGAGCTTTTGTGACCCCAATCCTCCATCTACAGAGGCAGAGAACAAAGAGTGAGCAGGCTTTCCTCCCCTCTGAACAGTTTCCATGCTTCCATTAATTCCATCTGCTTTCTCTCTGCTGTCCCACCCTCCCAACAGTCTGTGCCAAGGATCAGCAACTGCCCAAACTAAATGGCCACTGAGTGCCATTACTCAGAAATATTTCTGTGTGAGCAGCAGGTTCACCCAGGGCACCCCAGCCAGCCCTGCAGCCATTCCCCACTGGCACACAAAGAGCAGCTGGATATTGAGACACAGCTGTGATATCCATTACTGCCCACAGGCTCACTTTGGAGAACCTGGGGAGACCTGTGCCTTGCAAACAGCATCAAATGGAAATGATGAAATAAACCAGAAAGAGAAAAAGCCATCTAGTGAGTCTGCTGGCTTACTGTGCTCCATATTCCTAAAAACTCGCTTTGCAGTCAGGAAGGACACAGGGGGTTTGAATCATTTTCTGCCTTTACACCTTCCCTACCACCAGAAGTAACATGGGGATGCTCTTCAATAAACAAATCTGCTCTTTTCTCTCAAGGTTTGTGTACACTCTGAGTGCACTGGTGACATCAGATTTTTCACCAGGGAAATGAAAGAAACCAACAAAACCAACAGCCCACATTGCTGAAAACCCAAGAAGCTAAGCTGGTCACGTCTCTGAAATATGGTATGAGCAGAAAGAGAAATACAATAAAAATCCCCATCCAGCACAAACTGGGAAGTGATGGAACGAGGGCTTTCCTACTGAGGCTGTCTCCAGTTACCACCCTTCTGAGCATTGTCCATTATCCATTCTGCACTGAGGAGGCTCTCAGGCCAAAATTTAAAAGGTGACTGACAAACACAGGAGGCCAAAATGAAGCAAAAGAATCACAAGCAGAGCCTATGGAAGAAGCCTTCTGTAAAACATGAGGGAGCCCTGAGCCACACTGGATTAGTTTCCTCTTTTTTTCCTCTTTAATTCTCTTCTAGCAGACAATATTTCCTATCCCCCCTCTCCTGAGTCCCTACAGCGTGCAAGCTCTGTGTTGGGATGCAGGCAGGCTGAGAAGTGCAGCTGTGCTCTAGAGCTGCTGGAGCTGGGAGGCACATTCTCAGTGAGTAAAAAGCACACTTCCATCACTGACACACAAAAACTGCCCTCCCAAACCTCACCACACGTGAAACAGATCCCTGGATCAGTCCCATCTCCAGCCCTGCCCACTGCCGTGCAGGCCTGTTGGCAGTACAGCTGGGACACAGCTGGGACACAAGGGACACTGTTCCCATGGTCTCACAAAGGCCCCAGGGATGCAGGCTCAGTGTTTGTCACATTCTGCACAAGCCTGGGGAAAAACCCCGAGCCCATCACCTTCACTCCTCCAGGGGCTGTCAGGCGGCTGGAGAAGGGCAAAGCTCCCTTCCACCTGCAGCAGCAGCCAAATCTCTTTGGGAGAGCAATCCCATCTCCACAGGCACCTCCTGCCTCTGCACTCTGTGTATCCTTCCTTCCAGCAGTGACACACCTGCAAGGGACACAAGCAGCAATTACCTCTTCTGCAGGAAAAGCCCATCCTGCCCCTCCACACCAACCTGTCCCTTGCTCGTGGTTTAGCTGCTGTTCCTATTGCAGTTAGAGATTATCGATGTTTCCAATGGAGACGGGCTGGAGACACACCAGGATCTAATCATTAATAACATTTTGACCTGTAGGCCCAGATGGGCAGGAAAAAATGCTCACTCAAGAGGAGTTTTTCCTTAACTCCAGCAGACCCTGGATTTTCCATTGAATGTTTTCATTTTCAGCTGCAATCACCAGAAATAACATTAATGACTTTCAGTGCAGGGCAGAAATAATTAGAGGCAGAGCAGGTGTCCAGCTTACATGCTTATGCTAAGAAAAGACTGAGAAAAATCATGGCAAAACTTGATAACCTGAGGGGAGAAAAAAGCAAACAAGCTCAGGGGTGAGATCTAAATCAAATATAAAGCAATCTATATCTTCCATTAAAGCCATTGTGGAACTGGGCATTTTGCAAAGGTCTTGATTGAAAACCATGGCAGAGTTAATGGGTTTGACTCAAATGATCCTCAGCACTTCAGTAAGGAGCAAGGAGAAAGGAGGCCCACGAAAGCAGAACTTGAAACGTTAGTGCAAAACCACACAACAGAAAGGAAACCATTTCAATTGCTCTAGGAAGGACTATACATTGCCTTGTTCTCAAAACTAGAGGGAGACTCAAGAGTGCAGAATCTCATTAGAATTTCAGCACTGGATTTCTTTTATAAACAGCATATCAGTAAGATTTACCAATATTGTCTCAATATACTGAAAGCTTTATTATTTGTTCTTGGACAAGTAGCATTTTTCTAATTCTTTACTTCTAATAAAAAACAGTAGAGATGTTTCTGTGCTGAATTGAAAGCTAATTAGCACATTCATATCTGCCAAAAATTCAATAACTTGTACTCATTTTGGGTTCTTTTCTGGTCAGTTTAATTTAATTTTTCAGTTTAATTAAATTTTTAATTTTTCAGTTTGATTAAATTTTTTTCAGTTTAATTAAATTTTTAAATTAAATTATCAATTTTTTTGATAAAATAAAGGAGGATATGAAAAAATTAATAGCTTAGGCTAGGTTTTTCACAGGCAATTAGTAGTTAGAGCCCATTAAACTAAGGAGGGAAGCAGATCAATAATTTCTAGGGCTTTTTTAATGTTTCCCTTGAAATTTTAGGATCATCAGGAAAGGACAAAGAGCAGTCACGATCCAAGAGAATTTCCTGGGATCCAGGGACAAAACACATTGTTGAGGGGCTGAGAAACAGGAGTTCAGAGCTGCTGAGGCTGCTGACAGCCTCTTACAGTGGGTGCTCTGTTTCAGAAGCTGGGATTTCAAGAGGAGGCAAAGTGGGTCATAAATGCTACTGAGAGCTGAAAATCAGGAGATGAAAACCACTCCAGAGCACTGAAGTGTGGTGGGTCTGATTACAGCAATCAAAATGCTGTCCCATTTTGCTACAGTTTGTCTTGAACAGCAAGGCTAAGGAAAAAAAGGCCAAAAAAGAAAAGCCGTGTGATCCTAAACTGTGAGTGTGCACCAATGTTCCAGCCCTGCCAGGGGCTGCACAGGCACCTGGTCCCAAAGGTACCGTGGGATTCATCTGGGTTTGTGCTGGCAGCCAAAGCCACTCCTGCTGCTTCAGCAGGCCTTGCCCTCCCGCCCACGCTCTGAATCCCTGCGGGTTTGGCACTGAGCCCCGACTGCTTCCCACCAAACACCTGCACACCCAGCTCCATCCCTGACATCACCCTGAGGTGCCTCTGAGCGTGCACCGGCCTGGCTGCCTTGGCACGTGGCCAGGGGGACAGCAAAGGGACATTTGTCCCCTCACGACCCTGGGCAAGCGGAGCGTGCTCAGAGCACCCGGGCACGGCCCCCTGTGGGAAACCTCCTGGCTGAAGGCAGCTCCAAGGATCACTGCACAAACCTCTGCAGCTGCCCCACACACACAGTGACAGTGACAGCTCCATCCAACCAGCCCCCACTGGCTCTCCTGGAGCAGCAGGGGACAGCAGAACAAACAGCAGGTGACAAAGGCTGGGTCCTGCCCACCTTGAGCCCCAGTGACTCCAAAGTGCTGCTGCCACACACCAGTCCTCTCCTCCTGCTGCCAGCTGACTCTGCAAGCTCATCCCAGTTCATCTGGGAGCTGCTGTGCTCGTGAACTGGGGAGGGCTTCAACAATCAATCACGTGGGAGATATTAAAGGCACTAGAGAGCAAACAAACAAACCCACAAAGAAAAGAAAGAAACCTGAGTACCAACAGCAGTACCCAGTGCAGATTAAAAATACAAACAAACAAAATAACTTCATGTGGTTTAAATCCTAATCCTCAGGGATGAGTTGAGCACCAAGGTGCACAGGCCTTGTTTATTACCAGTGAGCTGAGAACTGAGAACACCCTTCTATTTCTTTAGGCAGCATCATATAAAGCCTATTTTCAAGAGTGAAATGAATAACGGGATTGAGATAAACTCTGTGCAAGGGGAGGTACTGGGCAGTGCTTCTGAGTGCCACAGGCTGGGAGAATCCATGGAGGCATTTCCACTCACATCCCAGAAAGCACCCAGGGCATCAGCAGTTGCTGTGATCCCCTCTCCCACAATGACCATCACTGCTGTCCTCTGTGCTCTCCCCTGCTCACACTGCCTCCCTTCCCTTCCCTGATGGCAATGCTCCATCACACAGCTCCCTCAGGGGCACAGCAAGCAGGGATGTTTCCATTTTGTACTTCAGGAATCTCTGCAGGTTTAACAGTTTTAAAACAGACATGAGGCTGCTCTTGGTGTTTTTCCTTCAGCTGTGAAAAGTCTTTAAATGCCCCAATGTGCACCATGTGACCCCCTGAGCTCAGTCCTTTAGTGGCACAGGCCCTTAAATGTGAACTCAACAGATACTTCAGGTGAGGTGTCAGCAGTGCATAAGCAACAAGCTGACATAAATCCTGAGGAATTTAACTTACAAAAAACTTGAATTCCTTCTTTACTCCAGAAGGATCTCTTCAACCTTTGCACTAGCTTTACATGGCTCCTTAAGCTACATCAGCAGGACGGTGCAGCAGCTTACAGCAACTAAGTCACAAGCAAATGTATGTAAAAACAGTGTAAGGACACTTCAAAAAATGGACTTTGCAGAAAATCAATACATTGTCACTGGGGTGCATCACCCAGCATCACCATCTAATGTATTGCACTAAACCAGCTGGAGCAAAAGGAATCAAACCCAATCACCACCGGGGAAAGCAATTCTATTTATCATGAACCCACAGGGCCATTTCAAATAGTTTTTCCCAAACAGCTTCCACACTCCTTAGAGTCCCATTTGGATCTCAGCTCTGTCACTCTGCACTTCCATCTCTGTACACTCAAAATAATAATAAGAAAAATCTAATTCCTGGGGGGAAAAGGGGATTTTTGTTTCACCCAGGCTGTGAGTAGCATTATCCCAACCTGAGGTGAAGACACCAATGAATCAACGTTTCCTTAACTGACTTCACTGTAATCCTGGTATTGCACTGACCCCTGAGGAAGCAATTAAGGAGCAATAATTACAAATGGATGAGTATTTCTTCCTGAGGCACACAGCATTTTACGATGCAACTTCATGAAGTAGCTCTAAGGTATTTCCTGCAACATATTTCAATAAAAGAAAATATAAGCCACTCAATGTAAGCATTGAGGATTTAAGGAATTACTCAAATAATGAATGCATGAAGCTATTAACCATCCTGGAGAATTAAAATGTGCCCCTACGTGATGAACCAAAAGCAGCAAGTCATTTCAAGTCTGCAGGATTGATTTGATACATGTGACTGAAATATAATTACAGAAACACCAAACTGTGCTGTACCTAGAGAAAACTAGCCCAGACTGCTAGACCATGAGCACACCTCTGCAACAGCTTTTATTTGGTCCATTTGTTACCTCCTGGAAATGGTTCCAGCCAGGGAGGTTATCATGTGGCAGTTACCCCCAGGTAAAGGCACAGCATAATGAAATCAGCCATTTTTTAGTTTCATTTCATTGCAATCTTCTGCTGTACTGAAATATCAGGAGGATCAGCATGACTAAGTAAAATTTTGCTCAAGCACAGCTTATTGCATAAGAGCAGTAGCAAGCAAAGAGCCCTGATACCAGACTAAAGTGGGCGCAGGTTATCTCTGAGTGTCAGGTATTTCATGGGAAAAGTTATAATAGGAAAGACTTAGAAAATTAAAACATTTTCTTTCTGAAACAGGTCACTGGAACGTTCTCTGCTAAAAGCAGCTGCAACACTGTGAGATGAAATAAAACACAAAAGGGATGAAAGAATGACCAAGTCTCTACAATCCAAGTCCAAGGGCCACAGGCACCAGGGCTGGCACAGGAAATCCCCTCCCACAGCTCCGAGGACAGGCTCATCTCCCCTGCAGTGCCCCCCCTGCATTTCCCCTCACTCTGGTTCCCCCTTGGGAGCACCTTCTGCTCCCACAGGGAAGGCACCATCTGAGCTGTCCTTCTGCACTGGGAGCTGCTCTGTCTCATGGCTGGGACAGCAGCAGCTGCTCTGCTTAACAGCTTTTCAACTCTGCTTCTACCATTTTCCCATCTACCCTTCCTGCACTGTGAGATTTCCAGTACAAACAGGACTCCTGTTGGCTACTGGAAAAGTGAAATATCATTAAATAATTTTGCTGGATAGCAATCAACCACACTTCTCTCACCTGTCACTCCTCAAACATGCAAGTAAAGTAGAAGTATTTGGAACAGAGATCCCTTGTTTTTATTTTCTTTTTTCCCCCCTGTCTCTTCATTGTGCTTTGTTGATAGGTAAAAGGCTAATTCAGTCTCAAGACTCTTCTGTGTCCACCCCAACTATTTCACTGCAATAAATGACGTTGCTGTGAATATATTTTAATTAGTGATTTCATAGTTGGAATTGTGCAATTGGAATACAGTAGGCATGAGGAGCTATTGAAATAGTATAAAAAGGCATAATTATTTTCAAAAGCTCTGTGGGAATAACACAGATAAAAAAAATCCCCTGCTGGCACCTGTTTTCTGTGTCCAGTGTATCATTAGCACCTCACAGTCTCTCTGTACTCATCAAAGGCAAGATCACAGGTGCTGGAGATTTTTCCTTCTCTGTTTGCTGCTCCTTGCTGAGGTCATTATAATGAAGACCAGATTTTTACTTCATTTGACAATTTCGTTCTAATTGACTGAAAGATGTTACCAAGAAAAATGGGAACAAACCCCAGAGATTCAGAAGGATTTTCCTGACTCCTGGGCCTGACCTGGGACTCTTTCATGCAACGTGGAATAAGTGAAGTAGGGCCTAAGAAGAAAAAATCAAACCCTTGTCATACCTGTTACTGCTGAAGGCAGGCTGGCAAGGGCTCTGAGGAGCGAGCAGAAGGAAAATCTTGAAAGAAGCACCAGCTCATTTCAGATCTGAACTCCAACTTGCAAGCAAGATGCTGGGCTAGAGGAACTTGGTATAAAATGAAGGCTTTGAAACTTGACTAATTCAGAAAACGAGACTTTTCAAATCCCGTAAAATGAACGGATTACAAAAGCAATTCAGTGAACCTGCCCTGCCTTCCAACGTGCATCTCACTGCAAAGGCTGACAGCGTCTCTGCTTCTCCTCCTGCAATGCAGACTTGGCCTCTGCCTCACTCATCCCTCTTTGGTGTTCAATTGTTCCACCATTTCTCCAACCCTACTCATCAGCTGAGAGGAGCAGGACTGACAGAGGAGGAGCTTGCTTGGGAGTGACCTCCTCAGCACAGCCCAGCAGCATCCCTCCCTGGCAGCAGACTGCTGGAATTATTTACCTGGGCATGGCTCTGGGCACGAAGGTGCTGTCACCGAGAGCACCAAACAAACAGGAGCCCTGTTTGCAGAGAAACCTCAGGATAAATTATGTCCAGGTGTCATGGGATCTCCTGCCTGAATCCATCAATACTAAGGCCTTTGCAAGAGGAAGGGAAGGTTCAAAGATGGGGACTGGGAGTTCAAAAAGCAGCCAGGTCACCTGAAATGCAGCAGCCCTAAAAGCCAGGCTCAAAAGCAGGGGAAAAGGCAAAAATCATAAAATAGTCCCAAGTATGAACACTTAGTCAGTGATGCAAGACATGAAGACTGCGAGTATTTGCCTGTGCTTTTCTACAGAATGCTTGGGAGGAAGTCTGAGCAGCCTGCACAGACTTGAAAGGAACATGCAGTAAAGCAACTCAACAGCAGAGAGTTTAGAAACTACAGAGGGGTGGATGAAGAGTTAAGACATAAAGGTCACTGTGCAAGGACCTTGCCAACTCTGTATTGGGTGCTTTCTTGGCTATCTCAGTTCTAAAAGGAAGAGAAGCTCACTCAAGTTGCAATATGGAATAGACTCCAGTCTGATTTGTACAGACAAAGCTCCCAAATGCTGTGTATCACTGAGGAAATCAAAACACAAAACCAAGTTCTTCTGGGAATAAAAAAGACTGAAATCAAGTAATAAAAAAAAAATTATCCCCACCTGCTGCCTTGCAGTTGGTGGAAATTGAACATCTTGGATGCATCTGCCCACCCTGGACAAATAATTGCTGTTTACCATCCTAGGGGAAAGCCAGGAAAGCAGGGGAGGGAGATCATAATCCTCAGAGCATTCCCCTCCTTTTCATGGAGTGTACTCAACAAAGCTGTGATCACTCAGAACCCCTGATGAGATGCCTCCTCCAGTGACCAAAGCTCAGCTTTTCCCAGATACGGCCATCGTAAAAAGAGCAAGGAAATTATCTACTCCATTCATATTGCTGAAGTCTGAGTGAGAACAGGTACCTCCAGCTGTTCAAGGAAAGGCAGAGGGATGCACCACATGCTCCCCACCTCCCTCCCTGCTGCACTGGGCTCTCTGCGCACCTCAGTAAGGAAAGAGGCTGAGTTCTATTCCTTCCTGATGTTCCAGAGAGGAGCGAGCACCCAGGACTGCACAGCAGCCTTACAGAGATTGCAATCTGCTCCTACAGAACAACCCCCCCTTCTCCTGGTACTTCCTGAATGGAGGAATGAGATGGGGGTGCTGTGTGGTTCAACGGAGGGAAAACACTGCTGAGACACTCAATATTAGCACTACACTTTCTGGGTCTCCAAATTAGGATGCAAAAGAAGGATGCAGCCCCTGCCTTAGCCAATGGAAAGGGAATATTTTTGCATATTTTTGATATGTGATCTTATCAGCAGACAGCTTTTTCTTTGCAGTAAAATAAACCCTTGTAATTCCACAGTACAGAAATCTGGCAGTACAGAAAGGAATCTTTATGATGGCTGAAAGTCTCTGCACAGCACATATTGCAGCTTAGGATAATTATTTATTACTGGTGCTACCATTCCTGAGCCTTTAATGCACTTGTGGCTAGTGGGCAGAAAATGAGCAATCTCTGGTGACAACAGCAGAAATGCACTTCTTCCCATGGCAAGTAACTTTTTCAAGTTGCTGTCAGGCTGTAATATTTTTCTCCTCTGTGCAAGAGCATTAAAATGAAAACTCTGGATATATAAATCGGAGTAGGGTGAGTGCACTCCTGTGCCAAGAGGGAACCAAATGAATCCTGGGCATGTTAAAGCTGAGAGGGGCCTCCTGGATCATCCTGGTGTGCCTCCCTTCCCCTGGCCATGAACAGCTGCTGCTGCCACTGGAGCAGAACCCTAAACAGCCCAGGATGGGGAAGGAATGCCAGCCTCTCCCCTCCAGCTGCTCATTAGTGCATTAACATTTTCTACAAGCTATTTCATACAACAGTCTACTTCCTATTTACTTCTCTATGCCTCTCTGCTTTTTCCTGGACCTTATCAACTACTCACATCATCACCTCTACATTCACAGTGAACTTTCCCTACCTAGGTTATTGTCAGACTGACCTTCCCTCTAGAGGGCCTTTTTCTCCTAATGCATAAAAAGAACTTCCTTTGTTCTGGTTTCCGTCCATTACATCTTTTCAATACCCAATAATTCCTCAGCACCTTGAGAGTCCCTACAGTGCAGGTATTCATACACAAGCACATCCCTCCCTCTCTGCTCCAGCATGGAGGCACACAAGTGACAGCCCTGTGACAAACAGCCAAGCTGAGGAACCACGTGGGAGCCTTTCAGAGCCACCAAGAGGAATTGCCAATCCCCAGTGGCAGCATGTGTGCACACACGGGTGTGCCAAGGCAGAAGCCAAGAGAGCAGCCATTTGCTGCATGACCAACATTCCTCCTGCAGGAATGGCTCTCCTCAGGTGCTTTCAGAGCAGTCAGATGGATCTGCTGGGATACAATTTCATTTATTTCCTCTTCACAGAAACTATCACTCTGGGAGTGAAATAAGGCACATGAGGGGATCCCATCCATCTCTCTGCCATTAGGCCCAGCAGAATAAAGCCTCCTGTTCCCTGAATTTAGCTGCCCAAGCCTTACACAACAGGCTCTCCTTGCTTGCCTGCATCAGCACCTGAGGTTTAGCCATGCCACGCTTCCTCACTGGCTGGACCAGGAGCAGAGACCTGCCAGTGCCCGGCAGGAGCTGCATCCCCTTTCCCTCTAGGTCTGCTCCAGCTGCAGCACCCAAGTTATCCACCACCACTTCCCTGAGGTGGAATTCACCATCCAAACGCGGCCCTGCTTCCTCCTGGTGTAATGGTACCTGTGCTTTCCCTAAAAGGGCTTCGCAGATGTCATCTTGAAAGAAATCTACCACAACACTTTACACTCACAGCTGACTGCATTTCCTGGTTTTCCAAAGGGAAAACTTTTTACCATGTTCCTTCTCTCACCAATCTCCTTGTTACAGCTTTTCAATATCTTCAGACCCTTTACCTGGCATCACCTTTCTGCCTCCTGAACACCAGAGCACCTGCCTAGCAGTTTTCTGATGGATCAGCTGAATGCAGGCTACTTTTTCACATTATGGAAATATATTTCTTACTGAAAGTTTGATCCATTTCCATGTTCATTAAAGAGGGTAACAGCTAGTGCTCTTATCAGTAGCTGCAACTTACACATACCCTGAAACTAACACTGTTAATGCTGGTAGTATAAGCTTAGGAACAGATAAAACTCACCAAAACACGTTGGAAAAACAAAAAAAGTTCAGTAGGTTTGGAAGAAAAGGCTAGCTGAATCCTCAGAGTAACCAATTTCAATATTGCTAAATACAAAGTTCTATCCACTATAAAAACTTCAGACAATGGTCTCCCATTGGGTTTCAGTTTAGTTCAGGTCTGTCATTTTCAAAGACTTCTTTTGCTATAGTTCAAAGCTCCATAAAGTAGGTGCAGAGACGGTAGCACAGCAACCACCACAAAGTGAGTTTAAATACAGAGAAAATGAGCTTTTAGCTTTCTAATAGCAGAGCTTTCATATTCATATCTTCTTGCTGGCTTTGAAACACCTGTTTCTATTTCAGTGACTTGATTCATTCTATCAGTACAGAAAGCTGAATGGCATTACTGAACTGCAATTAAATCAACCTGGTTTATGTGAATATTCTTTGGTCATGGACAAACAGAAAACCGAATTGTCAATGGTGAGGAACTCATTTCATGTCTAAATTAAATTATCATTTCCTTGAAGCAGAAGAAGGGTGGTTCTCTGCATGAAGCAGAATTTGTTCCCCGAGTGGGCGCAAGAATAAATCTACTTCTTCCTGCTGACTCAGGAAAACCAAATAAACCCAAACATTCACCACTGTGATTTCAAAAATCAGTTTTGAGGTTATATATGTGCCCTCTCTGCACAATAATGTGAACTCTGTCAGAACAGCTGAAGGACCAAGAGTTCAGAGTTTTGGCACCTCGGTGACTTTTCCTGTTCACCTGAACTGAGTTTAAAACTGACTGGCCTTGGATTTCCATCTTTGTTTGAAAAGATCTTGGTGCCTGGAGAAGCGGATGTGAAATGCTGATTTAAAGAGCATCTCCAGCTGGTAACATCTGCACGCCTGTGCAGGCACACAGCCTGAAAAACAGTGGATAATAATCAATGAACACTTTTAAACTCCAATTGTGCATCTTTGTTAGGCTTGAAGCCTTTTGCCTTCTCCATTATTTTTTTAATGAGGGTGATTTTTCCTGCTGATGTATTAACTGAAACTATCACCTTGCAAAGAACTTTCCTCTACCAGTGCTAGATGCAAAACCAAAAAGCAAACCTAGGAATGCCTGCCACACTCCAGCACACAAAGCTGCTGCTGCTGCTTTTAATGGCTTAGCCTGAGGGCTTTGCTGCTCTTCCTTTGCTCTGCTAATGGGAAGGACTGGGAGACCTCTTTGAACTAGCTACAGACACCAAAGACTGAATAAACAAGTATTCTTCATCCCATTTCTCTTAAGCGTTTGTCCTGACAGATGTCTTCTCCCTCCTGAGGTGTGGATTATAGTTTGTGTTTCCCTTTTTTTCCCCCTTTAGCCCTTGAAGCATTTCACACCCTGCTGGGCAAATGCCCAGAAGTAATCAGACTGACTGAACACGGGGAAACGAAGACAAAAGAAAAGGCTGGAAGCTACTGTTCTTCTCCCAGCTGGCACCGCCAGCTCCTGAGGGCTCAGCCACCACAGCCCACGTTTGTGACAGTACCTGTACGCTCTGGGTGTGTGCAGCCCTTCCGTCGTGCGGCAGCCTGGAGCTGCAGGCTCAGATATCCACCGCGAGCTCCTGGATCCTCCAGGACAAAGCCAGCTCTCCCTGCTGCTCCCGTGTTGCGCTGCCTGTGGAGCAGGGAGGGAAGGAGAGGCACACAGGTTAGCACAGTGGCAGTGCACGAGCTGCCAGGCGTCACCCATCTGACCCGCACCAAAGAGGAAATCTTAATTTTCAGAACTTCCCATCATGCCACACAAGACACTGAAGCCGTCCAAATCTGGAAGGGATAGCCTGGCATGATGCCTCCCCAGGTCATATCTTACATCAAGAGTTCTTTTCCTCCTGCACAAGGCTCTATATCCTACTTGGACAGATATACAAATATCTATAGAAACTACAGATATTCAATAAGCCATCTTAAATCATAACAGCCAGGCCTCTGTACGACCGTGCTTAACTCCTGCTCAGCTCACGCCATCTCCCCGTTCCTCAGGCATCAGAAACCACTGAAACTCCCGTGTTTTCCTGGGGGCTGCCTGCCTGCAGCTGCCCTCCTCTCACCAACGGGGCCACCTGCCAGGCTCCCCAGGGCACAGCAGCCTCCAAGGGGAGCATTCGTCTGTTTGAGAGGTGAAGGAAAGCCTGGGGAAAAAAAAAGCTCAGCGACACTGTGGCTCTGAAGGTGCAAGAATCATTACCCTGGAGACGTGCAGCTCACCTGGTTCATGCTGAGCACGCTCCCTGCTCGCTTCACCTGAGCGTTCAGCTGGAGAGATCCATTTCCACGCGCTGGGCTGGGTCCGTCTCCGTCCCTGCTGCGAGAAGGTGTTCGGGGGGATGCCGCTGCCCGCTCAGCAGACGCTTCACACACTCTGCCAGCAGCAGGGGCAGCCTTTGAGGCCACACCAGCCTGGCACAGAGTCGCTGAGCCATTCTGACTGTGTTAACAGCACCACTGATGAATCCTCAACCTGAACCCCAAATTCACCAGAGCAGTTCTTCCCCAATTTTCTGCTAACAGCTGTACACTGCAGCTCCTCTGCTGTTTCCCACCTACAGATGTGTGCCAGCACAGGAATATCAGTGTATTTTTTTCCTCCACATCTGTCTGATAACGTTGGCTATAATGTTGACATTGTCACGACTATTAAGTCATCCACGCTAAAATGAAATAAACCTCCTACTTTGAAGCACTAAATTCTCTACCAAAGCAAGTGTCTTACTGCTGTCTGCTTGGCCATACTGGGCAGCTTATTTTCATTCGGACAAATAAAATGAGCTTTTCCAGTACAAAACCCCTCTCCAGCAGCAGAGCACGTACCACGAGTACCTCGGCCAAGAGAAGCGCCCCCGCCAATGCCCGTCAGCGGCCCCCCCGAACCCGCCAGCCCCCCCGAGCCCACAGCCCGGGAGCCCCGCACCGGAAACACCGCGGAAAACCCCGCCGGGGCGGCGCCGCCATCGGGGCGCCGTGCGGGCAGCGCCGCAAGCGGACCGCGAGCCTCGAGTTCCCGGCCCTCTTTGTCGCCGTCTTGGGAAGGTCACCCGAGCCACTCCCGAGACGGCGGCGGCTGCAACTCCTCGGCAGAGTGAGGCGGCTCTGCCACGGCCTGTCGGCGCCCGCCCAACACCCGCCCGCCCGCGGCGCCGCTGAGCCCACAGCCCGCGTGCTCGGCACTGCGTACCTCACGGAAAATCCCGCTGCGGCCTCGGGGTGCCCAACAGCCAGTCTGGGGCACGGACCGCGCGGCTCCTTTCTCCCGCCCCCGTTGCCGCCATCTCGAGAAGGGGTCAAGGCCAAGCGCGTCCCGGCCGAGCCGCTCCCGAGGTCGCGATCGCGCCTGCGCCGCGGCAGAGACGCGTCATGGCCGCCGCCCCCCGGCTGCTGCCGCGCTCTGTGGCGGGCGGGGAAGGCGGGCAGAAAACCAGCTGCGATGCCCTCAAAAAGCCTCTAAAATAAATGCCAAACGCCTGCCTCTTACTCAACAAGAACCAAACAAGCCCCCTTCCTTTAAAACCATATTGAAATATATTTTATATTTCTATTTTTCATATTTACATTTACATGCATATTGATACCGGATATGGATGTGTTAGGCAATTGATATAGTATATTACGTCTATTCCTATTATTGATATTTGTTTATCTTTTCTGTTTTCATAAATATCTTTATATATCGACTGCATATTTCTATACTTAGATTTATATTTATATACCACTTCTATTATTCCAGATAAAAACCCCGTCTCTAAACAAATAAATACAAAAACCTCCTTTCCTTTAAACGACATAGAAATATTTTTATTTATACTTTGTAAAATTACTTTCATATTTATATATATTGTTTCTTTTGACGCATTATATTAATATTTATATACAAGATATATGAAACTCGAAAAACATAATTAAATGATTACTTAAATTATTTACCACATCTACTGCTGCAACTAATTTTTTTCTTAGAGCTTTAAATTTTAAATATATCTGTAAGTATTTAAGACATATTTCTGTACTTACATTTCCACCTTTATACTGTTTGTATTTATAATTTTTATAGTCAAAACCTTGCCAACTGGCAAATAAAAAATCTGCTTTAACTATTTTTATAAAAATATTTCTATTTATTATCTTCATAAGTATGTTTATAATGTGTTAAATATTATATGATAACATATTGATGTACTGTAATTCAAAACATTTTTTATATAGTATTATATTAAAATACTACATATACAGTATTACTTGTATTATGTATTGTATCAATTTTTATTTTTCTATATTTATGAATATTTTCTTTATACAAGTCTGCATATATTTGTCATGCATTTCTATATTTATATTTGGATTGGGGTTTCGTTTCTATTTATAATCTATACTTTTATATAGCTAAAAACATATATAATACCCTGTATTAAAAAATATATCATATGGTAATATATAATGATTTATGTAACATGGATTTTTTTTACATATTTGATCTATATTTAAATTTTAAGTTTTTTATTCCTATTTCTATACATATATTTGTTTTGTTTAATTATCGTTATAGTCCTAATTGTACATTTATAATCCAATTCCTAAATAAAATGACAAAACAAACAGCACCGAATTCCCACCAATATGTTCCAAAACCGTCAAGATACCTCCAAGAGCCAAGCAACTGCCAGCGAAAAAACCACACAACACTCTTTTTGGTAACAATTCTCATCATGACAGGAAAATGGAACCAAAATAAAAGGAAACCCTATAGAGACACACACAGCAAATTACAAAAAGTACTAAAAAAAAGTCAAACCAATTTACTAAACTCCAAACAGTGCCACAGATCCTGAACGTTACTACAAAAAAAAACAAAAAACAAAAAAAAACAACAAAATTCTACCTTTCCACTAACTCAAAGAATAACCAATCCACTGTAAAAATAACTTTAAAAACCGAACTAATTAACGAAATGGAAAAAAATTTAACCACTAAAAACTAAGAAAATAACTACCCAAATAAATACATACTTTAAAAACCCACCATATAAATACCCATGTTCCCAAAAAAAAACCCCCTGATAAACAATACTCAAATACATTAAAAGACAACAACAACAAAAAAAAAGAAAATAAGGAAACCAACAATAAGAATAATCACAAAATGCAAGTAAACTTAAATCTGACACAAAAAAATTATTCCCAACTGAATAAACCCATAGTGCCTCAAGCTATCAAAATAAAAATACCACCTAGAAACAAATACAAAGACTAAAGACAAACGTAACCATAAACAATGTCTCCCAAGTGATCCGTAACCATAAAACATACACTCCAATCAAACAAACCGAATAAATAAAAGCCCTGGAAGACGATAAACACACATGCAATTATCGAGATTAAAAACCCGCCGCTATGAACGACACGACGCTACTTCAAGCCCCACAAAACAAACACTACACCCTCACGCTAATAAAAGCTGCCGCAACAGAATTAAAATCCGAACCGCTGCTTCACGCTACGACCCGTAAAAACCATTGCGCGCCTTTGAAAACACAATACCCCGGCAAAAAAAAAAACAAAAACAAAAAACAAAACAAAAGAAAAACCAAAAAAACACACCACCCAAAATCCGACTACAAAACTGAATCCAAAACAAACCTTTATCATCCCTACCAGCACCGAGAACCGTACCACTCAGGAAGAACACCGTATCCCTTAGCGTACAGCCGCTGCAAACTGAACACAACGATGCAATCAATACCTACAAAGCGTCTCCGAACCACGGCACCGCCGAACTGTGAGCGGCCGAACGCCGCGCTCGCTGCCGGCCCCGGACGGAGCGCGGCTCCCGGCAGGCAAGCGGCTCCTCCGGTGGCGCCTCCGGCACGCGGCGCCGTTCCGGGGAGCCCCGCCCGCTGCCCCTGCCCGCCGGGGCCGGCACCGGGCCCGGGGCTACCGGCGGCGCCCGAGCCCGCGCCCAGACCGGACGGAGCGGCCGGCACCGCCCGGGCCAGCGCAGCAGCGCCCGCGCCGCCTCTGCCGCCCTCGGCCGGCCCGGCCGCGCCAAATCCCCCGTGCGCCCCGGCAGCTGCCCGGGCCGTGCCAGCGGCGCTCCCGAGCGAGAACGTTCCGGGCCGGGCCGCGGGCATGAGCAGCGCCCTCCGATGCAGCGGCACAGCCCCATTGCAGCCCTGCAAACGCTGCCAGAGCTGCGGCTTCCCGCAGCCCAACCCCGAAACTGACGCCGCCGGCGGGGCTCACCTCACTTCAACAAGGGCAAAGAAATGCCTTCTCCCCTTCAGTTTCGTCCCCTACGAGAGCAGAAAAGAAGGGGCGCTCCTCAAATGAAAGCCTTCGACTGATGGGAAAGGGGGATTTCGACCTCCATTCCAACCCTTGAAAAGGAGGGACACCAGGGCTGCCCCCTCCATTTAAACCCGAGGGTGATGAAAATGGGGTGGCTGCCTTCAAATCCAACCCATAATACCACAAGAATACTTTTCCCATTCCCCTTAAAATAGAACGCAGGGATTCCCTGTCACCCCCGGGATACCCGTAACAGCCTGGAAAAGGCAGCTTTTCCTGCAATCAACACCCTTAAAACCACAAGTGAAGAGGGATCCCCTCAGCTCAAACTCAGACAATAAAAGAAGAGTAGCTGCTTCCTTCTCCTTAATTCCTTTTGTCCTCATAAGGTCCACTTTTGTTCCTGGGGATCCGGGGAGGGACTGGCGAGATGAAATTGCAAAGGGGAAGGAGAAAATTCCCCGCTCCAAACCCACATGGGCTCACCTGTTCGGCTGCTGCTCCCCGGCACAAAGATTCGTCCCTCGGCGCCTCCTTTAAGCGATGCTCCACGTATCCAAGCGCGGATCCAGGTGTTCCCCCCGACCCTGTGAGAAGCTCCCGCAGTCCTTCCATGAGACAGCGCCGGGAGCGCCCCATAAACCCCTCCACTCAGCAGCTCCACGCTAAAGGGAGCTGAGGCAAAGCCTCCCCCTAAAACAGCCTCGCCCCGGCAGGAGCGGGCCCCTCATCATCCTCACACTCACACCTGGGCTGCTCCGAGCCCCCACCATCCTCACACTCACACCTGGGCTGCTCCGAGCCCTCATCATCCTCACACTCACACCTGGTGCTATTCCGAGCCCCCATCAAATGCCTTTGCCATTTTAATTCAAAGCGCCAACCCTGCAGTCCACTTCCCAGCCCCACAGTGATATCAGCTGCGCCCCAAGAGTTGCCATGACAGGCGCAGGCAATATTCTAGCATCAACGGGGTATTCAGTCACAAGCTTGCAGCCCCCTTTTCCCACTCCACACATCCTGTTCTACTGTTAGTCGCAATACCCAGCCCCTGCATCCATGTCAAGGCCTACAGTGATCTCGGCGCAAGAACACTCCAGTCCCTTTACCAGCCTTAAGGTCGCTGTGATGTGTTAAGCCGCAACTCTAGTCCCACATAGATTACAAGATCAGGCCCAGTGATTTCAGCCTTTTCAGATCTTGACCCACAAGCTTTATTTCACTGCCAGCTCTCTTCTTCCAGTTCCAGCTCTGTGTTTCTCCAGCTTGAAATGGCAGCATCTTCCCTTGGCTCCAGGTCGGCAACAATTCAGCTCCCGCACGAGCCTCTGGAAGCCCGCCCCACCATCCATCCCTTTACCAACCCCAAGGTTGCTGTGATGTGTTAAGCCGCAACTCCAATCCCATAATGATAACAAGCCCAGGCCCAGTGATTTCAGCTCTTTCAGCTCTTGACCCACAAGCTTTATTTCACCATCTCTGTGCCAGCCCTATAGCTCCTATGTTGTGCGCAGCCCCGATCCCTGACCCGCATTGATGAAAACTCCAGGCGCAGTGATTTCAGCTCTTTCAGCTCTGGACCCACAAGCTTTATTTCACTGCCAGCTCTCTTCTTCCAGCTCTGTGTCCCATTCTGCGATTTGTCCTCAGATCCACAGTGAGAATCCCTTATAGCAGTGACTGTTTCTGCAGCACTGCAGTCCCCACCCCGTCCCCAGTGATTTCAGCTCCAGTCCCACAAGCTTTATTTAACTGCCAGCTCTTCTCTTGCACTTCCTGCTCCACATCTGCACAGTAGTGCCACACAATACTACTTCTGCTTCTCAGGACTGGATCTTTGTTTTAGCTCTGGTTCTTGCGCTCAGATCACAGCCCTTACAGCAATTTCAATTCCAACCATGCAGTTCACCTCCCCGCTCCACAATCCCTATCCCAGCTCCACAGGAGTTTTACACCAAACCCTACCATATTTCTGTCTCCTCCAGCTCTGCTGCCTCAGCTCCAGCTCCTCAGCTTCCTACTGGCTGCAGCTAAAAGCTGCTCATGCTTTTCACTGCACCTTGGGGCTGTTGACAAGGCCACAAATCAGTTACTGCCATCCCTTCAATTTCAATATCTCTAGAAGCTGTCCCATCCACCCACCCACCCCTAAGTGGCAACCCTAAGTGGCATCCCAACTCTGGGGACACTGGAGGCCTGAAGCTCAACATCCACCTTGCCCCTCACCCTGGCTCTCAGCCCAGCACCTGCACAAGGGCCCCCTCACCTCCCCTCAGGCAGCTCCAGGGGCTGGGAATAGCCACTGGACTCCTGCCCCCCATCCCAAAAGGCACTGTCGGGCTGGTTCTCGGGCCCTAGAACCCTCTGAGCCCCCACACCCTCAGCCCCTCGTTGGCACCACGGGGCAGGGGCTGGGAACCCCCAGGCATAACCTGCAGGCCCTGTGCTGCAGCTCCATGCCTTCCTCCCATGGCATTTATCTAGCCTCAGTATTTCCACCACTCCACACGGTTTTGGGCCTGACTCATGCCAAAATCATTATTCCACACCCTGGGGTTTTATATCCCCACTGCTCTCACAACTGGTGTTTCAGCCCCAGTCCCACAACCCTTACCGAGTTAACATGAGACATCTAGTAAAGAAAACAAATCAAACCAAAAAGATGTATTAAAACGGGCAATAATAAAATAACAATTAAGAAAAAAAACATCACAACTAAAACCAAAATAAAGTAATAAAAAACAAAAAGCAAGCTTTATTCTGCGTATTCTGAACATTTCTTTAAATCCAGAAACGGCGAAGCGGCTACTTCCCAGCCCCCAGTGACAGCAGGCGGTCCGTCCGTCCCCCGCCCCCCCCCCGCGCCACTCCAGGCCCCACATCAGCCGCCAGCTACCCGAGCCACGCAGGGCGCGGCAGAAAGAACTGGACACGGCCGGCCCCCAGACACCGCCGCAGGCGCCGCGTCCGTGCTCACCGGCGCTCCCCGGATCAGCTGCCGCGGGGGGCCCGTCCTGGCGCAGCGCCGCTCCTCGGATCGCGCATCCGCAGCTCCCGTCGCTCCCCGCTTCACCGCCCAACTGACGCCATTACCGCCCCAACGCACGCTATTTATGCCCCGCGGGCGGACAGCCAGCCAATCACAACCCGAGGCAGCGCCTGCCGGCTCCACCAATCCCAGCCCGCCCATTCCCGCCGCGCTCGGCCCCGCGACTCCCCGCGGTCCCCTCAAGCGCTGCTCCCGCCGCCGCCATTGCAGTGGCCGCGTCCGTCCGCTCCCCGCCGCCTGCCCGTTTCCCTGGACCAGAACCTGACCCCGACCAGGACCTGAACTGGAAGCTCCCGGCCGCCCTTCCCGTCCGCAACAGCTCCTGCCGAGGCAGCGGCAGCGGGGACGCTGCTCCGCCGGCTCCCAAAGCGGCGGTGGCGGGAGCGGCGCCTCAGACGTACGGGCGAGCGGGGCCAGTCTGAGGGGTCCAGCCGCGACTGAGCGGGCTGAGATTGGCGGGACCGCTTCCGGTTTGAAAGGGCGGCTGTGATTGGACAGGGCCGACGGAGAAAGGCGGGCCGTGATTGGCGGGTTTGGGAGCCGTCAGGCTCTTTCTTTTAAACAATGTTTAAATATATATATCCTTATGTTTTCATATTTATATTCACATTTATATTTAAAATATATAATAATGTATATTGCTTACTTAAACATTTATCTTTATCAATGTCAAGTTATAAAGAAATTTATATTCTATATTGCATCTACTCCAAGCACTTATTTATATATTTTTATACATATTTTTATACATATTTTTATATATTGGTTATATATTTCTGTGTTAAGATTTTTACATCTGTAACAGTTGTATTATTTAAAATAAAAACCCTGCCTCTACTTAAATAAAAGTCAAAAAATTCCCTTTCCTTTAAAATATATCTACCTATTTTTATATTTATATTCTCATTTATAATTCATATTGCCATACAATGTTATTTATAGTCCATATTACAATTCTGAATTTTACTCACATATATTTATAATTAAATTTCTATTCATAGATTAGTAAACTGTCTATATATATATATTATTCATTTCTATATTAAGATTCACAATTTTATAATACTTAAAATATTTCAACAAAAAACCCTGCCTCTAACCAAATAAAAACCAAAGACACCCCTTAATATACACAATATCTGAAATTCTATTTTCCCTCATATCTTCAGTTTTAGTGTATTCAAAAAACAGGCTGCTAGAAAACGAGCTGCATTGCAAAGGACCAAAACTTGCTAAAACTAAGCTCACAGATGTTGCAAAAGCAGGGGAAAAAGACGAGGAGGAAGACAAAAATTGGAGGGGAAGATATGAGGCACATGGCATGGATAATTTAAAAAAAAAGAAAAAGAAAAAAATCTTTCCCAAAGTCAAAGCCATCAAAAGGCATGGCATGCCATCAAGGCCAGGGACAGGCACCAAGGATTCGTCTATTGGTCCGCAGTGAAATCGCAAGATCCCTTTTCTCTTAAGAAAATGAAATTTCATTTCCTTTCGGGAAAGGAAAAGGAATCTTGCAAGCCTAAAAAGAAAGGCTTACAAACACTCTGGAAAGGAGATAGGATCAAATAAAATGCAATTGAAAAAAAACCTCAAAAAAACCAAAAAATCAGGAGTTTTAGTGTCTTCAAAAAATAGGTTGTGAGGAAATCAGCTGCATTGCAAAGGATCAAAACATGCTTAAACGAAGCTCCCAGATGTTGCAAAAGCAGGGGAGAAAGTCAAGGAGGAAGACACAACTTAGGGGGCAAGATATGAGGGACATGGCATGGACACTCCATAAAACAACAAAAAAAGAACAAAATCTTTCCCAAAGTCAAAGCCATCAAAAGGCATGGCATGCCATCAAGGGCAGGGACAGGCACCAAGGATTCCTCTGTTGGTCCCCATTGAAATCGCAAGGTTCCTTTTCCCTTCCCGAAAGGAAATTATATTTTGCATTTCTCTCTAATAACATAAAAATAAACCCACCCCCTTCTTTTTAAAGATACTGTAATTTTTAATTTATACTTTTTATAATTATATTCATATTTTTATTTCATGTTTCTTTTGACTTATTCTATTATTAATTATTTAGAATATAGATAATATTCTAAATTTATATTTAAATGATTATTTAAATCATTTATTATATCCACCGTTGCAACTAATCTTTTCTTATATTCCTAAATTTTATATATCTGTCTGTATTTATCACATTTTTTATACTTAAACTTCTACCTTTATTTTTTTAATATTCATTATTTTTATAGTAAACCCCTGGCTTTTGGCAAATATAAAACCTGCTTTTTTTGAGTATTTTAAAAATATCTTTATTTTTATAATTTTCATATGGATGTAATCGTTTTTTAAATAGTATATGATAACATATTGTTCTGCTGTATTTATAAATATTTTATACATATTTCCTATAACATGTTATAATACTATATATACAGTATTACTTGTATTAATCATTGAATACTATATATACAGTATTACTTGTATCAATCATTGTATCAATTTTTATTTTTCTATAATTATGAATATTTTCTATTTCTATATATGTCTGCATATATTTGTCATACATTTCTGTCTTTATATTTTGATTGTGGTTTCGTTTCTATTTATAATCTCTATTTTTGTATATCTATAAACAAATATAATACCCTACCCTGTATTTAAAAATACTATATCCTAGTGTAATATATAATGATTTACACTACATGGATTTTTTATATATGTATTCGGTCTCTATTCAATTTTAAGTTTTTATTCCGATTTCTATACATATCTTTGTTTTGTTTAATTATAGTTATAATTTTACATTTAAAGTCCAATTCCTAAATAAAATGACGAAACAAACAGCATCGAATTGCCACCAATATCTTCAAAAACATCAAGCTAAAAAACCACACAATGCTCTTTTCCATAACAGTCCTAATCACATCAGAAAAATGGAACCAAAATAAAAGAAAACCCTATAGAAACACGCACAGCAAATCACAAAAACTACTTAGAAAAAAAATCAAACCAATTTACTAAACTCCAAAGAGTTCCACTGACCCTGAACATTATTTAAAAAAAACAACTAAAACACAACCTCTACACTAACTCAAAGAAGAACCAATACTCCGTAGAAATAATTTTAAAAACCGAACTAATTAACGAAGTGGAAAAAAATCTTAACCACTAAAAACTAAGAAAATTCCTACCCAAATAAAAAAACTATTTAAAGAGACCCACCATATAAATACCCACGTTCCCAAAAATTAAACTAATAAACTGCAATCAAATACATCAAAGGACAAAAAAAAAAAAAAAAAACCAACAACAAAAACAAAAAAACCCCACCAAAACCAAAACCAAATAAACTTAAATTTACAACAAAAAAATTACTCCCAACTGAATAAACCAATAGTGCCTCAAGCTATCAAAATAAAAATACCACCTAGAAACAAACACAAAGCCTAAAGACAAACGTAACCATAAACAATGTCTCCCAAATTACCCGTAACCATAAAACATACACTACAATCAAACAAATCAAATAAATAAAAGCTCTGGAAGACGATAAACACACAGGCAATTATCAAGACTTAAAACCCGCTGGTATGAACGACACGGCTCAAGCCCCCCAAAACAAACACTACACACTCACGCTAATAAAAGCCGCCGCAACAGAATTAAAATGCGAACCGCTGCTTCACGCTACGACCCGTAAAAAGCATTGCACGCCGGAGAGCCCCGCCCGCTGCCCCTGCCCGCCGGGGCCGGCACCGGGCCCGGGGCTACCGGCGGCGCCCGAGCCCGGAGCGGACGGAGCGGCCGGCACCGCCCGGGCCGGCGCAGCAGCGCCCGCGCCGCCTCTGCCGCCCTCGGCCGGCCCGGCACGGCTCCCCTCGGCTCCGCACGGCTCCGCCACTGCCGCCCTCGGCCGGCCCGGCCGCGCCAAATCCCCCGTGCGCCCCGGCAGCTGCCCGGGCCGTGCCAGCGGCGCTCCCGAGCGAGAACGTTCCGGGCCGGGCCGCGGGCACGAGCAGCGCCCTCCGATGCAGCGGCACAGCCCCATTGCAGCCCTGCAAACGCTGCCAGAGCTGCGGCTTCCCGCAGCCCAACCCCGAAACTGACGCCGCCGGCGGGGCTCACCTCACTTCAACAAGGGCAAAGAAATGCCTTCTCCCCTTCAGTTTCGTCCCCTACGAGAGCAGAAAAGAAGGGGCGCTCCTCAAATGAAAGCCTTCGACTGATGGGAAAGGGGGATTTCGACCTCCATTCCAACCCTTGAAAAGGAGGGACACCAGGGCTGCCCCCTCCATTTAAACCCGAGGGTGATGAAAATGGGGTGGCTGCCTTCAAATCAAACCCATAACACCACAAGAATACTTTTCCCATTCCCCTTAAAATAGAACGCAGGGATTCCCTGTCACCCCCGGGATACCCGTAACAGCCTGGAAAAGGCAGCTTTTCCTGCAATCAACACCCTTAAAACCCCAAGTGAAGAGGGATCCCCTCAGCTCAAACGCAGACAATAAAAGAAGAGTAGCTGCTTCCTTCTCCTTAATTCCTTTTGTGCTCATAAGCCCCATTTTTTTTCCTGGGGATCCGGGGAGGGACTGGCGAGATGAAATTGCAAAGGGGAAGGAGAAAATTCCCGGCTCCAAACCCACACGGGCTCACCTGTTCAGCCGCTGCTCCCCGGCACCAAGATTCGTCCCTCGGCGCCTCCTTTAAGCGATGCTCCACGTATCCAAGCGCGGATCCAGGTGTTCCCCCCGACCCTGTGAGAAGCTCTCGCAGTCCTTCCATGAGACAGCGCCGGGAGCGCCCCACAAACCCCTCCACTCAGCAGCTCCACGCTAAAGGGAGCTGAGGCAAAGCCTCCCCCTAAAACAGCCTCGCCCCAGCAGGAGCGGGCCCCCATCATCCTCACACTCACACCTGGGCTGCTCCGAGCCCCCACCATCCTCACACTCACACCTGGGCTGCTCCGAGCCCCCACCATCCTCACACTCACACCTGGGCTGCTCCGAGCCCCCATCATCCTCACAGCTCACACCTGGGCTGCTCCGAGCCCCCATCATCCTCACACTCACACCTGGGCTGCTCCGAGCCCCCATCATCCTCACACTCACACCTGGGCTGCTCCGAGCCCCCACCATCCTCACACTCACACCTGGGCTGCTCCGAGCCCCCACCATCCTCACAGCTCACACCTGGGCTGCTCCGAGCCCCCACCATCCTCACACTCACACCTGGGCTGCTCTGAGCCCCCACCATCCTCACACTCACACCTGGGCTGCTCTGAGCCCCCTATTTTTCATATTTATATTCGCATTTATATTTAGAATTTATATTACTGTACAATAAAAATTATATTGTATATTGCATCTCTTCATGTTACTTACATAGATTTCTATTTCTATTCATAGTTTGATATTATATCTTTATATCTCTATATATTTATTATATATTTCTGTATGTCGATTTACATTTCTATAGTACTTATATTATTTAAAATAAAACCCCTGCCTCTAACGAAATAAAAAGCAAAGACACCCCTTTATTTAAACCCCATTTAAAATTTTAAAATTAATTTTGTTTGTCATAATTCTATTCACATCTATATTTGTAATTTTCATTTGTTTTATTTATAGATATTATATATATTGGAGAGAATACCTTTTTATATAATAATAGATATATTCTTTTGACACAATATATTTTTAACTTATATTTATATATATTACATATTTATTGATATCGACATATATATGATATATTTGGATTTCTATTTTTATATTTTTTATTAAATCTCCAGCCTATACCCCAATAAAAGCCAAACAATCCCCAATTTATTTAAACTGTATTTAAACATAAATCCTGTCACAGCTGCATTGCACAGCAGTGCCCCAAGCGAATCTGACACTTGTTCATCTCCTGGACCTGAAACTGAACCCGCTCACCTTGATCGCACCTGGCAGAACCGTTTTCGTACCTTTTTCTGGCATTTCTTGTTTTTTTTTCTTGAGTTTTTGTGGCCTTTATTGCCTCTCTTTCTTGCCTTGTTTCTTGGGGCTTTTACTCCCTTTTTCCTTGATTTTTTTCTGGCATTTCTTGGGTTTTTTCTTTGTTTCTTCTTGCCCATCTTGGTGTTTTTTCTGGTTTTATCTTGCCCCCTCCTTGGGTTTTTTTTTTCTTTTTGTTTTTTTTTTTTTCTGGATTTTTTCTTCCCCATCTTGGTTTTTTGTTCTGATTTTATTTCTTGCCCATCTTGGGGTTTTTCCCTGGTCTGTTTTCAGGGATTTTTCTTGCCCATCTTGGGGTTCTCTTCTGGGCGTTTTCTTGCCCATCGTGTTGTTGTTGTTGTTTGGGTTTTTTTGTTTGTTTGTTTTTGGTTTTGGTTTTTTTTTCCTGTTTTTTTTCTTTTTCTGTGGTATTTCTGGGATTTTTCTTGCCCATCTTGGTTTTTTTTGGGGGGGGTTTTCTCACCCATCTCGAGTTTTTTTTCTGTGGGTTTGTTTTTTGTTGGTTTTTTTTTTTCTTTATCTTTTTTTTTTTTTCCCTTGGTTTCTCCTTGCCCTCCTGGTTTTTGATTTTTTTTTTGTCTGTCTTCCTTCCTTCCTCCCTTCCTGTCCTTCCTTCTTTCTTCCTTTCAGTTCCTTTCCTTATTTTCTTTTTTTCTTTTTCTTTCTTACTTTCTTTCTTTCTTTCCCTGTATTTCTAATCTTGGTTTTCCTTTCTAGCTTTAGAATAAAAAAGCAGCAGTAGTAACTTTCAGGCTACCTGGGAGTAAAAAAAACTCCAAAACGAAACTGATTTAAAGAAAACTATTTATTCCCTGGGAGCCTGAAATTTTCTACTGCTGCACATGACATAGAGCTTTTAATTCTTCTTATAGAGAGTTGATATTTTCTACTTTCTTTATACAGCGCCCCCTGCCGTCTGTCCCGGAGCACTTCAGGCACAGCGATCCCTGCCGCCTGCACAGGCGCACTGCAGGCACAGCGATCCCTGCCGTCTGCACAGGCGCACTGCAGGCACAGCGATCCCTGCCGTCTGCACAGGCGCACTGCAGGCACAGCGCTGCGGCGTTGTTCGGTTCTGTTGAATGAAACTCGGCTGAATTCGGCTTGGTTCGGCTCTTGGTCTAAAGTCGTTTCGGTTCGGCTCTTCGGCCGAACTCGGCATGGTTCGGCTAAACTCGGTCATATTGGGCACATTGGTCTAAATGCGGCCAGTGCCGGCTACACTCGGCTATCGGTTCCAGTCGGCTATCATGGTCTCTTGGTGTAAACTGGGCTATTTTCGGCCGCCCTGGGCTCTTCGGTTCAAGTCGGCTGTTTTCGGCCACCCTCGGCTCTTCGGGTAAACTCGGCTGTTTCCGGCCACACTCGGCTCTTCGGCTCTTAGGAACAATTCGGCCCGGCTCGGCTCCCTCAGGGCGGGAAGGCGGCCGTCAGAGGACCCCGGCACAGCGAGGCGTTTAACCCAGATGCCTGGCACAAACCCGCCAAAATACGCCCGCCCGCGGTGCCGCTGAGCCCACAGCATGTGTCGGGTACACATGAAATGCCACAGAAAAATCCGTCGGGGCCGCCATGACGTCGGTATTCCATGCAGGCAGTCCACTTACACCCATCCCGGTCCTCCACTTCCCCGCCCTTTTCGCCGCCATGCTGAGAAGGTCAATTAAAAGTCCGCGACATCCGCGACGCGCCACTCCCAAGGTGGCGGCCTCTCGGTGCAGGGCTGCAGTACCGCGCTCTGCCCACAAGGCGGCAGCACTGCCGCACGCCCCAGCCGGGGGCGCAGCGCGCCTCGGGGCTGCGGGCAGGGAAGGCGGCGAAAAAGAACAGGGGCGGCCCCCGCCGAAAACTGCTCGGAAATAAATGCCCCAAAACAACGGGGAAGAGGAAAAATAAACTTCTGCCTCTAATCTAATAGGATAAAAGACAAAACAAAACAAAACACAACACAAAAAAAAAAAAAAAACCCAAACAATTTCTTTTAAAAAATATTTAGGTATTTTTTAAAATATTTTTTCATATTAATATTCACATTTCTATTTACAATGTATATTGATGTACACTGTCCATTTATACATTTCTTTTTATAAATACATTTCTATTCCATATTGCATATATCCCTAAAACTTAAATTTATTTGTGTATTTTTATACATATTTTTACATAATAAGTATATATTTCTGTTATGATTTTTACTCCTGTAACACTTGGATTATTTAAAATAAAACCTTTGCCTCCATCCAAATTAAAGCCAAAAACAACCCTTTTCTTCTCAACTGTATTTAAATATTTTTTAAAATTCTATTTTTCAGGTTCATATTCACATTTACATTTAAAATGTATACTTATGTATACTGTTATTTGCATTCTTCATTACATCTCATCCTATTATTTGTTTTTCTTTATATTTTGTGTTTATATATATATTTAGATCTTGATTGTATATCTCAATATTTAGAAATATATGACAATAATATCTACATTCATATTGTTTAAAATAAAAACCCTGCCTCTAACACAATAAGAATAAAAAAACCCACAACCCTTTGTTTTAAACAATATTTAAATAGATTTTATCCTAATGTTCAATGTTTATGTTCATATTTGTATTTATAATGTATATTAATGTATATTGCTTACTTATACATTTATCTTTACCAATGTCAAGTTAGAAATAAATTTATATTCTATATTACATCTGATGGGAGTAGTTATTTATATTTTTTATATATTTTTATTCATATTTTTTATATTTGATTAAATGTTTCTGCGTCAAGATTTTTACTTCTGGAAGACATATATTATTCAAAATAAAACCCCTGCCTCTACTTAAGTAAAAGCCAAAACATTCCATTTCTTTTAAACTATATTTACATATTTTGATATTTATATTCCCATTTATAATTTATATTGCCATATAATGTTATATATATTCTATACTACAACTCTTCATATTACTTACATATATTTATATATAAATTTATATTCATACTTTAGCAATTTCTCTTTATATATTTATTATATATTTCTATCTTAAAATCCACATTTCTATATTACTTATATTACTTAAAATAAAACTC
Source organism: Melozone crissalis (assembly GCF_028551555.1). Taxonomy (NCBI): domain Eukaryota; kingdom Metazoa; phylum Chordata; class Aves; order Passeriformes; family Passerellidae; genus Melozone; species Melozone crissalis. The sequence goes on from NW_026535858.1 coordinate 189,266, forward strand.
CTGCCTCTAACCAAATAAAAACCAAGGACACCCCTTTATTTGAACCAGATTTAAAATTTAGGAAGTAAATTTATTTTTCAAAATTATAATGATATTTATATGGATATTTTTATTTATTTTATTCATAGATATTATATATATTAGAGAGAATACCTTCTAATATAATAATAGATATATATTTTCTGTATTATATATTTTTTTACTTATATTTATTTAAATTAAATAAATATATACAAATATATATACAAAAACAATCTGATAAGAGACTAAGAACTTTTTCAACAGATAACCACAGTACTAATTTCAGACTTGGAAAAATATTTAGGCGTAATCACTACCACAAAATTAACCCAAAGTAGAAAAATTACCAGAAAACCAACAAAACGAGCTAAACTCATTTCTGAGCACCACAGTCCTTCCTCACTCACAATATGCAATTAATTCTCTCCTGCCATTTACATCCCCAGCATCATCCCATGCTGAGCATTCCTGGCACCAGAAGTCACTCGGAGCCAATTAACATCCAGCTTTCCCTTCCTCAGGACTGTGTGCTTTCTGTGTCTTTATGCACACAAGGAGCAGCTGTCAGACCCACCTCTCAGCAGCCTAACGAGCACCCAGATGTTCTCTCCAGGTTCAGGGGCTGCTCACAGTGAGGCAGCTTTCAATCCAGCCAGGATTGCCTCGCTTCTTCCCTGGCAGTAGCCTTGCACAATTACCTCAGCTGGAAGTCAGACCCCACTCCCTGAATTCTCATCTCCGCCTTTAAGTAATGCGTTGTGTGGAAGACTGTGCAGCAGTTTCTGAAAGAAAGTGACTTCAGGAGAAATGGGAAATTCATGGTCTCCAGTTTCTCAGTTAGTTGGTGAGTGTCAGGGGTCATCTAATAACAGCACCATCAACAGTTTCAGCACTACCTCTGTGCAACCAACACTTGTTAGGACATGAAGTGCAGTGCTGTCATGGCTAAAGTGAAGAGAAGTGCTGTCACGGCTAAACGCTTTCAGGGATCAGGGACATGGGGAGGAAGCAGGAAGGCAGGAGATCAGGAGTTTCACAGTGCCTCTCACCATAGCTCTATGCCAAGTACTTGACACTGGCAGGGGTCCGTGCACAAATCACAAACAGGGCAGGGCTGCTGGGAACATCCTTGAGCCGTTTGATTTTCCAGCATCAGCCTCATTCCATGGTTATGGCAATGGGAAGATGCCACCAGCTCACATCCCAGGCAGCAGACCAAGAACTCAATGTCACAACTCACTTTATCAGTTTTTTGCCCAATCACACAAAGCAAAAGCACATTGACAGTAGCTCTATCCAACCACTGTAAGCACAGGCACCTTTGGTTAAACAATGCTTGCTTATTTCAAATACAATACCTGCTTGTGAGCCTTAAACACAATGCACAGAGCTCCAGTATTAAGCCTAGAACTTCCTAATATCTTGCTAGATAAACTTCCTGTAGCTTAGGGAGTTATTCTAGGCGAGTGTTAATACACAGACCATTGTTCTATTTGTCCTTGCTTTTCCACAGTTTAAATAGTTTTTCTGCTGACCAATCTCATGGCTGCTGCTCAGCTCTGATCACAGTTCTGCTGTCTCTGAGGCCTGCCTTTTGCAGCTTTCCCAAACCCCTCTGATTTTACACATTCCCACAGTACTCAGTGCTGGATGAACCCTAGTGCAGAAACAGAGGAAGCAGGATTTAGAGTGAGTCTACTCACCCAAAGTACTGGGAAAGAAACTCCCTATCAGATGAGTTCTGCAGACCACAGACAGGAGCAAATGCAGTTACAATGGGTTACGCCTGAGAACTGTGCTCACATGCAGTTTCCCTGGGGGGTTTTGGCCCTGCTAGCAAACGTCACCCTTGGAAGCACATGAGCAGAAACAGATGGGTCCCCCAGCGAGCGCCTTGATAAGATAACCCTCACAAAAAAACCATTCCATCCCCTGTGGTAAACTATAACTGCTGAACTGCCAGCTGATGGCATTGCTGCCCCAGGGCTCTGTGTTTGTAACTCTGCACACGTTGGGAGCGAGAGCAGCTGAGCTGACACCTTTCTATGGGGAAGAGCCTTCAGTTTGCACGTCCTTTTCAACCACTCCAAGCAAAGACACCGGCCCAGGGTTACAAGGAATAACAGCTGTGGAACTTCTCCTTGAAAATGCTACAGCTGAAATAAAGCTGCCAAGGTGTGCTGATATGGGCCATTCTTGTTTCTCACACAGAACCTGTCACAAAACTGAATGCTGCAACAGGAGCAGACAGCATGCCAAGTAGGCACTGCTGATCTGAAATGCATCCAAAATAACTAAACCTCCTGAGCCTGGAAATCCCGGCTTGAAATTCCATTACAATAAACTTTCCAGCACTGGCACTCTGGGATTTGGAAAGTAGAGTCTGTTCTCTTGGTCTTGTTAATTCCTTGATTTATCCTCACTTTTGTGTTCAGCCCCAAATAAGTCAGATTCTACTCAATTACAGTCTGAACTGGACAATATTTCCCTACTCAGCTGAGTGGTGTTCCATCACAGTGAAATAAAAAAAAAAGGCTACAAAGATGCAGCACAGGTCTTTTCTTTCCTTAGCTTGCTATGCCTACATTTTTATTACTACTCCGTTTTCCTAGAAACCTACTTAGACTGGGAGAATACTACCAGTTACCTGCCTATCTGTGAAAGTTATCACAAAACCCAGAAGAAATAATCCAGATTAGGACCAAAACCAGCCCCCCCCAAAATTGCCACATCTGCAGAAGAGAATTCCACCAATAAGCCTGTTCTGGGGCAGATATAGCAGGCAGAATTTTTTTCCAAGCAAAATACAGCTGGACCTTGACTAATCCTTCACATTGAAATGAAGTTGTATTTTTGTACCTGGGAAAACTCTAATAAGTATAGTCAAAGAAACTATTCTGATAGAGAAGGGAAATACCTCCTTTATTCACATGTTAAAAAGTCTTGGATTGGTTCCTCAACATTTTGGAATTCACTTCCAGTTTTCTTGCCCAGCACAGCAATCACTGCCAGTCTCAGTCACAGGTGCATTGACAGAATCCTAAAAGATGCTGAGGACCAGTCCTAAATTCATTTATGAGTTCAGTTCTGTTATCAGAAGGATAGCATCAGTTTTCTTTGTCCCTATCTAGTTTTCTTCCTCGATTTTCAATTTCCCAGAAGGGAAGCCCGAGACTCCCACATTTGTCCTTTCCTTACTGGAAGCCTCCTCAGGGAAGATGAGGCATTATCAGATGTCATTGCTTTCCTTGTCCTGGGGACTCTCAAACACCACCACAGTCTGATTACTTGTTTAGAGACAAAACCATTTGAATTAGTGCTAGGAACCTTGTCCCACCTCTATTGGACCTCTATTTCTGCTTCTCTTGTGTTTTTATTTCACCAGACTGCAACTTGTTCAGATTTGTTTGTCAGCAAACCTGGCATGTCAAAAAATTGTTCAACTGAGAAGTTCCATCTCAAAGTGCTTAGGCTATCAGATAACCCAGGCAATGTTTTACTCACACCCTGATAGTTAAAATTATTAAACTTGCATCCCACCTAGCATGTTGACACAGCATTACCAGGAAACAAAGTTCATTTTGTCTACACATGCAAAAATCATGAGGTGAAAGACGTGGCAGAGCATTTTGACTGATACAGCAAAGTTCTTACGACATAAAGTAGTGTGTGTGGTTTTCCTGGTTTTTTTTGTTGTTGCTGTATCTTTATTTTTTTAAATAATACACAAAATTCAGTCATTTGAGAAAATCATCAAAGAGTAATTGCCACACCAGCGCTATTTAGCATGTTCCTTTCTCCTTTTTTCCCTGACTGAAACCCACATCAAGTAATTACATGCAATTAAACATATTCTTTCCAATGCTTTTGCCTTGTTTTCTTTTTTCATTTCACTACAATTACTGTGAATTCTCTTTTACTCATCAACTTGCACTTTTCAAGCAAATTTTCATGCATTTTATGCATCAAAAGGGCCAATACCTCAAAGAGGAGGATCTTTGTAGCCTGCCCTGATGGAGGGCCATTTCATCCAAATCTCATCATTTTCATCCAAATCTGTTCTGCGCCTCATCAAGGCTCTGATAATGGGCTCTACACAGCAGAAATAGTCAAATTGCAGTTTGAACCAGAGAAATTTTTTTTATTTGCTGCAAAGTAGCAATTACATGAATCTTCAGCTACAAAAGGGAACCTCTCAAACAACAGTGCTGTAAATCAAGCAGTTTGTTCACTTGAGATAGGAACCTAATAAGAGAAAAATATTCTCCAAAAGAATTCATCCCATCATTGAATTTTTAGGCTGTTTGAGATACAGACTGTGTCTGGATGCCTAAGGGGGTCTTAAGAGCTACACAGGCAGTGGTATGGTGCAAATAGCAAACACATGCGAGTCAGCACTGACAGACAGAAAGGGCAGGATCCCTGTCCTTTATCAAATCACTATGGACAGGATCTTCCTTGTCTCAAATATTTTAGGAGCACAAACACTCTTCAGCCTCCATTAAATAACATGGTATTGACTCCTCTCTATGCCAAGGATTGAAGAAACATGCTACAGCCTCACCTAGAGGAGTTATAACAACTCCCAGTCCTATGCACAGGTGACCTGCCCAATTACTAACTAAAACAGATTAATAACAGAAATATAGTCAGAGACCAACAGAACTAATTAACCTTTTTCTACAGAACATCATACTTGTTTCTCATCCTCTCCATGAACCAGTTGCCACCAAAAACATATGGGGAAACCAGAGAGCCTGAAGGAAACCATTCCTCCATGAACTCCATGTTCTTAGCACTCAAAGCTCCAGGGAATTTTCCTTGAGCAGGTAAGGATATGGTGACAATGCACTTTGAGACTATTACTGCATGATGCTCCCAGGCAATCCATTCCAACAGACTGATTCACCTCAGCCCAGCTGAGCACACCACAGGAGCAGAATAACTCTGCTAGAGCTGGTTTCTGTATGGAACAGGCTGATGAGCTCCAGCCACTGTGCTGTGCCCAGTGATTCCAGCTCACCTCTCTGAATTTCTGCTGAAATGGGAGGGCAGGTTGCCAACACAGGCTGGGATTAGACAGAAGGCAGCACTGGAATCAGCTGGGGGCTCAGGACTCAGGAGCTCCCCACCTGAGAGCTCACATGTGTTTTGTTCTGCTGAAAATCCAATTTTGTCACTGGTCTGGAAAGAGAAGTGTTCTTGAATCATTTTCATCTGAGAAGCAGTTGAAAATATGTATAGAAATATATAGTATACATAGAAATATATGTTATATAGAATATATACTTTACATATAATATTATATCTATTATTATATATAATCACATATTTTATATATTATATATTATTAATATATATTATATCTAATTCTATATATCTAGAGCTATATCTAGAGCTATATCTAGAGCTATGTGTTAAACCATCCATTTTTGCCTGAACATCAGTTCCCTGTCTGAAGTTAAAATCATGAACAGTGAACATGTTATGGACAGTGGAAGCTGAAAGCCAAACTAATTTACAGATGGATCCTGAAAACTCAGCAGAGTTAGACTACTGAAGTCAAAAGGCTCCAATATTTTATTTTCTATTTTAACCTAAAAAGGATTGTCTGGTGACATTTCAGGTTCAAATTGAGGTTGGGATAACAATTAAAATTGTAGAAGTAAAATGCCACAAGCTCTGTACATGACTGGAATCAACTTAGTCCACACAGCTATGAAGGTAATCAATTCCTAATGTTGTTTCCTGTGAGTACAATGAATTGTATAAACATAAATGCTCAAAAGTTAAGTTTATGTTTGGATTCTTCAAAACACAAACTTTTAGGGATGATAAAAACGCCTGGCTTTTCCTTCTTCCTCAGAGAATTCTCAGCTGGTATTTTGCTTTGACAATTTATGCTTCTATTCTGAATCTGAAAATAATCATCAGTAACTCAAACGGGCATAGGAAATTACATTATTTTTTCCCAGCCAACCCATGATACCACTGCACAGTTTTGTGAGGGAAAGTTTCATTTGCCTTCCAGCCATCAGGCACTGGCCAGCATTCAAGCAAGCACATCCATTCAGGTGAAGGACCGGCTTGTGGCATGACTGAGCAGCCAAATTCAATTCATCCTTGGAGTGAACCCAATTAATATTTGTAAATAGAATATATACTTTATATATAGTATTATATATATTATATAGAATTATATATTTTATCTATTATATACTATGAATATATATTATACATAATTCTATATAAAATAGAACCATACCTAGAAGTGTATTCAGAACCATACTTAACACATATACAGAACATATACAGAACATACATGGAACTATATATGGAATTTATCTAGAACATTCTGGAACGTACCTAGAACTGTATCTAGAACACAGCTGGAAAATACATAGAAATGTATCCAGAACACACACAGAACATAATCCAGAACGCACCTAGAACCTAGTCTAGTGGAACGTACCTAGAACTGTATCTAGAACACAGCTGGAAAATACCTAGAAATGTATCCAGAACACACACAGAACATAATCCAGAACGCACCTAGAACCTAGTCTAGAACGTAGTCTAGAAAGCGGTCTAGAACATACCTAGAACGTAGGCCAGAACATACCGAGAACGTAGTCTAGAACGCACCTGGAATGCAGACTAGAACATACCTAGAACGCAGTCTAGAACATACCTAGAAGGCAGTCTAGAACCTACCTAGAACGCAGTCTAGAACCTTTTACGACAGTCGCGCTTTACGGCACCTTTTACGACAGTTGCGCTTTACGGCCGGCTTTACGACAGTCGCGCTTTACGGCACCTTTTACGACAGTCGGGCTTTACGGCCGGTTTTTCGACAGTCGCACTTTACGGCCGGTTTTACGACAGTCGCGCTTTACGACACCTTTTACGACAGTCGCGCTTTACGGCCGGTTTTACGACAGTCGCGCTTTACGACACCTCTTACGACAGTCGCGCTTTACGGCACCTTTTACGACAGTCGCGCTTTACGACAGGGTTTACGACAGTCGCGCTTTACGACACCTTTTACGACAGTCGCGCTTTACGGCCGGTTTTACGACAGTCGCGCTTTACGGCACCTTTTACGACAGTCGCGCTTTACGACCGGTTTTACGACAGTCGCGCTTTACGGCCGGTTTTACGACAGTCGCGATTTACGACCGGTTTTACGACAGTCGCGCTTTACGACACCTTTTACGACAGTCGCGCTTTACGACCGGTTTTACGACAGTCGCGCTGTACGACAACTTTTACGACAGTCGCGCTTTACGGCCGGGTTTACGACAGTCGCGCTTTACGACACCTTTTACGACAGTCGCGCTTTACGACACCTTTTACGACAGTCGCGCTTTACGGCCGGTTTTACGACAGTCGCGCTTTACGACAGGGTTTACGACAGTCGCGCTTTACGACAGGGTTTACGACAGTCGCGCTTTACGGCCGGTTTTACGACAGTCGCGCTTTACGATCGGTTTTACGACAGTCGCGCTTTACGGTCGGTTTTACGACAGTCGCGTTTTACGACCGGTTTTACGACAGTCGCGCTTTACGACACCTTTTACGACAGTCGCGCTTTACGGCCGGTTTTACGACAGTCGCGCTTTACGACACCTTTTACGACAGTCGCGCTTTACGGCACCTTTTACGACAGTCGCGCTTTACGGCCGGTTTTACGACAGTCGCGCCCTACGGCCGGTTTTACGACAGTCGCGCTTTACGGCCGGTTTTACGACAGTCGCGCTTTACGACACCTTTTACGACAGTCGCGCTTTACGACACCTTTTACGACAGTCGCACTTTACGGCGCCTTTTACGACAGTCGCGCTTTACGGCAGCTGTTACGACAGTTGCGCTTTACGACCGGTTTTACGACAGTCGCTTTTACGGCAGCTGTTACGACAGTCGCGCTTTACGGCCGGGTTTACGACAGTCGCGCTTTACGGCAGCTGTTACGACAGTCGCGCTTTACGGCCGGGTTTACGACAGTCGCGCTTTACGGCCGGTTTTACGACAGTCGCGCTTTACGGCCGGTTTTACGACAGTCGCGCGTTACGACACCTTTTACGGCAGTCGCGCTTTACGGCCGGTTTTACGACAGTCGCGATTTACGACACCTTTTACGACAGTCGCGCTTTACGGCACCTTTTACGACAGTCGCGCTTTACGGCACCTTTTACGACAGTCGCGCCCTACGGCCGGTTTTACGACAGTCGCGCTTTACGGCCGGTTTTACGACAGTCGCGCTTTACGACACCTTTTACGACAGTCGGGCTTTACGGCACCTTTTACGACAGTCGCGCTTTACGACCGGTTTTACGACAGTCGCGCTTTACGGCAGCTGTTACGACAGTCGCGCTTTACGGCCGGGTTTACGACAGTCGCGCTTTACGGCCGGGTTTACGACAGTCGCGCTTTACGACCGGTTTTACGACAGTCGCGCTTTACGGCCGGTTTTACGACAGTCGCGCGTTACGACACCTTTTACGGCAGTCGCGCTTTACGGCCGGTTTTACGACAGTCGCGATTTACGACACCTTTGACGACAGTCGCGCCTTACGGCCGGTTTTATGACAGTCGCGCTTTACGGCATCTTTTACGACAGTAGCACTTTACGGCCGGTTTTACGACAGTCGCGCTTTACGACACCTTTTACGACAGTCGCGCTTTACGACCGGTTTTACGACAGTCGCGCTTTACGGTACCTTTTACGACAGTCGGGCTTTACGGCACCTTTTACGACAGTCGCGCTTTACGGCCGGTTTTACGACAGTCGCGCTTTACGGCCGGTTTTACGACAGTCGCGATTTACGACACCTTTGACTACAGTCGCGCCTTACGGCCGGTTTTACGACAGTCGCGCTTTACGACACCTTTTACGACAGTCGCGCTTTGCGGCACCTTTTACGACAGTCGCGCTTTACGGCCGGTTTTACGACAGTCGCGCTTTACGGCACCTTTTACGACAGGTTTTTCTTGCCCATCTTGAGGTTTTTTCCTGTGTTTTTTTCTGGGATTCTTCTTGCCCATCTTGGGGTTTTTTTCCTTGGCTTTCGTTGGGTGTGTTCCAAGTTTTTTCTTGCCCATCTTGGAGTTTTTTTCGGTGATTTTTCTGGGTTTCTTGTTTATCTTTTCCTTGCCCATCTTGTTTTTTTTTTCCTGAGTCTTTCTCTTGCCCATCTTGTTTTTTTTTTCCCTGGGTTTTCTTGCCCATGTTGGGTTTTTTTCCTTGTTTTTTTTTGGATTTTTCTTGCCCGTCTTGGGGTTTTTTAGCTTTTTTTCCTGGGTTTCCTCTAGCTCCTCTTGAGGTTTTTTCCCTGGGATTGTTCTGGGTTTTCTCTTGAATTTTTCTTGCCCATCTTGAAGTTTTTTTCCTGGGTTTTTGTGGGGTTTTTTTGTTGCCCATCTTGGGGTTTTTCCTGCATTTTTTCTGGGTTTTTCTTGCCCATCACGGGCTTTTTTACTGAGTTTTTTGGGTCTTTTCTAGCTTATCTTGGGGTATTTTTCTGGGTTTTTACTAGGCCGGGACCAAAAAAAAAATAAAAACAACAGCCAGGGTGGGAGGCAGCTGGGGATTTTTTATTCTCAATTTAACAACGAGTTGCAAAACTTGAAAAGCAAAAGTCATATACACAAGGTTAAATCCAGTGAGCATGCACTCACACACGCAGAGATGAGCAGATAGACACAGCCACGTGCTCTCACACACACTCACACACTCCTTCCACTTACATGCTCGCTGCGGCCCTTACCTGAGATGCTGAAGAAGGTGCTTTGACTCATCTTCTGGCTGCCGCTCCTTGAGGTAAATGGCAGATCCTGGGGAAATCAGCAGCCTCGGGGACCTTATACGACAGGAAGGATCAACAAGTGGCTATCTGACAGCTAGGACTTGTCCCCACTCTGGACTGATAAATTTTCTACCCAAAATCCCACAAAACACAGATGAACAGTAAAGTTGTTATAACTGTTCCACCTAACTGTGACTACAGGCCAGGGCAGGCCAGCTCCGATCAGAAGTGGTACAGTGTAAGTACACACAATATAAGCTGACGCATACAGTGCAAGTGTACATAGAGTGTAAGTACACACAATATAAGGCAACATGCTTACATACAGTGTAAGTACAGACAATATAAGGCAATGCACTTACATACAGTATAAGCCAGCATAGGTACATGCAATGTAAGTACATACAGTATAAGCCAACATAGGTACACACAATATAAACCAACACAGGTACATGCAATATAAGTACATACAGTATAAGCCAACATAGGAACATACAATATAAACCACAACTTAAGGTAACTCTCTGGAAGATTACTGATTGAGCCCTATACCCTTGGAGAAGATGGAACCTATAGAACTACTGCAGTCACGTGAGGAGGGTGTAAGATGCTCCCTCTAGAAGTCCAAGAAAATGGAAAAAAAGGCACTACCAAAGCTGGTAGTGAGAAGGAAGATGGATGAGAACATCTTGTCCCTGTGAGACATTCCTGTCTCAACGAATAAAAATGTAAAGATGCTGGAATAAGGGATATCTGGAAAGGAATGTGAGTAGAACATGGCCTATATGGCACAGAAGAGTGCCGATAAAGCATCGAGATGTAACAAAGGCCTGTGACGTGGAAGACAATGGACACAGACTATGTAACACAGACACCATAACATAGACACAGATGACATAACACAGAGACAAGTTGCTACTGCTTGGCACTTTCCCCTTAGGGACCCGAGAGTCCTAGCACAAGACAAGCCAGAGGCCAATGAGGCCAAGGGAAAGGAAGCCGTATGATGACACCACGTGATGATGAAATGTAACTCATTAAAGGAAGTTAGGGCCAAAGCAGTTAAGAGAATGCCCAAGAGGCTCAGCAAGCCTAGAGAAGGAAGCGGACTGCCGGGTGACCGCGGCTATAGCTCCGGACCTGAAGGCGAGCTCCTCGGGGGAAAGAGCCGTGACGACATCGAGTCGAGGAAGGCAGATGACGCAAAGTTCATGAGAATGTGGAGATGGGTCGGAACTGCCCTGCCCAGCAAAGGCTCTGGTGAGGCTGAGGAGAAACCCTCTCCCTTTACTTCCAGGGAGCCCGTCCCACTACAGGCCTCTCCGCTAAGCTGACATCAGATTGCCTCCTGTGATAGGAAAGGCTTCTCCCCTTCTCCCAACCACTGGCCCTGACATTTAGCTTTTGGAAGACGAGCGGACAAAAGCCATCATCGGTCAGACAGGGACATTGAGATGTTCTCAATGTGTGTGCTTCGGTGCTGCCGCTTCCAAGCTGTGGCTACGAGCCTCCCCAGGGTACCTAAGGCAAAACAGAAAAGGTGACTACTGCCCTCAAAAACAGTAATCCCCGGGAGTCCTCTGCATCACTGCCCCAGCTCACCTCAAGTCTTGATTTGACTCCAGAGGCTGCCCAGAAGGTACCTGCAAAAAGAAAACGGACACGCCCAGCATGCTGCTGCATAACGCTCGCCTATGAGTCAGCCTGCATAAACCCCGAGTCACCTGCCCTCCTCTGTTCCTTGGCATGCCTAGGGCAGCGACAGCACCTGCAAAGAAACAAAGCAGAAAAGCACGCTCAGATACTGTGAAAACACAACCTCCCAACCCTGACAAGTATGCCACACCAATACCTTAAGCTTGCACCCACCTGGCATGGGCATGCTGGGCAAGGATAGATGGCAAGCAGAAAATCTAAAATAAAAATAGGAATAATACATACTTAGAGCAGCACCAAAAACTGAGACCTCAGAAATAACAATAGCTTCGGTACCCTACTCAATGCTCACCTTGCCCACTCAGCCTTGACACCTGCTCTCTGCCTTGACTCAAATAAAGACAAAGAGCAGAGCTGAAACAGCCACCATTTATGCTTCCTCTACAGAGACAAACAGTGAATGACCTGCACGGGGGAATCCCCTCACCCAGGATGGGTGGCTCTGCCCTGGATTTTATCCTTCTGCAACTAAAAGAAAGTCAGGATGAAAGTCAAAGGGCGGCAGGATACCTTATGGGCTCCAGATATCCTGCGTCCATCTACAAATCCCATCTAGAGCCCACCTGCACCCCACATTACAAATTCCAAGTCCCCGGGACTTCTCCTATTGCACCAGGCTATGCAGCAGGGCAGAGCAGCCCCGGCACAAATGTGTGCTGACACCTGTGACACAGGACAGACAGGATGTGACAAACAAAGGGCACAAGACACAGACAGAAATCTCTTTGCAAGGAAAACGGCTGCCAGGACTGAGAGAATGCAAAAGGAGATGACCGAGCCGAGACCGATGGTGAGCTGATGAGGCTCAGAGAACCCTGGAGGAAGAAGATGCTAACTGAAGGATCTTTTCCAAGAACTGCAAAGATTGATGCCTAGCAATCCTATGGTCAGAATCCTCTGCCTAACCTCACATTCTTACAAGTCCTAGTCCACCATAATGGATCCAGGTGGGGCATAGCTGTCCATACAGCTCAGAACAAGACCTGACAAGACATCTGACTGGACGCTTCCAAAGAGAGATGGAAGTCTGACACCTGTCTGAGCTCCCGAGTCAAAAGTTCTATGGCCTGGGTGCCAGGCCAAGGAATGCAGAGATCACAGATGCTAACAATGATGCCAAGATTTCTGACAGACCCCTCAAAGGGCTAAGGAATAAGACATGAGATACACAAAAGACAAGTGACATGAGACACACCGGGACTGCTCTGCCCTGCTCCACACCTCAGCACTGTGATCAAAAGTGAGACTTTGCTTTTATGGGGCCTAAGGGGCCACTTCATGAAAAACACCCACCTCCTAAGTGGACTCAAAAACCCCTCCCAGTAATTCCCAAACCAGCACCATGCCTTCATCCCCACTGTGGGTCGTAGCCCTCTACTTATCTCTCAGACATCTGGGGATGCCAGTCTGTGTCAGGTGCAAAGAAAGGCCACCTCATCAGCTGGGAAGGTCCTGCTGGCACAGGGCTGGTGTCTCTCAAACAGCTATATTTAACAAAACCAAACATAAGTGCCTGAGCCTGGCACCACATCGGCCAAAACCCCACCACTCTGCTACTCACCGCGCTCCTAAGACGGCCCGGCACCTCCAAACCCTGACCCTCTGCCTCACATGGAATGCATCTGCACCTGAAAGAAAGTTAGAACACATGTCAAACACCACCAGGGTAACTCACAAGCCGCAAACACCTTATGTCAACCTAGGAACAGCATCTAAAGCCCAAGTACAGCCCACATTACTAATTCAACTCCCCAGGCCTGTCCTATTGCAGCAGGCCATGCGGCAGGGCAAAACAGCTCTGGCACAAATAAGTGCAGACACCCGTGACACAGAACGTGACAAACAGGGGGACATGAAACACGACACATCATCCTTGTGGTGAGAGACTCAAGGGGAGAAGGCAAAAGGGACCCCAAAGACACACCAGGTAACATGGCACACCGGACAACAAGACACAGACCAGAGCTGTTCTGCACTGCCCGCCTGAAAGCTGCCATCAAAAGTAGAGCCTCTCCCTTTAGCTGTCCTAACAGGCCCTTGGAGAAGATTGCTTTTCCCTCTGCTAATTTTGAAATCTGCCCCAAAAACTCCCAACCCACTACTCTCCCAGCATCCCATCTCCAGGCCGTGGCCCCCAACTTATCTTTTGCATGATCGGTGATGGGAATCCACATTGCACCTGAAATGAGTCTGCCTCGGAGGGCCTCGTGATGGCCTGTCAGCCTCTCAGTCACCTACAATGATGAAAACCAAAACCAAAGTGTGAGTCCAGAGTTATGTGGGCCAAATCCCACCAAGGCAGCTACTTGCCCTTTCCTGAGTGTGCCGGGCTCCTTCAGCCTCCAGCTTCATCCTGATTCCAAGGCTGTGACCTTTATTAGGAGTGGCACCTGGGTTAGGGAAAGGCAAAGTTAAATGGCATTCCTGTGAGTGCAGTGGATGACCCTGTGTGCTGTAAGACATGTGAAAAACTCTGCTAGGCTTCTGAGAAGCCTTGGGAGGGGGGGCCCTCAAATAAACAAATAAACACCCTCTCTCACCCTGCTGTCTGCAAACCTCCCCCTGCCCACAATAACTCCTAACTGGATACCTGCTCACCCTCCCTCTCCCAGTCACAATCCTCAACTCACCTGAAGCCTCTATCTCAAACATCATCCTTCACACTGGGCAGATCCCTCTTGTGACATGATGAATCTGCTGAAAAATTGTTTTGCTTGAGAGCTGAGTAATAAGAACTACTTCTCTCCACTGATGACCTTGGCTGCTGGTATGCAGATTGACTTCCTAAAAAGAAAGACAAAGAACAGAGCTGTAACACAGTCACCATACACACTTCTGCTGCAGAGACAAATGCAGCCTCACCTGCTAAGGGGAATCCCCTCACTAAGGATGGGGCCCTCTGGCACTGATTTAATCCATCTGAATCTGAAAAAAGTTAGGACAAGAGTCACACTGTTGCAGGATAAGGTAAGAGCTCCAGATATCCTGGGTCCATCAACAAATCCCATCTAGAGTCCAACTACACCCCACATTACAAATTCCAAGTCCCCGGGCCCTCTCCTATTGCACCTGGCTACGCGGCAGGGCAAAACAGCTCCGGCACAAATGTGTGCAGACACCCGTGACACAGGACAGGACGTGACAGACAATGGGGACACAACACAGACAGAAACCTCTTGGCAAGGAAAATGGCTGCAAGGACTGAGAGAATGCAAAAGGAGATGACCAAGCTGAGACCGATGGTGAGCTGATGAGGCTCAGAGAATCCTGGACAAAGAAGATGCTAAACTGAATGGTTTATTCCAAGAACTGTAAAGATGGATGTCCAAGAATCCTACAGTCAGAAGCCTCTACCTAACCTCACATTCTTTCAAGTCCTAATCCACCACAATGGATCCAGGTGGGGCATAGCTGTCCAATACAGCCCGGAATATGACCTGACAAGACATCTGACTGGACGCTTCTAAAGAGAACAATTTTGACTGGGGAGCTCAGACAGCTATCAGAATTGCATCTATGGCCTGTGTTCCAGGCCAAGGAATGCAGAGATCACAGATGCTAACAATGATGCCAGGGTTTCTGACAGGCTCCCCCCTAAGGTAAAAGACATGAGATACACAAACAACACCTAATGCACAACAGACATGCGACACGAGACACACCCGGATTGCTCTGCCCTGCTGCACACCTCAGCACTGCGACCAAAAGTGAGACTTTGCTTTTATGGGGCCAAATGGGCCACATCTTGGCTACCCTCATTTCCAGAGCCAACTCAAACCCCCCACCCACGTCAGGGAGTCCTGACCCAGCACCCCGCTTTCCTCCCCTCTGTGGGTTGCAACCCTCTACTTATCTCTCAGACATCTGGGGATGCCAGTCGGTCTCAGGTGCAAAGAAAGGCCACACCTCCAGCTGGGAAGGTCCTGCTGGCACCACACTGGTGTCTCTCAGACAGCTAGATTAAACAAAACCAAACATCAGTGCCTGAGCTTGGCACCACATCAGCCAAAACCCCACCACTTTGCTACTCACCGCGCTCCTAAGAAGGCCCAGCACCTCCTAACCCTGACCCTCTGCCACACATGGAATGCATCTGCACCTGAAAGAAAGTGAGAACATAAGTCAAACACCACCAGGGTAACTCACAAGCTGCAAACACCTTATGTCAATCAAGGAACAGCATCTAGAGCCCATGTACACCCCACATTACAAATTCCAACTCCCCAGGTTGGTCCCATTGCAGCAGGCCATGCAGCAGGGCAGAACAGCTCTGGCATAAATACGTGCAGACACCCGTGACACAGAACGTGACAAACAGGGGGACATGAAACACGACACATCATGCTTGTGGTGAGGAACTCGAGGGGAAAAGGCAAAAGGGATCCCAAAGACACACCAGGGAACACAGCACACCGGACAACACGACAGACCAGAGCTGTTCTGCACTGCCCGCCTGAAAGCTGCCATCAAAAGTAGAGCCTCTCCCTTTAGCTGTCCTAACAGGCCCTTGGAGAAGAATGCTTTTCCCTCTGCTAATTTTGAAATCTGCCCCAAGAAACCCCAACCCACTACTCTCCCATCATCCCATCTCCAGGCCGTGGCCCCCGACTTATCTTTTGCATGATCAGTGATGGGAATCCACGTTGCACCTGAAATGAGTCTGCCTCGGAGGGCCTCGTGATGGCCTGTCAGCCTCTCGGTCAGCTACAATGATGAAAACCAAAACCAAAGTGTGAGTCCGGAGTTATGTGGGCCAAATCCCACCAAGGCAGCTACTTGCCCTTTCCTGAGCGGGCCGGGCTCCTTCAGCCTCCAGCTTCATCCTGATTCCAAGGCTGTGGCCTTTATTAGGAGTGGCACCTGGGTTAGAGAAAGGCACAGTTAAATGGCATTCCTGTGAGTGCAGTGGATGACCCTGTGTGCTGTAAGACATGTGAAAAACTCTGCTAGGCTTCTGAGAAGCCTTGGGAGGGCCCCTCAAATAAAGAAATAAACACCCTTTCTCACCCTGCTGACTGCAAACCTCCCCTCCCAAGAACTCCTAACTGGACACCTGCTCACCCTCCCTCTCCCAGTCACAATCCTCAACTCACCTGAAACCTCAATCTCAAACATCATCCTTCACACTGGGCACATGCCTCTTGTGACATGACGAATCTGCTGAAAATTTGTTGTGCTTGAGAGCTGAGCAGTAACAACCACTTCTCTCCACTGCTCACCTTGGCTGCTGGTATCCAGATTGACTTCCTAAAAAGAAAGACAAAGAACAGAGCTGTAACAGAGTCACCATACACACTTCTGCTGCAGAGACAAATGCAGCCTCACCTGCTCGGGGCAATCCCCTCACCAAGGATGGGGCCCTCAGGCACAGATTTAATCCATCTGAATCTGAAAAAAGTCAGGGCAAGAGTCACACTGTTGCAGGATAAGGTAAGAGCTCCAGATTTCCTGGGTCCATCTGCAAACCCCATCTAGAGTCCAATTACACCCCACATTACAAATTCCACATCCCCGGGCCCTCTCCTATTGCACCTGGCTACGCGGCAGGGCAGAGCAGCCCCGGCACAAATGTGTGCAGACACCCGTGACACAGGACAGGACAAACAATGGGCACAAGACACAGACAGAAATCTCTTGGCAAGGGAAAGGGCTGCAAGGACTGAGAGGACGCAAAAGGAGATTACTGAGGTGAGACCAATGGTGAGCTGATGAGGCTCAGAGAACCCTGGAGGAAGAAGATGCTAGACTGAATGATTTGTTCCAAGAACAGCAAAGGTGGATGCCCAAGAATCCTACACACAGAAGCCTCTACCTGCCCTCACATTCTTACAAGTCCTAATCAGCCACAATGGATCCTGGCGGGGCATAGCTGTCCATACAGCTCAGAACAAGACCTGACAAGACATCTGACTGGATGCTTCCAAAGAGAGATGCATTTCTGATGCCTGTCCGAGCTCCCGAGTCAAAAGTTCCATGGCACGGGTGCCAGGCCAAGGAATACTGAGATAACGGATGCTAAGAATGGTGCCAAGGTTTCTGACAGGCCTCTCAAAGGGCTAAGGTAAAGGACATGAGATACACAAACAACACATAATGCACAACAGACAAGTGACACGAGACACACCGGAACTGCTCTGCCCTGCGCACCTCAGCACTGGGATCAAAAGTGAGACTTGGCTTTTATGAGGCCTAAGGGGCCCTCTTGGCTACCCTCATCTCCAGAGCCAACTCAAAACACCCCCCCTCCCAGGGAGTCCTGACCCAGCACCCTACTTTCATGCCCTCTGTGTGTCATGGCCCTCTACTTACCTCTCAGACATCTGGGGATGCTGGTCCATGTCAGGTACAAAAAAAGGCCACCTCGTCAGCTGGGAAGGTCCTGCTGGCACAGGGCTGGTGTCTCTCAAACAGCTATATTAAACAAAACCAAATATCAGTGTCTGAGCTTGGCACCGCATCGGCCAAATCCCCACCACTCTGCTACTCACCGCGCTCCTAGGAAGGCCCAACACCTCCTAACCCCGACCCCCTGCCATGGATGCAATGCATCTGCACCTGAAAGAAAGTTAGAACACATGTCAAACACCACCAGGATAACTCACAAGCTGCAAACACCTTATGTCAATCTAGGAATAGCATCTAGAGCCCATGTACACCCCACGTTACAAATTCCAACTCCCCAGGCCTGTCCTATTGCAGCAGGCCTATTGCAGCAGGGCAAAACAGCTCTGGCACCAATGTGTGCAGACACCCGTGACACAGAACGTGACAAACAGGGGGACACGAAACACGACACATCATGCTTGTGGTGAGGGCCTCGAGGGGAGAAGGCAAAAGGGACCCCAAAGACACACCAGGGAACACAGCACACCGGACAACAAGACACAGACCAGAGCTGTTCTGCACTGCCCGCCTGAAAGCTGCCATCAAAAGTAGAGCCTCTCCCTTTAGCCGTCCTAAGAGGCCCTTGGAGAAGATTGCCTTTCCCTCTGCTAATCCTTAAATCTGCCCCAGGAACTCCCAATCTGCTACTCTCCCATCTCCAGGCTGTCGCCCCCAACTTATCTTTTGCATGATCAGTGATGGGAATCCACGTTGCACCTGAAATGAGTCTGCCTCGGAGGGCCCCGTGATGGCCTGTCAGCCTCTCGGTCAGCTACAATGAAGAAAACCAAAACCAAAGTGTGAGTCCAGAGTTATGTGGGCCAAATCCCACCAAGGCAGCTACTTGCCCTCTCCTGAGTGTGCCGGGCTCCCTCAGCCTCCAGCTTCATCCTGATTCCAAGGCTGTGGCCTTTATTAGGAGTGGCACCTGGGTTAGAGAAAGGCAAAGTTAAATGGCATTCCTGTGAGTGCAGTGGATGACCTTGTGTGCTGTAAGACATGTGAAAACCTCTGCTAGGCTTCTGAGAAGCCTTGTGTAGGGGGGCCCTCAAATAAACAAATAAACACCCTCTCTCACCATGCTGCCTGCAAACCTCCCCCTGCCCACAATAACTCCTAACTGGATACCTGCTCACCCTCCCTCTCCCAGTCACAATCCTCAACTCACCTGAAGCCTCTATCTCAAACATCATCCTTCACACTGGGCAGATCCCTCTTGTGACATGATGAATCCGCTGAAAAATTGTTTTGCTTGAGAGCTACGTAATAAGAACTACTTCTCTCCACTGCTCACCTTGACTGCTGGTATCCAGATTGACTTCCTAAAAAGAAAGACAAAGAACAGAGCTGTAACAGAGTCACCATACACACTTCTGCTGCAGAGACAAATGCAGCCTCACCTGCTAAGGGGAATCCCCTCACCAAGGATGGGGCCCTCTGGCACTGATTTAATCCATCTGAATCTGAAAAAAAAAAGTTAGGGCAAGAGTCACACTGTTGCAGGATAAGGTAAGAGCTCCAGATATCCTGGGTCCATCAACAAAACCAATCTAGAGTCCAATTACACCCCACATTACAAATTCCAAGTCCCCGGGCCCTCTCCTATTTCACCAGGCTATGGCAGCAGGGCAGAGCAGCTCCAGCACAAATGTGTGCAGACACCCGTGACACAGGACAGGACGTGACAGACAATGGGGACACAACACAGACACAAACCTCTTGGCAAGGAAAATGGCTGCAAGGACTGAGAGAATGCAAAAGGAGATGACCAAGCTGAGACCGATGGTGAGCTGATGAGGCTCAGAGAATCCTGGAGAAAGAAGATGCTAACTGAATGATTTATTCCAAGAACAGCAAAGATGGATGCCTAGCAATCCTATGGTCAGAATCCTCTCCCTGCCCTCACATTCTTTCAAGTTCTAATCCACCACAATGGATCCTGGCGGGGCATAGGTGTCCATACAGCTCAGAACAAGACCTGACAAGACATCTGACTGGATGCTTCCAAAGAGAGAGCTTTTGACTGGGGAGCTGAGACAGGTATCAGAATCACATCTATGCCCTGGGTGCCAGGCCAAGGAATGCAGAGATCACAGATGCTAAGAATGATGCCAAGGTTTCTGACAGACCCCTGGAAAGGGCTAAGGTAAAAGACATGAGATACACAAACAACACATAATGCACAACAGACACGCGACACGAGACACACTGGGACTGCTCTGCCCTGTGCACGTCAGCACTGTGATCAAAAGTGAGACCTTGCTTTTATGGGGCCTAAGGGGCCACTTCATGGACACCCCCCACCTCCTAAGTGGACTCAAAAACCCCTCCCAGTAATTCCCAAACCAGCACCCCGCTTTCATCCCCTTTGTGGGTCACAGCCCTCTACTTATCTCGCAGACATCTGGGGATGCCAGTCCGTGTCAGGTGCAAAGAAAGGCCACCTCGTCAGCTGGGAAGGTCCTGCTGGCACCGGGCTGGTGTCTCTCAGACAGCTGTATTAAACAAAACCAAACATCAGTGCCTGGTCTTGGCACCACATCAGCCAAACCCCACCAGTCTGCTACTCACCGTGCTCCCAGGAATGCCCGGCTGCTCGGACCGCACGCTTCGGGCACACTCAGAGACCGACGCCGTCGTCACAGGGGACGTCTAGGTTAGGAGCAGATGAGGTGATTTCCCAGGGCTGAAACCTGAGCAGACCCTCGCTCCTCCGCCCTGCTGCCCCGACTCACCGCAACTCCTCGGCAGTTGCCCAAGGCTATCCTGGTGACACCTTTAAATAGAAAAGGCAGAGGCTTCATTGCTGAGTCCTGTGATACTTCCGCAGGCCTCGGGAGAGCACGAACCCGGGGCGTCGGCCGGTCAGTGACTGGGGCTTGGCGTGCTCTGAGTGGATTGCCTAAAGCACAGAAACAGGAACAGATGCTTAGAGTTGCACTGGAAAGTGAGCCTCGAACAATAGCACTGCTTCTGTACCCTACTCAATGCTCACCTTGCCCACCTCATCTTGACTGCTGATATCCAGCTTTATTTCCTAAAAAGAAAAACAACAGTGCTGTAACAGAGTCACACTTCACACTCCCCGTGCAGAGACAAACAGTGACTGACCTGCTAGGGGGAACCTCTTCACCCGGGATGGGTGGAGGGATTTTGCCCTGGATTTTATCCTTCTGTGTCTGAAAGAAAGTGAGGAGAAAAGTCAAAGGGCTGCAGGATAACTTCACAGCTCCAAACACCTTGTGCCTATCTAGGAATATCATCTAGAGCCTGCCAACACCCCACAAACTGCAGTTCCCAGGACTTGTCCCATTGCAGCAGGCCATGCAGCAGGGCAAAACAGCTCCGGCACAAATGTGTGCAGACACCTGTGACACAGAACGTGACAAACAGGGGGACACGAAACACAACACATCATGCTTGTGGTGAGGGCCTCGAGGGGAGAAGGCAGAGATCTCTGACCACAGGGATCCCAAAGACACACCAGGGAACACAGCACACCGGACAACATGACACAGACCAGAGCTGTTCTGCACTGCCCGCCTGAAAGCTGCCATCAAAAGTAGAGCCTCTCCCTTTAGCCGTCCTAAGAGGCCCTTGGAGAAGATTGCCTTCCCCTCTGCTAATCCTTAAATCTGCCCCAGGAACTCCCAATCTGCTACTCTCCCATCTCCAGGCTGTCGCCCCCAACTTATCTTTTGCATGATCGGTGATGGGAATCCACGTTGCACCTGAAATGAATCTGCCTTGGAGGGCCCCGTGATGGCCTGTCAGCCTCTCGGTCAGCTACAATGAAGAAAACCAAAACCAAAGTATGAGTCCGGAGTTATGTGGGCCAAATCCCACCAAGGCGGCTACTTGCCCTCTCCTGAGTGTGCCGGGCTCCTTCAACCTCCAGCTTCATCCTGATTCCAAGGCTGTGGCCTTTATTAGGAGTGGCACCTGGGTTAGGGAAAGGCAAAGTTAAATGGCATTCCTGTGAGTGCAGTGGATGACCTTGTGTGCTGTAAGACACGTGAAAACCTCTGCTAGGCTTCTGAGAAGCCTTGTGTAGGGGGGCCCTCAAATAAACAAATAAACACCCTCTCTCACCATGCTGCCTGCAAACCTCCCCCTGCCCACAATAACTCCTAACTGGATACCTGCTCACCCTCCCTCTCCCAGTCACAATCCTCAACTCACCTGAAACCTCAATCTCAAACATCATCCTTCACACTGGGCACATGCCTCTTGTGACATGACAAATCGGCTGAAAAATTGTTGTGCTTGAGAACGGAGCAATAACAACCACTTCTCTCCACTGCTCACCTTGACTGCTGGTATCCAGATTGACTTCCTAAAAAGAAAGACAAAGAACAGAGCTGTAACAGAGTCACCATACACACTTCTGCTGCAGAGACAAATGCAACCTCACCTGCTCGGGGCAATCCCCTCACTAAGGATGGGGCCCTCTGGCACTGATTTAATCCATCTGAATCTGAAAAAAAAAAGTTAGGGCAAGAGTCACACTGTTGCAGGATAAGGTAAGAGCTCCAGATATCCTGGGTCCATCAACAAAACCCATCTAGAGTCCAATTACACCCCACATTACAAATTCCACATCCCCGGGCCCTCTCCTATTGCACCTGGCTACGCGGCAGGGCAGAGCAGCCCCGGCACAAATGTGTGCAGACACCCGTGACACAGGACAGGACAAACAATGGGCACAAGACACAGACAGAAATCTCTTGGCAAGGGAAAGGGCTGCAAGGACTGAGAGGACGCAAAAGGAGATTACTGAGGTGAGACCAATGGTGAGCTGATGAGGCTCAGAGAACCCTGGAGGAAGAAGATGCTAGACTGAATGATTTGTTCCAAGAACAGCAAAGGTGGATGCCCAAGAATCCTACACTCAGAAGCCTCTACCTGCCCTCACATTCTTACAAGTCCTAATCAGCCACAATGGATCCTGGCGGGGCATAGCTGTCCATACAGCTCAGAACAAGACCTGACAAGACATCTGACTGGATGCTTCCAAAGAGAGATGCATTTCTGATGCCTGTCCGAGCTCCCGAGTCAAAAGTTCCATGGCACGGGTGCCAGGCCAAGGAATGCAGAGATCACGGATGCTAAGAATGATGCCAAGGTTTCTGACAGGCCTCTCAAAGGGCTAAGGTAAAGGACATGAGATACACAAACAACACATAATGCACAACAGACAAGTGACACGAGACACACCGGAACTGCTCTGCCCTGCGCACCTCAGCACTGGGATCAAAAGCGAGACTTGGCTTTTATGAGGCCTAAGGGGCCCTCTTGGCTACCCTCATCTCCAGAGCCAACTCAAAACACCCCCCTCCCAGGGAGTCCTGACCCAGCACCCTACTTTCATGCCCTCTGTGTGTCATGGCCCTCTACTTACCTCTCAGACATCTGGGGATGCTGGTCCATGTCAGGTGCAAAGAAAGGCCACACCGCCAGCTGGAAAGGTCCTGCTGGCACAGGGCTGGTGTCTCTCAAACAGCTATATTAAACAAAACCAAATATCAGTGTCTGAGCTTGGCACCGCATCGGCCAAATCCCCACCACTCTGCTACTCACCGCGCTCCTAGGAAGGCCCAACACCTCCTAACCCCGACCCCCTGCCATGGATGCAATGCATCTGCACCTGAAAGAAAGTTAGAACACATGTCAAACACCACCAGGATAACTCACAAGCTGCAAACACCTTATGTCAATCTAGGAATAGCATCTAGAGCCCATGTACACCCCACATTACAAATTCCAACTCCCCAGGTTGGTCCCATTGCAGCAGGCCATGCGGCAGGGCAAAACAGCTCTGGCACCAATGTGTGCAGACACCCGTGACACAGAACGTGACAAACAGGGGGACACGAAACACGACACATCATGCTTGTGGTGAGGGCCTTGAGGGGAGAAGGCAAAAGGGATCCCAAAGACACACCAGGGAACACAGCACACCGGACAACATGACACAGACCAGAGCTGTTCTGCACTGCCCGCCTGAAAGCTGCCATCAAAAGTAGAGCCTCTCCCTTTAGCCGTCCTAAGAGGCCCTTGGAGAAGATTGCTTTTCCCTCTGCTAATCTTTAAATCTGCCCCAAGAACTCCCAATCCACTACTCTCCCATCATCCCATCTCCAGGCCGTGGCCCCTGACTTATCTTTTGCATGATCAGTGATGGGAATCCACGTTGCACCTGAAATGAGTCTGCCTCGGAGGGCCTCGTGATGGCCTGTTAGCCTCTCAGTCAGCTACAATGAAGAAAACCAAAACCAAAGTATGAGTCCGGAGTTATGTGGGACAAATCCCACCAAGGCAGCTACTTGCCCTTTCCTGAGCGGGCCGGGCTCCTTCAGCCTCCAGCTTCATCCTGATTCCAAGGCTGTGGCCTTTATTAGGAGTGGCACCTGGGTTAGAGAAAGGCAAAGTTAAATGGCACTCCTGTGAGTGCAGTGGATGACCTTGTGTGCTGTAAGACATGTGAAAACCTCTGCTAGGCTTCTGAGAAGCCTTGTGTAGGGGGGCCCTCAAATAAACAAATAAACACCCTCTTTCACCCTGCTGCCTGCAAACCTCCCCCTGCCCACAATAACTCCTAACTGGATACCTGCTCACCCTCCCTCTCCTAGTCACAATCCTCAACTCACCTGAAACCTCAATCTCAAACATCATCCTTCACACTGGGCACATGCCTTTTGTGACATGATGAATCTGCTGAACAATTTTTTTCTTGAGAGCTGAGTAATAAGAACTACTTCTCTCCACTGCTCACCTTGACTGCTGGTATCCAGATTTATTTCCTAAAAAGAAAGACAAAGAACAGAGCTGTAACAGAGTCACCATATACACTTCTGCTGCAGACACAAATGGGGCCTCACCTGCTCGGGGCAATCCCCTCACCAAGGATGGGGCCCTCAGGCACAGATTTAATCCATCTGAATCTGAAAAAAGTTAGGACAAGAGTCACACTGTTGCAGGATAAGCTAAGAGCTCCAGACATCCTGTGTCCATCTACAAATCCCATCTAGAGTCCAACTACGCCCCACATTACACATTCCAAATCCCCGGGGCTTCTCCTATTGCACCAGGCTATGGCAGCAGGGCAGAGCAGCTCCAGCACAAATGTGTGCAGACACCCGTGACACAGGACAGACAGGACAGGACGTGACAGACAACGGGGACACAACAGGAACAGAAACCTCTTGTCAAGGAAAATGGCTGCAAGGACTGAGAGAAGGCAAAAGAAGATGACCGAGGTGAGACTGATGGTGAGCTGTGAGGCTCAGAGAATCCTGGAGGAAGGAGATGCTCAACTGGATGATTTATTCCAAGAACAGCAAAGATGGATGCCCAGGAATCCAATCATCAGAATCCTCTCCCTGCCCTCACATTCTTTCAAGTCCAGTCCACCATAATGGATCCAGGTGGGTCATAGCTGTCCATACAGCTCAGAACAAGACCTGACAAGACAGCTGACTGGATGCTTCCAAAGAGAGAAGAGAGTCTGATTCCTGTCTGCGCTCCTGAGTTAAAAGTTCTATGGCCTGGGTGCCAGGCCAAGGAATGCAGAGACCACTGATGCTAACAATGATGCCAAGGTTTCTGACAGGCCCCTCAAAGGGCTAAGCTAAGAGACATGAGATATCCAGACAACACACAATAGACAAGTGACACGAGACACACCGGGACTGCTCTGCCCTGAGCAACTCAGCACTGTGATCAAATGTGAGACTTTGCTTTTATGGGGCCTAAGGGGCCACTTCATGAACACCCCCCACCTCCAAATTGGATTCAAAAACCCCTCCCAGTAATTCCCAAACCAGCACCCCGCTTTCATCCCCTCTGTGGTTCGTAGCCCTCTACTTATCTCTCAGACATCTGGGGATGCTGCTCCCTGTCAGGTGCAAAGAAAGGCCACCTCGTCAGCTGGGAAGGTCCTGCTGGCACCACACTGGTGTCTCCCAGACAGCTGTATTAAAGAAAACCAAACATCAGTGTCTGGTCTTGGCACCACATCGGCCAAAACCCCACCACTCTGCTACTCACCGCGCTCCTAGGAAGGCCCAACACCTCCTAACCCTGACCCTCTGCCACACATGGAATGCATCTGCACCTGAAAGAAAGTTAGAACATTTTTCAAACACCACCAGGATAACTCAAAAGCTGCAAACACCTTATGTCAATCTAGGAATAGCATCTAGAGCCCATGTACACCCCACATTACAAATTTCAACTCCCCAGGCCTGTCCCATTGCAGCAGGCCATGCAGCAGGGCAAAACAGCTCTGGCATAAATAAGTGCAGACACCCGTGACACAGAACGTGACAAACAGGGGGACACGAAACACGACACATCATGCTTGTGGTGAGGGCCTCGAGGGGAGAAGGCAAAAGGGATCCCAAAGACACACCAGGGAACACAGCACACCGGACAACAAGACACAGACCAGAGCTGTTCTGCACTGCCCGCCTGAAAGCTGCCATCAAAAGTAGAGCTTCTCCCTTTAGCCGTCCTAAGAGGCCCTTGGAGAAGATCGCTTTTCCCTCTGCTAATTTTTTAATCTGCCCCAAAAACTCCCAACCTGCTCCTACCCCATCATCCCATCTCCAGGCCGTGGCCCCCGACTTATCTTTTGCATGATCAGTGATGGGAATCCACGTTGCACCTGAAATGAGTCTGCCTCGGAGGGCCTCGTGATGGCCTGTCAGCCTCTCAGTCAGCTACAATGAAGAAAACCAAAACCAAAGTATGAGTCCGGAGTTATGTGGGACAAATCCCACCAAGGCGGCTACTTGCCCTCTCCTGAGTGGGCCTGGCTCCTTCAGCCTCCAGCTTCATCCTGATTCCAAGGCTGTGGCCTTTATTAGGAGTGGCACCTGGGTTAGAGAAAGGCAAAGTTAAATGGCATTCCTGTGAGTGCAGTGGATGACCTTGTGTGCTGTAAGACATGTGAAAACCTCTGCTAGGCTTCTGAGAAGCCTTGTGGTGGGGGGGCCCTCAAATAAACAAATAAACACCCTCTCTCACCCTGCTGTCTGCAAACCTCCCCCTGCCCACAATAACTCCTAACTGGATACCTGCTCACCCTCCCTCTCCTAGTCACAATCCTCAACTCACCTGAAACCTCAATCTCAAACATCATCCTTCATACTGGGCACATGCCTCTTGTGACATGATCAATCTGCCGAACAATTTTTTTCTTGAGAGCTGAGTAATAAGAACTACTTCTCTCCACTGCTCACCTTGGCTGCTGGTATCCAGATTTATTTCCTAAAAAGAAAGACAAAGAACAGAGCTGTAACAGAGTCACCATATACACTTCTGCTGCAGACACAAATGGGGCCTCACCTGCCCGGGGCAATCCCCTCACCAAGGATGGGGCCCTCAGGCACAGATTTAATCCATCTGAATCAAGTTAGGACAAGAGTCACACTGTTGCAGGATAAGGTAAGAGCTCCAGATATCCTGGGTCCATCTACAAATCCCATCTAGAGTCCAACTACATCTCACATTACAAATTCCAAATCCCCGGGGCTTCTCCTATTGCACCAGGCTATGGCAGCAGGGCAGAGCAGCTCCAGCACAAATGTGTGCAGACACCCGTGACACAGGACAGGACGTGACAGACAATGAGGACACAACACAGACACAAACCTCTTGGCAAGGAAAATGGCTGCAAGGACTGAGAGAATGCAAAAGGAGATGACCAAGCTGAGACCGATGGTGAGCTGATGAGGCTCAGAGAATCCTGGAGAAAGAAGATGCTAACTGAATGATTGATTCCAAGAACAGCAAAGATGGATGCCTAGGAATCCTACGGTCAGAATCCTCTCCCTGCCCTCACATTCTTTCAAGTCCTAATCCACCATAATGGATCCAGGTGGGTCAGAGCTGTTCATACAGCTCAGAACAAGACCTGACAAGATATATGACTGGATGCTTCCAAAGAGAGAACTTTTGACTGGGGAGCTCAGACAGGTATCAGGAACACATCTATGGCCTGGGTGCCAGGCCAAGGAATGCAGAGATCACAGGTGCTAAGAATGATGCCAGAGTTTCTGACAGGTCCCTCAAAGGGCTAAGGTAAAAGACATAAGATACACAAACAACACATAATGCACAACAGACAAGTGACACAATACACACCGGGACTGCTCTGCCCTGCTGCACACCTCAGCAAAGTGATCAAAAGCGAGACTTGGCTTTTATGGGGCCTAAGGTGCCACGTCTTGGCTACCCTCGTCTCCAGAGCCAACTCAAACCCCCCACCCACCCCAGGGAGTCCTGACCCAGCACCCTGCTTCCATCCCTCTGTGGGCCGTAGCCCTCCACTTATCTCTCAGACATCAGGGGATGCTGGTCTCAGGTGCAAAGAAAGGCCACATCGGCACCTAGGAAAGCCCTGCTTGCACCGGGCTGGTGTCGCCCAGACAGCTGTATTAAAGAAAACCAAACATCAGTGTCTGGTCTTGGCACCACATCAGCCAAAACCTCACCACTCTGCTACTCACCGCGCTCCTAGGAAGGCCCAGCACCTCCTAACCCTGACCCTCTGCCACACATGGAACGCATCTGCACCTGAAAGAAAGTTACAAAGTACATCAAACACCACCAGGATAACTCACAAGCTGCAAACACCTTATGTCAATCTAGGAATAGCATCTAGAGCCCATGTACACCCCACATTACAAATTTCAACTCCCCAGGCCTGTCCCATTGCAGCAGGGCAAAACAGCTCTGGCACAAATATGTGCAGACACCCGTGACACAGAACGTGACAAACAGGGGGACACGAAACACGACACATCATGCTTGTGGTGAGGGCCTCGAGGGGAGAAGGCAAAAGGGACCCCAAAGACACACCAGGGAACACAGCACACCGGACAACAAGACACAGACCTGAGCTGTTCTGCACTGCCCGCCTGAAAGCTGCCATCAAAAGTAGAGCCTCTCCCTTTAGCCATCCTAAGAGGCCCTTGGAGAAGATTGCTTTTCCCTCTGCTAATCTTTAAATCTGCCCCAAAAACTCCCAACCCACTACTCTCCCATCATCCCATCTCCAGGCCGTGGCCCCTGACTTATCTTTTGCATGATCAGTGATGGGAATCCACGTTGCACCTGAAATGAGTCTGCCTCGGAGGGCCTCGTGATGGCCTGTCAGCCTCTCGGTCAGCTACAATGAAGAAAACCAAAACCAAAGTATGAGTCCGGAGTTATGTGGGACAAATCCCACCAAGGCGGCTACTTGCCCTCTCCTGAGTGTGCCGGGCTCCTTCAGCCTCCAGCTTCATCCTGATTCCAAGGCTGTGGCCTTTATTAGGAGTGGCACCTGGGTTAGGGAAAGGCAAAGTTAAATGGCATTCCTGTGAGTGCAGTGGATGACCTTGTGTGCTGTAAGACATGTGAAAACCTCTGCTAGGCTTCTGAGAAGCCTTGTGTAGGGGGGCCCTCAAATAAACAAATAAACACCCTCTCTCACCCTGCTGTCTGCAAACCTCCCCCTGCCCACAGTAACTCCTAACTGGATACCTGCTCACCCTCCCTCTCCCAGTCACAATCCTCAACTCACCTGAAGCCTCTATCTCAAACATCATCCTTCACACTGGGCACATGCCTCTTGTGACATGATGAATCTGCTGAAAAGAGTGTTGTAATTGACACAACCGGGAACCTCTGGAAGCTGCACTCCTCCTAAAATGAATGGACTAAAACAAGAACAAAACCAGAATTTACAAAGGTGCTTTACCACCCCTGAACACAAAAGGCAAATTCATCAACTTCAATACTCCCTGTATTCCATGCTGTTTTCTTCACGGTCTCTTCAAAGCCTCTGTTGCTTTAGATGCCCAGAAACACCTGCTGAAAACCAGCTGAAATAAGCTGAAAGAGCCTCTTCACTGAATTGAGAGGGGAGCTCTCACCCCAGCACATCCCAGAGAAGGAATGAAGCCCCTCAGCCCAGGCTGTGTTAATATACCCCTGATGGGTATGCATATATTTGCAATACATTCCTATTTTTATATTTCAGTTTTGCTTGTGTCTATATTTATATTCTCTATTTATATATCTATCAACATACACAATACTCTATTAAGAAACAGAATATCTTATTGTAACAGATAACGACTTATGTTACATGTTACATTTTGAAGAGATTGAATATATAAAAACAAAAGTGGTTTATTCCCACTTCCACACATCTGTTTTGTTTAAATATAGTTACAGTTATAACTGTATATTTAAAATGCGATTCCTAAATAAAATGACAAAACAAACAGCATTGAATTCCCACCAATACCTTCCAAAACCATCAAGATACCTCCAACAGCCAAAGAACTGCCAGCGAAAAAGCCACACAACACTCTTTTCGATAACAGTTCTCATCACGTCAGAAAAATGGAACCAAAATAAAAGGAAACCCTATAGAAACACATACAGCAAATTGCAAAAACTACTGAAAAAGATGAAACCAGCCTAATAAACTCCAAACAGTGCCACTGATCCTGAACGTTACTGAAAGAATAAACAAAATTCTACCTCTACACTAACTCAAAGAAGAACCAATCCTGTGTAAAAATAACTTTAAAAACCGAGCTAATTAACGAAATGGGAAAAAAAAAAATCTCAACCCCTAAAAACTAAGAAAATAACTACCCAAATAAATACTTAAAAAGATCCACCATGTAAATACCCATATTCCCAAAAATAAAACTGACAAACAACCAAATACATCAAAGGACAGAAAAAAAAAAAAAAGCCCCAAAACCAAATAAACTTAAATTTACAACAAAAAAATTATTCCCAACTGAATAAACCCATAGTGCCTCAAGCTATCAAAATAAAAATACCGCCTCGAAACAAACACAAAGCCTAAAGACAAACGTAACCATAAAGAATGTCTCCCAAATTACCCGTAACCATAAAACATACACTCCAATCAAACAAACCAAATAAATAAAAGCCCTGGAAGACGATAAACACACATGCAATTATCGAAATTAAAAACCCGCCGCTATGAACGACACGACGCTACCTCAAGCCCCACAAAACAAACACTACACACTCACGCTAATAAAAGCCGCCGCAACAGAATTAAAATCCGAGCCGCTGCTTCACGCTACGACCCGTAAAAACCATTGCGCGCCTTTAAAAACACAATACCCCGGCAAAAAAAAAAAAAAAAAAAAAAAAAAAAAAAAAAAAAAAAAAAAAAAAAATCCGACTACAAAACTGAATCCAAACCAAACCTTTATCATCCCTACCGGCACCGAGAACCGTACCACTCAGGAAGAACACCGTATCCCTTAGCGTACACCCGCTGCAAATCGAACACAACGATGCAATCAATGCCTCAAAGGGCCTCCGAACCACGGCACCGCCGAACTTTGAGCGGCCGAACGCCGCGCTCGCTGCCGGCCCCGGACGGAGCGCGGCTCCCGGCAGGCAAGCGGCTCCTCCGGCGGCTCCTCCGGCGGCGCCGGCGCCGTTCCGGGGAGCCCCGCCCGCTGCCTCTGCCCGCCGGGGCCGGCACCGGGCCCGGGGCTACCGGCGGCGCCTGAGCCCGCGCCCGGAGCGGACGGAGCGGCCGGCACCGCCCGGGCCGGCGCAGCAGCGCCCGCGCCGCCTCTGCCGCCCTCGGCCGGCCCGGCACGGCTCCCCTCGGCTCCGCACGGCTCCGCCACTGCCGCCCTCGGCCGGCCCGGCCGCGCCAAATCCCCCGTGCGCCCCGGCAGCTGCCCGGGCCGTGCCAGCGGCGCTCCCGAGCGGGAACGTTCCGGGCCGGGCCGCGGGCATGAGCAGCGCCCTCCGATGCAGCGGCACAGCCCCATTGCAGCTCTGCAAACGCTGCCAGAGCTGCGGCTTCCCGCAGCCGAACCCCGAAACTGACGCCGCCGGCGGGGCTCACCTCACTTCAACAAGGGCAAAGAAATGCCTTCTCCCCTTCAGTTTCGTCCCCTACGAGAGCAGAAAAGAAGGGGCGCTCCTCAAATGAAAGCCTTCGACTGATGGGAAAGGAAAATTTCGACCTCCATTGAAACCCTTGAAAAGGAGGGACACCAGGGCTGCCCCCTCCATTTAAACCCGAGGGTGATGAAAATGGGGTGGCTGCCTTCAAATCAAACCCATAACACCACTTTTCCCATTCCCCTTAAAATAGAACGCAGGGATTCCCTGTCACCCCCGGGATACCCCTAACAGCCTGGAAAAGGCAGCTTTTCCTGCAATCATCACCCTTAAAACCCCAAGTGAAGAGGGATCCTCTCAGCTCAAACGCAGACAATAAAAGAAGAGTAGCTGCTTCCTTCTCCTTAATTCCTTTTGTGCTCATAAGCTCCATTTTTGTTCCTGGGGATCCGGGGAGGGACTGGCGAGATGAAATTGCAAAGGGGAAGGAGAAAATTCCCCGCTCCAAACCCACACGGGCTCACCTGTTCAGCCGCTGCTCCCCGGCACCAAGATTCGTCCCTCGGCGCCTCCTTTAAGCGATGCTCCACGTATCCAAGCACGGATCCAGGCGTTCCCCCCGACCCTGTGAGAAGCTCTCGCAGTCCTTCTATGAGACAGCGCCGGGAGCGCCCCACAAACCCCTCCACTCAGCAGCTCCACGCTAAAGGGAGCTGAGGCAAAGCCTCCCCCTAAAACAGCCTCGCCCCGGCAGGAGCGGGCCCCTCATCATCCTCACAGCTCACACCTGGGCTGCTCCGAGCCCCCACCATCCTCACACTCACACCTGGGCTGCTCCGAGCCCCCACCATCCTCACACTCACACCTGGGCTGCTCCGAGCCCCCACCATCCTCACAGCTCACACCTGGGCTGCTCTGAGCCCCCATCATATATTTTTCCTATTTATATTTGCATTTATATTTAGAATTTATATTACTGTATAATATTAATTATATTGTATATTACATCTCTTCATGTTACTTACATAGATTTCTATTCCTATTTCTTTTTAAATTTGTAGTTTAGTATTACATCCTTATATATTTGTTATATTTCCGTATGCCGATTTACATTTCTATAGTACTTATATTTTTTAAAATAAAATGCCTGCCTCTAACGAAAGAAAAACCAGACACCCCTTTATTTAAACCACATTTAAAATTTTAAAAATAATTTTGTTTGTCATAATTCTATTCACATTTACATTTGTAATTTTTCATGTATTATATTTATAGATGTTAGATTGGATAGAATACCTTTTTATATAATAATAGATATATTCTTTTGACACAATATATTTCTTTTACTTATATTTACATATATTAAATGTTTATGGATATCAACATATATAGGATAGAATTGGATTTCTATTTTTATACTTTTTATGAAATCTCCAGCCTATACCCCAATAAAACCCAAACAATCCCCAATTTACTTAAACTATATTTAAACATAAATCCTGTCACAGCTGCATTGCACAGCAGTGCCCCAAGCAAATCTGACACTTGTTCATCTCCTGGACCTGAAACTGAACCCGCTCACCTTGATCGCACCTGGCAGAACCGTTTTCGTACCTTTTTCTGGCATTTCTTGGGTTTTTTTCTTGCATTTTTTGTGGACTTTATTGCCTCTCTTTCTTGCCTTGTTTCTTGGGGCTTTTACTCCCCCTTTCCTTGATTTTTTTCTGGCATTTCTTGGGTTTTTTCTTTGTTTCTTCTTGCCCATCTTGGTTTTTTTTTTTTTTCTGTTTTTTTTTCTTGCCCATCTTGGCGTTTTTTCCTTCCCCATTTTTTTTTCCTTTTCTTTTTTTCTTTTTTTTTTTTTTTTCTTCTTCTTATTTTATTTCTACCCATCTAAGGGTTTTTGTCTGGTCTATTTTCAGGGATTTTTCTTGCCCATCTTGTGGGGTTTTTTTTGGTTGGTTTTTTTGGGTTTTTTTGCTTTTTTTTTTTTTTTCCTGGGCTTTTTCTTGTCCATCATGGTTTTTTTCTGGGTTTTTTTTTTTTCCTTGCCCTTCTTGGGCTTTTTTTTTCTGTTTTTTTTTTTTTTTCCTGGGATTTTTCTCGCCCATCCTGGGTTTTGTTTCTGAATTTTTCTTGTCCAACTCCAGGTTTTTTTCTGTTGTTTTTAAATTGTTTTTCCGCTGGGTTTCTCCTTGCCCTCTTTGGTTGTTTTTTTTTTTGCCTGCCTGCCTTCCTTCCATCCTGCCTTCCTGTCCTTTCTTTCTTCCTTTCAGTTCCTTTCCTTATTTTCTTTTTTTTCTTTTCTTTCTTTCTTTCCCTGTATGTCTAATCTTGGTTTTCCTTTCTAGCTTAACAATAAAAAAGCAGCAGTAGTAGCTTTCAGGCTACCTGGGAGTAAAAAAAACTCCAAAACGAAAAGGATTTAAAGAAAACTATTTATTCCCTGGGAGCCTGAAATTTTCTATACTGCTGCACGTGACATAGAGCTTTTATTCCTTCTTATAGAGAGTTGATATTTTCTACTTACTTTATACAGCGCCCCCTGCCGTCTGCCCCGGCGCACTGCAGGCACAGCGATCCCTGCCGTCTGCAAGGGCGCACTGCAGGCACAGCGCCTCCTGCCGTCTGCGCCGGCGCACTGCAGGCACAGCGATCCCTGCCGTCTGCCCCGGCGCACTGCAGGCACAGCGATCCCTGCCGTCTGCACAGGCGCACTGCAGGCACAGCGATCCCTGCCGTCTGCCTCGGAGCACTGCAGGCACAGCGATCCCTGCCGTCTGCACAGGCGCACTGCAGGCACAGCACTGCGGCGTTGTTCGGTTCTGTTGAATGAAACTCGGCTGAATTCGGCTTGGTTCGGCTCTTGGTCTAAAGTCGTTTCAGTTCGGCTCTTCGGCCGAACTCGGCACGGTTCGGCTAAACTCGGTCATATTGGGCACATTGTCTAAATGCGGCCAGTGTCGGCTACACTCGGCTATCGGTTCCAGTCGGGTATCATGGTCTCTTGGTGTAAACTGGGCGATTTTGGGCCGCCCTGGGCTCTTCGGTTCAAGTCGGCTGTTTTCGGCCACCCTCGGCTCTTCGGGTAAACTCAGCTATTTCCGGCTTCCCTCGGCCCTTCGGGTCAACTCGGGTGTTTTCGGCCACCCTCGGCTCTTCGGCTCTTCGGAACAATTCGGCCCGGCTCGGCTCTCTCAGGGCGCGAAAGCGGCCGTCAGAGGACCCCGGCACAGCGAGGCGTTTAACCCAGATGCCTGGCACAAACCCGCCAAAATACGCCCGCCCGCGGCGCCCCTGAGCCCGCAGCCCGTATCGGGTACACTTGAAATGCCACAGAAAATCCGTCGGAGCCGCCATGACGTCGGTATTTCGTGCAGGCAGTCCACTTACACCCACCCCGGTCCTCCACTTCCCCGCCCTTTTCGCCGCCATGCTGAGAAGGTCAATTAAAAGTCCGCGACACCCGCGACGCGCCACTCCCAAGGTGGCGGCCTCTCGGTGCAGGGCTGCAGTACCGCGCTCTGCCCACAAGGCGGCAGCACTGCCGCACGCCCCAGCCGGGGGCGCAGCGCGCCTCGGGGCTGCGGGCAGGGAAGGCGGCGAAAAAGAACAGGGGCGGCCCCCGCCGAAAACTGCTCTGAAATAAATGCCCCAAAACAACGGGGAAGAGGAAAAATAAACTTCTGCCTCTAATCTAATAGGATAAAAAAAAACAAAACAAAACCCCAACAATTTCTTAAAAAAAAAAATTAAATATTTTAAAAAAGGTTTTTTTATATTAATATTCACATTTCTATCAATAATGTATATTGATGTATACTGTCCATTTATACATTTGTTTTTATGAATACATTTCTATTCCATATTGCATATATCCCTAAAACTTAAATTTATTTGTATATTGTTATACATATTTTTACATAGTAAGTATATATTTCTGTTAGTATTTTTACTTCTGTAACACTTACAGTACTCAAAACCCCTGCCTCTACCCCATAACATGGCAAATAAAACCCCCTTTCATTTCAACTGTATTTAAAATTTAAAAAAAATTATTTTCCGAATTTATATTAAAAATGTTTACTGATGTATGATCGATTTTGCATTTATATTTAGCGATTTAGCTATAAATTTATATTCTATGTTACATGTGTTCCTATTACTTATATTTTTTATATACTTTTATTCATATCTTTATATATTTATTATATCTTTCTGTGTTAGGATTTTTACATCTGCAACACTTACATTATTTAAAATAAAACCCCTGCCTCTACCCACATTAAAGCCAAAAAGAACCCCAGTCTTCTCAACTGTATTTAAATATTTTTTAAAACTCCATTTTTCAGGTTCATATTCACATTTACATTTAAAATGTATACTAATGTATACTCTTATTTGTATTCTCCATTACATCTCTTCCTATTATTTCTATTTACTTCTATTTTGTGTTTATATATATATTTAGATCTTGATTGTATATCTCAATATTTAGAAATATATAACAATAATATCTACATTCATATTATTTAAAATAAAAACCCTGCCTCTAACCCAATAATAAAAAAGACCCCAACCCTTTCTTTTAAACAATATTTAAATAGGTTTTATCCTTATGTCTGATTTTTATATTCATATTTGTATTTATAATGTATATTAATGTCTATTGCTTACTTATACATTTATCTTTATCAATGTCAAGTTATAAACAAATTTATATTCTATATTACATCTGATGCGAGTAGTTATTTATATATTTTTATACATTGATTAAATATTTCTGTGTCAAGATTTTTACTTCTGTAACACTTACAATATTCAAAAAAAAACCCCTGCCTCTACTTAAATAAAAGCCAAAACATTCCCTTTTTTTTAAGCTATATTTACATATTTTTATATTTATATTCCCATTTATAATTTATATTGCTGTATAACATTATTTATATTCTATACTACAACTCTTCATATTACTTCCATATAGTTATATATAAATTTGTATTAATACTTTAGCAATTTCTCTTTATATATTTATTATATGTTTCTATCTTAAGATCCACATTTCTATATTACTTACATTATTTCAAATAAAACTCCTGCCTCTAACCAAATGAAAACCAAGGACACCCCTTTATGTGAACCAGATTTAAAATGTAGGAGGTAAACTTATTTTTCAAAATTATAATCATATTTATATGGATATTTTTATTTATTATATTCATTGATATTATATATATTAGAGAGAATACCTTCTAATATAATAGATATGTATTTTCTGTATTATATTTTTTTACTTATATTTATTTAAATTAAATATTTATAGAGATTCGTATTTGTATATATATTTGCATATCTGAATTGATATTTTATTTCTATCATTTATTTAAAAACCCCAGCCTATAACCTAATAACACCCCCCCCATTTATTTAACTCTATTTAAATGTTTTTATACTTATAATCTATATTTATATATCTTTGTGTATATATATATAAAACAGACTATCATTAATCTATTTGATAATATATTACAATTATATACCATGTATTACAGTTTTATGTATGTATCTGTTATCTATATTCATGTCTACCACTCTAATGTTATATTTATTTTTAAATGTATATTTATTTCTATTTTCATCTCTATATTAAACCATAGAAGTTCATTAACCCCACGCACCAGAACCACAACAATACCGTACCTTTGTCAGCACCGGCACGCAGCACATGCTCGTCCCATCGCAGCGCATCAAAACAAAACCCACTGCTATTACTAACGGAACAAACGTCCCACAACGTCATTGAACCCTAATAAAAACTCCAATAAACCTAACTGTCAATAAATTTTAAATCCCACTATAAAGTAGCCCAAAACCTCCGCACATTCTCATCATAAACTTCCTCCTAAACCACTATCTCAAAAACCCCAAAAAACTCAAATACACCTTGAAAATGACACAACTGCTAATAAAAACAAACACCCAGTAAAAATTAAATCAAACCAACTCACGAGACTCAAAACTGTACAACTGACCCTAAACATTACTAAAAAAAGTCCCCAAAGCTCTACCTTGATGCTAATGCACAAATAATAACCTATCATCTAGAAAAGTTATTTGAAAAAAATTAAAAAAATAATTAAAACCATGAAAATAAAAAACTTAAACTATTAAAATACTAAAAAACATCACTACCTAAATTAAAAAACGTATTGCCTATAAAAACCCACCATATAAATGCCCCTGTCCCAAAAAATAAAAATAAAAAAAACTATCGAACCAGAAAGAAATCAGAACTTAGGAACACTAAAACCATAGCATTCAAGACCTCACACCACATCCCTTATCATACACCAACTACAAACAACAGAAAACAATACAATGAATTCTTAAAAACCACCTTAAAACCACTACATTGAAAAACATCTCAAAAATTAAAAACTGCATTTAACAAAAGCCATCTCATAAATTAACACCCAAAACTCCAGCAGCCCAGCTGGCCCTACCAAAGCTCTATCTTTATACATACAGCAAACAAAACCAAAATCCCAGTAATACCCATCAGAAATCTATGAAACAATCCTATTGAAATTACTGCTGCCTCAAATACAAACCAACCCATCCAGAAAGTCAGCTTCACTCAAAAAACAATTTACACGGAGTTAATAACACACAGAGTTAATAATACACAGAGTTAAAAAAGAAATAAAACAACACAGCATATACCACCAATGAATATAATAGTCAAGTAAACAAAAAACACTACATTTTTTTCTTTTTATTTCTTAAACTAACTTCTTTTATTAGCTAGAACAAAAGATTTTGCCAGGACTGTAACAACAACAACAACCTCTTTTTCTTCTTCTCCTTCTGAAATGTCCCTTCTCACTCCCAAATTCCTTTCAACTCCTGAGTTTACATCCAAGCAAAAAGCAAAATTCGTGCACTCGTGCTCGTTCGCTGCTCCCGTCAGATTCTCTGTTCCCCTCCGCATCTTCTCACACTTTCAGTCTCCATGCTGTCCCGCCGTGATGAGTCTGACAGAAGAACTGGCACAAGTTAACAGAGCATTTCCCTCCCTCCCTCCCTCTGCTTTCCTCAGCGCATTTCAATCCATCCCAGGCCTGCAACGATGCACCCTCACCCCAAAGCTCACAGCAAGCGTGCAGCAGCTCAGGCTCACCTGGCTCCAGGGCTCTGTGCCTTGGATAGCCGAGGAAACTTCTGATGAGCCTCCGTTCCAATCAACTGGAATGCAAACTCACCTCCATCTCAGAGCCTCAGTGACCTCGGCCAGCCCCTTCCTCGCTTCCCTGGGTCACAATGACTTCCAGGCACAAGGGTGCCAAGCAGGTTTCTGTCTTTTCTCTTGAGTGCCAACAGGTCAAATATGTAGACTTTGACATAACTAATTACCCTCTCTTTGAACTCTCCCAAGGACACTTTTAAAGAAAAGACACAAGATTGCTGCTACAGCCATGTGGGATCGGGAGGAAAGCAGCAAGGATCCCAGGCCAGCGGCGCGGCCGGGCAGTGTCACGTCCCTGCCGCCCTGTGACAGGGCGCACGGCTGCAGGGCCCCAGAGCCTGCAGGCCCTGGAGCTGCCGCACGGATGGACCCGGTTCCCTCCCCGGGTGCCCAGAGGGAAACCTGAGGGCAGGTGTCCACCCCGAGGGTGCACCCAGAGCCCCGGGCACGGATGGAGTCACTGGCCGCTCTCTGGGGACGAGACCCTCCCTGCAGGTGACGCTGCCTTGCCCTCTCCCTCCCTGTGGCACAGGCACCTCCAAGCTCCATGACCAGCCTCCTTCCGTCAGCATCCAGGTGCTGTGTCGGAGCCAGAGGGGTCGAGGCTTTCCAGAACCATAGCATCCTTTAGGCTGCAAAAGCCTTCTAAGGCCATCGAGCCCAGCTGCTGCCCCAGCACTGCCAAGCCCCCACCCAAATCAGGTCCCTAAACACCACATCTTGCCATGCTTCAAATGTCTCCAGCAATGGGGACTGCCCTGGGCAGCCCGCTCCTACGCCTGACCACCCTTTCAGTGAACAAATTGGTCCTCAAAGCCAATCTGAGCCTTCCCTGCTGCAACTTGAGGCCATTTCCTTTTGTCACGGCACTTCCTACCGGGGAGATCTCGGCACTTCAACCTTACCTGCTCCTTCCCTAGGAGCTCTCTGGCTTGCCTGCATGAGAGGAGAAACACTCCCAGCACAGGAACGGCAGCTCAGCAGGTCCCACACCGAGGCAGGGGAGCAGCTGTCCTCACCACAGCTCCCGTGTCAGCTCTCACAGACCGGCTCTGCTCTGCCTCCCGGGGGCAGATCTCTGCTCAGCGCTTCAGAATTGCCTGTTTGGAGGAGGGGGAAAAAACAGCTTAGCCAAGATTTTTATCCAGACTTATCTGATGTCTTTGCCTGCTTTGCCTCTTCCTGACTTCCTCCTGCTAAGAAAACAGCTGCCTTCGGACTTCTAGGGGCAACTGCCACGTAATGCTTGAAAAGGACCTACAGAAAAGTGCCTCATTTTTCAAGACTCAGCCAAGAAGACAGACAACTGCACCTTCTCCATCCCCACTGCCTGCAGAGCTGCCAGGCACCAGGCCAGCTCTGCTCCTGCTTCCAGTTGTTCCCAACCCTGCTGCAAGAACTGAAGGCTGCTTTGGCGTTCCATTGCTCCGCTCCTCCCAAAAAAGATCTTTCAGTGCCGTTCTCCCTCCACGGGAAGGGCCCTTCTGTCTCACACGCTCGGTGACACGAGGCTGCGCCAAGCTGCAGCAGCCTCTGCTCCAGCTGGGAAGGGCTTTCTTCCTCCTCTGGCACCTGGCTGGCACAGGTTGCTCACACATGCTGGGGCTGCCCCATCCCTGGAAGGAAAAAAAAAAGAAAGTACATTGCTGGAACAAATTTATCATATGTGCATTTTAGGTAGGTTTTACACCTTTTTTTAGGTCCTTTGTCTTTATTCCAGGGAAAAGAAATTCAATACACAATTTCAGTTTTATTACTTTTGTACTATTCCCATCAAATAAATCTAGCTGTAAGAAGGTTTTTCTCTGTTTTTAAGAAGATCATTCTTGAAATGAAACTTGCTTTTCATTTCACTGTAACATATCCTGCTTTAATAAAGAGTTTTGCTTCCTATTGAGAGCATTTTGACAAAATAATAAGGTTGCTTTTGTTTGCCATTTAATTTACCAGTGGATCGATAGAGTTAGACATAACTACTTCTGGTATTAAAACTCACAAATTCCAGGGGAGCTGCAGGTTAAATTGTAAACAAAATATTTCATTGGCATTGATCTGAAAAGCAGACTGACAGCATTGCTAAAATTCATCAGCTTACAATTATAAATCTCCCCAAACTGACAAGAGACAGATTTGATTATTTTGCTTTGAAAGGGTCATGCCTTTAAAGCTGCAAGAGTTGATCAATTTATAAAAGATCCAATGAACTGCATTTTGCTTTAGTTCCTGTCACAAGTCCTCCTTGTGATCACCCAGGCTAGGTCAGCTTATGAGAGTGACTGATCACTTTGCTCTCTATTTTAGGCAACGTCAAATTTACAGGATTTATGACCCATACTAGATCATTTGTGATATAAAGACTACAGGTAACCTGAATTTACTTTATCTACCGTGATACCCTGCCAGAAGTACAGCCACTCATTATGCCGCAAGCATATGAAAAAGTGCCTGAATTTCATCCTCCTTTTGGGCACTACCCACCAAAGTTACAGTGACAGCTTATTCCCTTAAATAAACAAGAATTTTCATGTACACTGTAGGTGACAGAAGTACTGCCTTCTTTACCCAATTCCCCTCCCACACCTCTTTTCTCTTGCTCCAAGAAAAACCCGAGTAGGCCGGGTCTTGACACAACCTTGACTGCTCTATTTCCATCACTGATTGTGCACATTTTAATTGCCAGAGAACATGGAACGTTAGCAAATCCCAAAACAAGCACCAGGCCTTATAAACCTCTGAATGGAAACTCTGGTAAAAGAGAACCCTTCCCTGAAAAGCACTTTGCAGACGTTGGTTACTGGATTCCCCCATTACCACACAACACAAGTGGGATTCCATTTTGACTGCTGATATCCCTGTCCCTGGATCACGCTGACCCCAACCCCAGGGTATCAGTCCCTCTGCTGTGCTGATGGCTGAGCTCCCAGCAATGACAGAATTCTCTGTCTGGTGCCAGGAACCCAGGAAGCCCCAACTTCCCTCTGGAACCAACGTTCCTCCTGCAGCTCTTACAGCCAGAACAAAGGCAAGGAGACAGCAAGATGGTGGGATAACAGCTAAACCCCAGTTCCCTGTGCAGGTGTGCACAGCCTCCAGAGAGCTGCTCATTCCATTGATGAATTCCTGCAGCGCTTTCCTGGGAGCTTACAGGGCTAGGGAATGTGTAAGGGGGAATTCTGGTGGTGGTGTGTGGGTAAGCATGAGTAGGAACCCAGCCTGAACACCAGTAAGTAACAGAACACTAATGAAGTAAAATACAACACTGCTTTTAAAATTGTTTTTGTCTCTTCCTGCACAAGACAAGTTCAGACGCCTCCAACTCCTGTCTAACTACATCTTAAAAAAAAAACAAGCAGACAAAATTTTTTTCAATGGTAGCACTTTGAATAACAATGGTAAGGTCGTAAAGGTAACTTTTTTCTTAACCTTGTACCAATCTGCATTATCTACCAAAACCAGAACTGTGCTCTTTTCCCTCAGATTGTATGCACAGCGTTAATTAGATTATTTTTTTCAGCCAGGTTACTATATTATTTAGAATAAGGTACTGCACAACTTTCCTGTTACAGCCATAAATAAAGAAGCATGGCTATAGGGCCATATGTATAGTGATAAACAGGAATATAGAAATTATTAATATTGAAGTTATTACTAATGGAAAAATGAAAAAGCGCAATGGTAGGTGCAAAGTGTGAAAGTGAAGACCTCTACACTTTGTTTAAAGTACTAGTGGTCTCTAAAAATATTTTCATGAAGTGAGATTATTGTTAGTGACATTTTTTCCTGATTTGGACAAGGTTTGTCAAAGAAATATTGTTAGAAAGACCAGGACAACTCATAGCCATTACTACCACGAACATCATCTTGCAAATGAAAGCTTGAAGTTATTTCTCTCATCCGCTTCCTGAAAAGAAAGCACTTTTGCTATGCAGACAGTGACCAACGTGTGCAGTTAAAATCTTGCTAGAGCACTTCAAAGGAACCTTAGTGACTTATTCTGGTTGTTTTCTTCTTTACAAGGAGAAACAAAAAACCATAAGAGATACCTTCAAAGACGTTCGCCTTTCTCCAACTGCCCACCACTGACATTCTAGTCCTGAAGCTTACATTAAAGCAAAACCCCTCCTCTAAAAACTCCACTTCTACTGTTCAAACTGTCCCTTACTTCTATTGAAATATAAGATGTTATGCTACAAAATGTACGTTCAGTTACAATTTTGCTTTACTTTTATGCACTAGATGGTTTACAGGAATTCAGTCCACTAAAAGTCAGCTCAGTCAAAATGATAACTTCACCAGCACTTTAATCTGTCTCTTATTTTAAGCTTTATATCTCTCCTTGTTTGAATCAAACGCCTTCCAGCCATTCTAAGCATTTTTGTGTCAGTATTTCAAAGTTCCCTGTGTTCTAAAAAGCTACAGATGAAGCTGGTGCTCTATAGCATTATGTAATCAACTCATCAATTTTTTATAATTATTTCCAGTAGTCTGCTCCCATCATTCTACATGGAACTATCTGCCTGAGGCCACCACTCAGAACGTTGTTATTTTAAAGCAGATGCGGGCAACACTTTGCTCTTTCTTGGCCAAATCTTTTTTTCAATTGTGTTTCCATTTTTTTGCTTAGTCATCCATAAACAGGACTCTATTAATAGTAGTTTTGAAAAACAAGTAAAAATGTACAGTATTGCAATATTTGCTAAAGTTTCAGCTTCACATTTACAAACATGGCTCAGCGCAATAGGTGCAAGTCAGAAACAAGGAAATAAGCAAAAAAATCCATACCTTTGTACTGCAAATTACCCCATACAGGTCTTGTTAAAAGGATCAAGCTTCAGTGGGAAAGCAGAAATCCTGAAAAACAGCAGTGAAGGCATACATACTTCAAACAGTGAAAGAGAAGGAGACTCATGCTTGGCATTAGTAAATAGCAAATAAAAAATCAGCATTGATCTGCAAGTTGTTACTCACCAGCTAAGCCCTTGGTCAGAGAGGAACAGGACAGCAGTTGTTCTTTGCTGACTTTTAAACACCTAAGATGTAATTTTTATTTCTTATGCACAGGTTTCTAGAGACCTGAACAAAAATATTGCTACTCTGCACAGTCTATTACAGAGACAAACTTTGACTTCTGATCTCCAGCCTACAAGTTAGTCATTTCTGCTTTTGAAAACGTGTGTGAACAG
Organism: Melozone crissalis; assembly: GCF_028551555.1. Classification (NCBI taxonomy): domain Eukaryota; kingdom Metazoa; phylum Chordata; class Aves; order Passeriformes; family Passerellidae; genus Melozone; species Melozone crissalis. The sequence goes on from NW_026535858.1 coordinate 233,530, forward strand.
GCATCCACCCTCCTACACACACTTTACTGGGATGTATAACACCATACGCTAAAATCCAGGAGTTTTTGCACTTCTACACCTGATTCCTGGCATAGGAATTGCAGATATCACCTACATTTTATTCAACAGTTAAATTAGCCAATACAACCAAAGTTTGATAGTCTATGTCTCTTGAACTCCCTAAAAGGGACTGTTGCTCTTGCTCATGTAAAGGCATCCCCAGCCACAGCAGTCAGTGAGCCAGCATAAAGGACACGTGGCTGTGCAGCCACCCCTCACGGTGCCAGCAGCACCAAGGGAATGCTGCCACTACCTCGTGGCTCTGTGCCACTGCGAGATTTCCCAAAGTCACTGCAGTTGGGATGGCCCCAGGAGTTGAAATTATTAGCTTCCATTCATTAATTTTGATGCTGGCTGAGAACACCTTAATGCATTTTTGTGCAAAATTACAGTAGTAACACGCTTGAGTTCCATCAATCTGGACACCATAGACATTTGCATTTATGTTTAATCACATGTTAATGACAACCAATAAAGGTAGGAATGTGAGATTGGTAAGCAGGGCATTTTACAGAGTCATCTTTCTGGAGATGTTCTGTTGTTACTATATTACAAAATTGCCATATTTCTAAAGTTTTGTACCTCCTTGATGTTTCCCACAGGCAGCTCCTCCAGACACTGGCCCTTCTTTCTCTCACAGCAGCCAACCGACTCCAGCTCCCCCCAACCAACCAACCCACTCTTTTATAGCACTCTTCTTCTTATTGGCTACAGCTGTGGCCTGGTAAAGTCAGGCCTGTTCCCAAGCTCTAATAATTAACCCAGCTGCAACTCCTTAAGGGGTAAGATTACTTCCTATACTGCCTTTATTTTCTTATATTGGATCCTCCTACAATATTTTATATTTTCTGGTTAAATTATTTCATTTATATCAAGCCCTCTGAGCTTACTGTGACCTCACTTGCAGCCAGTCAGCAAAAGCAACAAACAAAGAAGATTTGCACAGCACATTTCTCTTTTTACTTAACTGCTAACAGAGCCCTCATCCAAAGATTGTTTTGGAAACAGTTGTCTGACTCACTGAAATAGAAAGGAAGTTTCATCAGGAACTGGAGGGAGAAGGAGCACCACAACATGCAGTTGCAGCTGGGAAGAGATGGAGTAGCTTCTGAAACACATCAATGCCTATGGTGGCGTCTGCAGACGGACAGACAATTGACCTTAATGAAAGAATTAAACCTCAATTTTAAAACTGCTGGTGCTGTGATTGGGATTTGGATTGATATAGGTAGGTTTGCAGACAGCAATACAAACTAATGATCTGACAGAAACCACAGATCTGAAAGCCTTTTACAAAGTAAGCAGCATCTGTATCAGTACTTCATAAATGGAGTAATACTGGCATAAGATAATGAAATACTTAGGTAATTCAACAGGCAAATTACAGACTTCAAAATAAAAGCTTAAGCCTGTACATCCTCTATCAGCAATGAATTTATGGACTTTCTCTGTTAAAGACATTAATATGATAAAATTTAGAAAGGTTCAATTAATCTCTCTATGGCTGGGGTTTCTTTATTCTTTTTTGAGGTACAGGTTCAAGCAGATATTTAGAAAGGAATCATGAGTTTTCTCCCTGCAACAGGCCAAAGTTTAGGAAGAAAAGGCAGCTGAAAGCAGAGTGTGTGTCTGGGACAGAATTAGAATGCCCTGGTCTCTTTTCAGGCACATTGCCAGAACAACCCTGGGTTTGTGTGGGAGGGAATGGGATCCAGGTAGGCTTTCTTTGAAGCAGGAGCTGGTGGGAATTTGTGTTTTGCAAACCTGCTGAGAGAAGAGCTCTATCTTTCTGCCCCATGTGGCCTGAGTCACACCTGCAAGCCAGAATTGGGTTTATGTGCACACAGCAGAACACTCTTATACACAGACTGTCGTTTAAATACTTCTTATCAATGTTCATTATTTTTTAAAAACTCCCAAACTCTTAACCTATATCTAATGTAACAGCACATCCTCTTCAGTTCTTGATAATTCTTTAAACCAGTTGTTCTTACAGAGAAGATTTTCTTTGACAATAACATCAAAGCAATTCACTTTTGTCACCCATTCCCCAAGCTAATTTGTCGCTGGGAGCTCTGCACATCAGGCTGTATCAATCACATTACACTACAATGCACCAGCCATGCCCCAAGGCATGAGTGATGTAGCTGAGAGGAGATGTCACAAACACTCACATTACTGAGATGCTTGAGAAGCCAGAGGATCAAATTCTTGTCTGATATGAAGTGGCTTAACTTGATTGGGAGAGTCTGGGAGATTTTCTCTTGGGGGAGAAACTCTAAGACAGGATTTGCTTTATCTGCCAGCATTACACCATTCCTTTTGATTCTGTGTCATTTGCTGTACCGCTATATGGGTCATGTAACAGGAGCACATTCAGCCTGTGTTCCTCCATGGATATTTGACTAGCATGGAAAATCACCTCCTGGAAGAGCAGCTGGTGGAAACTGACCTTAGCAAAAGTGAAATGGTGGTGTTTGGAAAAGAAAATGTTTCAGAAGTTTTCACAAATCTTACCATTTGTATTTGTTAATCCAGTGCACATGCCTGGGTCTTGTAGGGTCCCTCCCAAACTTTGACACTGATGAATCACGAGTCTCCAAAAGGAGCCTTTGCCCTTCCATTTTATGAGTTTAATTTTGCCTGAGGACCGTTTCCCACAGCAGGGTCTGGATTTACCATCACATCTTTGTGACCAAATCAAGAAGAGACAGCATGACCTCCCCACTCACTGCAAGCCCATGCCTATGCTACTTACATAAATCAGCTGAGGGCATTCCATACGGCATGGCAGTACAATCTAACAGCTCAATGAGAAGAAAAACATCCCAGAATTCAATATTCCTGTTAGACAGGGAAGTCTAGAAATGCATGAATAAACTGGTCATAACTTTATCCCTCCATGAGGAGTGAAATATATGTCATTTGTACTGTCAGGTAACCGAGAATACAAAAAACCCAAGAATATAAGACTATCAAAAATATAACAAAAGACAGTTAAGTATTACCAGTACAAAAATGTAAATAAATAGATAAGAACGGTCTAAACGTTTCCTTTTTTTAACTTTACAGCAAAGTTTATTCCCCACTGGAAAAATGCTCCTTACAATGGACTATAATACCATAAATACACATGCAAGTCACGCCCTTTGATGTCTTCTATAGATTCATATCTCAATAAACCCATCAAGATTAGGTGTGATGGCTTTATTTCTTTGTGTAAAAGAATCTCTCATGATAATGCCTTATCACAAACCCTGCAGAACTTCAGCCCAACACACCCAATAAATTCACACAAATTCAAGCTCCTGGATTCTCTCTCCAAATGATTCTGCATTTTTGTAATCTGATTCAAAGACCAATAGCTTCAGGTTAGTCAGAAGAGTCTAGGACATGAACAAATACTGCAATGGATAGAGATACCTTACCTGGGCTAGTTCTCACATCAAAATTCATGAAAACCTCGAGAGCTGTGAACTGCAGCTGCTGAGGCACCGTGCCTGTCTGGACATCCTGGAGTCACCCCTGCACTGGGACTGAGGCCCCTTCTCACCTGTGCCCTCCACACTCACAGCCAGACCAGGTCTCCTCAGCGGCTCCATCCCAGGATCCCCACAGTGCAGTCTCAGACATCACGATCCTTAACATACTCTATTCATGGTGCAATAAGAAAAAGAGCAGCTCCAGTTTGGTGCCTGGAATGAGGAGCCCCACACAAAGGAACCCCTGGGTTTTTATACCCCCATAGTGTGAGCGCTTGACAGTCTGGAGTCCTCATCTCCCGCTCTGTCTGCGCTGGTCACCTGCACTGATTGCATTTCTCAGCTCTGGGAAGTCACCACTGTGTGTCACATCCTCCAAGCAGCTCTAACAAAGGAGTTTGCCAAACAGATCTGCGAATTCTCTGCCTTAAAAGTGTCTCATTTTCCCTTGTGATGGGTTGGTTCTTACACACATTCCTAGTGACTCATAATGTTGCTGCTTAGGCTCCAGACCATCTGTGGAGGGTGAGCACTGTCCACCTCCACCAGGGCTTTTGATTGTGTAGAGAAGGCTCAGAAAGAAGAAAAGAATGGGCCCACCTTATACTTACCACAGAAGAAAGGAAAATATATATTTTACAAAAGATAAGGCCCAATAAAAATCAGATGTCAAATAAATAAAGACAGAACTTGGTGCAAAACAGGAAATAGGAAAGACAACACCCCTATGACACCTGGACTATGTGTCAGAACACACATTGACATAGGTGTTCACCTACCTTGTGCTGTGTCTCCTCTAATAGCACTGTGCACGAGTAAGACACATACAGAATGTGCCAAAACAGTGCCAAAAGAGGCAGCACCTCAAATTAACCTTCTGAAATGTAACCTTCTGAAATGCAGTCATTTGGTAAAATTCACCTACTAATTCTAGTGTTTCAATATGGAGTTAGAGTACGGATGCTCTTGTGTGATACTGTAAATTATGAGCATTTATAAATACCTTCTGTTTCATTACTCTGCGGCTCCAGTGAGGTGCAAAGGACAAGTCAAATAATGAAAGTAATTGCGGATGATAAAAAAAGAAATAATTAGCTTTGTAATAGAAAAAAATGTCTGTAGCCAGTGCAGGATGCTAAAGCCAATTTTAGCTTCATTAATTGAAGTAGTTATTCAGCATCCATTAATTCAGTACCCAGAATTTAGAAGTGGCACCTAATCAATAAAAAGAAATGAGTATTGATAGGGCAGGACCTGCGCAATGCTGTGTTTACAGTGCCCCTGAGGCAAGCTGGATCCTCCATGAAAAGATCCATAAACTGAGGCAGGGGCCGAGGCCCTGCGTGCAGAAAGCCTCAGTGGTGGGGATCAGGGAAGGAAGGTGAACACCCACCCCCGTGCTCCTGACGGCACTGCAGAGCTCTGCTGGGGCTGAGCCCAGCCAGGGATTACCTTTCCAGCAGAGCCCGGTGCTGCTCCGCAGCGCTCGGCCAAGGTCCGTCCGTCAGGAAAGGGCTTCCTCTTCCCGAGGCTCCGGCACTCCCCTCTTGGTCACTGGGAGAGAAAGAGAAAACCTCCCCTCTTTATCAGCAACAACACAGCTCTGCAAGCTTTGAGTGTGCCTGACTCATTGCTCTGATCCCAAAATAAAAGGAGAATTGGAATAAAATCAGATTTTTTTTTACTAAATATAAAAAACAAAAAGAACCCCCAAAATCTAATCAAAAACTGAATCAAAACTAATCAATGAAAATTCCAGGCCAAATCATGTCATGCAGAAATTTCAGTAACAGCTATCAAAAAAAAAAAAAAAAAAAAAATCACAGTCAGCCCCTTGATCAAATGCTAGATTTTCTCTCTGATACATGTAACACAACGTAAGGGTAGAATCACACATTCCAAAAACCTGCATTACTGCAAAACTGCACATAACACTCACCTTCTCAGAATTTAAAGCAGCACTGTTTGTATTAACAGACTTGGGCTGATTTTATTGAAGGATGTATAAGAAACAATTAATGGGTTTTGTCATAAAATATGTGACCGGATAATAGAATGTCAAAATAAGCATTATTTGATGAAAACCACATAATTTAAAAAAAGACTGCTTCACTTTCTTACTACTTTTACCCCACATTTTTGATTAGATTAAATTTGGCTTGAAAACAGCCAAATGTGATCTTTTAGTACTGTAATACATGTATTTTACTGTTGTTCGTGAAAAGAGAAGGGAAAAAAAGCAGGAAAAAAAAAATCTGTTTTCTACAAGATGGATATACTTCATAAGTTGTTTTACAAAATGATTGCTTCAATGATTTTACCCTCAAGAAAACATTCTCTCTAGAGTTTAAATCAGATTATCTAAACAAAATAATTTTCAAGCTTTTCTAATAAAAAAATATTTCAGCCCTGCCTACTCTACAGTTTGTCTTCACCCGGGCTTTTGTTTTCTGTGTTCCTTGTTTTGGCTCAGAGCCTGGATTTCCAGGTTCATTGGTCAGCAGTGAGAGTGACTCAGTGAGGTGACATTCTTCAGCTTCCTGGGCTGCCTTCCAGTCCACACTATGAAGAGATTTCAAACTGTCTCACTTCCCTTAATTGCTGATTTAAAGGGATTCACAAAGTGGAACTTCTGATAAAAATGTATTCCTGCAGAGTCTTGTATTTCTCAGATTTTATAGTACCTAAAATAGAACTACCTAAGCACACTGATTTGGCCTTGGTCAAAATGATTGAGCTGACACAAAAGCATTAATATCAGTGAAGCAAATCGAAATAAGGAAATCAAAGATTTCCTGACACCTCAAGCTATTTTTCCTTGGGATCCTATACCCTCTCTATTGCTGTTAAAATTGGCCCTTCCCTCAAATCACAATTTTGTTTTCATTTTCAAAGCAATTGGCCTGCCTGGAGATTTCACTGCACTCCTGATGTGCACACCTGATTTACACACCCAGCAGCTTTGATTTTCTGCACCCTTGTGCCGGTTTTTAGCCGGGATACAGCTTGCATGACCTCTTGTTCAGTCAGTATTTTACAGCCTAAGTTATTTTTTGCAAGAACTATTCTTCAATGGCTGCTGTTAGGTAACTAACTGAGATAATGATAAAGATATTTTTGTACATATGAACTTCTCAGGCAGCCTGGTCAGTAAATCTTACTTATTAGTACCAGCTATGGATGGATTTGCCAGCACTGAAGAGTTTAATCAGGATTTTTAGGTAGCTGTGATTAGAGAGCAGTTCTTGTGGCTGGGTTCATTGGGGTTTTTTAAACAATAAAAATTGACACCTCTGACCTCACCCTCTTTATTTTGATGAGCATTTAATCTGTCTTTAAAAAGACCACGTTTGTTTAAATAATGACTTCCAATTTGTGCCTGGAAATAATGCAATCCAAGGAAAAAGACTACAGTCTTTGCTTGAAATTCCAATGTTTTGAGACGATATAAGAGTTGATTCTGTTCCTAAATGCTGGTGCTGAAATTAAGATTGATAAGTAAGTATTAGAAGAAAATAACTTTGAGTTACATGCAATAGCATTTAATTGCATCATTTAAATTCTTAAGCACTTCAATTTTATATTGATTCAGGGTTTTTCATAATTAATTTGCAGATTTCCAGAATGCATTAGGATGAAACTTTTAAATGGCTGGATGGTTATTAATGGATGATATAAATACATTATTCATTTTTTTTGTTGTCATGGTAAATGGCACTGAATACTTCTGAATGAATAGTAAATTAAACATCATCCCATGAATTCAAAAGCAAAATGCATCCCCCAGTAAAAATTTGTTGTAATATAGAATACTTGAGGTGCCATTTCATAATAAATACTCTGTAACAAAGTGTTAAATATGGTTAATGTCACACTTTCCTTTTCTCTAGAAAATGGCAGGATCACCCAGGCAAAACTGAATTTCAAGCAGCCAACCTTTTCAAAGATGCCAACGCCAGCAGATCTGCTCCAGTCCAGAAATAAATTCTCAAAGCTCAGATTGCCTAAGCAATACTAAAACCTGCAGCAGCACATTAATTTTAACCCAAGTTTTGGTTTGTGTGAAAAGCTGAGTACTAAACCCAGTTATCAGTATAAAGCTGATCTAAAGGTTTTTCAGAACCTGAGAGAGTATCACAGATTTCCTGAGATCTTTCCTCTACAGTTAGGTGAAACTCGTACTCTAGACCAGACAATCTCTTCTCTGGAAACTTTTCAAATCTAGCAAGAACCTTTGAAAACACACTGCAGTTATTTAGAATGATAGGTCAGCAACATGCAAGCAAATAAAGACAACAAACAAACAAACAAACACCCCTAACAACCCCAACCTTTTTTCCACACACACTCATAGACCACAGTAAACTTCTTTAAGAGTGAGGAATTACCACAGACTTTTAGAAATGGGCTTTTTGCTTTAAACCAGCAGCCTTCCCATCTGGTCTGCGCTCATTAGGAATGCAAGAAGAACACATCTCACAGTTCCATCAGCACAGAGCCAAACCAAACTGGTTAAATGGCTGGGTAGGAGCTTCCCATGTTCCTACAATGGTATTTCCAGCTGTGTTTCCCATGTTTGTGACACATACAAGGAAAAACGATGCCCTGAACGACAGGGAAGCTTTAGAGTGAATAAAAGCTTCTTTGTATCTGCTGTCAGACACAACGATCTGTCAGGGCAGCACTGCAGCTCATTCTCCTGACCTGGACCAGGAGCTCAGTGCAAAAGTGAAGAGACAGCACAAAAAAAACCCCAGTGTACATTCATTTGGAATTAGAGCAACACCTTGGGGTAAAAGAATCTACTCCATCTATCATTAATACCTCAGCTGCTAGAAATTAGTGTGAATTTTATATACCGAGATATCACTTTTATTAATATCTGGAAAATCTAACAAGTGCTGGGGAATGCTGAGGTCAGGAAATGACATCTGGCTGGCAAGAATAATGAATAAAAATACCCCTTTAAAAAGTTAAGTTAGTTGGGTCTGAATCGGGAAATATCACAAATGCAGAATATAACGGGTGAAACACTAACAGAAATATTTGAGGAGCAATCAAAAGCAAGAGCAGATTTTTAAATACGTGAAAAGCCGCCAGACTGAAGTAAAAAGGAGTTGCTTGCAACACTATCAGAGAAAAACGGGGCACACAAAACAATTCCTTTTCTTTAACTAGAGATGAGATACTGTGAGACTGCAGCAAAGCAGCTCCGCCATGAGACTTCCACAGACTGCTGGTGGTTCAGCCTGAAAATGGGAACAATTGTGGTTTGAGTAAGATGATTTCTATGCCATGTAGAAGAAATTTCCTAGAATCCTCCAGACTTCTAACAATGTAGCAGTCGTTAAACGTGCAGGAGATAGATAATAAATGGCACATGTAAAAATGTATTGGTTATATTACTTAAGAAAGCAAACATTGCATAAGATAGCACTTGGTGTTGGAGATGCTATGTTAGATTTAAAGCAGATTGTCAGTTTCTACTTTCCCCCATTTCTTCAAGTTTTTAAAATAAAATTCATGCTTTAAAAACATAACTTGCTTTATAAAAACACCCTCAGAATAAACACCTGCACACATTCTATAAATCAATCCATTTCTTTCTTAAGTTTCATGCCAATGCTGCACGGTATTTCTCTGTTCCATTTCAGCAATTATTTATAACAAAGAAATCCCTTCACAATTGTTCTAGTGGACTTTCCTCAAGTAATGCAAATCGTTGTTATCACTCTCCTCATATTTTCTCAGAACTTATTTAGACTAAGAATCTAATGATGCCAACCTGGTTTTAAAACACTTTTTGTGCTGATCGGCCTTCTACCGTTTGAGGAACAGTTCTGTTATTTGAGGAACATTGGAAAAGATTCTCCTTAAACATTCTAGGAACACTGAAAAGCCTATTCTGTTTGGTGTGTTAAATGGGGCTTTCTGAGGGTGTTTTATTTTGGTTTGGGGTCTGAGGAAGGCACCCCATGGAAGGCCGGATTCACCCTGACAGCCCAGTCAGGAGATGGACCCGGCTTCCCTCACATGGCTCTGAGGGGGCTTTGGGGGCCAAACTTAAAAACAAAACAAAACTCCAAACACGCAGAAAGAAAACGCGCAAAAAAGATGGCAAAAAATGAACTTACCAAGCGCAGACAAGACAACTGGAGAGCTCCGCCGGTCCGTGTCCACCCGTTCGGCGACCCTGAGGCGAAGCTGAGGGCGGGAACGCCGCCCCCTCACGGCTTTCCGCCATTTTCCAGGCGTCTGAGGGCAGGAAGAGCCGAGCCCGCCCCACACGGCTGCTCTCCCTCAGAAATCCTCAACAAGGTGGGAAGGTGTGGGGCGCAGCTGTTCCTCGTTCTTTTGAGGATTTCTGAGGGCGGGCAGCTGTGAGGGGGCGGCGTTCCCGCCCTTTCAGAGGCTTTTTAGCCCCTTTGCTCAGGCCCGCGGGGGTGCGGGGTAGCTTCCGCTCCTCTGGGCTGCCGTGAGGCGCTGGCGGTGTCCCGGTAGCTTGGGGCGGTCTTTGCAGGGTGGGAGTGCGGTGTGGCTGGGGGTGCTTCCTTCCTCCTCTTCCTCTGCCAAGTTAATTTTTGTGTTTTAGGAGGTGTGGAACTGTGAGGGGTTGTTTACGGCCCGTCCGTGCTGCCTCCTCTTGCGGCTCCTTTGTTTTTGGCTGTGTCGCTGTGTGGAGGTATGAGGTAATACCTTTCTTTGTGCTTGTAGTTTTATATGTGCGTGTATTATTTTTAAAGTACCTGTGTATATCTATACATGCTGTATGTGTGTACATACATATACCTTCGTCAGGCCCGGAGGCTGAAAAAAAGACTCTGCTGAGCACTTTCAGGGAGGTGAGGGTTAACCCTGCTTGCGGACCTGATCTGTGAGGGGTAATGGTTTCACTTATCTCATCTACTTAATAAACTAACCAGCAGGGTGTTCGTGAAAGAAAAAGTTACTACTAAAGCTTTTTTCTCTCATCGAAGTAAACGAGTCCGTGACTTTGGTTTTATCAGACCCAAACATTGCCTTGAGGGAGTGGGGTGGGTTTAAAGTAGCTATTAAAATTATTGCTGGGAAATGAAATTTGATTAAAAAAGCAGCAGCGCCATTGTTTTACAGAGGTATTTTGTTAAAAGAGTGCCATTTCAGGTTGTTATTTGAGCTCTGGGTGCTGTTTTATTGAAGATATCTACTTAGAATATTACAGCTGTGAGATGAAGAACTGCCTCACATTTTATTATTTGATATTTGAACAGCAAGTACAGGCCGTTAGAAGGAAAAACATTTGCTTGCCCCACTGGTAGATGTGTATTATTTCTGTAGCACGCATGGCTCTTACACAGCAGTATGGTGTTATTTTTATGACTTTGGGATTTTTTGTTACTATTCCTGCCAGTGATTAGAATTCGGCGGAGACAAGTGTGTGTGTGTCTGTGTTTTGTTTGAGTTTTTGTTGGTTTGCTCTGAAAGGGGGCCCGAACATGTCAATTGCTGCTACTTTCTCCTTGCAGCTGACTTACCAAAGCCTTCTTTGCCCGGGAATAAACACTTATAGTTGCTGGCAGCCTTCCAGGGGAAGGTCTGCTGTAGTTCTTGATCCTCCCAGGGTTCAAGTAGTAGCATCGGCCAAAGAGGTGTGAGAAAGGCCGTCTCCATTATGGCTTTCATTCCACAAAAGCAAATTGTAAGTAGTGGGTGTAAGTGTTTTATTTGCTGACGTTTATTCACCTGAATAAAAACAAGTTATGTTTGAAGAAGAGATCAGGAGAGTGGTGTGAAAGGAGACAATGTGGGGTGAGAAAAGCATCAAATGGTGTGTGAGTGACTTCCATGTACTAAGAAATAGTTATATCGTGTTAGGTGGTATTAATGATTTCAGGAAGGAAAGTTTCAGACATGAACGCTGTAAGTGCATGTGTGAATGGCTCTTATGGCATCAACCAGAAAGCATTCAGTGTTAATGCTTTTATTGCATTGATTTTATAGAGTTATGTTCCCTTAAGGGCTTAGGGAGGCTGCCAGTATTTGACATGACTTGTGCTTTGCTATGGTTAGATCAAGGTTTTAGTATAAAGCTCGGTGAATGTTGCCAGGATGTTTGGCTCATGTGATAGATCAGTATCCCTCAAGTTTTCCATATGCCTTTGTCTGTTGTAGCTGCTTTTAACAAATGGGCTTAATTAGTGCTAATAAAAGTGAGACAAACAAGCATGCTCCATTCTTTGCTGGAGTTATTTGGGTTTTTTTAAGTGGGAATGTGAATCTGCGTGGAAGGTAATCATACCTATTTTCTCATTTCAGAGTGCCTGATTTCAAACAGCTCACTTGGCTTTTCAGGAGAATCCTGCTTTGTGCCTATTCAAGGCACCTGTGACAGCCTCTGCTGGCCTGGAGTTTTCAATAAAAGCACAGAAAGTAGTGAGTTTGTCCCACGGGATTCAGAACAGCTGGGGTGTGACCCTGGTGTCCTGTGTGTCCTTGCCGTACTCATGCTGTGGTTTTGTGTGTCTATAACAGCAGTAAATCCTCAGTGTTCCTGTCAAATGGATCAGGTAGGTGCCAACTTCACCATTTACAGGTAAGGGCTTGGAAGGAGAGCTTTGTTTTTGTGTCTTTGTTGCTGGGTTCCAAAGTTAATACAGAGTAACAGATAAAAATGTTGCTGTGTTCAGCCGCTGTTCCTGGTGTTACAGTGTTACTTCTCTGTCAAGGGGCATTTCCGTATGTACTGCATGCAGGTGTAATCCCAGAGATATGGGTACACAACCAGGATCCTTTGTGTTTTATGTTCCTACAGCTTTTCAAACACTTAAATAGCTCCCACAGCCTTGTTTTATTTATCTGTAAGCTGCTTGGAACTTGCTGGAAATGGCAGGCTCCGAGGCTGGAAGCGCAGCTGGGCCCCCAGGTCAGAGGCTTGTTGTCAGCTTACTCAGCAGTTACTGCATTGGTTATTCCCCTTGTGGAGGTGCCAGATTTGGGAGCCTGAACCCGAATTCCAAGCTGGGTGTTTAACTCCAGGCTGTGAGTGCAAAACCTTTGTCTGGAATACCAGATTTCCTTGTATTGGCTGTGTGGTGGGGTACAGTCAACCTGTGGTGCTTGGGAAGATTTGTCTCAGACTGATTGTGCCTCTCAGAAAGAGGATATGCATTTATAAGTCTTGTTGGTCTTTCTAAATCCATGGCTTTAATGAATACTGGCTGTTGTGTTTATCCATTTGGCCTCACTGTAAATCCATGTAGAATTCTTCAGACACATTAAAGCAAACCCAGAGCTCTCTGGTTTGTCTGCTACAGAAGTGGAGACTGGCAGGTCAGTAATGGCAATCAGCTCATTTTCTTCATGTAAAAGGTTTTGGGAGAAATACATTACATCCTCCTGGTTTGTGGTGAGGGATTTTTGATCTGAAGTGGACCATGAGGAGCATAAAATCCTTCATGTTTGCGCTGCTGTTCTGTACTGCCATTAAAGCTGTATATTCATTACAGCTCTTCCCTGAGCAAGATGCAAGTGTGTTTCCAGTTTAGCACTGTTTTTCAGCTGAAGTTTTAGGTAGAAGGATGATCACATCTGGCATGCAACATGAGCTTGATTTTGTGTTGTAGACCTTGTTTTGGCAACATCAAATAAGGGTCAATTTCTACCTGTTGGAATTCTCCTAAGTTCAAGGAGAGAAAACAGAAAAAGTTCAGTATTAAAGCAATGTTTATTTCATATTTATAAACCAGTAGATAATCCCTTTCAGGTTGATACTTGAAAAAAAATTTGCTTTAGTGGGTATGTTCTCTATTGAGTAATTACAAAAAAAATCTGATTGCTGAGAAAATAATTATAGAACTGAATCTAAATCAATTCCTTTTATTTTTCTTCTGGCAGATGGATGTCTGGCAGGGTCTATATTCTGTCTTTCCTATGACTAAAACACAGAATGAAATATTTTCTTGTCTTTGATGGTGAATATTTATTCTTGTGTTCTTGTTATTTTATTACCTAATCGTAGCTGTGCTGGCTTTGCTGCCTTTTCCCTGGAGCAGGCATCTTTGCACAGCTCAGCTGGGCTGTTTTGGCTGAGCCAGGCAGGAAGGAGAAGCAAGAAGAGATTCTTGACCTTTTTCTCATCCAACTGCAATGGGGAGCGTCCTTGCTGTTCCATCAGGTCATGTGTTGCACAGAAAGGATGGGGACAGGTCCTGAAACAACATGGACACACTTGGATCAAATTGCACATGGGCTCTCCTCAGAGACAGCGAGTATCCAAGGTCTGAATTCATGTAGGTGTGGCAGTCTGTGTTATCTCTTAGGTTCACCTAGGAAAAGGAAAGAGCTGTGTAAAATGAGAACATGAACAAAAAGGGTTCCTCTATTCCTGCCCACATTGTGGGGCTAGCTGGTAGCACTGTATTATCTCATGCATGAAAATCTTGCTTTCAATTAATTGCACACTCCTTCAGCACTGGTGTAATGCACGAGGCTATCACAAATTATGGGACTAGATTAAATATAAAATGCAAACTTTTAAAGGAATTGGCTAGCTCTATGCAGGAGCATTATTTAATTAATCTGAAAGCCTAACAAACTGTTAGTTTCTACAGTGCAAATGCCTCTGCATAATTGCTTACTGCTGTTGGGTGTTTTTCTTCACCAAAGCCAAAAATCCTAGGATGACTAAATAATAAGCTTTTTCATGGTCAAAAGCAAGGTTGGAATAAGGTTGGCATGGTTTTAGTCTTGTTTTGAACTCAGGGTCTGAGACTTACTGTTCCTTTTAGGAATGGTAGGCGAATTTTAAATGTACTTCCAGGACAGTACTATTCATACATCCTTTGCCTGATTCTTTCCCTAATTTTCTCATTTAAAAAAAAGCCAGAATTTTTTCTGTTTTGTACTTTATTTTTCTCTTAGAACTGCTGCTTTTTATTAACTCTAGGTATCTTTACATTAGGCTCACAGATGTGCTAGGGTTTAATAACACAAATGTGTGTGATTTCTTTACTTGATTGCCATTAATGATGTGACTATGTAGGAACTAGCTATAAGTGTAATAGGTCACAGGGCTTTTCTCATGGATTTTGCTATTAGGAAGGAATAATGCATGGAATAATGGGGGTACAAGCAACAGCTTTATCTTGGATGCTGTGATTTCTACTTCACTTGGGTTTGCCTGTTGTGTTTTGATGTTAATTGAGATAATTATTGTGGTGCTCAGTGTATTGCATGCTTTGAATGACAAGAGCCATGGTTTATAATTTAGTGCTTAGGAGCAGCTTTTGTGTTATGCAAGTGCTATGGGGGAAAACAAATGCACTGTAGGAATAAGGAACACAGAGGCTGACGGTGGGACAGGGTACATGGCTGCTGCCATTCTCAGCAAGCAGAGAAATTGCTGTTCCAATGACTCAATTTTCCAATTAGGGAGAGGTAAGTGTTCTGTTTGATAACTAAATGCACCACAGCTATGGCTGTAACACTGGAAAGAGAAAAGCAGCCAGTAGTAACCAAGATGTGGCTTGTGAATCTACTGGGTTAAGAATAGCTGAATGAATTTATTCTTGTTCTTGGAACAATCTGAAATGAACGGGGAGTTGCTTATTAACAAACCTTCATAGCACACTGCAGAAAAGACCCATTATTAATCTGTGTAATGAAACAAGTCAGATTCTGTTGAACAAGTTTGTATTTCTGCTGAAATTGAACATGCATCTACAGCTGTTTCTTGTTATTCTGCACATCAGAGAATGGCAAAATGCCAGTAAAAACTGAGTGATCTGCGATGAACAAGACACATTACAATATGGTGCCTTCATTTCCCTGGCTTTGCAGGGCTGTTTGTGCCATTATTTCCCTGGATACATTTCCCATGTTCTGTTCTCAGTCACAGAGGTCTGAAGCTGTTGTTTGCTGAGGAATTAACCCACCTTACTGTGCCCAGGCTGTAGTAAGGAGACACAGCTGCTGAGGTGGCTGTGAGGTTGCTGAAGTGCCTCAGAAGCCTTATTTTGTATCCAATAGAAGAGTGTGGTTTTTGCTGCAGGAGAGGTGTCCTCCTTTAAAAGGAGGAATATGCTCATTTACAGTCAAGAGGGGGCTCCAGGCCAGGGATGAAGGCTGGATGCTTTGAGGCTCTCATGAAAATCTCATATCTGAGAGTGAAATTTTTCTGATTTGATTTTTGTTTTAGTTGCAGCTCAGTGGCCCCATTCTTGGGCAACACAGCCCTTTGCTGATATACATATGATATTGCTTCTCTGGTGCTCTCTATGTTGTTGTGCCACTGAAAGGAGCTGATGGTCCCTGGATAGCACAGGTGGGGTAAAGGAGCTCCTGTGTTGTCTTCCAGTCCCTTTAGACCTTGTAGGAAGGAGGTGACAGGTTTAAATTATCCTGTTGCTCTGGTGATCTCTGGCTTGCAGGATCTGCTGCAGCAACTTGGAGCAGTTGAATGCTGCCCACCCCAGCCTAAATCACAGATGTGTGCCTACATATTGGCAATACTAATTGTGAGTGATTTCTTGCTATGGTGAAAAAAAATTAGGGACTGGATATGGCACTCTTTGAATGCAGTCTGTGCAAGAACAATTTAAAATAAATTGTTCTTTCTAAAACAGAAGAAAATTGTAACAAAAAACGGACACATTTCACAATATTTTCATCAGTTACTGGCTGCTGTGAATAATTTTAAATCCATTCTAAAAACTGAATGTTGGAAAACATGATCAAGTTCTACTAGGTTCCTGGTGGGTTTTACAAGAAAGAATTTTATAGTAAAAAAGATAAAGTGTGTAGTAAAATTAGCCTTTCCTGCAGCAATCTCCACTACAATTAGATGTCATTAGTAATGCAGTGTTGGAAGAGTTTGCATAGGAAATGCAGAGCATGAATATTTTATTGTCACTAATACACTTTGATTTCAGGTCACGTTTTCTGACTGGAGCAAGGGAGAAGTGGTTTCTAACAGTGTTTTTTCCATATGAGTAGGCAAGTATTAATCACTTGCTCAGGAAACCCCCAGGGGAACTTGCACGTGGGCCAAGCTTATTTTCAGGCTTCTTTCTCGTTCAGGTTTGCTCTGATTAACATCATGTGAGCTTTTTCCTTTAAATTCAGCGTGTAAAATCTTGTTCTGCCACAGCCCGAGGCACAAATTGCCTGCTTAGATTTGGAATGAAATTCTGACCCTACTAATAATCAAAGATTTGACAAATGCCCGTGTGCTGAATGTGATCCGAACACAGAAGTTCCTTGCAGGTAAGGAGTTCTTAACAGCTCATCACTGGAGTCCTTTCCAGCAGCTGGAGGCCTCCCAGCCTCAGGAATCCTTCACCTTTAGCACTTCATCAAAGCACTCACATGGACTTTGGTGATGACTCACAGTGGCTGCTGGAATTTGACACAGTGAAGCAATCTGCCAAATGAGAACCACAGCAGAAGGGAGTGGGTTTGTATTTCAGAGCAGAGCTAAGGCAGGAAGATTTGTGTGCTCTGCTGCTGGATGTGCATGAGCTGGAACCCTGCTATGGAATGCATCAGCAGAAACCAGAATCCTGGTGAAACTGTAGGAACAATAATGGGTGTGATCCCCACAAAACCCTGACTTGAAAACAGACACAAAACTTGTTTGAGGTCAGCAGGTGTGAGTCAGTGGCACAAATAGTCTGGTGGTGTTGTTGTTTTACATGACTAATTTATTCCTCACAGATACTTCCAGTCTTTCCTTTCTTGCTGTGTACTTTGTGTTCAGATGACTTGGAAATAGTGTTGGCTCTGTAATTACCTACTCTGATCACCAATAAAAACAATAGTCTTATATCCTAGAGTAATTTCAGTGAAGCTATGATTTCATAGCTATGTAACTGTAACAAGTTAGTGAGACATTGTTTATGGAATTCCGCTGTACTCGTAAAGAAGGCTATTTCTTTGGTAGATGAAAATATTCCTACTTTGACATTGAAATGAGGATCCCTTTTCACTGCAGTGGTAACTACAACTTATAGTCATTTGCTCTCAAAGTCCTTTGTTACCTCCCCTTTTTAGTTTTTTTAAGGTGACATTTTGTAGAAATAAGTAACAGTCAGATCTTTGTGCCAGTGTTCAGCTGTTCCAGCAAGTATTTGATTAAGTTAATGTGGTAATATGTCCATTTTGTTGCCTTAACAGTATTATCTGGTTAGCCTTTTACTGTTTCCTTGATTGAAAAAAAATCTTACTATTTTTACATTACTAAAAATATTTGTAGTAAAATATGCCACATTAACTGTCTAAAAATGGTATTGTAGAGGGCAATTACTTTAAAGATTTATTTACTCAAAAATGTTCTAAATTACCCAATTCATTATTTCCCCCCTTATTAGTGGCCTTGTCAGCATTTAAGGCCAGCGTGGCTAATCAGATGTCAACAAAATGCAATTACTACCAAGTGAAAAGTAATTTTCGTCCTTATGTTTGTAATGACCTGGTACAAAGCAAATTTAGCTGTAATTGCAGAGTTCCTCAACTGTGCACCATAAATTTATGGCTTGGGCTTTCCCTCTCTATGAGTGCCTTGGAGAAGGGATTTGAGGTACTGAATGGCTTTCTTTTTTCTTTGACTCAATTTCATGGGTTAGTCAGCTCCCTATGGAACACTTGTTGGTTTTATTGGTAATTACTGTATAGGTTTCTGAAGTACAAAATTGAAATATTAGTTTTTTATTAATCTGTGCCTGGTTAAATTTTGTAGAGTCCTGTATTAATGCATTAATAGCAATTCTATATTTTTTATTTCCAACTTTATTTTCCAATTCTAAAAATATTTTTTTGTTAAGAAAATCCTCGAGTCCAGCACTTTCTTGAGCTTTTATTGAACGGGAAAATCTGTTTCTCTTGGTGAAACTGTTTTTAGTTATTCTATAGTTTTGGGGACTGAAGGCAACGTTGATAGCTTAACAGCATGAGATGTTTTTGAACATCATCAATTACTGAATAATATCTTGAAATTACTGGATGGACACAATGGCACTGGAACTTAATACTTGAAATCCTTTGCACTGTGCCTGTGTCACAGCCTGTCCAAGAGCTGGGAGTGCTCCTGGTGACTGGGTGAGCTCACTGACATTTAGGAGGTTTTCAGTTGTTTCTTGTCCATCTCTGAACAAACCCAGTTGGTACCATAAGTCTGTAGCCATGGAAAAAGAGAAGCCAAGAGCTCCCAGATAACACCCTGCTGATGTGTCTGGTGCTTTTGGAGGCAGTGCCAGTGAGGGTTTCTAAGCAGACTGAGGCACTGAGGTCAACTGAGCACTTGAACACCCCACCTATACAAAAATAATCAACTATGATCTCAAGGCACATAATTACAAAGTGATACACTTGCTTGTAGCAGGATGTCTTAATGATGAAAATTGCTCTCATGGAGCATTCAGAATACATAAATTCTCTTTGTGTTTCCCCCCTCACTGTAACCATAGCAAGTCTTTTAATGCAAAGAGTATTGTGGCTTTCAGATCATACCTTAGAGCTGCTACAGACTATTTGCCAAGATCTTGAAAGTTACATAAATGAACTCGGAGATGACAGAAAGAGGAGTGTGGCAATTTGGGTGCTGGTTTGCAAGCACCACTGCTGTGTGTCAGGAATTTAGCTCAGCAGAGGTGGGAGGGTCTGAGCCTGTGGAAGCCTCAACATCCAGCTCTTGCCAAAGTATGGCAAGGTAAGAAGATGGTTCTGTTTTGTTTTCTTTAATCTTCCTGATTTATGATGCTGGCAGTTTATTTACAGACACAAACAGGATGGGGCTGCTGGGAGAGCGTCTTGAGCTACTTATTGTTCAGCATCAGTCTCATGACATGAGGATGCTAATGGAAAGATGTGAACAGCTCACTGTCTAAGCAGCAGGCTGGAAAACTTCATGTTACAGCTTACTTTGTAACTTAGCCAGTTACATGAAGCAAAAGCATATTGACAGTAGTTCTATCTAATCACTATAAACACACACAGCTTTGGTTAAAACAATGCTTGCTTTTTTTTGAATACAATACCTGTTTGTGAGGCATAATGCATAGAGCCCTATTCATAAGCTTAACCCTCCTAATATCTAGCTAGATCAACTTCTTGCAACTTAGAAAGCCATTCAGACAAGCCCTCTTGTTCTATTCCCATGTCTTCTCTACAGCTTAAATCATTTTTCTGCTGCTTTAGCAGTGTTCACAATTCTGCTGTATCTGAGGCCTGTCTTCTGCAGTTTTCCTAAAGCCTTCTGATTTTATAGATTCCCACAATTTACAGTCACCTGCTGCTCTTTGTACTCATGTGTATTTTGCTTCTGAGTACCTTAAATACACAGCTCAAGTTTTGCTGAGTCTTTGAGCCACAAAAAGTACTGCTGTTTGCTTTTTAAATGCAATGAATCATCTCTCCAGAGCCTACTGCTAAATCTATAATTTTCTAGCTACTATGACTACTATTTTAAGGTGAGTGCCTTTGTGAATGTTAGCAAAGCTCTGTTTTCTGCTTGCCCCTGTGTTTAATTGCTGTAGCTGTGCCAGATGTGACTTCTGATGTGATTGTTTCACTGCAATGGCTTCTGTTATCCCCTGTTTCTAGTTTGGATGGCCAGGTTAGCCTCAGTATTTTATTCAGATTTTACAAGCTGAACTGTGTTGCCTCAGCTGAAGAATTGTCACATGAAATAACATTCTGCACCTCACTGGTTGTTACCAGTAAGGGGCTTGTGGAATTGGGAGCATGAGCAAGACCTGGAACTATTTAACAAAAGGCCTAACTCCCCTCACCTGTATACTAAGGGCCAAATTGAATTGGGTTCAGAAGTGCTGTGTTAGGGAATTGTGCTATCAGAGTCAGTTTGCAGGTCTTTGCTGAGTCTCCATACTGTTCTAGCCAAATTTTCTCTCTTTGTGCTGCTTGCATCAACATCTGTTTTACTAAGAGCTACACTACTTTTTCAAGTGATGAACAGAAATTAAAAGAAGACCGATTGTAGTATGCCTACATAACCAATTATGTTTTCCACCCATCTTGTGAAGTTAATATTTAAAAAAGCAGTGCATTTTCAGACTTGAAAGCCACCTAACATGTGAAATTACAACTTGCTGCCATCCTGATAGAAAGTCAGGCAGCAGAATGACAGCTGAGCAGGATCCAGCTGGACAATTTTCACTTGGAAAGTAACCTGAAATCCTACCAGCGTGTCACAAGGATTGTAGTATCATGTGCAGCAAGACAATTTTTTTGTTTTTCATTGTGGTAGATGTTTAAAAACTATCTTTTCTCACAGATTAGTAAGTCAGGCTTGCCAAGCAGTGCTGAGGTGCTGAATATCCAACTTAAAGGAATGCAGGAGCAGAGCTTGTGGTAATTGGGAGTGGGGCTGGAGCCTCATCCCCAGTGGGCTGCAGCTGTGCCAGGCAGGTGAGCAGCATTGAGGGTAAGGAGCCACGGAGTGCCCAGGGTCCTGACCAATCACCCAGGGCAGCAGAGGGCACACAGGGGCTGTGCATGAGCAGGAGGGGATAAAAGGCTGGGCTGGGGAACGAGAGGGGCTGATGCCTGCAGCCTTCTGAAGGGATTCCATGTTGTACTGCATGGGCTGATGCCTGCAGCCTTCTGAAGGGATCCCATGTTGTACTGCATGGGCTGATGCCTGCAGCCTTCTGAAGGGATTCCATGTTGTACTGCATGGGCTGATGGCTGCAGCCTTCTGAAGGGATCCCATGTTGTACTGTGTGGGCTGATGCCTGCAGCCTTCCTGTGAGGTTGGTGTTACTCTGGGTGGGTGAGGGCTTAAAGCTTTCTGAAATTGTGTGCTGGTTCTCTGGGTGTTGTGGCCGTGTGCTGCAACAAAGGACAAGTATCCAAAGGAGGACACCTGCTCTTCAAAGAACAAAAAATGCTGGTAGTATAGGTGGAAACAGAGTGCTGTTCTCTTTTCCAGTGTTCTGTCTTTGTTTCAACACCTTGGGGATCATGGTAACCAAAGATTAAAAAAAACTTAATTCCAAGTTTGTTAAAGGATTTTTCTTGGGTGCTACCCTTCAGTTAGGAAAAATGCAGGAACTGGAAGTTCACCGAACACCATGAGTTTCTTTGGAGAATGTGTAGGAATATTTTGATTTCAGCCTTAGGAGCTTGCCAGATCTTTCTCTTAAGGAATGTGATTTGTCACATTTTGTAGCTTATTAAAAAAAAAATTGCTGTGTTGGGTTGTAGGATAGAAGTGCTGTAGACTGGCAAAAAATGGGAGAAAGAAAAGAATTACAGCTTTCCAGATGAAAAACCAAATATGCTTGTCCTCCTTCCAGAGACTTGTACAGGAGGTAAATTATAACGAATTGGAACTGTAGTGCTAATTATTGTTCTGGAGTCTCAGTGAATAGGATAATCATAATCATCACATTCCTCTGGAAATAATTAAGCTAGAGGACAATCAATAACTTCAGATTCAGGATGGCATGTTGAGCCACTCAGATATACCTTTAACCTCTTATGTTTTTCATAAGGCATACCAGCAGTGTGTTACACATCCATGGATTTAGAATCATCTATGTAAGTGGGAGATCTGCTTTCATATTTTTTCGAAGCATTAACTGTGCAGCTATTAATCAGATAATGGAGAAGCACAGTACTGCTTAAAAACTGTTTGCTGTGGAGTTCATACCACTTTTCCAGTGTGGGTTTCTTCTGGTTTAAAACTGGGCAGTCAGACAAGTCCCCATCTTGCTGAACAGAACCTGGCACCTGTGCTCTCTCTCTCCCAGGACTACAAGTCTCAGCTGGGGAAGGCAGAGAGGGAGATCAAGCCCAGTGTTTATGCTCCCTAGCAAAGTGTAAGAACCTGGGAGAATGTGAATACATCTGTTTTGTATTGAACAGAAAGCGAGTCGGGCACTGTTTGTGTGCAAGAAAACAAGTGTCCCTTAGTCCATGCAGCAGAGTGACCTTATGAATTGCTGGGATTCCCAAATTCCCAGGAGGTACAAGCATTCAGTTTTTCCTCCCTGCTCAGTTTCTCAAGTTGCAGAACTGAAGCATGTCATCCATGGGTGCGTGCCACATACCCTTTGCTTTGGCGTTTTCAATGTGTGGAAGAGGAGGGATCTGTGTACTGACAGTGCCATGACCTGAGCTGCTGAGCATTGAGTCATAATGCTAAATGCTAATGGCTGAAAGTCATCCTGTAATCCCATTTTGGGACTCATTCACTCAGTGCTACTCTCCCCTGGTGTGCACAGACCTGCTCTTTATCCAAGTCTGTGTTTTTCCATATGAGCTGGTTTGGAGTTGCTGTCTAGGCACTAGTGGGCTGCTTTTTGGGAGAGGCACGGGGAAGGAAGGAAAAGCAGATCAGCTGTGTTTGCAGCCTGTCTCAGTGACAAAATGCACTGTGGTGGGTGTGAATTGCTGCTGGGCAGCTGTGTAAGGCAGCACCAAGGTGAGCCAGCTCAAGTGACTGTGATGTCCCTCAATGCAGTGCCCCTGAGCTTTGATGTGGGTGGCCTTCCCAAGTGTGACAGCGAGTCAGGAGCTGAAAGCTTTGGATCTGTTTGCCCAGTGTGATCCCGCTCCCAGGTATCTGGGAAATCAGACAGCAATATCAGGTGTACTGTCTCAGTGTGCTTGTTCAGATGCTCAGTTTGCTTGGGATGATGAGTCAGGCAAGCCAGGAATCTTCAACTGCCTGAAGGGTGGCTGTGGTGAGCTGGGGGTCAGTCTCTTTCTTTGAGCAACAACAGAGAGAACAAGAGGACACAGTCTCAAGCTGTGCCAAGGGAGGTACAGGCTAGAAGTAAGGAGGAAGTTTTTCACAGAAAGAGTGGTCAAATACTGGGATGATGTACCCAGGGAGGTGGTGGAGTCACCATCCCTTGATGTGTTTATGATAAGACTGGATGTGGCACTTGGTGCCATGATCTAGTTGAGGTGTTAGAACATGGGTTGGACTTGATGATCTTAAAGGTCTCTTCCAACCTAGAACTTGTGTGTTTCTGAGATATTCCTTATGATGCCTAGGTGTACATCAATGCTCCAGTGTAGCTTACATGATATCAGCAGTAATATTTGTCTGCTTTGCAGCTTCCAGGGCTTGCATCAACAGAGAAAGAGCGACATAAGGGGGTTGAGTTTTGCTGCTCATTACAAAAGCTAAGTGCTCTAAGAGATGCTTGGCTTTTACCAGGTCCTTGGATAGGTGAGAGGCTTCAGCTTTTCCTGCTCCAGGAAAGATTTCATTCTTAGTATGAGCAATGCTCCTTTAAATCAAGTCCATTTCTGGTTTTCTTTTCCTCAGTCTTACTCCGACATGGTTTTGTACCTTGTGTCTGGTCCATAGCATTAGCTCAGAGGTAAAGGTCTCCTTGTAGTGTCTGCCCGTAGAATGTGGAGGAAAGCTGACATCTTGTGAACAGCTTTTAGTTGCTGTTACAGAGGAAACCCTGCTAAAGAGCAAGGTCAGAGTAGTGTGTGCTTCAATGTATG
The DNA here is from genome assembly GCF_028551555.1 of Melozone crissalis. Lineage (NCBI taxonomy): Eukaryota > Metazoa > Chordata > Aves > Passeriformes > Passerellidae > Melozone > Melozone crissalis. The sequence goes on from NW_026535858.1 coordinate 257,535, forward strand.
CTGTAAAGCAGTTGTTATCATTAGTACTAATTAGCCTCTCTGTTGACAGAGCTGTAAAGAAGAAAAGTAAGATGTTTTTTTTTCCTGTGTTAGTGGGGTCCTTTGCTATGATCAAGCCTTGTTGGTCCATTTGCACTTCCTAATTTTATTCTCCAGGACTTTTAGCCAGGAACCTTTCACCAATGCACAAGGCACGAAAATATTTTCTACAAGAACTATCAAACAAAGAATGAATAATTTAGCATATTAGACAATTATCCTGCCGAGGGCTCTGTGTCATCAGACACCTTGCTTGGCAGGAAGAGTGTCTCCACTTCATAAGAAATCCTGTTGGGTGTTCCTTCAGCACCAGGAACTCATTCATGGCAGAATAAGAGTAGTTGAATCTAACTGTACTCAATAGTAAACCTTATTTTGGATCATAATCCTATGAAAATAGGAAAAAAGACATCTGGGAACTTTTATGTCAGATATAATTCCAATTCACTAATATAAAGTGAGTAGTTTAGTTTTCATGACTCTAAAACTGCAGCTGTTTGCTCTCCAGTATCTTACATCAATGCTTGTGAAGTTGTCTTTGTTACTTGGTAATATTTGCACCCTTGAGTCCAGAAGGTTTAAGGTAACTGGAGGAGCCAAATGCAGGTTAAACTGCTGGTGTTGTTTGGCTTGACTCTAAAATTGCAGAACAGGAAACATTTGGGCAAATGGGACCTGGTTTTGTTTAGTCTTTGTGTCTTTGCTTGCACCAACTACCCTCCTTTTCAGGCAGTAGACTGCTGACCTTTCCAGTGTGTGTGCAATTTCAAGTTCTCTTTTTTCAGTGACAGATGATTGTCTCTAGCATTTGGTTCCTGCATGTGCCCATTTGCATTGCTATGGAATTTCATTGATGTGGTTTTCATTGTACTGCATGCAAGTCTCCCTCTTTCACTATAATAAAGGGCAGTACTTGAGGTGATTGGGGAGGGTTACAGGAGTGGGAACGATGTAAGTGGTGTTAGCCTGAAGGTACTTGAAGGCTGTCAACAAATCAGTACAATCAGTGGAGCAATCATGCTCGCTCTCAATCGCTCTCAATCAAGTGCCGTTTTTTAAGCATTCTTCTTGCCTGTATTGTTATGCTGAGTGAATTTCCTCCTAAAATTGCTTCACATTTGGTGGAGGACATGGTAAGATCTTGAAGCCAGTCTGAAAGGGGAAAACCAGGGTTTAAACAACGCTGATCTCTCACAGACTGGTGGAAATAAGTTTACAAAGGCTGTATCAAAATTAAGAATACCAGATGGATTTCAATGTTTTTGCAATTTCAATCCAGTTCAGACTGACTGTCTCCTTGGGTTGGTGTGTTTGTGTTTTGCCTCTTTCCAATCTCGTCTTAAATGGCAGAGAAAATTTCTGCTATTCATGACCGCAGTCAGTGTGGTTTTGGTTATTCATGAAGGTGCAATTACAGAGCTTGTGTGCAGTTTTAGATTTTAGGGAATGACATCTGTGTGTACAATTGCAGTCACACTGATGATGCAGTTACTAAATATTTAGGCAGTAGTCCCTGTGACTTTAAGCCATTGCCGTATTGAGACAATAAGTACTCTTTTGGTAGTTTACGGTTTTGGAGCAAAATTCCTTTTTTTCCCCCCCTCAAATTAGTTTTATTTGTTTTCTAGCTTCTCCCAGTTTAACTTGAGCTCATTTGGTGTCTTGGATGAAGATTAATTATTTCTTCCCTACTTGATTATATGCAAAAAAGAACAGGCCTAGCTGTACTGGGACTGTATATATAAAAAAGGATTTGATATTTAAGTATCCAAGTTTCCAGTGTTTACTGAATAGGCTTTTTTAATTAGCTGTCTCATGAGCTGGTTTTACCACCTGAGAAACAAGAGGTGTTTTTGTTTGCTTTTTCATGCAGTTGTTGAATATGATATATCCTGAATTTTTTCAGACGTTTTTGCTGGTTATTGGTTTCAAAAACACTGGGTATAGTAGCAGAGGGGCCTTCTTAAATAATGTCAAGGTAGTTCCTTTTATGATGAATGAGAGAAAAGGAACGTTTCCATTTTTTTCTGTTTTATTGCCGTGTTACCTGAAAGAAAAGAGCAAGGAGAGGGCTTTTGCACCTTGTCACTGAGTGTAAATTGAGTAATTTATTGGTATAAGCCCTTTTTATTTGATGGCTGATGTCTGCTGCTGTAGAGTCATTGACCACCTCTGGCTGACTGGAAGGGAAGAAGTGTGTTTGGGATCTTTTCCTTTCTGGTAGACAGGTGTAAGGAAAAGAAAGGTGGGGCTGGATTATTGTTTCTCAGCTTCTGAGCTCTGACCAACTGCTGCATGCCTTGAGTTAGGAGGAGGAAGGGATTTATTCCTTTTCCTTTGTTTGTCTTAGGCTTTGGGGATTTTGTATGCTCTGATGCTGCTTTGTGTAATGCCAGGAGTAAGAGAAGTGGGGGCTGAGTGTGGCAAGTTGTGATCTTGAACAAGGTCACCACAGTCACCAACAGATCCTGAATCCCCAAACTGTGAGGTTCATATTCAGCTGATTGTTTTTTACCCTCTTAGATAGTACCAGAGAATAATGAAGGAAGCTGGCATTGAATTTCACATTTCATGGCGTAAAAGTTGTCCTTTATGGGAAACATTGCAGAAATTGTATGGTGCAGTTCTCCACAAGCTCCTGTTTCCCCTTCATGATGGCTGTGGAAAACTCTGAGTTTTAGACTTGATTGTCACATTCATGACTGAGGTTTGTAAGAAATGACCGTGGTTGTGTGCATCCCTTTGCAGGCTGTAAACTTCAGAGCTTTACCTTTTCCCATGCTTAGCTGCTTATGGTAAAAGAAGGAGAAACGTGTTTTTGCCAGGCACAACTGCTGTGTAGCAGATTAGGCTGGTAAAAAACTCAGTCCATGGCATTGCATGTTTTAAATATTGAAGGTGCCATAATTAATCACTGAATTACCCATGAAAATTAGCAGTGTATTTTGGATGTTATATCTTTGTAGCTGTGAGAGTTGTCTTCCAACAAGGATAAAAATGGGGAAGAATTTTATTTGCCGGTTTTTAGCATGGCCTCTTAGCCTGTCAGTTGACCAGCACTAGAAGTCCTGGGATCTAATCCAGGTTCTTAGGACACAAATAAATCCCTTATAGGAGACCAATGCTTAAAAAACCCCCAAAGTCAGGAAGGGCAGGAGAAATTGACTTTTTTTTGGTCCAGTTATCCAGGAAGGTAAGTTAATGTGTTGTAGTCCCTGTTTCATAAACTACCTTTAATTACCATGGTAAATGAAGTTTTACATGAGTTTTAACCCCTTCCTTCTGCTGAAGCATGTCCCAGTACTTAGAGCTCTTGCCTTGGGAGCCAGCCGGTGTCTCAGGACCTGGGCACATCACCCACAGACCAGGAATGCTTCACCAGGAGGAGTTATCCTGCTTGCTGGGCCTTCTGAGCCTTGAGATCCTTACAGCAGCAGATTTCTGTGCTTGTCAGTCCCCTCTGATGTGGAGAATTCTGTGCAGAGGTATCAGTTTCTTTGGAGATGGAAAGCTGAAAATGTAGTGCCCTTTCCCCTACAGAGCAGAGTTAGATTTTCCTGCAGCTGTAGTTATGAGGCATTGCTCATTAATAAGGGTTTTGAAGTGCAAAACAGGGGTGAATATTCCAGCAGAGGTGACTTTTGAACTGTAGACTGCCAGTGTGGCAAGCCCTGTTCATCTTCTGATAGGCTGAGGTATTTGAAGGTAAATTCCCATCTCCTTTATGGAACAGAGATCTGAGTCTTTTCATTGGTCTCCTTCTACCATTTTACATTGTGGACATGTTGCAGTTCTGAATGTTTGCTGAAGTTTTAGCTATGGCTTATATTGTGTGAAAAAGCCAATTTTTGTGTTTCCCTTACATAAGGAAGTGCTTTGCATGATATTTTTCGGTGTATTTAAAAAAAGTCAAGTTGCTTTAAAAGGAACTTCATATATTCCTGTTAGTGCATCATTCAGAACTTGTGTTTTGGGGAACCTTGGTTTCTTTCAAGGAATTTTTTTTCATCTTCTGGTTCAAGTGTGCGAAATGCAGTGTAGAAACATCCCAGAAGGTTTTCAGTGATTTTCATCTCTAAAACTGGAGAGGTAAAAGCTGATACCATGCGCATTCCAAATGGTTCTAGGAGTACTGTACTTCATCTTGAGATGAATCAATTATTTTCACCTGAAGCCTGCCTTGTAACTGTGATGGGCAGTGGGTTGGCAGCACATTTGGTGCCTACCCTTGGCAAGACCCATCTAATTGCATCAGGTGACCTATTGAGATGAGCTCAACCTAGACTCAAGTTGTTGGTTATTTCTGAGTGGAGAAAATGTGCTTTTTGTTTTTCTCTGGAAGACTGGAAAAGAGCTGCTGTCATTGCCAGCACTATCAAGGACATGTCATTGTTCAATTTGTGGTTTTTCCAGCCTTGAACAGGGCTCTTTGAAAATGATTGACACCTGCAAATTAGGTCCTTTGGTCCTGAGCTTGTGCCATTGCTGATAATTTAATTACGAAGACAGGTAAGAACTTGCTTGGAGAAATATAAAGATAGACAGGAATGGAGCAATGTGATTTTAGTCACATGGCATTTTTTCTGTCTCTAATTCATCTCAAGTTGTTATCACCAGCCCTATCTTGACACAGACTACTTGTAGTAATTGCCAGAGTTTGACTGCTTCATAGCTCTGTTTTAATGCAGTTTGGGTTATTGTGGTTTTGGATGGCTTTCAAGATGGTGAGCTACTTTGCACAAGTGTCTTTCAAGGAAGTGTGTGCCAAAATAATTAGTACATTATTTCTGCTTCCAATCCAATGTTGTCTAGGTCTTGTGGATTTGAGGAACTAAACTTGAGCCTAATAAGCTTGTCTGTTCTTTCCAGGATGAGATCAAGTGCATGAAATGAGTTGAGCCAAGTGCATGCCCTAAACACATGTGAAATCCTGTCTGTCAGACATGGAATACCAGGTGAGCCTTTGGAGGGACCCATTCCTGGTGTGTCCCAAGGCTGCAGCCCATAGGGAGCACCCCTGCTGAGGCAGAGGGAAAATGAGAGGAAGGAGCAACAGAAAAGACACTTGACTGATGAATTACAGCCCCTCATTGCTCATGCCCTCTGTGCCACCTGGCTGTGGGAGGAGGAGGTGAAGGGATAGGGAATGAAGGATTGATGTTTGGCCTGGAAAGAAGGGATGGTGCCTAGGGAAGGTATTTTGGCTTTTTTTCGTTTTGTTTTCATGTCATCATCCATCTTTATTTTTAATTGCTGTTATATTAAACTAATTTATACTTAGGTCTGTTGTGCCTATGATAATAAGTGGAAAAGAATCACCCTGTGTTTACCTTGACCCATGAGATTTTCCATGTTGTTTTATCACCCTGTTCTGCTGTGGAGAGAGAGAGAGAGCAGCTGGCTGGGTGGGGGGGGCGCCTCATATCTGGACAGGGTCAACCCACCACAGCCATTTGAGGGTGAGAGGAAGGAATATATATTTGTTTTTTAGGTATTAGTCCTTAGATTGAGTGTACTCCTGCTTGGCAGGCTCAGTGTCACAGTCATAACACAGTCACTTTTTTTATTGCTTCTCCTGAAGGAGTAGCCTTGAAGGGAGAGAGAAATCCCACCTTCCCTGAGCAGACAAGTGTAATTGGAAACCAGGTGAGATTTACTGTTCTCTGCAGCAGGACAACTTTGTCTCCCAACACATCTGCAGCCCCATGGCAATCAGTATATTTATCTGAAATTATGATTGCCATTTCTTCACTTACTCTGTAGCAGGAACTGCTATTTATGCAGCACAAGTGGCATGGGTGGTGAAATTGGTATCCAAGCAAATTTTGCATATTTATAGGGTTTTTGTAATCAGCTAATTGTCAGTAGTTTTTCTGAACAGTCAAATGTGTTCTGAAGTTGTGCTTATTTTTGGAGTAGTGCACCTTTTGCAAATTGTGTAGCACACAGCAAGTGCTGCATGGGAAATTGAACATTGGGAGCTGCAGAAACTGAGGAGAAGATGTGGGGTTCTTTTTGTGGTCAAGGCATCCACACTGAGGTTGCCTTTATTCAGTTTATGCAGACTGAGCATGGCTGTGAAACAGAATGGAATGAGGCAGTCACTGGATGGTGAGCTGTTGTGCTGACATGCCAATGCTAAAAAGATAACTCCTCTTATGTAATTCAGGGTAATCCTGGAGGTTTTTGGAGCAATTACTGGATTCCCACATTCATTGCTTACGTATGGCATTTGCCTCAGAATTCCATAGAGATCTAACGAAATGATGAGAAAATGATTTATTCATAGCACATAATATAAGTTATTATGCAGCACAACCATTCAGTTTTCAACAACAAAAAAACAGTTCCTATTTAAAATACACAGTTCTATGAAAACAGATGGTGCTTGTGAACATTTTCTCTCACTGAAAGCAGATTTTAATAATTAGCTCAAAAACTGAAGTTAATATTTTTGAGTGTTGTACAAAAAAAAAGAAATCACATTAGTGGTGTGCATTTCATTACAAAAATGCTCTCTAAGCAGTTCATGTTCCTAAAATGTAAAAGAGGAAGTGACCTATATTAGAAAGTTCTTCACAGCTCTAGATAGAGTAAAAGGATTAGTATTTATGCCAAGGCTTAATCCTGTGAAAAGTTCTATCTTGATTGATATCACCTTTTCACTTCAGTTGGAAGCAGATCCACAGTAGCTATTAATCTGTTTCACAGTGGTTTATATCATAAACTTGAAGGGGTAATTGTTACCAAAATTTCTGCTGTGCCTCTGCACAGGACTGTGCTGCAGCTGAATGTATGGTGGCACTTAAATAATTACTTACTTGTGGATTCCGTCAACAGCACCAACAGAGCCCTTAAGTTATCTCTGAAAAAAAATTTAGGATGAAAACCTAAGAACCATGACAGGACAGGAGTGTTGGAACTAGATTGTCTCTAAGGTCCCTCCCAATGTAAAGCATTTTAAGGTTCTGTGACTAAAGTGTATGGATATGGAAATGTAGTTAGACCAGTTACACCAAGAGTTCCTTGATACATTTCTATAAATGGAGATTCCCAGCCTATAAACTCACCAGTTTTTCAGTAAGCCAGGCAGTCATCTTGTGTAACATTTTATGTTGTAGCAGCCAAAGGTGGTAAATCATCAATGAGGCTTGCTGTTGAGGTTAGGGCATGAAATGCAAGATTATGACTTGCATGTGAAGATGCAGTTTTTCAAATTTCAAGACAGTGTTCCCACAGGCAAACAAATATAAGCCAGTAACAATAGATTTTTCTTCTCCCCTTGAAATTGAAACACAGCCCTTGCCTTGAACAGGCAAAGGTAACTGGTTTGATCAATCCCGTAGCACCTATTGTGGTGGTGCTCTTTCAGAGCCAGCTCTGTGGCAGTTTAGAACTGGCATGTAGTTACAGAAGGAAAGTTTCCTGAGCCCAGTGCATTGTTTGATTGTGCACTTAGCATTGGTGGGTTAGTGCACGCTGGCTTTCAGAGAACAGCCAAGTCAGAATTGTTCTTTAATGTTCTTGCAGTGAGGAACTGAAATCCTATCACAATTCTGTGGGCATCCAGGCCCCTTTGAAATGTCAGTTGACAGACACATCCCTGGGGAGATGCCAGAAAAAGCTGTTGCTATCCTGAGTGGAATACAGAAAAATGTGTCAGAGCTGGCTGTAGATCTGTGAGGCACCAGTGAGTAGTGAACTGCTGTGTTGTGATCACAGCAATGAATGAGCTGACTGAAAGCCTGTGCAGGGAGATGAAGGGAATACAAATGGCATCATCAAGCAGCACGCCAGAGATGACAGAGCTGTTCCTGAGCCAAGCAGGGCATGGAAAGCAGGCACAGGGTTGTTCCAGGGCAGGTGTAATGCTCCTGCTAGCCCAGGGGGCAGCCTGGGTTCCCCTGCACTCAGGTGTGTGGCCAGGCCCTGTTTCGCATGGTGGAACAGGCAGGACTGCCCACCCTGCCCGAGTGGCTCTGTGCCCTCACAGAAATGGCAGCGCTCTGGTACCTGCCTCAGTGGCTCCCTGCTCTTGGCCCAGGTGTTAGCAGGGAGCTGGGGCCTCAGGGAGAAAAGGAATGGGGTGCACTGAGCCACTGCTTTGTCTGATGAGAGGGCATGGATGTGGCTGCTGATATGTAGGGACTTCTGAGTGCTCAAATTGTGAAAGGAGGCATAATGGAGTTTGTTTGTAAGCTGTGTCCTAAAGTGTTAATTCTAAAATGCACTGAACTGATTCCTGGCAAGTAAATGGTTTTGTGATCAAATGGAGCAATCTTTGGCCAATATACAGGAGTATACAAATATTCAGACAATATAAATTCTTTTCAGATTTTAAGACAATCTGAAGGAAGAGTAGGATGGATTCTTGTTTTCTGAGGTATTCATGCTGGATTTGTCTCTCTCTGCTTAGTGATGTGCATTAAAAACAGTCCTCATGTTTTTCTGCAAGTTCTGGCTTACAGTACCTTGTATTATACAATTTTATGGTGTTGCACGTGTTCCTCTACTTCCAGCTACATCAGGGAGTTGGAAGTGTTACACAATGCTGTCACCTGATGGTAAGAAATGATGGTATTGGAGGCTTAGACTTGAAAAAGAAGGGGTTTTCTGTTTTATTTTTAGCTGGTCTTAATGGCACATCTGACTTTGTTTGGATTTATTTTGTTATGTTTCAGTAAAATGGAACACGGAAAATCATTGCTTTCCCAATATTCAGCTAGCAGCTTTACTGTTAGAAGAAGACTGTTGTTGAGATCCCTCAGCTGCATAATTGAACTTGTGTCCTCTGCATGGCCTCAGCTGCAGTTTTGGGTGTAATTGCCTTATCCAGGACCAAGAGATATTTAAACAAAAGATTTGGTATACCTTCTGCAATTTTATACTGAGCAATTCAGGTAAATCTGGTTCTGTTAGTTACGACAAGCATAGGAGATGTCACTTCACCCACATGATTTGAACACTGATATTTTTTGAGGTGATTTACTAAACAGAGAACTTTATTTTTGTTGGCGAAGACCCCCAAACTATTAAATTAGAAAAACAGAGGGCACCTGTGCTGTGTGAGACACTTGTAATAAGAAGGAAAAAATCAATCTGGAACTTCACAAGAAGACACCAAAGCTGCACAGAGTGATCTGAAAGGTAGAAATGGTAAATTGTTTTCCAGAGAATGAAATAATTCCTTCCCTCTTTCCCTATAATGCCTTATTATTGGGAGCTGAGAAGTCAAGTTGCTCAGCTGTGTTAGGAAGAAAATATTGCATCTTTGAAAGTTTTGTTTTGTTTTTGCTTCTTTTTCTTGTTATTGGCCTGAACACCTCAGCTGCTTTGTAGTTTTACCTCTTGTGAACATCTGGAATAACTTATCCACTGCTCAGGACTTCAGATGAGGAAGGGAATGACATGTCCTGAATAATCCCCTTATAAACCAGTGAGGATCTAGGCAGGTAGCTTTTGTTTAATGGAATTAATGGGCTTCTCTATTGAGACATGTAAGGCAAATCTTTCACAGGTACAAGCTGAAGATCTGATTGACTTGGGTTAATGCTGCTGAATTTGATCCCAGTGATTACAAGAGCCTCCAATGTGGTGGCCAAACCAGAAGAGGCTTTAACGTTTTTCAAGCAACTTTTACTGATCTGCACTGAATAGTAACATCCTTTGAAGGCAAAACAATTAGAATTATCTAGTCTTCTTCCAGATGCAGAGTTCTTCTGGATTCCTTTAAAAGGTCCAGGTATTAAATCTGGGGATTTGAGAAGGTGTGTGAGGCAGATACTGAATTAAAAAACTGTTTCCATCATCTGATTAAGTGTACTTGATGTTATGGTTGATTTCCCCATGATATTTCAAGTTCCTATTTCTGGTATTTTTCAAGTTACTGGAATTGCTTGGTGGGAGAAGTGGGCAGCAATTTCGCAGTTGCGCTTTGCAGAAAGCACTGTCAACTTTTTTCAGTTCAGAATGAAGACAAATGGCAGAGGTGGCAGACCTACAGGTTTGCTGGAGCTCACATTTTTCCCTGCAGTTCACATTTAGCCTGGTAATGCTCAGAAAAAACCACAGGTTACTGAACAGAGCCCTGTGGACCAGTACAGGGTGAAAAGCCTTTAATAAGGGGTGTGTGTAAATACCTGCAACTTAATTCCCATATGGCAGCATTATAATAAATATTTTTTCCCTAAAGTAAATCCTTGTATGTGTAGATCCTAGTCTGCTGTATTTTTAAAATATAGGGTTTATACTTTTCAGTTTAATTATTAAATTAAGACATTTATTTTATCTTTGCCTAGAAAAGTGTGGAATATCGCCTGTACCTTTTGGGAGCAGAAGCAAGCTGGAGAGCTGCAGGGGCTACCACCTTAGATTTCAGCAAAGATGTGTGCTATGTCTTCATCAGAGATGTCAACAATTGAAAGGAGAGGAGTCTGTCACAGCAATTGGTGTTTGAGTTATTATCAGACAAAGGCTCCTCTGGAAGGGTTGGCAGAGTGTGAAGGGAATGATTTTCCTAGTGACAATTAATCAAGTATCAGGACAAACTGCATCAAGGTAGGAATAGCTAATCCAGAGGTAGTCCTCTGCTTTCCAATCAAAAGTAACCTTAAAGAAACCTCTGCATTCCAAGTGTTTGTGCATTAAATCACTGATGGCAGTGTACTGTCCCCTTTAAAAATAGAGAGTGTGTGCTGACCCTCAGAGTGCTGAGCTCCCAGTGAGGGTACAAGTGACAGAGGAGCTTGTCCAGGGCACCAGGAAGGTGATTGCAATGCTTATTTCCAGCCTGGAGTGGCCATGCTCTTTTCAGGAGAGCTTTGGTCTACAGGGAAGCTGATCTTTGCTTTCCCTCGCAGGGATGGGGTGATTTAATCTGTTTTCTTGTGTGGAAATAATTGCCAACAGCTTTAGTGTATCCAGGTAGAGTTTGTATCACACTTACTGGAGGAGTTTAGGCTTAGGAGTTGTGTGAATTACAGTAGTGATTGTTTGTTCTCTGCTGCTTATAATAGCAAAAACTTCTGAGCAGTTTCAGTGAATATTGTTATTGAGTTTATAGATTCTTTATACAAAAGGTGAGGGGTGATTAAAATCTAACCTGCTCACATGTGAGTAGAAATTTGTTGAATTTAGCCAATGGGGCATGCTGTGTAAAAAGCTGTATCTCTAATTGCCTCTTAGTTGCAAAATGGCTGCATAGGAGAAGGGAATTCTTCAAGCCTTGTGAGGAAAGCATTCCTTTAATTGTTGAATAATTAAAGTTAATAATGTGTAGTTAATATGGCGACTTTCTGCCCCATTTGTGCAACTCCCATGTGGGAAATACTTACCACAGTATTTAATTTCTGGTGTTCTCAGTCAGATTAATTTGTTACGTAATTGGGTGTTCTGCATTTTCATGTAAACCAGGTGAATTAGGCATAAGTAGGGAGGGGGAGAGGAGGGTCTGTGGTGCTGTTGTCAGACACTGTTTGTGGCAATGGTATGAGGACCAGCTTACCCTCCTGTTTCCTTATGGTCAATTCTAGACTTTGTTGCTTTCTAAACCTCTAACTGGCAGCTGTGGTCATTCCAAGAAGTGGGTTATTCCTGGTTTTAATGTGGTGGGAGGGAAGAGATCATCAAAGTTTGTTAAGAGAGGTAAAGATCTTGTATAGATGAGAATCAGAGTAGTGGGATGGCTTCCATGTGAGGAACAGCTGCTTGCCATCTCTTCAGCCTGGAAATGCAAGAATTGGGTGGAAGGCAAAGAGGGCAGAAGGATTGAAGAAATGATGAACTCATTTCTTCTTCAGGGATGTGGTAGCTGGAGTGCCACAAATGAAGCAGCAGGTCCTGGGTTTGAAACAAAAGAGATCCCACACTGTAGTTGATCTGTGTAACTGCTTGGAATGGAATTTTGAGATGAATCCCCATGAAATCTGAGTTATGGAGCTTTCAAATGGAGCTTGACTTTGTTCTGAGTAAGGTAGCAGAGCCACACTGTGGAGGATGAGGCTTTGAGTGCAGAGAATGAGTACCAAAACCAGCTGTGGGGCAGCACAAGACATCAGTAAGTATAAACCAAGCACAGGAAGCAGCAGTTGAGTTGTGCTGTGGTTGCCTTGCCACTTGGAGGGGATGTTTGACTTTTCAAATGGTGAACAATAATACTCTGGGAAAAGTTTCATTGTTATTCAGCAAGAGGAGCCTGTTGGTGCTGCCTCATTGAGGAGCTCTTGGACACCCTGGATGTGGGAGAGGGGAACATCAAGGTCACTACATCACATCATGAGGTTCTGAGAACTCATTGTGCAGAAGATCAAGCTTATGCTTGAGGAGAGAGGAGACCTGAGCCCTTTGTCCTAAAAGTTCTATAGACATGAAAAGCTGTCATGACATATTATTACTGAATAGAAACCTTTTGGTTGCTAAAAGCCACATTAAATTTGAATGTTATGACAAGTATGTAAGAGTTAAAATATTTCAAGGTCTAAACTCCAGTTTATCCAAGTATTCAATTCCTCAAACTCTGATAGAAGGATTGGCAATACAATCCTTCCTAGGAGTCACTGTGTAAATGAGTCTTTTTACCCAGTTCAATTATTCTCTCATGACCTTGCAGCATTGGGTACTGAGGGTGTCATGGGCAGCTTCTGCTTCCTTCAGTCTCTGCTCTGGCTCAGTCTGTGCAATGGGGAGTCACTTCTGGCTGAGCCCCAGCTGTAGCTCTTGGCTCCAGTGGAATCCAGCCCAGCAGAGTGTGCTGAGCCAGACAAGGGGGTAATGTCACTAGCAGGAGTGAGCCAGAGATCCCTGGGATAGGAGGAGAATGGGAGTAAGGTTTTGTGTGACAAGGTAGAGGTGTCATGATGAAATTATGCTTATAGGCGATTTAACTTTTTAAAAAATTATCTCCAAGTTCATGAGACATGACATACTGGAGAGAGTGCTGGTAATTACAGTAAATAATCATTTTATGAGCACTTGTGTGATAGTAACCCTAATAAATTCTGTTTCTCCCACACTGAGGTCACCTTCTCCCTGTCTGTAACACATCTTATGGCAAAGTTTTCTTCAGCTGTGAAGTGCTAGAAAATACAGGAGTGATAGCACTGGAGAAGATGGAGTAGAAGTGCTTAGGAGGAAAAATAGATCAAGAATAGGTAGTGTTAAAGGGAAATAAATAGGATTATTACTGTACTCTATTGTTAAGGATTGCACGGAGAAAAGGGATGAGTAATATTTACAGAGCTGTTGAACTACAAAAGTTGGTTTGGTTTAATGTTCAACACAGTGAATGGTGGAGTCCATAGCTCCTTAACAAAGTTTCATGAGGAGCAGCTCACCAAAGGAAATGTGAATTAAGCTGAATTGTGCCTTGCCTGCTGAGTACACCTGAAAGGTAGAGAGGCTGGGGGTGTGGCAGGTCAGTAAAGTCAGGGACAGTTCAGACACTTGATTGCAAGTGGCATCTTTTTTCAGGTGTGTCCTGACAGAATCTAAGGCACTGCTGTTTTAAAGAAGAGTGTGAGATTGGCTGGAGCTGTGTAAAATAAAACCTTCCAAAGGACACAAACTGGAACTGCTCTGCTGTGCACTTGAATGCAAGCAGGAGTTTTTCCTCACTGGGGTTGTCACTGCACTGCTTAGGCTTTATTTCATAAGGTACAGTCCTAATTTAAACTTTGACTTGCTGTTACAAAGTATAAATCAGAAGATGAAAAACCTCCTGCTATAGGTTTTTTAATAGAAAGTGACAGTTTAATTTGGCAGAGTACAACTGAAAGGATGCTTAAACCTGGTAGAGAGTGCCAGCATCAGCAGCTCCAGAGTAGCTGGAAATGAAAACAGAAAGATGAATAATTAACAGATAAGCTGGAGTTCCTCAGATACTTTGCAATTACTTAAGAAAAGTTTACTTCTCCATTAAATCCTGGAGATCTATTTCTGTAGTAAACCTGGTTCTGCTTAATGAAAAATAGTGAATCTGTGTTACTGGTGCTCAACAGTGAAAGTTTGGGGTTTGTTGTTTCTATTTATTTAATGAGAAAGTACTTTTGGAGGGAAGCCCATTTTTTGACCAATAGGTAATTTCTTGCTGTCATATTGGTGTATCTTTCCCAAAATACAGCAGCCTTTGAAACTAAATTAATTTAGGTTTGTTGTGTTCCTTGAGGTCCAAGAACCTTCGGTGTTTAGGTGCAGTGAGGAATTAATGATCAATTGTGGCCCTCTTGGCAAGGCATTCCAAACCAGGGTGCAGCTTTATGTAACAAGGAGCTGTTAAACACCAGAGTTACTCCATGTGCTTATGGAAAATGGCATTGAGGGAATGATCATCATGCTAATGGCACAGGAAATACTCCTTTTTTAGTATTTCTACCATCTATTTTACTAGCTGTGAAACAGCTTCATGAGGTGGGATATGGTTCAGCCAGATGGTGGAATCAAAAGAGCCAGTTTGTCCTGCAGGGAAATGACTCTGCAGAGTCCTTGCTTTGCAAGTTTTTTTAATTTCAGCCTACAGGAGGCTTTGTGAACCCAGATGGGGATTTCAGTTGAGAAATTTGTTTAGAGCATTTTGTTGGTGAAATCTAGGCAGTTTTGCTTTGAGAAAAAAAATTAATGCCAGCAAGTTTGTCTTGTCTTCCCCCCACCCCTTGTGCCACCTTACCAAGTAGGATGACAGCCTGCTTTTGTTCCAGTTTCCTCTTCATAATATTCTAATTTGGGAAATGTTTCTTATTTGATGAAGATATGTACTTTTTATAGGAAACCAATTTAACTTGGGTTCTGCTGCTCTGATTTCCAGTGTTAAGTGTATTTGTAACAGCAGTGACCAAAGTGAAGAGAAAAAGTGATGCCAGTTTTTGTGTTTTATGCACAACTGGTTAATATTTTTTGCATTAAAATCCTGCCTTTGATGTTTACCATACTGCCTTCCGTCTCCCTTATGTATCAGCATGTTCAGATATTCCCATTTTATACCTGCTCTGAATCTTTCACAAAGGATTTGCTTCCCAACATCTTTAAAAAAGAGAGCACCCTGTCTCTTAGTGCATGTAGCTTTTTGGTATTGGTGATTTTTGTGTAAAAGCACAGTAGAGTCAAATTGCTCCATCACTTTTAAGGGTAAGGAATATTGCAGGAGCAGTTCCAGCAGGATTTTTCTCCCAAGGGAAGAACAGAAGTAACTGAGGTCTCAGCCATCCTGATGATGACATCTCTGGTTTCCCTCTGCCATGACTGGTGTCATCAGTGAGGCAGGGTCAGGAGGTGCTCTAGTGAAGTGTTGGGAGATCGGCAGTAGCAACAGGTGCTGTCACTCGGTGATTATCCTGAGGCATAAAGTCCAAGGACAAATGAAAACAAACAAAACCAAGCAAACAGCCTCCAGGTATATGTATCTATCAGCAAGTCAAAGCAGCGCAATTGTAAACTAAGGGAAGGCATTATTTGGCTTCTGACCTAGTGTGAAGGGTATGTTTTAGAATGTGGAATTACTCAAGTGTGATACATTGTATTTTCCTGTTGTAATGCTGCTTAATACCATAATGAAAGGAAACTAGAGAACTGAAATGCTTTTGGGCTCAACATAATGAAGCAGACAAATGTTCTTTTTCTTTTCTTTAAATGTCAGATTTGGTTCTCATTATTTTAAGAACCTCTGTTAAGAAGCAATTGGTCAGGCACAATTTTCAGCAAGCATTTGGTCCACAAGCCTTAGCTTCTCAAATGCTAATCCCAACTGTGTTTTATTACCATTCCTATTAATGCAACAAGTATCATGGTGTCACTTTTCTTATTTCTGCTATCAGGGAAAAGGTTACTGACCAAGTACAGCTCTTGCTGCTTGCATTTTGTGACTGTTCTCAGCTTTAACCTTGAGACTACATTGGTAACATGGCTTAGAGATAAAGCTGACTTTATTACTGGAGTAAGAAATTCAAGTTTGGGGCTGGGGAATTTGATGTGTTTTTTTAGAAAGACTAAGAGCTTTGCATTACTGAAAAACTACTTATTGTGTTTGGCCAGTTAAAAAGGATCTGTTCTATTGCTTTAAGAAGTTCCTTTGTAGCATGTTTGCACTAGAGATGGTGATTTTGAAAGGAGGGGTGTACAACTCCAAAATCCTGTAGGAAATCCTGTTAAACTTTATCAAGTACTTGATCAAGTGGAGGCTAATCCCAAGTCACAATGTTTGCTTTTCCTATCCTGGAATTTGTAAGCAAATTGTGGTTTTCAAGGTAACATCTACAACTTGAGTAGATGGAGGAAAATCAAGAAGTTAAATTGATTGGAAGGAGTCTTGTGTGGAAATGCATAGATATTAAGATACAGATCAGAAAACATAGTAAAAAAATAGAATTGGTGTCACCGATTAAGTGAGTTTTGACGGAATATTCAGTGTCTTATAAAACAGATTCTAGCAGGGTTTTGGAGATGAGTTATTGCTTTTCACCTGTGCTTAGTATTGAAAAATAGAATATCCATGTTATGTGAAATTAAAGCAGCTTACTAGCAAATACCAGGAGTTTGTTTTTGATGATAGTTCATGGTACCTTCATCATTTCTTTCTGTGTAGTGTGGTGGATGTGCTGTATCTCCCTTGAGGAGTCAGTCTGTAGTGTGGTGTAGTGAACCCATCTGTTGGTCTGTCTGAAAGCTGGATAATGGGGTGAGTAACAGAATGGCATCTGCTGGGAGTTACTGAGGCGCTGTCCCTTCGAGAATGACCCAAATGTGACTCTCATTCCTTCTAAAAAAGTCTTTCACAGCCTTGTTATTGGTAGAGGTAGTGCTCTTTAGCTGTCCATTGTCACTAAGTGTCTTTTTTGTTAACTGAAGCCTCATGCCTGCATTTGAATCTTATCTAAACCCTTCACCCGAGAAACGAGGCAAGAGGGTTTGTTTTCTGAATGGAAGGATTCAAAAACAATCAGTGTGTTGTTTCTTGTAACTTGCTGAGTAGCTTGAGTTGTTTCTTGAGGGGATAAATATTTTTTTCATTTTCTTCGTGTGTAAGTTGTCCTTTAAGGGAAAAGCAGAATACAATCCATCTGCAAGAATTTGAAGCAATTTTGTGAGTTTGGTTAATTTGCTGTCCAACAAGAATTTCTTTGTCCAGCTTGTCAGTGGGGGAGCAGGATACAATCTGGGAAACCTTGATAACACACGGCAAAGAGCTTTTAGTGTGTCTGATCTGTCATGCAAATATAAACAAATGCTGCTGCATAAAGCAGAAATGTATGGCAGGGAGGTGGGAAACTCTCCCCCAAAACAAGAGAATGAGCAAAAGGGCTGTGTTTAGCTCCACTGTCCTTTTAAGCTGTCTGAGAATGTTGTGCAAAAGAGCAGCAGTCATTCCTCAACTGAAATAGTAAGTGTACCATGTGCCAAGTAAACATTGAATGGGTGCCAGGAGCTTCCAACAGCAGCCCCAGGTTTACACCTGGTGAGACTGAACTCAACAAGGATCTCATGAAGCTGCTCAGGGAAATGTTGAGGCAGGTATTATGCTCAGCAATTTGTGAGCGTGGATCTTACAAAGCCAAGGGTGTATCTCCTTATTCCAGATGACACTGAGGCAGCTGGGTAATGCTCACCAAACCAAATCAATTCACTTCAGAGGGCTTGGAGGGAAAGGCGTTTTGTCTGTTGGTTGTTTGGAAATGCAGCTGGAAAGCACTAGACTGGCAGTTTTTTCAGAATCAGACATTGCATTTGTGCTTGAGAGAAGATTAGTTTGGGGCTTCCTTTTTGCTTTAGGGAGAAAAATCCTTCAGTGTGTAGCAAGTTGCTGAACAAATACTGAAACATTGCAAAATGGAATTGACATGCAGGTGTTGTGGCACAAGGAAATGTAATGCAGCTGTACCTTTTGGTATGAGGAATAGAAAAAGAAGGTTATGTTGGTTGTAGGAGCAGAATTCCACCCTTTCTAGGAATGACCTGAAAAACGTGAAATTTCTGTAGCAGGCTTCATCAGTATGTAATCAAAATGCAGAATTTGCCTCAAGTTCAGGACTTGTGGTTTTGATACAGGAGCTTCCCTCAGCAGCTGACAGAGTAAATAGAGAAGTGCCTGCTGGTCTGTGTGCCACAGATGGGAGCCTTTTGTTCAAATTCAGGAAACCAATGCAGAAATTGCTTTCTGGATGTCACTGCACCACTGTGTTTATCAGCAGACAAACACACCAGTCAGTGTGTGTAAATAGCCACTAATAATATGTGCTCCCAAAGGAAATGTTTTCAGTGGCTTCAGCATATTTTTTCAGGTGTGAAAGAGAAGATGGGTGGAAACAAGCTTTAAATAGCAGCCAGTGTGTGCATTTCCTGTCTTTCTCTCTCTTTTAATACCGAGTTCTTCTGTTAGGAGATTAATATATGGATCATCTCTCCATATCTCTCCAAGCACCTATCCTGCCTCCCACTGAAATACACATTAAGCTCATCTATTGTGAAATAAATCCCCAGAAATCTCTCCAAGATAGACTTACAGGTGTAATGGATTGAATTAAAATTGAGTGACATAAGTTTAAAAAATACTTGGTAAAAACAGTTAATCCTGATGAAAGGTATAAATACCTTGCCTGAAGCAGAGATAATGTTGGACTGAAAATAATGTTACACATTTTAATCACTTTTACTGCAACCATTTTTATCTATGAAATAAGCGGTCTTGGAAGCTCTTTTCAAGTAAAAGAAGGCTTGAATGGTATTGTAGTTGTGAAATCTGCTCAGTTTGGAACCTGGGAAGTGTGTAATGGTCTGTTCTCTTTCCTTCTCTGTGTAAATGCAGTTGAAGAATTACTTTCAGTACCACTTTAGACAAGTTCTCAGAAATTCTAAGCTTAGCAGTGAGCTTCTTTGTTGTCACAGTAGCGCAGAGGAAATAATGTAATATTTACTGGAGAGCCACTCAACTTTGAGCAGGGGATCCCAGCATTAGGTACCATTGGGCCTGCTTGTTCCTGATTACAACAGGGAGGTGGTACCTAACCAAAATTGAAATCACTGCAGCAATTGTTGTCATAGGTTTTGCAGCCCATTCAGTGTCTTGTAGCTGCAGCTCACTCCCAGCTGTCCCAAGGCCATTGCACAGCATTCCAGCACCCTCTCTAATGAGGCTTCCTGTGTCCCAGTCTGGGGCTCTGGCCAGGGACCGGCCCCTGGTGTGGAGCACTGGGGTCACTGGGATGGGGGAGCAGCCTCTGTTACTGCTTGCTGTGCTGCTGTCACATCTGCACTGGCCTGTTCTTGTGAGGGAGCTGGCAGGGGAGTGATGCTCCTGAAAAGGAGCTAAGCCTCTTGGAAATGGAAAGCCTTTGGGAGTTATTTTCAGGTGACTGTAATGTTTTCTTTTCTCAGCCTTCCATGGAGTCCAATTAGCCTTGTCTGTGCCATTTCAGGTCATGTGCTGGAGGTATTAAATACCCAGGTGGAGAGGTAGATAAAATAATAGGGCACTGTTGGGGACAACTTGTATAAAAAATCCTTTCCTTAGTATTTTTTCCTCCTGGGAAGCTGGGAGGCCTTGGAAACAAAATGTGGGCAGTGATTATCTGTTGCTGTGGAAGGCAGCCAGGTGGATCTGTGATTGGTCTCATGTGGATGTTAGGAATTCATGGCCAATCTCAGCACAGCTGGCTCAGGCTCTGTCTGAGCCACAAACCTTTGTTATTCATTCCATGCTGTTCTTAGCTTAGCCAGCCTTCTGAGGTGAAACCTTTTCTTCTATTCTTCTAGTGTAGTTTTAATGTAATATATATCATAAAATAATAAATGAAGCCTTCTGAAATATGGAGTCAGATCCTCGTCTCTTCCTTCAACATGAGACCCCTGTGAACACGGTCACAGGGCACCAAGTACATTTTGACCCAACTTTATCTGTATCCTAGGTGCTTAATTCAAAACTCAGCCACAGGTATAATTGTAAAGAAGTTTAATCTGTAGCTGGAAACAGTGAGGTACTTGAATGGGCAACAGGAGTATGAAACGTTTTCCTTTATCAATGCAAACTTTGTGCAGCTACACTACTTCTATTTCTACTTCTTCCCCACCAAGTTTTAGAATATTGCTGAATTGATGGCAGAAAAAAAGCTACAGCCACATCCTTACAGAAAACCTGTTGTGTCCATGGGTAGGTTCAGACTTCCCACTTGGTTTAGCATGAAGCAGATTTCTAGATATAAAAAGCCCTATACCTGTGCCCTTGGCATACATGATGTTGTGGCCTGGCCTTCTTGGTCATGATTTTCTTCAGTAGTGTCTGTAAACAGTTTTGGGACCCAGATTAAGTAAATGGTGTTAAATCAGGATATGTCTCACCTCTGCAGTCTCTCAGAACAGACCTACTCTTCATGGGAAATTCATAGCTTGATCATATGTTAAGCACAAAATGTGGTGGTTTTTTTGTTTTATTTTTAACTCCTTCTAGCATAAGCGTGTTTTCAGGTAATACTGATTTTCTTTTCTTTTTCTTACATAGAGTGCACAGCTACCAAAGTGTCTTCTCATTTAATGCACTGCACAAATAAACACTTCAAGAGCCGAAGTGTAATATTTCAGGGGTTTTTACCTGCACACATTGCATTGTGAAGGTGCTGTCCCTTGTCAGCCTGCCAAGCAAAGAGGAAACTGCCTCTGAAGCAGAGTCCCTGGGAAGAAGCTTTGACATTGTGTCTGTCACCTGGTGTTAATTGTCTTGTGGCAAATGCTGTTTCTAGTAGTGTTAAACACTTTAGGTGAACTGATTGTCAAGAAACAAGACAATTATCATCATTTGCCTTGTGCTTTACCTTTGGGGAAATATCTTATTGACAGGATTTATCTGTTTAAGGTCGGTGGTGAAGTGTGAGTTCAGCGTTGCTCTCCTTGGGCATTCTGAGCTGTGCTTACACTGACACTGAACTCCCATCTCCATCTTCCTGGTGCCACTAATGGTTTAGATATTATCTCTGAATGACATCTTCAGGAGGTCTCACAGGTAAGGAAATGGGACTGATGTCCTGGGATAACTTGTCCAATCTTTGGCAGTGTTTTAGTACCTCACTTCAGCCTAACTCATTGCCCTCCTCCCTGGGAGACCCTTACACACTGCAGTCCATGGGATCTCTGTGTGCTGAGGGGGAAGGGATGGGAGATGCTTGCTAGTGGTGCTTCAGTCAGCGTTTTGCTGCCGTTCCAAACTGCCTTTTTTCCGAACTGTGCATTGCAGACAGCACTAAATGACAGGTGTCAGTCGTTTTTTTTGTTTTAAAGCACCAAGCTACATAACACCTAGTGCCTCAGGAGGGAAGCCCTGTTATGGTTTTGCTGTAAGAGAAAATCATTCCCCTCTTGTTAGTCTGTCTTTGTTAATAGTTCAGTGAGACACTGCACCTCACTTGAGACAAGGAAAGCAGCAGTGGACATGGCAGAGCAAGCCAAGTCAGCACTTTGCTCATCTCATGTGCATTCATTATAAAATCAATACAAATGTAAGTGCTGTGGAACAAGGGTGAAGCAATCTGAGTGTAGTTCTTCTGCATTTCAGTTTTAATGACAACCTTTTTGCTGCAGCTGTAATATAGGTTCATCCCAAAATAGACACCTAGAATAGCCATTTTTATAGAAATAATTTCACCCAGAGGAAGGAGAGAGTTTAAATTACCTACTATGCAGAGCTCACAACAGAGTAAATGCTGACTCTACTATAAAATGCTAGGTAACTTTAGTGAGTATAATGAGCAGGATTTATTTAAGGACAATGAAAGGCAAATATTAACCTTAAAAAATGGGGTGTCAAAAAGATGGGATTTAACATGGAACTGAAATGGTAAAATGCTGATTTTCTTTTCTGCTATTCCAGTCCTGAAGGAAAAAGGGATTCATTACTAAGTTTTGAGCTTTTGTCAACTCAGTAGCCTTTGAACTAAAGAGAACTACAGTGCTTAGGTAAGTTCAACACACTAATGGAGTTTGTCCCTTCCACTTGAAAATTTCTAGCCTGTAGTCTACTTGGATGTTCTTTCTCTTCTTGTATTATCAGAGGTCCTGGGAGATTTCTCATTTATTTGATTTATGATAGCATAATGAGCAGTCTAATTGACACTGAATAAACTGAGTGATAATGAAATAGCTCTGCTGACTTGATGAAGGCAAAAAATTTACATAAAAAATTAAAAACATTAGTACTTTCTCCTGTTGTTGGCCTTATCTCTTAAATATCAGAAACCACACTTTCTTAGCTTTATCTGCTAGCAAAAGCATCATGCTCTCTGTTCTCCTGGAAATCCAGGGCAGTGAAATCCTGTGTCACATAACTTCCTAGAGAAAAGGCCTTTGTTTGTAACAAAATGCCAGCAACTGTTTGTGTTCATTTGCAGTCAGTTCAGGTGCCTGCAGAATTTTGATGGAGTCCATTCATTCAAAAAGCAAGGGCTTCTCACAGTTTGTGCCAAGGACTTCTGGATAATTAATTGTAATGGGCACTGTAAAGCTGAAAGCACTTTATTTGTACTGCCATGAGCAGTTTGGGGTAGGATGAAAATAGTTTTTCTTCTCATGCATGATTTGGGGAGTGAGAGGACGGCTGGCTAGCACGTCAATGAGATGGGCTTCTGCCTTCAGTGGAGCAAGAGGCTTCCCCCATAAAGCCACTGGTATTTACTTGTGCAGAGGCATTACCAAAGTGCTTAATCCAAACACTTACTGGCATAATTGGTAAAATGAGGTCTGGAGTTTGGCTGCAGCCAGTACCAAGACAGGGTTCTTGAGTTGGAATTTAGGCTAGAATTTCCTAAACTGAAGTTGTGCGCTGCAGGAGTGGGGCACAGCCTTTTTTTTCAAGGTTGTGTTTTTAAGGCAGAAAACAGAGTATCTGTTGAAATTGGTCGAGGATGTTACATCGTGTCAAGACTTGGTTTATCCTTCTGCTCTTTTGGTGCTTGTAATAATGGGCAGGTTGCTTTTCTTCCCTCCTGTGTCATTACCATGGCATGTGTTGCCTGAGCTACTTTCAGCCAGAAATGTCAGAGAGCAACTGATCAGTCATTTCATCTTATTTACAGGCAGGCAGGATTTACAGTGGTTTTTACCTTCTGTAGAACTTTTGTGATTCTGATGCAGCAAGAGCTTTTTCAAACATGTGCTGCAGTAAGAGTTCTCTTGTAATGCAGCGCATTGGAAGACAACACAAATCCAGAAACATCCCATGTAAGCAAAGTTCCCTAAGTGGACTTTGTTTGCAAATGCAGGGCTGGAGATGAACAGCATGACTGCAGAAATGTTCTTTATACAGGCCATGGTAGCCAAATTTGTATGCTGCATTGACTGCAGAATATCTGAGGAGACTGTATCCCTCTGAAATAAGTAAAATATCAGTGAAGTAGTATAAAAGTAGAAATGAAAGTTCCATCTGTCTTAACCGTACTCATTGACAAATTAACTGATGTTTCTTTGTTCTCAGAAGATAGTTTTTTGTTTTTACTTTTTTTAAACCTTCCCTTAGACCTGTGAAGTGTTGTGGGAATGCAGATTTTTTTAAGCAAGTTGAGGGTAGGTGCACTGCCAAGGCCTGTGTAACCTGAGGCTGCGGTCACAGTAGCAGCCCCAGATGCAAGCAGTCAGCCTGAGCCCCAGGCTGAGGGGGAACAAGCAGTGTGAGACCCCAGTCACGGTGTTTTCCAGAAGCTGCTGTGCTGACAGCAGCATGGCCATGTGTCCTCAAAGCAAGGCAGATAGCAGCAAGGCAAAGCTGGTCCTGGGGAGGGACAGAGGCCCAGCTTCTACAGCTGCTGGTCACTGCAGAGGCCTTGGTGGTGCACACCATCTTTCTCCAAAGGCCATTTTGGCAGGGGATTCAAATGGTTCCAACACCAGGTACTCCAAAATTCTGTAGCCTTCATTTGCACGTCTTACTGTGTGTGCTCCTTCAAGATGGAAAAAAGCTAGAAAGGTATTGATAGTGCACTGCATGAGCCTTGCAGTGTCAGTTTAAAGAGGAAATTTGTTGCTGTTTGCACTGGTCAGGCTGGTGCTGAAGGAATGGGGCAGGGCTGATCTGTGTCAGGAGAGGAACAGTTAATCCATGTGGCTGCAGGGAGAGCTTCCTGTGGAGCAAATGGAGCAGCTGCACGTGGGGATGCTGCAGAGCTCTGCAGGATGAGCCCTGGTTCTAACAGAGATTGTTCTAGCAAGGCTTGGTGTCTCTGAGGGCGTCCTTTGACACAGAGGCCTCTCTGTAATAATGATGCTTGCTCATGGACAAGTGTGACATCATTAACACAATTGTTAATGGTTTTTTGTTGTATGTCTGAGTTTGTCAGCCTGAGGGAGCCTGTGTGACCAAAGAGCTGTCTGTGGAACAGCTGCAGGCTCCACACCTGCACCTCCACTGGAAGTAGTCTGGGAGCTTCTGCCTTAATGAAACTTGAAACCACACAGCTAGAAAAGGTTATCCTGTCACTTCTACTAAATTGGCTGCTGGGTTATTATTTTACTCTGCTTTTCTTTAGTGCCTGGACAATTCTGATCTGCCACCACCTCTTCAGCTCAGTTCTGCCCAATTTTGCCTTAATGGAAGATGAAGTTGAAATGGTACTTCTAATTTCTTTTAAGTTCATTCTTGTGGCAAACACTGTCTTCTGAGTAAGTTTTTTGGTGTGATGTTAAAATAATAATTACTAGTCCTTAAATAAAAACCAGTCTTTAAAACAACAATAGTAGAGTAATAACAAAGATGATTCCTGCAGTCAAGGACTCACTTGCCCTTGGGTGCTGTATGACAGTGCCAGGATGTAGTGCCTCAAGCTTTCCTTTCTGTGCAAGTGTGATTGTGGCATTCCATTCATATTGGTTTGTGATAGAATCAACACAGCACAGCTTGAAACAAACACTGAGGAAATGTGATTTGTGGATGCATTGAAGCAACTGAATAATTTGGTCTGCCCCAAAGCTAAAGTAAGACTAGAAATATTTTTCCAACCAGGGGAATGTTATAAAAAGCTGTCAGCCCAGTGTACGGTCTAGTTATCTTGTGTTATTGCATCTTGCAAGTGTAATCAAAACCCATCATCACAGATGATCACCTTTTGCTGATTTTACATGTAAGGAACAATTTGCCCCAGGTCAGTTATGGTCATTATTAAATGTAAGTAACTGGTGCTAATATTTACATTTTTATCAGCAATAAAGGCCTTTGACTGTAGGAGTAAGTGTTCTTTGGACTAGATATTGAAAATCAGAAATTATCTCTCAAGTAATTTATTAGCACACTGTAAATTTCTAACCATACAGTGCAGATCTTATTTCTGAGGAGTGCAATTTGTTGAGTGATTTCTAGGGCTGACAGCACTAAGTTCAGCAAGTGCATTAAGTGCTGCAACTTCCTTTTGAGAAAAAAAAAGTGCTTTATGTTATCAGAGAGTCATCAAACTTGTAATCATGAACCTATCTGTTGCTGTTAGCTAATCAGACTGGTTGTTCCATGGATAATATGTTCAGGTAGTGTTTTAGTACATTGCCTCTTTTATTGCTTTTCTAACTCAGTAACCATCTTTTCCTTGGTGACTCACCAACAGGGTACATAAAAAGTCCCTTAAGAATATGTCAATCTTTGAAGTGAGAGCATGTCCCCCTCTTTCACTGTGGAAATCCATTTAGAAATTCAATTTCATTGTTAATGAACAGAATAAAAAGGAAAACTCTTGAATGAGGAGAAGAATTATGGTCAAGGTCAAAATTAGTACTCAAAGCTGTCAGCAGCCCCAAAGACATGAGATTGGCATCAACACTTCTGCTATTGCCAGTTCCCATTGAGTTTCTTTGTAATTCCTGTCCCGTGGTATTGCCCTGGCTTTCAGTTGTTGAGCTACTCCTGGAAAGCTGAATGCATCCAGCAGACAGTCAAATGAAAGACTGGGCCAGGCAGAGTGTGCTGCAGCAATTGGTTCATTTCCTTTCTTACAGGAAAGTGTTGGGACAATCTAATGGAAAATGGAGACCTGGCTGGTGAGCAGTGAGATAAACTACAAACAAAAGGTGCTGTGCTATAAACTATTCCCTTCCCTCTGTTATCTCCCCCACCTTCTTGCTTGTCCCCTCTCCTGTGACAGGGACAAAGATGGAAATGAAAGTCAAGTGCCAGCCTTTGACTGCTTTACTGAATGAAAAGGATTCTGAGTGCTTGAGGTGAAGGAAGCCAGCAGGAGAATGAAGGGTGTCATGGAAAAATAACAGTGCTGCTGTGTTTGTTCTGAAAGCCTTTATTTAATAACTAAGTTATTAGTGCAATTGTGTCCATATTAAAAACAAGTCATTTTATTGACATTTGATTAGCAAATCAGCTTTATTAGGACTGGGAATAATTGTCCCAGGTTATTTATTTCAGTTTAATAGTACAACAGCACACGTATCTGCAGTGTGTGTTCTCATTGTTAAAGGCTCTTTGTACAAATATTTAAATACTTAATAATTGGGGGCTTGACATTTATTAGAGTGTAGGCTTGGGGAGGACTAAATAATGCTTTTTAATGTAACTTGACAGCATTAAAATGCAAGTTGTACTAATTCCATTATTGTAGTGCCATAATGCAAAATTATAGAGAGCTGCAACTTGGATTTATAATTTACTTCCACCTTCCGAGTCTTTAATGTATTATGGTTGCATTTGCTCAAATATATGGAAAAAAACAAGGGATCTTGAATCTTACTATGTTTTTTTCCCCTTCCCAATAAAGGGCAAACAGATCTGAGTTCATTTACCTAGCAACATCCAAGTGTCTGTGCTTAGAAATAGAGTTAGTGCTAGATGAGCCTGACAGGTGGATAGTCACAGAGATTGTTCATTCTGGAAAAACTCAGAGCAGAATGCCAGAAACTGAAATTCAGGATAAAATGCTTCTGCATGTTTTCTGCTTTTCTGTTCCCAGACAGGATAGTGGGCTGATGCAGAGTTCCTAAAGAATCTTCCATGCCCACATCAGGAGATGCAGATAAAAGCATGTCAGGGTATTTGTGCTATTTTTTTCCAGTTAAATTGAGAGATGGACTTCTCTTAGCCTGCTGCTCTGTGGAAGAGCACATATTGACAAATGACACACTTGTAATGCTTTCTGACAATAGCAGTGCTTCCTGCCAATTTCTGCTGCCAAGAATAATGACTGTCTGCTACAGCAAACAACTCATGGATGTCTCCAAATGACCTTTGAGCAACTGCTGTCAACATGAACTCCTCTGCAGCCTTTCCACCTTCCCTGGGAATTGCTGGTGTTGCATCTGGAGTGTGTGAAGGTAAGGGACAGAAGCACAGCTGGATCTGTGTGAGTCTGGATGGCATTGCCACTGGTCTGCTTCTGCATCTTGTGATGAACACTTGAGGTTACAGTGACAGATGATATCTGGGAATGGGGAAAGGCGCTTGCCTGTGTGCAAGTTTGTCACATGAAGGGGATAAAAACCACACAGGAGTTGTTCTGATGTGTGCAAGGGGCAGGGAATGAGCTTTAGAAGCCACTGGATCACATGAAGGTCATGTTGTTCAGGTTCCTTAGAAAACAACTATAAGCATGCAGCTTCCTAGAAATCACAAGGCAAAAATAAGCTACAGGAGGTGAAGCTGGAACTGGGGAGTTGAAGTTCCTGATCAATGACAGATTTCCTGTGGGACCAATTAATCCTCAGTTAATTGTGTAAACCAGTTGAGTAAAACATGGCTTCTTGTAAGAGAATTATTGCTTCTTGGTCATGGCAGTTTTCTGTCATCTGTGCGGTGTGACCCCATCTGGTTCCCAGGCAGCTCTCTTTAGCTTCCAGCCCAAAATGCCAAGACAGTACAAATATTTGAGAAGAAGGAATAAGATCCCTTGGATTTGAAAGAACACAAACATCTCATCCTATTGCTTAGAGAGCTGCTCTCTTGAGGCTCATGTCAGAGGACTACTCTTTAAAGATATTTATATGTGTAACATATATTTAAGAATAAGTGTGAAGAAGAGGTTGCATAACGTAGCTTGGGCTGCTCTGAACATCGCTCTTGGAGGTTATTTTTCTTACAAAGCTGAGAAATTCTTCTTCTTTTTGGCAGAGAGAAGAAAACAGAGCTGGACCAGTGGACGGAGAAGATGGGGATTACAGTATCAGAACCAGAACTCGTGGAACACCAGTTTGCCAACTTGCCACCAGCGCCTCAGACTCAGGTTTGCATCCTGGCTTTTTATGCTCCAGCGTCAGAACCTCTCTGTTCTGGAACACACTTCCCACCCCCCAGCACAGGGCCTCAGTAATTCACAAATATGTTCTCCATCTCAACTGTGACCCTCTGTATGGAACTGTGTGATAGAACTGAATCCTTATAGCTCTGCTTGCTTCATGGGAGTTGTTCAAACACTTCTGCTCTTGTAATGTGAGGCAGCTGTTGGGAACAGAAATCTCATTCCTAAACACTGAAATTTAACAGCATTTTAGTAATTAAAAGGCAGCATTTTTGGTGCTTAATTTTAGCCTGGTGTTGCTATGGAAAATAAAGAGCTGTGCTTTCCCTTGCCCCCTGGTTCCCAAAGAGAAAATTGAAAGCATTTGATATTCTTCCTCTCTGCAACATAAAGCAAAAAAATTCCCAAATAAAATGGCTTTTAGTATTGTGGTACACAATATAAGAAAGCACACTGTAAATTAATTATTCTCTACAGACTACATTATTATGAGATTTAGATAAGCTTTGACCTTTGCTGCATCCATTTGCATAATGCAGCACACAGTACTGTGCCATTGTGGATTTTTCATCATTGCCTTGTGCTGCTACTGATACTGAAATGTGTTCACTTCAAATACTCCATTGTGTGAATTTTAATTGCCAATACTCTTCATGTTAATTGTTGGACTAAAGCAGTGCTGAGTACAATTTCTCTCTTAACACCCACTGGCTTCCAGTATCTGAAAGACAACCAGGACTGGAGTTGGATATTGAGAGCACAGGATATTGATCATTACAAGTCCATACAAATATTATGCTTAACTGGGGAAATTCCTGTGGAATAAAACATTGGCCCTAATTTTCACTGATTTCACTAAAGCTTTTTTTTTTTTTTTCCAAATCCTAAAGAGGAGCACAGTTATGCTTTCAGGAATTAATCTCCTTGTTATGTACATGACTGACTTTGGAAGAGGTGGGTTAAATGATGAAGCTATTAATCAGCATGTGCAGGCAAAATGAAAACAGTTAAGAAATATTCTTTATTAGTAGGATATCTTAAATACAGGTAGCGAAATGGTGTGCTGGGCTGGCTGCTTGGCAAACAACCAGAATGGACAGATGGTTTTTCATGATCTGTTATATGGAAATATAAGGTTTGTAACAGTGTGCTTTATATTGATGCTTATTGATTTGTGAGAGAGCAATTTTCAGGCTGCTTGTTCAGCAAACACTCTACGTCTTCCTTTGCATCTGCAGAACAGCTGCTTAAGCTAGGATTGCCAGTGTTTTATTTCTGGGAAGCTGCAGGCTGTCCTA
This sequence comes from Melozone crissalis, assembly GCF_028551555.1. NCBI lineage: Eukaryota > Metazoa > Chordata > Aves > Passeriformes > Passerellidae > Melozone > Melozone crissalis. The sequence goes on from NW_026535858.1 coordinate 287,053, forward strand.
ATGTCTTCCCAAAGCCAAAGAAATGAGTATAAAGTAGGATTTTGGGGCTGTGATCCAGGGTTTATTGTCTATGAGCTTTTTTTTTTGCTGTGTAAAATCTTGCTCCATACTCACTCTATTCCTGCTAATATACGATGTCAACAATTAGGACAGAAAAAAAAGTTTCTCTTTGTAACCATTTACAAATGGTGGGGGGTACATTGAGTTTAGGTAGTCATGCAACCAGTGTGTTTGCTGAAAAGGATCATTGTAAACAATAAGGCCATGGTATAAAATCCTAATAGCCAATAGTTGGTTACTCAGGTGGTTACTCTGGAGAAGGGAGGCGGAGGATTTCACATCTACAGGACATAAAAATTAGAAGTTGTTAATTACCATGTCTGTTTCAAAGCCTCAGCTTGGAAGTTGCACTAGGTAAGGTGCAGAGTTCAGATCTTTTAGGTAATCAATATTTCTTTAATTTCTCATGTGCCAATAATACTGGTGTTTTTGTCCAATCATGCCACCCCTTGCTGTTGACTTCACTCCTTTTGATAGCTATTGGAAGCACAAACCCACCTCACAAGCTGTGAGAGAACCTGTGGGACAGTCCCGTGGTTGCCTCACGTTTATGGTATTTACAGGGGCCAGAGAGAACTCGGGATGAATCTCTCTGAAGCACACACAGGTATCCCGTGTGTAGGGCAATGCCCCTTCTTATACAATATTTTTCACTTTGGCAACTTCATCCTGGTGTTAATTCCGTGAGAGGTACTGAAGATGAAGAGGAATATTTTTGATCCTTACCCCTGCCTGCATCACCTCACCTGCCTTCTGCTGCTCCCCTTTGCTTTCTAATCAGATGGAATCACTGAGATAGAAAAGATGGCTTGATTTCATTTCCTTCATTAAAATGTCTTGGGGATCTTTAAAATCCACTTTGCACTTTTATCTTTGGCTGAATGCTGGTGCTGGCTCATACCTAAGGCAGCAAATGTAGATGGAAATGCTGTACTGAACATAACATAATTATGTTAGGAGGAACAGTGATTGCTGCACTGCTAGGATAAAGATTAAATTGAGCCTGTGGGACAATATGCCTGATTCTCGGTACACGCGGCGCGGGGGGGGGGGGGCGTTCTCGGTACACGCGGCGCGGGGGACCGGGGTTTCGGCTTGCCACGTGGCGTGGGGGAAGCTGCTCTCTCAGCTCCACGGGGGGGCTGCATTCCACCGCGGGGGAGGCTTTGTTTCCACCTCGGTTCGGCAGGGCGTGCCGTGCTGTTGCTGCCCGGGAATTTTCAAAGCACTACATACAGCTGCATTGTGAAGCTTTTGTCTGTTCGTTATCGCTTTCTATCTGTGGTTTTTTTTTTAAATCGGTAGCTGATTTTAGCTTTGTTTTTGGTCAGGCAGGATTAAGTACTTTACTTTTTACATCTAACATGGGTTCCAAACTCAGCATTGTACAAAAAGGAGTGTATTATAATATTGTTAGCATTTTAGACAGTGGTAATGTGAAGTTCTCTAAAGGAAAATTAAAACAGTTTATAAGATGGCTTTTCCTCCACTTCCCAAAAATTTCCCCTGAAGAAATCCACAATATTCAATTCTGGGATAAAGTTGGGAATGCATTGATAACCTTAGGACAATCTGGCAATGTACCCTCAGCTAAATTTGTGTTCTGGAGTTTACAAATTCGAACTGCATTGCTCAAACAAAGCGAAATGGAGATAAAGCCAAATGCCAAGCCATGTACCTCTGCTCTCCCTGTTCCTCCCTCTCCTAGCTCTAAAACCCCTAAACCTCTTACCCCAAAACTTGGTATTTTAAAGAGAGCACACTCATTGAGAAGTCGACTTTCAAAGTCTGCTGAAATACCTGAGTTGCCCTGTCCACAAGGCCCTGGCCAGGCTGCGTGGAACCTTTCCCAATCCCCTGTGTCCCCCACTCTGAAACCCAGAGTCAGCTTTCCAGAGAGCAGTGATGCCCAAAATGGCCCCCAATCCCTAGGGGGTCCGCAAAATGGAGGATGCCACGTGGCACCTTCCCAAACCTGGTCTTCTTCTTCCCAAAATCCTCTTAAACATCCCAAAATTCCAGCCCCATCCCCCTCTCCTCCTGTTCCTCGTGACCCCTTCCCCCCTTCCCCCCCCTTTCCTGCAGTACCCTCAGCTCCGCCCCTCTACTCCTCCCAGGGGGCGTCTGCTGACGTGATGTCACCAGGTGTCCCCGCCCCCTGCCTGCCCCTTGTCCCCGCCCCCTGTTCCCACGGTTTCCCCGCCCCTTGCCTGCCCCCTGTCCCCGCCCCCTCCCCGAGTTCCCACGGTGGGGACACACCCACTGCCGGTCCCCAAACCTGTAGCTGTGATCCCAATGCTTCTGTTTCAAGGGATACAGAGCAGGGAACAGCAGATTCAATGCATAGTCCCATGTTGTCACTGGCTCCTGTTACCTTTCAGCCTGCAGCACAAGGGGGGGCAGCCCCGACTGCTATTTGGAATTCTTTTGGACGACAATTGATTAAAGAGATCTGTAAATCTCATAAAGAATATGGTCCACACAGTCCATATTTCCGTGGCCTTTTAAATTCTGAATTGAGTAGGACTGTAGTGATTCCACATGATTTAAAACAGCTTTTTTCTTGTCTCATGACTTCCATGGAATTCAAATTATGGGAAACTGCATGGAAACAGCTGCTAAAAGATGCTCTCCCAGGCTTGCATGCTGATCCAAACACAGCCAAAGACAACAGTGGTAACCCTATTACCATTGAGCACCTCTGTGGTGAGGGCCAATGGTCTTCCCCCTCAGTCCAAGCTACTGCAATTCCTGCAGAAACACTCGAGAAAGTAAAAGAAGCAGCTGAAAAAGCATTCTTTTCCCTCCAACTTGAAGGGCCTTTTGAGCCCTATAGTAAAATTAAACAGCTACCATCAGAGCCTTTTGTGAAATTTGTAGAAAGGTTAACTAGAGCTATTGAAATACAAGTTAAAAAAGAAAATGCTAGAGAACCAATTTTAGAGGAAATGGCATTTACAAATGCAAATGCACAGTGTCAAGCGGCAATCCTGAGCCTTCCTACGGAACTTACTCCTACATTAAAAGACACGCTTCTAGTCTGTAACAGGAAAGTGCCTCTGAGTGTGGCTGAAGACTCCAGACCAAGGCTGCTGCCAAGACCACATCAGCTTGTCGCCATTGCCAGCCCTGCACCTTTCCCCTCAGCACAGCAGTACCCTGGGCAGCAGCGGAGACCAGCAATGGTTGAGCCCACAAAACCATGCCTGCTTTGTAATAACCTAGGGCACTGGAGTAACCAGTGCCCCCTGAAAAGGGAATTTGATGAATTTAGAAATGGCAGGGGAGGAGAACTACAAGCCCTCCCTGCGGGTCAACAACAAAAAAACTGAAAAGGGAGCGCCCGCCTGCCAGGCGTGCAGACATAAAAAGAGCAGGCCAAGGGAATATGGGTAGCAAATCAAATCAAGCGCGCGATAATATTAATGTTTGTGTAAGTGAAGCAGGTGCTTCAAAGACCAAGTCTGCTAGTACGCTGTTGAAAGTGAAACGAAATAACCTTTGTTATGATTTAGGTAATCCTGTGTTAACCACGTCTTCTGTCAATGAGCCTTACAGGTTGCAGCTTACAGAGTCACTTCTCCTGAAGGACAGCAACTGGCATTTTATCTCTGTCAATCCTGAACAGAAGGGTACTTGGAACCGAATTCGTTGTAAGTACGTCGTCATTGGGGACACCAAACACACACCACAAGAGATCAGAATTGCTCCAGGAATGACAACATCAGATCCTGAGCAATTTGTTCTCGGCCTGCACTGTTTCCACCCACCCCTGTTTCTTCCCAAGGGACAAATTGTTGCACAAGCTATCCCTGTGCCATCTTTACCTGAAAATATCGAAAAACAAGGGCCCACAGTTGCCCGGGTCCAAGTTATTGGGAAAGATAAACCCAAATTATGGTGCAATGTCAGTGGGGGTGGGGAGTCAAAACGCATTGAGATGCTTGTAGACACAGGTGCAGACTGCACAGTGATTCCAGCAGAATAACGAGCACATGGCCTGATCACCTTTTTAAGCTCCCGGGACAGGGGGAGGGGGGGGGGACAGGTGACCACCAACCAGGTGAAGGGGGCGGGGTCTCAAGGGACGAGGGACACCTAGACATAGGCCAATGACCCCTGGGCATAGGGGCATCTTTTGAACTTGACCAATCACACGATGCCTTGGTGGAGTGATAAGCCTGATTGACAGGACTCACTAAGCAAGGGGGCGAGGGGGAAGGGAGAGGCATATAGGCACACCTGGGAAAGGGACCCGGAAGCTCAAGACACACCGCAACACCTGATAATCCTAATTGGTACCTGTGCTTGTAATGCTCAGTTACTTTTTTCCCTCAGAACTGTGGAAGAACACTCGGCCATCTGACGTGGCCGTGCCATTGCTGCAGCTCCACGTGTCCGTGCTGGGCCGTGTGTGAGAGGCAGGTCAGCACTGAGCTCCCATTTATGGCTCTTACAGCCCCTTGTCAGGGAGATGTCCATTTGGGATGAGAGCACACCCACCTCAGAAAAGGCATTAGCAGAGTTGGTAAGGTTTCCAGAACACTTGCTTTTCCTGGGTGCTTTCATGGAATCTAATGATGAGCTCCCTTTTCTGGGAAAGAATTTAATTTCCTACACTGGGAAGGGAAATGTTCAGTGTCTCTCACACCCAAGGACATTGGCAGCTTTGGCACAATTTGATGTTATCTGAATGAGTCCTTTAACACAGCAGCATTCTTTCAGATCAGTTCATTGTTTCTAAATTCCTCAGGTAGATCACTAACCCTAACAAATTACTGGTTGTTTTGATTCTCCTGCAGCCAGCAGCACAGCTTGCCCCTCTCAAAGAGGTTCCAGCAGGACAGAAGCCCAACTCATTCTTTTCCGCCCAACACATGGACAGGAGAATCTTTCACAGCTCTCATCCCAGCTTCTCATGTGGACCAAAACAACTTTGTCTCATCACAACAGATCAGAGTTCTCTTCATCAAAGTCCCACGGACAGCAGGACAGAGCCTGTTCCTTGAGTGCTTGCTAAGTACCAAGGTCAGCATCTGCTTTTTCACCTCTGCTGTACCACAGCATCGCCTCTGACTGTGGGGTAGCTCAATCTTGCTCCAGTTACAGTTCATCTGTCTCACTTGCTCCTCCAAAATTGATCTGTGCATGAAAATTAACGGAGTCCATTCTTGCAACTGGTGCCTAGCTTCTGCAACAGATGAAGAGATCTATTTTAGGAAGTTTATCCACAAAAGAGTATGGTTTGTTATTATACTAATAATGAAGTTTTCATTGTGTTCATTTTGTATTTTTACCTCTGATTCAGCCTCCAATTAGCCAAAATTACTAGAAACCCCTAACAAATAACTGACTATGTCAGTTACTTATATGATTCAACACTGAACCAACTGGCTGTCAAAATCCCAGTACCTTGGTTCTCCACCCCTTGGTGTGAGTCTTTAATTTCTCTGATGAACTTTTCCCAGGCAAACACAGCCAGCTTATTGGGACTGACACCTTCTGTCCCTTGACATTTGTTACCTTTTGAGGTAATGCAAAGAGACCCTGTGGGAGTTCCAGTCTGCTTTAGGCCTCTCTTAATTGATTTTCAGGGAATTTTAATGATGAAGCTTCTCAGATTGCTGATCGGAGCTGTGAAGGGAACTGGGATGATCTGCTTCAATTAATGCAGCATCTTCAATTTCCCATTAGTTGCTGACAGCTTCATGCTGAAAATACTCTTCATTTGGGACCAGAGGTATCAGACACAAAGCAAAAAGCATCATTGTCATTCCTAACTCCAGGGAAAGGACATGTGGGATAGAGGGCCAGCGATCTTCTCTTAGAATGAGCCAGAGAAGTGATGATAATCTAATGAGGCCAGTTATTCATCTTCTCCCTGTAGCCCTTATGCCTTAGCAGGCTGCAAAACTTCACTTTTCCCCTACCTGACTTTGAAGACAATTTCCCAGCTGCTTGCCTGTAAACTGCCTGTCATCCTGGGCATCTGGCTTTGTGTGTATTTCTGTCTGGATGCTCTGAATCATTGGGAGGCATTCCAACTCCAAGGTGGCTACAAAGCAAGGCCAGAAGAGATTTACAAGTCTTATGCAGCAGGATGCCAAGTCCTATTTCTAACACTGCATGTGTTATGGAAGTCAAAGAGTCCATCAGAAAAGCTTGCCTTTAAAAAACAAACACTCCTCCCTCAAAAGAGCCAAGCAAACAAAGAAACAAAGCCCCAAACCCAAAGCAAGATCTTCTGGGAAAGTGTTGTAATTGTTTCTTTGTTGAAATGGTACCTTTCCACTTCAAATGTACGGAAAGAATTTGAACCCTCCTCAAAAACAGAGAGCTTGCAGACTTCACTGTATCTTCAACTAGAAATAAATAGAGGGTAAGTGGATGAAGAAAGGATATTCAAAAAGGTTAAATGAAGTTAAAAGGAAGCAGTCAGAAAGATCTGGATTTTTATGCAATTTTACTAAAATGTTTACTGTGTCATTAACAGGTAAGTCTGTTAATCTGTAAGACTTAATTCCTCAGATAAAACTGCATATTTAACTGCTGTTTCATCATAACTCATTGCTGAAGGATAGCATAAAGGATGGGAAACTGGATATATAAAGAGCCACATCCTTCTGTGAGACTTGTAATACATTTACTGGGTCTTTTTCCTGTTTGTTCATAATGCAGGACTCACAATACGGGGCCATGGTACGTGCCTTAAATTATAACTCCAGTAGAGAAATGAGAGAGAAAAGCTGCTGTAGATGACTTGTTGCAGTATTTCAGGCTGGGCTAACTGCAGGCAAATCTGGATCTTCGCTGCACAGACTGAGCAGTGCAGTTTGGAAGGCTTGCACCAAGCACTTGAGATGTATGTGTGCACTTGCCTGTTTTCTAAGGGCAGCCCTTCAGCTGAATATTCCTCAGCCTTTTCTCTCTCCACCATGCACTGGCAAAACCTTCTGGCTGTTTCAAACAGTTTGAGAGATTTTTTTGCCATTGCTTGGGGTTTCTGTTCTGTTTAGCTGAAATAATTTTAAGCGGCCTATGGTGGTTTTTTTGAGGAAGAGAAATTAAATGGATGGAAAATTGCATTATTTGATAGTGTTTGCAGTCTATGGCCATAGCAGTGTGCAATATTTGGGTCAGATTGTTTTTAAGCAGTTAATTGTCTGCCCAACTGAATGCTCAAGCATAATCAGGCTGATTATGTTCAAGCAGTTGAAAGTTCAATGTACAGTGAGAAATAGGATAGCAATTATCTTCTAAATTCCTTTATATGAGCCACAGGAGGTACTTTTGCTCAGGACAGGAATCCTGGATAATCTGTATCATCAACACAGTTTTGGTTTTAGTTCCTAACATGTTTTTGAGAAAAAAATCAGCATGCAAATGATTGAAGTCAATTTTTATGTTAATCCTCAGGCAGCTGTGAGTGGGAGACACCTGTGATTTCAGGCTTCTAAAACAAAGACAAGTGCAGCAGTTAAAATTCTGAGCCCTGAAAGTACAAGAGAACTGCTTATTCCAGGTATTCATTAAAACCACATTCCAGCTCAGCTCAAAGGAAGTGCCTGTGCATTAAAAGTTTGGGGTTACATGAGGCTTTTTAAACACTTTGTTTTATTGGCTTTGAATGTATGTGATTTTTCAGTGTGATGTTCATATTTCAATAGATGTGATATTTCAATATCTGGTGTACGTACCATTGAAATCCCTAGTCTTTTATCTTTTACAATATGTTCTTAAGGAGGCTCTTTTCCAAGATGTATTTGGTGCAAGGAATATGCTCTGAATCAGGAATTTGATATTAGAAGTTATTCTCTTGGTTTTCTAGAAATGGTGTGCAGGCAGGTAAGTGAGGAAGCTTTTATGTCAAATGCCCCCAGTCTGAAGGGAAATATTTCTTCCTCTGGGTTTTGGGCAGAGGTGCCTCACTGAACACCTGGGGCTGTTGTGTTTGGCCCTTCTGGCTGATGTCACATGGATTCTCTGAGCACAGCTGAGAATTACACACGGACAGTAGAGAATTTTTATGGTCTTGAGATTGTATCTGAAATACAGAATCAACTTCTGCTTAATCAGCTTCATGATGGGTGAATATATTCAAATAACAAATATGTGTAAACATTATTTTTCTGAATCGGTTTAATTTCTTTTTCAAGCCAATCTACATCTGTTGATTTAACCTAGAAATGTAATATTTTTCCAATCAGAACTTTAAAAAACTATAATTTTTCCTGTTTTCTTGTAAAGCAATATTCTCTTCAAAAAGATGACACAAATGCTCTGTAGCACTGAGGTCCCTGTGCATTTGAATGAGTCCAATGGCACTCTCATTGTTTTGTTGGGTTAAATCACAGTCATGTGTTAATTTTATTTGGTTTGAACCACTCTGACCTGGTTCACTTGGAGTAGTCTGATAGAATTCAGTTTTGACACAAAACGGAGGTAAATTTAAAAGAAAAAGGAAATCCAAACCCTGCTTTTTGTCAGTACATCTTTATGATCTATCCTCCACAAGAGGCTCACGCTCCTCTGATAATGTGGGATGATAGCTAATGGGGGAATTGTTCTGCTGCTGAGCTGATCATAAAAACAGGAGGAGATGAATGAAGTCATCAAACAGGTTTCAAACAGCAGCTTTTATTTCACAGCACCTTTAGGGCAGTGCTTCAGAAAAACTCTGAAATCTTGCTGCAAAGCCTCAAGATGCTGAAGAAGTAAATTGCTTGAGAGGTCTAAACCCAGCACTTGTTCTGTGTTTTCTAGACTGTTCTTCACTGTTTTCTGAATTCTCCATGCTGATGGCACGTGCCTTGGTAACAGTAGGTGATGGCTGGTTGTGTGGAATTTTTCCCTGAAATGTGTAATTTAACCATTATCTGTGATAGACACAGACTCCTGTTGGTAGATATTAGTTCAAGGGAGACATCATATCCATCCTCAACACCAAGATTTTTTGTTTAAATGGGGCATTCCTCTGCAATTTCACATTATCTTATGTTCTCCTTCCTCACCTACTTGTATTTCAGATGGGTGATCTTTCTTCCTAGAAATTAATTTCCCAGAGTCCTCTTATTATTTCTTCAATTTGGGGATCTGCTAAGCCTAAATGACCACTCTGACATGGGGGTTCCCATCTGTTCCAAAGCTTTGTTGGTTTTGGTTGGGTACGGGTTTTATTCAGTGAGGAGGAAATGCCTCCTGAGAATCATTCAGGGGCTACCCCAGCACCTACAGCAAGAGCCCTCCCCTTCTGAGCTGGAAGGATCTCCCTTCCTTCCAAGAGAGCCCCATCTGAAATTGTTTCCCCACACAAACCCTGCCCTGCATTCTCCATCTCGCTGGACAGGCTCCAGCACCTGCTGTGGGTGGCACAGCTGTGCTGAGAACACCAAGTGCCCCCTGTTCTCAGTCACAAAGGCACTGGCAGAGACTAAATGGTCAAAAGGAAATTCGTTAAAACATCTTGATAAGTAAAATAGCAACAATCGTGACAGCCAGATGGTGTTCACAGAAAGCTTGAAAGAGTTAATCCCTGTTCTGTAGGCTGCTAGCAAAAATATGCTTGCTATATTTAAATGAAGGCAGTTTACTGAAGAGTTTCAGAGTAAATAGAATTTTCTTAAAACTCACTGCCATAATTACATTGAAAGAACTGTGGGCCAGGTAATTCTGACCCAAATAACTTGGTTCAAGCATTAGGTGCTTAGCCCAAATGTTCTTCCCTTCCTTGTCTTTCCTGATGACTATTTTAGCCCTTGTGGCTTCATTTGGTGAAGTATTTGATAGAAGATTTTAATTCAAGTATCAAAGAAAAGAATAAAGCCGCACTGGGCAGTAAGCTGCAAACGAATATATTTTAGTGTTTTATAAATTGCTGCTCTGAGCCCTGATCTCAGTGACATCCCCAATGGTTTCAGCTGAGCCATGGCTGCTTTCACTACCAGATTTCAGTTTTAAGTGGCTGTGAACAACTTCTTCATGCTTTAAGACAGCTTTCTGTGTTTTCACCTTTAAAATATATTTAAAGACTCATTAAACAATTCTTTGAGAGTTCTGCTACAATAATTCAGATGCTTTTGGTGCATTTTTTCTCCTGCCACATTTCCTCTTGTTTTAAAAAAAGTAGTGTCGTTATTCCATTTTCACATTTCCCACTGAAATCAGTGAACTCTGCAATGAACTCTGCATTTCTTGCAATTAAAAAAAAACCCTAAACCATCAGCAGGGAACTCCAACCATGCCACATCTTCCTTTCCATAAATGAATGTGAGTTTCTCTAATTTACTCTTGAACAACTTGCAAGGAGAAGGAACTAAAAGAAAAAGGCAATGGCTGATCCTTCTTCCTTTTCTTCAAAGGAGAGGACAACGGGATTTCTGATAGATTTTCCCTTGGAAGACAAATGAGAACATTCCAAGCTTTGTGGATTGGAAATCAATGTGCATAAAGCAAGAAAAATGGGCAATGTTGTCAAGCCCAGAGTTTGCACAGGCAGTGAATCCAGACAAAATGGGCCATTTTCCCATCTCTGTCTGAGCTGGCAAGCTCCAACAGAACTGGCTCCATCTGTGACTGCCCCTCCTGCCCCAGCACACGGGGTCTGTGCTGCCTTAGACTGGCCCACCTGTATCTGAGAAAGTTCTGTGCAGTTTTTGGTATTATCCTGTGTTCTGTGGGGTTTTTAACGTGTGGTCATCACTAGCACTTTTCTTCTGTATATGAAATGGTTGCCCACACTTTGTCATATTTTAAATCTTTCTTTTCTAGAACTTACCCATAACTTCCCTCTCCTTGCTACAGTGAAGTTCCATAATGGCAGCAGTATTAGGGAAAATATTTGTAGCCAAGTGCATCTACCTAACTCCAATAGACTTCTGTGGTGATGCACAAGTCCCACAGGTAATTTTAGGACAGAGCATTAATTGTTCTTTTCCATCAGGTACGTGACATCAGCAAGATTTTGTACCAATCCATTGTGCTTTTTAAGTATGAAAGTGGCTCTTGGAATCCTTACCCATTCTGTCCTGGCATATTCCATGTGTGGAATGTAATTAGGTTTATTTGGAGGATTCTACAGAATGTCTGTGAAGGGAAAGTGTGTGGGTGGGATCCTGGCCCTGTTAGAAGAGATGAGAAGTTTCCATTGCCTGGAATGAAGTTCCGGATTTTAACTGGGGTTTTGTACACATGAGGTAGGCAGCAGGCAAAGCTCCTCAGTGATGGCTATTTCTTATCTCAGAGAGAAGTTGTCATAAGAAATAAAGTATTTGGAATCTTCTGATGTGTACATGGTTGTCAATTCTCAGAGTGGCAAAAGAGCTACCACTTGAGTCAGTGAAAAATCTGGATGGTTGTAGCAAGGATAAAGGGTACATCTTTAGGAAATACTCCTTCTAGTCAAACTGAGCAGGATTTCTGGGCACTGAAGCTCTCATTCTGTATTGGAAAATGTGTTTCTTCATTTATATGAGATAAGAATTTAATGGAAATCTCTTTATCTCTTTCCCTGGAGAGGAAGTTCTTTCATTAGTGCAGGAGTAACTGTAGTTTAATTTTAAAGGTTTTTGCAGTCAAATTATTCTAATCTGCCAGAAAATTTACCTGGATATATAGGAAGACATTTCCTATTCACATTCATTTGAATAACACCAAGTCACACTATTTTCTTACCTAATCTATGAAGCACTATTCAGTCTAAATCCCTAAAATTGCACTGCTGCCTTAAAATGTTCACATTATACAGGAAATCAGAGCTGGGCAAAGTTCTGGACTCTTCTCCATGGAAACAGCATCACTCATTATTCCTGGGATAGTGAAGATTTTAAACCAAAGGAGCTCTGCCCTTTTTCAGTATCCCAGTTAGGCTGGAAAATTTATGGGATGATGTATAGATAATCAGTCACTTTTATTTCTTTGCTTGTAAATAATGCTACAATGAGCTCCACAAATTGAGTTCTATTCTCAGCTTCTCTTCTGTTGTCAAAAGAATTTAAAATCTGCCAAGCAAGTAAAGCACACCTGGCTTCTTTTGCCTTGAGTCTGTAATAACTTTGCTCAGTCTGCTGGCTGTGCCACTCTGAAATGAATGACACTTGTTTTTGCAATGGAGGAGAGTATCTGTTCATAGTATACCATCTTGTCATCCATTGCAAAAACATTTGTGGCTGCTGATAGCTCTGGAGTCTTGAATTTTGATTAAGGAGTTCAATTTTGAAATGACTGCTTCCCACTTCTCTTAAATTTCCTGTTACAAAAGCCTTCCATGCAATTTGATTTTAGTTTCCTTTGATCACCTTCATCAGTTAAAGGTAAAAATGCAAATCTGTCACTAAAAGTCATTTGGAAAGGAATAGAGATTATGAAATTACATGTCCACATCTAGAACCACGTGTGCAGTTCCAGTTTCTTTATCTCAGGAAGTGTATCAGAAGTAGGGAACAGTTTCTCCTTTGTATGTAGGACATGGATATGTGTCCATGTGAAGAGATTTTTACTGACATTGAGGGAACAGGAGATGGGAAATGAGCAAAGAACAAAACTGGAGGCAGACTGGAGTGCAGAGTGGGGCTGGTGATATGCCAAGTCCAGAAATGGGGAGGCTGTGTTGTTAAATAAAGTCACATCTCTCCCAAAGGACCTTTGAAACAGAAGTGACCACATTTTTGTAGCTTTCTATGAGTCACAGAAAACAGATTTCCATCAAATCCTGCATGTTCTTTCATGAGTCTGAGGTTCTAGCATGTGTCTCATTCCTGTTTGCTGCTTTGGCCAGTTTTGTATGTTTTGTTGCATATTTTGCTGCAATAATCTCAAGAGGAAATGGCAGAGATGGATACTGCAAAGATGATCATCACAGCAGGCAGCTGGTAAGAGACAGCACACGGGAATGAATAAAGAGCCCAGTAATGATAAGGAGAGAACTTAAAAAGTACCAGAGAAAAATACCAGCACACACAGTTCAAACCATGGGGACATCAAAGAGGAAAGCAAATCCATTGATGTTTTCCAGCTGTTGCTGTTCTAATTTAATTTAATTCTCTACTCCCAGTGTGTATATGAAAATAGAGTATCTGGCACTGGCAGAAATTTCCTTTGCCTGTGTTCAACATTTGTGTAAAAAAAAAAAAAAGTCAATATTTTTCTGGACTGTGTTGTACTAATTTTTAAAAAATATATTTGTTTCCTTTAAAGGGGAAAAGTTAGGTTTTACTGAGTGATCAGACCAGACTCTATTATCAACATTGCTAAGAAAGAATCAGTCCAAGCTGAATTTAGTGGTAAGGGAACCTAACAGTGCTGTTTCTCTGGTAACAGAAAAACTGTGCAGAGATTAATGTGTTCACAGGCTAGGCCATTAACAATCTCTTAGTGCAGTGTAGTTTTGCTTTGTTGCTGATATCTTTTTCTCTGATCTTCTCACTGGCTTTCTAAATTCTAGTGAAAAAGAATCTTTTTTCTTTCACAGATAAAATTGTTCTTCAGCTGTAAACAAAATGAGGAATTTTTTCTGGATGAAATAGCCTGAAGTTTGTTGGTTTATTTCTAAATGCCACTTTGAGCTGTGACTTTGGCCTGATCAATGCATTGCTGAGCCTCCAGCTCTGTGCTCCTGCCTGGCCCCAGGCCCCTGTTTGTGTGACTGGATGTCAGCTTTGGGAAAAACCCCGGCACAGGGCTGAGGGGTGTGTGCTCTGTTTGGAGATAAAGGCTGGCAATGGGGAAAAGCTGTTACTGATTTTTGTGCTTGTTTCTGACAATAGGAAATATTTCTGCATGGCAACATGGAAGAAGAATAACCTGTTAATGGTGAGAAGGGTACTTGGATAAATAGGCCCAGCAGTGTCACCAGGAAAATGAAGCTGCTTTTTAATGCAAGGAGCAAAGTTTTGGAGATCAAGAAACACAGGGCTAAAACCAGATTTGACAAAAGTGAAACAAAGTCTGATTTTACAAAGATTATTAAAACGTGTTTTAAAGTTGTTTTGGAGCGATTCTGATGGCAGCCTGCTCCAGGATCCTCAGCTTTCTGCCCCCAGCGGCTGCTGATCCTTAAGGCCCGGGCCGTGTGTGAGGGGCCGGGCCCGGGGCCTTTGGGCTCTCTCGGTGGAGCTTTGGGCGCCTCAGGGCCCAGCGGGGGCTGCGGTTTGGCTCGGCCAGCTCGGTTTTATTGAGCCCAGCAAAAAGCTTCTCCCTTCCCGGCTCGCAGGAGCTGCAGCAGCGATCTTCCAGCAGCCTCCGGGCCGAGCCGGGGAGGGAAAGCACAGGGAGGGAGAGAGGGACAGGAGAGACACAAGGAGAGGCTCCAGCCCCGCTGCTCCGCCCGCCCTGGCTGCCGGGAGAGGAGCTGAGAGCCCCGGTAGGTGCTGGGCTCGGGCTGGAGCTGCCCTTCCCTCAGAGGGAAAAGGGAAGCTCAGTGCAAGCTCCATTTCCCTCAGAGGGAAAAGGGAAGCTCCCTGGAAGCTCCATTTCCCTCAGGGTGGAAAGGGAAGCTCCATTTCCCTCAGAGGGAAAAGGGAAGCTCAGTGCAAGCTCCATTTCCCTCAGAGGGAAAAGGGAAGCTCCCTGGAAGCTCCATTTCCCTCAGGGTGGAAAGGGAAGTTCTGTGGAAGCTCCATTTCCCTCAGAGGGAAAAGGGAAGCTCAGTGCAAGCTCCATTTCCCTCAGAGGGAAAAGGGAAGCTCCCTGGAAGCTCCATTTCCCTCAGATGGAAAAGGGAAGCTCCCTGGAAGCTCCATTTCCCTCAGAGGGAAAAGGGAAGCTCAGTGCAAGCTCCATTTCCCTCAGAGGGAAAAGGGAAGCTCCCTGGAAGCGCCGCTTCCCTCAGATGGAAAAGGGAAGCTCCCTGGAAGCTCCATTTCCCTCATATGGAAAAGGGAAGCTCCCTGGAAGCTCCATTTCCCTCAGAGGGAAAAGGGAAGCTCCCTGGAAGCGCCGCTTCCCTCAGAGGGAAAGCTGGTGCATCACAAGTGCGGAAGGGAGGTTTCTTCAACATCTGCTGTGTTCTCTGGCATTCTGTTTTAATCAACTGTTGGGTTTGGGTTTGGTTTTTTTCCCCTCACTTTATTAGCATTTTCTGTCAGTGGAAGGGAATTGTTGAAACTCTTCAGAGAAGAGTACTCATTGCAGAGTGTCCTCTCTTTTGTCTCAAAACTGAGACACAAGTGTATTCTAATCTAGATAAAATAAAAAGAGAATAAAATGTGGGACATTATCAAAGAAAAAATTAGCAAATCATTCAGAGAAAACAGAATTATCTTCAAAACTAAAATACTGGGATTTATGAAATGAGGCAATATTTTCTTGATGACAGGTAACAAGAATTTACATCAAGAACTGAAGACATGAACTGGAGGAAATGATAGAGATTGAGAAGGACCAGCTATAAATGCCAGAAGGTACACACCAAAACAGTGAGGAAAAGGCAGATGTGGTTGTCGAGCACATCCAGCAAGGTAATTCCTACAGAAAAATATTGATACTATTGGAAAAGAATGATGGGATCTGACTTGGGAAGCCATGTACAGTCTGAGTCCCCCCCACAGGAAGGTTGGGGCTGGAGGGATGCAGAGGGAGGGAATGGAAAATGAGCAGAACAGTGTTTGATAGGCTGGCACACAGGGGAGACAGACAGACAATATTATACGCGTGTTAAAACTGCATCAGAAGTGTGGGTACTAGAGGCAGAAGAACTAACACCCTGTTTTTCAACAACTAGAACAAACACCAGTTTTTCAACTAATTGTGCGTAAATCAACTCTGAAAATTATAAGTGGGTTTCTGATCATTAAGTGTGGCAAAGTTGGCAGCAGTCCTCAAAAAAGAGCAATTGAAATAATTGTAGAAATTGACCAAGTCTGAAGTTTGCAGTAACTGAAAGGTTTTATATTTTGCTAAGTAATTGTCAATTTCTTGGTTTAGCTGCTCTCACTAGATAAATTTAACCTTTTATGAGTAGTGACTCAAAAGTTAAGCTTTTCATCTTGTGAGACTCATTTTCAGGCCCTGCAGTCAGACATGTATTCATTAAACTCTGTGATGCCTCAGAGCTACTCGTCTGCTCTGGACACCATGAATACAAACATTCACCGTCAGGTTGTTTGCAGTGTCAGCCCTGAACAAACATGCAGGAATTACCAGGTGGTTACAGTGTTTTAGGTATGACAGATCTATGGCCTGGTGTTGCTGGTTTATTATCTGCTTATTTTAAAACACTTAATTTAGTGCTGGGGGAGCAGACTCCTCCGAAGCGATAAACATCTGTTGCTGCTGTCAGCCTGAGCATTTGCAGCCCATAATGTTCTTGTCCCCTCTGGCAGCCGAAGGTAAATAAGGGAACATCGCTCAAGTGTCAGTATGGGGGGACCTGGGTGAGGAGGGGGACAATGTGTGACTACAAAATTAGGTCTGAATTCTCTTCCTGAAAACATTTTTTCTGTGGCAGTTCACATATAAATAACATGAAAATTGGAATAAAAAAAATTTCAAAATGCATTTATTAGTTTTGCATAAGTATATTTCTGATAAAACCTCAAGCAACCCTCCCAATAAACCAGGAATGAATATTGCTGCCTTGGGTCAATGCTTCCTAAACTGCAGTCAGATTTCCACTCAGTTTAGGCTGTTTCCTTTCAGCCTTTGAGTGTAAGAAGATGGTGAGGGTTATGTATTTACATCAGGTAACTGGTATTCCATAGATAGGGAAGGTGGGCTTGTTAGTGCCCCTTACTGTCACCATCCCCCAGCACATGTTACTGTAAGACCTTATTTTCAGGTAGGTTTGCAGCTTCCAAGTGCCTGTGACCTTCCCTCCTTCCCCTGCCACTGTCTCCTTTCAGATATCTTCTCCCTGCTATTGCAGCTGAAATCCCATTTTCTGAAACTGAATTGAGCAAAAATTCTTACTAGCCATGCTAATAAAACCACATAAGCATTTAATGCAAATTATCTCATATCCTCTGCACGGTGGAGCGAAAGGCTTGAGATCAGAGGAACAATCTTTGCCTGGGATGAGTTCTTTCTGTCTCTGTGAAATTTGCCTATCAAGTCACCAGCCTCTGAAAAATCCCATTTTACAGACATTTACTAGAAACACGTGGATTTTGGTGGGTGAAGTCTCTGAAAATGCCCTGGGCACTGAACCTTCTCCAGAAATGCAGCCTCTGAGTGAGCTGCTGCTGTTTTGCCTCCTTCCCTCTGCAGCTGTTCCCCTGCAGGGAGTGGGACCCCAGGGGCTGTGACCCACCTTGGCTGCTCCTGCTGTCACCAGTTCTGCACTGCAAGGTGAAACATTCAGGGTCTGGTTTGGATAGCTTTGGATGCCTTTCCTTTTTTGTTTTTCTTTGGCAAAATGTTTCCAGGGAAAGGAAGGAGGAGAACAAAATTGTGTTCTGGCTTTGTTATTTGTTTTATTTTTAAGGAAATTTATTTTCTCTACCATTTCAATTGTAGTGTTGAACATGATGGAAGAACTTGAATGGCTAGGACAGAAATGGTGTCCTTTCAGGAAATACAAGGCCTTTTGTTCAGGCCTGTGTTTGGGCACAGAGCGAGGGCAGGTCATGAAACAGTGAAGAAGGGCTCACCTAGCACCCCAGGACACAGACATGGAAATACTCCTGCAGCCAGAGCACCTTCAGCCTGCACCTCCTCACACTGCACAGCTGGGACACCCCCATGTGGTGTTGTGCCACAGCAAATGGGAAAATCACCTCACTTGTCTGCCCATTCATTTTTCTTGCCTTCACCCAAATTATTAAACACAAAGTGATAAACACAGCAGTTTCAGCATTCAGTTAAACTGCAGTTTTTTCTTACTCCATCTTTCTCTGAGGGATATTTCTCAAGTCCCAGTTGCTTTATACATGTGGAAGGAATGCAAAGCATAAACCCTTCTGAATCCTATTTTCTAAGCCTTTTTGTCATCTCTGTTGTTCTCATCTGCTTGGATTTCAATTTGTCTTTTTGAAATGTCCTGTCCCAAACTGAATCCCATCAGTGCTGCTGCTGAAGCCTGAGCATTGCTGAGCAGAGCAGGAGGATTATTGTGCTGCTTGAGACAAACTGTTATTGTTAATATAATCATGGGCAGCATTTGTCCTTTTTGTGTAAGCATCTTAGATGTGAATGGCAAGCAGTTTATGATTTAACTTCTAATAACTGTGTCTTGCTAGGAGTGTTCCTTGGCCCACACTGCTCATAAATACTTGCTTTGGGTTCAGCAGTCACTAGCATTGCTGCAATCTTCTGGACTGTGAAAAAAAGACCTGTTTTAAAGAGTACATATAAAATGTATTAGGCAATGGAAGGCTAAAACAAAATGGCTCTCTGTGGCAGGGAATATCACAGGGAGTATCACAGAATCATAGGGAATTTTTGTGGCAGCCCAGCAATCCAAAGGTAGTTTTTCATGGTTGTTTAATGAATCTGAAGTAACTGGATTGTCACTGGGAATACAGCCAGCCCTGAGTGCTGCATTTTCATCACCCTGGCAGACTGCACAGGGCTCAGGGCCTTGGCTGTTAATTCAGGGAGAGGAACATGCTGATGGTGACATTTGGAACAGGAGAGACAGAGGCACTGAAGGGTAGAGTTCAGAAATGTGCTACCAGGCTGTCACAGCTGCAGACAGCACCTCCTGAGTGTTGAAATGGATGTGGAAATCAGCAGCTGAAATAAACTGAAACTGCTACTCTAGGTCACTTTAGTTTCTCAGTGCCTAAATATTCAGCCTTGGTAATTCTACAGATTCCAAACATTGTCCGTTTTTTCTCCTGCGACAACACTGACCACATCTTCTCAGAGGGAAAAAAATCCTGGAGCTTTCCAAGTCCCTGGCACCTCTCAGAGCAGATTATTCACCATTTTAGTACTTTCTCCACAGATCAGAGAAAAAAAAATCTTTTCTGAGACCCTCAGAGTTCAAAGTGGTAGATCAAGAGCTTGTGCTTGGCAGGGGAAGGTAATAAGACACTCAGATGTTAAAAATATGAGATCATAAATATGAGATAACCACTCATTGACTGCTGCTGATGAAAAAAAGCCCAATATTTACTTAGAGGTGAAAGAAACCTGTTATCTAGAATAAAATGGAATTAGTGCATGGGTCCAGCTATAAAATATGTGGAGCAGCCCCAGTTCCCATCGTGTGGCAATTCTGCAGTAGCTCCACTGTGGGCACAGTAATTCCCACACCAGGAATATTTTTGTATGGACTAAAATGTGGCCACACAGGGGGGTAGTGGAGAACAACTACAAGACTTGAAATTCCCTCCCTGATTTATCCCCCCGTGGCTTCCATCTGCAGACAGTCTGGTCTTGTTCCTTGTGCCGCATTTGTGCAAACTCCTGCAAGGGAAGTCAAGAGAAGAATGAGAGCAGGTTAAAATCTCAGGATGTGGATGATCTCTCTGAGAGCTGGGGGCACTCAGCACCTGCAGGAAATCTCCAGTTCTTGAGAAATGGATGCTCAGGGTCCCTGTTGCTGAAATTCTGTTAGGGAAAATGGCTGGAATATGAGGGAAGCCAATGTTACAGGAACACATAAAGCAGTCCTAGCACTATCCAGCTTCCCTTGCTGTTCATTGCAAAAGCAGTGAAGTCAGCTTGGCATGGCAGTTTCAGCATTGTGGAATGAAGGGTAAGGCATCCACTCAATTCTCCCCTGGACCATTTTCTCTGGGTGAAATTCAGGATAATGATTTCTGCAGAGGAAGGAAATCCTTGAGAGCAAAAGCTCTGCCTGGCAGTGTACTCAGCTTGATTCCAGGGGGGAAGAAAGTCCATGTGGGCTGGGAAAATGGGTGAGGATGGGTGATTCGAGAGCTGGTTTTGGTTCTGGTGTACACAGACCAGCAGTGCAGTTTTGACCTCTGCAACCACAAGAGAAGCCATGGAAAGTCTTGGAAAGTCAGATGAACTATTCTGAAACACACACAGAAAAATTCTCATTATTTATTGCAAATGCCCAGCCCCTGAATTACTTGTGCCAGAGCCTGTGGTCAGTGGGGAGAGGGTGAACGCTGCTGTGGGAGAAGGGCTAATGCATTTCCATCTGAACTGATTGCACAGGTGCTGGACACAAAAGCCCAAATTGAGGTTTTGCAATTTTAGGTGTGGTGTGCCCAGTCAAAATTCTGCCATGTGATTACAGTGACAAGTAACATTTTATGATAAAGAGAAAAAAAAGAAAGCCTTGTAAATCGATCTGTTTTGATGAGAAGGTGAATATCCTGATTTTGGTGATGTTAACCATTTAAACCTCCCATTTTTGGTGGCAATCCATGTAAAGCCGATACCCACTCAATGGCCCTTAGGAGGTTCTGAACCTGGACATATGTTCAAATGCAGGAGAGGAGAGGACTACAAAATACAAATACTTTTTCTGTCACTAGAACTGAAGTTGCACATAGTGACAATCTCAGTTAGAAATGATGAGTTGGTTTTTTTTTTAGATTATGATTTAAATAAATCTTTTGCCATTACATTCTGTGTACTTTGAGAAGGGATTATAAAGAAATAGGAGAAAGTTATAAAATAGAAATTGATAAAAGGCTTACTTGGTGTTTGGGGGTCCTGTGCAAGGAGCTGAAAAGGCCTTTGGAACAGAACCAGTCTCTGTAAACGCTTTATTGATTACACAGAGAAAAGCCCATTTTAAACACTTTCACAGCTCTGTGTTGCTTGAGGAAGCAAAATCTATTACAGTCAGATGATGAACTTTTTGTTTATGAGCTCAGCTGCCTTAGCGGGCAGCTGGAAGAAAGCAGCAGCGTTATTTCTGCTGCCTCTGGAGCAGGGTTATCAACAATCCCCCATTTCATGTCCCCACGCGGCTGCCCCCGCCGTTCCCGGCCATCCGCAGCGTGAGGCGCTCCGGCACTCGCTGCAGCTGCAGCCGGCGCTGCAATGGCGGCCCTGGAGCGGCCCCGGGCCAGCGAGCCTCGGGTGCCCCTCAGCTCCCGGGGCAGATCGGGCTGTGCTCCCGGATCGGGGTGTGTGCCCTTGCTCCGCTCCCTGCGGGCTTTTTCCAGCGCCGGGCTGTTGAGCTGTGTCAGGAGAATGACTCGGATCTATCCGCGGTTAAATAAGCTGTGCAATCAGCTGCCCGAACAACTCTCACTCATCGGGGTGATCATGCTGCTCTAACGAGGATCTCCGCCTCTCTTTGGTCTAAGGAAAGGTCTGAGCCAGAAAGATGGGGGAGGAAAAGCGATTCCTTTTCTTTGCCTTTCCTTAAAGGGGCGAGTGTCAGACCGCGGCGGAGGGGATCTGGGTTCGGAAGGTGCCAGAACTCTCCAGCTCCCGGGGCACAGAGCAGGAGCTGTGGGAGGGCCGGGCAAAGCAGAGCAGGCGGGGCGGGCTCTGTCTCTCGGCCGAGCCCAGCAGCGCTCCGGAGCTCGGGGCTGTGCGGGGCGGCTCCGCCTGCGGGGTCTGGGACTGAGCCCGGGCGGCTGCACCGACTCCTGGAGAGCAGGAAAGGGCCATTCCGTGTGTGCTCGGTGCTCAGTGCTCCTCCTGGCCTCCAGGGATGGGGCTGAGAGCAGGAAAGGGCAATTCCGTGTGTGCTCGGTGCTCAGTGTTCCTCCTGGCCTC
Source organism: Melozone crissalis (assembly GCF_028551555.1). Classification (NCBI taxonomy): domain Eukaryota; kingdom Metazoa; phylum Chordata; class Aves; order Passeriformes; family Passerellidae; genus Melozone; species Melozone crissalis. The sequence continues at coordinate 308,704 of NW_026535858.1, forward strand.
CAGGGATGGGGCTGAGAGCAGGAAAGGGCAATTCCGTGTGTGCTCGGTGCTCAGTGCTCCTCCTGGCCTCCAGGGATGGGGCTGAGAGCAGGAAAGGGCAATTCCGTGTGTGCTCGGTGCTCAGTGCTCCTCCTGGCCTCCAGGGATGGGGCTGAGAGCAGGAAAGGGCAATTCCGTGTGTGCTCGGTGCTCAGTGCTCCTCCTGGCCTCCAGGGATGGGGCTGAGAGCAGGAAAGGGCAATTCCGTGTGTGCTCGGTGCTCAGTGTTCCTCCTGGCCTCCAGGGATGGGGCTGGCGTTTGGCATCTCGCCGAGGGTGACGTGATGTGACCTGCTTGTTCTAGCACCGGGTCTTTTATCAGTTTGGGCTCACAGCATCCATCCAGCTGAAACTGGTACCTGTGAGTGCTTTAAGTCTCAGGAACTGTGGAGTTGATTAAATTGACTCTGAACCAGCATCTTCAAACACTTCTGCCTGTCCCCTCCATTCCCCCAAAGCTCAAAGCATGCAGAGAAAAGGGTAAAATGATAAAATGCCTGACTTAGTTCCATCTAGATCTTTCCTGGAGCTCACAGTTCTTTTCCCTCCAACTGACCCTCATTCCTGACTGTGAGAAATAGACTGTGCTGCTCACAGCATGTTTTCTCTCCTCCTGTGATACCTTGCCAGCCTGACAAGTTTTAATGACTCCTTGACATTTGTTTTTTCTTTTTTTTCAGCAACAAAATAGAAAAGGATGTGAGAAAGATTTCTCACTGGTAATAGCAAAGGTTAGAGCCTGTTCATTTGGCCAAGAGCACCAGGCAGCTGCACTGTTACCACTGATTTATGTCTTGTGGAAGATGTGGATAAACACAGAAATACTGGGGAAATGCCTCAAAGCACTCCCAGTTCTATTCTCTTTTACTCAGCTTCTCTTTTCAATATAGTTCTGAATGAAAGCTTTAGCAGAAGAGTTCTGGAAGATTGTCAGGCATTTAACAGATTAAACTTCTTTGTGAGACTGAACATTGCAGAAAAGCTTTACTGGAGAATTAGAAAATAATGCAATGAAATGATAAAATTCTTGCAAATTTAACAAACTCCCTACATATCAGATCTAGGCATACCAGCTGTAATTCCTGTTAGCTGTGATCTTGCAGGGTTTTTGTGACAGTTTTACAGTGGTAAATTTAAAATAGAAAACATTTAAAACTTTCCAAAACCAGCATGTGAGGATTCTGGAGCACTTTGCTCTGTACAAGGCCCAGCCAAATTAATCCAAATGTTCACTCTTGGTGTGAGCAATAAGGGTTTGCAAAAATTACTGCAAGCGTAGCAAAAGGTGTGACTGGATGAGTGGGAACTGTTTTTTCTTTAAAATGGCTTCATTTTGGTAAGTTTTTTACCAGCAGAGACTCAGTGAATGTGCACTGGTACCTGAAAGTAGTTCAGAAGAAATTCCAGATCCTCTCTAGTGGCCAGTATGGGAGTCACTGAGTTTTAGGGGAAGTTCAGTCCTAATTTCAGTGAATTTGACTTTTCAACTATTAACAAATCATAATTAAAAATACATTTATATAATTCTGTCCCACCAAATGGGTGTTTTTATTTCATTTCTGCTGCAAGAGTGTTTGGTGAAACTGTTAATTTCATTAAGCGTATTTCTTCAAAGGTGCTTTACTCCAGTTTAGAACTTAGCAAGTGCTTTATAGCTGCTGAAACTGCTCTGTGATTAAACAAGGGCCTCTAAATAAATGGTTGTGATCTTTAAACAAATTACCTTGATTGGAGATTTCTGTCTGACGACACCTGATGGATCTGTGTTGTCTAAAACTGTGCTGCCTGAAAGGAGGGACAGTATTGACAAGCTTTAAATGGGTCTGTTTGGTTTTACTGAATTTGAATTAAAAAAGAATTGGAGTTCTTTAAAGTAGACATTGGAAAGGAAGATTAGATTGGTGAAAATTTGCGTGGGTAATTTACAAATATGTCCTCTAATGGCAGCCAGACGTTTTCAGTGCAAACCAGACTTAGCAGGCTAGGTTAGTCAAATTTAATTAATTTGCTTTCACGTATCTTTTGGCATATTGTTCATCTTCTTCTGAGGTTGACACAGCTTTAACAAGCCGAGCAGAAGCACAGCTCTGTGAGCAGGTGCTGTGGCTGGAGACAGCTTTGAACACCAGGTGTGTGCTGACAGGAGTTAGAATGGCTCCAGTTCCTTCTCTGAGCCTCTCCTCAGGAAGGGAGATACTGGCCTGAATGCCAGAAATGGGCAGAAGGGGTTTTACCCAGACTTTGTGCTCCCTGTTCTTCAGTCTGCTCACCCATGTGAGCACGTGCACCAATCCCAAGGGTTTGCCCCAGAAATGAGGGAGCAGCACAGAACAGGGCACGGCCAGAGCCCCTCTGGTTCAGCTGTTCTGAGCAGGTGTCAGTGTGAGACCCGAACCAGTGCCCTGAAGGTCTGCTGTCCTTTTTTCTTCCAGGAAATGCTCTGAGTTCATTACTTTCAACTGGTATTTTTTGTTCTGTTTGTAATATCAAGAGCCCAGGTTAGAGTTTGGTTTAGTTAGTGAGCAATGGGATGTGTGCTGTGATTAAAAAAATCCCACCAGACGGAAGGGATGAAGAGCAGCAATGTAAGGTGAAAGGAAAAATTTGGTTTCCATTTCTCTCTGCAAGTTGAATTAGCTTTTTGTCTGCACAGACTTTTGCTGGATGGTAGCCCTGGAACTCCTTTCCTGTTTTATCAGCAGGGTGTGGTAAAGGCTTGCTTGCCCCCCTCACCTACCACACCTCCTCTAACTCATTAGCAACACAGAGCAGTCTAGATCTTCCAGGGAAGTGTTAAGTTTCTGTAGCCATGCCAATTGATGCAAATTCTTAAAAATAACTTCAAAAATTAAGTACTTGCCTCATTAGTCTGATCTCCTGGAAATAGGCCATTATAAATTATAAATAAAATACTTTAAATGCAGCTTCATTTGTTCCGCTTGTGGAGCATTAGCTAAATGTGGTTCTGCTATTATAAAAATAATGCTAAGACAGCCATAATATGTTTAGCTAGATAAGCTAAATGTTTCAGCTTCCCTTTTAAATGGGCACCTTTATGCCTCATCTCTGATCCCTTTGAGGCTGGACTTCACTCAGCATCTTTATTCCTAGTATCATTTCCTCACTCTGTTATTGTTTACTGCAGGAATTCATGGGCACACAGGTGTCTTCAGGACACCTTAATCCCATACAGTTTATTAACATTTCAAAGGATCTTCCTCAGAGTGACAGGTAACATCATCTCTTGGAGAAAAATCTGATTTTTTGTATTAAGTTCTTTGTTTGCTCTGCTCAGAAGCAGTAACAGCTTTCCTCTGAACCAGCAGCTTGGTTTCCAGATTTCATCTGTAGTGATCCATTTAGAGCATCAGAAATGAACTGCCTGGATTGGAGTTGTCAGAACTGACATCCTTGTGCTAAACTCTGCACCAAGGGACTCCAAGTGCCATCGGTGTGAAGAGGGAGAAGGTCTCATTCCCAAATGGAGCCTGATGAGGCACCTCGGTGCAAACTGGAGGGGAATGAGACAGGCTCTGCAAGGAGTTAAAGAACAGCCAGGCCACTGTAGCATGAGAAGCAAAGGTGAGCAGAGAGAGGTCAGGCCGGCAGCAGAATGAAAAGAAGTAGAAATAAGGCAGAGAAATGTTAAGAGTGACTGCCGGCTCAGAGGGTGTGGAAACCCCCTAGCGATGGATCAGAGGCTGCAGAGGAGGAGTCCCTGCAGGCTGCCAAGAGGAATTTCTGTTCACAGCTGGGTTTGGGCTGCTGTGCAGGGGACGGGGCCTGGGGCAGTTTCTGTGAACAGTGAGCTCCCAGGGGAGAGGGAGAACAGAGATATTTGGGATCATCAGTCCTGGGGAGGGTGCAGCCCGGGGCACCAGTCCCTGCATCCAGACAGGCAGGGAAATCCCCCGGGGCAGCAGGGGCGCGGCCTGGAGGAGAAAAGCTGATTGTGCTGTGCCAGCCCAGCTGCACACCCAGTGCCAGCCCAGAGAGAGCAAGGGCTGCGCAGCCAGGGCACAGAACGTGACTGGGGAGTGCAGGGCTGGCTGCATTCACCAGCTGCCTGTGGTGTCAGGGAGGCACTGCCAGTGCCAGCTGCACTTCCACACTTGGGGGAAGGCGATGCATGCAGTTTGATTATTTTAGAGCAAAAGTTTGAAGCTTTAAAATTGTTGGGTCCTGTAATCCATGGGCACACATTTTATGTGTTATGAATATGTTAATGCATTTAATGATGCAAATTGAAGCAATGGCTAGGATGACATGCCAATATTTCTGTATGAAGCAGGTTTTAATCTTTGAAACTATTATCTGAAATACTGTGAAAATAATAGTTTTTTTCTTGTTGCTTCTTAGTGATAGATGCTTTTTTCTTGCCATGGAGGTTTCAGATATCAAACTGGATTGATGGAGAACTGTCATTCTCCTTTGTTATGTGGATTTTTAATGAAGGTTCTAGGTGGTAAGAACTCTATCATATATGTGCAACCAGATCACATTAATCTCTAAAGAGCTTTTTTATGTATTTCAGTAACATGATTAGAGAAGGGAAATGCCAGAGCTATATTTGTCCTTGCAGAAGACACCAGATACTAAAAGAAAGCCCTTTTAGCAAATGAATTTCTGTGATGTAAGCTGGGCATGAATTCAAAGCACTATTACACTTGGGACATAAATGTGTTAAACTGAAATAACAAAATTCGAGCAGACAATAAATAAAACTGGGGAGGGGTGCTTTTACTGCCTCAGAGACCAGACTGTCTCATTCCAGGACATTCACACATTATCCATAGGGTCCAGTCAGTGAAAGCCATTCCTGTATCTGTTGCCAAGTGTCCCATACAGTTGGTGATATTTATACAGGGCTTGTGATGGAAGCAGCAGCAGCAGCAGCAAAGCCCCAAAAGTCACCTCCAGAGCAAATCCCTCTCAGTCCATTCTTGCCTCTGGAGAATGGCACCACCCTCCTGAACAGATGGGGAGCATTTAACATTACAGTACAATTTAAAAATCCTTCATCAAAGAAGAGTGCCTGAAAAGAATTGGAGAAGGTTAATAGTGGTGCCTTAATGCAGGGGAACAGCTTTTTTATTGAATGCCTTTGGAGCACAGTTTGCCCTTGTGCACACTGCAGCGTGCAGCATCAGCTGAGGGACACTGCGGCTGAGAGCAGGACAAGGACAGGAGAGGCAGAAGGTGAGGAAAGAGCTGATGTCAGGAGAGACCCAAGCATCACTCCCTGGTCAGGCTGAGACTGGGATGTGCTGTTTGATATTTAATTGTAGAGCTCTTAATTAAAAGCATCCTCCCGTTCCTTTGGATGCTGTTTGCAGAGGGGATGTTTGAACTCGTTCCAGGTGGAACCAGCAGAGCCTCCTGATGCTGCTGTGTGTGGCTGCCAGATCAGAGTCTCTGTGGATCCCAATTCTGAGGAAGTCTGTTTGAGAAGTGACCAGGACACTGGGATGTGTATTGAAGGGTTTTCCCCGTGAACCATTGGTGTGTGAAAGCAAGAGGGCAGATGTGAGTGCGGATTTAAGAGGTGCATTTCCACTGAGCTCCTGACACCTGTTCTGAATTTCTGTAGTGTTCCTGGAAAATCACATCAAGTAAAAATATTCCTTAAGTTGTTTCTCTTGTTTCAGCACTAATCTGTACCTTTTCAGCCTCCTATTGCAGTAAAATGCTGTTCTATTTTTAGACCCTGCTTCCAAGCATCTGCTATTTCTTATTTTCAGAATTTGGATGCTAATGGCAAAACAGTCCTTAAAATGAATTTATTCTTGTTTTTAAATTTTTCTCATGACTTTTATACTGCATTCCTTAGGAGTTAAAAAGGCCTCTTTTGTTGCATATTTCATTTTTTATTCCATAGTAGCTTTTGCTTGGTGTGTGCAGGAAAGTGCTGGAAATTGGAATTTATCTATTTGATGCATGAATACTATGGATTTTTTTAAATCCTTCTCAAATGTACAGAGCATGACTAAAATCAGGTCAGTCTACATCTGTCCTATTATCTTCATTTAACCCAGGGTATTGTTCATCATGGTTTTCCTTACATTTCCCCAGAGAGCACATGTAAAAGATGAATATAAAATTTACTTTTAATAGCTATATAATCTGAATAATACTGGTCAGGAGAAACATTGGTGAGATTTTTTCTGTACTTTTTTTGTAGTGATTGTGGACATGCACACAGCTGATTGCCTGTGATTGTTTGAACTGCAAGCATTAGATTGGGATGTGTCTTCTGTTTCCCATCTCTTTCAGTGACTTTTAGAAAGAAAAGGCAAAGTAATATTAGTGGTGTCCATGGATATTAAATGGCCACATTTTGCATCTGAAAGTTGACATTGAAGGAACTAATTTCAGTATTATTAACTCTGTAGGGTTCTGTGCATCTGTGCCTGATCCTGACTGCAATCAGTTCTGGAGTCCTGTAGAGGTGCTGGCCACAGAATGTGACTTTGGGCTCGGTCTTGTCTGTGGAGATCAGTTTGGATCAGAGTCTTGCCTGGTTTCTTGTGTTGCCAATGTTGTTGTTTTTTGGTTTTTTTTCATTCCCCTGCTGTGTCCAGAGCTGGGATGGTCAGGAGCTGATGAGTCCCATACACTGTGTATCATTTTGGAGTCTGTGAGAGGCAATCCTCACCAGCCACATTTTGAGCTGGCTTTGCTGGATTCAGTTTGGAATTAAGACCCACCAACTGCAGTCCTACCCAAAACAGAGGCCAGCTCAATTGAAATAAACTGTGTAACAGTCTGGGGGAACTGACACACCTGTGCTACTCCAAAAACATCTGGTTTTTACACAGCTACTTAAACCCCATGGCTCTGACTGCAAGAGGGTGTGAAGGTGAGGACATTTTGTGATAAAGAAATAGAAAGAGCCCTGATGCAGAGGAAACTACCCTCTGAAATTCTGGCTGAGGCTGGGATTTAAGATGCTACACAAGAGGGATATTTCACGTAAGCAGGAGATTTAATATCTGTGCCTCAGTGACACGGGTTTGGGTGGTTTTGCCTCTGTGTCAGGAGAGCCTGGAATCTCAGTGATCCATCTGGGGCTTAAAATAACGTTCTGAAAACTGAGTGAGTACAGAACAAATTGCTTTACTTTGCCTGTGGTAGAAGAGGACTTTCTCACAAGGTGTTAGCCTTAGGAGCTGGACTTGCAGCCTGCATTTGTATATGTGACCAAAACAATGAAATTACTTCAGCCTCCTTGGCAAGGAGGCAGAACAAGGAGCAGGCAAAAGGCAGAAGATCCCCCAGGCTCATGGAGCTGAGCTCTCCTCACAAACAGGGAGGTGAGCCCAGCCTGCCTGAGGGGAAGGGGCCCTGCAGTGTCCTGAGATGTGCAAAATGCAGCTGTGGGCTCTGCCCAGGGTCAGGGCAGAGGAAATGTGTGCCAGGGTCTGCCCAGGCCCTGCCCTGGCACGGCTTGGCTGCCAGCACAGCACAGCTGGGCTGGGCTGGGAAGAGGAAGGGAAAATGTTCCTCCCTGGATGGCAGCTCTAAAGCTTCATTTCCCCTTGGTCCTGGTGATGGCTCTCACCATTAAATATCATCCCTGACCCTGGTGATGGCTCTCACCATTAAATATCATCCCTGATCCTGGTGATGGCTCTCACCATTAAATATCATCCCTGATCCCGGTGATGGCTCTCACCATTTAATGAACATTCAATGCCCTCCCTCTCCCCAGAGCTGCTGCTGGGGCACACAGAGCAGGGGAGGTGCCTGTGCTGTGATTGTTTCCCTGTGCAGCAGAGGGTGACCCCGCCCCGCTGCCTCCCAGCGCTCTGCAGGGACGCGCTGCCCATGGAACGGCGAGTCCAGGTTTGTGTCTGACAGACTTTGCTGTGCTTTCCTGTGCAAACAAGACTCGGGGAATCGTAAGGGCAATGGCAGAGGAGATGGAGCGAGGGAAGGGGTCCGTCTGTCTGTCCCTGTGACCCCATGGTTGTGCCACTGGCTGTTCTTCCTCTTGGCTGTTCTTCCCTCTGTTTGTTCTCCAATGGTTGGGAAGATGTTGGCCAGACCTTCTCTGGCTCTGACATAAGGAATGAGCAGACTAAACTCAGAAGAAACTGGTCTTTGTTAATTCATGTGTTAGCAGAACTTCTTTCGCTCTTTAACACCTTTTTTTCCATGGGAACATCAGTGAAATCCATATGAACATGAAAAAAAATTGTTTTTTTCTGAAATAGCTTTCTCAAATGTAAAGCCTTCAGCTGTTACACATGTGCACACGGACAGGCCAGCCTTTTTTTGTTAAACATATGCACACACACAGACACAGCAGATGTTTTTATCTATGGAGAGACTCCCACGGTCTGAAGTAACGTAATAATCCCATTATTTCCTTGCTGGGGTTTTCTTCCTCCATCTGGTAGGCTGGCATTCTGCAAAGTGGTTAGAATAGCCTGGCTTTTAAAAACATTTTGAATTGTCTGGTCTGATAGACTTGAGCTGAAGGTAGAATGATTTTTGAGATCATCAATTACTGTGCTGAGACACAGCTGAAATTCAATCCAAATGTCTGAAAGTCCAAATCTCTCTAGACCATTTTGTTGATTATAAACACATCACATTAAGAACAGCTTTTTCTTCCCATAAATTGACAGGATCTTATAAAAAAAGGAAGAGAAAAATAGCCAAATTTTAAACTGAGTGTTGGAAATCCTGGCTTGTCCCCAAAATAGATCCAAATTCAATCCTGTGGATGGCATTTCTTGAAAATGGATGGTGCCCAGATGCAATACTGCATTTCAGAGCTACTGTGCTGTGTTTTTTAAACACTACACTGTTTCTCTAACAGCAAAGATAATATTTAGGAGTGGAAAAGAAAGGCAAACTTCCCAGCCCATGATGCTCTGTTCTATCCTTGCTAAGAGGAGAAATAGAATTACAAGTGCATCTCAAATATCAGTAAATCTGTTTTTTTAGGTTTTAGTACAACAGCCTATATTATTTCTGTTAGAAAAAGAAAGTTAAATTCATATTGTTTACCTTCTGCAGTTATCCATCTAGTAAGAGTGAAAGTAGAAAACAGTTTTGTAACATTGCTTTGAATAAGTAGTGGAGCTCTGATGCAATGAGAAATGACAGAGGTGTTACATCAGGTTTGGAGATGCCTGGATGGACAGATCTGTGTACATGTAAAAGTTCCTGATGCAGCAGAGAAACTGCAAATGCTTCTCTGGCTTATTGAAGCAGCATCTCATGTTAGACATAAAACCAAAAGCATTTTAAGTAGAAGAATAACAATATTGAAACCTTTCCACTATTGAAACCTGGTTTGTGATACAAATGACTCCTCTTGGAGTGACTGAATTCTCAGATGCTCTGTGCTTTGCACCACTGCACAGAGGGATGGTGGGAAAATACTGAAACGAGTCCATGAAGTTTTGGAATTGCAGAATTGTGTGGGGTTCAGAACCCACAGGGCTGTTGGCAAGTATTACACCATTTCTCAAACCCCTCACACCAGAGCTACCAATGAAGCCAGAAATGAGCAGGGTGAAAAAAGTCCTTCTACACAAAAGATGGGTAACATTTTAAAATAGGAGAAAATGTCTTGAAGCAACTCACTTCTCAGGGAAGCTTCCCATGTTAAAAATCCTGCTCTAAAATGATGGGGGGCACTCGTGAGAGTTTTTTCCCCAGATGTCAATGTGCACCTCCTTGTTTGTTTGAGTGGCTGAGTGGCCCTGAATCCTTCTGGGTTCTGCATTCAGGGGAGGGAACAGGGGGAGTGAAGGAAGCCTGGGGGCACCCATTGGACACAGGGAAGGACACTGAGCTCTGCCTGCCTGGAAAAATTCATCTGAGCATTGACCTCTCCCTGTGCTGAGCTGAGCACAAACCACTCAGAGAGTGCTGCCCCAGGCAGTTCAATTTGTGTTTAGGGTACCACAGGCTCCCCACATTGTGCATTTTCCTGTGTCTCAGCTTGTGTTTGCAGCATGTTTCATTCCTTGATAGGGTGTGTTGGAGGGAAAGGGGATGGGAACTGGGCTGTGGTACTTGCTGGCAGTCTGTTATTGATTCTGTCCCTGAGGGATTTGGGCTCGGAGAGACTTGGACCTTCTGCAAGGCACAGAGGGGCACGGGGCAGCTGGTGCTGCAGGAAACCCCTCTGCAAGGAGAGGCTGAGCTGAAGGACAGATTCACTGGCAAACCAGAGCACTGTGACCTTCCTCCTGAAACTGCTCAGTACCTGAAGGAAAAGTCACCTCAGGAGATCTCACCAGGCTCTGTGACTGGCACGGTGAGTTTGCTGACCCTTTGTACAACAGAATCCATGGAATGCTGCCTTTCTGATGGATTTGGAGTCAGGCTCAGAATGGGGATGCAGAGTTACTGGAGTGCATCGTTCTGCTGTTAAACAGAGCACCTGATGCTCTTGCACAGCCAGTGAAATACACCTGCATGTCACAGTGCAGGCACACTGGCAGGCATCTACCAGTGACTCTGACATCAGGAGCACACCAATGATATTTTCCTTTTCTCCTGAGTCATTCCCCTTTCTTATGCCTGGTGCAGCGTGATTTATAAGAATTGGGATGTCTTCTAGTGATTTGTGGTAACACACCATTCAGCAAGGAAAGAGAAGTTTCATTTTGTTATTATTCCATATTTCACTTGGTTGGCTCAGTGAACCCTTACAAAATGTGTTCAGAGATTGTGCCTGTGGATGAATGTGGGGATAGAATTTAGCAATGGAACCAAATGCAGAATGCTAAAAGTGATCTGGGAAAGGTTTCAAATTCTTCATTTCTGTGACAAGAATTACAACCAACTGGGAAAATGGCACCAGGTGAGTGAATTGTAGTGACACTGAACTGTAACAATGGAGAGGAAAGATAAAAATTTTAGTCATTATTTTTAGAACTTCATCGTATCTGACTTGCTGTCAGATGTTGCAGCATGGAGAATTAAATAATTGCACCAAAACTAGATATACATTAGTTCATTTTACATGATTTTTCCCTTAAGGTTACAGTTCTCATTACTAGAATTGAAATTTAGGAATATATTTTTTCTATTAATTTCCTTTTTAAGACTATCAGCAAATAGTTTACATTGAATCGTAATAATTTATTTTCATTCTTTCTTGCTCTGCCTTTGTTTGAATGACAAAAATCATAACCTAAGTAGAAAACAGTAAGGTAATCCATTCTTGTGTCACAAGTCATAAAAAGAAAAAAGTAAGGCAACAATTTATAGTTTTGACATGCCTAAATTACTCACAGGAGTTAATACCTATTTTTCCCTGTCAAATTCGTGTTTGAATCTCACAGTGGTTTATAAGTAATTTATGTGCAAAACATTGTAGCAGGCATACAGGGCAGTATCTAATTATTCCAGTCAGAAAAATTTTAAAGCTGCAAATTTTAGGCCTTCAAATGTGCCACATGTTACGGTCTGGCTGCAGGGTACAGCAAAAATTTTAGAGACGCTGATTTTATAAGTTGAGGTTTTCCAGCACAGAAATGTTGCAGGATACACAGTGTAAAAAAAAAATGCTGTTAAATTTACAGGACTCAACACACAGAGATGTGGGAGATCTTTTGCTGTGTGCCAGTCAGAAATAGGGGATTTATCAAACCACTGCTGTAGCTTGAATGAAGTGTCACAGAATGTGCATTTTAAACAGCCTTACATGGCAGTGTTTGAGTGCTTCACTTGAAAGGGCAGAAAGCACCATTAGATTGCTCTTGAGCTCTGTCACTGCAGTCAGCTTGACATCACTCACATTTACATGGCTCAAGTGCTGCCTGCTCTTTAATCCTCATTTCCCCCTAAGTGCTGTTTTTAGTGGAACCTTTTTTTGCATTTTCAGGAACAGGCAGAAGCCATTTTTAGGTCAGTGAAATGCTAAAAATGCTGTCAGACACAGCAGAGGGAGAGCAGCGGGAAAGCAGGCTGTGGCCGTGGATGCCACGTCAGAGATGCCGTCAGTGGGGTGGAGAGAGCTCTCTAAAACACTTCTCTGAAATGCACAGGCTGTGAGAAGGGACTCTGGGTCTCCGTGCTCCATCTCCAAGTGGGATTCTGCCTGTGTGCAGCATAAAGATGGTTTGTGCTTGCAGATGTGCTGCTTACAGTGACTCTGCTTTAATCTATTTTTAATTGTCAGGCAAAAGAAAGAGAAGAAACCTTTGGAAGCTTCATCTGTGGTCTGAAAGCCAAAGCTCTGCCTTTGCTGCTCTCTGCCTCGTCAGCCATGAAGGTTTTGCAGGGAGAGCTGAGCTGATGCAGTGCTGGTAAGCCAGAACTGAAAGCAGCTCCCTTTTCTAGGACTCCTTTGGCTGTGCAGCCCTGGCAGGGCAGGAAAGGAGCAGCCATTTATTTCAGTTCCTGGGGAATCAGCCATGCCCATGGATTTACAGCCACAGCAGCTCAGCTGGGAACAAGGCAGGGAATGCAGAGTGGGATTGTGCTTGGATGTTGGATGAATGCAGCTCTGGGGCTGTTGGCTCTCCCCTCTGTGCCCCTGTGTGTGCCTGCATCCATCGCCAGGGCAGGATGGAGCAGGGGCTCCTTCACCTGGGCTGGTGCCAGGGCTTGGCAGGGCCTGAGTGTGCAGAGCTCAGCAGTGTGTGTGTGTGTGTGCCCAGGGCTGCCCAGCAGCTCACTGACCCTTTGGGCAGGGCTCCCATTGCCAAAATGGATCCTCTCACCCTTCCTTAAGGTGACTTCCTTAAAACATCTGCTTGGCAGCCGTGGGGAATGCCAGATGTGCTTCTAATGGAAAGGATCTTGCACTGATTCAGCTCCTCCAATGGGCACAGTCTGTTCTCCATATTACAGGCAAATGTTTGGGGATGTCCACCTTGCAGTCTGTAATGTTTAGTCAAGGTTACTGAGAAAGTAATATCAAATTAGAAATGTGTTGCTCCAGTATGAAAATATTCTTATTTCATTGAGGTTTCCCAATGATCACTGTAGGTTTCATCCATTATCTTCATTCTGAAAGACATACCTGATGCATTATTTTTGATATGCACGCCTTAATTTTGCTATCTTCTCAGAAGTTCATCTTGTGATCACAATGTTCTTGGTCTACAAAGGCTTGATTTCAGCAACAGTACAAATCAGATCAGGATCTGTGAAGAGATCCTAATTTGAGAAAGAATTTTTCCCCTCCCATTTACATTGAGTGGTCACCTCCTTTCCTTCAGTCTAAAAGCTCAGTCAAAGTAGAATGAACTGTATTCAGTTTATACAAATCTGTTAATCTACTGAAAGAATGAAAAGAGAAGAAGAAATTTAAATTGATTAAGGCATTGTTTGCTATACCAGTAAATTAAATACTACAGTAATTTTACATTGTTGTAAGTGAAAACCAGTCAGATAACTAATTCGCAGTTTGAAAACCATGTAGTTTAAATCCTTATTACTCATCTTCTTGACTAAAAGTTAAATCAGCTGAACTACAGTGCCCAAAGAGATATTAAATCAAAGCCACATCTGAAGAGCACAAGTTTCTCCCAATAAAATATGTATTGCTGTTTTCTGGCATCACATTTGCTGTCTGCATTTGGGTTATCTATTACACCGTTGTACGTATCACAACAGGGCTCAAAGTATTTTTATGTCTGAATAAGTCATTTATTCTATAATAATCGTTAAGGATATGCTGCTGTAATGTATTTAATTTCTGGAGAAAATGAAAGGCAAGCAAGTAGAGAAGTTGCAGTAGATTGTTTAAAACTGTTTGTGCTAGGCAGAATTAGACAGGAAACAAATGAAGTTTTATGGAGAATCAGTTAATACCCAGTGGTACAAAAGTTGGCTGGCCAAGGGCTCTTCATCCCTCAGAAATATTCCACGCCCCTGTTGGATATGCAGAGCCTGGCCCCAGGGCAGCTCTGACTCCAGAGCAGCTCTGTGGTGTGGGTGGGACATTTGGGCTGGTGGCAGAGGGCAGGAGGGCTCAGAGCATTTCCTGCAGACAGCAGGGACTGCCCCACTCCTGTCTGGGGGGAAATGGGGGAGCTGCTGTCAGCCTGGGACAGCAGGCACAGGAGTCAGGGTGTAAGCCTTTTGTGCTTTATTTATTTACTCATGGACATTTCCCACAGCTGCCTGAGATGCAGGGCGCCCCTGAGGCTGCTCCTGGGTCAGGTCACTGTGCCCAGCCCCAAGGTCACTGCTGTGTACAAAGGCCCGGGTGCTCTTTGCTCTCTGCTCCAGGGAGATCCTCTCACGGCAGGAAGCCTGCCCAGGTGGGTGAGGGATCAGCCTGCCCTTTGCTCAGGGAGCAGCAGGCAGCTTTAGGGATCAGCTGCCACTCTCAGAGGCTGAGAACTACATGCTCTGGGGGGAATTTTAAAAAAAAGTCTTTGTTAATAGATTATTAGATTAGATTAGATTAGATTAGATTAGATTAGATTAGATTAGATTAGATGGGGGAAGTCTAGCAGGGCTGGAAGAAGGAACAGAGAGATGAAAAGAGACAGGAGTTTCCTTGCAGGCTTTTGTCACACAAATTCCCTAAAACTGTGCTTGCTTTTGGAAGGGACAGATGGGCTGTAAAGGCTGGAGGCTGAGTGCCCACAGAGACAGGAGCTGATTTCTGTCACAGTTTCTGCCTTGCTGAGTGCACCTCCAAGGGAGGCTCTCCAGCCAGCAGCTCTTCTTGAGTGAATTCTCTTCTCCGGTTTTCCTACATGGAAATCTAGCCTCAGAGCAAGGAAACCTCCCAGGGGCCTCCTGCTCAGGCCCCAGACACTTCCCTATCTCTGAGAATCTGTCTCTGGTGCAGCTGCTGCATTCATCTCCCCTTGTAAAGGCAGCAGCTCAATCCATCCTTCCTTAAGATCCATGGGATGGAGACCAAACCAGACCTTGGAAAGAAGGGTGATAAAGCACAGGTCTGCCTTCAGCTGATGGCAGGGTGCTGCCTCTCCTCTTGGGATTTTTCTAGGATAGGGAAAGCTCCTCCTTAATGTCTGTTTTCCTTCTGCCTCTTTTTTTGGCACCCTGTAGAGCTGGCCATGGCAACCTGTCCCTAGGCCTTCAGGCAGGTCAGGTTTGTTATCAGTGCTTTTGCTGAATGATAATTTGTTTATGATTTCTTGGAAGATTTCACAGTATGAAAAAAAATAGCACAGGCATATTTTAAAGCAAGTGCTAAAGGTTCAATTGATACAAGATCAGATCTACAAATTGTGCGAAGCTTGAATTTGACAAAGCTTTTATTCTAAAATGTTTTAATGAAAACCTACCTGCACCAATATTGTATCATTTCTTTATTTTGAGACCCAGGAGATCATCAGCTGATTTAACATGGGTTTAGTTCAGATCACCACTTACCTGTCAATTCAATCAGCAGGGTCATCCTGTGGGACTTTGCTCTTCAGTGAAACCACAAACCCAGAGGAGTGGGGGAGTCCAGTTCAGGGAACAACATCTGCTGGGACCACTGAACAAAGGGTAAGGAACATGTCTGCTGTTCTGGAGAATAATTATTCCTCTCTCTGCTCTTCAGCTAATCATTTGCCATGGTGTTTTTGGGTTTGGGATGTCAGACAGAGATATTTCAGAGGAGGACTCTCTCATGGTGTTTCTGATGGAAAAATCAACACTTTCCCCCTGCTGTTTCTAATGTGCCATCCCTGGCCAAGCATTGTCTGTTCTGCCAAGGGGCTGCCATGGGCTGCTTTCCCAGGTAAGGGGAAGCTGCTTGGAGCCTTCCAAAGGCACTGGTGAGGCAGGAGGGGAGGTCTGATGTCAGTAAGAGCCAGACTGCTGTGATTAGGCTGGATCAGTGTTTACAGCTGGATCAGTGCTTACAGCTGGACTTTTCCAAGGTGCCGGCACAGGCTGACTTTGAGTGAACATTCCACAGCTCTCTGTCCAACAGCGACCCCTGAAAATGCAGAGCAGGAGTTACAGGGGTAGTTTAAGGCCCCTGAGTAAATGGGTACTAACCTGATGAATTAATATTCCCAATCATACATAGCAATCCAGTTCTAATTTTTATTTTTGTTTTTTAAAGTTTCTGACATGGGTTGTATTTACTGCAAAAAGCTTCATTAAAATATATGACCACTCATGGCATGTGAATGAAATCTGAATTAGTACAAGCCATGGAGGTGAGTCAGCAATGTAGATTTATGTCTGTTTTAATGTGGTAAGAAGTACCTTCTGTGAAGACAAAAAAAATTACATATATAGCCATAATTTAAGAAGTGAAGCCCCTTTCAGCAGCACTTGAATATCTTGAAGGATATACACGAGGACTTGTCATAAATGACCTGGTGGATGTAAAACAAAGGTTATTCAGAGTAATTATGAAGGGCAGTCTAATACAGTAGGGCTGTATTGAGTCCATTAATCTCATTTGTGTCATGTCAGAGAAGGATCAGTCAGAGGTGTACATGAGGGGATTGCCCTTTGTTCTGAAAGGGTGGGGCATGCACCAAAACCCCCTGGATGTGTGGGCAGCTCCCCCAGGTCACTGTGTTTTAGTGGATTCCTGTGAACTGAGCTGACTGGCCATGGTCATTTGGTGCTGAGTATCTAAATGTCAGCTACAAATCATTGATGTGTGTAGCACCTACTGTGGGTTTCATCCTAAAAGGACTAATAGCAACAATTCCCCAGGAGCCTGTGGGAATCAGGGATTATACTTAATAAGAGATAGGCAATTTTTTAAGGGAATGAGGAAAATATGTCACTCTCTTCATTCCATCCATTCCATCCATCCTTGTTTATTTCCTGCAATGTACAGTGTATTTTCTGTGTTCAGATAAGTTAGTATCAGTATAACAGACAAGCTAAATGAAATGATGCTGTTCTCTGGTCTGCCACTGGAAAACACCATTAAGACTATAATTGATTTCATAATATTTATTTGCTCATCTTAATTCCATTTTTGAAGAGCCTGTAATAGAAAAGTAACTTTTCCAAATGAGGAAATAAGCTTGAGATAATGATATGATAAGATACTTGTACCCCAATGGAAAATTCCTTCTGTTCTACTTCTGAAACTGCAGAGAAAAACTCTGTAAAATGTAATTGTCTTTGTCACTCTGAGAATCTGTATCACCTGCAGAAATGAGTGTCTCTTTTCTCCCTAACCTGTGAAGTTCTTTCCCTTGTTTATCTACAGAAATGTTCTACATTTTATGTCCCACTAGACAATCCAAATATTTCATATTAATGGAGGGATAGGGTATTTTTGGGGGAGGGCAGCCTGCAGGAATCCTACCCCCCTGGCAAACAGGAGCAGTTTATTCCAAGTTCTTGGAAGATAATGAAGAAATGTGCTTCTTATCCTAGATCTTTATTGAAGGATACAAAGCCTGCAAAGAGCTTTTTTAATCTAGTGTTATTCCCATAAAACTCTCCATAAGTCCTGTTTTATAAGCAGAGTTACTGGACAGTGATTTAGCTGAGTTCTTATCAGAATATTAAATGAGTGATGAAATCAGCAGATGTTTTTTACTCAGCTTTCTTCCTCTGTCTGATGAGTGGCAGCTGCCATGCTAATAAATGCATGGTGACACAGCAAATACCACCACACCTTCCAG
The DNA here is from genome assembly GCF_028551555.1 of Melozone crissalis. NCBI lineage: Eukaryota > Metazoa > Chordata > Aves > Passeriformes > Passerellidae > Melozone > Melozone crissalis. The sequence continues at coordinate 326,298 of NW_026535858.1, forward strand.
CTGCACTTTCATTTCCTTACGAGAGTGTCTCTCATTTTAGCAGCAGAATTTTTATCTTCATTACAAAGAAAAAATTATTAAGTGTATTTTTGAAGTCTCATTTACACATCCTTGAGGAAAGCAGAATCACAGGAAAAATGTTTAGGCATTCCTGAAGCATCTGATTAATGGCAGGCCTTTTTCTCCTTTAGTTGCACGTGAATCCTGAATTGCTGCCTCAGTCTTTCTGGGGCTGAAAGCTCCCCATTATCCAGGGGACTCTTCCAGCTCTCCGTGCTGGTTGCACAAACGGCACTCGTAGGTCTGTGCTGAGAAGCTGCCTGGATCTGAAAGCAAACAGCACAACAGCCTCAGGACAGAGCCAGAACATCCCTTGGGGCTGCCCAATCCAGCACTGCCTGTGAGAGGAGTACAGTGTTTCCCACATTTTCTGCAGAAACAGGAATTTGTGTGTCAGGTCTCAGTGGGAGGAGCGTTGCTGTGACTCCCAGCACTGGCAGGACTGAAGTGTGCAGTCAGAGCTGAGGGACCCTGCTGCAGCCGGGATGGGAATGTGGCTTTGGGTCCTGCTGGGGCACAGTGAGGCGCTGGCAGCGTCACCTTCAGCCCCCTGAAGGTGCCATTTGTGTCATGGAGAAGGCTCACCTGCCTTTGCGTGGGCCCGTGCCAGGTGGTGTCTGTGCTGGGCACAGGGCCAGGAGTGCACTGCAGGGGTGTGCAGGGAAAAGGGCACTTGTGGCAATGAGTGCAATTATCATTAGCAGGCTTTCCCAGGGGATTACTTTGTACTGCTGTCACTGTGGTCCCCAGCAGCCACACACCCTGATCCTGTGCTTGGGGGCTCCTGCTGTACCTGCAGACAGTCTGCACTGGAATAAAGGGACACATCAAGGCTTCAAATGAAGAGATGTGTCTTACACTGGCTAAGGCCTGAGCTACATTTACCCAGTTAAATTAAATTAACACCAGTGTGTTTGTGATCTTTTTGTTCCATACATAGTAAATTATTGAAAACCAGAGTTAAATGTAATTTCTGATCCTTATTCCTGGCTGCATAAGTTCATTATTTAGACCTGCTTCCAGTGAAATCAACTGAAGTTTAGTTTCTGCTTTCACTGAGAGCAGGATTGAAAGACTCCATATTGATGTGGGGAGTGAAGGCAGCCACACGAACAGGTGTAATAAAGCACGTTGCTCTCATTCATCCTAATAGGCGTGATAAAAAAAATTTTCATACAAGCCTACAAGTAATACAAATGAATTAAAGTCATTTAATGGCAAAATATTTTAAAAGTCACAATAATAACTTAAAAATAACTGCTGTGACAAATTTTAATGAGATAATGACAGATTCATTAGCTTTTAAAATGTGCATAATTTACAGGAATGTTGTGTTAGCATTGAGGCGACATTTCCTATTTTATTCAGATTAAAATTGTGTAAATAGGCCATTTGAAATGTTGTATATTAGAATGAACTATCAAGGAATTAATTCTTCAGCTTCTCAGGAGAGTTATCCTTATTCACACAAGAAGTGCCATTGATTAATGATATTTTTCAAGCATAATCAGATGACATTGGGACAGGTATAAGAATTACTCATGTGAAAAATACCAACTCCATCCTTCTTTGTTGAAGTATTTGCTGATGATGGTTCTTTTCATGCAATTTGCTGTTCCAGTGTTCAGTGCTGCACAGCAGACTTTGGGAAATTCCAGCCATCTCCTACTGGTTTGCTTGAGGAGTCGTGTGGTTTCGTTTTAGTCTCTGGACAAATAATGCTTGTTTTTATGGGCAAAGCCTTTCTGGGACTCCACAGGCAATCCATGGACATCCAAGGGTCTCTGGAGCACAGGCTGGAAAAGAGTGGTTTAACTGCTGCACTGCAGCTGGTTTCAGACCACTTGTGTTCCTTTATCAGCACTGCATAAACCTATTGATGACCTAAATGTGGATGCAGAGCCCTGGCCTTTATTGCTTGTTTTATTCCATATTTCAAATGTTTTCTGGTTTTTCTAGCCATGCTTTCATGCAGCTGTTGCTCTCTGAGCTGCTCTTGCTCACACACAGCATCCTGCTTGCATCATTGTTTGTGTGGCTCATTAAAACACACACATGTTTGAAATGAAAACTCTCCTGAGCATTTCAAACTCGTCACCTGGCAGTGTGTTGGACAGGATTCCTGGGACTGATGAGAAGCACTCGGTGAAATATGTCAGCTCCTCATCCTGGAATTTGTAAACAGATAACCCTCATCAACAGGAGAGAGGGAAATGCTTCCTAAAGCAATTTTGTTGCTTTTGTAATAGATCAGATTTGTGCCATGTGGTACATAATTCAAGAGAATATTTGAAGAGTAAAGCTATAGATCCTCTTAAGTGACTTTGTTCTCCATAAGTCTGGGCTGAAGGCTGTCCCATATCCTTCTCTAATGATATCTGCAATACATTCAAATACTTTTGAAAGTTTTTTTGCTCAAGACCAGCTTGCTGCTCTAATCCTATTTGCTCAGCCTTCATAGTTGATCATGAGAAAGAAGGTTCTGCTTTTATTATTTGCTTTTTTGTCAGAAAGACTTATTTCTTAAAAAAAGTAAAGTATTAGCAAGAGGAAAGAAGGGATTGTAATAGAATGAAAGTGGCACTGGGGCTCTGTGTGTGAAGCAATATCAAAGTCAAAACACAGAGCCTTGTAAGCAGGCCAAAACTTACCTTTCAAGGTGAATTTTTAAAAAACAGTATGGAAAATTTCTGATGAGAGTTGAAATCACTTTTGTCAGCTAAATTAATCTGCCCCTGTGTCCTGTCAATCATTTCATGCTGCAAATAATTGATCAGCGAGAGAAATTTGGGCTGTGATTTAAAGGGAATTAATTCATAATTAAGTTGGCTTACTTTGGATTTTCATCTTTAGGGAGAATAGGCTGCTAAGCATTCCTAATATCTGCCACTTAGTTGAATATTAGGAAAACCCTTCACAAGAGATTAAGGAACTCCTCAGGTGAGGGAGATGGGGATTCAGGAAGTACCTGAATTTAGGACTAATTTAGGGGTCTGGTGTAATCTACAAGGTGAGCTCCCAGTCACCCCAGGAAGTGAACTCCCAGTTATCCCATGAAGTGAGGCAGAGCAGCAAGGGCAGGATCCTGTGTTTGCAAGGGAAGCAGGCAGTTAATCCAGAAACCTTTCCGTGGTGACCTTCCCTCCGCTCTGTTTCTCTGATGCAGCTCCTGTCAGCAATGTCCAGGAAGAACAGTGCAGTCCTGTCTTTGTCACTAATTGTAGGGTCTTGGGGGAGCTTCTTCCTGAGCATTCCTGGAACTGTCTGCATTGTTTCAAAGGGCTGCTTCCTTCTCTCCTGTGCTAATTGTTGTTTATTCTGTCCTGCTCCTGGGTTATTCCCTTGCAGATGGATGTGTTCAGAGTGCTTTAATACAGCGTGGAACATTAGTTCTGAATGTCATTTTCCGGTTTATTTTTTATGTTGCCTTAAGAGGTCTTTTTAAACACCCCGAGTGTCTGTTTCTGCCATGGGAACACTGCACAATCAATTGCCTCTGGTGTGTTTTAGGATCAGCGGGATGCTCTTCCTTCCCCGGTGCATTTCAAACCCTGTTTGCTCCTGGTGACTCGCTGTGTTGGACAATGCTCCGTGATGAATTGCATGAGGGGCCCTCAGCAGTCAGGAAAGGAGGCACTGTGGTCAGTGCTCAGATTTATTGCAGAGCTTGTGAAGTCATGGAGTGGGATGAGTTTCTGCCGCTGTGTTTTCAGCCCTTGCAGCTACAGGAAAAAGCCAGGAAATGTGACACAGAAGACTGATGGCAATAGCAAGCATCAGGAAGATTCAAAATACACACCCCTCGTGGTTTTAAGGCAGTCTTGCTGTTCCTTAGGGTCTGGCTTGCAGTTTGTCTGTTTGAGGGTAAGCAGCCTTGCTGAGGGTACAAAAGGAGAAAAGTAAGGAGAAAAAAAGGGGAGGAAGTAGAGAAGAGCCTGCCCTTGAAAATGAGACAGTGAGCTGTGTTATCTTTTTGTGTTGCTCTTCTGGCAAGGTGTTTGTCCTCTTGCCTGGCAACGTTCTTGCCTCTCCCTTGGAGTGGATCTGTTCATTAGTGTCTCCAGACAGAGGTAGTTTAGCTTTTAATTAAAATACAATTTGCAGGTTTTTTCGTGTGTTAATGAGACAGCAAAAATGAATTCGTTGAAAGAGGAACAGCTATCTAGGCCTTACAGCAGTGAAAGTTAGAGCCTCATTAGTAGCTAATTATGCAGCACAGTATATAAATAGAGCTGTTGTGGCATTAGAAACAGCTCCAGTGCCTTACCTAATGACATAAAATGTTTACAGTCTGTTCTGAGTATGGGCTAATGCCTTCCTGAGGTAATTAATGGCATATTTAACAGTGACACAGCTGGAATCACAATTGCTTTGCAGGTACAAGTCGAGGGCAAGGGAATGCATTAAAGTCTTTAAGGAACGGATAATTTGTCTGCTAATAAATATATGAAAACCTTTCAGAAGATGCTGGAGGAGCACAGGATTTATGCAGGAAGTGGGAAAATGTCTGTGTCTGACAAGGACAGGGTGCACTGGCCTTTATTTTCATGTTCTCCAAAAGGGAGCAGTGAGATGCCAGAGCTCCAAACTGGCACTTCCAAAAGGGGAATAAGAAGAAGGTGCTCGGTATTTTGAAAATCCTTATTTTTTGATATAAAAGGGCAATCAAGGCTGATAATACACCCAAGACGGAACAGAAGGGATTTGTTTCCCTGTGTGGGCCCTTGTAATTAGACACACCCACTCAGAACAGTACCTTAGTAGCAAGTCCAGTTCTGCTTTTAATAAACTGAAGCATCCATAGAATTTTTTTGCTCTGCCTAATAAGATCTCCATATGCAGCTTAACAGCCGATTCTCCCAAGAATGGGGGCAACATCCTGGCCCAGCACACCAGAGTTGAGCTGAGGAATGTTCATGCTAATAAGAGAGGCCTGTAAAATGGTCTGGGCATTAGTCACCATGATTCCAATTACTGTGGTATTGACCAGCAGCCACAGAGCTGAATCAATTATTCCTTTAAAAATACAAAAGGCTCTTTCCTGCTTCAATTTGTTCAGCAGTTAACAAGTTTAGCATTTTTTTTCCTGGGAGATGATGTTGATGTGATGACCAAGTTAGAGACTGATTAATGTTTAGCTGGGGGTGGGTGAGTTGAAATGACTTTGCTGTCAATCCAGCGCTTTATCTTGTAGTCGTGATGCTCAGTGAAATAACAGAGAGCAATGGAAAACATCATTATTGCATGTGTTAATGACTTTATCTAGTGGGAGAGGAGTTACTGACCTGCAGGTTTGTGTTACCTGCAGATAGGAAAACGAGCCACGTGCTAATTGTGGTGGGATTAGTTCAGTTCATTCAGGAAAATAACTCTTTGTTCATAAAGAGGTCTGGGTAGGCCAGTGCTGAAAGCCTGAGCAATCTGTTGCACATGGAATGGGTGCAGTTAAAAAACCTCAGTGCCACCATTGCTGAGAGCCACCGAATTGCCCGAGCCCTGATTTACAGGGCCAGCTCTGTGTGTGCATGAATTATGGCTGCTGATGTCTCAGTCTGAGTTGTTTAATTACCCTGGTCAGTGTGGATTGATCAGATTTGCTGTGTTAAAAGCCTTACATTTCTGCACGAGTATTCTCTGATAGAAATCCATCGGCCTTGTCCACAAAGAGCGCCACCAGGAACATTTGTCTGGATTTAAAATAGTTTATGTTTCATTTTTATGATCGGGTGGGCAAGCAGGGGACTTAGAAACTTTCCAGATTAAAAGATATTTCTTACAGTGCTGCAGATGGTTCCTTTATTGTTAGAACCCTGGGATCTTATTTGGACCTGTATGAACATGATTGGAAAGACACTTATTAGAAAACAACTATTAAATTAGGGGAATAGCAAGTGCAGAAGAATTAAAGAAATGGGTAAGGGCTTTGTCTGAGTTCTAGGTAACTAGCTGGCTGTATAGCAAAATATCCAGGACAGGAGAATTAAAATGCCCCGTTTTGTGGGAAAGCAGATGAGGGATGGAAATCTCATGTTGTTAAAATAGAACATAAGCTGTAAATGTGCCCAGTGGAGAATTTTTCAACCAGGAGTAGAGAATGCTGTATGGATACAAGTCAAGTGGAAATCAAGGAAGTGAGAGTAGTTAGAAGGGGCCCAGGGGTCCCTCTGTTACTAAGATATCCATAATCCCTCTCAAAAGCTGTACTCAAAACCTCTTCTTGGATAATAACATACAGCTTCAAAGCCAACCCACACAAGCCCTCACGATGGATCTCAGCAGAGGGACATGTGGAAACAGATGTTCTGTGGCTAAATTAATCCTTGGAATGTTAATTAGCTCATTCTCTTTTTACTGTTTTTTTAAATCTTGTGGTTTAGCTGTTCTCTTTGCCTTGCAAGGTTTCACTCCTGGATCCACTGTTTCCATGGAGTACTTGTACTTCTTTTACTTGCACACAGGAATTAAACTTTAATAGAGTCCAGCAATATGGTCTATGAAACTGTACATAAGTTGTGACATAAAAATTAAGCAGAAGAAAGTGATGGCATATGTTGTCTTTTTATATTTTGTGCCTACCAGCTCAGAGGAGTATCCTCACAATTCCTAATGATGCAGGGGTGAAAATGCTTTATGGTTAGATTTCCTAAAGCCTGGCTTAATTTACACGATCTGAGAATTCCTCTGAAACCATTAGATTTGCTTTACCAAATATGTACAGTTAAACTATTTTACACTATTTAAATATGAAGCTTTAGAAACCCTTTACTATCATTTTCTGGCAAGGTTTTGATATTTTTCTGCTTTGATTATAAAAGAAATAATTGATGTAATATTGTGGTTATTAATGTAAATTGCTTCATGTATCAAATCAATGATGGAATCATCCAGTGGAAATAAGGTCTGGTAGATGAATCTTGATTAAAGCATTTATGGATCAGAACAGTTTCAGAGACTATAGTGCAGCGGGACAAACTTTGTCTTTATTTTGATAGGTGTTTTTTAATTGAAAATCCTACCTAAATTGTAATTCAGAAACTTGCTTTTTAAATGTACTACATCTTATATTTATTAAGAAAAATATGCTTCTTTTGCATGGCTGTGCCAGTACTGACTTAATTCTAGATGAGTCTTTAGTGGAGATGGGGAAATGAGGGTTCTGGGAGCTGCTCTGCAGTTCAGCTTTGCTGTTGCTTGGGAGTTGCTGATGGAGGAACCAAGCTGGGCATTGCTGCGGGAACAGGGCCAGGAATGATCTTTGTTCAGCAGGGCAGGGGCACAGAGCCCTGGCCCAGAGCAGGCCAGTGTCCATTCCCCTGTGTGAGGAGCACCAGAGGTGCAGATAACCCAGCTGAGGGCAGGGCTCCGTGCCTCCATTGCAGAGGAGAGGGAATAAAAACATCTCTGGTCCCCGGCCTCTTGAACAAAAAGATGCAGAATTCAGCAAAAAGAGGCTGGAATTTCCTTCCCAGCCCAGCCCATAGTCAGTACCTTGTCACTCAGGGATTGGCATTGCCTGCAGCTGCCTGGAGCCCACTGGAGCACTGGCTGCTGTTTTCCTGCCTTAAATGTCTGCCTCTTCTGGAAGTGCTGCTGAGTGTTGCTAGTGATTGCCTGAAGACACAAAGCACTGTGGAAAGCGAACATTCATTTAAATTTGCATTCTTTCTTGGAGTTCAGCTCTTGAAATATCGCAGTCCTCTCCCAGTTGGTTCTTCCTGTGCCAATCTCTTGCAGGTCTGCCCTGATCAATTTATTCTCCATCTCTGTTATCTCTTCTGTTTTGACATCTGTGTGCCCACAGCCTGATGCAGCATAAGTGAAGTAGAAAACAGCTCAGGCAGACATGGAAAATCAGATTCTGTTCCTGACATATGGCCAGGAGTGAGCTCAGGTATCACCACGAGCAGCCACAATGAATAGTTCCTGCTCTGTTACTGACACAAACCAACGTGCCCTTGGCTCACACCCAGAGCTCTGAGCAAGGGCTCCTCCCCTTTGGTGGTTCAATGGTTTGAATGTCTTTGTACGTGTGTGAAGGGTTTATGCTGCTGTTCCCTTGGGTTATGAATTCATTTCCTGCAGCTGCCATCATATGAAATCTATTGGTGCCTTTTCTAGGTGGGCTTTTAGAGCTTCCATTGGTGTCTTCCCCTCACCCCCTTTTCCCCTTGTTCTGTTGTTCAGTCTGTGGAAATGTTTCTCTCTCTGTGGTGCCTTACAGCACTGGGATCATCCGTGCCAGGAGCCCCAGAGGAGAGCAAGGTTTGTCACATGCCACAGACTGAACCTTCTGGCCCCTGGAAAATGCTTTTGCTCCAAAGCAGCACCTTCCATCTCCAGTACAGGGAGCTGTGGCAACACAGGGCTTGGTGACATGCACAGAAAAGACTTCATCTGCTTTGTGAGCTGTATGAAAATATGATGAAATGTGCTGTCCACTAAATGGGAGAGCATTGGGATTCCAGCCAAAGAGTCATAGGATTAATCTCAGGAACATCAAATGTGCTCTTTTAGTGAAATGAATCCTCCCTCTCAAACAATTGCAGCAGGTGGGCAGCTTTGGCTTGTTTCCATCATATCTGCTTAGGTTCCTCTGGCAAACATTTGATTTATTCCTATATACCTAAAATAAATTAGTATATTTACTTCAGCAAATCAATTGGCATGGCATGCTTTCCAGGGAACTGCTTTAACAGGCATATCAGTGACTTCAGCATTTTATCAGGATTCTTGACTTCCATAAGCAAAAAGAGCAAGGGGGAAACTAAGAAATCCAAAAACTGCATCAGGGAGGTAGAAAAGTCTGAGATAAAATGGAAGTTAATTTCCTATTAAATGTGACCAGGTATTTAAATTACTAATTGCCATCTATTGTTATTTCAGTCTTGGATGCCCATGGAACATGATGAATGAGAGCATGAATGATAAAAGGGTTTGTGAGAGAAATTAGATGGAGGTGATTTCTTGCTTCATTTTTCCACAAAATTTGTCTGGGGAAAGTCCATTAATTCAGACAAGACTTTGACCCACTGAGGCAATGGGAATCAGCTTGGAGAATTCAGAAAAATCCAAAGACTTGGCATGAAAAGCTACTTCATAGCTGGTATGACAAAGCTAAAAAGCCAATACCTTCCTGAATCCCATTTCTCAGATTCCAGTTTTAATAAATAGATTTTTAATAGATTTTTTAAATATAAAGCAACAGTACTGCTAATCTAGTCATTACTGGAGTTAGATGCATTAAGACACAATTAATAGTGTTATTTCCTGTAGTGATAAATTACCAGAAGTAGCTTGGTTTTGTCTTTATTACAAGTCTGTCCCTTTTTAGTGAAAAATTGTTCTCCTTGTTTGTTTTCCCTGAAATTGTGGGTTGATGATAGGTAGTATTGATAGTATTTAATGATACTGTCAAGTGCTGCTGCTTCACTTAGAAAGAAGACCTGAAGTAATTCATTCTAATGTGCACTATGAAGTTTTATTTGTATTTAGCTGTATCCAGGTTATTCCTAAATATGTCAAAATTTCATTTAAACAAGGAATTATAAATGAGGGGGTGTGTTTACTTCTTCTATTCAGTAAATTTCTTGCAAAGACACAAACATGTGTGTGCCAAGTTGGGCAGCAAAAGCATTACCAGGAAGTAGTTCTAGGCCAGCTTTTCCTGCTTCATTTAAATCAGATTCTTTTGGTCTGCCTTGCTGGGATGCCTTCCCCAAATAGTGCTTACACTTCCTAAGCTGGGGACAGAAATTCTCTTGTTCTCTGTAAGATTTACTGAAATGTTCTGCCTTCAAACAGGATCTCAGCCTAACCCAGAACAGCAAACTAGAGAAGCAAAGCTGATGGGTTGCATTCACAGGTGACTTACTCTGGGTGTGCAGACACTCCTCTTCTCCATGTACAGAGGGAAAAACAGATGTTCCTGCTCAGCTCAGACCCACGGGAGACCTTTCAACCCATGGCCACCATCCAGCAGCAGGGTAATGCCACCAGCCTCGGGAGGATGGCTGTTTCCTTGTGATTGATTTACCAAAAAGGTCAGCCCCAGACATGACACCTGTTTGCACTGTGGTCCAGCGTTCACCCCACAGTTCTGTAAACTGCTGAAATGTTCAGGGAAAAAAAAATATGAGATGAATTGGCTGTTTCAGTGGGCTTCCAAAAATATTCTGAAATACTGTTGCCATTATGGGCACATAGCATTGCTCTGGGTGAGATTCAGGGAGGAGCTCGGGAAGAGATACCAGGAAGGGAGGAAAGAGCTGTCTGAAAGGAGAGCCATGATGGGACAGGATGTACACGGTCACTGTGCTGGAGAATAAATCCTTCAGGAAGAGAGGGATCCAAAGCGAGTTTATAGCCTGAAATGTGTTAGTTAATATTTATAATGTGCATCCACCTTTCTCTGTGTCTTGGCTGTGCACTGGCTCCTGGCTGGTCTTGTGTCAGGTACAAATAGTGATATTAAAGCAGGTGATTAATGTCTGTTTGAGACAATTGGGAGGTTATTTCCAGCTTTGACAGCGCTGCTCTTTGTGCAGCACACGAGCACAGCACATGAGGTACTTTGCTCACAACACAGAGAGGTGTTTTATTGATCTCCTCCCGTTCCACTTCGCTAATTCTGCCAATTTTCAGGCAGGCACAGCACCAGGATAATGGAGTCAGCATCCACTGCAGCTGCCTGGGCAAGCCAGGCCTGGGGAAATCAAAGAAATTGTACAAGTTATGGTGAGGGGAAGAAGAAGGGGGGAAATCCCCACTTCTGAGGTAGTGGGGTTAAAGGGATTTAAAGCTAATTGGAGGCCTGAAAACAGGAGCTGCCATTTAAAAGGGCAAGTGTGAATTGTACTCTGAAATGAAAACCCAGATTTTGATGAGAGTTGTGTGTTCTAAGCCATATAGATATATCTATATATCCTTGGAAGTGCTCATTAAACCAACAGATTTTATGCAGTGCAAAAATGAAGAGAGAATTACTGAGTAGAATGGTGAGAAATAAAGGGATTTTGTCTGTATATATTTTCAACACTTCCATCTACTGGAAAAAATTATTTCTATATAAAAATGTCACTTATTGGTAAATAATGAAAAAACATTAATGCCCAAGCTGGCTGGAAACACAAAAAACTGTGATTAATATCTGATTAATTATTAAGTAACAACTTTAGTAATACATTTTCCCTGTGTAGACACAGTCATAGTTGGTATAACCCATATTAAGATAATTCAGAAAAGCATGTCTGTGTACAAGAAATATATGTATTATCCAAATGGATTCAATTAAACCCATATCAGCAGTCAGTGCCTCAAAAATTAGGAAATCGCTGATATTAGCTGTTCGAGGGCATACTTAATTTATTCCCACTTGGATTCTGGCAATATTAATTTATTCTGTAGCAAATACCCTAAGTGTACAGTAATTTTACACAATGCACAAAAGGGAATGAAACCAATTAAGTGAGCAACAGAATGAAACAAAAGCAACAAGGAACACTTTTCTCAGGAAGTGGCCTCATTCTGGTACCTCATGATCAACTCCTAGATCTTGTATTTCTGTTTTTCTTAACAATCCTGGGAAAAGGCAAAAGGAATATTAATCACATTATTAATTAAATCCAGAGTTTGTACTGTATTGTGAAGCACTAAGATAACACTGCCAAGAGAAATAAATCCATTAAATGGGACTCAATAAAATGAACAATAGTGAAATGAAATGCATTCTAATCCGTGATTTCCCTTATTATCATCACATCATGGAAACCACTTCTGTAAATGTGCCTCACGTGCCTGATGAGCTGACAGCAGAACAGTCTGGGAAGCATTTGTACCCCCTTTTGCAGAAGGTGTGCCAAAGACATGGAGATACAAACTTATCAGCCTTCCTGGAGTACTGGAGGAGGAATTTCTCAATAGCATGCATGTTTTGATAAGAATAAGCCAAATTTACTCTAAAACTTCTGTTCTGATAAAGCCTCTCTTAGAATAATGTAGGATGTTCAACACCCAATTCAATACTTCCAAGATGAAAATATTCCTCTCCTGTAAATGAGATAAAAATAGCAATTAGAAATTTAAGATCTTATTCACGTTAATGAGGAGTAGAACTTGGACATGGATGGTGTGTGCAGATCACAGATTTTCTTTCATGACTGTCAGAACACTTGGCTTTAAGGCAAAACAGGACAAACTTGTCCCTGTTTGCTGAGGCTGACTTGTTGTGCCTTGGTTTTGTTTTCCAAAGGTGCTGCTGCTCCGTGCTGGTTCCCTATGACCCATTCCTCATGGCTGCTGATATCCATGGGTACCAGATGTGGTTTGTGGCCAGGTGGCTGTGCTGTCCCCAGCTTCTGTGCTTTTGGGTTGGAGGGTTACAATTGACAGCAGCCTCTGTCAGGAGCACTGCAAATCCCTTTGGTTTCATGTAACTTTTGTCCATTTTGAGAGAGAACATTGGTCAGGTCTTCCCCCACCAGGCTGCCTTAACTGCATTTTTTTATCAATTGCACAGTTCATGGGTTGTAATGGTTTCCAGACAGGTGCAGAGTTTTTTGGTAGGTGTAATCTGCATTTTTTAATATGTTGTGTAAATACTCAATTTACTATTTAGTTAGTAGTGCTAAAGAAGGAGCTTAAATAAAGGTGCTGTTTTAGTATAATTAGCACAGCTGTTTGTGGCTCTGTTCCAGATACCAATGGTGTTTATTTCATGACAAAGATAAGACAAAATGGAGCTGGGATTAGCTTGAGAATTCCAACCCAAGGAACTGCCTCAACAGCAGTTTCTTGGCAGAAGTCAAGCAGGAAGGAGGAATTCTTAAATAAACAAAGCAGCCCATTGCAGCATCCAAAGGTACTTCTTAGGAACAACAGGCCTTCATGCACCTGTATTTATTTTTTTCCCCTTTCTTTTGCTCTGGGAAAAGAAGATTTAGTTTGTGATTGGAACCCCTGGATTGAGTTTTGAAGCTTAACAGATGAGACTCGTCTGTCCGCAACACTGTGCAGATAAAGGCACCTTTCAGCAGCCCAGTTTCAATAATCAGTGCCTGAGCTTCAGAAACAGCTCATTTTATTTATCAGTGCTTCTGTCCCCATCCACATGTGAGTCAGGAGCTGCTCTGGGTGTAGGCCATAAATGAACTGTTGACATGAACTGGATGTGATGTAAATCAGGGCCCTACAAAGCTCGTCAGTGAGCAGGAATCAATAGGAAGGAAACAGTAAAATTTCAGCAATTTTTTGCTCTGATAAATAAATGGATTACTCTGTGCTCTTCTGGGAAGAAGCACAGCACGGGAGTGGAAACCTGGATCTCTGCTTTTCACCTTACTCTACTGCAACACAGTCACAACACCAGTGACTTACATTTGCCTGACCTTCATCTATAAACACAGCCCTCGTGGTTTTATATCCTTACATCTAATTTCAGTTATGTTCATTGTTTACAGGCATATAAATATATTCTGGAGATACATCCTGTGTATAATGAATAAACAGAAATATTTACAGTTAATAGTTTGGGGATTAGAATAGCTCTGCTTTTTAATCCATATTTCTCTTTCACACTTGTCCAGGTACCTGAATTTTTCACCATTCCAGTCGATGCAACAAGGCCTTGTGTCTTGGAGAAAAGAGCCAATTGTTTCTGTTTGGGAAAGCTGCCAAAGGAGCACAGCTCCTTGCCCCCAAGGCCAGGATGATCACCCCTGTCAGTGACCCAGGGCTCAGACACACTCTGGTACCAGGTACGAGGATGTCACCTCCTGTTGCCACCATCCCTGTGGTTTTCCCCTCTGTGACCCCATCCCAGAGTGCAGGGTGCACCTCTGCTGCAGCTGAACAGCCACACTTGGTGAACACATTTAGCAAGGCTGTGGGCCTGCTGTGACCCTCCAGCCACAGACTGGGATTTAGAAACAATTCTCCAGCAGCACCAGGCTGTGCCTGAGGATCCAGCAGTGCTGAAACCTTTCCTGGCACTGGGAAAAGAGAAAACTTGTTTGCCATGTTCAAGTAACAGCTGAAAGAACCTGCATTTTGTCAAGGCTTATTTTCTTCCTCTGTCGGCCCTTCCCTTTTCTATCTACCTGTTTTGGGTTTTTTCATTTTGAATTAAAGTTCTGATTGTTATGGAGTGTTCTGAAAGGCTCTGGAGAAAATACATGTGTTGATTAAAGTTAAGGAAACTTTTGAAAATAAATGTTTTGCAAGTAGAAGTGGCGTTTTGGTCAGTGTTTAAAGACATGCAGAAAGAAAAAAAAAAGGCAATAAAACAATCCCAAAATACAAAGACATTGTTTTAAGGGCAAGTTTGATGTCTGTAAGAAAATTCTCCAGAATTAGTGATTTCATTTGAAAACAAGGAAAACCAGACCTTCTGTTTAGAATAATTATAAAAAAGGTGGTTGAATATACATTTAAAGAACTGTTCCATAATACTTTGAAGATATTAAGACTTTTAAAAGTCATTTATTGACATTTTTTTTTTCAGGACCTGACCTAAAGTTAATTACAGTCAAAGGTGGAACTGCAGCAGCTGATAAAATATACTAATCTACCAACTTCAGTTAACATGAGTATTGGAAGGAAAGAAGATTTCGGACAGAAAAAAAAGGACTAAATTGCAGCTAAGAAGAAATTTTGGAACTTTGAGGTTCAGAAATGCCTGCATACCAGTACTTTATTATTGCCAGCAACACGGGCACAGCTTAGGGGTGTGAGCCCCTTTTTAAATGCATATTCCCTTCACAGTGGATCTGAAAGCCTGTCAGGAAAATCAACCCTTTTAGCAGCATTTCCATCTGTACTCAGCCTGCAGTGTTGCTGGATCTCTGTGGGACTGAAACGTATCCTGAAATGCTGCCCTTAGAGACATTTTCCTGAGAAACTCATTTTCTGAAACACGGCCTCTAAGTGCATGGAAAACCAGCAAAGCGTCTTTGTCTTCCTATTTCCTGAACTTCAGCTCAATTATAAAAACACTAATTTTTAGAAGTTCTTCCAAAGGAGCTCTTTTTGTGTCACCATGTGTCACTCTGTCAGTCATACGTCAAGCCATGGATTTGAAAACCGACCTGCAGAAGCAGCTACCTTTGTCAGAAATTTAACTTGACAGCTTCTCTGGGGGACTTTCAATTAGGATTTTTTTTTTAAGAAAAAAAAAGAACACTAAAAGTGTCAGTCCAAATGCAGTGAGCAAATGCTGGTATATGGGAGGCCTACACATACTGCCTTCTACTTCAGGATGATCAGGAACATAAATGCCAAGTTTTGGAGAAAAACAAATTTTAAAAACTTGTTTCAGGGACACAGAAAGAGCAGTTTCTGCTGTTTGAGGGGCTGGGTGGCTCTGAGGCCTGATGGGCGTCGCTGAGGGCTCAGCCCAGCCGGCAGAGAGGTGGCTCTGTGACACTGCTCAGAATCCCGTGTTTTCCACTTCAAACTTGGGAGTCTTGATGAAGGAAGTTGAAAAGCCCCAGCACATTTCAGTGCTGCTTGCTGAAAGCTTGGATTCTAAGGCGGTGGGAGCTGCTGTGGCTGGAAAGAGCCGAGCCCTGGGCCCGGCTCGGAGCCGCCTCAGCCTCGAGGGCAAAAGCCCCTCCCGGTGTCCGTGTGAAAACGGGAGCGAGGGGTGGGAGCTGCCGTCCCTGGCCGCTCTGCTCCCGGGCTGCCTCCCTGGAAACCTCATTGCTGTGGATGTGGGGGATCCCAGGATCCTGTGGAAGCCCTGGCTGCCCTTCAGACCGCCCCGAGCCCGTCCGGCCCTGCCTCGGGATCGCCGCCATCACCGCAGCCCCGTCAGCTGCGGTCAGTGTTACAGCCCCGCTCCAGAGCGGGAATTTCCTCGTCAAGCGTGGAGAAAAAATATACGTAATTGAGTTTATAGCTGGAAAAGTGGTAAAACAGCCCTTGAAGAAGTCGTTAAATGTGAATGGACTCAATGATTTCTGCCTGAATCATCAGCAAGCTTTAAAGACACGCAGTGTGTGCGTGAGGGGAAGGCAGGAGCCCCGGCCGAGGACTGTTCCTGAAATCCCACTGAGTTTGTAGATTTTGTGATTTTATTTGTATCTGTCACCGAAACGTGACTGGAAAACTGATAGAAATGCTTTGGATAGACCCAAGGGGTGAAGGTGCTAAGGACAATGATATCCCGCACCAGCGTTCCTCATCCTCTGCCTTCTGCTGGAGCCGGGACTGTGGCACCGTGACCGGGTGTGTGCTGCGTTTTTTAAAGGTACTTTGTTTTTATAGTGTTAATTATAGATGGACAACAGCTGAGAAAGGAAGCAATTGTAAATACGCTCAAACTTCAAAAGTTTATTGGAATTTTTCTGGTCTGTAATAGTTCTGATGGGTTTGTGTGATCTACATGATAACTATTTTTCAGTAAGAGAAAAGCTTTTATGAAAGTGTTTCAATATTATGTCTCCATTTGGTGTGGGAGGGTTTGAGGGAGGCTGAGGGCGATGGTAACTTGCAGCCTTCAGGTGCTCTCAGCAGCTTATCCTTTAAGCGCAAGGTTTTTGTCTAATTCGTGGAATGTGAACTTCAGGTAGCTAGAAAATGTCTTAGGCTTTAATTGCTACATTGTCTCCCATCCCTAAATCTCCACCAAACAGCCAGTGTAAACTACAATTTAAACGAGGCTGACTAAGAAAGAAACAACGTTGCCCTTTCAAAAATATCAAGAGATCTTTTTTCTTCCCCCTAGAATTGATGTTAATGTTTAAACCAAGTGTTTCCAGATAGCACTTATACTTTGAGAAGGGAAGATTTTAAATTAAGCTTTATTGTGTAAATGCTTGCTCTGCCCTTAGTATGTCGCTGTTGTGCACACAGTGGTCCCTGCTGAGAGCCAGTGGTTGGGATCCACCATCTCTCCTGGCAAGGCTGAGAGTCACAGGCTGGAACAACATGGAATCATTATGGAAATGATTGGCATTTAGGGGCTGTTCTGAGAACATGATTAGAAGGTAGAAGAAAGGAGAGGTCATTTTTCCCTAAAGAACTTATACTTGCAGAGTGAAATCTTACCCTTTGGGATTTAAGGTTGTATGCAGTGGGTGTGTATGGTGTGTTAGCACTAGTGCCAGCTAATAGTTGGCAAAAAGAGGTGAGCACGGGTAAGAAGTTGTATTTAAAATTAACTGGAAACCTGCCAAAGAATCCAACCATGAGGGAGGGCTTCGGCAAGGAGGAAAGCACCTGATTCGTGACTCTGCACATCTCTCAGGTAAGAAATTCAATGTTTTTGTGTCCTCAGGAGCACCTTTGTGGGCTTTTTAATACAGTTGAAAGGAAAATAACTAGCAAAAATATTTGGTTTTATTTTCTTTTGCGGCTGCATTTCTTGACTTTGTGTTACATATCTTTGTAAAAGAGATAATTAGAGGCATTCAGTTAAGTGATGCTTTTCTGTTTGTCTGTGAAACTGTGAAAAATGTGGAGCAGCAGAGCTGGGATTCCTGAGTTACAGAATGCCAGTTTCACTTGTTGGTACAGAGAACTTTGTGGCATTTCCTTGGAATGAGGGCAGAGGAGAAGCTGGGCCGCAGCTGTGGGCGTGGGCACAGAGCCCCCAGTGGGGCTGGGGCTGTGCAGGCACCCCCGAGGGATGCTCACAGAGCCCCCAGTGGGTCCGGGCTCCCCACGGGGCTCCCCCACACCCCACGGATGCTCACAGAGCCCCCAGTGGGTCCGGGCTCCCCACGGGGCTCCCCCACACCCCACGGATGCTCACAGAGTGGTGCAGGCACTTGGAAGCATTTCAGCATTTCCATGTTTACTTAGACTCATGCCTAATCAGTTGAGTTGCTGTAAATTTCTCTTGAGGGAATAAATTACTGAAAAACATCCCTTCTCAAATATTGTGTTTAGTGAGGGAAAGCAGCACATCTTAGAAGAACTGCAGTAAGCCAGGAAAAAATGGCACGTTCCCATGTAAAGGATCACAGCCTTTGGTTTCCAACAGCAAAGTGGTTTTATGAGGGGAGAAAGGGAGCAGAGCTCTCGAGTAAGTTTCTGTGCTTTGGTGGTACAGGAGCTGTTCCTTGGCTGGCAGCAGCGGTGGGACACAGGAGAAGGGAACTGTTTGTGGGAGAGCTGAGTTTCTCTCTCACTTCTGTGTGTTGCACTTGGTGGCTGTGTCTGAGTTGCATGAACAGATTTTTTTAAAGCTAAACAAACAAACCAACCTGAGAGTTCTCCATCACCTGGGCTGGGCAGCAGATGGGCAGTCGTTGTTGGAGCCTTCGGTTGCATTTTCCCTGTAATGAGCTTCTAATTGCTTGTCCAGAGCTGGTGCTAATCTATTTACACATATAATTCATTCTAGTTTTAAAATAATCACACAACCTTTTTAGGTTGTTTGTTCTTTTTTTTTAATTTGTGGAACATCAGACTGTCATGCTGGTGAACAGCTGCTGTGTTTATTCATGGACTACATTATGAGTCCATTCTGGATGTGTCCATGGAAGGACATGTGATAGCTAATTGTTTCTCAGGTTAAAGGAAATAATGAATATCAATTGCAGCTACTTCAGCATGGCAGGAGAACGTCAGGAGTACCTCCCAGGCTTATGCTGGCTACCCATCATTTTGATTCTGTTTTGTGAATTAAGAAATGGGACCCCACTGATGTGGCACATGATGTTCAACTTCCTGAAATTGAATTTGGAGAGGGAAGCAGGGCTCACTGGTTTTGTAGGACACCTGGCAGACCGGTGGGAGTGGGTGAAATGTTGGTGTTTGCCATGAGAGAGCCCTGCTGTGCTGAGGGCCCAAAGAAGAGCTGTGCAGGCCTGAGAGTGGTGCCTGGTGCTGGCACAGCCTCAGTGACACCGAGCCATGGGACAGGGCAGCTGCGTGTCCCTGATCCCAGGAGCACAGCCTGGTGTGTGTGTCCCTGATCCCAGGAGCACAGCCTGGTGTGTGTGTCCCTGATCCCAGGAGCACAGCCTGGTGTGTGTGTCCCTGATCCCAGGAGCACAGCCTGGTGTGTGTGTCCCTGATCCCAGGAGCACAGCCTGGTGTGTGTGTCCCTGATCCCAGGAGCACAGCCTGGTGTGTGTGTCCCTGATCCCAGGAGCACAGCCTGGGGGGCTGCTCGGGGCTGGCTCTGAGCTGCCCTTACAGAGCAGCGCTTGTGAGGGACAGAGGGGCAGAGCAGACTCAGTGTGCTGCTGACAGTCCATCTGCACACACACACAGCCCTACAAGGGTGTCATCTAGGTTTAAAATAGCCCAGTCTGTCTCTCTGCATGTTTCCTGTGCTGTTAAATAAGTTTAAAGTGTGATTGATGATCTCCAGATCCAAACCTGGGTTTCTAAACCCTCCAGCTGCATCTGCAGCCCTGTGGTGAGAGCCCCTGTCATCACATGCCAGATCTTTCCAAGGCAGCTCACACATTTCCAGAGCTCTCCTTAGCAGTTAAATGGCTTTGTCACTGTTCTAAGGAATGTCACTCCTTTGGTTAATGACGGCATTGGGGCAGTGTTTCAGCTGGGCTTAGCAGGCAGTGCTAGTATGGTTTTGGATTCTCAGTTTTAAATTTTTTTCCTCTCTTTCTTTTTAATTGAAAGCCTGAGTTGAAGATAGAACATAGAATGTGCAGGTTTTCCATCACTGCTGAGCATTTGAACATTTCTTTGCCTTCCCTGCAGTGGCCTTTTCACATTAAAGGAACACATTAAAGAGGTGTAGAACATTAATGTGAGGTGCCGGTGGAAGCTTGACAACTGTCAGCTTTGCCTGTGTGCATTTACCTCATCCTCTGTGTTATTTATTCATCTGAAACTCTTTTGCAAATGAGGCAGATGAGAGGGAACCTGAGGTAAATGAAGCCTGTTTAGGGCAGTGGAGATGAGAAGGAGCTGGAACAGCAGCAGGAGCAGAGCACCTGGGTGTTGGTGGCTGCTGCCTTACCTGAGGTGTTCCCCTGAAAAACAGGGCTTGAATTATTCAGGAGTTACCAGCATCTCCAGCCCCAAAGCATCTTTATTCTTCTGAATGTCTACTTAATAACTATTTTATAGTTTAAACTCTGAGTCTTCAAATGATGAAAGGTGGCAAAAGGAGAGGACAGTTAAGAAAGTGAGCAAAGAAGCCTCTGTCTAAAGAGAAGGAAAGGTGAATCCAGTCTGTGCATTCAGGCACCAGCCCCACACAGAGAGAACAGAAAATGCAGCCCAGTCCTTGTGCTGTGTCCTGGTACCACGTACCTGGGGACGGATGGTGACAAGGCATTCCTGCAGATCTTTGCAGGCTCAGTTAAACCCCAGAGTGAAACTGTGGGAGTTTCAGATCTGCTCATCCCCTGGATGTTTGAATTGGGTTTCACCTGGCCCAGCTCAAGGCAGGGGAATTGTTTGGGGAGTCTGTGTTCTCCAGCTGCTGCTGGGAGTGGAGCTGGTGCGCTGCCACTGCTGATGGATGTTGCATGAAGGATGGGAGCTGACCTCTGGCTGCAAAGCTTTGTGCTGTACAGGGCTCTCACCTCTGTAATTTGCATTCCCCTTGCTCAGTTTTATCCCTGCTAGGGGTAATAAATGGCCTGGGGAGCCTGGGCAGAGTTGTGTTAATCACAACAATCATAACAGAAACAAAAGGGTTCTGGCTGGAGAAATCAACATTAAGTCCATCAAGCTGGATTTCTTTTTAAATGGTTGGTTAGCTAAGCCAATTAAGAGCTCCTCCACTTATTGTTTTGCTGGTTCATTTATTTGGGCAGCAGGATTTCAGGCACTGTGTCATACAAGCAATGTCAGTTTGATTTGGTCCCATCTTTTCTGTCCCCTCCTACCACATCAGGACCCCGCTGCTCTTCACAGCTCTGCGTTGTCTCAGGAATTCATTTGCAAGCTGGAGATAATCAGCATCTCCTGACTCTCTAGGGCTGGTTTGATTATTGATTGCTGAAATCAGCCTGAATATTGCACAGTCACAAACCCCCCAACATAAATCAGCTCTTTTAATGCTTGGGGGTTTAATGCTGCAGTCAGAGATCTGTGAGACAAGGGAAAGATGTGGATTCCCGTTGTCACTTCAGTTAATACTTGACTTTGTTGTACAGCAGGAAATGCTGGCGCATCTCTTTGAGCTGGGTTATCAGAGACCGCGTTCCTGCCGTGCTGTGCCCTCTCCCAGCGCTGAGGGTGAGGAGGGAGGGTTTGTGTGCAGGGGCTGCTCACAGGGGCAGCCCTGGCTGTCTGCACACGTGAGCAGGAGAGTGCAGGAGCCGAGTCTGGCTGGCAAAGGCTGTTTCTGGGAGCTGGCACTCGTGGGACAGGGCAGCTTTTGAGGGTCTGATCGAGGGAATTATGTGCTGACATTCACTGTGTCCTCCTTGGAGCTCAGCAGCTCACTGGACTGGATGAATTTTGAGTATCTTGTTCAGAAGGGAATTGTTACTGCATTTCAGTTCTAGAGATGCCAGAATTCTTCAGGCAGTTCAATATGGGAAAAATGTATTTTGTCATAAGCTTTATTTGTTTTGCTGTTATCACCAGCTCACATCTCTTTAACTGCTTTTTGCAGTATGGACAGAAATTCAGAAATTCAAAGCGTGCATCACCATTGCTGCTGTCTTGGGATGCATGAAGACTCCTGCTGTCCTTGTAGCACATTTCTGTAACTCACACGTTTTTATGAAATTTCAGATGAGACCTTTTTTCAAAAAGACTTCTGTCTCTGTTATTGTGTAATAAATATATGTGGAGAGCTAAATCTGCTTTTGTTCAGTTGAAGGGTTACTGCATTCAGTGGCCATAATTTAGTTTCTGAATGGCCTGAAGATTTTCTGGCACGGCTCTGAAGAAGCCACTTCAGAGAGCAAAAAGGCTTTTCCTGTCCTCTTGTGCTGTGATGGCACTGATGTGGCTTTGGGTTTGGCATTAGTCCTGTGGTTCTCTTTCTGGTTGGAACTGCCACAGAGGGCTTGAGACTTTCAGAATACCTCAGGTATTGGTTAGTCATTGCAGAGTCTTAGTTTTGTGGGCCTTTTGCTTTCAACACTAAATGTCAATTTTTGTTTTTCTTTTTTTAAAATCTGATGGTATTTTGGTTAGATAGAGAGCTAAAAGGATGGAGGTTTAGAGATTTATGTGTCAGAGTGTAAAGAAATGGGTCAGGCGATGCTCAAGTGGGGCTTGCAGCAGCAGAGCTGGAAGTGGCAGCAGCACGAGCTGAGCAGCCACCATGCCCTGACTGGAGGACTCATTTTTCAGGCCTCCTGATCAGGCTGGTGGAAATGCACCCCCAGAACTGTTTGCTCTGTGGTTTCAGGGGTTATTTGAGTTTGAGATAAGAGCAGTGCAAATCTGTGTAATGTTATCCTGAAGAGCAGATCAGTGCCTGCTGGGAAATTGGCAGACTCCCCTGGTGCTGCAGAACAAATCAAGGCACCACTGTTCGTGTTCTTGCCTTTCCAAGAGTGTCACTCATCCTTCATCAGCAATTCCAGGATGCGAGGGAGATGCCATTGCAGTGATTGCATTGCCTTTGTCATTTGTGTGTGCATTAACCACGTTCATCAGTCAGTTTGCTCACAGGAGCAGCCTGGGGACTTCCCTTTGCAAGGTGCATTCACAGTGAAACCCGAGAGGTTCTGTTTCCTTTTGTTTATTAACTCCTCCCTGCACCGTGTCCTTCTTGTGGCAGTGTGCATTCCCTCCCAAGCCCTGCAGGGCACAGAGGTAAATACTTGAGGACATCACCTGTTTTTCAGCTGCCCACACAGCGTTCATGTATCTTAGCTAAAGCTAGACCCGATTCTGAAACCTCTTCCATGGGGTTTCATGAACATGAAACATGAGCCTAACAATTGCTAATGGCTCCCCTCACTGTGCAGTTTCTGCGCCCTGAAGGTGAGGGGTAGGAAATGCCCTCCCCTGCCCTCTGCCCAAGGTGCTGTGCCCAGGGCAGCTGGGAGATGAAATGCACTGAGGACGCGCTGGGCGCTGTCGGTTCGGGTCAGTGCAGGGCTGAAACTGCAGGAGAGAAAGGAGAGGTGTCCCAGATATTTGATATGTGCCCTCTGTGTACAGTTTCATGTCCTTTGAGCGCTCCAGAAATCAGAACTCAGCAGTTCAGGAAGTTCCAGCTCTCTGCTTGATTTTTATCCCCACTCTCTAGCAAGTGACGACAAACTGAAGTATTATTCCAATAATCATCTTGTTTATTGTTGTTCAGAAAAGGGCTTCTGGCTAAATGTTCGTTACCATTTTTTTCACATCCCAGCCAATACAGATCATGGCTTTATGGGTGCACTTTAAAAATGTCCCATTTAAAACTTTCTGAAGGCTATTCAAAAAGTTCTCAAATTAGTTGGATAACTGTATAAACTCTGTATGCAAAAATGCAAAAATGCAAATCTCCTCTTGTTTTTGTTTTCATTTGAAGGAGAATGGCAAAATGATGAGTTGTGAGGAGTGGCATTTCCCCGTGCTGCCATCTCTTTGTAGTGCCCTGAAAGGCTGCCCTGCCCACATCCATTCCTCTTTTCTCTGGGGCCAGTTCTGCCATTTGCATCCAGGTCAGTCCCGTGCCGAGCCCGTGGATGATGGCAGCGGCGCAGGGCAGATATCGATCACACCAGTGTGACGAGGGCTCTTTGTTCAGCGCGGCCCAGGCTGGCACTGCCCTGCCCTGGGGACCATTAATGCTCACGGGGAGTTCGTGTCCCTCAGCAGCGCTTCAGGCACGGCGTGCTCGGCTCTCGGCGATGGGCTTGGACGGGCAGCACGGCAGCCTGAGGCGTGGGATGTTTATTTCTGTGTGTGCCACCTTTTAAAAAGCATTTTTAATAGCCACCACTTGTTTTGGGGTTTTTATCCATGGCTTAGTGAGGGCTCTTTGAGTTGCCATTCAGCTCAGCAATGTTCCCGAAATGCCTCAGTTCCAATTTCACTCTGTATTCCCATTCACAGGGCTTCCCCTCCCTCCCCTGCCCTGTACTCTCTGGAGATCCTAAACAACCTACACAAATTCCATTTTATTGCCCAGGGAATGGTGTTATTTGAGGATTCAGATTGTTTAGGTGCATCCCAAGTAGGATATTTGGCAAGTGCTGGAACTCTGAAATTGTAGGGAGAGGAAAGGCAGGGCCCTTGCTGCTTCTGTTCCAGACTGAAGCTGAAATTCTGATGGCTTCTGACTTTGCTGACACTTCTCTGGGATTAGATTGGTACGAGCAGCCCAAACTGAAACCCAGTTCCAGGTTAGAGAGACGTGTAGGATCTCTGCTGCTCCGTCTCAAATAAAGGATGTGGTTAAACACTGTGGCACGTGCCTTCATGGCAAATGCAGCAAAACCGCTTTCTGTGGCACCAAGTATAAAACCTGGAGATTGATGTGACAGCTGGGCTGGGCTTTTTAATCAGCTGGGACAACTCAGAACTGTCTTAGTGACAGGGTTATTTTTTTCCTATTTGTGTGTGTGTTTCAAACCAAGTCATGAGTAATGTTACCAAGTCTGTTAGCAACACTTAACTCCCACTTGTTTGCTTTTAAGAGTTTTTGGATTTCAGATTTCTGGGCAGAAAAACTCACTGGGAATCCCAAGTTGCTGCTGATGGTCAGGATTTTGTAATGCCAATTTGCGATGTGTGTGTGGATATCACGTGTAAGGAACTGCTCCTTTGAGATTCCTGCAGGCAGCCCTGCCTGGGCCAGGGCTGGTGTGGAGCAGCCAGCCCTGCTGAAATCAGTGATCCTCACACTGCACAGCTGGTTTTCCGTAGGGAAAGGCCCTTTGTGTTTGCCTGAGGTCCTGGCTCCCTTTCCCCACGGCTGGCAGGGTATTCCAGTGCTGTTCAGTAAATGTTAACTGTCACAAATAATTCATATCAGCACACTGGAGAGCACCTGGGGGAAAGGGAGCTCTGAAATAGAAGGGAATGATTCTGTAACGTGGTAGGGAAAGGCCTCCCCTGGATAATGAGCAATTTCTGTGCAGCATCCGTGGGTCATTGTTCCCTTTAGAAAAGAGAAGGTTCCCGTGTCTTTGAGGTGACTCAGGTGGCCTTTGTGGTTTTTAATACAGCAGGTAAACCTTGTAGGAGAGCTCACTGTTTACTGGGCCCTGTGTCCGGGGGCATTTGGGCAGGCGGTGCTGTTGGATTTCTCTTTAGAGGCGTGGGCACGTGTGGAGTTTGGGAAAGGGAGGAAAAGCAGCGAGAGCTCCTGTGGGTGCATCCCCACTGGAGTCAGTCCCCGCTGCCCGTCCCAGCTCATGCCCAGGAAAATCCCCCGGCTGCTGAATTTCTCTGGAGCAACAGGGACACGGCGCGGTCACTTTTACTCGAGTTCC
This sequence comes from Melozone crissalis, assembly GCF_028551555.1. Taxonomy (NCBI): domain Eukaryota; kingdom Metazoa; phylum Chordata; class Aves; order Passeriformes; family Passerellidae; genus Melozone; species Melozone crissalis. Next base: position 351,674 of record NW_026535858.1, read on the forward strand.
ACGTGGAAATGTTTGTGCCGCCCCTCCGCCTCTGCCTGTGCGGAGAGCAGCAGTTGGAATGCGGGCGGCATCCTTGGCCGTGTGCTCAGCACATCCCAGACCTGGCAGCACGAGAACTGATGGATGGCAGAGCTGCTCACGAGCCAGGGTGCCAAGGGCTGCGCGGAAATCCAGTTAGCAGGATGATATTATTGGGAAATAGGGTTTTAATTGGCAGCTGATTGGTAATTGGGTATTGCACACATTTCATTAGGAAGGCACAGAGGAAGCTTGGTTGTGCACGGACGACAGAAGGCTGAGGCGCTTGGTTCCATGCAGGAGTTTAGGGATGGCAGTGTCCTTGTTTTAATTTGGGAGAATGCAATTAATTAATGTGCTTCAGGTCTCCGTTCCCACCATGGCAACCTCCCCCTTTACATTTTGGTTTCCATCTCTGAGCACAGCTTTTGCTGCCGTGTTTGCCAGTTTGCTTGCAAGACTTTATTGCATTCAGACCTATTTTTTTTTTCTTGGCATACTGAATTTGTTGCTCCAGAGGATTTTTCATTCCAGCTGGGCTCCAGTTATTCTCACATTCCCTCAGGCTCCACTCTGAGTCCTGCTGTGATCCGCATTTGTAGCTTTTCAATGAGTAAACATCAGAGCTCCTCTGGCTCTGTGCTGGCACATCCTCTCCATGGCACTCAGCTCCTGCTGGACCTTGGAAAAAGCTGGATGCTTTGCATTATGTTTTGTATGACATTCAATTATGGAGATCCTCACATTTAAAAAAACATGGAACTGGGAGAAGAGTGATCTGCTATTAATTAGCTGTCTGATGCCCTGGACTCATGTGGATAATAATGGTTCCCTTTGGCTATGGTTTTAGTAATGTATAGGAAAACATGCCATTAGAGATATTAAAAATTCATTTCTGAATTTATACTGGCAGCTTGAAAAGTGCCACTCTTTTAACAGAGCACTTTTAAATAAAAGCTCCAGATTTGAAGTACTTAGTTCCAGCAAACCTGAAGTGAACATCTTTGTGTGAGCACAGACTTTGCACACGAGCCCTGCAATGTCTGCTTAAAGGAGCTTTGAGATCTCTGTTCCTGAACATCCGTGGGGATGGATGAGGTGTCTCAAGATGGAGCTCCCAGGCTGATGGGTCAGGTCCTTTCCCCCTGTTTCTTCCTGGCCCACAAAGCCGTGCCCAGACATTTCTGCACATCCAGGCAAACTTCTTCAGTGGCTTTTTGGAAATGAATGTCAGTGGCACACTGACATCTGCTCCTCCTCTCTCCTTCCTTGTCTCCCTGCACCATCCTCGTGTTCAATCCAGCCCCTGCCTTGCCATAAATGCAGTGCATTGGTGGATTTAGGGCTGTCCTGCATCTTCTGCCTGGCATTGCTTCTCCCAGGGTTTCCCCGCTGGCTGCCAAAATACTCCTGGGAAAGAGAGAGCTGTGATTTTCTGTGTCCCCACACATCACCTTTCTTGTAAAAGCAGCAACATCTACAAGTGTTTTCTTCTTGGAATCACAGTTTAAAGTGAAGAAGTAGAAAAGAGAGCCCACAACCTAATAATGCCTTGGCTTGGGAAGAAATTTGATGGTGTTGCAGGGGACTCTTTCTGAAGAAACAACTGAAGTTCTCTTTATGCTGCAGCAATTTGTATGTACCCCCAGCACCGTGTTTATTTGGTGTCAATATAGGGTCAGCAGGAACCAGCACAGGCAGCTGGAACTAAAGGTCCTCTTGTCCCATTTTACAATATTAGTGTTCAAAATGTAAACTAAAGGCCAGATTCCACCCCAGTAATTTGGCTAAGAGGATAAGGGCTTATTGAATAGTAAAATGCTATCCTCAAAATATTTCTTTGCGTTAGGATTTTCCCAAGTATCTCATTTAGCTTTTGTTAATGGATTAAAGAAAGGGTGTTATAGTTTGGTAACCCTTTGTTAAGTGTACATATTTTCTATGTTAAATGGGTGAACAGGAGTGCAAACCCCTATGGACAAGGGCTGCTGGAGAAATCCTCCAAAACCGATTGTGTCCTAGAGACCCGAGTCATCATTTTGTCCTATTGCAACATCTCTTATTCTTTCGGTTCAGATAAACCTGCAAACAATTTAACCTTTAGAGCTTTAATATTTTTAAAGAGACATTCGTGTCCAGAAGGTGTCTCAAGGTGTTTGTGCCGTCAGACTGGGTTTGATATCCCTATTAAAAATATATATGGCTCACTTGATGGGAAAATCTTCTTCAGAGAGAGGGGTTTTTCTTCAGCTTGAAATCTGAAATATAAAATAGAGTATAATAAAGTGAAGAGGCAAGTCATGATGCAAGGGATAGAAAAGAAAAATGGCTGGGAACACATTCTACTGAAACTGTTTGGATTTAATAGGAAAAGTACAGCTAAATCCTCAGTCAGTGAACCAATTAAAATTAATTATTGCATTGAGGGAGTTGGTGCCAAATCTGAAGAAATAATTCGAAGAAGGAAACTTATTTGAAAACTGCAATCATGGATGTTCTTTTTTTGACCGAGTAAGGAAGAGATGAACAGAGAGGGCTGCGATGGCTTTGGGCCCCGCGTTGTACCCAGGGGCAGAACGGGCTCCGGCACAGGGGAGAGGAACCCGAGCACTCAGGCTTTGCTTTGTGCCTGGCACGGTCAGTGATGGGCTTTGCTTTGTGCCTGGCACGGTCAGTGATGGGCTTTGGTTTGTGCCTGGCACGGTCAGTGATGGGCTTTGGTTTGTGCCTGGCACGGTCAGTGATGGGCTTTGGTTTGTGCCTGGCACGGTCAGTGATGGGCTTTGCTTTGTGCCTGGCACGGTCAGTGATGGGCTTTGGTTTGTGCCGGGCACGGTCAGTGATGGGCTTTGGTTTGTGCCTGGCACGGTCAGTGATGGGCTTTGCTCTGGGCAGGCGCCGGTGGTTTTCCATGCTTCTTGTGGCTGTTCCTTACTGCTCTGGTTTAGGATGGTAGAAGATGTCAGGTAAATTACAGCTTTTGGGTAGGAACACACATGCCTTTTATATTGAGCAGAAAATAGTCCATCTGTTGGAAAAATAATTGTAATTTACATCAACACCCCTGAAAGGTACTTTCTCTACATGACATCTGTTTGTGTGGACTCCTCTGAGTTTGGGAATGTGGAATCATAGCATCATTTAGGTTGGAAAAACCCCTTATGATCACTGGGTCCAGTGGTGAAATTCTGAATGGGCTTGGGGCTGCCCCCAAAGGAACGATTGCCTTGGGTCTGGGCAGCGCCGTGCGCTTGGGACTGTTCAAAGGTGAGCCCAGCCCAGGAGTGATGTGACACATCATCCCGTACAAAGCACGAATCTAACCCTGCAAAGGTTCAGTCTGAAACTGGCACACAGAAAATCCTAACTGGCCACTCGATAGGTGATGCTCCAGCAAACCAGGCATCCATCGGAATTCCCTCCTGTAGCAGAGCGTTCAGGGGCAGTTCGGTCAGAGCCGTGCCCCGGTGCCCAGAGCCCTCAGGCAGAGCTCCGAAAGCGCTGGGTGGGCTCCGTGGAGTCCCTCTGCTGGCGAGGTGACACCACGGTGCTGTGGCAGCGAATGCCCGCGGTGTCAGAGCCCCCGGGGACCGGGCTGCTGTGCCCTGGCCGCAGAGCTGTGCCGGAGCTGCGGGGACACCGGGCAGGGCATTGTCATTGCCCGGTGCCACTGCCCGGCCAGGCCTGGGATGGGACATGGGCAGGGCACGGGAGCTGCGGGGAGCGGGGGAGGGAGGGAGGGAGGGAGGGAGGGAGGGAGGGAGAGAGTGAGGGAGTGAGGGAGTGAGGGAGTGAGGGAGGGAGGGAGTGAGGGAGGGAGGGAGGGAGGGAGGGAGAGAGTGAGGGAGAGAGTGAGGGAGGGAGGGAGTGAGGGAGAGAGTGAGGGAGGGAGGGAGTGAGGGAGGGAGGGAGTGAGGGAGGGAGGGAGTGAGTGAGGGAGTGAGGGAGTGAGGGAGGGAGGGAGTGAGGGAGAGAGTGAGGGAGAGAGTGAGGGAGTGAGGGAGGGAGGGAGTGAGGGAGGGAGGGAGGGAGGGAGGGAGAGAGTGAGGGAGGGAGTGAGGGAGGGAGGGAGTGAGGGAGGGAGGGAGTGAGTGAGGGAGTGAGGGAGTGAGGGAGTGAGGGAGGGAGGGAGTGAGGGAGAGAGTGAGGGAGAGAGTGAGGGAGTGAGGGAGGGAGGGAGGGAGGGAGTGAGGGAGGGAGGGAGGGAGGGAGTGAGGGAGGGAGTGAGGGAGAGAGTGAGGGAGAGAGTGAGGGAGGGAGGGAGGGAGGGAGTGAGGGAGGGAGGGAGTGAGGGAGAGAGTGAGGGAGAGAGTGAGGGAGGGAGGGAGGGAGGGAGTGAGGGAGGGAGGGAGGGCGTGAGGGAGGGAGTGAGTCAGTCAGTCAGTCAGTCTGTCAGTCAGTCTGTCAGTCAGTCAGTCAGTCAGTCAGTCAGTCAGTGAGGGCTCTGCTCTGCTGCTCACAGCCCCGGCAGGGCCCTGTGGAGCAGCAGGGGCTGCTCTGGGACACGGGCACAGGGAAATAGGGCAGGGCACCATCTCAGCAGTGCCGCAGAGTTTCCCTTCAGAGCAGCGAGCTCAGAGAGGCCCCGCAGCCCCGCGGCCGTGCCCGCCGAGCGCAGGGGTGCCGAGGGTGGCAGTGCCAGTCACCCTGCCGGTACCTGGGCAGCACTGACGCTCCAGAGGGAATTCCTGTCCGAGTCAATTCGGTTGATTTGGGTGAGGGAATGAATTCCTCCTCCGAGTCCTCCTCTGTGCGGTCTGGCACAGTTGCCCACGGTCTGTCGTGTTGCTTACAGAAGTGCCAAAAGCCAAAACCTTGAGGAACAGACCTTAATCTGACTCTATAAATAGTTTTAATTAGCCACTCCTTCTTTTTTTTTTTTTTCTTTTTGGGGAAATCCTAATTGACTTTGGTTTTATACAGGCAGAGTTAATCCAAAATCTGTCTCTTCAGGCCACTTTCTGGCCTTGCATAGACCACAGCACACTTTTTTCCCCCTTTAATGTTTCTCCTTGCTGGTAAGGAAATGAAAGGAGTGGGAGATGATGTGAGAGGAGCTCAGTGAGGGGCAATTGCCAAGTTCCTCGCTCTCCCCTTTGAAATAAGGAGGGGAGCATTGCCCGGCAGGCAGACGATGGAATAGCGGGGATGCCTTGTGAGGGAGGCCTGAGGAATTAATGTCTGTAGGAGCCAAGTGAGTGCTGAGGCTGTGACTGCAGAGGCACAACAGACATTGTCCCCACGAAGGGCAGGGGCAGTTTCTCCTGTTTCTGGGGAGTGCCAGCGTGGCTGTCGCTGCTGCTGCCGCTGTAACTCTCAGCCCAGGGCTCAGGCCGTCAGCAGCAATAACTTCTGCCAGGTCACGGGGATTGCTGAAAGTCTCCTTGGCTGCTCACTGATGCTCAGCAGTCTCAGTTCTGGTCAAAATCATTTCAGTGGGAACCAGGAGGCATAAAAATGCTGAGACCGATTTTCACAGAGACACCTCTCCCTGGTGAGTGCAGGGTGCGATCCCAGCAGAGCAGGGGCAGCTCTCCCTGGCTGCGATTTCTCTCAGCACCTGAATGAGCCTCAGTGTTCGGCAGGAAAGGGCCTCCAGTAAACTGCCTCCTTTCTCCTCTTATTGGAGTCCCGGCTGTAGAAAGAACCGAGCAGCGGGGTGAAATCATTGTTTGAAATTACTGACAATGAATGTCAATCGCAGCCTCAGGACTGAGCCACGATCGCTGCGTGTGCCTTCTCCTGAACGCGCTGCAGTCGCTGCTGTGCCCAGAGCGGGGATTTGTGTGCCAGCCTCAGCGGGCTGCAGTGCCGGAGCTCTCTGTAGGCAGGAACGGGCTGCAGTGCCGGAGCTCTCTGTGGGCAGGAACGGGCTGCAGTGCCGGAGCTCTCTGCGGGCAGGAACGGGCTGCAGTGCCGGAGCTCTCTGTAGGCAGGAACGGGCTGCAGTGCCGGAGCTCTCTGTGGGCAGGAACGGGCTGCAGTGCCGGAGCTCTCTGTGGGCAGGAACGGGCTGCAGTGCCGGAGCTCTCTGTGGGCAGGAACGGGCTGGGCTGCCTCGGCCGGATCCGATCTCCATGGGGACTCTGCGCTCCCCGCGTGCGGCACTCCCGGCCCTTGGGACAGGCTCCCGGCTCTGCCCTGGGACTGAGCCGGAGCTCTGGGACACCCAAGGTTGGAGCGGCCCCCTGAGCCTCGGCAATGTGTGCGGGGGTGAGGCTTCCCCGGGCCAGGGGAGGGAATCCCTGCTCGTTCCCAGGCGGGAATTCCGGGCTGGAGCAGCTGGGAGGCGCGGCCGATGGACGGGGACGCGAGCTGAAGGCAAAGAGCTCCGGGGAAAGCGGCGGCTGCCGAGGGAGCCGAGCCAGAGGCAGCCCGGGCAGGGCACAGGATGGGAATCCTGAAAGGTGAGCGTGCCCAGACTGGCAAAGGGCAGAGAGCAAAAGCCCAAGCAAGCAAAAGACAAAAGAAACCGTGGAGATTAAGAGACTCTCGAATTTGCCTTTTATTCGTGAAATAAATACAGCTGGAACAGCATAAATAAAAGCAGCTGGAAGGATCGTGTCAACAGGCGGGGTTTTGCTCACCTCTGCTTTGCTTTGAGTCCACTACAAAAAATCAAGAGTCATCAGGAAGATGGAAATGAGCACACGGGTTGATCCAGGAGCAGTGGAAAGGGGGAATGAGGCACTTTTAGCCCCGCGAATGGCTCTTCCCTTGTGCGCTGAGAGAGCTTCAGCAGCAATTCCTGCTTTGGTGACATTTTACAGCAAGGTGTGTTTTCTACAGGGGAAGACTTGAAAAAGAGCAGCTCCACGTTCGGATCATGTGAGAGCTGCTCGTGAGTGTCACAGCTGCAGCTCCCCAGAAGCTGAACTGTTTATTGCAGGAAGAGGGAGAGGCAATTGGTTTTGCCATTGTCAGCGTGGGAGCAATGTGTGCCCTGCGAACGTCACGAGCAGAGGTGGCAGCAGGCTCTGGTCTGAGAAGCAGAACTGGTTGGAGTTAGGGCACCCTAATGAGATTAGAGTGAGACAAAATCCGAGAGAATAGGAGCAGAGGAGCACGTGGATCCATCCTGGGATTTCTGTAATGGAAAGCTAAATATGCAAAGATCTGGCATCAGGTTTAATTTATGGCTGTCATCTTTCTGCTTCTGAAACCTAGTCAGTGGCACGGTATTGGCCAGAGTTTTAAAAAGAAAATGGCATCAGGTGTTATTAATCTTAGCTATGTGCAATCGCATAAAGAAGGAAAGGAGAACAGCGTTGTTTGTCTTTGTTTTGAAGCCCGCAGACATCGTGGCTGTTTTGCATCACGCACGTTGCTGTCGGTCGGTGTGCGATAGTCTGTAAAATGAATATTAAAGCTTCTGGCCGTCCCTTCGGGACTAAAGTCCCGCTCAAGGAGCACAGACAGAGCAAGTTCTCCCCTCGGGCCCAGCGCTGTCGGCCGGCAGTGCCGGCTCCTCCCGGGCACTCCCGTCCGCCTCCTCCTCCTGGCGGAGCCCGAGCAGAGACCGCGGGGGGCTCAGTGCCGGCGCTGCCCAGCCCCGCCCGCCGGGGCTCCGGTTCCTCTCCCGGAGCTGCCGCTGTCCCCGAGAGAGGCGGGGCGGCTGCCGTGGCACGGGAGCGCGGCCGTCCTTGGGGAGCCGCAGCTGGGAGCTCCCTCGGCCCGAGCTCAGGGCCCGGGCGGGAGCGCCCGGATCGTCACCCGCTGCTGCCGCTCCGGCCCGGGCACCGGGCACCGCTCCGGTTCCCGCGGGCCGAGCGGATCCGGGGCTGCTCCTGCGCCGCGGGAGCGCCGGGAGCCGCGAGCGGCATCGCTCCGTGAGCCGGAGGCGGCACAGCAAATTCGGCTGGGATAACGGGATATGGCACTGCTGGGATAACGCGGTATTGCAGATGGGCTGCGTTCTGTGGCGTCCTGTCAGGGGAGGCTCCCGGCCTTCTGATCCCACCCGTGGTTTTCTGCCAGCCTGAAGCAGTTCCCACAACAGAATCAAACGTGTGAGAGCTCCATTCCCCGCCACCGTCTGTGGCGATGTCCGCAGTCAATTCCACGACCCTGTGAACTGAGACTAATAAATCGGGCATTTTTCTGGTCTCAGAATCGGAGTCTTAAGTCCTGTGGGTTGTTGTTTTTTTTGTGGTGGTGAAGGTGAGGAGGGCTCAGGGACACAGTCTCCGCTGCCGGCACTTGGGCCCAGCCCCATCTGGCCGGGCCCAGGGCTGTGAAGCGGGGACTCGAGCCCTGTGTTTGGGGAGTGCAGAGCGAGGCTGGCCCAGGCCTGAGCACAGAGGCCAAGCGCTGCATTTTGGGCCCGGGGACAGAGCCCGAATCCTGCGTGCGAGCGCTCGGAACGGGAGCCCCGGCCCGGGGCTCTTCCCGGAGCCGGGACACCGGCGGGGCCTCTCCCCGGCGCCGATGGGCGGCGGGTGACGAGCCGGGAGCGCGGCGTTCGGGGGCTCGGGCCGGGCCCCCGCCGCGCTCTCGGGCTCCGGAGGCCCCGGGGCCGTTCCCGGGGAGGTGCCGGGGGCAGGAGGCGGGGCGGGAGCCGCGGTGTCCCCGGGCCTGGGCGGTCCCGGCCGCTGCTCGGGGACCCTGGTGCGGGCAGGCGGGCCGGGGCCCGACGGAGCGGGACGGGAACGCGGGGCCGGCGGTTCTCGCTCCCTGTCCGCCTCTCCCGCCCGCGGCGCCGGGACGCGGAAGGTGACACCGGGACGCGGGGGAGACACCGGGACGGGGCTCTGCGGGCTCAGGAAAGCCAGGCTCCTCCCGTCCCGGTCCCGATACCGACGGGCGACAGGCGGCACCGCCCGGGACCCCCGGCAGACCCAGGCGGCGCTCGGCCCCCGGGCCACGGTCAGGGCCCCGCCGCAGCGCCCCGGGCTCCGAGCGGTCCCCGCGGGAGCGGCCGTCGGGCGGGGCTCGCACGGCGCCGAGCGAGGCTCCCGAGCGAAGGCCCCGGGACCGGCGGGGACAGGGGGGCGGGGCCGGCACAGGTGCGAGGGGCGGGGCCACGGAGCGCGGGCAGGGGGCGCCGCGGCGGGGCCACCGCCACCGTGCCCGGGCCGGGGGGCAGAGCGCCGCTGGGGTGTGCCGGGCCGTGCCGCCTCTGCCCCGCCGGGCGGATGGAAGCGGCACCGGGCCGGGGATCGGATTGGGGCCCGGGATGGCCGCGGGCACGGGGCGCTGCCGGCTGCGGGATCGCGGCCGTTCCCCGGTGCGGGCGCGGAGCCCCCGTGTAGGGCCGGGACCCCGCAGGGCGCCCTCTGGCGGACACGGAGCGCGGTGCGAGCGCGGCGCCCCCGCGTGGCCGGGGACAGCGGTGCGGGGGCGGGGCCAGCACAGGTGTGAGGGGCGGGGCCACAGAGCAGGAGGCCGTGCCAGAGAGCGCGTGCGCAGTTTGGGACAGCGGAGCGCGTGCGCAGTTCGGGACAGCAGAGCGCGTGCGCAGTTTGGGACAGCGGAGCGCGTGCGCAGTTCGGGACAGCAGAGCGCGTGCGCAGTTTGGGACAGTGGAGCGCGTGCGCAGTTCGGGACAGCAGAGCGCGTGCGCAGTTTGGGACAGTGGAGCGCGTGCGCAGTTCGGGACAGCAGAGCGCGTGCGCGGCCGTCACAGGTGTGCAGGGCGGGCCCAGCTCAGGTGTGCGGGGCCCCAGTGCGGCTGCGCGGGGCGGGGCCGAGGTTATTTAGACCCCGGAAATCGCCGCAGCCGCCATTTGCTCACCCAGAGCTCGGTGCGTACGGAGCTCCCTGTGTGGGCTCCGCAGGTAAGGCGCGGAGGTTTAGGCCTCCCCTTCTGCTCCTCTCTCTAGCCCTCCTTCCTTCTCCGCGTATTCCCCTTTCTTTCTGCCCCTTTCCTCTCGCCCTGAAACTCTCCTTTCCTCTCCTCCCAAACCCGACCGCCCCCCACTTCTTCCTGTCCTGTCCCTTCTCCGCTTCTCCCTTCTGTTCCTCCTCTCTCCACCGTTCCTCTTCTCCCCTCTCGGCCTTTCCCTTCCTCTCCCGCTTCCCTCCTCACTCCGACCCCTCTCCATTCCCGTCCTCAGCACCCCCATCTCTCCTGTCTCCCCGTCCTCCTCTCTTCTCCTTCCCTCGCACCGCGGGGCTGGGGCTGCCGGGCAATAATAAAGGCCAGAGGCCCGGAGTCCGGCGCCCCCGGCCCCGCTGGAGCCCCGCTGGTGTCCCCATGCAGTTCCGTGGTTGAACGCAGGGGGCGCCGCCGGGGCTCCGCTTCCCCCATCCCACGGGGGCCCCTCGTTTGGAGGGGGTCCCGGGATGGGGGGTCGGGTTTGAGGACCCCCTTGTTTGGAGGGGGTCCCGGGGTGGGGGGCCCCCTCATTAGGAGGGGGTCCTGAGGGGGGGGTTAGGAAGGGGCCCCCTCATTAGGAGGGGGCCCTTGGGGGAGGGGGGGGGGATTAGGAAGGGCCCCCTCATTAGGAGGGGGTCCTTGGGGGGGTGGGTAGGTAGGTAGGGCCCCCTCCGGAGGAGGGGGTCCCGGGGGGGGCGGGGCGGGCCCCCTCCGGGGGAGGGGGCCCGGGGGAGGGGGGCGGGGCGGAGGGGGGGCATTCCCCCCTCCTGGCCCCGCCCCCCTCCCCCGGGCCCCCTCCTCCGGACGGGGTCCGGGCCCCGCCCCCTCCCGGGGCCCCCTCCTCCGGACGGGGCCCGGGGGGGGGAGGGGGGGGCGGGTGGGGTGGGGGGGGAAGCAGAGGGGGGCACGTCATTCCGCGCCGTGAAACACAAACACAAACACATGTACACGTGTAAAAAAAACAAAAAAAACCCACACACACACACGAATTGCCCTCCCCCTCCGGACCCCCCTCCCCACCCGCCCCCCCTCCCTCCCCCCCAGGGCCCCGTCCGGAGGAGGGGGTCCCCGGGAGGGGGCGGGGCCCGGACCCCGTCCGGAGGAGGGAGCCCGGGGGAGGGGGGCGGGGCCAGGAGGGGGGAATGCCCCCCCTCCTCCCCGCCCCCCTCCCCCGGGCCCCTCCCCCGGAGGGGGCCCGCCCCGCCCCCCCCCGGGACCCCCTCCTCCGGAGGGGGCCCTACCTACCTACCCACCCCCCCCCACAGGACCCCCTCCTAATGAGGGGGCCCTTCCTAACCCCCCCGACCCCCTCCTAACGAGGGGGCCGCTGTAACCCGCACCCCCCGCCCCAGGAACCCCCCCCAGTGTGATGTAGGGACAGCCGGAACCCCGGCGGTGTGGGGCGGTGCTTGAACTGCAATGGGGGGACCCGCGGAGCGGCTCCGGCCCCGTGTGGGGACCCCAGCGAGGGCGGGGGCGCCGGGCTCCGGCCCTCAGGGCTTTATTATTGCCCGGCACCCCGCGCCCCGCGGTGCGAGGGAAGGAGGAGAGCGGGGAATACAGAACGAGAATAGGGGAGCGGGGGAGAGGTCGGGATGTGCAGGGCGGCAGGGGACGGGGCGGAGGGGAAGGCAGGGTGGGGAGGGAGGGGAGAGGATGGAGGAATAGGGTAGGGTTAGGTAGGGATGAGTAGGGTAGGGATGGGTGAGGGAATAGGGAGGTGGGATGGGAGGGAGGGGCGGGGGGCGGCCGTAGGGGGGGAGGGAGGGGAGGGCTAGGGGGGAGAGGGAGGGGGGGGGGGTTTGGGGGGGGGGGGGTGGGTGTGGGGGGTGGGGGAGGGGAGGAAGGGAGGGTGGAAAGGAGAGGTGTAGAGAAACAGGAATACTAAAGAAAAGAAACGCAGAAGAAAAGACAGAGAAACAGAGATATAGAGCCCCGACCGACAGCAACCTACCCCACCGAACGCCGAGGAGCAAATGGCTCCGCCGGCCGCCCCCCCGCGTCTTAAATACCCCAAGGCCCCGCCCCGCGCAGGCGCACTGGGGTCGCTCACACCTGCGCACGCCCCGCCCCTTGCACCTGTGCCGGCCCCGCCCCCGGGCCCCGCCTCCCCCCCGCCCCCCTCCCGCCCATAAAAGCCGCCGGGGCCGCGCCGCTCCCGTTTTCTGCGGGGCATCTCGGCTCGGGATGCGGCGGGAGCGGCGGTCGGAGCGCGGTGCGGAGATCCGGATCCGGGGCTGCTGCTGCTGCTGCGGCGGCGGCTGCTGCGCGGGGACCGAGGCGCTCAGGTAGGACCAGGATCGGGATCTGGGCCCGGGGATTCGGGTCCCGGTCCCGCCGGTATTCCCTGTGGGAGCCGGGCCGAGCCGCTTTTTCCCCGGCGGGCAGGGCACTGGGGTAGTTACCCGGGGTGCCGGGGCCGGAGGATCGAGGGGGGATCGGGGCTGGATCGGGACCGGCATCACCGCGGGCGGGAAGAGCCGCTCCGGGACAGGCGGCGCCGCTCTGGCTGCGGCCGGCGCGGGGCTGGGTCCCGCCGGGCCTCCGGGCACGCTCCGGCTGCGGCGGCAGGGAGCCGGTGCTGTGCCGCTGCCGCGCCCGCCAGGAGAACGACGCTGCCCGGGAGCGGCCGCTGGATCGCAGCGGGAAGGACACGGAGACCGCCCGTACCGGCCCCGAGACCCCATCGGCATCGCCGCTCGCTCAGCGCCGCTGCCCGTCCCGGCCCGGTAACCCCGGGGGGACACCGAGCCCCTCCCCCGGCCCGGTAATCCCGGGGGACACCGAGCCCCTCTCCCGGCCCGGTAACCCCGGGGGGACACCGAGCCCCTTTCCCCAGCCCGGTAACCCCGGGGGGACACCGAGCCCCCTTCCCCAGCCCGGTAACCCCGGGGGGACACCGAGCCCCTCCCCCGGCCCGGTAACCCCGGGGGGACACCGAGCCCCTCCCCCGGCCCGGTATCCCCACGAGCCCCGCGCTCCCCCGCAGCCGCAGCGCCCGCAGCCCCCTCTCCGTGCCCGCGCCCCGGGGGCTGCAGCCCCGGCCGGGAGCCGCCGCTCTGGGACGGCCGCTGGGGCCGAGGCGTTGCTGCTCCCGCTCCCGCTGTGCCTGGGCTGGGACCGGAGCCCAGGGAAACGCTGGGGAAAAACAGTGAAAACTCTTTGCTCTTTATTTGCAGAGCCGCGAGGATCATCGAGGCAAACGCTGAGCAGCGACCGGCCCGGCCGCCCATCGATCACAGACTTTTGGCCTTGCCAGCGCCCTGCTCCAAACACCTGGGCCGATGCCAGGGCTGTTCCAAAGCCCTGCTGGGATGGCAATGACCGCTGCCAGTAAGAGAGCTCCCCTACAAACGCAGCTCCTTCCCTTCTGTGAGTGCTGCTCTGCACACCGGCCCCTGCAATGGCTGCAGGGCAGAACCGGCTGGCACTCAACCTGGCAGCACCGAGCTCTTCCCCATGACCCTGATTGTTCTGCCCTTTCCAGGATTTCCCCAGCAGCTGTGAATGTGCTCCCACCATGTCCCTTTGTTTCCCCAGGAAGAAGCGAACCAGACGAGTGCTGAGGGCTCCTCTGGAGAGCGGCAGGGGGCGTTTCCTGCAGGTGAGTGCTGCCAGCTCAGAGCCACGGTGGCTGCCGAGGCCGGGGCTGTTCCCCTGGCCCAGAGGCGTCGGTGCCTCCTGCTCGCTGCCAGCCGCGCTCCCTGCTGTTCCCTCGGGGTGTCCCGGCTGGCCGGGAGCGCGGGGCAGGAGGAGCCAGAGGCTCCTGAAGGCGGCGGCCCCTCGTGTCTGTGGGATCTGCAGCAGGAGCTGTGCCTGCACCGCGGCTCCCGGGCCAGGGGCTGCTCTGAGCAGGCCCGTGGAAATGCTCCGGCCCACACGGAGCACCCGGAGCCCGGGAGGAGCCCAAGGAGCAGCTGGCATCACCTGGCACCGGAGGCACGGCCCGTCTGCACGGGGGCTGGCACAGCAATGCCCGGTTCAGAGCTCCCACACGGCTGCAGGTACGTCCCAGCCACCCCACATCCCTTCCCTCCTCCCCAGCCTGAGGCCATCGTCCCTCAGCAGCGTTAAAGCCAAGGCAATCTTCCCCCACAGATACTGAACCCCAGGCAGGAGCCCTCAGAGACACCCGAAAATCAGCGGGATGGAGTCTGGAGTGTTCAGGATCCAGCTGCAAGTGCACAAGTGATGGAAAGCTCTCACAGGTGGGTCCCACTGGAGGTGTGCTGAAGACAGGGATGTGCATCCCTTTCCTGAGGGAAAAGAATTTGTAGAGGCCACTGCTGAGGCTCTGAGAGGAGCTGAGCTCCTGCAGGGAGAGATGTCCCCCCTGGGCACAGGGGCTGCCCCAGCACGGGCTGGGAGCACATCTGGCCACTGCCTTCTCCTGCTTTAAACACCACCGGGATGTTCTCCATCCTGGAGCTCAGGGGGTGACACCAGCTCAGTTCCAGGCAGCTCTGTCCAGTGCCCCCAGGGACATCACCGGGGCGAGGGGTATAAATGCCAGTTCTGTGCCACAGAACCCTGTCCTTATCCCTGTGCTGCTGCTGGGCTCCCTTGGAAGCTCTGCTGCTCCTGGCACAGCCGCTGTCCAAGGCAGCAGCCCTGCATGGCAATGCCCAGCTCCATGGGGCACTGGGAGGTCACTGCAGCGGGAATGGAGCAGGGAATTTGGGGCTCTGGGTGTGATTCAGCACAGCCAGCACAGCTGACAGGGAACCCCAAATCTGGGCACCGCACAGAGAACAATCCTTGTCCTGCCCCGTCAGCTCAAACCCCTGGGCTGGGAAGCTTTGGGAATTAAATATACGGAATTACACAAAGCACAGCAAGCGGCATCACCCAGAGGGACAATCCAGGTCCCAGACAATTCCTCCTCCATCCTCTATGGGGGAAAACACCCTGGGCCTGCCAGGAGCTCTGGCTCTGCTTTTCCTCCAGCTCCTGAGCAGTGTCAGGGCCACCACGAGGGCTTTAAAACCCAAATAAACCCCACATCCCACACAGTGAATAACCCAAATAAAGAAATGCATTCTTGTCATCAAAGCTCAGAGCTGTGTTAGGAGTTGTGACAACAAGCTAATGGGATTCCCAGGAATCTCATTCATGCTCCTGGTTTCATTTTCATGTGGTTTTAATCCCTCAGTGGGCAGCCTGTACAACTTCTCCTGGCATTCAGAGGTTGAGCAGGGCTGGCTTTGGATTGACCTTCACCTCTGGCCCCAGGCTGTGCAAACACACCTTGTGCCAGGGTGGGTGAGCTCCTCGCCTCAGCTTTTCCCTCCTAAACGTGCCCTTACTCATCTCTGTGCAGATGAACTCACACTTTGCCCCAAACCATCCGCTCCTCACCTCCATGTGGCCTCCGAGTGTCCCTTCTGCTCCTCACAGGTGCCCTGGTGACCCCGCGTTGGTCCCTTTGCCCTTCCCCAGCCCGAGGCCGCTCCTCTGCTCGCTCTCTCCAGCCCCATCCCACAGGGATCCTCTTGTCCCCTCCCTGCTGGCTGCTGCCGAGGAAGGAGCGCACAGTGAGTCCCAGTGCTGTCCCCTCAGCCCTGGAGAGGCCTGGCTGCGGCCCTCGGATTTCCCAGGGGAATTGTCTGCTGCTCTCCCCTCAATGACCTCAGCAATTCCCTCACAAATGCCACCTCACTGCCCCTGACATCCCCTCCCATTCCATTTTCCCACACAAACAGTTCTTGTATCCCCTCTAGATTGCACCAGGATTTCAGCTGCATGCATGGCATCATCTGTGCCCACTGCTCCTTACTCACCCAACCAAAATCAAGAGCAAATGCTGGTTGGGCTTTAATAAGAACTTGAAATAACTTTAAAGCAAAACAAATCACCTTTTTCTCCTGTGGTTTTTTTTTCCTTCAGATGCTGGGCTTACCTCTGAGGATGTGTGCTGAGCTCTCAGTGGAGGCACTGTCAGGCTGAAGGGCTGTGAGTCTGTGTTCTTTCCCTGGCACCAGCAGTGCCCCAGTCCCTGTTCCCAGGCTGTGCCCAGGCTGTGGCAGCACGGGCAGACTCAGCTCTCAGCACTCCCTGCTCCAAACACAGCTCTGGCCTCCACTGCCATCTGTCTCTGCTGGGAGCCTTTCTCCTGGAGAAACCAAAGAACGGCTCGTGGTGGCACTTTGGAGACTCGATCTGCACAAAGGGAGGTGAGGGATGGAATGCTGCTCCAGGAGCCCCTGGGATCTGCAGGGCTGCTCAGGGAAGGGACAGTCACTCCCTGCAGTGCCCCAGCCCCCCTGCAGCACCAGCACAGGCTGCCAGCTGGGCTCTGCCAGCCCCTCTCTGCCACCCTCCCTGTGCAATCCAGCCCCGGGCCTGAGCCCAGAGCCCTGGCTGGCAGCCCAGGGACACAGGGACACTGCCAGGGATGAGGCACATTGCCAGCACACGCTGCCAGCAGGGCACACGGGCCCCCCTGGAGCTCCTGTGGGGCTGGCAGGAGGGCACAGCCCCGGGGCTGGCGGTGCCAGTGACGGCAGCACAGTGCCACGGTCTGGTGGCACGGCAGGGACACCAAGGGCAGCAGTGCCCAGGGAGGGGCACGATGGATTCTGCTCCCTGTGCTGCCCCGTGCCAGCAGGAAAGCTCCAGGGGATGGAAACTCCTCCCCTTGCCCCAGCCCCAGATCAGCCCTGCTCAGTCTCACCCCCGGCTCTCACCTCCGGCTGCTCTGGGGCTGCTGCCACATCCCTGCCAAGGTGCCAAAGCCACCTGGGACAGGGCTCCCTCCCCCTGTGCCTCAGGGCATGGCAGGGACCAGGGTGCTCCGGCAAGGACAGCCTGGAACAAAGGTGGGAGGAGTCTGGTGATTTGCCTGCCCTGAAAGAGAGGAGGAAAAGAAAATTAAGTCCACTGAGGAAATCAAAGGATCCCAGCTCTCACACGGTCACAGACATCTTTCCATTAAAATCCTTTCTTTAGCATTTTCCCTTCTGGGAAGCTGAGGCCCCAGAAAAAGAATGCAAACAATGGTTCTCTGCTGCTGAGGAAGGCAACAGGTGCAGCTGTGATTGGCTGTAGGATGTGTATAATTAATGTATAATTAATGGCCAATCACGCACTGAGCTCCTCTGTTATTCATTCTTTTCTATTCTCAGCTTAGCCAGCCTTCTGAGAACTTTCCTTCTATTTCTTTTCAGTACAGTTACAATGTAGTATATGTATCATAAACTAATAAATCAAGCCTTCTGAACACGGATCAACATTCTCGCCTCTCTTCACCTGCAAACCCCTGTGCCCACTGTCACACTCCCACTGCTGCCCTGATTGCTCCCTGTGGGTTTTACCCATGGCAGGTGACACCAATGCAAACAGAAACCTGTCCTTTCCCAGCATTTTCATTCCTGACTATTGCAGACATTAAAAGGAAGCTCATTTTCCATACCGCATTCTTTGCCCAATTTCACAGAACCATTTCTATCCCAGCCCCCACGTGTCAGCCATTCCCTCCTTTGCCACTGGACTTGGCACAAAGGCAGGGACACCTGGGATGCTGCATCACAAAAATCCCACAGAGAATCCCCTCAAAACCTCACAGAGAAAGGGTTTTTGCTTCTGGGACACAAGAAAGGCCTTTGACCATTTGCATCCACGTGGAAAGCCCCCATGAGCACTTGGTTTTAGAGATGTTGCACTTGGAGTTACAGACATGGAACTGCTCTGGGATTTGGCATTTCCTGCACCCACACGAACACATAAAGGAATGAAGGGCAGAGTCCCAAAGTTTGGTTATTCCAGTGCTGCTTTGGTAGTGCCACTTGGCACACCAAAATCCACAGCAACACTTAAAAAATGAAAAGCAACTTTCACCCCACATCCCCCTTCCTTTTGATTTTGCAGTTCTGGGCTCCCCTTAGGAACAGGTTACAGAGGAGAAGAGCCCAGGAGCTGCTGCCAGCCAGGGCACCAAGCAGCTGTGTCCCACAGACGGCCCTCACAGCTGATGCTGTTCCAGGACAGCTCCAGCCCAGCCCTGCCACGGCCACCTGCAGCGCTCGGTGCCAGCCCCAGGGCAGAGCCCGTCCCTGTGCTGTGCCAGACTCGGTCCCTCTCCCTGGGACGGCCCTGCCCTGGCCAGAGCTGGCTGCAGTCCCTGCCAGCTGCGCTGCCCGGGCTGCGGGGCACAGCGTGTGCCCTCTGGGAGAGCTCCACGGGCACCCCCGGTGCCCACAGCGCTGCCGGCAGCCCCTGGCACGGGGCACGGGGCCTGCCCGCGGCTCCCGCCCTGGCACCGAGGGTGGCACGGCGCAGAGGCCACGGCAGCCGCGCCAACGCCGCGCGATGGCACCGACGGCACCGAGAGCCCGGCCCGGAGCCGCTCCTGCCGGCACAGAGCCCCAGGCGCTGCCAGGGAGCCCCGCAGCCGTGACAGGGACACGGCCACAGCAGCGCCCGGCACACACAGAGCCGTCCCCGGCCGCTCCACCGGCCCAGCTCTGTGCTCAGCTCGGGTGTCCCTGCTCCGGGCAGGAGCGGCCACACAGCCCCGGGGCTGGGCACACCCTGCCCTGCAGCAGGGAACACGGGCTCAGGGAGCTCGGGGACACTGCTGTCCCCAGAGGGGTGTGACACACACCCAGAGTGTGCATCTCTAACAAGCACAGCCCGTACCTGCCCCTGCAACAGACTCGCCTGCGTTATTTCCTCAAAGTCTCTGCTTTGGAATATTTTGCCATTCCCAGTGTTTGAACAAGACTGACCGTGAGCTCTGCACCCTGGCCATGCCCCAGCCCTGAGGAAGAGCCGGACACGCTCACACCCGCCCAGTGTGAGGGAGCTGCTGCAGCATTTCAGCATTTCCAACCCGCCCTGCCCCGAGGGTGCCGGCCCAGCAGCGGGTACGGGGCAGCAGCAGAGCAGCAGCAGCAGCCGCTGCAGCCCCGGCACTGCCAGCACTCGGCTGCCCCATCCCCGCTGCCCAGCACTCCCAGCTCTGTGCCCAGGGCTCCCAGCAGGAACCCGGGGCCCTTCCCAGGTGCCATCCCCACAGAGCCACCGCTCTCCCCTCTGCCCGCCCTCCTGCCCAGCCCTCACCCCTTGGATCGCCACCGCCCCCCCAGGACACAGAGGAGCCTCTCGGTGCCAGCCGGGACCCGAACCGTTCCGGTGCCTCGGGAAATAAACACAAACAAACTCGTCCCCATAGGGTAACAAAATGTCTCGGTGCCCGGCTCCTGTTTCCTAAGGCAAAACACACGGAGCGGGGGAAATGGCAAATCCCAAACCCAACAAAGCCTGGTTTGTCATGGGCTTCCATCAGGACTGCTCAGGGTTCCCAGTGCCCCTCGGCTGCAGCCACAGGAGCAGCTTCTCTCTGGGACCCCGGGGGGCACAGGGACCCCCATCCCGGAGCTTCCCGGGACACAGAGCCCAGCCCGGCCTGAATGAAACACAACCAATGCAGTCATTGCCTCTACCACTCGTGTGTGAGCTGTGGCACAGCATCACTGACCACAACCACCCTGAGAGAGCACAATCTGTGACTACTGCTCTCGATAAAGTACAATCTGTCAGCTCATGTACGCACTGCAGAGCTTTTATAAACAGCAGGGTAACAGATGCTATCTTAGACTGTAGCATAACAGAGACCGTGAAATGGTAAAATGCTTTTACATGTAAGGAACTCAGACAATGGTGTAAGATAATTAGGTGATTTGCCACATCTGGGGACAATCTTATCTGAAACACAAGATAACAGAAACAGAAACAAGAGCACCGAAAAAAAAGAAAAAATGATTGACTCTCGTTATCAAATAACGAGGGAGTGAAAATAAAACAGGATGGCACCACAGGAAGAAATAAAGTATATTGGCTAAATCCACAAGATGGCACGGAGGTTAAAACCAAGCAAAAGAACATCTCAACTCCAAGGACTGTTTGAACACGTATAAACTCCAATGAACACGCACACACCGCTGCAATGGAACAGAATACCGAGAACACGGTTTAAGGTGACCGGCTGCTCCTGGCAAACAGCCCAGCACCCCAGCGCTGCCCTTCATCCCTTAAAAAACGTGTCAAAGTTCTCAGGAGTGAACTTTGTTTCCCACACAACAAAGCGCTGTCCCCGCAGCCGGGACGAGCCCCAGCTTCATTCCACGGAACGCGACCCCAGAGAGCCGCAGGGCCCGGGACAGCCCCGTCCCACCCACAGCGGGTCCCCCGCAGCAGCAGCAGCAGCGCCCGAAGCAGCCCCGGCCCGCTGTGGGCGCCCCGGCCCCCTGTGGGTGCCCCCGGCCCCGCTCCCCCCGCTCACCTGAGGGCACCGCCCGCCGCCTCCCGCCGCCGCTGCCGAGCCGAGAGCATCGGCCCCGCTCCTGCCT
The DNA here is from genome assembly GCF_028551555.1 of Melozone crissalis. Taxonomy (NCBI): domain Eukaryota; kingdom Metazoa; phylum Chordata; class Aves; order Passeriformes; family Passerellidae; genus Melozone; species Melozone crissalis. The sequence goes on from NW_026535858.1 coordinate 371,858, forward strand.
CCGAGGCCGCGTTCTGCGCTGCAGGGCGCGCTCCGGGGAACGCGGGCCCGGGCAGGGACACGGTGGCCCGGGCTGAGGCGGCTGTGCCGGCGCTCTGTCCCCTCACGGGGCTCAGGCCGGGCAGCGGCGCCCCGCCACCGGCCGCCATTGCACCGCGGAGCAGAGTCAGGGACGGCCGAAGAGCCGAGCGCGGCCGAGTGGAGCCGACAACAGCCGAGTGCGGCCGAGTGGAGCCGACAACAGCCGAGTGAGGCCGGACGACAGCCGAGTGCGGCCGACAACAGCCGAGCGTACCCGAAGGGCCGACGCTGGCCGGGATTTGCCGAAGCGATCCGAGTTTACTGAGGTGTAAGGAACGGAACGGGACAGAACCGCGTTCAGCCGAACCGAACTAGATAAGCAAAACCGAACTAGATAAGCCGAACCAACCTGAACATTACGGGGTCGTTGACTCAGCCATCTCTCAGTGCGGGCAGGCACCCTCAGCTCCGAGGAGCTGCGCAGAGCGAGCGCTTGGTCCCTTGGGAAGCACGGAGTGATCAGCCCCAGTGACAGCAAAGTACAGACAAATGCCACGCTCAGCCCTGAGGATTCAGGAGGATTCAGAGCCAGTGGCCTAGAACCTGCCACAATTACATCTACAATTGCAATGTAATTATGGTGTGACAGTGCAAGGCTGCAGTTCAGAGAGCCCAGCCATTCCACTGGGGCTGGGGACATTACTGAGGGGGTTTTGTGTCGGTCTGATGGGTCTGAGCAGCATCAAGAACTAAAAGGAAATTTTACAGAAATGTTTTGAGACTGATTGCCCCAAAAACTTGGGCTGCTTCTAGGGGGACAAAAGAGTGAAAAAGATTTCTGTTGAATTCCTGTCAGAAAGTTCAGACCCACTGGTTCAGCTATGGAAGGGATGGGTACGATGCACCACAGAAAGAGACAAAACCAGAAAGGTAAAAAGATCTATCTCCCATCCTTCCCCAAACACGCTGCAAGGAAAAAGTTTCCCACAATGAAATAACCAAGAACTGGCTCCTACCTCTGGGGTTCGGCCCTACATTCTGTCCCAGTGCTGAGCGGGATGAGCGGCAGGGCTGTGCAGCCCTCATCAGGGGAGACGCGCCCTTAAAAGCTGCCACACATCAGGGGGCACCAGGCACGTCTGCAGGAGCAAGGAGTGGCACAGAGCTGCTCTGGAAAAGGAATCCCCCTGAGCACAGCAGACAGGAGCTGCCTGAGCAGCCCTGCCGTGCCCGGGCTCCCGCCTCTGCGGGCACATCCACGGCCTCGTGCTGCGGAGCACTTGGATGGGTGCCACTGCACACACGGCCTGAATGGAGTCATGGGCTTATCCAGGTGTGGGACTGCACCTACGTCCCTGGAATAAAAGCACTGGCACATAAACTCTGTTTTGTAGGAGGGTAACTACATACTGAAGTCATACAAACACGTAAAACTTACACTGTTCACAGAAAAAAAAGGAAGCACTGCCATTACTGTCAATAATACAGAACATGAGAATATGCACCTCACCTGTCAACATCTAAAGGTCAGAGCATTTCCATCCTGGAAATGCTTCCCAGATGGATCCTCTGAAAATTTATAGAAGCATGCTGAAGCAAAACACAAGCTGAACATATTTGGGGTGAGAGGACCAAAGAAGGAACTAAGACAATTATTGCGGCTGAGCCTCATCCAGCGTCAGTTCTGGGTCTCAGGCGGATCTGGAGGAGCCCCATTTCTGCTGCAATCCTCTTTCTGCACGGCCTGGCGTGGTGTTCTGTGGCTGCCTGCAAACTCTGCTCCCTCTGGGCTCTGACTGAAACACTGCACAGCGTGCAGGGCAGCAGAGACTCATCCCGAGGCTCCTGAGTTATCCCTGCTCTGCTGGAAGCTGCCACTCCTCTGACAGCCAGCTCCTACCTGCTCTGTGCTCACAGCTTTTCAGTTTCCCATCCTAGGGACACAGAGCACAGCAATACTCTTTTCTTTCTCCTGGCTTGTGCTCTTTGTTGATTTGTGAAAACATCTCTCGGGATAGGTGATAACTTCTGGCTTTGTACTGCAGGCACGGTTTTTCTCCTGGTATCAGCTCCTTCAAAGCCTGAAAGGTTACCTTGTTTTCCCTCACTTGCTAACTTCATGGAGGTCGCCTTCCTGCTGCTCAATTAGATTGCATTTTTGCCACGTTGGATAGACAGGAATAGAAAGGAAAGAAAGCAGAAAGAGCCCCCAAACCTGCCACTATTTCCCATTTTTGGAACTTCATGTTGCAACAAAATCAATTCCCGTAACTCCATCGTGGCAACCCCAAAACCCTGAGGTTCATCTTAGCTCCACTGAATGAGAATTAGAAACAGGGAGTTTAATTTTAATGCAATTTTAGGATTGAGACACAGGCTGAATTTCCATGAATCTGATTGTTTTCATGTTTGCTGCTGCCCAGAGCCCAGCCCACATCCCTGGCGCTGCAGTGACGCCCTGGAGCTGGATCTGCTGGGGCAGCTCTTCTGGAACTGTGCCAAAGGGGGGGCTTGCAGAGCTCTGGGTTGTACTTCCATGAGTGCAGAAAGAAAGGAGGGTTTTACAGACCAGGGCACTGGGGAACAGTGCTGGGAGCAAACAGCCATTAATGCGATCCATCCTTTATCACCCAGGAAGAATTTGTACAGCAGACACTAACCTAACTCATGTTTCACTGCTGTTTTCCTTTTCCACAAGGAGTGAGGCAAATCTAAATCTGGTTTGGCTGCCAGGTGTGAAGAGAAGCTCTGAAGTGCTGGGTTTGTGCACGGGTTTGCTCACAGACTGCAGGCTGTGCACTGGCTCTGAGCTCACCTCAGGTTCTGCTCACTGGCTCCTTACAAACAGCCCAGCTTCCCCAAGTGCCGCTGCAGCAGCCAGAATGCCTCAGTCCGTCAGTGAACCCAAGCTGAGAAATAAATATCCGTACTCACGATTGCAGAAGGGGCTTGGGGCGTTTTCTGATTGTCTGAGGAACTCAGAAACTCTTGGTAACTCTCCCATTCCTGGCAGGGATCTCAGAAATGAGGAATGGCTCTTCACAAGTCACTGACAGGTGCAAGGCTTTCCTTTGGCAGGTCTCTGAAATAAAGCACAAGTCAGGTTTGGTGGGAAGCAGTTACTGTGATTTACAAAGCAATATTTAACATTAAAGCAGAACATGAAACTCCTTGTGTTTGTTGAGCTGTCAGATGGAAAAATTCTGACTCTACTGAGCTGAGCTCTACTGAAACAGAAGATTTTGACCATTTTGTAACACTTTCGATGCTTCTAAAGGAGAACAGATCTTGAAACGACAACTTAGATGTTCTACATCTAATATTCAGGAACATTTTTATATAAAAGCATGTAACAATCAAAGATCCCTCAGTAACTACTGAAAGGATCTGGCATTTTTTGTTAATTCTCCAGTTAAAAAAAAAAATCTCAACTCAAGCAGTCACGAATTCTCTGCAGAAGGAATGTTTTCTGGTGTCTGTCAATAGCACTTCAGTGCACAACAGTGCTTAAGAGTTTCCAGTAGTCTGGGAACACGGCAATCTTTTTCCTCAGATATTAGGATAAATACATACTGAAGTATTTATAGGTGTGTATATATGTGTGTGTGTGTGTGTGTGCTGCTGTGCCAGATTTCACAGGCATTCAGCAGCCAGCCACAGCACATTTTGTGACCCCACACCTCCACTCAAAGCGGGAAATCTCATTTGACCTCACTCCTGTCTAACACAGTTATATCCCAACGGTGTCAAAATGGGAGGGAAAACCTGGATAAGCAGGAAAGGAAAACAAACAAAGACATTCTTTGCAATAGCCCTGTAGGATAAGGGCAGCAGTTCAGCTGCCTGATAATTGCCTTGCCATGGAAGGCGTTGTGAGTGAGGGATTGGTTTGGGCTGTGTCTCACCTGGAGCTCCGTGGATGATCTGTAATTCAGAACAAAACCTCCCAGACTGGAAAGGTGATTCCAGTGACCTGTGCTGGTGAGAGGACGGTTTAACATCAGCATCCAATTCCCTGCCACAGACCAGGAGGACACATCACCCCAGGCCCAAAACTGAAAATCTCCACTGGCAGCAAAAGGGTTCTGTGCTATAAAAAAATTCCCTTGTCAAATGGCTCCTGCTGAAAGGAAGCCAGGAAAATTCAATGCAGTGTAAACAGAACACGGACTGGGAGTCCCCCACTGCGAGTTCGGTTTACCTGGATGGGTTCCAGGGAAAAATAACAGCACACAAGCCAGTGTATGGATACACCAGCCTGCTGCACTTGGCACATCTTGTGTGGAGTAATTAAAAACCAGCCCCTGGTACATTATGCAGCAGGAGTTTTGTACCGCAGGAATTAAAGTGCAGTTTCACACACTTTTATAATCCTTGCTTTCCCAGTAGCTACAATCTGACAGCACTAAGTCCCATGAAGATGAGGAGAATTTGAGTCCTTGTTTTGTTTCCAAGATGGGCCTCCTGTGCACAGAGTTGTTGGGAACCGGGCTGCTACTCCTTGGTAGTGAGCTGATGTTAGCAGAGCAAACAAAAATATCCAGCAGAAATAACTTTCCACGTCTGTTTTCAGCACCTGCCACCCGGGGATGCCCAACCTCGGTGGCTCCTTGTGCACCAAGCGTCTCCTCCCCTCCTCCCTCCCTGTGACAGCAATGCAGCTGCACTGACTCTGTGACCTCTGAGCTGCACAGAGAGCAGTGAGGGAGGAGCCATTCCCTGGGAGTGCAGTTCCAGCTGAAGCGCGGGCTCCTGTCCAGCCACTCACCCCCCTGAGCTCCATGAGAGTCACAGAGACTCCAGGGGGAAATCCAGGTGGGATCCCACCCATCTGGGACTGTGCTGCACTCCTGAGAGGAGACAGAGCAAACCTGAAGCCCTGCCAGCCTGGGAAAAGCATTCCCATCGTGGCATCATCTTCTAGATATGATAAATCATAGCCTATCTTTTTGCAAATTGACCTGTGAGTTCCTGGCAGCAAATCAATAGGACACACATGAACAATAACAAGGCAATGACAACACTGTGCATTATCCCAGGCCCCAGATGGAAGCCTGGGGAACGATCAATATGATAAAGATTCAGCACTGCTGCTCTCTTACAAAGGAATGCCAAAGTCACAGACTCGTTTCAGAAGGCAGCTGTGCAACACACCAAACCCACCTGCCACGAGATGCAAAGAAAACCCCAAATATAAAACACTTCCTCGTTGGTTTGTCTGTTTCCTCTCCCCCAGACTTCCATTCATTTGAACTGGAATTCAGGGGAGCAATTTTTTGTCCTTGTTTGGAGGAAAAGCAAGGAAGGGAGGCAATTATCCATTTATCCTTAGCCCAAAAGCTCAAAGACACAAACTCACTTGCCCACCACGGCAATGTGAAAGGGGGAGTTTTTCCCCCAGCACCTCCGTGCACTTTGTTTGTCTCTGATTTTAATGCCAGTCTGAACTGCCAGGGGGCACAGCCCAGAGACAGCCATGCTCAGGGGCACGGCCCAGGCGTGGCACCTCCCTGCAGGCTGGCAGGGAATCATTTCCAGTGCCAGCTGCGGGGCTGGCTGGGGCACAGGGCAACAGAGCCAGCCCTGAGGCCAAGGACTGACTGAGCACTGATCCCCAGGGGTGTTTGCTTCTCCCTGTCAGTCTGCAACCTGCTCTGTGCACAGGCAGCACAGCACAGACTGCCCAAGGGCAGACAGTTCAAGGAGAGGGGATGAAGGCAGAACTGAGGGAGAAGAGGCAAACCCATGAGGGCAGCAGCTCTGCAAACAGCCCTGCCCATCCAGCCTGTGCTCCTGCCACAACAAGCTCCCTCGGGCACTGCTCTCAGGATCTACCCAATGCCACCTTACTGGGCAAGGTTTCACAAATGAGAGCCTGAAAAGATGATGCCAACTTGTGCCAGAATTCCCAGAACTATGTAAAATAACGTCCTCAACCAATGCAAGGTGGCACATGGCAGCTACCCTTCCATCTCACTTAGATTTTCATTCTGGATTACCAAGGGCAGGGTGAAAATAAAATGCCTTTCCTGAAAGGCAGCCAAAAGCCAAGGTTTCCAAATTCCAGTTTATGTTCAGAGCTTTATCACAATTTCACATGAGTAACAATTTCATACAAATAAGTTCTTTGCACATAAATTTCCATAACTGCCTCAGGGTGCATTTAAAGTCATTTATCTCCACATGGGTGCACTGTTTTAAGAACTTTAAGACTCAACTCAAGATGAATCCACAGTCTGTGGTTACAAGCACAGAGCAGAGAGACTCACGCAGCTTCAGCCCCAAGACAGGCAGCACCCATGGGGAGCCAGGGGACAGTCCCCTCCTGATCCCATGACACCACGAGCACTGAAGTGACTGTGCCCTTCCAAGTGAAGGGTGCCAGTCCCCAGCTCTGTGGCACATCGGCCAAGGGAGGTGTTGGAAAGTGCTGCTGCAAGGCTCTCTCTGTAAGGGTGCGGTCCCACCTTAATTCTGGGCACTTTGCAGCAAACTCTGCCTGCAGGGAGTTTTTTATCCTTTACAGTGTCCGTACCTCTGACTTTTAAACAGCGTTTGTTGCAAATCAGAACCGCCTCAAAGCTGAAAAATCTCACTTTGGGAATTATCTAAAAAAACAATCAAAATTCTTTAGGGAAACCAGATGAAGTTTGTCAGACAGCTGCAGTTCCCAGCTGTTTGCAGCATTTAGGGAAAGAAACTCGGAGGTGTTTTTCCCAGGTGTGCCCAAGTGATTTCTGCATTATTCAGTCCTTCTGCTCTCCCTTGGCAGCTGTCACTGCCCAGCCTGAAGGGATGAGTCTGAGGGGATGCTCCTTCTGAGCCCACAGTCCCTTTTCCACGCCCATGGCACTGCAGGAATGCACTGAGACACGCAGGGAGCAGCAGCAGCAGCAGCTGTTCCCACACCCTGCTGGGCAGCAATGCCCCCCAGCAGTGCCAGCAGCAGCCCCTGCTGCCCCTCAGTGTCCCCTCCCGCAGGGAAATCTGCCCCAGTGCCTCTGGGAGAAGGCCTGGCTGGGAGCAATCTGCTGGCACCTCCCCAGTGGTACTGACCTGGCTTCCATTTCAAACACCCAGGAAAAGATATCCTACAAACACCCTTTCCTACAGCCAGGGCTGCTCATTACCTTGAATGCTCAATCAGAGCCATATATATTGTCAAAGACCAAAACCCAACTCTCTTCCTCTGCCATAAAGCTAAACAGAATCCTGCTCTCTGTTTCCATGTAGGCTGGTAAATCACACAAAGTATTTTTTTACTGTTTCTTTGCTGCTGTCCCTTGTTTTGAATGGCTCATGGGCCCTAGGAGCAGCCTCAGCTCAATGACATAGGCAGGCAACACTACACAGCCCTCACTGAGAAGAAACAATTAATTTTGAAATTTCCTATAGGATTTGTAATTATCAGAACCTGATTCCTACAGCTGAGGTATCCCAGACCTCAGGTATCCCATTTCAGGAGCCATAATGCTTTCAATTCAAGTGGAACAGGTTCTTAATCTTGATTTTTTGTGCTCAGGTGTTTATATTAAAAGCCTACTTAGTCACAACGTGGAGCAAAACAGGGATAATTCCAATCAAACATCTAAACCCAAGGAAAGTCAGAGGGGAGGGAAAAAAAAGACATGTCCAAGCCAACAGGGAGTGAAATAGTTGTGATCAGTCCTCAGCCTTGCTGATTTTGGGAGAGGACACAAAACCAAAGGGTAAAAATATACCTCATGTAAGCAAACAGCTGCCTGCTCTGGTTAAACAGTGTGGAAGGAGACATTTCCTTGCTTCACAGTGTGCCCTCCTTTCCTGATGCAGTCTGGAGCTCTGCAAGACCACATGGAGATCTGCGGGTCCAAAGCGCTTTACAAGTAGAACCCACACTACTGTCCAAAAATTAAATACAGCTTCTTCTTGCCAGTATCCATTCAACCCTTTGTGTAAGAAAAATGGGAATATGCTGGTAGATCTTCAGAGCCCCACCCTTAGAAAGGAACATTCATACCTTGAGCACAGAGCTGACAATTAGGCTGTGGATACTCTCCCGAGGCAGGAGGGACCATCCTGGCTGCAGCCCCAACCAGGATCTCACCACAGCACAGGGGATGGATCTGTGCACAGCTGGGAGCCCCAGGGAGAGCCACAAAGCAGCAGCTCCATGTGGAATACCACTGCCCAGCCTCACCCTTCTGAGGGAGCTGGAAAATAAAAGGTTCATGTTTAGATTAAGAAAATGGAAAAGGGAAGAGCAAGGAAAGATATTTTCTGAAACCATTTTGTATTTTGTCCTCAAACATAAGTGGAACAAAAGTGCTGTGTAAAAATCAGTGTGAAACAAAGCCCCAGAAGAAGAGCTAAAGGCTATGCCTCCCTTCCTCTAATTTATTGCCAGAGTTATTCAGAGTGCAGACACTTAATCCCTAATGTAAACCCGCAGGCAACATGATTTATCTTTAGGAAGACGTGGGATTTTTGTCTTTTCATTGTGTGGGCTGCGAAGGAAAGATGGATTCAATTGCTTTCTGCAGATATCAATATGGAATTTAAGGAGGTGGAAGGGCCGGCATTCCTTGGAATGACTCAAGTGCACATTTGCTGTCTCCAACAAAAGGAGTTTACAATGGACAATGACAGAAACACGATCCCACCGTGTTGGTCTGTGGCATTTGGACTTGTTTAGTGAGGCACCTGAAGGAGGCGTTTCCTTACAGCACCAGCTGAAAGAACCAAGTGTGTGTGTGCAAGAGTAGAGGGCTTTCCTGCCTAAGGGTGATTTTATGCCACAAACAAATGTTCATGGTCATAATGAAAGTGACTCTGCATTCCTTCACAGTTATCACATTAGATAGTTTTCATCCTTCTTAATGAAAAAAACTATTAATGAGAATGAAACTGGCCTCTAAAGCATTTCATCCCTGCTTTCAGGAAAATGGATCAAGGGCTGCTTCTCATTATTTTTCCAAACTGAGCAGAATACATTTTAATGAGGCTTCTTTAACCTTTACTCCCTGTCCCTCTTCTGTCTGGCTTCTGCCATTCCATCTCACGGCATTTCTGTGCTCAGGTCACAGCTGCCTTAGCAACATTAAAATATGGGGTGCATGCAGGCCTGAAACACACGTGATCCTCTCTTAGAACAAGTTTAAATTTTAAACTTATTGGAACGCGTGATCCGAGTACCTGGAACAGCTTTCTCAATAACCTTTCCACAGGAAAATGGAATCAAAAACAGCCAGTGGGAACAATTCCAGCTCCAAGCAATTGGCTCCTGATCACCAAGTCTGACGGTGTGTGGCTGGGGCTGGCACCCTGTGCTGCCCAGGGCGAGCAGCCTCCACAGCCACGAGTGCCCCGGCTGTGCCAGGGCTCCATCCCCACCCCAGAGGGACACGGGGCCGGTCCCAGCAAACGGGGCCCTGGGGTGGCAGCTGGCCCTGGGAGCACAGGGGCACCTGCAGCCCACAGCACCTTCAGCCCCAGGCACCCGCTCCTGGGGCTAAATGTGAGTTCTCCTTTCCATGGTCCTACAATGCAGCCTTTCCCAGAGGTACAGAGAGGAAAGGGTCAGGCTTAGGGACACACCCTCCACTTGCAGCGCCTGCTGCACCCAGGCCTCGATACCAATGATCTTTCCCTCTGCTCGTGGTGCAGTGTCCTGCCAGCACCATTTTCCACGCCATTCACTTCTTCTCTTTTCCCTTTGCTAGCTCCAGCTTCTCCACTGCAGTAGGTGAAATTCACTCATCCTCACCTTAAAGGTTCTCTGTCCTTCACTCCCCGCTCATTACCTCTCACATGGGACCCAGGGAAGGACCTGGGCACCCCTGCACACCCTGGGACAGCAGCTGGCCATCCATCCCCTGTGCTCGGGCTGTCCTCCGTGCCTTTGGCACAGGGGCACGCACAGATGGCCCTGGAGCCAGGGCTGAGGCACTGAACCCCTTGGAGGGGACACAATCTCCTGTCCCAGGCCTGAGAAGCGATGTGCACAAAGTACCCACGGCCCTACCAAGCTAAATAACAGAAGGAGATAAAGAATAGGGAAATGAAGGAGAAGAGAGGACAAGCAATAAGCAAATATCCCCTGATTTCTGCAGAAAATGTTACCCCAGTGCCACTGGACACTGATGGATGAGAGGAGTAGGGCAAAGCAGGAGGATTTTTCCAAACCTTTGGCAGCCATCCGTCGTCCAGAGCTGGGAATGACCCCCTTGGTGCAGCTCCTCAGGCCGGGGCTCCCTGAGCCACCCACACAGAGGATGGATCCTCAAACAGCAGGCACAGGTGACAAGGTAAGGAGCCCAGCACACCATGCCTAGGAGATAAATGGATCCATCTGTCAGCAGTTACTTCACAAGGGAATTGCTCCCAGTTATGCTAGGAACAGCTTTTCACAAAACACGGATCTAAAGTACCACAGAGAGGAGGAAAATGTACCAAGGAAATTCCTGATGTAATGGAAACTGAAAAGAGCACTGGACTCTGCTGTTATAACTGCAAAGAGAATGGAGAGTTTGACAGAGGCGACAGTGGAACAGCTTCTGGGGTATTATTTGGCTGGGACAGCAATCTTCTCATCACGTGTCCAGCCTGTCCCCAGAGGTCATTTTCAAGGTGCACGCTGAGGTGAGAAAGAGCAGAGGTGTGTGACAATCTCTGATGGCTGCAGAGAAATGTTCACTGTGCTGCCTTCCTGCCACAGAAGGGACAGCCACGTGTCAGATGGTGGGAGGGTGTCAGTGAAACACTGCAGTTTGGCTACCCTGAACTGAAATCCTTCACACAGCCCACCCCCAGCCCTTTCTCTTATGACACCAAGTCAATGAACCCATATCAGGGGGCAGGCAAATATTTTCCCTCCCCAGTTTCTTCTGGGTTTTGGTGTGAGAGACGTGGATGGCACGGGTGGCCCCAGAGCTGCTGCCCACAGCCCTGAGGGAGTGTGACACATTCCTTTGGGCTCCAAATCCCTTGGAGCTCTCCCCCCAGCCCGGCTGCTGGAACACACCACGCTTGTTTGGCAGGCACCAAACCGAGCCTCAGTTTGTGCTGTAGCCCCAGAAGGGATTCAATAATGCTGAATTTAAAGTGAGTAGAAACAGCACTGCTGTCACAAGGACACAAATACTGAATTACTGCATCTCTTTGAGATGGGCTGAATTATGATAGTGCTTCGCTGACTGATTCACGCTGGAAATCCACATTTACAAATTACATTCACCAATAAACTCGGCTTTGGTGTGGCACAGAAGTTATTGCTGTTACCTAGGAAATGTTTTCTGCTTTGGCTTTTGTTCCTGGGCATGCTGCACACCAAACAATGAACTTCCCACATCAAACAGCTTCCCTGAAACATCTGCTACCAGGAAGCTTGTCTGCAACTTGCAATGGTGGATGACTTTCTGACAGGTAATAGCAATTCAGATCAGATGCAGACAGATTTAGTACCTAGAAGCTCCCAGTTTATTAAGATCACCACTGATTTATTCAAGCACTCCCCTCTCTTTTCAGCACCATTGAGAAATGAATCACTTGGCTGTGGTGCTCAGGGCTCAAGGTTCTGGTTCCTTGTAGCTGACAGGAAATACAGCTTTGCCAGCTGTGAGAACTCCTCACTCTCCTGCCCTGAGTGGGAGAGGACAGGAAGGATATGATGTTTTTACCAATGTTCATCCTCTCTTTAATTACATGGGCTGCTGCAAAGGAGTCATTCTTCTGCCAGAATTTCCCACCCACGAATGTCTGTCTATCCTTTAGTGATTTTAGATAGAAGATGTGGATTCCCTCTCTTGCTTATAAATAGTGGTTGAAATCTTTAGTAAGCCAATATTTTAAGGAAAGAGGGCCCACAGTGTCTCTGACAAAGCTGATTATAGAACATCAGAATGAGGACACACCGCTATTCAAAAAGTTTTATAGGGAGTGAAGATTTATAGAGGTGTTCTGCTGATTCATGAGGAGGAGATATGGAAATGCATCTCTGGCAGCCACTCAGTGATGAAATATGTAGCACGTAATGCATTTGTCTGTAAGACAAATACGTGTGTTGGCCGATTAAAAAAGATACACAGACTTCTGCAAATAAAGCAGCAATTCTTCTCAGGAACAAACCAGCTAATTGTAAAACCAACAGGAAACAAAATCTGCCTGTTGAGTAACTACAATTTTCGCTAAACAGGAAACTTTCAGTATTAATTCCTAATGTGCTTCATACACAACCTCAGTATGTGATGACCAGTGTAAACTCTGAATACTTGCAATGCACCACCCTGCTGCTTCTAGGCCACTGCCAGGGTCTGTGGGGCACAGCAGGCACACACAGGTGGCTCAGGGCTTTTTCATTACTGGTTTTTAAAGCCACCATCAGAATCTGTCAATGTAAGAAACAATTTCTTCAGCAAGAGCAGCTCAGCTTCAAGCATTCAACAAGTGATAAATGAAGCTTTTCCAAACCAGGAGTGCCTACAGTGTTGATAAGGCAGTATGTGAATGCTGATGGATAAATGCTATCTGCCTGAGTATGCCAGATTCCAGCTTGTGCTCACATGGAAACGATTTGCATTTGTCCAGATGTGCTGATGTTACATGCCTTTTGGAGAAGAAAACAGAAATGCTAAAAAACACTTTCTCCCTATTTATGTTTAAAAATAAATTACTCAGTTGCTCTGTCCGGTTCAGAAACTTGAAGCAATTGATGCTGTTGGAGAAAAAAAATATCAGGATATAAATCATCAAGCTTGTAATCTAAAATTTCTCAAGTCCTTTGGCAAAAATAAGACCAAACTGTGTGATGGGTTCAGGCACAAACTCCTGAGAGATGAGGGCTTTGAAATCTGTAGATTTCCCTGAGACCTCGTGGTTCAATACATTTTCTCCCAAGTTTTAGCTCTGCTAAAAGGAGAGATAGTAGATCTGGATAAGTCTTTTAATTCAAAAAGGAAGATGGGCTGATACCTCAGGACTGACAATATTTTGGATTTTTCTCTGGTTCTGTCGGGTTTAATGGAACGCACAATGTTCAAAGGATGTTCTGCTTTTCATGAATCTTTTTTGCATTTTCTCTTCCATCCCTTAAGAAAAAGGAAGGAGAAGATAAATGGCAAGAGGAAAGGAGCGTTTGTTGCTTTGCGGTGTACAAAAGAGAGGGGGAAAAAGAAGTGTAACGTGGAACACACAGAAAATGGTTGTTACCAATTTCTGTGAAGTAGGAGCACTAACTTTAACAACTGCTACATAAACCCCTCTAGGTTGTTCTCTTTGCTCATCCATAACCTCTTTTATCTTGTTAGGATGGGATATCAAAACACGTGGTGCTAACCAAAACTACAGAGCAGCAGAGCTGCTGCATTACCCTGCAGTCCCTTTCCAGCGAGGAATTCTGAGGCAGCTGCAGCCTTTGAGGGAAACTCCCAGCGGCAGAGCTGGCAGCAGAGCCTGAGCTCCTGTGCTGGGGATCAGGGGTGCTGCCCACAGGGGGCACAGAGGGGACTCTCTGCTGTTCCTCACCTCTCAGCCTGAGGGGACAGTGCTCAGCTTGGAGCCTGAGCTCCTGTGCTGGGGATCAGGGGTGCTGCCCACAGGGGGCACAGAGGGGACTCTCTGCTGTTCCTCACCTCTCAGCCTGAGGGGACAGTGCTCAGCTTGCAGCCAGCCTGGGAGGCCGTGTGAGGACCATTCCTGCAGCGAGGCAGAGCAATCCCAGGGCAGTGCCAGCTTCTCCCAGGAGCTGCACCAAATCCCTGCTCTGAATATCTATGGGCACAGGACCAGGCACTGTTCTTTCAGCACAGGCAGCCATGGACTCAAGTTTTGCATTATTTTGACCTTTCTCATCCTCTGCCATCACATCTCCCCCTTCACTTGCTCAGGGAGCTCTTGCCTGACCCTCCCTCCCTCAGCCATGGGCCAGGGTCACCCTTTGAGCTGCACTGCCCTTGGCAGCTCCCCCTGAATTCCATCCCCAGTGTCCATTTTGTCAAGGTCACCTCCAACAATCCTGCTCTCTTCTAAAGCCACGGCAGAGTCCCCCTGCACAGTTGCTCCCCCGTGACTTCATTCAAGGCTGGAACTCTCCTCTCCCTGCTCTTGGGCATGAGGGATCCTTAGGATCAAATCCCCCTGGGCAGCGTTTAAGGGGCAGCTCCTGCCCTAAGGAGGGCAGGACAGGACAGGGGAGAGGAAGGGGCAGGGCAGGGCAGAGCAGGACCAAACCCCTTTGGTGCATGGGGGTTTCTGCATCTCATCAGAGAGGTCACAGGAGTGGGTGCACATACACAAACCCCAGAACTCTCTCACACTGAGAACTGGCTGTTCACATGGCAATTCTTCCTCAGCCTCTCAGTAGTGGGAATTAGAGGGACTTCCTAACTGCACGAAACCAGCTTTGTTATACAAAATATTTTAGGTCTTTCATTGAATAAAGCTTTACTCTCTTGGTTCATCTACTCTGAGAACACTGCATCTGTTCCATATCCCTTGTTGGCACCCTCTGGATAACATGAAAATTCAGCAGCAGCAATTCCCTGTGTCACACTTAGGGTCTCCTTTCAATTAAAACATTAAAGCTGTGCCAAAACCCTACAGAAACCTGGAATAAGATTTCAGTGGCATGCTTCATTTTTTGCTGCCGTGGGCCCTTGAATCCTGCCATGCTCCTGGAGCCATCCACAAGCACTGCCCAGGATGGAGCCTTGCTCAGTAACTGCATCCTCTCTTCTTTTCTTCTTTAGCCCTGCAGTGGCTGGATGGAACTACCCAGCCTAATTATTATCCTGCAGGATACCCTACAGGAATCCCATCAGATAAAGAAATTGTTTTAACACCATAAAACATTAACACAGCCCAAAATATCTGAGCCCAGGGCAGAGGTACCAAGCCAGCTGTGCCTGCACAGATCAGAGGGCTTTGGTCACTCTGCTCTGCTGGGGAATGAACATTTTCAGTTGGAGGAGCTGAAATGGGGAACTGAGGGAAGGAGATGTTGATGCCACAGCCAATATGGATCGAAGCTGAACTCACCATTTGCACGATTCCCCTTACACATACAATAGGAAGAACAGAAAGAATGAAATCCCAAGCTCTGAGGCATTGAGAGAAGGTGGTGTATGAAGGTTTCTGTATGACTCCAAATATTCCTTGTAATCAGGGTATAGGAAATAGTTGATTGAAAACAACAGCTAAAACCTTTTGTTTTTCATTAACCAAACCTTTTGTTATTCATACCAGAACTAAGCCCAAGGGATCTGGTGTGCAGGTGAAAGATCAGCTCTAAACCTGTTCTACTTCTCTGCCAGAGCTGACAATGTACAGAACACAGCTCTACAAACTAATGGGGCTGATCCTATTGCAGGCTCTCTCCTTAAA
This sequence comes from Melozone crissalis, assembly GCF_028551555.1. NCBI lineage: Eukaryota > Metazoa > Chordata > Aves > Passeriformes > Passerellidae > Melozone > Melozone crissalis. The sequence continues at coordinate 387,235 of NW_026535858.1, forward strand.
CTGCACATTAATCTCATAACAAGATGCTGCACCTTTGGGAAAACACAACTTTTTATGTGACCACTTTTGTGTGTAATGCCAGAATTATTTGGAGAACAGCAAAAAGGGTTTTTTTAGGGTAGAGAGAGGCTGAGAACAAATCCCTCTGATGTCACTCTTTTAGAAGTTGTCCTTCTGTCAGGTATGGTTAATGCTGGAATTTTGAGCAGAACAGTTCACAGTGCTCTGATGGTTACCCAGAAAGGACCAGAAAACAGAGGTTTAGTGAAGTATTTGACCAGGCAGAACAAAAACAGCCAAAAGTATTCAAGGTAACACCTCCACCCACAATGAGAAATCCAGTGGATGTCTTATATATTTCTCATAAAATCATAGGAAGACACAAAGGAATGCAGAGACAATCACAGGCAGCTAAAACCCAGCAGCCTCAGAGACAGAATCAAACCCAGTCCTGTCTCTTCACCACCTCACCAGTGCACTTTGCCATCCAGTCCTAAATGGGGAAGATTAGAGAATAGGTTTAAGTTGAACAATTTGTACCACAAGGAAGAAAACCTAACCAAGGTTTGCAAAGAACATTTTTATATCCGTAATTCTGTTTTAAATATCACTTCCCTTACAACTCTTACTTCACTGCAAAGTACATTTTTCTCAAGTGGAAATAAGAAATTAAACAGGTATTCTTACTGAGAGGATGATTTGCCATCTGTTGAGAAATCTGAGCTATAATTTACAGAAATAGGTTACCTAATAAAAACTCCTTACAAAAGCAACAGGATTGGAAAGGACCAGGACAGGTCATTTCTCACAAGGAAGTGACCCATTACTGATTCCAATGATGTTAAAAAATCAATAGTTCTCTGATTTTTGCCTTTCCTAGGCTGACAGATTGGTAACACTTTGTTCTCCCACCTGTGCTTCCAGGCCCCGGCTGATGCTGAGGGAGTTTCCCTGTTTCCCTTGCAAGTGGCTCCCACTTTGGTGGCAGAGACTGGAAGCCTCTCTTTGCATGGAGAGGTCAGAGTTCCAGTACCTTGAATTCAAATTACCATTGTAAACCCAAACTTTTCTTATTTTGGTCATTCCAGTCTTTTCAGACTGGATGGAGACCCTGGGTGCTAAAGATTGCCTTTGTTAGCAGAAGCAGGCTCTATAAGCCATGGTGCTGTTAATATTTCCAGTTATCTTGGCTTCCTTAATATCATTCAGCTATTTCTGTTCTCTATGGGTGCCTTACTCTGCTTGACTCTGTTTCACTTTGAACCTGCACTGATGCTGAGGGTTTCACACATTTTTTATCACACTGTGCAAAATGCTGCTGGAATCTTTGTGCAGACTCTCTGGTGACAGAAAAAGGTTATTATTGCCATCTCCCTTGTATTGTGTCTCCAGAAATCCGTGCACGTGCTGTGCAGCCGCCCATTCTGCACTGGAACCTGAAGAAATCATTTTGTTGTACTGACCACAAGAGCACTTTCTCAAAGAGGTGTCTTTCTAATTGTCCATTTCTAGAGCTGGTGCATGCACAATGCAGAGCCTCCAGGAGGGCTGCAGTGATTGGCTCCAGTTAGCTGTGCCTCAGCACTGGGGCTGCTGCCTGGCACAGAGGTGAAACCATCCAGGCTGAAAGGAAAAGGCTCTGGCAGGTTGGAATGCAGAGAGCAGAGAATTGCATTCACTGAGGGCAGGGATGGAAGAGCTGCATCCACACTCTCTTCCAGTCACTCCATTTCTCTGTTCCTGACATTCTCAAGGATCCTAACCCACATGGAGCTTTTGTGACCCCAATCCTCCATCTACAGAGGCAGAGAACAAAGAGTGAGCAGGCTTTCCTCCCCTCTCAACAGTTTCCATGCTTCCATTAATTCCATCTGCTTTCTCTCTGCTGTCCCACCTTCCCAACAGTCTGTGCCAAGGATCAGCAACTGCCCAAACTAAATGGCCACTGAGTGCCATTACTCAGAAATATTTCTGTGTGAGCAGCAGGTTCACCCAGGGCACCCCAGCCAGCCCTGCAGCCATTCCCCACTGGCACACAAAGAGCAGCTGGATATTGAGACACAGCTGTGATATCCATTACTGCCCACAGGCTCACCTTGGAGAACCTGGGGAGACCTGTGCCTTGCAAACAGCATCAAATGGAAATGATGAAATAAACCAGAAAGAGAAAAAGCCATCTAGTGAGTCTGCTGGCTTACTGTGCTCCATATTCCTAAAAACTCGCTTTGCAGTCAGGAAGGACACAGGGGGTTTGAATCATTTTCTGCCTTTACACCTTCCCTACCACCAGAAGTAACATGGGGATGTTCTTCAATAAACAAATCTGCTCTTTTCTCTCAAGGTTTGTGTACACTCTGAGTGCACTGGTGACATCAGATTTTTCACCAGGGAAATGAAAGAAACCAACAAAACCAACAGCCCACATTGCTGAAAACCCAAGAAGCTAAGCTGGTCACGTCTCTGAAATATGGTATGAGCAGAAAGAGAAATACAATAAAAATCCCCATCCAGCACAAACTGGGAAGTGATGGAACGAGGGCTTTCCTACTGAGGCTGTCTCCAGTTACCACCCTTCTGAGCATTGTCCATTATCCATTCTGCACTGAGGAGGCTCTCAGGCCAAAATTTAAAAGGTGACTGACAAACACAGGAGGCCAAAATGAAGCAAAAGAATCACAAGCAGAGCCTATGGAAGAAGCCTTCTGTAAAACATGAGGGAGCCCTGAGCCACACTGAATTAGTTTCCCCTTTTTTTCCTCTTTAATTCTCTTCTAGCAGACAATATTTCCTATCCCCCCTCTCCTGAGTCCCTACAGCGTGCAAGCTCTGTGTTGGGATGCAGGCAGGCTGAGAAGTGCAGCTGTGCTCTAGAGCTGCTGAAGCTGGGAGGCACATTCTCAGTGAGTAAAAAGCACACTTCCATCACTGACACACAAAAACTGCCCTCCCAAACCTCACCACACGTGAAACAGATCCCTGGATCAGTCCCATCTCCAGCCCTGCCCACTGCCGTGCAGGCCTGTTGGCAGTACAGCTGGGACACAGCTGGGACACAAGGGACACTGTTCCCATGGTCTCACAAAGGCCCCAGGGATGCAGGCTCAGTGTTTGTCACATTCTGCACAAGCCTGGGGAAAAACCCCGAGCCCATCACCTTCACTCCTCCAGGGGCTGTCAGGCGGCTGCAGAAGGGCAAAGCTCCCTTCCACCTGCAGCAGCAGCCAAATCTCTTTGGGAGAGCAATCCCATCTCCACAGGCACCTCCTGCCTCTGCACTCTGTGTATCCTTCCTTCCAGCAGTGACACACCTGCAAGGGACACAAGCAGCAATTACCTCTTCTGCAGGAAAAGCCCATCCTGCCCCTCCACACCAACCTGTCCCTTGCTCGTGGTTTAGCTGCTGTTCCTATTGCCCTTAGAGATTATCGATGTTTCCAATGGAGACGGGCTGGAGACACACCAGGATCTAATCATTAATAATATTTTGACCTGTAGGCCCAGATGGGCAGGAAAAAATGCTCACTCAAGAGGAGTTTTTCCTTAACTCCAGCAGACCCTGGATTTTCCATTGAATGTTTTCATTTTCAGCTGCAATCACCAGAAATAACATTAATGACTTTCAGTGCAGGGCAGAAATAATTAGAGGCAGAGCAGGTGTCCAGCTTACATGCTTATGCTAAGAAAAGACTGAGAAAAATCATGGCAAAGCTTGATAACCTGAGGGGAGAAAAAAGCAAACAAGCTCAGGGGTGAGATCTAAATCAAATATAAAGCAATCTATATCTTCCATCAAAGCCATTGTGGAACTGGGCATTTTGCAAAGGTCTTGATTGAAAACCATGGCAGAGTTAATGGGTTTGACTCAAATGATCCTCAGCACTTCAGTAAGGAGCAAGGAGAAAGGAGGCCCACGAAAGCAGAACTTGAAACGTTAGTGCAAAACCATACAACAGAAAGGAAACCATTTCAATTGCTCTAGGAAGGACTATACATTGCCTTGTTCTCAAAACTAGAGGGAGACTCAAGAGTGCAGAATCTCATTAGAATTTCAGCACTGGATTTCTTTTATAAACAGCATATCAGTAAGATTTACCAATATTGTCTCAATATACTGAAAGCTTTATTATTTGTTCTTGGACAAGTAGCATTTTTCTAATTCTTTACTTCTAATAAAAAACAGTAGAGATGTTTTTGTGCTGAATTGAAAGCTAATTAGCACATTCATATCTGCCAAAAATTCAATAACTTGTACTCATTTTGGGTTCTTTTCTGGTCAGTTTAATTTAATTTTTCAGTTTAATTAAATTTTTAATTTTTCAGTTTGATTAAATTTTTTTCAGTTTAATTAAATTTTTAAATTAAATTATCAATTTTTTTGATAAAATAAAGGAGGATATGAAAAAATTAATAGCTTAGGCTAGGTTTTTCACAGGCAATTAGTAGTTAGAGCCCATTAAACTAAGGAGGGAAGCAGATCAATAATTTCTAGGGCTTTTTTAATGTTTCCCTTGAAATTTTAGGATCATCAGGAAAGGACAAAGAGCAGTCACGATCCAAGAGAATTTCCTGGGATCCAGGGACAAAACACATTGTTGAGGGGCTGAGAAACAGGAGTTCAGAGCTGCTGAGGCTGCTGACAGCCTCTTACAGTGGGTGCTCTGTTTCAGAAGCTGGGATTTCAAGAGGAGGCAAAGTGGGTCATAAATGCTACTGAGAGCTGAAAATCAGGAGATGAAAACCACTCCAGAGCACTGAAGTGTGGTGGGTCTGATTACAGCAATCAAAATGCTGTCCCATTTTGCTACAGTTTGTCTTGAACAGCAAGGCTAAGGAAAAAAAGGCCAAAAAAGAAAAGCCGTGTGATCCTAAACTGTGAGTGTGCACCAATGTTCCAGCCCTGCCAGGGGCTGCACAGGCACCTGGTCCCAAAGGTACCGTGGGATTCATCTGGGTTTGTGCTGGCAGCCAAAGCCACTCCTGCTGCTTCAGCAGGCCTTGCCCTCCCGCCCACGCTCTGAATCCCTGCGGGTTTGGCACTGAGCCCCGACTGCTTCCCACCAAACACCTGCACACCCAGCTCCATCCCTGACATCACCCTGAGGTGCCTCTGAGCGTGCACCGGCCTGGCTGCCTTGGCACGTGGCCAGGGGGACAGCAAAGGGACATTTGTCCCCTCACGACTCTGGGCAAGCAGAGTGTGCTCAGAGCACCCGGGCACGGCCCCCTGTGGGAAACCTCCTGGCTGAAGGCAGCTCCAAGGATCACTGCACAAACCTCTGCAGCTGCCCCACACACACAGTGACAGTGACAGCTCCATCCAACCAGCCCCCACTGGCTCTCCTGGAGCAGCAGGGGACAGCAGAACAAACAGCAGGTGACAAAGGCTGGGTCCTGCCCACCTTGAGCCCCAGTGACTCCAAAGTGCTGCTGCCACACACCAGTCCTCTCCTCCTCCTGCCAGCTGACTCTGCAAGCTCATCCCAGTTCATCTGGGAGCTGCTGTGCTCGTGAACTGGGGAGGGCTTCAACAATCAATCACGTGGGAGATATTAAAGGCACTAGAGAGCAAACAAACAAACCCACAAAGAAAAGAAAGAAACCTGAGTACCAACAGCAGTACCCAGTGCAGATTAAAAACACAAACAAACAAAATAACTTCATGTGGTTTAAATCCTAATCCTCAGGGATGAGTTGAGCACCAAGGTGCACAGGCCTTGTTTATTACCAGTGAGCTGAGAACTGAGAACACCCTTCCATTTCTTTAGGCAGCATCATATAAAGCCTATTTTCAAGAGTGAAATGAATAACGGGATTGAGATAAACTCTGTGCAAGGGGAGGTACTGGGCAGTGCTTCTGAGTGCCACAGGCTGGGAGAATCCATGGAGGCATTTCCACTCACATCCCAGAAAGCACCCAGGGCATCAGCAGTTGCTGTAATCCCCTCTCCCACAATGACCATCACTGCTGTCCTCTGTGCTCTCCCCTGCTCACACTGCCTCCCTTCCCTTCCCTGATGGCAATGCTCCATCACGCAGCTCCCTCAGGGGCACAGCAAGCAGGGATGTTTCCATTTTGTACTTCAGGAATCTCTGCAGGTTTAACAGCTTTAAAACAGACATGAAGCTGCTCTTGGTGTTTTTCCTTCAGCTGTGAAAAGTCTTTAAATGCCCCAATGTGCACCATGTGACCCCCTGAGCTCAGTCCTTTAGTGGCACAGGCCCTTAAATGTGAACTCAACAGATACTTCAGGTGAGGTGTCAGCAGTGCATAAGCAACAAGCTGACATAAATCCTGAGGAATTTAACTTATAAAAAACTTGAATTCCTTCTTTACTCCAGAAGGATCTCTTGAACCTTTGCACTAGCTTTACATGGCTCCTTAAGCTACATCAGCAGGATGGTGCAGCAGCTTACAGCAACTAAGTCACAAGCAAATGTATGTAAAAACAGTGTAAGGACACTTCAAAAAATGGACTTTGCAGAAAATCAATACATTTTCACTGGGGCGCATCACCCAGCATCACCATCTAATGTATTGCACTAAACCAGCTGGAGCAAAAGGAATCAAACCCAATCACCACCAGGGAAAGCAATTCTATTTATCATGAACCCACAGGGCCATTTCAAATAGTTTTTCCCAAACAGCTTCCACACTCCTTAGAGTCCCATTTGGATCTCAGCTCTGTCACTCTGCACTTCCATCTCTGTATACTCAAAATAATAAGAAGAAAATTCTAATTCCTGGGGGGAAAAGGGGATTTTTGTTTCACCCAGGCTGTGAGTAGCATTATCCCAACCTGAGGTGAAAACACCAATGAATCAACATTTCCTTAACTGACTTCACTGTAATCCTGGTATTGCACTGACCCCTGAGGAAGCAATTAAGGAGCAATAATTACAAATGGATGAGTATTTCTTCCTGAGGCACACAGCATTTTACAATGGAACTTCATGAAGTAGCTCTAAGCTATTTCCTGCAACATATTTCAATAAAAGAAAATATAAGCCACTAAAGTGTCTCATGTAAGCATTGAGGATTTAAGGAATTACTCAAATAATGAATGCATGAAGCTATTAACCATCCTGGAGAATTAAAATGTGCCCCTACGTGATGAACCAAAAGCAGCAAGTCATTTCAAGTCTACAGGATTGATTTGATACCTGTGACTGAAATATAATCACAGAAACATCAAACTGTGCTGTACCTAGAGAAAACTAGCCCAGACTGCTAGACCATGAGCACACCTCTGCAACAGCTTTTATTTGGTCCATTTGTTACCTCCTGGAAATGGTTCGAGCCAGGGAGGTTATCATGTGGCAGTTACCCCCAGGTAAAGGCACAGCATAATGAAATCAGCCATTTTTTAGTTTCATTTCATTGCAATCTTCTGCTGTACTGAAATATCAGGAGGATCAGCATGACTTAATAAAATTTTGCTCAAGCACAGCTTATTGCATAGGAGCAGTAGCAAGCAAAGAGCCCTGATACCAGACTAAAGTGGGCGCAGGTTATCTCTGAGTGTCAGGTATTTAACGGGAAAAGTTATAATAGGAAAGACTTAGAAAATTAAAACATTTTCTTTCTGAAACAGGTCACTGGAACGTTCTCTGCTAAAAGCAGCTGCAACACTGTGAGATGAAATAAAACACAAAAGGGATGAAAGAATGACCAGGTCTCTACAATCCAAGTCCAAGGGCCACAGGCACCAGGGCTGGCACAGGAAATCCCCTCCCACAGCTCCGAGGACAGGCTCATCTCCCCTGCAGTGCCCCCCCTGCATTTCCCCTCACTCTGGTTCCCCCTTGGGAGCACCTTCTGCTCCCACAGGGAAGGCACCATCTGAGCTGTCCTTCTGCACTGGGAGCTGCTCTGTCTCATGGCTGGGACAGCAGCAGCTGCTCTGCTTAACAGCTTTTCAACTCTGCTTCTACCATTTTCCCATCTACCTTTCCTGCATTGTGAGATTTCCAGTACAAACAGGACTCCTGTTGGCTACTGGAAAAGTGAAATATCATTAAATAATTTTGCTGGATAGCGATCAACCACACTTCTCTCACCTGTCACTCCTCAAACATGCAAGTAAAGTAGAAGTATTTGGAACAGAGATCCCTTGTTTTTATTTTCTTTTTTCCCCCCTGTCTCTTCATTGTGCTTTGTTGATAGGTAAAAGGCTAATTCAGTCTCAAGACTGTTCTGTGTCCACCCCAACTATTTCACTGCAATAAATGACGTTGCTGTGAATATATTTTAATTAGTGACTTCATAGTTGGAATTGTGCAATTGGAATACAGTAGGCATGAGGAGCTATTGAAATAGTATAAAAAGGCATAATTATTTTCAAAAGCTCTGTGGGAATAACACAGATAAAAAAAATCCCCTGCTGGCACCTGTTTTCTGTGTCCAGTGTATCATTAGCACCTCACAGTCTCTCTGTACTCATCAAAGGCAAGATCACAGGTGCTGCAGGATGCTCCCACAGGGCTGGAGATTTTTCCTTCTCTGTTTGCTGCTCCTTGCTGAGGTCATTATAATGAAGACCAGATTTTTACTTCATTTGACAATTTCGTTCTAATTGACTGAAAGATGTTACCAAGAAAAATGGGAACAAACCCCAGAGATTCAGAAGGATTTTCCTGACTCCTGGGCCTGACCTGGGACTCTTTCATGCAACGTGGAATAAGTGAAGTAGGGCCTAAGAAGAAAAAATCAAACCCTTGTCATACCTGTTACTGCTGAAGGTCGGCTGGCAAGGGCTCTGAGGAGTGAGCAGAAGGAAAATCTTGAAAGAAGCACCAGCTCATTTCGGATCTGAACTCCAACTTGCAAGCAAGATGCTGGGCTAGAGGAACTTGGTATAAAATGAAGGCTTTGAAACTTGACTAATTCAGAAAACGAGACTTTTCAAATCCCATAAAATGAACAGATTCCAAAAGCAATTCACTGAACCTGCCGTGCCTTCCAACGTGTATCTCACTGCAAAGGCTGACAGCGTCTCTGCTTCTCCTCCTGCAATGCAGACTTGGCCTCTGCCTCACTCATCCCTCTTTGGTGTTCAATTGTTCCACCATTTCTCCAATCCTACTCATCAGCTGAGAGGAGCAGGACTGACAGAGGAGGAGCTGGCCTGGGAGTGACCTCCTCAGCACAGCCCAGCAGCATCCCTCCCTGGCAGCAGACTGCTGGAATTACTTACCTGGGCACGGCTCTGGGCACGAAGGTGCTGTCATTGAGAGCACCAAACAAACAGGAGCCCTGTTTGCAGAGAAACCTCAGGATAAATTATGTCCAGGTGTCATGGTATCTCCTGCCTGAATCCATCAATACTAAGGCCTTTGGAAGAGGAAGGGAAGGCTCAAAGATGGGGACTGGGAGTTCAGAAAGCAGCCAGGTCACCTGAAATGCAGCAGCCCTAAAACCCAGGCTCAAAAGCAGGGAAAAAGGCAAAAATCATCAAATAGTCCCAAGGATGAACACTTAGTCAGTGATGCAAGACATGAAGACTGCGAGTATTTGCCTGTGCTTTTCTACAGAATGCTTGGGAGGAAGTCTGAGCAGCCTGCAGACTTGAAAGGAACATGCAGTAAAGCAACTCAACAGCAGAGAGTTTAGAAACTACAGAGGGGTGGATGAAGAGTTAAGACATAAAGGTCACTGTGCAAGGACCTTGCCAACTCTGTATTGGGTGCTTTCTTGGCTATCTCAGTTCTAAAAGGAAGAGAAGCTCACTCAAGTTGCAATATGGAATAGACTCCAGTCTGATTTGTACAGACAAAGCTCCCAAATGCTGTGTATCACTGAGGAAATCAAAACACAAAACCAAGTTCTTCTGGGAATAAAAAAGACTGAAATCAGGTAATAAAAAAAAATTATCCCCACCTGCTGCCTTGCAGTTGGTGGAAATTGAACATCTTGGATGCATCTGTCCACCCTGGACAAATAATTGCTGTTTACCATCCTAGGGGAAAGCCAGGAAAGCAGGGGAGGGAGATCATAATCCTCAGAGCATTCCCCTCCTTTTCATGGAGTGTACTCAACAAAGCTGTGATCACTCAGAACCCCTGATGAGATGCCTCCTCCAGTGACCAAAGCTCAGCTTTTCCCAGATACGGCCATCTTAACAAGAGCAAGGAAATTGTCTACTCCATTCATATTGCTGAAGTCTGAGTGAGAACAGGTACCTCCAGCTGTTCAAGGAAAGGCAGAGGGATGCACCACATGCTCCCCACCTCCCTCCCTGCTGCACTGGGCTCTCTGCGCACCTCAGTAAGGAAAGAGGCTGAGTCCTATTCCTTCCTGATGTTCCAGAGAGGAGCGAGCACCCAGGACCGCACAGCAGCCTTACAGAGATTGCAATCTGCTCCTACAGAACAACCCCCCCTTCTCCTGGTACTTCCTGAATGGAGGAATGAGATGTGGCTGCTGTGTGGTTGAACGGAGGGAAAACACTGCTGAGACACTCAATATTAGCACTACACTTTCTGGGTCTCCAAATTAGGATGCAAAACAAGGGTGCAGTCCCTGCCTTAGCCAATGGAAAGGGAATATTTTTGCATATTTTTGATATGTGATCTTATCAGCAGACAGCTTTTTCTTTGCAGTAAAATAAACCCTTGTAATTCCACAGTACAGAAATCTGGCAGTACAGAAAGGAATCTTTATGATGGCTGAAAGTCTCTGCACAGCACATATTGCAGCTTAGGATAATTATTTATTACTGGTGCTACCATTCCTGAGCCTTTAATGCACTTGTGGCTAGTGGGCAGAAAATGAGCAATCTCTGGTGACAACAGCAGAAATGCACTTCTTCCCATGGCAAGTAACTTTTTCAAGTTGCTGTCAAGGCTGTAATATTTTTCTCCTCCATGCAAGAGCATTAAAATGAAAACTCTGGATATATAAATCGGAGTAGGGTGAGTGCACTCCTGTGCCAAGAGGGAACCAAATGAATCCTGGGCATGTTAAAGCTGAGAGGGGCCTCCTGGATCATCCTGGTGTGCCTCCCTTCCCCTGGCCATGAACAGCTGCTGCTGCCACTGGAGCAGAACCCTAAACAGCCCAGGGATGGGGAAGGAATGCCAGGCTCTCCCCTCCAGCTGCTCATTAGTGCATTAACATTTTCTACAAGCTATTTCATACAACAGTCTACTTCCTATTTACTTTTCTATGCCTCTCTGCTTTCTCCTGGACCTTATCAACTACTCACATCATCACCTCTACAGTCACAGTCAACTTTCCCTACCTAGGTTATTGTCAGACTGACCTTCCCTCAAGAGGGCCTTTTTCTCCTAATGCATAAAAAGAACTTCCTTTGTTCTGGTTTCCGTCCATTACATCTTTTCAATACCCAATAATTCCTCAGCATCTTTAGAGTCCCTACAGTGCAGGTATTCATACACAAGCACATCCCTCCCTCTCTGCTCCAGCATGGAGGCACACAAGTGACAGCCCTGTGACAAACAGCCAAGCTGAGGAACCACGTGGGAGCCTTTCAGAGCCACCAAGAGGAATTGCCAATCCCCAGTGGCAGCATGTGTGCACACACGGGTGTGCCAAGGCAGAAGCCAAGAGAGCAGCCATTTGCTGCATGACCAACATTCCTCCTGCAGGAATGGCTCTCCTCAGGTGCTTTCAGAGCAGTCAGATGGATCTGCTGGGATACAATTTCATTTATTTCCTCTTCACAGAAACTATCACTCTGGGAGTGAAATAAGGCACATGAGGGGATCCCATCCATCTCTCTGCCATTAGGCCCAGCAGAATAAAGCCTCCTGTTCCCTGAATTTAGCTGCCCAAGCCTTACACAACAGGCTCTCCTTGCTTGCCTGCATCAGCACCTGAGGTTTAGCCATGCCACGCTTCCTCACTGGCTGGACCAGGAGCAGAGACCTGCCAGTGCCCGGCAGGAGCTGCATCCCCTTTCCCTCTAGGTCTGCTCCAGCTGCAGCACCCAAGTTATCCACCACCACTTCCCTTAGGTGGAATTCACCATCCAAACGCGGCCCTGCTTCCTCCTGGTGTAATGGTACCTGTGCTTTCCCTAAAAGGGCTTTGCAGATGTCATCTTGAAAGAAATCTACCACAACATTTTACACTCACAGCTGACTGCATTTCCTGGTTTTCCAAAGGGAAAACTTTTTACCATGTTCCTTCTCTCACCAATCTCCTTGTTACAGCTTTTCAATATCTTCAGACCCTTTACCTGGCATCACCTTTCTGCCTCCTGAACACCAGAGCACCTGCCTAGCAGTTTTCTGATGGATCAGCTGAATGCAGGCTACTTTTTCACATTATGGAAATATATTTCTTACTGAAAGTTTGATCCATTTCCATGTTCATTAAAGAGGGTAACAGCTAGCACTCTTATCAGTAGCTGCAACTTACACATATCCTGAAACTAACACAGTTAATGCTGGTAGTATAAGCTTAGGAACAGATAAAACCCACCAAAACGTGTTGGAAAAACAAAAAAAGTTCAGTAGGTTTGGAAGAAAAGGCTAGCTGAATCCTCATAGTAACCAATTTCAATATTGCTAAATACAAAGTTCTATCCACTATAAAAACCTCAGAGGATGGTCTCCCATTGGGTTTCAGTTTAGCTCAGGTCTGTCATTTTCTTTTGCTATAGTTCAAAGCTCCATAAAGTAGGTGCAGAGATGGTAGCACAGCAACCAGCACAAAGTGAGTTTAAACACAGAGAAAATGAGCTTTTAGCTTTCTAATAGCAGAGCTTTCATATTCATATCTTCTTGCTGGCTTTGAAACACCTGTTTCTATTTCAGTGACTTGATTCATTCTATCAGTACAGAAAGCTGAATGGCATTACTGAACTGCAATTAAATCAACCTGGTTTATGGGAATATTCTTTGGTCAAACAGGAAACCAAACAGTCAATGGTGAGGAACTAATTTCATTTTTAAATTAAATTATCATTTCCTTGAAGCAGAAGAAGGGTGGTTTTTTGCATGAAGCAGAATTTGTTCCCCGAGTGGGCGCAAGAATAAATCTACTTTTTCCTGCTGACTCAGGAAAACCAAATAAACCCAAACATTCACCACTGTGATTTCAAAAATCAGTTTTGAGATTATATATGTGCCCTCTCTGCACAATAATGTGCACTCTGTCAGAACAGCTGAAGGACCAAGAGTTCAGAGTTTTGGCACCTCGGTGACTTTTCCTGCTCACCTGAACTGAGTTTGAAACTGACTGGCCTTGGACTTCCATCTTTGTTTGAAAAGATCTTGGTGCCTGGAGAAGCGGATGTGAAATGCTGATTTAAAGAGCATCTCCAGCTGGTAACATCTGCACGCCCGTGCAGGCACACAGCCTGAAAAACAGTGGATAATAATCAATGAACACTTTTAAACTCCAATTGTGCATCTTTGTTAGGCTTGAAGCCTTTTGCCTTCTCCATTGTTTTTTTAATGAGGGTGATTTTTCCTGCTGATGTATTAACTGAAACGGACACAGAAGATCCCATGGGAGGTATCTCACACCAGGCACACTCTCCAGCCTGGATTTATCCTGGAATGAAATGATTTCTACCCCACTGCAATCTCCCTATCCCCACACTGCAGTTACTGACAGGGGATCTTGGGTCAGTGCATTTTCACCTGCTCTCCCTCCTGGCCACTCAGCCCCACACACACACAGCAAGACACTAAACCTCTAACAGCCCAAACTGGTTCCAATCACACCAGTGCAGATCGTGCAGCTGGGTGTGATCCTCTGGGAACGCCAGAGGTGGCACAGAGGTGCCCAGGGCACCTGGATCCTGTCAGTCCCACCGCGGTGCCTGGGAAAGGCAAGGGCTGGATGGCAGGGCCACGAGGCAGGATGGAGAGCTGCTGGAGCGCCCTCAAACGAGCTTCCACCTCCAGGCTTGTGCACCATGGAATAATCCCCTACTCTTACACCCTGCAGGCAAATCTTCACTTCCTCTCCTGCCTGTTCCGTGCCCAGTTTTCCACAAAACATCAACGTGAGAAGTTCTTCAAGAGAACCCCACCGCTGAGAAGCGCCAAGCTGCTACCACTTAGACATAAAACCTCAAAACTTGTAACTCCAGTCCATCTTTTGCATGACTAAGCTCCTAGGATGCACTTCACTAGGGAGTTTTCCATTTCTACCCCAAACACCAAGCTTTCCTCTTCCAACAATAACTTTGCTGGCGCCATTTCCGTAGTTCTACAAGCGGTGTTATAATTCTTCTCACCAACGTGTGCAAAGCCTCTCAAACTACAGAGCTTTACAAAGAACCTAAAATTCTTACATCAGGGGATTACCCAAACACCCGAGCTTATGCAAATTGGCTGCAGTTATGCAGAGCAGAGCTATGGAGAACATACTCATGTCCTTACTCCACACCTCATTCCTGTTGGATGGGAGACAGATCCACTGCCATCATCAGTGCTCGAATTTAGGACTGACATCAGCTTTCAATATATGCTGCTTACTCATCTTCATTTTCCATAAACATTCTGCATTGGAATGTCATTGCCAGTGACTTACTAGCAGCAAAATAACAGCAACACAAAGAACAGCTGTGTTGGATAGTTATTGATTATTGAAAAATGTGTTATTAAAAATGTCAAGTGTTCATGTCATTCTAGAAAGCCTCAAATAGATTTATCAGAGCTCCCTTGGAACTGTTCTTTTGGGTCTAATGGAAGTATTCTTGTATTCACCAATATAGGAGTGTGTTGGGAAGTGCTGCTTTTCCCTACTCTGTGCTCCATATTAAATCAGGATCATACAGATTGATGGCCACAAATGCCATAAGGTGTCATCAACTCACTTTTAAATAACCCCTGAATGTGTGAATTAATGAGATGTAAACTGCACAGAAGTGCACAGAAACCCACTCTGCCAAATCTCACATTAGTTAAGAGCTGGAAATGGTCATTTACAGAGCACAGACCCCTGCATTAACTGTGAGGTTGCTGTAATTCTTCTCTTTCATTGCATCCACCCATTTTGGGACCCTGGCTAGTAGAGCCAGCCACATCCTGCTCTTTCCCACTCTCTCCAGATTCCTGAAGGAGCAGAGAGCAGAAAATGAGACGCATGGCCCCAGAGAGGAGGCCCTGGCTGCCAGCACAGACTGCCACATCAGCAACAGCAGAGCTCCTAGGGATGCATCTGGATGCCCAGGAGGTGACCTGGCTTCAGGTAAAAAACCTGGATGGAAAATTGAATTCAGAGTAAAAACCCAAACTCACTCATACACCCAACTATTTGATAGCCCATATTCACGTCCTGGACAAAAGCTTGGGGTTTTTCCTACTCCTTTTTGTATCTCTGGTTTCTGCTCCTGTTGGTTACTTTTCTTTCCTATTCTGTGAAGAATTCCAAGATGCCAGCAACAAGAAGCTGCTGTGAGGCTCGCTGGATCCCTTCTGCTGGGAAACAGTCAGTGAAACAAGGAGTGCCACGGATTTCAGCCTCACTGACTGAGCACCAGGGCCGAGTACAGCATTTACAGCGGGGCTTGTCCTTACTGTCACTGCTGGAATAGAGACGTAATAAAAATAATTTAACCATCTCTGCACTTCCACAGCTTAGGCAGGATAACTTAGGAGAGATTTCAGACAGTAAATAAGTATAGGAGAGAAATTTAGGATAGGAACTTGTTTTAAAGGGGCATGGACCTTGCAGTGTTCCAACTACCCAGCGGGCTGACAGGTGGAAATCAGAGCCTTGTGCTGAACAACACAACAAAACCAGAGAAGCACAAAAGGAAAGCATCACTGTAACTGTGCCCATGTGTCCCACAAGAAGGAAAGAGGGGATACAATCAGAAATGCACAGCATTTCATGTGCCCCAGACACATCTCTACAAACCCTGTGACCACAACAGACATCACAAACTTGGGTCCTTTTTCTTAGGGGTTTGTCCAAGCACCTGTATTAAAGGAGGGCTCACACTTGCTGTGACCTGGTTGCTGAACAGAACACTGTAAGCTAAAATGGGACTTTTCCCCCTACAACCTACAATTAGGGCATCTACAAAATCATTTCCTTCACGTCTAACGAGGCTCTGTGATGTGCTCTGGCGTGCATTACTGTGTGTGCTAGTCACAGCCCGGCTGAAGGGAAATGCACCATCACATTTACTGTAACAGCGATTTTCCTTAAGGTGCCTCGGCACAGACGAATTGGCAGACCCCCAATCCAGGGCTGAAAGCCATCTGTGATACAACATTGCCCTCTATGGGAGCCCAAGGTGTAACAGATTCACAGCAGAAACACCGCGCTGCTGCTCTCTGGTCCCGTTCATTTTTTTAGCATAGTATCTACTTTCCTAAAACACTTCTCTTCAACATAAAAGCTTCATGCCACCAGGAGAAATCAACCTACTATCCTCTTATCATGTAATTTATTTCTTTCAAGCCTACCCTTCCAAGTGTAACAAATATCTCCATTACTGGTATTTAGCTTTCATGTGAAAATTTCAGTTCACAGAAGCCCTGCTCCAAGTGTGTCAGCATTTCTGTCACACAAAGACCATGAAAAAGCAAAAATTAAACCCAAGTGCACACAAGGCAGTAGCCTCAGCACAGTTATGAACAGGCAAACAACATGTGGAATATTATTTCTAAAGTGCCCCAAACTCTTCAGGGAGCCAAGATGCAACTCCAGAATACCATTACAGATATTTTCAAAGGTAACCTGCTGAACACTAGAGCCACAAGTAAGGCAGGAAGGAGCATGATAAAGAAGTACAATGGTTAAGTGTTAAGTTCTTATTCACTTGGAGTGCCCTCTGGATTATTCCACCCATATTTTCCTTTGCTTATTTTAATTAAGTCACCTTTGTTTTCTTTCTTGAAAGAAAAATATATTTTAAAAAGAAACCTCAGTCAAAAGATGGCTGGAGAGGAACGATCACTGGGCCTTGTTCACACTGAACTGTATTGCATACCCAAAACAAAAACCCAACCATTCCTTCTGCCGCCATCCTGACATTTTAGGGTTACTGCTGCAAGTCTGTAAGCCATTCCTACCTCCAGCAAAGGGAATTAATAGCAGTGAGACATTAAAAGCATTTCTTTAGCTTATTAACTCTGTTCTAGCAGATGTTGCAGAGAGATTTCACATCTCTAGAGAAGGCCAGTTCAAAGGAGGTATAACACCATGATCTCGATTTCCCTTGTCAGACTAGAGCATTTTCAAGTCTTTAGCCCCCCACTTGCTGAACCCAGGTCTGTGTGGGTTTTTTTAATTTTAGTTTGAAGCACAGCCTAGTCACATCAGTCTAAAAAGACCTTAGGGCACGCTTCCATTTCCCATTTCAGGATTTCCCACCCTACTGGAGCATGAGCACGAGGCCTCCTCCTACAGCACCAGATAAATAAGAAAAGAAATTATCAAAGAATGACCTAAAAAACTAAAATTTGCTAGGAGGTAAAACAAAACCCTGCACAACAGGATCACTTATTACAGCAATTCCAGAACACCAGTTTGGGAGCGTGTCGGTAATGGATTTTTCACTTTGAGGGTTTTTTGTTTTAAATTATGGGATATAAAAAGCTTTGCTTGTGTGAGCTAACCTAGAAAAGAGCCATCCTTAGAATGCAATGGAAGCTTGATCTCTAGATGGCAAGGACAGAAGAGCAAAAAGAGAAAGATAAATGTTCTTTGTAGTTCCTCCTTTGAAACTACCATTCCTCTCCTATTGAGATGCTAAAGCAAAACCCCCCACCAAGGGAAGCCACCCAAAAGAGTGCTAGATGGAAATTCAGAATCAATTCTCCATCTAGGTCAACATTCAAATTAGAAAAGTTGAGCCATTAAAAGCATCGAGGCTGGAAGAAAATGAAAATCATGCACATCCATCCCAAACATTTCTTACAACTACTGTCTCTAATAATTACAATGGAATTGGAATTCCTACTCAAACACTTGCTATAGAAAAACAATATTTTACCTAAACAGCAATGCCACCAGAATTACATGGCAACAGCACACCAGCGCAGAAACCACGTCAGTATTGGATGAGGAAAACACGCTGGCATCACAAGTCATGGATGGCCAATTGAACTCAATTCAAAAGGAACAGAGAAACCTTAAAACCTCTTCTCTTCCCTCTGGCTATAGAAGGGGTCACAGCTGCTCTCCCCAAGGGGAGGCAAAGGGAGCAAATCCATCCTCCCTCCTCTGCTGCAAGGATGGGTTTGACAGAGCCAGAGCAAACACAGAAGGAGAAGCCAGGGCAGGGTGGGCTGCCTTCATGAGGAAGGAAGCACAAGGGAAGGCATTCCCTCTTCCTCCTTGGATGCCGGTGGCGTAAGAACTCTCCTGACTAAACCTGGCCAAGGGAGATCAGGCTGATGCCCCACAGCTACAGACTCTTACTAATGGCTGGGTTTTCATCTCCCACATGTCAGTATCAGTACCAGGCACAAACAGCAGACAGAACCTGTGGACAGGCTCTCCCCTGAGCAGAGCTCTGCACAAAACCTCCCCTCCTGAAGGACTATCCACAGCTACTTATTCCAGCCCACACTCTGCCAGCCTCCATTGAAAGGATGGCATTTAGCTTTTAGTGTAAAAATAAGTGTTCTGATAAATAATTAACAGTAGCTGCTGGCCGTAAAAGAGGCGGCTGTTTGGAAAGTTAAAGCAGTCTGTCATGAAATACGCACCCACCTCCTCTGTGCTCTACTTCCAGGGGCTGTTCCAGCCAACACCTTGTCCTGCAGCCCACCGGGCCCACCCCAGCCTCGCTACCCTGCCCTGCTCTCCATGCCACCGGCACCCAGGACCTGGGCCTGCACGGTGGCATCCAGAGAGTCCTCTTGGGGAACAGCCTGACCTTCTGGCTCCACACGCTCATCTGCATCAACGCCACCTCCTTCCTGTCAGGGAGAAGCTGACGCTCTCCCTGGAGAGGTACATTCTGGTGGACATCAACAACGTCTTCGTGGGGAAGGAGGGAAAGTCAACGATGTGAAGGTAAGGCAAGAACTGGGGGATACCATCCCAGACACGGGCGCGTGCTAACGGGGGTTTAAAAGGAGGCAAAGCTTGAAAAAGCTGAGCAGCTCTTTTTCCTGGTAAGGGCTGGAAGTGCACAAGTGCAGCCAGCAGATACACAAATCACAGCCTGAGATTAAAAGCCATTTTTCCCACATACATACAGAGATGCACTCATGGATGTGCATATGCAGGGGCATACACATGTTGCACATATATAACATCGTGCACATATATAATATCTTCTAGAGGCCTGTTCTGTATCATTGCTCTCTCTATTGCTGTCAAGTAGCCAGAAGAGTACAAGACGGCTGCCTTTTAAAACTTCACCATCATTGCATTTAAAAAAACCAAAAACAGAAAAAGAAAAAAAAGCCTGAAGAAGTCACAGCCCCAGCAGGACTTCTAAGAGTTAGCAGGATAATTTTCATTACCAGACAAGCAGGTAAGCATTTAAAGTTACCAGTTAGAGGGTGGAAGCACAGCATGCACTTGAGCGAGTGACACAACCATCTCACAGAGCGAAAGGCCCACAGGCTTCTCACTGGAGCCTCTTCCACACTTATTTTCCTGATTTGTTGTACCCGGGGATACCATTAAATTTGTTCAGAGTAATTCTCAAAGGTGGGTGCAGCTTGGAAAGAACAGACAGAGCTCAACAGCATGACAGTTATTTCTTGCCATTTTCCACATGTGGACATCATAGTCAGAGATTAACTGAATCCCTAAGCATGCAATATCACATTCTCCAGCCTTTATTCCGGAGGGTTTTTCCTGCAAATACCCAGTGCTTTCAGGAACAATAAGCAAGCCTTTTGTTTTTAAAAGCAGATTTCTATTTCATTTCTAAACCCTTATTTGCATTTCTACAATTTCTACATTCATCTGCCTCCTCTCCAGACCATTGGGGTAGCCAAATACCCAGCAAGAGCAGTAGTCTCACATACAACTGAAACAATTTGGTACACCAGAACACTTGGGGTAATCCCATTAGCCACACCAGGTGTACGAATGCTCATCAGAGCTGATTCTGAGCACCAAGCACTTGGGAGTGCCTGGTGCCTTTGAGATCTGAGCACTGTGCACAAGCCCAGCAATCAAGCGCTCTCTCTCTGGAAATACACGGGGAAAGGCTCTCAGCAAGGGCTCATACACAAGAGCAAACTCACTCCAAAGGCACTTGTGAAGCAAGTTTTTCAGCAATAGCTCCTGCCTGCACCTTTTTGAGAGTGTCTTTCTGACATGGTTTGCTGCACTAAGGAAGCCTTCATGTTGCTGTTCCACAGCAGCTCAAGAGCCCCCACTGCCAGCAGAGCAGGGTCCACACAGGGACACTCGGAGATTCAGAGCTGAGCTCTCACTGCAATCACCTCACTGTGCAGGAAAAAACCCAAGTCACCCCCACTGCTGTCCAGCAGTCAACAACAGTGCCAGGCAAACCTTTCCAGCTGTGCTTGGCACAGCAGCCACGCTTCCGTGCTCATTACAGGAGACACAGCAGAAAACTCCACAGCCAGGGGCTGCGGGAAGAGCTGGATGCTGTTAAAAGCATTCAGAATCGTATTTATGTGCTGCATGCCTTTATCCATCTGAAAACCAACCTGCCCACACTGCTGAATATCTAGACAAGAACAAGGAAAAACATCTGCCTGGGATTCAGACCTTTTTCATTTCTTTTTCTGCAAGCAATGCATGGTGAGCCTTCTTTCATTCATTATGTTTGAGTCAGGGTACAAAAGGAAGCTTTCATTTTTCCCACATTTCTGCAGTGCCCAATTAGCAGCCCACTTTCCTCACAAAAACACCACAAGTGCCACTCACAGGATAAATCCCCTCCTCACCTCACACAAGTAATCACACCACAAACACCAACCACAGGCAGAAATCTTCTGCAGGCACAGGCTCAGAACCAACCTTCCCCTCAAGCTCTCTTCTGGGGACAATAAAAAGTTTATCTCCCACTTTTAGGTGAATGTTTCACACAAATCCACCCTGCAACTTGAGCACTCACAGATACTCTGTCCTCAACATTATGGATTTCATTTCAAACCTGGCACAGATTTGTTCCTCGGGTATCTCACAAACACTTGCTACACAACACAAATCAGTCTGTTCCTACAGACTGGACATTCCCAGCATCCATTAACCCACAGAACAGAATCCTGCTAATGAGCAGCAGAACACTGAAAGCAGAGTGCACTTTGGTTAGCTTACAGAAAAGGGTCATTACAGCCAGCTAGAGAACAATCTCCCAAGTCACTGGGGAAGGAGGCAATTAAGAACCAGCAGAGCCACCTTCACCATGTAAGGCACAGCAGCTTTGCTTGAGAGGCAAAAATAACTACTTAGGAGGCTGATATTTCAGTGATGGCAATCCTTGCCCTGCCTTTGGGAGGAAGGGCTGTGGCTGCTCACAGAGGGCAGAGGTTTAGGGACTCTCTGCTAGGCTCTCCAAAGGTGCCATGCCCACCCAAATCCCTCCGGAATGCTTTAATACCCATCCAGTATCCTGATAACAATACTGGCATGTAACAGTAATCAAACAAGTCAGCCTGTGCCTGTGCAATGACTTCCTGCAACCCAAATGTTCTTATTCCCTCACAAAGCTAATTCTCAATTAGGCGCCTCAGGGAGATAAATATATATATATATATGTATGTATCTATATATAGACACACACACTTTTATAAAGGGTGGCATCAGCTACAGAAACAGAGATTAGAGAACAGGGTTATTCAGGGTTATTATGGGCTCTGTTCACCACAGAAGATCTCCTAGTCCCTGGTGTTGAAGAAGTTGTGCAAGGTCATGTCTGGCTAAGTAACTTACAGGAACTCAGCAGAGCCACAGAAAGCTGTTTTTCCCAGCTTTGTGGAGTTCTATCTTGAGCCTAGCGAGCCTTTGCAAATGAATTTCTCCCTCTCCTGCCTGCCAACATATTATCTCAATGCTTGATTTTCAAAGGCAAAAGAATTCCTCAGTTAATTTGCAGAAACAGTGAATTTGTGCTCTTGTAAATGATCCTGCTGCCCAGCCACATGAGTCCACTATCACTGGCATCAGTGATTTGCCAAAAAAACTCCTGGAAATGTTTCTTTATGCTGTCTCTGGGAGAGCCACACAGAAAAAACACAAAGCTTACACCCTTAAAGTGTGCTTTGAACTGAGCACAAAAAGGTTTGCATTTCCCAAGGAAGGAGTAAGAACTTGCTAAAGTATTGCTATTTTTCCTGTTGCCATAGTATGAGCCAGTACAATATTTACTCACCCAGGAAGAGCTCCATGCAGCCACCAGAGTTTTCCAGCACCTTTCACAAATACACCTCCTACTGTTAACTCAAAAACCCTGCAAGGCTACAGCGCAAGCTAAGGCATTTACCCTTCAATAAACAAAACAAACAAAACAAAAAAACCTACTCCAAATGAAACAAAAAGCTTCAGCTTTTTACTTACCCTCCTCTCAGCTCCAGGATTTAGACTGCAGCAACCCTTCTTCTGGGTGAGTCAGGAACCCTGTTCCCCTGTCTCATCCCACTCTCCCAGCTGGAGCTGCTGAGATCAAGGACAAACTGCCTGTCCCAACACCACCATATCCCAGAGCCCCCTTCCCTAAAAGCTCCATTCCCCTTTCTGGAACCCCTCTAATGGTCACTGCAGGGATGGGAGGATCCTGGCACTTTCTGAGCTGCAGTAAAGTGATGGAGCCATGCTTGGCAATGTCATTTGTTAGTGCTCACTGCAGGCCTCCCTTCTCCCTGCAGCCTGCCTGCCTCCTGCTGCTGCCTCCTCCTCTGAGCCCCACCTACTTCAGTGGAAATAACAATTTGTCTCTGACACACCCTCACTGCCACACTCTGCACTTTATCTTTGACCTTCACCATCATTAAAACGCCTGCAACACTTAAAGCCCGTGATTTCTGGCTCATTTTAGTGTTTTCAACACAAAAAATCATATTGCAGTTGCATCTTTCCTGGCAATTCCAAATGAAAAAGTACTGGCACAGCAGGGAGCTGAGCCCATCCGCTCCATCTCTCCAGCAAATGATTATTCCTGGGTTTTGTGCAAGGACAGCTGCTTTCAGGTGGAACTACTGGAAATGTCTGGGCCACATCACCAGGTCTGGCAGAATGGCCAGTCCTGACAGAAAACAGTCACCCTGATCCCCTTTCAATCATAATAAGCCCCTTCCAGTAAAGGAACCATGGCAAGCCCAGGGAGAAGCTGAGCACAGAACCCAGAGCAGACAGCCAGGCATCAGTCACTGAGCCTGGGTGGCACTTCTGTCACCTTCTGAAGCACTTGAGAGTGACACAATGAAGTGGAGTCTGCGGCTCCCATTTTTGGACAGTCTCAAAGTGCTTAAAAATTAATTCAAAAAGCAGCTGAAAGGCATTACATGAAAACTTTAATAATCTTTTTTCCAAAATGGGAGTGCCTGCTCCATTCTCCTTCATCAGAGATGACAGTTAATTCAATATTTTCCTTGCTCAGGTCTCTTGAATCACCCAATTCTTTCTGAAATAATTGGAGTGCTGAAAACTGCTCAAGTGCCTTATCAAGACACATCAGACAGAGCGTTTCATACTTCTCTTGTTTCAACAGGGCCTGTTCTTTCATTCAGAACTTCAGTAGCAGTGCAGTTTAAAACCACAATTCCCTTGCCACCAGCAGAACCTGTATCCTTCTCCTTGGCAGCCTGATGGATTGACTGTCTATCCAAGGACCCTTCTGAATACATTTGGGGTTCTCTCATCTGCCAGCTTCCCACTTAAAATTAGGGTGTCTTGACAGTGTTTCATAGAGTCTTGCCACAAAACACCTTCTGGTGGCTCAGATTTTCTACCTCTTGAATTTATTAAACAATTATCTCCCTAGCAAGATTTTCCTCAATGTTTAAAAACTCACTTGGTACTCTTCTGTCCCAGGCAACACACTGTTTTTTGATCTGTAGGGTTCAATTTGGTATTGTTTGTACAAGCACCACAGAATTCATCTCAGAAGTTTGAGGGTTTTTCCCCCAAGAAAAAAAGTCTAACATTTCACAAAACAACACATTAATTATTAAAAAAAAGTGAGAGAAATCATCCTTCATTCTGGCTATAAGAACTCAAGAGAACTTCGTTTTGAAAAGCATTTTAAAATTTGATGTTTTAAAAAATGCCACAATACATTTTATAATATAGAAATGGCAGGTCTTGCAGGTCAAATTCAGATTTCTGGGGCTCATATCCTGTGCCAAGCTGACTTGGATCACATTCCTCTTCTACACTTGTACTGATTGCCTGGATTTGTACTTATTTCTCAAATCCCTTCTCCAAACTAATTCTCAAGTCATAGGTTATATCAAAATGGAATATATTTCCAGGATACATGTGGTACTCTATTTAATTTAGCCTCACTTAGGGAATCCATAGGAGCCAAAAACACATCTGCTTAATATCAACCCCTCCAGAGACCTGCATTACCCTGAACTTTAAACAACACATCTTAGTTAAAAAGGAGCCCTAGCAGCTGCTTCCTGCACAGAAAACAGCCCTCTGAAAGGATGGAATTGCCTTGCAGAAGGGCCAAGCAGCGCAGACTGCAAGAGCAGTCACAATTATTGCCTTAAAAGCACCTGAAGCAGCAATGAACACATTAGCAGGAGCCCATCCATAACGCAGCTCCTTCAGCAGCATCGTTCCTTAAGCGACTTTAAACAAGCCTTTGTCATCCAAATGGGAGCAGGAGGAACGCTTGGAGCAAAAGCTCAATTTAGCACTCTTGCCATTATTCAAATGATGTGCAAGTGGCAGTGCACAGGAAAAGGGTGGGGACAGGGAGGGATGCACAAATAGGTGAGAAACAGAAAATCTCCCAGGGAAAATGAGAAATTTGAGACTTCAATTACTTAGCAATAATTAACCAGGAGTTTTCTGTCAACCTCTGTGTCACAATGAAGTATAAAACCAAATACTTGACTACGTCTGGTTTCAAATCCTTACACATATCCATCCACCCCTATAGCTTTATATACATCTCCTCACAGAAATGAAGTCTTAGGGCTTTTGTCTTTTCTGTGAACATGGCCAAAGATCCCTTCAGTTACTGCTTTTACTCCCAGTGTTCTACACCTCCACCTGCCTTCTTTCCATCCAGGCACAAAAAAACCCCAACAAAGTACTACAGAGGTTTTTTCACCTCATGGGAAATTCTAATATAAGACTATTTAGTAATTTAGCTTTGTCATTTTGTGTCAAAAAACTTTCTAATGTTAAATATGGTAATTTATAACTTAAATAGTCACACCCATTTTATAGATAATATCTTAAGATATTAAGTTAAGTTGATTAAGAATTTCTCTCCAAAAAGGTCAGGGAGAAAACAAAACTATTTTTATTCAATTCCATTAAGAACTTAATTTTCAGTGTTTACCAGAAAATTAAAGGACAAGCTAATAAGAACTTCCTGCAAACCAGAGTATTAGTTAAAACACTTCATGGCTTTCTTTAGGAAACAAAGCCATTGATCAAGTATTTTTTTCCCCTTCAGAAGCACAGATTTTACATGTCCTTTACCAAGCCATGAAAATTTTCTCTAAATATTTGTAAGCCTTGCTCTTGTCTGTGTTTCTGTTCTTTCTGCTAATTACCAGCACTCTCTTCGCCTGCTGCTCCCATTTTTCATCCCGACAACACCCAAACACAAGTGGGGTCTGTGATGTGGGACACACTCAGCTGCTCTGGCACATTACATGCCTGCTACTTCTAACACTTCTGACTGGAAAGGGATGAATCCCTTATGCCACAGTTGGATTTTTTAATTGATGCCATCATTTAATTGGAATTTTAGAATTTAGTTAAAAAAACACAAACAAAATCTATTAAAACTAATACCACCTTCCCAATACTTTCTGATTAAGATATGGAAAGAATCAAAGAGTTAGAAGTTAGGATTTTAATTTTCCTTCCTCCTACTTGTTTAGGCATTTATCCTTATCAATGAGTGGAAAATCCTTCCAAAACGGCAAAGTGACAAAGCAGAGGAAAATGCAGTTTATATTCCTGTTACTTGATCAACCTGGATTGCTCCACTGAAACAGCTTCCTGTGGCAAAATGTTCATTTATGAAATGCACAATGTTTCACTGGAATATGATTCAAACAAAATTGTGTTCTGCCAGCTCATCTGCTCCGGCAGACTAAAGGAAAAGGGGGCAGTTTGTAGAATACTTTAAAAAAAATAAATTCCAAAGATCATAATTAAATGTAGCCTTGGAATTGCTGATCCTCCAGAAATTAAAAATTAAAAGTAATTCACACTTGGCTGAGACACTCCTTTAATACAAGAATTTCCCAGGAAATGGATATTTCAGATTTGTGCTGCTTCTTCATTTCACTTAAAAGACAGAACTATTAACCTAGCTTTTACATTACATATTAGATCTAAAATACATACAACTGAGGCAATTCCTAAAAGTGGTCTCAATATTTCACTTGAACTGCTGGCATTGAATCAGACTCAATTAAATCCATTGGCTTCAGCACCCGTGTGTTTTTCACCCCAAAACACCAGCCCTTCAAGTAAAACATGGTATAAAAATGATGGAATTCACATTTTTGACAGCAGACTATATTTGCCTGCCTGGCCCAAGCCTGATGAAATACTGGCTCTTCAAGCTGTCAGTGATTCTTGATAGCACAAGTGCTTTTTGTGGTGGAGACACAATGGCTTCTAGAGGGCAGGAGGCTGGACCTGGGGAAAAGCAGCCTGGTGAGCAGCAGGACAGGCTCAGGGGATGAGGATCAAAGTGCTTTGTCCATTTTCCCAGTAATATTTGATCCCCGAGGGCCAAAAGACTGGAGACCTCCTTTGTCATAATATTTACTGTAGGTTTTTCAACAAATTAGCACAAAGGTTTGGGAATTAATTGAATATACATGCATAAATAAGCATTAATCTATATGAATCTATAATTAATCGATATTAAATACTCTATAATCTTATTAATTTAGGAGTTCCAGGGACAAGTGTGAACTGCCGAGGCTATGCTCTGCATGGTTAATAGCAACAATAACAACAATAATAATAATAATGCATTACATTTAAAAAATAGGTTCAGCTGCAGAATGTGAATTCTTTAATATAAAGCTCTGCATGTCTCTTCCTAGTAAGACTTATGTGCATCATAAACAAACGTGTCTGTGGTATTATAAAGTCTAATTCCTCTGTATTTGTTATTAGCAAAGGGAATATGGTTTCCCATACGCTTTCCCCTCCCATTTCGGCTGTAACTGGGCACAGCTCCCAGTACATGATCAGGAAACAAAACCCACCATCCCTGCTGTAAATACTGCAAGCTGAGTGTTAAAGACCAGAGGGAATTTTGGGCAGGAAACCTGTGCCTGGAAAGAGCCCACTGTAGGATGGCTAAAACCACCTTTCTGCTCTTCAACTGCTCAAAGCCAGCTGAGATGGCACTCACAGAAATATTCTGGATTGTTCATTTCACTGGTGACCTAACACATGGGGTGTGCTGAACCCCAGAAGAGCAGAGAGGGGGTAAACAAGGGGAATGCACAGCTCAATAGAGACCTTGAGGTATAAGGAAGGATTTCCACAATGGAAAAAATCACCCAGCTTTTAGCTCTTTCTCATCTTACAGCCGCAAATTATTTCCAGGATCTGGATGTACACCTTGCCAAACAGTCCCGTTGGGCTAGCAGAGCATTACCCAAGCAAAGCCTGTCACAGCAATTCAGGATTTATCATTTCCAAACAGCTATTCCCATATAAAATAAAATTATGGCATTACCTCCAGCTGTGACAGTAACAGAACCTCTCATTTCCACTAGAAATGAGTGGAAATTTAGTGTAACAACTATAATTAAAAGCTTGATAGTTTGCTGAACATATGTTTCCCAGTTTAATGACCCTGTGTTACATGAATTCATTCTTTACAGTGCAAGTAGCTACAGTTTTCAAAGGGAATATTTAGAGGGAAAAATGCTGCCTTTAATGATTAAGATCAAAAGCAAGTAGATTTAAAAGTTAACTGCCCCCAAAATGCCACTTTCTGGCTGCCACCAAAATCCATATGAATGGCTCTGAAACAGCAATCTGTTTTAAGCAAAAACCAAACCTTCCTCTCCAGCCTTTATGTCTCAATTTAGCACTCTTGGCATTATTCACATGATGTGCATTGTCTTTAAGACAATGCCATGCAAGTATTCCGTGTGCTGGTGAGATCAGCTCTCCTCCCTGCTCCCAAGTGCTGGAGACCTATCACCACAAGGGTTCACAACCAGGGTGCTCCTGTACATGAGAACAGAGGAAAGCCAAGCGTTTCCACTGTTAGGAGCTCTAGGAAAGGATGGCAAACTCTGATTTCTCACTGGGTTATTATTGCCATCAGCCATTATTACTCTTGGCAGACACACTGCTCCTCCAGGGTGCGCTCAGGGAGCCTGGGAGCAGCTGGCTGGCTGTGGGCACTCACACACAATCACAGAACAGCGAGGCTGGAAGAGACCTCTGAGATCAGAGTCACACCTATGCCCTAACACCTCAACTAGACTACAGCACCAAGTGCCATGTCCAGTGGTTGTTTAAGCACACCCAGAGATGGTGATTCTACCACCTCCCTGGGAGGAGCATTCCAGTGCACACAGAAAAAGGCTGGAAAAGCCATGTAGAAGGGCTTCCTGTTAGCAGGAGTTTCCTCCCTAGGAAGTTACTGCATGGACAGCAGGATTCCATCACTTCTCCACAATTACACTGCACCACTTGAATTCCTCAAGGGTGCAGGTTGGAGTTTTCTGCCAGGTTCTATTGCAGAGTGATCTGAGGAACAGCAGTACTTCAGTTTTGATCTGAGTGTCATTTTCCCACATATGGAAAAGGTGTGGTGACACTGTTGAACCTGAAACATGGACAAGGATCTGCGCATCAATTCCCAGAATGAATCCATTTTTGGTTTAACTGAAGTTTTCAGGGATCACCAGTCCCTGTCTGTGCCCTGCAGGATTGGAGTTTTGCTCCCCAGACAGGCACCTTCTACCTCAGCCCGGCCAGCCCATGCTTGGCATCAAAATCACACCAAGTCATTCATTTGCCTTCTCTAAGGATTTGGTAACCTCTACACTTTCCTCAGCCAGAGGTGTTTTGACCTTTAATTAAAAGGAAAATTTGCTGTCTTCCACTCAGAAGGCAGCAAATAACAAACTCATGAAAATGAGGTGACTGTTCAGGCCTTAAGAGCAATAAGAGCCAAAGTCCCATTAGCAGCTAACAATCCAGAACACAGCACATAAATAAACCTAACATGGCAGAGCAAAATGCCTTGGTGCATTCAATTTGAGCAGA
This sequence comes from Melozone crissalis, assembly GCF_028551555.1. Taxonomy (NCBI): domain Eukaryota; kingdom Metazoa; phylum Chordata; class Aves; order Passeriformes; family Passerellidae; genus Melozone; species Melozone crissalis. The sequence goes on from NW_026535858.1 coordinate 416,555, forward strand.
ATCAAATGTTTACAGTCAATGATGTCTGGGGCATGAAGTTTTAATGTACTTAATGAAGGAAAGCAAATTGCTTCTTACTAGGCATGAAATGTTCCTAAAGAAATCGCACCAAAAAGTTTATTATGTAAATGAGGGATAGAGTTAGAATTAACAAGGACACAGCAGAGAAATATCAACTTCTTCCTAATAGACGCACCAATCATGAAGAATAAAGACACAGCAAATCCAAATTCAGAAAAGGTAATTCTATGGATTAATGTAAAAAGCTACTGAATGCAATATAAGGAAGAATCTGTATCTTGTGTCAGAGAGAAGCTTCACTGACAAAGCAAAGGATTAATTAATAAAGTTAAACCCGTGAGTTTTGAGATTCCAGGCAATGAAGGGCTTACCTTACAAAAAGCCCTGTCTTTGCTCAGCCAGGCACAGAGACGTGCCCGTTTGTCCCTGCACAGCATGCTCCATGGCTCTTTCCTTGCAAAGTGCTAATCAGTGAGCAGAACCTACTCAGCTGTCCAAAAATACCCACCTGGGGTTCAACAGGGAATGCTCGTTGAGCTGCCACAGGCAGGCAGTGGGACAGGGGGGGATGGAGACCCCTGAGTCCCCAGGGAAGGGGGAAGCCAAGGACAGCAGGCAGAGGGGGAACAGCTGTGTGGCACCTGGCCTTGGAAAGGGATCAGCTTTCCAGCTGTTAAAATCCAATAGCCCTTCTCCACCCTGCAGAGCCTTCAGAATCAAATCAAATAAATACCTTCTGCCTCCCATGGAGCCTGTGCAAATTCCAGGAAGCTTTCTGGCCCTGGGTGCCAGGGATATGCAGCTTCTCCACTCTTTCATTAAAAATAGGGAAGGCAGACCCTAATCACCTAAACAGTTGTTCCATATTAAGGGTGTGGAAGACATGAGTGTCCTTCCTCCCAACAGACAAGCAGTGACAAAATCAGTTTGGGCTGCCTTGGCTGACAATATCTTCGTAGCATTAAATAGAGGGGAGGTCATGACAACAAAATTGAGCTGCCTATTATATGAATATAATAGGTCTAGGTAAAAGTCCTTCCTGCCCACTTGTGTGTGTCAGACAAACTGCTTAGACAGAACTGACACCCGAGTTTGCTCAAGAAATAAAGCCAAGTGCTTTTAAATGATTCCTTGTGCAGTACAGGTGTGCTGCTTGACCAATACTTGGATAAACACGCACGAGAGACGCTACAGATCCACGGTACCCATTTTAACAAACACCAGCCTGTCAGAGGTGCTGGTAATGTACATCTGCAGAAAGCTGGCAGCACACACATACATAAGATCTAACAACCAGCCACTTATCCCTATGTGCCTAACATTACAATAAAAAATAAAACCCTTCTTCCTCAAACCGGGAAAAACAGGAAAAAGTAATTCAGGGTTGCACCTTTTTTCTCTAGATTGTTCAAATGGAAGCAATCCTGCATTGCTGAAATACTTTTAATTCTAAAGCACACGGCACTCTGCATCCTCCCACTCTCCAAGCAAAGAGCTCTGGCACTGAAACTTCAGAGCTGAGTGCCCAGCAGGTGATGATTACAGCGGCACAAAATGCACAAACCACAAGATAAAATTGTGAGACCCCTTCAATCACCTTAAGAAATAAAAAGGCCCTCACAAACCACAGAACTAGAAGCACAAACCATACCAAATAAAGGTTCTGTCTGAGCACGAGAAACACTCTCAACACCTTTCCAGCAGATGCCCACGACCCACTGAAGGAAAGCAGCCTCCTCCCATCCCCTGACAGTGCAAGTCAGGGTCAGCTGTGCATGGGAACCATCAAGTGATCATAAACCTTTGGCTTAAAAATATAAGTTAATGAATTGAAATAAATCTGTTGATTTGACACTCCAGTCAGGCCCTTGCTACTAAGAGGGACACTCACACTGTGCTTCCTGCTCTCCTCACCTGGTGCTCACCAAACTCAGCAACAATCACTACAGAAACACATAAGTTTTATCAAGTAAAATAATGTTGTGTAAAACACACATGTAAGTAAAATAAATATACAGTCATTCAGTTAAACATTTTATCATCTTAGCTGCAACCAATTTTTTAAAAGCCTCCAACTCCTGTGAAACACAATTTGTCTTGAACACAAAAAACAAACTTGCACTGTTCAGTGTCTGGGCCACAGCTTAACAAAATCTGCTTGAGACAAAACACTCACGAGCCTACTCAGAGTCCACGACAGACAATTACACACCCTCACAGAGCAATACCTCGTGTGACACCCCTGCAGGATTCTGCAATACTTACCAGCAACACTTACCATCCCAACGCATCCAGCCTCCTGACATCTGTTCCATCCCCGTTTCTCCCTCTGTACACACCTGTCAAATTTTGTCCAAACCAAAAGGCATGACACAAGTAAAGAAACCACACCGTTTGTGGAAGAAATCTTTATTGCACGTTTACAGCACATGTCGACCTTCACAAGTTTTCAGCTGACTGAATTCACCTTCTTTCTTCCTGTTGTTTGTATGTTCTAAGCACGTTCCCACAATTACTTTTAAGTGTTCTTGCACACTGATGGCAATCCCAATCCCATTTCTCAGTGTTTAAATTAACATAATTAAAAATAGGAGTGACTGCACATGGTGTGCCTCATGGGCTGCCCAAGCAAACAGTGCTAGTGCAAATCCACTAGAGATTCCCATGCACAAACAGAAAACTCCACTAGAAATGCATATTATTTGCTCTTCAAAAGATGCTAAACATTTTTGTTCTTGCATTATTTTGTCCAAATTACTGCCAGTGCACTTAGCTCACACTAAGTATTTCTGCTACTCTGCCTCACATATTTGGGCTACCCAGTGCAGTACTCTAGCACATCTAGGGTTACAATTTGTTTGCATTCTCCTTTACAACTACAATAAATTTCAAGTCAGAACAAAAATCTTCATTCTTGCTGCCCCAAAGGGAAAGCAACACAATTCTTGACTTTAATTCTTTATTGAACAATGCAGACCATTCATGCTTTATAAAACCCCAGACAATGAACACAGACAAAAAAAAACCTTACTCAATACTCCAAAGGAAAACCAAAACCATCTCTTGCTGGTTACAAACCTGGCTGAGTTTCACAGCTTTCACCAGTTACATGTGACAAGCTTTTTCTCCCCTAAACATTTTGTATATTCTCATAAACTAGCCAAAAGTCTCAGCTTGTCTTTTTAGGTTTTTTAAAAGTTTTCCTTGTCTTAATCAACTCTTATGTAGTAAAACTCATAGAATTAACCAAACATATTTGTTATGCAGCCATGGTGGCAAAGAGCAACAAACCCCTCAGTAATGTGTCAGTCATTGTCACTAACCTTCATTTTTTTCCACAGGAAAGCGTTTGCGATCTGCTCACGGCACTGCTGCCTCCTCCGGCACCTCCTGTTCTGCCCTGTCCTGTCCTTCCACAGCCCTCGGAGTGGGAAAAGCAGCTCCATCTTCTCCTCAGAAGCAACACAACCGCAGTTAGCATTTTTTATTGCCTTCCCTTAATCACGCAGTCCCCAGAACCTGTTTCTCCCTATGCAGCCCTCACGGCCTTGATGTGCCTTTCGGTCCCTCGGGAGCATTTTTTATTAAACAAACGGGCACCTTTTGCCACCTCCCAGCATTCTCACTAAGTTTTTTCAGGAACAGCACAGTTCACCAGCCGTGCCTTTCCGAAATGGCCAAAGCCCACCCCGTTGCTGCCAGCCTCCCCTCACGGGTCAGGCGCGGCAAGAAAAACTCACCACCTCCTCTCAGCTCACCCCTGGCCAACCGGGACCTACCTCTCAGCTATTTCTTCCCTTTTTGCAAAGCCAAGACTACACCCGAATCGTTTCCCGAGCTGCAGCGCCTTTTCCTGCCCCCTCTCAGCGCACGGAGGGCCCCGCTCGCCCCCGGCCCCTCAGCAGCCCGCTCCGCCATCGCGCCGCCTCGCGCCTCGCCGCCACAAAATGGCGCCGGCGGGGCCCCCTCACGGCGGCGGCTGCGGCGCCCCCTGGCGGAGGGACGGGGAGAAGCAGCTCAGGCTGGGCGCCAATCCCGCCCGGCGCGAGAGCGGGAAAAGCCGGGAACGGCCCCACAGCGGCCTGAGGGCCTGAGGCGCGGGGGGAAAGCGGCTTCCCCGTCATGGCACCGCTCTGACAGCCGAGCGGCTCACTGCTGGAAACCCTTTTCCATCTAAATAACCGATAAACACACCTCTCATAATAAACGGCCCTCAACAACGTTTCAACATAGTCAGTGAGAAAACTTAGAACCAGTGAAGAGAAGCCATACCATTGGACTTCTTCCATGAATTCACTTCAAAAGGAAAAAAAAAAAGGCAGGAAACACAGAGGCCACAAGTTAATCCAAGTGGCCAGCGATGGTGTTCCTTTACATCCCGATGACGCTGCTATGTAACAAAAAAAAAAAAAAAAAGCCAAAAAACCCCCACAAAAACAAACAAAAAAAACCCCAACAAAACAAAAAACCACAGAAAATAAGCCCCACCTCACAAAAAACCATTAAACAAACAAAAAAGAAAAAGGCATTTGGGGTTTTTGATAGCACCATTTCGGCTACAAAACACACACTCCTATTGGGAAAAGACCACTGTGCCTGTTAGCCTCGGGGGAATTGCAGCCATGGCAGTACCACGGTTTTGCTCTCCTGTACCAAAGCACATCCATCGCTTTTTAAAGCCCTCATAAACCACTCAGGGCCAGACTCCTTCCTCGCAGACACGGCTGGGCCAGCCTGGGGAGGTAAACAACAACATGCTGACAGTGCAGTACTCATCTCAGCATCAAGAGGAAAGGACAGATGGACTTGCTTTTCCTCTGAAGGAGAAGTGTGAGGTTGTACCAGGCAGCTTAAATCACAGAAAGGAAAAAGCAACAGAGAAGAGGGAAGGAGAGGAAGCAAAATTGACAAGGTAATTTACCATTTACTCTTTGTATTTCAGGTAACACACCCATTGCTCTCTAATAAAGCTTCCAAAGTCTCCCAGATGCTCTCCAATGGAATCCTGGCAGCAAGGGATTTTTATCCATCAACGCATTATTTTCTCTTGGTCTGCCATATATTAAGGGCAAACTGGAACGCGCTCTACCAAAGCTCCTGCCTCCTCTCCTAGGCATGGATGACACAACACAAAGTAACACTTTCCAACAGTAACAGCCTTCAAGAGACAACAAGTAGCAGAGCAGTACTAAAAGCACCCAGTTCCTTTCTCCTTGGATTAGACAGATTTATCTGCCAGATGAGCTACTGCTGCCTGTAGCACACCACATTCTGGCTTGAATGCCGTGGCTCTATTTTTAGTCCTACCAGGATAGATAAAAAGGAAGGAAAACTGGACGCTGTACTTCAGCAGATGGCATCTTCCATCCTGACTCCAGGGCTGAACCAGGGCTCCCAGGCTGTGGTTCGGGGTATTTGGGCACCAGGACTCGCCAGCTCTCAAATAGCCTCAACAAGGACAAAGCGTCTCAGCCACTCGTGTCCTTGGAAATGTCCATGTTTTGTTTGTAAAAGACAAGCAAGAGAAATATTGCCTCATCTTGAGAGTCACCCAAAGGGGGCAGATGGAATCGTGTCACTTGGCTCGCACAGTTATTCACAGCCCCCCTTGGATTCAGCTCCTCTTTCCTTTAAGCACAGACTGCAAAGTCGTGTCCTTCAGCAGATTCACCTCCCACAGCCAGACCTATTCACTGAGCTTTATGTTGATGCTTTGTCCAGCTCCTCAGGGGCCTAACACAAGATCTTGTCAATATTTCTTTAGTAAAAACACTGGTTTCTAACCATAAATCTAAAAGCTATGTCCAAGGAATATAACAGTGTCATTTTCTTTTGGCCAGAGCACAGGACTCCAGGGCTCCAGGGAGATTTGTCTGCAGAAGAGGTCACACGTGTAACATGTGCACATTCAACAGTTGTGCGCAATTTCATTTCCCAAAAAACACAGCAAAAAACTGGTACCCCAAGTAGTTTCAAATTTGAAAGCACATTGACTGCAGTAAAACCTTTACACTGCAGAACAAAAGATGCAACACATTTTATGTGTCTGACTGCATCTCAGGCAAAGATCACAAACACAAGGAGATTAATTGCAACAAGGAGAGGACAGACCCCAGAAGCCTGCACTGTTCACTAAACAAAGCCAAAAGATCTCCCCCAAGGTACAGGAAATTGCCTAGCACGGTGACTTGACCTTTCACAGGTGCTGTCACAAAGCCAATGGACACCTGGTTTCTTGTGTACATTTCTTTTTTCTATGAGTATTCCTGCTCCAGGAATATTTGGGCACCTCAGTAAATAGAGGGTCACTGTACTGGCATCTTCTGATACTGGGCCAGCCACCAGCCAAGTAAAAGGAGAAGAAGCAGATCTTAAGGTTCTGTTGTTCTATCATCTGTTCAAGGTCATATTTAAGAAACTAAGACCTCAGGGGATGTCACTGGGACCATTCAAACATGGCCTGGGCAGAAGACATCACTTGGAATTAATGCAATGCTCTGAAAAGACAGCCCTCAAACAAAACCAAATCAACACACAGCTACAACATTTTAAAAAGGGGAACAGGTACTCTGAGTAGAGCTAAGTTCTAAAATTTTCAGTGTGCATCTCTGCTGAGGAACAAAGATCCTCTCACAGAAATGTAGCAGTATTTCTGCAAAGATCAGAACTAGAGGCTGCAGTTACTTCAGATGCTCTGCCCACAAAGAACCCTTTCATTTCTTGCTTTGTATATGATTATGACATTAATTTTAAAAAGAGGAAAGCTATTAAGAATTCAATTTGACATTCTACTTGGAAATCATCATACATAATAGCGCTTCTGATGGAGTAATTATTAACTACATATTAATGTATTAAGATAGATGTGTTAACAAGATTTTGACACAATTGTTAAGAGTATAGGGCTTGCCATTCCCCATTGATTTCCACCAAGTACATTCAAAGCAGTACTTTCTCTATAGCCAAAGCTTCATTTTTGTTACACTAACCTGAACTTCTTGATGAAATTTCAGATGGGTGCACTGCAATCTCTCTCTCCTGCCTTCTCTGCCAATAGATCTCAATCTTTGTGGAAACAAAACCTTATTTTAAAAGCTACACCACCTACTGGGATTTGTTCTTAAGTATCTGCCTTCTGCCTGCCAACAGGTCACACTTAAGACATGGCTGTGATCTCATTAAACACCCCTGCTCTGCCTCACTTCAGCCAGGAATGCACTGGAGGGATAAACACCATAGAAGTCTTCTTTAAAAATCATGCCATTTTCAACTATTGATGGATTTTCCAGGAAGTATCCATCAACAGTCAATATTAACTGCAAGATCCTGCTCTACATGCCAGAGCTGTTGAAGAATTGTTGCCTTAACGTGGTTGATGACGACTGCAGTATCTGTACAGGTTCTCTTCACTGCAGTTACTTGGTTGCCACCCCTGACACCACTTGCACATCAGGCTCAAGGGGCAGTCTGGCTGCTGGCAGTCACTGCAGAGCAGCAATAGCAATGACCAGGAGCATCTCAGAGCACCAGTGAGGCTGAGCTATGCAAACCTAAGTTTTCATATCTGAAGTGAAAACCTAAGTTTAATAAAGCTGAACTGGACAAACAGCCTAACCATGTGCTTGTGGGAAGGCAGAGGTGCTGAGCAATTCAGCTGGGGAGAAGGCAGATAAACCTGGCAATGAGCTCCAAGGAAAAAGGTACAATGATTATTTCAAATCACGGAATGACCAAACAGGAAATACCTCAAGCACACGCAGAGCAGAGGGGGATGCCATCAAACCCTGGTCCTGGAAACTTGTGGCTCAGTACTCTGCCTGTCACTTCAGTTCAATCCAGGTAACAAACACACAGCTGGCTGTTAGGCTGTTCTCCTCCCACAGCATCAAGGAATGGGTTAATTGTAACCTTCCATCAGGGGAAGGTCACAAACTCCCCTGAAAAAAACATTTTTAGCTACCTTGGGGACTAATAATACATTTTATTCTGCTTTTGCAGAAACTGACTGAAGCTCCAGTGCCACTCAGCATCTTTCACAGACAAGGCCTTGTCCTGGACAATTAAACACCTGCAATGCAGAGCCTGGTGACAGTAGTAACACTACTACTGTCAAGTGACAGTGACAGTGGAAGTGACAGTCCCTTCACAGCCACGTGTCTCTTTCACTGAGCGCACAACACCTTGAAGGGTGAAAAACAGAAAACTTCTTGGCTCACAAGAGCCCTGCAAGTCTCTTCCTTTTCTTTCCTTCACTTTCACAGCTTGTTGCTGCTCTGAACACGGTATTGGCAGGTGTCTCAATAAAAATGCCTTTGTTCTTATCAGCGGTACATGTTCTATCATGATCTGAAGATGCTCGCCCTGAACTCTATTGGAAACCTCCACAGGGGAGAGCACAAGGATCCTGGTCAGACACAAAGAGCCATATGCCATCTCTTGCCATGCAGACCTGAAACTTTCCCTCAGCACTAAGCAGTAAAAGCACATATCCCTTCCTGCCAAAGGAGGTGATAAAAGTTCCTGTCTTTTGCCACAAGGCAAAAATTGACTTGCCATGATTTTTCTCAAATTTGTGCTCATAGTGAGACATTTAAAGCACTGATTAACACGAAGGACTACTTCTCTAATTGTAATAACCTTTCCTATCCTTTCAGAATAAATTTTGTTGAACACTTTTCATGTGATTTGCTTCATTACCTTTTCATTTCCATCATCTTTGATGACACACCATTTAATTAGGTTTATTGTGCAGGTATGGATGGTTAAACTTGTGCATTCAGCACATGCATTCCATTTGACTAATGTAATATATTGTATTCATGTCACTGTCACCATCCATTGCAAAAATTACTAAGGCATCATCCAGTTAAACTAAGTTTGCAAAAGGTTGTTTATGAAGTATTTTTCTTTCACAACATTATAGGATCCCTTATTGATGATTTTGCTGGTGTTCTGTGATCTCAGTCGTAAATATTTACTTGTCAACATAAACTGTGAAATGTTACCTTCCAGGGAGTCAACCAGTGTTCTCCTCTAGTCATAAATATTCCTTCCTCTGTTGTAGTATTATTAACATTGCATTTTTTCCTGTTATGAGATTTTACAGCCAGGAAAAGAAAGCAAATTGTCTTGTAGTTAATAATAATCCTTTTATACACACATAACCAAAATCTCACATAACTTACAAATTTACTTCGGCCTGCAGCAAGAGGTGTATACTCACATCTTGTTAAATCTGCAGATAAATACGTACTCCTGCGCACAAACTTGTTATTGTCAAGATACATTGTTCAATGGCTTAAAAAAAAAAATTTGGCAGAGTAACTCAAAGCATTTGTCTGTGACCATTAAGGGTCCCTTAAAATCCCTTCTGCTCCCAGTCTTTTTAACAGCTGCTTTTCCAAATGATCCAAGGTCTGAAGGGAAGAGTCCCTGCTTTCCTAGCCCAGCTGACACAGTTGTCAGACGGCACAAAGTCAGCCCTGGCAGGGGTTTGGCGAGCACCCCTGAGCTACTGAGGCTGCTGCTGAGCCCTTCCAGGCCCATGGGCTCAGAGAGGCCACGAGGCACCAACGCCGAGGAGCATCCCAGGACAAATCCCTCCTGGGCTGACATCCCAACCCCAGCAGCAGCGCTCCCACCTGGAGGGGAGCTCCCTGGAGTGCCAACAGCCTCCCCAGGACAAGGAGCTGCTGTGCTATTCCTGCAGCAGATCCAACCCAGCATTCTGAGATGGCTCCGATGGTTTCCCAGAACTAAAAACTATCTAGTCATTAGTTTAAATAATCTCAGCCACAACACTTCTTTCTCCTGAAAAGTGCTTCCACTACTGCTCTGTGCTTCACTTTAAAATAGCTTCACTTCCAGCTTTTTTTTTTTGCTATAAGCTGCTCCACTCAACAAAGAAAAGACAAACTTCTGCACAGCAATAAAGAACAGCCTCATTCACGGTGGATCCCTTCTCCAAGGACTGTGCATTCCGTGCCTGTTTCATCAGAGAATATCAGGCAGGTGTCCCTAGCCAGGTCACAAACACATCACTCAGGTAAGACAACACCGGGCATAAAAGATCTTTTAAATTCCTGCAGAACATCTGAGAGAAAATAAATAATAAAGACCAAGGGTTGGATGTTCCTTCAGAATAACAAAGCTACTTTGTAGGTCAAACTTCTGCAATGCTGTACAAAGTGCTGAGGGGATCAGATGTTTGAAATAAAAGCCCACAATGAACAGCCATGGTTGCTATGCCCACCCCTCCTGCAGGTAAAAACACAAAACGTGTTTTCATCCCAACAATAAGCACACGGTAATCTTTAAGAGCTCTCCTCAGGCTCTGTGATAGCAGCCAGGACTGTGTACTGAGGCATCAGCAAATGAGAAGGTGCAAATGCTTTGAAAGAGGGTGTCAGGCACAGACAGTGTCAGTAAAGCTGGGGCAGCTCCAAAGGAAACAAAAACAGCCACCGCTGTGTCTAAAAGTCATGGGGAGATCCCAGAGAAGTAGTGATGATGGCTAGAGCAGAACAAGTAGATCAGCTGGGTATCAAACCCATAAAAACTTTAATGGTGCCGTTTCCTGAGTGCTCTGTTTTGTACAGCTACCTGAATGCATCTGTGTTTGAGATACATAAATAGATACTTAAACAGAAAAGGTGTTTCATACTCATGTCCTATTTTTCTCTTTTGCTTTGCTGCTCTGATGGTAGCTTGCTCTCTGAAGTCTATACATGAACAGTCAGCTAAAATTCTAATTAAACTCATGCCTTTCTAACATTTAAAATGATAAAATTAAAGACCCAACAGGAACAGCTAGATGAAGAAAGAACACAAGCTGTCTGAGATGGTGAATTTCATAGTTCATGTCTTTCCAGCACTTCATTAGGCAAATCATTCACCATGAGCCCCATGACCAGCACAGCTTCCTCAATAGAATTTGTCTTTCTGCTACTACATTAATTTTCTGTGTCTACTTCTTTTACACTGATTTTACTTGCTGTCCTCAGGATAAAACATGAAAATTTAGGGTCAATATACATGTATATAGACCTAAGTCTTGTGCTCAGAGAAAGAAGGAAAAATAACATGCAATATAAAGTTTATGCCCAATGTAAACAAGCAACTATCATCTGTGGTCATGAAAACTCTCAAGGACAAAAGCACAATTCTATTTCTTTAACCTCTGTATTTTACTGCAGGTTGAGAAAAGACGAAAATCTCTTGTCTGTGGTACAAACAAACATTTGGGGGCTATATTTTAGAAAAGGAAATAAAATGGCTAACCTTCAAGGTTTTAGTGGGTTTTTTTTCCCTTTACCTAGATTTTCATGCAGCGCTATTCTCCCTCAGGCTAACTACTTTTTTGTTGGTTGGTCTCCCTCTCACTCCAATATATTAATTTACCTCATGGAGACTGTACTCCACCCAGCTGTTTTTATTCCATCAGCAGCAACAGCAAACAAACACTGGCTTACCCTTTTTTTTAAGATTGAAAATTATAATCAGCCTCCGTAGCAATTGTTCTATTTGCAGCAGAACCTAGGCTGTACAGGGAAGGTGACAGATTTCCTGTTAACCCTCCCATTATATTAAATATTTATAGTTTTAATTAAAAAAACTGTGCTTGTATATAGTTGGATCAAAAGAGACAAATCCAATGCTACTGGTCCCATATTTCCAGAACAGGGATTTGAGGTTCAACTTGAGTTTTGGGCAGCCAGGTAACCGACCAAAGATAGCTGGAATGCTTAATGTCATCTGTGCTGTCATAACTATGAGAAAAGATAGCAGATAGCAGTGGAAAAAATGAGAAATAGCTCAAATAAAAAATTATACTTCACATTTAATGGTACAGTGAAAGGGTAGATGTTATCAGTATCCAAAAATCACTTACAGCTCAGACTTAAGTTCCTCCAATGTGTTTTCACCAAATGTTACCTGTGTGCCATTTACAAAACATACTTGAAAACATCTTTTATATTTTGGGGAGGGGGGGGGGGGGCTATTTAAAATATATTGTTGTTAAAGCATTGAAATACTTTGTTCTTGGTGAATTTTATTTTTCATTCACACACTTGTTAAAAAAAAATGTTGTAATAAAAAGAAGCAAGACAAAAGACACAATATTTAGATAAAGCCATAAAACCAGTGTGACAATGTAAATCCCCCATGTCCTCAATCCTTGTCTGGGTTCATACAATGAAGAACACTGACCTCTGGACTGATGAAAAGAAGCCTGACCCTTTTATCAGCCACAATCTTATTCTTATTATTTCTGTGACATTCCTGTTATTATCTCAGTGGAAATAAGTTTTACACGCTCCCCTGCAGTTTGCCCTGTCCCCCCACTCCTCTCAGAGGGTTTTTCCCATTTCCATGTCACCCTTGGCTGGTTCTGACAGCAGTTCAATCCATAGGAACCCACTTAAAACTCCACCTTCAGAACTCTTACCTTAAAAATCCCTTTCCTGTTACTTCATCTGATAGTTTTGGGGAGGGATACTCCACACAGGACCTAAGCTATCCAATCACTGCTCAAGGATGGAATCAAAATGAGGAAAATGCACACAGATACAAGTGACTAGATTCCTGTTATGGGCACCTTTCAAAAGGGATTTTTGTGTTATCTCTGGTCAGGAGCAGGAACTGAACACAACCCTTAATCAGCAGCATCTACAGAGTTGGTCTGTGGGTTTTGCTAGAGCACAGCAGTACAGTTTGGTTAAAAAGGGTATGTAAGCTGTTCATGTGGAAGGAGAGAGCTGAAATCAAAGGATAAAACCAATTTAAGGTGTGGGCTAGAGTGCTTCTGTTAGTGTGAAATGATTAAAATGAATGTTTTCAAAGATCCAATAAATCAACTGGATTATGAATCTTTTTTCATGTGTGTCTCTGCTCACCTAAAGCTCCACAGAGCAGCCATGAAGAGCAATTAAGGACACCCATAGAGAGGAGTCTGCTGGAACACTTCAGGTGCCTCAATTTCTTTCAGTCCCTGTTGAAAGAATTCCAGCTGGGCCTCCTGTCCCATTTAATCCCTCTTGGGTTTTCACCCAGAACACTTCACTCATACTTAAGTTGTACACAAGGCAATCTCAGCACATTTCAGCAACTTGCCTCCTTGCTAACGTAACACATCAATTTTTCACCTCCCTCTTTGTCCACCCTACATTCCTCCCAGTTTCCATCCTCCCAAAGATCCCAGCTGAAATGGATTTGCCGCTTGGTTACACACCAAGGCTTACTGAGCCATCAATGAGCAGGGCTTGGCTACATCCCACAAAAGCAGGCATTTCATGTTTGAGCACTTCCAGCACTGCCCACGGAACAACTCCCAGGAGCCCAGAAGCGTATCCTGGCAAAGCACTGCGCATCAGCACGCTGACATTTCCCTCTGCTCTCCCCATTCTTCCCCACAGAAAAGTTGGGAACAAGAGCGAGCTGCCCCCGTGCCGCGGTGCCCTGGAGCTCCCACGGCTTTGCTGCTCTCTCTGCAGTGGAATTGCACTGCAGGAATTGTCCTCAGGCATTTCAAATGACACTACAGCCTTCAGCGCCCCTGCAGGGGACAGACTGTTTGCTACTGCGAGTTCAAACAGCCACAAAAATGCCAAATCACCTTCACAGTAAGGCTCAGCCATTCCATCATAAAGTCTATAATCAAGCAGGCTACTCAAGTGAGAATGCACACAGAGCCAGCTGGGAATAGAGGAGAAAAACAACCTAAGCCTTGCTCAAGACTGCCAAGGCACAGCTCAACCTTCAGTTCCATCCCCCTTCCCAGAGTCTGCCCAACATTAACCTAGAGCTGAAATTACTTGGGCAAAGAGTTTACAATCTCATGGATACAATAAAGCCTGTGCAAACACACGGCTATTTCACCAGGATGCTTCATGGCCATTGCTGAATCCCCTTTGTGCTGCCTTTTTCTCTTGGTAAACAAAGTTCTGTTAGAATGCAGGGGTAAGCAAGGGCATCCAGAGGATCCATAATAGGTGAGGCTGTTTCCTTCTGCTTCCTAACTCACTTCTTCCTTCTCAACTTGCTCTTGAGGCACTCGTTTAAATAGAATTACGCAGAATTTAATGGATGCCTGCTACATGCAGGTACGTACTTTCAACGGCATCTCACCGCATTTCTTCATAGCTGGCAGCAATGGATGGACACCTGTCTGCCCCATCTTCCAGGAATTCAGTAATGATAATTCTGAGCAGACATTTTACTCATCAAAAGTACCTCTGTTCAAACCTACCCTTCCAAAAATCCCAGAACGAACACTTGAAAATAGTTCACCATATTCTTGGCTAATGTTGTGAAGGATGTCACCATAAAAGACAATGCACTCTATGTGCACCACAAAGGAGATGATGGTGCATTGCTGCAAGAATTAGACTTGATACCTCTGGTTTTAAGGAAATATGAGCACAGATGCATCCTTTCCTTGTGTCTCCAAAGCAGTGAGAGGAAGAAACAACCATACAAATCTCATATGCAACACAAATTTCTATTCTACCAATATAAGTTAGCTTATTTCTTTTACTACTGTGATTTAAGGGCCAGATTTCCCAGTCACAGCACAAGAACCCTTACAGCAGTTTTACATCAACACAAATAGGTCTATTAAAAATAAGCAAAGAGGAATCCTGAGAACACCACAGCAGTGACCCAGGTGGAAATGCAGGGTACCCCAGTTACCAGTCCTAATACAAAATTCCTTGCTTTACTTGCTATTTGCAATAAACACATTCGGCACATAACAGATTTGTTATGCCCTTAACACTCATGGACCATGAGTTAGAGCTCTGACCCAGTTTTGCCCTCAGGGGGCTGACAGCTGTGAGATTCTCCTGTTCAAACCCAGGTTATTCTGTCTAGGTTTCACACAGTTAACCTTGATACTCCTGTGGTATGCCTTAGAACCTTCCAAAAGTCCCTGGAATACTGCCAGTAAGTTAAAGACAGGACCATCATCATCTAGTGAGAGGTCAAGTACCTCCAGAGCTGTTCTGTGCTTTCAATGCTTTTCATTTGAGACTGCTATTTTTCTAAAGGGAAATAAACTCCTGCTGCTTTTCTCTCTATGATACATATATTGAGGAGAGGTGGGTTTTGTATGCATGTGTTTGCTTCTTTTTAAGCTGCATCTCTTCCCATATCTCAATAAAAGCCAAGTATGTATTTCCAAAAGGAGAGCAATCACCTGCTTACTAATAACTGTGAATTGCAGAACAAAGGGTAGGGTTGGAAGAGACCTTAAACACCATCTTGTTGCACTCCCTTGCCATGGACCAGGACACCTTCCATTGGACCAGGTTGCTCCAAGCCCCCTCCAGCTTGGCCTTGGACACTCCCAGGAATGGGGCAGCCACAAGTTTTCTAGGCAACCTGTAATGGTGCCTGGATAACTTAGGTAGTAATCCTCCTGTAGCTCTTTAGATTCACCTCAAAATCTTTTACAGGCCTGCTTCAAAAGAGGCAAAATAGGTCATTTTCACAGCTGCAACATTTGTACTGTAACAGACTCAAATCCTCTGCAAGGTTTGTCATTCAGAACTTTCTATCCCCCTCCATAAATCCAGATGGTTTTACTATGTTTTATCATATAATTTCTAACTCAAGACTTCCCTCCTCATTACGCCTTTCACTCCGGGGTGATTTGGAAGTGTTGATTGTCAACAGCTCTTCTCAGTAAAACAATCCCTTGTCCTTGACCACACGGATCATCCAGTGCCAACAAGCAAAGCCAATCCCGTTGAACTGAAGGCCACATTAGAAAGCCACTCATTTTTCACAAGGTCAGCTGCTAGTTAAGCTAAGATGCCATTTCAGATTTCACAGAAACTACTGTGATCTTTGTTTGGTGCTCTTATTTGTGGGCCAAGTGCTATTATCTTTCCTCATCTTCCAGCCTGAGGAGGAATGCTGGCTGTCTTTACAAGCAATTAAAAAAAACCACTTAAGGAATATCAGTCTGTAAAATCAATTTTAGTATGATGCTGATGAAATTTGCACCTTTGAACAGCTGAGAAGGTGGTTTCAAGGGTGAATGGCCATCCTATGTTTAAAAACAAAACAAAAACCAGTAAATAGCATTAACTGCTGAATTTTAAAAAGCATCTCAAAACACCAAGCAAATTACTTACTTAGAGACAAGCCTTAGCCAACCATTTCAGATGACCAGACACCTGTGCATTACCTTGTAGACACGTGCCATTTGTATTACCTTGATTCCTGGTCCTGTGAGCTAACTTGAAAACCATGAAAAAGCAGATAGGCAATCCAAATTAAATATCTATACAGCCCCGTACTTGGAAAACATTCAGGGTAATAGCATTTGGATAAGTTTCAATTTCCAGCAGAGAAAAAAAAAAACAAGAGCTCAAAAAATTTATGATCATTCTTTTGACTCACAGAACCAATCATCTAAAACACCTCTCTGAATAGAGATGCATAAAACATCTTTTTATACAAGCAAATCAACATGTTATGTGTTATTGTAAGGACAGCAGCTGAGATGACCTGAACTTTGTGTCACTAAAAGCAGCTACACAAAGAAAGCACTAAAGGAACACTATTACCCACTAAAGGAACAAATTTCCTCCATTTGTCCCAAGTGCACTCTATTATATAAACCACATAAAATGTCAATATGACTCTCACAAAACGACGAGTGTGTCGCCTGGTATTTGGAATGATCACTACAGCAGTTTTTAAAGGGCCAAAAAACTTTAAGCATCCATATCCACATTTAAGATATTTAAAGTATTATCCTGTGCATCACTAAGGAGGGGGGCAGGATGTGTTAACAAAGACTATTAAAATTGTTTGAGCAAATATTTCTCTCATAGTCCAGAAAACTATGCCTCCATTGAGTCTTTGTCATTAGAATGACTTTAGACAGGAATGATTATTCAGGTTTGTAAACCTGAGCTCACTGAAGGCAGAGAAAAAGGAAGGACAGGAGTGACAGGTCCACATTGCCTGCAGCCATCCAGTGGCAAACCTGTGCTGAAGGGAGGGAAGGGCAAAGCAGCAAAATGAATTTCAATGTACAGGCACCTGCAGAAAATGCCACCTGTACTGGCCAAGACAGGCACAGCATGGGAAAACCATTGGAGTGCTCAGGTCAAAGCAACAGGGAACAAAAAGAATGCTGGTATTGCCAGAAATGAAGAGTTCACCATAAAACTAAGTGAGTTTGGTGATGATAGCCTCTCCCCCTGCCCACAGAATTACCACACTCCCCCTGCCCTCAAAATACCACAATGGCTCAGGACACGATTTAAGAACAGCATCTGAACTAAGGTACAGACCATTTTCTTCCTAACAAACTCTGCTTCCCACATTTGAATTCTACCCAAGGAAATCATTAAGCTGTATTGATTTATTGATACAAGAACCTGATCTAATTTGCATGTGTAAATTAGCAGCAAGAACATTTCCCATTACTTTGCTATATAGCTGCAATGACTGTTGACTTAATTTCCTTTGGCACAGCTCTGGCTTTGCAAAATACATTTGCAACCAGGGTGTCTGCTCAGATTTAGTTACATGTTACATATGCTTCGGAAAAAGGTGAAGCAGTGCAAACAAATATCTGGGAATTACAATTTGCTACCAGGCATAAGGCTCTCAAAACAGAACCCATCCATCCTTTGGAGCACCTGCGTTTTTCCTCTGTACAAATACTAGAGAAAGCTTGAGTCTTTAATTCTCTTAAGACTAAAGGGTTTTCATTGTTTTTGATATAATTACCTTTAAATTGTCCTGTACACATCTAGGTTCTAATAGCTTGTTTATCCTTGTAGAAGGTGAGAGATTAAACTTGCTTGAATATGATATAGCACATCTGTTTCAGAGCCTTTTTCATTTAAAATAATGGATATCTGGACACTGTGTTACTTGGTTGCTCTAATTCAGTTGGACTCTGTCGAGTCCAAATGCAAAGTTACCATCTCACAGTGCATCTCTCTAACAGCTGCTGAGGATTCAGGTGTGTGAACAGCTGCAGTTCCACCACCAGAACTCCAGGAAGGACAAACCAGGGAAGCCCATTTCACTGAGGATTCAGTGCAGTGCATTTCCAGTGCTGTGCAGGGGGAGCTGACCCAAAGGCTGCATCATATTCCAAAGGGTTTTGCTGCTTCAAAAATGCGGCAAAACACAGTAAGGCAACAGGCTCCTGCCAGAAATTAACTTCCAGGAAGTGACTCTGTTTTTTAATCAGACACATGGCTGCATAACTATTTATTGATAGCTTGGAAAGGAGGAATAAGAAAGTGAGATAAAACAAAGTCACAGCACTAGAGTCAACTCCCCAGAAAGCTGTTGTGAAAACAGCTGAAATGACTGAGGACACTGCGGCTGTTTACTGATCTGTCCAAAACCCAGCAAGGTCACACCTGCTCTGAAGTGGAAATTCAAAAGGATTTGGGTTGTTTTCTGTACTGGGCAGGAAGCCTTAGAACGCTTAGTTTGCTTTTAGGAAAAGTTTGCTCGGGAGCCACAACAGAGAAGAAACTCCCAGAAGACAAAGCTCCCTTCCACAGGCCCTGTGCCACAGGACCTGCAGCACATCCAAGTGTCACATCCAAAGTCCATGGCAGCACGAAGAGCAATCAGGACACTAAATTCAGAGGGCTTGCATTTAGGGATTGAAAAGGAAGTACTCCTTATTTATGCATGGTGTAAGTACTCCTTTAAGTACTCCTTAAAATGCCAAATGAGCAAAGCCACAACAAATAGGATCTATTACATAGCAATCAGCACAACTTATATAAATGCAAGGCATGTATCAACAACATATTGATTGCCTGTGTAGCCAAGAACAACATGTCTAAGAGGTGAGGTTAATATACATACATGGATTGCCAAAAGGCCTCCTACAAGGATCCTTCAAAGCGCTTCCAAACAGGCTGAGCAGTCACTCATGAGAAAGAAGGTTCTCACGTGAATAAAAATGCTGATTAAAAAAGGAAGATATTGAAGGTCAGGGAACAAGCCATTTCTCTCTCCAAACAGAGCTACTCAGCAGAGTCTCCCAGGATTTATGACAGATCCTGGTGTTCAGCATGTTTTTAAGTTATCTGGAAAAAGGAGCTGAGAGTGTGATGACAAACTTTCAGGATGCTACTGGTCTTCATGGTGGTAAAGATAGGAATTGGCTGAAGGAGTGCAAAAATCCTTGCAGCCCAGGGATGGGGAGAGATAATGGCAGATGAAATTCAGGAAGGATTGTTGTAAAATGATGCACAAGGGAAAACAAAATTAGCTCCACAGTGATAAGCCAGCCACTGATAGGCAGGAACAGGATGTTAAGGTCAGGGTAGACAGTGCTGTGAAAACATAAATCCAGTACCCAGGAGTGCAAAACCAGACACGAATATCAGCAATTACTAAAAAGGGAGCAAAAAAAGCAAACTGAAATATCATTAGCTCCTTGTGCAAACCCACCACACTGCTGCATCTTTCCAACTGGATGCAGCTTTGTCCTCCCCTTGCAGTGAGGCTCATGCAGGGCAGAGCGACTCCCATCAAAGGAGCCACTGGCTACCCCAGCTCTCCCCAAATCTCAGGAAAATTGGTTGCCAACAACTGCCCTTTCACTGCTGCTGTAAAATAGAGGGAGTTGTGCCAAGTCTAGAACATCTTTCAGTGGTTTGAATGGTTTGCTGCAGTGTGGAGTCTTCTGATTTTGAAAAGGAAAAATAAAATCAGCTTTCAGGCCTGAGGGCGGTAACAAACAAGGGGAATGACTGTAGTTCACTGAACAGACACTGAAAAACTCAAACCAACCACTTTGTATCATCTTTTTTTCCATGTAGTTGAAAGAAGAGCATTTGAATTTATGGGAAATGGCATTGTGAAATTACTAGTAATCCAACATGTTATCTCTCTTACTTACTCTAATTAACCTATGAAGCTGGAGGAGAAATTATTCCTTTGATCTGCAGGAAATAGCTATAAAGAGTTTAAGCAGGGATTCCAAAGAGTAGAGATCAGGAACTAGTTGGATTAATACTGCAGGAATCAATCTACTAATGAAACACAGCAACACACAGGTACTCAGTCTCGAGAGCCCAAATGTCAGCGAACCAACAATCTGCTTGCAAAGGGAATTTTTTCTGTAGGACCCAGGAAGCTGCAACAGAACAACACAGAACACAAGGTGATCTCATTTAGAGTGGGGGCCCCCAGAGGCAGAAGTAACTGCCTTGCTACACCCATTATCTTCTTTCCAGTCTGTCATCCCATGGCTTTCCCACACATGCCTCCTAAGAGTATTGTCCAGTGAAAAAAACACTACCAGGGATTCCAACAAACTGAGAATCCATTTCCTTTTTAACCTCAACAGCTATTCATCTAAAAAATAAAAGAATATATTTTGTAGAGATAGCCTGTAGTTCCAAAAACAAAGTGTTAATATAAATAATTTTATTAAAAGCAAATAGCTGTAGTAGCAATTTATTACAAAGCCACTAATAAACGGAAATCCATGTGTAATACTGCTTTTTAATAAGATATTATATTAAGAAAAGAAATAACCACTGAAGAAAGCTAAACGCCTCAATCAGAAAGGAGTGAAAGCAGCTATGTAAAATGTGGGAGGGAAGCAAATCACTCAGCTCACCTAAGCTGGATGCTTTAGGCTTCAACAGTCCATGTCACCTTCATTACACTCATAAATGTATTTAGGTGTATATGCACCCACAGAGAAGCTCTGCAGCAGTTACACAGGTACTCCTACCCAGCTGACTTCTCCAGCCCATCAAATGAGTGCTTCCCTCTCTCCAGGTGCAATGGTGTTCCTGCCCTCTGGCTAGGTGATAATTGAATCTGCTCAACAAGTGGCAAGGAGTTGGGGAAGAAATTATTTATGTCTATCCAAAGAGGAGGGGCTCAATTAACACTTCATTTAGGAACTCAGCTATTCGAATTTCATCATAACTCAGATGTAATCTGAGCTCCAAGTTCCCTCCATCCCTCTCTCCTGGTTGCTTTGGTTCTTCCTCTCAGGTCCTAAGTCTCAAACAGGAATTCCTGCTTGGAAACAGGAAGGTCAAAGAGGAAAGCAAAAATCTGAGTAATGGTCTGTCCACAACCAAAGGAAAAGTAACTCTAATGCACATTACCACTGATTTGGCTCCCCCACAATGAAAATAAACTGAGGAAACGGGATTTGTAATTAAAATTGTTCTGATTGCTCTCCTCTATCCTTGGAATAAATACAGAAAATTCCACTTTTGTCAAGGAGATAAACACACATTTTACTTCAAAGTGGCTGAGAAGCATCATTGGATTAAACATTCTGTCTACAGGAGGGGAGAAAACCAGTTTTCAGTACCAAAGATAAGGTAATTAATTAAAACTAACCCCAACCAGTTTCCAGTAGCATCATCAGGGATTTGCATGCATTAGCACTGAACAGGCACAGAAACACATAAGCTGAAATGGAGGTTTATGGGTCTAGGCTGGGCTCATCCAAGCAACAAGAAATTACTCTGGGCCTGATAAGAAGCAGGTATTAACCAAACAGCAATACAGTTCTTGAAACCCCTAAATTATTCCAACTTGGCAACTTAAAAACATCATAAACAGGTAAGAGCTATTCTTCAAACCTTAGTCATTAGAAATCACAGCAAATAGACCCATACTGCTATCAGAAGTATTGAAAATGTGGATAGCATGTCATTCCTAATCTCCTTAGGTTCCTTTCATCTGCTGAAGTTGTTGAAGGACAGACATGGAAGTGTGAATAAAATCTTCTCAAGAAAACCTCTCCTCTAAGTTGGAACAATTGTGGTTAATCCTCCCACGAGTAACACTAAAGATCCAAGGCACTTATCACAAACCTGAAATCTCACAAGTCCTTATCACATGTTTCATAAAGGAGCTTTTATAGTCAGGGAAAAAAAGGTGGGGAAAAAAAGCCATTGATATTGTTCTACTCTTGGCTTGTGGCGTGGAAACCCAAATCTCCAGCTGAACTCCAGTGGTTTGGGAAGCTGAATGGCCCCAGTTGAACTCCAGCATCCATCACCCTTTCCCCAAGGACTGCACAGATTGCCAGCCGGCCTCAGGCCAAGCTTCCCTCCACTCCAGGGCTTGGAGCAAATCCCATCTGCTGTCAGAGATCCATTGCCACCTGAAGCTCAGAGTGCTCAAAACTGTTAAAAATTCCCAGGAAGAGTAAATTCTGAAACGCTGAGCTCCTAACAAATGGTGCATCCCTCCCTCCCGAGGGCGAATCTGACCATGTTCCGCCAAGGGAAGGGTAACTGGAACAAAGCAAGAATTCCCTTTGCCTGCACTCCCCCTGTCCTGAGCTGAAAAACCCCCAGGCACTTCCAGGGCAGTTCTCATTCTGCTGCATAGAAATCCCAGAGTGGCCTCCCCCACAACGCTCACATGATTCACGAGAATGGATTACAACCATTTCTGCAGTCTATCACATTCCAGTGCCTCGGCATTTATTGCTACAGCTTTTCCAATACCAATGCACACCCATCTGCTCACACAACGCCTGCATTTGGTTTTTCCAAAGAATTAGGGGCCAAATCTCTAACTGGGGGTGCAGGCTGTATTTCTGAGTCCCGAGACAGAAAGGGCAGGCAGTGTGCAGGGCTCTGACTCTCTCACCAGGGGTCTGAGCCCCGCTGTCAGACCAGGAGAGGGGTCTGGAAGCAGCCCCTGCCTGCCTCAGCACAGCCCATCTGCACCTACAGCAAGTCAGCTGCTGCTGCAGTCCTGCTCTCCCTGCACTGGGAGCTCTCACAGCTCTGCAGGCACCACCTGGAAACTGAAAAGCCATTTTACAGGTTTTGACACACCCAATTTAACATACAGCAAATCAAACTAATTTAGATCTTTTGATAATGTTTCTCAGTATCATATTCTCTGGTTTAAAAAAAACCAACAAAACTACTAACAGTGGTTACTACTAAGGAACAGGCTCCTGCTCTTCTGGTCCATTTAAATCAAAGTGTCATTAACTAAATTAGTTTGATCACCTGAAGGCTGACAGTTCATCCTTGACCTGACATCCAGCATATTAAAGGCTTCTGTAGCTATCCTTAACACTTTGGAAATTATGAGCATCAGGCAGATCGTATTTATTCCTGCTATCTTTAATCCCTTGACATCATCCCTTGGAGATTGCCTTGGTCATTTTTCTAGTCAAGAATTCCACTATCTTCCTCCAAATATTTGTCTCCATGTTCTCAGTACATTCTCTCCAAAAAATGGTTAACAAATAGTGGAACAAAATTACACTGGCTTCTTCCAAACAGTCAACTCTTGACCATCTGGTTATCCACAACCTGCATGTGTGGAAATGATTAGGGTCTACTGCCATGAGATGCAACTGTCAGATCAGAGACCAATCTCAATTTTAAACACGGTAAAGAGCTTACACAATTTCAAGATGCATCTTATCAGTCTGGTGCTTTATGTCAAAGAACAAAGACTTGCATAAAATTAAAAAATCCACTCATACATAAAGTTGATGTGCAAAATCAATGCCATTGGAAGAAGTCAAGTCTGTGTAATCGCTGCAACAATATTTTTTAAAAACAAAACAAAAACACCAACCCCACCAAGGACAATTAGAAGTGACCCAATCATTTATTATTAAGGCATGGAAACAACATGGTTGTAGGAGTTGTGTCTTATCTTCCTTTAACAAAGGAAAGCTAAATTGAATGTTATAGGAGACAGTTTGAAAAAAAACCTGCAGGTAAAACTACACTGAGGCTAAAATGTATAAATCACTGGAACATGATACCCCAATACCAAGAAATATTTAAAACAAAGATTTGACGCCACTTTTAACTGACCAGTAAATCAGTTAAAACAAATTTTCCTGATCAGTAAATCAATTAAAAGCACTCTTGGGGTTTTTTTGTGTTTAAATGAAACTACTCATCATTAAATAAATTCAGTTACCCAGTAATTCTTAGAAAGACTGATTTACTGCATGTTTAGCAAATGGGAGAGCATTCAGCCAGGCTGCAAACAGCACCAACAGGTCCTGAAGGAATTAATTCTGTCCCTTACCCCTCCCCTCTCACCACATAAGAACAGCCATCATCAGCTCCAACAAACCACAAATACTACTCTGAAACTCTTTTTCTTTCACACTCTGTTAAACCTCATCCAGTAACAAATGGAAACAACTCATCCTGTAATAGTCTCACACTCAAGCAGGTTTTAGAAGCAGCAAACGGGACACAAAAATGGAAGGGAGAAAGTCGACAAGAGCTGAGCAAACAGCTGCAGTGTTGGGCCACCTCTGTGCTCTGCAGAGCACGTAGCTGAGAGAACAGGCCGGCTGTTCAGATCAGCTCTGCTTCAAAGCTGCTGCTGATTGTCCAGTTGGACCTTCTCAGATCATATCACAGTTGCATACTCATTTCCATAAACACACGGCCAAGTA
Organism: Melozone crissalis; assembly: GCF_028551555.1. Classification (NCBI taxonomy): domain Eukaryota; kingdom Metazoa; phylum Chordata; class Aves; order Passeriformes; family Passerellidae; genus Melozone; species Melozone crissalis. The sequence goes on from NW_026535858.1 coordinate 441,006, forward strand.
GCATTTTTTACTAAACACAAAAATCCTCCTTTGCCTACACTGGATAAGGGGAGAAATGTTTTTGTCTGGAGGAGAACAACAACAAGGAAACGAAGGGAAAGTTTGGCACACCTACCTGCAGACAGGATGCACCCTTGTTCTCACTCAGGGCTTTACTTGATAATCAGTTGCTTGAAAATCTTTTGAGGCAAAAAAAATTTACTCATTTATCTGCCTGGTCAAATTTTATTTTCTACTGTGTTTTTAAAAAAACACCAAGTACAGCAACAAGAAAGGGGAGGTAGGAGCAAAGAACCCAAATTACTCCCTTGGGATCTTGAAAATTACTTTCTGAATAAAAACATCGGTTGTGCTTTTCTAGTTACCCTTCGCTAACACCAAAGATGAAGGATGACAAAAAACACATATGGCACTTACAGAAATGAGCTACACTCCCACTATTGGAGGCTGTCATCTTCTGGTTTAAGCAACTGGAAAATTTTGCTTGGTTTACTAAGACATCTCCAACTTACATAAAATGTTCACATAGAATAACTTAGGAGCCCAGCACATCACACATCTAGCTCGCCTCCATTACCTTCAGCAGAGATCAAAAGCCATTTCCTCCATTACACTTGGAGCCCATTGCCTCTTGTCCTGTCCCTGGAAACCACCGAGACAAGAGCCAGGCTCAAGCTCTATGCATCCACAAACATCCATATTTTGGCAATGCAAGCACATCCTCTTACTGTGTGCCTCCTGAGATGCGCCCTACGGAACGTTCTGCCAGCCAGGTCTGTCCCCGGCCTTCTCTTCAGAAAGCTGAACAGCCCCAGCACTCTGGCTCCCCTTATTTCCCGTTTGTTTCAGCCCCCCTAATGCTTTCTGGTTGCCCTCCACTATTACTTGGGGAGAAACACCAAAGAAAATTCCCAGTAAATTAATTTCCTACACCAGGCTAAAAGGAAAGAACTCCCCAGCCATGGGAAGAACAACAGGCAAACTTGATGGAAGTGCCCAAGGAGGCAACAAATCAAAAATCCAGGATACCTCTGTTCAAGTACAGTCCAGTGGCATTTTGAGAAGACTGAATATGAATGAGAACAACATGACAAGTGCACTAAAAACCAGAGTCAGAGAGAACTTTTATGAATGGCTGAGGAACAGCACACAGAAAGAACCATTTTGTTTTGAGAACAAGGAAATATTCTGGAATACAAACGAGCCCACAGAGCAGTGGGAGGCACCAAAAACACTGGGGAAGGTGCCTGGCTGGCACTTAGGGGTACAGAGGAACAAGCTCTGTGGGACTGTGCAGCTATTAAAGGTGAAATAATCTTGAGAAATAAAAGGAGATGAAAAACAAGTCAAATGCAGAAGCCGTGACAGATATGCAAAATAGTCTTTGTAAAAATGATAACAGCATGAACTAAAATGAGGTCCAGGTTTTAAATGAATTTTTTCATCTGGCTTTCCTTGTTATGGAAGCAAGAGCAGGCAGGACTCTGCTCTAACACAATACAGTGGGTGTTGGATTGTAAAAAAATGCCACCACTGGTCCAAAATCTTCCCAAGAGAGAAGGACCTCTTTGGCAGCCACAGTTATACAGTATTTCAGATTGTGACTGCAAAAAAGCCACTTGTCAATAGTGATTATAAACCACCTTTCCAATATCTGTCCGTGAGAAAAGGAAGCCACAAATAAAATCTGTTAGAGCTTAACTTTGGACAACAGGAAGAGTTTAAACTTGAGGGAGACAAAGTACATCGAAACAACAAGCAAAAAGATAAAGCATGACTTCACAGAAGGAGTTTAAAAATCAACCCAAAATGGCCCATTAGCACTTTGTAGAAGTTGAGCAAACACACAGCTGTCAAATGAAATTATTTCCCTGCAACACTAGAACTTCAGTGAGGAGAAAAAAAGAGTTGGAAGTAGTCCATAATTTGTACTTTACAGAGCTTGGTAACTCCTATTAACTTGTACATGGCGTTCAATGCCTGATACAAGCCATGTCAGTCCACCCCCATGATGACGTGGAAGTTTAATAACACAGGCACTATTAGTTCCAATTAAAATTATTCATCCTTGTGACTTGCTGTTGTAACTTAGTATATTTACTCCTTATTGCAATAAACTCATTATAATGACCTCCCCACACCAATGACCAGGATTAGGATCAGGGCGTGACCAGGGATCAATCTCATGCACAGCAGCAAATTCCTGCAAGGACCTGAAACTCTTTCAGTACTGATTCATCTCCATGCATCCTGCAGGCCAGATGCATTTGTTATAAAACCACAGTTCTTCAAAACCTTCCAATAAATTATCAGCTCAAGTATTTCTCATGCAAGAGCCACAATTATCAATTATAATACCCAGGAGCATTTTTAAATTAGGGAGAGAAGAAAGCATGAATTAATAAGAAAATAATTAAAGTAACTAATGAAGGCTAAGCAAAACCAAAGCAGAGCCGGGTTAGACAGAACAAAGGGGTTTGGGAACGAAGCACAAATCACACAGTTTAATATGACCAGGCAGAGAAACACAGAGAGAAAAACCCCCACAATCCAAAGACTGGTCAACCAGGGAAAAACTGACTGTAAATTGTAAAGACAGAACCAAAACAACATGGTCTTATGACAAATGGTTGCTAACCAGTTCATTCATTATGTTATCTGTTAAAACCTTCTATTTTAGTAGCTTTAAGTAAACCATAGGCCCAGTAAATTTATCTGTGTCTCAGAACTGGAGAGGGGAAATTGCAATTCAGAAATACTAGTTTATTATAAAGAGCATTTTTGTTCTACTGCATAGAAGTTAGCTCTGATCCATGTAGACAGATCTGCAGCAAATGAGCTAGTTTTCCAAAATTCACATTATTTGCACGGGGAACAGCTGTAGGCATGAACACACAGACACAGAAGACAATGGCAGATTTGCATTTATCTCAAATGTATTTTAGCTGAAGCCTGACTGCAGTGAAAAGCAGGGTGCCTTGCAAAAAACTTCTGCAGCTGTTGGCTCTAATCCAAGCTCAGAGCCAAGCAGAGCTGGCAGAGCTCTTTCCATCTGCTCACTGTCTTTTCCCCATCATGGATGGGATTAAGAAAAATTCACAGTGCAAAGAACAACAAAGTGACTTCTTACATTTTTGTTACATGGGTTATCCATCCTATTTTCACAGCAACAACTTCCTCTTCAACGGACGAGTCCCTTGGTCTAGCAGCTAGCAACAAGCAATTTATTTTTTCCTTACAGTGCAACTCTCATTTCTCTTTTTATGAATGCCTCTGGGCCAAATTCACATAAGCAATGCTTGGGTTGCAGAGCTCTCTCCAGGAGCAAACCAACTGCCAGCCATGGGCACCCTGTCCCTGTGAGCATTGCAGCCTGGGTTCAGAAGGCAGCAGACCCCACACTGGCTTTATCCACCCCTGCACTGACGTGTTTGGGTTGTCTGGTCAGGCATAAATTCACCAGCCACAGGATCCACCTGAGGTTCCATGAGCAGCCCCTCAAAGCTCCAAGGAATCAAAGCCCCTTTAGATGAACGTGCCAGTGCACAGTGATTGGCAGGTCTTATTGGGGAACAAGTTTAGATAATTTCTTGCCTTAGAATAAAAAAAAAATACATCAAGGTTTAGTGTGCAGGTCAGTCATGAATGGTCTGGTAACAACTTTAAGGACAGTCCATAGCTTTCCTGTTCCTCCTTCTCTCCAGTCCTGTTTCCCACTGCTTAGGAGCCATCCCACATCTTCTATTCTCAACATATTCACCTCTCCCTCTTCTATTTCATTCAAAAGCCAAGGAAAATGTGCAGACAAACTTCAGCTCATGGAGCTGTTGCCAGTGTGAGGACTTGAGACAATTAGAAACCATTTTAGATCTTCCATTCTGTGAGAACTTGGTCATGGGAAGAGCTTTCACCTGTAGGGGACCCCCTCGGCAGCAGCAAGGTGTGATGTGAGCAGCTCAGTCCCACTGCTCCTGTCACAGCCGTGAGCAAAGCACTGGCCCTGCTGCAGGGAGGTGAAGGGTTAATTGGAAATCCAGACAGGGCTGCACTGAGGCTCGAGGATGACTGGCTGCTCTGAATATGCATTTCCAGGGCTTATTGGAAAATGGAGTGGGAGATGCAGAGAAGGCAGCCAGAGGAGCTGCTGGGGAGGCGGGAGTTACCCCATTCATTTTGTGGTGTGTCTGCAGCCGTCTCACAGCTCTTGGAAAGGGGTTTGTGCTTCCAGGGATATTGTTTAATTAAAGAAGAAACTTAATCTCTGAAAGGTTATCTAATTCCCCCCATGAAACTGTTGAGTTTAAAAAGCCAGGCTGGGTAGAACAAACAGGATTAAGCACTAAAGGCTCACATTTGAGGCATTTACATTCTTGACTGCATGGAATACAAATTATAACAATTAGACCAACAATGAAGATTGTCATTTAAGCCAGAACTAAAGACTGACAGCTCTATTCATTGGCTGTGCTGCTATAACAGGTGTGAAACATGACTGTCATCCTACACAGCATGAGAAATCCTTAATTTAGGTTTTACTCTGGCCCTTGCAACAGTTCAAGCGCCCCTGTTCATGATCAGCCACTCACATTTCCAGCCACACATGTCCAGCTGCCATCACTGCCTGCAGTGTTTTACACTGGAATTTATGGTATTGCACTGCCGCTGGCAGCTTTGCTCCTGGAGAAAAACTAGGTTAAAAACAAACAAAAAAACCAGTTCCATTTTTAATTCAGCGAGTTTGGCCTCCTGTAGCATCAAAGAGGTGGTGATGGGACATTGCCGGTTTTGCCTCTGGGCCAAAACACAAATCCCAGCTGAGCACCCTCCCTTGTTCTCCCTTGTCCACATTTTTTCTAGTCCATGCTGAACAGGGAGAGCCCATATGTGCATGGATCAAACCCCCAAAATCTGACAGTGAGCCTATGGAAAACTGCTGAATTTGAGACCTGGCAAGTTCAAGACAGCCAGTATGAACCAACACAACTCCCCAGCCTCCCGCAAAGAAGAGATCAAAGCCCTTTAATATCAGTTATTCAAGAAAAAAAACCCCAAATTATTCAATAAACTGAATTTTCCCCCATAAATGAAATACATTTTGCTGTGATACTTACCTCTCAGATATCAAGCAACACTCTTCCTAAAAACTTTGGCATATCTCTTCCTTTTAAATTACATGCAGATTTAGTTGAATGAATTTGTTCATAAGTTTAATTTTCTGCCTTGATGTTACTTCCATCTTCAGATAACAAAACAAATTCTGTGCAAATTTCAAATGTAGTTCAGTAGTATTCTGTGAATAAAACAGCCTGCTAGGCTAGAGTTATTTTATTTGCTATGATTTGGAAACAATTCCCATTTCCCATCAAGTTCAAACATGGATCAGTGATAAACAGTCACACAGAATTTTTTTACCCCAATTTAAACCAGAACTGTGACTCAGCAGACAAAGAAATTTTCCGGACATCAAATGAAATACAAGGCACAAGAGACATCTGGAAGCTCCTTGGAAGCTGGAGTTGTTTATCAATCTCACAAACACCTGGAAGATTCAGGAAGGTTCCAAGTCTGACACCTGAGAAGGCTGACAGCTGCTGGCCTTAGTTCTGATGAAAATTGCCACGTGTTAGGTACAGAAACTCTGTAAAGGTCACTGCCACATGTAAATCAAAGACTGGGCAACATTTGCCAGTTTCATTTGGAAAGGTGCTGGAAAGTTTTCACCCTTGGCAGTTTTTAAAGCATCAAACAAGTGTCCTTTTCTCCTCCTAACTGTCTGAACACACAAGTCACAACAAATAATTTTTGAGTGTACCAAGTGAATAGAAATTAAATAAGTCATGCATATTCTATGACTCAGATGGAGAACGCTCACTAATATTCCCTGCCTAGGCCTGGGGAGTTACTATCACCCTTATTACTCTATAGCTCTTATTCATGCCTCTGCAAAGTGTTACAAAGGTATTAAATATTTCACTTAGATTATTTGGCCAAGAACTGCCAGAAACTTAAAATGCTTTGAGTTCTCCATATAAGAGAATATCGGACCAATTAGAGAAAATTAAGTTTTGCTGAAAGCTAATTTCCCTCGCATCCTTGCTCGACACTTCTGCTCAGCAAAAATTTGCTAGAAAATTATTTTGTTTAAACAAAAGTGGATTTAAGAATGGATTTATAATAGTATCACACAGTACGGGGGAAAAGTAGAGGACTGGGGTTATCAAGGACGAAACAGAGCTGCAGCTGGAGGGAGGCAACCAAGAGACTGCCAAAGTAAAACACAGCCTGAAGATGCAGCATGTTTAATCTTTGTTCCAAGTGAAATTACTAATTTAAATATTCATCAGTATATTGAAGACAAAATTGTAAAATGGGTTTCTTACTCCCAGGTGAGCTGCCAAAGAAAGCCAGAACCCCCAAACTGTAGAACCCAGAGGAAATGAGAAGAGCCTGATCCAAACTACAGCACTACATCCACCAGTAAACTCTGGATTTCCAGCCCTTAGTGATATTCCCAGTTCCCTCCTGTGACGTGCTCGGATGTACCACACAACCCAAACACCAGTACAAACACAATGACACAGGTAGAAATGCTGACTCAGGCTGAACCAGTTGCTCCCATCTGAAGGAGCTGAGGGCTGAGCAGGGGCAGAGCAGAGGATCTGCCACGTGCCAGCACAGCACCAACCCCGTGGGCTCCTGGAGGTTCCCCCCCAAACTCCAGGCATGGCCTAGAGAGCAAGAGACCTGCAGTTCTTACCAGTGACACCTGAGAACACCCCAGTTCCAGAGATACTCATTTGACTGAACAGTAGACTGCAATAAAGAATTCAATGCAGTGACAGCAAGAAGAACCCAACCCATCCCTTTGCCTGCAATGAAGCAAAAATCCCCAGAGGCAGCATCATCTCCCAGGCTGCCCGTGCAGGCACAGGCACCCAGAGCTGTGGCAGGACGTGGGACAGAAAGGGGACACACGCAGGGACTGCCCCGAGGGGCGCCTGGCACAGTGGGAAACGCCAGCACAGCCTTGTCACCCAGTGTCCCACTGCAGCTCCGTGCCCAGTGACACAGCAGGACTGAGGGAAGGCTTCCAGCTCCTAGAGTCACATGAGGAGCCAGAATCAAAAATTTACTGAACAGAGGCAGAGGAAAAGGCTCTCACTACACTTGTGCAGTATTCCTCAAAGCCTCTGCTGTAAAGGCAGCTCCAAGAGCTGGGAAACACAGGACTTGCTCCTTATCTCAAGTTTTCCCACAGAACTACCTTTTGTTGCTTAAATCTGATCTAAGGTTAACAAAAACCTGTCAATCATTTGCAACTGCACTTGGCAATTACCCCGCTACATGAGAATGTACGCAATGTAATCTATGGCTTGTTTCTTTGATGTACAGATTCCGGTAACCAAATATGATTACTCTACAAAAGAAATTCCTAGTGCTGAGCTGAACTCCAAGTACAAACCTCCCAGATGCTCTGCCTCCTATTTTCCTAGCTTAAACCCATGCACTTTTGGCCTTTCAAAAACAATTAAGCTAGTTGACATCTTTATTACATGTTAAGACAATTGAGCACTTCCAGTCCTCGCTGCAGCATTAAATCCTTCATTTCAAACACCCCTGAAGTTCAGTGCTCTCCAGGGCAAGACATTTCCTGCAGCTGAGATGTCCTTGGCATCTGACAAAGCTCCTGCCCAGGGAGGCTGCAGAGGCTTCACCCTCAGAGGTTCCTGCAGTTCCTGAGTGGGAAAAGCCCAGAGCGACCCTTGCTGATGCCAGTCGCCCCTGCTGTGAGCAGGGGGCCAGGCTAAAGATCTGCTCAGACCCCTTCCACCTCAGATTAACCCAGATTTAGCAAAACAGATAACTCATTTCCCTCCCCATTTCCACTTCACTACAGACTAAGAAACTTGGGACGCACAAGCAGCGCGCCAAACCCTTTGAGAGCAGTAACCAACAACTCTCTGGTGGATTCCAAGCAGGAAAAGATCCACGCCACAAACTGAAACTCCACAAACAACCCCCAAAACAACAGGGAAATAAGAACACAAAGTTAGTTTTCCCATCAATTAAAGAACTACCTTGAAAGAGTTCTACCAATTTTAACAACAAAACAAGTGGAGGAAACTGCAACATAAGTATTCTCAGGATGCAATTTTTAGACTGGCAAGAAGCCCCCAAGTCAGAAATGTCAGGCTGTGCACAGCACACCATGAACAAAGCAATGAAATGGAAAAAGAGTTATTTTGTTTAAGCATTACCTTTTCTCACCTATATTTAACTATAATCATCTACTACCCTTATCTTCTAAATTTGTTCTTACAAAAGGAAAATTGGCACCCAGCTCTTGACCTTCAGAACAAACAGGATAGTAATTTGTTAAATACCATCTCTTTCTGGTTCTTCTTGCATAATGCCTATGGATAAATGTCAATCAAAGCAGCAGAACAGATAAAAAGGCACTTTCTGGCTTCAAAGGTATAGAAATTCTTAGATGCTTTATGTACTCAATAATGGATTTTTCCTTTTATGTGTTTATTTCTCTTGGCTCCCTTCCTTCCACAAAGATATGCAAAGGTCCTTTCCAGCAGGAGAAAGGAGTCCACGGAGCCAGAAAATCTCTCTGGGCTGGCACAGAGCAAAGCATTTCCCAGCTCTGTGGACAACAGAGGAAATAAGGAGTCTCTTTTTTACCTCTCTAGAATCCCAGCACTCTGAACAAGAAAGCCAGCCTTTTAAAAATTGCTTATTTGGGTACTATAAAGCAACACACTTTTGCCATCTGTTCCTCCTCTACCTCTCTACCTTTGAAGGCTTAGAGATCCACCTTGCCCTTCCAAAACAATTGGTATTTAGTGCTCCCAAAGCTGAAGAATATTAAAGACACTTGTTGAACTCTCTCATTAGGAATACCATAATTAAGCTAAGCTGGACCACTCGCAGTAATTGAATTTACGAGCATGTCAAGGTGCATCCTGTTTGACTCAGGCCAGTTCAATGGATTTGTGCTGAACTCCTAAATCTCTGACTAGCTGGAGCCATCATGAGAACCTTTGGGCTGGCAGCAAAGTCCTACCCCAGACAAAGCAAGAGAAAACCAACAGCCTGGTGAAGGCAGGGAAGGCACAGTGCATGAAAGCTGATGCATTTACAACGTGTGGTATTTGGCCAGAAAAGAACTGCACACCGCTACTGCTTCCCATAGCAATCACCCTTATTCCCAAACCTGAAATGGCCATTGTTATTACAGGCAGCATCCCCATTTCAAACCTGCAGGACTGAATTTCAGAGCCTAATGAATTTTGACCACCTTAAATTTGCTTGTCTACAAGCAGCCTGAGAGGTGTGCACCCATCCATTTCAAGAGATGCATCTTTAATTGCCTCACTCCTCCTCAGGCATGGAAGACTACAAGTGTTGATTTGGACTAAGTTGTTGTTTTCCATGAAACAATAAGACACTGACAATCAAGTGCCTCACTACAAAATTAGGAGACAAAGTCAAACATGGGATGGACTAATGACTAGCAATGAAGCAATGAGCTATTTAAGAATTATCCCCATCAATTCCCTGCAAAGCTGAGAAATTCAGGGCTGCACAACAGCAGGAGTCCAGAAATGGAGGAAAGCAGAAATAAAGGTCAAAACCAGATGACAAAAACAAGAGAACACAAACCCCAAAAGTACCTTTTCTGCCTCAAAAGACTACTCTAATTAAGTGTATTTATTACTTCATACATTTCTCACTTTCATATATTTAAGTGTGGCAGAAGCCCAGAGGGTTGCTTGCTCCATTAATGAAGTTTTGCTACCATCCTCCCCACCCAAAGAGAATAAAGGGAATGCGTGGACCATTCTTCTACAACAGCCTGGACAAGGACTTTTGGGCTCTCCTCTAATTCAGGACTTCTAAGCAATCCAGTCTTCGGTTGGAAAAAATAGACTATGACCTCCTGGATTGTAAGTAGAAGAAAAAAATCATCTTATCAGAAACCATGATAGGAAAGAAGAATGAATTCCACTATATATTCTAGAGACCTAGTTATCTATTAAGTCTCTTTCCCTTTTTTAAAGAATTAAAGTAGCCTTTACAGACAACAAGGATTCCCTGATCCTAACTGCTGTACAAGCAAAAGAAGAGATTCATGCTTGTGATTTCATAAGCCAGAGTTATTTAGCAGTGCTTATTATGAGGTGCTTCAAATGATCCAATTCCAGACAGAACCAGAATTACCCGATGAGGATAAAGCCTCAGTCATCAAAAAGTGTCTCTGCCATAACCTCACTTAAACCCTAAACACAGAGAAGTGGAACTATCTTCCCATTAAATACCTTTGTGACAGTTTGTGTAACAAAACATGACTTCTCTTTTTTCCCTTTCTCTCTGGATGTGAGCACATAAAATCTACAAGAGTAATTAACTAGATGGAAAAGAAACATTACAGACTCCTCAAATAACTCAGCAGGGTAAATGATGTATTTTGCTAGCAAAAAAAGACTTGGACAAATGTCAGTCACATACTGAAAACCCCTTGAAAAGGAAGCCTGAAAGCTCTAGATACAAATGTCATCATAGTTAGATATTTGGCATTTTCTTGTCACTCATGGACAAGCATTTCATGGGCACTTCTACAATCAAGCAGGCTGTAATCCAAACCATTATGTGCATTTGTTTTTAAGGAGATATATTGTATAGTCAGAGAATGACAGGGAGAACTCAGTTGTTCTATGTTGCAAGAACTAATTCTATTTCTCTCTTTTCTTGTACCAGCTCTTTCTCTTATAAACTAATCCTCAGATCACCAAGTTGTCATCGTAGGTTGGAGTAGCAGAACAGGCAGGTGGCTCTTTTTCACATGTATTTGTTTGCCCCTCCTCCATCCCCCATGGAGCCCAGCCCAGGAGGGCAGCTGCCACAGGGCTCTACAGACAAATGCAATCAACTCTGACTATCAACAGGAACAACGGGATTTTCTGTAGGTGGTAAAAACAGGAACGTGATTTTTAAGCATGACACAGTAACGAAATAATCTTAGTAGATATCACATACACCAAAGGTTTATACAACAATACATTTCCTTGGAGCCTTCCTTAAACCTACCGCTGTCCATTTACAGCCAACACACCACCAGCAGACTCTGCAACCCAACTGGATGATCACGAGCTTGCCGTGTGCTGCACTTACCATGACTTGTACTGGCAGCCCAATAAGAGATTATTGGCACATTTTCCCAATGTACTCTAAAGTAAAACACCGAATGGCAGCAGCAGGTTTCACACAGCTCTTGAACAGCTGCCATCCAGATGTATACAGGAGACCACCACACATCTGCCTTTCAAAAAACAAGTCTCACTAAAGCCATAATATTAAATTTTCACAGTTTTATACTGTTTCATACAGTCACCACAGGCAGTGGCATTTCCCCAATACAAATATAAAAAGATGGAGCAGGGCACTCTCAAAAGCACACATCCTCATGGACATCAAAATCTGTGGCAGGCACACAGATAAAACAACATCTGAACTGATACAGCTGCTCACCCTTTGGCACCCTCAGAGGACAACACTGCAAACTGATATTGAAGGAGGAGTTCACAGAAATGTTCACAATTAACTTTGAACTCACTGCTCACAAAATTACTATTACACATCTCGGGGGTAAAACTCAGCCCAGCACAGGGTGAAAACTGGAAAGCAGTCCTGGCAAGGAAGATGGTAAAGCAAGATACAGTGTTTAAAGAACTTTCACAGAAACTGAAGAAATCACATGTAAATCATGTTTCTGTAAAACTCGCTGGCCCAAGGACAAAGATTTAACCTGATTTAGTGCAGCTCAAGGAACCATCTCTTCTAACGTGCTATTCTGTCACTGCAGACTGGTGGATTGATCACATCTTGAGCTGAGCTTCACTCACCAGTGAGCCCCCCGTCACCTGCCTGGTTGGTTTCTGTGGCACAGGCACTGAGCACTAGCCAGGTGTGATCCATGTTCCCTGCAGTGCAGCAGCTCCTGTGTTTAGCCTGCCCCAGACCTCCGGAGTGACAAATCCCCATCAGCACCCCCTGGCACCGATGGCCCGAGCAGTGGCACAGCACCTCTGCCAAGGGTGGCTCCCATGGCACACCTCCGTCGTGGGGCACTGGGGAACTTTCTGGCACTTGGGTCCAGCACAAGGAGAAGGTCTCTGCCAGAGGAGTCCTGCAAGGAAGATGTTACTGGGATTCTCAAGTTGTGCAGGCCCAGCTCTTTTTACCGCTACTGCTCTAAAATACCTCTTGTTATAAGCGTGGTTAATTGTACTGTATCTCAAACCCATACTCAGAATCACACAAGGGAAATGCCTTTTTACCAGAATATTTCACCACCATGTATTTCACAAAAGAACTAAATGGGAGCTACCAGGCTGCACCTTCTAACAGGTATGAAGTGGTGATGATCCTGGAAAGGGAGAGGAGCAGCAAAACAGAGACAATGAAGTTACTGAGCTGCCAAGCTGCTGCTTGGCATTTGTCCACAACATCACAAACTCCATCTGCTACAAGAACTGGATCTGGGATCTGCTACCAGAGGATCTTGATGTGGCTTTTGCTTTGCCTGTGCTACTCAGAGGCTTGCAGTGGTTGCTATTTGGAGTTACAGGCGCAGGGGCAGGCAAGGCAGCATCTTTCCTCCAGCTACTGCTTGGGATCACAATGGAGCTCCTGCAGCAGCTGCAGCAGCAGTGGGCTTGTGCAGAATGGGCTTTGGTGACCTAATTGAAACATCTTCAATTAATAGAAACCTCAGAGTTGAGTGGCTCAGAGTGACAAAGCTGGATGGAGAAAGATTTTATCAGGAACACCTTTTTTTATTTTTTCCCCTTTTCTATCCAAGAGTGGGATAAAATGAGTCTTTGCAAATGCCAAGGCCTCAGTGCTTCATAACAAGCCCAGCTCAGCAGTAACACACTGGATGGCAGAACAACAGCATTGCACAGCTTTTGTCCCTCCTAATTTCTGTGATAAGAAATGAAATTAAACTCTACATACCATAAACAGATATTTCTTTTTAGTGAACTAAAAAAAATCTATAAGGATTCATACAGAACTGCTGATGGAGAGGACTACCAGCTACCACACCATCAGCTCCTGCATCTTATGCTTGGAAATCAAACACACTGTGTAGAAGTGATTGCCCTGGAAGTTACTGGTACATTTGAATGCAAACTACCAAACCATGAAAAATGAGGCATCCACTTGCTATAAAAATAAATTAAGGAGGCAATGCTTTGCTGGCAAAGCCATTGGAGTACCATAGCTCATAACTATTCATGGTACCATTAACAGATGTCTTTGCTTGTACTGTAGCAGCCTTATGATATTGTCATATTCAGAAGTAGTTTATATTTTAAAGTGACTGCAAGCAACTTTGTTTTAGAAGGCAATAAAACCTTGCCTGATGCAGAAATCCCCTGGGAAATTATACAATAATGTTACCTACATAACTAATTTTCTTCTTATGAAATCATGATTCCCACTACACTTTTAGAGCTATTCCAAGTATTGTTTAACATCACCATTTCCATGTTAATATCTCAGTAAATCACAGAAATACAATACTTTATATGAAAAGTGAGCTGCACATTTGGGACCACAAGTTTTCCTTTCTAAATTAAAAGGGGAATGAAATCCATGCTGAAGGTACTGGTTGTTGCTCAAGGGTAGTGAAAGCACCCAAATGCTCCTAACAAAGCAAGGCTACTCACTGTGCACACACATTCACACCAGGTACTGTGGAACATTGCTGAACAATTTAACTCTGTGCCAGGAGAAGTGGGGAGCTGGAAAAACAACCCCCAGCCTCAGTCCTTCAGAGATCACTCAGAGCTAAAAGCAAATGGTTAACCCAACTGAACTCCCCACCTTGAAGGCACTTGTGAGGCTGCTGCTTCATCTTTTCAAGAAGGATTATTGGGAATCAGTACTGGAGCAAAGGCACACCAGGACTCTCACACTTCTTAAACAACATTTAAATAGTGTGGAAAGATTTCATGTCTTGTGTCTCAAGCACTGCCACAGTACATCAGTGAGCTACTCCTCCCCCCATGTCGGCATCCATCTGTGTGCAACTTTTATAACATTAAAAGAACATTTTCAGTAGGGATTAATTGTCCCCCACCTCTTCAGACCCTCACTGGAACTCCCATCCACAGCATGCAGATTCGTAGTTAGAACTTCATTTCTACCCTTTCTCTAGAGCTCCTAATCAGCATTCCACTCCCCAGTGCTGCTGGCCAGGCAGGATTCACTTGGGGAAGGCTTCAAACAAATAGGCAAAGGAAAGAAGAGCTGCGCATACATCAAGGAAATGTATTGTAAATTTGTGGAAGATGTTATGTATTCATTTAGGCTTTGTTTCAGTTCTGTTTAAAACACTTCCCAGCCCTGTGTACTGTTATCATCATATTGCAAAGCTCTCATACCTTCTCCTTGATTTCTCATGGGCAGATCCACACTGACTCCTCCTTCATCTTCACAGCCAACAACTCCAACTCTCTTCACAGCAAAACCAGCAAACCCCAACTCTCCCCTCACCCTGCTCACCCCCTCTTTCACAGCACTCGTCTTCTCACTGGGCACAGCTGTGGCCTGTTAGGGGCAGGGCTGCTCCTGATCTTTGGTGATCAGCACAGCTGCAGCCCCTCAGGTGTGAGACTGCCTTCTGCACTGTTCTCTTACATTCTGTCCCTCCACAGCATGCCCTGCTGATCATCTCTGTGCTGAGTTACACAAACATATCACAGCTACCTTGTTCCCTTGCAGGGGGACACCATCTTTCCCTTTCTGGGCTTTCTAAATAACAATCAGAAGCCTAATGAAGAGCTATTATTTCCACAGTAAGTAAAAAATGCTCCAATCAGTGTGATAATTATGGCTAAATGTTACATGGGTGATTATTGCTATGGGCAGGGAGAAACACTGAGTCTTTAACCAAAGTATAATGCCTGTAGAGAGTGCTCCCTGCTATTTCCATAACACGCCCTGTTTATCTCTCCACAGTGATCTCCAAAACACCACACAAGTGGGAAAGCAGCCATGAAACCAGGTCTGGTGCAGACAGGGATGGGCACAGCTGGGGCCCATCCCTGGAGCTTCCAACCCACAGGCAGATGGTGTCTGGATGGGGGTCCCCAGCGAGGATTTTCAAGAAAATTATGGCATTTTAGTGCCATCCCTGACAAGCCAAGGCAGTTAGCATCCTTCTCCACAAATAGCTCTTACCCTTTGGCTGCTTCCATTCCCAGTGGCAGTTTGGGGAGGAATTTTGTCCAAATGCTTTCTGGTTAACTGAGCAGGCTGTATCAGCTGGCACCAGGCTTGGCAGCTGCCTGAAAGAGCCCTGAAAGCTTCACAAAATTTCTTTTTCCATTGACTATTTTAAGAACTTGTCCCCACACATATTTACCCCCGTGAATACTAATTAAATTATTGCATGTTCTATTTGATGGCACAGCAATTATAGTGTCAGGCAAAGGCATATTGGTACATAGCAATGAGGGTGTCAGGCTTACCAGCTGCTTTTTTGAAGCTTTGAGAGGTCTTGATGTCATTCACACCAACTGAGGGATTTCTTGGAATGAAGGCAGCTTTTCTTTGTGTGTGCTAAAACAATTTCTCACCTAGATAAAGCATCACATCTTGTGAAAATGGCAGATTTAAGTTGGACACAGAAAAGTGGGGAACTGTGAGGCCTTCAGCAACCTGCCAACGTTCTGCCCCAACCCAAGTTGATTCTTTTACATTAACTTCCATCTTCTCACATATTTCAAGACCACAAAAAAAAAACCAACTATGAAACAGAAAAAACAAAATAACTGGTTAAACTTAGTTGGTAAGATTAGAAAAGAAGTATTCAGGCAGATTACTCCAAAGTATAAATATATATTCACACTTGACCCCAAAATTATTCCAGATTAGAATTACAAGAAGCACAACAAAAAAAGGAAGACACATTTGAAACAGGATAAGAACTGTTACACTCAAGCCAAGGAAACATTACGTTTGATACTAAAACAAATGTCAAACTTTAATGGTATTTTCTACTCCAAATTTATAGCCTCAAATCCCTGTTTCTACTCACTTCTGGAGACCAAGTATTCTTTTCCCACTGGCTGTTTTACCCACATTACTTCTGTTTTCCCTTTGCATTTCACCCACACTTGGGCAGGTCTATCACTTTCTAATGCCACAGACTTTATCTTGCCTTCTCCAGTCCTTTCCTTTACACACCTGAAGCCAACAAACATGAACCACACTCACTGGTTTGTCCACTCAGTGCAATTATTTCACCTTGGTATCTTTTCACCCCTCTGACTGCTCTATTTTCTGGTAGCTCTATATCCCAAAACTCACAATACCATTTGCAAAAAGACCTTTGTTGATCATCTGAATTAAACATGCAGATATTTCTCCACTCAGAGCATTTGTGGACCGGCAAAAAAAAAAAACCTCAAGAAGTTAAGAATGTACTAACCTCTTCCTGGAGCCAGGAAAATGTACAAAAACCAAGCAGCCAAGGCACTCCAAAGGCAACACTCCTCCCAAAGAGCACCTTGCAGGACTGTTCTTCAAAGCCAGAAAAAACCCCACATGAAGGCCCATAAACAGCTTTTATACACCTGATGCTTGTATGAGTAGATGTTACACACCTGATGCTTGTATGAGTAGATTTTACACACCTGATGCTTGTATGGGTCAGTGAAAAGCCAGAGCTGCCTCCAATTCTGTAGTGTTTAAGAAAATCAAATCAAAATGAGAGACAGCAGGAAGTAGTTTTAAAAACTGAGGGTAAAAGAAGCATTTCTTTTAATAACCTTCACGTGGGCTCACTGTGCTCCCTCTCACCTGGAAGAGACATTCAAGATGTGTTCCTTGTGCATCTGGCTTTGATGACCACAGGGATTTGGAAGCTGTTCTGCCTGCTAACTTTCTGCTGCTTTTTATTAGAACAAATTCACACTTGTGTCAAGCAGGGAGCTCTCACCTGTCCACCACCTTCTCCAAGGTGAAATCTAAGCTGAATAGGAGAAAAATGTACTGTGAGAAACTGGCCCTTCTTCTGGAGCACTCTGCCACAGAGAGAGAGCAGGAGAGACTGGAAAAGGGAAAAGCAAGGTCCAAAATGGAAGAGAAAGGTGATTTCCACTTCCCTTTCTATAGACATACCTTAGGTCTCTATTGATGAAAATTTTCCTGTAGCCTCTAAAGAAATGTCTCTTATAATTCTTCCTTACCTACAAACTCCAGAGACCTGGCACATCATGCTGATAAATATCCATGCAACAGAGAATGGAGGAGCAATTAATCATAACACATGAATCTGGATCTAAGAGAAGACAGTAGAGTAAATCTGCTTGATAAACATATCCTAGGGCCAACTGCAACTTCCCAAATTATTTTCAATTGCTATGTGCCATTTTGTAAGCACATAAAATGTGTTTACAAATAAAAAAAATTCTCAGTCTTTATTTCAGTTGCCATCTTGGCTGAACAGCAATTTTGGCAATTAATCATTGGTGTGCCATAATATTCTGGAAATCATTGCTACACATCTGCTCTTGGCTGGCTGCATAAGAAATCATTTCCTCTGTAATCAACATGGAAGATGAACCAAAACACTCTCATCTACAGTGTTCTGCATCCTGTAGGGGAAAAAAATCTAACATTATGGCCCTTGACATTGCTGTTCAGGTGTTAACTGAGCTTCTAAAGAAACTTTTCAACAGGGATCAGAACATTTTGCTCTGATAAATCTGAGGTTACAGTAGTGCATGATCTGAAACCTCAACATTCTACATCTAGCAGCTTGGAACTCCTTTCAGTCATGATACCCATGGAAGAAGGTCATCCAAACTCTATTTATATATATACTACGATAGCCATAGAGTTGTCTAGTGATGCTGGCACCAATTTCTGCTGTCTCTTAACCTTTCAAATTCTTTGAAGAACTCTAAATCAGGGCTGGTGTTTTTTATTAAGAACAAAAGAGATGTAAAGTTGTTGCAAATAATCAAAACTTGACTTTATTGCTGTTGTATCCAGGTTCTTCTGATGCTTAAAACTTATCAGCAGTAGTTGATTAAGCATTTATTTTATCACTCAGGTCAGAATGCAGCATTCCAAGTTCTGTTGGTATTTCCTTGCTAAATATTAGGGTTTAGGGGTTTATTACTCCATTATCTTATCTCTCACTGAACTCATTTATAATAATAGGGGATTATGCCTGAAATTTAATTGGTTCCATTTTTATTGATAGCACTTACCAGCAAGCCTCCAGTTTCTACTCTACAGCTGGTGGATAAAGAAAATAAAAAACACACTGGGAACTTCAAAGAGAAAGCATTCTTATAACCAAGTTCTATCTCACAGCATAGAAAAATAATCAGAATACCCTTGAAAAGAGCTGCAGTCTCTTTTTGGGGCAAAGATGCAATGTGAAGCAGCGATGGCACATTCAGTGTGCTGGTGGGGATCTCTAGAGCCTCTGGAGGATATTCCCAGCTGTCACTTCCTGGCAGAAAGCAGGATCAGCTCCTCTGGGGAAAGCAGGCATCCCCTCCCAGGAGAGGTTCTGCACTGAGCCCACGCCTGACATTGGTGACTCTTGTCAGAGCCTGGATCCATCCCAGCCAAAGCAACTGACAGAGAAACACAGGGGCAACCACAAATACATGCTGATCCAAATAAATCCAACTGATCGGGCTGACACCTCGGAAATGTACAGTCTGCCGCGTGAGCAGAGCTCTGAAGCCACAGGAGTGACTTCTTCCTTTTGGCAGTGCAAACAGTTGTGCACATTGCCCATAACTGGGGAGCGCTTCCCCGCTGCTACAGAGGGGTTGCAGCTCCTGTGTCAGCACCAAAGATCTGAATACTCTCCTGAAGGTGCTCTCAATGCAAGGAATCAGAAGAAAAATTACCACTTCAGATGGGGAAGATGCACTTACTGGACAGAATTTCACCACACTTGGACCAATATTTCCTCTTACAAGTTGATTGGGAAAGGAATAGAGAGAAAGCAGGATTGTCTGTTGGATGAACAAGTTTATCAGGCAAGGGTATAATTCAGCTTAGGGAAAAACCCCCAAATATCTATGGGGGTTTTATGCCCATGGATACTGTACAACAGGCTGTGACTGTATTAGAGATGTATAAGGGATTGTCTTAAAAATAAAACTCTGGAGAAAGATACAGTTTATTAACTTATTTCAAATTAACTGCAACACAGGACATCTGAAAAAGTCTGTATACATGCCAATAACCTTTTCTTTTTGGTGTTGATGTAATAATGGAAAAAAAGAGGCCTCCTTCTCTTAGTAAGGCTTCATAGATTTCTAAATGCTGTACTGAGGGAGAAAATCTGTGAGTCCCAAAAAATTTTAAGTCCTGCACTCAGCACAACAGCGTTTATTCAGAAGTCATTGAGGCTCTTTGTTGTAGTTTTCTACACTCTCACAAAGTACTTCTTTCCTCATTTGAATTTGTAAATGGCTCCTGTACATTTGCATAGGGAAGCACAAAGCCACTGTTGTTCCCAAACTCGTGCTCAGCCCAGCTGCATATTGGGCCCTGCTTTGCCATGCACTGCTCTTCCATCCCTGTGCCCTCTCATGACTCAGCACCTCCCTGCAAACACCACCCTGCAGCCTTTGTCTTTTCCCACTGATCTTACTACAAATGCTTTCCTCAACAGCTACACAAGTGATTTTGTACCACTCTCTGCTGAGGAATTGGGAGTTTTCACAGACTCCAGCCTTCCCTGTGTCTTTTTTATTGCAGCATGGAAACACGGGGCTCAGTTTCAAGTGTCTAATTGACAATATCCACAAGTGCTGCTGAGAGGTTCAATTGTATTTGTAACATCTGATAATCTGATTGTATTTTATTTAAGACTCGAGAGCACTTCAGATGTCAACAGATGGCAGCAGATGTTCTTTGGAGAAAAAACCCAGCCCAGTAATTCTGTCTCTTTTAGAGAGTTGTCTTGCCAGTTATTGAGGTAGAGTTTGAATGTAGGGGCTGGAATGAAATGAAAAAAAAACCTTGAGCAGTTGCAAAAGACTAAGAGTGGATGGATTTTCTTTGTTCATCAAGAAAGTTTTGGTTAATTACAGATGTGTCTCCTGCAAGAGATTCAGGTTTCATCATCCATGTGCTGGATATAGGCACAAAACTACCCTTCATGCCCTATCCTGCAAAAGGATTTGCCTCAATGAATGGGAAAGGCTTCGCTTCCCCACTGCAGATGAGGTTACTGCCATTGTGGGATTATACCTTGGAATACAGACTCCAAGTGATTTTGATTATTTAGATCTTAATTGGCCTCAAGAGAGCTTTGATGCCCATAAAAGTAGTAAATCTTAATTGCTTCTTTTGGTTAAGAATACCTTGGATAACCAATGGATTCAGTTGGAGCAGAAGAGATTAGTTAAAGTTTAAATGCAGGGCAAAGAACTTTTGCTTGTCTTATAATGGAATAGCATTATAACTGATAAAAATATAAAGTGATTCTGTTCTTACAGCTATTTCAGTCCTTTTATCTGTGATTTTTTTCATAACCACTTTAAACCACAAGCCACTTCAGCTTTTAATATTAACGCTTTCACAGGAGTGGAAAGAGAATGAAACAGAACTTCTCATTGTTTAGGAGATGTGTTCCTCCACTTCCAGTTTATTAATCTGAACAGAAAACACCTTTATTGAAAAGATATGTTTCATTATAAGGAAAGAAAAAAATGAGAATATTCTTTGAAATGGTCCTGGAATTCGAGGTGTGCTGTGAGAAAAATATTACATACATCCTCAGCTCCTGCATCCATTTCCAAATTGCCATCTGGTGTGCATACATTGTGCACTTGTACAATAACATGCAGAGCTGACACTGTTCTAAAATAGAAGTTATGAAAATTCAGTATCAAAATCTATCATAGCTGCTGACTCATTTTTCCCTGCAGCTTTTGAACAGACATGTTTCCATTATCTTCATCTCACATTGTAGTGTTCAGAAAGGAAGATGTACAGTGTGAAAATGAATTAAAGAATAATTACCTTTCAGCCCTTAGTACATGACTGGCAGGGATAAGATCCAAGTTGACTACAAAATGATTTTGAAGCCTTCTCCCTCCTTCTGTTCTGCTGCTACCTGGTTTTATCAATGAATCAAGCGTTTGGTGAGGTTTGGCCAACGGATGAATTTTGTCTGCAGGAAATCCATATGGATTTTGTGGATGCTTACAAGATGTGCAAGAGGCTGATAATATGGTTAACATACTGTTACCCTTATAATAAAGATAACATATATTAAAAAGGCAGAAAATACAACCTGACTCAAATATGCCAATTTATATCAACTCACTAAACCTTGACTTGACTTAAGCAGCAAAGCCATTTCAATACTGGTGGGGATTTTTTTCTCTTAACTGTTTGGTGAAAGGGCAACAAAATTTACACCGCAAAGTGAACTGAATTCCTACTCCCAGAGAATTTAAAACAGTAGAAGGAATTACAGCTGCTTCAACAGTGCATGTTCACCATCCTTCATTACACACACACAGGGGACATCAGGCTATGATGTGCCTTTAACATTTTCTGAAGCAAATCTTCAATAGGAGAGATGTGTGTCTTGGTAGGTGCATAGAGATTACTGATAGTATTCAAAACCAAATTACATTTCCTACATACCCCTTTTTGTCTTCATTTAATTCCAGTACTCTTAAAAAAAAAAAAAAAGAGCAATTCAAGCCTTTTACAGTAGGAGCACTGTGTTCCCTTTGAGAATGTGCATATAAATGGAAAAGAAAAAAGCAAAAACTAGTTGTCTGGGGAAACATTAATGCATTTAGCAGTGGTTATTGTTCAAACACAGATTCTGCTGCATACCATTATGTAAAATAATAATATCATTTTCCTTTTAAAATTGCAAGACTTAGAAAGAGATTATAATTAAGGCAATGCTTTGATCTCCCAGTTTTTCACGATCCAAACAAACCAAGGCAAAACAAAGATTCCCACATGAATTGTAGCAGATCCATTCATGCATCAGTAGAAAGCAAATTCAGCATCTCAGCCCTTGCCCCTCAGCTTTTCTTCAGCTCTTTTCTGGGCACTAGAAGAGGGTCCCATGTTCTGTTCTGGCCTGACAGGGCAGGATCCCAGGATCTCAGGAACTTGCCAGCCATCTGTCAAATGAGACCTTATGAAGTGGAAGGAGAGCTTGTGCCTGGGCGAAGGGGTTGCTCGGTGTTTGTACTTGGTGTGACAAGGAAATCTCAATTCACATAAATCTCGTACACCCTTCTGTAGGGGGATACAATATAAGAAAATAAAGGGAGTATAGAAAGTAATCTTACCCCTTAAGGAGCTGCAGCTGTAGCCAATAAGAAGAGTGCTATAAAAGAGTGGGTTGGGTGACTGGTTGGGGGCACCTGGAGTCAGTTGGCTGCTGTGAGAGGGAGGAAGAGCCAGTGCTTTGAGGAGCTGCTTGTGGGAAGCTTCAAGGAGGTATGAGGTCCTAGCAATGAGGAACCTTTGCACTATTATGATAACAGAACTCTTGCAGTGTAATGGCAACACTCTTCTGTTCCCCGGGGAGTGTGAGCAAGTGGTTGCATGGCACTCACTTGCCAGGTGGGGTGCACCCACAACAGTTCCCATTTAACAGTCTTTCTCACCCCTCATTTGTTCTTTCCATAGGAAGGAGAATGGTGCCAGGTCACTATCAGTTGTCAACAAGTCACAAGAAAATATGAAATTCTTCTTCAATATGAGCACTTACTAAAGGCATCAAAGCTGAGGTTTGTATTTGTGTAGATTCAGATCTGTGTTAGTGATGTGATCCATACGATGAAGAGATGCTGCATCAATGCTGTGGCAAACACTGAACTATGGAAGGGGGAAGCTGTCCAAAGCAGGCAGGTCAGTTTTAAACTCTCCATTTGGACCTGGAAGTGGGAGGGGCTTGCACTCACTCAGACAAAGAAATGAATTCTGATTATGACTGGTCACAAGTGCTCTTGTACAATTACCCTGGTTCATTAGTGGTTTCCTGGCTGGAATACTCACATCCAGCCAGTGATTTCCTATGCTCAGCCTGAGAGCAAGTGAACTACTGCCAGCTGCAGATGTTTAATGCTGTGCATCCTCCCAATAGTCTCAGTTTCAGAAATGCTGCTGTAAGCCTGCTAATTTGGACCATGTGATGTTTTACATAACCAATTAATGTGCTAAAATAATTTGTATACTTTTTCTGTAGTTCTGATTTACTGTCCTGCAGAAGATTCAGGCACAGAGATTGACACTCAAGTATGCATGTGGACAACACCCAGCGCTGCAGTTGGAGTAGCCAAATGCTCTATGAATAACTAGTAATTCTATTGGTGTGGAATAACACAGCCTATTCCTGAAGGAAATGGTCAATAAAGAGGAGATGCATTAGTGTCTGCATCTGGAACTCATCACTGTCACTGTTTCCAAGAATATTCCCACCCTTTCCCCTCAAGTGTGTTGGAAAATGTAGAGAGCTAAAGAGCTATTCTGAAGTGACAGAATGGCAAAATCCCAAAGGACGAGATGCCTGATTTACTTTTCAAACAATTTTCAAGTTTTTGTGCCCTTTTAGCATAGAGATTTATTCCTCCTTCCCCATCCCTCAGGTGTAAATAGAGTAACTGAATGTAGCAGAAGTAGTTTTGAGCCCAGGATAATGGAATGAGTGTGTGAGAGGAAGAAAACTCCATGGACTCCTAAGAAATGGTCAAGTACCAGGGCAGATATTAATATTTTTGAGAAGGGATAACAGTATTTAATATAAATTAAAGTAGGAAATATCATTGCAACAGAAGAAATGAGGTCTTATGTTTCAGACTGCTTCGTTTTTTTCTACTGAGGTGTCCTGTTAAAGGTAGGGAACCTTTCACAGCTGACTTATTTTGTTGTTCTGTTAAGCTTATGGAATTTTTTTAAAACAGTGATTCAAACAGCTTTTTAAATATCCTTAATTAGTGCGTCAAATACATTTTGTAAGATTAAGAAGCATTTTCTGCTATGAATTAGGCACTTCTGAAGGTTTATTTGCAGTTTCACTGTAAATTGTTCTTTTGAAAGTTTCAGACAAAAATATTAAACCAAGCCTGTATGAAACCAAGCACGAGGTGCTGTGGTGTCTGTATGCTGTGAAGTTGTGTATGGCTCTGGAAATGACAGACCATATTTAGCAGTGCTGAAGGTGGTGTTTGAGCAAGGAACAGCAGTTGTGAGAAACACAGATGAGGCCTTTAGGGGGGGTAGAGAAAAGAGGATGGAGAATCCTGCATCTTTTTGTTTTCCTATCACTGAGGAAAACATTGTAACAAAAAAGAATGTGGTGATCTTGTTTCCATAGAATAGGGGCTGGTACTTTAAATTCTACCTATATGTCTTGGTTACCAGGTTGACTTCAATATCTGAGGCGAATTTATCCGTGTCGGAGTCCCAGTGAGGAGTGCCAAGGAGAGGTACGTGCATAACAACAGCTGAAGGTTTGCTGCTACATCCCTCTTACAAAAGAATCTGCCCGGAAACTTCTTCTTGGTAGGGAGAAAATTGTTTGTTCCCCCTGAGCTGACTCTGGCAAATTTTAGGGAGGGAGGGCGCAGCTAAGCAGGCCCTTGATCTGGCAGGCAGCTGGGAAAAGCACCTGCAGGATCTGTAGCATCAGCGTCTGTTCCTGTTTCATAGAACCTTGGCAAATAATCCTGGAAAGGGCTTTATTTCCTCTGCTCCAAACCTCAACATTTCCTCATTCTAAAGCTTACTTTAGAGGAGGAGAGTTTCAAGGTGCAGCAACTCCCAAGATTCTTTTCACAAAGCCATTTACTACTGTAGCAGTGACTTCCAAATCAAGTCTGTATCGTGAACTCCATCTCATTTATATAAACTGCAGCCAAAATTCCCTCCCAGAGCTCAGGAATGTGTTAGAAATGGCTTGAATACTGAGGTCTGTGTGGGCTGCTGTTGTCTTGTGCTTTTTCAAGAAGCCAATAGTATCCCATTCCTTCTTGTCCTGTTCTCTGATGGACTCTGCCCTGATCTGTCTCCATCATTGCTGGCTTGGCTTCCTACGCTCACCAAGGTGACACAAACTCTGCTTTTGGTTTCAGCTTGGCTTGCCCAGGTTCAAGAGTGCAAAGCGCTCCAAGGAGCCCATGTTCCTGCCTGCCCAAGGAGCTCCTGTGTGCCAGCTTTGCCTTTCACACTCAGAGCTCACAATCCCTGTGAAAGGGCTCCCTCTGAAGGGAAGGCACCAAAACTCCAACGCTGTGGTGGTGGAGCTCAGGGGAGCCCCTGGCACTGTGCTGCCCCAGGGAAGCTCCAGTGCATTTCCAACCCAGCTCTGCTGCTGCTTTTTTCCACAGCTTTGCATTTCTATTGCTTTTTGCAGACTGATGACTCCATCTGACAAAATACAAGCATCCTGTTATGACTCACTTTATGTATGTTTTATTCTCATTGATTTTTACTTTGTCCTTCATCTTTCTTTGCAATGAGCCTTCCTTTCAATATCCACTTATCTGTTTTCCTTTCATGACACATCTCTCTTTCATTCCTGGCATCCATCATTTCTGGTACTTTGTTTTAGCACTGATTGCTTTTTCCTCCTGATTTTAGCATTCCTAGGTATTGGCCTCCCTACACTTATGATGCTTCTGTGGTTCCATGGTTTCTAGTAGATCTCAGTAGTCTTTTATTTTTAAAAGAAACAAAATTCTCCTGAATGAAGAAAATTCTCCTGAATTTTCTTTCACTTTCTCTGATGAAAGCTGACCTGAATTCTTTCATCTGATTAAGAGATTTGTGCCCACCTTCACTCTAAGCACAGATGTGTTTTTATGAGTAGCATACAGTGCATGCTGGGTGGGAACTGTCATGAGAAGAAGGAAAATGGAATGTAAGTTCTTCCAGTTGAGTTCCAGACATAACAAATCACTATTTTAGTCTTGATTTGCAACTGAAATGTTCATTTGTATGAACAATTTGTTCAGCTGCCAAAATCTGTAAGCCCTGTTAGATATTTCCATTTGGTGCTGAAATTGAGAACAACATTTGTGGGAGAATGACAGGAGGTGAAAAATGAAATTTGTGTGTGTTCCTAATTTTCCCTCCCTGAAAACAGGTCACAAGAGAAAAACAATACCAAAATAAAATGCTGATATATCCAATGTTAGCAATTTCTTCCTGATCTGCTTTCTGCTTTTCCGTGTTAAGCTGGTTTTGCTCTGTTCATGTAAACCTGGGTTCTTCAAATGTGTAAGAAAAGTGATTGCTCTGGGACAATCCAGGAAAACACAGCCATGCTTGTGGTTTTGCTCTTCCCACAAATAGGAAATGTATTTTCGTTTAAGTGCATAATGCCTTTCAGTTAACGTTAAGTGGAGCCCTCAGGAGTAGCAATAATATTCTATGTATCATGAAATTATGGAAAGAGCAATCCAGAACAGATGTGAACAGCATAGTTAAGGATAAAATTTTAAATGAAGCTTCATGTCCCTGAATTTTAATTTCAAAATAGTCTTCTAAAAGTTTCCTTTGGATTTTCCTTTCAAATCAACACCGAAATCAACATGTGATTTCTCAAAGTTTGGCACAAAAAGTTGTTTTGGGGAGAACTTCAGCTCAGCTTAGCTTGAGCAGCTCCTCATTCTCCAGGAGGAGCAAATAAGCGTGAGGACAAGCAGAAAAATTTGGAAGCACACGTTTGGATCTCATTCTTTAGTAATTTTATGAATCCAGTATGGAACAGGGACATGATCCTGAGCTGTTACTTTGACACAATTTGAGATTTTGTGTTCAATAATGAGTATTACTTACAATGCTCAAGGAAGCAGTTTGGATTAAAACTAATGGGTTGTTGCTGGACTCAGAAAGTACCTGGGGTTGAAGAAATACAGATAATGAACATACTGAGTATACCAGATTTCTCCTTAGGTGCTTTCTGTTCTCTTTGAGTCCAATAAGCAATTTTAATTGAAACTTCAGTATTGATCTTTTATGAACTTCATCTGTGGGCTCCTGATGGGAAAGGCTGTTGCATGAGATTGTTGGTGATATGAAACAAGTGGCTATCACATTTTCCAGCATCTGTTGATAAAGCTTTTCCTCATTAGATTTTCTATGTGAGAAATGTCTTTCTTTGTCTCTTCCTTACAACATGGCTGGTACTAATTGGTATTATAGCAGTAAGTGAAGAGAGTGTTTTACCAAGAAGCAAACATTGTCTGAAATGCACATTTTGTGAGCAGATTGAAAAGGCCAAAGCCAAGATCCAAGAGAGGCAATGGCTTTTCCAGGTTACACAGCAGGTCAGTGATTTGTGAGAGCTCAGGTGCGCTGACAGCGGCAGTTGGAGTGTGCACCCCATGAGTTCTGCCTATCTCATCTTTATTAATTGGAGATTCAGTCCTGTTAGGCCTCCAGCTGGTTTCCTTACTTCTCCCAAATGAAGTTTGGTTGGGAAGTTGACCTTGTAATGGCTGATCATTTTTATGTGCTAGGCAGCATCAAGATGTGCAGCATCGTTCCTGCATTTCCTCCTGCAACAGGCATTGATTCCCAGGCTGAGGGAAAGCTGGCAAACTCATTTATTTAGTATGAATGTTATGTAAGAGTATGTATCCTATCCTGTGTGTTTCTTTTTGTGCAACATCAGGCGGGGGAGGAAGAAAAGGCAATCGGAGAGATTACTGTCCTTAGTGTGGGGATAATGCCATTTATTTCCCCTTATCATTTTTTCACTGACAGGCCACTGTTTCCCAAAAGGTTTGATTAGGCTTTTAATTAACTTGAGCTGGAAGTGATGTGACCTCTAATTAAGTTTATTTTGTTTCTTCTGGCAGTATAATAATGAATGTATTCAAATGAGACTCGCAGATCAACACACCCAAGCAAGTTAGCAGCTAACAATGAAGGTTGTCAGTAGATGTGAAAAGGGCTCTAAAAGGGAAGTTTTTAGCCTTAAAATTCATCTGGTTTTGTGAGCAGAAATTACTGAGGCGAGTTCCCATCGTGTGTGCATGACAGTACTTGGCCCAAATCACTGAAACTCCCCAATTAATGTCAGCTCAGTGCCTCACGGGCTGGCCAAGATGGAGTGTTCACTAATGTGTGTCTTTGTGCCAATTATTTCTATGGTAGTGATTATTGCTGGCTTCATGAGAGCACCCAGGTATCCCAGATAATAGGATGTTCCCAGGACCCTGAGCGGGATCTGGTGGCAGAATTGATTGCAAAGTTGTACCCAACAAGTTTAACACCAAGCTGGATCTTGCTTCAGAATGAGATTGGAAGAAATTAAATCCTATTTTCATGGGTCATGAGGACTGACTTTTCCAGGACCACAAATGAAACCTGCAGCAGTTGCAGGAAGGGAAAGAACTTTGAAATGCCACAGGAACATAGGATTTCTGAAGTACAGCATTATTCTTCCTTTTGTAACTTCTGTTTAACAAGTCTCTAGGTTGTATCAGGCAGGAAGAATGTTTTCTCACTCATGTACAACATTAAAAGATAGATATTCCACAGCTGTCAATGTTGCCACAATAATTTTCTTGATGAATTTTATTTTAAGTGTGATGATTGAGGTGAATGAAATTAAAGGAAAAAATATTGAAAGGTAAGCATGTTTCAGATTGTATTAAAACTTAGTTTTTCTTTTTTCCCTGAAGAGCTTTACTTTTACTGACTTGAATGGACAAATGGTTTCTGTGGGTAGTATTGTGTAAGATTGGTGCTGTCACTGCAAAGTTCTACAAAACGTTTGGTAGAAAAAGTTCATAGGTTTTACCTTCTTGTTGGTGAGGCATTTTTAAACTATTTTTCTCCTCCAGATAAATTTGGAAAATTCTCTTCAGATAAACTCTGTGGAGGGACAGAATGTAAGAGAACAGTGCAGAAGGCAGTCTCACACCTGAGGGGCTGCAGCTGTGCTGATCACCAAAGATCAGGAGCAGCCCTGCCCCCAACAGGCCACAGCTGTGCCCAATGAGAAGACGAGAGCTACGAAAGAGGGGGTGAGCTGGGTGAGGGGAGAGTTGGAGCAGTTGGCTGTGAAGGAGGAGTCAGTGCTGTGAGGATCTGCCCCTGGGAAGTCACCGAGAAGGTATGGAGCTTTTGACAACAAAACTCTTACAGGAGTTACAGGGGCCATAGAAACAGATGGAATTCCATGGGAACAAACCATTGAGACCAAGTGTAACCCTACCAAGGCCGCTCCCTAGCCCTGTCCCAAGTGCCCCATCCACCCTTTTGTAAATCTCTCTGGGAGCACTGGCTCCACCCCTGACCCCTGGGAAGCCTGTTCCAGGGTCTGACCGACCTCTTTTTGAAGAAATGTTTCCAAATAACCTAAACCTCTGCTGGCAGAACCTGAATCTCTTTCATCCTGAATCTGTTACTTGTGAGAAGACCCCATCAGGAAAATCTGTTTCCTACAAGGTGGCTGTAAAGCAAAGAAAGGTGACTGGAAGTGCACTCTCTGTAAAAAGTGGCTGGAAGGAATTCTAGAATAAAGGGAAAAAATAAAATAAGGAAGGGAGCCATAATAGGCTGAAATGGGAGTGAGCTGGTAGGTGAGGAAAAAGCAAAAACCTGTTTGTGAGGAAGTCAAAGATGGAAAGCAAATGGAGAACTGTTCAGAGAGCAATCCAAATAGCAGCCCTTGTGAAGGAAGGCCTGAGAAATAGAAATCAATGCTACAGTTGGTGTCTGTGCAATTGAAGAGTGGAGACAGATGATGGGATGAATTGGTATTTCTGCAGGGTTTTTGTAGCGTTGTGTTGAGTTATCACTTGTCCTTACTTACCCTGAGTCCTGAAAGACCCACAGAAGAACATCAGTCCTTTGGGGCTGCCATATGTTGGGTCTGTTTCACCAATTCAACAACTGTTTAGCAAATGAGAAAACAATCTTGTCTTGAGCAGAACAAAGGAGTCATTAATTCATATTGCCAGTGGAAAAAGAAATCACATTGATAAAGCAGGGCACATTTGCTTGATTTAATTTGAATTATGTATTTATGAGCTTTTCTCTTTTGTAGCTACTTTTATTAAAGTTAGTGAAACAAGAATGTTATTATGTCAATATCAATAATATTTTCTCTGCCGATCAAAACAAAATGACAATTGCTAAAGCACAGCTTGTTGCATAAAATGTTAAGACTAATCTGATCATATTTACATTATGTTGGAATTCTATTAATCATACAAAAGCTTGAAAGCTTTTATCACTTACCTCACCATGCCAGGCAACATAATTTAGCTAGGGCTACATTTTCTTGCTTCTATTAGACATTGAGTTTACTCCTTTGCTGATTTTCTAAAAGCTGTTTACTGTGACATTTGACTTCTACTTATTGAGGATAAACTATTGTGCCCTGAATTATTTTTCTTTTGTTATTTTTCTGGATGTCATCCAGGTACCTGCAATGTAGAGACCTGGAATGTGGAGACAAAATGCAAGTAGAATTCTTTCTGTCTTTTAACATACCTTGAGAGTTCAGGAACATGGGAAATACTTGTCACTTAGTGGAGTTACACTGCTTGTGTCACGTCTCATTTTGCTTGCTGGGGTAGAACACTGCTGAAAGTAGCACAAAGTGTTTAAAATGTCACTTATTTGTAAGCTGACTGGTTATTTTAAAAGAAACAGAAGTGGTATCTATTGGTACCTTTGATTAAACATTCCAGAAGGTGCTGGGGATAAATCTTGCAAAAACATTACTGAGGTCAGCATTTTTCCATGGAAAGTGAAAGGGAGGTTTGATTTGTGGGAAGGAAACTTTAGCACAATAAAGCAGAGGAAAAATTAATTTTGTGTTAAAGAATAATGTGCATGGGCAGGGAATGAAAATTCAAGATTCATCTTAACTGCAATCATTTTAGAGTCAAGAAAATATAATTGCCTCGAAAAAGGATCATATTACCAATTCATTAGTACTGAGTTTTTTGGCTTGGAGTTTGTGAAGTGCCTAAAATTCTTTCAAGCAACTTTTAGAAAAATAGATAAAATCAGGACATTATTCTTTGAAGAGACTTGTGCATCATACCCTTGATTCCATTGAAATACCAGCTATTAAAAAAAATACACTTCTTCAAGCACACTGTGTTGCAAAGACATTGGCATAAAGTATAAAACTTTGTATTTTGTTTCTTACCAGTAGAGGCATAAAGACAATGTTCAAGGTCATGTCTTTCAACTTTGTGTTTTGCAACAGTATTTTTTAGCAACTGTAGCTTTTGGATCAACAGTCTGGTATAAGTTTCTGATTTTATAAATGAACATGAAAAATTGTTTGTGCGACCCAAATATTTGAAAATTCATTCCACTACTTTCAAGTTAAAAAGAACCTGGTCAGCTCAAAATGCCAGGACCTCTGAATTCTGGTGGTGCTATATTAAATGAGGTAAATGTGTCTAGTTTGCAGTTAATTATGGAAAATAAAAAAGAAAATTAATCAGGGCAATCATTGAAACAAGGAATTCTTTTCCAGCAGCTTCAGACAGGCACTTCATATCTTTAAAGCAATGGAGACCTATTTGCTGCCTCACATCAGGAATGTGGATCTACCTTTTTTCCCATTTAACTGAGAATATTCCAAGGCTCTCCTGAGAGCTGAGAGAGAAGGGAGAGAGCCCTGCTGAAGGTGGTTCAGAATTTATGTGCTGCAGTGCTCTCTAGAGGTCCTTTTTCCTCCACTGGCTATAGAGGGAGTCCAGAGGAAGCTGAGTGAAATGCCTCAGCTTGGGGCTTCCAATCATGTGGGAAGAGAGGAAAAAAACACAAGGGAAAGAAATTGTGATACAACTATTATATACATACATAAATATATATATTATATGTATATATATAGAGAGAGTTACTTTTTAAAGTGCTCTGTAAGGTTGTGTTTATGTTTTCCTCTTAAAAACATTGGAAAAAAAAGGCACCAAAGTTAAAGCATTGTATCACCAGAACACTTGAGGTGAAACAGTAGACTATTCAATTTTGCTCAAAAATTAGATATGTTTTTCTCTATATCCCATTCTTCCTCAGCATTCTGAAGACGGTAATTTAATTATTTCAGGTGTTATTCAGGTGTTATTGAACACTAATCTTTTTCTATTTTTTTCCTTGCAACTGTGGGCTGTGAATGCAGGCAAGTTACAATTTTTGCCACAAGTAAGTCACACCCTGTAAACTCCCTATTTTTCCCTGTAAGTGCTCTTTCCTTGTGCTCATAACCGGCAGTGTCTTCCTAGCTTCTCATTGGTTTTGGCAAGAAAAGATGAGTTTTTGATGTGGGTTTTGGACATGCACTTGCATTCTGAGCTGACTTTCTAAAGGTCAAATGCTAATTTGGGTCTGTGCTCAGGAATTGGTGTCACAGGCTGGAGAAGGCTGGCAGGTGAGCATGTGGTGTGGAAATTAGGGCAGGCTTGTCAAGCAGTGCGCTTGAAATGAAAGATTAATAAGCCTGTCTGTAGTCAATGAGAGCGCCTGGCCCAAGAAATCCCCTTCTGTTAGTGTCAAAACCTGACTGTTGGTGGTTTGTACTCAGATTTTGCTATGGCCACAGTGAGTTTGTGCTAAACTAAGGGGTGTATGGCAGCAAAGGAACTTTAGGTAGCCTGCAGATTATCAGCCCATGATAATAAATGTTAGCTTTACATGAGCCTTAATTTGTGATGACTGCATTAAATTCCATTTATTGCACCTGTCTCATCTAATTTCTGCAATTGTTGTATTTATCTGAGAACTTTGAAGCGTGGAAAGAATGAGATTTCTTACAGAAGCTGTTAGATGCTTGTAAGTGTTACTCATATCTCTGGATTTGCACACTTTACTACCTTGGAAAATTCCCCAGCTGAGTGTGAAACAATCCAGCCTGCTGTGGCTGTGCACCCATGCTGGAGTTTCAATGGATCTCCTCCTGTTAGTGCAGTTTGGTTTCTAAATCCGTGTCTTCTGACACATCACAAAAATATTTTTTTTTACTACTGGAAGTTGTTTGTGCCTTTTCCTCGGGTCTGTCCAAATCTGGGGCCGTGCAGCTCCTTGGCATCACATTTTGCCAGGGAAGGGAGGAACTGCTGTTTAACAGCTGCTCCAGGCCCCTCAGACTTCACTCAAGCTGCTGCTTCATAGAGCAGGAAAGGCAGAGGTCTTGTGTACATCACCTTTTTATTTTCTTTCATGCAAAATCTTTCATCTGGCTGAAAAACAAAAAAGCTTTCTCAGCAAAACAGATCATCCTCCATATTTTGTCCAGAGTGATCTGCTTTTCCAGTTTAAAGCAGTCACCTGTACTGCTTTGTGTTTTAGCTTCTCCTTTGCATTCATGAAGTGGCAATTTTTATTCTTTTAAAAATGGTGATAACTCAGAAGGAAACACCTCAGGTTTTTAACACCCAGTTAATCCTATTGACAGTAGAATTTAGCACCATGACAGTAAAATCCATTTTACCTCACCATTTATTACTGGGGAAGGCCTTCCTTCTCCTGATAATGACAATGAAAAATCCTTTTTCAAGGGCATTGTTTGACTTCTGATTTAATGTAAGTCTTTTTCTAAAAATCCCCAGATCCTGCTTTGTTTACACAGTGTCATCTATTTATCATCATTGCTCTTAAGAGGTTGCTTTTTGATAGATTGGACCAGATATTTAGCATTTGCTTTTGCTTGTTCCAGCTTCTCCATGTAATTGTATAATGTGATAGAAGGCTCCATGAAAAAAGAAAATGCCCCCTGGATAAGGACTATCATCACTTTCCCCCTCACTTATTCTGCTTCATTTTCATGAGGAAGCAGAGCTGCTACAAATTTCCTTCACCAATGGCACAGGTTTCCAGTCCTGCTTCCTATTTGGAAAGGCAGTTCTTCACATTTGGAGCATTCACAGTGAGATTCAATACAAGTCATGAACAAAGATCAGTGCACAAGGGAAACTCCCAACTCTTGATGATTTCTGGTTTTACTTACTCATAATTTATTTAGCATGGACTCTGTGCTTGATGGAAACCTTTTACTGGATTAAGTTGGCTTTAGGTAACATCAATTCCATCCTTTTTCCACAAAGAAGAAAAGTAAACCAGCAAGCAGTCTGCAGTATAAATTTCCTTACCTTTTCTTATGCAAAGCACTTGCTTTGAGAACTTCATGAGGAAAAGAACACATCTTCACTAGAAAGATAACTGCTGTGTAGATGTGGAAAATCTGAGTGGAGGGGAAATGTTTGCATTTGCGTAAATCTGCTCATTGCTGCTGAGTCTTTGGTTAAGCCACAAATACAAAACCAGTCTTTGTTGGGAGAAATGTTTCTTGCACATGTATCTGCACACTGAAAAACACGTAGGTCTGCTCCTGGGAAACATGAATTACTTGCAGAGAAAGAAACAAAGTGTATCAGAAGCCCATATGAACTGGCATATAAATGGGCACACAAGAGTAACTGTGGAAATTTGTTACAGGGAAAAATAGCTTGTGCTGTGTTGGAATTCAGTTGGTTTTTTGTAATTCTTTCTGTGAGGAGACTTCCCCTTTCTCTATTTATGCAATATACATAGGATATTATTTTCTGGATGGAAAACTTCTGGAGCATAAAAGCAAAGGCAATCCTGTCTTGTGGAATTTCTAAGAAGGGTTAGACCTCAAGGGAACAGAGACACGTTGGATGATTAGTATATGTAGGAAAATTGCTATTTCATCTTGAACCTTAATGGGGAAGCCTCCATCTTTTTTTGGTCAGTTAAGCTTGGGCTGAATTGTATTATTTACACACAGTATTGACCTTAAAATGACTCTTCAGGACACTAAGGAGTATGCCCACTTAAGCATGTCTAAACAGCAGATAAATGACAATCATCCTTCTTGTACTCCAGAGGCTGTCATAACTTTTGTGTAAGAAGAGGCAATTTGTGCATCTCCTTACTGTGTTCATGTGCTCTTTCCAAAGAAAAGTTATGGGGTAGGAAGCAGGTGAGACAAAGGTGACTTATAGGGTAAAGACTCGGGTAATAGACAGAGAAGATGAAAGTAAAAGACAGCCCCTGCAATGTCTTTCATCTTCTCAAGATCAAGGGGATTTGCCAGATTATCATGAAAAGAAGCCTGTACCTCGTACATTGTGTAGCAGCAGATGTGTCAGTACCTTCAGAAAGGTTATTGCAACACAGTTCTGCAGTGTAGGCATGCTTTAAATATTTGTGTGTATCTGCTAAGTTTTAAGACTTGTTTCTCTTTACATATCTGATTTTTTTTATCCATACAGGCCAAGTAAATTTTTGCTGATTAGGAAATTTCAACAAGGAAAGGGAGTTTTTTACGTTCCTAGATCTGTGGTTAACCCTTCTTATCAGTTTCTCTGATCTGTGAATACATCCAGTTCCATACTGTCAGCTTGTTGATAAAACCTTTTCCCCCAAAATGATTACCTTGGTGTCAGGTAGTGGAAAACATCACATCTTCCTGGGACAGCCTACACAAGGGAAGTGCTTGCTGTTAAGGTAGGATGGCTTTGTGAGACTCAGGAATTCCATCACCCACGGCCAATTCAGAGTAATCTGAAAATAAAATTTTAGTTTTAAATCTATTATTTTAATTATATTTATTATAATTCTTTTTATTATTTAAAGAAAAAAAACCCCCTAAACCCACAGGTCTGGAAGGTATCAGGTAACATTTATTTTCCTCAAACTGAGAACTGTGCTTGGACATAAGATCTTCACCTATCTGCCTAAGAGTGAGGCCCTGCAGTCAGTATTCCTCCTTACATTTCCCTATCTGATTGAAACACTTGCTGGAATCCCAGCTTAAATCCTACAGCTTGGCAGCTGCACAGAGAGCTCTCTAACCTGAGCCGTTCATCTGCCAAGGCAGCCTTACAGCTCAGAACTGTGACTCCATCAAACTCAAACCCCTTTTTCAATATCCCAGCCAGCTTTGTATCTTTTTGTTCCATTACACTTATGTTTCTTATTCTCTTCCTCCCTTGCCTTCTTTCAGACCTTTACAATTGCAGGTTTTCTTCAAAGTCACTTCTGTGCTCTCTCTTTGACAGAGTCTCATGACAGGAGAGGCTTTTTCCCACTTTATGACAGTTTAATAATACAAACTGTGAAGCCAGAAGAGCTTGTCTGTGTTTTCTGAAATATTCACTGGCACCCAATATGTTCAATATTTAAAATCTCATATCATAGTTAAAACATTCCAAACAATCTGTGGTAGAGACAGTGCATAATAACCAACGTGTCTAAAATGCTTTTTATGAGATACTATAAAATTGCCTTTCCCACTTGAAGTGAATAATTCATTGGGCAATAAAAGTCAAAAGCCATTTATTATTTAGTACATGAAATAAAAGCAACAGGGTTAGAATAGCTGTTAATTTTCAGAAGACCCCATACCTGAATGTTCAATTCCTTTGAGCAGTATTAATGTAACCACTGAAGAAAACAAAGGATGATTTGGTGCCTGTTCTCAGTGGACACATGAGCTGCACCTACACCTGCACACCTGCAATCCTGCTCAGCCTTGGAGCATTCCTGCTGGCTGTGTTTGCTGCAGAGCACTGCCAGGGTTTGACAGTTCAGCTGCAGAGGAGCAGCCCAAGCAGGTGACAGAGGAGCACTCGGGCATGGTGCCAGTTCAGTGTTGTATTTAACGAGACACAAGTAAAGACAAGGCTCTGTGAAAGAGAGACCAAGTGCTGCAAACTGCAGCTTGTCTTGTCTGCACGGGGAGATGTGAGAAACAAGCAGGACGTTTACTTGCCTCACTTCATTTTCACTTTTCAAGTCATAATAAAGCAAATATATATGAGTGCCAGGTTTTCATGCAGGAGAAATAGTCTTAATGTCATACACCTACACTGTGCTTATAGAAAACATGAGTAAGTTGTTAATAATGTAAAAATTATCATTAGCTTTATCTTTCATGCTTTTCAAGGAAAACACTGGCTTTGCCAACTTCTGCCAAGTTCTGTCCAGCACAAATTATTCTTGGGTTATTTCTCATGGACTATTGTAATACTATTCATATACTGAATAATTGACACTTTTTTCATTTAAACAGAGTCTATTAGATAGCACTCAACTGTAAAAAGTAAGGTAAATACTATGCAGTGCAAAGAAGCAGAATGAGATCTTCCCAGGCTGAGGAATCTTGTCTGTGTGAGGTACTTCACTGGATTTCCACTTTTTCTGGAAGCAAATCCATTGTAATCAAACCACCCTTACCTGTAATACTGAGAGAACAAGAGCTGCATCCTTTGATCACTGGGATGCACAGTGAACTGTGGAGGTGTTGGCAGAATCCCTGGGCCACTCTGCTTTCTGAACCAAAGACTCCCATGAGAAAATGCATGAGGTTTGTTGTTTGTTTGCTTTAACTTTACATGATATTGAGATATTGAAACTCTATTGAATGAATGCAGAGGCATTCACTAGGAGAGGGAGTGAAATGCTGTTTAAAGGAAAAGCTGCTGCAGGAAATGCCCATGATAACATCTGTTTTGGCAAAGAAGTAAGACCTGGACAGGCAGTTATCCTGAAGTCTCCCTCACAGCCCTGAGGAAAGTGTGGTTTTGTTTGTAAACACATGCTCAGAAGTTTCTCCATATAGACTGAGGAGTAAGTCTCACAAAACCATATGTAGCCATTATACTCCTTAGGGAAGGGCTGGAAAAGACAGAAGATGAACCATATCCTCATCTGCTGCTCTCCTACAGGAAGGAATCCAGCGTGAACAGGTTCACTCTGAAACCAAGCACGTAACTGCACATTGTGCCACCAGGGGGAAAGGGACTGAGAAATAATGGCCGTTGGCCTCTACAGCTGAGAATGTTCCAGAACCCACAAATTCACCTCTCCAATGGCATTCAATCTTCCAGGGAAAATCAGTAACCCAGACAGAAATCAACAGAGCACTGTGCATGCACCAGCCCAAGGTACAGCAGTTCAGGCTGCAATAAATTTTGCACTTGACAAGAAACTGAATCTGCTGCTTCTCATCAATGCTGATGCTGGAGCCCGGCATTTGTGGGGTCTTTTATCCCCTTCCTTGTTAATCCATAGAAGTGCAGTGGAGGCAGAGCTTTTTGCGGCACTGAATGCCATTATCACCAGCGCTTTGCAGTTCTCAAGTGCTCAGGGCTGTAGCACCAATTCACCAGGAATGCAGAGCAGCGGCACCACGGCAGGGCTACACAAAGAGCCGGCAGTGCCTGAAACATTGGCCCGATCTCGCTCAGAGGAGGCGCTGGAAAAGGACTCTGAGGGCCCCACGTGCCGCTCTCCTCCCTCCCTGGTGTGTGTGGAACAGCGCTGGGAGCCTCGCTGCAGCAGGAGACGGCTCCCCTGAGTGGGCATTGCCTGTGCAGGGGACAGGGTTAGGGGTAGGATGGACAGGCCGCAGTGCCTGACTCTCGCCCTCCCAAACTGGGGGCTCTGCTCAGGCAGCCCTTCCCACTGCACATAAATGTATCTCAGAGCTGCCCTTTAAAATGCTGTCCTGGTTATCTGATGGTTTGTAATACTGCTCCTCGATATAGTCTACAACTAGAAATGGAACGATTCTGATGTAGGCAATGCTTTTAAAAACACATTATTCCGTTTATTCCCAGAAGCAATGAAAATTTCATTACACAAAGTCAATTTACCAAAAAAACTCAAAGGACAGGACCTTGCAGGTGAATTAAAACCCTCTCTTTGTATTTCCAAATTCAAAGGAACAGAATGATGTTTCATGGACTAGAAACCCATGCAAATGATTTTTTCCATTGTTGATTCTTGGCTAAGAAATCCTGAAAGGAACGCTCTGACTCACGATGCTGAATCAGCTTTTGGGTCTGTGCAGCTCACAAGCAACAAAAAGATGCAGGAAGAAGGAACTTGGAAGGGAAAAAGGAAAACACATTCCCAAATATTTTTGAAGCTGCTCAAGTGAAAATCCATCACATGGGCTCACATGCCAGCAGATCAGTTTTATCCAGGCAGAGCACACTGTGTTGGATATTCATTAATGATTTTGTGACAAATCAGATGTATTTTCATCTGCAGGTATAAATGCATCACTGAAGATTTCATTTCTCAAAAATAGCATAGAGTGCACAAGGATCTAAAATTGAAGTTGGATTTATTTTTTCAGCAAGCCTTTGTGCATTTCATTTTCAATGAGCTCCTATTTGAAATGCCGTCTCCAGAAGGCAGCACCTTTAGAAGCTGTCACTGCCAGCATCCCATCTCATAGCAGAGAGCT
Source organism: Melozone crissalis (assembly GCF_028551555.1). Lineage (NCBI taxonomy): Eukaryota > Metazoa > Chordata > Aves > Passeriformes > Passerellidae > Melozone > Melozone crissalis. The sequence continues at coordinate 480,304 of NW_026535858.1, forward strand.
CACTTTTTATGTTAATCTCACATTCTCCAAACACATTATCTGTACTGAATCCCTCAGGAAGGCCTCACTGCTTCTAAACTCAGCATATGGTGAGCAGTCAGTAAACTGGTCACATTTTAGCAGGCTAAGCTTGGAAGAGTTTTAACACAGAAAGGAATGGGATGTGAGGGCTCCTTGTCCTTGTGCTGCCGGCGGGAAAATCTACATTATTGACAATTCATTACTCACCATTTTTAGCAAGTGGCACTGATGCTGCCTCACAAAGTGAGCAAAGGTCTGTCTCAGCACTATTGGGAGGGGTTTCATGGAGAATCAGCTCACGGGGTACAGCAGGAGGCTCTGGAGCCTGTGCTCTTCCAGCACTCCTAAGCATATCTTAACAGCGTTTGCAGACTAAAGCAGGACACACAGATTTCAATTGCTCTGAATTGTACACAAAGTTAAAAGCTTCTTGAATACACCAAATTAAATAAGTTATTTAAAACTAACACTGTCCCTTTTTGTGTGGGCAGGAAGGGAATAAGAGAGGAATCACACCAGGGGAGCGGCCTGCTGTGAGAGTATTCAATATCCAAGACAGATTTCACCACAGTGCTTTGACTTGTCTGGTGTCTGAGGACAGGAAGAAGCTGGAGCAGATGCTCAGTTCCATGAGCAGCACAACCACTGTAACTTAGTCTCCCAAAGGCAGCTGGCTGGTTTCCCCATTTGAGGGAGAAATTCGTCTTGGTGTGATGCAAAAAGTATTTATTTTGCACTCCTTATCATTTTGTTTATCTGACTAGATATAAGTGGGGGATATTTGCTGTCATGTGTTTTTGAGAGGATTCGTTAATAAAAGTCAATTTTAATTGGTAATTCCAAGGCAGTGAACATGACTGCTGAATAGAACAGACAGGTTGGAAGCACTTGGTATCAGAGAGTGTCTTTGCTGTCACACAGCATCTCTATCCTTGCTCCCCTCTTTGTGCCTCTTTTCTCTGCAGTAACTCAGCTTTCTCAAAAGCAAAACCTGTGAGTCTGGGAAAATTTCCTGTAGGGCCCACAAACAAATCAGCTGGAGAGTTTGCAGAGAAGGAGCCAGGAAGCAAAGCTGGTGGAAAGCATCATGGAAGGCAGCGTGTCTGCCCCTACAACCCTCAGCATGGGAGGGTGCTTTGCAGCAGCCTTCAGCTCCCAGGAGACAGAGGGGCTCATTCCAAAGGCAGGAAGGACAGGGCCACGCTGAGCTTGTGTTCCTTGACCTCCCAGCTGGGTAGTACTGGCCTCTCATTTTGTTTTTAATTTTAACTTCGCTGAAAAACCTGTGTTCATTGGTTGCTATCATCCTCAGGATAAGAAGAGCAGAAACTGAATATTAGAAACCATATTTCCCAAGTTCTATTGTGCAATCACATAATGCTATGCAGAACTAGCTCTGCTTTCCCACACGAGGCCCTTGGTGCACACTTTTCACCCTGTGGCTGTGAGGAAGCTCCTTGATTTTAAACAGCCTGAACAGCTCACACACATCTGAGGGACAGAAGGGCATAAAACTGAAGTGTGTTTGAGAAGAAAATCTGAGTGGAACAAAATATTTTCTTTATCAGTAATCGATTTTTTTAGCTTTGTTAGAAAACTCTTGGCCCTGTTAATTGCTTAAAAAAGTATATTTCATTGCTTGAAAGATCTCTTTTATCATGGAAAACTGTCGAGCTCAGGGGGAGAAAAAGGAACATTATATTAATGGGAAAAGGAGAATGATTTTGTTAGTCTTGATGTACTTGTAAAGAATTTGAATTAAGCTACTGATACTCCATCTGATTTTCTGCAGTGCTGTACAATCTGGTAAGTAAGTGCTCAATTTATCTGTTTCTGTATGTGTGCTGAATAATCCATGGCCATGTATATAAAAATAACATGCAATAAAAATAACTGAGTAAACTTCTTACTGACATTTGGATAAAATCATTTAACCTGAAAGTGATGTGGTAATTGCTTCTTATCATAGCAAGTGTCTAGTTTTTCTAGACTCCACTGAAAATCTGATTAGTGAATAAATATAAATGTAACTATAAATATAACACAGTTGTTTACTGGTGTTTCTGTGTTGAAATTCTGTATTCTGGAGACTTTTAAAACTATGACAATTTAACCTTTATCTTACAGGCAAAGAGGGTGGGTTTTGATATCTCTTGGCTCAGTTTAACTGAGTCCTAAAAAAAATGTAGACACATCTTCATGACCTGCAGACCTCATGGTGCTTCATAAAGAAGTCGCAAGAATTTCAAGCCCAATAAATAGGCTTAATTTATATTCTTCCCCCTAAACAGACCACAGCAGAAGAGTGATATAATGTGGGATTCTCGGTTCATAGTTGTAAGCAGGGTATTTTTATATTTTCATGGTTTTAATGATTCAAGAAAATGGGGTAGATGGGAATTGTCAGCCTTGAAGAAGCAGCCACACTGGGATTTAGCTGCACTGCTGTCCCACATGCCCTGCACTGGGCTGTTCAGTCTGCCAAGATAAAAGTGTTGGGAACCCAATGCACTTAAAGGATATCTGATATGACCTGCAAGCAGCCTGGTCTCTCTGTGTTTAATAGTCTGGACAGCATGAAAAGCAGAGAAGAGAAATTCTGGATTAGAACTATTTTATAAGTAGTAGCATACACCAAAAGCACTTGTACCAGTTGGTGGTATGGTACTTGTGGTACTTGTGGTACTTGTAGTAGCAAAAGTAGTCACCACTTTGGAAAATTGGAGACAAGCACTTAAAATCAAAGTTAGGAGCCCTTTTAAGGCTGGATTTATAATGTCTGGAATTATGTATGACAGGTCCATCCTTTCAGATGCTGTATAATTCCCTGTTGGCAGCAAACCAACTCTGTGAGGGACATCACACACCAAGGCAATCCTTGCAAGGAGACATGGGCAGGTAAAGAGAAATAGCAAAGGCAGGGATAGTGTCAAAAATGTCAAATTCAGGATCATTTAATGGATCATTCACAAAACCCCTGCCAAATCTTTCAGAAATGATGGGTTTGATCCATAGGTGCCTGAACACCACAACTCCTCTCTTGACCACAGACATAGAGGACTTAAAGGATTCTTCACTGAGCTGAATTACAGCTCACATCAAATACTAAAGGCAAAGTTTTCAAGCAGACTTTGTTTTCTGCAAGGGTCCATTTATAATAACAAGAATTGCCATGTTGCTAGGTTTCTATTCTCTCTTCCATGCAATTGTCAGTCAAGTGATTGCTTCATGTAAAAGATTATAATAATTGTAATCAAATATAATTTAAAACTTATACTAGGTGGGCTGATGTTGCATCAGAACCACTCTCAAAGCTACAATTAAATCTTCTGTCAGTGTTTTTCTTATAAAGTCTGGTGATCATTGGGTTTTTCATTTATTCATGAATGTTTATCCAAACTTCAGATGCACTTGTACATAAATATAATTAAAACATGTTTATTTTATATGGAAGATAATTAGTAATGTAATGAGTTGAAGGTCAGAGCGATCACGGGCATTTTTACTTAGTTTGTACTAATAACTGTAAATATCTTTGCACATGCACAATTTCCTTGCAGCTTTGGCATGCTGGCTTTAAAAAATGCCATTTTTCCTGTTTTCAATTTGCGCCCTCCCTTCAGTGTTTATGAATATTGACACAATCCCCATTTGGTGCAATCAATAGCTGGAACTACCCAAATACATTTTTTTTAATGTTAAGGAGGATGGAACATTGAAAGTCATGCCTAATACTCCTTTCTGTATATTAATGGATTGATTGGACAGGGATAAATGGTCTGAGGGGCACTGACAGAGTTATTCTCCATAGGTTTTAGTCCAGTTCCTGCACCTTTGATAATTACCTGGACTGTGACTGTACCAATCTGTGAGCAACCTGACCCAGCCAGCTCTGCTCTGACTAGGTGACCTCCAGAGAGCTCACCTGAATTTTTCGGGTATTTTATTCTGCTATTCTATCACACTTTATACCATCACAAAACCCCTCGTGCTGGAAGGGAAGTTGCTGATCATTACCATGCAGCTCTTGTACTGTGAATTTCTCAGTGCCCATATGGCCTCCCACGTTAGCAGCAGCAAAAGGACAGATGTTTTTGTTATTACAGCTGGAAGCTGAGCTGCTCAATGAACAACAGAAAGCAAATCATTAGACAACAATCCTTAATGTAAAATACAAATCAAGCAGGAAATAAGTAAAAATTGTTTGGAATCTCAGTACCATGTGATGTTTTTCATGCAGTCTAGAAGAGCAAATGCTACAGAAGCACCCCTGTGAGGGGTGCAAGCAGTGCAGGAATCAGAGGCCCTGCTGCCTGAGGTTTTGGCCCTATGCAGCCTTACAGAGAGGCATGTTGCTCTCAGGCAGGATCTGCCAAGGGGAGAGGAAAACAGATTTGCTTTTGAGAGTTAACTCAGTTCTGGTAAACCACGAATTCCATCTGCCAGCAGGAATATAGTGTTCTGTGATACCACAAAAATGTGTAAAAAGCAAAGTATGCTCTTAAAACTGCACAAAGCTGATGCTTGAAAGGTGAGATTCCCTCATCTGTGTGTGATGGTGGAGCCACTGGGCTCTGTGGCATCTGCTCCAAAGCATGGCATCTGCTCCAGAGGGCATGGACAGAGCTCTGTGAGTGACCTGTGCACTGTGCAGAGCTCTCAATTCCCACACCCAGGAATCCTGCTGCTCCTGTTTCCATGCACACACTTTACTGAGTGGTCTAAGTTTGGTCTGGGGCTCCACTTGGCAACTGCAGTCACCATTTTTGTTTGCTGGTAATGAAATCCACTTTGCTGCTTCTCTTTCACAGCTCCTCATGATCTGAACCTTGAGCAAGGCACAAAGCTTTCACTCCTGACAGGACCCTCCTTGTGCCCAGGGAACAAACTGCTGGACGGTCTCACGCCCACCCTGAGACTGGGGTGCTCCAGGTGATACTGCAGGAAACAACTCCCACCTTTCCTGCTTTGGAAACTGCACTCATGGCTTATTCTGGTGAACACAACTGCTGTGTTGCCCTAAGCAACTTTATTAATAAGTGTGTGATATTAATGGTTAGGCAGGTAAAATTAATGCTGAATGGAAAGGCCTGAGGCTTGGTGTTTTCTTATAAAAAACGTGATTTGTGCCAGATGTGGCGTCTTTGAAAAATCTGTAATCCCAGTGATAAAGAAGGACTGACTTGAGAAACTGGGAACTTGACCACAGAGAGATTTGGGTAAGGTTTCTAAAGCAAAGTGATTCAGCACTTCTGCTCCACTGCTTTCTGAGTATCTGAATGTCTTTTGCAAATGGAACTTAACTGCATTGGAACATTAATTTCTGAGGGGCATCATGGGAATGACAAAATAAGGAGCTAAGCTTGGATCTCCTGCAAATCCATCAGTTCTCTACCAGCCCAATGTCAGCTGGTGAATGAGAACCAAAAGATGAAAGGAAGCACTTATGGGTAGAACTGGAATGAGGAGAAATATTAGAATTCAGTAAATCACAGATAAAGTGAAAACTAGATCACATTTTAAGAAAATATTTTCTATTTTACCATCCAAAAATTCCAGTAGTGATCAAAATAAAGAAATTAAAGTTTACACTGTTCCTTGCCTTGTATGAACTCTTTCATTGATTGCAGAGCTCTAGAAATAAAGAATTGCTTTGTTCACTGTAACGTTTCCAATGAATCATATTTAAGGAGACACCCTGGTATTATACTTGAAAGCCATATAGCAGGGAAACATAATGACCTCTCTTGTAATCCTGGAGTTTTCAATGGAGTATCCTCATGCAGCAGTAATTTGATATTTTGCAGTTTTAAAATGTAATTGAAAGCACTTTTATTGGATGTGTTCTCATTACAGAGCCACCCAGCCTTCATTTGATAAAGCTGTTCAAGAACAGACTGAAAATGATTGATCAGTCAGAAGGGAAAAAACTCCTGACGAGAAAGGGAAAATAAAAAGCCTAGAAAAATTTTAATCACTGTAAATGTTGAGATAATGGCATTGCTCTTCAAGGTATTGTGATTTTTTCTGTGCCAGCATTCAGAACCCTCTGTATTACATGAAATGCTTCACTGCAGCCTTGCAAGGTTTCTAAGGTGTAAACTGGCGATTCACTGAAGCCGCAGAAGCAGCAGCACTGCCTCATTTGCCCTGGGTGCTACCAGATTTCTCCTTTTCCCTACCTGTTTGCCTTTGCTGCCATTTTATTTGATATTGCAGCTTCCATGTGAGCTGCGAGCAGCTTTGGGAAGTACTTACAAACAATAAGTAGAAGTGAATCTGGTTTTCTTTGCAGCTCTTACTTCTATTTTTCCTATGTGCTGTTCAGCTTTCCTGATTCAGCAAAGCACCTGGCACTTGTTTTATGCCTCAAACTCAAATGAATGAAGTGGAAGTTAGGTATTCAGTAATTATGGATGATGTGCATTTGAAATTGGAAAAATTAATGTCATAAGAACCAGCTAGGTTTGACAACTGGTGATGGGGTGTGATCTGTTTATGTAACTCAAATGGAATGGAATGATGCCAATAACTCAAACTAGGAAACTTTGAAACTGCAATTTTTTTTACCTACATAAAAAAGTGACATAGATAAGAACCCACAAAAGTGCTCAAAAATAAACAGATCATGAGACTCATCCTGCTTCCTTTTTTTTCCTAAACTGTTTGTAGGCTGAGAGGTTTTTCTCCATGCTAAAGCAAGCGATGGGAATTTTGAATTCTTGTGCTGCTAATCTCTAAATGGTAAATGTCCCTCAGTTTTGGTGATTTGTTTCAGCAGCTCCCACGAGACCATTCTGATTACCACAGGTATGTTTTATACTGATTGATTCAGAGACAATAGACAGAAAAGGTATAAACCCATACAGCTTATAACAGAAAAGTAGCTTTGACTTTTGTTATTAAGGACAACCCTTCTCTCACTTAGCAATAAACTACATTTAGATTTTGTCAGTAATAGGCAAAAGAACAAGTCAACAAAATCTACACATTTTTCACTGAAGTTTCATGTCTCATCTGTTCTAGAATACCTCTATCTGTCTTTTTTGATGTGGTGATAATGAACAGTTTTAGGATGCTGGGAGGCAGAAGGAAAAAAGCCCAAACTATTTATCAGAGAAAATCTTCTGCTTATTTGAGCAAGAGAAATGTAGCAATGCCTCAATCTTAATTTCAAGTTCAGTTTAGTTCCTCAAATCTATAGCTTCCTCTCAGACACTTCGCATTTTTCCCTTGTTCTCTGAAATTATTGCAGTTACCCAGTGCCATTTGAGCCCCCCGTGCTCTAAATATTTCTGCTTTCTACTCCTTTTTCATTTGGTCCATGTATATTTTTTCCTTCACCTCTTTCATCAGTGTCATGCTCAGGCTGGAACTCTAAACAGGTCTTCAGAAGTGTCTTATCAGTTAACTGGAAATCCTTTCCAATTTCATTAATGGACACAAGTGTCAAATATTAATTTTCCTATCGTATTTCTTTCTGATGTTTCAAATACTATAAAATACAATGCAATTAATCTAGTTCTTTCAGTTTTTAAAGCAGAAACATTGTAATAAAGAATTCCTGCTGAATTCCTTTGAAAATTATTTTTTTAAAAAATCATTCATGTCAGGGGGACAGAGAGATAAAGCAGTGAGATAACCTGCAGAGAATTCAGCACTGGAGGATGCAGCTGCACAAGTTTCATACAATGATCCTGAATGCTTTCTATTACCTTTCAGGATATGTGGATTAATTTAGACCAGCAGTTAAGACAATAGATCAGAACTGCCTATTCAGATAATGGCTGTAAGATTATTATGGAGGGTTTCTACTGGGTTTCTCATTTAAGTGTTTGCTGAGAGCTGACATTTGTCAAAACAGCCAAATTCTAGGATTCACTTACATGCCAGGGTTCCTAGAGATCTCAGTGCAGATCCAAACAGTATTGAAATCTGTGTCCCATTGTGTCACATGTCACAAATCTCTGTAAAGCAAGTAATGGAGGATTCAGAAGAAGCTTCCATATAACAGAATAGAAAAATAGCAGTATGGATCTTGAAATCCTCTGTTTGGGAAACAAGGATACATATTATAATTCCAAGAAGCAATATCTGATACGTTCTCCAATTTCTCATTCATCTCCTTTGGTTTTAGTATTCTTATTTTGTTTCCACAGTGTAAAGTGATTTGCTGCAATAAAGCATTTCAATCTGCAGCTGATTTATGAAATCCAGTTTGGCCACCCTGACTTTCTTCCCAAATATAAAAGAAAAAAAAATTATACAGAGATATCTTAATTTTTCAAGTTACTCACTCTGATTTTCCCCTCTGAGATACTAAAAAAAAAAATCCTCTCCTTTTTCCAAAAGATAGCAGTGAATGCAAAAAGGTATGGATAACATTTTGCAAGACTTTATCTGAATTCAGAGACTACTGCTGAGTATTTAGGAGAAATCATTAATAAGAAGGTATATTCCAGTTTGGGGTATTTTGTATTTAGAAAAAGTGATTCCCAGGAGATAAGGTGACAGCTGTCCTGTAGCAGCATTAGCAGTGTACTTGCAGCAGGGTTTTATGGATAGATGTTTTGCAGATTCTACTTTCTCTCCCTATGCAGTGTTTGCTCCCTCACCTGCTGCAGGGAGAGAAAATTGAGTGAAAAATTGCATAAATATACCCAGAGTTATACCAGGGTACTCTCTGAAGGCCGTGGAAAAGTTCCACTTTTTCCACAGGGAAAAGTCTAAGTACATGATATGATGTCCTCTGCCCTGTGCAGGTCCATGATGCTCAATAAATAAGGGAAATTTCCTCAGTCAGAGACATAAAATGAGAGTTTTGCACCTATGCCAGGAGCAAATGATGTTTTCAAAAATGGGGCTCTTACACTGCATTATGTATAACGCTTCTCCCCATCGCCGTTCATCCATCCAGATAAAATGGAACCTCTTTCCTCTTCAAATGTCAAACATGTAATAGATATTTGGAAGTGGAAAGGATTCCTTAGGGTACATGCTAATGCACTTCCTTCAATTAGGTTTTATGATTATGACCTTTATTCCAACAATAATTTAATGTTTTAATTAAATTTGCAACCATTTTCATTGCTGCAAGACGGCCTTCATCTCTCTGAACTGTAATTTAATGAAGTGGTTTTCAATCACAATCAGCAATATCTACCAAGAAATTTTAATGCCGCTTTTCAGGAATCTAAAATGGATCTTTCATGTTTTAAAACAAACTTCATACCAGTGCTATGGCAAGGAATAATTCCAACATCTACTGTAAGCAAAGAATACACATTTTCAGTGTTGGCAACCAAATGTGGAATATTAAACTCTATTTAGAAAAAGAAAATAAAGGACCATTTAAGTAAGAATGAGGAAAGTTGAAAAAAATTAAAAATTAAACTAATAATAGCACCTTGGTAAAGAATATCCATTAGAGATTACAATGCCTCTTGATTTATGCCATGTTTCTTACTAAACATCAAAATCTGCATGCAGATTACTGAGTTCAGTCTTCATATATCATTAACATCTCAAATCTTCAAGAATCCATTTGCTCAGAAAATAACCATTGACATGAGAAATATGAATCATGTTTGAACACCTTTTGACAATATTGTGATCTGCCCAGCTACAGACATTCATGAAAGGAGTGACTTACACAATGCAAAAGACTTCTGAAATAGATTACAGCAGAATATTGCTTGTGCACTTACCAAAAATGTTGAAAACAGCATTTATTCTTTTGAAAACATCAGTCTAGCATTTATTCTTTGCAGCAATTTCTGCCCAAATTCAGTCCTCTTGTTTCTGTACAGATGATTTCTTTTCAACCAGGGTCATGTTACCAAAAATAACAGCAACAAGGATATTCAGGAAAGGGGAAAAGAACACAAGAAAAAAATGTTCAGAATATTTATTTTGGAAGAAGAAAATAAACTACTGCCTTGCATTCTTTATATAACAGCAGCAACTCTGCACATATTTGCACAGAAGGGGGAAGCACAGCAAAAGAAACAGGAAAACAGTTAATATTAACTCATCACCTTAGAAAAATAAAAAAAGAAACAGTATTTTTCTCTTTCTTGCACATAGATATAAACTTTCCTGGAAGGACATCCAAGACTGGCACCTCTTTGTGGGTATTTTAACAAGAATCGGGGAAATCTGAACTAGTTTCTAACTAGAAAAATGTATCACCCTGGAAATAAAAGGTGGAAATCAGAACACCTAGATCTGAGGAAATTTTGACAGTGTCTGCTAACATGGATTAGATGGATTTTAAATTCCATAACAATGCCTGGGCTGAAGCCAAACCTGACAGCAGCTGCTTTCTGTTCATGTCTGTACATTGGGCACAGGAAGAGATCTATCCAGTCTGGGGCTGTAGATGTGCTGAGGCTTGATGGTGGTCAAAGCCACCTGAAAGTAGCTAAAGTAAAGAATTACAGCAGTTTGCAAGGCAGGGAACACAAGTGCCAAATGGAAATGAGAAGTTTCCACGGGAGGGAAGGTGTAAAGCAGGAAAGCAATGGTACATGTGGTGACAGGAGAAAATCTGGGCTGCAGTGAAAATGAACAGAACAGAATCAGAATCTCTGTTCTGATAAAGTCTGAGGAGATGCCAAGAAATATAACCTGGATTTTGAGAAAGCAGAACGAGCCCTGTAACGCTGTCAGCCCTATATAATGTCAAGTAATTTTTTCCCCTGAATTCTTCTAAACCTTCTAGAGAACAAAGGTACCTTCTACCATGGATCTCTCATGTCCCTCTTTCTTGGAAGGTGGTGAGTAAATTTTATCAGCTGCATCCATGCAGCCTGAGTTGGCACAGCAGTGATGTGGGATGTGAACCTCTGGTGGGATTTGATACCAATTGCCCTGGCTGGGTAATGAGAAGGAGGGCTGGAAATTACTGAGTTTAGTTCTATCCTGACCAAGAGCACTCAGGAATTTACTGAAGCAGCCATTACTTGTGGAACGTTCTCTATTCACTGTGTGGTCACTGCTTTCAGTGCAATTATTATTTCAGCCATAACCTGGTAATGAATGAAGGGGATTAATGGCTGTTGTCCTTTAAAGTTTCAGCTGTGCTCAAAATTCTTTCCTGTCTCTTGGCAGACAGGGAATGTTTGGCTTCCCAATGGGTTTGAGATGCATCCATATCTGTTAGCAAATGATCATTACTCCCACTGCTCCTTGATTTTAAAATGTATGCAGCTCTCAGGCTGAGACTCCTTTGGTTAACAACATGAGTGATTTACCAAGTGTCTACAACTTGGGCTGCTCATCTTGACTGATGTCGTGAGATATTTGTGCTGCTTTTCACAGAACAGCGTGACATTTCTCTGAACAAACTCAAACAGTGCTTTGCCTGGCCATGTGCATATTTGGATTATTTTTTGTGCCAACAATGGAAAATATTTTTGTCTTAATGGCAGGTTTTGTTTTTTATTTCTGCTGCCTCTAGTTATGAAATTTTCCAGAGAACCATTTACATGAGAGAAAATTAATTCTCAGAAAATGTATCAGAAATACCAAAGTAAGGAGAATGCATAATCTAGTGTATAAAAAAGATAAAATATCTTATCTACTTTTTGTCATATTCTGGCAATCAAATTATTGGATTTGCAGTGTCCATCTCTGTCTGTCAGTGTAGGATGGGTCACTGGCTTCTGCATTAAAAGCTCAGTTTAGCAAAATCATCACTATTTCTCAAAAAAAAAAAAATTTATGATCTCATTGAAGTCATGCAGGACAAACGAAATCACTATCTTTTCAGGGAATTTTGTCTCTCCCTCTTGGTCTGGTGTTGCCCCTTTTGAAGAAATTCATCCTAACTACACTTTATTTTCTTTCTGTTTAAACTTGCTGTTAAGGCATGCGCTTGTATCCCAGGCACTCTTCATTAAACATCCCTGTGCTGGTGCACAAGCATCATTACCCTCAGAAGAGTGGAGAAGTTTTAACTACCTCAAACATCACAGCAATTAAGGAGATCCACGGGCACAGGAGAGCCACAAAATCTTTTCATTTTGAACATAAAGTCTCATTATTCATATATAACCAGCAAACCAGGTCATTGTTGCATTTATCCAACCAAGTTCTTGTCAAGGGGTGGGAAGGAAATTTGGAAAGGCTGAACTTGGGGCTCAGGAATCTGCTCCCAGCCTGCCTTCTGCTCCAAGTCAAGCTTGAACACCAGACAGTCACTGGTCACCCTTCAAAATGAAGGTCAAACTAATTAGTTGAGAGGATCTATAGAAGCATTTTATAACAACAAAATTAATACTGAATGAGTTCACAATGATTATTAGTACTGAACAATTAAAAATGATAGGGCCATTATTTAAGGTCTTGGTCCAGTTTACAGCTCCCTATCCCACACCAGGGCATGTGCTGCTGAGCTAAAAACACATTTCATCATTGCAAGCAATGAATCTTGGCAGGAGTGCTATTCAAACCATCAGATATTTATGAGCAGCAAAAAGTGCAGCTCAATAAGTTTTCTGCCCTTTGTAGTTTTCTGCCCTGTGTAACAGACAAACTTGGAAATCCTAATCCCAGTCTCTTCTGTACAAGTCCCTTACAACTGAAATTTATTTCTTGATTTCTGTTGCTTCTCACCAAACTGGATAGTAAAAGCTTCATGGTTTGCATTTAAAGTCTGAATAAATTAGACTTCAGCTCCTAGCCACTGAATCTGGTTTGATAACCAGAGATAATTTGTGGCTTACATTTTTAAAACAGATATAGTGAAATCAGCAATGTAAAAAATATTCACTAGAAATTTATCTATTTTTCAGACCTATTTTTTTTTTTTGTTATTGTTTGGGGTGTGTTTGTTTGTTTGTTCCATAAGGGATAAACGACTTTGTAAGAAATTCAGACCCATATAATGTATTTCTCTTAAATGCAACATAACTCAGTAATCCTAAGTTATACTCTATCCATTGCTGGTTCAGACTCTGACAATTTTTTGCAGCTCTAAATAATAATTTTGAATACAATTCTGGTGTCTCTTTCTAAAGAACACCTTTATTCTTTCAGGCAGGTGCAAGGTTAGTGCAGCAAAGCTTTTCCCTGCTGGCATGATTATAAAGGGAGAAGGGAGCACCCTGCTATAAAACTGAGTTTGCTACTGCTCATAATCATAATCTACTGATTGATTTATAAAGCTCCACCTGAACATTTGCAGAATTTTACATCAAAGACATTTTTTCTTTCATATAAAAATACAGGAATTATTCTGAAAAAAGCATGATCCTGCAACACAGACCTTCCAAAGCATCCAAAGTCAAATCCCAAATGTTCCTGGTTTCCATCACTAAAAATTTTTATTTTTCAGAAATACCTACCATGAAGCTGCCATTAGTTTACCAGTTCTGATACTGATTTTCATGGCATTTTAAATAAAACTGAAACATTGTCCTCTAATTTTGCTTCTCTCAAGTAGTAGGATTAAAAAGCATTTGATTGTACATGTGAAAAAATTATGTTCAACTCTCAGTCACCCATCATCCTTTCCCAGGTTGCTGTTATGTGATGTGGTATTTTGTAACCATGGAATATCTCAGATTGGAAGGGACACAGAAGGATAAAGTCCAACTCTGTGCTCCTCACAGGACCACCTAAAGCTAAGCAGCATGACTGGAGCATTGTCTGGTTGCTCCTTGAACTCTGACAGGATTGATGCCTATTATATTATAGAATATATATTTTAATGTAATTTGCATCAGTGTTGACTACAGGCTGATCTCTAAGTCTGACCTAATTGTCAAATGTGGTATTAATACTCTTCTGATTTATTATAAGAAACATTTTGCAGATGTTTCCCACAAAAATTTAAAGGCAATATTAGAGATTCCAATCAAGCTTATTCTGAGCAGCTAAGTCTATTATTTAATTTCATATTCTTCTAAAGCACCAAGTGCCCTGGCTGATTCTGTTTCCTTAGGAATCTGTGGAACACTATATTATTTATAAAATGAAATTAATTTTCTTTCAATCTATCCATTCATGGTGGCTTAAAAGAAAAAGCTATAATCCACCTTACTGCTTTTGTTGCACGCTCACTATTTACATTTTTGTGTAAAATCTCGTTATTCAGACTGCTGATTGAATAACTTTGAAGTGTTTTGTGTCTCATTAGCAATGCTGCTCATTATGCAGGGTATGATGACTAATGGAAAGCCTTTGCCTCACAGCTCTAGGTGATGGAGATTTTTTTTATCATAAGCTACTGTTCAGACATGAAATGATTATAGAATTAATAATAAATAATTAAAAACTTAATTACAATTTCCTTTCAAGGATTGTCACCACTTTGCTGGTGTTTAGGTTCTGTTGTGATGCTGAATGTGGATGTTCCCTTCTAAATGTACATAGTCTGGTATGACAAATATCAACGCCAAAAATGATACATTTATATCAGTGACAGAAAGTAAACAAGGGGGAGAAACCTCAGACAAAGGTTTTGAAAATGCTACACTCCCCAGTCCTTTAGATCAACACAGGCCAATTCCTTCCAAGTGGGAATCCTAACATTTAATCCTAATTTAACCCTAATAATGTTTCCTTTAACCCAAATAATGCTCAAGGTAGCCTCAAGATATGGAATACATGCATTCCTTACACTAAAAAACATAATATAATATTTTTTTTCTGCATGGAAAAATACATCCCAACAAGGTGATCCACACAATAGTAATAATAAAGGGAGAACTTCAGCGCAAGCAGAAATATATACAGTTACACATGGTCTTCAACAGAAGCCATGAGTATGATTTCTTCACAGCAGATAAATAAGGAATCCAGTGGGACATAATAAATGCTCTGGAAAAAAACCTAATGATTTGCTTTTCCTGAAAGGTCAACCATGACTTCCTTATCCATCAAGTTTGTAATAGATTATGAGAATAAGAATTTCCAGTCGGGTTTCACAGCATTTAGTGCATCGTCCAGGGTTTCAGCTCTGTGATTGAGAGCATTCCATTTTGCTAAAATATCTCTAATTTCCATCATTAGGAACAGCTCCTTTTTAAGAAAAGAGGTGAATTGAATTTTGTTTTGCTTGTTTGCTACATATTGTAGTTTGTGATTAATAGCTACTTTACACACAAAACATTCCAAGTCGTCCCTCTACAAAAATTGCATCATTAAATGCTTTTAAAAATCATGGTCCCTGGAAGAATTTATCTACTTGTATTTTATGAACTATTTCCTGAGTTAAAATGAAAACCAGAGTTAAGCTGTCAAAGAAAAATGAAAGACATCCTGACAAGACCCAGAACTAAAAGGAGCCTATTTTTAGTTTAAAGGAAGTACAAATGTACCACACATCATTATCCTCATCAGGATGACAGGTGATGCCAGGATAATAAACAAAGTCTCTGATTAGAAATGAAATTGTTATGACAGAATCTAAAGGCCACAAAGCCTTCAGATTCCCCTCCTCTCTGTCCTCTGCATACATTCTTCCTCTTCCTCCACAATAAACTGTCTGTTCATTCAAATTCAAGGATACACTGCAGGGAAGAATCAGCAAAGATCAACATCAGAAAACAAAGCAAACAAAAATAAGACATACAGCTGTCAGTCTCAAATTTCCTAGCCACAAAGTGAGCCTGAGGAGGAGACATTAACCAAATTTCCTAGCCACAAAGTGAGCCTGAGGAGGAGACATTAACCAAATTTCCTAGCCACAAAGTGAGCCTGAGGAGGAGACATTAACCAAATTTCCTAGCCACAAAGTGAGCCTGAGGAGGAGACATTAACCAAATTTCCTAGCCACAAAGTGAGCCTGAGGAGGAGACATTAACCGTGCCATTGAGAACTCAGCAAAGCCTTTTGGCAACGGTTGGTTCTGCTTTACCAAAACACCAAAGTGAGAAGATTTCCTCTCTGTGCTACACATCTCCATTCTAAATCAGGAAGTACAGTAATAACCTCAAACACACACTGCACATTCCCTTCTCAGTTGTAAAGGAGAGCAGCCCTGCTGCTATGCTGGTACTGCAGCCACAAAAGGAGCTGCCCATGTAGGTCCCATTTTCAGGAAGCAAAATGCAATTGCAGGGATATTCCAGTAGCAGCAAGCCCAAGCAAATGTGTATCAAATTATTCTTCCTTGGCTGCGTTGTTTATGACTTAACTGCATCACAAGTGGCAGTAAGTGCACTTTGAAAAATCATGTGACATTTAATTAATTAACAATAACCATTGTTTACATGTAAATCAGGTACTCATTAGAGAATTAGACAATAATTTCTTTTGAAGTGGGATTATTTTTATCCATTTGACTGATAAACTTAACTCTTCATTATATTATTCTTTGCCATCTAAATTAGTATCAGTAGGATTTGATATGACCACAAGACACAGATTGCTGCAGAAGCTGAGAACAGAGACCACCTCCTTATTTAAACTGAAGTAAGTGAAAATACTTTCTCAGTTTCTCAGATTTTGCCTTCAGGAAACACACATCTGCAAGTTCCAATGGGTTAGATGAGATTGAAAGTATATTGAGCATCTTTGACCTAAGGTGTGGGCTTTTCCATCTGTACTGCAGGCTGGTTTGCTTATTAATTACATCTACAGCCCTTTGTAAATATGTTTGAGGATTGCCCATTTCCACAGTCTAGGGCTGGAGAAATGAAATCACAACAAACTGATATTTTGTGCCCCACCAATCAATAATGACAAACCACAGAAGTCCTTGTACTACTGGAATGCACCAAGGGCAGTCCTGAGCCCTCAGCCAGGCTGCAGCATGGTTTAAATGGCTGCCATGGTAAGATCTTTGTGCATCCCTTTATTTTCCTAATACAGACTCCTGTAATCTCTGAGGCTAATTTGTCATAAAATACTTGTCTTGTGTCTCAGTGTGTCTTACAGTACCCTCTTCTCGCCTAAGTATTTACACAAGTAATGACTTGAGGGGCAGAAGGAGGCAGAGGTTTTCCAATTCCTTTATTCTTCTGTTCCTGGGTTACAGTTTCAGCCAGCAAAGCAAGGCTTGTAACAGAGAAAGTTCCTATGAATTCAGTTCCACTGTACTCCACCTATCAAAGCTCAGGTCCAAAAAAAATTCAACCTAATTGTTGAATATCCTCTCCAAAGCTCACAAAGCTCATGGTGCAACTTTCTTCATTGCTCAGTTCTCAGAGTAATAAAACTCCGAGACAAAATCAAATGATGCAGATCAAATGTATTTATTGGCTCGCCTGGAGCTGCTCCAACTTTTTCTAGTTTGGTTGCTATGGGACTTAATATTTAAAAAGTCTTCATTGACTTGACTGCAGAGTTTGTACCTTTACTGGCAATAGCAATCTACAGCCAAATATATATAGCTATGGTGGTAATTTCAATAGCTAGCCTTTTTTCTCAGTTTCATAATATTACTCTGTTATTAAACTTTTATAGCAGAAATTCATGAATAGGTATCTCCAGCATTTCTACACACCTTAGAAAAATGGCTCTCATAACTGGATACTCAATACTGTCACCTAGCAGAATGTGGCATTATTATTTCTGCTTGGTTCTGTTCTATTTTGCTCTTTCTCTGTACAGTTACTTATTCCACAGCTGCACAAAGTATTATTATTACCACCCCTCCCAATGTAGTGAATCTAGGAATTCAGTCCAAAACCACATCATGTTGCTCCTTTCATAGCCTGCCCATTAGAAGTAATTTGCTGTGCAATGCTGGTAAGAACATTAGGAGTTAATAATTTGTCCAGCCCTCTTTAACAGCCTACAAATATGCATGGTACAGATATGACTTATGTGCACTTATGAGAAAAAATGAATTATTGTCCTTAATGCACAGGACTGACAAAGGAAGTGGAATTAAGGGAGGAATCTGACTTGGACCTGAGGCCGCTGCCCTTGGTGTTCAATGATTTGGTTTGATTTTACACTTGATGTCTAAGAGTCAGGAGCCCAGTGGGGGCAGTGGTGGCAGCTGAGCCAGTGGCTCCTTTTTCAGCTGAGTGGGTTAACAGCATCTGTATTTATTTTTTATTTCAAAAAATGAGGCTAAACCAATTCTATTTTGTAGCCAACCTGCAGCAAGAGGACCTTGGCCAGGAGCAGCAGAGATTCCCAGGCAGCAAACTGAGAGCCAGTGCCTTCCCACAAAGGTGTAGTTGGCACAGATGTGTCACTCTGTGCACTGCTGACTGCCTTCATTTGCTGTGACTTTGCAGACCCACATTAGAAAGACATTTTACTTTTCACACGACATCCCCTTGAAATTGGTGGAGAGCAGGTCTCTGAAACTTGGAACATTTTCCAGACAAAACACAATGCACAAAGCTGTAGCTTGTTCAAGAAATGATAGCAGAAGTTAGAATATGTTCCTGATGAAGCTGTAAACTTCAGCCGGTAGACTTCTCAAAATAAGGCTCAATGCTCCTGCTCAGTGATGAGTGGGGTGAAAAGCACTTCCATCTGTTGTATTGTGCAGAAATAACATCAGCTTCAGAAAGGAAGCTCTTAACCTGTTTGCTTTTGCTGGAATGAAAACACCAACTCAGCAATTCATATTTTGGAAACAAGTCTCCAGTAATCATAATATTTTTTTGGATGCCAGATGGCCTGGCCTGGTCTCCTGGTTTGTGCATCAGAATAACTAAATGCTTGTATTTCTTGACATGTCCTTTTAGGGGTGAAAATGAATACATAAACTCATGAAAATTAGAAGCTCTGAGATGAAACCTCAGTCCTGCTGAACTCATGGACAATTCTGCCATTGATTCAGTACTATTACATTTTCATCACTGCTACATCCCAGAGTTGAAAATATGTCTGGTTTATTTTGACAATGGCATTTCCAGACAGATAGATTGTTCCCTCATGTTATTTCTTCAACAGACCATCCTTAGGAACTGAGAGCGCTCTAAAAATCATTTTATGACAGTAGGCAAAGGCACGTCCAAAGTGGCAGAATCAATCTTTTTTGGACTATTGCTTTGAGTGACATATTTTACAATGCTTTCCTTGTTAACCTGTAAACGTAGATACTGCGTCCCTCATATTTACAGGTTAGTACCTATGCAATATACAATTGATAACCTGTAAAAAAAACCAGGTGCTTTACAAGCTTCCTGAAACAAAAGCTTCATTTCAAATGCTTCTCTTAACAATTTCTTGCAAATGAGCATCATAACCCATTCATCTGAAAAAAATGTAGTGTTTTGTTTGGAGGTGTTTACAAACGTACCCAGATTTCACCTAAATTTTGAGTTCCCTAAAGACTGGGGCAATGAAAATAAATGTGAGAGTTTCATAGGCAGTCAGCAGAGCAAGACAGACATGTCTCTGAAAACTCCTTGCTGTTTACTGTAGAATACTCTGGCAATTCCTAGACTTTAACAAAGAGAAAATTAGCTACCTACATTAGTTAAAAAGGTTCTTTCTTCAGGATTGTACCTTCAGTAAACCAGTACCTCTTTTTTCATCTGAGAATTAATGTAATGACAGTAACCACTAAATGGGTATGAAGTTATGGTGGTAAATCACTGTTGGGTTTAATTTCAGCCAAGCACCCCTTCCCTCAGTGTAATTTCATTGGCCTGAATGGATACCCCTTTCCCTCACCTTGTATATGACACAAAGACTGTGTGAAGTATTTCTAGATCAGAATGGCCTTACCCATGGCTCCTGTCTGACAGGACACGTTTGGACTCACAGCATGGGACACGTGCCAAAACACAAAGACCTCCACCAGGTCAGTGCTCCCAGCACAGCACTCACCCTTATCCAGGGTGTGCCTGTGAAAAGCAAATGCTCCTGACACTGCACCCTTTGCAAACAACAGGCATTTCAATGCTGATTCCAAAGGGACTGCAAACTGGACTAACCAATTACACCATGAACTGCTGTCATTTTTGCCTACTCTTTCAGCTAATAAGACAGTGCTAGAGAAGGATGGTGCACATTTTCTTGTCGTGCTGCACTGTTACCATCTGGGTTGTGGTGATGATGTAGCATTGAAGATGAGCTGAAGAGTGTCTGTTGTATATTTATAAAGAATTCTGTGGCTAACTGCTCTAAATTGGGCATGTAATGAATGCATTACTGCAAAGCAGGGAAATAACACCTATTAGAGGCTAGACATGAATCAGCACAATGGAAAATAATTTTTTAAGCTGCAGTATTTTCTTTGTTATTGCTTTGCTTTCAACTTTAGTGAAAAGCAATTACTTTATTCTTTCTCTTTACTTTTATTGCTGGTGATTCTTATGCTAATTTTTCCTTCTATGTTTGATTTGATTTTGAAAAGGCTTTTAGAATTGAAGATTAAATTGAATTGGTGATACTGCCCTACCATCTTCACCTTCTACCTTTCTTATCCTCAACCCTCACTCTGGATTATGAAGAATTCTTAAGAAAACAGACCAAGCAAACTCAAAGCTATCACATTTTAAAATGTTTCTTGTTCTAAATAAATTAGATAAATAAGCATCCTCCAGTCATCAAAATAATAAAAGTTTGGGGTTTTTTATATTTAGCTTATTATTAATTTAATAGTTTAAAGAAACAAAAGTTGCCTGCATTTGAAGTGTTACCTATTTGAATTTTTCCCTTGAAGAATCACACATCTCCTGCAATTAAGTGAAATGTATTCCCTTGTGGTACCTTGGTTGTTCTATGCCAGTGACTTAGGTCTGTATAAAACATGGAAATCTTTTCCTTACAGTCAATTTAGGGAACAGAATGTGCTGTTTTTCAGAGGCGTCAATAATTGCTTCAAGTAAACCAAAGAATCTGAAAATGAACAACTTACCTTTGTATCCACAAACCTGGAGGCAATTCTCAGATCATACTTTTTTTCCTGGGCTACAGTATTTTACAAAAAAAAAAAGAAGTTTATTTATTATCAAAAGTCACTGTCAAGACACAGAACTAGTGAAGATTTACTTAGTTGAACACTTAGAGCAGAAATTAAGCAAAGAGCTGTCCAAGGTCCCCTGTGATCAAATGGGAGAGAAATTCTAAGTGCAAATCTAGAAAATCATCTGTATTTATGATCTTTCTATTTGTTATAGTTAGGTGAAACTAAACTTCAGCTTCCTTTTAACCAAATGAATTCATCAGCAGCATTCCTGGAAGAAGCCTGCATAGCGTGCCTACAATGACTGCAAGGGTGCTTTCAATTTGCTTACCTCAGGAAGATCAAATGATGCAGAACCAGAAATGGAAATTATTCTTTGCCTAATGCTGGATCAAACATAAAGGCAATATGTTTTAGAAACCATGAAATGCTACAAGCAAGTAATGAAATACCTTCCTGTAGGCTTGGGGGCCAGCTTGGATGTAAGCAAACCTGAAAATGCATTAAAAAAAATCTTTGAAAAAGGCTCCTTGTTTTCTCCCCTTTCCTGAACTCTGCCCTAAGACACCATGTTCTATTCACAGCTGTAATGTCAGCAAACACTGGGCTTACATTCAATTCATTTTGGAAAACTTAGAACAAAAGACATATTCAGACGCCTTGCATAGGCCTCAGGCAATTGTGTGTATTTCATTATTTCAGAGCAGACAGTGCAGGTTAGCTGGAAAACTGCAGTAAAAACGATTGTCCCAGTCACAAAGGCGGCAGTGCCATATCTTTTCTTTCTTGCCAAACAAACCCAGCTGATTTAAAAATATAAAAAAATGCTTGAAAATTATTTATCTAACAAAGTCTAGGGACATAGGTAAGGTTTTAATTTTTTATGTCTTTGAAAGCTCAGAAAATACAGCAATACCCACATAACAGCCGTGGTGAAAAAGAGAAACATGCACTTAACATTTCAAGAACTTCTGTCGAGTAAAAGTCAGACAGTATTTTTTCATTTCTCTTAACAGAAATTTCTTTAAATCCTCACTGCTTGTTTTAAGATCAAATCAAAGACATTGTGACTGCCAATGAGCCAGGAGAAGAATGATTTAAAATCACTTGCTATTCTTACTGCTGATTTAATGAATTTGAGCATGGTACATGGAATAACTAATTACCAGCTTGTCTGGCCCAACAAATGAGTCATAGTTTTAGAAAACAGCAGAGTCATTTAAAGCTGTGATTCTGACTTAAACTGATTAAACCCTGAGCATTAAGCATTGGTTCTCAGTGTATTGTCACACGTATTGAATCCACACAGACCTACTGAAAGCCTGGTTAAAGTCAGACTAAAGCAGGCATTGCAGCAGGTAAGGAGTTCATATGCAAAACATTAAGAGCCTGAAAGTTCCTTTCTGTCAACAACATATAGGCTGTCCTTTTGAAACCTTCCAGCTGTAAAGAGCAGGTCTGACAGGAAGGGGAATGCAGCCCAGGCATCTTGCACTGTCTCTTCTGTGCACCTGAAGTCTTTGAAGGCTGGAGGCTGTGCAAAGAACTGGCAGAGATTACAGGAGAATTTTTCAAAGGCATGAAGAGTTCTGAGGGACCCAGCTCCTATTCCAAATCTATGAGTGCTGGACACCTAATTAGCAAGTGTACTTTGAAAATCTCCCCCTCCTTCTCTTTTATGCAAGTTCCTTGCTACAGAAACTGTACTGAAATAGAAATCTAATTGGGAAACACTGTGACCAGGAAACAGAGGTGAGCAAGTGGACTAACTGCATATCTCAGTGCAAATACTTTTTCTCAGGCATGTTTATTGCACTTTCTGGTTGAAATCACAATCAGCATCTTCACCAGTGTGCAAATCCTTTCCTTTTTCTCCTTGAATTTCAAAATTTGGACTCTGAAGATACCTTGTGTGTTATTTTTCAGCAATATTACTTTGCTTTCTGTTATGTTCATATTCGTGTTGTTCTCATGAAATAATACAACGCCCATATCTGTGTTTAGAGAGCAGGACATGTTCAGCTTGTCTATGCTAGGCCTGATGAAACCGTTCTTGGATGATTTGACATTACAACACAGCAGCTACAAGCAGGTGGATGATCTCTGCATTCCCACCACTCTCCCAGTTTTGAACTAATGTCAAGGAATGATTCCACTCTCCCAGTTTTGAACTAATGTCAAGGAATGATTTGCCAACCACAAAATTCCATCTCCATTACCTTTCAAAATGTCAACTCAAGGGCCAGCTAAAACCAGTGTGAACTAGGAGCTGGAAATAGGAGAATGGAGAACCCAAAGATGGCGTGGAGAGACCGGCTCTGTGTGTGTCTGCATTTTTGTATTACCTACAGTGACAAACCCATCCTCTCCAGAGTTTTAGATATTGCTGGCCTTGGAACAGTCATCTTTTCATTTCCATTATTATTTTCCTAACCACTCTCCTGTGCTATTTCCTACATGACATTGCAGGCGATTGCTCCAAAGCAATACATGTTGTGTGCCACCTCAGTGGCACAGCTCCTAAGCTTGGACCACTACAATAATTCATTTGAGTCCAACTTCTCAAAGATATCCTCATTTTCAGGTCAGGTCCTCCCTTACTGAGGCTCTGATTTCTGAAGTAACCTCTATGCTTGGTGGGAGTAGGTCTTTGTATAACCACTGACAATTGCTGAAAATATTTTATTTCTATTATTTCTTGCTCTCTTGATAAATGAGGATCAGCAGGGTCACCTGACAGTAAGGAAGCTTGCCAAAACATTATATCCTTTTATTGTCATATGCTTTGAGCAAGGACTTGATTTTCTCCCTTGGGGAGTTGAAATTGAATAGAAGTGAAAACAGATCAGGCACATGGACTACAGAATGGTTATTAATTAAGAGTTTAGAAATGTTTATGCACAAATGGAATATTTCAGAAAAGAACCAGGAATGGTTATTCTCATGGAAATGATGACAGAATTAAGGCTGTTTTGATGAGAAGGACAAAGGCCACAGAGGCACATATGACTCCACAGCAGAAGCAGCTGTTACAGCCACACCAGATGTGTTGGTAGCTAAGAGCAGAGATGGGCCTTTACATCTCCTTAGCAATAGGTATTCCTCTTGCCAGAAATCATTTTGATCCTTCATCCAAGAGAAACTGTCCTTCTTTCCCTTAAATATAATTCTGCTTTTTGTCATTCTGCCAGCTGACTCAAAGTCTCTGGCTCAGTGCCTCAATATGACACATTTTCAACTTGCCAAAAAGAAAACTCTTCTATAGGCCCATTTTGACAAATAGCTATCATCACAAAGCAAGAAAATCAAGGTTCCACTTGACACACGTCAAGTGTGTCAGTAGGATTACTGATTTTAATCAAAGTATTTGACTCTAGGATTGATAAATTGGCCAGGAATTGCTCAAACAGTGACTACTGCTACACTGCCTGTGTAACAATTAGCTTAATGACACAAATTACTGTGATGCAGCATCCCAATATCCCCTTGGTCTTCACAAAAAGAGAACAAAGTAGGCAATACCTAAACCTTTGTTAAATAACTTGAAAACTTCTGAAATGCTTTAAAATACTTTTGGTTTATATTCCATACAATTCTTTCTCTCATTACTCAAATATTGTACAACACTTAATTAGGATGTCTTACAAAAGGAGCCATCCTGAAATGATTCCTTTCATCCAGCTAAGAGTTTTCCTTGTTGTAGGTCATGGTTTTCTCACAGAAACATTTGAAGTTATCGAAATATCAGGACCATAGTCCAGCATGGATTTACTGATTTCTTTCACTTTGAATGTATTTTCACACCATGAGTTATAGTTCTGATGGCATATGATGCATGCAACTAATTGTACCCTGTGAAACAGGTAAGTATGTCAAAGTTGTCTGACCTTTTAGATTATCTTCCTTTTAAAAGAATAATTGAAATTAAAAGGCTACTGGCTTGCCAAAAGAGCTTTTATTTTTACCAGAAGGATTGAATATGTGAAATTTGGAGGAAAATGCTTGAAGATCCCAGCGTTTCCAATACAAGCATAATACATTCTGATATGTGTAAGTCTCACACTTAGGAAGGTCCCCACTACTGAATGTGATTATCTCACCAGTGCATTATCAGCACAAAGCCTTCAGGGCAGGCTTCCACAGCTCCTTTGCCTTACACAGGCCAGCAGAATTTTCATGAGTGAATTCCACTAGGAATTACTTGTCATGGTGATATGCAGCTACATTTCATTTACCATCATTTTATTACAGCCTCCTACAGCTCAGTTCCTTTTATTATAGTTCCGTATGCTGCTACATTTTGCCTTGTAAGCTGGAGGGTAGCTGAGTGCATTCCCCACAACCCATTAATGTAGTCAAACTTCTGCTTCTCCCACTCCACATTAGTGAGGGGAAAAGATGTCTAGCATGTGCACTCTCTGCAATACAATAGATGTTAATGGGTCTAATTTAAGAATACTTATTGCCAGGAGGAAAAAGGAAAAAAAACAGAACTGCTTGGTAAAAGTTGTGTTTCTTACATAAATTCTGTTCAAGAACTGGAACCATTAAAACAGCAAGTGCATGGAAAGTAGATCCAAAGAAACAGGGGGCCAGATCTGGATCCATTTTTACTTACACCAAGTGTTTATGCAGCCAAGGCACTTCAACAGCTGCTGTTAGAGACAAACATCTATCAGACTAACAGGGGCCAAATTCTCTGTTTCACACATAAGATGTTTAGCTTTAGACAAGGGCAAGAGGTGGGGTCTGTCACTTCTTTATGCTGAGAAGGTTTGAGGATCTGCACCATGCTGCTATACAGCCCAATTTTTCAGAACAGGTCAGATGGCAAATCTGAATCTCCTAATATTAGCGACCAACTCTGAACTGTAAAAATGCTCAGACAATCAAGATCTAAGAACTTTCAGTTGAGGCAAGCAAAAAGAATTAAAACACTTTGCTTTTCCATTCTTGCAATTGAACTTTGGCGTTCCAAGGAAAACAAAACACTGTTCTCTCAAGTCCCATGCACAGAGACAACAATTTCTAACTCGAATGCCTGTAAATAGTTTGTCTTGTCATCCTTCCAGCTTCCCCTCTCCCTCCACTCTCAGTGAAAGCAGTACTTACAGGAGCTAAGCCAGGAGTCTTTCCAGGAGCCTTCTCAATCCATTAATTTACCTTTCTGATGTGAGGCTGTGGTCTAGGTCCAACATGGCAGGTCAGTGTGGTACTTGAGGAAATACAAGAGAAATACACTGAGAAGAATGATTCTCTGCAAATGGCAATCCTCAGAGGGAAGACAACGTTGCATCTGTGAAATAATAAGCAAATTAACACATGTAGAACACGTGGAAATGTGTAGGAGTGATTTAAACAAACAAGGAAATGGTAGAGCAAACACACAGCCCCTAAGGTGAAGGCTTTAGCTGAGAAAAACCATTTATACTGTACTCTGCACTCCTTGCAATGAAACAAAGATAAACTCAGGCACCCTGCACTTGCAGATCTTAATACTAAACTCAAAACCACAAATTCATCAGTCACTGACTTGAACCAGCTTTGAATGAGGCGCTTTAGGAGAAAAAAAGAGTATCCATGAGGATACTCCCCACCTTCAAGCCTTCCCCACCTTGAACATTTGCCTTGACAGAGAGTGTAACCCATCCAATCACCCGTGCAACACTGTACACGAATCATTATCAGTTTATGCTGATAATTAGAGTCCCTGCTCTGACCCCAGTAATTACACTGGCAGCAAGCAGAGCTCATCTGTCACTCCCCAGCCCTGGCTGCAGCTTGGGCAATAAGAGTTTTGTCTACATCTCCTGGAGTTACTGCAGAAGTGCAGAGCACATCTGCAGCATTATTGAAATTAAAACTTGTGGTTCCCAAACTCCACTTTTTAGGTAGTATGAAGAGAAAAGTTGAAGAGTTGAACAGGATGTATCTTTGGCACCCTGAATATTTCTCCTTCAAGTGTTTCTGTCATTCTCAATCATTAACACAGACCTACTTGAATACAGAGCTGTTTAAATACTTTTAAATGTCAGTTGCTGTCTTTTCTCTGTTATTTTCTCTGTGAGCTTTTGGCAATGCAGGAAAGAACAGGAGAACAAAGGTCTGGAGAACTTTGATCCCCTCAAACACTACAGGCTTCAAACACCACATGGAACTCCTGATAGACTCACTTCAGCTAAGATTGTCTCCTCTGACTGTTTACTTGCCAGAATATTGTATTCAGCTTTACAATTTACATTTCACACTGTCATAACAGAGTGTGATTTTTTATTTGTGCCTGGCCTGTAAAAGTATAAAGAGATCATATTGTTTGACATTATTTTCTCCTCATATTTCAATGAGATCTCAGCTGTCAAATTCCTGGCACTGAGTACATTACCCATGACGTGCAGTGTACCTTCTAACAATCTCTTATTTCAAAGCTACATTTCCAGTCATAACTCCAACCTGCATCTTTCCCTGTGGTGCTCTCCCTCTACAGATTATGGAAGTCGAGTTCTATTAGAGGATTAAAGCATTAATAATATTTATTTACCTCTGCATTGGTTTAATTTCTGGGCAGCTTTACTGAGAATACAGAAGAGTACCTTTCCATTGAAGGGAACACTCAGGGAATGAACTTGGAAGGGCTGTGGAGTTATTTGGGGCTGTTATCCTTCATCTGTGTGGTGCAGGAAGGTTTCCACTTTCATATTTCTACAAGTAAAATCACTTAAAAGTACTACTTGCCATTCTGGGGTTTTTAGGACCTAAGTTCATCCTGAGCAGCATTTGCCAGTAACAAGAACCTATCTGATTAAATATCAAGGTCAATCACAACACACAAAGGAGGGACAACTTCCCATAGAGGAGAATTTAAAATCACAGTTCTCCTGAGAATCCCAGCAATCGTTGGTCTCCTAGAAAATATTACTGACTCCTTTCCCTTGATTTTACTTTTCCTTACACCACATTCCCTGGTAAATCACTCACTGACATGTCAGATTTGGTACATCAAATCTGTCAGCACTGCTCACATGACACAGAAATCTGTAACAAGTACTCACTTGGTAACCTCAGGAATAAAAGGAAAACTTGCAGTTTAACCATCTCAGCTATACCCCACGAGCTTTTCTGTCTTGGCTGCACTCAGTGAGCCTCAGAGCACCTTGGAAACAAAACTGGGTATTTCTGGGAGGCCATAGCTCCTTCTTATCTCTGCTAAGGATCTAATCATGTGTGTAGACAGGAGGGTCAGTAAAAATCCCTACAGAGATAAAGGGGAATCACTTTATTAGTTTGGTAAGGCTCCATATCCCCAATTCAGTTCTCTTAACATTCAATACTACAACACTGAATTTTATTTTTTTCCCCTAGTTCATTTCCAACTTAAGCTGTTCAAAAACTGGCACTGAAAAATTAATAAATTTCCAGAAACTGCTCTCAGGG
This sequence comes from Melozone crissalis, assembly GCF_028551555.1. Taxonomy (NCBI): domain Eukaryota; kingdom Metazoa; phylum Chordata; class Aves; order Passeriformes; family Passerellidae; genus Melozone; species Melozone crissalis. The sequence continues at coordinate 508,586 of NW_026535858.1, forward strand.
CTCAAAAAGGAAGCACAGACTGTATTTTCTCTCCATCACAAGCCATATTTGTCTTCCTGTCCAGGATGCTATCCAGAATAAAGGAGGGTGGTCAGAAAGGGAAGAAGGACAGCAACTCCATGCTAAAGGAAAATTACAATGCACAATGAGGGAAAGGCAACAGATGGAGACAACTGCTGTTATAGATCTGCACTGATTCCTCTACTCTAAAAGAATATTTATTGACCACCTGCTGGTTAAAAAGGGGAGCATTTCCTTCAGAACCTAAAATGAAGAAGAAAAAAATTCAATGGGTTTTTTCCCAGTGCTCCAAAACCAAAATGAAGCACACATTGAAGTTGATTTCTTTTGTTCCTTCTTTTTCTACTTTTTCAGTGAGAAGCCAAAACTGACCTACCTGGCTTTGCCCATTAGAGTTATCACACACCTATCATTTTAGGGGAAATAATGCATTTCAGCCATTATAGGAGCAAAGGACTAAATGAAAGAACCAATCTTTCTCAAAGCAACACCAACAAACATATTGTTGACTTAACCCTTGTTTTCAGTATGAAACTCAGCCTGAAGGAACTTGGTTTATAAAGACAAACTACTAAAGAAACACAAACCCATTATTTGAATCTTCACTCCGGGAGCATGAAGCCTGGCTGAATTTGTACCTCCTTGGATGCCAGCCCAGCCTCTGGTCTTGTACTTCCAGAGCTGGGGAGGAGAAGCAAAGGTATGGCAGAAGACTGCAACCCAGTTTAATTGGGATTTCATCACCTGCAACTGCTCACCACCTGTGCCTGTTACCATTCTGCAATGTCTCACTGACTGCTCTGGGGAGGATAAAGCATCACAGGCATTGGGAAAATGGTTTCCCTGCTCAAAACCTGGAAATATGGCAGGAAAGGTTTCTTCAAAGTTCTCAGAATACTTAGCCCCACCTAAGTAACTTATGATTTGGAGGGAATTCTACTCAGACTGAGCTACTGATACTCTGATACTGAGCTATAGAACATCAGAGCTGCTCAATGGAACTTCAAGGAAGATCAAGAGCTTCAGAGACCTGAATCCTTGAAAGTCCTTTTCCTACTGAGAATACCATCTCAAGACTGAAAAACTGTCCAGAAGGAAATGAAGACCTAAAACCATCAGCAAATCATCTGATTTTCAAGCCTCTGTGACATTTCTGCATGACTACATTTCAGGAATCTTTTTTGAAAGTCATTTTTTGGCTGCAACATCTTGTAGTGGCCTCAGTCTCACACAATATTAATTACTTAAATAGAACCTCAACAAAGTCATTTACCTGCCACTAAAATGCAAGTCCATGCAAAATGAGCTTCTCAAGTGCTCATCCTGACCTTTCAGGTGTAATACATGAGACAAATAGAGAATATAGAATCAATTCCAGCATAAAATGAAAAAACAGATGTCTGAAAAAATTTTTGTATCTATAAAATGCATGCACTTCCGTAAAGTGACACAATAACATCTACAGAAAAAAATAAACACTTGCTTACATTAATTAGATGAGAGTAACATAAAACCAAACAGGTTTGGGTTTTTCCTTTCAAATTCACCCATAGACCTCTCATAGCCTGTAAGAAATTATTCAGGCAAATAGCAGAGATTTCAAATGGTTAGTCTCTTATTACAGTTGAAAGAGCAATAATCTTTATTACATCATTTTCATGACACCAGTAGAGCTCCATTAGGAATATTTCAAAATACAAGGTTAGTATACTGTCATTTTCATTTTATAGAGATAATTATTTGCATTTGCATCATCTGCATCATTTGCAATGCTAACTCTGCATGTTCACAAATTAATACAAAATGGGCTACTTGCTTCCAGCTAACTACCCAGATGATGTGATGAACATGGATCATCACTGGATTAAAAATAAAAAATATTTATTAAAACTAAAAATATTTTGGTAATTTCTACTCATCCACAAAAAACAGATTAACAACTCTAGAATATACTGCAATCTATCAAGTTCAGAAATAATGGAAACACGTATAATGTTAAAAAATCATTCCCTGTAAATGATGGAATTAAGAGGATTTGAAAATTTCTCCAGACCATTAGTAGCTTATTCTGTAATTTTGAGAATATCTTGATATGCAAGTGAGTTGTGATTTTTGGAATTATATCAGAATAAGCAAGATAAAATTAAAACAGAATAAGCGAGATAAGATTAGAAAGGCATTTTTAGACTGAATATTACTTAGGCTTTTTTCTATTATTACAGAATAATGAAAAGAATAAAGCATGTGCTTAGGTTCATGACACAACACATTCTCTGGACAGAAAACCTCAGTTAGGAATCAAAGCAAAGTTATCAAGATGAAAATTCAGATCTAAAAACTTAACACTGGAAGGCAGAAACAGAGATTCCATTAAGTGGCAAATACTGCTTTGCAACTCCCTGATTTCATATTCTGATTTCAAGAAATGAAATGATCCCATTCCAAACCCAGACACTTGTGCTAGAATAAGGACTGATTCCTCAGAAAACCATAATGGTTCACGAGCACTGAACACTGGCAAGACATTTTTCTTTTTTGTGAGTAACATTGAAAATAAACTCAGGTGAGTGTGTGTACACTTAGATAAGGAAATATTTAAATGCTCTTTTCTTAAAGGCAAGTGGTTGCAATACATCAGCATTGTGAATTAATTTATTGATTCCTATCTCAGAGGCAACATCTTGAGATTAATAAATTTTGAAATCAAACTTAATTTTCCACGACCTTAATTAAGGTGAGGGTTAATTTCAAGAATTCCTTACAGAATTTCTTCAGTGATCATTTTAACACAGCTTGAGAATATCTGTCTACCTGAAAGTTGCCAGGTTAGTGCACTGCATAAATTTTTAAACATGAATCTATGCCTTATTGTCTTTGGAGCTTTAGAGGAAGAGGTGAGTTCATTAATGTGTGTCAGACAACTGATTTTCCTCCTGGCAAGGGCTGATACCAGGGCAGGAGAACTGGAACACACAGCATCAGACACAGCAGGAAACAGCACAAAGCAGGGCTCAACCACTCCACAATAGCTCCAGCACACTTTTTATAGTTTCAGTACCACAGAGTACAACTTCTTGTCTGTCAAGTCCTTATTGGAGAGAATAGGAAGGAAGAACAGGCTGCTCACTTACCCAAGTGATGGATTATCTGGTGCTGTCTACAATACCTGCTAAACTTTTCCTTCTGTCTATCTTGAGGTGCTGTAAACATCCCTACTAAATCCTATAATCCACTGTTAGGGCCTACATAGGGCATAAAGGAAGAAGGATGATGGTTTCCTTGATGGAAGCTCATCATCTACCGCCAAGCAAACTGTGATGTTAGTAGGGAACAAATTTCTTCTTGCTCCCATGCCCTTCAAAAGCAATTAGCTTTTACTCATTAAAGTGATAACATGCTCCTTATTTCAGTTTACATCACTTCAAGTGTTAATTACTGTTTATAAAATTGTCCTTCTTAAAAATTGCACATAACTATTTCATACTATAAACTTCTGCAGCTCTGATTTTAAAAGATGGATGCTGAGCTATGGAGCATCCTATTTATTTTTAGATGTAGCTTTATTTATTAAAATTTCATTCCTGAGTTTAAGGATCAAATGTCTATCTGTGTCTATATCAGTATCAATGGTATAAGAACAGCAGGTCAGCTCTTGGCTAACACAGATACATTTTCTATAGTCCTGCCCCTGCAGAAGTCTGGAAAACACAAGTGTACTGCTGCTCTGAATTCTCTCTGATTGTGTTCCCAAATCACAGAACCCCATCTGAGCACCATCAGACTGCTCTGCAGCTCCTTTAAGCCCTGTCTGTACACAAATATTTTCAACTGGCTGCTACCTTTCAGGGCAGAACACTGGGTTCCACCGTGTGAGCTAAGTTGATAGGGCTATTTGCATGCCAATGTGCACGGGCAGGGATTGCAGGAACCTCCTCTCTGCAAATCCAGACTCATTCACAGCAGACAGGAGCTGCTGCTTGACCTGGCTTGTTTGTCAAAGACTCAATAACTCTATCTGCTGAAAAGGAAAGTGCACATCTCAGCATAACAGAACAACTCAGACATTGCTATTGCCCCTGAGGTGCCAGATTCAGCAAGACCCATGTTCAGAATAGGATGTTTGTTAATTAAATACCTGGGCAAATTTATGCTCCTTAAGTAACTCCTGTAGCCCAGCTACTGTGACTGTCATCAAATACATAGTGGTGCAATTTATCTGGCTAGACTGAAATCATGAGCTCATAGCACACCAAAGACAGCTTTATCCTTATGCTGTGGGTCTGCACAGGAGAGACAGACAAGATAATTTCACTAACTCTGATTTAGTTAGATAAAGGAGGAAGAAAAACAAGTGGAGCTGTCGTAAGGGTATCAACCCCACTTAACTTAGAGAACTGTCATTTAAAGTCAGATTCAGTGCTAAGCACATCAGAACTTGCTGACAATCAATTTGGCTCACTGGCATCCCAACAGGCAGAACAATCTGTATGAACTCTCCTGTTGAATAGACATTGCCCAACCCCCTGTAAATTATTACTTTTTGTAGTATAAGACACCTAAGCAATTTTTATAATTGAAAGTATTTTAATAATCTGTTCGTCAGCTAGAAGGGCCTCCAATCAAAATGTCAACTTCAATCTTATTTCAATAGCAGGCATCTTCATAGAAAGATTCTACCTACATGTCTGCAGCAAGAAATTTGTTTCTGTTAAAGAGGTAGGGAGATGATATTGATGACAGAAGTGACTAAATGAGATTTTGCGACAGTTCTTGGGTTTACCTCTGAAATCTAATTCAGCAGGCAGCTACATGCCAGTAACGACCACAAGCAACCACAATCTACAGAGCATTGGAGAAGATAAATATTTACAGCGAGTGAAGAAAGCCAAGTAAAGCTTAGCTCAGCCTCACAGGGTGAAATGGGACTGTCCCACCCTAACAACTGCCAGAATATTGACTCTGGGTGCTCCCCAGTGCGGCTCTGTTTGTGCCATTATTGCTACCCCAGCATTCCCTTGCAAAGGCTCCTCAAAGAGACATTCCAAATTCTGCTCGCAGAATGCTGAATAGCTTCAATTTAAATAAAGTTACTGCAGCATTTTCATCCTGTGTTTCCAGGTGATGGAAAGGCTGAAAATTCCTAGAGCACTGACACTTGTCCCAGGCTGTGGAGACAAGGCTTGGCCACTGGGGCAGCACGAAATCTGCACTAACACCTGGAGCAGTGGGAAAAAGCTCCTCAGTCACAGCCCATCTAACCCTGCATGGACACGCAGCCTCACTTCCAGTCAGGGCTTCAACCACAGCAAAGCACTTGAGGAAACATTAAAAAAAACGGCTTTGAAAACCATCATGTCAAAGGTTAAGAGAGTCTAAAATGTAGGATTTACAAACCTGTTAATTACGTTGTGGTGCTTTCAGTTATTGCAACCATAATATTGCTCCCAGAGAAAGATGGGAGCATCCCAAAGGCAGATGATTGTCTTTCAAAGGAATCCTGATGTCCCATTTGGAGCAGGTAGCATCATAAAAATACCTTTTTTTTCATGTTGCCTCAAGCCTAAATAGCCAACACCATCTCAGAGAGGTATTCACAGATGGATAAACTCTATAACCACTGGCTTTTGTAAGCTGCACATCTCTGGAAATGTGTTACGAGGCCAGTAGTGATGCAAGCACTTCAGGTTGGGGTCATCAAGAAAAAAAATTTACATCATGGTTTAGTATTATGTACAGGTTTGGATTTTTTAAAAAGTTATTATTTTGTTAACTCATCATGCCACAGAAGAATAAAAATGTATATGGCTGTTATTATCTAGGAGTTACTCTCCTACTGATTTACTTCAAAGCCACCTAGATTTGGCACCTGGGGACACCATTTAGTGGTGGGCTTGGCAGTGCAGGGTCAGCACACTTGATAATCTTAAATTGATAACCTTAAAGCTCTTCTCAAAAGTAAATGATTCCATGGGCTGGAAGGTGGCTGAAATATTAACTTACTCATCACTGGAGGTACCCCCTTAAAGATGCTAACTGGTTTAATAGAGCACCCTTCCCTTTCTTAGGAAGCTCTTCATTCAACTGTTCATTGTGCTCCTGTACCATAGTAATGTCACTGTGAATATATAACCTACATAAAATGTATGTTTGCACAACATATTGCAGAGATCAATAGGGGATTTGGCATGAAATAGGAACACATAAACCCCATAATTTCAAATAGAAAAGTTATTAACTACTTGAAGGCAAAAAAAAGAAAGTACATTGCTGGAACAAATTTATCATATGTGCATTTTAGGTAGGTTTTACACCTTTTTTTAGGTCCTTTGTCTTTATTCCAGGGAAAAGAAATTCAAGACACAATTTCAGTTTTATTACCTTTGTACTATTCCCATCAAATAAATCTAGCTGTAAGAAGGTTTTTCTCTGTTTTTTAGAAGATCATTCTTGAAATGAAACTTGCTTTTCATTTCAGTGTAACATATCCTGTTTTAATAAAGAGTTTTGCTTCCTATTGAGAGCATTTTGACAAAATAATAAGGTTGCTTTTGTTTGCCATTTAATTTACCAGTGGATCGATAGAGTTAGACATAACTACTTCTGGTATTAAAACTCACAAATTCCAGGGGAGCTGGAGGTTAAATTGTAAACAAAATATTTCATTGGCATTGATCTGAAAAGCAGACTGACAGCATTGCTAAAATTCATCAGCTTACAATTATAAATCTCCCCAAACTGACAAGAGACAGATTTGATTATTTTGCTTTGAAAGGGTCATTCCTTTAAAGCTGCAAGAGTTGATCAATTCATAAAAGATTCAATGAACTGCATTTTGCTTTAGTTCCTGTCACAAGTCCTCCTCGTGATTACCCAGGCTAGGTCAGCTTATGAGAGTGACTGATCATTTTGCTCTCTATTTTAGGCAATGTCAAATTTACAGGATTTATGACCCATACTAGATCATCTGTGATATAAAGACTACAGGTAACCTGAATTTACTTTATCTACCGTGATACCCTGCCAGAAGTACAGCCACTCATTATGCCACAAGAGTATGAAAAAGTGCCTGAATTTCATCCTCCTTTTGGGCACTACCCACCAAAGTTACAGTGACAGCTTATTCCCTTAAATAAACAAGAATTTTCATGTACACTGTAGGTGACAGAAGTACTGCCTTCTTTACCCAATTCCCCTCCCACACCTCTTTTCTCTTGCTCCAAGAAAAACCCGAGTAGGCCGGGTCTTGACACAACCTTGACTGCTCTATTTCCATCACTGATTGTGCACATTTTAATTGCCACAGAACGTGGAACATTAGCAAATTCCAAAACAAGCACCAGGCCTTATAAACCTCTGAATGGAAACTCTGGTAAAAGAGAACCCTTCCCTGAAAAGCACTTTGCAGACGTTGGTTACTGGATTCCCCCATTACCACACAACACAAGTGGGATTCCATTTTGACTGCTGATATCCCTGTCCCTGGATCACGCTGACCCCAACCCCAGGGTATCAGTCCCTCTGCTGTGCTGATGGCTGAGCTCCCAGCAATGACAGAATTCTCTGCCTGGTGCCAGGAACCCAGGAAGCCCAAACTTCCCTCTGGAACCAACGCTCCTCCTGCAGCTCTTACAGCCAGAACAAAGGCAAGGAGACAGCAAGATGGTGGGATAACAGCTAAACCCCAGTTCCCTGTGCAGGTGTGCACAGCCTCCAGAGAGCTGCTCATTCCATCGATGAATTCCTGCAGTGCTTTCCCGGGAGCTTACAGGGCTAGGGAATGTGAGGGGGAATTCTGGTGGTGGCGTGTGGGTAAGCATGAGTAGGAACCGAGCCTGAATACCAGTAAGTAAGAGAACACTAATGAAGTAAAATACAACACTGCTTTTAAAATTATTTTTGTCTCTTCCTGCACACGACAAGTTCACACGCCTCCAACTCCTGTCTAACTACATCTTAAAAAAAAAACAAGCAGACAAAATTTTTTTAAATGGTAACACTTTCAATAACAATGGTAAGGTTGTAAAGGTAACTTTTTTCTTTACCTTGTACCAATCTGCATTATCTACCAAAACCAGAGCTGTGCTCTTTTCCCTCAGATTGTATGCACAGTGTTAATTAGATTAGTTTTTTCAGCCAGGTTACTATATTATTTAGAATAAGGTACTGCACAACTTTCCAGGGTGTCTGTTACAGCCATAAATAAAGAAGCATGGCTGTAGTGCCATATGTACAGTGATAAACAGGAATATAGAAAATAAATTATTAATATTGAAGTTATTATTAATGGGAAAATGAAAAAGTGCAATGGTAGGTGGAAAGTGTGAAAGTGAACACCTCTAAACTTTGTTTAAAGTACTAGTGGTCTCTAAAAATATTTTCATGAAGTGAGATTATTGTTAGTGACGTTTTTTCCTGATTTGGACAAGGTTTGTCAAAGAAATATTGTTAGAAAGACCAGGACAATTCATAGCCATTACTACCACCAACATCACCTTGCAAATGAAAATTTCACATTATTTCTCTCATCCACTTCCTGAAAAGAAAGCACTTTTGCTATGCAGACAGTTACCAACATGTGCAGGTAAAATCTTGCTAGAGCACTTCAAAGGAACTTCAGTGACTTATTCTGGTTGTTTTCTTCTTTACAAGGAGAAACAAAAAACCATAAGAGATGCCTTCAAAGGTGTTCGCCTTTCTCAAACTGCCCACCACTGACATTCTAGTCTTGAAGCTTACATTAAGCAAAACCCCTCCTCTAAAAACTCCACTTCTGCTGTTCAAACTGTCCTTCACTTATATTGAAATATAAGATGTTATGCTACAAAATGTACGTTCAGTTACAATTTTGCTTTACTTTTATGCACTAGATGGTTTACAGGAATTCAGTCCACTAAAAGTCAGCTCAGTCAAAAAGATAACTTCACCAGCACTTTAATCTGTCTCTTATTTTGAGCTTTATATCTCTCCTTTTTTGAATCAAACGCCTTCCAGCCATTCTAAGCATTTTTGTGTCAGTATTTCAAAGCTCCCTGTATTCTAAAAAGCTACAGATGAAGCTGGTGCTCTATAGCATTATGTAATCAACTCATCAATTTTTTATAATTATTTCCAGTAGCCTGTTCCCATCACTCCACATGGAACTATCTGCCTGAGGCCACCACTCAGAACATTGTTATTTTAAAGCAGATGTGGGCAAGACTTTGCTCTTTCTTGGCCAATTTTTTTTTCAATTGGGTTTCAATTTTTTTGCTTAGTCACCCATAAACAGGACTCTATTAATAGTAGTTTTGAATAACAAGTAAAAATATACAATATTGCAATATTTGCTGATGTTTCAGCTTCACATTTACAAACATGGCTCAGTGCAATAGGTGCAAGTCAGAAACAAGGAGATAAGCAAAAAACTCCATACCTTTTTACTGCAAATTACCCCATACAGGTCTTGTTAAAAGGATCAAGCTTCAGTGGGAAAGCAGAAATCCTGAAAAACAGCAGTGAAGGCATACATGCTTCAAACAGTGAAAGAGAAGGAGACTCATGCTTGGCATTAGTAAATAGCAAATAAAAAATCAGCATTGATCTGGAAGTTGTTACTCACCAGCTAAGCCCTTGGTCAGAGCGGAACAGGACAGCAGTTGTTCTTTGCTGACTTTTAAACACCTAAGATGTAGTTTTTATTTCTTATGCACAGGTTTCTACAGACCTGAACAAAAATATTGCTACTCTGCACAGTCTATTACAGAGACAAACTTTGACTTCTGATCTCCAGCCTAAAAGTTAGTCATTTCTGCTTTTGAAAAAGTGTGTGAACAGGCATCCACCCTCCTACACACACTTTACTGGGATGTATAACACCATACACTAAAATCCAGGAGTTTTTGCACTTCTACACCTGATTCCCGGCATAGGAATTGCAGATATCACCTACATTTTATTCAACAGTTAAATTAGCCAATACAAACAAAGTTTGATAGTCTATGTCTCTTGAACTCCCTAAAAGGGACTGTTGCTCTTGCTCATGTAAAGGCATCCCCAGCCACAGCAGTCAGTGAGCCAGCATAAAGGACACGTGGCTGTGCAGCCACCCCTCACGGTGCCAGCAGCACCAAGGGAATGCTGCCACTACCTCGTGGCTCTGTGCCACTGCGAGATTTCCCAATGTCACTGCAGTTGGGACGGCCCCAGGAGTTGAAATTATTAGCTTCCATTCATTAATTTTGATGCTGGCTGAGAATACCTTGATGCATTTTTGTGTAAAATTACAGTAGTAACACGCTTGAGTTCCATCAATCTGGACACCATAGACATTTTCATTTATGTTTAATCATATCTTAATGACAACCATTAAAGGTAGGAATGTGAGATTGGTAAGCAGGGCATTTTACAGAGTCATCTTTCTGGAGATGTTCTGTTGTCACTATATTACAAAAATTCCATAGTTCTAAAGTTTTGTACCTCCTTGATGTTTCCCACAGGCAGCTCCTCCAGACACTGGCCCTTCTTTCTCTCACAGCAGCCAAGTGACCCCAACTCCCCCCAACCAACCAACCCACTCTTTTATAGCACTCTTCTTCTTATTGGCTACAGCTGTGGCCTGGTAAAGTCAGGCCTGTTCCCAAGCTCTAATAATTAACCCAGCTGCAGCTCCTTAAGGGGTAAGATTACTTCCTATACTGCCTTTAGTTTCTTATATTGGATCCTCCTACAATATTTTATATTTTCTGGTTAAATTATTTCATTTATATCAAGCCCTCTGAGCTTACTGTGACCTCACTTGCAGCCAGTCAGCAAAAGCAACAAACAAAGAAGATTTGCACAGCACATTTCTCTTTTTACTTAACTGCTAACACAGCCCTCATCCAAAGATGGTTTCGGAAACAGTTGTCTGACTCACTGAAATAGAAAGGAAGTTTTATCAGGAACTGGAGGGAGAAGGAGCACCACAACATGCAGTTGCAGCTGGGAAGAGATGGAGTAGCTTCTGAAACACATCAATGCCTATGGTGGTGTCTGCAGACTGACAGACAATTGACCTTAATGAAAGAATTAAACCTCAATTTTAAAATTGCTGGTGCTGTGAGTGGGATTTGGATTGATATAGGTAGGTTTGCAGACAGCAATACAAACTAATGATCTGACAGAAACCACAGATCTGAAAGCCTTTTACAAAGTAAGCAGCATCTGTATCAGTACTTTATAAATGGAGTAATACTGGCATAAGATAATGAAATACTTAGGTTATTCAACATGCAAATTACAGACTTCAAAATAAAAGCTTAAGCCTGTACATCCTCTATCAGCAATGAATTTATGGACTTTCTCTGTTAAAGACATTAATATGATAAAATTTAGAAAGGTTCAATTAATCTCTCTATGGCTGGGGTTTGTTTATTTTTTTTTTGAGGTACAGGTTCAAGCAGATATTTAGAAAGGAATCATGAGTTTTCTCCCTGCAACAGGCCAAAGTTTAGGAAGAAAAGGCAGCTGAAAGCAGAGTGTGTGTCTGGGACAGAATTAGAATGCCCTGGTCTCTTTTCAGGCACATTGCCAGAACAACCCTGGGTTTGTGTGGGAGGGAATGGGATCCAGGTAGGCTCTCTTTGAAGCAGAAGCTGGTGGGAATTTGTGTTTTGCAAAGCTGCTGAGAGAACAGCTCTGTCTTTCTGCCCATGTGCCTGAGTTACACCTGCAAGCCAGAATTGGGTTTATGTGCACACAGCAGAACACTCTTATACACAGACTGTCATTTAAATACTTCTTATCAATGTTCATTATTTTTTAAAAACTCCCAAACTCTTAACCTATATCTAAGGTAACAGCACATCCTCTTCAGTTCTTGATAATTCTTTAAACCAGTTGTTCTTACAGAGAAGATTTTCTTTGACAATAACATCAAAGCAATTCACTTTTGTCACCCATTCCCCAAGCTAATTTGTCACTGGGAGCTCTGCACATCAGGCTGTATCAATCACATTACACTACAATGCACCAGCCATGCCCCAAGGCATGAGTGATGTAGCTGAGAGGAGATGTCACAAACACTCACATTACTGAGATGCTTGAGAAGCCAGAGGATCAAATTCTTGTCTGATATGAAGTGGCTTAACTTGATTGGGAGAGTCTGGGAGATTTTCTCTTGGGGGAGAAACTCTAAGACAGGATTTGCTTTATCTGCCAGCATTACACCATTCCTTTTGATTCTGTGTCATTTGCTGTACCGCTATATGGGTCATGTAACAGGAGCACATTCAGCCTGTGTTCCTCCATGGATATTTGACTAGCATGGAAAATCACCTCCTGGAAGAGCAGCTGGTGGAAACTGACCTTAGCAAAAGTGAAATGGTGGTGTTTGGAAAAGAAAATGTTTCAGAAGTTTTCACAAATCTTACCATTTGTATTTGTTAATCCAGTGCACATGCCTGGGTCTTGTAGGGTCCCTCCCAAACTTTGACACTGATGAATCACGAGTCTCCGAAAGGAGCCTTTGCCCTTCCATTTTATGAGTTTAATTTTGCCTGAGGACCGTTTCCCACAGCAGGGTCTGGATTTACCATCACATCTTTGTGACCAAATCAAGAAGAGACAGCATGACCTCCCCACTCACTGCAAGCCCATGCCTATGCTACTTACATAAATCAGCTGAGGGCATTCCATACGGCATGGCAGTACAATCTAACAGCTTAATGAGAAGAAAAAAATCCCAAAATTCAATATTCCTGTTAGACAGGGAAGTCTAGAAATACATGAATAAACTGGTCATAACTTTATCCCTCCATGAGGAGTGAAATATATGTCATTTGTACTGTCAGGTAACTGAGAATACAAAACCCCAAGAATATAAGACTATCAAAAATATAACACAAGATAGTTAAGTATTACCAGTACAAAAATGTAAATAAATAGATAAGAACGGTCTAAACGTTTCCTTTTTTTAACTTTAGAGCTAAGTTTATTCCCCACTGGAAAAATGTTCCTTACAATGGACTATCATACTATAAATACACATGCCAGTCACACCCTTTGATGTCTTCTATAGATTCATATCTCGATAAACCCATCAAGATTAGGTGTGATGGCTTTATTTCTTTGTGTAAAAGAATCTCTCGTGATAATGCCTTATCACAAACCCTGCAGAACTTCAGCCCAACACACCCAATAAATTCACACAAATTCAAGCTCCTGGATTCTCTCTCCAAATGATTCTGCATTTTTGTAATCTGATTCAAAGACCAGCAGCTTCAGGTTAGTCAGAAGAGTCTAGGACATGAACAAATACTGCAATGGATAGAGATACCTTACCTGGGCTAGTTCTCACATCAAAATTCATGAAAACCTCGAGAGCTGTGAACTGCAGCTGCTGAGGCACCGTGCCTGTCTGGACATCCTGGAGTCACCCCTGCACTGGGACTGAGGCCCCTTCTCACCTGTGCCCTCCACACTCACAGCCAGACCAGGTTTCCTCAGCGGCTCCATCCCAGGATCCCCACAGTGCAGTCTCAGACATCACGATCCTTAAAATACTTTATTCATGGCGCAACAAGAAAAAGAGCAGCTCCAGTTTGGTGCCTGGAATGAGGAGCCCCACACAAAGGAACCCCTGGGTTTTTATACCCCCATAGTGTGAGCACTTGACAGTCTGGAGTCCTCATCTCCCGCTCTGTCTGCGCTGGTCACCTGCACTGATTGCATTTCTCAGCTCTGGGAAGTCACCACTGTGTGTCACATCCTCCAAGCAGCTCTAACAAAGGAGTTTGCCAAACAGATCTGCGAATTCTCTGCCTTAAAAGTGTCTCATTTTCCCTTGTGATGGGTTGGTTCTTACACACATTCCTAGTGACTCATAATGTTGCTGCTTAGGCTCCAGACCATCTATAGAGGGTGAGCACTGTCCACCTCCACCAGGGCTTTTTATTGTGTAGAGAAGGCTCAGAAAGAAGAAAAGAATGGGCCCACCTTATACTTACCACAGAAGAAAGGAAAATATATATTTTACAAAAGATAAGGCTCAATAAAAATCAGATGTCAAATAAATAAAGACAGAACTTTGTGCAAAAAAGGAAATAGGAAAGACAACCACTTTGACACCTGGACTATGTGTCAGAACACACATTGACATATGTGTTCACCTACCTTGTGCTGTGTCTCCTCTAACAACTATGTGCACGAGTAAGACACATACAGAATGTGCCAAAACAGTGCCAAAAGAGGCAGCACCTCAAATTAACCTTCTAAAATGTAACCTTCTGAAATGCAGTCATTTGGTAAAATTCACCTACTAATTCTAGTGTTTCAGTATGGAGTTAGAGTACGGATGCTCTCGTGTGATACTGTAAATTATGAACATTTATAAATACCTTCTGTTTCATTACTCTGCAGCTGCAGTGAGGTGCAAAGGATAAGTCAAATAATGAAAGTAATTGCAGATGATGAAAAAAGAAATAATTAGCTTTGTAATAGAAAAAATTGTCTGTAGCCAGCGCAGGATGCTAAAGCCAATTTTAGCTTCATTAATTGAAATAGTTATTCAGCATCCATGAATTCAGTCCCCAGAATTTAGAAGTGGCACCTAATCAATAAAAAGAAATGAGTATTGATAGGGCAGGACCTGCGCAATGCTGTGTTTACAGTGCCCCTGAGGCAAGCTGGATCCTCCATGAAAAGATCCATAAACTGAGGCAGAGGCTGAGGCCCTGCGTGCAGAAAGCCTCAGTGGTGGGGATCAGGGAAGGAAGGTGAACACCCACCCCCGTGCTCCTGACGGCACTGCAGAGCTCTGCTGGGGCTGAGCCCAGCCAGGGATTACCTTTCCAGCAGAGCCCGGTGCTGCTCCGCAGCGCTCGGCCAAGGTCCGTCCGTCAGGAAAGGGCTTCCTCTTCCCGAGGCTCCGGCACTCCCCTCTTGGTCACTGGGAGAGAAAGAGAAAACCTCCCCTCTTTATCAGCAACAACACAGCTCTGCAAGCTTTGAGTGTGCCTGACTCATTGCTCTGCTCCCAAAATAAAAGGAGAATTGGAATAAAATCAGATTTTTTTTTTTACTAAATTTAAAAAACAAAAAGAACCCCCAAAATCTAATCAAAAATTGAATCAAAACTAATCAATGAAAATTCCAGGCCAAATCATGTCATGCAGAAATTTCAGTAACAGCTATCAAAAAAAAAAAATCACAGTCAGCCCCTTGATCAAATGCTGGATTTTCTCTCTGATACATGTAACGCAACGTAAGGGTAGAATCACACATTCCAAAAACCTGCATTACTGCAAAACTGCACATAACACTCACCTTCTCAGAATTTAAAGCAGCACTGTTTGTATTAAGAGACTTGGGCTGATTTTATTGAAGGATATATGAGAAATAATTAATGGGTTTTGTCATAAAATATGTGACCGGATAATAGAATGTCAAAATAAGCATTATTTGATGAAAACCACATAATTTAAAAAAAAAAACTGCTTCACTTTCTTATTACTTTTACCCCACATTTTTCATTAGATTAAATTTGGCTTGAAAACAGCCAAATCTGATCATTTACTACTGTAATACATGTATTTTACTGTTGTTCATGAAAAGAGAAGGAAAAAAAAGCAGGAAAAAAAAAATCTGTTTTCTACAAGATGGATATACTTCATAAGTTGTTTTCCAAAATGATTGCTTCAATGATTTTACCCTCAAGAAAACATTCTCTCTAGAGTTTAAATCAGATTATCTAAACAAAATAATTTTCAAGCTTTTCTAATAAAAAAATATTTCAGCCCTGCCTACTCTACAGTTTGTCTTCACCTGGGCTTTTGTTTTCTGTGTTCCTTGTTTTGGCTCAGAGCCTGGATTTCCAGGTTCATTGGTCAGCAGTGAGAGTGACTCAGTGAGGTGACATTCTTCAGCTTCCTGGGCTGCCTTCCAGTCCACACTATGAAGAGATTTCAAACTGTCTCACTTCCCTTAATTGCTGATTTAAAGGGATTCACAAAGTGGAACTTCTGATAAAAATGTATTCCTGCAGAGTCTTGTATTTCTCAGATTTTATAGCACCTAAAATAGAACTACCTAAGCACACTGATTGGGCCTTGGTCAAAATGATTGAGCTAACACAAAAGCATTAATATCAGTGAAGCAAATCGAAATAAGGAAATCAAAGATTTCCTGACACCTCAAGCTATTTTTCCTTGGGATCCTATACCCTCTCTATTGCTGTTAAAATTGGCCCTTCCCTCAAATCACAATTTTGTTTTCATTTTCAAAGCAATTGGCCTGCCTGGAGATTTCACTGCACTCCTGATGTGCACACCTGATTTACACACCCAGCAGCTTTGATTTTCTGCACCCTTGTGCCGGTTTTTAGCTGGGATACAGCTTGCATGACCTCTTGTTCAGTCAGTATTTTACAGTCTAAGTTGTTTTTTGCAAGAACTGTTCTTCAATGGCTGCTGTTAGGTAACTAACTGAGATAATGATAAAGATATTTTTGTACATATGAACTTCTCAGGCAGCCTGGTCAGTAAATCTTACTTATTAGTACCAGCTATGGATGGATTTGCCAGCACTAAAGAGTTTAATCAGGATTTTTAGGTAGCTGTGATTAGAGAGCAGTTCTTGTGGCTGGGTTCATTGGGGTTTTTTAAACAATAAAAATTGACACCTCTGACCTCACCCTCCTTATTTTGATGAGCATTTACTCTGTCTTTAAAAAGACCACTTTTGTTTAAATAATGACTTCCAATTTGTGCCTGGAAATAATGCAATCCAAGGAAAAAGAATACAGTCTTTGCTTGAAATTCCAATGTTTTGAGACGATATAAGAGTTGATTCTGTTCCTAAATGCTGGTGCTGAAATTAAGATTGATAAGTAAGTATTAGAAGAAAATAACTTTGAGTTACATGCAATAGCATTTAATTGCATCATTTAAATTCTTAAGCATTTCAATTTTATATTCATTCAGGGTTTTTCATAATTAATTTACAGATTTCCAGAATGCATTAGGATGAAACTTTTAAATGGCTGGATGGTTATTAATGGATGATATAAATACATTATTCATTACTTTTTGTTGTCATGGTAAATGGCACTGAATACTTCTGAATGAATAGTAAATTAAACATCATCCCATGAATTCAAAAGCAAAATGCATCCCCAGTAAAAATTTGTTATAATATAGAATACTTGAGGTGCCATTTCATAATAAATACTCTGTAACAAAGTGTTAAATATGGTTAATGTCACACTTTCCTTTCCTCTAGAAAATGGCAGGATCACCCAGGCAAAACTGAATTTCAAGCAGCCAACCTTTTCAAAGATGCCAACGCCAGCAGATCTGCTCCAGTCCAGAAATAAATTCTCAAAGCTCAGATTGCCTAAGCAATACTAAAACCTGCAGCAACACATTAATTTTAACCCAAGTTTTGGTTTGTGTGAAAAGCTGAGTACTAAACCCAGCTATCAGTATAAAGTTGATCTAAAGGTTTTTCAGAACCTGATAGAGTATCACAAATTTCCTGAGATCTTTCCTCTACAGTTAGGTGAAACTCGTACTCTAGACCAGACAATCTCTTCTCTGGAAACTTTTCAAATCTAGCAAGAACCTTTGAAAACACACTGCAGTTATTTAGAATGGTAGGTCAGCAACATGCAAGCAAATAAAAACAACAAACAACCAAACAAACACCCCTAACAACCCCAACCTTTTTTCCACACACACTCATAGACCACAGTAAACTTCTTTAAGAGTGAGGAATTACCACAGACTTTTAGAAATGGGCTTTTTGCTTTAAACCAGCAGCCTTCCCATCTGGTCTGCGCTCATTAGGAATGCAAGAAGAACACATCTCACAGTTCCATCAGCACAGAGCCAAACCAAACTGGTTAAATGGCTGGGTAGGAGCTTCCCATGTTCCTACAATGGTATTTCCAGCTGTGTTTCCCATGTTTGTGACACATACAAGGAAAAACGATGCCCTGAACGACAGGGAAGCTTTAGAGTGAATAAAAGCTTCTTTGTATCTGCTGTCAGACACGACGATCTGTCAGGGCAGCACTGCAGCTCATTCTCCTGACCTGGACCAGGAGCTCAGTGCAAAAGTGAAGAGACAGCACAAAAAAAACCCCAGTGTACATTCATTTGGAATTAGAGCAACACCTTGGGGTAAAAGAATCTACTCCATCTATCATTAATACCTCAGCTGCTAGAAATTAGTGTGAATTTTATATACCGAGATATCACTTTTATTAATATCTGGAAAATCTAACAAGTGCTGGGGAATGCTGAGGTCAGGGAATGACATCTGGCTGGCAATAATAATGAATAAAAATACCCCTTTAAAAAGTTAAGTTAGTTGGGTCTGAATCGGGAAATATCACAAATGCAGAATATAACGGGTGAAACACTAACAGAGATATTTGAGGAGCAATCAAAAGCAAGAGCAGATTTTTAAATACGTGAAAAGCCACCAGACTGAAGTAAAAAGGAGTTGCTTGCAACACTATCAGAGAAAAACGGGACACACAAAACAATTCCTTTTCTTTTACTAGAGATGAGATACTGTGAGACTGCAGCAAAGCAGCTCCGCCATGAGACTTCCACAGACTGCTGGTGGTTCAGACTGAAAACGGGAACAATTGTGGTTTGAGTAAGATGTTTTCTAAGCCATGTAGAAGAAATTTCCTAGAATCCTCCAGACTTCTAACAATGTAGCAGTCGTTAAACGTGCAGGAGATAGATAATAGATGGCACATGTAAAAATGTATTGGTTATAGGAGATAGATAATAGATGGCACATGTAAAAATGTATTGGTTATATTACTTAAGAAAGCAAACATTGCATAAGAGAGCACTTGGTGTTGGAGATGCTATGTTAGATTTAAAGCAGATTGTCAGTTTCTACTTTTCCCCATTTCTTCAAGTTTTTAAAATAAAATTCATGCTTTAAAAACATAACTTGCTTTATAAAAACACCCTCAGAATAAACACCTGCACACATTCTATAAATCAATCCATTTCTTTCCTAAGTTTCATATCAATGCTGCACCGTATTTCTCGGTTCCATTTCAGCAATTATTTATAACAAAGAAATCCCTTCACAATTGTTCTAGTGGACTTTCCTCAAGTAATGCAAATCATTGTTATCACTCTCCCTATATTTTCTCAGAACTTATTTAGACTAAGAATCTAATGATGCCAACCCGGTTTCAAAACACTTTTTGTGCTGATCGGCCTTCTACCGTTTGAGGAACAGTTCTGTTATTTGAGGAACATTGGAAAAGATTCTCCTTAAACATTCTAGGAACACTGAAAAGCCTATTCTGTTTGGTGTGTTAAATGGGGCTTTCTGAGGGTGTTTTATTTTGGTTTGGGGTCTGAGGGAGGCACCCCATGGAAGGCCGGATTCACCCTGACAGCCCAGTCAGGGGATGGACCCGGCTTCCCTCACAGGGCTCTGAGGGGGTATTGGGGGCCAAACTTAAAAACAAAACAAAACACCAAACACGCAGAAAGAAAACGCGCAAAAAAGATGGCAAAAAATGAACTTACCAAGCGCAGACAAGACAACTGGAGAGCTCCGCCGGTCCGTGTCCACCCGTTCGGCGACCCTGAGGCGAAGCTGAGGGCGGGAACGCCGCCCCCTCACGGCTTTCCGCCATTTTCCAGGCGTCTGAGGGCAGGAAGAGCCGAGCCCGCCCCTCACGGCTTCTCTCCCTCAGAAATCCTCAACAAGGTGGGAAGTTGTGGGGCGCAGCTGTTCCTCGTTCTTTTGAGGATTTCTGAGGGCGGGCAGCTGTGAGGGGGCGGCGTTCCCGCCCTTTCAGAGGCTTTTTAGCCCCTTTGCTCAGGCCCACGAGGGTGCGGCGGGGCTTCCACTCCTCAGGGCTGCCGTGAGGCGCTGGCGGTGTCCCGGTAGCTTGGGGGGGGGGGGGGGTCTTTGCAGGGTGGGAGTGCGGTGTGGCTGGGGGGTGCTTCCTCCCTCCTCTTCCTCAGGAAAGTTAAATTTTGTGTTTTAACAGGAGTAGAACTGTGAGGGGTTGTTTACGGCCCGTCCGTGCTGCCTCCTCTTGTGGCTCCTTTGTTTTTGGCTGTGTCACTGGGGGAGGTATGAGGTAATACCTTTCTTTGTGCTTGTGGTTTTATATGTGCGTATATTATTTTTAAAGTACCTGTCTATATCTATACGTGCTGTATGTGTGTACATACATATACCTTCGTCAGGCCCGGAGGCTGAAAAAAAGACTCTGCTGAGCACTTTCAGGGAGGTGAGGGTTAACCCTGCTTGCGGACCTGATCTGTGAGGGGTAATGGTTTCACTTATCTCATATACTTAATAAACTAACCAGCAGGGTGTTCATGAAAGAAATAGCTACTACTAAAGCTTTTTTCTCTCATAGAAGTAAACAAGTCTGTGACTTTGGTTTTGTCAGAGCCCAACATTGCCTTGAGGGAGTGGGGTGGGTTTAAAGTAGCTATTAAAATTATTGCTGGGAAATGAAATTTGATTAAAAAAGCAGCAGCGCCATTGTTTTACAGAAGTATTTTGTTAAAAGGGTGCCATTTCAGGTTGTTATTTGAGCTCTGGGTGCTGTTTTATTGAAGATATCTACTTAGAATATTACAGCTGTGAGATGGAGAACTGCCTCACCTTTTATTATTTAATATTTGAACAGCAAATACAGGCCATTAGAAGGAAAAACATTTGCTTGCCCCACTGGTAGATGTGTATTATTTCTGTAGCATGCATGGCCCTTACACAGCAGTATGATGTTATTTTTATGGCTTAGGGATTTTTTGTTGCTATTCCTGCCAGTGATTAGAATTCGGCAGAGACAAGTGTGTGTGTGTCTGTGTTTCGTTTGAGTTTTTGTTAGTTTGCTCTGAAAGGGGGCTCGAACATGTCAATTGCTGCTACTTTCTCCTTGAAGCTGACTTACCAAAGCCTTCTTTGCCCGGGAGTAAACACTTAGAGTTGCTGGCAGCCTTCCAGGGGAAGGTGTGCTGTAGTTCTTGATCCTCCCAGGGTTCAAGTAGTAGCATTGGCCAAAGAGGTGTGAGAAAGGCCGTCTCCATTATGGTTTTCATTCCACAAAAGCAAATTGTAAGTAGTGGGTGTAAGTGTTTTATTTGCTGACGTTTATTCACCTGAATAAAAACAAGTCCTGTTAGAAGAAGAGATCAGGAGAGTTGTGTGAAAGGAGACAATGTGGGGTGAGAAAAGCATCAAGTGGTGTGTGAGTGACTTCCATGCACATAAGAAATAGTTATATCGTGTTAGGTGGTATTAATGATTTCAGGAAGGAAAGTTTCAGACATGAACGCTGTAAGTGCATGTGTGAATGGCGCTTATGGCATCAACCAGAAAGCATTCAGTGTTAATGCTTTTATTGCATTGATTTTATAGAGTTATGTTCCCTTAAGGGCTTAGGGAGGCTGCCAATATTTGACGTGACTTGTGCTTTGCTATGGTTAGATCAAGGTTTTAGTATAAAGCTCGGTGAATGTTGCCAGGATGTTTGGCTCATGTGATAGATCAGTATCCCTCAATTTTTCCATATGCCTTTGTCTGTTGTAGCTGCTTTTAACAAATGGGCTTAATTAGTGCTAATAAAAGTGAGACAAACAAGCATGCTCCATTCTTTGCTGGAGTTATTTGGGTTTTTTTAAGTGGGAATGTGAATCTGTGTGGAAGGTAATCATGCCTATTTTCTCATTTCAGAGTGCCTGATTTCAAACAGCTCACTTGGCTTTTCAGGAGAATCCTGCTTTGTGCCTATTCAAGGCACCTGTGACAGCCTCTGCTGGCCTGGAGTTTTCAATAAAAGCACAGAAAGTAGTGAGTTTGTCCCACGGGATTCAGAACAGCTGAGGTGTGACCCTGGTGTCCTGTGTGTCCTTGCCGTACTCATGCTGTGGTTTTGTGTGTCTATAACAGCAGTAAATCCTCAGTGTTCCTGTCAAATGGATCAGGTAGGTGCCAACTTCACCATTTACAGGTAAGGGCTTGGAAGGAGAGCTTTGATTTTGTGTCTTTGTTGCCGAGTTCCAAAGTTAATACAGAGTAACAGATAAAAATGTTGCTGTGTTCAGCTGCTGTTCCTGGTGTTACAGTGTTACTTCTCTGTCAAGGGGCATTTCCGTATGTACTGCATGCAGGTGTAATCCCAGAGATATGGGTACACAACCAGGATCCTTTGTGTTTTATGTTCCTACAGCTTTTCAAACACTTAAATAGCTCCCACAGCCTTGTTTTATTTATCTGTAAGCTGCTTGGAACTTGCTGGAAATGGCAGGCTCCGAGGCTGGAAGCACAGCTGGGCCCCCAGGTCAGAGGCTTGTTGTCAGCTTACTCAGCAGTCACTGCATTGGTTATTCCCCTTGTGGAGGTGCCAGATTTGGGAGCCTGAACCCGAATTCCAAGCTGGGTGTTTAACTCCAGGCTGTGAGTGCAGAACCTTTGTCTGGAATACCAGATTTCCTTGTATTGGCTGTGTGGTGGGGTACAGTCAACCTGTGGTGCTTGGGAAGATTTGTCTCAGACTGATTGTGCCTCTCAGAAAGAGAATATGCATTTGTAAGTCTTGTTGGTCTTTCTAAATCCATAGCTTTAATGAATACTGGCTGTTGTGTTTATCCATTTGGCCTCACTGTAAATCCATGTAGAATTATTCAGACACATTAAAGCAAACCCAGAGCTCTCTGGTTTGTCTGCTACAGAAGTGGAGACTGGCAGGTCAGTAATGGCAATCAGCTCATTTTCTTCACATAAAAGGTTTTGGGAGAAATACATTACATCATCCTGGTTTGTGGTGAGAGATTTTTGATCTGAAGTGGACCATGAGGAGCATAAAATCCTTCATGTTTGCACTTCTGTTCTGTACTGACATTAAAGCTGCATATTCATTACAGCTCCTCCCTGAGAAGGATGCAAGTGTGTTTCCAGTTTAGCACCGTTTTTCAGCTGAAGTTTTAGGTAGAAGGATGATCACATCTGGCATGCAACATGAGCTTGATTTTGTGTTGTAGACCTTGTTTTGGCAACATCAAATAAGGGTCAATTTCTACCTGTTGGAATTCTCCTAAGTTCAAGGAGAGAAAACAGAAAAAGTTCAGTATTAAAGCAATGTTTATTTCATATTTATAAACCAGTAGATAATCCCTTTCAGGTTGATACTTGAAAAAAAATTTGCTTTAGTGGGTATGTTCTCTATTGAGTAATTACAAAAAAAATCTGATTGCTGAGAAAATAAGTTATAGAACTGAATCTAAATCAATTCCTTGTATTTTCCTTCTGGCTGATGGATGTCTGGCAGGGTCTATATTCTGTCGTGCCTATGACTAACACACAGAATGAAATATTTTCTTGTCTTTGATGGTGAATATTTATTCTTGTGTTCTTGTTATTTTATTACCTAATCTGAGCTGTGCTGGCTTTGCTGCCTTTTCCCTGGAGCAGGCATCTTTGCACAGCTCAGCTGGGCTGTTTTGGCTGAGCCAGGCAGGAAGGAGAAGGAAGAAGAGACTCTTGACCTTTTTCTCATCCAACTGCAATGGGGAGTGTCCTTGCTGTTCCATCTTGCTGTTCCATCAGGTCATGTGTTGCACAGAAAGGATGGGGACAGATCCTGAAACAACATGGACACACTTGGATCAAATTGCGCATGGGCTCTCCTCAGAGACAGCGAGTATCCAAGGTCTGAATTCATGTAGGTGTGGCAGTCTGTGTTATCTCTTAGGTTCACCTAGGAAAAGGAAAGAGCTGTGTAAAATGAGAACATGAACAAAAAGGGTTCCTCTATTCCTGCCCACATTGTGGGGCTAGCTGGTAGCACTGTATTATCTCATGCATGAAAATCTTGCTTTCAATTAATTGCACACTCCTTCAGCACTGGTGTAATGCACGAGGCTATCACAAATTATGGGACTAGATTAAATATAAAATGCAAACTTTTAAAGGAATTGGCTAGCTCTGTGCAGGAGCATTATTTAATTAATCTGAAAGCCTAACAAACTGTTAGTTTCTACAGTGCAAATGCCTCTGCATAATTGCTTACTGCTGTTGGGTGTTTTTCTTCACCAAAGCCAAAAATCCTAGGATGACTAAATAATAAGCTTTTTCATGGTCAAAAGCAAGGTTGGAATAAGGTTGGCATGGTTTTAGTCTTGTTTTGAACTCAGGGTCTGAGACTTATTGTTCCTTTTAGGAATGATAGGAAAATTTTACATGTACTTCTAGGACAGTACTACTCATACATCCTTTGCCTGATTCTTTCCCTAATTTTCTCATTAAAAAAAAAAGCCAGAATTTTTTCTGTTTTGTACTTTATTTTTCTCTTAGAACTGCTGCTTTTTATTAAATCTAGGTATCTTTACATTAGGCTCACAGATGTGCTAGGGTTTAATAACACAAATGTGTATGATTTCTTTAACTTGATTGCCATTAATGATGTGACTATGTAGGAACTAGCTATAAGTGTAATAGGTCACAGGGCTTTTCTCATGGATTTTGCTATTAGGAAGGAATAATGCATGGAATAATGGGGGTACAAGCAACAGCTTTATCTTGGATGCTGTGATTTCTACTTCACTTGTGTTTGCCCGTTGTGCTTTGATGTTAATTAATAGAGATAATTATTGTGGTGCTCAGTGTATTGCATGCTTTGAATGACAAGAGCCATGGTTTATAACTTAGTGCTTAGGAGCAGCTTTTGTGTTGTGAAAGTGCTCTGGGGGAAAACAAATCCACTGTAGGAATAAGGAACACAGAGGCTGATGGTGGGACAGGGTGCATGGCTGCTGCCATTCTCAGCAAGTAGAGAAATTGCTGTTCCAATGACTCAATTTTCCAATTAGGGAGAGCTAAGTGTTCTGTTTGATAACTAAATGCACCACAGCTATGGCTGTAACACTGGGAAGAGAAAAGCAGCCAGCAGTAACCAAGATGTGGCTCGTGAATCTACTGGGGTAAGAAGAGCTGAATGAATTTATTCTTGTTCTTGGAACAATCTGAAATGAACGGGGAGTTGCTTATTAAGAAACCTTCATAGCACACTGCAGAAAAGACCCATTATTAATCTGTGTAGTGAAACAAGTCAGATTCTGTTGAACAAGTTTGTATTTCTGCTGAAATTGAACATGCATCTACAGCTGTTTCTTGTTATTCTGCACATCAGAGAATGGTAAAATGCCAGTAAAAACTGAGTGATCTGCGATGAACAAGACACATTACAATATGGTGCCTTCATTTCCCTGGCTTTGCAGGGCTGTTGGTGCCATTATTTCCCTGGATACATTTCCCATGTTCTGTTCTCAGTCACAGAGGTCTGAAGCTGTTGTTTGCTGAGGCATTAACCCACCTTACTGTGCCCAGGTTGTAGTAAGGAGACACAGCTGCTGAGGTGGCTGTGAGGTTGCTGAAGTACCTCAGAAGCCTTATTTTGTATCCAATAGAAGAGTGTGGTTTTTGCTGCAGGAGAGGTGTCCTCCTTTAAAAGGGGGAATATGCTCATTTACAGTCAAGAGGGGGCTCCAGGCCAGGGATGAAGGCTGGATGCTTTGAGGCTCTCATGAAAATCTCATATCTGAGAGTGAAATTTTTCTGATTTGATATTTGTCTTAATTGCAGCTCAGTGGCCCCATTCTTGGGCAACACAGCCCTTTGCTGATATACATATGATATTGCTTTTCTGGTGCTCTCTATGTTCTTGTGCCACTGAAAGGAGCTGATGGTCCCTGGATAGCACAGGTGGGGTCAAGGAGCTCCTGTGTTGTCTTCCAGTCCCTTTAGATCTTGTAGGAAGGAGGTGACATGTTTAAATTATCCTGTTGCTCTGGTGATCTCTGGCTTGCAGGATCTGCTGCAGCAGCTTGGAGCAGTTGAATGCTGCCCACCCCAGCCTAAATCAGAGATGTGTGCCTACATATTGGCAATACTAATTGTGAGTGATTTCTTGCTATGGTGAAAAAAAATTAGGGACTGGATATGGCACTCTTTGAATGCAGTCTGTGCAAGAGCAATTTAAAATAAATTGTTCTTTCTAACACAGTAGAAAATTGTAACAAAAAATGGACACATTTCACAATATTTTCATCAGTTACTGGCTGCTGTGAATAATTTTAAATCAGTTCTAAAAACTGAATGTTGGAAAACATGATGAAGTTCTACTAGGTTCCTGGTGGGTTTTACAAGAAAGAATTTTATAGTTGAAGAGATAAAGTGTGTAGTAAAATTAGCCTTTCCTGCAGCAATCCCCACTACAATTAGATGTCATTAATAATGCAGTGTTGGAAGAGTTTGCATAGGAAATTCAGAGCATGAATATTTTATTGTCACTAATACACTTTGATTTCAGGTCATGTTTTCTGACTGGAGCAAGGGAGAAGTGGTTTCTAACAGTGTTTTTTCCATATGAGTAGGCAAGTTTTAATCACTTGCTCAGGAAACCCCCAGGGGAACTTGCACGTGGGCCAAGCTTATTTTCAGGCTTCTTTCTCGTTCAGGTTTGCTCTGATTAACATCATGTGAGCTTTTTCCTTTAAATTCAGCGTGTAAAATCTTGTTCTGCCGCTGTCCGAGGCACAAATTGCCTGCTTAGATTTGGAATGAAATTCTGACCCTACTAATAATCAAAGATTTGACAAATGCCCGTGTGCTGAATGTGATCCGAACACAGAAGTTCCTTGCAGGTAAGGAGTTCTTAACAGCTCATCACTGGAGTCCTTTCCAGCAGCTGGAGGCCTCCCAGCCTCAGGAATCCTTCACCTTTAGCACTTCATCAAAGCACTCACATGGACTTTGGTGATGACTCACAGTGGCTGCTGGAATTTGACACAGTGAAGCAATCTGCCAAATGAGAACCACAGCAGAAGGGAGTGGGTTTGTATTTCAGAGCAGAGCTAAGGCAGGAAGATTTGTGTGCTCTGCTGCTGGATGTGCATGAGCTGGAATCTTGCTATGGAATGCATCAGCAGAAACCAGAATCCTGGTGAAACTGTAGGAACAGTAATGGGTGTGATCCCCACAAAACCCTGACTTGAAAACAGACACAAAACTTGTTTGAGGTCAGCAGGTGCGAGTCAGTGGCACAAATAGTCTGGTGGTGTTGTTGTTTGACATGACTAATTTATTCCTCACAGATACTTCCAGTCTTTCCTTTCTTGCTGTGTACTTTGTGTTCAGATGACTTGGAAATAGTGTTAGCTCTGTAATTACCTACTCTGATCACCAATAAAAACAATAGTCTTATATCCTAGAGTAATTTCAGTGAAGCTATGATTTCATAGCTATGTAACTGTAACAAGTTAGTGAGACATTGTTTATGGAATTCTGCTGTACTCGAAAAGAAGGTTATTTCTTTGGTAGATGAAAATATTCCTACTTTGACATTGAAATGAGGATCCCTTTCCACTGCAGTGGTAACTACAACTTATAGTCATTTACTCTCAAAGTCCTTTGTTACCTCCTCTTTTTAGTTTTTTTAAGGTGACATTTTGTAGAAATAAGTAACAGTCAGATCTTTGTGCCAGTGTTCAGCTGTTCCAGCAAGTATTTGATTAAGTTAATGTGGTAA
Organism: Melozone crissalis; assembly: GCF_028551555.1. NCBI lineage: Eukaryota > Metazoa > Chordata > Aves > Passeriformes > Passerellidae > Melozone > Melozone crissalis. The sequence goes on from NW_026535858.1 coordinate 536,151, forward strand.
TATGTCCATTTTGTTGCCTTAACAGTATTATCTGGTTAGCCTTTTACTGACTGTTTCCTTGATTGAAAAAAAATCTTACTATTTTTACATTACTAAAAATATTTGTAGTAAAAATATGCCACGTTAACTGTCTAAAAATGGTTTTGTAGAGGGAATTACTTTAAAGATTTAATTACTCAAAAATGTTCTAAATTACCTAATTCGTTATTTCCCCCCTTATTAGTGGCCTTGTCAGCATTTAAGGCCAGCATGGCTAATCAGATGTCAAAAAAATGCAATTACTACCAAGTGAAAAGTCATTTTCATCCTTATGTTTGTAATGAGCCTGATACAAAGCAAATTTAGCTGTAATTGCAGCGTTCCTCAACTGTGCACCATAAATTTATGGCTTGGGCTTTCCATCACTATGACTGCCTTGGAGAAGGGATTTGAGGTACTGAATGGCTTTCTTTTTTCTTTGACTCAATTTCATGGGTTAGTCAGCTCCCTATGGAACACTTGTTGGTTTTATTGGTAATTACTGTATAGGTTTCTGAAGTACAAAATTGAAATATTAGTTTTTATTTATCTGTGCCTGGTTAAATTTTGTAGAATCCTCTATTAATGCATTAATAGCAATTCTATATTATTTATTTCCAACTTTATTTTCCAATTCTAAAAATATTTTTTTGTTAAGAGAATCCTCAAGTCCAGCACTTTCTTGAGCTTTTATTGAACAGGAAAATCTGTTTCTCTTGGTGAAACTGTTTTTAGTTATTCTATAGTTTTGGGGACTGAAGGAAATGTTGATAGCTTAACAGCATGAGATGTTTTTGAACATCATCAATTACTGAATAATATATTGACATTACTGGATGGACACAATGGCACTGGAACTTAATCCTTGAAATCCTTTGCACTGTGCCTGTGTCACAGCCTGTCCAAGAGCTGGGAGTGCTCCTGGTGACTGGGTGAGCTCACTGACATTTAGGAGGTTTTCAGTTGTTTCTTGTCCATCTCTGAACAAACCCAGTTGGTACCATAAGTCTGTAGCCATGGAAAAAGAGAAGCCAAGAGCTCCCAGATAACACCCTGCTGATGTGTCTGGTGCTTTTGGAGGCAGTGCCAGTGAGGGTTTCTAAGCAGACTGAGGCACTGAGGTCAACTGAACACTGGAACAAGAACACCCCACCTATACAAAAATAATCAACTATTATCTCAAGGCACGTAATTACAAAGTGATACACTTGCTTGTAGCAGGATGTCTTAATGATGAAAATTGCTCTTATGGAGCATTCAGAATACATAAGTTCTCTTTGTATTTCCCCCCTCACTGTATCCATAGCAAGTCTTTTAATGCAAAGAGTATTGTGGCTTTCAGATCATACCTTAGAGCTGCTACAGACTATTTGCCAAGATCTTGAAAGTTACATAAATGAACTCTGAGATGACAGAAAGAGGAGTGTGGCAATTTGGGTGCTGGTTTGCAAGCACCACTGCTGTGTGTCAGGAGTTTAGCTCAGCAGAGGTGGGAGGGTCTGAGCCTGTGGAGGCCTCAACATCCAGCTCTTGCTAAAATATGGCAAGGTAAGAAGATGGTTCTGTTTTGTTTTCTCTAATCTTTCTGATTTCTGATGCTGGCAGTTTATTTACAGACACAAACAGGATGGGGCTGCTGGGAGAGCGTCTTGAGCTACTTATTGTTCAGCATCAGTCTCATGACATGAGGATGCTAATGGAAAGATGTGAACAGCTCACTGTCTAAGCAGCAGGCTGGAAAACTTAATGTTACAGCTTACTTTGTAACTTAGCCAGTTACATGAAGCAAAAGCATATTGACAGTAGTTCTATCTAATCACTATAAACACACACAGCTTTGGTTAAAACAATGCTTGCTTTTTTTTGAATACAATACCTGTTTGTGAGGCGTAATGCATAGAGCCCTGTTCATAAGCTTAACCCTCCTAATATCTAGCTAGATCAACTTCTTGCAACTTAGAAAGCCATTCAGACAAGCTCTCTTGTTCTATTCCCATGTCTTCTCTACAGCCTAAATAATTTTTCTGCTGCTTTAGCAGTGTTCACAATTCTGCTGTATCTGAGGCCTGTCTTCTGCAGTTTTCCTAAAGCCTTCTGATTTTATAGATTCCCACAATTTACAGTCACCTGCTGCTCTTTGTACTCATGTGTATTTTGCTTCTGAGTACCTTAAATACACAGCCCAAGTTTTGCTGAGTCTTTGAGCAACAAAAAGTACTGCTGTTTGGTTTTTAAATGTAATGAATCATCTCTCCAGAGCCTACTGCTAAATCTATACTTTTCTAGCTACTATGACTACTATTTTAAGGTGAGTGCCTTTGTGAATGTTAGCAAAGCTCTGTTTTCTGCTTGCCCCTGTGTTTAATTGCTGTAGCTGTGCCAGATGTGACTTCTGATGTGATTGTTTCACTGCAATGGCTTCTGTTATCCCCTGTTATCCCCTGTTCATCCCCATTTTGGATGGCCAGATTAGCCTCAGTATTTTATTCAGATTTTACAAGCTGAACTGTGTTGCCTCAGCTGAAGAACTGTCACATGAAATAACATTCTGCACCTCACTGGTTGTTACCAGTAAGGGGCTTGTGGAATTGGGAGCATGAGGAAGACCTGGAACTATTTAACAAAAGGCCTAACTCCCCTCACCTGTATACTAAGGGCCAAATTGAATTGGGTTCAGAAGTGCTGTGTTAGGGAATTGTGCTATCAGAGTCAGTTTGCAGGTCTTTGCTGAGTCTCCATACTGTTCTAGCCAAATTTTCTCTCTTTGTGCTGCTTGCATCAACATCTGTTTTACTAAGAGCTACACTACTTTTTCAAGTGATGAACAGAAATTAAAAGAAGACCGATTGTAGTATGGCTACATAAGCAATTATGTTTTCCACCCATCTTGTGAAGTTAATATTTAAAAAAGCAGTGCATTTTCAGACTTGAAAGCCACCTAACATGTGAAATTACAACTTGCTGCCATCCTGATAGAAAGTCAGTCAGGCAGCAGAATGGCAGCTGAGCAGGATCCAGCTGGACAATTTTCACTTGGAAAGTAACCCGAAATCCTACCAGCATGTCACAAGGATTGTAGTATCATGTGCAGCAAGAAAATTGTTTTGTTTTTCATTATGGTAGATGTTTAAAAACTATCTTTTCTCACAGATTAGTAAGTCAGGCTTGCCAAGCAGTGCTGAGGTGCTGAATATCCAACTTAAAGGAATGCAGGAGCAGAGCTTGTGGTAATTGGGAGTGGGGCTGGAGCCTCATCCCCAGTGGGCTGCAGCTGTGCCAGGCAGGTGAGCAGCATTGAGGGTAAGGAGCCACGGAGTGCCCAGGGGCCTGACCAATCACCCAGGGCAGCAGAGGGCACACAGGGGCTGTGCATGAGCAGGAGGGGATAAAAGGCTGGGCTGGGGAACGAGAGGGGCTGATGCCTGCAGCCTTCTGAAGGGATCCCATGTTGTACTGTATGGGCTGATGCCTGCAGCCTTCTGAAGGGATTGATTCCATGTTGTACTGCATGGGCTGATGCCTGCAGCCTTCTGAAGGGACACCATGTTGTACTGTATGGGCTGATGCCTGCAGCCTTCTGAAGGGATTGATTCCATGTTGTACTGCATGGGCTGATGCCTGCAGCCTTCTGAAGGGATCCCATGTTGTACTGCATGGGCTGATGCCTGCAGCCTTATGAAGGGATGCCATGTTGTACTGTGTGGGCTGATGCCTGCAGCCTTCCGGTGAGGTTGGCGTTACTCTGGGTGGGTGAGGGCTTAAAGCTTTCTGAAATTGTGTGCTGGTTCTCTGGGTGTTGTGGCCGTGTGCTGCAACAAAGGAAAAGTATCTAAAGGAGGACACCTGCTCTTCAAAGAACAAAAAATGCTGGTAGTATAGGTGGAAACAGAGTGCTGTTCTCTTTTCCAGTGTTCTGTCTTTGTTTAAACACCTTGGGGATCACGGTAACCAAAGATAAAAAAAAACTTAATTCCAAGTTTGTTAAAGGATTTTTCTTGGGTGCTACCCTTCAGTTAGGAAAAATGCAGGAACTGGAAGTTCACCGAACACCATGAGTTTCTTTGAAGAATGTGTAGGAATATTTTGATTTCAGCTTTAGGAGCTTGCCAGATCTTTCTCTTAAGGAATGTTATTTGTTGTCACATTTTGTAGCTTATTAAAAAAATATTGCTGTGTTGGGTTGTAGAATAGAAGTGCTGGAGACTGGCAAAAAATGGGAGAAAGAAAAGAATTACAGCTTTCCAGATGAAAAACCAAATATGCTTGTCCTCCTTCCAGAGACTTGTACAGTTGGTAAATTATAATGAATTGGAACTGCAGTGTTAATTATTGTCCTGGAGTCTCAGTGAATAGGATAATCATAATCATCACATTCCTCTGGAAATAATTAAGCTAGAGGACAATCAATAACTTCAGATTCAGGATGGCATGTTGAGCCACTCAGACATACCTTTAACCTCTTATGTTTTTCATAAGGCATACCAGCAGTGTGTTACACATTCATGGATTTAGAATCATCTATGTAAGTGGGAGATCTGCTTTCATATTTTTTCGAAGCATTAACTGTGCAGCTATTAATCAGATAATGGAGAAGCTCAGTACTGCTTAAAAACTGTTTGCTGTGGAGTTCATACCACTTTTCCAGTGTGGGTTTCTTCTGGTTTAAAACTGGGCAGTCAGACAAGTCCCCATCTTGCTGAACAGAACCTGGCACCTGTGCTCTCTCTCTCTCCCAGGACTACAAGTCTCAGCTGGGGAAGGCAGAGAGGGAGATCAAGCCCAGTGTTTATGCTCCCTAGCAAAGTGTAAGAACCTGGGAGAATGTGAATACATCTGGTTTTGTATTGAACAGAAAGCGAGTCGGGCACTGTTTGTGTGCAAGAAAACAAGTGTCCCTTAGTCCATGCAGCAGAGTGACCTTATGAATTGCTGGGATTCCCAAATTCCCAGGAGGTACAAGCATTCAGTTTTTCCTCCCTGCTCAGTTTCTCAAGTTGCAGAACTGAAGCATGTCATCCATGGGTGCGTGCCACATACCCTTTGCTTTGGCGTTTTCAATGTGTGGAAGAGGAGGGATCTGTGTACTGACAGTGCCATGACCTGAGCTGCTGAGCATTGAGTCATAATGCTAAGTTCTAATGGCTGAAAGTCATCCTGTAATCCCATTTTGGGACTCATTCACTCAGTGCTACTCTCCCCTGGTGTGCACAGACCTGCTCTCTATCCAAGTCTGTGTTTTTGCATATGAGCTGGTTTGAAGTTGCTGTCTAGGCACTAGTGGGCTGCTTTTTGGGAGAGGCACGGGGAAGGAAGGAAAAGCAGATCAGCTGTGTTTGCAGCCTGTCTCAGTGACAAAATGCACTGTGGTGGGTGTGAATTGCTGCTGGGCAGCTGTGTAAGGCAGCACCAAGGTGAGCCAGCTCAAGTGACTGTGATGTCCCTCAATGCAGTGCCCCTGAGCTTTGATGTGGGTGGCCTTCCCAAGTGTGACAGCGAGTCAGGAGCTGAAAGCTTTGGATCTGTTTGCCCAGTGTGATCCCGCTCCCAGGTATCTGGGAAATCAGACAGCAATATCAGGTGTACTGTCTCAGTGTGCTTGTTCAGGTGCTCAGTTTGCTTGGGATGATGAGTCAGGCAAGCCAGGAATCTTCAACTGCCTGAAGGGTGGCTGTGGTGAGCTGGGGGTCAGTCTCTTTCTTTGAGCAACAACAGACAGAACAAGAGGACACAGTCTCAAGCTGTGCCAAGGGAGGTACAGGCTAGAAGTAAGGAGGAAGTTTTTCACAGAAAGAGTGGTCAAATACTGGGATGATCTACCCAGGGAGGTGGTGGAGTCACCATCCCTTGATGTGTTTATGATAAGACTGGATGTGGCACTTGGTGCCATGATCTAGTTGAGGTGTTGGAACATGGGTTGGACTTGATGATCTTAAAGGTCTCTTCCAACCTAGAACTTGTGTGTTTCTGAGATATTCCTTATGATGCCTAGGTGTACATCAATGCTCCAGTGTAGCTTACATGATATCAGCAGTAATACTTGTCTGCTTTGCAGCTTCCAGGGCTTGCATCAACAGAGAAAGAGCAACATAATGGGGTTGAGTTTTGCTGCTCATTACAAAAGCTAAGTGCTCTAAGAGATGCTTGGCTTTTACCAGGTGCTTGGATAGGTGAGAGGCTTCAGCTTTTCCTGCTCCAGGAAAGATTTCATTCTTAGTATGAGCAATGCTCCTTTAAATCAAGTCCATTTCTGGTTTTCTTTTCCTCAGTCTTACTCCAACATGGTTTTGTACCTTGTGTCTGGTCCATAGCATTAGCTCAGAGGTAAAGGTCTCCTTGTAGTGTCTGCCCGTAGAATGTGGAGGAAAGCTGACATCTTGTGAACAGCTTTTAGTTGCTGTTACAGAGGAAACCCTGCTAAAGAGCAAGGTCAGAGTAGTGTGTGCTTCAATGTATGCTGTAAAGCAGTTGTTATCATTAGTACTAATTAGCCTCTCTGTTGACAGAGCTGTAAAGAAGAAAAGTAAGATGGTTTTTTTTCCTGTGTTAGTGGGGTCCTTTGCTATGATCAAGCCTTGTTGGTCCATTTGCACTTCCTAATTTTATTCTCCAGGACTTTTAGCCAGGAACCTTTCACCAATGCACAAGGCACGAAAATATTTTCTACAAGAACTATCAAACAAAGAATGAATAATTTAGCATATTAGACAATTATCCTGCCGAGGGCTCTGTGTCATCAGACACCTTGCTTGGCAGGAAGAGTGTCTCCACTTCATAAGAAATCCTGTTGGGTGTTCCTTCAGCACCAGGAACTCATTCATGGCAGAATAAGAGTAGTTGAATCTAACTGTACTCAATAGTAAACCTTATTTTGGATCATAATCCTATGAAAATAGGAAAAAAGACATCTGGGAACTTTTATGTCAGATATAATTCCAATTCACTAATATAAAGTGAGTAGTTTAGTTTTCATGACTCTAAAACTGCAGCTGTTTGCTCTCCAGTATCTTACATTAATGCTTGTGAAGTTGTCTTTGTTACTTGGTAATATTTGCACCCTTGAGTCCAGAAGGTTTAAGGTAACTGGAGAAGCCAAATGCAGGTTAAACTGCTGGTGTTGTTTGGCTTGACTCTAAAATTGCAGAACAGGAAACATTTGGGCAAATGGGACCTGGTTTTGTTTAGTCTGTGTCTTTGCTTGCACCAACTACCCTCCTTTTCAGGCAGTAGACTGCTGACCTTTCCAGTGTGTGTGCAATTTCAAGTTCTCTTTTTTCAGTGACAGATGATTGTCTCTAGCATTTGGTTCCTGCATGTGCCCATTTGCATTGCTATGGAATTTCATTGATGTGGTTTTCATTGTACTGCATGCAAGTCTCCCTCTTTCACTATAATAAAGGGCAGTACTTGAGGTGATTGGGGAGGGTTACAGGAGTGGGAACGATGTAAGTGGTGTTAGCCTGAAGGTACTTGAAGGCTGTCAACAAATCAGTACAATCAGTGGAGCAATCATGCTCGCTCTCAATCAAGTGCCATTTTTTAAGCATTCTACTTGCCTGTATTGTTATGCTGAGCCAAATTGGGGCTCTTAACGTGAATTTCCTCCTAAAATTGCTTCACATTTGGTGGAGGACATGGTAAGATCTTGAAGCCAGTCTGAAAGGGAAAAACCAGGGTTTAAACAACGCTGATCTCTCACAGACTGGTGGCAATAAGTTTACAAAGGCTGTATCAAAAGTAAGAATACCAGATGGATTTCAATGTTTTTGCAATTTCAATCCAGTTCAGACTGACGGTCTCCTTGGGTTGGTGTGTTTGGTGTGTTTTGCCTCTTTCCAGTCTCGTCTTAAATGGCAGAGAAAATTTCTGCTATTCATGACCACAGTCAGTGTGGTTTTGGTTATTCATGCAGGTGCAATTACAGGGCTTGTGTGCAGTTTTAGATTTTAGGGAATGACATCTGTGTGTACAATTGCAGTCACACTGATGATGCAGTGACTAAATATTTAGGCAGTAGTCCCTGTGACTTTAAGCCATTGCCATATTGAGACAATAAGTACTTTTTTGGTAGTTTACGGTTTTGGAGCAAAATTCCTTTTTTTTCCCCCCTCAAATTAGTTTTCTTTGTTTTCTAGCTTCTCCCAGTTTAACTTGAGCTCATTTGGTGTCTTGGATGAAGATTAATTATTTCTTCCCTACTTGATTCTATGCAAAAAAGAACAGGCCTAGCTGTATTGGGACTGTATATATAAAAAAGGATTTGATATTTAAGTATCCAAGTTTCCAGTGTTTACTGAATAGGCTTTTTTAATTAGCTGTCTCATGAGCTGGTTTTACCACCTGAGAAACAAGAGGTGTTTTTGTTTGCTTTTTCATGCAATTATTGAATATGATATATCCTGAATTTTTTCAGACATTTTTGCTGGTTATTGGTTTCAAAAACACTGGGTGTAGTAGCAGAGGGGCCTTCTTAAATAATGTCAAGGTAGTTCCTTTTATGATGAATGAGAGAAAAGGGACGTTTCCATGTATTTCCATTTTATTGCTGTGTTACCTGAAAGAAAAGAGCAAGGAGAGGGCTTTTGCACCTTGTCACTGAGTGTAAATTGAGTAATTTATTGGTATAAGCCCTTTTTATTTGATGGCTGATGTCTGCTGCTGTAGAGTCATTGACCACCTCTGGCTGACTGGAAGGGAAGAAGTGTGTTTGGGATCTTTTCCTTTCTGGTAGACAGGTGTAAGGAAAAGAAAGGTGGGGCTGGATTATTGTTTCTCAGCTTCTGAGCTCTGACCAACTGCTGCATGCCTTGAGTTAGGAGGAGGAAGGGATTTATTCCTTTTCCTTTGTTTGTCTTAGGCTTTGGGGGTTTTGTATGCTCTGATGCTGCTTTGTGTAATGCCAGGAGTAAGAGAAGTGGGGGCTGAGTGTGGCAAGTTTGGATCTTGAACAAGGTCACCACAGTCACCAACAGATCCTGAATCCCCAAACTGTGAGGTTCATATTCAGCTGATTGTTTTTTACCCTCTTAGATAGTACCAGAGAATAATGAAGGAAGCTGGCACTGAATTTCACATTTCGTGGCGTAAAAGTTGTCCTTTATGGGAAACACTGCAGAAATTGTATGGTGCAGTTCTCCACAAGCTCCTGTTTCCCCTTTATGATGGCTGTGGAAAACTCCAAGTTTTAGACTTGATTGTCCCATTCATGACTGAGGTTTGTAAGAAATGACCGTGGTTGTGTGCATCCCTTTGCAGGCTGTACAGAGCTTTACCTTTTCCCATGCTTAGCTGCTTATGGTAAAAGAAGGAGAAACGTGTTTTTGCCAGGCACAACTGCTGTGTAGCAGATTAGGCTGGTAAAAAACTCAGTCCATGGCATTGCATGTTTTAAATATTGAAGGTGCCATAATTAATCACTGAATTACCCATGAAAATTAACAGTGTATTTTGGATGTTATATCTTTGTAGCTGTGGGAGTTGTCTTCCAACAAGGATAAAAATGGGGAAGAATTTTATTTGCCATTTTTTAGCATGGCCTCTTAGCATGTCAGTTGACCAGCACTAGAAGTCCTGGGATCTAATCCAGGTTCTTAGGACACAAATAAATCCCTTGTAGGAGACCAATGCTTAAAAAACCCCCGAAGTCAGGAAGGGCAGGAGAAATTGACTTTTTTTCGGTCCAGTTATCCAGGAAGCTAAGCTAATGTGTTGTAGTCCCTGTTTCATAAACTACCTTTAATTACCATGGTAAATGGAGTTTTACATGAATTTTAACCCCTTCCTTCTGCTGAAGCATGTCCCAGTACTTAGAGCTCTTGCCTTGGGAGCCAGCCGGTGTCTCAGGACCTGGGCACATCACCCACAGACCAGGAATGCTTCACCAGGAGGAGTTATCCTGCTTGCTGGGCCTTCTGAGCCTTGAGATCCTTACAGCAGCAGATTTCTGTGCTTGTCAGTCCCCTCTGATGTGGAGAATTCTGTGCAGAGGTATCAGTTTCTTTGGAGATGGAAAGCTGAAAATGTAGTGCCCTTTCCCCTACAGAGCAGAGTTAGGTTTTCCTGCAGCTGTAGTTATGAGGCATTGCTCATTAATAAGGGTTTTGAAGTGCAAAACAGGGGTGAATATTCCAGCAGAGGTGACTTTTGAACTGTAGACTGCCAGTGTGGCAAGCCCTGTTCATCTTCTGATAGGCTGAGGTATTTGAAGGTAAATTCCCATCTCCTTTATGGAACAGAGATCTGAGTCTTTTCATTGGTCTCCTTCTACCATTTTACATTGTGGACATGTTGCAGTTCTGAATGTTTGCTGAAGTTTTAGCTATGGCTTATATTGTGTTAAAAAGCCAATTTTTGTGTTTCCCTTACATAAGGAAGTGCTTTGCATGATATTTGTTGGTGTATTTAAAAAAAGTCAAGTTGCTTTAAAAGGCACTTCATATATTCCTGTTAGTGCATCATTCAGAACTTGTGTTTTGGGGAACCTTGGTTTCTTTCAAGGCATGTTTTTTCATCTTGTGGCTCAAGTGTGAGAAATGCTGTGTAGAAACATCCCAGAAGGTTTTCAGTGATTGTCATCTCTAAAACTGGAGAGGTAAAAGCTGATACCATGCGCATTCCAAATGGTTCTAGGAGTACTGTACTTCATCTTGAGATGAATCAATTATTTTCACCTGAAGCCTGCTGTGTAACTGTGATGGGCAGTGGGTTGGCAGCACATTTGGTGCCTACCCTTGGCAAGACCCATCTAATTGCATCAGGTGACCTATTGAGATGAACTCAACCTAGACTCAAGTTGTTGATTATTTCTGAGTGGAGAAAATGTGCTTTTTGTTTTTCTCTGGAAGACTGGAAAAGAGCTGCTGTCATTGCCAGCACTATCAAGGACATGTCATTGTTCAATTTGTGACTTTTCCAGCATTGAACAGGGCTCTTTGAAAATGATTGACACCTGCAAATTAGGTCCTTTGACCCTGAGCTTGTGCCATTGCTGATAATTTAATTACAAAGACAGCTAAGAACTTGCTTGGAGAAATATAAAGATAGACAGGAATGGAGCAATGTGATTTTAGTCACATCACATTTTTTCTGTCTCTAATTCATCTCAAGTTGTTATCACCAGCCCTATCTTGACACAGACTACTTGTAGTAATTGCCAGAGTTTGGCTGCTTCATAGCTCTGTTTTAATGCAGTTTGGGTTATTGTGGTTTTGGATGGTTTTCAAGATGGTGAGCTACTTTGCAGAAGTGTCTTCCAAGGAAGTGTGTGCCAAAATAATTAGTACATTATTTCTGCTTCCAATCCAATGTTGTCTAGGTCTTGCGGATTTGAGGAACTAAACTTGAGCTTAATAAGCTTGTCTGTTCTTTCCAGGATGAGATCAAGTGAATGAAATGAGTTGAGACAAGTGCATGCCCTAAACACATGTGAAATCCTGTCTGTCAGACATGGAATACCAGGTGAGCCTTTGGAGGGACCCATTCCTGGTGTGTCCCAAGGCTGCAGCCCATAGGGAGCACCCCTGCTGAGGCAGAGGGAAAATGAGAGGAAGGAGCAACAGAAAAGACACTTGACTGATGAATCACAGCCCCTCATTGCTCATGCCCTCTGTGCCACCTGGCTGTGGGAGGAGGAGGTGAAGGGATAGGGAATGAAGGATTGATGTTTGGCCTGGAAAGAAGGGATGGTGCCTAGGGAAGGTATTTTGGCTTTTTTTCGTTTTGTTTCCACCTCATCATCCATCTTTATTTTTAATTGCTGTTATATTAAACTAATTTATACTTGGGTCTGTTTTGCCTGTGATAATAAGTGGAAAAGAATCACCCTGTGTTTATCTTGACCCATGAGATTTTCCATGTTGTTTTATCACCCTGTTCTGCTGTGGGGAGAGAGTGAGAGAGCAGCTGGCTGGGTGGGGGGGCCTCATATCTGGACAGGGTCAACCCACCACAGCCATTTGAGGGTGAGAGGAAGGAATATATATTTGTTTTTTAGGTATTAGTCCTTAGATTGAGTGTACTCCTGCTTGGCAGGCTCAGTGTCACAGTCATAACACAGTCACTTTTTTTATTGCTTCTCCTAAAGGAGTAGCCTTGAAGGGAGAGAGAAATCCCACCTTCCCTGAGCAGACAAGTGTAATTGGAAACCAGGTGAGATTTACTGTTCTCTGCAGCAGGACAACTTTGTCTCCCAACACATCTGCAGCCCCATGGCAATCAGTATATTTATCTGAAATTATGATTGCCATTTCTTCACTTACTCTGTAGCAGGAACTGCTATTTATGCAGCACAAGTGGCATGGGTGGTGAAATTGGTATCCAAGCAAATTTTGCATATTTATAGGGTTTTTGCAATTGGCTAATTGTCAGTAGTTTTTCTGAACAGTAGTCAAATGTGTTCTGAAGTTGTGCTTATTGTTGGAGTAGTGCACCTTTTGCAAATTGTGTAGCACACAGCAAGTGCTGCATGGGAAATTGAACATTGGGAACTGCAGAAACTGAGGAGAAGATGTGGGGTTCTTTTTGTGGTCAAGGCATCCATGCTGAGGTTGCCTTTATTCAGTTTATGCAGACTGAGCATGGCTGTGAAACAGAATGGAATGAGGCAGTCACTGGATGGTGAGCTGTTGTGCTGACATGCCAGTACTAAAAAGATAACTCCTCTTATGTAGTTCAGGATAATCCTGGAGGTTTTTGGAGCAATTTCTGGATTCCCACATTCATTGCTTATGTATGGCATTTGCCTCAGAACTCCATAGAGATCTAATGAAATGATGAAAAAATTATTTTTTCATACCACATAATATAAATTATTGTCCAGCACAACCATTCAGTTTTCAACAACAAAATATAGTTCCTATTTAAAATACACAGTTCTATGAAAACAGATCATACTTTTGAACATTTTCTCTCACTGAAAGCAGATTTTAGTAATTAGCTGAGAAACTGAAGTTAATATTTTTGAGCGTTGTGCAAAAAAAAAGAAATCACAATAGTGGTGTGCATTTCATTACAAAAATGCTCTCTAAGCAGTTCATGTTCCTAAAATGTAAAAGAGGAAGTGACCTATATTAGAAAGTTCTTCACAGCTCTAGATAGAGTAAAAGGATTAATATTTATGCCAAGGCTTAATCCTGTGAAAAGTTCTATCTTGATTGATATCACCTTTTCACTTCAGTTGGAAGCAGATCCACACTGTTTCACAGTGATTTATATCATAAACTTGAAGGGGTAATTGTTACCAAAATCTCTGCTGTGCCTCTGCACAGGACTGTGCTGCAGCTGAATGTATGGTGGCACTTAAACAATTACTTACTTGTGGATTCCATCAACAGCACCAACAGAGCCCTTAAGTTATCTCTGAAAAAAAATTTAGGATGAAAACCTAAGAACCATGACAGGACAGGAGTGTTGGAACTAGATTGTCTCTAAGGTCCCTCCCAATGTAAAGCATTTTAAGGTTCTGTGATTAAAGTGTATGGATATGAAAATGTAGTTAGACCAGTTACACCAAGAGTTCCTTGATACATTTCTATAAATGGAGATTGCCAGCCTATGAACTCACCAGTTTTTCAGTAAGGCAGGCTGTCATCTTGTGTAACATTTTATGTTGTAGCAGCCAAAGGTGGTAAATCATCAATGAGGCTTGCTGTTGAGGTTAGGGCATGAAATGGAAGATGATGACTTGCATGTGAAGATGCAGTTTTTCAAATTTCAAGACAGTGTTCCCACAGGCAAACAAATATAAGCCAGTAAAAACAGATTTTTCTTCTCCCCTTGAAATTGTAACACAGCCCTTGCCTTGAACAGGCAAAGGTAACTGGTTTGATCAATCCCGTAGCACCTATTGTGGTGGTGCTCTTTCAGAGCCAGCTCTGTGGCAGTTTAGAACTGGCATGTAGTTACAGAAGGAAAGTTTCCTGAGCCCAGTGCATTGTTTGATTGTGCACTTAGCATTGGTGGGTTAGTGCATGCTGGCTTTCAGAGAACAGCCAAGTCAGAATTGTTCTTTAATGTTCTTGCAGCGAGGAACTGAAATCCTATCGCAATTCTGTGGGCATCCAGGCCCCTTTGAAATGTCAGTTGACAGACACATCCCTAGGGAGAGGTCAGAAAAAGCTGTTGATATCCTGAGTGGAACACAGGAAAATGTGTCAGAGCTGGCTGTAGATCTGTGAGGCACCAGTGAGTAGTGAACTGCTGTGTTGTGATCACAGCAATGAATGAGCTGACTGAAAGCCTGTGCAGGGAGATGAAGGGAATACAAATGGCATCATCAAGCAGCAGGCCAGAGATGACAGAGCTGTTCCTAAGCCAAGCAGGGCATGGAAAGCAGGCACAGGGTTGTTCCAGGGCAGGTGTAATGCTCCTGCTAGCCCAGGGGGCAGCCTGGGTTCCCCTGCACTCAGGTGTGTGGCCAGGCCCTGTTTCGCATGGTGGAACAGGCAGGACTGCCCACCCTGCCCGAGTGGCTCTGTGCCCTCACAGAAATGGCAGCGCTCTGGTACCTGCCTCAGTGGCTCCCTGCTCTTGGCCCAGGTGTTAGCAGGGAGCTGGGGCCTCAGGGAGAAAAGCAATGGGGTGCACTGAGCCACTGCTTTGTCTGATGAGAGGGCATGGATGTGGCTGCTGATATGTAGGGACTTCTGAGCACTCAAAATGTGAAAGGAGGCATAATGGAGTTTGTTTGTAAGCTGTGTCCTAAAGGGTTAATCCTAAAATGCACTAAACTGATTCATGGCAAGTAAATGGTTTTGTGATCAAATGGAGCAATCTTTGGCCAATATACAGGAGTATACAAATATTCCGACAATATAAATTCTTTTCAGATTTTAAGACAATCTGAAGGAAGAGTAGGATGGGTTCTTGTTTTCTGAGGTATTCATGCTGGCTTGGTCTCTCTCTGCTTGGTTATGTGCATTAAAAACAGTCCTCATGTTTTTCTGCAAGTTCTGGCTTACAGTACCTTGTATTATACAATTTTATGGTGTTGCACGTGTTCCTCTACTTCCAGCTACATCAGGGCATTGGAAGTGTTACACAATGCTGTCACCTGATGGTAAGAAATGATGGTATTGGAGGCTTAGACTTTAGAAAGAAGGGGTTTTCTGGTTTTTTTTTAGCTGGTCTTAATGGCACATCTGACTTTGTGTTTGGCTTTATTTTGTTATGTTTCAGTAAAATGGAACACGGAAAATCATTGCTTTCCCAATATTCAGCTAGCAGCTTTACTGTTAGAAGAAGACTGTTGTTGAAATCCCTCAGCTGCATAATTGAACTTGTGTCCTCTGCATGGCCTCAGCTGCAGTTTTGGGTGTAATTGCCTTATCCAGGACCAAGAGATATTTAAACAAAAGATTTGGTATACATTCTGCAATTTTAAACTGAGCAATTCAGTTAAATCTGGTTCTGTTAGTTACGACAAGCATAGGAGATGTCACTTCACCCACATGATTTGAACACTGATATTTTTTGAGGTGATTTACTAAACAGAGAACTTTATTATTGTTGGCAAAGACCCCCAAACTATTAAATTAGAAAAACAGAGGGCACCTGTGCTGTGTGAGACACTTGTAATCAGAAGGAAAAAATCAATCTGGAACTTCACAAGAAGACACCAAAGCTGCACAGAGTGATCTGAAAGGTAGAACTGGTAAATTGGTTTCAAGAGAATGAAATAATTCCTTCCCTCTTTCCCTGTACTGCCTTATTATTGGGAGCTGAGAAGTCAAGTTGCTCAGCTGTGTTAGGAAGAAAATATTGCATCTTTGAAAGTTTTGTTTTGTTTCTGCTTCTTTTTCTTGTTATTGGCCTGAACACCTCAGCTGCTTTGTAGTTTTACCTCTTGTGAACATCTGGAATAACTTATCCACTGCTCAGGACTTCAGATGAGAAAGGGAATGTCATGTCCTGAATAATCCCATTATAAACCAGTGAGAGTCTAAGCAGGTAGCTTTTGTTTAATGGAATTAATGGGCTTCTCTATTGAGACATGTAAGGCAAATCTTTCACAGGTACAAGCTGAAGATCTGATTGACTTGGGTTAATGCTGCTGAATTTGATCACAGTGATTACAAGAGCCTCCAATGTGGTGGCCAAACCAGAAAAGGCTTTAACATTTTTCAAGCAACTTTTACTGATCTGCACTGAATAGTAACATCCTTTGAAGGCAAAACAATTAGAATTATCTAGTCTTCTTCCAGATGCAGAGTTCTTCTGGATTCCTTTAAAAGGTCCAGGTATTAAATCTGGGGATTTGAGAAGGTGTGTGAGGCAGATACTGAATTAGAAAACTGTTTCCATCATCTGATTAAGGGTACTTGATGCTTTGGTTGATTTCCCCATGATATTTCAAGTTCCTATTTCTGGTGTTTTTCAAATTACTGGAATTGCTTGGTGGGAGAAGTGGGCAGCAATTTCGCAGTTGCGCTTTGCAGAAAGCACTGTCAACTTTTTTCAGTTCAGAATGAAGAAAAATGACAGAGGTGGCAGACCTACAGGTTTGCTGGAGCTCACATTTTTCCCTGCAGTTCACATTTAGCCTGGTAATCCTCGGAAAAAACCACAGGTTACTGAACCAGTGCCCTGTGGACCAGTACAGGGTGAAAAGCCTTTAATAAGGGGTGTGTGTAAATAGCTGCAACTTAATTCCCATATGGCAGCATTATAATAAATATTTTTTCCCTAAAGTAAATCCTTGTATGTGTAGATGCTAGTCTGCTGTATTTTTAAAATATAGGGTTTATACTTTTCAGTGTAATTATTAAATGAAGACATTTATTTTATCTTTGCCTAGAAAAATGTGGAATATCACCTGTACCTTTTGGGAGCAGAAGCAAGCTGGAGAGCTGCAGGGGCTACCACCTTAGATTTCAGGGAAGATGTGTGTGCTATGTCTTCATCACAGATGTCAACAATTGAAAGGAGAGGAGTCTGTCACAGCAATTGGTGTTTGAGGTTATTATCAGACAAAGGCTCCTCTGGAAGGGTTGGCAGAGTGTGAAGGGAATGATTTTCCTAGTGACAATTAATCAAGTATCAGGACAAACTGCATCAAGGTAGGAATAGCTAATCCAGAGGTAGTCCTCTGCTTTCCAATCAAAAGTAACCTTAAAGAAACCTCTGCATTCCAAGTGTTTGTGCATTAAATCACTGATGTCAGTGTAGTATCCCCTTTAGAAATAGTGTGTGTGCTGACCCTCAGAATGCTGAGCTCCCAGTGAGGGTACAAGTGACAGAGGAGCTTGTCCGAGGGCACCAGGAAGGCGATTGCAATGCTTATTTCCAGCCTGGAGTGGCCATGCTCTTTCCAGGAAAGCTTTGGTCTACAGGGAACCTGATCTTGGCTTTCCCTCGCAGGGATGGGGTGATTTAAACTGTTTTCTTGTGTGGAAATAATTGCCAACAGCTTTAGTGTATCCAGGCAGAGTTTGTATCACATTTACTGGCGGAGTTTAGGCTTAGGAGTTGTGTGAATTACAGTAGTGATTGTTTGTTCTCTGCTGCTTATAATAGCAAAAACTTCTGAGCAGTTTCAGTGAACATTGTTGTTGAGTTTATAGATAGTTTATACAAAATGTGAGGGGTGATTAAAATCTAACCTGCTCACATGTGAGTAGAAATTTGTTGAATTTAGCCAATGGGGCATGCTGTGTAAAAAGCTGTATCTCTAATTGCCTCTTAGTTGCAAAATGGCTGCACAGGAGAAGGGAATTCTTCAAGCCTTGTGAGGAAAGCATTCCTTTAGTTGTTGAATAATTAAAGTTAATAATGTGTAGTTCATATGGCGACTTTCTGCCCCATTTGTGCAACTCCCATGTGGGAAATACTGACCACAGTATTTAATTTCTGGTGTTCTCAGTCAGATTAATTTGTTATGTAATTGGGTGTTCTGCATTTTCATGTAAACCAGGTGAATTAGGCATAAGTAGGGAGGGGGAGAGGAGGGTCTGTGGTGCTGTTGTCAGACACTGTTTGTGGCAATGGTATGAGGACCAGCTTACCCTCCTGTTTCCTTATGGTCAGTTCTAGACTTTGTTGCTTTCTAAACCTCGAACTGGCAGCTGTGGTCATTCCAAGAAGTGGGTTATTCCTGGTTTTAATGTGGTGGGAGGGAAGAGATCATCAAAGTTTGTTGAAACAGGTCAAGACCTTGTATAGATGAGAATCAGAGTAGTGGAACGGCTTCCATGTGAGGAACAGCTGCTTGCCATCTCTTCAGTCTGGAAATGCAAGAATTGGGTGGAAGGCCAAGAGGGCAGAAGGATTGAAGAAATGATGAACTCATTTCTTCTTCAGGGATGTGGTAGCTGGAGTGCCACAAATGAAGCAGCAGGTCCTGGGTTTGAAACAAAAGAGATCCCACACTGTAGTTGATCTGTGTAACTGCTTGGAATGGAATTTTGAGATGAATCCCCATGAAATCTGAGTTATGGAGCTTTCAAATGGAGCTTGACTTTGTTCTGAGTAAGGTAGCAGAGCCACACTGTGGAGGATGAGGCTTTGAGTGCAGAGAATGAGTACCAAAACCATCTGTGGGGCAGCACAAGACATCAGTAAGTATAAACCAAGCACAGGAAGCAGCAGTTGAGTTGTGCTGTGGTTGCCTTGCCACTTGGAGGGGATGTTTGACTTTTCAAATGGTGAACAATAATACTCTGGGAAAAGTTTCATTGTTATTCAGCAAGAGGAGCCTGTTGGTGCTGCCTCATTGAGGAGCTCTTGGACACCCTGGATGTGGGAGAGGGGAACATCAAGGTCACTACATCACATCATGAGGTTCTGAGAACTCATTGTGCAGAAGATCAAGCCTATGCTTGAGGAGAGAAGAGCCCTGAGCTCTTTGTCCTAAAAGTTCTATAGACATGAAAAGCTGTCATGACATATTATTACTGAATAGAAACCTTTTGGTTGCTGAAAGCCACATTAAATTTGAATGTTATGACAAGTATGTAAGAGTTAAAATATTTCAAGGTCTAAACTCTAGTTTATCCAAGTATTCAATTCCTCAAACTCTGATAGAAGGATTGGCAATACAATCCTTCCTAGGAGTCACTGTCTAAATGAGTCTTTTTACCCAGTTTAATTATTCTCTCATGACCTTGCAGCATTGGGTACTGAGGGTGTCATGGGCAGCTTCTGCTTCCTTCAGTCTCTGCTCTGGCTCAGTCTGTGCAATGGGGAGTCACTTCTGGCTGAGCCCCAGCTGTAGCTCTTGGCTCCAGTGGAATCCAGCCCAGCAGAGTGTGCTGAGCCAGACAAGGGGGTAATGTCGCTAGCAGGAGTGAGCCAGAGATCCCTGGGATAGGAGGAGAATGGGAGTAAGGTTTTGTGTGACAAGGTAGAGGTGTCATGATGAAATTATGCTTATAGGCGATTTAACTTTTTAAAAAATTATCTCCAAGTTCATGAGACATGACATACTGGAGAGAGTGCTGGTAATTACAGTAAATAATCATTTTATGAGCACTTGTGTGATAGTAACCCTAATAAATTCTGTTTCTCCCACACTGAGGTCACCTTCTCCCTGTCTGTAACACATCTTATGGCAAAGTTTTCTTCAGCTGTGAAGTGCTAGAAAATACAGGAGTGATAGCACTGGAGAAGATGGAGTAGAAGTGCTTAGGAGGAAAAATAGATCAAGAATAGGTAGTGTTAAAGGGAAATAAATAGGATTATTACTGTACTCTATTGTTAAGGATTGCACGGAGAAAAGGGATGAGTAATATTTACAGAGCTGTTGAACTACAAAAGTTGGTTTGGTTTAATGTTCAACACAGTGAATGGTGGAGTCCATAGCTCCTTAAAAAAGTTTCATGAGGAGCAGCTCACCAAAGGAAATGTGAATTAAGCTGAATTGTGCCTTGCCTGCTGAGTACACCTGAAAGGTAGAGAGGCTGGGGGTGTGGCAGGTCAATAAAGTCAGGGACAGTTCAGACACTTGATTGCAAGCAGCATCTTCTTTCAGATGTGTCCTGACAGAATCTAAGGCACTGCTGTTTGAAATAAGAGTGTGAGGTTGGCTGGAGCTGTGTAAAATAAAACCTTCCAAAGGACACAAACTGGAACTGCTCTGCTGTGCACTTGAATGCAAGCAGGAGTTTTTCCTCACTGGGGTTGTCACTGCACTGCTTAGGCTTTATTTCATAAGATACAGTCCTAATTTAAACTTTGACTTGCTATTACAAAGTATAAATCAGAAGATTAAAAACTTCCTGCTATAGGTTTTTTAATAGAAAGTGACAGTTTAATTTGGCAGAGTACAGCTGAAAGGATGCTTAAACCTGGTAGAGAGTGCCAGCATCAGCAGCTCCAGAGTAGCTGGAAATGAAAACAGAAAGATGAATAATTAACAGATAAGCTGGAGTTCCTCAGATACTTTGCAATTACTTAAGAAAAGTTTACTTCTCCATTAAATCCTGGAGATCTATTTCTGTAGTAAACCTGGTTTTGCTTAATGAAAAATAGTGAATCTGTGTTACTGGTGCTCAACAGTGAAAGTTTGGGGTTTGTTGTTTCTATTTATTTAATGAGAAAGTACTTTTGGAGGGAAGCTCATTTTTTGACCAATAGGTAATTTCTTGCTGTCATATTGGTGTTTCTTTCCCAAAATACAGCAGCCTTTGTAACTAAATTAATTTAGGTTTGTTGTGTTCCTTGAGGTCCAAGAACCTTCGGTGTTTAGGTGCAGTGAGGAATTAATGATCAATTGTGGCCCTCTTGGCAAGGCATCCCAAACCAGGGTGCAGCTTTATGTGACAAGGAGCTGTTAAACACCAGAGTTACTCCATGTGCTTATGGAAAATGGCATTGAGGGACTGATCATAATGCTAATGGCACAGGAAATACTCCTTTTTTAGTATTTCTACCATCTATTTTACTAGCTGTGAAACAGCTTCATGAGGTGGAATATGGTTCAGCCAGATGGTGGAATCAAAAGAGCCAGTTTGTCCTGCAGGGAAATGACTCTGCAGAGTCCTTGCTTTGAGAGTTTGTCTATTTCAGCCTACAGGAGGCTTTGTGAACCCAGATGGGGATTTCAGTTAAGAAATTTGTTTAGAGCATTTTGTTGGTAAAATCTAGGCGGTTTTGCTTTGAGAAAAAAAAAATTAATGCCGGTAAGTTTGTCTTGTCTTCCCCCCACCCCTTGTGCCACCTTACCAAGTAGGATGACAGCCTGCTTTTGTTCCAGTTTCCTCTTCATAATGTTCTAATTTGGAAAATGTTTCTTATTTGATGAAGATATGTACTTTTTATAGGAAACCAATTTAACTTGGGTTCTGCTGCTCTGATTTCCAGTGTAAGTGTAATTGTAACAGCAGTGACCAAAGTGAAGAGAAAAAGTGATGCCCGTTTTTGTGTTTTATGCAGAACTGGTTAATATTTTTTGCATTAAAATCCTGCATTTGATGTTTACCATACTGCCTTCCATCTCCCTTAGGTATCAGCATGTTCAGATATTCCCATTTTATACCTGCTCTGAATCTTTCACAAAGGATTTGCTTCCTAACATCTTTAAAAAAGAGAGCACCCTGTCTCTTACTGCATGTAGCCTTTTGGTATTGGTGATTTTTGTGTAAAAGCACAGTAGAGTCAAATTGCTCCATCACTTTTAAGGGTAAGGAATATTGCAGGAGCAGTTCCAGCAGGATTTTTCTCCCAAGGGAAGAACAGAAGTAACTGAGGTCTCAGCCATCCTGATGATGACATCTCTGGTTTCCCTCTGCCATGACTGGTGTCATCAGTGAGGCAGGGTCAGGAGGTGCTCTAGTGAAGTGTTGGGAAATCTGCAGTAGCAACAGGTGCTGTCACTCTGTGATTATCCTGAGGCATAAAGTCAAAGGACAAATGAAAACAAACAAAACCAAGCAAACAGCCTCCAGGTATATGTATCTATCAGCAAGTCAAAGCAGCGCAATTGTAAACTAAGGGAAGGCATTATTTGGCTTCTGACCTAGTGTGAAGGGTATGTTTTAGAATGTGGAATTACTCAAGTGTGATACATTGTATTTTCCTGTTGTAATGCTGCTTAATACCATAATGAAAGGAAACTAGAGAACTGAAATGCTTTCAGGCTCAACATAATGAAGCAGACAAATGTTCTTTTTCTTTTCTTTAAATGTCAGATTTGGTTCTCATTATTTTAAGAACCTCTGTTAAGAAGCAATTGGTGAGGCACAACTTTCAGCAAGCATTTGGTCCACAAGCCTTAGCTTCTCAAATGCTAATCCCAACTGTATTTTATTACCATTCCTATTAATGCAACAAGTATCATGGTGTCACTTTTCTTATTTCTGCTATCAGGGAAAAGGTTACTGACAAAGTACAGCTCTTGCTGCTTGCATTTTGTGACTGTTCTCAGCTTTAACCTTGAGACTACATTGGTAACATGGCTTAGAGATAAAGCTGACTTTATTACTGGAGTAAGAAATTCAAGTTTGGGACTGGGGAATTTGATGTGTTTTTTTAAAAAGAGTAAGAGCTTTGCATTACTGAAAAACTACTTATTGTGTTTGGCCAGTTAAAAAGGATTTGTTCTATTGTTTTAAGAAGTTCCTTTGTAGCATGTTTGAACTAGAGATGGTGATTTTGAAAGGAGGGGTGTACAACTCCAAAATCCTGTAGGAAATCCTGTTAAACTTTATCAAGTACTTGATCAAGTTGAGGCTAATCCCAAGTCACAATGTTTGCTTTTCCTATCCTGGAATTTGTAAGCAAATTGTGGTTTTCAAGGTAACATCTACAACTTGAGTAGATGGAGGAAAATCAAGAAGTTAAATTGATTGGAAGGAGTCTTGTGTGGGAATACATAGATATTAAGATATAGATCAGAAAACATAGTAAAAAATACAATTGGTGTCACCCATTAAGTGAGTTTTGACGGAATATTCAGTGTCTTATAAAACAGATTCTAGCAGGGTTTTGGAGATGAGTTATTGCTTTTCACCTGTACTTAGTATTGAAAAATAGAATATCCATGTTATGTGAAATTAAAGCAGCTTACTAGCAAATACCAGGAGTTTGTTTTTGATGATAGTTCATGGTACCTTCGTCATTTCTTTCTGTGTAGTGTGGTGGATGTGCTGTATCTCCCTTGAGGAGTCAGTCTGTAGTGTGGTGTAGTGAACCCATCTGTTGGTCTGTCTGAAAGCTGGATAACGGGGTGAGTAACAGAATGGCATCTGCTGGGAGTTACTGAGGCGCTGTCCCTTCGAGAATGACCCAAATGTGACTCTCATTCCTTCTAAAAAAGTCTTTCACAGCCTTGTTATTGGTAGAGGTAGTGCTCTTTAGCTGTCCATTGTCACTAAGTGTCTTTTTTGTTAACTGAAGCCTCATGCCTGCATTTGAATCTTATCTAAACCCTTCACCCGAGAAACGAGGCAAGAGGGTTTGTTTTCTGAGTGAAAGGATTCAAAAACAATCAGTGTGTTGTTTCTTGGAACTTGCTGAGTAGCTTGAGTTGTTTCTTGAGGGGATAAATATTTTTTTCATTTTCTTCGTGTGTAAGTTGTCTCTTAAGGGAAAAGCAGAATACAATCAATCTGCAAAAATTTGAAGGAATTTTGAGTTTGGTTCATTTGCTGTCCAACAAGAATTTCTTTGTCCAACTTGTCAGTGGGGGAGCAGGACACAATCTGGGAAACCTGGATAACACACGGCCAAGAGCTTTTAGTGTGTCTGATGTGTCGTGCAAATATAAACAAATGCTGCTGCATAAAGCAGAAATGTATGGCAGGGAGGTGGGAAACTCTCCCCCAAAACAAGAGAATGAGCAAAAGGGCTGTGTTTAGCTCCACTGTCCTTTTAAGCTGTCTGAGAATGTTGTGCAAAACAGCAGCAGTCATTCCTCAACTGAAATAGTAAGTGTACCATGTGCCAAGTAAACATTGAACGGGTGCCAGGAGCTTCCAACAGCAGCCCCAGGTTTACACCTGATGAGACTGAACTCAACAAGGATCTCATGAAGCTGCTCAGGGAAATGTTGAGGCAGGTATGATGCTCAGCAATTTGTGAGCGTGGATCTTACAAAGCCAAGGATGTATCTCCTTATTCCAGATGACACTGAGGCAGCTGGGTAATGCTCACCAAACCAAATCAATTTACTTCAGAGGACTTGGAGGGAAAGGCGTTTTGTCTGTTGGTTGTTTGGAAATGCAGCTGAAAAGCACTAGATTGGCAGTTTTTTCAGAATCAGACATTGCATTTGTGCTGGAGAGAAGATTAGCTTGGGGCTTTTTTTTTGCTTTAGGGAGAAAAATCCTTCAGTGTGTAGCAAGTTGCTGAACAAATACTGAAATATTTCAAAATGGAATTGACATGCAGATGTTGTGGCACAAGTAAATGTAATGCAGCTGTACCTTTTGGTATGAGGAATAGAAAAAGAAGGTTATGTTGGTTGTAGGAGCAGAATTCCACCCTTTCTAAGAATGACCTGAAAAACATGAAATTTCTGTAGCAGGCTTCATCAGTATGTAATCAAAATGCAGAATTTGCCTCAAGTTCAAGACTTGTGGTTTTGATACAGGAGCTTCCCTCAGCAGCTGACAGAGTAAATAGAGAAGTGCCTGCTGGTCTGTGTGCCACAGATGGGAGCCTTTTGTTCAAATTCAGGAAACCAATGCAGAAATTGCTTTCTGGATGTCACTGCACCCCTGTGTTTATCAGCTGACAAACACACCAGTCAGTGTGTGTAAATAGCCACTAATAATATGTGCTCCCAAAGGAAATGTTTTCAGTGGCTTCAGCATATTTTTTCAGGTGTGAAAGAGAAGATGGGTGGAAACAAGCTTTAAATAGCAGCCAGTGTGTGCATTTCCTGTCTTTCTCTCTCTTTTAATACTGAATTCTTCTGTTAGGAGACTAATACATGGATCATCTCTCCAAGCACCTATCCTGCCTCCCATTGAAATACACATTAAGCTCATCTATTGTGAAATAAATCCCCAGAAATCTCTGCAATATAGACTTACAGGTGTAATGGATTGAATTAAAATTGAGTGACATAAGTTTAAGAAATACTTGGTAAAAACAGTTAATCCTGATGAAAGGTATAAATACCTTGCCTGAAGCAGAGATAATGTTGGACTGAAAATAATGTTACACATTTTAATCACTTTTACTGCAACCATTTTTATCTATGAAATAAGCAGTCTTGGAAGCTCTTTTCAAGTAAAAGAAGGCTTGAATGGTATTTTAGTTGTGAAATCTGCTCAGTTGGGAACCTGGGGAAGGGTGTAATGGTCTGTTCTCTTTCCTTCTCTGTGTAACTGCAGTTGAAGAAGTACTTTCAGTACCACTTCAGACAAGTTCTCAGCAATTCTAGCTTAGAAGTGAGCTTCTTTGTTGTCACAGCAGTGCAGAGGAAATAATGTAATATTTACTGGAGAGCCATTCAACTTTGAGCAGGGAATCCCAGCATTAGGTACCATTGGGCCTGCTTGTTCCTGATTACAACAGGGAGGTGGTACCTAACCAAAATTGAAATCACTGCAGCAATTGTTGTCATAGGTTTTGCAGCCCATTCAGTGTCTTGTAGCTGCAGCTCACTCCCAGCTGTCCCAAGGCCATTGCACAGCATTCCAGCACCCTCTCTAATGAGGCTTCCTGTGTCCCAGCCTGGGGCTCTGGCCAGGGACCGGCCCCTGGTGTGGAGCACGGGGGTCACTGGGATGGGGGAGCAGCCTCTGTTACTGCTTGCTGTGCTGCTGTCACATCTGCACTGGCCTGTTCTTGTGAGGGAGCTGGCAGGGGAGTGATGCTCCTGAAAAGGAGCTAAGCCTCTTGGAAATGGAAAGCCTTTGGGAGTTATTTTCAGGTGACTGTAATGTTTTCTTTTCTCAGCCTTCTGTGGAGTCCAATTAGCCTTGTCTGTGCCATTTCAAGTCATGTGCTGGAGGTATTAAATACCCAGGTAGAGAGGTAGATAAAATAATAGGGCACTGTTGGGGACAACTTGTATAAAAAATCCTTTCCTTAGGATTTTTTCCTGCTGGGAAGCTGGGAGGCCTTGGAAACAAAATGTGGGCAGTGATTATCTGTTGCTGTGGAAGGCAGCCAGGTGGATCTGTGGCTGGTCTCATGTGGATGTTAGGAATTCATGGCCAATCACAGCACAGCTGGCTCAGGCTCTGTCTGAGCCGCAAACCTTTGTTATTCATTCCATGCTGTTCTTAGCTTAGCCAGCCTTCTGAGGTGAAACCTTTTCTTCTTTTCTTCTAGTGTAGTTTTAATGTAATATATATCATAAAATAATAAATGAAGCCTTCTGAAATAAGGAGTCAGAGCCTCGTCTCTTCCTTCAACATGAGACCCCTGTGAACACGGTCACAGGGCACCAAGTACATTTTGACCCAACTTTAGCTGTATCCTAGGTGCTTAATTCAAAACTCAGCCACAGGTATATTTGTAAAGAAGTTTAATCTGTAGCTGGAAACAGTGAGGTACTTGAGTGGAGTACAGTGAGGCAACAGGAGTATGAAACGTTTTCCTTTATCAATGCAGGCTTTGTGCAGCTACACTACTTCTATTTCTACTTCTTCCCCACAAAGTTTTAGAATATTGCTGAATTGATGGCAGAAAAAAAGCTACAGCCACATCCTTACAGAAAACCTGTTGTGTCCATGGGTAGGTTCAGACTTCCCACTTGGTTTAGCATGAAGCAGATTTCTAGATATAAAAAGCCCTATACATGTGCCCTTGGCTTACATCATGTTGTGGCCTGGCTTTCTTGGTCATGATTTTCTTCAGTAGTGTCTGTAAACAGTTTTGGGACCCAGATTAAGTAAATGTTGTGTAATCAGGATATGTCTCACCTCTGCAGTCTCTCAGAACAGACCTACTCTTCATGGGAAATTCATAGCTGATCATACGTTAAGCACAAAATGTGGTGGTTTGTTTTGTTTTATTTTTAACTCCTTCTGGCATAAGAGTATTTTCAGGTAATACTGGTTTTCTTTTCTTTTTCTTGCATAGAGTGCACAGCTACCCAAGTGTCTTCTCGTTTAATGCACTGTACAAATAAACACTTCAAGAGCTGAAGTGTCATATTTCAGGGGTTTTTACCTGCACACATTGCATTGTGAAGGTGCTGTCCCTTGCCAGCCTGCTAAGCAAAGAGGAAACTGCCTCTGAAGCAGAGTCCCTGGGAAGAAGCTTTGACATTGTGTCTGTCACCTGGTGTTAATTGTCTTGTGGCAAATGCTGTTTCTAGTAGTGTTAAACACATTAGGTGAACTGATTTGTCAAGAAACAAGACAATTATCATCATTTGCCTTGTGCTTTACCTTTGGGGAAGTATCTTATTGACAGGATCTATCTGTTTAAGGTCGGTGGTGAAGTGTGAGTTCAGCGTTGCTCTCCTTGGGCATTCTGAGCTGTGCTTACACTGACACTGAACTCCCATCTCCATCTTCCTAGTGCCACCAATGGTTTAGATATTATCTCTGAATGACCTCTTCAGGAGGTCTCACAGGTAAGGACATGGGACTGATGTCCTGGGATAACTTGTCCAATCTTTGGCAGTGTTTTAGCACCTCACTTCAGCCTAACTCATTGCCCTCCTCCCTGGGAGACCCTTACACACTGCAGTCCATGGGATCTCTGTGTGCTGAGGGTGAAGGGATGGGAGGTGCTTGCTAGTGGTGCTCCAGTCAGTGTTTTACTGCCGTTCCAAACTGCCTTTTCTCCAAGCTGTGCATTGCAGACAGCACTAAATGACAGGTGTCAGTCGTTTTTTTTTGTTTTAAAGCACCAAGCTACTTAACACCTAGTGCCTCAGGAGGGAAGCCCTGTTATGATTTTGCTGTAAGAGAAAATCATTCCCCTCTTGTTAGTCTGTCTTTGTTAATAGTTCAGTGAGACACTGCATCTCACTTGAGACAAGGAAAGCAGCAGTGGACATGGCAGAGCAAGCAAAGTCAGCACTTTGCTCATCTCATGTGCATTCATTATAAAATCAATACAAATGTAAGTGCTGTGGAACAAGGGTGAAGCAATCTGAGTGTAGTTCTTCTGCGTTTCAGTTTTAATGACAACCTTTTTGCTGCAGCTGTAATATAGGTTCATCCCAAAATAGACACCTAGAATAGCCATTTTTATAGAAATAATTTCACCCAGAGGAAGGAGAGAGTTTAAATTACCTACTATGCAGAGCTCACACCAGAGTAAATGCTGACTCTACTATAAAATGCTAGGTAACTTCAGTGAGTATAATGAGCAGGATTTATTTAAGGACAATGAAAGACAAATATTAACCTTAACAAATGGGATGTCAAAAAGATGGGATTTAACATGGAACTGAAATGGTAAAATGCTGGTTTTCTTTTCTGCTATTCCAGTCCTGAAGGGAAAGGAATTCATGACTAAGTTTTGAGCTTTTGTCAACTCAGTAGCCTTTGAACTAAAGAGAACTACAGTGCTTAGGTAAGTCCAACACACTAATGGAGTTGGTCCCTTCCACTTGAAAATTTCTAGCCTGTAGTCTACTTGGATGTTCTTTCTCTTCTTGTATTATCAGAGGTCCTGGGAGATTTCTCATTTGTTATTTGATTTATGATAGCATAATGAGCAGTCTAATTGACACTGAATAAACTGAGTGATAATGAAATAGCTCTGCTGACTTGATGAAGGCAAAAAATTTACATGAAACATGAAAAACACTAGTACTTTCTCCTGTTGTTGGCCTTATCTCTTAAATATCAGAAACCACACTTTCTTAGCTTTATCTGCTAGCAAAAGCATCATGCTCTCTGTTATCCTGGAAATCCAGGGCAGTGAAATCCTGTGTCACATAACTTCCTAGAGAAAAGGCCTTTGTTTGTAACAAAATGCCAGCAACTGTTTGTGTTCATTTGCAGTCAGTTCAGGTGCCTGCAGAATTTTGATGGAGTCCATTTATTCAAAAAGCAAGGGCTTTTCACAGTTTATGCCAAGGACTTCTGGATAATTAATTGTAATGGATACTGTAAAGCTGAAAGCACTTTATTTGTGCTGTCATGAGCAGTTTGGGGTAGGATGAAAATAGTTTTTCTTCTCATGCATGATTTGGGGAGTGAGAGGACGGCTGGCTAGCACGTCAATGAGATGGGCTTCTGCCTTCAGTGGAGCAAGAGGCTTCCCCCATAAAGCCACTGGTATTTAATTGTGCAGAGGCATTACCAAAGTGCTTAATCCAAACACTTACTGGCATAATTGTTAAAATGAGGTCTGGAGTTTGGCTGCAGCCAGTACCAAGACAGGGTTCTTGAGTTGGAGTTTAGGCTAGAATTTCCTAAACTGAAGTTCTGTGCTGCAGGAGTGGGGCACAGCCTTTTTTTTCAAGGTTGTGTTTTTAAGGCAGAAAACAGAGTATCTGTTGAAATTGGTCGAGGATGTTACATCGTGTCAAGACTTGGTTTGTCCTTCTGCTCTTTTGGTGCTTGTAATAATGGGCAGGTTGCTTTTCTTCCCTCTTGTGTCATTACCATGGCATGTGTTTCCTGAGCTACTTTCAGCCAGAAATGCCAGAGAGCAACTGATCAGTCATTTCATCTTATTTACAGGCAGTCAGGATTTATAGTGGTTTTTACCTTCTGTAAAACTTGTGTGATTCTGATGCAGCAAGAGCTTTTTCAAACATGTGCTGCAATAAGAGTTCTCTTGTAATGCAGCGCATTGGAAGACAACACAAATCCACAAACATCCCATGTAAGCCAAGTTCCCTAAGTGGACTTTGTTTGCAAATGCAGGGCTGGAGATGAACAGCATGACTGCAGAAATGTTCTTTATACAGGCCATGGTAGCCAAATTTGTATGCTGCATTGACTGCAGAATATCTGAGGAGACTGTATCCCTCTGAAATAAGTAAAATATCAGTCAAGTAGTATAAAATTAGAAATGAAAGTTCCATCTGTCTTAAC
Source organism: Melozone crissalis (assembly GCF_028551555.1). Taxonomy (NCBI): domain Eukaryota; kingdom Metazoa; phylum Chordata; class Aves; order Passeriformes; family Passerellidae; genus Melozone; species Melozone crissalis. The sequence goes on from NW_026535858.1 coordinate 566,060, forward strand.
CGTACTCATTGACAAATTAACTGATGTTTCTTTGTTCTCAGAAGATAATTTTTTATTTTTACTTTTTTAAAACCTTCCCTTAGACCTGTGAAGTGTTGTGGGAATGCAGATTTTTTTTAAGCAAGTTGTAGGTAGGTGCACTGCCAAGGCCTGTGTAACCTGAGGCTGCGGTCACAGTAGCAGCCCCAGATGCAAGCAGTCAGCCTGAGCCCCAGGCTGAGGGGGAACAAGCAGTGTGAGACCCCAGTCACGGTGTTTTCCAGAAGCTGCTGTGCTGACAGCAGCATGGCAATGTGTCCTCAAAGCAAGGCAGACAGCAGCAAGGCAAAGCTGGTCCTGGAGAGGGACAGAGGCCCAGCTTCTACAGCTGCTGGTCACTGCAGAGGCCTTGGTGGTGCACACCATCTTTCTCCAAAGGCCATTTTGGCAGGGGATTCAAATGGTTCCAACACCAGGCACTCCAAAATTCTGTAGCCTTCATTTGCATTTCTTAGTGTGTGTGCTCCTTCAAGACTCAAACAAACTAGAAAGGTATTGATAGTGCACTGCATGAGCCTTGCAGTGTCAGTTTAAAGAGGAAACTTGTTGCTGTTTGCACTGGTCAGGCTGGTGCTGAAGGAATGGGGCAGGGCTGATCTGTGTCAGGAGAGGAACAGTTAATCCATGTGGCTGCAGGGAGAGCTTCCTGTGGAGCAAATGGAGCAGCTGCACGTGGGGATGCTGCAGAGCTCTGCAGGATGAGCCCTGGTTCTAACAGAGATTGTTCTAGCAAGGCTTAGTGTCTCTGAGGGCGTCCTTTGACACAGAGGCCTCTCTGTAATAATGATGCTTGCTCATGGACAAGTGTGACATCATTAACACAATTGTTAATGGTTTTTTGTTGTGTGTCTTTGGGTTTGTCAGCCTGAGGGAGCCTGGTGAGCAGAGTGTCACTGTGTGACCAAAGAGCTGTCTGTGGAACAGCTGCCGACTCCACACCTGCACCTCCACTGGAAATAGTCTGGGAGCTTCTGCCTTAATGAAACTTGAAACCACACAGCTAGAAAAGGTTATCCTGTCATTTCTACTAAATTGGCTGCTGGGTTATTATTTTACTCTGCTTTTCTTTAGTGCCTGGACAATTCTGATCTGCCACCACCTCTTCAGCTCTGTTCTGCCCAATTTTGCCTTAATGGAAGATCAAGTTGAAATGGTACTTCTAATTTCTTTTAAGTTCATTCTTGTGGCAAACACTGTCTTCTGAGTAAGTTTTTTGGTGTGATGTTAAAATAATAATTACTAGTCCTTAAATAAAAACCAGTCTTTAAAACAACAATAGTAGAGTAATAACAAAGATGATTCCTGCAGTCAAGGACTCACTTGCCCTTGGGTGCTGTATGACAGTGCCAGGATGTAGTGCCTCAAGCTTTCCTTTCTGTGCAAGTGTGATTGTGGCATTCCATTCATATTGGTTTGTGATAGAATCAACACGGCGCAGCTTGAAACAAACACTGAGGAAATGTGATTTGTGGATGCATTGAAGCAACTGAATAATTTGGTCTGCCCCAAAGCTGAAGTAAGACTAGAAATATTTTTCCAACCAGGGAAATGTTATGAAAAGCTGTCAGCCAAGTGTACAGTCTAGTTATCTTGTGTTATTGCATCTTGCAAGTGTAATCAAAACCCATCATCACAGATCATCACCTTTTGCTGATTTTACATGTAAGGAACAACTTGCCCCAGGTCAGTTATGGTCATTATTAAATGTGAGTAACTGGTGCTAATATTTACATTTTTATCCGCAATAAAGGTCTTTGACTGTAGGAATAAGTGTTCTTTGGACTAGATATTGAAAGCCAGAAATTATCTCTCAAGTAATTTATTAGCACACTGTAAATTTCTAACCATACAGTGCAGATCTTATTTCTGAGGAGTGCAATTTGTTGAGTGATTTCTAGGGCTGACAACACTAAGTTCAGCAAGTGCATTAAGTGCTGCAACTTCCTTTTGAGGAAAAAAAAGTGCTTTATGTTATCCAAGAGTCATCAAACTTGTAGTCATGAACCTATCTGTTGCTGTTAGCTAATCAGACTGGTTGTTCCATGGATAATATTTTCAGGTAGTGTTTTAGTACATTGCCTCTTTTATTGCTTTTCTAACTCAGTAACCATCTTTTCCTTGATGACTCACCAACAGGGTACATAAAAAGTCCCTTAAGAATATGTCAGTCTTTGAAGTGAGAACATGTGCCCCTCTTTCACTGTGGAAATCCATTTAGAAATTCAATTTCATTGTTAATGAACAGAATAAAAAGGAAAACTCTTGAATGAGGAGAAGAGTTATGGTCAAGGTCAAAATTAGTACTCAAAGCTGTCAGCAGCCCCAAAGACATGAGATTGGCATCAACACTTCTGCTATTGCCAGTTCCCTTTGAGTTTCTTTGTATTTCCTGTCCTGTGGTATTGCCCTGGCTTTCAGTTGTTGAGCTGCTCCTGGAAAGCTGAATGCATCCAGCAGACAGTCAAATGAAAGACTGAGCCAGGCCAAGTGTGCTGCAGCAATTGGCTCATTTCCTTTCTTACAGGAAAATGTTGGGACAATCTAATGGAAAATGGAGACCTGGCTGGTGAGCAGTGAGATAAACTACAAACAAAAGGTGCTGTGCTATAAACTATTCCCTTCCTGCTGTTATCTCCCCCCTCTTCTTGCTTGTCCCCTCTCCTGTGACAGGGACCAAGATGGAAATGAAAGTCAAGTGCCAGCCTTTGACTGCTTTACTGAATGAAAAGGATTCTGAGTGCTTGAGGTGAAGGAAGCCAGCAGGAGAATGAAGGGTGTCATAGAAAAATAACAGTGCTGCTGTGTTCGTTCTGCAAGCCTTTATTTAATAACTAAGGTATTAGTGCAATTGTGTCCATATTAAAAACAAGTCATTTTATTGACATTTGATTAGCAAATCAGCTTTATTAGGACTGGGAATAATTGTCCCAGGTTATTTATTTCAGTTTAATAGTACAACAGCACACGTATCTGCAGTGTGTGTTCTCATTATTCAAGGCTCTTTGTACAAATATTTAAATACCTAATAATTGGGGGCTTGACATTTATTAGAGTGTAGGCTTGGGGAGGACTAAATAATGCTTTTTAATGGAACTTGACAGCATTAAAACACAAGTTTTATTAATTCCATTGTTGTAGTGCCATAATACAAAATTATAGAGAGCTGCAACTTGGATTTATAATTTACTTCCACCTTCCGAGTCTTTAATGTATTATGGTTGCATTTGCTCAAATATATGGAAAAAAACAAGGGATCTTGAATCTTACTCTGTTTTTTTCCCCTTCCCAATAAAGGGCAAACAGATCTGAGTTCATTTACCTAGCAACATCCAAGTCTCTGTGCTTAGAAATGGAGTTAGTGCTAAATGAGCCTGACAGGTGGATAGTCACAGAGATTCTTCATTCTGGAAAAACTCAGAGCAGAATGCCAGAAACTGAAATTCAGGATAAAATGTTTCTGCATGTTTTCTGCTTTTCTGCTCCCAGACAGGATAGTGGGCTGATGCAGAGTTCCTAAAGAATCTTCCATGCCCACATCAGGAGATGCAGATAAAAGCATGTCAGGGTATTTATGCTCTTTTTTTCCAGTTAAATTGAGAGATGGACTTCTCTCAGCCTGCTGCTCTGTGGAAGAGCACATATTGACAAATGACACACTTTAATGCTTTCTGACAATAGCAGTGCTTCCTGCCAATTTCTGCTGCCAAGAATAATGACTGTCTGCTACAGCAAACAACTCATGGATGTCTCCAAATGACCTTTGAGCAACTGCTGTCAACATGAACTCCTCTGCAGCCTTTCCACCTTCCCTGGGAATTGCTGGTGTTGCATCTGGAGTGTGTGAAGGTAAGGGACAGAAGCACAGCTGGAGCTGTGTGAGTCTGGATGGCATTGCCACTGGTCTGGTTCTGCATCTTGTGATGAACACTCGAGGTTACAGCGACAGATGATCTCTGGGGATGGGGAAAGGTGCTTGCCTGTGTGCAAGTTTGTCACATAAAGGGGATAAAAACCACACAGGAGTTGTTCTGACCTGTGCAAGGAGCAGGGAATGAGCTTTAGAAGCCACTGGATCACATGAAGGTCGTGTTGTTCAGGTTCCTTAAAAAACAACTATAAGCATGCAGCTTCCTAGAAATCACAAGGCAGAAATAAGCTACAGGAGGTGAAGCTGGAACTGGGGAGTTGAAGTTCCTGATCAATGACAGATTTCCTGTGGGACCAATTAATCCTCAGTTAATTGTGTAAACCAGTTGTGTAAAACATGGCTTCTTGTAAGAGAATTATTGCTTCTTGGTCATGGCAGTTTTCTGTCATCTGTGTGGTGTGACCCCATCTGGTTCCCAGGCAGCTCTCTTTAGCTTCCAGCCCAAAATGCCAAGACAGTACAAATATTTGAGAGGAAGGAATAAGATCCCTTGGATTTGAAAGAACACAAACATCTCATCCTATTGCTTAGAGAGCTGCTCTCTTGAGGCTCGTGTCAGAGGACTGCTCTTTAAAGATCTTTATATGTGTAACATATATTTAAAAATAAGTGTGAAGAAGAGGTTGCATAACGTAGCTTGGGCTGCTCTGAACATCGCTCTTGGAGGTTATTGTTCTTACAAAGCTGAGAAATTCTTCTTTTTGGCAGAGAGAAGAAAACAGAGCTGGACCAGTGGATGGAGAAGATGGGGATTACAGTATCAGAACCAGAACTCGTGGAACACCAGTTTGCCAACTTGCCACCAGCACCTCAGACTCAGGTTTGCATCCTGGCTTTTTATGCTCCAGCGTCAGAACCTCTCTGTTCTGGAACACACTTCCCACCCCCCAGCACAGGGCCTCAGTAATTCACAAATATGTTCTCCATCTCAACTGTGACCCTCTGTATGGAACTGTGTGATAGAACTGAATCCTTATAGCTCTGCTTGCTTCATGGGAGTTGTTCAAACACTTCTGCTCTTGTAATGTGAGGCAGCTGTTGGGAACAGAAATCTCATTCCTAAACACTGAAATTTAACAGCATTTTAGTAATTAAAAGGCAGCATTTTTGGTGTTTAATTTTAGCCTGGTGTTGCTATGGAAAATAAAGAGCTGTGCTTTCCCTTCCCCCCTGGTTCCCACAGAGAAAATTGAAAGCCTTTGATATTCTTCCTCTCTGCAACATAGAGCAAAAAAATTCCGAAATAAAATGGCTTTTAGTACTGTGGTACACAATATAAGAAAGCACACTGTAAATTAATTATTCTCTACAGACTACATTATTATGAGATTGAGATAAGCTTTGACCTTTGCTGCATCCATTTGCATAATGCAGCACACAGTACTGTGCCATTGTGGATTTTTCATCATTGCCTTGTGCTGCTACTGATACTGAAATGTGTTCACTTCAAATACTCTGTTGTGTGAATTTTAATTGCCAATACTCTTCATGTTAATTGTTGGACTAAAGTAGTGCTGAGTACAATTTATCTCTTAATACCCACTGGCTTCTGGTATCTGAAAGACAGCCAGGGCTGGAATTGGATATTGAGAGCACAGGATATTGATCATTAGAAGTCCATACAAATATTATGCTTAACTGGGGAAATTCCTGTGGAATGAAACATTGGCCCTAATTTTCACTGATTTCACTAAAGCTCTTTTTTTCCTCCAAATCCTAAAGAGGAGCATAGTTATGCTTTCAGGAATTAATCTCCTTGTTATGTACATGACTGACTTTGGAAGAGGTGGGTTAAATGATGAAGCTATTAATCAGCATGTGCAGGCAAAATGAAAACAGTTAAGAAATATTCTTTATTAGTAGGATATCTTAAATACAGGTAGGGAAATGGTGTGCTGGGCTGGCTGCTTGGCAAACAACCAGAATGGACAGATGGTTTTTCATTATCTGTTATATGGAAATATAAGGTTTGTAACAGTGTGTTTTATATTGATGCTTATTCATTTTTGAGAGAGCAATTTTCAGGCTGCTTGTTCAGCAAACATTCTACATCTTCCTTTGCATCTGCAGAACAGCTGCTTAAGCTAGGATTGTCAGTGTTTTATTTCTGGGAAGCTGCAGGCTGATGTCTTCCCAAAGCCAAAGAAATGAGTATAAAGTAGGATTTTGGGGCTGTGATCCAGGGTTTGTCTATGAGCATTTTTTTTTTTGCTGTGTAAAATCTTACTCCATACTCTATTCCTGCTAATATATGGTGTCCACAATTAGCACAGAAAAAAACAGTTTCTCTTTGTAACAGTTGACAAATGGTGGGGGATACATTGAGTTTAGGTAGTCATGCAACCAGCGTGTTTGCTGAAAAGGATCATTGTAAACAATAAGGCCATGGTATAAAATCTTAATAGCAAATAGTTGGTTACTCAGGTGGTTACTCTGGAGAAGGGAGGCGGAGGATTTCACATCTACAGGACATAAAAATTAGAAGTTGTTAATTACCATGCCTGTTTCAAAGCCTCAGCTTGGAAGTTGCAGTAGGTAAGGTGCAGAGTTCAGATCTTTTAGGTAATCAATATTTCTTTAATTTCTCATGTGCCAATAATACTGGTATTTTTGTCCAATCATGCCACCCCTTGCTGTTGACTTCACTCCTTTTGATAGCTGTTGGAAGCACAAACCCACCTCACAAGCTGTGAGAGAACCTGTGGGACAGTCCCGTGGTTGCCTCACGTTCCTGGTATTTACAGGGGCCAGAGAGAACTCGGGATGAATCTCTCTGAAGCACACACAGGTATCCCGTGTGTAGGGCAATGCCCCTTCTTATACAATATTTTTCACTTGGGCAACTTCATCCTGGTGTTAATTCCGTGGGAGGTACTGAAGATGAAGAGGAATATTTTTCACATTACCATGCATTAATGTGAAATGTAGTGTTTGATTTTTTCAAAATATCACTCAATATGATTTGCTAAAAATCAGAAAAATTTCTGCAGCATGATCGTTTCACGTTATCCTGTTCTTTTGTATAATTTCAACAAGAGGTTATCCTGATGTAAAATTTTCTTTAATGTGGTGATTTTTCAGAAAAAGATTTAGTCACAAGAACACTGTGGTACTATTTTTGAAATGGTAAGTAAGTGTAGATGATGAAATAATTAAGGTCAGAGTCAAGGTTTTTTTCCCATTTTGGGAAGGTTTAACCTTATTCCACCTGCAGACTGTGTGTCTCAATGGATGTTGCTCTTGAGAAGAAATGGTCACTATTCTGACCTGAGCTTTTCTGTCTGTTGGATAAAATGATCTCCTCTGTCTTGGCTCAGCAAGGAATTTTAATTTTTCTGTGAACCTTCCTCTTGTATTCAGCGTTTCACTATTTCCATCTTTCCACTACAATGGGCACGTCCTTCCACCTCTGAACTTGGTCAAGGCTCAGCTTGTGAGCATGTGGAATGAAACCTTCAATCATGCACACCTTACATCTTAGCATAAAAAGACCTTTGTCCTATGAAGTATTTTGAAAATTCTTGGGAATAATTTCCAAAATTTGAAATAGAAGAACGAGCCAGTAACACAAAATAGATCAATAAATTAGTGTTATAATATATGCCTTGGAGTGAGGATTAGCTTTTCTAATCCAATGTCCTGTGAAATCAGTCTGTTTGTACACACACAATTATACTGATTTATAACAGTTCTATATGTAGTTACAAATGCTGATTGATAGAGAATGTTATGCACAGAGTGTGCCACGGGTTTCATTAATCCTTAGAAAAACAAACACTGGAAAGGACAGAAGGGACCATTTCGTGCTTTTTGCAAGGCGCCATTTTAGAGTGTTTGGCTCATTCCCTTAACTGCATGATGACCAAGGATATTGACTTTGAACACTGAAACAGAATTTTGGCAGCCTTTTGTGAGATGAGGGTTTGAGTTATACTTGAAACTGCCTCTGATCAGAGCGTTTTACTGTTTCTGTTGGATGTGTGAGCACTCCTTAGGCGTTTATTTCTGTCTCTGATTACAGGATGAGGAGATGGAATTTGTAGCTGCCATTTGTGGTTAAATGTTGTTTTAAATGTAGTGATCCTCAAAAGCAAGTTGTTTCAGAACTCATCATGGTGTGAACATTAGACAGACTTCCTAAATGTGGGTGGTACTGACCCAGCCGTTTCCTTCTGTGTTAATTGGAATAAACAGCTCATCAAGCCAACCTGAAATTTTAAGGTGATGACGTTGCTCCTTCTGGAGGTTTTCTCAGCATGATGGGTACAGGCTTGTGGTTATTAGTACAGCAGATAGCTGAGTTTTCTTGACACTTATTCCAGCTATTTTCTCTGCTGGAATTTTGCAGATAGATATTACTGCCAAGCACTATTACCACCCTGAGAAAGTCCTGGACAAATTATCCTGCTGAGTCCCTGTAGAAAAGGGAGCCCATCAACTGATTGCACCTCAGTTCTGTAATCTGACTTTTTCTGTTTCTTATACCAGATTGTTTTGGAACATAAGGATCTTAAGAGAGTTGGATCAAGAGAAAATAAGATGTTTTTAAAAAACAGTTGTTTTTATTTTGCTTTTGTGATGTAACAATCACTTTTGGGATTTCATTGCTGAGGTTCAGCTGAATTATCAGTCTGGCTTTTGTGACAGTGTACTTGTGTTTTGTCATGCTCTTCTTTCAAGGTAGCCTAAGTTCTCAAAACCAAGTTTGTTTGCCATGGAGCAGAGAGTCTGGTGAGGTTGCTCCTCAAGTGCAGATTACCAAAATTCTCTGAGTACACTTAAAAGTTAAATATCCCCAGGATTGGACTTGTGATATGCCAAGCAATGATCAATGAGGCTCAAAAATGCTTCAAGACCTTGACAACAGGATAGCAGATGCTTAAAGAAGTAATGATCACAAAGATTGAGATGCTGATTGCTTTTAAGAGCAATACTGCAGCAGTCAAATGAAAAGAGGATAAAATTGCAGGGACTTGAGGTACTTTAATTTCTAGCACTTCATTTGAGTTGAGACTTCCAACAGGAGAGTTATTTTTACATGGTAATTAACTCTTATTTCAGGTGTGCCTTAACTAAAACTAAATGTAAGCAATGTTTTTTCCTCACTTTGCAGTTCTTATAATTTATCTGAAATTGCTATGACTGGAGTCAATGCTTCCATTTAAGTTGCATTTCATTTTTTCTCTACATTTTTAAGTAAGCATCTATTCATTTTTTATTTAATTTATTGATTAAATTAGTGGCCACAGAACTGCAAAGAATTTCACAGCTTTGTACCTTGGACAAAATTGCGTTCTGCATTTTGAATTCAGTTTCATCCAGTGGATTTCACACAAGTAAGCCAAGTTAGTTGAAGATGTCTTTTTTGAAACCACTCTTTGAATGGTGATTTTTAGCAGTTGGTACAAATAACCACAGACTTGAAACCCACACTGTCATCATCTGAAATCTTAAATCAATTTAGGTACGGTCAAGTGGCTGACTGTGTTGTGAGCTGGACATACCTAATTATTTTCTTGCTCTGCCATCTCTTGGCTTTAAAAAGTGTTTAAGTTAAAAATTCACCCCTTCCCATTTTGTCTTCCAAAAGTGTTTCTGTGAATGCCATGGTAGCTGGGGAACATGGAGATGAGTGGGGCTGACAAATGATGAAGTCCTGCCCTGGGTCTGAATCTTTGGTTGGGTTGTGATGAGCACAGAGCCAGTTTAAAAACTGCTCAGTGCAAACATGTGCTGAGGAAAGCAATTGGCTTCCCCCAGCTGCTCTGTGGGTGCTGTGGTTGGGAGGAGAAAAAGCCATTTCTTGCCCTGAGCACAGGGCTTTCTTGCATTGAGAACCACACTTAGTGGGAACACTAAGGATTTCTCCCTGAACACACCATTAGTGGTAGTTCTGTCTGCTGACAGAACTGGCAATTATAAAATGCACTTGTTCTGCTTTATCTGCAAGTGGTTTCTGCCAGTGTAGCATCCATTACATTTTTGAGCAAGGCAAGGTGATCCCTTGGAGAATATGCAGGAGGGAAAAGCCAGAATGCTCAGTTTCAGAAAATATCTTTTTAAACAGCCAGAACCAGGAGAGAGTGGCTGTTTCATCACTTGCTGTCCTTCAGTGCAGTACTGTCTTCTTAAATGCACAACCACCAATTTAGTGCAAAATTTTCTTAAATTTGCTGAGCTTCACAATGGCCAATTATTTTTATGAGTATCATTAAATGTTTATTGTTGGCAGTTATTGTTTACTGTTAATGATCATGAGTCTTTATCTGTCTGTGGAGAAACAGCCACAATTATTTATCCTGCTGTGTTGGTTTATTCTGCATCTGTGGTCAGCAGAAACCAAACTGGAAAATAGCCACTGAACTTCTGGAGTGATAAAGCCTCTGTTTACATCAGTATTTTTTAATACTGATTCACCAAAAAAAAATTATTGTAATGGAATTTGACATGTAGTATTCAGAGAATTTAGGTTTCATTTGAAGCACTTTGTGATAGACTAAAAAATGAGTGTGTTTGTAATTTAACCCAAAATGAAATTAATCAAGTTCAAGAAATAGAAAGAAAAAAAACTTACTGAGTTCTTAACACTTTTTTTTCCCTCAAGTTTCAGACAGCAAATTTGTTACTCTGACAGTACCAGAGTCTTTTTCTTGACCCTCTATGATAAATATAACGTTTATAAGCTTGGGTGCTAAGGCAGCTTTCAGTTACTTATTCCTAAATCTTACTTGAAATTTTTTGTACCTGGATAAAATTTGTATAACTCATCACAAATAACTTCACTGCTTTAACAAATGCTTTAAATTACATTTAAAAGCTTCTGCAGCAGAAAAGGTTTAGACAGCCCTTGTGGTGAGGAACTTTCCCCTTACATCCAATCTTTAATGACAGAAGGAACTGTGACACAATTAGATAACAATGCAATTTGGCTGCTGAGTGTCTTAGAATGATGTGGAGTCTGGATCCAAAGTCATGAATGATACTTTTGAAATTAGTAGTTATGGAAATAATAAAAGCTGAAGCTGCTTTTTATGTATGAAGACCTTCTAGTGGAAAATCAGAATGAAGGGATTTTCAAGGACCACCTCCCATAAGAACATTTTGTAGTCTCAGCTTTAATCAGTGCCTCTGTTTTTATTTTGAACATGGTTGTGGAGAGGAATATCTTCATGTCCTCACGTGCGCACTGGCTTCAGAATTAAGACTGGTTCTGCATGAACAAAGTCTGCAGGGACATCCTCTGTGAGATTCTGCTTTGTTTCTGTGCAGCTCCCATGCCTCAAAGAGGGAGTGTGACCAAATTGTTTTTTTGCTTTTGTTTAGCCATTTAAAAAAAATTATTACAAATGAATGATCCCAGAGGGAGATTTTATAGCCTTTCCTTTTACATTTTTAATGTTAATTGACTGATTCCAGTATGAATGAAAACTACTTGTAAAGAAAACAAGGTCATATTTTCTGCAAGGAGAAAGTTCCTCAAGTCATTTTTCCTACCTCTGTGGGGAGAGTTTTCTACTTGTTTATTCTGCTCAGTCAGTGTCAGGGGACACAGCCTCCTCCTCTCTATTGCTGTTCTGGTTTTCTGCTAGGGATCACAGTTCATCACATGTTCTTCTCTGTTCCCTTCAATTTGCCTCCTTGTGGTACCCTGTATCAGGAGGGGTCTTGTCCACTCTTGCTGGCTGCTGTTGTGCCTTAGCTTTACTTCAGTTGTCTCATTAAAATGTTGGTGCCATTTCCAACCCACCTGTGATACCAGACTTCATCATCCACTTACTAATTGCTGCAGAAAATATACTGATTTCACCATTAGCTTTGTAAATCTCTGCAAGTTAATTTATACCTTCCTTCTAATCTTTTCCTGTAATTCCTCTCTGGTGTTATTCCAAAAGAAGCCATCCCAAAGCTCTATTGGCTTCTATTTGAGACTGCATCCCAACGTTGTGACCACAGCTGTCTGCCTTGTTTTGTTCTATTTCCTAATGCTTAATTAATTCTTGGCTTGAATTTCAGATTGCAAACTCTGCAGTGGTGACTAATTTTTTGTGGGATTTTACAGCAGAGTCCAGAACTGGGAATAGACTCAAATGATCCCAACAGTAAAAGAGGCAAGGTGAGGAACTGTTTTAGCTGTCATGGGGGAATTCCTGGGACCACAGCTGCAGTGGTGCTGGACACCTGCCTGTGAGATTTGTTCATATTCTTGTGGATATTTAGTGTCCTCCAGCCCAGATCTGGTTTTAGCATTCCATATTCAAATATGGAATTAGTTCAGAACATTTCCAAGACAAAGGAGAAGTTCTTAATTTAATGTCATAAAGAAATGAACACCTTATTGTAGCCATAATTGCTTATCTGGGACTCCAATGTTCCAAACAGACCTCCCCAGAAATGAAGATTGGCCTTTACAGGCAGTGTGCAGAACACTTTGCAAGTCCACAAATTTCTTGGACTGTGTGGGGGAGTCCTGTTGCGATCTGAGGGCTCTCAAAGGCCTTGCTGGGAGTTGTGTTGTCACTGTCTTGGTACTGCTGCATGTTCCAGCACTTTGTTCCCCAGACTCATGGATTGTGGCTTATTGCTCCAGACACTTGTGACTGTTGTGCTTTGAGCTCGATGGCTGAAGACAGTGACTGCAGCACTTGCTCTGCCAGAGCAGAGTCAGAAAGCCAAACCCTGGTGTTGGCATGTAATTCCTTCAGTGTAAATTCAAGTTCAGGTTGATGTCATCTAAGCTCCACTGTTATCCTTTCTCAGTCATGAGTCCTGCAGCAAGGAGCATTAGGAAAGCTCCATTAGATCCCAGCTCTTGGACCTGTGGGGAGAAGAAATAACAGAGGATTGAAGGAAAATGTTGTTGGAGTTTGGCAGGACAATTTTCAACCTCAGGCTTAAGGAAGGGTCCCTGATGAAAGACAAGGAACTTGAATGTGTTTGTGATTGAAAGACAAAAAGTTCTAATGTGTTTTTTATCCTTTGGTATCCAAAAGGTCAGCTTAATACTGAAGTTTAGCACAGAATAATGTGATGGCAGAGTGATAACACTTGGATAGAATAGGTTAAAATGCATTGGTTCTGTTCTTGTCCCATTACTTCCTTTTAACTTGGTAATTGCAAGAGAATTTGGGCTTATCTCTGTCTCAGGCTAAATGCAGAGAGACAACCAGATTTTGTGTTTTTCTCAAATACCTGAGCTTTTCTGCCTGTCTTGTCTCTGTTTGCCATCCACTGTTCCCTGCAGGGAGAGAGTTCTTAAACCTCTCAGCAAGACTCCATAAACTCCCCCTGTGTATGGCAGGATGGTGAATGCTTCTGATCTGAAGGGATGGCTGAAGGGACAGTGAGACAGAACCTGCACATCAATGTGTTCAGACTGGTTTGAGATCTCTGCTGCCCCTGAAGTGTTGATAATGCAGCATAAAGCTGGGTTGTGTCAGACCTCAAAGTGTGGGGCTGCTCTGTCAGATGGAAACATCATCCAGGGACTCAGCCATTATCCTGTGATCTTCAAATCATCTGTTCCATTAAAAACATGTGGAATATGCTGATGACTATTTTGTATTTGAGCAGTGTTCTGGCTATTTACTGTCAACTAATGATGGCTTTGAAGTCACTCAAAGCATGGCAGAGCTAATCATTGCATTGGCCTATCAAAGTGCAGCACACAAATGGTTGTTGAAATGTAATTTGTGGTTTTTTCCCATCCATTTCTAGATATGCCTTGGAACAGTGCATCCCAGCCCCTCGAAGCTGTAATGCAAGGGGCTCTTCCATGTGCTCTAACAGCCCCTGCTTCCTGAATTCCCTGTTGCTGCTGAATGCAGGGCTTGGTGGATCTTCCTTTTGTAACTCTGTCTTGTACAGAATAAAAATGTTTTCAGTGCCAGTGTAGTGCAAGAAGTTACATGAGTAATTCTTCAAGAGTTTAAATGAGCTTGGTCTGTGGCTATACAGTTATTAGCTGTAAATAACATCTGATAGGCTTTAAACTCAGTTTAAAAAGCCTGATTCCATGAGCCTCGCTAGTTTAATCACGGAGCAGATTTTAACCTGCAAAATATGCTTTTCATGTTAAAGAAATTCACTTTTTTGAATGACCAGTTAAAAATAATTAATTCCCGTGTAACATAGAGAAGAAAATGACTTCAAGGGGTTTTGCCATAGAATTTCTGGAAGCTAATTTTAGTTATTTTTTGTGAGCTATTTGTAAGCAGTCCACAGTCTTAAATGTTTCTCTGGGTTCATGTGTCTGCCATAAAATCTCAAACTGTGTGTAGCTACTGTCAGCTTTATGTCTACTTGTGTGATAAATCAATACCTGAGGATCACACAGATACTCCAGGAGATTCCCACATCCCATCCCTTGCCTTGGATGCTCTATGGCCATGTGTAATTCAGCTCATCAGGATGTCTCTTGACCACCAAGGATGATCAATATTCATTTCACTTTGTCATGAAACGTGTCGTTTATATGCTTTTCCAGAGCCTGCCTTTCTTTGGTGTCTTGTTCTGCCCTCTCTTGTCTCTCTCTTTTCTGGGAAATTCTCTCTCTCATGACCCTGCAAGTTCGGCTCATTGTCAGGAAAATTCATCAGAGGACAAAACATGGACTCTTGGAGGGCGTTTGATTACCTGTTGTTTTTCAGTTCAGGCATTTGTTTAAACAAATACAGCTTAGATCCTTCTCCAAACCAGGGGTCTGAGAGACCACACAGATATTGCACAAACTTGGACCTGGATGGTAATCCATTTTTATTTTATCCTGTCTTGGACAAAGCCATGGGCAGTAGACACAGGACAGTCAGTTTTTAGTCATCTACATCCTGAGCAAGTCAGACTGATTGTCAGGAAGTTTGGCAGTCTGCCTGGTGGTCAATTCTAGGAAAACATCCTCACATGGCAGCCTGTCCTTGCACATCAGGAATTGGGCTGCTTCCCTGGCACACCTCTGGAGCTGGCCTGGAAATGGCACTGGGATATGTTGAGGTGATGGAGGGGTTTGGGGGTGTCTGTTTTGCTCAGAATTTCACCCAGACATGATTCACATCTCAGGAGGGATTGTGGAAAAGGAGAATCATGATGAGCAGTTCAGGCTGCTGGAGCCATGTGCAGAGACTGCAGGAGATGAGGGTGATGGGCTGGGATTTGGTTTGCACAGCCCGTGGCAATCCAAGGGTTAATTGCCTGTGGAACTGCACACAGGGTTAATTGGAGCAGATGAGATTGCCATGATTAGTGGTGCCTGGGGAGCAGCACCGAGTGATTCACCATTCCCACAGGTTGGCTGCTGCTAGAATGGAAATAACCTGTGCAGGAAAATCCAGTTATCATTGCTGAGAATGTGGGTGTAGGTTTTGAGGGGTGAGCATGGTTCTCCTATGTCTAATTCAACCCAAGTAAAAGCAGTTGACAAATTTGTTCTCAACTCAGAAAATATCCACAGGAATTAACCCTGAGGGGCTGCACACACAGAGCTGAACTATTTGGAATATCGTATTTTAAAATTAGGGATATGAAATCTTCCAGTTAGTTCCTGAAAAAAGCCAACTTACCCAAATTAGATGGTGGTATTTTAAAACAAATAAAAATAATTGCTAATAATAATAATGGCAACAGTTACTCAGAGCCACACAAGCAGAAATGCAATGGAAGCCTTGTTTTTATCCTACATTTTTATAGAACTCTAAGTAGAAACAGAATAATATTTCAGAGAGGTAGGACAGTTTTGGCCTGTGTTGTCAGGCAGAACAAGGGTCACTTGAATAAGTTCTGTGTAGCAAAACATTTCACATTTGTCAATTTTTATCTGAAATATGTTTATGAAAAATTATGTCTGTGCTAGCAACACTACTTAATGTGTTAAGTATAGGAATATTTTGTGTGTCTTCCTGCTTGTCAGCAGTAAATTTCTACCCTTCCAAGCTAACATATGCCATTAATTTCAGCTCTTAGTTATGCCCACTGCATGTGTTCTTAAAGACTTAATCAGACAAATTATGTTGTGTTATTTAGCAATTAATGCTTGGATATTACAATTAGACCAACTCTTGGAGTCATAACACTCATAATTGCAGTACATGTTTATTACTCTGACTATGATGATATAAGTTCAATGCTAGTCATTTAACTGTACATAAGGTCTTAGTATTTAGTGGTGCACTTACTTAAAGTGTCCTAGAAATTGTTTTTGATTTTAGATGAAAAATTGTTCTTATTAAAGTTGATTTATTAAAGCTTGGGCAATGTATAGTTAATAACAAATTGTCCCCAGTGACATTAATTAGCAAACAAATTCATTTAACAGTCAATAAATAACTGAATAACTAAATCTAAGTTTTGTAGCCAGTTGTCTGATACTTAGAGCAAGGCATTGGGAAATGGGAGAGATATGTCTGTGTGTATAATATATATGTATACCTGGTACTTGGCAGTAGGTAGATACCTTTCTTTAAGAAGGTACATGTCTACTGCTACTACTTGAAAAGTTTCTTTTTGTTTCTTAAACATATACCAAGCTGGCGGCTTGTTATTCTAAGGAAACCCTGTGAGAATAAATTATTTTTATTAATATTGTACATGTCAAAACCTTGCAGGCAGTCAAATAACAGGAGGAGTGTTC
Source organism: Melozone crissalis (assembly GCF_028551555.1). NCBI lineage: Eukaryota > Metazoa > Chordata > Aves > Passeriformes > Passerellidae > Melozone > Melozone crissalis. The sequence goes on from NW_026535858.1 coordinate 582,646, forward strand.
ATTGTCTCTCTCCCCACTGATGCTGTTATAGGAACTGGAGTTACAAGGTTCAGGCATCAAGTGAAACAGTGAAAGATGATAAGAAAATACTTCTTCACAAGGTGTTTCTTACTGAAAGAGATTGTTTTGCAGTTTTCTTTGCTCTTGACACTATTTTGAGTAAACCTGAGCTTCTGAGACCTGCTCAAGGCAATTAAATATTTATGCTCCACAAACTGAATTTTTAAAGCACATTTTCTGTTTACAGGAATCAGGTTTGCTTTGGTTTTATAGCTTTTCTTACAGGATATAAGAGGGGTGTTTTTTCATTAAGGGAAAAAATAAGTGTTTCTATGTTTGTCAAGACTTTGCTCTGCTGAAAAATGCAATAGGTAACAGGAGTATAACATTGTGGTCTTCCATATTTCTGTTTTTAAGTCCTATTACCTGTGATATTTTCCACTTTGCCTTCTATTAGGCCTGAAATGGGAAACCATTTAAAACCTAACAAATCCCAGAGTTTATCCCTGTTCTCTGAAGAGCAGCAGGAATGTGGCTGCAGTGGTTTGACATGGAAATGAAGAACAAGCTCTGCTCCCCAGCAGGTGCTCCAGTGGAGCTTGTGCAGGTGAGCTCTCAGCAGCAGTGAGACCTTGGCTGCTGCCTCTGCTGCTCCTGGCCTCCAGTTCAGGATTGGGCAATGGAAAATGGTGAGGGAATCAAATTGATTTTATTTTTAGTTTGGGACAATTCTGTTTTTAAACATACCCATAGTCTTCCAATGCTTTCAGTAGTCAAGGATGGAATTTTGAGCAGACAGGAACTCCTCACTTTTGTTCTCTGAAGAACAGAATTTGGGCTTTGCCCACAGAACAGTCCTCACTGTAGGCAGATGTTTCTTCTGTTCTTCTCCCAGCAGTACCAGTGGCTGGACACTGAACCTCAAAGGAGAGGGAACTGAGATCCCTGACCTGGATAAAGCCACAGGTGACTGCACTGGGGAGGTTCTTCCACCAGAACCAGCTCTTGGAAGGCTTTGCAGCCCTTGATAGGGAATCAGCTGATTCCTGCAGGGTGCCACATGAAAACCACCTGACTGAAGTGAGCACCCTGCTGTAGGAGGATTTGGGCCTAGTGCATCATCATTTGTATGGAAAGTTCATCTGTGCCAAATTGGGCACTTTTAATATTTTTTTACTTGAACAAGCATCACATCTTCATAGAGAGATGTTGTCCAGCACTTCTGCTGTGGATACCTGAATAATTCAGCTGGTCAGGTGGAATGATGAGGTAATAGAATCCACATGTTGAAAGGATTTCTTGGATGGCTTTTCACAGGTTCAAGCTGAAGACCCTGATTTATTCAGGCTTTGAAGTACCATGCAAGTCTTTCCTGTGGAAGAAATTGTGTTCTATGTAAATAAATCACTGTGCAGTAAACTAGAGCAAGGCAGGGAGCCACAAAACTTCCTAGGACCTTAAAGCTTCACATTTAGTGCAACTGTACACTTCGTGTTAGAAGACAATTCTTGGAAGTTGTTGTCCTTTAAGTTCTTTGGAAGCATTCACCCACTGTTTAATGTGCTTTTATTGTTACTCTCCATCCTTTTTCCCTGTTACATTTTTTGGTTGTAAATGGTTAACTGAGCTAGCTTCTTCCATTGCAACACAGTAAGAAGCCATAACTAAAAAATGATAAATTTTATTTTCAAAAATAGTAGGAGCTTTATTCAAATAGAAAATATTCCCAACTCTCCTCTCCTTTCCTCCCTTCAAATACCGTTTTAAAATTATAGAACTCTGTACTCTGTTACAGAAAAATACTCTCCAGTGCTCAAGAAAATGCAGACATCTACCTGGACAAGTCTAGAAATGACTGTTCTTTGTGATCTTCAGTGATGTTCTTCACTCAGCAACCTCAAAGCACAAATCCTTTTAGTGAGGCAGGTAAGAGAAGCCACTTGGATTTTCTCTTCCAGTGCAGCAGCTGCTCCTGTAGCTCATGTGACAATGGTTTGGGCAGGAACACAAGGGGTGAAACTGTGGGGTGAACTTGGCTTCACATGTCTCTCCCTGTGCATCTTGGAATGCTCTCAGCCAAATGGTGAAATTCAGCCCAGTTCAGTGCTTTGGCAGCAGGGCCAGGCTGCTAAAGCTGAATTGGCAGTAGCAGCAGCACTGGAGTGTTGTGATGCTGGTGCTTCTTATGAATGGTTTTAAATAGCAGAAATGAATGAATGAAGCTGCAGCAGCAGTGAAATATTGCAGTGCTGGTGCATATTAAAAATCCTTTGAAATATCACAAATCATTCAAGTGACTACTAGAAGTCTAAATTCCTAAGTTAACCTCCAAGGTTGCAGTTTTTCAGAACTCAAACTATGCAGGTCCTGGAAAACCTGGGGATTAATATTTCCTTTGATTTTGTGTCAGGAAGGCACACACAGTGGAGCTGTTTGTGCACTGAGGGCAATCCCCTTTGTGGTTTTTGGAGCTGAAGTTCTTCAAGCTGTATTAGTGTGAACAGCAGCAGCTTAAAGCACTTTGTTATCTTAAAGAGAGCATCAGTGACACACTGCTTTAACAAGGTGGGTTTGAATGAGACTCAGCCAAGTGATTTGCCTTTTCCTGTGTTTCAGTTTTGTTTTTGCTTAACACTGAGTTGTTTTAGCACTGGAATAGTTTAAAACACTCAGCACTTAGATATACAGCTTACCACAGGAAGTGAGAATAAGGTTTCTAGAGTTGTGTTCTTAATGTGTTCATTGTAGTGTGAGTTATGTGGCTCAACCCACAGAAATTCCTTCACATTTTAAATTCTAACAAGTCAAGGATTAGGCTTTGGGTTGGTTCTATTATTCTGGTGCAGATGGGAATGATTTGATATGATTCTGTCCATCTGTAGTAAGTCAATCTCAGAAGATTTCAGGATTTATTTTGAGTCAGTTTCAATCTTTAATATAATTCCAAAATTATTTGTATTTAATCCCTGTAGACTGAAGCATCTTTGGGATGAATTACTTTATATATTAGGGATTAGAAGAAATGGGAAAAATATGTGAGAACTGGAGAGAGAAAACTGTCTTGCAATAAAGTAACTACCAACCCAGGTCTTGTCATACATGAGGAAGAATAATCTCGCTTTTACTACAGTCCTCTTATGTATGCAAGACGTTGTGGCTGGTGAAATGAGCTGTGGGAGTACTGTTTTATGAGGTACTTTTGTACCAGAAGGTGGAGCAGGAGAGCCTGGATTCAGGATCTCAGCAGGATCAACGTCCTTTTACCAGGACTGACCTGGCTTCTGTGATCTCCATGGATGACATCAAAAAAGGAAAATTGAGATTACAGCTATTTAATCATTTAATAGCCCTGTAACCATTAAAACATAGTAAATCCAAGAATAAAAGCAGAGCCCAAGTGGAGTCAATTTAAGCAGTTAAGGAGCAAAGACACACTTCACTGGGAAACATCCATAAGGTAATGCAGAACTTTTTTGTACCCAACAAATACTTACAGATTAATTTTAAATTCCAGTGTGACTGGTCTCAAAAGTAAAGCTGAAAGTGATTATTAATATAAGATCATTCATAACTGATTCTCTGTAGGACTTTCATTGAATTATGCAAAGCAAGGGCTATGGCTCTGTGAGCTTTGTCACAGGCAGATCTCGTATAGAAACTGTTGTGGGGGAATTTTGAAGCAAGATGCCCAACACCAATTAGTTTGAAGAGCTACTGCATGTTTGGATCCCCTGATGGATGGCACTGACTAAGGTTCAGCGTTTTGCAGACTGTTTCATACCTTGCAGAGCCATGAAATATGCCCATGTGATTGCCATTTTCAGGGTTTCTAAGCACAATAAGAGCATGGACGTTTTATTAATGCAGATGGTGACATGTTAGAAAAGAGTTCTAATCATTCACGAACACTGCAACTTCCCCCTCTCCCTCCCACTAATACTGCAGGCATTAGAGATGTAACTAACCCTGCAAAAATAACCTTAGAGAAGGATTGAAGCACAATTGCATAATTGCCCTTTTTTAATAGCACCAGTTGCAAATCCGTACTTGATGTTGCTGCCACTTTATCCACTTATTGCAAATACTACATGCAAATCAGTAGGGTTTTTTCTGTTTTCCAAACAAATCTTCAGTGTTGAAAAACTTGAAAATGTCCTATTTCAATATTTAGCTTAAAAAGTAGTATATTCTGTCACTTATTTGTGCACAAATCCTCACTGTTGTATTGAGAACTCCTCGGGAAGTTTTGCCTTGTTGGACATGAATTCATTCCATCTTGCAGACAAACCAGTGCTTGCAGAACTTGTTGGACTTGAGGTTGCTGCTGGAGTAACAGCTCTTGGACTTCCCACAGGAAACACCCTGTGTCTCATCATCCTTGTCTTCCATTCTTCTTCCTAGCAGCCATTTGTGCTTTAAATGATTGTGAACATTATCCATGACCACAAACACCAGCAGTTCCAGTGCCAGTGTTTGGTTTCTGTTTTCAGGGTTATGATATGGCACAGTGTGGGTCTGACTGCCTGGTGTGCTACTGCAGACTTTTGAAACAAGCAGGACAAATGATATTTGGTTGCACTCTGAAAGAAGTCATTTTATGTAAGAACTGCAACCTTTGAGTCACTTTTCAAAATGGCTTGAATGATGTTGTGTGTTTCAGTTATTTCATTCAGTGCCTAAATGTTTCAAGCATCTTTGCAAATGAACATTACATTGCTATTATATAGAGTCTCTTGCTATGAATGTTCTATCAAATGGGTTTTTGTGAATGGTTAATACTTGCATAGACAAATCAGACCCATGCACTTCAGAGTTGTCACAGGGCTGCAGTTCCACAACTACAGTTGCCCACTTTGGATATTCCCAGTGGCACCCTGCCACAGTTTTAGTATGTAAAACACAAGCTTTCATAAAACCCTGGTCCCTTTGCTTTTTTATTTACTTCTGAGCAATTAACATCAATGCATCTGTGTATTGTATCCAGCTGCACATGGGATTCTTGCTAGATGATTGTTATTCTGTTGTTAACCCAGAGTGTGATTATTAAGAAATAATAGAAAATGTTGTGTTGTGATCAACAGTAAACCAGTGGGCTTGAAAATGTGACAAAACACTTCTATTAATTTTCTGTGAAGCTCTCAGGTAATTGAGAAGCCCTGACTCACGGGAGTAGCAGAGCACTGCACATTTATTCAATAGGTCTGTAATTTACATCCGCTCCTACCTGACCCCCTGTCCTCATGTGCAATGTCAATAACTTCCTCTTGCTTATTAACATTGGCTAATAGGCAAAATATGGGGTCAGGGAATGCAGAACTCATCTCTTTAACCTACCCCCAATAGTCAAAATACTGTTTCCTTTTGATGGAGAAACTAATGATTTTACATCTTCTAGTTTTGCATAAAATTGCTGCAGAATTTCTAAAGGCTTTTCTGTTGCATTAATTCCTCTGGGAATTGGTTGTGAGGTTTCAGGTCTCTTCTTGTGGGTCTGGTGTCAGAGCCTTGCCCACAGAGAGCAGGAATACTCCTCAGCCATGTGGCTCAAGGAGAAACTGCTGGAGTGAAACATCATCTATTCTGTTTTTTCTTGGGGAAAAACAATTGCAGTAATTGAATCTGCTCGGGCCTCCTGAAGGGAATTCCTCCCAGAGCATGAACACCTTCAGTGGGATGGAGACCCACAGAACAAAGGTTTATGCTCCCCTTTTATGAAAAACCAAGAAATACAAGCATGTGGTCACAGTTTTCCTGTTTACAGTTTTAGCTTGTTGAACTGGTGTTTGTTTTAAGGCATTATATTCCTGGGGCTGTCACTCTAAAATTTGAAATAATGAAAACACAATTAGCTTGTGACCTCATTATGATCAACACTGCATTTGCTGTTTTGCATTTTTGTAGTTGAGGCTAAATTGGGTGGGGAAAAAAAGCTGATCTCAAAGGTGATTGGAAACTAAATCTTGCAAATTCTTAATAATCTGCTGAAGCCCACAGTGCTTTATCTTATGTACTTTCTGTCAAATGGTGATGCTCTTCCAGACATTGTCTAATTAGCCTCTATCCATCTCCTTCTATCAGTTTCATTTCCCTGTGCTACACTTAAGACATTTCAAATCTTGTGTTTCTATGCTAAATGCTTCTGCTGCATAATTAGTTTGTCTTAAAGGAAGTGTGTACAAATCAAACAGATTAGTATTCTTCCCAATTTTTCACAGTCTAAATTTATTTTGGACAATTATTAAGAAAGATCTTCCCTTTCTATTTCTGTCCTTGAATATAGTAACTGAATCTTTTCTGCATAGAGGAGGGCAAAGATTTCAGGGGTTGCTGCAAAGTCTCCTAAGGCAGCTCTACAGGTAGTGTACAATTCTGTGTAACCTACTGCATGTTTCAAGTATAAAGGTTATAAACAGCATTTCTGCAAGAGCAGAGGAAGCACAGTAGAAATTGCAGCTTTAAATAATAAAGGCAAGCCAAGTGTGCATCTCTCTTCTGTAGCTTCCCCTCTGCCTCCGTTTAATTCTAAGTTCTGCACAGAACAAAAGAATCATGTGAGTCTTGGTATGAAGCCACTGAAGCAGAGTTTTCTCTCTGCTTTCACTCCCCTTGCCATTCACAGGATCCTATCAGCACACAAGATCAATGTTTCAGAATAAGTCAAAACTCTGCTTCTCTACCATAACAAGTGTGGAAGTCACTTTCTGCTGTTGCAGTTCTGATTTGTTTGTGTGGAAATTGCAGATGTTCAGACTGGTTAGTGTCCTATTTCATCACCACATTTACCTTTTGCAGGTGCTAAAGGTGCCCTTTTCTTAAATGACTTTTGTGTAGGAGTCATCTTTAGTCTGGACTCAGTAATTGTGAGATTCACTCAAAAGGCTGTAACCATATGACAGAAGAAGAGCAATTAAGTATTAAAATTATTCAATTACTGTAAATGTAGGGATTTCAATGTGTTTGGCTGCATTGTAGTGCTTTAGAACATTCGATGACACTTGCATAGGCATAGAGTCTGTAACCCATAAAACAAGCAAGAGGCCTAATTGCTCTGTGCATGGATTATTTATAGCTATATGGTCTGTGAAGGAATGAGAGTCCATAAAAAGAATGGCTCTGAGTGCTAAAACCAATCTGTTTGCTGCATTTTAATTGGGAAGACAGTCTTAGCTCTTAGGTATTGCATTAAGGATGTGGTGCTTGCATTCTAATTTTAAACACAAATACAAGAAGTAAACACTGATTCAGGGACTTTGTGTACCAGGGGTACAGTCACTCTATGACAGATGAAGCCATTAAACCTTGGCAGATTTCTGTTTTACTTGTTTTGAGGTTAAGATCTACTCATTTACTTGGGAGGGGCAGGGAGAAGTCAGGATTAGTTAATAATAGGATTCCTGGGTCTGTCTGTGTATTTGTAGAGGCATAGCTCAGGTTATGCACAAGTGTTTATGCCAGCCTACCTCTATCTTTTCCTTTTTATTTCATTGGTTCCCTTGCTCTCTGCTCTCTCCTGCTGAACACATGGGTCTGGACCTCTCAGCAAACACACTGAAGCTTCCTTCTGCTTCTCTCCCTGTCTGGAAGGCAGCACAGGCTGTACCAGTGCATGGGTTTTGTACAACCAGCTTGGCACAAGATTTGTGTCAGGTTGGTAAATGGGGATGCCAGGAATGCAAAATGCTTTTAATTTTGTTGACTGTGTAAAATAATTTCCTGCTGAATTCCGTGAAGGGACACTATTCAGCCCAGAGTGAAGTTTTATTTCCAAGTGGGTACAGAAATAGTAATAATTCAGTCACATAATGGCTCAAACAGCACTGCTGTAGTGCACAATTAAAATCTGTCTCTGCAGTGGTACTGAAATCCATGATCATCCTTGAGAGCTGCTCTGGACACCTGGCACTGAAGTTGATCATTGATCCATTGGTGGTCACCTTTTGCTGACCTATTGGCTGGTTAGTCTCCTTTCATTTTCCCCTTTAGTGAAGGGCTTCCCCTGGTCTACATGTAATTATGGTCCAACATCCCTGCCCTGTCAAAAACTGCGTTTTGGGAAGCTTGTGCTGGTTTCCATGTGGGAGAAGTAAGGAAATTGCTGTTAACTATGCTAAGGATCCAGAGAAGGAAAAGAAACCCAAACCCCCCACAGCTGATGCACTGTATCTGTCTGATTTGTATTTCACATGAAATAACTTTCATTACCTATGCCTGAAGGGAAACAAGCAAACGAATAGAAGTTCACAACTGCAAGAGGTGTAAGTTGTGAAAATGAATTGGAAAAAAATGGCACTTGGAGTTGGATTAGATATAACAGGACCAGGCTTGCTCTGTTCTGAGACTGAGGAGTAATAGAAGAGATGAAGGGTAACCTAAGCACTCAAGGGTGAAGAACGAAAAATGTTTGTTGTTGTCCTAAACAACATCTTTTGATTATGGCAGAAGATATATTCAGCAGTAACAACAAATCTGTGCTCATTCAGTTTAACCATTTCCCATACACTGGAACAAGCAATGCTGTTTCATAAGGATAAAGGAGGGCGAAATTGTCATTTCCAACACTTTTCCTTTCTAAATCAAGTATGTTGTTAAAATATCTTGGAAAATAAAATACTGCTTCAGCAGGGTATCCTGAGTATTACATAGCTGGCTAAATGTATATATTCAACCAGCCAGTGACTGTGCACTTACAAAGCTAATGGTGTTCTCCCTGGAAACACCAGGGAAGGTGAAGACACTAAGTGGTTATTTTGCTTGGAAAAATAGAATTCACCTTCAGCAAGTTGTCTGCTGATACTGAGGATTCTCAAACAACCCACACCTTTCCATACCTTGTCTACCACCTGCCTCGCAATCCCATGCCAATAAGTTTCATTATCCTGGAAGTTAAGTAAGAGAAGCTGAAAACATAGACAAGGTTTAGCAGTAATGATACATGTGAAGAGTGGTTATTTTTCTATTTTCCATTAAAAATTGGACAGGCTTTGAAAAGAAGCAGCCCATCCATTGCTTTGAAGCTAACTGCAGGGTCAGTACATTTTGCAGTACAATTGTTGCTGGGCACTGTTAGGTAGCAGCCAACTCTGGAGGTGAGCAGCTGTCAGCTAACAGGAGCTGCAGAATGCTTTTTAGGGGCAATCATGAACAGCTTGGTGTAGGCTTCAGAGAGCCAGGACCTGCCACCATCAGCTCCTTCTGGTGTCCTGTGTGTGCTCCTTTAGGGTCTGGAGGTGGGGCAGGGAGCTGCTGCTTTGGGAAGGCTTCAGTGTGCAGTGTGTGCTTGTGTGCATCCCCAGCTCTATGGTGTGTGACAGACTGATTTAGCTCTTCACTTACATCTCCTCTGGGAACCTAAATAAACATCATAGCACTCTTGGGAAACCGAGCTCTTCATACTGCATCACTGGCACCATGGCAGAGCTCAAACTGTTAAAGCAAGGCAAAACCCCCAGATCTAGTGAGCCAAAAGTCTTTTTCATTTCTATTCCCTTGCCGTTGTATTTCTGGCCTGTGACTGTAGCGTGTGGTAGATGTTCAAGATAAAAGTTTGTCCCAGGTGATAAAGTACACTTCAATTTTCACAAGTCTTCATGTAAAAAAGAGATGCTAAGCTGATGGCCTTGTACAATTTTATGAGTCACCCTTAGTCACTGAAGCTTAGGGAATGTAGTCTAAAATGCCATGGTACCAGTGGATTGTCAAGTGATTTCTGATTTAGCCCCTGGCTCTAACCAGACTGTCCTGCTTTCTGTGAGAGTAATAAAAAGATAAGCCTTGAGATAGATGTAGGGGGGAGAAAGAGCTCATTTGCATTCAGATGAGCTATTCTTCCAGCCTCTCTATTTTATCTTACAAAAATGAGCATAGGTTTGATCAAAAGCAGAGAAAAGACACATAAATCCAAAGACAGGTTAACAGCAGAGTTTCTCATAATGCAGCTCCAGTAGAAACCTGATGCACAGAAACCCATCTTTCCACTCACTGAAATCTGTGCACAGTGCATCATGTTCTTGGTCGGGAGTGTTAGAGGTGACAATGAAATGTCAAATAACTTCACAATGAGCTGAAATACAGAATTTCATCTTAATAAGGCTTCCTGAAAATGCTGATAGGGATCCTTAGCTTTGATGACATTGACAAGTTTCTTTTTGGTCACCATTGCACATGGCATGCAAAATATTTTATTGCTAGGAACTCTATTCAAGGCATGTAGGAGTGTGCTCATAACACTGATACCATAGGATATCTCCAGCTCTATAATCTGATAATGCTCCTGAAGTAAAGCAACTGCCACAAGCCTGTGGGGCAATCTGTTTGGAAATGTGTATTTCTAACCTGCTGCTCATGTCCTTACATTCACTGAGTACAGCTGAGGGCACACCCTCAGTGGGATGAAGGCACTTTGATCCACTACCCCAAGAACACCAGGCAGAGGCACTGACCAGGGCAGAATCCTGCTGGGATGCACCAAGGGAGATCTCTCTCAGCCTTCCCCAAGGATCCTTTAGCCTGTGTAAATAAGGTTTTAGGCCAGGATGTAAAATTTGGTGGCCGATGGCGACCACTGCAGTTTCTTCCTCTCGGACAGACTGTTCAGGGGGAAGCTGACTTGTGGTCATGTTGTTTTGACACGAGAAATGCAAGAAGAATTTAGAAAGTAAGTACTTCTGAGAATATATATTCTCAGAATGTGGTTTAAAATGGCAGATTTACACAAGATGCAGAGCAAGTATCTTTCTTGAACATTTTTGTTTAATGGTAACAGGGTAAAAAGGCTCCCATGTCCTTGTTTTGTAGGACACTCTCTCTTTGTGAAGACTGGGGAGGAATGGACCCAGAAAGGAGTTGAGAAGGAGGAAGGACTGAACTGCCCTTTACTTTTGCCGGTGGAGGATCACAGTTGTTGGCTGAAGCCTACCTCAGCCAAGCACGTTTTCAGTTTGTAGCAGCTTGTTCCACGATGAATTTCTGTCTCTGGGCTGGATATTCAGTGTCCTGAAGCGCAGAATCCTTGCTGGTACCGTGGATCCTCACCTTGTCCCTGGCACCACCACTTAAATATTTTCCTTTTGTTGTACAGTGAGTGAGATTTTACTCAGGTGGGCAGGTGGGCTTTTGTGTGTTAGGGAATGAAGGGTTTTTATGCACCTTCAGAGTCTTTCCTAAGGACTTCTGTATTACACAGAGGCCACACATATTTGGGTCTGAAGACTGGTGCAGTTCTAATCACTTTAAAACTGAACCACTTTGGTTTGTATGGAAGGCAGCCACTCTCCCTGTCAGGAACTTTATAAAATAGATTACTCAGGTTGAAGAAAAATCCCTCTTGGAGGTAGTTGAGAAATTGCATTATGATGAGCACAAGGATAGATAAGAAGACCACCAACTTGCTCATACCAGCACACTTGAGGTCAATATGCAGGCCTGTGGTTATCATTTTAATCCACAATACTCCACACATTTATCTAAAAAAGTCAGTACTACAAACTTGGAAGCAAGTTGAAGTTGGAGGAGTTGGGTTCTTAAACACTCTTGTTTACAGCAGGATTGGAGAGTCTTTGCCTCTTGTTACAGTTTTAAAGTGTGTGGGGAATCCTGAACTGGGAAGTACAAACTGGTGGCTGCATTGCTGCCCTTCCAGCAGGCACATGACACCACAGTAAAAGTGCTTTGTTCTGACTTGTGTGGAAGCAGTCCACACAAATGCCATAGGGAAGCGGTGAATGGCAGGACATGGGGTGGATGCTGTTAGCCCACAGTCTGAAAGGACTTGGGAATATCAGTTTTAGCCACTTGAGAAGTCCATTAATGTAATTAAAAATCAGTTCCTGCACTGTCTGTGCTCCTCTGTTCTGTATCAGCCTGGTGACCAGGTAGATGAATCTGTTGGGGACAAAAATCCACTTGAATTGAAAGCAAAGGAGTTGCTCCATGGTAAATTATGAAGATAAACCCGTGAGGCTATCAAATAAATCTTTCTTTGGCTCCCAGTAATAATTTAAAATGGGTAACAAATACATGCTGCATAATCTGCTTTTAATGCATTTGCTTTGGAACACGTACAAATCAGTGCATTACATAACTGCAATAGATTCACACATGCAATTTCACCCTCAAATGGCCACAGGGAATGTGACAGCTTTTATTTATTAATGCTTCAAGGTGTTTCTCGGTGTTTGTACACAGCTGTCATGGCATTAGGAAGACAATGTTCTAAAACTAGGAGTAAAAAACCCAGAGAACTTCTCTTTGAGGCAGACACGGACAGCATTTGATCTGAACTGTTTTTGCAAAGCATCCTGATGGAGAGGCAGATATCAGGAATGCAAACTGCAGAGGCTGTGGGGCTGCTCAGTCCCTCAGGATGGGTTCAGGAAGGGCAGTGTTACAGACAGAAAAGCCAAAAGCTTTAATCAGCTAAGCAGGAGCCACCCCGCTGCTGATCTGTGTCAGGGCAAGGCAGGAATCAGGCCCCTCTGCTAACGGAAATGCAAGTTAGAGCTTCAGCAGCCCAGGGATATGCAAATAAATGGCTTATATGGATTGCAGAGTATTAAGCATAAAGTTTTTGTTTCATGCAGTTGTTTGAAGGCAATGTGGGACTCCGGAGCTTGGTGCTGGAATTGCAACTTTAATTTCCTTATTTGCTGTTATTTTGAGTGTTCTGAAGTAGTAATGAGAAGAAAAAATGAAAGAAAATGTCATTTGACAGGGACTGTGGTAGGGCTTTCTTCACAGACCTGAAATGGTTTTAATTCATTAAAATCTCCATGTGAGGGGAAGATTGTATCTATTCCTCTCTTTTAAAACCAGATTTTCAAAGAAGGATCTAAAATTGTATTTGAGGGTTATGGTGGGGTTTTTTTCCTTCTTTCATGTGCAATCTAAGAACTCAAATTTTACAGGCCTATTTAACATTTGATCCATAAAAATCAGTCCTTTGCTGTGTATATTGGGAACTCCTTAATCTTGGGAAATTTGTAATCTTCTCAGGGCACTGAAGGTCAATCAAATGCTGCAGGTTTCATTCTTCACTTAATATGATTTATGTATTAGGGTTTGACTCTTAGCCAGAGATATGTTTATTGGCAGCCTGGCAGCTCTGCAGTGGCACTGTGTGAGGGAAATTCCCTTGAGAAGGATGGGTAAATCAGCTCCTGGCAGATGGGCACTGCCTGGCCCCGATGCTGCAGCGTGCTTGGGATCAGGCTGGCTGGCTGACTGCCTATTAATAGTGCATGATAATGTAATTAAATATTCTTTTTAATTGGTGATAAATAAGTTTTTTCAAGTCTGTTTCATCAGTGACCTCCCTGACTTTAGCCTGAGCTTTCCAGTTCCTGCTTTTGTGATTTTCTCTCCTGTCCTGAGAGGAAGGGACGGTGGCTGCAAGCGTGCGGCCGGGGGGGCCAGGGCACCGCAGCAACCCCGCACACTCAGCCCCGGAGATCTGGTCAGGAATCTGCTGCTGGGTCTCAGCCTTCCACTGCAGAGCCTGCCCACGCTGCCATCCCTGTGCCACACCAGCGACTTTGCATCTGTTTGGCCAAACTCACACCAGCCTTCATTTCAAAGGGGAATTCTTTGTGGGCGGTACTGTGAGGAATGTGGTGTTTGCACTCGCCTCATGCTGGCAGCAGAGCAGAACAACTCCTGCCTGATTTGGCAATAAAGATCTCGTTTTTTCTTCACTAAACCTGCCCTAGCAAAATTCACGGGCTGGTGATAGCTGTCTCTACAGTGTAAAATATTTATTGACTTTATTGACAATTTAATATACTTTGTCAAGCTTTGTTGTTTGGTTTCTGTTGATCCTGGGACACATGGGGCTACTTTTGCTTCCTAAGGGATTAAACTGGCAAGCACTTAGAATCAGATTTGGGGAAGATGGGTGCAGAAAACTTTCTAATTCACTTCTGAAAAGCATAGTAATAATTAATATTTCAGATAGAAATGATAGCATTTAACAAAATAAGTGAAGCTTTTATTATGTGGGTTTTTAAAAAAATCCTGGATAAATTAAATGAGGCTTTTGGAGATAGCATGAGCTGGATTTTATATTGAGTTTGATAACCTCTGATTCTGCTCTCCTTTCTCTTTCTGGTGCAACTTGCAGCGAACTTACTACATCAAAGTATAATTTTGTAGTAATTATTTTTCAAATTGAGCCTTTCCCGCTTGATGTTGGGGAGGGAGGGGAATGGACTAAAAATAGCTACTTTCACCAATATAATTTGAATTTCATACTGATGATTTGGCCCTAAGATTTCACTGAGCACTGGGTCTGGTTGAAACTGAGGGGACTACTCATGACTGAGGTATGAAAGCTACATTTCATTCCTTGTATTAGGAGTCTTCTCTTGCCCACAGGGAAGTTAAGGGGAAAAAAAGAGAAATGGGTTTAAAATTTCCTGTGCTATTTTCAGTTTACTCATCTTTCTGGAGATACCTTAGCAACTGTAGGGCATCTGAAAAGCTTTGAACTGTGTCTTTATTTTTGAGGCGCTGTTAAACATTGCTTTTGTTTTGATGTTCTTGTATCAGTACTTTGAACTTAGCCAAGTAATGTTGGGATCAGCAGTGACTCTGATAAAGCTATGCCTTTCTAATTAATAATGCATTCTTAATGAAACAAAGAATATATTTCCCCATGTTTTTTATAACCTGATGAGTCTAGGACTGAATGAAGTCAATGCCAATCAGCTCTAAAGCAAAACACTGGTTTTTAATGTGTTTCAGTGTAGGTTATGCACAAGGAAATAAGCATTTATTCTTAAATTCCAGCTACCTTTACTTACTAGCTCTATGCATATTCAAACTCAGATTGATGAACGTTGAACCAAAGGAGACCTAAAATAGTTAATTTAAATTCTCCTAATTCAGAGGCAAACTATTTTTATAGCTTTGTTTTGAGGGGTTTTTTGTTAAGGAAATGGCAAGTATTTATTTATCCAGCTCCCTCCACGTTTCCCACCATCGTTATTCCCAGTGATCCCTGCAGGGATAAGTGGTCTCTGACCCTCACCAGGGTGAGCTGTAGGAGCCTTGCAGCCGTGCCTGTGATTTCTCACAGTGGCAGAACAACTGCAACAGCACAGGGACGTTTTGCTAAAAGCTCCTATTGTTCCCAACAGGTTATTATACAGGCAGAACAAAATGCTTTCTTAAGGAACCAAACACATTTTTTGTCTGCCTGAAAGGTCACATTTGTTTGGGTTTTTTTCTCTTGTTTAGGTGAGAGATAAACAAATGAAGAGGAGACTCAGAGGAAATGCTGAAAATACCAGCTGGCAGTACTTCTGTGTGAGTATCTCCATTTACACCTCACCTTGCTCTTAGAGACCTTTGAACTCCATTTAAAATGCATTTTGATAGGTGGTGGGTGCTGACTATCTGCATTTCTTCTTCCATGTGTTTCCTGTGCTTGTTTGGTATTGCTGAATGTCACCAATAAGGAAACTGATGAGGAAGAGTTGAGGAACTAGCTTTTGAAATTGTCAAGCTGATCTGTAGGGGTTTTTTCCTATTAGATTTGTGAAAATGGGTACTTCAGCAAACGTTCTTGAGAAAACAGCAAGATTATCCTCCTTGCAGTGAGGGATCTGTATTTTAACAGAGGTGTTTGATGGTGCTGTAAAGGAGCAAGATGCAGAGTAAGTCACAGAGAAGTCATTTAAGCTGAGAGTAAACATGGTTGAATCTTAGGAATAAAATAACCTAAGTTTTGTTTTGCAGGAAAATGAGATTTAATCCCATTTTGAAGGTCAACAGGATAAATATAAACAACTAAGTATTTTATATTAAATAAGTATAAAAACCCCTGTATGAACAGGACTGAGCCTCACTGGACCGACGGCTGCCATAGCCCAGCAGGCCCTGGACGTCTTTGCCTGCCTGAACTCAGCCCTTGCCTGGGCCCCAGGGTGGGCTGCTCTGGGTATCTCTCACAGCGTTCCAGGGATGATCCTGCTCCTTCCCTGGTGCCCCAGA
This sequence comes from Melozone crissalis, assembly GCF_028551555.1. Classification (NCBI taxonomy): domain Eukaryota; kingdom Metazoa; phylum Chordata; class Aves; order Passeriformes; family Passerellidae; genus Melozone; species Melozone crissalis. The sequence continues at coordinate 598,633 of NW_026535858.1, forward strand.
GTCCTGCAAGCACCTTCTGAGGCCACCCAGACACCTCCCAGGGCCTTTAGGGCCCTCCCCCGGCACAGCGCAGACAGGGATGGACTCCAACCTTCCTGGGGAGGAGGAGGCAGGAGAGCATTGCCCACCGTGTTCTCTGCAGCTGCCCTCCACACTCGTGCAGCCCCTGCTGGGGCACTCAGGCTCTCCATTCCAGGCAGGCTGGAGCTGCCCTGCAAACCCAGCACTCGCCGGGTCCCCTCTAGGATGGAACGTCAAGGAAAGGACACAGCACTGCATAGAAAACGTGAACTTTATTGACTACTTGAACTTAACTTGACTACTGGCAAAATCTACGATACAGGGTGACTAGAAGACTACGGGGTAAGAAACTTATGCCTAAAATATTTCAACTTTGAGAAAGGGAACGCCGAGGGAAACCTCAACTACTTGTGGAAAAGGTGTCGGGGAATGCTATGACTGAGGACGGGGTGTCTCTAACTCCTAAGATGGGGATGTCGCAGTGCCCGGGCTGGGCGCTGGTCACACATCCCCGCAAGGCTCCGCGCCGCGCTGGGGCTGGAGGTCAGCGCTGAGGGAGGCCGGGATCGTCTTCTGTCACTGGGCTCTGGTGCTGAGCGAGGCCGGGATCATCTTCTCTCACCGGGCCCTGGTGCTGAGCGAGGCCGGGATCCTCCGCTCTCACCGGGCCCTGGTGCTGAGCGAGGCCGGGATCCTCCGCTCTCACCGGGCCTTGGTGCTGAGCAAGGCCGGGATCCTCCGCTCTCACCGGGCCCTGGTGCTGTGGGAGGCCGGAGTTTGCTCCTCTCTCACCGGGCCCTGGTGCTGAAGGAGGCCGAGATCTCCCCCACTCTCACCGGGCCCTGGTGCTGAGGGTGCCGGAGCCTGCTCCTCTCTCACCCGGCCCCCAGTGCTGCTCTCCCGGCTCTGGGTCTCTGCCGAGGGCGGTGCCGCAGGCAGAGCCGCAGCAGGGCGCGGTTTTGCCTCAGCAGCTGGAGCAGCTTCCTGGGGCAGCCGCGGCCCTGGCAGCAGCGGCAGCACCGGGGCTCTGCCCGGGCCGAGCGGCTCCGGAGCTTCTCCTGCAAGGCAAAGCACGGGGATCTCGATGGGAGGGGCGGAGCGGGGCCGAGGCCGCTGCCAGAGAGGCTGGGGCCCGGCTGGGCTGCCCGGGGCAGAGGCTGCAGCGAGCAGAGCTCCCGCCACCTCTGCCCGGTGCCGTCCCTGGGCTCAGCCCTGGGCCCCGTTCCTGCCCGGAGGCTCCGCTCCCCTCTGCCGCGGGGCCTTGGCCAAGGGGCTGCCCAGGAGACCCAGCAGCCTCGGGGTCTGCCCCGTCCTGCCCCCCTCCCTCACCTGTCTCCAGAGCCTTCTGCCAACGTAGCATCCCAGGACAATGCCCATGATCAGCAGCTCCACCAGGAGGCACGTCCAGGACACCAGCGCCAAGTCCACCCACGGGGCAGCCTCAGGGTCCGTGTCCTGCAGCTCCAGCTCCTCAGGAAGCAGACCCGAGGTGCCCATGTCCCGCTCGGGATGGCTGGAAGGGTCGAGTGGATGGACCAGCAGCATCAGCAGGTACAGCTGCACTGTCCAGGAGACGCCCTGGCCGGCCATGGTGCTCTGCACGAGGAGCTGCCACCACCACGTGAGCTCTGGACGTCGTTCCACAACGAAGTCTGCCCGGGCTCTGGGCACAGAACAGCTGGGGACAGTTGGCAGCCACCGTGCTGTCCCCAGAGGCTGTGATGTCACAAACCATGAAATGCACTGGCTTGGAAGAGCCCTGCAATGTCAAGTCCAGCCCATGGCCCCCTGTGACCCATGGCCCCCATGGCCAGCACACTGGAGCCTGGAGTGCTGCTGCCAGGCTTCCCTTGAACACCTCCCACCATGGGGACTCCACCAGGGCCCCAGGGCAGAGCATTCCCATATCTACTGGCCCTTTCTGGGCCAAAGTTCTCCCTGATGTCCAATGAAGACCTCTAGCACAGCTGCAAACCCTTGGTGGCATCTGCCCTCTGGTGTCCTCGCCCATCTCTGGGAAGGCTGGCGCTGCCGTGTTGGGCACTCGCTGGGTGTGGAGGAGAGGCTGTGCCAGTGAGAGCTGCTCAGCTTTTAGCCACTCAAAGGAGCATTGGGTTCTGCCTGCAGCGGAAAGGAACGTCCGTGCACGTTGCCATTTCTTACAGGTTTTACCCCAGATTTTCATGAACAGCTGTGCTAGTGAAAGCAAGTCTGTTTTCATGAGTATTTGAAGGGTAATAGAACACAATGTCATCTCAGGGAAATTCTGCTGGTTTCATTTTACTGAGACTTTGAGATGAGCTGCAAATCCTGAAAATTTTCTCCTTGGGGAGGTGGTCATTTCACAGTTTACGTTGTGGGGATATTGATTGCCTAATGTTGAGGACCTAATGTAGCTTTCAGCACCAGAAACTTTAAACATCCAGTGATTGTCCTTGAAACAAAAACATTTTAACTCTTTTCTGTGGACAGGAATTGCTTCTGTGTTACTTCACATAATCCATTAAAAATTTCATGCCTGGAACAAGTCTGTAGCACTGTGTGATTTCCTTGGTACTGTTCTTTGGAATGGTTTTGCCCTCGTTATCTGGAGCTGCCTACAGACAGGTAATGAGATGTGTGAGAAGTTCTGGAAGGCAAACTGGTGTAGTTCTTTGCCTCCTGTTTATGTGGTAAGCTATGACTCAAAGAGCTGATTTCACATGATGCTGAAAATACAATTTAACCTTTTTGCAGCAGGGTATATTGAAAGAATCAAAGCAGAGCATGGCTGACGCTAGTAAATGAATTAATATGCATATCTGGGATGTGTTTATTTGATTGTTGTGCTAATATTGTGGTAATAATTATCATGTCTGAATACTAACCAAGCTAACACCTGATTTGTAGTTGATTTTCTGTCTCTAATGTAGGGAATAGGTTTTTAAGAATTATGCTTTCTCTCATAGCTGAGCAATGTATTGTTCCCAGGCTGCATCTTAATATCACTTTGCTTTTGCAGAAGAGCAGCTTCACCTGAAGATGATTTTCCTTGCCCTCACTTTAATTTTTACTTGATGTATTATTGTCTGGCAGGTTGACCTTTTCAGATTGTGTGCTGCACAATGTTGCTACTAAGGATAGTTGGTGCTTTTCTAGCTTTTATTTCACATATTGAAAGATGAAAGGTTTCTGATGAAGTTACAGAACTGCATATTATCAGGAACTGAACTTCTTCACTGCTTGTATCTAGAAAAACAGATTGGTGCCAACTGAACTCCTGAAATATTACGTAGAGATCAGGAGTGTCCACCCCAAGTGGTATTCAATTCTGGGAAACATAATTTTTGTTAGAAATAATCTTTGCTTTAATAATGCCAGCCTATTACATCCCCAAACTGGCAAGCTCTGTCCCTGACCATCTGCATTTGTGTTCTATTAATCATGGGTTTTTGTGCTAACCATGGGCATGAGTTTCCTGTCTTGTTATCACTTCTTCAAGCACCAGGTTTGTACACTTGCTGGCTTGCTCTTTATATTTCAAGATGGTGTATCTTAGGCACAGAACTCAATGTTATTGTGAACTGTGAAAATAACATTTCTGGTCTGTCTTCATTTGGGTGAGTGATTCCTGTGAAGGGACTGGGGGATTTTGGGGTTTCAGATGTGAAAGAAGAGGTTGAGCAGCCTTGGCAGGTAAGTGTGCCAGTGGACAAGATGAACAGACACAAAGCCCCGTGCTTCAGCTGGAACATGCACTGTTGGGGTTTGCTGCTGCTGCTGGGGTGTTTGGTTTTGTTGGTCTGTGAATCCATGTTCCACACATGATCATTTGTCAGAACTCCATTTCACTTGTACAGTCCCTCTGTTTTCCCACGTCTGAATTATGGTTTCCTCTGTGCCTTTTATGTGGGGAATTCTTGGTGATAAAAATAATACATGGTGCATAATGTTTTATGTTTCTGATTGGATTTTCTTTCTAGGTTTTAAAAAAGTACCTGTTGTTTCTGTCCTGGGGCAGAATGCATTTACAGTTTCAGTGGGTTTTTCCACTTGCTAGTCCCACTCAGGAACTGAATAAGGAAAAAGAATCCCCTAGTTTCATAGAAAACATTCTGTGTTCTTGGGTACCTTTAAATGAGTTGAAATATGGTTATGTTGCTCTATGGTTAAGTTCCTAACTTAATTTGGTAGAGTTTAGAAATCTCTTAACATGAAATAGGTAGTGAAGAGTGCCTGTCTTCCTGTGTTTAACTGCTGGGTGAGCATCCCAAGCTTAGTTCAGAGATTTGCTTTTAAACATCCTAATTCCTTCTGCAATCTCTCATCTTGCTTGTTTGTAGTTGTGTTAGAACATAAGGAGGAGGGAGATCATCCTGAAATATTTTTTCATCTGAACTGAATTTGTACCCAAACCCCAACACTGACTGCTCATTCATTTTCTAAGGCATGAAGGACACTGGCAATTTCTCCCAGACTCTTTCTTTGGGACAGCAGCCATTTCTGCTTGGCTCCATCAGAGGCTTTGCACAGTAGTGCTGCAGCTCTGAAGGGCAGGGACATTCCATGAGGATGGATAATAAATCATTCCTACACCTTGCACTGTTTCAAAGCTAACACAGCAGAAGGAATTGTTTCCCTGTTGTTGAAGAGCACCCAGCCCAGGCTGTGTGAGGGGTTTCTCTGCAGGAGAAGCAGCTTTGGGACTGGAGCTTTGTCCAGTGGGCAGCCCTGTGGTTTTAAGCAGGAGGGATCTGGAATTTAGGAAGGATTTGGAAGATGAGTAGGTTTGTTGCTGGAGGTGTGAGGGGGGAAAAGTCCTCTACAGTCCTGGAGCATTGATTAGAGAGGATACTGGAACAGCCTCTGAGGAGGGTGCTGCTGCTGCTGCCTCACAGGATTCTCCTGGAGCTCAGCTGATGCACACAAGATTTGTTATGACTAAAAGGATTGCAACTAAACAGAATACAGTCATTTTTCTTGTCATTTAGTGAGGCATCTTTTGATCCATGATGAGCTGAGGGCTCACTGTGCAAGGCTGAAAGTAAATGAGACGCTCTGAGGAGATTTTGGTCTCTGTGACTTATTGAAGGTGGATAGGACATAATTCCTTTACTCATTGGGGCTGCATAATTTAGTTTTATCTGCTCTGTTTCTTAGCAGTGCTAAAAAAATGTTATTTCCCTCAATTTTGATGCCAGCAGAGGCTGAGCTGACTAATATGAATCTAAGTAAGGTTTCTAAAAGAAAATAAATAGTCCGAAATCCTGTTAGACAGCCCTATAGTCAATCTTACCAGAAAAGGAAGAAGCTAAACTTCCCTCTTGATTTCAGAGATGATTCCTCTGTCCTGCCTGCTTTTCCCGTACTGGGTCTGTAACCACCACAGTTCATTTTGATCCCTACCCCTGCCTGCACCACCTCACCTGCCTTCTGCTGCTCCCCTTTGCTTTCTAATCAGATGGAATCACTGAGATAGAAAAGATGGCTTTATTTAATTTCCTTCATTAAAATGTCTTTGGGGATCTTTAAAATCCACTTTGCACTTTTATCTTTGGCTGAATGCTGGTGCTGGCTCATACCTAAGGCAGCAAATGTAGATGGAAATGCTGTACTGAACATAACATAATTATGTTAGGGGGAACAGTGATTACTGCACTGCTAGGATAAAGATTAAATTGAGCCTGTGGGACAGTATGCCTGATAATCCTAATTGGTACCTGTGCTTGTAATGCTCAGTTACTTTTTTCCCTCAGAACTGTGGAAGAACACTCGGCCATCTGACGTGGCCGTGCCATTGCTGCAGCTCCACGTGTCCGTGCTGGGCCGTGTGTGAGAGGCAGGTCAGCACTGAGCTCCCATTTATGGCTCTTACAGCCCCTTGTCAGGGAGATGTCCATTTGGGATGAGAGCACACCCACCTCAGAAAAGGCATTAGCAGAGTTGGTAAGGTTTCCAGAACACTTGCTTTTCCTGGGTGCTTTCATGAAATCTAATGATGATCTCCCTTTTCTGGGAAAGAATTTAATTTCCTACACTGGGAAGGGAAATGTTCAGTGTCTCTCACACCCAAGGACATTGGCAGCTTTGGCACAATTTGATGTTATCTGAATGAGTCCTTTAACACAGTAGCATTCTTTCAGATCAGTTCATTGTTTCTAAATTCCTCAGGTAGATCACTAACCCTAACAAATTACTGGTTGTTTTGATTCTCCTGCAGCCAGCAGCACAGCTTGCCCCTCTCAAAGAGGTTCCAGCAGGACAGAAGCCCAACTCATTCTTTTCCCCCCAACACGTGGACAGGAGAATCTTTCACAGCTCTCATCCCAGCTTCTTATGTGGACCAAAACAACTTTGTCTCATCACAACAGATCAGAGTTCTGTTCATCAAAGTCCCACGAACAGCAGGACAGAGCCTGTTCCTTGAGTGCTTGCTAAGTACCAAGGTCAGCATCTGCTTTTCCACCTCTGCTGTACCACAGCATCGCCTCTGACTGTGGGGTAGCTCAATCTTGCTCCAGTTACAGTTCATCTGTCTCACTTGCTCCTCCAAAATTGATCTGTGCATGAAAATTAACAGAGTCCATTCTTGCAACTGGTGCCTAGCTTCTGCAACAGATGAAGAGATCTATTTTAGGAAGTTTATCCACAAAAGAGTATGGTTTGTTATTATACTAATAATGAAATTTTCATTGTGTTCATTTTGTATTTTTATCTCTGATTCAGCCTCCAATTAGCCAAAATTACTAGAAACCCCTAACAAATAACTGACTGTGTCAGTTACTTATATGATCCAACATTGAACCAACTGGCTGTCAAAATCCCAGTACCTTGGTTCTCCACCCCTTGGTGTGAGTCTTTAATTTCTCTGATGAACTTTTCCCAGGCAAACACAGCCAGCGTATTGGGACTGACACCTTCTGTCCCTTGACATTTGTTACCTTTTGAGGTAATGCAAAGAGACCCTGTGGGAGTTCCAGTCTGCTTTAGGCCTCTCTTAATTGATTTTCAGTGAATTTTAATGATGAAGCTTCTCAGATTGCTGATCGGAGCTGTGAAGGGAACTGGGATGATCTGCTTCAATTAATGCAGCATCTTCAATTTCCCATTAGTTGCTGACAGCTTCATGCTGAAAAGTCCTCTTCATTTGGGACCAGAGGTATCAGACACAAAGCAAAAAGCATCATTGTCATTCCTAACTCCAGGGAAAGGACATGTGGGATAGAGGGCCAGCGATCTTCTCTTAGAATGAGCCAGAGAAGTGATGATAATCTAATGAGGCCAGTTATTCATCTTCTCCCTGTAGCCCTTATGCCTTAGCAGGCTGAAAAACTTCACTTTTCCCCTACCTGACTTTGAAGACAATTTCCCAGCTGCTTGCCTGTAAAATTCCTGTCATCCTGGGCATCTGGCTTTGTGTGTATTTCTGTCTGGATGCGCTGAATCATTGGGAGGCATTCCAACTCCAACGTGGCTACAAAGCAAGGCCAGAAGAGATTTACAAGTCTTATGCAGCAGGATGCCAAGTCCTATTTCTAACACTGCATGTGTCATGGAAGTCAAAGAGTCCATCAGAAAAGCTTGCCTTTAAAAAACAAACACTCCTCCCTCAAAAGAGCCATGCAAACAAAGAAACAAAGCCCCAAACCCAAAGCAAGATATTCTGGGAAAGTGTTGTAATTGTTTCTTTGTTGAAATGGTACCTTTCCACTTCAAATGTACGGAAATAATTTGAACCCTCCTCAAAAACAGAGAGCTTGCAGACTTCACTGTATCTTCAACTGGAAATAAATAGAGGCTAAGTGGATGAAGAAAGGATATTCAAAAAGGTTAAATGAAGTTGAAAGGAAGCAGTCAGAAAGATCTGGATTTTTATGCAATTTTACTAAAATGTTTACTGTGTCATTAACAGGTAAGTCTGTTAATCTCTAAGACTTAATTCCTCAGATAAAACTGCATATTTAACTGCTGTTTCATCATAACTCATTGCTGAAGGATAGCATAAAGGATGGGAAACTGGATATATAAAGAGCCACATCCTTCTGTGAGACTTGTAATACATTTACTGGGTCTTTTTCCTGTTTGTTCATAATGCAAGACTCACAATATGGGGCCATGGTACATGCCTTAAATTATAACTCCAGTAGAGAAATGAGAGAGAAAAGCTGCTGTAGATGACTTGTTGCAGTATTTCAGGCTGGGCTAACTGCAGGCAAATCTGGATCTTCACTGCACAGACTGAGCAGTGCAGTTTGGAAGGCTTGCACCAAGCACTTGAGATGTATGTGTGCACTTGCCTGTTTTCTAAGGGCAGCCCTTCAGCTGAATATTCCTCAGCCTTTTCTCTCTCCACCATGCACTGGCAAAACCTTCTGGCTGTTTCAAACAGTTTGAGAGATTTTTTTGCCATTGCTTGGGGTTTCTGTTCTGTTTAGCTGAAATAATTTTAAGCGGCCTATGGTAGTTTTTTTGAGGAAGAGAAATTAAATGGATGGAAAATTGCATTATTTGATAGTGTTTGCAGTCTATGGCCATAGCAGTGTGCAATATTTGGGTCAGATTGTTTTTGAGCAGTTAATTGTCTGCCCAACTGAATGCTCAAGCATAATCAGGCTGATTATGTTCAAGCAGTTGAAACTTCAATGTACAGTGAGAAATAGGATAGCAATTATCTTCTAAATTCCTTTATATGAGCCACAGGAGGTCCTTTTTGCTCAGGACTGGAATCCTGGATAATCTGTATCATCAACACAGTTTTGGTTTTAGTTCCTAACATGTTTTTGAGAAAAAAATCAGCATGCAAATGATTGAAGTCAATTTTTATGTTAATCCTCAGGCAGCTGGGAGTGGGAGACACCTGTGATTTCAGACTTCTAAAACAAAGACAAGTTCAGTAGTTAAAATTCTGAGCCCTGAAAGTACAAGAGAACTGCTTATTCCAGGTATTCATTAAAACCACATTCCAGCACAGCTCAAAGGAAGTGCCTGTGCATTAAAAGTTTGGGGTTACATGAGGCTTTTTAAACACTTTGTTTTATTGGCTTTGAATGTATGTGATTTTTCAGTGTGATGTTCATATTTCAATAGATGTGATATTTCAATATCTGGTGTACGTACCATTGAAATCCCTAGTCTTTTATCTTTTACAATATGTTCTTAAGGAGGCTCTTTTCCAAGATGTATTTGGTGCAAGGAATATGCTCTGAATCAGGAATTTGATATTAGAAGTTATTCTCTTGGTTTTCTAGAAATGGTGTGCAGGCAGGTAAGTGAGGAAGCTTTTATGTCAAATGCCCCCAGTCTGAAGGGAAATATTTCTTCCTCTGGGTTTTGGGCAGAGGTGCCTCACTGAACACCTGGGGCTGTTGTGTTTGGCCCTTCTGGCTGATGTCACATGGATTCTCTGAGCACAGCTGAGAATTACACACGGACAGTAGAGAATTTTTATGGTCTTGAGATTGTATCTGAAATACAGAATCAACTTCTGCTTAATCAGCTTCATGATGGGTGAATATATTCAAATAACAAATATGTGTAAACATTATTTTTCTGAATCGGTTTAATTTCTTTTTCAAGCCAATCTACATCTGTTGATTTAACCTAGAAATGTAATATTTTTCCAATCAGAACTTTAAAAAACTATAATTTTTCCTGTTTTCTTGTAAAGCAATATTCTCTTCAAAAAGATGACACAAATGCTCTGTAGCACTGAGGTCCCTGTGCATTTGAATGAGTCCAATGGCACTCTCATTGTTTTGTTGGGTTAAATCACAGTCATGTGTTAATTTTATTTGGTTTGAACCACTCTGACCTGGTTCACTTGGAGTAGTCTGATAGAATTCAGTTTTGACACAAAACGGAGGTAAATTTAAAAGAAAAAGGAAATCCAAACCCTGCTTTTTGTCAGTACATCTTTATGATCTATCCTGCACAAGAGGCTCACGCTCCTCTGATAATGTGGGATGATAGCTAATGGGGGAATTGTTCTGCTGCTGAGCTGATCATAAAAACAGGAGGAGATGAATGAAGTCATCAAACAGGTTTCAAACAGCAGCTTTTATTTCACAGCACCTTTAGGGCAGTGCTTCAGAAAAACTCTGAAATCTTGCTGCAAAGCCTCAAGATGCTGAAGAAGTAAATTGCTTGAGAGGTCTAAACCCAGCACTTGTTCTGTGTTTTCTAGACTGTTCTTCACTGTTTTCTGAATTCTCCATGCTGATGGCACGTGCCTTGGTAACAGTAGGTGATGGCTGGTTGTGTGGAATTTTTCCCTGAAATGTGTAATTTAACCATTATCTGTGATAGACACAGACTCCTGTTGGTAGATATTAGTTCAAGGGAGACATCCATCCTCAACACCAAGATTTTTTGTTTAAATGGGGCATTCCTCTGCAATTTCACATTATCTTATGTTCTCCTTCCTCACCTACTTGTATTTCAGATGGGTGATCTTTCTTCCTAGAAATTAATTTCCCAGAGTCCTCTTATTATTTCTTCAATTTGGGGATCTGCTAAGCCTAAATGACCACTCTGACATGGGGGTTCCCATCTGTTCCAAAGCTTTGTTGGTTTTGGTTGGGTACAGGTTTTATTCAGTGAGGAGGAAATGCCTCCTGAGAATCATTCAGGGGCTACCCCAGCACCTACAGCAAGAGCCCTCCCCTTCTGAGCTGGAAGGATCTCCCTTCCTTCCAAGAGAGCCCCATCTGAAATTGTTTCCCCACACAAACCCTGCCCTGCATTCTCCATCTCGCTGGACAGGCTCCAGCACCTGCTGTGGGTGGCACAGCTGTGCTGAGAACACCAAGTGCCCCCTGTTCTCAGTCACAAAGGCACTGGCAGAGACTAAATGGTCAAAAGGAAATTCGTTAAAACATCTTGATAAGTAAAATAGCAACAATCGTGACAGCCAGATGGTGTTCACAGAAAGCTTGAAAGAGTTAATCCCTGTTCTGTAGGCTGCTAGCAAAAATATGCTTGCTATATTTAAATGAAGGCAGTTTACTGAAGAGTTTCAGAGTAAATAGAATTTTCTTAAAACTCACTGCCATAATTACATTGAAAGAACTGTGGGCCAGGTAATTCTGACCCAAATAACTTGGTTCAAGCATTAGGTGCTTAGCCCAAATGTTCTTCCCTTCCTTGTCTTTCCTGATGACTATTTTAGCCCTTGTGGCTTCATTTGGTGAAGTATTTGATAGAAGATTTTAATTCAAGTATCAAAGAAAAGAATAAAGCCGCACTGGGCAGTAAGCTGCAAACGAATATATTTTAGTGTTTTATAAATTGCTGCTCTGAGCCCTGATCTCAGTGACATCCCCAATGGTTTCAGCTGAGCCATGGCTGCTTTCACTACCAGATTTCAGTTTTAAGTGGCTGTGAACAACTTCTTCATGCTTTAAGACAGCTTTCTGTGTTTTCACCTTTAAAATATATTTAAAGACTCATTAAACAATTCTTTGAGAGTTCTGCTACAATAATTCAGATGCTTTTGGTGCATTTTTTCTCCTGCCACATTTCCTCTTGTTTTAAAAAAAGTGGTGTCGTTATTCCATTTTCACATTTCCCACTGAAATCAGTGAACTCTGCAATGAACTCTGCATTTCTTGCAATTAAAAAAAAACCCTAAACCATCAGCAGGGAACTCCAACCATGCCACATCTTCCTTTCCATAAATGAATGTGAGTTTCTCTAATTTACTCTTGAACAACTTGCAAGGAGAAGGAACTAAAAGAAAAAGGCAATGGCTGATCCTTCTTCCTTTTCTTCAAAGGAGAGGACAACGGGATTTCTGATAGATTTTCCCTTGGAAGACAAATGAGAACATTCCAAGCTTTGTGGATTGGAAATCAATGTGCATAAAGCAAGAAAAATGGGCAATGTTGTCAAGCCCAGAGTTTGCACAGGCAGTGAATCCAGACAAAATGGGCCGTTTTCCCATCTCTGTCTGAGCTGGCAAGCTCCAACAGAACTGGCTCCATCTGTGACTGCCCCTCCTGCCCCAGCACATGGGGTCTGTGCTGCCTTAGACTGGCCCACCTGTACCTGAGAAAGTTCTGTGCAGTTTTTGGTATTATCCTGTGTTCTGTGGGGTTTTTAACGTGTGGTCATCACTAGCACTTTTCTTCTGTATATGAAATGGTTGCCCACACTTTGTCATATTTTAAATCTTTCTTTTCTGGAACTTACCCATAACTTCCCTCTCCTTGCTACAGTGAAGTTCCATAATGGCAGCAGTATTAGGGAAAATATTTGTAGCCAAGTGCATCTACCTAACTCCAATAGACTTCTGTGGTGATGCACAAGTCCCACAGGTAATTTTAGGACAGAGCATTAATTGTTCTTTTCCATCAGGTACGTGACATCAGCAAGATTTTGTACCAATCCATTGTGCTTTTTAAGTATGAAAGTGGCTCTTGGAATCCTTACCCATTCTGTCCTGGCATATTCCATGTGTGGAATGTAATTAGGTTTATTTGGAGGATTCTACAGAATGTCTGTGAAGGGAAAGTGTGTGGGTGGGATCCTGGCCCTGTTAGAAGAGATGAGAAGTTTCCATTGCCTGGAACGAAGTTCCGGATTTTAACTGGGGTTTTGTACACATGAGGTAGGCAGCAGGCAAAGCTCCTCAGTGATGGCTATTTCTTATCTCAGAGAGAAGTTGTCATAAGAAATAAAGTATTTGGAATCTTCTGATGTGTACATGGTTGTCAATTCTCAGAGTGGCAAAAGAGCTACCACTTGAGTCAGTGAAAAATCTGGATGGTTGTAGCAAGGATAAAGGGTACATCTTTAGGAAATACTCCTTCTAGTCAAACTGAGCAGGATTTCTGGGCACTGAAGCTCTCATTCTGTATTGGAAAATGTGTTTCTTCATTTATATGAGATAAGAATTTAATGGAAATCTCTTTATCTCTTTCCCTGGAGAGGAAGTTCTTTCATTAGTGCAGGAGTAACTGTAGTTTAATTTTAAAGGTTTTTGCAGTCAAATTATTCTAATCTGCCAGAAAATTTACCTGGATATATAGGAAGACATTTCCTATTCACATTCATTTGAATAACACCAAGTCACACTATTTTCTTACCTAATCTATGAAGCACTATTCAGTCTAAATCCCTAAAATTGCACTGCTGCCTTAAAATGTTCACATTATACAGGAAATCAGAGCTGGGCAAAGTTCTGGACTCTTCTCCATGGAAACAGCATCACTCATTATTCCTGGGATAGTGAAGATTTTAAACCAAAGGAGCTCTGCCCTTTTTCAGTATCCCAGTTAGGCTGGAAAATTTATGGGATGATGTATAGATAATCAGTCACTTTTATTTCTTTGCTTGTAAATAATGCTACAATGAGCTCCACAAATTGAGTTCTATTCTCAGCTTCTCTTCTGTTGTCAAAAGAATTTAAAATCTGCCAAGCAAGTAAAGCACACCTGGCTTCTTTTGCCTTGAGTCTGTAATAACTTTGCTCAGTCTGCTGGCTGTGCCACTCTGAAATGAATGACACTTGTTTTTGCAATAGAGGAGAGTATCTGTTGATAGTATACCATCTTGTCATCCATTGCAAAAACATTTGTGGCTGCTGATAGCTCTGGAGTCTTGAATTTTGATTAAGGAGTTCAATTTTGAAATGACTGCTTCCCACTTCTCTTAAATTTCCTGTTACAAAAGCCTTCCATGCAATTTGATTTTAGTTTCCTTTGATCACCTTCATCAGTTAAAGGTAAAAATGCAAATCTGTCACTAAAAGTCATTTGGAAAGGAATAGAGATTATGAAATTACATGTCCACATCTAGAACCACGTGTGCAGTTCCAGTTTCTTTATCTCAGGAAGTGTATCAGAAGTAGGGAACAGTTTCTCCTTTGTATGTAGGACATGGATATGTGTCCATGTGAAGAGATTTTTACTGACATTGAGGGAACAGGAGATGGGAAATGAGCAAAGAACAAAACTGGAGGCAGACTGGAGTGCAGAGTGGGGCTGGTGATATGCCAAGTCCAGAAATGGGGAGGCTGTGTTGTTAAATAAAGTCACATCTCTCCCAAAGGACCTTTGAAACAGAAGTGACCACATTTTTGTAGCTTTCTATAAGTCACGGAAAACAGATTTCCATCAAATCCTGCATGTTCTTTCATGAGTCTGAGGTTCTAGCATGTGTCTCATTCCTGTTTGCTGCTTTGGCCAGTTTTGTATGTTTTGTTGCATATTTTGCTGCAATAATCTCAAGATGGAAATGGCAGAGATGGATACTGCAAAGATGATCATCACAGCAGGCAGCTGGTAAGAGACAGCACACGGGAATGAATAAAGAGCCCAGTAATGATAAGGAGAGAACTTAAAAAGTACCAGAGAAAAATACCAGCACACACAGTTCAAACCATGGGGACATCAAAGAGGAAAGCAAATCCATTGATGTTTTCCAGCTGTTGCTGTTCTAATTTAATTTAATTTAATTCTCTACTCCCAGTGTGTATATGAAAATAGAGTATCTGGCACTGGCAGAAATTTCCTTTGCCTGTGTTAAACATTTGTGTAAAAAAAAAAAAAGTCAATATTTTTCTGGACTGTGTTGTACTAATTTTTAAAAAATATATTTGTTTCCTTTAAAGGGGAAAAGTTAGGTTTTACTGAGTGATCAGACCAGACTCTATTATCAACATTGCTAAGAAAGAATCAGTCCAAGCTGAATTTAGTGGTAAGGGAACCTAACAGTGCTGTTTCTCTGGTAACAGAAAAACTGTGCAGAGATTAATGTGTTCACAGGCTAGGCCATTAACAATCTCTTAGTGCAGTGTAGTTTTGCTTTGTTGCTGATATCTTTTTCTCTGATCTTCTCACTGGCTTTCTAAATTCTAGTGAAAAAGAATCTTTTTTCTTTCACAGATAAAATTGTTCTTCAGCTGTAAACAAAAAGAGGAATTTTTTCTGGATGAAATAGCCTGAAGTTTGTTGGTTTATTTCTAAATGCCACTTTGAGCTGTGACTTTGGCCTGATCAATGCATTGCTGAGCCTCCAGCTCTGTGCTCCTGCCTGGCCCCAGGTCCCTGTTTGTGTGACTGGATGTCAGCTTTGGGAAAAACCCCGGCCTGGCACAGGGCTGAGGGGTGTGTGCTCTGTTTGGAGATAAAGGCTGGCAATGGGGAAAAGCTGTTACTGATTTTTGTGCTTGTTTCTGACAATAGGAAATATTTCTGCATGGCAACATGGAAGAAGAATAACCTGTTAATGGTGAGAAGGGTACTTGGATAAATAGGCCCAGCAGTGTCACCAGGAAAATGAAGCTGCTTTTTAATGCAAGGAGCAAAGTTTTGGAGATCAAGAAACACAGGGCTAAAACCAGATTTGACAAAAGTGAAACAAAGTCTGATTTTACAAAGATTATTAAAACGTGTTTTAAAGTTGTTTTGGAGCGATTCTGATGGCAGCCTGCTCCAGGATCCTCAGCTTTCTGCCCCCAGCGGCTGCTGATCCTTAAGGCCCGGGCCGTGTGTGAGGGGCCGGGCCCGGGGCCTTTGGGCTCTCTCGGTGGAGCTTTGGGCGCCTCAGGGCCCAGCGGGGACTGCGGTTTGGCTCGGCCAGCTCGGTTTTATTGAGCCCAGCAAAAAGCTTCTCCCTTCCCGGCTCGCAGGAGCTGCAGCAGCGATCTTCCAGCAGCCTCCGGGCCGAGCCGGGGAGGGAAAGCACAGGGAGGGAGAGAGGGACAGGAGAGACACAAGGAGAGGCTCCAGCCCCGCTGCTCCGCCCGCCCTGGCTGCCGGGAGAGGAGCTGAGAGCCCCGGTAGGTGCTGGGCTCGGGCTGGAGCTGCCCTTCCCTCAGAGGGAAAAGGGAAGCTCAGTGCAAGCGCCATTTCCCTCAGAGGGAAAAGGGAAGCTCCCTGGAAGCTCCATTTCCCTCAGGGTGGAAAGGGAAGCTCCATGGAAGCTCCATTTCCCTCAGAGGGAAAAGGGAAGCTCAGTGCAAGCTCCATTTCCCTCAGAGGGAAAAGGGAAGCTCCCTGGAAGCTCCATTTCCCTCAGGGTGGAAAGGGAAGTTCCGTGGAAGCTCCATTTCCCTCAGAGGGAAAAGGGAAGCTCAGTGCAAGCTCCATTTCCCTCAGAGGGAAAAGGGAAGCTCCCTGGAAGCTCCATTTCCCTCAGATGGAAAAGGGAAGCTCCCTGGAAGCTCCATTTCCCTCAGAGGGAAAAGGGAAGCTCAGTGCAAGCTCCATTTCCCTCAGAGGGAAAAGGGAAGCTCCCTGGAAGCTCCATTTCCCTCAGAGGGAAAAGGGAAGCTCCCTGGAAGCTCCATTTCCCTCAGATGGAAAAGGGAAGCTCCCTGGAAGCTCCATTTCCCTCAGAGGGAAAAGGGAAGCTCCCTGGAAGCTCCATTTCCCTCAGATGGAAAAGGGAAGCTCCCTGGAAGCTCCATTTCCCTCAGAGGGAAAAGGGAAGCTCAGTGCAAGCTCCATTTCCCTCAGAGGGAAAAGGGAAGCTCCCTGGAAGCTCCATTTCCCTCAGAGGGAAAAGGGAAGCTCAGTGCAAGCTCCATTTCCCTCAGAGGGAAAAGGGAAGCTCCCTGGAAGCTCCATTTCCCTCATATGGAAAAGGGAAGATCCCTGGAAGCTCCATTTCCCTCAGAGGGAAAAGGGAAGCTCAGTGCAAGCTCCATTTCCCTCAGAGGGAAAAGGGAAGCTCCCTGGAAGCGCCGCTTCCCTCAGAGGGAAAGCTGGTGCATCACAAGTGCGGAAGGGAGATTTCTTCAACATCTGCTGTGTTCTCTGGCATTCTGTTTTAATCAACTGTTGGGTTTGGGTTTGGTTTTTTTCCCCTCACTTTATTAGCATTTTCTGTCAGTGGAAGGGAATTGTTGAAACTCTTCAGAGAAGAGTACTCATTGCAGAGTGTCCTCTCTTTTGTCTCAAAACTGAGACACAAGTGTATTCTAATCTAGATAAAATAAAAAGAGAATAAAATGTGGGACATTATCAAAGAAAAAATTAGCAAATCATTCAGAGAAAACAGAATTATCTTCAAAACTAAAATACTGGGATTTATGAAATGAGGCAATATTTTCTTGATGACAGGTAACAAGAATTTACATCAAGAACTGAAGACATGAACTGGAGGAAATGATAGAGATTGAGAAGGACCAGCTATAAATGCCAGAAGGTACACACCAAAACAGTGAGGAAAAGGCAGATGTGGTTGTCGAGCACATCCAGCAAGGTAATTCCTACAGAAAAATATTGATAATATTGGAAAAGAATGATGGGATCTGACTTGGGAAGCCATGTACAGTCTGAGTCCCCCCCACAGGAAGGTTGGGGCTGGAGGGATGCAGAGGGAGGGAATGGAAAATGAGCAGAACAGTGTTTGATAGGCTGGCACACAGGGGAGACAGACAGACAATATTATACGCGTGTTAAAACTGCATCAGAAGTGTGGGTACTAGAGGCAGAAGAACTAACACCCTGTTTTTCAACAACTAGAACAAACACCAGTTTTTCAACTAATTGTGCGTAAATCAACTCTGAAAATTATAAGTGGGTTTCTGATCATTAAGTGTGGCAAAGTTGGCAGCAGTCCTCAAAAAAGAGCAATTGAAATAATTGTAGAAATTGACCAAGTCTGAAGTTTGCAGTAACTGAAAGGTTTTATATTTTGCTAAGTAATTGTCAATTTCTTGGTTTAGCTGCTCTCACTAGATAAATTTAACCTTTTATGAGTAGTGACTCAAAAGTTAAGCTTTTCATCTTGTGAGACTCATTTTCAGGCCCTGCAGTCAGACATGTATTCATTAAACTCTGTGATGCCTCAGAGCTACTCGTCTGCTCTGGATACCATGAATACAAACATTCACGGTCAGGTTGTTTGCAGTGTCAGCCCTGAACAAACATGCAGGAATTACCAGGTGGTTACAGTGTTTTAGGTATGACAGATCTATGGCCTGGTGTTGCTGGTTTATTATCTGCTTATTTTAAAACACTTAATTTAGTGCTGAGGGAGCAGACTCCTCCGAAGCGATAAACATCTGTTGCTGCTGTCAGCCTGAGCATTTGCAGCCCATAATGTTCTTGTCCCCTCTGGCAGCCGAAGGTAAATAAGGGAACATCGCTCAAGTGTCAGTATGGGGGGACCTGGGTGAGGAGGGGGACAATGTGTGACTACAAAATTAGGTCTGAATTCTCTTCCTGAAAACATTTTTTCTGTGGCAGTTCACATATAAATAACATGAAAATTGGAATAAAAAAAATTTCAAAATGCATTTATTAGTTTTGCATAAGTATATTTCTGATAAAACCTCAAGCAACCCTCCCAATAAACCAGGAATGAATATTGCTGCCTTGGGTCAATGCTTCCTAAACTGCAGTCAGATTTCCACTCAGTTTAGGCTGTTTCCTTTCAGCCTTTGAGTGTAAGAAGATGGTGAGGGTTATGTATTTACATCAGGTAACTGGTATTCCATAGATAGGGAAGGTGGGCTTGTTAGTGCCCCTTACTGTCACCATCCCCCAGCACATGTTACTGTAAGACCTTATTTTCAGGTAGGTTTGCAGCTTCCAAGTGCCTGTGACCTTCCCTCCTTCCCCTGCCACTGTCTCCTTTCAGGTAACTTCTCCCTGCTATTGCAGCTGAAATCCCATTTTCTGAAACTGAATTGAGCAAAAATTCTTACTAGCCATGCTAATAAAACCACATAAGCATTTAATCCAAATTATCTCATATCCTCTGCACGGTGGAGCGAAAGGCTTGAGATCAGAGGAACAATCTTTGCCTGGGATGAGTTCTTTCTGTCTCTGTGAAATTTGCCTATCAAGTCACCAGCCTCTGAAAAATCCCATTTTACAGACATTTACTAGAAACATGTGGATTTTGGTGGGTGAAGTCTCTGAAAATGCCCTGGGCACTGAACCTTCTCCAGAAATGCAGCCTCTGAGTGAGCTGCTGCTGTTTTGCCTCCTTCCCTCTGCAGCTGTTCCCCTGCAGGGAGTGGGACCCCAGGGGCTGTGACCCACCTTGGCTGCTCCTGCTGTCACCAGTTCTGCACTGCAAGGTGAAACATTCAGGGTCTGGTTTGGATAGCTTTGGATGCCTTTCCTTTTTTGTTTTTCTTTGGCAAAATGTTTCCAGGGAAAGGAAGGAGGAGAACAAAATTGTGTTCTGGCTTTGTTATTTGTTTTATTTTTAAGGAAATTTATTTTCTCTACCATTTCAATTGTAGTGTTGAACACGATGGAAGAACTTGAATGGCTAGGACAGAAATGGTGTCCTTTCAGGAAATACAAGGCCTTTTGTTCAGGCCTGTGTTTGGGCACAGAGTGAGGGCAGGTCATGAAACAGTGAAGAAGGGCTCACCTAGCACCCCAGGACACAGACATGGAAATACTCCTGCAGCCAGAGCACCTTCAGCCTGCACCTCCTCACACTGCACAGCTGGGACACCCCCATGTGGTGTTGTGCCACAGCAAATGGGAAAATCACCTCACTTGTCTGCCCATTCATTTTTCTTGCCTTCACCCAAATTATTAAACACAAAGTGATAAACACAGCAATTTCAGCATTCAGTTAAACTGCAGTTTTTTCTTACTCCATCTTTCTCTGAGGGATATTTCTCAAGTCCCAGTTGCTTTATACATGTGGAAGGAATGCAAAGCATAAACCCTTCTGAATCCTATTTTCTAAGCCTTTTTGTCATCTCTGTTGTTCTCATCTGCTTGGATTTCAATTTGTCTTTTTGAAATGTCCTGTCCCAAACTGAATCCCATCAGTGCTGCTGCTGAAGCCTGAGCATTGCTGAGCAGAGCAGGAGGATTATTGTGCTGCTTGAGACAAACTGTTATTGTTAATATAATCATGGGCAGCATTTGTCCTTTTTGTGTAAGCATCTTAGATGTGAATTGCAAGCAGTTTATGATTTAACTTCTAATAACTGTGTCTTGCTAGGAGTGTTCCTTGGCCCACACTGCTCATAAATACTTGCTTTGGGTTCAGCAGTCACTAGCATTGCTGCAATCTTCTGGACTGTGAAAAAAAGACCTGTTTTAAAGAGTACATATAAAATGTATTAGGCAATGGAAGGCTAAAACAAAATGGCTCTCTGTGGCAGGCAATATCACAGGGAGTATCACAGAATCATAGGGAATTTTTGTGGCAGCCCAGCAATCCAAAGGTAGTTTTTCATGGTTGTTTAATGAATCTGAAGTAACTGGATTGTCACTGGGAATACAGCCAGCCCTGAGTGCTGCATTTTCATCACCCTGGCAGGCTGCACAGGGCTCAGGGCCTTGGCTGTTAATTCAGGGAGAGGAACACGCTGATGGTGACATTTGGAACAGGAGAGACAGAGGCACTGAAGGGTAGAGTTCAGAAATGTGCTACCAGGCTGTCACAGCTGCAGACAGCACCTCCTGAGTGTTGAAATGGATGTGGAAATCAGCAGCTGAAATAAACTGAAACTGCTACTCTAGGTCACTTTAGTTTCTCAGTGCCTAAATATTCAGCCTTGGTAATTCTACAGATTCCAAACATTGTCCGTTTTTTCTCCTGCGACAACACTGACCACATCTTCTCAGAGGGAAAAAAATCCTGGAGCTTTCCAAGTCCCTGGCACCTCTCAGAGCAGATTATTCACCATTTTAGTACTTTCTCCACAGATCAGAGAAAAAAAAATCTTTTCTGAGACCCTCAGAGTTCAAAGTGGTAGATCAAGAGCTTGTGCTTGGCAGGGGAAGGTAATAAGACACTCAGATGTTAAAAATATGAGATCATAAATATGAGATAACCACTCATTGACTGCTGCTGATGAAAAAAAGCCCAATATTTACTTAGAGGTGAAAGAAACCTGTTATCTAGAATAAAATGGAATTAGTGCATGGGTCCAGCTATAAAATATGTGGAGCAGCCCCAGTTCCCATCGTGTGGCAATTCTGCAGTAGCTCCACTGTGGGCACAGTAATTCCCACACCAGGAATATTTTTGTATGGACTAAATGTGGCCACACAGGGGGGTAGTGGAGAACAACTACAAGACTTGAAATTCCCTCCCTGATTTATCCCCCCATGGCTTCCATCTGCAGACAGTCTGGTCTTGTTCCTTGTGCCTCATTTGTGCGAACTCCTGCAAGGGAAGTCAAGAGAAGAATGAGAGCAGGTTAAAATCTCAGGATGTGGATGATCTCTCTGAGAGCTGGGGGCGCTCAGCACCTGCAGGAAATCTCCAGTTCTTGAGAAATGGATGCTCAGGGTCCCTGTTGCTGAAATTCTGTTAGGGAAAATGGCTGGAATATGAGGGAAGCCAATGTTACAGGAACACATAAAGCAGTCCTAGCACTATCCAGCTTCCCTTGCTGTTCATTGCAAAAGCAGTGAAGTCAGCTTGGCATGGCAGTTTCAGCATTGTGGAATGAAGGGTAAGGCATCCACTCAATTCTCCCCTGGACCATTTTCTCTGGGTGAAATTCAGGATAATGATTTCTGCAGAGGAAGGAAATCCTTGAGAGCAAAAGCTCTGCCTGGCAGTGTACTCAGCTTGATTCCAGGGGGGAAGAAAGTCCATGTGGGCTGGGAAAATGGGTGAGGATGGGTGATTCGAGAGCTGGTTTTGGTTCTGGTGTACACAGACCAGCAGTGCAGTTTTGACCTCTGCAACCACAAGAGAAGCCATGGAAAGTCTTGGAAAGTCAGATGAACTATTCTGAAATACACACAGAAAAATTCTCATTATTTATTGCAAATGCCCAGCCCCTGAATTACTTGTGCCAGAGCCTGTGGTCAGTGGGGAGAGGGTGAACGCTGCTGTGGGAGAAGGGCTAATGCATTTCCATCTGAACTGATTGCACAGGTGCTGGACACAAAAGCCCAAATTGAGGTTTTGCAATTTTAGGTGTGGTGTGCCCAGTCAAAATTCTGCCATGTGATTACAGTGACAAGTAACATTTTATGATAAAGAGAAAAAAAAGAAAGCCTTGTAAATCGATCTGTTTTGATAAGAAGGTGAATATCCTGATTTTGGTGATGTTAACCATTTAAACCTCCCATTTTTGGTGGCAATCCATGTAAAGCTGATACCCACTCAATGGCCCTTAGGAGGTTCTGAACCTGGACATATGTTCAAATGCAGGAGAGGAGAGGACTACAAAATACAAATACTTTTTCTGTCACTAGAACTGAAGTTGCACATAGTGACAATCTCAGTTAGAAATGATGAGTTGGTTTTTTTTTTAGATTATGATTTAAATAAATCTTTTGCCATTACATTCTGTGTACTTTGAGAAGGGATTATAAAGAAATAGGAGAAAGTTATAAAATAGAAATTGATAAAAGGCTTATTTGGTGTTTGGGGGTCCTGTGCAAGGAGCTGAAAAGGCCTTTGGAACAGAACCAGTCTCTGTAAACGCTTTATTGATTACACAGAGAAAAGCCCATTTTAAACACTTTCACAGCTCTGTGTTGCTTGAGGAAGCAAAATCTATTACAGTCAGATGATGAACTTTTTGTTTATGAGCTCAGCTGCCTTAGCGGGCAGCTGGAAGAAAGCAGCAGCGTTATTTCTGCTGCCTCTGGAGCAGGGTTATCAGCAATCCCCCATTTCATGTCCCCACGCGGCTGCCCCCGCCGTTCCCGGCCATCCGCAGCGTGAGGCGCTCCGGCACTCGCTGCAGCTGCAGCCGGCGCTGCAATGGTGGCCCTGGAGCGGCCCCGGGCCAGCGAGCCTCGGGTGCCCCTCAGCTCCCGGGGCAGATCGGGCTGTGCTCCCGGATCGGGGTGTGTGCCCTTGCTCCGCTCCCTCCGGGCTTTTTCCAGCGCCGGGCTGTTGAGCTGTGTCAGGAGAATGACTCGGATCTATCCGCGGTTAAATAAGCTGTGCAATCAGCTGCCCGAACAACTCTCACTCATCGGGGTGATCGTGCTGCTCTAACGAGGATCTCCGCCTCTCTTTGGTCTAAGGAAAGGTCTGAGCCAGAAAGATGGGGGAGGAAAAGCGATTCCTTTTCTTTGCCTTTCCTTAAAGGGGCGAGTGTCAGACCGCGGCGGAGGGGATCTGGGTTTGGAAGGTGCCAGAACTCTCCAGCTCCCGGGGCACAGAGCAGGAGCTGTGGGAGGGCCGGGCAAAGCAGAGCAGGCGGGGCGGGCTCTGTCTCTCGGCCGAGCCCAGCAGCGCTCCGGAGCTCGGGGCTGTGCGGGGCGGCTCCGCCTGCGGGGTCTGGGACTGAGCCCGGGCGGCTGCACCGACTCCTGGAGAGCAGGAAAGGGCCATTCCGTGTGTGCTCGGTGCTCAGTGCTCCTCCTGGCCTCCAGGGATGGGGCTGAGAGCAGGAAAGGGCAATTCCGTGTGTGCTCGGTGCTCAGTGTTCCTCCTGGCCTCCAGGGATGGGGCTGAGAGCAGGAAAGGGCAATTCCGTGTGTGCTCGGTATTCAGTGTTCCCCCTGGCCTCCAGGGATGGGGCTGAGAGCAGGAAAGGGCAATTCCGTGTGTGCTCGGTGCTCAGTGCTCCTCCTGGCCTCCAGGGATGGGGCTGAGAGCAGGAAAGGGCAATTCCGTGTGTGCTCGGTGCTCAGTGTTCCTCCTGGCCTCCAGGGATGGGGCTGGCGTTTGGCATCTCGCCGAGGGTGACGTGATGTGACCTGCTTGTTCTAGCACCGGGTCTTTTATCAGTTTGGGCTCACAGCATCCATCCAGCTGAAACTGGTACCTGTGAGTGCTTTAAGTCTCAGGAACTGTGGAGTTGATTAAATTGACTCTGAACCAGCATCTTCAAACACTTCTGCCTGTCCCCTCCATTCCCCCAAAGCTCAAAGCATGCAGAGAAAAGGGTAAAATGATAAAATGCCTGACTTAGTTCCATCTAGATCTTTCCTGGAGCTCACAGTTCTTTTCCCTCCAACTGACCCTCATTCCTGACTGTGAGAAATAGACTGTGCTGCTCACAGCATGTTTTCTCTCCTCCTGTGATACCTTGCCAGCCTGACAAGTTTTAATGACTCCTTGACATTTGTTTTTTCTTTTTTTTCAGCAACAAAATAGAAAAGGATGTGAGAAAGATTTCTCACTGGTAATAGCAAAGGTTAGAGCCTGTTCATTTGGCCAACAGCACCAGGTAGCTGCACTTTTACCACTGATTTATGTCTTGTGGAAGATGTGGATAAACACAGAAATACTGGGGAAATGCCTCAAAGCACTCCCAGTTCTATTCTCTTTTACTCAGCTTCTCTTTTCAATATAGTTCTGAATGAAAGCTTTAGCAGAAGAGTTCTGGAAGATTGTCAGGCATTTAACAGATTAAACTTCTTTGTGAGACTGAACATTGCAGAAAAGCTTTACTGGAGAATTAGAAAATAATGCAATGAAATGATAAAATTCTTGCAAATTTAACAAACTCCCTACATATCAGATCTAGGCATACCAGCTGTAATTCCTGTTAGCTGTGATCTTGCAGGGTTTTTGTGACAGTTTTACAGTGGTAAATTTAAAATAGAAAACATTTAAAACTTTCCAAAACCAGCATGTGAGGATTCTGGAGCACTTTGCTCTGTACAAGGCCCAGCCAAATTAATCCAAATGTTCACTCTTGGTGTGAGCAATAAGGGTTTGCAAAAATTACTGCAAGCGTAGCAAAAGGTGTGACTGGATGAGTGGGAACTGTTTTTTCTTTAAAATGGCTTCATTTTGGTAAGTTTTTTACCAGCAGAGACTCAGTGAATGTGCACTGGTACCTGAAAGTAGTTCAGAAGAAATTCCAGATCCTCTCTAGTGGCCAGTATGGGAGTCACTGAGTTTTAGGGGAAGTTCAGTCCTAATTTCAGTGAATTTGACTTTTCAACTATTAACAAATCATAATTAAAAATACATTTATATAATTCTGTCCCACCAAATGGGTGTTTTTATTTCATTTCTGCTGCAAGAGTGTTTGGTGAAACTGTTAATTTCATTAAGCGTATTTCTTCAAAGGTGCTTTACTCCAGTTTAGAACTTAGCAAGTGCTTTATAGCTGCTGAAACTGCTCTGTGATTAAACAAGGGCCTCTAAATAAATGGTTGTGATCTTTAAACAAATTACCTTGATTGGAGATTTCTGTCTGACGACACCTGATGGATCTGTGTTGTCTAAAACTGTGCTGCCTGAAAGGAGGGACAGTATTGACAAGCTTTAAATGGGTCTGTTTGGTTTTACTGAATTTGAATTAAAAAAGAATTGGAGTTCTTTAAAGTAGACATTGGAAAGGAAGATTATATTGGTGAAAATTTGCGTGGGTAATTTACAAATATGTCTTCTAATGGCAGCCAGACGTTTTCAGTGCAAACCAGACTTAGCAGGCTAGGTTAGTCAAATTTAATTAATTTGCTTTCACGTATCTTTTGGCATATTGTTCATCTTCTTCTGAGGTTGACACAGCTTTAACAAGCCGAGCAGAAGCACAGCTCTGTGAGCAGGTGCTGTGGCTGGAGACAGCTTTGAACACCAGGTGTGTGCTGACAGGAGTTAGAATGGCTCCAGTTCCTTCTCTGAGCCTCTCCTCAGGAAGGGAGATACTGGCCTGAATGCCAGAAATGGGCAGAAGGGGTTTTACCCAGACTTTGTGCTCCCTGTTCTTCAGTCTGCTCACCCATGTGAGCACGTGCACCAATCCCAAGGGTTTGCCCCAGAAATGAGGGAGCAGCACAGAACAGGGCACGGCCAGAGCCCCTCTGGTTCAGCTGTTCTGAGCAGGTGTCAGTGTGAGACCCGAACCAGTGCCCTGAAGGTCTGCTGTCCTTTTTTCTTCCAGGAAATGCTCTGAGTTCATTACTTTCAACTGGTATTTTTTGTTCTGTTTGTAATATCAAGAGCCCAGGTTAGAGTTTGGTTTAGTTAGTGAGCAATGGGATATGTGCTGTGATTAAAAAAATCCCACCAGACGGAAGGGATGAAGAGCAGCAATGTAAGGTGAAAGGAAAAATTTGGTTTCCATTTCTCTCTGCAAGTTGAATTAGCTTTTTGTCTGCACAGACTTTTGCTGGATGGTAGCCCTGGAACTCCTTTCCTGTTTTATCAGCAGGGTGTGGTAAAGGCTTGCTTGCCCCCCTCACCTACCACACCTCCTCTAACTCATTAGCAACACAGAGCAGTCTAGATCTTCCAGGGAAGTGTTAAGTTTCTGTAGCCATGCCAATTGATGCAAATTCTTAAAAATAACTTCAAAAATTAAGTACTTGCCTCATTAGTCTGATCTCCTGGAAATAGACCATTATAAATTATAAATAAAATACTTTAAATGCAGCTTCATTTGTTCCGCTTGTGGAGCATTAGCTAAATGTGGTTCTGCTATTATAAAAATAATGCTAAGACAGCCATAATATGTTTAGCTAGATAAGCTAAATGTTTCAGCTTCCCTTTTAAATGGGCACCTTTATGCCTCATCTCTGATCCCTTTGAGGCTGGACTTCACTCAGCATCTTTATTCCTAGTATCATTTCCTCACTCTGTTATTGTTTACTGCAGGAATTCATGGGCACACTGGTGTCTTCAGGACACCTTAATCCCATACAGTTTATTAACATTTCAAAGGATCTTCCTCAGAGTGACAGGTAACATCATCTCTTGGAGAAAAATCTGATTTTTTGTATTAAGTTCTTTGTTTGCTCTGCTCAGAAGCAGTAACAGCTTTCCTCTGAACCAGCAGCTTGGTTTCCAGATTTCCTCTGTAGTGATTCATTTAGAGCATCAGAAATGAACTGCCTGGATTGGAGTTGTCAGAACTGACATCCTTGTGCTAAACTCTGCACCAAGGGACTCCAAGTGCCATCGGTGTGAAGAGGGAGAAGGTCTCATTCCCAAATGGAGCCTGATGAGGCACCTCGGTGCAAACTGGAGGGGAATGAGACAGGCTCTGCAAGGAGGAGTTAAAGAACAGCCAGGCCACTGTAGCATGAGAAGCAAAGGGGAGCAGAGAGAGGTCAGGCCGGCAGCAGAATGAAAAGAAGTAGAAATAAGGCAGAGAAATGTTAAGAGTGACTGCCGGCTCAGAGGGTGTGGAAACCCCCTAGCGATGGATCAGAGGCTGCAGAGGAGGAGTCCCTGCAGGCTGCCAAGAGGAATTTCTGTTCACAGCTGGGTTTGGGCTGCTGTGCAGGGGACGGGGCCTGGGGCAGTTCCTGTGAACAGTGAGCTCCCAGGGGAGAGGGAGA
Source organism: Melozone crissalis (assembly GCF_028551555.1). NCBI lineage: Eukaryota > Metazoa > Chordata > Aves > Passeriformes > Passerellidae > Melozone > Melozone crissalis. Next base: position 625,779 of record NW_026535858.1, read on the forward strand.
ACAGAGATATTTGGGATCATCAGTCCTGGGGAGGGTGCAGCCCGGGGCACCAGTCCCTGCATCCAGACAGGCCCGGAAATCCCCCGGGGCAGCAGGGGCGCGGCCTGGAGGAGAAAAGCTGATTGTGCTGTGCCAGCCCAGCTGCACACCCAGTGCCAGCCCAGAGAGAGCAAGGGCTGCGCAGCCAGGGCACAGAACGTGACTGGGGAGTGCAGGGCTGGCTGCATTCACCAGCTGCCTGTGGTGTCAGGGAGGCACTGCCGGTGCCAGCTGCACTTCCACACTTGGGGGAAGGCGATGCATGCAGTTTGATTATTTTAGAGCAAAAGTTTGAAGCTTTAAAATTGTTGGGTCCTGTAATCCATGGACACACATTTTATGTGTTATGAATATGTTAATGCATTTAATGATGCAAATTGAAGCAATGGCTAGGATGACATGCCAATATTTCTGTATGAAGCAGGTTTTTATCTTTGAAATTATTATCTGAAATACTGTGAAAATAATAGGTTTTTTTTGTTGCTTCTTAGTGATAGATGCTTTTTTTTTGCCATGGAGGTTTCAGATATCAAACTGGATTTATGGAGAACTGTCATTCTCCTTTGTTATGTGGATTTTTAATGAAGGTTCTAGGTGGTAAGAACTCTATCATATATGTGCAACCAGACCACATTAATCTCTAAAGAGCTTTTTTATGTATTTCAGTAACATGATTAGAGAAGGGAAATGCCAGAGCTGTATTTGTCCTTGCAGAAGACACCAGATACTAAAAGAAAGCCCTTTTAGCAAATGAATTTCTGTGATGTAAGCTGGGCATGAATTCAAAGCACTATTACACTTGGGACATAAATGTGTTAAACTGAAATAACAAAATTCGAGCAGACAATAAATAAAACTGGGGAGGGGTGCTTTTACTGCCTCAGAGACTAGACTGTCTCATTCCAGGACATTCACACATTATCCATAGGGTCCAGTCAGTGAAAGCCATTCCTGTATCTGTTGCCAAGTGTCCCATACAGTTGGTGATATTTATACAGGGCTTGTGATGGAAGCAGCAGCAGCAGCAGCAAAGCCCCAAAAGTCACCTCCAGAGCAAATCCTTCTCAGTCCATTCTTGCCTCTGGAGAATGGCACCACCCTCCTGAACAGATGGGGAGCATTTAACATTACAGTACAATTTAAAAATCCTTCATCAAAGAAGAGTGCCTGAAAAGAATTGGAGAAGGTTAATAGTGGTGCCTTAATGCAGGGGAACAGCTTTTTTATTGAATTCCCTTGGAGCACAGTTTGCCCTTGTGCACACTGCAGCGTGCAGGATCAGCTGAGGGACACTGCGGCTGAGAGCAGGACAAGGACAGGAGAGGCAGAAGGTGAGGAAAGAACTGATGTCAGGAGAGACCCAAGCATCACTCCCTGGTCAGGCTGAGACTGGGATGTGCTGTTTGATATTTAATTGTAGAGCTCTTAATTAAAAGCATCCTCCCGTTCCTTTGGATGCTGTTTGCAGAGGGGATGTTTGAACTCGTTCCAGGTGGAACCAGCAGAGCCTCCTGATGCTGCTGTGTGTGGCTGCCAGATCAGAGTCTCTGTGGATCCCAATTCTGAGGAAGTCTGTTTGAGAAGTGACCAGGACACTGGGATGTGTATTGAAGGGTTTTCCCCGTGAACCATTGGTGTGTGAAAGCAAGAGGGCAGATGTGAGTGCGGATTTAAGAGGTGCATTTCCACTGAGCTCCTGACACCTGTTCTGAATTTCTGTAGTGTTCCTGGCACATCACATCAAGTAAAAATATTCCTTAAGTTGTTTCTCTTGTTTCAGCACTAATCTGTACCTTTTCAGCCTCCTATTGCAGTAAAATGCTGTTCTGTTTTTAGACCCTGCTTCCAAGCATCTGCTATTTCTTATTTTCAGAATTTGGATGCTAATGGCAAAACAGTCCTTAAAGTGCATCTCAAATATCAGTAAATCTGGTTTTTTAGGTTTTAGTACAACAGCCTATATTATTTCTATTAGAAAAAGAAAGTTAAATTCCTATTGTTTACCTTCTGCAGTTATCCATCTAGTAAGAGTGAAAGTAGAAAACAGTTTTGTAACATTGCTTTGAATAAGTAGTGGAGCTCTGATGCAATGAGAAATGACAGAGGTGTTACATCAGGTTTGGAGATGCCTGGATGGACAGATCTGTGTACATGTAAAAGTTCCTGATGCAGCAGAGAAACTGCAAATGCTTCTCTGGCTTATTGAAGCAGCATCTCATGTTAGACATAAAACCAGAAGCATTTTAAGTGGAAGAATAACAATATTGAAACCTTTCCACTATTGAAACCTGGTTTGTGATACAAATGACTCCTCTTGGAGTGACTGAATTCTCAGATGCTCTGTGCTTTGCACCACTGCACAGAGGGATGGTGGGAAAATACTGAAACGAGTCCATGAAGTTTTGGAATTGCAGAATTGTGTGGGGTTCAGAACCCACAGGGCTGTTGGCAAGTATTACACCATCGCTCAAATCCCTCACACCAGAGTTACCAATGAAGCCAGAAATGAGCAGGGTTAAAAAAGTCCTTCTACACAAAAGATGGGTAACATTTTAAAATAGGAGAAAATGTCTTGAGGCAACTCAATTCTCAGGGAAGCTTCCCATGTTAAAATCCTGCTCTAAAATGATGGGGGGCACTTGTGAGAGTTTTTTCCCCAGATGTCAATGTGCACCTCCTTGTTTGTTTGAGTGGCTGAGTGGCCCTGAATCCTTCTGGGTTCTGCGTTCAGGGCAGGGAACAGGGGGAGTGAAGGAAGCCTGGGGGCACCCATTGGACACAGGGAAGGACACTGAGCTCTGCCTGCCTGGAAAAATTCATCTGAGCATTGACCTCTCCCTGTGCTGAGCTGAGCACAAACCACTCAGAGAGTGCTGCCCCAGGCAGTTCAATTTGTGTTTAGGGTACCACAGGCTCCCCACATTGTGCATTTTCCTGTGTCTCAGCTTGTGTTTGCAGCATGTTTCATTCCTTGATAGGGTGTGTTGGAGGGAAAGGGGATGGGAACTGGGCTGTGGTATTGCTGGCAGTCTGTTATTGATTCTGTCCCTGAGGGATTTGGGCTTTGAGAGACTTGGACCTTCTGCAAGGCACAGAGGGGCACGGGGCAGCTGGTGCTGCAGGAAACCCCTCTGCAAGGAGAGGCTGAGCTGAAGGACAGATTCACTGGCAAACCAGAGCACTGTGACCTTCCTCCTGAAACTGCTCAGTACCTGAAGGAAAAGTCACCTCAGGAGATCTCACCAGGCTCTGTGACTGGCACGGTGAGTTTGCTGACCCTTTGTACAACAGAATCCATGGAATGCTGCCTTTCTGATGGATTTGGAGTCAGGCTCAGAATGGGGATGCAGAGTTACTGGAGTGCATCATTCTGCTGTTAAACAGAGCACCTGATGCTCTTGCACAGCCAGTGAAATACACCTGCATGTCACAGTGCAGGCACACTGGCAGGCATCTACCAGTGACTCTGACATCAGGAGCACACCAATGATATTTTCCTTTTCTCCTGAGTCATTCCCCTTTCTTATGCCTGGTGCAGCGTGATTTATAAGAATTGGGATGTCTTCTAGTGATTTGTGGTAACACACCATTCAGCAAGGAAAGAGAAGTTTCATTTTGTTATTATTCCATATTTCACTTCGTTGGCTCAGTGAACCCTTACAAAATGTGTTCAGAGATTGTGCCTGTGGATGAATGTGGGGATAGAATTTAGCAATGGAACCAAATGCAGAATGCTAAAAGTGATCTGGGAAAGGTTTCAAATTCTTCATTTCTGTGACAAGAATTACAACCAACTGGGAAAATGGCACCAGGTGAGTGAATTGTAGTGACACTGAACTGTAACAATGGAGAGGAAAGATAAAAATTGTAGTCATTATTTTTAGAACTTCATCGTATCTGAGTTGCTGTCAGATGTTGCAGCATGGAGAATTAAATAATTGCACCAAAACTAGATATACATTAGTTCATTTTACATGATTTTTCCCTTAAGGTTACAGTTCTCATTACTAGAATTGAAATTTAGGAATATATTTTTTCTATTAATTTCCTTTTTAAGACTATCAGCAAATAGTTTACATTGAATCGTAATAATTTATTTTCATTCTTTCTTGCTCTGCCTTTGTTTGAATGACAAAAATCATAACCTAAGTAGAAAACAGTAAGGTAATCCATTCTTGTGTCACAAGTCATAAAAAGAAAAAAGTAAGGCAACAATTTATAGTTTTGACATGCCTAAATTACTCACAGGAGTTAATACCTATTTTTCCCTGTCAAATTCGTGTTTGAATCTCACAGTGGTTTATAAGTAATTTATGTGCAAAACATTGTAGCAGGCATACAGGGCAGTATCTAATTATTCCAGTCAGAAAAATTTTAAAGCTGCAAATTTTAGGCCTTCAAATGTGCCACATGTTACGGTCTGGCTGCAGGGTACAGCAAAAATTTTAGAGACGCTGATTTTATAAGTTGAGGTTTTCCAGCACAGAAATGTTGCAGGATACACAGTGTAAAAAAAAAATGCTGTTAAATTTACAGGACTCAACACACAGAGATGTGGGAGATCTTTTGCTGTGTGCCAGTCAGAAATAGGGGATTTATCAAACCACTGCTGTAGCTTGAATGAAGTGTCACAGAATGTGCATTTTAAACAGCCTTACATGGCAGTGTTTGAGTGCTTCACTTGAAAGGGCAGAAAGCACCATTAGATTGCTCTTGAGCTCTGTCACTGCAGTCAGCTTGACATCACTCACATTTACATGGCTCAAGTGCTGCCTGCTCTTTAATCCTCATTTCCCCCTAAGTGCTGTTTTTAGTGGAACCTTTTTTTGCATTTTCAGGAACAGGCAGAAGCCATTTTTAGGTCAGTGAAATGCTAAAAATGCTGTCAGACACAGCAGAGGGAGAGCAGCGGGAAAGCAGGCTGTGGCCGTGGATGCCACGTCAGAGATGCCGTCAGTGGGGTGGAGAGAGCTCTCTAAAACACTTCTCTGAAATGCACAGGCTGTGAGAAGGGACTCTGGGTCTCAGTGCTCCATCTCCAAGTGGGATTCTGCCTGTGTGCAGCATAAAGATGGTTTGTGCTTGCAGATGTGCTGCTTACAGTGACTCTGCTTTAATCTATTTTTAATTGTCAGGCAAAAGAAAGAGAAGAAACCTTTGGAAGCTTCATCTGTGGTCTGAAAGCCAAAGCTCTGCCTTTGCTGCTCTCTGCCTCGTCAGCCATGAAGGTTTTGCAGGGAGAGCTGAGCTGATGCAGTGCTGGTAAGCCAGAACTGAAAGCAGCTCCCTTTTCTAGGACTCCTTTGGCTGTGCAGCCCTGGCAGGGCAGGAAAGGAGCAGCCATTTATTTCAGTTCCTGGGGAATCAGCCATGCCCATGGATTTACAGCCACAGCAGCTCAGCTGGGAACAAGGCAGGGAATGCAGAGTGGGATTGTGCTTGGATGTTGGATGAATGCAGCTCTGGGGCTGTTGGCTCTCCCCTCTGTGCCCCTGTGTGTGCCTGCATCCATCGCCAGGGCAGGGTGGAGCAGGGGCTCCTTCACCTGGGCTGGTGCCAGGGCTTGGCAGGGCCTGAGTGTGCAGAGCTCAGCAGTGTGTGTGTGTGTGTGTGTGTGTGTGCCCAGGGCTGCCCAGCAGCTCACTGACCCTTTGGGCAGGGCTCCCATTGCCAAAATGGATCCTCTCACCCTTCCTTAAGGTGACTTCCTTAAAACATCTGCTTGGCAGCCGTGGGGAATGCCAGATGTGCTTCTAATGGAAAGGATCTTGCACTGATTCAGCTCCTCCAATGGGCACAGTCTGTTCTCCATATTACAGGCAAATGTTTGGGGATGTCCACCTTGCAGTCTGTAATGTTTAGTCAAGGTTACTGAGAAAGTAATATCAAATTAGAAATGTGTTGCTCCAGTATGAAAATATTCTTATTTCATTGAGGTTTCCCAATGATCACTGTAGGTTTCATCCATTATCTTCATTCTGAAAGACATACCTGATGCATTATTTTTGATATGCACGCCTTAATTTTGCTATCTTCTCAGAAGTTCATCTTGTGATCACAATGTTCTTGGTCTACAAAGGCTTGATTTCAGCAACAGTACAAATCAGATCAGGATCTGTGAAGAGATCCTAATTTGAGAAAGAATTTTTCCCCTCCCATTTACATTGAGTGGTCACCTCCTTTCCTTCAGTCTAAAAGCTCAGTCAAAGTAGAATGAACTGTATTCAGTTTATACAAATCTGTTAATCTACTGAAAGAATGAAAAGAGAAGAAGAAATTTAAATTGATTAAGGCATTGTTTGCTATACCAGTAAATTAAATACTACAGTAATTTTACATTGTTGTAAGTGAAAACCAGTCAGATAACTAATTCGCAGTTTGAAAACCATGTAGTTTAAATCCTTATTACTCATCTGCTTGACTAAAAGTTATATCAGCTGAACTACAGTGCCCAAAGAGATATTAAATCAAAGCCACATCTGAAGAGCACAAGTTTCTTCCAATAAAATATGTATTGCTGTTTTCTGGCATCACATTTGCTGTCTGCATTTGGGTTATCTATTACACCGTTGTACGTATCACAACAGGGCTCAAAGTATTTTTATGTCTGAATAAGTCATTTATTCTATAATAATCGTTAAGGATATGCTGCTGTAATGTATTTAATTTCTGGAGAAAATGAAAGGCAAGCAAGTAGAGAAGTTGCAGTAGATTGTTTAAAACTGTTTGTGCTAGGCAGAATTAGACAGGAAACAAATGAAGTTTTATGGAGAATCAGTTAATACCCAGTGGTACAAAAGTTGGCTGGCCAAGGGCTCTTCATCCCTCAGAAATATTCCACGCCCCTGTTGGATATGCAGAGCCTGGCCCCAGGGCAGCTCTGACTCCAGAGCAGCTCTGTGGTGTGGGTGGGACATTTGGGCTGGTGGCAGAGGGCAGGAGGGCTCAGAGCATTTCCTGCAGACAGCAGGGACTGCCCCACTCCTGTCTGGGGGGAAATGGGGGAGCTGCTGTCAGCCTGGGACAGCAGGCACAGGAGTCAGGGTGTAAGCCTTTTGTGCTTTATTTATTTACTCATGGACATTTCCCACAGCTGCCTGAGATGCAGGGCGCCCCTGAGGCTGCTCCTGGGTCAGGTCACTGTGCCCAGCCCCAAGGTCACTGCTGTGTACAAAGGCCCGGGTGCTCTTTGCTCTCTGCTCCAGGGAGATCCTCTCACAGCAGGAAGCCTGCCCAGGTGGGTGAGGGATCAGCCTGCCCTTTGCTCAGGGAGCAGCAGGCAGCTTTAGGGATCAGCTGCCACTCTCAGAGGCTGAGAACTACATGCTCTGGGGGGAATTTAAAAAAAAAGTCTTTGTTAATAGATGATTAGATTAGATTAGATTAGATTAGATTAGATTAGATTAGATTAGATGGGGGAAGTCTAGCAGGGCTGGAAGAAGGAACAGAGAGATGAAAAGAGACAGGAGTTTCCTTGCAGGCTTTTGTCACACAAATTCCCTAAAACTGTGCTTGCTTTTGGAAGGGACAGATGGGCTGTAAAGGCTGGAGGCTGAGTGCCCACAGAGACAGGAGCTGATTTCTGTCACAGTTTCTGCCTTGCTGAGTGCACCTCCAAGGGAGGCTCTCCAGCCAGCAGCTCTTCTTGAGTGAATTCTCTTCTCCGGTTTTCCTACATGGAAATCTAGCCTCAGAGCAAGGAAACCTCCCAGGGGCCTCCTGCTCAGGCCCCAGACACTTCCCTATCTCTGAGAATCTGTCTCTGGTGCAGCTGCTGCATTCATCTCCCCTTGTAAAGGCAGCAGCTCAATCCATCCTTCCTTAAGATCCATGGGATGGAGACCAAACCAGACCTTGGAAAGAAGGGTGATAAAGCACAGGTCTGCCTTCAGCTGATGGCAGGGTGCTGCCTCTCCTGTTGGGATTTTTCTAGGATAGGGAAAGCTCCTCCTTAATGTCTGTTTTCCTTCTGCCTCTTTTTTTGGCACCCTGTAGAGCTGGCCATGGCAACCTGTCCCTAGGCCTTCAGGCAGGTCAGATTTGTTATCAGTGCTTTTGCTGAATGATAATTTGTTTATGATTTCTTGGAAGATTTCACAGTATGAAAAAAAATAGCACAGGCATATTTTAAAGCAAGTGCTAAAGGTTCAATTGATACAAGATCAGATCTACAAATTGTGCGAAGCTTGAATTTGACAAAGCTTTTATTCTAAAATGTTTTAATGAAAACCTACCTGCACCAATATTGTATCATTTCTTTATTTTGAGACCCAGGAGATCATCAGCTGATTTAACATGGGTTTAGTTCAGATCACCACTTACCTGTCAATTCAATCAACAGGGTCATCCTGTGGGACTTTGCTCTTCAGTGAAACCACAAACCCAGAGGAGTGGGGGAGTCCAGTTCAGGGAACAACATCTGCTGGGACCACTGAACAAAGGGTAAGGAACATGTCTGCTGTTCTGGAGAATAATTATTCCTCTCTCTGCTCTTCAGCTAATCATTTGCCATGGTGTTTTTGGGTTTGGGATGTCAGACAGAGATATTTCAGAGGAGGACTCTCTCATGGTGTTTCTGATGGAAAAATCAACACTTTCCCCCTGCTGTTTCTAATGTGCCATCCCTGGCCAAGCATTGTCTGTTCTGCCAAGGGGCTGCCATGGGCTGCTTTCCCAGGTAAGGGGAAGCTGCTTGGAGCCTTCCAAAGGCACTGGTGAGGCAGGAGGGGAGGTCTGATGTCAGTAAGAGCCAGACTGCTGTGATTAGGCTGGATCAGTGTTTACAGCTGGATCAGTGCTTACAGCTGGACTTTTCCAAGGTGCCGGCACAGGCTGACTTTGAGTGAACATTCCACAGCTCTCTGTCCAACAGCGACCCCTGAAAATGCAGAGCAGGAGTTACAGGGGTAGTTTAAGGCCCCTGAGTAAATGGGTACTAACCTGATGAATTAATATTCCCAATCATACATAGCAATCCAGTTCTAATTTTTATTTTTGTTTTTTAAAGTTTCTGACATGGGTTGTATTTACTGCAAAAAGCTTCATTAAAATATATGACCACTCATGGCATGTGAATGAAATCTGAATTAGTACAAGCCATGGAGGTGAGTCAGCAATGTAGATTTATGTCTGTTTTAATGTGGTAAGAAGTACCTTCTGTGAAGACAAAAAAAATTACATATATAGCCATAATTTAAGAAGTGAAGCCCCTTTCAGCAGCACTTGAATATCTTGAAGGATATACACGAGGACTTGTCATAAATGACCTGGTGGATGTAAAACAAAGGTTATTCAGAGTAATTATGAAGGGCAGTCTAATACAGTAGGGCTGTATTGAGTCCATTAATCTCATTTGTGTCATGTCAGAGAAGGATCAGTCAGAGGTGTACATGAGGGGATTGCCCTTTGTTCTGAAAGGGTGGGGCATGCACCAAAACCCCCTGGATGTGTGGGCAGCTCCCCCAGGTCACTGTGTTTTAGTGGATTCCTGTGAACTGAGCTGACTGGCCATGGTCATTTGGTGCTGAGTATCTAAATGTCAGCTACAAATCATTGATGTGTGTAGCACCTACTGTGGGTTTCATCCTAAAAGGACTAATAGCAACAATTCCCCAGGAGCCTGTGGGAATCAGGGATTATACTTAATAAGAGATAGGCAATTTTTTAAGGGAATGAGGAAAATATGTCACTCTCTTCATTCCATCCATTCCATCCATCCTTGTTTATTTCCTGCAATGTACAGTGTATTTTCTGTGTTCAGATAAGTTAGTATCAGTATAACAGACAAGCTAAATGAAATGATGCTGTTCTCTGGTCTGCCACTGGAAAACACCATTAAGACTATAATTGATTTCATAATATTTATTTGCTCATCTTAATTCCATTTTTGAAGAGCCTGTAATAGAAAAGTAACTTTTCCAAATGAGGAAATAAGCTTGAGATAATGATATGATAAGATACTTGTACCCCAATGGAAAATTCCTTCTGTTCTACTTCTGAAACTGCAGAGAAAAACTCTGTAAAATGTAATTGTCTTTGTCACTCTGAGAATCTGTATCACCTGCAGAAATGAGTGTCTCTTTTCTCCCTAACCTGTGAAGTTCTTTCCCTTGTTTATCTACAGAAATGTTCTACATTTTATGTCCCACTAGACAATCCAAATATTTCATATTAATGGAGGGATAGGGTATTTTTGGGGGAGGGCAGCCTGCAGGAATCCTACCCCCCTGGCAAACAGGAGCAGTTTATTCCAAGTTCTTGGAAGATAATGAAGAAATGTGCTTCTTATCCTAGATCTTTATTGAAGGATACAAAGCCTGCAAAGAGCTTTTTTAATCTAGTGTTATTCCCATAAAACTCTCCATAAGTCCTGTTTTATAAGCAGAGTTACTGGACAGTGATTTAGCTGAGTTCTTATCAGAATATTAAATGAGTGATGAAATCAGCAGATGTTTTTTACTCAGCTTTCTTCCTCTGTCTGATGAGTGGCAGCTGCCATGCTAATAAATGCATGGTGACACAGCAAATACCACCACACCTTCCAGCTGCACTTTCATTTCCTTACGAGAGTGTCTCTCATTTTAGCAGCAGAATTTTTATCTTCATTACAAAGAAAAAATTATTAAGTGTATTTTTGAAGTCTCATTTACACATTCTTGAGGAAAGCAGAATCACAGGAAAAATGTTTAGGCATTCCTGAAGCATCTGATTAATGGCAGGCCTTTTTCTCCTTTAGTTGCACGTGAATCCTGAATTGCTGCCTCAGTCTTTCTGGGGCTGAAAGCTCCCCATTATCCAGGGGACTCTTCCAGCTCTCTGTGCTGGTTGCACAAACGGCACTCGTAGGTCTGTGCTGAGAAGCTGCCTGGATCTGAAAGCAAACAGCACAACAGCCTCAGGACAGAGCCAGAACATCCCTTGGGGCTGCCCAATCCAGCACTGCCTGTGAGAGGAGTACAGTGTTTCCCACATTTTCTGCAGAAACAGGAATTTGTGTGTCAGGTCTCAGTGGGAGGAGCGTTGCTGTGACTCCCAGCACTGGCAGGACTGGAGTGTGCAGTCAGAGCTGAGGGACCCTGCTGCAGCCGGGATGGGAATGTGGCTTTGGGTCCTGCTGGGGCACAGTGAGGCGCTGGCAGCGTCGCCTTCAGCCCCCTGAAGGTGCCATTTGTGTCATGGAGAAGGCTCACCTGCCTTTGCGTGGGCCCGTGCCAGGTGGTGTCTGTGCTGGGCACAGGGCCAGGAGTGCACTGCAGGGGTGTGCAGGGAAAAGGGCACTTGTGGCAATGAGTGCAATTATCATTAGCAGGCTTTCCCAGGGGATTACTTTGTACTGCTGTCACTGTGGTCCCCAGCAGCCACACACCCTGATCCTGTGCTTGGGGGCTCCTGCTGTACCTGCAGACAGTCTGCACTGGAATAAAGGGACACATCAAGGCTTCAAATGAAGAGATGTGTCTTACACTGGCTAAGGCCTGAGCTACATTTACCCAGTTAAATTAAATTAACACCAGTGTGTTTGTGATCTTTTTGTTCCATACATAGTAAATTATTGAAAACCAGAGTTAAATGTAATTTCTGATCCTTATTCCTGGCTGCATAAGTTCATTATTTAGACCTGCTTCCAGTGAAATCAACTGAAGTTTAGTTTCTGCTTTCACTGAGAGCAGGATTGAAAGACTCCATATTGATGTAGGGAGTGAAGGCAGCCACACGAACAGGTGTAATAAAGCACGTTGCTCTCATTCATCCTAATAGGCGTGATAAAAAAAATTTTCATACAAGCCTACAAGTAATACAAATGAATTAAAGTCATTTAATGGCAAAATATTTTAAAAGTCACAATAATAACTTAAAAATAACTGCTGTGACAAATTTTAATGAGATAATGACAGATTCATTAGCTTTTAAAATGTGCATAATTTACAGGAATGTTGTGTTAGCATTGAGGCGACATTTCCTATTTTATTCAGATTAAAATTGTGTAAATAGGCCATTTGAAATGTTGTATATTAGAATGAACTATCAAGGAATTAATTCTTCAGCTTCTCAGGAGAGTTATCCTTATTCACACAAGAAGTGCCATTGATTAATGATATTTTTCAAGCATAATCAGATGACATTGGGACAGGTATAAGAATTACTCATGTGAAAAATACCAACTCAATCCTTCTTTGTTGAAGTATTTGCTGATGATGGTTCTTTTCATGCAATTTGCTGTTCCAGTGTTCAGTGCTGCACAGCAGACTTTGGGAAATTCCAGCCATCTCCTACTGGTTTGCTTGAGGAGTCGTGTGGTTTCGTTTTAGTCTCTGGACAAATAATGCGTGTTTTTATGGGCAAAGCCTTTCTGGGACTCCACAGGCAATCCATGGACATCCAAGGGTCTCTGGAGCACAGGCTGGAAAAGAGTGGTTTAACTGCTGCACTGCAGCTGGTTTCAGACCACTTGTGTTCCTTTATCAGCACTGCATAAACCTATTGATGACCTAAATGTGGATGCAGAGCCCTGGCCTTTATTGCTTGTTTTATTCCATATTTCAAATGTTTTCTGGTTTTTCTAGCCATGCTTTCATGCAGCTGTTGCTCTCTGAGCTGCTCTTGCTCACACACAGCATCCTGCTTGCATCATTGTTTGTGTGGCTCATTAAAACACACACATGTTTGAAATGAAAACTCTCCTGAGCATTTCAAACTCGTCACCTGGCAGTGTGTTGGACAGGATTCCTGGGACTGATGAGAAGCACTCGGTGAAATATGTCAGCTCCTCATCCTGGAATTTGTAAACAGATAACCCTCATCAACAGGAGAGAGGGAAATGCTTCCTAAAGCAATTTTGTTGCTTTTGTAATAGATCAGATTTGTGCCATGTGGTACATAATTCAAGAGAATATTTGAAGAGTAAAGCTATAGATCCTCTTAAGTGACTTTGTTCTCCATAAGTCTGGGCTGAAGGCTGTCCCATATCCTTCTCTAATGATATCTGCAATACATTCAAATACTTTTGAAAGTTTTTTTGCTCAAGACCAGCTTGCTGCTCTAATCCTATTTGCTCAGCCTTCATAGTTGATCATGAGAAAGAAGGTTCTGCTTTTATTATTTGCTTTTTTGTCAGAAAGACTTATTTCTTAAAAAAAGTAAAGTATTAGCAAGAGGAAAGAAGGGATTGTAATAGAATGAAAGTGGCACTGGGGCTCTGTGTGTGAAGCAATATCAAAGTCAAAACACAGAGCCTTGTAAGCAGGCCAAAACTTACCTTTCAAGGTGAATTTTTAAAAAACAGGATGGAAAATTTCTGATGAGAGTTGAAATCACTTTTGTCAGCTAAATTAATCTGCCCCTGTGTCCTGTCAATCATTTCATGCTGCAAATAATTGATCAGCGAGAGAAATTTGGGCTGTGATTTAAAGGGAATTAATTCATAATTAAGTTGGCTTACTTTGGATTTTCATCTTTAGGGAGAATAGGCTGCTAAGCATTCCTAATATCTGCCACTTAGTTGAATATTAGGAAAACCCTTCACAAGAGATTAAGGAACTCCTCAGGTGAGGGAGATGGGGATTCAGGAAGTACCTGAATTTAGGACTAATTTAGGGGTCTGGTGTAATCTACAAGGTGAGCTCCCAGTCACCCCAGGAAGTGAACTCCCAGTTATCCCATGAAGTGAGGCAGAGCAGCAAGGGCAGGATCCTGTGTTTGCAAGGGAAGCAGGCAGTTAATCCAGAAACCTTTCCGTGGTGACCTTCCCTCCGCTCTGTTTCTCTGATGCAGCTCCTGTCAGCAATGTCCAGGAAGAACAGTGCAGTCCTGTCTTTGTCACTAATTGTAGGGTCTTGGGGGAGCTTCTTCCTGAGCATTCCTGGAACTGTCTGCATTGTTTCAAAGGGCTGCTTCCTTCTCTCCTGTGCTAATTGTTGTTTATTCTGTCCTGCTCCTGGGTTATTCCCTTGCAGATGGATGTGTTCAGAGTGCTTTAATACAGCGTGGAACATTAGTTCTGAATGTCATTTTCCATTTTATTTTTTATGTTGCCTTAAGAGGTCTTTTTAAACACCCCGAGTGTCTGTTTCTGCCATGGGAACACTGCACAATCAATTGCCTCTGGTGTGTTTTAGGATCAGCGGGATGCTCTTCCTTCCCCGGTGCATTTCAAACCCTGTTTGCTCCTGGTGACTCGCTGTGTTGGACAATGCTCCGTGATGAATTGCATGAGGGGCCCTCAGCAGTCAGGAAAGGAGGCACTGTGGTCAGTGCTCAGATTTATTGCAGAGCTTGTGAAGTCATGGAGTGGGATGAGTTTCTGCGGCTGTGTTTTCAGCCCTTGCAGCTACAGGAAAAAGCCAGGAAATGTGACACAGAAGACTGATGGCAATAGCAAGCATCAGGAAGATTCAAAATACACACCCCTCGTGGTTTTAAGGCAGTCTTGCTGTTCCTTAGGGTCTGGCTTGCAGTTTGTCTGTTTGAGGGTAAGCAGCCTTGCTGAGGGTACAAAAGGAGAAAAGTAAGGAGAAAAAAAGGGGAGGAAGTAGAGAAGAGCCTGCCCTTGAAAATGAGACAGTGAGCTGTGTTATCTTTTTGTGTTGCTCTTCTGGCAAGGTGTTTGTCCTCTTGAGTGGCAGCGTTCTTGCCTCTCCCTTGGAGTGGATCTGTTCATTAGTGTCTCCAGACAGAGGTAGTTTAGCTTTTAATTAAAATACAATTTGCAGGGTTTTTCGTGTGTTAATGAGACAGCAAAAATGAATTCGTTGAGAGAGGAACAGCTATCTAGGCCTTACAGCAGTGAAAGTTAGAGCCTCATTAGTAGCTAATTATGCAGCACAGTATATAAATAGAGCTGTTGTGGCATTAGAAACAGCTCCAGTGCCTTACCAAATGACATAAAATGTTTACAGTCTGTTCTGAGTATGGGCTAATGCCTTCCTGAGGTAATTAATGGCATATTTAACAGTGACACAGCTGGAATCACAATTGCTTTGCAGGTACAAGTCGAGGGCAAGGGAATGCATTAAAGTCTTTAAGGAACGGATAATTTGTCTGCTAATAAATATATGAAAACCTTTCAGAAGATGCTGGAGGAGCACAGGATTTATGCAGGAAGTGGGAAAATGTCTGTGTCTGACAAGGACAGGGTGCACTGGCCTTTATTTTCATGTTCTCCAAAAGGGAGCAGTGAGATGCCAGAGCTCCAAACTGGCACTTCCAAAAGGGGAATAAGAAGAAGGTGCTCGGTATTTTGAAAATCCTTATTTTTTGATATAAAATGGCAATCAAGGCTGATAATACACCCAAGATGGAACAGAAGGGATTTTGTTTCCCTGTGTGGGCCCTTGTAATTAGACACACCCACTCAGAACAGTACCTTAGTAGCAAGTCCAGTTCTGCTTTTAATAAACTGAAGCATCCATAGAATTGTTTTGCTCTGCCTAATAAGATCTCCATATGCAGCTTAACAGCCGATTCTCCCAAGAATGGGGGCAACATCCTGGCCCAGCACACCAGAGGTGAGCTGAGGAATGTTCATGCTAATAAGAGAGGCCTGTAAAATGGTCTGGGCATTAGTCACCGTGATTCCAATTACTGTGGTATTGACCAGCAGCCACAGAGCTGAATCAATTATTCCTTTAAAAATACAAAAGGCTCTTTCCTGCTTCAATTTGTTCAGCAGTCAACAAGTTTAGCATTTTTTTCCTGGGAGATGATGTGGATGTGATGACCAAGTTAGAGACTGATTAATGTTTAGCTGGGGGTGGGTGAGTTGAAATGACTTTGCTGTCAATCCAGCGCTTTATCTTGTAGTCGTGATGCTCAGTGAAATAACACAGAGCAATGGAAAACATCATTATTGCATGTGTTAATGACTTTATCTAGTGGGAGAGGAGTTACTGACCTGCAGGTTTGTGTTACCTGCAGATAGGAAAACGAGCCACGTGCTAATTGTGGTGGGATTAGTTCAGTTCATTCAGGAAAATAACTCTTTGTTCATAAAGAGGTCTGGGTAGGCCAGTGCTGAAAGCCTGAGCAATCTGTTGCACATGGAATGGGTGCAGTTAAAAAACCTCAGTGCCACCATTGCTGAGAGCCCACCGAATTGCCCGAGCCCTGATTTACAGGGCCAGCTCTGTGTGTGCGTGAATTATGGCTGCTGATGTCTCAGTCTGAGTTGTTTAATTACCCTGGTCAGTGTGGATTGATCAGATTTGCTGTGTTAAAAGCCTTACATTTCTGCACGAGTATTCTCTGATAGAAATCCATCGGCCTTGTCCACAAAGAGCGCCACCAGGAACATTTGTCTGGATTTAAAATAGTTTATGTTTCATTTTTATAATCGGGAGGGCAAGCAGGGGACTTAGAAACTTTCCAGATTAAAAGATATTTCTTACAGTGCTGCAGATGGTTCCTTTATTGTTAGAACCCTGGGATCTTATTTGGACCTGTATGAACATGATTGGAAAGACACTTATTAGAAAACAGCTATTAAATTAGGGGAATAGCAAGTGCAGAAGAATTAAAGAAATGGGTAAGGGCTTTGTCTGAGTTCTAGGTAACTAGCTGGCTGTATAGCAAAATATCCAGGACAGGAGAATTAAAATGCCCTGTTTTGTGGGAAAGCAGATGAGGGATGGAAATGTCATGTTGTTAAAATAGAACATAAGCTGTAAATGTGCCCAGTGGAGAATTTTTCAACCAGGAGCAGAGAATGCTGTATGGATACAAGTCAAGTGGAAATCAAGGAAGTGAGAGTAGTTAGAAGGGGCCCAGGGGTCCCTCTGTTACTAAGATATCCATAATCCCTCTCAAAAGCTGTACTCAAAACCTCTTCTTGGATAATAACATACAGCTTCAAAGCCAACCCACACAAGCCCTCACGGTGGATCTCAGCAGAGGGACATGTGGAAACAGATGTTCTGTGGCTAAATTAATCCTTGGAATGTTAATTAGCTCATTCTCTTTTTACTGTTTTTTTAAATCTTGTGGTTTAGCTGTTCTCTTTGCCTTGCAAGGTTTCACTGCTGGATCCACTGTTTCCATGGAGTACTTGTACTTCTTTTACTTGCACACAGGAATTAAACTTTAATAGAGCCCAGCAATATGGTCTATGAAACTGTACATAAGTTGTGACATAAAAATTAAGCAGAAGAAAGTGATGGCATATGTTGTCTTTTTATATTTTGTGCCTACCAGCTCAGAGAAGTATCCTCACAATTCCTAATGATGCAGGGGTGAAAATGCTTTATGGTTAGATTTCCTAAAGCCTGGCTTAATTTACACGATCTGAGAATTCCTCTGAAACCATTAGATTTGCTTTACCAAATATGTACAGTTAAACTATTTTACAGCTATTTAAATATGAGGCTTTAGAAACCCTTTACTATCATTTTCTGGCAAGGTTTTGATATTTTTCTGCTTTGATTATAAAAGAAATAATTGCTGTAATATTGTGGTTATTAATGTAAATTGCTTCATGTATCAAATCAATGATGGAATCATCCAGTGGAAATAAGGTCTGGTAGATGAATCTTGATTAAAACATTTATGGATCAGAACAGTTTCAGAGACTATAGTGCAGCGGGACAAACTTTGTCTTTATTTTGATAGGTGTTTTTTAATTGAAAATCCTACCTAAATTGTAATTCAGAAACTTGCTTTTTAAATGTACTACATCTTATATTTATTAAGAAAAATATGCTTCTTTTACATGGCTGTGCCAGTACTGAATTAATTCCAGATGAGTCTTTAGTGGAGATGGGGAAATGAGGGTTCTGGGAGCTGCTCTGCAGTTCAGCTTTGCTGTTGCTTGGGAGTTGCTGATGGAGGAACCAAGCTGGGCATTGCTGCGGGAACAGGGCCAGGAATGATCTTTGTTCAGCAGGGCAGGGGCACAGAGCCCTGGCCCAGAGCAGGCCAGTGTCCATTCCCCTGTGTGAGGAGCACCAGAGGTGCAGATAACCCAGCTGAGGGCAGGGCTCCGTGCCTCCATTGCAGAGGAGAGGGAATAAAAACATCTCTGGTCCCCGGCCTGTTGAACAAAAAGATGCAGAATTCAGCAGAAAGAGGCTGGAATTTCCTTCCCAGCCCAGCCCATAGTCAGTACCTTGTCACTCAGGGACTGGCATTGCCTGCAGCTGCCTGGAGCCCACTGGAGCACTGGCTGCTGTTTTCCTGCCTTAAATGTCTGCCTCTTCTGGAAGTGCTGTGAGTGTTGCTAGTGATTGCCTGAAGACACAAAGCACTGTGGAAAGTGAACATTCATTTAAATTTGCATTCTTTCTTGGAGTTCAGCTCTTGAAATATCGCAGTCCTCTCCCAGTTGGTTCTTCCTGTGCCAATCTCTTGCAGGTCTGCCTTGATCAATTCATTCTCCATCTCTGTTATCTCTTCTGTTTTGACATCTGTGTGCCCACAGCCTGATGCAGCATAAGTGAAGTAGAAAACAGCTCAGGCAGACATGGAAAATCAGATTCTGTTCCTGACATATGGCCAGGAGTGAGCTCAGGTATCACCACGAGCAGCCACAATGAATAGTTCCTGCTCTGTTACTGACACAAACCAACGTGCCCTTGGCTCACACCCAGAGCTCTGAGCAAGGGCTCCTCCCCTTTGGTGATTCAATGGTTTGAATGTCTTTGTACGTGTGTGAAGGGTTTATGCTGCTGTTCCCTTGGGTTATGAATTCATTTCCTGCAGCTGCCATCATATGAAATCTATTGGTGCCTTTTCTAGGTGGGCTTTTAGAGCTTCCATTGGTGTCTTCCCCTCACCCCCTTTTCCCCTTGTTCTGTTGTTCAGTCTGTGGAAATGTTTCTCTCTCTGTGGTGCCTTACAGCACTGGGATCATCCGTGCCAGGAGCCCCAGAGGAGAGCAAGGTTTGTCACATGCCACAGACTGAACCTTCTGGCCCCTGGAAAATGCTTTTGCTCCAAAGCAGCACCTTCCATCTCCAGTACAGGGAGCTGTGGCAACACAGGGCTTGGTGACATGCACAGAAAAGACTTCATCTGCTTTGTGAGCTGTATGAAAATATGATGAAATGTGCTGTCCACTAAATGGGAGAGCATTGGGATTCCAGCCAAAGAGTCATAGGATTAATCTCAGGAACATAAAATGTGCTCTTTTAGTGAAATGAATCCTCCCTCTCAAACAATTGCAGCAGGTGGGCAGCTTTGGCTTGTTTCCATCATATCTGCTTAGGCTCCTCTGGCAAACATTTGATTTATTCCTATATACCTAAAATAAATTAGTATATTTACTTCAGCAAATCAATTGGCATGGCATGCTTTCCAGGGAACTGCTTTAACAGGCATATCAGTGACTTCAGCATTTTATCAGGATTCTTGACTTCCATAAGCAAAAAGAGCAAGGGGGAAACTAAGAAATCCAAAAACTGCATCAGGGAGGTAGAAAAGTCTGAGATAAAATGGAAGTTTATTTCCTATTAAATGTGACCGGGTATTTAAATTATTAATTGCCATCTATTGTTATTTCAGTCTTGGATGCCCATGGAACATGAGGAATGAGAGCTAGAATGATAAAAGGGTTTGTGAGAGAAATTAGATGGAGGTGATTTCTTGCTTCATTTTTCCACAAAATTTGTCTGGGGAAAGTCCATTAATTCAGACAAGACTTTGACCCACTGAGGGAATGGGAATCAGCTTGGCGAATTCAGAAAAATCCAAAGACTTGGCATAAAAAGCTACTTCATAGCTGGTATGACAAAGCTAAAAAGCCAATACCTTGCTGAATCCCATTTCTCAGATTCCAGTTTTAATAAATAGATTTTTAATAGATTTTTTAAATATAAAGCAACAGTACTGCTAATCTAGTCATTACTGGAGTTAGATGAATTAAGATACAATTAATAGTGTTATTTCCTGTAGTGATAAATTACCAGAAGTAGCTTGGTTTTGTCTTTATTACAAGTCTGTCCCTTTTTAGTGAAAAATTGTTCTCCTTGTTTGTTTTCCCTGAAATTGTGGGTTGATGATAGGTAGTATTGATAGTATTTAATGATACTGTCAAGTGCTGCTGCTTCACTTAGAAAGAAGACCTGAAGTAATTCATTCTAATGTGCACTATGAAGTTTTATTTGTATTTAGCTGTATCCAGGTTATTCCTAAATATGTCAAAATTTCATTTAAACAAGGAATTATAAATGAGGGGGTGTGTTTACTTCTTCTATTCAGTAAATTTCTTGCAAAGACACAAACATGTGTGTGCCAAGTTGGGCAGCAAAAGCATTACCAGGAAGTAGTTCTAGGCCAGCTTTTTCTGCTTCATTTAAATCAGATTCATTTGGTCTGTCTTGCTGGGATGCCTTCCCCAAATAGTGCTTACA
This sequence comes from Melozone crissalis, assembly GCF_028551555.1. NCBI lineage: Eukaryota > Metazoa > Chordata > Aves > Passeriformes > Passerellidae > Melozone > Melozone crissalis. The sequence goes on from NW_026535858.1 coordinate 646,154, forward strand.
CTTCCTAAGCTGGGGACAGAAATTCTCTTGTTCTGTGTAAGATTTACTGAAATGTTCTGCCTTCAAACAGGATCTCAGCCTAACCCAGAACAGCAAACTAGAGAAGCAAAGCTGATGGGTTGCATTCACAGGTGACTTACTCTGGGTGTGCAGACACTCCTCTTCTCCATGTACAGAGGGAAAAACAGATGTTCCTGCTCAGCTCAGACCCACGGGAGACCTTTTAACCCATGGCCACCATCCAGCAGCAGGGTAATGCCACCAGCCTCGGGAGGATGGCTGTTTCCTTGTGATTGATTTACCAAAAAGGTCAGCCCCAGACATGACACCTGTTTGCACTGTGGTCCAGCGTTCACCCCACAGTTCTGTAAACTGCTGAAATGTTCAGGGAAAAAAAAATATGAGATGAATTGGCTGTTTCAGTGGGCTTCCAAAAATATTCTGAAATACTGTTGCCATTATGGGCACATAGCATTGCTCTGGGTGAGATTCAGGGAGGAGCTCGGGAAGAGATACCAGGAAGGGAGGAAAGAGCTGTCTGAAAGGAGAGCCATGATGGGACAGGATGTACACGGTCACTGTGCTGGAGAATAAATCCTTCAGGAAGAGAGGGATCCAAAGCGAGTTTATAGCCTGAAATGTGTTAGTTAATATTTATAATGTGCATCCACCTTTCTCTGTGTCTTGGCTGTGCACTGGCTCCTGGCTGGTCTTGTGTCAGGTACAAATAATGATATTAAAGCAGGTGATTAATGTCTGTTTGAGACAATTGGGAGGTTATTTCCAGCTTTGACAGCGCTGCTCTTTGTGCAGCACACGAGCACAGCACATGAGGTACTTTGCTCACAACACAGAGAGGTGTTTTATTGATCTCCTCCCGTTCCACTTCGCTAATTCTGCCAATTTTCAGGCAGGCACAGCACCAGGATAATGGAGTCAGCATCCACTGCAGCTGCCTGGGCCAGCCAGGCCTGGGGAAATCAAAGAAATTGTACAAGTTATGATGAGGGGAAGAAGAAGGGGGGAAATCCCCACTTCTGAGGTAGTGGGGTTAAAGGGATTTAAAGCTAATTGGAGGCCTGAAAACAGGAGCTGCCATTTAAAAGGGCAAGTGTGAATTGTACTCTGAAATGAAAACCCAGATTTTGATGAGAGTTGTATGTTCTAAGCCATATAGATATAGCTATATATCCTTGGAAGTGCTCATTAAACCAACAGATTTTATGCAGTGCAAAAATGAAGAGAGAATTACTGAGTAGAATGGTGAGAAATAAAGGGATTTTGTCTGTATATATTTTCAACACTTCCATCTACTGGAAAAAATTATTTCTATATAAAAATGTCACTTATTGGTAAATAATGAAAAAACGTTAATGCCCGAGCTGGCTGGAAACACAAAAAACTGTGATTAATATCTGATTAATTATTAAGTAACAACTTTAGTAATACATTTTCCCTGTGTAGACACAGTCATAGTTGGTATAACCCATATTAAGATAATTCAGAAAAGCATGTCTGTGTACAAGAAATATATGTATTATCCAAATGGATTCAATTAAACCCATATCAGCAGTCAGTGCCTCAAAAATTAGGAAATCGCTGATATTAGCTGTTCGAGGGCATACTTAATTTATTCCCACTTGGATTCTGGCAATATTAATTTATTCTGTAGCAAATACCCTAAGTGTACAGTAATTTTACCCAATGCACAAAAGGGAATGAAACCAATTAAGTGAGCAACAGAATGAAACAAAAGCAGCAAGGAACACTTTTCTCAGGAAGTGGCCTCATTCTGGTACCTCATGATCAACTCCTAGATCTTGTATTTCTGTTTTTCTTAACAATCCTGTGAAAAGGCAAAAGGAATATTAATTACATTATTAATTAAATCCAGAGTTTGTACTGTATTGTGAAGCACTAAGATAACACTGCCAAGAGAAATAAATCCATTAAATGGGACTCAATAAAATGAACAATAGTGAAATGAAATGCATTCTAATCCGTGATTTCCCTTATTATCATCGCATCATGGAAACCACTTCTGTAAATGTGCCTCACGTGCCTGATGAGCTGACAGCAGAACAGTCTGGGAAGCATTTGTACCTTAGAATAATGTAGGATGTTCAACACCCAATTCAATACTTCCAAGATGAAAATATTCCTCTCCTGTAAATGAGATAAAAATATCAATTAGAAATTTAAGATCTTATTCACGTTAATGAGGAGTAGAACTTGGACATGGATGGTGTGTGCAGATCACAGATTTTCTTTCATGACTGTCAGAACACTTGGCTTTAAGGCAAAACAGGACAAACTTGTCCCTGTTTGCTGAGGCTGACTTGTTGTGCCTTGGTTTTGTTTTCCAAAGGTGCTGCTGCTCTGTGCTGGTTCCCTGTGACCCATTCCTCATGGCTGCTGATATCCATGGGTACCAGATGTGGTTTGTGGCCGGGTGGCTGTGCTGTCCCCAGCTTCTGTGCTTTTGGGTTGGAGGGTTACAATTGACAGCAGCCTCTGTCAGGAGCACTGCAAATCCCTTTGGTTTCATGTAACTTTTGTCCATTTTGAGAGAGAACATTGGTCAGGTACTTCCACCACCAGGCTGCCTTAACTGCATTTTTTTATCAATTGCACAGTTCATGGGTTGTAATGGTTTCCAGACAGGTGCAGAGTTTTTTGGTAGGTGTAATCTGCATTTTTTAATATGTTGTGTAAATACTCAATTTACTATTTAGTTAGTAGTGCTAAAGAAGGAGCTTAAATAAAGGTGCTGTTCTAGTATAATTAGCACAGCTGTTTGTGGCTCTGCTTCAGATACCAATGGTGTTTATTTCATGACAAAGATAAGACAAAATGGAGCTGGGATTAGCTTGAGAATTCCAACCCAAGGAACTGCCTCAACAGCAGTTTCTTGGCAGAAGTCAAGCAGGAAGGAGGAATTCTTAAATAAACAAAGCAGCCCATTGCAGCATCCAAAGGTGCTTGTTACTTCTTAGGAACAACAGGCCTTCATGCACCTGTATTTATTTTTTTCCCCTTTCTTTTGGTCTGGGAAAAGAAGATTTAGTTTGTGATTGGAACCCCTGGATTGAGTTTTGAAGCTTAACAGATGAGACTCGTCTGTCCGCAACACTGTGCAGATAAAGGCACCTTTCAGCAGCCCAGTTTCAATAATCAGTGCCTGAGCTTCAGAAACAGCTCATTGTATTTATCAGTGCTTCTGTCCCCATCCACATGTGAGTCAGGAGCTGCTCTGGGTGTAGGCCATAAATGAACTGTTGACATGAACTGGATGTGATGTAAATCAGGGCCCTACAAAGCTCGTCAGTGAGCAGGAATCAATAGGAAGGAAACAGTAAAATTTCAGCAATTTTTTGCTCTGATAAATAAATGGATTACTCTGTGCTCTTCTGGGAGGAAGCACAGCATGGGAGTGGAAACCTGGATCTCTGCTTTTCACCTTACTCTGCTGCAACACAGTCACAACACCAGTGACTTACATTTGCCTGACCTTCATCTATAAACACAGCCCTCGTGGTTTTATATCCTTACATCTAATTTCAGTTATGTTCATTGTTTACAGGCATATAAATATATTCTGGAGATACATCCTGTGTATAATGAATAAACAGAAATATTTACAGTTAATAGTTTGGGGATTAGAATAGCTCTGCTTTTTAATCCATATTTCTCTTTCACACTTGTCCAGGTACCTGAATTTTTCACCATTCCAGTCGATGCAACAAGGCCTTGTGTCTTGGAGAAAAGAGCCAATTGTTTCTGTTTGGGAAAGCTGCCAAAGGAGCACAGCTCCTTGCCCCCAAGGCCAGGATGATCACCCCTGTCAGTGACCCAGGGCTCAGACACACTCTGGTACCAGGTACGAGGATGTCACCTCCTGTTGCCACCATCCCTGTGGTTTTCCCCTCTGTGACCCCATCCCAGAGTGCAGGGTGCACCTCTGCTGCAGCTGAACAGCCACACTTGGTGAACACATTTAGCAAGGCTGTGGGCCTGCTGTGACCCTCCAGCCACAGACTGGGATTTAGAAACAATTCTCCAGCAGCACCAGGCTGTGCCTGAGGATCCAGCAGTGCTGAAACCTTTCCTGGCACTGGGAAAAGAGAAAACTTGTTTGCCATGTTCAAGTAACAGCTGAAAGAACCTGCATTTTGTCAAGGCTTATTTTCTTCCTCTGTCGGCCCTTCCCTTTTCTATCTACCTGTTTTGGGGTTTTTTCATTTTGAATTAAAGTTCTGATTGTTATGGAGTGTTCTGAAAGGCTCTGGAGAAAATACATGTGTTGATTAAAGTTAAGGAAACTTTTGAAAATAAATGTTTTGCAAGTAGAAGTGGCGTTTTGGTCAGTGTTTAAAGACATGCAGAAAGAAAAAAAAAAGACAATAAAACAATCCCAAAATACAAAGACATTGTTTTAAGGGCAAGTTTGATCTCTGTAAGAAAATTCTCCAGAATTAGTGATTTCATTTGAAAACAAGGAAAACCAGACCTTCTGTTTAGAATAATTATAAAAAAAGGTGGTTGAATATACATTTAAAGAACTGTTCCATAATACTTTGAAGATATTAAGACTTTTAAAAGTCATTTATTGACTTTTTTTTTCAGGACCTGACCTAAAGTTAATTACAGTCAAAGGTGGAACTGCAGCAGTTGATAAAATATACTAATCTACCAACTTCAGTTAACATGAGTATTGGAAGGAAAGAAGATTTCGGACAGAAAAAAAAGGACTAAAGTGCAGCTAAGAAGAAATTTTGGAACTTTGAGGTTCAGAAATGCCTGCATACCAGTACTTTATTATTGCCAGCAACACTGGCACAGCTTAGGGGTGTGAGCCCCTTTTTAAATGCATATTCCCTTCACAGTGGATCTGAAAGCCTGTCAGGAAAATCAACCCTTTTAGCAGCATTTACATCTGTACTCAGCCTGCAGTGTTGCTGGATCTCTGTGGGACTTAAACGTATCCTGAAATGCTGCCCTTAGAGACTTTTCCTGAGAAACTCATTTTCTGAAACACGGCCTCTTAGTGCATGGAAAACCAGCAAAGCGTCTTTGTCTTCCCATTTCCTGAACTTCAGCTCAATTATAAAAACACTAATTTTTAAAAGTTCTTCCAAAGGAGCTCTTTTCTTGTCACCATGTGTCACTCTGTCAGTCATACTTCAAGCCATGGATTTGAAAACCGACCTGCAGAAGCAGCTACCTTTGTCAGAAATTTAACTTGACAGCTTCTCTGGGGGACTTTCAATTAGGATTTTTTTTTTTTTAAGAAAAAAAAAAGAACACTAAAAGTGTCAGTCCAAATGCAGTGAGCAAATGCTGGTATATGGGAGGCCTACACATACTGCCTTCTACTTCGGGATGATCAGGAACATAAATGCCAAGTTTTGGAGAAAAACAAATTTTAAAAACTTGTTTCAGGGACACAGAAAGAGCAGTTTCTGCTGTTTGAGGGGCTGGGTGGCTCTGAGGCCTGATGGGCGTCGCTGAGGGCTCAGCCCAGCCGGCAGAGAGGTGGCTCTGTGACACTGCTCAGAATCTCGTGTTTTCCACTTCAAACTTGGGAGTCTTGATGAAGGAAGTTGAAAAACCCCAGCAAATTTCAGTGCTGCTTGCTGAAAGCTTGGATTCTAAGGCGGTGGGAGCTGCTGTGGCTGGAAAGAGCCGAGCCCTGGGCCCGGCTCGGAGCCGCCTCAGCCTCGAGGGCAAAAGCCCCTCCCGGTGTCCGTGTGAAAACGGGAGCGAGGTGTGGGAGCTGCCGTCCCTGGCCGCTCTGCTCCCGGGCTGCCTCCCTGGAAACCTCATTGCTGTGGATGTGGGGGATCCCAGGATCCTGTGGAAGCCCTGGCTGCCCTTCAGACCGCCCCGAGCCCGTCCGGCCCTGCCTCGGGATCGCCGCCATCACCGCAGCCCGGTCAGCTGCGGTCAGTGTTACAGCCCCGCTCCAGAGCGGGAATTTCCTCGTCAAGCGTGGAGAAAAAATATACGTAATTGAGTTTATAGCTGGAAAAGTGGTAAAACAGCCCTTGAAGAAGTAATTAAATGTGAATGGACTCAATGATTTCTGCCTGAATCATCAGCAAGCTTTAAAGACACGCAGTGTGTGCGTGAGGGGAAGGCAGGAGCCCCGGCCGAGGACTGTTCCTGAAATCCCACTGAGTTTGTAGATTTTGTGATTTTATTTGTATCTGTCACCGAAACGTGACTGGAAAACTGATAGAAATGCTTTGGATAGACCGAAGGGGTGAAGGTGCTAAGGACAATGATATCCCGCACCAGCGTTCCTCATCCTCTGCCTTCTGCTGGAGCCGGGACTGTGGCACCGTGACCGGGTGTGTGCTGCGTTTTTTAAAGGTACTTTGTTTTTATAGTGTTAATTATAGATGGACAACAGCTGAGAAAGGAAGCAATTGTAAATACGCTCAAACTTCAAAAGTTTATTGGAATTTTTCTGGTCTGTAATAGTTCTGATGGGTTTGTGTGATCTACATGATAACTATTTTTCAGTAAGAGAAAAGCTTTTATGAAAGTGTTTCAATATTATGTCTCCATTTGGTGTGGGAGGGTTTGAGGGAGGCTGAGGGCGATGGTAACTTGCAGCCTTCAGGTGCTCTCAGCAGCTTATCCTTTAAGCGCAAGGTTTTTGTCTAATTCATGGAATGTGAACTTCAGGTAGCTAGAAAATGTCTTAGGCTTTAATTGCTACATTGTCTCCCATCCCTAAATCTCCAGCAAACAGCCAGTGTAAACTACAATTTAAACAAGGCTGACTGAGAAACAGCGTTCCCCTTTCAAAAATATCAAGAGATCTTTTTTCTTCCCCCTAGAATTGATGTTAATGTTTAAACCAAGTGTTTCCAGATAGCACTTATACTTTGAGCAGGGAAGATTTTAAATTAAGCTTTATTGTGTAAATGCTTGCTCTGCCCTTAGTATGTCGCTGTTTTGCACACAGTGGTCCCTGCTGAGAGCCAGTGGTTGGGATCCACCATCTCTCCTGGCAAGGCTGAGAGTCACAGGCTGGAACAACATGGAATCATTATGGAAATGATTGGCATTTAGGAGCTGTTCTGAGAACATGATTAGAAGGTAGAAGAAAGGAGAGGTCATTTTTCCCTAAAGAACTTATACTTGCAGAGTGAAATCTTACCCTTTGGGATTTAAGGTTGTATGCAGTGGGTGTGTATGGTATGTTAATACTAGTGCCAGCTAATAGTTGGCAAAAAGAGGTGAGCACAGGTAAGTAGTTGTATTTAAAATTAACTGGAAACCTGCCAAAGAATCCAACCATGAGGGAGGGCTTCGGCAAGGAGGAAAGCACCTGATTCGTGACTCTGCACATCTCTCAGGTAAGAAATTCAATGTTTTTGTGTCCTCAGGAGCACCTTTGTGGGCTTTTTAATACAGTTGAAAGGAAAATGACTAGCAAAAATATTTGTTTTTATTTTCTTTTGCGGCTGCATTTCTTGACTTTGCGTTACATATCTTTGTAAAAGAGATACTTAGAGGCATTCAGCTAAGTGATGCTTTTCTGTTTGTCTGTGAAACTGTGAAAAATGTGGAGCAGCAGAGCTGGGATTCCTGAGTTACAGAATGCCAGTTTCACTTGTTGGTACAGAGAACTTTGTGGCATTTCCTTGGAATGAGGGCAGAGGAGAAGCTGGGCCGCAGCTGTGGGCGTGGGCACAGAGCCCCCAGTGGGGCTGGGGCTGTGCAGGCACCCCCGAGGGATGCTCACAGAGCCCCCAGTGGGTCCGGGCTCCCCACGGGGCTCCCCCACACCCCAGGGATGCTCACAGAGCCCCCAGTGGGTCCGGGCTCCCCACGGGGCTCCCCCACACCCCAGGGATGCTCACAGAGCCCCCAGTGGGTCCGGGCTCCCCACGGGGCTCCCCCACACCCCAGGGATGCTCACAGAGCCCCCAGTGGGTCCGGGCTCCCCACGGGGCTCCCCCACACCCCAGGGATGCTCACAGAGCCCCCAGTGGGTCCGGGCTCCCCACGGGGCTCCCCCACACCCCAGGGATGCTCACAGAGCCCCCAGTGGGTCCGGGCTCCCCACGGGGCTCCCCCACACCCCAGGGATGCTCACAGAGCCCCCAGTGGGTCCGGGCTCCCCACGGGGCTCCCCCACACCCCAGGGATGCTCACAGAGCCCCCAGTGGGTCCGGGCTCCCCACGGGGCTCCCCCACACCCCATGGATGCTCACAGAGTGGTGCAGGCACTTGGAAGCATTTCAGCATTTCCATGTTTACTTAGACTCATGCCTAATCAGTTGAGTTGCTGTAAATTTCTCTTGAGGGAGTAAATTACTGAAAAACATCCCTTCTCAAATATTGTGTTTAGTGAGGGAAAGCAGCACATCTTAGAAGAACTGCAGTAAGCCAGGAAAAAATGGCACGTTCCCATGTAAAGGATCACAGCCTTTGGTTTCCAACAGCAAAGTGGTTTTATGAGGGGAGAAAGGGAGCAGAGCTCTCGAGTAAGTTTCTGTGCTTTGGTGGTACAGGAGCTGTTCCTTGGCTGGCAGCAGCGGTGGGACACAGGAGAAGGGAACTGTTTGTGGGAGAGCTGAGTTTCTCTCTCACTTCTGTGTGTTGCACTTGGTGGCTGTGTCTGAGTTACATGAACAGATTTTTTTAAAGCTAAACAAACAAACCAACCTGAGAGTTCTCCATCACCTGGGCTGGGGAGCAGATGGGCAGTCGTTGTTGGAGCCTTCGGTTGCATTTTCCCTGTAATGAGCTGTCTAATTGCTTGTCCAGAGCTGGTGCTAATCTATTTACACATATAATTCATTCTAGTTTTAAAATAATCACACAACCTTTTTAGGTTGTTTGTTCTTTTTTTTTGATTTGTGGAACATCAGACTGTCATGCTGGTGAACAGCTGCTGTGTTTATTCATGGACTACATTATGACTCCATTCTGGATGTGTCCATGGAAGGACATGTGATAGCTAATTGTTTCTCAGGTTAAAGGAAATAATGAATATCAATTGCAGCTACTTCAGCATGGCAGGAGAACGTCAGGAGTACCTCCCAGGCTTATGCTGGCTACCCATCATTTTGATTCTGTTTTCTGAGTTAGGAAATGGGACCCCACTGATGTGGCACATGATGTTCAACTTCCTGAAATTGAATTTGGAGAGGGAAACAGGGCTCACCGGTTTTGTAGGACACCTGGCAGACCGGTGGGAGTGGGTGAAATGTTGGTATTTGCCATGAGAGAGCCCTGCTGTGCTGAGGGCCCAAAGAAGAGCTGTGCAGGCCTGAGAGTGGTGCCTGGTGCTGGCACAGCCTCAGTGACACCGAGCCATGGGACAGGGCAGCTGCGTGTCCCTGATCCCAGGAGCACAGCCTGGTGTGTGTGTCCCTGATCCCAGGAGCACAGCCTGGTGTGTGTGTCCCTGATCCCAGGAGCACAGCCTGGTGTGTGTGTCCCTGATCCCAGGAGCACAGCCTGGTGTCCCTGATCCCAGGAGCACAGCCTGGTGTGTGTGTCCCTGATCCCAGGAGCACAGCCTGGTGTGTGTGTCCCTGATCCCAGGAGCACAGCCTGGGGGGCTGCTCGGGGCTGGCTCTGAGCTGCCCTTACAGAGCAGCGCTTGTGAGGGACAGAGGGGCAGAGCAGACTCAGTGTGCTGCTGACAGTCCATCTGCACACACACACAGCCCTACAAGGGTGTCATCTAGGTTTAAAATAGCCCAGTCTGTCTCTCTGCATGTTTCCTGTGCTGTTAAATAAGTTTAAAGTGTGATTGATGATCTCCAGATCCAAACCTGGGTTTCTAAACCCTCCAGCTGCATCTGCAGCCCTGTGGTGAGAGCCCCTGTCATCACATGCCAGATCTTTCCAAGGCAGCTCACACATTTCCAGAGCTCTCCTTAGCAGTTAAATGGCTTTGTCACTGTTCTAAGGAATGTCACTCCTTTGGTTAATGACGGCATTGGGGCAGTGTTTCAGCTGGGCTTAGCAGGCAGTGCTAGTATGGTTTTGGATTCTCAGTTTTAAATTTTCTTCCTCTCTTTCTTTTTAATTGAAAGCCTGAGTTGAAGATAGAACATAGAATGTGCAGGTTTTCCATCACTGCTGAGCATTTGAACATTTCTTTGCCTTCCCTGCAGTGGCCTTTTCACATTAAAGGAACACATTAAAGAGGTGTAGAACATTAATGTGAGGTGCCGGTGGAAGCTTGACAACTGTCAGCTTTGCCTGTGTGCATTTACCTCATCCTCTGTGTTATTTATTCATCTGAAACTCTTTTGCAAATGAGGCAGATGAGAGGGAACCTGAGGTAAATGAAGCCTGTTTAGGGCAGTGGAGATGAGAAGGAGCTGGAACAGCAGCAGGAGCAGAGCACCTGGGTGTTGGTGGCTGCTGCCTTACCTGAGGTGTTCCCCTGAAAAACAGGGCTTGAATTATTCAGGAGTTACCAGCATCTCCAGCCCCAAAGCATCTTTATTCTTCTGAATGTCTACTTAATAACTATTTTATAGTTTAAACTCTGAGTCTTCAAATGATGAAAGGTGGCAAAAGGAGCAGACAGTTAAGAAAGTGAGCAAAGAAGCCTCTGTCTAAAGAGAAGGAAAGGTGAATCCAGTCTGTGCATTCAGGCACCAGCCCCACACAGAGAGAACAGAAAATGCAGCCCAGTCCTTGTGCTGTGTCCTGGTACCACGTACTTGGGGACGGATGGTGACAAGGCATTCCTGCAGATCTTTGCAGGCTCAGTTAAACCCCAGAGTGAAACTGTGGGAGTTTCAGATCTGCTCATCCCCTGGCTGTTTGAATTGGGTTTCACCTGGCCCAGCTCAAGGCAGGGGAATTGTTTGGGGAGTCTGTGTTCTCCAGCTGCTGCTGGGAGTGGAGCTGGTGCGCTGCCACTGCTGATGGATGTTGCATGAAGGATGGGAGCTGACCTCTGGCTGCAAAGCTTTGTGCTGTACAGGGCTCTCACCTCTGTAATTTGCATTCCCCTTGCTCAGTTTTATCCCTGCTAGGGGTAATAAATGGCCTGGGGAGCCTGGGCAGAGTTGTGTTAATCACAACAATCATAACAGAAACAAAAGGGTTCTGGCTGGAGAAATCAACATTAAGTCCATCAAGCTGGATTTCTTTTTAAATGGTTGGTTAGCTAAGCCAATTAAGAGCTCCTCCACTTATTATTTTGCTGGTTCATTTATTTGGGCAGCAGGATTTCAGGCACTGTGTCATACAAGCAATGTCAGTTTGATTTGGTCCCATCTTTTCTGTCCCCTCCTACCACATCAGGACCCCGCTGCTCTTCACAGCTCTGCGTTGTCTTAGGAATTCATTTGCAAGCTGGAGATAATCAGCATCTCCTGACTCTCTAGGGCTGGTTTGATTATTGATTGCTGAAATCAGCCTGAATATTGCACAGTCACAAACCCCCCAACATAAATCAGCTCTTTTAATGCTTGGGGGTTTAATGCTGCAGTCAGAGATCTGTGAGACAAGGGAAAGGTGTGGATTCCCGTTGTCACTTCAGTTAATACTTGACTTTGTTGTACAGCAGGAAATGCTGGCGCATCTCTTTGAGCTGGGTTATCAGAGACCGCGTTCCTGCCGTGCTGTGCCCTCTCCCAGCGCTGAGGGTGAGGAGGGAGGGTTTGTGTGCAGGGGCTGCTCACAGGGGCAGCCCTGGCTGTCTGCACACGTGAGCAGGAGAGTGCAGGAGCCGAGTCTGGCTGGCAAAGGCTGTTTCTGGGAGCTGGCACTCGTGGGACAGGGCAGCTTTTGAGGGTCTGATCGAGGGAATTATGTGCTGACATTCACTGTGTCCTCCTTGGAGCTCAGCAGCTCACTGGACTGGATGAATTTTGAGTATCTTGTTCAGAAGGGAATTGTTACTGCATTTCAGTTCTAGAGATGCCAGAATTCTTCAGGCAGTTCAATATGGGGAAAATGTATTTTGTCATAAGCTTTATTTGTTTTGCTGTTATCACCAGCTCACATCTCTTTAACTGCTTTTTGCAGTATGGACAGAAATTCAGATATTCAAAGCGTGCATCACCATTGCTGCTGTCTTGGGATGCATGAAGACTCCTGCTGTCCTTGTAGCACATTTCTGTAACTCACACGTTTTTATGAAATTTCAGATGAGACCTTTTTTCAAAAAGACTTCTGTCTCTGTTATTGTGTAATAAATATATGTGGAGAGCTAAATCTGCTTTTGTTCAGTTGAAGGGTTACTGCATTCAGTGGCCATAATTTAGTTTCTGAATGGCCTGAAGATTTTCTGGCACGGCTCTGAAGAAGCCACTTCAGAGAGCAAAAAGGCTTTTCCTGTCCTCTTGTGCTGTGATGGCACTGATGTGGCTTTGGGTTTGGCATTAGTCCTGTGGTTCTCTTTCTGGTTGGAACTGCCACAGAGGGCTTGAGACTTTCAGAATACCTCAGGTATTGGTTAGTCATTGCAGAGTCTTAGTTTTGTGGGCCTTTTGCTTTCAACACTAAATGTCAATTTTTGTTTTTCTTTTTTTAAAATCTGATGGTATTTTGGTTAGATAGATAGCTGAAAGGATGGAGGTTTAGAGATTTATGTGTCAGAATGTAAAGAAATGGGTCAGGCGATGCTCAAGTGGGGCTTGCAGCAGCAGAGCTGGAAGTGGCAGCAGCACGAGCTGAGCAGCCACCATGCCCTGACTGGAGGACTCATTTTTCAGGCCTCCTGATCAGGCTGGTGGAAATGCACCCCCAGAACTGTTTGCTCTGTGGTTTCAGGGGTTATTTGAGTTTGAGATAAGAGCAGTGCAAATCTGTGTAATGTTATCCTGAAGTGCAGATCAGTGCCTGCTGGGAAATTGGCAGACTCCCCTGGTGCTGCAGAACAAATCAAGGCACCACTGTTCGTGTTCTTGCCTTTCCAAGAGTGTCACTCATCCTTCATCAGCAATTCCAGGATGCGAGGGAGATGCCATTGCAGTGATTGCATTGCCTTTGTTATTTGTGTGTGCATTAACCACGTTCATCAGTCAGTTTGCTCACAGGAGCAGCCTGGGGACTTCCCTTTGCAAGGTGCATTCATAGTGAAACCCGAGAGGTTCTGTTTCCTTTTGTTTATTAACTCCTCCCTGCACCGTGTCCTCCTTGTGGCAGTGTGCATTCCCTCCCAAGCCCTGCGGAGCACAGAGGTAAATACTTGAGGACATCACCTGTTTTTCAGCTGCCCACACAACGTTCATGTATCTTAGCTAAAGCTAGACCCGATTCTGAAACCTCTTCCATGGGGTTTCATGAACATGAAACATGAGCCTAACAATTGCTAATGGCTCCCCTCACTGTGCAGTTTCTGCGCCCTGAAGGTGAGGGGTAGGAAATGCCCTCCCCTGCCCTCTGCCCAAGGTGCTGTGCCCAGGGCAGCTGGGAGATGAAATGCACTGAGGACGCGCTGGGCGCTGTCGGTTCGGGTCAGTGCAGGGCTGAAACTGCAGGAGAGAAAGGAGAGGTGTCCCAGATATTTGATATGTGCCCTCTGTGTACAGTTTCATGTCCTTTGAGCGCTCCAGAAATCAGAACTCAGCAGTTCAGGAAGTTCCAGCTCTCTGCTTGATTTTTATCCCCATTCTCTCGCAAGTGACAACGAACTGAAGTATTATTCCAATAATCTTCTTGTTTATTGTTGTTCAGAAAAGGGCTTCTGGCTAAATGTTCGTTACCATTTTTTTCACATCCCAGCCAATACAGATCATGGCTTTATGGGTGCACTTTAAAAATGTCCCATTTAAAACTTTCTGAAGGCTATTCAAAAAGTTACTGTATAAACTCTGTATGCAAAAATGCGAATCTCCTCTGTTTTTTTTCATTTGAAGGAGAATGGCAAAATGATGAGTTGTGAGGAGTGGCATTTCCCCGTGCTGCCATCTCTTTGTAGTGCCCTGAAAGGCTGCCCTGCCCACATCCATTCCTCTTTTCTCTGGGGCCAGTTCTGCCGTTTGCATCCAGGTCAGTCCCGTGCCGAGCCCGTGGATGATGGCAGCGGCGCAGGGCAGATATCGATCACACCAGTGTGACGAGGGCTCTTTGTTCAGCGCGGCCCAGGCTGGCACTGCCCTGCCCTGGGGACCATTAATGCTCACGGGGAGTTCGTGTCCCTCAGCAGCGCTTCAGGCACGGCGTGCTCGGCTCTCGGCGATGGGCTTGGACGGGCAGCACGGCAGCCTGAGGCGTGGGATGTTTATTTCTGTGTGTGCCACCTTTTAAAAAGCATTTTTAATAGCCACCACTTGTTCGATATGCTGTGAAATTCCGACTGAAAGGCGCTTAGAGCTGGGCTTGCCCAAACAAAACCAGACCAGAAGCCCCCCGTGGCTGTGGCCGAGCCGATGATCGGCCCCTGCAGCCGGGGCTCGGGGCTGGGGCGGGGCAGCCGCAGCGCCCTCACGGCTGTGCCGGCCGTGCCGCCCGCAGTGCCCGTGGCACGGAGCGCCGTGTGGGGCTGGCACGGAGGGCTGGGGCCGGGCTCGGCGCTGTGCGCAGCGAGGAGGAGGAGGAAGGTGCCTTCCTCCCGGTCCCGTTTGCTGGGAGCAGTGACTGTCACCTCCGGGCTGTGCACACGGCTGGTGCTGAAGGAGCTTCACATTTGTGATGTTCGCCTTTCCCCTCTCCTCTGCTGTGCCAGGGCTGCTCAAACAGGACTTTGGCTTAGTTGGAGCCTCTAACAGTTACCGAGGTGCGAGTACCATTAGCCAGTAAATTTTGGTTTATTTTAAAGGAATTCAGCAATGCCCCTCAGTATTTCAGCTAATGGCATTATGTGCCTGGATTCCTCGGTGTCCTCTCAGAATTCTTCCCCTGCAGCTGAGCACTGCACACAAAGCTGTCCCTAATGAAACCCCATCATTGTGGGTAGCTGCTGCTCTGGGAGAGGAAAGCTTTCCCTGTGGAAAAGCAAGCAGCCCAGTTCTGCACAGAGAGCACAGTTCCTCCAAACTTGTCCTGTGCAATGTCAGAGCACAAGCTTTAATGAATGTGGTGGAACCGTGGTGCAGGTGTTCTTTCTAAAGAAATGAACATGGAAACAATTTATTTTTGATTATTCAGTTTATTAGCACACAGTTCCCTGTGCAGCCAAGCCTAAAATAAAGCGGGTTTGGGGCTTTTATCCATGGCTTAGTGAGGGCTCTTTGAGTTGCCATTCAGCTCAGCAATGTTCCCGAAATGCCTCAGTTCCAATTTCACTCTGTATTCCCATTCACAGGGCTTCCCCTCCCTCCCCCTGCCCTGTACTCTCTGGAGATCCTAAACAACCTACACAAATTCCATTTTATTGCCCAGGGAATGGTGTTATTTGAGGATTCAGATTGTTTAGGTGCATCCCAAGTAGGATATTTGGCAAGTGCTGGAACTCTGAAATTGTAGGGAGAGGAAAGGCAGGGCCCTTGCTGCTTCTGTTCCAGACTGAAGCTGAAATTCTGATGGCTTCTGACTTTGCTGACACTTCTCTGGGATTAGATTGGTACGAGCAGCCCAAACTGAAACCCAGTTCCAGGTTAGAGAGACGTGTAGGATCTCTGCTGCTCCGTCTCAAATAAAGGATGTGGTTAAACACTGTGGCACGTGCCTTCATGGCAAATGCAGCAAAACCGCTTTCTGTGGCACCAAGTATAAAACCTGGAGATTGATGTGACAGCTGGGCTGGGCTTTTTAATCAGCTGGGACAACTCAGAACTGTCTTAGTGACAGGGTTATTTTTTTCCTATTTGTGTGTGTGTTTCAAACCAAGTCATGAGTAATGTTACCAAGTCTGTTAGCAACACTTAACTCCCACTTGTTTGCTTTTAAGAGTTTTTGGATTTAAGATTTCTGGGCAGAAAAACTCACTGGGAATCCCAAGTTGCTTCTGATGGTCAGGATTTTGTAATGCCAATTTGCGATGTGTGTGTGGATATCACGTGTAAGGAACTGCTCCTTTGAGATTCCTGCAGGCAGCCCTGCCTGGGCCAGGGCTGGTGTGGAGCAGCCAGCCCTGCTGAAATCAGTGATCCTCACACTGCACAGCTGGTTTTCCATAGGGAAAGGCCCTTTGTGTTTGCCTGAGGTCCTGGCTCCCTTTCCCCACGGCTGGCAGGGTATTCCAGTGCTGTTCAGTAAATGTTAACTGTCACAAATAATTCATATCAGCACGCTGGAGAGCACCTGGGGGAAAGGGAGCTCTGAAATAGAAGGGAATGATTCTGTAACGTGGTAGGGAAAGGCGTCCCCTGGATAATGAGCAATTTCTGTGCAGCATCCGTGGGTCATTGTTCCCTTTAGAAAAGAGAAGGTTCCCGTGTCTTTGAGGTGACTCAGGTGGCCTTTGTGGTTTTTAATACAGCAGGTAAACCTTGTAGGAGAGCTCACTGTTTACTGGGCCCTGTGTCCGGGGGCATTTGGGCAGGCGGTGCTGTTGGATTTCTCTTTAGAGGCGTGGGCACGTGTGGAGTTTGGGAAAGGGAGGAAAAGCAGCGAGAGCTCCTGTGGGTGCATCCCCACTGGAGTCAGTCCCCGCTGCCCGTCCCAGCTCATGCCCAGGAAAATCCCCCGGCTGCTGAATTTCTCTGGAGCAACAGGGACACCGCGCGGTCACTTTTACTCGAGTTCCACGTGGAAATGTTTGTGCCGCCCCTCCGCCTCTGCCTGTGCGGAGAGCAGCAGTTGGAATGCGGGCGGCATCCTTGGCCGTGTGCTCAGCACATCCCAGACCTGGCAGCACGAGAACTGATGGATGGCAGAGCTGCTCACGAGCCAGGGTGCCAAGGGCTGCGTGGAAATCCAGTTAGCAGGATGATATTATTGGGAAATAGGGTTTTAATTGGCAGCTGATTGGTAATTGGGTATTGCACACATTTCATTAGGAAGGCACAGAGGAAGCTTGGTTGTGCACGGACGACAGAAGGCTGAGGCGCTTGGTTCCATGCAGGAGTTTAGGGATGGCAGTGTCCTTGTTTTAATTTGGGAGAATGCAATTAATTAATGTGCTTCAGGTCTCCGTTCCCACCATGGCAGCCTCCCCCTTTACATTTTGGTTTCCATCTCTGAGCACAGCTTTTGCTGCCGTGTTTGCCAGTTTGCTTGCAAGACTTTATTGCATTCAGACCTATTTTTTTTTTTCTTGGCATATTGAATTTGTTGCTCCAGAGGATTTTTCATTCCAGCTGGGCTCCAGTTATTCTCACATTCCCTCAGGCTCCACTCTGAGTCCTGCTGTGATCCGCATTTGTAGCTTTTCAATGAGTAAACATCAGAGCTCCTCTGGCTCTGTGCTGGCACATCCTCTCCATGGCACTCAGCTCCTGCTGGACCTTGGAAAAAGCTGGATGCTTTGCATTATGTTTTGTATGACATTCAATTATGGAGATCCTCACATTTAAAAAAACATGGAACTGGGAGAAGAGTGATCTGCTATTAATTAGCTGTCTGATGCCCTGGACTCATGTGGATAATAATGGTTCCCTTTGGCTATGGTTTTAGTAATGTATAGGAAAACATGCCATTAGAGATATTAAAAATTCATTTCTGAATTTATACTGGCAGCTTGAAAAGTGCCACTCTTTTAACAGAGCACTTTTAAATAAAAGCTCCAGATTTGAAGTACTTAGTTCCAGCAAACCTGAAGTGAACATCTTTGTGTGAGCACAGACTTTGCACACGAGCCCTGCAATGTCTGCTTAAAGGAGCTTTGAGATCTCTGTTCCTGAACATCTGTGGGGATGGATGAGGTGTCTCAAGATGAAGCTCCCAGGCTGATGGGTCAGGTTCTTTCCCCCTGTTTCTTCCTGGCCCACAAAGCCGTGCCCAGACATTTCTGCACATCCAGGCAAACTTCTTCAGTGGCTTTTTGGAAATGAATGTCAGTGGCACACTGACATCTGCTCCTCCTCTCTCCTTCCTTGTCTCCCTGCACCATCCTCGTGTTCAATCCAGCCCCTGCCTTGCCATAAATGCAGTGCATTGGTGGATTTAGGGCTGTCCTGCATCTTCTGCCTGGCATTGCTTCTCCCAGGGTTTCCCCGCTGGCTGCCAAAATACTCCTGGGAAAGAGAGAGCTGTGATTTTCTGTGTCCCCACACATCACCTTTCTTGTAAAAGCAGCAACATCTACAAGTGTTTTCTTCTTGGAATCACAGTTTAAAGTGAAGAAGTAGAAAAGAGAGCCCACAACCTAATAATGCCTTGGCTTGGGAAGAAATTTGATGGTGTTGCAGGGGACTCTTTCTGAAGAAACAACTGAAGTTCTCTTTATGCTGCAGCAATTTGTATGTACCCCCAGCACCGTGTTTATTTGGTGTCAATATAGGGTCAGCAGGAACCAGCACAGGCAGCTGGAACTAAAGGTCCTCTTGTCCCATTTTACAATATTAGTGTTCAAAATGTAAACTAAAGGCCAGATTCCACCCCAGTAATTTGGCTAAGAGGATAAGGGCTTATTGAATAGTAAAATGCTATCCTCAAAATATTTCTTTGCGTTAGGATTTTCCCAAGTATCTCATTTAGCTTTTGTTAATGGATTAAAGAAAGGGTGTTATAGTTTGGTAACCCTTTGTTAAGTGTACATATTTTCTATGTTAAATGGGTGAACAGGAGTGCAAACCCCTATGGACGAGGGCTGCTGGAGAAATCCTCCAAAACCGATTGTGTCCTAGAGACTCGAGTCATCATTTTGTCCTATTGCAACATCTCTTATTCTTTCGGTTCAGATAAACCTGCAAACAATTTAACCTTTAGAGCTTTAATATTTTTAAAGAGACATTCGTGTCCAGAAGGTGTCTCAAGGTGTTTGTGCCGTCAGGCTGGGTTTGATATCCCTATTAAAAATATATATGGCTCACTTGATGGGAAAATCTTCTTCAGAGAGAGGGGTTTTTCTTCAGCTTGAAATCTGAAATATAAAATAGAGTATAATAAAGTGAAGAGGCAAGTCATGATGCAAGGGATAGAAAAGAAAAATGGCTGGGAACACATTGTACTGAAACTGTTTGGATTTAATAGGAAAAGTACAGCTAAATCCTCAGTCAGTGAACCAATTAAAATTAATTATTGCATTGAGGGAGTTGGTGCCAAATCTGAAGAAATAATTCGAAGAAGGAAACTTATTTGAAAACTGCAATCATGGATGTTCTTTTTTTGACCGAGTAAGGAAGAGATGAACAGAGAGGGCTGCGATGGCTTTGGGCCCCGCGTTGTACCCAGGGGCAGAACGGGCTCCGGCACAGGGGAGAGGAACCCGAGCACTCAGGCTTTGCTTTGTGCCTGGCACGGTCAGTGATGGGCTTTGGTTTGTGCCTGGCACGGTCAGTGATGGGCTTTGGTTTGTGCCCGGGCACGGTCAGTGATGGGCTTTGCACTGGGCAGGCGCCAGTGGTTTTCCATGCTTCTTGTGGCTGTTCCTTACTGCTCTGGTTTAGGATGGTAGAAGATGTCAGGTAAATTACAGCTTTTGGGTAGGAACACACATGCCTTTTATATTGAGCAGAAAATAGTCCATCTGTTGGGGGAAAAATAATTGTAATTTACATCAACACCCCTGAAAGGTACTTTCTCTACATGACATCTGTTTGTGTGGACTCCTCTGAGTTTGGGCATGTGGAATCATAGCATCATTTAGGTTGGAAAAACCCCTTATGATCACTGGGTCCAGTGGTGAAATTCTGAATGGGCTTGGGGCTGCCCCCAAAGGAACGATTGCCTTGGGTCTGGGCAGCGCCGTGCGCTTGGGACTGTTCAAAGGTGAGCCCAGCCCAGGAGTGATGTGACACATCATCCCGTACAAAGCACGAATCTAACCCTGCAAAGGTTCAATCTGAAACTGGCACACAGAAAATCCTAACTGGCCACTCGATAGGTGATGCTGCAGCAAACCAGGCATCCATCGGAATTCCCTCCTGTAGCAGAGCGTTCAGGGGCAGTTCGGTCAGAGCCGTGCCCCGGTGCCCAGAGCCCTCAGGCAGAGCTCCGAAAGCGCTGGGTGGGCTCCGTGGAGTCCCTCTGCTGGCGAGGTGACACCACGGTGCTGTGGCAGCGAATGCCCGCGGTGTCAGAGCCCCCGGGGACCGGGCTGCTGTGCCCTGGCCGCAGAGCTGTGCCGGAGCTGCGGGGACACCGGGCAGGGCATTGTCATTGCCCGGTGCCACTGCCCGGCCAGGCCTGGGATGGGACATGGGCAGGGCACGGGAGCTGCGGGGAGCGGGGGAGGGAGGGAGGGAGGGAGGGAGTGAGGGAGAGAGTGAGGGAGGGAGGGAGGGAGTGAGGGAGGGAGTGAGGGAGGGAGGGAGTGAGGGAGGGAGGGAGGGAGTGAGGGAGGGAGTGAGGGAGGGAGTGAGTCAGTCAGTCTGTCAGTCAGTCAGTCTGTCAGTCAGTCTGTCAGTCAGTCAGTCTGTCAGTCAGTCAGTCAGTGAGGGCTCTGCTCTGCTGCTCACAGCCCCGGCAGGGCCCTGTGGAGCAGCAGGGGCTGCTCTGGGACACGGGCACAGGGAAATAGGGCAGGGCACCATCTCAGCAGTGCCGCAGAGTTTCCCTTCAGAGCAGCGAGCTCAGAGAGGCCCCGCAGCCCCGCGGCCGTGCCCGCCGAGCGCAGAGGTGCCGAGGGTGGCAGTGCCAGTCACCCTGCCGGTACCTGGGCAGCACTGACGCTCCAGAGGGAATTCCTGTCCGAGTCAATTCGGTTGATTTGGATGAGGGAATGAATTCCTCCTCCGAGTCCTCCTCTGTGCGGTCTGGCACAGTTGCCCACGGTCTGTCGTGTTGCTTACAGAAGTGCCAAAAGCCAAAACCTTGAGGAACAGACCTTAATCTGACTCTATAAATAGTTTTAATTAGCCACTCCTTCTTTTTTTTTTTTTTCTTTTTGGGGAAATCCTAATTGACTTTGGTTTTATACAGCCAGAGTTAATCCAAAATCTGTCTCTTCAGGCCACTTTCTGGCCTTGCATAGACCACAGCACACTTTTTTCCCCCTTTAATGTTTCTCCTTGCTGGTAAGGAAATGAAAGGAGTGGGAGATGATGTGAGAGGAGCTCAGTGAGGGGCAATTGCCAAGTTCCTCGCTCTCCCCTTTGAAATAAGGAGGGGAGCATTGCCCGGCAGGCAGACGATGGAATAGCGGGGATGCCTTGTGAGGGAGGCCTGAGGAATTAATGTCTGTAGGAGCCAAGTGAGTGCTGAGGCTGTGACTGCAGAGGCACAACAGACATTGTCCCCACGAAGGGCAGGGGCAGTTTCTCCTGTTTCTGGGGAGTGCCAGCGTGGCTGTCGCTGCTGCTGCCGCTGTAACTCTCAGCCCAGGGCTCAGGCCGTCAGCAGCAATAACTTCTGCCAGGTCACGGGGATTGCTGAAAGTCTCCTTGGCTGCTCACTGATGCTCAGCAGTCTCAGTTCTGGTCAAAATCATTTCAGTGGGAACCAGGAGGCATAAAAATGCTGAGACCGATTTTCACAGAGACGCCTCTCCCTGGTGAGTGCAGGGTGCGATCCCAGCAGAGCAGGGGCAGCTCTCCCTGGCTGCGATTTCTCTCAGCACCTGAATGAGCCTCAGTGTTCGGCAGGAAAGGGCCTCCAGTAAACTGCCTCCTTTCTCCTCTTATTGGAGTCCCGGCTGTAGAAAGAACCGAGCAGCGGGGTGAAATCATTGTTTGAAATTACTGACAATGAATGTCGATCGCAGCCTCAGGACTGAGCCACGATCGCTGCGTGTGCCTTCTCCTGAACGCGCTGCAGTCGCTGCTGTGCCCAGAGCGGGGATTTGTGTGCCAGCCTCAGCGGGCTGCAGTGCCGGAGCTCTCTGTGGGCAGGAACGGGCTGCAGTGCCGGAGCTCTCTGTGGGCAGGAACGGGCTGGGCTGCCTCGGCCGGATCCGATCTCCATGGGGACTCTGCGCTCCCCGCGTGCGGCACTCCCGGCCCTTGGGACAGGCTCCCGGCTCTGCCCTGGGACTGAGCCGGAGCTCTGGGACACCCAAGGTTGGAGCGGCCCCCTGAGCCTCGGCAATGTGTGCGGGGGTGAGGCTTCCCTGGGCCAGGGGAGGGAATCCCTGCTCGTTCCCAGGCGGGAATTCCGGGCTGGAGCAGCTGGGAGGCGCGGCCGATGGACGGGGACGCGAGCTGAAGGCAAAGAGCTCCGGGGAAAGCGGCGGCTGCCGAGGGAGCCGAGCCAGAGGCAGCCCGGGCAGGGCACAGGATGGGAATCCTGAAAGGTGAGCGTGCCCAGACTGGCAAAGGGCAGAGAGCAAAAGTCCAAGCAAGCAAAAGACAACAGAAACCGTGGAGATTAAAAGACTCTCGAATTTGCCTTTTATTCGTGAAATAAATACAGCTGGAACAGCATAAATAAAAGCAGCTGGAAGGATCGTGTCAACAGGCGGGGTTTTGCTCACCTCTGCTTTGCTTTGAGTCCACTACAAAAAATCAAGAGTCATCAGGAAGATGGAAATGAGCACACAGGTTGATCCAGGAGCAGTGGAAAGTGGGAATGAGGCACTTTTAGCCCCGCGAATGGCTCTTCCCTTGTGCGCTGAGAGAGCTTCAGCAGCAATTCCTGCTTTGGTGACATTTTACAGCAAGGTGTGTTTTCTACAGGGGAAGACTTGAAAAAGAGCAGCTCCACGTTCGGATCATGTGAGAGCTGCTCGTGAGTGTCACAGCTGCAGCTCCCCAGAAGCTGAACTGTTTATTGCAGGAAGAGGGAGAGGCAATTGGTTTTGCCATTGTCAGCGTGGGAGCAATGTGTGCCCTGCGAACGTCACGAGCAGAGGTGGCAGCAGGCTCTGGTCTGAGAAGCAGAACTGGTTGGAGTTAGGGCACCCTAATGAGATTAGAGTGAGACAAAATCCGAGAGAATAGGAGCAGAGGAGCACGTGGATCCATCCTGGGATTTCTGTAATGGAAAGCTAAATATGCAAAGATCTGGCATCAGGTTTAATTTATGGCTGTCATCTTTCTGCTTCTGAAACCTAGTCAGTGGCACGGTATTGGCCAGAGTTTTAAAAAGAAAATGGCATCAGGTGTTATTAATCTTAGCTATGTGCAATCGCATAAAGAAGGAAAGGAGAACAGCGTTGTTTGTCTTTGTTTTGAAGCCCGCAGACATCGTGGCTGTTTTGCATCACGCACGTTGCTGTCGGTCGGTGTGCGATAGTCTGTAAAATGAATATTAAAGCTTCTGGCCGTCCCTTAGTCCCGCTCAAGGAGCACAGACAGAGCAAGTTCTCCCCTCGGGCCCAGCGCTGTCGGCCGGCAGTGCCGGCTCCTCCCGGGCACTCCCGTCCGCCTCCTCCTCCTGGCGGAGCCCGAGCAGAGACCGCGGGGGGCTCAGTGCCGGCGCTGCCCAGCCCCGCCCGCCGGGGCTCCGGTTCCTCTCCCGGAGCTGCCGCTGTCCCCGAGAGAGGCGGGGCGGCTGCCGTGGCACGGGAGCGCGGCCGTCCTTGGGGAGCCGCAGCTGGGAGCTCCCTCGGCCCGAGCTCAGGGCCCGGGCGGGAGCGCCCGGATCGTCACCCGCTGCTGCCGCTCCGGCCCGGGCACCGGGCACCGCTCCGGTTCCCGCGGGCCGAGCGGATCCGGGGCTGCTCCTGCGCCGCGGGAGCGCCGGGAGCCGCGAGCGGCATCGCTCCGTGAGCCGGAGGCGGCACAGCAAATTCGGCTGGGATAACGGGATATGGCACTGCTGGGATAACGCGGTATTGCAGATGGGCTGCGTTCTGTGGCGTCCTGTCAGGGGAGGCTCCCGGCCTTCTGATCCCACCCGTGGTTTTCTGCCAGCCTGAAGCAGTTCCCACAACAGAATCAAACGTGTGAGAGCTCCATTCCCCGCCACCGTCTGTGGCGATGTCCGCAGTCAATTCCACGACCCTGTGAACTGAGACTAATAAATCGGGCATTTTTCTGGTCTCAGAATCGGAGTCTTAAGTCCTGTGGGTTGTTGTTTTTTTTGTGGTGGTGAAGGTGAGGAGGGCTCAGGGACACAGTCTCCGCTGCCGGCACTTGGGCCCAGCCCCATCTGGCCGGGCCCAGGGCTGTGAAGCGGGGACTCGAGCCCTGTGTTTGGGGAGTGCAGAGCGAGGCTGGCCCAGGCCTGAGCACAGAGGCCAAGCGCTGCATTTTGGGCCCGGGGACAGAGCCCGAATCCTGCGTGCGAGCGCTCGGAACGGGAGCCCCGGCCCGGGGCTCTTCCCGGAGCCGGGACACCGGCGGGGCCTCTCCCCGGCGCCGATGGGCGGCGGGTGACGAGCCGGGAGCGCGGCGTTCGGGGGCTCGGGCCGGGCCCCCGCCGCGCTCTCGGGCTCCGGAGGCCCCGGGGCCGTTCCCGGGGAGGTGCCGGGGGCAGGAGGCGGGGCGGGAGCCGCGGTGTCCCCGGGCCTGGGCGGTCCCGGCCGCTGCTCGGGGACCCTGGTGCGGGCAGGCGGGCCGGGGCCCGACGGAGCGGGACGGGAACGCGGGGCCGGCGGTTCTCGCTCCCTGTCCGCCTCTCCCGCCCGCGGCGCCGGGACGCGGAAGGTGACACCGGGACGCGGGGGAGACACCGGGACGGGGCTCTGCGGGCTCAGGAAAGCCAGGCTCCTCCCGTCCCGGTCCCGATACCGACGGGCGACAGGCGGCACCGCCCGGGACCCCCGGCAGACCCAGGCGGCGCTCGGCCCCCGGGCCACGGTCACGGCCCCGCCGCAGCGCCCCGGGCTCCGAGCGGTCCCCGCGGGAGCGGCCGTCGGGCGGGGCTCGCACGGCGCCGAGCGAGGCTCCCGAGCGAAGGCCCCGGGACCGGCGGGGACAGGGGGGCGGGGCCGGCACAGGTGCGAGGGGCGGGGCCACGGAGCGCGGGCAGGGGGCGCCGCGGCGGGGCCACCGCCACCGTGCCCGGGCCGGGGGGCAGAGCGCCGCTGGGGTGTGCCGGGCCGTGCCGCCTCTGCCCCGCCGGGCGGATGGAAGCGGCACCGGGCCGGGGATCGGATTGGGGCCCGGGATGGCCGCGGGCACGGGGCGCTGCCGGCTGCGGGATCGCGGCCGTTCCCCGGTGCGGGCGCGGAGCCCCCGTGTAGGGCCGGGACCCCGCAGGGCGCCCTCTGGCGGACACGGAGCGCGGTGCGAGCGCGGCGCCCCCGCGTGGCCGGGGACAGCGGTGCGGGGGCGGGGCCAGCACAGGTGTGAGGGGCGGGGCCACAGAGCAGGAGGCCGTGCCAGAGAGCGCGTGCGCAGTTTGGGACAGCGGAGCGCGTGCGCAGTTCGGGACAGCAGAGCGCGTGCGCAGTTTGGGACAGCGGAGCGCGTGCGCAGTTCGGGACAGCAGAGCGCGTGCGCAGTTTGGGACAGTGAAGCGCGTGCGCAGTTCGGGACAGCAGAGCGCGTGCGCAGTTTGGGACAGTGGAGCGCGTGCGCAGTTCGGGACAGCAGAGCGCGTGCGCGGCCGTCACAGGTGTGCAGGGCGGGCCCAGCTCAGGTGTGCGGGGCCCCAGTGCGGCTGCGCGGGGCGGGGCCGAGGTTATTTAGACCCCGGAAATCGCCGCAGCCGCCATTTGCTCACCCAGAGCTCGGTGCGTACGGAGCTCCCTGTGTGGGCTCCGCAGGTAAGGCGCGGAGGTTTAGGCCTCCCCTTCTGCTCCTCTCTCTAGCCCTCCTTCCTTCTCCGCGTATTCCCCTTTCTTTCTGCCCCTTTCCTCTCGCCCTGAAACTCTCCTTTCCTCTCCTCCCAAACCCGACCGCCCCCCACTTCTTCCTGTCCTGTCCCTTCTCCGCTTCTCCCTTCTGTTCCTCCTCTCTCCACCGTTCCTCTTCTCCCCTCTCGGCCTTTCCCTTCCTCTCCCGCTTCCCTCCTCACTCCGACCCCTCTCCATTCCCGTCCTCAGCACCCCCATCTCTCCTGTCTCCCCGTCCTCCTCTCTTCTCCTTCCCTCGCACCGCGGGGCTGGGGCTGCCGGGCAATAATAAAGGCCAGAGGCCCGGAGTCCGGCGCCCCCGGCCCCGCTGGAGCCCCGCTGGTGTCCCCATGCAGTTCCGTGGTTGAACGCAGGGGGCGCCGCCGGGGCTCCGCTTCCCCCATCCCACGGGGGCCCCTCGTTTGGAGGGGGTCCCGGGATGGGGGGTCGGGTTTGAGGACCCCCTTGTTTGGAGGGGGTCCCGGGGTGGGGGGCCCCCTCATTAGGAGGGGGTCCTGAGGGGGGGGTTAGGAAGGGGCCCCCTCATTAGGAGGGGGCCCTTGGGGGAGGGGGGGGGGATTAGGAAGGGCCCCCTCATTAGGAGGGGGTCCTTGGGGGGGGGGGGGGGTAGGTAGGGCCCCCTCCGGAGGAGGGGGTCCCGGGGGGGGCGGGGCGGGCCCCCTCCGGGGGAGGGGGCCCGGGGGAGGGCATTCCCCCCTCCTGGCCCCGCCCTCCTCCCCCGGGCCCCCTCCCCCGGACGGGGTCCCGGCCCTGCCCCCTCCCGGGGACCCCCTCCTCCGGACGGGGCCCGGGGGGGGAGGGGGGGGCGGGTGGGGTGGGAGGGAGGGGGGGGGGCGGGTGGGGTGGGGGGGGAAGCAGAGGGGGGCGCGTCACTCCGCGCCGTGAAACACAAACACATGTACACGTGTAAAAAAAACAAAAAAAACCACACACACACACGAATTGCCCTCCCCCTCCGGACCCCCCCTCCCCACCCGCCCCCCCTCCCCCTCCCACCCACCCCACCCGCCCCCCCTCCCTCCCCCCCAGGGCCCCGTCCGGAGGAGGGGGTCCCCGGGAGGGGGCGGGGCCCGGACCCCGTCCGGAGAAGGGAGCCCGGGGGAGGGGGGCGGGGCCAGGAGGGGGGAATGCCCCCCCTCCGCCCCGCCCCCCTCCCCCGGGCCCCCTCCCCCGGAGGGGGCCCGCCCCGCGCCCCCCCCGGGACCCCCTCCTCCGGAGGGGGCCCTACCTACCTACCCACCCCCCCCACAGGACCCCCTCCTAATGAGGGGGCCCTTCCTAACCCCCCCGCCACCCCCCCGACCCCCTCCTAACGAGGGGGCCGCTGTAACCCGCACCCCCCGCCCCAGGACCCCCCCAGTGTGATGTAGGGACAGCCGGAACCCCGGCGGTGTGGGGCGGTGCTTGAACTGGAATGGGGGGACCCGCGGAGCGGCTCCGGCCCCGTGTGGGGACCCCAGCGAGGGCGGGGGCGCCGGGCTCCGGCCCTCGGGGCTTTATTATTGCCCGGCACCCCGCGCCCCGCGGTGCGAGGGAAGGAGGAGAGCGGGGAATACAGAACGAGAATAGGGGAGCGGGGGAGAGGTCGGGGTGTGCAGGGCGGCAGGGGACGGGGCGGAGGGGAAGGCAGGGTGGGGAGGGAAGGGAGAGGATGGAGGAATAGGGTAGGGTTAGGTAGGGATGAGTAGGGTAGGGATGGGTGAGGGAATAGGGAGGTGGGATGGGAGGGAGGGGCGGGGGGCGGCCGTAGGGGGGGAGGGAGGGGAGGGCTAGGGGGGAGAGGGAGGGGGGGGGGTTTGGGGGGGGGGGTGGGTGTGGGGGGTGGGGGAGGGGAGGAAGGGAGGGTGGGAAGGAGAGGTGTAGAGAAACAGGAATACTAAAGAAAAGAAACGCAGAAGAAAAGAAAGAGAAACAGAGATATAGAGCCCCGACCGACAGCAACCTACCCCACCGAACGCCGAGGAGCAAATGGCTCCGCCGGCCGCCCCCCCGCGCCTTAAATACCCCAAGGCCCCGCCCCGCGCAGGCGCACTGGGATCGCTCA
This sequence comes from Melozone crissalis, assembly GCF_028551555.1. NCBI lineage: Eukaryota > Metazoa > Chordata > Aves > Passeriformes > Passerellidae > Melozone > Melozone crissalis. Next base: position 673,861 of record NW_026535858.1, read on the forward strand.
CACCTGCGCACGCCCCGCCCCTCGCACCTGTGCCGGCCCCGCCCCCGGGCCCCGCCTCCCCCCCGCCCCCCTCCCGCCCATAAAAGCCGCCGGGGCCGCGCCGGTCCCGCTTTCTGCGGGGCATCTCGGCTCGGGATGCGGCGGGAGCGGCGGTCGGAGCGCGGTGCGGAGATCCGGATCCGGGGCTGCTGCTGCTGCTGCGGCGGCTGCTGCGCGGGGACCGAGGCGCTCAGGTAGGACCGGGATCGGGATCTGGGCCCGGGGATTCGGGTCCCGGTCCCGCCGGTATTCCCTGTGGGAGCCGGGCCGAGCCGCTTTTTCCCCGGCGGGCAGGGCACTGGGGTAGTTACCCGGGGTGCCGGGGCCGGAGGATCGGGGCTGGATCGGGACCGGCATCACCGCGGGCGGGAAGAGCCGCTCCGGGACAGGCGGCGCCGCTCTGGCTGCGGCCGGCGCGGGGCTGGGTCCCGCCGGGCCTCCGGGCACGCTCCGGCTGCGGCGGCAGGGAGCCGGTGCTGTGCCGCTGCCGCGCCCGCCAGGAGAACGACGCTGCCCGGGAGCGGCCGCTGGATCGCAGCGGGAAGGACACGGAGACCGCCCGTACCGGCCCCGAGACCCCATCGGCATCGCCGCTCGCTCAGCGCCGCTGCCCGTCCCGGCCCGGTAACCCCGGGGGGACACCGAGCCCCTCTCCCGGCCCGGTAACCCCGGGGGGACACCGAGCCCTTCTCCCGGCCCGGTAACCCCGGAGGGACACCGAGCCCCTCCCCCGGCCCGGTAACCCCGGGGGGACACCGAGCCCCTCTCCCGGCCCGGTAACCCCTGGGGGACACCGAGCCCCCTTCCCCGGCCCGGTAACCCCGGGGGGACACCGAGCCCCCTCCCCCGGCCCGGTAATCCTGGGGGACACCGAGCCCCTCCCCCGGCCCGGTATCCCCGGGGGGACACCGAGCCCCCTCCCCCGGCCCGGTAATCCTGGGGGACACCGAGCCCCTCCCCCGGCCCGGTAACCCCGGGGGGACACCGAGCCCCTCCCCCGGCCCGGTATCCCCACGAGCCCCGCGCTCCCCCGCAGCCGCAGCGCCCGCAGCCCCCTCTCCGTGCCCGCGCCCCGGGGGCTGCAGCCCCGGCCGGGAGCAGCCGCTCTGGGACGGCCGCTGGGGCCGAGGCGTTGCTGCTGCCGCTCCCGCTGTGCCTGGGCTGGGACCGGAGCCCAGAGAAACGCTGGGGAAAAACAGTGAAAACTCTTTGCTCTTTATTTGCAGAGCCGCGAGGATCATCGAGGCAAACGCTGAGCAGCGACCGGCCCGGCCGCCCATCGATCACAGACTTTTGGCCTTGCCAGCGCCCTGCTCCAAACACCTGGGCCGATGCCAGGGCTGTTCCAAAGCCCTGCTGGGATGGCAATGACCGCTGCCAGTAAGAGAGCTCCCCTACAAACGCAGCTCCTTCCCTTCTGTGAGTGCTGCTTTGCACACCGGCCCCTGCAATGGCTGCAGGGCAGAACCGGCTGGCACTCAACCTGGCAGCACCGAGCTCTTCCCCATGACCCTGATTGTTCTGCCCTTTCCAGGATTTCCCCAGCAGCTGTGAATGTGCTCCCACCATGTCCCTTTGCTTCCCCAGGAAGAAGCGACCCAGACGAGTGCTGAGGGCTCCTCTGGAGAGCGGCAGGGGGCGTTTCCTGCAGGTGAGTGCTGCCAGCTCAGAGCCACGGTGGCTGCCGAGGCCGGGGCTGTTCCCCTGGCCCAGAGGCGTCGGTGCCTCCTGCTCGCTGCCAGCCGCGCTCCCTGCTGTTCCCTCGGGGTGTCCCGGCTGGCCGGGAGCGCGGGGCAGGAGGAGCCAGAGGCTCCTGAAGGCAGCGGCCCCTCGTGTCTGTGGGATCTGCAGCAGGAGCTGTGCCTGCACCGCGGCTCCCGGGCCAGGGGCTGCTCTGAGCAGGCCCGTGGAAATGCTCCGGCCCACACGGAGCACCCGGAGCCCGGGAGGAGCCCAAGGAGCAGCTGGCATCACCTGGCACCGGAGGCACGGCCCGTCTGCACGGGGGCTGGCACAGCAATGCCCGGTTCAGAGCTCCCACACGGCTGCAGGTACGTCCCAGCCACCCCACATCCCTTCCCTCCTCCCCAGCCTGAGGCCATCGTCCCTCAGCAGCGTTAAAGCCAAGGCAATCTTCCCCCACAGATACTGAACCCCAGGCAGGAGCCCTCAGAGACACCCGAAAATCAGCGGGATGGAGTCTGGAGTGTTCAGGATCCAGCTGCAAGTGCACAAGTGATGGAAAGCTCTCACAGGTGGGTCCCACTGGAGGTGTGCTGAAGACAGGGATGTGCATCCCTTTCCTGAGGGAAAAGAATTTGTAGAGGCCACTGCTGAGGCTCTGAGAGGAGCTGAGCTCCTGCAGGGAGAGATGTCCCCCCTGGGCACAGGGGCTGCCCCAGCACGGGCTGGGAGCACATCTGGCCACTGCCTTCTCCTGCTTTAAACACCACCGGGATGTTCTCCATCCTGGAGCTCAGGGGGTGACACCAGCTCAGTTCCAGGCAGCTCTGTCCAGTGCCCCCAGGGACATCACCGGGGTGAGGGGTATAAATGCCACTTCTGTGCCACAGAACCCTGTCCTTGTCCCCGTGCTGCTGCTGGGCTCCCTTGGAAGCTCTGCTGCTCCTGGCACAGCCGCTGTCCAAGGCAGCAGCCCTGCATGGCAATGCCCAGCTCCATGGGGCACTGGGAGGTCACTGCAGCGGGAATGGAGCAGGGAATTTGGGGCTCTGGGTGTGATTCAGCACAGCTGACAGGGAACCCCAAATCTGGGCACCGCACAGAGAACAATCCTTGTCCTGCCCCGTCAGCTCAAACCCCTGGGCTGGGAAGCTTTGGGAATTAAATATACGGAATTACACAAAGCACAGCAAGCGGCATCACCCAGAGGGACAATCCAGGTCCCAGACAATTCCTCCTCCATCCTCTATGGGGGAAAACACTCTGGGCCTGCCAGGAGCTCTGGCTCTGCTTTTCCTCCAGCTCCTGAGCAGTGTCAGGGCCACCACGAGGGCTTTAAAACCCAAATAAACCCCACATCCCACACAGTGAATAACCCAAATAAAGAAATGCATTCTTGTCATCAAAGCTCAGAGCTGTGTTAGGAGTTGTGACAACAAGCTAATGGGATTCCCAGGAATCTCATTCATGCTCCTGGTTTCATTTTCATGTGGTTTTAATCCCTCAGTGGGCAGCCTGTACAACTTCTCCTGGCATTCAGAGGTTGAGCAGGGCTGGCTTTGGATTGACCTTCACCTCTGGCCCCAGGCTGTGCAAACACACCTTGTGCCAGGGTGGGTGAGCTCCTCGCCTCAGCTTTTCCCTCCTAAACGTGCCCTTACTCATCTCTGTGCAGATGAACTCACACTTTGCCCCAAACCATCCGCTCCTCACCTCCATGTGGCCTCCGAGTGTCCCTTCTGCTCCTCACAGGTGCCCTGGTGACCCCGCGTTGGTCCCTTTGCCCTTCCCCAGCCCGAGGCCGCTCCTCTGCTCGCTCTCTCCAGCCCCATCCCACAGGGATCCTCTTGTCCCCTCCCTGCTGGCTGCTGCCAAGGAAGGAGCGCACAGTGAGTCCCAGTGCTGTCCCCTCAGCCCTGGAGAGGCCTGGCTGCGGCCCTCGGATTTCCCAGGGGAATTGTCTGCTGCTCTCCCCTCAATGACCTCAGCAATTCCCTCACAAATGCCACCTCACTGCCCCTGACATCCCCTCCCATTCCATTTTCCCACACAAACAGTTCTTGTATCCCCTCTAGATTGCACCAGGATTTCAGCTGCATGCATGGCATCATCTGTGCCCACTGCTCCTTACTCACCCAACCAAAATCAAGAGCAAATGCTGGTTGGGCTTTAATAAGAACTTGAAATAACTTTAAAGCAAAACAAATCACCTTTTTCTCCTGTGGTTTTTTTTTCCTTCAGATGCTGGGCTTACCTCTGAGGATGTGTGCTGAGCTCTCAGTGGAGGCACTGTCAGGCTGAAGGGCTGTGAGTCTGTGTTCTTTCCCTGGCACCAGCAGTGCCCCAGTCCCTGTTCCCAGGCTGTGCCCAGGCTGTGGCAGCACGGGCAGACTCAGCTCTCAGCACTCCCTGCTCCAAACACAGCTCTGGCCTCCACTGCCATCTGTCTCTGCTGGGAGCCTTTCTCCTGGAGAAACCAAAGAATGGCTCGTGGTGGCACTTTGGAGACTCGATCTGCACAAAGGGAGGTGAGGGATGGAATGCTGCTCCAGGAGCCCCTGGGATCTGCAGGGCTGCTCAGGGAAGGGACAGTCACTCCCTGCAGTGCCCCAGCCCCCCTGCAGCACCAGCACAGGCTGCCAGCTGGGCTCTGCCAGCCCCTCTCTGCCACCCTCCCTGTGCAATCCAGCCCCGGGCCTGAGCCCAGAGCCCTGGCTGGCAGCCCAGGGACACAGGGACACTGCCAGGGATGAGGCACATTGCCAGCACACGCTGCCAGCAGGGCACACGGGCCCCCCTGGAGCTCCTGTGGGGCTGGCAGGAGGGCACAGCCCCGGGGCTGGCGGTGCCAGTGACGGCAGCACAGTGCCACGGTCTGGTGGCACGGCAGGGACACCAAGGGCAGCAGTGCCCAGGGAGGGGCACGATGGATTCTGCTCCCTGTGCTGCCCCGTGCCAGCAGGAAAGCTCCAGGGGATGGAAACTCCTCCCCTTGCCCCAGCCCCAGATCAGCCCTGCTCAGTCTCACCCCCGGCTCTCACCTCCGGCTGCTCTGGGGCTGCTGCCACATCCCTGCCAAGGTGCCAAAGCCACCTGGGACAGGGCTCCCTCCCCCTGTGCCTCAGGGCATGGAAGGGACCAGGGTGCTCCGGCAAGGACAGCCTGGAACAAAGGTGGGAGGAGTCTGGTGATTTGCCTGCCCTGAAAGAGAGGAGGAAAAGAAAACTAAGTCCACTGAGGAAGTCAAAGGATCCCAGCTCTCACAGGGTCACAGACATCTTTCCATTAAAATCCTTTCTTTAGCATTTTCCCTTCTGGGAAGCTGAGGCCCCAGAAAAAGAATGCAAACAATGGTTCTCTGCTGCTGAGGAAGGCAACAGGTGCAGCTGTGATTGGCTGTAGGATGTGTATAATTAATGTATAATTAATGGCCAATCACGGACTGAGCTCCTCTGTTATTCATTCTTTTCTATTCTCAGCTTAGCCAGCCTTCTGAGAACTTTCCTTCTATTTCTTTTCAGTACAGTTACAATGTAGTATATGTATCATAAACTAATAAATCAAGCCTTCTGAACACGGATCAACATTCTCGCCTCTCTTCACCTGCAAACCCCTGTGCCCACTGTCACACTCCCACTGCTGCCCTGATTGCTCCCTGTGGGGTTTACCCATGGCAGGTGACACCAATGCAAACACAAACCTGTCCTTTCCCAGCATTTTCATTCCTGACTATTGCAGACATTAAAAGGAAGCTCATTTTCCATACCGCATTCTTTGCCCAATTTCACAGAACCATTTCTATCCCAGCCCCCACGTGTCAGCCATTCCCTCCTTTACCACTGGACTTGGCACAAAGGCAGGGACACCTGGGATGCTGCATCACAAAAATCCCACAGAGAATCCCCTCAAAACCTCACAGAGAAAGGGTTTTTGCTTCTGGGACACAAGAAAGGCCTTTGACCATTTGCATCCACGTGGAAAGCCCCCATGAGCACTTGGTTTTAGAGATGTTGCACTTGGAGTTACAGACATGGAACTGCTCTGGGATTTGGCATTTCCTGCACCCACACGAACACATAAAGGAATGAAGGGCAGAGTCCCAAAGTTTGGTTATTCCAGTGCTGCTCTGGTAGTGCCACTTGGCACACCAAAATCCACAGCAACACTTAAAAAATGAAAAGCAACTTTCACCCCACATCCCCCTTCCTTTTGATTTTGCAGTTCTGGGCTCCCCTTAGGAACAGGTTACAGAGGAGAAGAGCCCAGGAGCTGCTGCCAGCCAGGGCACCAAGCAGCTGTGTCCCACAGACGGCCCTCACAGCTGATGCTGTTCCAGGACAGCTCCAGCCCAGCCCTGCCACGGCCACCTGCAGCGCTCGGTGCCAGCCCCAGGGCAGAGCCCGTCCCTGTGCTGTGCCAGAGCTCGGTCCCTCTCCCTGGGACGGCCCTGCCCTGGCCAGAGCTGGCTGCAGTCCCTGCCAGCTGCGCTGCCCGGGCTGCGGGGCACAGCGCGTGCCCTCTGGGAGAGCTCCACGGGCACCCCCGGTGCCCACAGCGCTGCCGGCAGCCCCTGGCACGGGGCACGGGGCCTGCCCGCGGCTCCCGCCCTGGCACCGAGGGTGGCACGGCGCAGAGGCCACGGCAGCCGCGCCAACGCCGCGCGATGGCACCGACGGCACCGAGAGCCCGGCCCGGAGCCGCTCCTGCCGGCACAGAGCCCCAGGCGCTGCCAGGGAGCCCCGCAGCCGTGACAGGGACACGGCCACAGCAGTGCCCGGCACACACAGAGCCGTCCCCGGCCGCTCCACCGGCCCAGCTCTGTGCTCAGCTCGGGTGTCCCTGCTCCGGGCAGGAGCGGCCACACAGCCCCGGGGCTGGGCACACCCTGCCCTGCAGCAGGGAACACGGGCTCAGGGAGCTCGGGGACACTGCTGTCCCCAGAGGGGTGTGACACACACCCAGAGTGTGCATCTCTAACAAGCATAGCCCGTACCTGTCCCTGCAACAGACTCGCCTGCGTTATTTCCTCAAAGTCTCTGCTTTGGAATGTTTTGCCATTCCCAGTGTTTGAACAAGACTGACCGTGAGCTCTGCACCCTGGCCATGCCCCAGCCCTGAGGAAGAGCCGGACACGCTCACACCCGCCCAGTGTGAGGGAGCTGCTGCAGCATTTCAGCATTTCCAACCCGCCCTGCCCCGAGGGTGCCGGCCCAGCAGCGGGTACGGGGCAGCAGCAGAGCAGCAGCAGCAGCCGCTGCAGCCCCGGCACTGCCAGCACTCGGCTGCCCCATCCCCGCTGCCCAGCACTCCCAGCTCTGTGCCCAGGGCTCCCAGCAGGAACCCGGGGCCCTTCCCAGGTGCCATCCCCGCAGAGCCACCGCTCTCCCCTCTGCCCGCCCTCCTGCCCAGCCCTCACCCCTTGGATCGCCACCGCCCCCCCAGGACACAGAGGAGCCTCTCGGTGCCAGCCGGGACCCGAACCGTTCCGGTGCCTCGGGAAATAAACACAAACAAACTCGTCCCCATAGGGTAACAAAATGTCTCGGTGCCCGGCTCCTGTTTCCTAAGGCAAAACACACGGAGCGGGGGAAATGGCAAATCCCAAACCCAACAAAGCCTGGTTTGCCATGGGCTTCCATCAGGACTGCTCAGGGTTCCCAGTGCCCCTCGGCTGCAGCCACAGGAGCAGCTTCTCTCTGGGACCCCGGGGGGCACAGGGACCCCCATCCCGGAGCTTCCCGGGACACAGAGCCCAGCCCGGCCTGAATGAAACACAACCAATGCAGTCATTGCCTCTGCCACTCGTGTGTGAGCTGTGGCACAGCATCACTGACCACAACCACCCTGAGAGAGCACAATCTGTGACTACTGCTCTCGATAAAGTACAATCTGTCAGCTCATGTATGCACTGCAGAGCTTTTATAAACAGCAGGGTAACAGATGCTATCTTAGACTGTAGCATAACAGAGACCGTGAAATGGTAAAATGCTTTTACATGTAAGGAACTCAGACAATGGTGTAAGATAATTAGGTGATTTGCCACATCTGGGGACAATCTTATCTGAAACACAAGATAACAGAAACAGAAACAAGAGCACCGAAAAAAAAGAAAAAATGATTGACTCTCGTTATCAAATAACGAGGGAGTGAAAATAAAACAGGATGGCACCACAGGAAGAAATAAAGTATATTGGCTAAATCCACAAGATGGCACGGAGGTTAAAACCAAGCAAAAGAACATCTCAACTCCAAGGACTGTTTGAACACGTATAAACTCCAATGAACACGCACACACCGCTGCAATGGAACAGAATACCGAGAACACGGTTTAAGGTGACCGGCTGCTCCTGGCAAACAGCCCAGCACCCCAGCGCTGCCCTTCATCCCTTAACAAACGTGTCAAAGTTCTCAGGAGTGAACTTTGTTTCCCACACAACAAAGCGCTGTCCCCGCAGCCGGGACGAGCCCCAGCTTCATTCCACGGAACGCGACCCCAGAGAGCCGCAGGGCCCGGGACAGCCCCGTCCCACCCACAGCGGGTCCCCCGCAGCAGCAGCAGCAGCGCCCGAAGCAGCCCCGGCCCGCTGTGGGTGCCCCGGCCCCCTGTGGGTGCCCCCGGCCCCGCTCCCCCCGCTCCGGCCGCTCACCTGAGGGCACCGCCCGCCGCCTCCCGCCGCCGCTGCCGAGCCGAGGGCATCGGCCCCGCTCCTGCCTCCGAGGCCGCGTTCTGCGCTGCAGGGCGCGCTCCGGGGAACGCGGGCCCGGGCAGGGACACGGTGGCCCGGGCTGAGGCGGCTGTGCCGGAGCTCTGTCCCCTCACGGGGCTCAGGCCGGGCAGCGGCGCCCCGCCACCGGCCGCCATTGCACCGCGGAGCAGAGTCAGGGACGGCCGAAGAGCCGAGTGCGGCCGAGTGGAGCCGACAACAGCCGAGTGAGGCCGAGTGGAGCCGACAACAGCCGAGTGCGGCCGACGACAGCCGAGTGCGGCCGACAACAGCCGAGTGCGGCCGACAACAGCCGAGCGTACCCGAAGGGCCGACGCTGGCCGGGATTTGCCGAAGCGATCCGAGTTTACTGAGGTGAAAGGAACGGAACGGGACAGAACCGCGTTCAGCCGAACCGAACTAGATAAGCAAAACCGAACTAGATAAGCCGAACCAACCTGAACATTACGGGGTCGTTGACTCAGCCATCTCTCAGTGCGGGCAGGCACCCTCAGCTCCGAGGAGCTGCGCAGAGCGAGTGCTTGGTCCCTTGGGAAGCACGGAGTGATCAGCCCCAGTGACAGCAAAGTACAGACAAATGCCACGCTCAGCCCTGAGGATTCAGGAGGATTCAGAGCCAGTGGCCTAGAACCTGCCACAATTACATCTACAATTGCAATGTAATTATGGTGTGACAGTGCAAGGCTGCAGTTCAGAGAGCCCAGCCATTCCACTGGGGCTGGGGACAGTACTGAGGGGGTTTTGTGTCGGTCTGATGGGTCTGAGCAGCATCAAGAACTAAAAGGAAATTTTACAGAAATGTTTTGAGACTGATTGCCCCAAAAACTTGGGCTGCTTCTAGGGGGACAAAAGAGTGAAAAAGATTTCTGTTGAATTCCTGTCAGAAAGTTCAGACCCACTGGTTCAGCTATGGAAGGGATGGGTACGATGCACCACAGAAAGAGACAAAACCAGAAAGGTAAAAAGATCTATCTCCCATCCTTCCCCAAACACGCTGCAAGGAAAAAGTTTCCCACAATGAAATAACCAAGAACTGGCTCCTACCTCTGGGGTTCAGTCCTACATTCTGTCCCAGTGCTGAGCGGGATGAGCGGCAGGGCTGTGCAGCCCTCATCAGGGGAGACGCGCCCTTAAAAGCTGCCACACATCAGGGGGCACCAGGCACGTCTGCAGGAGCAAGGAGTGGCACAGAGCTGCTCTGGAAAAGGAATCCCCCTGAGCACAGCAGACAGGAGCTGCCTGAGCAGCCCTGCCGTGCCCGGGCTCCCGCCTCTGCGGGCACATCCACGGCCTCGTGCTGCGGAGCACTTGGATGGGTGCCACTGCACACACGGCCTGAATGGAGTCATGGGCTTATCCAGGTGTGGGACTGCACCTACGTCCCTGGAATAAAAGCACTGGCACATAAACTCTGTTTTGTAGGAGGGTAACTACATACTGAAGTCATACAAACACGTAAAACTTACACTGTTCACAGAAAAAAAAGGAAGCACTGCCATTACTGTCAATAATACAGAACATGAGAATATGCACCTCACCTGTCAACATCTAAAGGTCAGAGCATTTCCATCCTGGAAATGCTTCCCAGATGGATCCTCTGAAAATTTATAGAAGCATGCTGAAGCAAAACACAAGCTGAACATATTTGGGGTGAGAGGACCAAAGAAGGAACTAAGACAATTATTGCGGCTGAGCCTCATCCAGCGTCAGTTCTGGGTCTCAGGCGGATCTGGAGGAGCCCCATTTCTGCTGCAATCCTCTTTCTGCACGGCCTGGCGTGGTGTTCTGTGGCTGCCTGCAAACTCTGCTCCCTCTGGGCTCTGACTGAAACACTGCACAGCGTGCAGGGCAGCAGAGACTCATCCCGAGGCTCCTGAGTTATCCCTGCTCTGCTGGAAGCTGCCACTCCTCTGACAGCCAGCTCCTACCTGCTCTGTGCTCACAGCTTTTCAGTTTCCCATCCTAGGGACACAGAGCACAGCAATACTCTTTTCTTTCTCCTGGCTTGTGCTCTTTGTTGATTTGTGAAAACATCTCTCGGGATAGGTGATAACTTCTGGCTTTGTACTGCAGGCACGGTTTTTCTCCTGGTATCAGCTCCTTCAAAGCCTGAAAGGTTACCTTGTTTTCCCTCACTTGCTAACTTCATGGAGGTCGCCTTCCTGCTGCTCAATTAGATTGCATTTTTGCCACGTTGGATAGACAGGAATAGAAAGGAAAGAAAGCAGAAAGAGCCCCCAAACCTGCCACTATTTCCCATTTTTGGAACTTCATGTTGCAACAAAATCAATTCCCGTAACTCCATCGTGGCAACCCCAAAACCCTGAGGTTCATCTTAGCTCCACTGAATGAGAATTAGAAACAGGGAGTTTAATTTTAATGCAATTTTAGGATTGAGACACAGGCTGAATTTCCATGAATCTGACTGTTTTCATGTTTGCTGCTGCCCAGAGCCCAGCCCACATCCCTGGCGCTGCAGTGACGCCCTGGAGCTGGATCTGCTGGGGCAGCTCTTCTGGAACTGTGCCAAAGGGGGGGCTTGCAGAGCTCTGGGTTGTACTTCCATGAGTGCAGAAAGAAAGGAGGGTTTTACAGACCAGGGCACTGGGGAACAGTGCTGGGAGCAAACAGCCATTAATGCGATCCATCCTTTATCACCCAGGAAGAATTTGTACAGCAGACACTAACCTAACTCATGTTTCACTGCTGTTTTCCTTTTCCACAAGGAGTGAGGCAAATCTAAATCTGGTTTGGCTGCCAGGTGTGAAGAGAAGCTCTGAAGTGCTGGGTTTGTGCACGGGTTTGCTCACAGACTGCAGGCTGTGCACTGGCTCTGAGCTCACCTCAGGTTCTGCTCACTGGCTCCTTACAAACAGCCCAGCTTCCCCAAGTGCCGCTGCAGCAGCCAGAATGCCTCAGTCCGTCAGTGAACCCAAGCTGAGAAATAAATATCCGTACTCACGATTGCAGAAGGGGCTTGGGGCGTTTTCTGATTGTCTGAGGAACTCAGAAACTCTTGGTAACTCTCCCATTCCTGGCAGGGATCTCAGAAATGAGGAATGGCTCTTCACAAGTCACTGACAGGTGCAAGGCTTTCCTTTGGCAGGTCTCTGAAATAAAGCACAAGTCAGGTTTGGTGGGAAGCAGTTACTGTGATTTACAAAGCAATATTTAACATTAAAGCAGAACATGAAACTCCTTGTGTTTGTTGAGCTGTCAGATGGAAAAATTCTGACTCTACTGAGCTGAGCTCTACTGAAACAGAAGATTTTGACCATTTTGTAACACTTTCGATGCTTCTAAAGGAGAACAGATCTTGAAACGACAACTTAGATGTTCTACATCTAATATTCAGGAACATTTTTATATAAAAGCATGTAACAATCAAAGATCCCTCAGTAACTACTGAAAGGATCTGGCATTTTTTGTTAATTCTCCAGTTAAAAAAAAAAAATCTCAACTCAAGCAGTCGCGAATTCTCTGCAGAAGGAATGTTTTCTGGTGTCTGTCAATAGCACTTCAGTGCACAACAGTGCTTAAGAGTTTCCAGTAGTCTGGGAACACGGCAATCTTTTTCCTCAGATATTAGGATAAATACATACTGAAGTATTTATAGGTGTGTATATATATGTGTGTGTGTGTGTGTGCTGCTGTGCCAGATTTCACAGGCATTCAGCAGCCAGCCACAGCACATTTTGTGACCCCACACCTCCACTCAAAGCGGGAAATCTCATTTGACCTCACTCCTGTCTAACACAGTTATATCCCAACGGTGTCAAAATGGGAGGGAAAACCTGGATAAGCAGGAAAGGAAAACAAACAAAGACATTCTTTGCAATAGCCCTGTAGGATAAGGGCAGCAGTTCAGCTGCCTGATAATTGCCTTGCCATGGAAGGTGTTGTGAGTGGGGGATTGGTTTGGGCTGTGTCTCACCTGGAGCTCCGTGGATGATCTGTAATTCAGAACAAAACCTCCCAGACTGGAAAGGTGATTCCAGTGACCTGTGCTGGTGAGAGGACGGTTTAACATCAGCATCCAATTCCCTGCCACAGACCAGGAGGACACATCACCCCAGGCCCAAAACTGAAAATCTCCACTGGCAGCAAAAGGGTTCTGTGCTATAAAAAAATTCCCTTGTCAAATGGCTCCTGCTGAAAGGAAGCCAGGAAAATTCAATGCAGTGTAAACAGAACACGGACTGGGAGTCCCCCACTGCGAGTTCGGTTTACCTGGATGGGTTCCAGGGAAAAATAACAGCACACAAGCCAGTGTATGGATACACCAGCCTGCTGCACTTGGCACATCTTGTGTGGAGTAATTAAAAACCAGCCCCTGGTACATTATGCAGCAGGAGTTTTGTACCGCAGGAATTAAAGTGCAGTTTCACACACTTTTATAATCCTTGCTTTCCCAGTAGCTACAATCTGACAGCACTAAGTCCCATGAAGATGAGGAGAATTTGAGTCCTTGTTTTGTTTCCAAGATGGGCCTCCTGTGCACAGAGTTGTTGGGAACCGGGCTGCTACTCCTTGGTACTGAGCTGATGTTAGCAGAGCAAACAAAAATATCCAGCAGAAATAACTTTCCACGTCTGTTTTCAGCACCTGCCACCCGGGGATGCCCAACCTCGGTGGCTCCTTGTGCACCAAGCGTCTCCTCCCCTCCTCCCTCCCTGTGACAGCAATGCAGCTGCACTGACTCTGTGACCTCTGAGCTGCACAGAGAGCAGTGAGGGAGGAGCCATTCCCTGGGAGTGCAGTTCCAGCTGAAGCGCGGGCTCCTGTCCAGCCACTCACCCCCTGAGCTCCATCAGAGTCACAGAGACTCCAGGGGGGAATCCAGGTGGGATCCCACCCATCTGGGACTGTGCTGCACTCCTGAGAGGAGACAGAGCAAACCTGAAGCCCTGCCAGCCTGGGAAAAGCATTCCCATCGTGGCATCATCTTCTAGATATGATAAATCATAGCCTATCTTTTTGCAAATTGACCTGTGAGTTCCTGGCAGCAAATCAATAGGACACACATGAACAATAACAAGGCAATGACAACACTGTGCATTATCCCAGGCCCCAGATGGAAGCCTGGGGAACGATCAATATGATAAAGATTCAGCACTGCTGCTCTCTTACAAAGGAATGCCAAAGTCACAGACTCGTTTCAGAAGGCAGCTGTGCAACACACCAAACCCACCTGCCACGAGATGCAAAGAAAACCCCAAATATAAAACACTTCCTCGTTGGTTTGTCTGTTTCCTCTCCCCCAGACTTCCATTCATTTGAACTGGAATTCAGGGGAGCAATTTTTTGTCCTTGTTTGGAGGAAAAGCAAGGAAGGGAGGCAATTATCCATTTATCCTTAGCCCAAAAGCTCAAAGACACAAACTCACTTGCCCACCACGGCAATGTGAAAGGGGGAGTTTTTCCCCCAGCCCCTCCGTGCACTTTGTTTGTCTCTGATTTTAATGCCAGTCTGAACTGCCAGGGGGCACAGCCCAGAGACAGCCATGCTCAGGGGCACGGCCCAGGTGTGGCACCTCCCTGCAGGCTGGCAGGGAATCATTTCCAGTGCCAGCTGCGGGGCTGGCTGGGGCACAGGGCAACAGAGCCAGCCCTAAGGCCAAGGACTGACTGAGCACTGATCCCCAGGGGTGTTTGCTTCTCCCTGTCAGTCTGCAACCTGCTCTGTGCACAGGCCGCACAGCACAGACTGCCCAAGGGCAGACAGTTCAAGGAGAGGGGATGAAGGCAGAACTGAGGGAGAAGAGGCAAACCCATGAGGGCAGCAGCTCTGCAAACAGCCCTGCCCATCCAGCCTGTGCTCCTGCCACAACAAGCTCCCTCGGGCACTGCTCTCAGGATCTACCCAATGCCACCTTACTGGGCAAGGTTTCACAAATGAGAGCCTGAAAAGATGATGCCAACTTGTGCCAGAATTCCCAGAACTATGTAAAATAACTTCCTCAACCAATGCAAGGTGGCACATGGCAGCTACCCTTCCATCTCACTTAGATTTTCATTCTGGATTACCAAGGGCAGGGTGAAAATAAAATGCCTTTCCTGAAAGGCAGCCAAAAGCCAAGGTTTCCAAATTCCAGTTTATGTTCAGAGCTTTATCACAATTTCACATGAGTAACAATTTCATACAAATAAGTTCTTTGCACATAAATTTCCACAACTGCCTCAGGGTGCATTTAAAGTCATTTATCTCCACATGGGTGCACTGTTTTAAGAACTTTAAGACTCAACTCAAGATGAATCCACAGTCTGTGGTTACAAGCACAGAGCAGAGAGACTCACGCAGCTTCAGCCCCAAGACAGGCAGCACCCATGGGGTGCCAGGGGACAGTCCCCTCCTGATCCCATGACACCACGAGCACTGAAGTGACTGTGCCCTTCCAAGTGAAGGGTGCCAGTCCCCAGCTCTGTGGCACATCGGCCAAGGGAGGTGTTGGAAAGTGCTGCTGCAAGGCTCTCTCTGCCAGGGGGCGGTCCCACCTTAATTCTGGGCACTTTTCAGCAAACTCTGCCTGCAGGGAGTTTTTTATCCTTTACAGTGTCCGTACCTCTGACTTTTAAACAGCGTTTGTTGCAAATCAGAACCGCCTCAAAGCTGAAAAATCTCACTTTGGGAATTATCTAAAAAAACAATCAAAATTCTTTAGGGAAACCAGATGAAGTTTGTCAGACAGCTGCAGTTCCCAGCTGTTTGCAGCATTTAGGGAAAGAAACTCGGAGGTGTTTTTCCCAGGTGTGCCCAAGTGATTTCTGCATTATTCAGTCCTTCTGCTCTCCCTTGGCAGCTGTCACTGCCCAGCCTGAAGGGATGAGTCTGAGGGGATGCTCCTTCTGAGCCCACAGTCCCTTTTCCACGCCCATGGCACTGCAGGAATGCACTGAGACACGCAGGGAGCAGCAGCAGCAGCAGCTGTTCCCACACCCTGCTGGGCAGCAATGCCCCCAGCAGTGCCAGCAGCAGCCCCTGCTGCCCCTCAGTGTCCCCTCCCGCAGGGAAATCTGCCCCAGGGCCTCTGGGAGAAGGCCTGGCTGGGAGCAATCTGCTGGCACCTCCCCAGTGGTACTGACCTGGCTTCCATTTCAAACACCCAGGAAAAGATATCCTACAAACACCCTTTCCTACAGCCAGGGCTGCTCATTACCTTGAATGCTCAATCAGAGCCATATATATTGTCAAAGACCAAAACCCAACTCTCTTCCTCTGCCATAAAGCTAAACAGAATCCTGCTCTCTGTTTCCATGTAGGCTGGTAAATCACACAAAGTATTTTTTTACTGTTTCTTTGCTGCTGTCCCTTGTTTTGAATGGCTCATGGGCCCTAGGAGCAGCCTCAGCTCAATGACATAGGCAGGCAACACTACACAGCCCTCACTGAGAAGAAACAATTAATTTTGAAATTTCCTATAGGATTTGTAATTATCAGAACCTGATTCCTACAGCTGAGGTATCCCAGACCTCATGTATCCCATTTCAGGAGCCATAATGCTTTCAATTCAAGTGGAACAGGTTCTTAATCTTGATTTTTTGTGCTCAGGTGTTTATATTAAAAGCCTACCTAGTCACAACGTGGAGCAAAACAGGGATAATTCCAATCAAACATCTAAACCCAAGGAAAGTCAGAGGGGAGGGAAAAAAAAGACATGTCCAAGCCAACAGGGAGTGAAATAGTTGTGATCAGTCCTCAGCCTTGCTGATTTTGGGAGAGGACACAAAACCAAAGGGTAAAAATATACCTCATGTAAGCAAACAGCTGCCTGCTCTGGTTAAACAGTGTGGGAGGAGACATTTCCTTGCTTCACAGTGTGCCCTCCTTTCCTGATGGAGTCTGGAGCTCTGCAAGACCACATGGAGATCTGCGGGTCCAAAGCGCTTTACAAGTAGAACCCACACTACTGTCCAAAAATTAAATACAGCTTCTTCTTGCCAGTATCCATTCAACCCTTTGTGTAAGAAAAATGGGAATATGCTGGTAGATCTTCAGAGCCCCACCCTTAGAAAGGAACATTCATACCTTGAGCACAGAGCTGACAATTAGGCTGTGGATACTCTCCCGAGGCAGGAGGGACCATCCTGGCTGCAGCCCCAACCAGGATCTCACCACAGCACAGGGGATGGATCTGTGCACAGCTGGGAGCCCCAGGGAGAGCCACAAAGCAGCAGCTCCATGTGGAATACCACTGCCCAGCCTCACCCTTCTGAGGGAGCTGGAAAATAAAAGGTTCATGTTTAGATTAAGAAAATGGAAAAGGGAAGAGCAAGGAAAGATATTTTCTGAAACCATTTTGTATTTTGTCCTCAAACATAAGTGGAACAAAAGTGCTGTGTAAAAATCAGTGTGAAACAAAGCCCCAGAAGAAGAGCCAAAGGCTATGCCTCCCTTCCTCTAATTTATTGCCAGAGTTATTCAGAGTGCAGACACTTAATCCCTAATGTAAACCCGCAGGCAACATTATTTATCTTTAGGAAGACCTGGGATTTTTGTCTTTTCATTGTGTGGGCTGCAAAGGAAAGATGGATTCAATTGCTTTCTGCAGATATCAATATGGAATTTAAGGAGGTGGAAGGGCCGGCATTCCTTGGAATGACTCAAGTGCACATTTGCTGTCTCCAACAAAAGGAGTTTACAATGGACAATGACAGAAACACGATCCCACCGTGTTGGTCTGTGGCATTTGGACTTGTTTAGTGAGGCACCTGAAGGAGGCGTTTCCTTACAGCACCAGCTGAAAGAACCAAGTGTGTGTGTGCAAGAGTAGAGGGCTTTCCTGCCTAAGGGTGATTTTATGCCACAAACAAATGTTCATGGTCATAATGAAAGTGACTCTGCATTCCTTCACAGTTATCACATTAGATAGTTTTCATCCTTCTTAATGAAAAAAACTATTAATGAGAATGAAACTGGCCTCTAAAGCATTTCATCCCTGCTTTCAGGAAAATGGATCAAGGGCTGCTTCTCATTATTTTTCCAAACTGAGCAGAATACATTTTAATGAGGCTTCTTTAACCTTTACTCCCTGTCCCTCTTCTGTCTGGCTTCTGCCATTCCATCTCACGGCATTTCTGTGCTCAGGTCACAGCTGCCTTAGCAACATTAAAATATGGGGTGCATGCAGGCCTGAAACACACGTGATCCTCTCTTAGAACAAGTTTAAATTTTAAACTTATTGGAACGCGTGATCCGAGTACCTGGAACAGCTTTCTCAATAACCTTTCCACAGGAAAATGGAATCAAAAACAGCCAGTGGGAACAATTCCAGCTCCAAGCAATTGGCTCCTGATCACCAAGTCTGACGGTGTGTGGCTGGGGCTGGCACCCTGTGCTGCCCAGGGCGAGCAGCCTCCACAGCCACGAGTGCCCCGGCTGTGCCAGGGCTCCATCCCCACCCCAGAGGGACACGGGGCCGGTCCCAGCAAACGGGGCCCTGGGGTGGCAGCTGGCCCTGGGAGCACAGGGACACTGCAGCCCACAGCACCTTCAGCCCCAGGCACCCGCTCCTGGGGCTAAATGTGAGTTCTCCTTTCCATGGTCCTACAATGCAGCCTTTCCCAGAGGTACAGAGAGGAAAGGGTCAGGCTTAGGGACACACCCTCCACTTGCAGCGCCTGCTGCACCCAGGCCTCGATACCAATGATCTTTCCCTCTGCTCGTGGTGCAGTGTCCTGCCAGCACCATTTTCCACGCCATTCACTTCTTCTCTTTTCCCTTTGCTAGCTCCAGCTTCTCCACTGCAGTAGGTGAAATTCACTCATCCTCACCTTAAAGGTTCTCTGTCCTTCACTCCCCGCTCATTACCTCTCACATGGGACCCAGGGAAGGACCTGGGCACCCCTGCACACCCTGGGACAGCAGCTGGCCATCCATCCCCTGTGCTGGGGCTGTCCTCCGTGCCTTTGGCACAGGGGCACGCACAGATGGCCCTGGAGCCAGGGCTGAGCCACTAAACCCCTTGGAGGGGACACAATCTCCTGTCCCAGGCCTGAGAAGCGATGTGCACAAAGTACCCACGGCCCTACCAAGCTAAATAACAGAAAGAGATAAAGAACAGGGAAATGAAGGAGAAGAGAGGATAAACAATAAGCAAATATCCCCTGATTTCTGCAGAAAATGTTACCCCAGTGCCACTGGACACTGATGGATGAGAGGAGTAGGGCAAAGCAGGAGGAGTTTTCCAAACCTTTGGCAGCCATCCGTCGTCCAGAGCTGGGAATGACCCCCTTGGTGCAGCTCCTCAGGCCAGGGCTCCCTGAGCCACCCACACAGAGGATGGATCCTCAAACAGCAGGCACAGGTGACAAGGTAAGGAGCCCAGCACACCATGCCTAGGAGATAAATGGATCCATCTGTCAGCAGTTACTTCACAAGGGAATTGCTCCCAGTTATGCTAGGAACAGCTTTTCACGAAACACAGATCTAAAGTACCACAGAGAGGAGGAAAATGTACCAAGGAAACTCCTGATATAATGGAAATTGAAAAGAGCACTGGACTCTGCTGTTATAACTGCAAAGAGAATGGAGAGTTTGATAGAGGCGACAGTGGAACAGCTTCTGGGGTATTATTTGGCTGGGACAGCAATCTTCTCATCATGCCTCCAGCCTGTCCCCAGAGGTCATTTTCAAGGTGCACGCTGAGGTGAGAAAGAGCAGAGGTGTGTGACAATCTCTGATGGCTGCAGAGAAATGTTCACTGTGCTGCCTTCCTGCCACAGAAGGGACAGCCACGTGTCAGATGGTGGGAGGGTGTCAGTGAAACACTGCAGTTTGGCTACCCTGAACTGAAATCCTTCACACAGCCCACCCCCAGCCCTTTCTCTTATGACACCAAGTCAATGAACCCATATCAGGGGGCAGGCAAATATTTTCCCTCCCCAGTTTCTTCTGGGTTTTGGTGTGAGAGACGTGGATGGCACGGGTGGCCCCAGAGCTGCTGCCCACAGCCCTGAGGGAGTGTGACACATTCCTTTGGGCTCCAAATCCCTTGGAGCTCTCCCCAGAGCCCGGCTGCTGGAACACACCACGCTTGTTTGGCAGGCACCAAACCGAGCCTCAGTTTGTGCTGTAGCCCCAGAGGGGATTCAATAATGCTGAATTTAAAGTGAGTAGAAACAGCACTGCTGTCACAAGGACACAAATACTGAATTACTGCATCTCTTTGAGATGGGCTGAATTATGATAGTGCTTCGCTGACTGATTCATGCTGGAATCCACATTTACAAATTACATTCACCAATAAACTCGGCTTTGGTGTGGCACAGAAGTTATTGCTGTTACCTGGGAAATGTTTTCTGCTTTGGCTTTTGTTCCTGGGCATGCTGCACACCAAACAATGAACTTCCCACATCAAACAGCTTCCCTGAAACATCTGCTACCAGGAAGCTTGTCTGCAACTTGCAATGGTGGATGACTTTCTGACAGGTAATAGCAATTCAGATCAGATGCAGACAGATTTAGTACCTAGAAGCTCCCAGTTTATTAAGATCAGCACTGATTTATTCAAGCACCCCCCTCTCTTTTCAGCACCATTGAGAAATGAATCACTTGGCTGTGGTGCTCAGGGCTCAAGGTTCTGGTTCCTTGTAGCTGACAGGAAATACAGCTTTGCCAGCTGTGAGAACTCCTCACTCTCCTGCCCTGAGTGGGAGAGGACAGGAAGGATATGATGTTTTACCAATGTTCATCCTCTCTTTAATTACATGGGCTGCTGCAAAGGAGTCATTCTTCTGCCAGAATTTCCCACCCACAAATGTCTGTCTATCCTTTAGTGATTTTAGATAGAAGATGTGGATTCCCTCTCTTGCTTATAAGTAGTGGTTGAAATCTTTAGTAAGCCAATATTTTAAGGAAAGAGGGCCCACAGTGTCTCTGACAAAGCTAAATACAACATCAGAATGAGGATACACCTCTATTCAAAAAGTTCTATAGGGAGTGAAGATTTATAGAGGTGTTCTGCTGATTCATGAGGAGGAGATATGGAAATGCATCTCTGGCAGCCACTCAGTGATGAAATATGTAGCACGTAATGCATTTGTCTGTAAGACAAATACGTGTGTTGGCCGATTAAAAAAGATACACAGACTTCTGCAAATAAAGCAGCAATTCTTCTCAGGAACAAACCAGCTAATTGTAAAACCAACAGGAAACAAAATCTGCCTGTTGAGTAACTACAATTTTCGCTAAACAGGAAACTTTCAGTATTAATTCCTAATGTGCTTCATACACAACCTCAGTATGTGATGACCAGTGTAAACTCTGAATACTTGCAATGCACCACCCTGCTGCTTCTAGGCCACTGCCAGGGTCTGTGGGGCACAGCAGGCACACACAGGTGGCTCAGGGTTTTTTCATTACTGGTTTTTAAAGTCGCCCTCAGAATCTGTCAATGTAAGAAACAATTTCTTCAGCAAGAGCAGCTCAGCTTCAAGCATTCAACAAGTGATAAATGAAGCTTTTCCAAACCAGGAGTGCCTACAGTGTTGATAAGGCAGTATGTGAATGCTGATGGATAAATGTCATCTGCCTGAGTATGCCAGATTCCAGCTTGTGCTCACATGGAAACGATTTGCATTTGTCCAGATGTGCTGATGTTACATGCCTTTTGGAGAAGAAAACAGAAATGCTAAAAAACACTTTCTCCCTATTTATGTTTAAAAATAAATTACTCAGTTGCTCTGTCAGGTTCAGAAACTTGAAGCAATTGATGCTGTTGGAGAAAAAAATATCAGGATATAAATCATCAAGCTTGTAATCTAAAATTTCTCAAGTCCTTTGGCAAAAATAAGACCAAATTGTGTGATGGGTTCAGGCACAAACTCCTGAGAGATGAGGGCTTTGAAATCTGTAGATTTCCCTGAGACCTCGGGGTTCAATACATTTTCTCCCAAGTTTTAGCTCTGCTAAAAGGAGAGATAGTAGATCTGGATAAGTCTTTTAATTCAAAAAGGAAGATGGGCTGATACCTCAGGACTGACAATATTTTGGATTTTTTTCTGGTTCTGTCGGGTTTAATGGAACGCACAATGTTCAAAGGATGTTCTGCTTTTCATGAATCTTTTTTGCATTTTCTCTTCCATCCCTTAAGAAAAAGGAAGGAGAAGATAAATGGCAAGAGGAAAGGAGCGTTTGTTGCTTTGCGGTGTACAAAAGAGAGGGGGAAAAAGAAGTGTAACGTGGAACACACAGAAAATGGTTGTTACCAATTTCTGTGAAGTAGGAGCACTAACTTTAACAACTGCTACATAAACCCCTCTAGGTTGTTCTCTTTGCTCATCCATAACCTCTTTTATCTTGTTAGGATGGGATATCAAAACACGTGGTGCTAACCAAAACTACAGAGCAGCAGAGCTGCTGCATTACCCTGCAGTCCCTTTCCAGCGAGGAATTCTGAGGCAGCTGCAGCCTTTGAGGGAAACTCCCAGCGGCAGAGCTGGCAGCAGAGCCTGAGCTCCTGTGCTGGGGATCAGGGGTGCTGCCCACAGGGGGCACAGAGGGGACTCTCTGCTGTTCCTCACCTCTCAGCCTGAGGGGACAGTGCTCAGCTTGGAGCCTGAGCTCCTGTGCTGGGGATCAGGGGTGCTGCCCACAGGGGGCACAGAGGGGACTCTCTGCTGTTCCTCACCTCTCAGCCTGAGGGGACAGTGCTCAGCTTGCAGCCTGAGCTCCTGTGCTGGGGATCAGGGGTGCTGCCCACAGGGGGCACAGAGGGGACTCTCTGCTGTTCCTCACCTCTCAGCCTGAGGGGACAGTGCTCAGCTTGCAGCCTGAGCTCCTGTGCTGGGGATCAGGGGTGCTGCCCACAGGGGGCACAGAGGGGACTCTCTGCTGTTCCTCACCTCTCAGCCTGAGGGGACAGTGCTCAGCTTGGAGCCTGAGCTCCTGTGCTGGGGATCAGGGGTGCTGCCCACAGGGGGCACAGAGGGGACTCTCTGCTGTTCCTCACCTCTCAGCCTGAGGGGACAGTGCTCAGCTTGGAGCCTGTGCTCCTGTGCTGGGGATCAGGGGTGCTGCCCACAGGGGGCACAGAGGGGACTCTCTGCTGTTCCTCACCTCTCAGCCTGAGGGGACAGTGCTCAGCTTGCAGCCAGCCTGGGAGGCCGTGTGAGGACCATTCCTGCAGCGAGGCAGAGCAATCCCAGGGCAGTGCCAGCTTCTCCCAGCAGCTGCACCAAATCCCTGCTCTGAATATCCATGGGCACGCGACCAGGCACTGTTCTTTCAGCACAGGCAGCCATGGACTCAAGTTTTGCATTATTTTGACCTTTCTCATCCTCTGCCATCACATCTCCCCCTTCACTTGCTCAGGGAGCTCTTGCCTGACCCTCCCTCCCTCAGCCATGGGCCAGGGTCACCCTTTGAGCTGCACTGCCCTTGGCAGCTCCCCCTGAATTCCATCCCAGTGTCCATTTTGTCAAGGTCACCTCCAACAATCCTGCTCTCTTCTAAAGCCATGGCAGAGTCCCCCTGCACAGTTGCTCCCCCGTGACTTCATTCAAGGGTGGAACTCTCCTCTCCCTGCTCTTGGGCATGAGGGATCCTTAGGATCAAATCCCCCTGGGCAGCGTTTAAGGGGCAGCTCCTGCCCTAAGGAGGGCAGGACAGGACAGGGGAGAGGAAGGGGCAGGGCAGGGCAGGACAGAGCAGGACCAAACCCCTTTGGTGCATGGGGGTTTCTGCATCTCATCAGAGAGGTCACAGGAGTGGGTGCACATACACAAACCCCAGAACTCTCTCACACTGAGAACTGGCTGTTCACATGGCAATTCTTCCTCAGCCTCTCAGTAGTGGGGATTAGAGGGACTTCCTAACTGCACGAAACCAGCTTTGTTATACAAAATATTTTAGGTCTTTCATTGAATAAAGCTTTACTCTCTTGGTTCATCTACTCTGAGAACACTGCATCTGTTCCATATCCCTTGTTGGCACCCTCTGGATAACATGAAAATTCAGCAGCAGCAATTCCCTGTGTCACACTTAGGGTCTCCTTTCAATTAAAACATTAAAGCTGTGCCAAAACCCTACAGAAACCTGGACTAAGATTTCAGTGGCATGCTTCATTTTTTGCTGCCGTGGGCCCTTGAATCCTGCCATGCTCCTGGAGCCATCCACAAGCACTGCCCAGGATGGAGCCTTGCTCAGTAACTGCATCCTCTCTTCTTTTCTTCTTTAGCCCTGCAGTGGCTGGATGGAACTACCCAGCCTAATTATTATCCTGCAGGATATCCTACAGGAATCCCATCAGATAAAGAAATTGTTTTAACACCATAAAACATTAACACAGCCCAAAATATCTGAGCCCAGGGCAGAGGTACCAAGCCAGCTGTGCCTGCACAGATCAGAGGGCTTTGGTCACTCTGCTCTGCTGGGGAATGAACATTTTCAGTTGGATGAGCTGAAATGGGGAACTGAGGGAAGGAGATGTTGATGCCACAGCCAATATGGATCGAAGCTGAACTCACCATTTGCACGATTCCCCTTACACATACAATAGGAAGAACAGAAAGAATGAAATCCCAAGCTCTGAGGCATTGAGAGAAGGTGGTGTATGAAGGTTTCTGTATAACTCCAAATATTCCTTGTAATCAGGGTATAGGAAATAGTTGATTGAAAACAACAGCTAAAACCTTTTGTTTTTCATTAACCAAACCTTTTGTTATTCATACCAGAACTAAGCCCAAGGGATCTGGTGTGCAGGTGAAAGATCAGCTCTAAACCTGTTCTACTTCTCTGCCAGAGCTGACAATGTACAGAACACAGCTCTACAAACTAATGGGGCTGATCCTATTGCAGGCTCTCTCCTTAAACTGCACATTAATCTCATAACAAGATGCTGCACCTTTGGGAAAACACAACTTTTTATGTGACCACTTTTGTGTGTAATGCCAGAATTATTTGGAGAACAGCAAAAAGGGTTTTTTTAGGGTAGAGAGAGGCTGAGAACAAATCCCTCTGATGTCACTCTTTTAGAAGTTGTCCTTCTGTCAGGTATGGCTAATGCTGGAATTTTGAGCAGAACAGTTCACAGTGCTCTGATGGCTACCCAGAAAGGACCAGAAAACAGAGGTTTAGTGAAGTATTTGACCAGGCAGAACAAAACCAGCCAAAAGTATTCAAGGTAACACCTCCACCCACAATGAGAAATCCAGTGGATTTCTTATATATTTCTCATAAAATCATAGGAAGACACAAAGGAATGCAGAGACAATCACAGGCAGCTAAAACCCAGCAGCCTCAGAGACAGAATCAAACCCAGTCCTGTCTCTTCACCACCTCACCAGTGCACTTTGCCATCCAGTCCTAAATGGAGAAGATTAGAGAATAGGTTTAAGTTGAACAATTTGTACCACAAGGAAGAAAACCTAACCAAGGTTTGCAAAGAACATTTTTATATCTGTAATTCTGTTTTAAATATCACTTCCCTTACAACTCTTACTTCACTGCAAAGTACATTTTTCTCAAGTGGAAATAAGAAATTAAACAGGTATTCTTACTGAGAGGATGATTTGCCATCTGTTGAGAAATCTGAGCTATAATTTACAGAAATAGGTTACCTAATAAAAACTCCTTACAAAAGCAACAGGATTGGAAAGGACCAGGACAGGTCATTTCTCACAAGGAAGTGACCCATTACTGATTCCAATGATGTTAAAAAATCAATAGTTCTCTGATTTTTGCCTTTCCTAGGCTGACAGATTGGTAACACTTTGTTCTCCCACCTGTGCTTCCAGGCCCCGGCTGATGCTGAGGGAGTTTCCCTGTTTCCCTTGCAAGTGGCTCCCACTTTGGTGGCAGAGACTGGAAGCCTCTCTTTGCATGGAGAGGTCAGAGTTCCAGTACCTTGAATTCAAATTACCATTGTAAACCCAAACTTTTCTTATTTTGGTCATTCCAGTCTTTTCAGAGTGGATGGAGACCCTGGGTGCTAAAGATTGCCTTTGTTAGCAGAAGCAGGCTCTATAAGCCATGGTGCTGTTAATATTTCCAGTTATCTTGGCTTCCTTAATATCATTCAGCTATTTCTGTTCTCTATGGGTGCCTTACTCTGCTTGACTCTGTTTCACTTTGAACCTGCACTGATGCTGAGGGTTTCACACATTTTTTATCACACTGTGCAAAATGCTGCTGGAATCTTTGTGCAGACTCTCTGGTGACAGAAAAAGGTTATTATTGCCATCTCCCTTGTATTGTGTCTCCAGAAATCCGTGCACGTGCTGTGCAGCCGCCCATTCTGCACTGGAACCTGAAGAAATCATTTTGTTGTACTGACCACAAGAGCACTTTCTCAAAGAGGTGTCTTTCTAATTGTCCATTTCTAGAGCTGGTGCATGCACAATGCAGAGCCTCCAGGAGGGCTGCAGTGATTGGCTCCAGTTAGCTGTGCCTCAGCACTGGGGCTGCTGCCTGGCACAGAGGTGAAACCATCCAGGCTGAAAGGAAAAGGCTCTGGCAGGTTGGAATGCAGAGAGCAGAGAATTGCATTCACTGAGGGCAGGGATGGAAGAGCTGCATCCACACTCTCTTCCAGTCACTCCATTTCTCTGTTCCTGACATTCTCAAGGATCCTAACCCACATGGAGCTTTTGTGACCCCAATCCTCCATCTACAGAGGCAGAGAACAAAGAGTGAGCAGGCTTTCCTCCCCTCTGAACAGTTTCCATGCTTCCATTAATTCCATCTGCTTTCTCTCTGCTGTCCCACCCTCCCAACAGTCTGTGCCAAGGATCAGCAACTGCCCAAACTAAATGGCCACTGAGTGCCATTACTCAGAAATATTTCTGTGTGAGCAGCAGGTTCACCCAGGGCACCCCAGCCAGCCCTGCAGCCATTCCCCACTGGCACACAAAGAGCAGCTGGATATTGAGACACAGCTGTGATATCCATTACTGCCCACAGGCTCACCTTGGAGAACCTGGGGAGACCTGTGCCTTGCAAACAGCATCAAATGGAAATGATGAAATAAACCAGAAAGAGAAAAAGCCATCTAGTGAGTCTGCTGGCTTACTGTGCTCCATATTCCTAAAAACTCGCTTTGCAGTCAGGAAGGACACAGGGGGTTTGAATCATTTTCTGCCTTTACACCTTCCCTACCACCAGAAGTAACATGGGGATGCTCTTCAATAAACAAATCTGCTCTTTTCTCTCAAGGTTTGTGTACACTCTGAGTGCACTGGTGACATCAGATTTTTCACCAGGGAAATGAAAGAAACCAACAAAACCAACAGCCCACATTGCTGAAAACCCAAGAAGCTAAGCTGGTCACGTCTCTGAAATATGGTATGAGCAGAAAGAGAAATACAATAAAAATCCCCATCCAGCACAAACTGGGAAGTGATGGAACGAGGGCTTTCCTACTGAGGCTGTCTCCAGTTACCACCCTTCTGAGCATTGTCCATTATCCATTCTGCACTGAGGAGGCTCTCAGGCCAAAATTTAAAAGGTGACTGACAAACACAGGAGGCCAAAATGAAGCAAAAGAATCACAAGCAGAGCCTATGGAAGAAGCCTTCTGTAAAACATGAGGGAGCCCTGAGCCACACTGGATTAGTTTCCTCTTTTTTTCCTCTTTAATTCTCTTCTAGCAGACAATATTTCCTATCCCCCCTCTCCTGAGTCCCTACAGCGTGCAAGCTCTGTGTTGGGATGCAGGCAGGCTGAGAAGTGCAGCTGTGCTCTAGAGCTGCTGGAGCTGGGAGACACATTCTCAGTGAGTAAAAAGCACACTTCCATCAATGACACACAAAAACTGCCCTCCCAAACCTCACCACACGTGAAACAGATCCCTGGATCAGTCCCATCTCCAGCCCTGCCCACTGCCGTGCAGGCCTGTTGGCAGTACAGCTGGGACACAGCTGGGACACAAGGGACACTGTTCCCATGGTCTCACAAAGGCCCCAGGGATGCAGGCTCAGTGTTTGTCACATTCTGCACAAGCCTGGGGAAAAACCCCGAGCCCATCACCTTCACTCCTCCAGGGGCTGTCAGGCGGCTGGAGAAGGGCAAAGCTCCCTTCCACCTGCAGCAGCAGCCAAATCTCTTTGGGAGAGCAATCCCATCTCCACAGGCACCTCCTGCCTCTGCACTCTGTGTATCCTTCCTTCCAGCAGTGACACACCTGCAAGGGACACAAGCAGCAATTACCTCTTCTGCAGGAAAAGCCCATCCTGCCCCTCCACACCAACCTGTCCCTTGCTCGTGGTTTAGCTGCTGTTCCTATTGCAGTTAGAGATTATCGATGTTTCCAATGGAGACGGGCTGGAGACACACCAGGATCTAATCATTAATAACATTTTGACCTGTAGGCCCAGATGGGCAGGAAAAAATGCTCACTCAAGAGGAGTTTTTCCTTAACTCCAGCAGACCCTGGATTTTCCATTGAATGTTTTCATTTTCAGCTGCAATCACCAGAAATAACATTAATGACTTTCAGTGCAGGGCAGAAATAATTAGAGGCAGAGCAGGTGTCCAGCTTACATGCTTATGCTAAGAAAAGACTGAGAAAAATCATGGCAAAACTTGATAACCTGAGGGGAGAAAAAAGCAAACAAGCTCAGGGGTGAGATCTAAATCAAATATAAAGCAATCTATATCTTCCATTAAAGCCATTGTGGAACTGGGCATTTTGCAAAGGTCTTGATTGAAAACCATGGCAGAGTTAATGGGTTTGACTCAAATGATCCTCAGCACTTCAGTAAGGAGCAAGGAGAAAGGAGGCCCACGAAAGCAGAACTTGAAACGTTAGTGCAAAACCACACAACAGAAAGGAAACCATTTCAATTGCTCTAGGAAGGACTATACATTGCCTTGTTCTCAAAACTAGAGGGAGACTCAAGAGTGCAGAATCTCATTAGAATTTCAGCACTGGATTTCTTTTATAAACAGCATATCAGTAAGATTTACCAATATTGTCTCAATATACTGAAAGCTTTATTATTTGTTCTTGGACAAGTAGCATTTTTCTAATTCTTTACTTCTAATAAAAAACAGTAGAGATGTTTTTGTGCTGAATTGAAAGCTAATTAGCACATTCATATCTGCCAAAAATTCAATAACT
The DNA here is from genome assembly GCF_028551555.1 of Melozone crissalis. Classification (NCBI taxonomy): domain Eukaryota; kingdom Metazoa; phylum Chordata; class Aves; order Passeriformes; family Passerellidae; genus Melozone; species Melozone crissalis. The sequence continues at coordinate 702,365 of NW_026535858.1, forward strand.
TGTACTCATTTTGGGTTCTTTTCTGGTCAGTTTAATTTAATTTTTCAGTTTAATTAAATTTTTAATTTTTCAGTTTGATTAAATTTTTTTCAGTTTAATTAAATTTTTAAATTAAATTATCAAATTTTTTGATAAAATAAAGGAGGATATGAAAAAATTAATAGCTTAGGCTAGGTTTTTCACAGGCAATTAGTAGTTAGAGCCCATTAAACTAAGGAGGGAAGCAGATCAATAATTTCTAGGGCTTTTTTAATGTTTCCCTTGAAATTTTAGGATCATCAGGAAAGGACAAAGAGCAGTCACGATCCAAGAGAATTTCCTGGGATCCAGGGACAAAACACATTGTTGAGGGGCTGAGAAACAGGAGTTCAGAGCTGCTGAGGCTGCTGACAGCCTCTTACAGTGGGTGCTCTGTTTCAGAAGCTGGGATTTCAAGAGGAGGCAAAGTGGGTCATAAATGCTACTGAGAGCTGAAAATCAGGAGATGAAAACCACTCCAGAGCACTGAAGTGTGGTGGGTCTGATTACAGCAATCAAAATGCTGTCCCATTTTGCTACAGTTTGTCTTGAACAGCAAGGCTAAGGAAAAAAAGGCCAAAAAAGAAAAGCCGTGTGATCCTAAACTGTGAGTGTGCACCAATGTTCCAGCCCTGCCAGGGGCTGCACAGGCACCTGGTCCCAAAGGTACCGTGGGATTCATCTGGGTTTGTGCTGGCAGCCAAAGCCACTCCTGCTGCTTCAGCAGGCCTTGCCCTCCCGCCCACGCTCTGAATCCCTGCGGGTTTGGCACTGAGCCCCGACTGCTTCCCACCAAACACCCGCACACCCAGCTCCATCCCTGACATCACCCTGAGGTGCCTCTGAGCGTGCACCGGCCTGGCTGCCTTGGCACGTGGCCAGGGGGACAGCAAAGGGACATTTGTCCCCTCACGACCCTGGGCAAGCGGAGCGTGCTCAGAGCACCCGGGCACGGCCCCCTGTGGGAAACCTCCTGGCTGAAGGCAGCTCCAAGGATCACTGCACAAACCTCTGCAGCTGCCCCACACACACACAGTGACAGTGACAGCTCCATCCAACCAGCCCCCACTGGCTCTCCTGGAGCAGCAGGGGACAGCAGAACAAACAGCAGGTGACAAAGGCTGGGTCCTGCCCACCTTGAGCCCCAGTGACTCCAAAGTGCTGCTGCCACACACCAGTCCTCTCCTCCTGCTGCCAGCTGACTCTGCAAGCTCATCCCAGTTCATCTGGGAGCTGCTGTGCTCGTGAACTGGGGAGGGCTTCAACAATCAATCACGTGGGAGATATTAAAGGCACTAGAGAGCAAACAAACAAACCCACAAAGAAAAGAAAGAAACCTGAGTACCAACAGCAGTACCCAGTGCAGATTAAAAACACAAACAAACAAAATAACTTCATGTGGTTTAAATCCTAATCCTCAGGGATGAGTTGAGCACCAAGGTGCACAGGCCTTGTTTATTACCAGTGAGCTGAGAACTGAGAACACCCTTCCATTTCTTTAGGCAGCATCACATAAAGCCTATTTTCAAGAGTGAAATGAATAACGGGATTGAGATAAACTCTGTGCAAGGGGAGGTACTGGGCAGTGCTTCTGAGTGCCACAGGCTGGGAGAATCCATGGAGGCATTTCCACTCACATCCCAGAAAGCACCCAGGGCATCAGCAGTTGCTGTGATCCCCTCTCCCACAATGACCATCACTGCTGTCCTCTGTGCTCTCCCCTGCTCACACTGCCTCCCTTCCCTTCCCTGATGGCAATGCTCCATCACACAGCTCCCTCAGGGGCACAGCAAGCAGGGATGTTTCCATTTTGTACTTCAGGAATCTCTGCAGGTTTAACAGCTTTAAAACAGACATGAAGCTGCTCTTGGTGTTTTTCCTTCAGCTGTGAAAAGTCTTTAAATGCCCCAATGTGCACCATGTGACCCCCTGAGCTCAGTCCTTTAGTGGCACAGGCCCTTAAATGTGAACTCAACAGATACTTCAGGTGAGGTGTCAGCAGTGCATAAGCAACAAGCTGACATAAATCCTGAGGAATTTAACTTATAAAAAACTTGAATTCCTTCTTTACTCCAGAAGGATCTCTTCAACCTTTGCACCAGCTTTACATGGCTCCTTAAGCTACATCAGCAGGACGGTGCAGCAGCTTACAGCAACTAAGTCACAAGCAAATGTATGTAAAAACAGTGTAAGGACACTTCAAAAAATGGACTTTGCAGAAAATCAATACATTGTCACTGGGGCGCATCACCCAGCATCACCATCTAATGTATTGCACTAAACCAGCTGGAGCAAAAGGAATCAAACCCAATCACCACCAGGGAAAGCAATTCTATTTATCATGAACCCACAGGGCCATTTCAAATAGTTTTTCCCAAACAGCTTCCACACTCCTTAGAGTCCCATTTGGATCTCAGCTCTGTCACTCTGCACTTCCATCTCTGTACACTCAAAATAATAATAAGAAAAATCTAATTCCTGGGGGGAAAAGGGGATTTTTGTTTCACTCAGGCTGTGAGTAGCATTATCCCAACCTGAGGTGAAAACACCAATGAATCAACATTTCCTTAACTGGCTTCACTGTAATCCTGGTATTGCACTGACCCCTGAGGAAGCAATTTAAGAGCAATAATTACAGATGGACAAGTATTTCTTCCTGAGGCACACAGCATTTTACGATGCAACTTCATGAAGTAGCTCTAAGGTATTTCCTGCAACATATTTCAATAAAAGAAAATATAAGCCACTAAAGTGTCTCATGTAAGCATTGAGGATTTAAGGAATTACTCAAATAATGAATGCATGAAGCTATTAACCATCCTGGAGAATTAAAATGTGCCCCTACGTGATGAACCAAAAGCAGCAAGTCATTTCAAGTCTGCAGGATTGATTTGATACATGTGACTGAAATATAATTACAGAAACATCAAACTGTGCTGTACCTAGAGAAAACTAGCCCAGACTGCTAGACCATGAGCACACCTCTGCAACAGCTTTTATTTGGTCCATCTGTTACCTCCTGGAAATGGTTCCAGCCAGGGAGGTTATCATGTGGCAGTTACCCCCAGGTAAAGGCACAGCATAATGAAATCAGCCATTTTTTAGTTTCATTTCATTGCAATCTTCTGCTGTACTGAAATATCAGGAGGATCAGCATGACTTAATAAAATTTTGCTCAAGCACAGCTTATTGCATAAGAGCAGTAGCAAGCAAAGAGCCCTGATACCAGACTAAAGTGGGCGCAGGTTATCTCTGAGTGTCAGGTATTTAACGGGAAAAGTTATAATAGGAAAGACTTAGAAAATTAAAACATTTTCTTTCTGAAACAGGTCACTGGAACGTTCTCTGCTAAAAGCAGCTGCAACACTGTGAGATGAAATAAAACACAAAAGGGATGAAAGAATGACCAAGTCTCTACAATCCAAGTCCAAGGGCCACAGGCACCAGGGCTGGCACAGGAAATCCCCTCCCACAGCTCCGAGGACAGGCTCATCTCCCCTGCAGTGCCCCCCCTGCATTTCCCCTCACTCTGGTTCCCCCTTGGGAGCACCTTCTGCTCCCACAGGGAAGGCACCATCTGAGCTGTCCTTCTGCACTGGGAGCTGCTCTGTCTCATGGCTGGGACAGCAGCAGCTGCTCTGCTTAACAGCTTTTCAACTCTGCTTCTACCATTTTCCCATCTACCTTTCCTGCACTGTGGGATTTCCAGTACAAACAGGACTCCTGTTGGCTACTGGAAAAGTCAAATATCATTAAATAATTTTGCTGGATAGCAATCAACCACACTTCTCTCACCTGTCGCTCCTCAAATATGCAAGTAAAGTAGAAGTATTTGGAACAGAGATCCCTTGTTCTTATTTTCTTTTTTCCCTCCTGCCTCTTCATTGTGCTTTGTTGATAGGTAAAAGGCTAATTCAGTCTCAAGACTCTTCTGTGTCCACCCCAACTATTTCACTGCAATAAATGACGTTGCTGTGAATATATTTTAATTAGTGACTTCATAGTTGGAATTGTGCAATTGGAATACAGCAGGCATGAGGAGCTATTGAAATAGTATAAAAAGGCATAATTATTCTCAAAAGCTCTGTGGGAATAACACAGATAAAAAAAATCCCCTGCTGGCACCTGTTTTCTGTGTCCAGTGTATCATTAGCACCTCACATTCTCTCTGTATTCATCAAAGGCAAGATCACAGGTGCTGCAGGATGCTCCCACAGGGCTGGAGATTTTTCCTTCTCTGTTTGCTGCTCCTTGCTGAGGTCATTATAATGAAGACCAGATTTTTACTTCATTTGACAATTTCGTTCTAATTGACTGAAAGATGTTACCAAGAAAAATGGGAACAAACCCCAGAGATTCAGAAGGATTTTCCTGACTCCTGGGCCTGACCTGGGACTCTTTCACGCAACGTGGAATAAGTGAAGTAGGGCCTAAGAAGAAAAAATCAAACCCTTGTCATACCTGTTACTGCTGAAGGTCGGCTGGCAAGGGCTCTGAGGAGTGAGCAGAAGGAAAATCTTGAAAGAAGCACCAGCTCATTTCGGATCTGAACTCCAACTTGCAAGCAAGATGCTGGGCTAGAGGAACTTGGTATAAAATGAAGGCTTTGAAACTTGACTAATTCAGAAAACGAGACTTTTCAAATCCCGTAAAATGAACGGATTACAAAAGCAATTCAGTGAACCTGCCCTGCCTTCCAACGTGTATCTCACTGCAAAGGCTGACAGCGTCTCTGCTTCTCCTCCTGCAATGCAGACTTGGCCTCTGCCTCACTCATCCCTCTTTGGTGTTCAATTGTTCCACCATTTCTCCAACCCTACCCATCAGCTGAGAGGAGCAGGACTGACAGAGGAGGAGCTTGCTTGGGAGTGACCTCCTCAGCACAGCCCAGCAGCATCCCTCCCTGGCAGCAGACTGCTGGAATTATTTACCTGGGCATGGCTCTGGGCACGAAGGTGCTGTCACCGAGAGCACCAAACAAACAGGAGCCCTGTTTGCAGAGAAACCTCAGGATAAATTATGTCCAGGTGTCATGGGATCTCCTGCCTGAATCCATCAATACTAAGGCCTTTGGAAGAGGAAGGGAAGGCTCAAAGATGGGGACTGGGAGTTCAGAAAGCAGCCAGGTCACCTGAAATGCAGCAGCCCTAAAACCCAGGCTCAAAAGCAGGGAAAAGGCAAAAATCATAAAATAGTCCCAAGTATGAACACTTAGTCAGTGATGCAAGACATGAAGACTGCGAGTATTTGCCTGTGCTTTTCTACAGAATGCTTGGGAGGAAGTCTGAGCAGCCTGCACAGACTTGAAAGGAACATGCAGTAAAGCAACTCAACAGCAGAGAGTTTAGAAACTACAGAGGGGTGGATGAAGAGTTAAGACATAAAGGTCACTGTGCAAGGACCTTGCCAACTCTGTATTGGGTGCTTTCTTGGCTATCTCAGTTCTAAAAGGAAGAGAAGCTCACTCAAGTTGCAATATGGAATAGACTCCAGTCTGATTTGTACAAAGCTCCCAAATGCTGTGTATCACTGAGGAAATCAAAACACAAAACAAGTTCTGGGAATAAAAAAGACTGAAATCAAGTAATAAAAAAAAATTATCCCCACCTGCTGCCTTGCAGTTGGTGGAAATTGAACATCTTGGATGCATCTGTCCACCCTGGACAAATAATTGCTGTTTACCATCCTAGGGGAAAGCCAGGAAAGCAGGGGAGGGAGATCATAATCCTCAGAGCATTCCCCTCCTTTTCATGGAGTGTACTCAACAAAGCTGTGATCACTCAGAACCCCTGATGAGATGCCTCCTCCAGTGACCAAAGCTCAGCTTTTCCCAGATACGGCCATCGTAAAAAGAGCAAGGAAATTGTCTACTCCATTCATATTGCTGAAGTCTGAGTGAGAACAGGTACCTCCAGCTGTTCAAGGAAAGGCAGAGGGATGCACCACATGCTCCCCACCTCCCTCCCTGCTGCACTGGGCTCTCTGTGCACCTCAGTAAGGAAAGAGGCTGAGTTCTATTCCTTCCTGATGTTCCAGAGAGGAGCGAGCACCCAGGACTGCACAGCAGCCTTACAGAGATTGCAATCTGCTCCTACAGAACAACCCCCCCTTCTCCTGGTACTTCCTGAATGGAGGAATGAGATGGGGGTGCTGTGTGGTTCAACGGAGGGAAAACACTGCTGAGACACTCAATATTAGCACTACACTTTCTGGGTCTCCAAATTAGGATGCAAAACAAGGATGCAGTCCCTGCCTTAGCCAATGGAAAGGGAATATTTTTGCATATTTTTGATATGTGATCTTATCAGCAGACAGCTTTTTCTTTGCAGTAAAATAAATCCTTGTAATTCCACAGTACAGAAATCTAGCAGTACAGAAAGGAATCTTTATGATGGCTGAAAGTCTCTGCACAGCACATATTGCAGCTTAGGATAATTATTTATTACTGGTGCTACCATTCCTGAGCCTTTAATGCACTTGTGGCTAGTGGGCAGAAAATGAGCAATCTCTGGTGACAACAGCAGAAATGCACTTCTTCCCATGGCAAGTAACTTTTTCAAGTTGCTGTCAAGGCTGTAATATTTTTCTCCTCCATGCAAGAGCATTAAAATGAAAACTCTGGATATATAAATCGGAGTAGGGTGAGTGCACTCCTGTGCCAAGAGGGAACCAAATGAATCCTGGGCATGTTAAAGCTGAGAGGGGCCTCCTGGATCATCCTGGTGTGCCTCCCTTCCCCTGGCCATGAACAGCTGCTGCTGCCACTGGAGCAGAACCCTAAACAGCCCAGGATGGGGAAGGAATGCCAGCCTCTCCCCTCCAGCTGCTCATTAGTGCATTAACATTTTCTACAAGCTATTTCATACAACAGTCTACTTCCTATTTACTTCTCTATGCCTCTCTGCTTTTTCCTGGACCTTATCAACTACTCACATCATCACCTCTACATTCACAGTGAACTTTCCCTACCTAGGTTATTGTCAGACTGACCTTCCCTCTAGAGGGCCTTTTTCTCCTAATGCATAAAAAGAACTTCCTTTGTTCTGGTTTCCGTCCATTACATCTTTTCAATACCCAATAATTCCTCAGCATCTTTAGAGTCCCTACAGTGCAGGTATTCATACACAAGCACATCCCTCCCTCTCTGCTCCAGTATGGAGGCACACAAGTGACAGCCCTGTGACAAACAGCCAAGCTGAGGAACCACGTGGGAGCCTTTCAGAGCCACCAAGAGGAATTGCCAATCCCCAGTGGCAGCATGTGTGCACACACGGGTGTGCCAAGGCAGAAGCCAAGAGAGCAGCCATTTGCTGCATGACCAACATTCCTCCTGCAGGAATGGCTCTCCTCAGGTGCTTTCAGAGCAGTCAGATGGATCTGCTGGGATACAATTTCATTTATTTCCTCTTCACAGAAACTATCACTCTGGGAGTGAAATAAGGCACATGAGGGGATCCCATCCATCTCTCTGCCATTAGGCCCAGCAGAATAAAGCTCACGTCTCCTGAATTTAGCTGCCCAAGCCTTACACAACAGGCTCTCCTTGCTTGCCTGCATCAGCACCTGAGGTTTAGCCATGCCACGCTTCCTCACTGGCTGGACCAGGAGCAGAGACCTGCCAGTGCCCGGCAGGAGCTGCATCCCCTTTCCCTCTAGGTCTGCTCCAGCTGCAGCACCCAAGTTATCCACCACCACTTCCCTTAGGTGGAATTCACCATCCAAACGCGGCCCTGCTTCCTCCTGGTGTAATGGTACCTGTGCTTTCCCTAAAAGGGCTTTGCAGATGTCATCTTGAAAGAAATCTACCACAACATTTTACACTCACAGCTGACTGCATTTCCTGGTTTTCCAAAGGGAAAACTTTTTACCATGTTCCTTCTCTCACCAATCTCCTTGTTACAGCTTTTCAATATCTTCAGACCCTTTACCTGGCATCACCTTTCTGCCTCCTGAACACCAGAGCACCTGCCTAGCAGTTTTCTGATGGATCAGCTGAATGCAGGCTACTTTTTCACATTATGGAAATATATTTCTTACTGAGAGTTTGATCCATTTCCATGTTCATTAAAGAGGGTAACAGCTAGCGCTCTTATCAGTAGCTGCAACTTAGACATATCCTGAAACTAACACAGTTAATGCTGGTAGTATAAGCTTAGGAACAGATAAAACTCACCAAAACGTGTTGGAAAAACAAAAAAAGTTCAGTAGGTTTGGAAGAAAAGGCTAGCTGAATCCTCAGAGTAACCAATTTCAATATTGCTAAATACAAAGTTCTATCCACTATAAAAACTTCAGACAATGGTCTCCCATTGGGTTTCAGTTTAGTTCAGGTCTGTCATTTTCAAAGACTTCTTTTGCTATAGTTCAAAGCTCCATAAAGTAGGTGCAGAGATGGTAGCACAGCAACCACCACAAAGTGAGTTTAAATACAGAGAAAATGAGCTTTTAGCTTTCTAATAGCAGAGCTTTCATATTCATATCTTCTTGCTGGCTTTGAAACACCTGTTTCTATTTCAGTGACTTGGTTCATTCTATCAGTACAGAAAGCTGCATGGCATTACTGAACTGCAATTAAATCAACCTGGTTTATGGGAATATTCTTTGGTCACGGACAAACAGAAAGCCGAATTGTCAATGGTGAGGAACTCATTTCATGTTTAAATTAAATTATCATTTCCTTGAAGCAGAAGAAGGGTGGTTTTTTGCATGAAGCAGAATTTGTTCCCCGAGTGGGCGCAAGAATAAATCTACTTCTTCCTGCTGACTCAGGAAAACCAAATAAACCCAAACATTCACCACTGTGATTTCAAAAATCAGTTTTGAGGTTATATATGTGCCCTCTCCGCACAATAATGTCAGCTCTGTCAGAACAGCTCAAGGACCAAGAGTTCAGAGTTTTGGCACCTCGGTGACTTTTCCTGCTCACCTGAACTGAGTTTAAAACTGACTGGCCTTGGATTTCCATCTTTGTTTGAAAAGATCTTGGTGCCTGGAGAAGCGGATGTGAAATGCTGATTTAAAGAGCATCTCCAGCTGGTAACATCTGCACGCCCGTGCAGGCACACAGCCTGAAAAACAGTGGATAATAATCAATGAACACTTTTAAACTCCAATTGTGCATCTTTGTTAGGCTTGAAGCCTTTTGCCTTCTCCATTATTTTTTTAATGAGGGTGATTTTTCCTGCTGATGTATTAACTGAAACTATCACCTTGCAAAGAACTTTCCTCTACCAGTGCTAGATGCAAAACCAAAAAGCAAACCTAGGAATGCCTGCCACACTCCAGCACACAAAGCTGCTGCTGCTGCTTTTAATGGCTTAGCCTGAGGGCTTTGCTGCTCTTCCTTTGCTCTGCTAATGGGAAGGACTGGGAGACCTCTTTGAACTAGCTACAGACACCAAAGACTGAATAAACAAGTATTCTTCATCCCATTTCTCTTAAGAGTTTGTCCTGACAGATGTCTTCTCCCTCCTGAGGTTTGGATTATAGTTTGTGTTTCCCTTTTTTTCCCCCTTTAGCCCTTGAAGCATTTCACACCCTGCTGGGCAAATGCCCAGAAGTAATCAGACTGACTGAACACGGGGAAACGCAGACAAAAGAAAAGGCTGGAAGCTACTGTTCTTCTCCCAGCTGGCACCGCCAGCTCCTGAGGGCTCAGCCACCACAGCCCACGTTTGTGACAGTACCTGTACGCTCTGGGTGTGTGCAGCCCTTGCGTCCTGCGGCAGCCTGGAGCTGCAGGCTCAGATATCCACCGCGAGCTCCTGGATCCTCCAGGACAAAGCCAGCTCTCCCTGCTGCTCCCGTGTTGCGCTGCCTGTGGAGCAGGGAGGGAAGGAGAGGCACACAGGTTAGCACAGTGGCAGTGCACGAGCTGCCAGGCGTCACCCATCTGACCCGCACCAAAGAGGAAATCTTAATTTTCAGAACTTCCCATCATGCCACACAAGACACTGAAGCCGTCCAAATCTGGAAGGGATAGCCTGGCATGATGCCCCCCCAGGTCATATCTTACATCAAGAGTTCTTTTCCTCCTGCACAAGGCTCTATATCCTACTTGGACAGATATACAAATATCTATAGAAACTACAGATATTCAATAAGCCATCTTAAATCATAACAGCCAGGCCTCTGTACGACCGTGCTTAACTCCTGCTCAGCTCACGCCATCTCCCCGTTCCTCAGGCATCAGAAACCACTGAAACTCCCGTGTTTTCCTGGGGGCTGCCTGCCTGCAGCTGCCCTCCTCTCACCAACGGGGCCACCTGCCAGGCTCCCCAGGGCACAGCAGCCTCCAAGGGGAGCATTCGTCTGTTTGAGAGGTGATGGAAAGCCTGGGGAAAAAAAAAGCTCAGCGACACTGTGGCTCTGAAGGTGCAAGAATCATTACCCTGGAGACGTGCAGCTCACCTGGTTCATGCTGGGCACGCTCCCTGCTCGCTTCACCTGAGCGTTCAGCTGGAGAGATCCATTTCCACGCGCTGGGCTGGGTCCGTCTCCGTCCCTGCTGCGAGAAGGTGTTCGGGGGGATGCCGCTGCCCGCTCAGCAGACGCTTCACACACTCTGCCAGCAGCAGGGGCAGCCTTTGAGGCCACACCAGCCTGGCACAGAGTCACTGAGCCATTCTGACTGTGTTAACAGCACCACGGATGAATCCCCATACCCTCGGGCCTTGATTCTCCGGCACCCCGACCCCCGCGGCTGCGCGGCAAAGAAGGAAAGCGGGCACCGGAAGAGAGGAGCGAGAGCAGGGCATGACAAAGGGCGGCGAGGGAGGGCGGGCTGTGCAGGAAAGCGGCACGGGAAGGGAAAGCCCGGGAGGGGGGGTAGAGGGAGGGTGGACAGAGGAGGCAGAAACGGGGAAGAGAAAGGGAGTAGCGGGGAAGGGGCTGGACAGGAAGGAGCCGGGCTTGTGGGGGCAGAGGGAATGGGGGAAAGGGAGCGAGAGAAGGCGAATACGGGGAGAAGGAAGGAGGGCGAGAGAGAGGGACAGGCGGGGAAGCCTCACAGAGCCCCGGCTGCACCCCGAGCCCGGCCCGGCGCCTCGCCCTGCCCGGGAGGCTGCGCTCGGGGGAGCTGGGCTCGCTCCGGAGTCACTCGGCTCCAGTCGGCTCTTCGGCTAAACTCGGCTACTGTCGGCTAAACTCGGCTATTGTCGGCCGCATTCGGCTGCATTCGTCCCTTCGGCGCGCTTCGGCCCAACTCGGAGCCGCTCTCTGCGCGTTCGGCTGAGCTCGGCTCGGCTCGCCTCCCCCGACGGCGGGCAAGCGGCGCCGCCTCACGTTAAACTCGCCCGACTCGGGGCGCTCCTGCTGCCGCGTCCCGCGGGCGGCCCGGCCATCGCACCGACACGACCGGGAGCGCGGGGTGGCACAGGAGCTCATTGGGCTGTGACCGCACTCGCGCTAATTAGCGCGCACGAGAGCGGCGGGCTCGGTTCGGCCGAGCTCGGCTCCGTTCAGGCAGCCTCGCAAGCCTGGCCTCGGTTCGCTCGAGCCCGTCAGGTTCGGCCGGTCTCGCCTTGGTTCGGCTGAGCTCGTTCCATTCGGCCCAAGGCGGCGTCGTTCAGTCGTGTTCTTATAAATACCTTTCTTTATTGACTGTATATTTCTATATTTAGATTTATACTTCCATAATACTTCTATGATTCCAAATAAAACCCCCGTCTCTAACCAAATAAACACAAAAAAAGCCTTCTTTTGAACGATATTGAAATATTTTTATACTTTTGTATAATTATATTCACATTTATATTTATAGTTTCTTTTGATGCATTATATTCATAATTATATATAATAGATACAAAATTCTATGAAAGTATTTACTAATTTTTTCTTATAGGTTTAAATTTTATATATATCTGTATATATTTCTATTTCTATACTTAGATTTCTCCCTTTATATTATTTGTAGCTATAATTTTTACAATCAAAACACTGCCTATTGACAAATGAAAAAACCCACTTTGTTTAACTATATTAAAAAATATTTTCATGCTTATAATTGTCATATTTATATTTATAATTTGTTCAGTATTACATGAGAACATACCTGCTCCTGCACTGCAGCGGGGCTCCCTCTCCTGGGGTCCTTGGGGTGCCCCAATGGCATCAGAGCCCCGAGTCTTCATCCCCTTCTCCTCTATTTAGAAACTACACTGGAACTTTTTTCTGGAAACAAAGACATTACCTAAATCCTCTCTCCGTGTCCCAGACAGATGCATATTCAGTTATTAGTTGGCTGGGCAGCAGTTTCTTAAATAGAATGATAAACAAGATGTGAACATTTTAGCTACAAGCAAATAGGCAAATCTGAACAAGGTACTGGTGGCCAACACCAACCACCAAAGTGATTTTGAAGGAATTTTTTAAACAATAAAATAATGATACCACAAAAATTAAGCAAAAAGCTAACTACTGGCTAAGAAAGAAGGAAAAATTAACTTTTGACAGCAACAACGTTCCAACCACACAGGCTTTTTCCCCATGTCATACCTTGTAACTACCTCTCTTGGCAATTCTCATCATGTATCCCAAAAGGAATAAATACCTCAGAGCGTCCTAAAGCAAAAAGCAGCACACGTGAGCCCCTCACACTCCCGGGAGGCCGGCACAGCGTGCACTGAGTCTGCAACAAATTCTGCTCACTGAGGGTCTGCAAACAAAGGTTCAACTGATGAACTGACCTGATTTTAAAGAGAGGTTTTCTAAGCGCTGAAGCACAAAAAAGAACAAGCAGAAACAATTCTTAAAAAAAACCTGCAAGTTTCGTTTAGCATATATGCGACTGATTTCCACCCTGTGGCTTCTCACTGTGATTCGTCTGCAGGTTCAGGAAGATGACAATGCACACTCTGCCTTCCCTGAGCCCCCCACGGCAGCGGAGCGCTGCTCCGTGCGCTCAGATCATCGGGAACTGGATTACACGTGCCCGGATGGACCGGAACTGCTCTGCTGCAGATTCAGGAGACGATGGCAGAGAGGGGCTGGCCGAGGCGTCGTCCCAGTTCCGTTCCTGTGTGACGAGGAGCGGTTTGTTCCCAGCAGCTGCAACAATCCCCAGCTCGCTTCCGTGGTGAGTGCCGATGGCACACAAACGGCAGCCCGAGGAAATCGTGTTCTGGGCTCTAAGTGGTTGGGACAGGGTCCGATTTTTTGTTTTGTATCTGTATGACGATTAGTACGACAGGGCCCTGATCGATGACGTGGCAGCACAGAATTAAAAGCTCCTCAATAGGATTACATCGGCTTCGAGGAAAAGACAAAAGCCTAGGACCATTCTGAAATCTACTTTTAATCCCGAGCACACGGATTGTCACCATGCTGCACCTTCCAGCTTTTCAAAGCAGCTTACTTCTGAAGACCAGGAAACACTGATTTCTACAGAAACAATGGGCAACCCCCAGGCTAATCTCAGCACTACTGTTTAATAGGGGACCTGCCAGCGTGCCAGTCCAGCCTCAAGTGTGCTTTACTTCAGTCTAACATCCCCACAAAATTCTTCTCACGTCTCCCAACCCTGAAATCTTATTTTCCCCTAAAGCTTCTCATCATTAGCAATTTCCAAGTAACATGTTTTTTTTACAGCATTCTAAAATGTCATGCTGGACTGTGCTAGAGAGTAATCTGCAAATATAAGCTTAGCAAAGTTTGAATTGACTTGTCCAGAGAAAAAACCTACAAGCGAACACCTACACCTGCCTACAAAGAGCTAACAAGCCCCTGGCAGCTGCCAGCATCAAAGCACAGTGGATGTTTCTAACACAGGGTAAGGATAACAATATCACCTTTTGTTCTCTCCAGCTTGTTTTCCCTGCAGTCATATTTCGCTTCTTATGATTTTTTTAGTCTCCGTATCTTCGTGGACAGCACCCAGCCTGAAGACAAGGATACGAGAGTCTTTCCCTGCCGTACGGAGAGAACCAGGAAAACAGTTAAAAAGAGAACAGGGTAGTTTGAAATTCATACTTGCAATGAGAAGCAGCGCCTAACCAACAGAACAAAAGTAAACAAAGCATGGCAGCTCCCTGGGGACAGAAGACTTACAAACTCTCCAGAATTTACAATTCTAGCGACCATCTCCTTTAGGACAGCAGCCAAGTGTCCCATGAGGTGGCGCTACACCAAAGAACAATCTGAGAGGTTCCAAAGAGCGAAAGGCACAATATTTTGCAAAGACATAAAATCTTGCAAAACAACAAAAATACAATGGATGTAAACTACAGGGCAAGAGTACAAGTGTTCACTTTAAGAGCTGGAACCATCCAGGTGAGCACCTGATAACTGGATCCTCAGCAGAGTTTGAGCCCTTCAGGACACAGAAGGGTTTTCCCCAGAAATTTCACAGACTGAGTTTTGATAGAAGTACAGTTGCCACATCCTCAGAAACGTCACCCATTCTCCAGGTGTGTGGAGAGAACTGCAAATGGCTCTCACGTAGTTTGAGCTAGTTCTGTAAGGTCTCGGGGTGAATTTCACCAGATGCAACCAAACAGGGCAACTCCCAGTGGGACAGAAGGAACCCAAAGCTTGGGTAAGCAGAGCTGCAGCAAATACTGAGGAAACAAACATAACAGTGTAAAAAATAATAAACCATCCTTTTTTTTCTCTTGCTTTTGTTTTTTTCTTATTCAGATCAGCATAGCAATTAAAGAGAAAGTGAAAAACTCACCATTACTGAACATTTCATCATCTGCAGGCTGAGCATCCTTAGCATAGAGGACTCCAAAGTTAAAATTCACCGAGCCCTGCGAAATAAAACCAAATATTGTATGATAAACAGTCAGACAGCAAACACAAAAATTTGTTTCCTCTAAGCACTTTCAGGTATGTATGTATCTTTGCATACATCCTACACATTAGAACATACACTTTATACCATCACCTAATACATAATCATTTACCTTTAAATTTTGATAGTATAGCATGAATTTTTAACTTAAATTGGTGATCTATTATTATTAAGTTGGTGCTTAAAGTTATTTCTGCTGTCACGTTCAAAAAAACATTCATTTTTTTTACTGTAATGACCAATTGATTTCAAAGTCATCACAAGCCCATCAAAATACAAAGCTCTGTTCACTGGACGGGTCTGTGAGCTAGAAGTAGTTAGGCTTCTACTTCCCTCTTGTTCTTCCAGAACCAAGAAATCCTGTCAACAAAACCAGGATCTTTAGCCCACTGCTGTGAAAGATTCTACAAGGATGATGGTTTGATTTGTGTTTAGAAGTTTTGATTTGAAATGGCCAGTTCAATGGATAAAGACAGTTTAAGTAGTATTACATTACTGTTATTATTATTTCTATTATTATTTTTACTATTACTACTACTATTATTATCACCTGTTACTGGAAGAAACAGACCAGTAGTACCTATACTTAATTACTTTTATTTCCAGAAAATAATAAAGAAAAAAGAACCAAACCAAAAAAAGTCACTTCCTACCTTTTCTATCAAGGGATGAAAAATTTCTCTTGGGCTCTCCTCCAATTTACTGTTAAATGCAATGTTCTGTGGAACTGCCATTTCTTTCCCAAAATACTAACTTCCAACGCTTCCTGAACGTATTTTGTATTTTAAAACAACAGAAGTTAGTGAGACTCTGTGGAGGTCAGGTTTAAATTTCTTTCCTTCTAAAGCACAGAGTTCTGTTCCATCACCCCGCCCTTTGGCTCTACACTGAATCATGGTGAGCATTTGAGGAGTGCTCAATAACCAATTCTATTTCTCTCTTTTTCTAGTTCTCTCTATTCTTAAATAATTCAAGACAAGTCAAATGAAAAAGTTCAGCCTCAAAGTCACACTTTTTCCCTTTGTCTGGTCAAGAACAGGCTCTATGCTGCCTTCAACGATTAAGACTTGCAAAACCGGTTTTACAGGTTTATCATAAAACCCACAGAAGGCAAGCTCTGAATAACAGGAAAAGGTACACAGGCAAATATCTAAAGGGATCACTTCTTTGGAAATACATACCTTGACAGAGATCGCACTGAGAACCTTTCTGTGGGACTCTAAGGGAGACGTATTTTCTGAGTACCCTGTAAACAAGAAAAGCTACAATATATTACAGGACATCCCCACTTTTTCTACACATTCAAATAGGATTTTTAATAAAAACAATTCAGTTAAAAAAGAAGGAACAAAACCAAGCTAATTTTACTCAGCTATATTTACTCCCGATTTAGAGGGAAAAAAAAAAAACTCACAGGTGCTCGCCGTGCTCGCCCGGGGCGGCTCCCGCAGCTCCCGGCCCGCGGCAGCAAAGCACCGCCCCGCCCCCCGCCCCCGGTACCGCCGAGTGAGGCCGAGGAACCCCGCGGACGCTCCTTCCGCGCTGCTCGGCGCCGTGCGGGCGGCCGGACGGAGGCTTCGCCCGTCCAGCGTCGCCGCCCCGCGCGGCCGCCTGGCCCGCCAGCCAGTCATGTGCCGCGTCAGCCGTTGCGTCACGCGCCGCGCCGGCAGCAGGGCCTGCCGGGAGTTGTAGTCTCGGGATGACAGCCACGGCTCCGTCCCCCAGCGCCGGGACCTGCAGTCCCTCCCGGGCATCAAACGGGACCTTCACCCCTGGGCGGGGAAGGACCTGAGGCACCACCGCTCCTCCCGAATGCCCTCTCTTTTTCCCTCCAACCCTTTTTTCTTTTTTCACTCTGTTTTTCACCCCTTCCCTTCCCTCTTGCTCTCCCGCTTCCTTTCCTTTCCTTTCCTTTCCCTTCCCTTTCTTGTATTTCTGATCTTGGTTTACCTTTCTAGCTTTAGAATAAAAAAACAGCAGTAGAAACTATCAGGCTACCTGGGAGTAAAAAAAAAAAAAAAACTCCAAAACGAAAAGGATTTAAAGAAAACTATTTATTCCCTGGGAGCCTGAAATTTTCTACTGCTGCACGTGACATAGAGCTTTTATTCCTTCTTATAGAGAGTTGATATTTTCTACTTACTTTATACAGCGCCCCCTGCCGTCTGCCCCGGCGCACTGCAGGCACAGCGATCCCTGCCGTCTGCACAGGCGCACTGCAGGCACAGCGATCCCTGGCGTCTGCACAGGGGCACTGCAGGCACAGCGCCCCCTGCCGTCTGCCTCGGAGCACTGCAGGCACAGCGATCCCTGCCGCCTGCACAGGCGCACTGCAGGCACAGCGCTGCGGCGTTGTTCGGTTCTGTTGAATGAAACTCGGCTGAATTCGGCTTGGTTCGGCTCTTGGTCTAAAGTCGTTTCAGTTCGGCTCTTCGGCCGAACTCGGCACGGTTCGACTAAACTCGGTCATATTGGGCACATTGTCTAAATGCGGCCAGTGTCGGCTACACTCGGCTATCGGTTCCAGTCGGCTATCATGGTCTCTTGGTGTAAACTGGGCGATTTTGGGCCGCCCTGGGCTCTTCGGTTCAAATCGGCTGTTTTCGGCCACCCTGGGCTCTTCGGGTAAACTCGGCTATTTCCGGCTTCCCTCGGCCCTTCGGGTCAACTCGGCTGTTTTCGGCCACCCTCGGCTCTTCGGCTCTTCGGAACAATTCGGCCCGGCTCGGCTCCCTCAGGGCGCGAAAGCGGCCGTCAGAGGACCCCGGCACAGCGAGGCGTTTACCCCACATGCCTGGCACAAACCCGCCAAACTACCCCGCCCGCGGCGCCGCTGAGCCCACAGCATGTGTCGGGTACACATGAAACGCCACAGAAAAATCCGTCGGAGCCGCCATGACGTCAGTATTCTGTGCAGGCAGTCCACTTACACCCACCCCGGTCCTCCACTTCCCCGCCCTTTTCGCCGCCATGCTGAGAAGGTCAATTAAAAGTCCGCGACACCCGTGACGCGCCACTCCCAAGGTGGCGGCCTCTCGGTGCAGGGCTGCAGTACCGCGCTCTGCCCACAAGGCGGCAGCACTGCCGCACGCCCCAGCCGGGGGCGCAGCGCGCCTCGGGGCTGCGGGCAGGGAAGGCGGCGAAAAAGAACAGGGGCGGCCCCCGCCGAAAACTGCTCTGAAATAAATGCCCCAAAACAACGGGGAAGAGGAAAAATAAACTTCTGCCTCTAATCTAATAGGATAAAAGACAAAACAAAACACAACACACAAAAAAACCCCCAAAAACCCAACAATGTCTTTTAAAAAATATTTAAATATTTTTTTTAAAGTTTTTTCCTATTAATATTCACATTTCTATTTACAATGTATATTGATGTACACTGTCCATTTATACATTTCTTTTTATAAATACATTTCTATTCCATATTGCACATATCCCTAAAACTTAAATTTATTTGTATATTTTTATACATATTTTTACATAGTAAGTATATATTTCTGTTACGATTTTTACTTCTGTAACACTTGCATTATTTAAAATAAAACCTTTGCCTCCATCCACATTAAAGCCAAAAAGAAGCCCTCTCTTCTCAACTCTATTCAAATATTTTTTAAAATTCTAGTTTTCAGGTTCATATTCATATTTACATTTAAAATGTACACTTATGTATACTGTTATTTGTATTCTTCATTACATCTCTTCCTATTATTGGTATTTCTTTATATTTTGTGTTTTTATATATATATTTATATCTCGATTGTATATCTCCATATTTAGAAATAAATAACAATAATATCTACATTCATACTATTTAAAATAAAAACCCTGCCTCTAACACAACAGGAATAAAAAAAACCCCAACCCTTTGTTGTAAACAATATTTAAATAGACTTTATCCTAATGTTCAATTTTTATATTCATATTTGTATTTATAAGGTATCTTAATGTCTATTGCTTACTTATACATTTATCTTTACCAATGTCAAGTTAAAAATAAATTTATATTCTATATTACATCTGATGCGAGTAGTTATTTATGAATTTTTATATATTTTTATTCATATTTTTTATATTGATTAAATATTTCTGCCTCAAGATTTTTACTTCTGGAACACTTATAATATTCAAAATAAAACCCCTGCCTCTACTTAAATAAAAGCCAAAACATTCCCTTTCTTTTAAGCTATATTTACATATTTTTATATTTATATTCCCATTTATAATTTATATTGCCGTATAATGTTATTTACATTCTACACTACAACTCTTCATATTACTTACATATATTTATATATAAATTTATATTCATATTTTAGCAATTTCTCCTTATATATTTATTACATATTTCTATCTTAATATCCACATTTCTATATTACTTATATTATTTAAAATAAAACTCCTGCCTCTAACCAAATGAAAAGCAAGGACGCCCCTTTATTTGAACCAGATTTAAAAATGTAGGAAGTAAATTTATTTTTCAAAATTAAAATGATATTCATATGGATATTTTAATTTATTTTATTCATAGATATTATATATATTAGAGAGAATACCTTCTAATATAATAATAGATCTGTATTTTCTGTATTATAGATTTCTTTTACTTATATTTATTTAAATTAAATATTTATAGACATTTGTATTTGTATATATATTTGTATATCTGAATTGATATTTTATTTCTATCACTTATTTAAAAACCCCAGCCTATAACCTAATAAAACCCCCCCATTTATTTTAACTCCATTTAAATATTTTCATATTAACTAGCTATATTTATGTATCTTTGTGTATATATATATATATAATAGACTATCAGTTATCTACATGATGTTACAATTATATACCATGTATTACAGTTTTATGTATGTATCTGTTATCTATATTTATGTTTACCACTCTAATGTTATATTTATTTTTAAATGTATATTTATTTCTATTTTCATCTCTATATTAAACCATACAAGTTCATTAACCCCACGCACCAGAACCACAACAATACCGTACCTTTGTCAGCACCGGCACGCAGCACATGCTCGTCCCATCCCAGTGCATCAAAACAAAACCCATTGCTATTACTAACGGAACAAACGTCCCACAACGTCATTGAACCCTAATAAAAACTCAAATAAACCTAACTGTCAATAAATTTTAAACCCCACTATAAAGTAGCCCAAAACCTCCGCACATTCTCATCATAAACTTCCTCCTAAACCACTATCTCAAAAACCCCAAAAAACTCAAATACACCTTGAAAATGACACAACTGCTAATAAAAACAAACACCCAGTAAAAATTAAATCAAACCAACTCACGAGACTCAAAACTGTACAACTGACCCTAAACATTACTAAAAAAAGTCCCCAAAGCTCTACCTTGATGCTAATGCACAAATAATAACCGATCATCTAGAAAAGTTATTTGAAAAAATTAAAAAAAAATAATTAAAACCATGAAAATCAAAAACCTAAACTATTAAAATACTAAAAAACATCACTACCTAAATTAAAAAACGTATTGCCTATAAAAACCCACCATATAAATGCCCCTGTCCCAAAAAATAAAAAAAACTATCGAACCAGAAAGAAATCAGAACTTAGGAACACTAAAACCATAGCGTTCAAGAAGTCACACCGCATCCCTTATCATACACCAACTACAAACAACAGAAAACAATACAATGAATTCTTAAAAACCACCTTAAAACCACTACATTGAAAAACCTTTCCAAAATTAAAAACTGCATTTAACAAAAGCCATCTCAAAAATTCACACCCAAAACTCCAGCAGCCCAGCTGGCCCTACCAAAGCTCTATGTTTATACAGACAGCAAACACAAACAAAAACAAAAATCCCAGTAAAACCCAACCCAAAGAATCCCACTGAAATTAATCCTGCCTCAAATACAAACCAACCCATCCAGAAAGTCAGCTTCACTCAAAAAACAATTTACACAGAGTTAATAATACCAAGAAATAAAACAACACACCATATACCACCAATGAATATAATAGTCAAGTAAAAAAAAAAAAACACTACACCTTTTTCTTTTTATTTCTTAAACTAACTTCTTTTATTAGCTAGAACAAAAGATTTTGCCAGGACTGTAACAACAACAACCTCTTTTTCTTCTTCTCCTTCTGAAATGTCCCTTCTCACTCCCAAATTCCTTTCAACTCCTGAGTTTACATCCAAGCAAAAAGCAAAATTCGTGCACTCGTGCTCGTTCGCTGCTCCCGTCAGATTCTCTGTTCCCCTCCGCATCTTCTCACACTTTCAGTCTCCATGCTGTCCCGCCGTGATGAGTCTGACAGAAGAACTGGCACAAGTTAACAGAGCATTTCCCTCCCTCCCTCCCTCTGCTTTCCTCAGCGCATTTCAATCCATCCCAGGCCTGCAACGATGCACCCTCACCCCAAAGCTCACAGCAAGCGTGCAGCAGCTCAGGCTCACCTGGCTCCAGGGCTCTGTGCCTTGGATAGCCGAGGAAACTTCTGATGAGCCTCCGTTCCAATCAACTGGAATGCAAACTCACCTCCATCTCAGAGCCTCAGTGACCTCGGCCAGCCCCTTCCTCACTTCCCTGGGTCACAATGACTTCCAGGCACAAGGATGCCAAGCAGGTTCTTGTCTTTTCTCTTGAGTGCCAACAGGTCAAATCTGTAGGCTTTGACATAACTAATTACCCTCTCTTTGAACTCTCCCAAGGACACTTTTAAAGAAAAGACACAAGATTGCTGCTACAGCCATGTGGGATCGGGAGGAAAGCAGCAAGGATCCCAGGCCAGCGGCGCGGCCGGGCAGTGTCACGTCCCTGCCGCCCTGTGACAGGGCGCACGGCTGCAGGGCCCCAGAGCCTGCAGGCCCTGGAGCTGCCGCACGGATGGACCCGGTTCCCTCCCCGGGTGCCCAGAGGGAAACCTGAGGGCAGGTGTCCACCCCGAGGGTGCACCCAGAGCCCCGGGCACGGATGGAGTCACTGGCCGCTCTCTGGGGACGAGACCCTCCCTGCAGGTGACACTGCCTTGCCCTCTCCCTCCCTGTGGCACAGGCACCTCCAGGCTCCATGACCAGCCTCCTTCCGTCAGCATCCAGGTGCTGTGTCGGAGCCAGAGGGGTCGAGGCTTTCCAGAACCATAGCGTCCTTTAGGCTGCAAAAGCCTTCTAAGGCCATCGAGCCCAGCTGCTGCCCCAGCACTGCCAAGCCCCCACCCAAATCAGGTCCCTAAACACCACATCTTGCCATGCTTCAAATGTCTCCAGCAATGGGGACTGCCCTGGGCAGCCCGCTCCTACGCCTGACCACCCTTTCAGTGAACAAATTGGTCCTCAAAGCCAATCTGAGCCTTCCCTGCTGCAACTTGAGGCCATTTCCTTTTGTCACGGCACTTCTTACCGGGGAGATCTCGGCACTTCAACCTTACCTGCTCCTTCCCTAGGAGCTCTCTGGCTTGCCTGCATGAGAGGAGAAACACTCCCAGCACAGGAACGGCAGCTCAGCAGGTCGCACACCGAGGCAGGGGAGCAGCTGTCCTCACCACAGCTCCCGTGTCAGCTCTCACAGATCGGCTCTGCTCTGCCTCCCGGGGGCAGATCTCTGCTCAGCGCTTCAGAATTGCCTGTTTGGAGGAGGGGGAAAAAACAGCTTAGCCAAGATTTTTATCCAGACTTATCTGATGTCTTTGCCTGCTTTGCCTCTTCCTGACTTCCTCCTGCTAAGAAAACAGCTGCCTTTGGACTTCTAGGGGCAACTGCCACGTAATGCTTGAAAAGGACCTACAGAAAAGTGCCTCATTTTTCAAGACTCAGCCAAGAAGACAGACAACTGCACCTTCTCCATCCCCACTGCCTGCAGAGCTGCCAGGCACCAGGCCAGCTCTGCTCCTGCTTCCAGTTGTTCCCAACCCTGCTGCAAGAACTGAAGGCTGCTTTGGCGTTCCATTGCTCCGCTCCTCCCAAAAAAGATCTTTCAGTGCCGTTCTCCCTCCACGGGAAGGGCCCTTCTGTCTCACACGCTCGGTGACACGAGGCTGCGCCAAGCTGCAGCAGCCTCTGCTCCAGCTGGGAAGGGCTTTCTTCCTCCTCTGGCAACTGGCTGGCACAGGTTGCTCACACATGCTGGGGCTGCCCCATCCCTGGAAGTGTTCCAAGGCCCATTGGTGCTCTGGGATCAGGCTCAGAGCGACCTGGTCCATGGAACCGTGTCCCTGCCCACGGCACCAGGCTCGGAACGAGGTGATCTTTAGAGCCCCTTCCAACCTGAATTATTCCATGACTCTGTGAACTCAAAAAACTCGGGGAATAAATCTCTAAAGTCACTAAATACATAAAAGCATATCCCCATCAGCATAATTTTGAATGAAAAGTATATCTACAAACAGGGAGAAATATTCTATGTATTTGCTCTTGCTACCTTTCAGGCGTAATTTCAGCTATCTCTTCCAGTTTTAAAATATTCTCTTTTGAAATAATAAGCGGTGTTCAAATTTTAGCATTTTTACACTAGTGCAGCAGCAAAAATTGCTGACAATCAGGCCGTGTCATTCTTTATGGAGCAGAGCCCAGCATTCCTGGGACAGAAATTTTACAGGACGTCACTCCACAGAGAGCACCAAAATCCATATCAGCTGGCAGTTCTGCTCCTCCACATCAGAAAGCTAAACTAGGACAAGACAGCCTCGGGATTCACGAATGGCAAGGCAATAAGAGACACGCCTTAATAATATCATTACAATTTCCACAGATCTGCCACCTGATCTGCGACAGCACAGCACCCTGGCCCAGAGGAAGGTGAGCCTGCCCAGGACAGGGGTGGAACTAGGTCGTTTTCAACATCTCTTCCACCCCAAACCATTCTGCCGTGTGATGACACAGGAGAGTTGTAAGGGAGAAGAAGGATGAATTCCTTTGGGGAAGGATCATTGTTTGCCTCTCTAGTAGCAGGCTTTGCTGGCAGGATTGTTTTGCTCTTGCACTGACCTTGGCTGAAGGTGCTTCACCCTGCAGAGAGCGGTGACAGCCTGCTGCACACGCTGTTCTTGGGCAGAGCGCACGGAGCCAGAGGGCAAAGAGCCCCCAGCAGGTCCGTGACAGGAGCGGATGCTCCTCCCCACCTTTGGAAATATCCATTAGGGATTTTTCCAGCAGATGGCAACAGCAGACCGGCGTGGACTGCAAGGGCAGACTCTGCGGGCTGCCTGAAACCTGGCTGGGCTCCACCCAAAGCACCTCTCGGGGTCTGCTCCTCCCGCTCCTGGCATTGAGCCTGGCTGGCAGCCCGGGGCATGGTTACTGGAGTACAGAATAAATCAGTGCTGCAGGAAACTGCACAACAAGCTCTGCGGCTCTTGCTGTGTGTGCAGGCCTTAAAACACACCTGGTGCATTTGGAACAGATGAAAATTATGGCTCCCCCTGAATAAACATGATTTCTCTCCTAGATATCATTTTGAAAAATAATACTTCAAGGGGTGATCAGAATGGGAGCGCAGACAAACACCAAGAATAAAAACTACAGCGTTTGATGCTTTATCAAAAGGTGTGCCTGCCCTACCGTGTCGGGAAGCTGGACTGCTGGACCCAACTTTGCAGCACATTCTTGTCATTGCTTCTGAGCCACCTTCACCAGCTGCTCTCGTGGCATTTGCCGTGCCATTTGCAAATTACAATACGAGCGAACCTGGAAGGCAAAACACAAGATAAATTTACAGCTGGACGGTCAAATCTTTTTCTCCAAAATGCAATCAATGTACAGCTTTCCCCTTAAGCTGAAGTGCAGGCCAAATTCATAGAATCACTCGGGTGAGAGAAGCCCTTCAGGCAGTGAAAACGAGCATTTAGGTGTGGTATGAAGCTTGGGGAGCCCTGAAGAGGCCGTAAAAGTCGACTGATATTCTTTGGAAATTACAAATAAAAAATGGGAGGAATGAATTTACAATGAATCCAGTGCGGAAACGCCGCAAGGGACAGCTTGCAGGGGAGATGCCTGAAAGCCAAAGCTGTGCTTCAGTGGCATCTGAGGTGGCAATTTTGCAGAGTGCCTGTACACAAGTTTCTTTTCGCTGCGAGCAGTGAGCAGCAGCTCAGAAGACCTGGCTGTAAAAAACACAGGTTATTGTCCCCAAGCACATGCCAGTGGTCTGGAAAAGGGTGACACTCGTTGACATGACTGTTGTGATTGCTCAAGGGGAGAGCTCCTCAGTCCTCCTCACTTCACCGATGCTCCCCGTTGGGGCGCAGGTGAATGGCACCACTGGGCTGTGCTTCACCTCCCTGGGTATATTCTGTGCAGGGAACTGCAGTGCCATTGCAACTTTTCTGCTCTCACATCATTCTTCCAGAGAAAGACAGTACCTTGAAGGGAAAAGTGCCCTGTCCCTGTCACACTTCCTTTGTCACTTGTGCTAACCCACAGCACACACTCCCTGCACATGTTATCTGAATGTTAACTCTGTTTACAAGTGCTGTGAATAAACCCCAATCCAACTGACAAAGTTCCTCTTTGCTCACATTTCAATACAAGGCTGGAACTATCACCTTGCAAAGAACTCTCCTCTACCAGTGCTAGATGCAAAACCAAAAAGCAAACCTAGGAATGCCTGCCACACTCCAGCACACGAAGCTGCTGCTGCTGCTGCTGCTGCTGCTTTTAATGGCTTAGCCTGAGGGCTTTGCTGCTCTTCCTTTGCTCTGCTAATGGGAAGGACTGGGAGACCTCTTTGAACTAGCTACACATACCAAAGACTGAATAAACAAGTATTCTTCATCCCATTTCTCTTAAGAGTTTGTCCTGACAGATGTCTTCTCCCTCCTGAGGTTTGGATTATAGTTTGTGTTTCCCTTTTTTTCCCCCTTTAGCCCTTGAAGCATTTCACACCCTGCTGGGCAAATGCCCAGAAGTAATCAGACTGACTGAACACGGGGAAACGCAGACAAAAGAAAAGGCTGGAAGCTACTGTTCTTCTCCCAGCTGGCACCGCCAGCTCCTGAGGGCTCAGCCACCACAGCCCACGTTTGTGACAGTACCTGTACGCTCTGGGTGTGTGCAGCCCTTGCGTCCTGCGGCAGCCTGGAGCTGCAGGCTCAGATATCCACCGCGAGCTCCTGGATCCTCCAGGACAAAGCCAGCTCTCCCTGCTGCTCCCGTGTTGCGCTGCCTGTGGAGCAGGGAGGGAAGGAGAGGCACACAGGTTAGCACAGTGGCAGTGCACGAGCTGCCAGGCGTCACCCATCTGACCCGCACCAAAGAGGAAATCTTAATTTTCAGAACTTCCCATCATGCCACACAAGACACTGAAGCCGTCCAAATCTGGAAGGGATAGCCTGGCATGATGCCCCCCCAGGTCATATCTTACATCAAGAGTTCTTTTCCTCCTGCACAAGGCTCTATATCCTACTTGGACAGATATACAAATATCTATAGAAACTACAGATATTCAATAAGCCATCTTAAATCATAACAGCCAGGCCTCTGTACGACCGTGCTTAACTCCTGCTCAGCTCACGCCATCTCCCCGTTCCTCAGGCATCAGAAACCACTGAAACTCCCGTGTTTTCCTGGGGGCTGCCTGCCTGCAGCTGCCCTCCTCTCACCAACGGGGCCACCTGCCAGGCTCCCCAGGGCACAGCAGCCTCCAAGGGGAGCATTCGTCTGTTTGAGAGGTGATGGAAAGCCTGGGGAAAAAAAAAGCTCAGCGACACTGTGGCTCTGAAGGTGCAAGAATCATTACCCTGGAGACGTGCAGCTCACCTGGTTCATGCTGGGCACGCTCCCTGCTCGCTTCACCTGAGCGTTCAGCTGGAGAGATCCATTTCCACGCGCTGGGCTGGGTCCGTCTCCGTCCCTGCTGCGAGAAGGTGTTCGGGGGGATGCCGCTGCCCGCTCAGCAGACGCTTCACACACTCTGCCAGCAGCAGGGGCAGCCTTTGAGACCACACCAGCCTGGCACAGAGTCACTGAGCCATTCTGACTGTGTTAACAGCACCACGGATGAATCCCCATACCCTCGGGCCTTCATTCTCCGGCACCCCGAGCCCCGCGGCTGCGCGGCAAAGAAGGAAAGCGGGCACCGGAAGAGAGGAGCGAGAGCAGGGCATGACAAAGGGCGGCGAGGGAGGGCGGGCTGTGCAGGAAAGCGGCACGGGAAGGGAAAGCCCGGGAGGGGGGGTAGAGGGAGGGTGGACAGAGGAGGCAGAAACGGGGAAGAGAAAGGGAGTAGCGGGGAAGGGGCTGGACAGGAAGGAGCCGGGCTTGTGGGGGCAGAGGGAATGGGGGAAAGGGAGCGAGAGAAGGCGAATACGGGGAGAAGGAAGGAGGGCGAGAGAGAGGGACAGGCGGGGAAGCCTCACAGAGCCCCGGCTGCACCCCGAGCCCGGCCCGGCGCCTCGCCCTGCCCGGGAGGCTGCGCTCGGGGGAGCTGGGCTCGCTCCGGAGTCACTCGGCTCCAGTCGGCTCTTCGGCTAAACTCGGCTACTGTCGGCTAAACTCGGCTATTGTCGGCCGCATTCGGCTGCATTCGTCCCTTCGGCGCGCTTCGGCCCAACTCGGAGCCGCTCTCTGCGCGTTCGGCTGAGCTCGGCTCGGCTCGCCTCCCCCGACGGCGGGCAAGCGGCGCCGCCTCACGTTAAACTCGCCCGACTCGGGGCGCTCCTGCTGCCGCGTCCCGCGGGCGGCCCGGCCATCGCACCGACACGACCGGGAGCGCGGGGTGGCACAGGAGCTCATTGGGCTGTGACCGCACTCGCGCTAATTAGCGCGCACGAGAGCGGCGGGCTCGGTTCGGCCGAGCTCGGCTCCGTTCAGGCAGCCTCGCAAGCCTGGCCTCGGTTCGCTCGAGCCCGTCAGGTTCGGCCGGTCTCGCCTTGGTTCGGCTGAGCTCGTTCCATTCGGCCCAAGGCGGCGTCGTTCAGTCGTGTTCTTATAAATACCTTTCTTTATTGACTGTATATTTCTATATTTAGATTTATACTTCCATAATACTTCTATGATTCCAAATAAAACCCCCGTCTCTAACCAAATAAACACAAAAAAAGCCTTCTTTTGAACGATATTGAAATATTTTTATACTTTTGTATAATTATATTCACATTTATATTTATAGTTTCTTTTGATGCATTATATTCATAATTATATATAATAGATACAAAATTCTATGAAAGTATTTACTAATTTTTTCTTATAGGTTTAAATTTTATATATATCTGTATATATTTCTATTTCTATACTTAGATTTCTCCCTTTATATTATTTGTAGCTATAATTTTTACAATCAAAACACTGCCTATTGACAAATGAAAAAACCCACTTTGTTTAACTATATTAAAAAATATTTTCATGCTTATAATTGTCATATTTATATTTATAATTTGTTCAGTATTACATGAGAACATACCTGCTCCTGCACTGCAGCGGGGCTCCCGCTCCTGGGGACCTTGGGGTGCCCCAATGGCATCAGAGCCCCGAGTCTTCATCCCCTTCTCCTCTATTTAGAAACTACACTGGAACTTTTTTCTGGAAACAAAGACATTACCTAAATCCTCTCTCCGTGTCCCAGACAGATGCATATTCAGTTATTAGTTGGCTGGGCAGCAGTTTCTTAAATAGAATGATAAACAAGATGTGAACATTTTAGCTACAAGCAAATAGGCAAATCTGAACAAGGTACTGGTGGCCAACACCAACCACCAAAGTGATTTTGAAGGAATTTTTTAAACAATAAAATAATGATACCACAAAAATTAAGCAAAAAGCTAACTACTGGCTAAGAAAGAAGGAAAAATTAACTTTTGACAGCAACAACGTTCCAACCACACAGGCTTTTTCCCCATGTCATACCTTGTAACTACCTCTCTTGGCAATTCTCATCATGTATCCCAAAAGGAATAAATACCTCAGAGCGTCCTAAAGCAAAAAGCAGCACACGTGAGCCCCTCACACTCCCGGGAGGCCGGCACAGCGTGCACTGAGTCTGCAACAAATTCTGCTCACTGAGGGTCTGCAAACAAAGGTTCAACTGATGAACTGACCTGATTTTAAAGAGAGGTTTTCTAAGCGCTGAAGCACAAAAAAGAACAAGCAGAAACAATTCTTAAAAAAAAACCTGCAAGTTTCGTTTAGCATATATGCGACTGATTTCCACCCTGTGGCTTCTCACTGTGATTCGTCTGCAGGTTCAGGAAGATGACAACGCACACTCTGCCTTCCCTGAGCCCCCCACGGCAGCGGAGCGCTGCTCCGTGCGCTCAGATCATCGGGAACTGGATTACACGCGCCCGGATGGACCGGAACTGCTCTGCTGCAGATTCAGGAGACGATGGCAGAGAGGGGCTGGCCGAGGCGTCGTCCCAATTCCGTTCCTGTGTGACGAGGAGCGGTTTGTTCCCAGCAGCTGCAACAATCCCCAGCTCGCTTCCGTGGTGAGTGCCGATGGCACACAAACGGCAGCCCGAGGAAATCGTGTTCTGGGCTCTAAGTGGTTGGGACAGGGTCCGATTTTTTGTTTTGTATCTGTATGATGATTAGTACGACAGGGCCCTGATCGATGACGTGGCAGCACAGAATTAAAAGCTCCTCAATAGGATTACATCGGCTTCGAGGAAAAGACAAAAGCCTAGGACCATTCTGAAATCTACTTTTAATCCAGAGCACACGGATTGTCACCATGCTGCACCTTCCAGCTTTTCAAAGCAGCTTACTTCTGAAGTCCAGGAAACACTGATTTCTACAGAAACAATGGGCAACCCCCAGGCTAATCTCAGCACTACTGTTTAATAGGGGACCTGCCAGCGTGCCAGTCCAGCCTCAAGTGTGCTTTACTTCAGTCTAACATCCCCACAAAATTCTTCTCACGTCTCCCAACCCTGAAATCTTATTTTCCCCTAAAGCTTCTCATCATTAGCAATTTCCAAGTAACATGTTTTTTTTACAGCATTCTAAAATGTCATGCTGGACTGTGCTAGAGAGTAATCTGCAAATATAAGCTTAGCAAAGTTTGAATTGACTTGTCCAGAGAAAAAACCTACAAGCGAACACCTACACCTGCCTACAAAGAGCTAACAAGCCCCTGGCAGCTGCCAGCATCAAAGCACAGTGGATGTTTCTAACACAGGGTAAGGATAACAATATCACCTTTTGTTCTCTCCAGCTTGTTTTCCCTGCAGTCATATTTCGCTTCTTATGATTTTTTTAGTCTCCGTATCTTCGTGGACAGCACCCAGCCTGAAGACAAGGATACGAGAGTCTTTCCCTGCCGTACGGAGAGAACCAGGAAAACAGTTAAAAAGAGAACAGGGTAGTTTGAAATTCATACTTGCAATGAGAAGCAGCGCCTAACCAACAGAACAAAAGTAAACAAAGCATGGCAGCTCCCTGGGGACAGAAGACTTACAAACTCTCCAGAATTTACAATTCTAGCGACCATCTCCTTTAGGACAGCAGCCAAGTGTCCCATGAGGTGGCGCTACACCAAAGAACAATCTGAGAGGTTCTAAAGAGCGAAATGCACAATATTTTGCAAAGACATAAAATCTTGCAAAATAACAAAAATACAACGGATGTAAACTACAGGGCAAGAGTACAAGTGTTCACTTTAAGAGCTGGAACCATCCAGGTGAGCACCTGATAACTGGATTCTCACCAGAGTTTGAACCCTTCAGGTCACCGAAGAGTTTTCCCCAGAAATTTCACAGACTGAGTTTTGATAGAAGTACACTTGCCACATCCTCAGAAACGTCACCCATTCTCCAGGTGTGTGGAGAGAACTGCAAATGGCTCTCACGTAGTTTGAGCTACTTCTGTAAGGTCTCGGGGTGAATTTCACCAGATGCAACCAAACAGGGCAACTCCCAGTGGGACAGAAGGAACCCAAAGCTTGGGTAAGCAGAGCTGCAGCAAATACTGAGGAAACAAACATAACAGTGTAAAAAATAATAAACCATCCTTTTTTTTCTCTTGCTTTTGTTTTTTTTCTTATTCAGATCAGCATAGCAATTAAAGAGAAAGTGAAAAACTCACCATTACTGAACATTTCATCATCTGCAGGCTGAGCATCCTTAGCATAGAGGACTCCAAAGTTAAAATTCACCGATCCCTGCGAAATAAAACCAAATATTGTATGATAAACAGTCAGACAGCAAACATAAAAATTTGTTTCCTCTAAGGACTTTCAGGTATGTATGTATCTTTGCATACATCCTACACATTAGAACATACACTTTATATCATCACCTAATACATAATCACTTACCTTTAAATTTTGATAGTATAGCATGAATTTTTAACTTAAATTGGTGATCTATTATTATTAAGTTGGTGCTTAAAGTTATTTCTGCTGTCACGTTCAAAAAAACATTCATTTTTTTTACTGTAATGACCAATTGATTTCAAAGTCATCACAAGCCCATCAAAATACAAAGCTCTGTTCACTGGACGGGTCTGTGAGCTAGAAGTAGTTAGGCTTCTACTTCCCTCTTGTTTTTCCAGAACCAAGAAATCCTGTCAACAAAACCAGGATCTTTAGCCCACTGCTGTGAAAGATTCTACAAGGATGATGGTTTGATTTGTGTTTAGAAGTTTTGATTTGAAATGGCCAGTTCAATGGATAAAGACTGTTTAACTAGTATTACATTACTGTTATTATTATTTCTATTATTATTTTTATTATTACTACTACTATTATTATCACCTGTTACTGGAAGAAACAGACCAGTAGTACCTATACTTAATTACTTTTATTTCCAGAAAATAATAAAGAAAAAAGAACCAAACCAAAAAAAGTCACTTCCTACCTTTTCTATCAAGGGATGAAAAATTTCTCTTGGGCTCTCCTCCAATTTACTGTTAAATGCAATGTTCTGTGGAACTGCCATTTCTTTCCCAAAATACTAACTTCCAACACTTCCTGAACGTATTTTGTATTTTCAAACAACAGAAGTTAGTGAGACTCTGTGGAGGTCAGGTTTAAATTTCTTTCCTTCTAAAGCATAGAGCCCTGTTCCATCACCCTGCCCTTTGGCTCTACACTGAATCATGGTGAGCATTTGGGGAGTGCTCAATAACCAATTCTATTTCTCTCTTTTTCTAGTTCTCTCTATTCTTAAATAATTCAAGACAAGTCAAATGAAAAATGACAAGTTCAGCCTCAAAGTCACACTTTTTCCCTTTGTCTGGTCAAGAACAGGCTCTATGCTGCCTTCAACGATTAAGACTTGCAAAACCGGTTTTACAGGTTTATCATAAAACCCACAGAAGGCAAGCTCTGAATAACAGGAAAAGGTACACAGGCAAATATCTAAAGGGATCACTTCTTTGGAAATACATACCTTGACAGAGATCGCACTGAGAACCTTTCTGTGGGACTCTAAGGGAGACGTATTTTCTGAGTACCCTGTAAACAAGAAAAGCTACAATATATTACAGGACATCCCCACTTTTTCTACACATTCAAATAGGATTTTTAATAAAAACAATTCAGTTAAAAAAGAAGGAAGAAAACCAAGCTAATTTTACTCAGCTATATTTACTCCCGATTTAGAGGAAAAAAAAACACTCACAGGTGCTCGCCGTGCTCGCCCGGGGCGGCTCCTGCAGCTCCCGGCCCGCGGCAGCAAAGCACCGCCCCGCCCCCCGCCCCCGGCACCGCCGAGGGAGGCCGAGGAACCCCGCGGACGCTCCTTCCGCGCTGCTCGGCGCCGTGCGGGCGGCCGGACGGAGGCTTCGCCCGTCCAGCGTCGCCGTCCCGCGCGGGAGAGGCGGCGGGAGCGGCCCGCGCACAGCCCCGCGCGCCCGCCTGGCCCGCCAGCCAGTCATGTGCCGCGTCAGCCGTTGCGTCACGCGCCGCGCCGGCAGCAAGGCCTGCCGGGAGTTGTAGTCTCGGGCTGACAGCCACGGCTCCGTCCCCCGCCGCCGGGAGCTGCAGAACCTCCCGGGCATCAAACGGGACCTTCACCCCTGGGCGGGGAAGGACCTGAGGCAGCACCGCTCCTTCCGAATGCCTTCTCTTTCCCCCTCCAACTCTTTTTTCTTTTTTCACTCTGTTTTTCACCCCTTCCCTTCCCTCTTGCTCTCCCGCTTCCTTTCCTTGCCTTTCCTTTCCCTTCCCTTTCCCTTTCTTGTATTTCTGATCTTGGTTTACCTTTCTAGCTTTAGAATAAAAAAACAGCAGTAGAAACTATCAGGCTACCTGGGAGTAAAAAAAAAAAACTCCAAAACGAAAAGGATTTAAAGAAAACTATTTATTCCCTGGGAGCCTGAAATTTTCTACTGCTGCACGTGACATAGAGCTTTTATTCCTTCTTATAGAGAGTTGATATTTTCTACTTACTTTATACAGCGCCCCCTGCCGTCTGTCCCGGAGCACTGCAGGCACAGCGATCCCTGCCGTCTGCACAGGCGCACTGCAGGCACAGCGATCCCTGCCGTCTGCACAGGCGCACTGCAGGCACAGCGCCCCCTGCCGTCTGCCTCGGAGCACTGCAGGCACAGCGATCCCTGCCGCCTGCACAGGCGCACTGCAGGCACAGCGCTGCGGCGTTGTTCGGTTCTGTTGAATGAAACTCGGCTGAATTCGGCTTGGTCCGGCTCTTGGTCTAAACTCGTTTCAGTACGGCTCTTCGGCCGAACTCGGCACGGTTCGACTAAACTCGGTCATATTGGGCACATTGTCTAAATGCGGCCAGTGTCGGCTACACTCGGCTATCGGTTCCAGTCGGCTATCATGGTCTCTTGGTGTAAACTGGGCGATTTTGGGCCGCCCTGGGCTCTTCGGTTCAAGTCGGCTGTTTTCGGCCACCCTCGGCCCTTCGGGTAAACTCGGCTGTTTCCGGCTTCCCTCGGCCCTTCGGGTCAACTCGGCTGTTTCCGGCCACCCTCGGCTCTTCGGCTCTTCGGAACAATTCGGCCCGGCTCGGCTCCCTCAGGGCGCGAAAGCGGCCGTCAGAGGACCCCGGCACAGCGAGGCGTTTACCCCACATGCCTGGCACAAACCCGCCAAACTACCCCGCCCGCGGCGCCGCTGACCCCACAGCCTGTGTCGGGTACACATGAAACGCCACAGAAAAATCCGTCGGAGCCGCCATGACGTCAGTATTCTGTGCAGGCAGTCCACTTACACCCACCCCGGTCCTCCACTTCCCCGCCCTTTTCGCCGCCATGCTGAGAAGGTCAATTAAAAGTCCGCGACACCCGTGACGCGCCACTCCCAAGGTGGCGGCCTCTCGGTGCAGGGCTGCAGTACCGCGCTCTGCCCACAAGGCGGCAGCACTGCCGCACGCCCCAGCCGGGGGCGCAGCGCGCCTCGGGGCTCTGGGCAGGGAAGGCGGCGAAAAAGAACAGGGGCGGCCCCCGCCGAAAACTGCTCTGAAATAAATGCCCCAAAACAACGGGGAAGAGGAAAAATAAACTTCTGCCTCTAATCTAAAAGGATAAAAGACAAAACAAAACACAACACACAAAAAAAACCCAAAAAAACAACAATTTCTTTTAAAAAATATTTAAATATTTTTTAAAAAGTTTTTTCCTATTAATATTCACATTTCTATTTACAATGTATATTGATGTACACTGTCCATTTATACATTTCTTTTTATAAATAAATTTCTATTCCATATTGCATATATCCCTAAAACTTAAATTTATTTGTGTATTTTTATACATATTTTTACATAATAAGTATATATTTCTGTTACGATTTTTACTCCTGTAACATTTGGATTATTTAAAATAAAACCTTTGCCTCCATCCAAATTAAAGCCAAAAAGAACCCTTTTCTTCTAAACTGTATTTAAATATTTTTTAAAATTCTATTTTTCAGGTTCATATTCACATTTACATTTAAAATGTATACTTATGTATACTGTTATTTGCATTCTTCATTACATCTCATCCTATTATTTGTTTTTCTTTATATTTTGTGTTTATATATATATTTAGATCTTGATTGTATATCTCAATATTTAGAAATATATGACAATAATATCTACATTCATATTATTTAAAATAAAAACCCTGCCTCTAACACAATAAGAATAAAAAAAACCCCAACCCTTTGTTTTAAACAATATTTAAATAGATTTTATCCTAATGTTCAATGTTTATGTTCATATTTGTATTTATAATGTATATTAATGTATATTGCTTACTTATACATTTATCTTTACCAATGTCAACTTAGAAATAAATTTATATTCTATATTACATCTGATGGGAGTAGTTATTTATATTTTTTATATATTTTTATTCATATTTTTTTATATTTGATTAAATGTTTCTGCGTCAAGATTTTTACTTCTGGAAGACTTATATTATTCAAAATAAAACCCCTGCCTCTACTTAAGTAAAAGCCAAAACATTCCATTTCTTTTAAACTATATTTACATATTTTGATATTTATATTCCCATTTATAATTTATATTGCCGTATAATGTTATATATATTCTATACTACAACTCTTCATATTACTTACATATATTTATATATAAATTTATATTCATACTTTAGCAATTTCTCTTTATATATTTATTATATATTTCTATCTTAAAATCCACATTTCTATATTACCTATATTATTTAAAATAAAACTCCTGCCTCTAACCAAATAAAAACCAAGGACACCCCTTTATTTGAACCAGATTTAAAATTTAGGAAGTAAATTTATTTTTCAAAATTATAATGATATTTATATGGATATTTTTATTTATTTTATTCATAGATATTATATATATTAGAGAGAATACCTTCTAATATAATAATAGATATATATTTTCTGTATTATATATTTTTTTACTTATATTTATTTAAATTAAATAAATATATACAAATATATATACAAAAACAATCTGATAAGAGACTAAGAACTTTTTCAACAGATAACCACAGTACTAATTTCAGACTTGGAAAAATATTTAGGCGTAATCACTACCACAAAATTAACCCAAAGTAGAAAAATTACCAGAAAACCAACAAAACGAGCTAAACTCATTTCTGAGCACCACAGTCCTTCCTCACTCACAATATGCAATTAATTCTCTCCTGCCATTTACATCCCCAGCATCATCCCATGCTGAGCATTCCTGGCACCAGAAGTCACTCGGAGCCAATTAACATCCAGCTTTCCCTTCCTCAGGACTGTGTGCTTTCTGTGTCTTTATGCACACAAGGAGCAGCTGTCAGACCCACCTCTCAGCAGCCTAACGAGCACCCAGATGTTCTCTCCAGGTTCAGGGGCTGCTCACAGCGAGGCAGCTTTCAATCCAGCCAGGATTGCCTCGCTTCTTCCCTGGCAGTAGCCTTGCACAATTACCTCAGCTGGAAGTCAGACCCCACTCCCTGAATTCTCATCTCCGCCTTTAAGTAATGCGTTGTGTGGAAGACTGTGCAGCAGTTTCTGAAAGAAAGTGATTTCAGGAGAAATGGGAAATTCATGGTCTCCAGTTTCTCAGTTAGTTGGTGAGTGTCAGGGGTCATCTAATAACAGCACCATCAGCAGTTTCAGCACTACCTCTGTGCAACCAACACTTGTTAGGACATGAAGTGCAGTGCTGTCATGGCTAAAGTGAAGAGAAGTGCTGTCATGGCTAAACGCTTTCAGGGATCAGGGACATGGGGAGGAAGCAGGAAGGCAGGAGATCAGGAGTTTCACAGTGCCTCTCACCATAGCTCTGTGCCAAGTACTTGACACTGGCAGGGGTCCGTGCACAAATCACAAACAGGGCAGGGCTGCTGGGAACATCCTTGAGCCGTTTGATTTTCCAGCATCAGCCTCATTACATGGTTATAGCAATGGGAAGATGCCACCAGCTCACATCCCAGGCAGCAGACCAAGAACTCAATGTCACAACTCACTTTATCAGTTTTTTGCCCAATCACACAAAGCAAAAGCACATTGACAGTAGCTCTATCCAACCACTGTAAGCACAGGTACCTTTGCTTAAACAATGCTTGCTTATTTCAAATACAATACCTGCTTGTGAGCCTTAAACACAATGCACAGAGCTCCAGTATTAAGCCTAGAACTTCCTAATATCTTGCTAGATAAACTTCCTGTAGCTTAGGGAGTTAATCTAGGCGAGTGTTAATACACAGACCATTGTTCTATTTGTCCTTGCTTTTCCACAGTTTAAATAGTTTTTCTGCTGACCAATCTCATGGCTGCTGCTCAGCTCTGATCACAGTTCTGCTGTCTCTGAGGCCTGCCTTTTGCAGCTTTCCCAAACCCCTCTGATTTTACACATTCCCACAGTACTCAGTGCTGGATGAACCCTAGTGCAGAAACAGAGGAAGCAGGATTTAGAGTGAGTCTACTCACCCAAAGTACTGGGAAAGAAACTCCCTATCAGATGAGTTCTGCAGACCACAGACAGGAGCAAATGCAGTTACAATGGGTTACGCCTGAGAACTGTGCTCACATGCAGTTTCCCTGGGGGTTTTTGGCCCTGCTAGCAAACGTCACCCTTGGAAGCACATGAGCAGAAACAGATGGGTCCCCCAGCGAGCGCCTTGATAAGATAACCCTCACAAAAAAACCATTCCATCCCCTGTGGTAAACTATAACTGCTGAACTGCCAGCTGATGGCATTGCTGCCCCAGGGCTCTGTGTTTGTAACTCTGCACACGTTGGGAGCGAGAGCAGCTGAGCTGACACCTTTCTATGGGGAAGAGCCTTCAGTTTGCACGTCCTTTTCAACCACTCCAAGCAAAGACACCGGCCCAGGGTTACAAGGAATAACAGCTGTGGAACTTCTCCTTGAAAATGCTACAGCTGAAATAAAGCTGCCAAGGTGTGCTGATATGGGCCATTCTTGTTTCTCACACAGAACCTGTCACAAAACTGAATGCTGCAACAGGAGCAGACAGCATGCCAAGTAGGCACTGCTGATCTGAAATGCATCCAAAATAACTAAACCTCCTGAGCCTGGAAATCCCGGCTTGAAATTCCATTACAATAAACTTTCCAGCACTGGCACTCTGGGATTTGGAAAGTAGAGTCTGTTGTCTTGGTCTTGTTAATTCCTTGATTTATCCTCACTTTTGTGTTCAGCCCCAAATAAGTCAGATTCTACTCAATTACAGTCTGAACTGGACAATATTTCCCTACTCAGCTGAGTGGTGTTCCATCACAGTGAAATAAAAAAAAAAGGCTACAAAGATGCAGCACAGGTCTTTTCTTTCCTTAGCTTGCTATGCCTACATTTTTATTACTACTCCATTTTCCTAGAAACCTACTTAGACTGGGAGAATACTACCAGTTACCTGCCTATCTGTGAAAGTTATCACAAAACCCAGAAGAAATAATCCAGATTAGGACCAAAACCAGCCCCCCCCAAAATTGCCACATCTTGCAGAAGAGAATTCCACCAATAAGCCTGCTCTGGTGCAGATATAGCAGGCAGAATTTTTTTCCAAGCAAAATACAGCTGGACCTTGACTAATCCTTCACATTGAAATGAAGTTGTATTTTTGTACCTGGGAAAACTCTAATAAGTATAGTCAAAGAAACTATTCTGATAGAGAAGGGAAATACCTCCTTTATTCACATGTTAAAAAGTCTTGGATTGGTTCCTCAACATTTTGGAATTCACTTCCAGTTTTCTTGCCCAGCACAGCAATCACTGCCAGTCTCAGTCACAGGTGCATTGACAGAATCCTAAAAGATGCTGAGGACCAGTCCTAAATTCATTTATGAGTTCAGTTCTGTTATCAGAAGGATAGCATCAGTTTTCTTTGTCCCTATCTAGTTTTCTTCCTCGATTTTCAATTTCCCAGAAGGGAAGCCCGAGACTCCCACATTTGTCCTTTCCTTACTGGAAGCCTCCTCAGGGAAGATGAGGCATTATCAGATGTCATTGCTTTCCTTGTCCTGGGGACCCTCAAACACCACCACAGTCTGATTACTTGTTTAGAGACAAAACCATTTGAATTAGTGCTAGGAACCTTGTCCCACTTCTATTGGACCTCTATTTCTGCTTCTCTTGTGTTTTTATTTCACCAGACTGCAACTTGTTCAGATTTGTTTGTCAGCAAACCTGGCATGTCAAAAAATTGTTCAACTGAGAAGTTCCATCTCAAAGTGCTTAGGCTATCAGATAACCCAGGCAATGTTTTACTCACACCCTGATAGTTAAAATTATTAAACTTGCATCCCACCTAGCATGTTGACACAGCATTACCAGGAAACAAAGTTCATTTTGTCTACACATGCAAAAATCATGAGGTGAAAGACGTGGCAGAGCATTTTGACTGATACAGCAAAGTTCTTACGACATAAAGTAGTGTGTGTGGTTTTCCTGGTTTTTTTTGTTGTTGCTGTATCTTTATTTTTTTAAATAATACACAAAATTCAGTCATTTGAGAAAATCATCAAAGAGTAATTGCCACACCAGCGCTATTTAGCACGTTCCTTTCTCCTTTTTTCCCTGACTGAAACCCACATCAAGTAATTACATGCAATTAAACATATTCTTTCCAATGCTTTTGCCTTGTTTTCTTTTTTCATTTCACTACAATTACTGTGAATTCTCTTTTACTCATCAACTTGCACTTTTCAAGCAAATTTTCATGCATTTTATGCATCAAAAGGGCCAATACCTCAAAGAGGAGGATCTTTGTAGCCTGCCCTGATGGAGGGCCATTTCATCCAAATCTCATCATTTTCATCCAAATCTGTTCTGCGCCTCATCAAGGCTCTGATAATGGGCTCTACACAGCAGAAATAGTCAAATTGCAGTTTGAACCAGAGAAATTTTTTTTATTTGCTGCAAAGTAGCAATTACACGAATCTTCAGCTACAAAAGGGAACCTCTCAAACAACAGTGCTGTAAATCAAGCAGTTTGTTCACTTGAGATAGGAACCTAATAAGAGAAAAATATTCTCCGAAAGAATTCATCCCATCATTGAATTTTTAGGCTGTTTGAGATACAGACTGTGTCTGGATGCCTAAGGGGGTCTTAAGAGCTACACAGGCAGTGGTATGGTGCAAATAGCAAACACATGCGAGTCAGCACTGACAGACAGAAAGGGCAGGATCCCTGTCCTTTATCAAATCACTATGGATAGGATCTTCCTTGTCTCAAATATTTTAGGAGCACAAACACTCTTCAGCCTCCATTAAATAACATGGTATTGACTCCTCTCTATGCCAAGGATTGAAGAAACATGCTACAGCCTCACCTAGAGGAGTTATAACAACTCCCAGTCCTATGCACAGGTGACCTGCCCAATTACTAACTAAAACAGATTAATAACAGAAATATAGTCAGAGACCAACAGAACTAATTAACCTTTTTCTACAGAACATCATACTTGTTTCTCATCCTCTCCATGAACCAGTTGCCACCAAAAACATATGGGGAAACCAGAGAGCCTGAAGGAAACCATTCCTCCATGAACTCCATGTTCTTAGCACTCAAAGCTCCAGGGAATTTTCCTTGAGCAGGTAAGGAT
The DNA here is from genome assembly GCF_028551555.1 of Melozone crissalis. Taxonomy (NCBI): domain Eukaryota; kingdom Metazoa; phylum Chordata; class Aves; order Passeriformes; family Passerellidae; genus Melozone; species Melozone crissalis. The sequence continues at coordinate 742,612 of NW_026535858.1, forward strand.
ATGGTGACAATGCACTTTGAGACTATTACTGCATGATGCTCCCAGGCAATCCATTCAAACAGACTGATTCACCTCAGCCCAGCTGAGCACACCACAGGAGCAGAATAACTCTGCTAGAGCTGGTTTCTGTATGGAACAGGCTGATGAGCTCCAGCCACTGTGCTGTGCCCAGTGATTCCAGCTCACCTCTCTGAATTTCTGCTGAAATGGGAGGGCAGGTTGCCAACACAGGCTGGGATTAGACAGAAGGCAGCACTGGAATCAGCTGGGGGCTCAGGACTCAGGAGCTCCCCACCTGAGAGCTCACATGTGTTTTGTTCTGCTGAAAATCCAATTTTGTCACTGGTCTGGAAAGAGAAGTGTTCTTGAATCATTTTCATCTGAGAAGCAGTTGAAAATATGTATAGAAATATATAGTATACATAGAAATATATGTTATATAGAATATATACTTTACATATAATATTATATCTATTATTATATATAATCACATATTTTATATATTATATATTATTAATATATATTATATCTAATTCTATATATCTAGAGCTATATCTAGAGCTATATCTAGAGCTATGTGTTAAACCATCCATTTTTGCCTGAACATCAGTTCCCTGTCTGAAGTTAAAATCATGAACAGTGAACATGTTATGGACAGTGGAAGCTGAAAGCCAAACTAATTTACAGATGGATCCTGAAAACTCAGCAGAGTTAGACTACTGAAGTCAAAAGGCTCCAATATTTTATTTTCTATTTTAACCTAAAAAGGATTGTCTGGTGACATTTCAGGTTCAAATTGAGGTTGGGATAACAATTAAAATTGTAGAAGTAAAATGCCACAAGCTCTGTACATGACTGGAATCAACTTAGTCCACACAGCTATGAAGGTAATCAATTCCTAATGTTGTTTCCTGTGAGTACAATGAATTGTATAAACATAAATGCTCAAAAGTTAAGTTTATGTTTGGATTCTTCAAAACACAAACTTTTAGGGATGATAAAAACGCCTGGCTTTTCCTTCTTCCTCAGAGAATTCTCAGCTGGTATTTTGCTTTGACAATTTATGCTTCTATTCTGAATCTGAAAATAATCATCAGTAACTCAAACGGGCATAGGAAATTACATTATTTTTTCCCAGCCAACCCATGATACCACTGCACAGTTTTGTGAGGGAAAGTTTCATTTGCCTTCCAGCCATCAGGCACTGGCCAGCATTCAAGCAAGCACATCCATTCAGGTGAAGGACCGGCTTGTGGCATGACTGAGCAGCCAAATTCAATTCATCCTTGGAGTGAACCCAATTAATATTTGTAAATAGAATATATACTTTATATATAGTATTATATATATTATATAGAATTATATATTTTATCTATTATATACTATGAATATATATTATACATAATTCTATATAAAATAGAACCATACCTAGAACTGTATTCAGAACCATACTTAACACATATACAGAACATATACAGAACATACATAGAACTATATATGGAATTTATCTAGAACATTCTGGAACGTACCTAGAACTGTATCTAGAACACAGCTGGAAAAATACCTAGAAATGTATCCAGAACACACACAGAACATAATCCAGAACGCACCTAGAACCTAGTCTAGAACGCACCTAGAACGTAGTCTAGAACGCAGTCTAGAACATACCTAGAACGTAGGCCAGAACATACCGAGAACGTAGTCTAGAACGCATCTGGAATGCAGACTAGAACATACCTAGAACGCAGTCTAGAACATACCTAGAAGGCAGTCTAGAACCCACCTAGAACGCAGTCTAGAACATACCTAGAAGGCAGTCTAGAACCCACCTAGAACGCAGTCTAGAACATACCTAGAAGGCAGTCTAGAACCCACCTAGAACGCAGTCTAGAACCTTTTACGACAGTCGCGCTTTAGGGCACCTTTTACGACAGTCGCGCTTTACTGCCGGTTTTACGACAGTCGCGCTTTACGGCACCTTTTACGACAGTCGAACTTTACGGCCGGTTTTACGACAGTCGCACTTTACGGCCGGTGTTACGACAGTCGCGATTTACGACACCTTTTACGACAGTCGCGCTTTACGGCCGGTTTTACGACAGTCGCGCTTTACGCCACCTTTGACGACAGTCGCGCTTTACGGCACCTTTGACGACAGTCGCGCTTTACGACAGGGTTTATGACAGCCGCGCTTTACGACAGGGTTTACGACAGTCGCGCTTTACGGCGCCTTTTACGACAGTCGCGCTTTACGGCAGCTGTTACGACAGTCGCGCTTTACGACACCTTTTACGACAGTCGCGCTTTACGACCGGTTTTACGACAGTCGCGCTTTACGGCACATTTTACGACAGTCGCGCTTTACGACACCTTTTACGACACTCGGGCTTTACGGCACCTTTTACGACAGTCGCGCTTTACGGCCGGTTTTACGACAGTCGCGCTTTACGGCACCTTTTACGACAGTCGCACTTTACGACAGGGTTTACGACAGTCGCGCTTTGCGGCCGGTTTTACGACAGTCGCGCTTTACGGCACCTTTTACGACAGTGGCGCTTTACGACCGGTTATACGACGGCCGCGCTTTACGACACCTTTTACGACAGTCGCGCTTTACGGCACCTTTTACGACAGTCGCGCTTTACGGCCGGTTTTACGACAGTCGCGATTTACGCCACCTTTTACGACAGTCGCGCTTTACGGCAGCTGTTACGACAGTCGCGCTTTACGGCCGGTTTTACGACAGTCGCGCTTTACGGCACCTTTTACGACAGTCGCGCTTTACGGCCGGTTTTACGACAGTCGCGCTTTACGACACCTTTTACGACAGTCGCGTTTTACGACACCTTTTACGGCAGTCGCGCTTTACGGCAGCTGTTACGACAGTCGCGCTTTACGGCCGGTTTTACGACAGTCGCGCTTTACGGCCGGTTTCACGACAGTCGCGCTTTACGGCAGCTGTTACGACAGTCGCGCTTTACGGCCGGTTTTACGACAGTCGCGCTTTACGGCAGCTGTTACGACAGTCGCGCTTTACGACACCTTTTACGACAGTCGGGCTTTACGGCAGCTGTTACGACAGTCGCGCTTTACGACCGGTTTTACGACAGTCGGGCTTTACGGCAGCTGTTACGACAGTCGCGCTTTACGGCCGGTTTTACGACAGTCGCGCTTTACGGCACCTTTTACGACAGTCGCGCTTTACGGCCGGTTTTACGACAGTCGCGCTTTCCGACCGGTTTTACGACAGTCGCGCTTTACGACACCTTTTACGACAGTCGCGTTTCACGGCCGGCTTTACGGCAGTCGCGCTTTACGGCACCTTTTACGACAGTCGCGCTTTACGCCACCTTTGACGACAGTCGCGCTTTACGGCACCTTTTACGACAGTCGCGCTTTACGGCAGCTGTTACGACAGTCGCGCTTTACGGCCGGTTTTACGACAGTCGCGCTTTACGGCAGCTGTTACGACAGTCGCGCTTTACGACACCTTTTACGACAGTCGGGCTTTACGGCAGCTTTTACGACAGTCGCGCTTTACGACCGGTTTTACGACAGTCGGGCTTTACGGCAGCTGTTACGACAGTCGCGCTTTACGGCCGGTTTTACGACAGTCGCGCTTTACGGCACCTTTTACAACAGTCGCGCTTTACGGCCGGTTTTACGACAGTCGCGCTTTCCGACCGGTTTTACGACAGTCGCGCTTTACGACACCTTTTACGACAGTCGCGTTTCACGGCCGGCTTTACGACAGTCGCGCTTTACGGCACCTTTTACGACAGTCGCGCTTTACGGCCGGTTTACGACAGTTGCGATTTACGACACCTTTTACGACAGTCGCGCTTTACGACCGGTTTTACGACAGTCGCGCTTTACGGCCGGTTTTACGACAGTCGCGCTTTATGGGAGCTGTTACGACAGTCGCGCTTTACGGCCGGTTTACGACACTCGCGATTTACGACACCTTTTACGACAGTCGCGCTTTACGGCCGGTTTTACGACAGTCGCGTTTTACGACACCTTTTACGGCAGTCGCGCTTTACGGCCGGTTTTACGACAGTCGCGCTTTACGACCGGTTTTACGACAGTCGCGTTTTACGCCACCTTTGACGACAGTCGCGCTTTACGGCCGGTTTACGACAGTCGCGATTTACGACACCTTTTACGACAGTCGCGCTTTACGGCCGGTTTTACGACAGTCGCGCTTTACGGCACCTTTTACAACAGTCGCGCTTTACGGCCGGTTTTACGACAGTCGCGCTTTCCGACCGGTTTTACGACAGTCGCGCTTTACGACACCTTTTACGACAGTCGCGTTTCACGGCCGGCTTTACGACAGTCGCGCTTTACGGCACCTTTTACGACAGTCGCGCTTTACGGCCGGTTTACGACAGTCGCGATTTACGACACCTTTTACGACAGTCGCGCTTTACGACCGGTTTTACGACAGTCGCGCTTTACGGCCGGTTTTACGACAGTCGCGCTTTATGGGAGCTGTTACGACAGTCGCGCTTTACGGCCGGTTTACGACACTCGCGATTTACGACACCTTTTACGACAGTCGCGCTTTACGGCCGGTTTTACGACAGTCGCGTTTTACGACACCTTTTACGGCAGTCGCGCTTTACGGCCGGTTTTACGACAGTCGCGCTTTACGACCGGTTTTACGACAGTCGCGTTTTACGCCACCTTTGACGACAGTCGCGCTTTACGGCCGGTTTACGACAGTCGCGATTTACGACACCTTTTACGACAGTCGCGCTTTACGACCGGTTTTACGACAGTCGCGCTTTACGACACCTTTTACGACAGTCGGGCTTTACGGCAGCTTTTACGACAGTCGCGCTTTACGGCCGATTTTACGACAGTCGCGCGTTACGACACCTTTTACGACGGTCGGGCTTTACAGCACCTTTTACGACAGTCGCGCTTTACGGCCGGTTTTACGACAGTCGCGCGTTACGGCACCTTTTACGACAGTCGCGCTTTACGGCAGCTGTTACGACAGTCGCGCGTTACGGCACCTTTTACGACAGTCGCGCTTTACGGCAGCTGTTACGACAGTCGCGCTTTACGGCCGGTTTTACGACAGTCGCGATTTACGACACCTTTTACGACAGTCGCGCTTTACGGCCGGTTTTACGACAGTCGCGCTTTACGACCGGTTTTACGACAGTCGCGCTTTATGGCAGCTGTTACGACAGTCGCGCTTTACGGCCGGTTTACGACAGTCGCGATTTACGACACCTTTTACGACAGTCGCGCTTTACGGCCGGTTTTACAACAGTCGCGTTTTACGACACCTTTTACGGCAGTCGCGCTTTACGGCCGGTTTTACGACAGTCGCGCTTTACGGCATCTTTTACGACAGTCGCGCTTTACGACACCTTTTACGACAGTTGCGCTTTGCGGCACCTTTTACGACAGTCACGCTTTGCGGCACCTTTTACGACAGTCGCGCTTCACGGCACCTTTTACGACAGTCGCGCTTTACAGCCGGTTTTACGACAGTCGCGCTTTACGGCACCTTTTACGACAGGTTTTTCTTGCCCATCTTGAGGTTTTTTCCTGTGTTTTTTTCTGGGATTCTTCTTGCCCATCTTGGGGTTTTTTTCCTTGGCTTTCGTTGGGTGTGTTCCGAGTTTTTTCTTGCCCATCTTGGAGTTTTTTTCGGTGATTTTTCTGGGTTTCTTGTTTATCTTTTCCTTGCCCATCTTGTTTTTTTTTTCCTGAGTCTTTCTCTTGCCCATCTTGGTTTTTTTTTCCCTGGGTTTTCTTGCCCATGTTGGGTTTTTTTCCTTGTTTTTTTTTGGATTTTTCTTGCCCGTCTTGGGGTTTTTTAGCTTTTTTTCCTGGGTTTCCTCTAGCTCCTCTTGAGGTTTTTTCCCTGGGATTGTTCTGGGTTTTTTCTTGAATTTTTCTTGCCCATCTTGAAGTTTTTTTCCTGGGTTTTTGTGGGGTTTTTTTGTTGCCCATCTTGGGGTTTTTCCTGCATTTTTTCTGGGTTTTTCTTGCCCATCACGGGCTTTTTTACTGAGTTTTTTGGGTCTTTTCTAGCTTAGCTTGGGGTATTTTTCTGGGTTTTTACTAGGCCGGGACCAAAAAAAAAATAAAAACAACAGCCAGGGTGGGAGGCAGCTGGGGTTTTTTTATTCTCAATTTAACAACGAGTTGCAAAACTTGAAAAGCAAAAGTCATATACACAAGGTTAAATCCAGTGAGCATGCATTCACACACGCAGAGATGAGCAGATAGACACAGCCACGTGCTCTCACACACACTCACACACTCCTTCCACTTACATGCTCGCTGCGGCCCTTACCTGAGATGCTGAAGAAGGTGCTTTGACTCATCTTCTGGCTGCCGCTCCTTGAGGTAAATGGCAGATCCTGGGGAAATCAGCAGCCTCGGGGACCTTATACGACAGGAAGGATCAACAAGTGGCTATCTGACAGCTAGGAGTTGTCCCCACTCTGGACTGATAAATTTTCTACCCAAAATCCCACAAAACACAGATGAACAGTAAAGTTGTTATAACTGTTCCACCTAACTGTGACTACAGGCCAGGGCAGGCCAGCTCCGATCAGAAGTGGTACAGTGTAAGTACACACAATATAAGCTGACGCATACAGTGCAAGTGTACATAGAGTGTAAGTACACACAATATAAGGCGACATGCTTACATACAGTGTAAGTACAGACAATATAAGGCAATGCACTTACATACAGTATAAGCCAGCATAGGTACATGCAATGTAAGTACATACAGTATAAGCCAACATAGGTACACACAATATAAACCAACACAGGTACATGCAATATAAGTACATACAGTATAAGCCAACATAGGAACATACAATATAAACCACAACTTAAGGTAACTCTCTGGAAGATTACTGATTGAGCCCTATACCCTTGGAGAAGATGGAACCTATAGAACTACTGCAGTCACGTGAGGAGGGTGTAAGATGCTCCCTCTAGAAGTCCAAGAAAATGGAAAAAAAGGCACTACCAAAGCTGGTAGTGAGAAGGAAGATGGATGAGAACATCTTGTCCCTGTGAGACATTCCTGTCTCAACAAATAAAAATGTAAAGATGCTGGAATAAGGGATATCTGGAAAGGAATGTGAGTAGAACACGGCCTATATGGCACAGAAGAGTGCCGATAAAGCATCGAGATGTAACAAAGGCCTGTGACGTGGAAGACAATGGACACAGACTATGTAACACAGACACCATAACATAGACACAGATGACATAACACAGAGACAAGTTGCTACTGCTTGGCACTTGCCCCTTAGGGACCCGAGAGTCCTAGCACAAGACAAGCCAGAGGCCAATGAGGCCAAGGGAAAGGAAGCCGTATGATGACACCACGTGATGATGAAATGTAACTCATTAAAGGAAGTTAGGGCCAAAGCAGTTAAGAGAATGCCCAAGAGGCTCAGCAAGCCTAGAGAAGGAAGCGGACTGCCGGGTGACCGCGGCTATAGCTCCGGACCTGAAGGCGAGCTCCTCGGGGGAAAGAGCCGTGACGACATCGAGTCGAGGAAGGCAGATGACGCAAAGTTCATGAGAATGTGGAGATGGGTCGGAACTGCCCTGCCCAGCAAAGGCTCTGGTGAGGCTGAGGAGAAACCCTCTCCCTTTACTTCCAGGGAGCCCGTCCCACTACAGGCCTCTCCGCTAAGCTGACATCAGATTGCCTCCTGTGATAGGAAAGGCTTCTCCCCTTCTCCCAACCACTGGCCCTGACATTTAGCTTTTGGAAGACGAGCGGACAAAAGCCATCATCGGTCAGACAGGGACATTGAGATGTTCTCAATGTGTGTGCTTCGGTGCTGCCGCTTCCAAGCTGTGGCTACGAGCCTCCCCAGGGTACCTAAGGCAAAACAGAAAAGGTGACTACTGCCCTCAAAAACAGTAATCCCCGGGACTCCTCCGCACCCCTGCCCCAGCTCACCTCAAGTCTTGATTTGACTCCAGAGGCTGCCCAGAAGGTACCTGCAAAAAGAAAACGGACACGCCCAGCATGCTGCTGCATAACGCTCGCCTATGAGACAGCCTGCATAAACCCCGAGTCACCTGCCCTCCTCTGTTCCTTGGCATGCCTAGGGCAGCGACAGCACCTGCAAAGAAACAAAGCAGAAAAGCATGCTCAGATACTGTGAAAACACAACCTCCCAACCCTGACAAGTATGCCACACCAATACCTTAAGCTTGCACCCACCTGGCATGGGCATGCTGGGCTAGGATAGATGGCAAGCAGAAAATCTAAAATAAAAATAGGAATAATACATACTTAGAGCAGCACCAAAAACTGAGACCTCAGAAATAACAATAGCTTCGGTACCCTACTCAATGCTCACCTTGCCCACTCAGCCTTGACACCTGCTCTCTGCCTTGACTCAAATAAAGACAAAGAGCAGAGCTGAAACAGCCACCATTTATGCTTCCTCTACAGAGACAAACAGTGACTGACCTGCACGGGGGAATCCCCTCACCAAGGATGGGTGGCTCTGCCCTGGATTTTATCCTTCTGCAACTAAAAGAAAGTCAGGATGAAAGTCAAAGGGCGGCAGGATACCTTATGGGCTCCAGATATCCTGCGTCCATCTACAAATCCCATCTAGAGCCCACCTGCACCCCACATTACAAATTCCAAGTCCCCGGGACTTCTCCTATTGCACCAGGCTATGCAGCAGGGCAGAGCAGCCCCAGCACAAATGTGTGCTGACACCTGTGACACAGGACAGACAGGATGTGACAAACAAAGGGCACAAGACACAGACAGAAATCTCTTTGCAAGGAAAACGGCTGCAAGGACTGAGAGAATGCAAAAGGAGATGACCGAGCCGAGACCGATGGTGAGCTGATGAGGCTCAGAGAACCCTGGAGGAAGAAGATGCTAACTGAAAGATCTTTTCCAAGAACTGCAAAGATTGATGCCTAGCAATCCTATGGTCAGAATCCTCTGCCTAACCTCACATTCTTACAAGTCCTAGTCCACCATAATGGATCCAGGTGGGGCATAGCTGTCCATACAGCTCAGAACAAGACCTGACAAGACATCTGACTGGATGCTTCCAAAGAGAGATGGAAGTCTGATACCTGTCTGAGCTCCCGAGTCAAAAGTTCTATGGCCTGGGTGCCAGGCCAAGGAATGCAGAGATCACAGATGCTAACAATGATGCCAAGATTTCTGACAGACCCCTCAAAGGGCTAAGGAATAAGACATGAGATACACAAAAGACAAGTGACATGAGACACACCGGGACTGCTCTGCCCTGCTCCACACCTCAGCACTGTGATCAAAAGTGAGACTTTGCTTTTATGGGGCCTAAGGGGCCACTTCATGAAAAACACCCACCTCCTAAGTGGACTCAAAAACCCCTCCCAGTAATTCCCAAACCAGCACCATGCCTTCATCCCCACTGTGGGTCGTAGCCCTCTACTTATCTCTCAGACATCTGGGGATGCCAGTCTGTGTCAGGTGCAAAGAAAGGCCACCTCATCAGCTGGGAAGGTCCTGCTGGCACAGGGCTGGTGTCTCTCAAAGAGCTATATTTAACAAAACCAAACATAAGTGCCTGAGCCTAGCACCACATCGGCCAAAACCCCACCACTCTGCTACTCACCGCGCTCCTAAGACGGCCCGGCACCTCCTAACCCTGACCCTCTGCCTCACATGGAATGCATCTGCACCTGAAAGAAAGTTAGAGCTTATGTCAAACACCACCAGGGTAACTCACAAGCCGCAAACACCTTATGTCAACCTAGGAACAGCATCTAAAGCCCAAGTACAGCCCACATTACTAATTCAACTCCCCAGGCCTGTCCTATTGCAGCAGGCCATGCGGCAGGGCAAAACAGCTCTGGCACAAATATGTGCAGACACCCGTGACACAGAACGTGACAAACAGGGGGACACAAAACACGACACATCATGCTTGTGGTGAGGGCCTCGAGGGGAGAAGGCAAAAGGGATCCCAAAGACACACCAGGGAACACAGCACACCGGACAACAAGACACAGACCAGAGCTGTTCTGCACTGCCCGCCTGAAAGCTGCCATCAAAAGTAGAGCCTCTCCCTTTAGCTGTCCTAACAGGCCCTTGGAGAAGATTGCTTTTCCCTCTGCTAATTTTGAAATCTGCCCCAAAAACTCCCAACCCACTACTCTCCCCGCATCCCATCTCCAGGCCGTGGCCCCCAACTTATCTTTTGCATGATGGGTGATGGGAATCCACGTTGCACGTGAAATGAGTCTGCCTCGGAGGGCCTCGTGATGGCCTGTCAGCCTCTCAGTCAGCTACAATGATGAAAACCAAAACCAAAGTGTGAGTCCAGAGTTATGTGGGACAAATCCCACCAAGGCAGCTACTTGCCCTTTCCTGAGTGTGCCGGGCTCCTTCAGCCTCCAGCTTCATCCTGATTCCAAGGCTGTGGCCTTTATTAGGAGTGGCACCTGGGTTAGGGAAAGGCAAAGTTAAATGGCATTCCTGTGACTGCAGTGGATGACCTTGTGTGCTGTAAGATATGTGAAAAACTCTGCTAGGCTTCTGAGAAGCCTTGGGAGGGGGGGGCCCTCAAATAAACAAATAAACACCCTCTCTCACCCTGCTGTCTGCAAACCTCCCCCTGCCCACAATAACTCCTAACTGGATACCTGCTCACCCTCCCTCTCCCAGTCACAATCCTCAACTCACCTGAAGCCTCTATCTCAAACATCATCCTTCACACTTGGCAGATCCCTCTTGTGACATGATGAATCTGCTGAAAAATTGTTGTGCTTGAGAGCTGAGTAATAAGAACTACTTCTCTCCACTGATGACCTTGGCTGCTGGTATGCAGATTGACTTCCTAAAAAGAAAGACAAAGAACAGAGCTGTAACACAGTCACCATACACACCTCTGCTGCAGAGACAAATGCAGCCTCACCTGCTAAGGGGAATCCCCTCACTAAGGATGGGGCCCTCTGGCACTGATTTAATCCATCTGAATCTGAAAAAAAAAGTTAGGGCAAGAGTCACACTGTTGCAGGATAAGGTAAGAGCTCCAGATATCCTGGGTCCATCAACAAATCCCATCTAGAGTCCAACTACACCCCACATTACAAATTCCAAGTCCCCGGGCCCTCTCCTATTGCACCTGGCTACGCGGCAGGGCAGAGCAGCCCCGGCACAAATGTGTGCAGACACCCGTGACACAGGACAGGACGTGACAGACAATGGGGACACAACACAGACAGAAACCTCTTGGCAAGGAAAATGGCTGCAAGGACTGAGAGAATGCAAAAGGAGATGACCAAGCTGAGACCGATGGTGAGCTGATGAGGCTCAGAGAATCCTGGACAAAGAAGATGCTAAACTGAATGGTTTATTCCAAGAACTGTAAAGATGGATGTCCAAGAATCCTACAGTCAGAAGCCTCTACCTAACCTCACATTCTTTCAAGTCCTAATCCACCACAATGGATCCAGGTGGGGCATAGCTGTCCAATACAGCCCGGAATATGACCTGACAAGACATCTGACTGGACGCTTCTAAAGAGAACAATTTTGACTGGGGAGCTCAGACAGCTATCAGAATTGCATCTATGGCCTGTGTTCCAGGCCAAGGAATGCAGAGATCACAGATGCTAACAATGATGCCAGGGTTTCTGACAGGCTCCCCCCTAAGGTAAAAGACATGAGATACACAAACAACACCTAATGCACAACAGACATGCGACACGAGACACACCCGGATTGCTCTGCCCTGCTGCACACCTCAGCACTGCGTCCAAAAGTGAGACTTTGCTTTTATGGGGCCAAATGGGCCACATCTTGGCTACCCTCATTTCCAGAGCCAACTCAAACCCCCCACCCACGTCAGGGAGTCCTGACCCAGCACCCTGCTTTCATCCCCTCTGTGGGTTGCAACCCTCTACTTATCTCTCAGACATCTGGGGATGCCAGTCGGTCTCAGGTGCAAAGAAAGGCCACACCTCCAGCTGGGAAGGTCCTGCTGGCACCACACTGGTGTCTCTCAGACAGCTAGATTAAACATAACCAAACATCAGTGCCTGAGCTTGGCACCACATCAGCGAAAACCCCAGCACTCTGCTACTCACCGCGCTCCTAAGAAGGCCCGGCACCTCCTAACCCTGACCCTCTGCCACACATGGAATGCATCTGCACCTGAAAGAAAGTGAGAACATAAGTCAAACACCACCAGGGTAACTCACAAGCTGCAAACACCTTATGTCAATCAAGGAACAGCATCTAGAGCCCATGTACACCCCACATTACAAATTCCAACTCCCCAGGTTGGTCCCATTGCAGCAGGCCATGCAGCAGGGCAGAACAGCTCTGGCATAAATACGTGCAGACACCCGTGACACAGAACGTGACAAACAGGGGGACATCAAACACGACACATCATGCTTGTGGTGAGGACCTCGAGGGGAAAAGGCAAAAGGGCCCTCAAAGACACACCAGGGAACACAGCACACCGGACAACACAACAGACCAGAGCTGTTCTGCACTGCCCGCCTGAAAGCTGCCATCAAAAGTAGAGCCTCTCCCTTTAGCTGTCCTAAGAGGCCCTTGGAGAAGAATGCTTTTCCCTCTGCTAATTTTGAAATCTGCCCCAAGAAACCCCAACCCACTACTCTCCCATCATCCCATCTCCAGGCCGTGGCCCCGACTTATCTTTTGCATGATCGGTGATGGGAATCCACGTTGCACCTGAAATGAGTCTGCCTCGGAGGGCCCCGTGATGGCCTGTCAGCCTCTCGGTCAGCTACAATGATGAAAACCAAAACCAAAGTGTGAGTCCAGAGTTATGTGGGCCAAATCCCACCAAGGCAGCTACTTGCCCTCTCCTGAGTGTGCCGGGCTCCTTCAGCTTCCAGCTTCATCCTGATTCCAAGGCTGTGGCCTTTATTAGGAGTGGCACCTGGGTTAGAGAAAGGCAAACCTAAATAGCATTCCTGTGAGTGCAGTGGATGACCCTGTGTGCTGTAAGACATGTGAAAAACTCTGCTAGGCTTCTGAGAAGCCTTGGGAGGGCCCCTCAAATAAAGAAATAAACACCCTTTCTCACCCTGCTGACTGCAAATCACCCCTCCCAAGAACTCCTAACTGGACACCTGCTCACCCTCCCTCTCCCAGTCACAATCCTCAACTCACCTGAAACCTCAATCTCAAACATCATCCTTCACACTGGGCAGATGCCTCTTGTGACATGACGAATCTGCTGAAAAATTGTTGTGCTTGAGAGCTGAGCAGTAACAACCACTTCTCTCCACAGCTCACCTTGGCTGCTGGTATCCAGATTGACTTCCTAAAAAGAAAGACAAAGAACAGAGCTGTAACAGAGTCACCATACACACTTCTGCTGCAGAGACAAATGGGACCTCACCTGCTCGGGGCAATCCCCTCACCAAGGATGGGGCCCTCAGGCACAGATTTAATCCATCTGAATCTGAAAAAAGTTAGGGCAAGAGTCACACTGTTGCAGGATAAGGTAAGAGCTCCAGATTTCCTGGGTCCATCTGCAAACCCCATCTAGAGTCCAACTACACCCCACATTACAAATTCCACATCCCCGGGCCCTCTCCTATTGCACCTGGCTACGCGGCAGGGCAGAGCAGCCCCGGCACAAATGTGTGCAGACACCCGTGACACAGGACAGGACAAACAATGGGCACAAGACACAGACAGAAATCTCTTGGCAAGGGAAAGGGCTGCAAGGACTGAGAGGACGCAAAAGGAGATTACTGAGGTGAGACCAATGGTGAGCTGATGAGGCTCAGAGAACCCTGGAGGAAGAAGATGCTAGACTGAATGATTTGTTCCAAGAACAGCAAAGGTGGATGCCCAAGAATCCTACACTCAGAAGCCTCTACCTGCCCTCACATTCTTACAAGTCCTAATCAGCCACAATGGATCCTGGCGGGGCATAGCTGTCCATACAGCTCAGAACAAGACCTGACAAGACATCTGACTGGATGCTTCCAAAGAGAGATGCATTTCTGATGCCTGTCCGAGCTCCCGAGTCAAAAGTTCCATGGCACGCGTGCCAGGCCAAGGAATACTGAGATAACGGATGCTAAGAATGGTGCCAAGGTTTCTGACAGGCCTCTCAAAGGGCTAAGGTAAAGGACATGAGATACACAAACAACACATAATGCACAACAGACAAGTGACACGAGACACACCGGAACTGCTCTGCCCTGCGCACCTCAGCACTGGGATCAAAAGCGAGACTTGGCTTTTATGAGGCCTAAGGGGCCCTCTTGGCTACCCTCATCTCCAGAGCCAACTCAAAACACCCCCCTCCCAGGGAGTCCTGACCCAGCACACTACTTTCATGCCCTCTGTGTGTCAAGGCCCTCTACTTACCTCTCAGACATCTGGGGATGCTGGTCCATGTCAGGTGCAAAAAAAGGCCACCTCGTCAGCTGGGAAGGTCCTGCTGGCACAGGGCTGGTGTCTCTCAAACAGCTATATTAAACAAAACCAAATATCAGTGTCTGAGCTTGGCACCGCATCGGCCAAATCCCCACCACTCTGCTACTCACCGCGCTCCTAGGAAGGCCCAACACCCCCTAACCCCGACCCCCTGCCATGGATGCAATGCATCTGCACCTGAAAGAAAGTTAGAACACATGTCAAACACCACCAGGACAACTCACAAGCTGCAAACACCTTATGTCAATCTAGGAATAGCATCTAGAGCCCATGTACACCCCACGTTACAAATTCCAACTCCCCATGGTTTGTCCTATTGCAGCAGGCCATGCGGCAGGGCAAAACAGCTCTGGCACCAATGTGGGCAGACACCCGTGACACAGAACGTGACAAACAGGGGGACATCAAACACAACACATCATGCTTGTGGTGAGGGCCTTGAGGGGAGAAGGCAAAAGGGATCCCAAAGACACACCAGGGAACACAGCACACCGGACAACATGACACAGACCAGAGCTGTTCTGCACTGCCCGCCTGAAAGATGCCATCAAAAGTAGAGCCTCTCCCTTTAGCTGTCCTAGCAGACCCTTGGAGAAGATTGCTTTTCCCTCTGCTAATCTTTAAATCTGCCCCAGGAACTCCCAATCTGCTACTCTCCCATCTCCAGGCTGTCGCCCCCAACTTATCTTTTGCATGATCGGTGATGGGAATCCACGTTGCACCTGAAATGAGTCTGCCTCGGAGGGCCCCGTGATGGCCTGTCAGCCTCTCGGTCAGCTACAATGAAGAAAACCAAAACCAAAGTGTGAGTCCAGAGTTATGTGGGACAAATCCCACCAAGGCAGCTACTTGCCCTCTCCTGAGTGTGCCTGGCTCCCTCAGCCTCCAGCTTCATCCTGATTCCAAGGCTGTGGCCTTTATTAGGAGTGGCACCTGGGTTAGAGAAAGGCAAAGTTAAATGGCATTCCTGTGAGTGCAGTGGATGACCTTGTGTGCTGTAAGACATGTGAAAACCTCTGCTAGGCTTCTGAGAAGCCTTGTGTAGGGGGGCCCTCAAATAAACAAATAAACACCCTCTCTCACCATGCTGCCTGCAAACCTCCCCCTGCCCACAATAACTCCTAACTGGATACCTGCTCACCCTCCCTCTCCCAGTCACAATCCTCAACTCACCTGAAGCCTCAATCTCAAACATCATCCTTCACACTGGGCACATGCCTCTTGTGACATGATGAATCCGCTGAAAAATTGTTTTGCTTGAGAGCTGAGTAATAAGAACTACTTCTCTCCACTGCTCACCTTGACTGCTGGTATCCAGATTGACTTCCTAAAAAGAAAGACAAAGAACAGAGCTGTAACAGAGTCACCATACACACTTCTGCTGCAGAGACAAATGCAGCCTCACCTGCTAAGGGGAATCCCCTCACCAAGGATGGGGCCCTCTGGCACTGATTTAATCCATCTGAATCTGAAAAAAAAAGTTAGGGCAAGAGTCACACTGTTGCAGGATAAGGTAAGAGCTCCAGATATCCTGGGTCCATCAACAAAACCCATCTAGAGTCCAACTACACCCCACATTACAAATTCCACATCCCCGGGCCCTCTCCTATTTCACCAGGCTATGGCAGCAGGGCAGAGCAGCTCCAGCACAAATGTGTGCAGACACCCGTGACACAGGACAGGACGTGACAGACAATGGGGACACAACACAGACAGAAACCTCTTGGCAAGGAAAATGGCTGCAAGGACTGAGAGAATGCAAAAGGAGATGACCAAGCTGAGACCGATGGTGAGCTGATGAGGCTCAGAGAATCCTGGACAAAGAAGATGCTAACTGAATGATTTATTCCAAGAACAGCAAAGATGGATGCCTAGCAATCCTATGGTCAGAATCCTCTCCCTGCCCTCACATTCTTTCAAGTTCTAATCCACCACAATGGATACTGGCGGGGCATAGCTGTCCATACAGCTCAGAACAAGACCTGACAAGACATCTGACTGGATGCTTCCAAAGAGAGAGCTTTTGACTGGGGAGCTGAGACAGGTATCAGGAACACATCTATGCCCTGGGTGCCAGGCCAAGGAATGCAGAGATCACAGATGCTAAGAATGATGCCAAGGTTTCTGACAGACCCCTGGAAAGGGCTAAGGTAAAAGACATGAGATACACAAACAACACATAATGCACAACAGACACGCGACACGAGACACACTGGGACTGCTCTGCCCTGTGCACGTCCGCACTGTGATCAAAAGTGAGACCTTGCTTTTATGGGGCCTAAGGGGCCACTTCATGGACACCCCCCACCTCCTAAGTGGACTCAAAAACCCCTCCCAGTAATTCCCAAACCAGCACCCCGCTTTCATCCCCTTTGTGGGTCACAGCCCTCTACTTATCTCGCAGACATCTGGGGATGCCAGTCCGTGTCAGGTGCAAAGAAAGGCCACCTCGTCAGCTGGGAAGGTCCTGCTGGCACCGGGCTGGTGTCTCTCAGACAGCTGTATTAAACAAAACCAAACATCAGTGCCTGGTCTTGGCACCACATCAGCCAAACCCCACCAGTCTGCTACTCACCGTGCTCCCAGGAATGCCCGGCTGCTCGGACCGCACGCTTCGGGCACACTCAGAGACCGACGCCGTCGTCACAGGGGACGTCTAGGTTAGGAGCAGATGAGGTGATTTCCCAGGGCTGAAACCTGAGCAGACCCTCGCTCCTCCGCCCTGCTGCCCCGACTCACCGCAACTCCTCGGCAGTTGCCCAAGGCTATCCTGGTGACACCTTTAAATAGAAAAGGCAGAGGCTTCATTGCTGAGTCCTGTGATACTTCCGCAGGCCTCGGGAGAGCACGAACCCGGGGCGTCGGCCGGTCAGTGACTGGGGCTTGGCGTGCTCTGAGTGGATTGCCTAAAGCACAGAAACAGGAACAGATGCTTAGAGTTGCACTGGAAAGTGAGCCTCGAACAATAGCACTGCTTCTGTACCCTACTCAATGCTCACCTTGCCCACCTCATCTTGACTGCTGATATCCAGCTTTATTTCCTAAAAAGAAAAACAACAGTGCTGTAACAGAGTCACACTTCACACTCCCCGTGCAGAGAAACAGTGACTGACCTGCTAGGGGGAACCTCTTCACCCGGCATGGGTGGAGGGATTTTGCCCTGGATTTTATCCTTCTGTGTCTGAAAGAAAGTGAGGAGAAAAGTCAAAGGGCTGCAGGATAACTTCACAGCTCCAAACACCTTGTGTCTATCTAGGAATATCATCTAGAGCCTGCCAACACCCCACAAACTGCAGTTCCCAGGACTTGTCCCATTGCAGCAGGCCATGCAGCAGGGCAAAACAGCTCCGGCACAAATGTGTGCAGACACCCGTGACACAGAACGTGACAAACAGGGGGACACGAAACACGACACATCATGCTTGTGGTGAGGGCCTCAAGGGGAGAAGGCAGAGATCTCTGACCACAGGGATCCCAAAGACACACCAGGGAACACAGCACACCGGACAACATGACACAGACCAGAGCTGTTCTGCACTGCCCGCCTGAAAGCTGCCATCACAAGTAGAGCCTCTCCCTTTAGCCGTCCTAAGAGGCCCTTGGAGAAGATTGCCTTTCCCTCTGCTAATCCTTAAATCTGCCCCAGGAACTCCCAATCTGCTACTCTCCTATCTCCAGGCTGTCGCCCCCAACTTATCTTTTGCATGATCGGTGATGGGAATCCACGTTGCACCTGAAATGAGTCTGCCTCGGAGGGCCCCGTGATGGCCTGTCAGCCTCTCGGTCAGCTACAATGAAGAAAACCAAAACCAAAGTGTGAGTCCAGAGTTATGTGGGACAAATCCCACCAAGGCAGCTACTTGCCCTCTCCTGAGTGTTCCTGGCTCCTTTAGCCTCCAGCTTCATCCTGATTCCAAGGCTGTGGCCTTTATTAGGAGTGGCACCTGGGTTAGGGAAAGGCAAAGTTAAATGGCATTCCTGTGAGTGCAGTGGATGACCTTGTGTGCTGTAAGACATGTGAAAACCTCTGCTAGGCTTCTGAGAAGCCTTGTGTAGGGGGGCCCTCAAATAAACAAATAAACACCCTCTCTCACCATGCTGCCTGCAAACCTCCCCCTGCCCACAATAACTCCTAACTGGATACCTGCTCACCCTCCCTCTCCCAGTCACAATCCTCAACTCACCTGAAACCTCAATCTCAAACATCATCCTTCACACTGGGCAGATCCCTCTTGTGACATGATGAATCTGCTGAAAAATTGTTGTGCTTGAGAGCTGAGCAATAACAACCACTTCTCTCCACTGCTCACCTTGGCTGCTGGTATCCAGATTGACTTCCTAAAAAGAAAGACAAAGAACAGAGCTGTAACACAGTCACCATACACACTTCTGCTGCAGAGACAAATGCAGCCTCACCTGCTAAGGGGAATCCCCTCACCAAGGATGGGGCCCTCTGGCACTGATTTAATCCATCTGAATCTGAAAAAAAAAAGTTAGGGCAAGAGTCACACTGTTGCAGGATAAGGTAAGAGCTCCAGATATCCTGGGTCCATCAACAAAACCCATCTAGAGTCCAATTACACCCCACATTACAAATTCCACATCCCCGGGCCCTCTCCTATTGCACCAGGCTATGGCAGCAGGGCAGAGCAGCTCCAGCACAAATGTGTGCAGACACCCGTGACACAGGACAGGACAAACAATGGGCACAAGACACAGACAGAAATCTCTTGGCAAGGGAAAGGGCTGCAAGGACTGAGAGGACGCAAAAGGAGATTACTGAGGTGAGACCAATGGTGAGCTGATGAGGCTCAGAGAACCCTGGAGGAAGAAGATGCTAGACTGAATGATTTGTTCCAAGAACAGCAAAGGTGGATGCCCAAGAATCCTACACTCAGAAGCCTCTACCTGCCCTCACATTCTTACAAGTCCTAATCAGCCACAATGGATCCTGGCGGGGCATAGCTGTCCATACAGCTCAGAACAAGACCTGACAAGACATCTGACTGGATGCTTCCAAAGAGAGATGCATTTCTGATGCCTGTCCGAGCTCCCGAGTCAAAAGTTCCATGGCACGCGTGCCAGGCCAAGGAATACTGAGATAACGGATGCTAAGAATGGTGCCAAGGTTTCTGACAGGCCTCTCAAAGGGCTAAGGTAAAGGACATGAGATACACAAACAACACATAATGCACAACAGACAAGTGACACGAGACACACCAGAACTGCTCTGCCCTGCGCACCTCAGCACTGGGATCAAAAGCGAGACTTGGCTTTTATGAGGCCTAA
The DNA here is from genome assembly GCF_028551555.1 of Melozone crissalis. Lineage (NCBI taxonomy): Eukaryota > Metazoa > Chordata > Aves > Passeriformes > Passerellidae > Melozone > Melozone crissalis. Next base: position 762,358 of record NW_026535858.1, read on the forward strand.
GGGGCCCTCTTGGCTACCCTCATCTCCAGAGCCAACTCAAAACACCCCCCTCCCAGGGAGTCCTGACCCAGCACACTACTTTCATGCCCTCTGTGTGTCAAGGCCCTCTACTTACCTCTCAGACATCTGGGGATGCTGGTCCATGTCAGGTGCAAAGAAAGGCCACCTCGTCAGCTGGGAAGGTCCTGCTGGCACAGGGCTGGTGTCTCTCAAACAGCTATATTAAACAAAACCAAATATCAGTGTCTGAGCTTGGCACCGCATCGGCCAAATCCCCACCACTCTGCTACTCACCGCGCTCCTAGGAAGGCCCAACACCTCCTAACCCCGACCCTCTGCCATGGATGCAATGCATCTGCACCTGAAAGAAAGTTAGAACACATGTCAAACACCACCAGGACAACTCACAAGCTGCAAACACCTTATGTCAATCTAGGAATAGCATCTAGAGCCCATGTACACCCCACATTACAAATTCCAACTCCCCATGGTTTGTCCTATTGCAGCAGGCCATGCGGCAGGGCAAAACAGCTCTGGCACCAATGTGTGCAGACACCCGTGACACAGAACGTGACAAACAGAGGGACATCAAACACGACACATCGTGCTTGTGGTGAGGGCCTTGAGGGGAGAAGGCAAAAGGGATCCCAAAGACACACCAGGGAACACAGCACACCGGACAACAAGACACAGACCAGAGCTGTTCTGCACTGCCCGCCTGAAAGCTGCCATCAAAAGTAGAGCCTCTCCCTTTAGCTGTCCTAGCAGACCCTTGGAGAAGAAGGCTTTTCCCTCTGCTAATCCTTAAATCTGCCCCAGGAACTCCCAATCTGCTACTCTCCCATCTCCAGGCTGTCGCCCCCAACTTATCTTTTGCATGATCGGTGATGGGAATCCACGTTGCACCTGAAATGAGTCTGCCTCGGAGGGCCCCGTGATGGCCTGTCAGCCTCTCGGTCAGTTACAATGACGAAAACCAAAACCAAAGTGTGAGTCCAGAGTTATGTGGGCCAAATCCCACCAAGGCAGCTACTTGCCCTCTCCTGAGTGTGCCTGGCTCCCTCAGCCTCCAGCTTCATCCTGATTCCAAGGCTGTGGCCTTTATTAGGAGTGGCACCTGGGTTAGGGAAAGGCAAAGTTAAATGGCATTCCTGTGAGTGCAGTGGATGACCCTGTGTGCTGTAAGACATGTGAAAACCTCTGCTAGGCTTCTGAGAAGCCTTGTGGTGGGGGGGCCCTCAAATAAACAAATAAACACCCTCTCTCACCCTGCTGTCTGCAAACCTCCCCCTGCCCACAATAACTCCTAACTGGATACCTGCTCACCCTCCCTCTCCCAGTCACAATCCTCAACTCACCTGAAGCCTCAATCTCAAACATCATCCTTCACACTGGGCAGATCCCTCTTGTGACATGATGAATCCGCTGAAAAATTGTTTTGCTTGAGAGCTGAGTAATAACAACCACTTCTCTCCACTGCTCACCTTGACTGCTGGTATCCAGATTGACTTCCTAAAAAGAAAGAAAGAACAGAGCTGTAACACAGTCACCATACACACTTCTGCTGCAGAGACAAATGCAGCCTCACCTGCTAAGGGGAATCCCCTCACTAAGGATGGGGCCCTCAGGCACAGATTTAATCCATCTGAATCTGAAAAAAGTTACGACAAGAGCCACACTGTTGCAGGATAAGGTAAGAGCTCCAGATATCCTGGGTCCATCAACAAAACCCATCTAGAGTCCAACTACACCCCACATTACAAATTCCAAGTCCCCGGGCCCTCTCCTATTTCACCAGGCTATGGCAGCAGGGCAGAGCAGCTCCAGCACAAATGTGTGCAGACACCTGTGACACAGGACAGGACGTGACAGACAATGGGGACACAACACAGACACAAACCTCTTGGCAAGGAAAATGGCTGCAAGGACTGAGAGAATGCAAAAGGAGATGACCAAGCTGAGACCGATGGTGAGCTGATGAGGCTCAGAGAATCCTGGACAAAGAAGATGCTAACTGAATGATTTATTCCAAGAACAGCAAAGATGGATGCCTAGCAATCCTACAGTCAGAATCCTCTCCCTGCCCTCACATTCTTTCAAGTTCTAATCCACCACAATGGATCCTGGTGGGTCAGAGCTGTCCATACAGCTCAGAACAAGACCTGACAAGACATCTGACTGGATGCTTCCAAAGAGAGAGCTTTTGACTGGGGAGCTGAGACAGGTATCAGAATCACATCTATGCCCTGGGTGCCAGGCCAAGGAATGCAGAGATCACAGATGCTAAGAATGATGCCAAGGTTTCTGACAGACCCCTGGAAAGGGCTAAGGTAAAAGACATGAGATACACAAACAACACATAATGCACAACAGACACGCGACACGAGACACACTGGGACTGCTCTGCCCTGTGCACGTCCGCACTGTGATCAAAAGTGAGACCTTGCTTTTATGGGGCCTAAGGGGCCACTTCATGGACACCCCCCACCTCCTAAGTGGACTCAAAAACCCCTCCCAGTAATTCCCAAACCAGCACCCCGCTTTCATCCCCTTTGTGGGTCACAGCCCTCTACTTATCTCGCAGACATCTGGGGATGCCAGTCCGTGTCAGGTGCAAAGAAAGGCCACCTCGTCAGCTGGGAAGGTCCTGCTGGCACCGGGCTGGTGTCTCTCAGACAGCTGTATTAAACAAAACCAAACATCAGTGCCTGGTCTTGGCACCACATCAGCCAAACCCCACCAGTCTGCTACTCACCGTGCTCCCAGGAATGCCCGGCTGCTCGGACCGCACGCTTCGGGCACACTCAGAGACCGACGCCGTCGTCACAGGGGACGTCTAGGTTAGGAGCAGATGAGGTGATTTCCCAGGGCTGAAACCTGAGCAGACCCTCGCTCCTCCGCCCTGCTGCCCCGACTCACCGCAACTCCTCGGCAGTTGCCCAAGGCTATCCTGGTGACACCTTTAAATAGAAAAGGCAGAGGCTTCATTGCTGAGTCCTGTGATACTTCCGCAGGCCTCGGGAGAGCACGAACCCGGGGCGTCGGCCGGTCAGTGACTGGGGCTTGGCGTGCTCTGAGTGGATTGCCTAAAGCACAGAAACAGGAACAGATGCTTAGAGTTGCACTGGAAAGTGAGCCTCGAACAATAGCACTGCTTCTGTACCCTACTCAATGCTCACCTTGCCCACCTCATCTTGACTGCTGATATCCAGCTTTATTTCCTAAAAAGAAAAACAACAGTGCTGTAACAGAGTCACACTTCACACTCCCCGTGCAGAGACAAACAGTGACTGACCTGCTAGGGGGAACCTCTTCACCCGGGATGGGTGGAGGGATTTTGCCCTGGATTTTATCCTTCTGTGTCTGAAAGAAAGTGAGGAGAAAAGTCAAAGGGCTGCAGGATAACTTCACAGCTCCAAACACCTTGTGTCTATCTAGGAATATCATCTAGAGCCTGCCAACACCCCACAAACTGCAGTTCCCAGGACTCGTCCCATTGCAGCAGGCCATGCAGCAGGGCAAAACAGCACCAGCACAAATGTGTGCAGACAACCGTGACACAGAACGTGACAAACAGGGGGACACAAAACACGACACATCATGCTTGTGGTGAGGGCCTCAAGGGGAGAAGGCAGAGATCTCTGACCACAGGGATCCCAAAGACACACCAGGGAACACAGCACACCGGACAACATGACACAGACCAGAGCTGTTCTGCACTGCCCGCCTGAAAGCTGCCATCAAAAATAGAGCCTCTCCCTTTAGCCGTCCTAAGAGGCCCTTGGAGAAGATTGCCTTTCCCTCTGCTAATCCTTAAATCTGCCCCAGGAACTCCCAATCTGCTACTCTCCCATCTCCAGGCTGTCGCCCCCAACTTATCTTTTGCATGATCGGTGATGGGAATCCACGTTGCACCTGAAATGAGTCTGCCTCAGAGGGCCCCGTGATGGCCTGTCAGCCTCTCGGTCAGCTACAATGAAGAAAACCAAAACCAAAGTGTGAGTCCAGAGTTATGTGGGACAAATCCCACCAAGGCAGCTACTTGCCCTCTCCTGAGTGTGCCGGGCTCCTTCAGCCTCCAGCTTCATCCTGATTCCAAGGCTGTGGCCTTTATTAGGAGTGGCACCTGGGTTAGGGAAAGGCAAAGTTAAATGGCATTCCTGTGACTGCAGCGGATGACCCTGTGTGCTGTAAGACATGTGAAAACCTCTGCTAGGCTTCTGAGAAGCCTTGTGTAGGGGGGCCCTCAAATAAACAAATAAACACCCTCTCTCACCCTGCTGCCAGCAAACCTCCCCCTGCCCACAATAACTCCTAACTGGATACCTGCTCACCCTCCCTCTCCTAGTCACAATCCTCAACTCACCTGAAGCCTCTATCTCAAACATCATCCTTCACACTGGGCACATGCCTTTTGTGACATGATGAATCTGCTGAAAAATTGTTGTAATTGACACAACCGGGAACCTCTGGAAGCTGCACTCCTCCTAAAATGAACGAAATAAAACAAGAACAAAACCAGAAATTAAAGGTGCTTTACCACCCCTGAACACAAAATCCAAAATCATCAACTTCAATACTGCCTGTATTCCATGCTGTTTTCTTCACAGTCTCTTCCAAGCCTCTGTTGCTTTAGATGCCCAGAAACACCTGCTGAAAACAAGCTGAAATAAGCTGAAAGAGCCTCTCCACTGAATTGAGAGGGAAGCTCTTACCCCAGCACATCCCAGAGAGGGAATGAAGCCCCTCAGCCACGACTGGGGTTAATATACCCCTGATGGTGCCCGCCCCTCGTTCCCACGGCACCCAGGGAAAGGCAGGGGGTGAATCCCAGCGGGTATAAAAGCCCTCAGAGCAGCTGCAGCTGTTTGGCCCCTCTGACTCAGATTCAAGGGCAGTAAAGGGCTTGTTATAGAAGAAAACTCTTCAGAAAAATAACAGCACTTTCTTTTTTGCAACAACTACTTGGAGCAGAAGAACAGAAAACTGGTAAGACATAAAAGTTTGTGTTTAGGTAGCATAGCTAGATAAACTGGGTAATTAGGTAATTTGCTGTTAACTTACATAATTATTCTGTGTTTAACAAAAGCCATCTAATAAATTCACACCCAAAACTCCAGCAGCCCAGCTCGCCCTATCAAAGCTCTATGTTTATACATACAGTAAACAAAACTAAAATCCCAGTAATACTTATCAGAAATCTATGAAAGAAACCTATTGAAATTAATCCTACCTCAAATACAAACCAACCCATCCAGAAAGTTAGCTCCACTCAAACAATTTACACAGAGGTAATAATACCAAGAAATAAAACAACACACCATATACCACCAATTAATATTATAGTGAACGGAAAAAACAATTTTTTTCTTTTTTAAATTTAAACTAACTTATTTTATTAGCTAGAACAAAAAATTTTGCCAGGACTATAACAACACTTCTTCTCCTCCTTCTCCTGAAATGTCCCTTCTCATTCCCAAATTCCTTACAACTTCTGAGTTTAAATCCAAGTAAAAAGCAAAATTCGTGCACTTGTGCGTTCAATGCTCCTGTCAGATTCTGTTTCCCTCCACATCTTCTTACACTTTCAGTCTTCACGCTGTCCTGCCGTGATGAGTCTGACAGAACTGGTAAATGTTAGGAGAGGATTTCCCTCCCCAGAGCTGGTTTCCTCACCGCATTTCACTCAATCCCAAGCCGGCAATGATGCACGCTCACCTGAAGGAAGGGGATAAATCTGTAAACGTCACTAAATACATAAAAGGGCATCCCCATTGTTCCAACACTCAGGAGGCCATGCGGCCAAGGTCAGAGCTCTCTGCCCACCGAGGACACGGCAACCAGCATGGCCCTTTGTCCCACTCTCCAGCACGGACCTGTGAAGCCAGAGAGGAGTTTACAGAGACCGGGAGGCGGCGGGACGGGGCGGGCGCCCGGCCCGACCTTCCAAAGCTGGCGGCAGCGAGGGCGGGGAGCGCCACGGCCCCGCTCCGCCGCCTGCCCGCCGCCCCGGGGCCACTCCGCCGGGATTGTCCGGCCCGCGGTCGCTCCCAGCACCTGGAGCGGGGCGGGCGCGGGCTCGGGGGCTGCAGCCCCGTTCCGACGCCGCTGGCTCCCGCCCCTCGCCCTTCCCACGCTCGGCAGCCGCGTCTTTCCCCCGCCCCCGGCGCCCAGCGGCGAGGGGCAGGGCGCTGGCTCGGGGGGTGCAGTACCTCGCTGTGGCCACAGGGGGGCAGACTCACCGGGGTGTGCGAGTTTGCCGCCCTTTTGGCCGCCATTTTGAGAAGGTCAAAGAAAGTCCGCGACATTAGGGACACGCCACACCCCAGATGGCGGCCGTGAGAGGACCCTCGGCAGAAACAGGCGTTTAACCCAGATGCCTGGCACAAACCCGCGAAATGCGCCCGCCCACGACGCCGCTGACCCCACAGCCTGTGTCGGGTACACCTAAAACGCCACAGAAAATCCCACCGGGGCCGCGCCGGCGTCGGTATTCCATGCAGGCAGTCCAGTTACACCCACACCGGTCCTCCACTTCCCCGCCCTTTTCGCCGCCGTGTTGAGAAGGTCAATTAAAAGTCCGCGACACCCGCGACGCGCCACTCCCAAGGTGGCGGCCTCTCGGTGCAGGGCTGCAGTACCGCGCTCTGCCCACAAGGCGGCAGCACTGCCGCACGCCCCAGCCGGGGGCGCAGCGCGCCTCGGGGCTGCGGGCAGGGAAGGCGGCGAAAAAGAACAGGGGCGGCCCCCGCCGAAAACTGCTCTGAAATAAATGCCAAACACCTGCCTCTTACCCGACCAGAAACAAACAAGCCCCCTTGATTTAAAGCCATGTTTAAATAAAGGTTATATTTCTATTTTTCGTATTTATAGTCACATGCATATTTATAGTGGACATTGATGTAGCATGTAATTTATATAATATATTCTGTCTATTCCTATTGTTTATATGTATTTCTCTTTTGTGTTATTTATAAATATCTTTATTGATTGTATATTTCTATTTTTAAAACTACATTTCTACAATACTTTTATTATTTGAAATAAAAATCCCATTCTAACCAAATAAATACAATAAAACCTCTTTTAAAATGTATTGAAACTTTTTTATATTTATAGTTTGCATGACTATATTCACACTTATATTTATAATCTATATTGATGCATTATATTCATAACAATATAAATATGTATCCTATACAAATAATAGAGATAGATAATGTAAAAATAACTTATCATATCTACTGCTACAACTTATTTTTTTCATATATTTCTAATTTTGATATTAATCTTTAGCTATTCATGATATATTTCTATACTTAGATTTCAACCTTTATATTATTATCATTTATAATTTTTATACTAAAACTCCTGCTTTTGCCAAATAAAAAACAAAACTCCCCTTTTTTTTAAACTACTGTAAAAATATTTTTATTTTTATATTTATCATATCTATAATTGGTTGTATATTATATCACATTGATGTACTATACTTATATCTATTTTATATCTACTTCCTATAATATATTAAGTAAGATATATACAGTTTTACTTGTATTATGGATTGTATCAATTGATGTTATTTCATATTTACAAGTATTTGATCATTTTTTATATATCTGCATATATTTGCAATACATTCCTATTTTTATATTTCAGTTTGGCTTGTGTCTATATTTATATTCTCTATTTATATATCTATCAACATACATAATACTCTATTATGAAATAGAATATCTTATTGTAACATATAATGACTTATGTTACATGTTACATTTTGAAAAGAGATCAAATATATAAAAACAAAAGTGGTTTATTCCCATTTCCACACATCTGTTTCACTTAAATATAGTTACAGTTATAGCTGTACATTTAAAATGCGATTCCTAAATATAATGACAAAACAAACAGCATCGAATTCCCACCAATATCTTCCAAAACCTTCAAGATACCTCCAACAGCAAACAACTGCCAGCGAAAAAACCACACAACACTCTTTTCGATAACAGTTCTCATCACGTCAGAAAAATGGAACCAAAGTAAAAGGAAACCCTATAGAAACACACACAGCAAATCACAAAAACTACTGAAAAAGATGAAACCAGCCTAATGAACTCCAAACAGTGCCACTGATCCTGAACGTTACTAAAAAAAATAAACAAAATTCTACAAAATTCATTCATTTCTACAAAATTCATGTGTATGTGGCTGTCATTATCTAGGAGTTACTCTCCTACTGATTTACTTCAAAGCCACCTAGATTTGGCACCTGGGGACACCATTTAGTGGTGGGCTTGGCAGTGCAGGGTCAGCACACTTGATAATCTTCAATTGATACTCTTAAAGCTCTTTTCAAAAGTAAATGATTCCATGGGCTGGAAGGTGGCTGAAATATTAACTTACTCATCACTGGAAGCACCCCCTTAAAGATGGTAACTGGTTTAATGGGGCACCCTTCCCTTTCTTAGGAAGCTCTCCATTCAACTGTTCATTGTGCTCCTGTACCACAGTAATGTCGCTGTGAATACATAACCTACATAAAATGTATGTTTGCACAACATATTGCAGAGATCAATAGGGGATTTGGCATGAAATAGGAGCACATAAACCCCATCATTTCAAATAGAAAAGTTAGTAACTACTTGAAGGAAAAAAAAAAAGTACATTGCTGGAACAAATTTATCATATGTGCATTTTAGGTAGGTTTTACACCTTTTTTTAGGTCCTCTGTCTTTATTCCAGGGAAAAGAAATTCAAGACACAATTTTATTACCTTTGTACTATTCACAGTTTTATTACCTTTGTACTATTCCCATCAAATAAATCTAGCTGTAAGAAGGTCTTTCTCTGTTTTTCAGAAGATCATTCTTGAAATGAAACTTGCTTTTCATTTCAGTGTAACATATCCTGTTTTAATAAAGAGTTTTGCTTCCTATTGAGAGCATTTGGACAAAATAATAAGGTTGCTTTTGTTTGCCATTTAATTTACCAGTGGATCGATAGAGTTAGACATAACTGCTTCTGGTATTAAAACTCACAAATTCCAGGGGAGCTGGAGGTTAAATTGTAAACAAAATATTTCATTGGCATTGATCTGAAAAGCAGACTGACAGCATTGCTAAAATTCATCAGCTTACAATTATAAATCTCCCCAAAATGACAAGAGACAGATTTGATTATTTTGCTTTGAAAGGGTCATGCCTTTAAAGCTGCAAGAGTTGATCGATTTATAAAAGATCCAATGAACTGCATTTTGCTTTAGTTCCTGTCACAAGTCCTCCTCGTGATTACCCAGGCTAGGTCAGCTTATGAGAGTGACTGATCACTTTGCTCTCTATTTTAGGCAACATCAAATTTACAGGATTTATGACCCATACTAGATCATTAGTGATATAAAGATTACAGGTAACCTGAATTTACTTTATCTACCGTGATACCCTGCCAGAAGTACAGCCACTCATTATGCCACAAGAGTATGAAAAAGTGCCTGAATTTCATCCTCCCTTTGGGCACTACCCACCAAAGTTACAGTGACAGCTTATTCCCTTAAATAAACAAGAATTTTCACGTACACTGTAGGTGACAGAAGTACTGCCTTCTTTACCCAATTCCCCTCCCACACCTCTTTTCTCTTGCTCCAAGAAAAACCCGAGTAGGCCGGGTCTTGACACAACCTTGACTGTTCTATTTCCATCACTGATTGTGCACATTTTAATTGCCAGAGAACATGGAACATTAGCAAATTCCAAAACAAGCACCAGGCCTTATAAACCTCTGAATGGAAGCGCTGGTAAAAGAGAACCCTTCCCTGAAAAGCACTTTGCAGACGTTGGTTACTGGGTTCCCCCATTACCACACAACACAACTGGGATTCCATTTTGACTGCTGATATCCCTGTCCCTGGATCACGCTGACCCCAACCCCAGGGTATCAGTCCCTCTGCTGTGCTGATGGCTGAGCTCCCAGCAATGACAGAATTCTCTGCCTGGTGCCAGGAACCCAGGAAGCCCCAACTTCCCTCTGGAACCAACGTTCCTCCTGCAGCTCTTACAGCCAGAACAAAGGCAAGGAGACAGCAAGATGGTGGGATAATAGCTAAACCCCAGTTCCCTGTGCAGGTGTGCACAGCCTCCAGAGAGCTGCTCATTCCATTGATGAATTCCTGCAGCGCTTTCCTGGGAGCTTACAGGGCTAGGGAATGTGAGGGGGAATTCTGGTGGTGGTGTGTGGGTAAGCATGAGTAGGAACCCAGCCTGAACACCAGTAAGTAACAGAACACTAATGAAGTAAAATACAACACTGCTTTTAAAATTATTTTTGTCTCTTCCTGCACAAGACAAGTTCAGACGCCTCCAACTCCTGTCTAACTACATCTAAAAAAAAACCAAGCAGACAAAATTTTTTTAAATGGTAACACTTTCAATAACAATGGTAAGGTTGTAAAGGTAACTTTTTTCTTAACCTTGTACCAATCTGCATTATCTACCAAAACCAGAGCTGTGCTCTTTTCCCTCAGATTGTATGCACAGCGTTAATTAGATTAGTTTTTTCAGCCAGGTTACTATATTATTTAGAATAAGGTACTGCACAACTTTCCTGTTACAGCCATAAATAAAGAAGCATGGCTATAGGGCCATATGTATAGTGATAAACAGGAATATAGAAATTATTAATGTTGAAGTTATTATTAATGGAAAAATGAAAAAGCGCAATGGTAGGTGCAAAGTGTGAAAGTGAATACCTCTACACTTTGTTTAAAGTACTAGTGGTCTCTAAAAATATTTTCATGAAGTGAGATTATTGTTAGTGACGTTTTTTCCTGATTTGGACAAGGTTTGTCAAAGAAATATTGTTAGAAAGACCAGGACAACTCATAGCCATTACTACCACGAACATCATTTTGCAAATGAAAGCTTCAAGTTATTTCTCTCATCCGCTTCCTGAAAAGAAAGCACTTTTGCTATGCAGACAGTGACCAACGTGTGCAGTTAAAATCTTGCTAGAGCACTTCAAAGGAACCTTAGTGACTTATTCTGGTTGTTTTCTTCTTTACAAGGAGAAACAAAAAACCATAAGAGATACCTTCAAAGACGTTCGCCTTTCTCAAACTGCCCACCACTGACATTCTAGTCTTGAAACTTACATTAAAGCAAAACCCCTCCTCTAAAAACTCCACTTCTACTGTTCAAACTGTCCCTTACTTCTATTGAAATATAAGATGTTATGCTACAAAATGTACGTTCAGTTACAATTTTGCTTTACTTTTATGCACTAGATGGTTTACAGGAATTCAGTCCACTAAAAGTCAGCTCAGTCAAAATGATAACTTCACCAGCACTTTAATCTGTCTCTTATTTTAAGCTTTATATCTCTCCTTGTTTGAATCAAACGCCTTCCAGCCATTCTAAGCATTTTTGTGTCAGTATTTCAAAGTTCCCTGTGTTCTAAAAAGCTACAGATGAAGCTGGTGCTCTATAGCATTATGTAATCAACTCATCAATTTTTTATAATTATTTCCAGTAGTCTGCTCCCATCATTCTACATGGAACTATCTGCCTGAGGCCACCACTCAGAACGTTGTTACTTTAAAGCAGATGCGGGCAACACTTTGCTCTTTCTTGGCCAATTTTTTTTTTCAATTGTGTTTCCATTTTTTTGCTTAGTCATCCATAAACAGGACTCTATTAATAGTAGTTTTGAATAACAAGTAGAAATGTACAACGTTGCAATATTTGCTAAAGTTTCAGCTTCACATTTACAAACATGGCTCAGTGCAATAGGTGCAAGTCAGAAACAAGGAGATAAGCAAAAAACTCCATACCTTTTTACTGCAAATTACCCCATACAGGTCTTGTTAAAAGGATCAAGCTTCAGTGGGAAAGCAGAAATCCTGAAAAACAGCAGTGAAGGCATACATACTTCAAACAGTGAAAGAGAAGGAGACTCATGCTTGGCATTAGTGAATAGCAAATAAAAAATCAGCATTGATCTGGAAGTTGTTACTCACCAGCTAAGCCCTTGGTCAGAGAGGAACAGGACAGCAGTTGTTCTTGGCTGACTTTTAAACACCTAAGATGTAATTTTTATTTCTTATGCACAGGTTTCTAGAGACCTGAACAAAAATATTGCTACTCTGCACAGTCTATTACAGAGACAAACCTTGACTTCTGATCTCCAGCCTAAAAGTTAGTCATTTCTGCTTTTGAAAACGTGTGTGAACAGGCATCCACCCTCCTACACACACTTTACTGGGATGTATAACACCATACGCTAAAATCCAGGAGTTTTTGCACTTCTACACCTGATCCCTGGCATAGGAATTGCAGATATCACCTACATTTTATTCAACAGTTAAATTAGCCAATACAACCAAAGTTTGATAGTCTATGTCTCTTGAACTCCCTAAAAGGGACTGTTGCTCTTGCTCATGTAAAGGCATCCCCAGCCACAGCAGTCAGTGAGCCAGCATAAAGGACACGTGGCTGTGCAGCCACCCCTCACGGTGCCAGCAGCACCAAGGGAATGCTGCCACTACCTCGTGGCTCTGTGCCACTGCGAGATTTCCCAAAGTCACTGCAGTTGGGACGGCCCCAGGAGTTGAAATTATTAGCTTCCATTCATTAATTTTGATGCTGGCTGAGAACACCTTAATGCATTTTTGTGCAAAATTACAGTAGTAACACGCTTGAGTTCCATCAATCTGGACACCATAGACATTTGCATTTATGTTTAATCACACCTTAATGACAACCATTAAAGGTAGGAATGTGAGATTGGTAAGCAGGGCATTTTACAGAGTCATCTTTCTGGAGATGTTCTGTTGTTACTATATTACAAAATTGCCATATTTCTAAAGTTTTGTACCTCCTTGATGTTTCCCACAGGCAGCTCCTCCAGACACTGGCCCTTCTTTCTCTCACAGCAGCCAACCGACTCCAGCTCCCCCCAACCAACCAACCCACTCTTTTATAGCACTCTTCTTCTTATTGGCTACAGCTGTGGCCTGGTAAAGTCAGGCCTGTTCCCAAGCTCTAATAATTAACCCAGCTGCAACTCCTTAAGGGGTAAGATTACTTCCTATACTGCCTTTATTTTCTTATATTGGATCCTCCTACAATATTTTATATTTTCTGGTTAAATTATTTCATTTATATCAAGCCCTCTGAGCTTACTGTGACCTCACTTGCAGCCAGTCAGCAAAAGCAACAAACAAAGAAGATTTGCACAGCACATTTCTCTTTTTACTTAACTGCTGACAGAGCCCTCATCCAAAGATTGTTTTGGAAACAGTTGTCTGACTCACTGAAATAGAAAGGAAGTTTCATCAGGAACTCGAGGGAGAAGGAGCACCACAACATGCAGTTGCAGCTGGGAAGAGATGGAGTAGCTTCTGAAACACATCAATGCCTATGGTGGTGTCTGCAGACGGACAGACAATTGACCTTAATGAAAGAATTAAACCTCAATTTTAAAACTGCTGGTGCTGTGATTGGGATTTGGATTGATATAGGTAGGTTTGCAGACAGCAATACAAACTAATGATCTGACAGAAACCACAGATCTGAAAGCCTTTTACAAAGTAAGCAGCATCTGTATCAGTACTTCATAAATGGAGTAATACTGGCATAAGATAATGAAATACTTAGGTAATTCAACAGGCAAATTACAGACTTCAAAATAAAAGCTTAAGCCTGTACATCCTCTATCAGCAATGAATTTATGGACTTTCTCTGTTAAAGACATTAATATGATAAAATTTAGAAAGGTTCAATTAATCTCTCTATGGCTGGGGTTTCTTTATTCTTTTTTGAGGTACAGGTTCAAGCAGATATTTAGAAAGGAATCATGAGTTTTCTCCCTGCAACAGGCCAAAGTTTAGGAAGAAAAGGCAGCTGAAAGCAGAGTGTGTGTCTGGGACAGAATTAGAATGCCCTGGTCTCTTTTCAGGCACATTGCCAGAACAACCCTGGGTTTGTGTGGGAGGGAATGGGATCCAGGTAGGCTTTCTTTGAAGCAGGAGCTGGTGGGAATTTGTGTTTTGCAAACCTGCTGAGAGAAGAGCTCTATCTTTCTGCCCCATGTGGCCTGAGTCACACCTGCAAGCCAGAATTGGGTTTATGTGCACACAGCAGAACACTCTTATACACAGACTGTCATTTAAATACTTCTTATCGATGTTCATTATTTTTTAAAAACTCCCAAACTCTTAACCTATATCTAATGTAACAGCGCATCCTCTTCAGTTCTTGATAATTCTTTAAACCAGTTGTTCTTACAGAAAAGATTTTCTTTGACAATAACATCAAAGCAATTCACTTTTGTCACCCATTCCCCAAGCTAATTTGTCGCTGGGAGCTCTGCACATCAGGCTGTATCAATCACATTACACTACAATGCACCAGCCATGCCCCAAGGCATGAGTGATGTAGCTGAGAGGAGATGTCACAAACACTCACATTACTGAGATGCTTGAGAAGCCAGAGGATCAAATTCTTGTCTGATATGAAGTGGCTTAACTTGATTGGGAGAGTCTGGGAGATTTTCTCTTGGGGGAGAAACTCTAAGACAGGATTTGCTTTATCTGCCAGCATTACACCATTCCTTTTGATTCTGTGTCATTTGCTGTACCGCTATATGGGTCATGTAACAGGAGCACATTCAGCCTGTGTTCCTCCATGGATATTTGACTAGCATGGAAAATCACCTCCTGGAAGAGCAGCTGGTGGAAACTGACCTTAGCAAAAGTGAAATGGTGGTGTTTGGAAAAGAAAATGTTTCAGAAGTTTTCACAAATCTTACCATTTGTATTTGTTAATCCAGTGCACATGCCTGGGTCTTGTAGGGTCCCTCCCAAACTTTGACACTGATGAATCATGAGTCTCCGAAAGGAGCCTTTGCCCTTCCATTTTATGAGTTTAATTTTGCCTGAGGACCGTTTCCCACAGCAGGGTCTGGATTTACCATCACATCTTTGTGACCAAATCAAGAAGAGACAGCATGACCTCCCCACTCACTGCAAGCCCATGCCTATGCTACTTACATAAATCAGCTGAGGGCATTCCATACGGCATGGCAGTACAATCTAACAGCTTAATGAGAAGAAAAACATCCCAGAATTCAATATTCCTGTTAGACAGGGAAGTCTAGAAATGCATGAATAAACTGGTCATAACTTTATCCCTCCATGAGGAGTGAAATATATGTCATTTGTACTGTCAGGTAACCGAGAATACAAAAAACTCAAGAATATAAGACTATCAAAAATATAACAAAAGACAGTTAAGTATTACCAGTACAAAAATGTAAATAAATAGATAAGAACGGTCTAAACGTTTCCTTTTTTTAACTTTAGAGCGAAGTTTATTCCCCACTGGAAAAATGTTCCTTACAATGGACTATAATACCATAAATACACATGCAAGTCACACCCTTTGATGTCTTCTATAGATTCATATCTCAATAAACCCATCAAGATTAGGTATGATGGCTTTATTTCTTTGTGTAAAAGAATCTCTCGTGATAATGCCTTATCACAAACCCTGCAGAACTTCAGCCCAACACACCCAATAAATTCACACAAATTCAAGCTCCTGGATTCTCTCTCCAAATGATTCTGCATTTTTGTAATCTGATTCAAAGACCAATAGCTTCAGGTTAGTCAGAAGAGTCTAGGACATGAACAAATACTGCAATGGATAGAGATACCTTACCTGGGCTAGTTCTCACATCAAAATTCATGAAAACCTCGAGAGCTGTGAACTGCAGCTGCTGAGGCACCGTGCCTGTCTGGACATCCTGGAGTCACCCCTGCACTGGGACTGAGGCCCCTTCTCACCTGTGCCCTCCACACTCACAGCCAGACCAGGTCTCCTCAGCGGCTCCATCCCAGGATCCCCACAGTGCAGTCTCAGACATCACGATCCTTAACATACTCTATTCATGGCGCAATAAGAAAAAGAGCAGCTCCAGTTTGGTGCCTGGAATGAGGAGCCCCACACAAAGGAACCCCTGGGTTTTTATACCCCCATAGTGTGAGCACTTGACAGTCTGGAGTCCTCATCTCCCGCTCTGTCTGCGCTGGTCACCTGCACTGATTGCATTTCTCAGCTCTGGGAAGTCACCACTGTGTGTCACATCCTCCAAGCAGCTCTAACAAAGGAGTTTGCCAAACAGATCTGCGAATTCTCTGCCTTAAAAGTGTCTCATTTTCCCTTGTGATGAGTTGTTTCTTACACACATTCCTAGTGACTCATAATGTTGCTGTTTAGGCTCCAGACCATCTGTGGAGGGTGAGCACTGTCCACCTCCACCAGGGCTTTTGATTGTGTAGAGAAGGCTCAGAAAGAAGAAAAGAATGGGCCCACCTTATACTTACCACAGAAGAAAGGAAAATATATATTTTACAAAAGATAAGGCCCAATAAAAATCAGATGTCAAATAAATAAAGACAGAACTTGGTGCAAAACAGGAAATAGGAAAGACAACACCCCTATGACACCTGGACTATGTGTCAGAACACACATTGACATATGTGTTCACCTACCTTGTGCTGTGTCTCCTCTAATAGCACTGTGCACGAGTAAGACACATACAGAATGTGCCAAAACAGTGCCAAAAGAGGCAGCACCTCAAATTAACCTTCTGAAATGTAACCTTCTGAAATGCAGTCATTTGGTAAAATTCACCTACTAATTCTAGTGTTTCAATATGGAGTTAGAGTACGGATGCTCTTGTGTTATACTGTAAATTATGAGCATTTATAAATACCTTCTGTTTCATTACTCAGCGGCTCCAGTGAGGTGCAAAGGACAAGTCAAATAATGAAAGTAATTGCGGATGATAAAAAAAGAAATAATTAGCTTTGTAATAGAAAAAAATGTCTGTAGCCAGTGCAGGATGCTAAAGCCAATTTTAGCTTCATTAATTGAAGTAGTTATTCAGCATCCATTAATTCAGTACCCAGAATTTAGAAGTGGCGACTAATCAATAAAAAGAAATGAGTATTGATAGGGCAGGACCTGCGCAATGCTGTGTTTACAGTGCCCCTGAGGCAAGCTGGATCCTCCATGAAAAGATCCATAAACTGAGGCAGAGGCTGAGGCCCTGCGTGCAGAAAGCCTCAGTGGTGGGGATCAGGGAAGGAAGGTGAACACCCACCCCCGTGCTCCTGACGGCACTGCAGAGCTCTGCTGGGGCTGAGCCCAGCCAGGGATTACCTTTCCAGCAGAGCCCGGTGCTGCTCCGCAGCGCTCGGCCAAGGTCCGTCCGTCAGGAAAGGGCTTCCTCTTCCCGAGGCTCCGGCACTCCCCTCTTGGTCACTGGGAGAGAAAGAGAAAACCTCCCCTCTTTATCAGCAACAACACAGCTCTGCAAGCTTTGAGTGTGCCTGACTCATTGCTCTGATCCCAAAATAAAAGGAGAATTGGAATAAAATCAGATTTTTTTTTACTAAATATAAAAAACAAAAAGAACCCCCAAAATCTAATCAAAAATTGAATCAAAACTAGTCAATGAAAATTCCAGGCCAAATCATGTCATGCAGAAATTATAGTAACAGCTATCAAAAAAAAAAAAATCACAGTCAGCCCCTTGATCAAATGCTAGATTTTCTCTCTGATACATGTAACGCAACGTAAGGGTAGAATCACACATTCCAAAAACCTGTATTACTGCAAAACTGCACATAACACTCACCTTCTCAGAATTTAAAGCAGCACTGTTTGTATTAAGAGACTTGGGCTGATTTTATTGAAGGATATATGAGAAATAATTAATGGGTTTTGTCATAAAATATGTGACCGGATAATAGAATGTCAAAATAAGCATTATTTGATGAAAACCACATAATTTAAAAAAAAAAACTGCTTCACTTTCTTATTACTTTTACCCCACATTTTTCATTCGATTAAATTTGGCTCGAAAACAGCCAAATCTGATCATTTACTACTGTAATACATGTATTTTACTGTTGTTCATGAAAAGAGAAGGAAAAAAAAAAATCTGTTTTCTATAAGATGGATATACTTCCTAAGTTGTTTTCCAAAATGATTGCTTCAATGATTTTACCCTCAAGAAAACATTCTCTCTAGAGTTTAAATCAGATTATCTAAACAAAATAATTTTCAAGCTTTTCTAATAAAAAAATATTTCAGCCCTGCCTACTCTACAGTTTGTCTTCACCTGGGCTTTTGTTTTCTGTGTTCCTTGTTTTGGCTCAGAGCCTGGATTTCCAGGTTCATTGGTCAGCAGTGAGAGTGACTCAGTGAGGTGACATTCTTCAGCTTCCTGGGCTGCCTTCCAGTCCACACTATGAAGAGATTTCAAACTGTCTCACTTCCCTTAATTGCTGATTTAAAGGGATTCACAAAGCGGAACTTCTGATAAAAATGTATTCCTGCAGAGTCTTGTATTTCTCAGATTTTATAGTACCTAAAATAGAACTACCTAAGCACACTGATTTGGCCTTGGTCAAAATGATTGAGCTGACACAAAAGCATTAATATCAGTGAAGCAAATCGAAATAAGGAAATCAAAGATTTCCTGACACCTCAAGCTATTTTTCCTTGGGATCCTATACCCTCTCTATTGCTGTTAAAATTGGCCCTTCCCTCAAATCACAATTTTGTTTTCATTTTCAAAGCAATTGGCCTGCCTGGAGATTTCACTGCACTCCTGATGTGCACACCTGATTTACACACCCAGCAGCTTTGATTTTCTGCACCCTTGTGCCGGTTTTTAGCCGGGATACAGCTTGCATGACCTCTTGTTCAGTCAGTATTTTACAGCCTAAGTTATTTTTTGCAAGAACTGTTCTTCAATGGCTGCTGTTAGGTAACTAACTGTGATAATGATAAAGATATTTTTGTACATATGAACTTCTCAGGCAGCCTGGTCAGTAAATCTTACTTATTAGTACCAGCTATGGATGGATTTGCCAGCACTAAAGAGTTTAATCAGGATTTTTAGGTAGCTGTGATTAGAGAGCAGTTCTTGTGGCTGGGTTCATTGGGGGTTTTTAAACAATAAAAATTGACACCTCTGACCTCACCCTCTTTATTTTGATGAGCATTTAATCTGTCTTTAAAAAGACCACTTTTGTTTAAATAAAGACTTCCAATTTGTGCCTGGAAATAATGCAATCCAAGGAAAAAGACTACAGTCTTTGCTTGAAATTCCAATGTTTTGAGACGATATAAGAGTTGATTCTGTTCCTAAATGCTGGTGCTGAAATTAAGATTGATAAGTAAGTATTAGAAGAAAATAACTTTGAGTTACATGCAATAGCATTTAATTGCATCATTTAAATTCTTAAGCATTTCAATTTTATATTCATTCAGGGTTTTTCATAATTAATTTGCAGATTTCCAGAATGCATTAGGATGAAACTTTTAAATGGCTGGATGGTTATTAATGGATGATATAAATACATTATTCATTTTTTTTGTTGTCATGGTAAATGGCACTGAATACTTCTGAATGAATAGTAAATTAAACATCATCCCATGAATTCAAAAGCAAAATGCATCCCCCAGTAAAAATTTGTTGTAATATAGAATACTTGAGGTGCCATTTCATAATAAATACTCTGTAACAAAGTGTTAAATATGGTTAATGTCACACTTTCCTTTTCTCTAGAAAATGGCAGGATCACCCAGGCAAAACTGAATTTCAAGCAGCCAACCTTTTCAAAGATGCCAACGCCAGCAGATCTGCTCCAGTCCAGAAATAAATTCTCAAAGCTCAGATTGCCTAAGCAATACTAAAACCTGCAGCAGCACATTAATTTTAACCCAAGTTTTGGTTTGTGTGAAAAGCTGAGTACTAAACCCAGTTATCAGTATAAAGTTGATCTAAAGGTTTTTCAGAACCTGAGAGAGTATCACAGATTTCCTGAGATCTTTCCTCTACAGTTAGGTGAAACTCGTACTCTAGACCAGACAATCTCTTCTCTGGAAACTTTTCAAATCTAGCAAGAACCTTTGAAAACACACTGCAGTTATTTAGAATGATAGGTCAGCAACATGCAAGCAAATAAAGACAACAAACAAACAAACAAACACCCCTAACAACCCCAACCTTTTTTCCACACACACTCATAGACCACAGTAAACTTCTTTAAGAGTGAGGAATTACCATAGACTTTTAGAAATGGGCTTTTTGCTTTAAACCAGCAGCCTTCCCATCTGGTCTGCGCTCATTAGGAATGCAAGAAGAACACATCTCACAGTTCCATCAGCACAGAGCCAAACCAAACTGGTTAAATGGCTGGGTAGGAGCTTCCCATGTTCCTACAATGGTATTTCCAGCTGTGTTTCCCATGTTTGTGACACATACAAGGAAAAACGATGCCCTGAACGACAGGGAAGCTTTAGAGTGAATAAAAGCTTCTTTGTATCTGCTGTCAGACACAACGATCTGTCAGGGCAGCACTGCAGCTCATTCTCCTGACCTGGACCAGGAGCTCAGTGCAAAAGTGAAGAGACAGCACAAAAAAAACCCCAGTGTACATTCATTTGGAATTAGAGCAACACCTTGGGGTAAAAGAATCTACTCCATCTATCATTAATACCTCAGCTGCTAGAAATTAGTGTGAATTTTATATACCGAGATATCACTTTTATTAATATCTGGAAAATCTAACAAGTGCTGGGGAATGCTGAGGTCAGGAAATGACATCTGGCTGGCAAGAATAATGAATAAAAATACCCCTTTAAAAAGTTAAGTTAGTTGGGTCTGAATCGGGAAATATCACAAATGCAGAATATAACGGGTGAAACACTAACAGAGATATTTGAGGAGCAATCAAAAGCAAGAGCAGATTTTTAAATACGTGAAAAGCCGCCAGACTGAAGTAAAAAGGAGTTGCTTGCAACACTATCAGAGAAAAACGGGACACACAAAACAATTCCTTTTCTTTAACTAGAGATGAGATACTGTGAGACTGCAGCAAAGCAGCTCCGCCATGAGACTTCCACAGACTGCTGGTGGTTCAGCCTGAAAATGGGAACAATTGTGGTTTGAGTAAGATGATTTCTATGCCATGTAGAAGAAATTTCCTAGAATCCTCCAGACTTCTAACAATGTAGCAGTCGTTAAACGTGCAGGAGATAGATAATAGATGGCACATGTAAAAATGTATTGGTTATATTACTTAAGAAAGCAAACATTGCATAAGATAGCACTTGGTGTTGGAGATGCTATGTTAGATTTAAAGCAGATTGTCAGTTTCTACTTTTCCCCATTTCTTCAAGTTTTTAAAATAAAATTCATGCTTTAAAAACATAACTTGCTTTATAAAAACACCCTCAGAATAAACACCTGCACACATTCTATAAATCAATCCATTTCTTTCTTAAGTTTCATGCCAATGCTGCACGGTATTTCTCTGTTCCATTTCAGCAATTATTTATAACAAAGAAATCCCTTCACAATTGTTCTAGTGGACTTTCCTCAAGTAATGCAAATCGTTGTTATCACTCTCCTCATATTTTCTCAGAACTTATTTAGACTAAGAATCTAATGATGCCAACCTGGTTTTAAAACACTTTTTGTGCTGATCGGCCTTCTACCGTTTGAGGAACAGTTCTGTTATTTGAGGAACATTGGAAAAGATTCTCCTTAAACATTCTAGGAACACTGAAAAGCCTATTCTGTTTGGTGTGTTAAATGGGGCTTTCTGAGGGTGTTTTATTTTGCTTTGGGGTCTGAGGAAGGCACCCCATGGAAGGCCGGATTCACCCTGACAGCCCAGTCAGGAGATGGACCCGGCTTCCCTCACATGGCTCTGAGGGGGCTTTGGGGGCCAAACTTAAAAACAAAACAAAACTCCAAACACGCAGAAAGAACACGCGCAAAAAAGATGGCAAAAAATGAACTTACCAAGCGCAGACAAGACAACTGGAGAGCTCCGCCGGTCCGTGTCCACCCGTTCGGCGACCCTGAGGCGAAGCTGAGGGCGGGAACGCCGCCCCCTCACGGCTTTCCGCCATTTTCCAGGCGTCTGAGGGCAGGAAGAGCCGAGCCCGCCCCACACGGCTGCTCTCCCTCAGAAATCCTCAACAAGGTGGGAAGGTGTGGGGCGCAGCTGTTCCTCGTTCTTTTGAGGATTTCTGAGGGCGGGCAGCTGTGAGGGGGCGGCGTTCCCGCCCTTTCAGAGGCTTTTTAGCCCCTTTGCTCAGGCCCGCGGGGGTGCGGGGTAGCTTCCGCTCCTCTGGGCTGCCGTGAGGCGCTGGCGGTGTCCCGGTAGCTTGGGGCGGTCTTTGCAGGGTGGGAGTGCGGTGTGGCTGGGGGTGCTTCCTTCCTCCTCTTCCTCTGCCAAGTTAATTTTTGTGTTTTAGGAGGTGTGGAACTGTGAGGGGTTGTTTACGGCCCGTCCGTGCTGCCTCCTCTTGCGGCTCCTTTGTTTTTGGCTGTGTCGCTGTGTGGAGGTATGAGGTAATACCTTTCTTTGTGCTTGTGGTTTTATATGTGCGTGTATTATTTTTAAAGTACCTGTGTATATCTATACATGCTGTATGTGTGTACATACATATACCTTCGTCAGGCCCGGAGGCTGAAAAAAAGACTCTGCTGAGCACTTTCAGGGAGGTGAGGGTTAACCCTGCTTGCGGACCTGATCTGTGAGGGGTAATGGTTTCACTTATCTCATCTACTTAATAAACTAACCAGCAGGGTGTTCGTGAAAGAAAAAGTTACTACTAAAGCTTTTTTCTCTCATCGAAGTAAACAAGTCCGTGACTTTGGTTTTATCAGACCCAAACATTGCCTTGAGGGAGTGGGGTGGGTTTAAAGTAGCTATTAAAATTATTGCTGGGAAATGAAATTTGATTAAAAAAGCAGCAGCGCCATTGTTTTACAGAGGTATTTTGTTAAAAGAGTGCCATTTCAGGTTGTTATTTGAGCTGTGGGTGCTGTTTTATTGAAGATATCTACTTAGAATATTACAGCTGTGAGATGAAGAACTGCCTCACCTTTTATTATTTGATATTTGAACAGCAAATACAGGCCATTAGAAGGAAAAACATTTGCTTGCCCCACTGGTAGATGTGTATTATTTCTGTAGCACGCATGGCTCTTACACAGCAGTATGGTGTTATTTTTATGACTTTGGGATTTTTTGTTACTATTCCTGCCAGTGATTAGAATTCGGCGGAGACAAGTGTGTGTGTGTCTGTGTTTTGTTTGAGTTTTTGTTGGTTTGCTCTGAAAGGGGGCCCGAACATGTCAATTGCTGCTACTTTCTCCTTGCAGCTGACTTACCAAAGCCTTCTTTGCCCGGGAATAAACACTTATAGTTGCTGGCAGCCTTCCAGGGGAAGGTCTGCTGTAGTTCTTGATCCTCCCAGGGTTCAAGTAGTAGCATCGGCCAAAGAGGTGTGAGAAAGGCCGTCTCCATTATGGCTTTCATTCCACAAAAGCAAATTGTAAGTAGTGGGTGTAAGTGTTTTATTTGCTGACGTTTATTCACCTGAATAAAAACAAGTTATGTTTGAAGAAGAGATCAGGAGAGTGGTGTGAAAGGAGACAATGTGGGGTGAGAAAAGCATCAAATGGTGTGTGAGTGACTTCCATGTACTAAGAAATAGTTATATCGTGTTAGGTGGTATTAATGATTTCAGGAAGGAAAGTTTCAGACATGAACGCTGTAAGTGCATGTGTGAATGGCTCTTATGGCATCAACCAGAAAGCATTCAGTGTTAATGCTTTTATTGCATTGATTTTATAGAGTTATGTTCCCTTAAGGGCTTAGGGAGGCTGCCAATATTTGACATGACTTGTGCTTTGCTATGGTTAGATCAAGGTTTTAGTATAAAGCTCGGTGAATGTTGCCAGGATGTTTGGCTCATGTGATAGATCAGTATCCCTCAATTTTTCCATATGCCTTTGTCTGTTGTAGCTGCTTTTAACAAATGGGCTTAATTAGTGCTAATAAAAGTGAGACAAACAAGCATGCTCCATTCTTTGCTGGAGTTATTTGGGTTTTTTTAAGTGGGAATGTGAATCTGTGTGGAAGGTAATCATGCCTATTTTCTCATTTCAGAGTGCCTGATTTCAAACAGCTCACTTGGCTTTTCAGGAGAATCCTGCTTTGTGCCTATTCAAGGCACCTGTGACAGCCTCTGCTGGCCTGGAGTTTTCAATAAAAGCACAGAAAGTAGTGAGTTTGTCCCACGGGATTCAGAACAGCTGGGGTGTGACCCTGGTGTCCTGTGTGTCCTTGCCGTACTCATGCTGTGGTTTTGTGTGTCTATAACAGCAGTAAATCCTCAGTGTTCCTGTCAAATGGATCAGGTAGGTGCCAACTTCACCATTTACAGGTAAGGGCTTGGAAGGAGAGCTTTGTTTTTGTGTCTTTGTTGCTGGGTTCCAAAGTTAATACAGAGTAACAGATAAAAATGTTGCTGTGTTCAGCCGCTGTTCCTGGTGTTACAGTGTTACTTCTCTGTCAAGGGGCATTTCCGTATGTACTGCATGCAGGTGTAATCCCAGAGATATGGGTACACAACCAGGATCCTTTGTGTTTTATGTTCCTACAGCTTTTCAAACACTTGAACAGCTCCCACAGCCTTGTTTTATTTATCTGTAAGCTGCTTGGAACTTGCTGGAAATGGCAGGCTCCGAGGCTGGAAGCGCAGCTGGGCCCCCAGGTCAGAGGCTTGTTGTCAGCTTACTCAGCAGTTACTGCATTGGTTATTCCCCTTGTGGAGGTGCCAGATTTGGGAGCCTGAACCCGAATTCCAAGCTGGGTGTTTAACTCCAGGCTGTGAGTGCAAAACCTTTGTCTGGAATACCAGATTTCCTTGTATTGGCTGTGTGGTGGGGTACAGTCAACCTGTGGTGCTTGGGAAGATTTGTCTCAGACTGATTGTGCCTCTCAGAAAGAGGATATGCATTTATAAGTCTTGTTGGTCTTTCTAAATCCATGGCTTTAATGAATACTGGCTGTTGTGTTTATCCATTTGGCCTCACTGTAAATCCATGTAGAATTATTCAGACACATTAAAGCAAACCCAGAGCTCTCTGGTTTGTCTGCTACAGAAGTGGAGACTGGCAGGTCAGTAATGGCAATCAGCTCATTTTCTTCACGTAAAAGGTTTTGGGAGAAATACATTACATCCTCCTGGTTTGTGGTGAGGGATTTTTGATCTGAAGTGGACCATGAGGAGCATAAAATCCTTCATGTTTGCGCTGCTGTTCTGTACTGCCATTAAAGCTGTATATTCATTACAGCTCCTCCCTGAGAAGGATGCAAGTGTGTTTCCAGTTTAGCACCGTTTTTCAGCTGAAGTTTTAGGTAGAAGGATGATCACATCTGGCATGCAACATGAGCTTGATTTTGTGTTGTAGACCTTGTTTTGGCAACATCAAATAAGGGTCAATTTCTACCTGTTGGAATTCTCCTAAGTTCAAGGAGAGAAAACAGAAAAAGTTCAGTATTAAAGCAATGTTTATTTCATATTTATAAACCAGTAGATAATCCCTTTCAGGTTGATACTTGAAAAAAAATTTGCTTTAGTGGGTATGTTCTCTATTGAGTAATTACAAAAAAAATCTGATTGCTGAGAAAATAATTATAGAACTGAATCTAAATCAATTCCTTTTATTTTTCTTCTGGCAGATGGATGTCTGGCAGGGTCTATATTCTGTCTTTCCTATGACTAAAACACAGAATGAAATATTTTCTTGTCTTTGATGGTGAATATTTATTCTTGTGTTCTTGTTATTTTATTACCTAATCGTAGCTGTGCTGGCTTTGCTGCCTTTTCCCTGGAGCAGGCATCTTTGCACAGCTCAGCTGGGCTGTTTTGGCTGAGCCAGGCAGGAAGGAGAAGCAAGAAGAGACTCTTGACCTTTTTCTCATCCAACTGCAATGGGGAGCGTCCTTGCTGTTCCATCAGGTCATGTGTTGCACAGAAAGGATGGGGACAGGTCCTGAAACAACATGGACACACTTGGATCAAATTGCACATGGGCTCTCCTCAGAGACAGCGAGTATCCAAGGTCTGAAATCATGTAGGTGTGGCAGTCTGTGTTATCTCTTAGGTTCACCTAGGAAAAGGAAAGAGCTGTGTAAAATGAGAACATGAACAAAAAGGGTTCCTCTATTCCTGCCCACATTGTGGGGCTAGCTGGTAGCACTGTATTATCTCATGCATGAAAATCTTGCTTTCAATTAATTGCACACTCCTTCAGCACTGGTGTAATGCACGAGGCTATCACAAATTATGGGACTAGATTAAATATAAAATGCAAACTTTTAAAGGAATTGGCTAGCTCTATGCAGGAGCATTATTTAATTAATCTGAAAGCCTAACAAACTGTTAGTTTCTACAGTGCAAATGCCTCTGCATAATTGCTTACTGCTGTTGGGTGTTTTTCTTCACCAAAGCCAAAAATCCTAGGATGACTAAATAATAAGCTTTTTCATGGTCAAAAGCAAGGTTGGAATAAGGTTGGCATGGTTTTAGTCTTGTTTTGAACTCAGGGTCTGAGACTTACTGTTCCTTTTAGGAATGGTAGGTGAATTTTAAATGTACTTCCAGGACAGTACTATTCATACATCCTTTGCCTGATTCTTTCCCTAATTTTCTCATTTAAAAAAAAAGCCAGAATTTTTTCTGTTTTGTACTTTATTTTTCTCTTAGAACTGCTGCTTTTTATTAACTCTAGGTATCTTTACATTAGGCTCACAGATGTGCTAGGGTTTAATAACACAAATGTGTGTGATTTCTTTACTTGATTGCCATTAATGATGTGACTATGTAGGAACTAGCTATAAGTGTAATAGGTCACAGGGCTTTTCTCATGGATTTTGCTATTAGGAAGGAATAATGCATGGAATAATGGGGGTACAAGCAACAGCTTTATCTTGGATGCTGTGATTTCTACTTCACTTGGGTTTGCCTGTTGTGTTTTGATGTTAATTAATAGAGATAATTATTGTGGTGCTCAGTGTATTGCATGCTTTGAATGACAAGAGCCATGGTTTATAATTTAGTGCTTAGGAGCAGCTTTTGTGTTATGCAAGTGGTATGGGGGAAAACAAATGCACTGTAGGAATAAGGAACACAGAGGCTGACGGTGGGACAGGGTACATGGCTGCTGCCATTCTCAGCAAGCAGAGAAATTGCTGTTCCAATGACTCAATTTTCCAATTAGGGAGAGCTAAGTGTTCTGTTTGATAACTAAATGCACCACAACTATGACTGTAACACTGGAAAGAGAAAAGCAGCCAGCAGTAACCAAGATGTGGCTCGTGAATCTGCTGGGGTAAGAATAGCTGAATGAATTTATTCCTTTTCTTGGAACAATCTGAAATGAATGGGGAGTTGCTTATTAACAAACCTTCATAGCACACTGCAGAAAAGACCCATTATTAATCTGTGTAATGAAACAAGTCAGATTCTGTTGAACAAGTTCAGTATTTCTGCTGAAATTGAACATGCATCTACAACTGTTTCTTGTTATTCTGCACATCAGAGAATGGTAAAATGCCAGTAAAAACTGAGTGATCTGCGATGAACAAGACACATTTCAATATGGTACCTTCATTTCCTGGGCTTTGCAGGGCTGTTTGTGCCATTATTTCCCTGGATACATTTCCCATGTTCTGTTCTCAGTCACAGAGGTCTGAAGCTGTTGTTTGCTGAGGCATTAACCCACCTTACTGTGCCCAGGCTGTAGTAAGGAGACACAGCTGCTGAGGTGGCTGTGAGGTTGCTGAAGTGCCTCAGAAACCTTATTTTGTATCCAATAGAAGAGTGTGGTTTTTGCTGCAGGAGAGGTGTCCTCCTTTAAAAGGAGGAATATGCTCATTTACAGTCAAGAGGGGGCTCCAGGCCAGGGATGAAGGCTGGATGCTTTGAGGCTCTCATGAAAATCTCATATCTGAGAGTGAAGTTTTTCTGATTTGATATTTGTCTCAATTGCAGCTCAGTGGCCCCATTCTTGGGCAACACAGCCCTTTGCTGATATACATATGGTATTGCTTTTCTGGTGCTCTCTATGTTGTTGTGCCACTGAAAGGAGCTGATGGTCCCTGGATAGCACAGGTGGGGTAAAGGAGCTCCTGTGTTGTCTTCCAGTCCCTTTAGATCTTGTAGGAAGGAGGTGACATGTTTAAATTATCCTGTTGCTCTGGTGATCTCTGGCTTGCAGGATCTGCTGCAGCAGCTTGGAGCAGTTGAATGCTGCCCACCCCAGCCTAAATCACAGATGTGTGCCTACATATTGGCAATACTAATTGTGAGTGATTTCTTGCTATGGTGAAAAAAAATAGGGACTGGCTATGGCACTCTTTGAATGCAGTCTGTGCAAGAACAATTTAAAATAAATTGTTCTTTCTAAAACAGAAGAAAATTGTAACAAAAAAATGGACACATTTCACAATATTTTCATCAGTTACTGGCTGCTGTGAATAATTTTAAATCCATTCTAAAAACTGAATGTTGGAAAACATGATCAAGTTCTACTAGGTTCCTGGTGGATTTTACAAGAAAGAATTTTATAGTTAAAAAGATAAAATGTGTAGTAAAATTAGCCTTTCCTGCAGCAATCTCCACTACAATTAGATGTCATTAGTAATGCAGTGTTGGAAGAGTTTGCATAGGAAATGCAGAGCATGAATATTTTATTGTCACTAATACACTTTGATTTCAGGTCACGTTTTCTGACTGGAGCAAGGGAGAAGTGGTTTCTAACAGTGTTTTTTCCATATGAGTAGGCAAGTATTAATCACTTGCTCAGGAAACCCCCAGGGGAACTTGCACGTGGGCCAAGCTTATTTTCAGGCTTCTTTCTCGTTCAGGTTTGCTCTGATTAACATCATGTGAGCTTTTTCCTTTAAATTCAGCGTGTAAAATCTTGTTCTGCCACTGCCCGAGGCACAAATTGCCTGCTTAGATTTGGAATGAAATTCTGACCCTACTAATAATCAAAGATTTGACAAATGCCCGTGTGCTGAATGTGATCCGAACACAGAAGTTCCTTGCAGGTAAGGAGTTCTTAACAGCTCATCACTGGAGTCCTTTCCAGCAGCTGGAGGCCTCCCAGCCTCAGGAATCCTTCACCTTTAGCACTTCATCAAAGCACTCACATGGACTTTGGTGATGACTCACAGTGGCTGCTGGAATTTGACACAGTGAAGCAATCTGCCAAATGAGAACCACAGCAGAGGGGAGTGGGTTTGTATTTCAGAGCAGAGCTAAGGCAGGAAGATTTGTGTGCTCTGCTGCTGGATGTGCATGAGCTGGAACCCTGCTATGGAATGCATCAGCAGAAACCAGAATCCTGGTGAAACTGTAGGAACAGTAATGGGTGTGATCCCCACAAAACCCTGACTTGAAAACAGACACAAAACTTGTTTGAGGTCAGCAGGTGTGAGTCAGTGGCACAAATAGTCTGGTGGTGTTGTTGTTTTACATGACTAATTTATTCCTCACAGATACTTCCAGTCTTTCCTTTCTTGCTGTGTACTTTGTGTTCAGATGACTTGGAAATAGTGTTAGCTCTGTAATTACCTACTCTGATCACCAATAAAAAAAATAGTCTTATATCCTAGAGTAATTTCAGTGAAGCTATGATTTCATAGCTATGTAACTGTAACAAGTTAGACATTGTTTATGGAATTCCGCTGTACTCGTAAAGAAGGCTATTTTTTTGGTAGATGAAAATATTCCTACTTTGACATTGAAATGAGGATCCCTTTTCACTGCAGTAGTAACTACAACTTATAGTCATTTACCCTCAAAGTCCTTTGTTACCTTCTCTTTTTAGTTTTTTTAAGGTGACATTTTGTAGAAATAAGTAACAGTCAGATCTTTGTGCCAGTGTTCAGCTGTTCCAGCAAGTATTTGATTAAGTTAATGTGGTAATATGTCCATTTTGTTGCCTTAACAGTATTATCTGGTTAGCCTTTTACTGACTGTTTCCTTGATTGAAAAAAAATCTTACTATTTTTACATTACTAAAAATATTTGTAGTAAAATATGCCACATTAACTGTCTAAAAATGGTATTGTAGAGGGCAATTACTTTAAAGATTTATTTACTCAAAAATGTTCTAAATTACCTAATTCATTATTTCCCCCCTTACTAGTGGCCTTGTCAGCTTATAAGGACAGCGTGGCTAATCAGATGTCAACAAAATGCAATTACTACCAAGTGAAAAGTAATTTTCATCCTTATGTTTGTAATGAGCCTGGTACAAAGCAAATTTAGCTGTAATTGCAGAGTTCCTCAACTGTGCACCATAAATTTATGGCTTGGGCTTTCCATCACTATGAGTGCCTTGGAGAAGGGATTTGAGGTACTGAATGGCTTTCTTTTTTCTTTGACTCAATTTCATGGGTTAGTCAGCTCCCTATGGAACACTTGTTGGTTTTATTGGCAATTACTGTATAGGTTTCTGAAGTACAAAATTGAAATATTAGTTTTTTATTAATCTGTGCCTGGTTAAATTTTGTAGAGTCCTGTATTAATGCATTAATAGCAATTCTATATTTTTTATTTCCAACTTTATTTTCCAATTCTAAAAATATTTTTTTGTTAAGAAAATCCTCGAGTCCAGCACTTTCTTGAGCTTTTATTGAACAGGAAAATCTGTTTCTCTTGGTGAAACTGTTTTTAGTTATTCTATAGTTTTGGGGACTGAAGGCAACGTTGATAGCTTAACAGCATGAGATGTTTTTGAACATCATCAATTACTGAATAATATCTTGAAATTACTGGATGGACACAATGGCACTGGAACTTAATACTTGAAATCCTTTGCACTGTGCCTGTGTCACAGCCTGTCCAAGAGCTGGGAGTGCTCCTGGTGACTGGGTGAGCTCACTGACATTTAGGAGGTTTTCAGTTGTTTCTTGTCCATCTCTGAACAAACCCAGTTGGTACCATAAGTCTGTAGCCATGGAAAAAGAGAAGCCAAGAGCTCCCAGATAACACCCTGCTGATGTGTCTGGTGCTTTTGGAGGCAGTGCCAGTGAGGGTTTCTAAGCAGACTGAGGCACTGAGGTCAACTGAGCACTTGAACAAGAACACCCCACCTATACAAAAATAATCAACTATTATCTCAAGGCACATAATTACAAAGTGATACACTTGCTTGTAGCAGGATGTCTTAATGATGAAAATTGCTCTCATGGAGCATTCAGAATACATAAATTCTCTTTGTGTTTCCCCCCTCACTGTAACCATAGCAAGTCTTTTAATGCAAAGAGTATTGTGGCTTTCAGATCATACCTTAGAGCTGCTAGAGACTATTTGCCAAGATCTTGAAAGTTACATAAATGAACTCGGAGATGACAGAAAGAGGAGTGTGGCAATTTGGGTGCTGGTTTGCAAGCACCACTGCTGTGTGTCAGGAGTTTAGCTCAGCAGAGGTGGGAGGGTCTGAGCCTGTGGAAGCCTCAACATCCAGCTCTTGCCAAGATATGGCAAGGTAAGAAGATGGTTCTGTTTTGTTTTCTTTAATCTTCCTGATTTATGATGCTGGCAGTTTATTTACAGACACAAACAGGATGGGGCTGCTGGGAGAGCGTCTTGAGCTACTTATTGTTCAGCATCAGTCTCATGACATGAGGATGCTAATGGAAAGATGTGAACAGCTCACTGTCTAAGCAGCAGGCTGGAAAACTTCATGTTACAGCTTACTTTGTAACTTAGCCAGTTACATGAAGCAAAAGCATATTGACAGTAGTTCTATCTAATCACTATAAACACACACAGCTTTGGTTAAAACAATGCTTGCTTTTTTTTGAATACAATACCTGTTTGTGAGGCATAATGCATAGAGCCCTATTCATAAGCTTAACCCTCCTAATATCTAGCTAGATCAACTTCTTGCAACTTAGAAAGCCATTCAGACAAGCCCTCTTGTTCTATTCCCATGTCTTCTCTACAGCTTAAATCATTTTTCTGCTGCTTTAGCAGTGTTCACAATTCTGCTGTATCTGAGGCCTGTCTTCTGCAGTTTTCCTAAAGCCTTCTGATTTTATAGATTCCCACAATTTACAGTCACCTGCTGCTCTTTGTACTCATGTGTATTTTGCTTCTGAGTACCTTAAATACACAGCTCAAGTTTTGCTGAGTCTTTGAGCCACAAAAAGTACTGCTGTTTGCTTTTTAAATGCAATGAATCATCTCTCCAGAGGCTACTGCTAAATCTATAATTTTCTAGCTACTATGACTACTATTTTAAGGTGAGTGCCTTTGTGAATGTTAGCAAAGCTCTGTTTTCTGCTTGCCCCTGTGTTTAATTGCTGTAGCTGTGCCAGATGTGACTTCTGATGTGATTGTTTCACTGCAATGGCTTCTGTTATCCCCTGTTTCTAGTTTGGATGGCCAGATTAGTCTCAGTATTTTATTCAGATTTTACAAGCTGAACTGTGTTGCCTCAGCTGAAGAACTGTCACATGAAATAACATTCTGCACCTCACTGGTTGTTACCAGTAAGGGGCTTGTGGAATTGGGAGCATGAGGAAGACCTGGAACTATTTAACAAAAGGCCTAACTCCCCTCACCTGTATACTAAGGGCCAAATTGAATTGGGTTCAGAAGTGCTGTGTTAGGGAATTGTGCTATCAGAGTCAGTTTGCAGGTCTTTGCCGAGTCTCCATACTGTTCTAGCCAAATTTTCTCTCTTTGTGCTGCTTGCATCAACATCTGTTTTACTAAGAGCTACACTACTTTTTCAAGTGATGAACAGAAATTAAAAGAAGACCGATTGTAGTATGCCTACATAACCAATTATGTTTTCCACCCATCTTGTGAAGTTAATATTTAAAAAAGCAGTGCATTTTCAGACTTGAAAGCCACCTAACATGTGAAATTACAACTTGCTGCCATCCTGATAGAAAGTCAGTCAGGCAGCAGAATGACAGCTGAGCAGGATCCAGCTGGACAATTTTGACTTGGAAAGTAACCTGAAATCCTACCAGCGTGTCACAAGGATTGTAGTATCATGTGCAGCAAGACAATTTTTTTGGTTTTCATTGTGGTAGATGTTTAAAAACTATCTTTTCTCACAGATTAGTAAGTCAGGCTTGCCAAGCAGTGCTGAGGTGCTGAATATCCAACTTAAAGGAATGCAGGAGCAGAGCTTGTGGTAAATGGGAGTGGGGCTGGAGCCTCATCCCCAGTGGGCTGCAGCTGTGCCAGGCAGGTGAGCAGCATTGAGGGTAAGGAGCCACGGAGTGCCCAGGGTCCTGACCAATCACCCAGGGCAGCAGAGGGCACACAGGGGCTGTGCATGAGCAGGAGGGGATAAAAGGCTGGGCTGGGGAACGAGAGGGGCTGATGCCTGCAGCCTTCTGAAGGGATTCCATGTTGTACTGCATGGGCTGATGCCTGCAGCCTTCTGAAGGGATTGATTCCATGTTGTACTGTGTGGGCTGATGCCTGCAGCCTTCTGAAGGGACACCATGTTGTACTGCATGGGCTGATGCCTGCAGCCTTCTGAAGGGATTGATTCCATGTTGTACTGTGTGGGCTGATGCCTGCAGCCTTCTGAAGGGATTGATTCCATGTTGTACTGCATGGGCTGATGGCTGCAGCCTTCTGAAGGGATCCCATGTTGTACTGCATGGGCTGATGCCTGCAGCCTTCTGAAGGGATTGATTCCATGTTGTACTGTGTGGGCTGATGCCTGCAGCCTTCTGAAGGGACACCATGTTGTACTGCATGGGCTGATGCCTGCAGCCTTCTGAAGGGATTGATTCCATGTTGTACTGTGTGGGCTGATGCCTGCAGCCTTCTGAAGGGATTGATTCCATGTTGTACTGTATGGGCTGATGCCTGCAGCCTTCTGAAGGGATCCCATGTTGTACTGTGTGGGCTGATGCCTGCAGCCTTCCGGTGAGGTTGGTGTTACTCTGGGTGGGTGAGGGCTTAAAGCTTTCTGAAATTGTGTGCTGGTTCTCTGGGTGTTGTGGCCGTGTGCTGCAACAAAGGACAAGTATCCAAAGGAGGACACCTGCTCTTCAAAGAACAAAAAATGCTGGTAGTATAGGTGGAAACAGAGTGCTGTTCTCTTTTCCAGTGTTCTGTCTTTGTTTCAACACCTTGGGGATCATGGTAACCAAAGATTAAAAAAAACTTAATTCCAAGTTTGTTAAAGGATTTTTCTTGGGTGCTACCCTTCAGTTAGGAAAAATGCAGGAACTGGAAGTTCACCGAACACCATGAGTTTCTTTGGAGAATGTGTAGGAATATTTTGATTTCAGCCTTAGGAGCTTGCCAGATCTTTCTCTTAAGGAATGTGATTTGTCACATTTTGTAGCTTATTAAAAAAAAAATTGCTGTGTTGGGTTGTAGGATAGAAGTGCTGTAGACTGGCAAAAAATGGGAGAAACAAAAGAATTACAGCTTTCCAGATGAAAAACCAAATATGCTTGTCCTCCTTCCAGAGACTTGTACAGGAGGTAAATTATAACGAATTGGAACTGTAGTGCTAATTATTGTTCTGGAGTCTCAGTGAATAGGATAATCATAATCATCACATTCCTCTGGAAATAATTAAGCTAGAGGACAATCAATAACTTCAGATTCAGGATGGCATGTTGAGCCACTCAGATATACCTTTAACCTCTTATGTTTTTCATAAGGCATACCAGCAGTGTGTTACACATTCATGGATTTAGAATCATCTATGTAAGTGGGAGATCTGCTTTCATATTTTTTCAAAGCATTAACTGTGCAGCTATTAATCAGATAATGGAGAAGCACAGTACTGCTTAAAAACTGTTTGCTGTGGAGTTCATACCATTTTTCCAGTGTGGGTTTCTTCTGGTTTAAAACTGGGCAGTCAGACAAGTCCCCATCTTGCTGAACAGAACCTGGCACCTGTGCTCTCTCTCTCCCAGGACTACAAGTCTCAGCTGGGGAAGGCAGAGAGGGAGATCAAGCCCAGTGTTTATGCTCCCTAGCAAAGTGTAAGAACCTGGGAGAATGTGAATACATCTCTTGTGTATTGAACAGAAAGCGAGTCGGGCACTGTTTGTGTGCAAGAAAACAAGTGTCCCTTAGTCCATGCAGCAGGGTGACCTTATGAATTGCTGGGATTCCCAAATTGCCAAGAGGTGCAAGCATTCAGTTTTTCCTCCCTGCTCAGTTTTTCAAGTTGCAGAACTGAAGCATGTCATCCGTGGGTGCGTGCCACATAGCCTTTGCTTTGGCCTTTTCAATGTGTGGAAGAGGAGGGATCTGTGTACTGACAGTGCCATGACCTGAGCTGCTGAGCATTGAGTCATAATGCTAATGGCTGAAAGTCATCCTGTAATCCCATTTTGGGACTCATTCACTCAGTGCTACTCTCCCCTGGTATGCACAGACCTGCTCTCTATCCAAGTCTGTGTTTTTGCATATGAGCTGGTTTGGAGTTGCTGTCTAGGCACTAGTGGGCTGCTTTTTGGGAGAGGCACGGGGAAGGAAGGAAAAGCAGATCAGCTGTGTTTGCAGCCTGTCTCAGTGACAAAATGCACTGTGGTGGGTGTGAATTGCTGCTGGGCAGCTGTGTAAAGCAGCACCAAGGTGAGCCAGCTCAAGTGACTGTGATGTCCCTCAATGCAGTGCCCCTGAGCTTTGATGTGGGTGGCCTTCCCAAGTGTGACAGCAAGTCAGGAGCTGAAAGCTTTGGATCTGTTTGCCCAGTGTGATCCCGCTCCCAGGTATCTGGGAAATCAGACAGCAATATCAGGTGTACTGTCTCAGTGTGCTTGTTCAGGTGCTCAGTTTGCTTGGGATGATGAGTCAGGCAAGCCAGGAATCTTCAACTTCCTGAAGGGTGACTGTGGTGAGCTGGGGGTCAGTCTCTTTCTTTGAGCAACAACAGACAGAACAAGAGGACACAGTCTCAAGCTGTGCCAAGGGAGGTACAGGCTAGAAGTAAGGGGGAAGTTTTTCACAGAAAGAGTGGTCAAATACTGGGATGATCTACCCAGGGAGGTGGTGGAGTCACCATCCCTTGATGTGTTTATGAAAAGACTGGATGTGGCACTTGGTGCCATGATCTAGTTGAGGTGTTGGAACATGGGTTGGACTTGATGATCTTAAAGGTCTCTTCCAACCTAGAACTTGTGTGTTTCTGAGATATTCCTTATGATGCCTAGGTGTACATCAATGCTCCAGTGTAGCTTACATGATATCAGCAGTAATACTTGTCTGCTTTGCAGCTTCCAGGGCTTGCATCAACAGAGAAAGAGCGACATAAGGGGGTTGAGTTTTGCTGCTCATTACAAAAGCTAAGTGCTCTAAGAGATGCTTGGCTTTTACCAGGTGCTTGGATAGGTGAGAGGCTTCAGCTTTTCCTGCTCCAGGAAAGATTTCATTCTTAGTATGAGCAATGCTCCTTTAAATCAAGTCCATTTCTGGTTTTCTTTTCCTCAGTCTTACTCCGACATGGTTTTGTACCTTGTGTCTGGTCCATAGCATTAGCTCAGAGGTAAAGGTCTCCTTGTAGTGTCTGCCCGTAGAATGTGGAGGAAAGCTGACATCTTGTGAACAGCTTTTAGTTGCTATTACAGAGGAAACCCTGCTAAAGAGCAAGGTCAGAGTAGTGTGTGCTTCAATGTATGCTGTAAAGCAGTTGTTATCATTAGTACTAATTAGCCTCTCTGTTGACAGAGCTGTAAAGAAGAAAAGTAAGATGGTTTTTTTTCCTGTGTTAGTGGGGTCCTTTGCTATGATCAAGCCTTGTTGGTCCATTTGCACTTCCTAATTTTATTCTCCAGGACTTTTAGCCAGGAACCTTTCACCAATGCACAAGGCACGAAAATATTTTCTACAAGAACTATCAAACAAAGAATGAATAATTTAGCATATTAGACAATTATCCTGCTGAGGGCTCTGTGTCATCAGACACCTTGCTTGGCAGGAAGAGTGTCTCCACTTCATAAGAAATCCTTTTGGGTGTTCCTTCAGCACCAGGAACTCATTCATGGCAGAATAAGAGTAGTTGAATCTAACTGTACTCAATAGTAAACCTTATTTTGGATCATAATCCTATGAAAATAGGAAAAAAGACATCTGGGAACTTTTATGTCAGATATAATTCCAATTCACTAATATAAAGTGAGTAGTTTAGTTTTCATGACTCTAAAACTGCAGCTGTTTGCTCTCCAGTATCTTACATTAATGCTTGTGAAGTTGTCTTTGTTACTTGGTAATATTTGCACCCTTGAGTCCAGAAGGTTTAAGGTAACTGGAGGAGCCAAATGCATGTTAAACTGCTGGTGTTGTTTGGCTTGACTCTAAAATTGCAGAACAGGAAACGTTTGGGCAAATGGGACCTGGTTTTGTTTAGTCTTTGTGTCTTTGCTTGCACCAACTACCCTCCTTTTCAGGCAGTAGACTGCTGACCTTTCCAGTGTGTGTGCAATTTCAAGTTCTCTTTTTTCAGTGACAGATGATTGTCTCTAGCATTTGGTTCCTGCATGTGCCCATTTGCATTGCTATGGAATTTCATTGATGTGGTTTTCATTGTACTGCATGCAAGTCTCCCTCTTTCACTATAATAAAGGGCAGTACTTGAGGTGATTGGGGAGGGTTACAGGAGTGGGAACGATGTAAGTGGTGTTAGCCTGAAGGTACTTGAAGGCTGTCAACAAATCAGTACAATCAGTGGAGCAATCATGCTCGCTCTCAATCGCTCTCAATCAAGTGCCGTTTTTTAAGCATTCTTCTTGCCTGTATTGTTATGCTGAGTGAATTTCCTCCTAAAATTGCTTCACATTTGGTGGAGGACATGGTAAGATCTTGAAGCCAGTCTGAAAGGGAAAAACCAGGGTTTAAACAACGCTGATCTCTCACAGACTGGTGGAAATAAGTTTACAAAGGCTGTATCAAAATTAAGAATACCAGATGGATTTCAATGTTTTTGCAATTTCAATCCAGTTCAGACTGACTGTCTCCTTGGGTTGGTGTGTTTGTGTTTTGCCTCTTTCCAATCTCGTCTTAAATGGCAGAGAAAATTTCTGCTATTCATGACCGCAGTCAGTGTGGTTTTGGTTATTCATGAAGGTGCAATTACAGAGCTTGTGTGCAGTTTTAGATTTTAGGGAATGACATCTGTGTGTACAATTGCAGTCACACTGATGATGCAGTTACTAAATATTTAGGCAGTAGTCCCTGTGACTTTAAGCCATTGCCGTATTGAGACAATAAGTACTCTTTTGGTAGTTTACGGTTTTGGAGCAAAATTCCTTTTTTTTCCCCCCTCAAATTAGTTTTCTTTGTTTTCTAGCTTCTCCCAGTTTAACTTGAGCTCATTTGGTGTCTTGGATGAAGATTAATTATTTCTTCCCTACTTGATTATATGCAAAAAAGAACAGGCCTAGCTGTATTGGGACTGTATATATAAAAAAGGATTTGATATTTAAGTATCCAAGTTTCCAGTGTTTACTGAATAGGCTTTTTTAATTAGCTGTCTCATGAGCTGGTTTTACCACCTGAGAAACAAGAGGTGTTTTTGTTTGCTTTTTCATGCAGTTGTTGAATATGATATATCCTGAATTTTTTCAGACGTTTTTGCTGGTTATTGGTTTCAAAAACACTGGGTATAGTAGCAGAGGGGCCTTCTTAAATAATGTCAAGGTAGTTCCTTTTATGATGAATGAGAGAAAAGGAACGTTTCCATTTTTTTCCGTTTTATTGCCGTGTTACCTGAAAGAAAAGAGCAAGGAGAGGGCTTTTGCACCTTGTCACTGAGTGTAAATTGAGTAATTTATTGGTATAAGCCCTTTTTATTTGATGGCTGATGTCTGCTGCTGTAGAGTCATTGACCACCTCTGGCTGACTGGAAGGGAAGAAGTGTGTTTGGGATCTTTTCCTTTCTGGTAGACAGGTGTAAGGAAAAGAAAGGTGGGGCTGGATTATTGTTTCTCAGCTTCTGAGCTCTGACCAACTGCTGCATGCCTTGAGTTAGGAGGAGGAAGGGATTTATTCCTTTTCCTTTGTTTGTCTTAGGCTTTGGGGATTTTGTATGCTCTGATGCTGCTTTGTGTAATGCCAGGAGTAAGAGAAGTGGGGGCTGAGTGTGGCAAGTTGTGATCTTGAACAAGGTCACCACAGTCACCAACAGATCCTGAATCCCCAAACTGTGAGGTTCATATTCAGCTGATTGTTTTTTACCCTCTTAGATAGTACCAGAGAATAATGAAGGAAGCTGGCATTGAATTTCACATTTCATGGCGTAAAAGTTGTCCTTTATGGGAAGCATTGCAGAACTTGTATGGTGCAGTTCTCCACAAGCTCCTGTTTCCCCTTCATGATGGCTGTGGAAAACTCTGAGTTTTAGACTTGATTGTCACATTCATGACTGAGGTTTGTAAGAAATGACCGTGGTTGTGTGCATCCCTTTGCAGGCTGTAAACTTCAGAGCTTTACCTTTTCCCATGCTTAGCTGCTTATGGTAAAAGAAGGAGAAACGTGTTTTTGCCAGGCACAACTGCTGTGTAGCAGATTAGGCTGGTAAAAAACTCAGTCCATGGCATTGCATGTTTTAAATATTGAAGGTGCCATAATTAATCACTGAATTACCCATGAAAATTAGCAGTGTATTTTGGATGTTATATCTTTGTAGCTGTGAGAGTTGTCTTCCAATAAGGATAAAAATGGGGAAGAATTTTATTTGCCGGTTTTTAGCATGGCCTCTTAGCCTGTCAGTTGACCAGCACTAGAAGTCCTGGGATCTAATCCAGGTTCTTAGGACACAAATAAATCCCTTATAGGAGACCAATGCTTAAAAAACCCCCAAAGTCAGGAAGGGCAGGAGAAATTGACTTTTTTTTGGTCCAGTTATCCAGGAAGGTAAGTTAATGTGTTGTAGTCCCTGTTTCATAAACTACCTTTAATTACCATGGTAAATGAAGTTTTACATGAGTTTTAACCCCTTCCTTCTGCTGAAGCATGTCCCAGTACTTAGAGCTCTTGCCTTGGGAGCCAGCCGGTGTCTCAGGACCTGGGCACATCACCCACAGACCAGGAATGCTTCACCAGGAGGAGTTATCCTGCTTGCTGGGCCTTCTGAGCCTTGAGATCCTTACAGCAGCAGATTTCTGTGCTTGTCAGTCCCCTCTGATGTGGAGAATTCTGTGCAGAGGTATCAGTTTCTTTGGAGATGGAAAGCTGAAAATGTAGTGCCCTTTCCCCTACAGAGCAGAGTTAGGTTTTCCTGCAGCTGTAGTTATGAGGCATTGCTCATTAATAAGGGTTTTGAAGTGCAAAACAGGGGTGAATATTCCAGCAGAGGTGACTTTTGAACTGTAGACTGCCAGTGTGGCAAGCCCTGTTCATCTTCTGATAGGCTGAGGTATTTGAAGGTAAATTCCCATCTCCTTTATGGAACAGAGATCTGAGTCTTTTCATTGGTCTCCTTCTACCATTTTACATTGTGGACATGTTGCAGTTCTGAATGTTTGCTGAAGTTTTAGCTATGGCTTATATTGTGTGAAAAAGCCAATTTTTGTGTTTCCCTTACATAAGGAAGTGCTTTGCATGATATTTTTCGGTGTATTTAAAAAAAGTCAAGTTGCTTTAAAAGGAACTTCATATATTCCTGTTAGTGCATCATTCAGAACTTGTGTTTTGGGGAACCTTGGTTTCTTTCAAGGAATTTTTTTTCATCTTCTGGTTCAAGTGTGCGAAATGCAGTGTAGAAACATCCCAGAAGGTTTTCAGTGATTTTCATCTCTAAAACTGGAGAGGTAAAAGCTGATACCATGCGCATTCCAAATGGTTCTAGGAGTACTGTACTTCATCTTGAGATGAATCAATTATTTTCACCTGAAGCCTGCTGTGTAACTGTGATGGGCAGTGGGTTGGCAGCACATTTGGTGCCTACCCTTGGCAAGACCCATCTAATTGCATCAGGTGACCTATTGAGATGAGCTCAACCTAGACTCAAGTTGTTGGTTATTTCTGAGTGGAGAAAATGTGCTTTTTGTTTTTCTCTGGAAGACTGGAAAAGAGCTGCTGTCATTGCCAGCACTATCAAGGACATGTCATTGTTCAATTTGTGGTTTTTCCAGCCTTGAACAGGGCTCTTTGAAAATGATTGACACCTGCAAATTAGGTCCTTTGGTCCTGAGCTTGTGCCATTGCTGATAATTTAATTACGAAGACAGGTAAGAACTTGCTTGGAGAAATATAAAGATAGACAGGAATGGAGCAATGTGATTTTAGTCACATGGCATTTTTTCTGTCTCTAATTCATCTCAAGTTGTTATCACCAGCCCTATCTTGACACAGACTACTTGTAGTAATTGCCAGAGTTTGACTGCTTCATAGCTCTGTTTTAATGCAGTTTGGGTTATTGTGGTTTTGGATGGCTTTCAAGATGGTGAGCTACTTTGCACAAGTGTCTTTCAAGGAAGTGTGTGCCAAAATAATTAGTACATTATTTCTGCTTCCAATCCAATGTTGTCTAGGTCTTGTGGATTTGAGGAACTAAACTTGAGCTTAATAAGCTTGTCTGTTCTTTCCAGGATGAGATCAAGTGCATGAAATGAGTTGAGCCAAGTGCATGCCCTAAACACATGTGAAATCCTGTCTGTCAGACATGGAATACCAGGTGAGCCTTTGGAGGGACCCATTCCTGGTGTGTCCCAAGGCTGCAGCCCATAGGGAGCACCCCTGCTGAGGCAGAGGGAAAATGAGAGGAAGGAGCAACAGAAAAGACACTTGACTGATGAATTACAGCCCCTCATTGCTCATGCCCTCTGTGCCACCTGGCTGTGGGAGGAGGAGGTGAAGGGATAGGGAATGAAGGATTGATGTTTGGCCTGGAAAGAAGGGATGGTGCCTAGGGAAGGTATTTTGGCTTTTTTTCGTTTTGTTTTCATGTCATCATCCATCTTTATTTTTAATTGCTGTTATATTAAACTAATTTATACTTAGGTCTGTTGTGCCTATGATAATAAGTGGAAAAGAATCACCCTGTGTTTACCTTGACCCATGAGATTTTCCATGTTGTTTTATCACCCTGTTCTGCTGTGGAGAGAGAGAGAGCAGCTGGCTGGGGGGGGGGGGGGGCCTCATATCTGGACAGGGTCAACCCACCACAGCCATTTGAGGGTGAGAGGAAGGAATATATATTTGTTTTTTAGGTATTAGTCCTTAGATTGAGTGTACTCCTGCTTGGCAGGCTCAGTGTCACAGTCATAACACAGTCACTTTTTTATTGCTTCTCCTGAAGGAGTAGCCTTGAAGGGAGAGAGAAATCCCACCTTCCCTGAGCAGACAAGTGTAATTGGAAACCAGGTGAGATTTACTGTTCTCTGCAGCAGGACAACTTTGTCTCCCAACACATCTGCAGCCCCATGGCAATCAGTATATTTAGCTGAAATTATGATTGCCATTTCTTCACTTACTCTGTAGCAGGAACTGCTATTTATGCAGCACAAGTGGCATGGGTGGTGAAATTGGTATCCAAGCAAATTTTGCATATTTATAGGGTTTTTGTAATCAGCTCATTGTCAGTAGTTTTTCTGAACAGTCAAATGTGTTCTGAAGTTGTGCTTATTTTTGGAGTAGTGCACCTTTTGCAAATTGTGTAGCACACAGCAAGTGCTGCATGGGAAATTGAACATTGGGAGCTGCAGAAACTGAGGAGAAGATGTGGGGTTCTTTTTGTGGTCAAGGCATCCACACTGAGGTTGCCTTTATTCAGTTTATGCAGACTGAGCATGGCTGTGAAACAGAATGGAATGAGGCAGTCACTGGATGGTGAGCTGTTGTGCTGACATGCCAATGCTAAAAAGATAACTCCTCTTATGTAGTTCAGGGTAATCCTGGAGGTTTTTGGAGCAATTACTGGATTCCCACATTCATTGCTTATGTATGGCATTTGCCTCAGAATTCCATAGAGATCTAACGAAATGATGAGAAAATGATTTATTCATAGCACATAATATAAGTTATTATGCAGCACAACCATTCAGTTTTCAACAACAAAAAAACAGTTCCTATTTAAAATACACAGTTCTATGAAAACAGATGGTGCTTGTGAACATTTTCTCTCACTGAAAGCAGATTTTAATAATTAGCTCAAAAACTGAAGTTAATATTTTTGAGTGTTGTACAAAAAAAAAGAAATCACATTAGTGGTGTGCATTTCATTACAAAAATGCTCTCTAAGCAGTTCATGTTCCTAAAATGTAAAAGAGGAAGTGACCTATATTAGAAAGTTCTTCACAGCTCTAGATAGAGTAAAAGGATTAGTATTTATGCCAAGGCTTAATCCTGTGAAAAGTTCTATCTTGATTGATATCACCTTTTCACTTCAGTTGGAAGCAGATCCACAGTAGCTATTAATCTGTTTCACAGTGGTTTATATCATAAACTTGAAGGGGTAATTGTTACCAAAATTTCTGCTGTGCCTCTGCACAGGACTGTGCTGCAGCTGAATGTATGGTGGCACTTAAACAATTACTTACTTGTGGATTCCGTCAACAGCGCCAACAGAGCCCTTAAGTTATCTCTGAAAAAAAATTTAGGATGAAAACCTAAGAACCATGACAGGACAGGAGTGTTGAAACTAGATTGTCTCTAAGGTCCCTCCCAATGTAAAGCATTTTAAGGTTCTGTGACTAAAGTGTATGGATATGGAAATGTAGTTAGACCAGTTACACCAAGAGTTCCTTGATACATTTCTATAAATGGAGATTCCCAGCCTATAAACTCACCAGTTTTTCAGTAAGCCAGGCAGTCATCTTGTGTAACATTTTATGTTGTAGCAGCCCAAGGTGGTAAATCATCAATGAGGCTTGCTGTTGAGGTTAGGGCATGAAATGCAAGATTATGACTTGCATGTGAAGATGCAGTTTTTCAAATTTCAAGACAGTGTTCCCACAGGCAAACAAATATAAGCCAGTAACAATAGATTTTTCTTCTCCCCTTGAAATTGAAACACAGCCCTTGCCTTGAACAGGCAAAGGTAACTGGTTTGATCAATCCCGTAGCACCTATTGTGGTGGTGCTCTTTCAGAGCCAGCTCTGTGGCAGTTTAGAACTGGCATGTAGTTACAGAAGGAAAGTTTCCTGAGCCCAGTGCATTGTTTGATTGTGCACTTAGCATTGGTGGGTTAGTGCATGCTGGCTTTCAGAGAACAGCCAAGTCAGAATTGTTCTTTAATGTTCTTGCAGTGAGGAACTGAAATCCTATCGCAATTCTGTGGGCATCCAGGCCCCTTTGAAATGTCAGTTGACAGACACATCCCTGGGGAGATGCCAGAAAAAGCTGTTGCTATCCTGAGTGGAATACAGGAAAATGTGTCAGAGCTGGCTGTAGATCTGTGAGGCACCAGTGAGTAGTGAACTGCTGTGTTGTGACCACAGCAATGAATGAGCTGACTGAAAGCCTGTGCAGGGAGATGAAGGGAATACAAATGGCATCATCAAGCAGCAGGCCAGAGATGACAGAGCTGTTCCTGAGCCAAGCAGGGCATGGAAAGCAGGCACAGGGTTGTTCCAGGGCAGGTGTAATGCTCCTGCTAGCCCAGGGGGCAGCCTGGGTTCCCCTGCACTCAGGTGTGTGGCCAGGCCCTGTTTCGCATGGTGGAACAGGCAGGACTGCCCACCCTGCCCGAGTGGCTCTGTGCCCTCACAGAAATGGCAGCGCTCTGGTACCTGCCTCAGTGGCTCCCTGCTCTTGGCCCAGGTGTTAGCA
Source organism: Melozone crissalis (assembly GCF_028551555.1). Taxonomy (NCBI): domain Eukaryota; kingdom Metazoa; phylum Chordata; class Aves; order Passeriformes; family Passerellidae; genus Melozone; species Melozone crissalis. The sequence continues at coordinate 807,019 of NW_026535858.1, forward strand.
GGGAGCTGGGGCCTCAGGGAGAAAAGGAATGGGGTGCACTGAGCCACTGCTTTGTCTGATGAGAGGGCATGGATGTGGCTGCTGATATGTAGGGACTTCTGAGTGCTCAAATTGTGAAAGGAGGCATAATGGAGTTTGTTTGTAAGCTGTGTCCTAAAGTGTTAATTCTAAAATGCACTGAACTGATTCCTGGCAAGTAAATGGTTTTGTGATCAAATGGAGCAATCTTTGGCCAATATACAGGAGTATACAAATATTCAGACAATATAAATTCTTTTCAGATTTTAAGACAATCTGAAGGAAGAGTAGGATGGATTCTTGTTTTCTGAGGTATTCATGCTGGCTTTGTCTCTCTCTGCTTAGTGATGTGCATTAAAAACAGTCCTCATGTTTTTCTGCAAGTTCTGGCTTACAGTACCTTGTATTATACAATTTTATGGTGTTGCACGTGTTCCTCTACTTCCAGCTACATCAGGGAGTTGGAAGTGTTACACAATGCTGTCCCCTGATGGTAAGAAATGATGGTATTGGAGGCTTAGACTTGAAAAAGAAGGGGTTTTCTGTTTTATTTTTAGCTGGTCTTAATGGCACATCTGACTTTGTTTGGATTTATTTTGTTATGTTTCAGTAAAATGGAACACGGGAAATCATTGCTTTCCCAATATTCAGCTAGCAGCTTTACTGTTAGAAGAAGACTGTTGTTGAGATCCCTCAGCTGCATAATTGAACTTGTGTCCTCTGCATGGCCTCAGCTGCAGTTTTGGGTGTAATTGCCTTATCCAGGACCAAGAGATATTTAAACAAAAGATTTGGTATACATTCTGCAATTTTATACTGAGCAATTCAGGTAAATCTGGTTCTGTTAGTTACGACAAGCATAGGAGATGTCACTTCACCCACATGATTTGAACACTGATATTTTTTGAGGTGATTTACTAAACAGAGAACTTTATTTTTGTTGGCGAAGACCCCCAAACTATTAAATTAGAAAAACAGAGGGCACCTGTGCTGTGTGAGACACTTGTAATAAGAAGGAAAAAATCAATCTGGAACTTCACAAGAAGACACCAAAGCTGCACAGAGTGATCTGAAAGGTAGAAATGGTAAATTGTTTTCCAGAGAATGAAATAATTCCTTCCCTCTTTCCCTATAATGCCTTATTATTGGGAGCTGAGAAGTCAAGTTGCTCAGCTGTGTTAGGAAGAAAATATTGCATCTTTGAAAGTTTTGTTTTGTTTTTGCTTCTTTTTCTTGTTATTGGCCTGAACACCTCAGCTGCTTTGTAGTTTTACCTCTTGTGAACATCTGGAATAACTTATCCACTGCTCAGGACTTCAGATGAGGAAGGGAATGACATGTCCTGAATAATCCCCTTATAAACCAGTGAGGATCTAGGCAGGTAGCTTTTGTTTAATGGAATTAATGGGCTTCTCTATTGAGACATGTAAGGCAAATCTTTCACAGGTACAAGCTGAAGATCTGATTGACTTGGGTTAATGCTGCTGAATTTGATCCCAGTGATTACAAGAGCCTCCAATGTGGTGGCCAAACCAGAAGAGGCTTTAACGTTTTTCAAGCAACTTTTACTGATCTGCACTGAATAGTAACATCCTTTGAAGGCAAAACAATTAGAATTATCTAGTCTTCTTCCAGATGCAGAGTTCTTCTGGATTCCTTTAAAAGGTCCAGGTATTAAATCTGGGGATTTGAGAAGGTGTGTGAGGCAGATACTGAATTAAAAAACTGTTTCCATCATCTGATTAAGTGTACTTGATGTTATGGCTGATTTCCCCATGATATTTCAAGTTCCTATTTCTGGTATTTTTCAAGTTACTGGAATTGCTTGGTGGGAGAAGTGGGCAGCAATTTCGCAGTTGCGCTTTGCAGAAAGCACTGTCAACTTTTTTCAGTTCAGAATGAAGACAAATGGCAGAGGTGGCAGACCTACAGGTTTGCTGGAGCTCACATTTTTCCCTGCAGTTCACATTTAGCCTGGTAAGGCTCAGAAAAAACCACAGGTTACTGAACAGAGCCCTGTGGACCAGTACAGGGTGAAAAGCCTTTAATAAGGGGTGTGTGTAAATACCTGCAACTTAATTCCCATATGGCAGCATTATAATAAATATTTTTTCCCTAAAGTAAATCCTTGTATGTGTAGATGCTAGTCTGCTGTATTTTTAAAATATAGGGTTTATACTTTTCAGTTTAATTATTAAATTAAGACATTTATTTTATCTTTGCCTAGAAAAGTGTGGAATATCGCCTGTACCTTTTGGGAGCAGAAGCAAGCTGGAGAGCTGCAGGGGCTATCACCTTAGATTTCAGCAAAGATATGTGTGCTATGTCTTCATCAGAGATGTCAACAATTGAAAGGAGAGGAGTCTGTCACAGCAATTGGTGTTTGAGTTATTATCAGACAAAGGCTCCTCTGGAAGGGTTGGCAGAGTGTGAAGGGAATGATTTTCCTAGTGACAATTAATCAAGTATCAGGACAAACTGCATCAAGGTAGGAATAGCTAATCCAGAGGTAGTCCTCTGCTTTCCAATCAAAAGTAACCTTAAAGAAACCTCTGCATTCCAAGTGTTTGTGCATTAAATCACTGATGGAAGTGTACTGTCCCCTTTAAAAATAGAGAGTGTGTGCTGACCCTCAGAGTGCTGAGCTCCCAGTGAGGGTACAAGTGACAGAGGAGCTTGTCCAGGGCACCAGGAAGGTGATTGCAATGCTTATTTCCAGCCTGGAGTGGCCATGCTCTTTTCAGGAGAGCTTTGGTCTACAGGGAAGCTGATCTTTGCTTTCCCTCGCAGGGATGGGGTGATTTAATCTGTTTTCTTGTGTGGAAATAATTGCCAACAGCTTTAGTGTATCCAGGTAGAGTTTGTATCACACTTACTGGAGGAGTTTAGGCTTAGGAGTTGTGTGAATTACAGTAGTGATTGTTTGTTCTCTGCTGCTTATAATAGCAAAAACTTCTGAGCAGTTTCAGTGAATATTGTTATTGAGTTTATAGATTCTTTATACAAAAGGTGAGGGGTGATTAAAATCTAACCTGCTCACATGTGAGTAGAAATTTGTTGAATTTAGCCAATGGGGCATGCTGTGTAAAAAGCTGTATCTCTAATTGCCTCTTAGTTGCAAAATGGCTGCATAGGAGAAGGGAATTCTTCAAGCCTTGTGAGGAAAGCATTCCTTTAATTGTTGAATAATTAAAGTTAATAATGTGTAGTTCATATGGCGACTTTCTGCCCCATTTGTGCAACTCCCATGTGGGAAATACTTACCACAGTATTTAATTTCTGGTGTTCTCAGTCAGATTAATTTGTTACGTAATTGGGTGTTCTGCATTTTCATGTGAACCAGGTGAATTAGGCATAAGTAGGGAGGGGGAGAGGAGGGTCTGTGGTGCTGTTGTCAGACACTGTTTGTGGCAATGGTATGAGGACCAGCTTACCCTCCTGTTTCCTTATGGTCAGTTCTAGACTTTGTTGCTTTCTAAACCTCTAACTGGCAGCTGTGGTCATTCCAAGAAGTGGGTTATTCCTGGTTTTAATGTGGTGGGAGGGAAGAGATCATCAAAGTTTGTTAAGAGAGGTAAAGATCTTGTATAGATGAGAATCAGAGTAGTGGGATGGCTTCCATGTGAGGAACAGCTGCTTGCCATCTCTTCAGCCTGGAAATGCAAGAATTGGGTGGAAGGCAAAGAGGGCAGAAGGATTGAAGAAATGATGAACTCATTTCTTCTTCAGGGATGTGGTAGCTGGAGTGCCACAAATGAAGCAGCAGGTCCTGGGTTTGAAACAAAAGAGATCCCACACTGTAGTTGATCTGTGTAACTGCTTGGAATGGAATTTTGAGATGAATCCCCATGAAATCTGAGTTATGGAGCTTTCAAATGGAGCTTGACTTTGTTCTGAGTAAGGTAGCAGAGCCACACTGTGGAGGATGAGGCTTTGAGTGCAGAGAATGAGTACCAAAACCAGCTGTGGGGCAGCACAAGACATCAGTAAGTATAAACCAAGCACAGGAAGCAGCAGTTGAGTTGTGCTGTGGTTGCCTTGCCACTTGGAGGGGATGTTTGACTTTTCAAATGGTGAACAATAATACTCTGGGAAAAGTTTCATTGTTATTCAGCAAGAGGAGCCTGTTGGTGCTGCCTCATTGAGGAGCTCTTGGACACCCTGGATGTGGGAGAGGGGAACATCAAGGTCACTACATCACATCATGAGGTTCTGAGAACTCATTGTGCAGAAGATGAAGCTTATGCTTGAGGAGAGAGGAGACCTGAGCCCTTTGTCCTAAAAGTTCTATAGACATGAAAAGCTGTCATGACATATTATTACTGAATAGAAACCTTTTGGTTGCTAAAAGCCACATTAAATTTGAATGTTATGACAAGTATGTAAGAGTTAAAATATTTCAAGGTCTAAACTCCAGTTTATCCAAGTATTCAATTCCTCAAACTCTGACAGAAGGATTGGCAATACAATCCTTCCTAGGAGTCACTGTGTAAATGAGTCTTTTTACCCAGTTCAATTATTCTCTCATGACCTTGCAGCATTGGGTACTGAGGGTGTCATGGGCAGCTTCTGCTTCCTTCAGTCTCTGCTCTGGCTCAGTCTGTGCAATGGGGAGTCACTTCTGGCTGAGCCCCAGCTGTAGCTCTTGGCTCCAGTGGAATCCAGCCCAGCAGAGTGTGCTGAGCCAGACAAGGGGGTAATGTCGCTAGCAGGAGTGAGCCAGAGATCCCTGGGATAGGAGGAGAATGGGAGTAAGGTTTTGTGTGACAAGGTAGAGGTGTCATGATGAAATTATGCTTATAGGCGATTTAACTTTTTAAAAAATTATCTCCAAGTTCATGAGACATGACATACTGGAGAGAGTGCTGGTAATTACAGTAAATAATCATTTTATGAGCACTTGTGTGATAGTAACCCTAATAAATTCTGTTTCTCCCACACTGAGGTCACCTTCTCCCTGTCTGTAACACATCTTATGGCAAAGTTTTCTTCAGCTGTGAAGTGCTAGAAAATACAGGAGTGATAGCACTGGAGAAGATGGAGTAGAAGTGCTTAGGAGGAAAAATAGATCAAGAATAGGTAGTGTTAAAGGGAAATAAATAGGATTATTACTGTACTCTATTGTTAAGGATTGCACGGAGAAAAGGGATGAGTAATATTTACAGAGCTGTTGAACTACAAAAGTTGGTTTGGTTTAATGTTCAACACAGTGAATGGTGGAGTCCATAGCTCCTTAACAAAGTTTCATGAGGAGCAGCTCACCAAAGGAAATGTGAATTAAGCTGAATTGTGCCTTGCCTGCTGAGTACACCTGAAAGGTAGAGAGGCTGGGGGTGTGGCAGGTCAGTAAAGTCAGGGACAGTTCAGACACTTGATTGCAAGTGGCATCTTTTTTCAGGTGTGTCCTGACAGAATCTAAGGCACTGCTGTTTTAAAGAAGAGTGTGAGATTGGCTGGAGCTGTGTAAAATAAAACCTTCCAAAGGACACAAACTGGAACTGCTCTGCTGTGCACTTGAATGCAAGCAGGAGTTTTTCCTCACTGGGGTTGTCACTGCACTGCTTAGGCTTTATTTCATAAGGTACAGTCCTAATTTAAACTTTGACTTGCTGTTACAAAGTATAAATCAGAAGATGAAAAACCTCCTGCTATAGGTTTTTTAATAGAAAGTGACAGTTTAATTTGGCAGAGTACAACTGAAAGGATGCTTAAACCTGGTAGAGAGTGCCAGCATCAGCAGCTCCAGAGTAGCTGGAAATGAAAACAGAAAGATGAATAATTAACAGATAAGCTGGAGTTCCTCAGATACTTTGCAATTACTTAAGAAAAGTTTACTTCTCCATTAAATCCTGGAGATCTATTTCTGTAGTAAACCTGGTTCTGCTTAATGAAAAATAGTGAATCTGTGTTACTGGTGCTCAACAGTGAAAGTTTGGGGTTTGTTGTTTCTATTTATTTAATGAGAAAGTACTTTTGGAGGGAAGCCCATTTTTTGACCAATAGGTAATTTCTTGCTGTCATATTGGTGTATCTTTCCCAAAATACAGCAGCCTTTGAAACTAAATTAATTTAGGTTTGTTGTGTTCCTTGAGGTCCAAGAACCTTCGGTGTTTAGGTGCAGTGAGGAATTAATGATCAATTGTGGCCCTCTTGGCAAGGCATTCCAAACCAGGGTGCAGCTTTATGTAACAAGGAGCTGTTAAACACCAGAGTTACTCCATGTGCTTATGGAAAATGGCATTGAGGGAATGATCATCATGCTAATGGCACAGGAAATACTCCTTTTTTAGTATTTCTACCATCTATTTTACTAGCTGTGAAACAGCTTCATGAGGTGGGATATGGTTCAGCCAGATGGTGGAATCAAAAGAGCCAGTTTGTCCTGCAGGGAAATGACTCTGCAGAGTCCTTGCTTTGCAAGTTTTTTTATTTCAGCCTACAGGAGGCTTTGTGAACCCAGATGGGGATTTCAGTTGAGAAATTTGTTTAGAGCATTTTGTTGGTGAAATCTAGGCAGTTTTGCTTTGAGAAAAAAAATTAATGCCAGCAAGTTTGTCTTGTCTTCCCCCCACCCCTTGTGCCACCTTACCAAGTAGGATGACAGCCTGCTTTTGTTCCAGTTTCCTCTTCATAATATTCTAATTTGGGAAATGTTTCTTATTTGATGAAGATATGTACTTTTTATAGGAAACCAATTTAACTTGGGTTCTGCTGCTCTGATTTCCAGTGTTAAGTGTATTTGTAACAGCAGTGACCAAAGTGAAGAGAAAAAGTGATGCCAGTTTTTGTGTTTTATGCACAACTGGTTAATATTTTTTGCATTAAAATCCTGCCTTTGATGTTTACCATACTGCCTTCCGTCTCCCTTATGTATCAGCATGTTCAGATATTCCCATTTTATACCTGCTCTGAATCTTTCACAAAGGATTTGCTTCCCAACATCTTTAAAAAAGAGAGCACCCTGTCTCTTAGTGCATGTAGCTTTTTGGTATTGGTGATTTTTGTGTAAAAGCACAGTAGAGTCAAATTGCTCCATCACTTTTAAGCGTAAGGAATATTGCAGGAGCAGTTCCAGCAGGATTTTTCTCCCAAGGGAAGAACAAAAGTAACTGAGGTCTCAGCCATCCTGATGATGACATCTCTGGTTTCCCTCTGCCATGACTGGTGTCATCAGTGAGGCAGGGTCAGGAGGTGCTCTAGTGAAGTGTTGGGAGATCGGCAGTAGCAACAGGTGCTGTCACTCGGTGATTATCCTGAGGCATAAAGTCAAAGGACAAATGAAAACAAACAAAACCAAGCAAACAGCCTCCAGGTATATGTATCTATCAGCAAGTCAAAGCAGCGCAATTGTAAACTAAGGGAAGGCATTATTTGGCTTCTGACATAGTGTGAAGGGTATGTTTTAGAATGTGGAATTACTCAAGTGTGATACATTGTATTTTCCTGTTGTAATGCTGCTTAATACCATAATGAAAGGAAACTAGAGAACTGAAATGCTTTTGGGCTCAACATAATGAAGCAGACAAATGTTCTTTTTCTTTTCTTTAAATGTCAGATTTGGTTCTCATTATTTTAAGAACCTCTGTTAAGAAGCAATTGGTCAGGCACAATTTTCAGCAAGCATTTGGTCCACAAGCCTTAGCTTCTCAAATGCTAATCCCAACTGTGTTTTATTACCATTCCTATTAATGCAACAAGTATCATGGTGTCACTTTTCTTATTTCTGCTATCAGGGAAAAGGTTACTGACCAAGTACAGCTCTTGCTGCTTGCATTTTGTGACTGTTCTCAGCTTTAACCTTGAGACTACATTGGTAACATGGCTTAGAGATAAAGCTGACTTTATTACTGGAGTAAGAAATTCAAGTTTGGGGCTGGGGAATTTGATGTGTTTTTTTAGAAAGACTAAGAGCTTTGCATTACTGAAAAACTACTTATTGTGTTTGGCCAGTTAAAAAGGATCTGTTCTATTGCTTTAAGAAGTTCCTTTGTAGCATGTTTGCACTAGAGATGGTGATTTTGAAAGGAGGGGTGTACAACTCCAAAATCCTGTAGGAAATCCTGTTAAACTTTATCAAGTACTTGATCAAGTTGAGGCTAATCCCAAGTCACAATGTTTGCTTTTCCTATCCTGGAATTTGTAAGCAAATTGTGGTTTTCAAGGTAACATCTACAACTTGAGTAGATGGAGGAAAATCAAGAAGTTAAATTGATTGGAAGGAGTCTTGTGTGGAAATGCATAGATATTAAGATACAGATCAGAAAACATAGTAAAAAAATAGAATTGGTGTCACCGATTAAGTGAGTTTTGACGGAATATTCAGTGTCTTATAAAACAGATTCTAGCAGGGTTTTGGAGATGAGTTATTGCTTTTCACCTGTGCTTAGTATTGAAAAATAGAATATCCATGTTATGTGAAATTAAAGCAGCTTACTAGCAAATACCAGGAGTTTGTTTTTGATGATAGTTCATGGTACCTTCATCATTTCTTTCTGTGTAGTGTGGTGGATGTGCTGTATCTCCCTTGAGGAGTCAGTCTGTAGTGTGGTGTAGTGAACCCATCTGTTGGTCTGTCTGAAAGCTGGATAATGGGGTGAGTAACAGAATGGCATCTGCTGGGAGTTACTGAGGCGCTGTCCCTTCGAGAATGACCCAAATGTGACTCTCATTCCTTCTAAAAAAGTCTTTCACAGCCTTGTTATTGGTAGAGGTAGTGCTCTTTAGCTGTCCATTGTCACTAAGTGTCTTTTTTGTTAACTGAAGCCTCATGCCTGCATTTGAATCTTATCTAAACCCTTCACCCGAGAAACGAGGCAAGAGGGTTTGTTTTCTGAATGGAAGGATTCAAAAACAATCAGTGTGTTGTTTCTTGTAACTTGCTGAGTAGCTTGAGTTGTTTCTTGAGGGGATAAATATTTTTTTCATTTTCTTCGTGTGTAAGTTGTCCTTTAAGGGAAAAGCAGAATACAATCCATCTGCAAGAATTTGAAGCAATTTTGTGAGTTTGGTTAATTTGCTGTCCAACAAGAATTTCTTTGTCCAGCTTGTCAGTGGGGGAGCAGGATACAATCTGGGAAACCTTGATAACACACGGCAAAGAGCTTTTAGTGTGTCTGATCTGTCATGCAAATATAAACAAATGCTGCTGCATAAAGCAGAAATGTATGGCAGGGAGGTGGGAAACTCTCCCCCAAAACAAGAGAATGAGCAAAAGGGCTGTGTTTAGCTCCACTGTCCTTTTAAGCTGTCTGAGAATGTTGTGCAAAAGAGCAGCAGTCATTCCTCAACTGAAATAGTAAGTGTACCATGTGCCAAGTAAACATTGAATGGGTGCCAGGAGCTTCCAACAGCAGCCCCAGGTTTACACCTGGTGAGACTGAACTCAACAAGGATCTCATGAAGCTGCTCAGGGAAATGTTGAGGCAGGTATGATGCTCAGCAATTTGTGAGCGTGGATCTTACAAAGCCAAGGGTGTATCTCCTTATTCCAGATGACACTGAGGCAGCTGGGTAATGCTCACCAAACCAAATCAATTCACTTCAGAGGGCTTGGAGGGAAAGGCGTTTTGTCTGTTGGTTGTTTGGAAATGCAGCTGGAAAGCACTAGACTGGCAGTTTTTTCAGAATCAGACATTGCATTTGTGCTTGAGAGAAGATTAGTTTGGGGCTTCCTTTTTGCTTTAGGGAGAAAAATCCTTCAGTGTGTAGCAAGTTGCTGAACAAATACTGAAACATTGCAAAATGGAATTGACATGCAGGTGTTGTGGCACAAGGAAATGTAATGCAGCTGTACCTTTTGGTATGAGGAATAGAAAAAGAAGGTTATGTTGGTTGTAGGAGCAGAATTCCACCCTTTCTAGGAATGACCTGAAAAACGTGAAATTTCTGTAGCAGGCTTCATCAGTATGTAATCAAAATGCAGAATTTGCCTCAAGTTCAGGACTTGTGGTTTTGATACAGGAGCTTCCCTCAGCAGCTGACAGAGTAAATAGAGAAGTGCCTGCTGGTCTGTGTGCCACAGATGGGAGCCTTTTGTTCAAATTCAGGAAACCAATGCAGAAATTGCTTTCTGGATGTCACTGCACCACTGTGTTTATCAGCAGACAAACACACCAGTCAGTGTGTGTAAATAGCCACTAATAATATGTGCTCCCAAAGGAAATGTTTTCAGTGGCTTCAGCATATTTTTTCAGGTGTGAAAGAGAAGATGGGTGGAAACAAGCTTTAAATAGCAGCCAGTGTGTGCATTTCCTGTCTTTCTCTCTCTTTTAATACCGAATTCTTCTGTTAGGAGATTAATACATGGATCATCTCTCCATATCTCTCCAAGCACCTATCCTGCCTCCCACTGAAATACACATTAAGCTCATCTATTGTGAAATAAATCCCCAGAAATCTCTCCAAGATAGACTTACAGGTGTAATGGATTGAATTAAAATTGAGTGACATAAGTTTAAAAAATACTTGATAAAAACAGTTAATCCTGATGAAAGGTATAAATACCTTGCCTGAAGCAGAGATAATGTTGGACTGAAAATAATGTTACACATTTTAATCACTTTTACTGCAACCATTTTTATCTATGAAATAAGCGGTCTTGGAAGCTCTTTTCAAGTAAAAGAAGGCTTGAATGGTATTGTAGTTGTGAAATCTGCTCAGTTTGGAACCTGGGAAGTGTGTAATGGTCTGTTCTCTTTCCTTCTCTGTGTAAATGCAGTTGAAGAATTACTTTCAGTACCACTTTAGACAAGTTCTCAGAAATTCTAAGCTTAGCAGTGAGCTTCTTTGTTGTCACAGTAGCGCAGAGGAAATAATGTAATATTTACTGGAGAGCCATTCAACTTTGAGCAGGGGATCCCAGCATTAGGTACCATTGGGCCTGCTTGTTCCTGATTACAACAGGGAGGTGGTACCTAACCAAAATTGAAATCACTGCAGCAATTGTTGTCATAGGTTTTGCAGCCCATTCAGTGTCTTGTAGCTGCAGCTCACTCCCAGCTGTCCCAAGGCCATTGCACAGCATTCCAGCACCCTCTCTAATGAGGCTTCCTGTGTCCCAGCCTGGGGCTCTGGCCAGGGACCGGCCCCTGGTGTGGAGCACTGGGGTCACTGGGATGGGGGAGCAGCCTCTGTTACTGCTTGCTGTGCTGCTGTCACATCTGCACTGGCCTGTTCTTGTGAGGGAGCTGGCAGGGGAGTGATGCTCCTGAAAAGGAGCTAAGCCTCTTGGAAATGGAAAGCCTTTGGGAGTTATTTTCAGGTGACTGTAATGTTTTCTTTTCTCAGCCTTCCATGGAGTCCAATTAGCCTTGTCTGTGCCATTTCAAGTCATGTGCTGGAGGTATTAAATACCCAGGTGGAGAGGTAGATAAAATAATAGGGCACTGTTGGGGACAACTTGTATAAAAAATCCTTTCCTTAGTATTTTTTCCTCCTGGGAAGCTGGGAGGCCTTGGAAACAAAATGTGGGCAGTGATTATCTGTTGCTGTGGAAGGCAGCCAGGTGGATCTGTGATTGGTCTCATGTGGATGTTAGGAATTCATGGCCAATCTCAGCACAGCTGGCTCAGGCTCTGTCTGAGCCACAAACCTTTGTTATTCATTCCATGCTGTTCTTAGCTTAGCCAGCCTTCTGAGGTGAAACCTTTTCTTCTATTCTTCTAGTGTAGTTTTAATGTAATTATATCATAAAATAATAAATGAAGCCTTCTGAAATACGGAGTCAGATCCTCGTCTCTTCCTTCAACATGAGACCCCTGTGAACACGGTCACAGGGCACCAAGTACATTTTGACCCAACTTTATCTGTATCCTAGGTGCTTAATTCAAAACTCAGCCACAGGTATAATTGTAAAGAAGTTTAATCTGTAGCTGGAAACAGTGAGGTACTTGAATGGGCAACAGGAGTATGAAACGTTTTCCTTTATCAATGCAAACTTTGTGCAGCTACACTACTTCTATTTCTACTTCTTCCCCACCAAGTTTTAGAATATTGCTGAATTGATGGCAGAAAAAAAGCTACAGCCACATCCTTACAGAAAACCTGTTGTGTCCATGGGTAGGTTCAGACTTCCCACTTGGTTTAGCATGAAGCAGATTTCTAGATATAAAAAGCCCTATACCTGTGCCCTTGGCATACATCATGTTGTGGCCTGGCCTTCTTGGTCATGATTTTCTTCAGTAGTGTCTGTAAACAGTTTTGGGACCCAGATTAAGTAAATGGTGTTAAATCAGGATATGTCTCACCTCTGCAGTCTCTCAGAACAGACCTACTCTTCATGGGAAATTCATAGCTTGATCATATGTTAAGCACAAAATGTGGTGGTTTTTTTGTTTTATTTTTAACTCCTTCTAGCATAAGCGTGTTTTCAGGTAATACTGATTTTCTTTTCTTTTTCTTACATAGAGTGCACAGCTACCAAAGTGTCTTCTCATTTAATGCACTGCACAAATAAACACTTCAAGAGCTGAAGTGTAATATTTCAGGGGTTTTTACCTGCACACATTGCATTGTGAAGGTGCTGTCCCTTGTCAGCCTGCCAAGCAAAGAGGAAACTGCCTCTGAAGCAGAGTCCCTGGGAAGAAGCTTTGACATTGTGTCTGTCACCTGGTGTTAATTGTCTTGTGGCAAATGCTGTTTCTAGTAGTGTTAAACACTTTAGGTGAACTGATTGTCAAGAAACAAGACAATTATCATCATTTGCCTTGTGCTTTACCTTTGGGGAAATATCTTATTGACAGGATTTATCTGTTTAAGGTCGGTGGTGAAGTGTGAGTTCAGCGTTGCTCTCCTTGGGCATTCTGAGCTGTGCTTACACTGACACTGAACTCCCATCTCCATCTTCCTGGTGCCACTAATGGTTTAGATATTATCTCTGAATGACATCTTCAGGAGGTCTCACAGGTAAGGAAATGGGACTGATGTCCTGGGATAACTTGTCCAATCTTTGGCAGTGTTTTAGTACCTCACTTCAGCCTAACTCATTGCCCTCCTCCCTGGGAGACCCTTACACACTGCAGTCCATGGGATCTCTGTGTGCTGAGGGGGAAGGGATGGGAGATGCTTGCTAGTGGTGCTTCAGTCAGCGTTTTACTGCCGTTCCAAACTGCCTTTTCTCCAAGCTGTGCATTGCGGACAGCACTAAATGACAGGTGTCAGTCGTTTTTTTTGTTTTAAAGCACCAAGCTACTGAACACCTAGTGCCTCAGGAGGGAAGCCCTGTTATGGTTTTGCTGTAAGAGAAAATCATTCCCCTCTTGTTAGTCTGTCTTTGTTAATAGTTCAGTGAGACACTGCACCTCACTTGAGACAAGGAAAGCAGCAGTGGACATGGCAGAGCAAGCCAAGTCAGCACTTTGCTCATCTCATGTGCATTCATTATAAAATCAATACAAATGTAAGTGCTGTGGAACAAGGGTGAAGCAATCTGAGTGTAGTTCTTCTGCATTTCAGTTTTAATGACAACCTTTTTGCTGCAGCTGTAAAGCTGTAATATAGGTTCATCCCAAAATAGACACCTAGAATAGCCATTTTAATAGAAATAATTTCACCCAGAGGAAGGAGAGAGTTTAAATTACCTACTATGCAGAGCTCACAACAGAGTAAATGCTGACTCTACTATAAAATGCTAGGTAACTTTAGTGAGTATAATGAGCAGGATTTATTTAAGGACAATGAAAGGCAAATATTAACCTTAAAAAATGGGGTGTCAAAAAGATGGGATTTAACATGGAACTGAAATGGTAAAATGCTGATTTTCTTTTCTGCTATTCCAGTCCTGAAGGAAAAAGGGATTCATTACTAAGTTTTGAGCTTTTGTCAACTCAGTAGCCTTTGAACTAAAGAGAACTACAGTGCTTAGGTAAGTTCAACACACTAATGGAGTTTGTCCCTTCCACTTGAAAATTTCTAGCCTGTAGTCTACTTGGATGTTCTTTCTCTTCTTGTATTATCAGAGGTCCTGGGAGATTTCTCATTTATTTGATTTATGATAGCATAATGAGCAGTCTAATTGACACTGAATAAACTGAGTGATAATGAAATAGCTCTGCTGACTTGATGAAGGCAAAAAATTTACATAAAAAATTAAAAACATTAGTACTTTCTCCTGTTGTTGGCCTTATCTCTTAAATATCAGAAACCACACTTTCTTAGCTTTATCTGCTAGCAAAAGCATCATGCTCTCTGTTCTCCTGGAAATCCAGGGCAGTGAAATCCTGTGTCACATAACTTCCTAGAGAAAAGGCCTTTGTTTGTAACAAAATGCCAGCAACTGTTTGTGTTCATTTGCAGTCAGTTCAGGTGCCTGTAGAATTTTGATGGAGTCCATTCATTCAAAAAGCAAGGGCTTCTCACAGTTTGTGCCAAGGACTTCTGGATAATTAATTGTAATGGGCACTGTAAAGCTGAAAGCACTTTATTTGTACTGCCATGAGCAGTTTGGGGTAGGATGAAAATAGTTTTTCTTCTCATGCATGATTTGGGGAGTGAGAGGACGGCTGGCTAGCACGTCAATGAGATGGGCTTCTGCCTTCAGTGGAGCAAGAGGCTTCCCCCATAAAGCCACTGGTATTTAATTGTGCAGAGGCATTGCCAAAGTGCTTAATCCAAACACTTACTGGCATAATTGGTAAAATGAGGTCTGGAGTTTGGCTGCAGCCAGTACCAAGACAGGGTTCTTGAGTTGGAGTTTAGGCTAGAATTTCCTAAACTGAAGTTGTGCGCTGCAGGAGTGGGGCACAGCCTTTTTTTTCAAGGTTGTGTTTTTAAGGCAGAAAACAGAGTATCTGTTGAAATTGGTTGAGGATGTTACATCGTGTCAAGACTTGGTTTATCCTTCTGCTCTTTTGGTGCTTGTAATAATGGGCAGGTTGCTTTTCTTCCCTCCTGTGTCATTACCATGGCATGTGTTGCCTGAGCTACTTTCAGCCAGAAATGTCAGAGAGCAACTGATCAGTCATTTCATCTTATTTACAGGCAGGCAGGATTTACAGTGGTTTTTACCTTCTGTAGAACTTTTGTGATTCTGATGCAGCAAGAGCTTTTTCAAACATGTGCTGCAGTAAGAGTTCTCTTGTAATGCAGCGCATTGGAAGACAACACAAATCCAGAAACATCCCATGTAAGCAAAGTTCCCTAAGTGGACTTTGTTTGCAAATGCAGGGCTGGAGATGAACAGCATGACTGCAGAAATGTTCTTTATACAGGCCATGGTAGCCAAATTTGTATGCTGCATTGACTGCAGAATATCTGAGGAGACTGTATCCCTCTGAAATAAGTAAAATATCAGTGAAGTAGTATAAAAGTAGAAATGAAAGTTCCATCTGTCTTAACCGTACTCATTGACAAATTAACTGATGTTTCTTTGTTCTCAGAAGATAGTTTTTTGTTTTTACTTTTTTTAAACCTTCCCTTAGACCTGTGAAGTGTTGTGGGAATGCAGATTTTTTTAAGCAAGTTGAGGGTAGGTGCACTGCCAAGGCCTGTGTAACCTGAGGCTGCGGTCACAGTAGCAGCCCCAGATGCAAGCAGTCAGCCTGAGCCCCAGGCTGAGGGGGAACAAGCAGTGTGAGACCCCAGTCACGGTGTTTTCCAGAAGCTGCTGTGCTGACAGCAGCATGGCAATGTGTCCTCAAAGCAAGGCAGATAGCAGCAAGGCAAAGCTGGTCCTGGGGAGGGACAGAGGCCCAGCTTCTACAGCTGCTGGTCACTGCAGAGGCCTTGGTGGTGCACACCATCTTTCTCCAAAGGCCATTTTGGCAGGGTATTCAAATGGTTCCAACACCAGGTACTCCAAAATTCTGTAGCCTTCATTTGCACGTCTTACTGTGTGTGCTCCTTCAAGATGGAAAAAAGCTAGAAAGGTATTGATAGTGCACTGCATGAGCCTTGCAGTGTCAGTTTAAAGAGGAAATTTGTTGCTGTTTGCACTGGTCAGGCTGGTGCTGAAGGAATGGGGCAGGGCTGATCTGTGTCAGGAGAGGAACAGTTAATCCATGTGGCTGCAGGGAGAGCTTCCTGTGGAGCAAATGGAGCAGCTGCACGTGGGGATGCTGCAGAGCTCTGCAGGATGAGCCCTGGTTCTAACAGAGATTGTTCTAGCAAGGCTTAGTGTCTCTGAGGGCGTCCTTTGACACAGAGGCCTCTCTGTAATAATGATGCTTGCTCATGGACAAGTGTGACATCATTAACACAATTGTTAATGGTTTTTTGTTGTATGTCTGAGTTTGTCAGCCTGAGGGAGCCTGTGTGACCAAAGAGCTGTCTGTGGAACAGCTGCAGGCTCCACACCTGCACCTCCACTGGAAATAGTCTGGGAGCTTCTGCCTTAATGAAACTTGAAACCACACAGCTAGAAAAGGTTATCCTGTCACTTCTACTAAATTGGCTGCTGGGTTATTATTTTACTCTGCTTTTCTTTAGTGCCTGGACAATTCTGATCTGCCACCACCTCTTCAGCTCAGTTCTGCCCAATTTTGCCTTAATGGAAGATGAAGTTGAAATGGTACTTCTAATTTCTTTTAAGTTCATTCTTGTGGCAAACACTGTCTTCTGAGTAAGTTTTTTGGTGTGATGTTAAAATAATAATTACTAGTCCTTAAATAAAAACCAGTCTTTAAAACAACAATAGTAGAGTAATAACAAAGATGATTCCTGCAGTCAAGGACTCACTTGCCCTTGGGTGCTGTATGACAGTGCCAGGATGTAGTGCCTCAAGCTTTCCTTTCTGTGCAAGTGTGATTGTGGCATTCCATTCATATTGGTTTGTGATAGAATCAACACAGCACAGCTTGAAACAAACACTGAGGAAATGTGATTTGTGGATGCATTGAAGCAACTGAATAATTTGGTCTGCCCCAAAGCTAAAGTAAGACTAGAAATATTTTTCCAACCAGGGGAATGTTATAAAAAGCTGTCAGCCCAGTGTACGGTCTAGTTATCTTGTGTTATTGCATCTTGCAAGTGTAATCAAAACCCATCATCACAGATGATCACCTTTTGCTGATTTTACATGTAAGGAACAATTTGCCCCAGGTCAGTTATGGTCATTATTAAATGTAAGTAACTGGTGCTAATATTTACATTTTTATCAGCAATAAAGGCCTTTGACTGTAGGAGTAAGTGTTCTTTGGACTAGATATTGAAAATCAGAAATTATCTCTCAAGTAATTTATTAGCACACTGTAAATTTCTAACCATACAGTGCAGATCTTATTTCTGAGGAGTGCAATTTGTTGAGTGATTTCTAGGGCTGACAGCACTAAGTTCAGCAAGTGCATTAAGTGCTGCAACTTCCTTTTGAGAAAAAAAAAAGTGCTTTATGTTATCAGAGAGTCATCAAACTTGTAATCATGAACCTATCTGTTGCTGTTAGCTAATCAGACTGGTTGTTCCATGGATAATATGTTCAGGTAGTGTTTTAGTACATTGCCTCTTTTATTGCTTTTCTAACTCAGTAACCATCTTTTCCTTGGTGACTCACCAACAGGGTACATAAAAAGTCCCTTAAGAATATGTCAATCTTTGAAGTGAGAGCATGTCCCCCTCTTTCACTGTGGAAATCCATTTAGAAATTCAATTTCATTGTTAATGAACAGAATAAAAAGGAAAACTCTTGAATGAGGAGAAGAATTATGGTCAAGGTCAAAATTAGTACTCAAAGCTGTCAGCAGCCCCAAAGACATGAGATTGGCATCAACACTTCTGCTATTGCCAGTTCCCATTGAGTTTCTTTGTAATTCCTGTCCCGTGGTATTGCCCTGGCTTTCAGTTGTTGAGCTACTCCTGGAAAGCTGAATGCATCCAGCAGACAGTCAAATGAAAGACTGGGCCAGGCAGAGTGTGCTGCAGCAATTGGCTCATTTCCTTTCTTACAGGAAAGTGTTGGGACAATCTAATGGAAAATGGAGACCTGGGTGGTGAGCAGTGAGATAAACTACAAACAAAAGGTGCTGTGCTATAAACTATTCCCTTCCCTCTGTTATCTCCCCCACCTTCTTGCTTGTCCCCTCTCCTGTGACAGGGACAAAGATGGAAATGAAAGTCAAGTGCCAGCCTTTGACTGCTTTACTGAATGAAAAGGATTCTGAGTGCTTGAGGTGAAGGAAGCCAGCAGGAGAATGAAGGGTGTCATGGAAAAATAACAGTGCTGCTGTGTTTGTTCTGAAAGCCTTTATTTAATAACTAAGTTATTAGTGCAATTGTGTCCATATTAAAAACAAGTCATTTTATTGACATTTGATTAGCAAATCAGCTTTATTAGGACTGGGAATAATTGTCCCAGGTTATTTATTTCAGTTTAATAGTACAACAGCACACGTATCTGCAGTGTGTGTTCTCATTGTTAAAGGCTCTTTGTACAAATATTTAAATACCTAATAATTGGGGGCTTGACATTTATTAGAGTGTAGGCTTGGGGAGGACTAAATAATGCTTTTTAATGTAACTTGACAGCATTAAAATGCAAGTTGTACTAATTCCATTATTGTAGTGCCATAATGCAAAATTATAGAGAGCTGCAACTTGGATTTATAATTTACTTCCACCTTCCGAGTCTTTAATGTATTATGGTTGCATTTGCTCAAATATATGGAAAAAAACAAGGGATCTTGAATCTTACTATGTTTTTTTCCCCTTCCCAATAAAGGGCAAACAGATCTGAGTTCATTTACCTAGCAACATCCAAGTGTCTGTGCTTAGAAATAGAGTTAGTGCTAGATGAGCCTGACAGGTGGATAGTCACAGAGATTGTTCATTCTGGAAAAACTCAGAGCAGAATGCCAGAAACTGAAATTCAGGATAAAATGCTTCTGCATGTTTTCTGCTTTTCTGTTCCCAGACAGGATAGTGGGCTGATGCAGAGTTCCTAAAGAATCTTCCATGCCCACATCAGGAGATGCAGATAAAAGCATGTCAGGGTATTTGTGCTATTTTTTTCCAGTTAAATTGAGAGATGGACTTCTCTTAGCCTGCTGCTCTGTGGAAGAGCACATATTGACAAATGACACACTTGTAATGCTTTCTGACAATAGCAGTGCTTCCTGCCAATTTCTGCTGCCAAGAATAATGACTGTCTGCTACAGCAAACAACTCATGGATGTCTCCAAATGACCTTTGAGCAACTGCTGTCAACATGAACTCCTCTGCAGCCTTTCCACCTTCCCTGGGAATTGCTGGTGTTGCATCTGGAGTGTGTGAAGGTAAGGGACAGAAGCACAGCTGGATCTGTGTGAGTCTGGATGGCATTGCCACTGGCCTGGTTCTGCATCTTGTGATGAACACTCGAGGTTACAGTGACAGATGATCTCTGGGGATGGGGAAAGGCGCTTGCCTGTGTGCAAGTTTGTCACACGAAGGGGATAAAAACCACACAGGAGTTGTTCTGATGTGTGCAAGGGGCAGGGAATGAGCTTTAGAAGCCACTGGATCACATGAAGGTCATGTTGTTCAGGTTCCTTAGAAAACAACTATAAGCATGCAGCTTCCTAGAAATCACAAGGCAAAAATAAGCTACAGGAGGTGAAGCTGGAACTGGGGAGTTGAAGTTCCTGATCAATGACAGATTTCCTGTGGGACCAATTAATCCTCAGTTAATTGTGTAAACCAGTTGAGTAAAACATGGCTTCTTGTAAGAGAATTATTGCTTCTTGGTCATGGCAGTTTTCTGTCATCTGTGCGGTGTGACCCCATCTGGTTCCCAGGCAGCTCTCTTTAGCTTCCAGCCCAAAATGCCAAGACAGTACAAATATTTGAGAAGAAGGAATAAGATCCCTTGGATTTG
This sequence comes from Melozone crissalis, assembly GCF_028551555.1. NCBI lineage: Eukaryota > Metazoa > Chordata > Aves > Passeriformes > Passerellidae > Melozone > Melozone crissalis. The sequence continues at coordinate 826,817 of NW_026535858.1, forward strand.
AAAGAACACAAACATCTCATCCTATTGTTTAGAGAGCTGCTCTCTTGAGGCTCATGTCAGAGGACTACTCTTTAAAGATATTTATATGTGTAACATATATTTAAGAATAAGTGTGAAGAAGAGGTTGCATAACGTAGCTTGGGCTGCTCTGAACATCGCTCTTGGAGGTTATTTTTCTTACAAAGCTGAGAAATTCTTCTTCTTTTTGGCAGAGAGAAGAAAACAGAGCTGGACCAGTGGACGGAGAAGATGGGGATTACAGTATCAGAACCAGAACTCGTGGAACACCAGTTTGCCAACTTGCCACCAGCGCCTCAGACTCAGGTTTGCATCCTGGCTTTTTATGCTCCAGCGTCAGAACCTCTCTGTTCTGGAACACACTTCCCACCCCCCAGCACAGGGCCTCGGTAATTCACAAATATGTTCTCCATCTCAACTGTGACCCTCTGTATGGAACTGTGTGATATAACTGAATCCTTATAGCTCTGCTTGCTTCATGGGAGTTGTTCAAACACTTCTGCTCTTGTAATGTGAGGCAGCTGTTGGGAACAGAAATCTCATTCCTAAACACTGAAATTTAACAGCATTTTAGTAATTAAAAGGCAGCATTTTTGGTGCTTAATTTTAGCCTGGTGTTGCTATGGAAAATAAAGAGCTGTGCTTTCCCTTGCCCCCTGGTTCCCAAAGAGAAAATTGAAAGCATTTGATATTCTTCCTCTCTGCAACATAAAGCAAAAAAATTCCCAAATAAAATGGCTTCTAGTATTGTGGTACACAATATAAGAAAGCACACTGTAAATTAATTATTCTCTACAGACTACATTATTATGAGATTTAGATAAGCTTTGACCTTTGCTGCATCCATTTGCATAATGCAGCACACAGTACTGTGCCATTGTGGATTTTTCATCATTGCCTTGTGCTGCTACTGATACTGAAATGTGTTCACTTCAAATACTCCATTGTGTGAATTTTAATTGCCAATACTCTTCATGTTAATTGTTGGACTAAAGCAGTGCTGAGTACAATTTCTCTCTTAATACCCACTGGCTTCCAGTATCTGAAAGACAACCAGGACTGGAGTTGGATATTGAGAGCACAGGATATTGATCATTAGAAGTCCATACAAATATTATGCTTAACTGGGGAAATTCCTGTGGAATAAAACATTGGCCCTAATTTTCACTGATTTCACTAAAGCTTTTTTTTTTTTTTTCCAAATCCTAAAGAGGAGCACAGTTATGCTTTCAGGAATTAATCTCCTTGTTATGTACATGACTGACTTTGGAAGAGGTGGGTTAAATGATGAAGCTATTAATCAGCATGTGCAGGCAAAATGAAAACAGTTAAGAAATATTCTTTATTAGTAGGATATCTTAAATACAGGTAGCGAAATGGTGTGCTGGGCTGGCTGCTTGGCAAACAACCAGAATGGACAGATGGTTTTTCATGATCTGTTATATGGAAATATAAGGTTTGTAACAGTGTGCTTTATATTGATGCTTATTGATTTGTGAGAGAGCAATTTTCAGGCTGCTTGTTCAGCAAACACTCTACGTCTTCCTTTGCATCTGCAGAACAGCTGCTTAAGCTAGGATTGCCAGTGTTTTATTTCTGGGAAGCTGCAGGCTGTCCTAATGTCTTCCCAAAGCCAAAGAAATGAGTATAAAGTAGGATTTTGGGGCTGTGATCCAGGGTTTATTGTCTATGAGCTTTTTTTTTTGCTGTGTAAAATCTTGCTCCATACTCACTCTATTCCTGCTAATATACGATGTCAACAATTAGGACAGAAAAAAAAGTTTCTCTTTGTAACCATTTACAAATGGTGGGGGGTACATTGAGTTTAGGTAGTCATGCAACCAGTGTGTTTGCTGAAAAGGATCATTGTAAACAATAAGGCCATGGTATAAAATCCTAATAGCCAATAGTTGGTTACTCAGGTGGTTACTCTGGAGAAGGGAGGCGGAGGATTTCACATCTACAGGACATAAAAATTAGAAGTTGTTAATTACCATGTCTGTTTCAAAGCCTCAGCTTGGAAGTTGCACTAGGTAAGGTGCAGAGTTCAGATCTTTTAGGTAATCAATATTTCTTTAATTTCTCATGTGCCAATAATACTGGTGTTTTTGTCCAATCATGCCACCCCTTGCTGTTGACTTCACTCCTTTTGATAGCTATTGGAAGCACAAACCCACCTCACAAGCTGTGAGAGAACCTGTGGGACAGTCCCGTGGTTGCCTCACGTTTATGGTATTTACAGGGGCCAGAGAGAACTCGGGATGAATCTCTCTGAAGCACACACAGGTATCCCGTGTGTAGGGCAATGCCCCTTCTTATACAATATTTTTCACTTTGGCAACTTCATCCTGGTGTTAATTCCGTGAGAGGTACTGAAGATGAAGAGGAATATTTTTGATCCTTACCCCTGCCTGCACCACCTCACCTGCCTTCTGCTGCTCCCCTTTGCTTTCTAATCAGATGGAATCACTGAGATAGAAAAGATGGCTTGATTTCATTTCCTTCATTAAAATGTCTTGGGGATCTTTAAAATCCACTTTGCACTTTTATCTTTGGCTGAATGCTGGTGCTGGCTCATACCTAAGGCAGCAAATGTAGATGGAAATGCTGTACTGAACATAACATAATTATGTTAGGAGGAACAGTGATTGCTGCACTGCTAGGATAAAGATTAAATTGAGCCTGTGGGACAATATGCCTGATTCTCGGTACACGCGGCGCGGGGGGGGGGGCGTTCTCGGTACACGCGGCGCGGGGGACCGGGGTTTCGGCTTGCCACGTGGCGTGGGGGAAGCTGCTCTCTCAGCTCCACGGGGGGGCTGCATTCCACCGCGGGGGAGGCTTTGTTTCCACCTCGGTTCGGCAGGGCGTGCCGTGCTGTTGCTGCCCGGGAATTTTAAAAGCAGTACATACAGCTGCATTGTGAAGCTTTTGTCTGTTCGTTATCGCTTTCTATCTGTGGTTTTTTTTTGAAATCGGTAGCTGATTTTAGCTTTGTTTTTGGTCAGGCAGGATTAAGTACTTTGCTTTTTACATCTAACATGGGTTCCAAACTCAGCATTGTACAAAAAGGAGTGTATTATAATATTGTTAGCATTTTAGACAGTGGTAATGTGAAGTTCTCTAAAGGAAAATTAAAACAGTTTATAAGATGGCTTTTCCTCCACTTCCCAAAAATTTCCCCTGAAGAAATCCACAATATTCAATTCTGGGATAAAGTTGGGAATGCATTGATAACCTTAGGACAATCTGGCAATGTACCCTCAGCTAAATTTGTGTTCTGGAGTTTACAAATTCGAACTGCATTGCTCAAACAAAGTGAAATGGAGATAAAGCCAAATGCCAAGCCATGTACCTCTGCTCTCCCTGTTCCTCCCTCTCCTAGCTCTAAAACCCCTAAACCTCTTACCCCAAAACTTGGTATTTTAAAGAGAGCACACTCATTGAGAAGTCGACTTTCAAAGTCTGCTGAAATACCTGAGTTGCCCTGTCCACAAGGCCCTGGCCAGGCTGCGTGGAACCTTTCCCAATCCCCTGTGTCCCCCACTCTGAAACCCAGAGTCAGCTTTCCAGAGAGCAGTGATGCCCAAAATGGCCCCCAATCCCTAGGGGGTCCGCAAAATGGAGGATGCCACGTGGCACCTTCCCAAACCTGGTCTTCTTCTTCCCAAAATCCTCTTAAACATCCCAAAATTCCAGCCCCATCCCCCTCTCCTCCTGTTCCTCGTGACCCCTTCCCCCCTTCCCCCCCCTTTCCTGCAGTACCCTCAGCTCCGCCCCTCTACTCCTCCCAGGGGGCGTCTGCTGACGTGATGTCACCAGGTGTCCCCGCCCCCTGCCTGCCCCCTGACCCCGCCCCCTGTTCCCACGGTTTCCCCGCCCCTTGCCTGCCCCCTGTCCCCGCCCCCTCCCCGAGTTCCCACGGTGGGGACACACCCACTGCCGGTCCCCAAACCTGTAGCTGTGATCCCAATGCTTCTGTTTCAAGGGATACAGAGCAGGGAACAGCAGATTCAATGCATAGTCCCATGTTGTCACTGGCTCCTGTTACCTTTCAGCCTGCAGCACAAGGGGGGGCAGCCCCGACTGCTATTTGGAATTCTTTTGGACGACAATTGATTAAAGAGATCTGTAAATCTCATAAAGAATATGGTCCGCACAGTCCATATTTCCGTGGCCTTTTAAATTCTGAATTGAGTAGGACTGTAGTGATTCCACATGATTTAAAACAGCTTTTTTCTTGTCTCATGACTTCCACGGAATTCAAATTATGGGAAACTGCATGGAAACAGCTGCTAAAAGATGCTCTCCCAGGCTTGCATGCTGATCCAAACACAGCCAAAGACAACAGTGGTAACCCTATTACCATTGAGCACCTCTGTGGTGAGGGCCAATGGTCTTCCCCCTCAGTCCAAGCTACTGCAATTCCTGCAGAAACACTCGAGAAAGTAAAAGAAGCAGCTGAAAAAGCATTCTTTTCCCTCCAACTTGAAGGGCCTTTTGAGCCCTATAGTAAAATTAAACAGCTACCATCAGAGCCTTTTGTGAAATTTGTAGAAAGGTTAACTAGAGCTATTGAAATACAAGTTAAAAAAGAAAATGCTAGAGAACCAATTTTAGAGGAAATGGCATTTACAAATGCAAATGCACAGTGTCAAGCGGCAATCCTGAGCCTTCCTACGGAACTTACTCCTACATTAAAAGACATGCTTCTAGTCTGTAACAGGAAAGTGCCTCTGATGAGTGTGGCTGAAGACTCCAGACCAAGGCTGCTGCCAAGACCACATCAGCTTGTCGCCATTGCCAGCCCTGCACCTTTCCCCTCAGCACAGCAGTACCCTGGGCAGCAGCGGAGACCAGCAATGGTTGAGCCCACAAAACCATGCCTGCTTTGTAATAACCTAGGGCACTGGAGTAACCAGTGCCCCCTGAAAAGGGAATTTGATGAATTTAGAAATGGCAGGGGAGGAGAACTACAAGCCCTCCCTGCGGGTCAACAACAAAAAAACTGAAAAGGGAGCGCCCGCCTGCCAGGCGTGCAGACATAAAAAGAGCAGGCCAAGGGAATATGGGTAGCAAATCAAATCAAGCGCGCGATAATATTAATGTTTGTGTAAGTGAAGCAGGTGCTTCAAAGACCAAGTCTGCTAGTACGCTGTTGAAAGTGAAACGAAATAACCTTTGTTATGATTTAGGTAATCCTGTGTTAACCACGTCTTCTGTCAATGAGCCTTACAGGTTGCAGCTTACAGAGTCACTTCTCCTGAAGGACAGCAACTGGCATTTTGTCTCTGTCAATCCTGAACAGAAGGGTACTTGGAACCGAATTCGTTGTAAGTACGTCGTCATTGGGGACACCAAACACACACCACAAGAGATCAGAATTGCTCCAGGAATGACAACATCAGATCCTGAGCAATTTGTTCTCGGCCTGCACTGTTTCCACCCACCCCTGTTTCTTCCCAAGGGACAAATTGTTGCACAAGCTATCCCTGTGCCATCTTTACCTGAAAATATCGAAAAACAAGGGCCCACAGTTGCCCGGGTCCAAGTTATTGGGAAAGATAAACCCAAATTATGGTGCAATGTCAGTGGGGGTGGGGAGTCAAAAGGCATTGAGATGCTTGTAGACACAGGTGCAGACTGCACAGTGATTCCAGCAGAATAACGAGCACATGGCCTGATCACCTTTTTAAGCTCCCGGGACAGGGGGAGGGGGGGGGACAGGTGACCACCAACCAGGTGAAGGGGGCGGGGTCTCAAGGGACGAGGGACACCTAGACATAGGCCAATGACCCCTGGGCATAGGGGCATCTTTTGAACTTGACCAATCACACGATGCCTTGGTGGAGTGATAAGCCTGATTGACAGGACTCACTAAGCAAGGGGGCGAGGGGGAAGGGAGAGGCATATAGGCACACCTGGGAAAGGGACCCGGAAGCTCAAGACACACCGCAACACCTGATAATCCTAATTGGTACCTGTGCTTGTAATGCTCAGTTACTTTTTTCCCTCAGAACTGTGGAAGAACACTCGGCCATCTGACATGGCTGTGCCATTGCTGCAGCTCCACGTGTCCGTGCTGGGCCGTGTGTGAGAGGCAGGTCAGCACTGAGCTCCCATTTATGGCTCTTACAGCCCCTTGTCAGGGAGATGTCCATTTGGGATGAGAGCACACCCACCTCAGAAAAGGCATTAGCAGAGTTGGTAAGGTTTCCAGAACACTTGCTTTTCCTGGGTGCTTTCATGGAATCTAATGATGAGCTCCCTTTTCTGGGAAAGAATTTAATTTCCTACACTGGGAAGGGAAATGTTCAGTGTCTCTCACACCCAAGGACATCGGCAGCTTTGGCACAATTTGATGTTATCTGAATGAGTCCTTTAACACAGCAGCATTCTTTCAGATCAGTTCATTGTTTCTAAATTCCTCAGGTAGATCACTAACCCTAACAAATTACTGGTTGTTTTGATTCTCCTGCAGCCAGCAGCACAGCTTGCCCCTCTCAAAGAGGTTCCAGCAGGACAGAAGCCCAACTCATTCTTTTCCCCCCAACACATGGACAGGAGAATCTTTCACAGCTCTCATCCCAGCTTCTCATGTGGACCAAAACAACTTTGTCTCATCACAACAGATCAGAGTTCTCTTCATCAAAGTCCCACGGACAGCAGGACAGAGCCTGTTCCTTGAGTGCTTGCTAAGTACCAAGGTCAGCATCTGCTTTTTCACCTCTGCTGTACCACAGCATCGCCTCTGACTGTGGGGTAGCTCAATCTTGCTCCAGTTACAGTTCATCTGTCTCACTTGCTCCTCCAAAATTGATCTGTGCATGAAAATTAACAGAGTCCATTCTTGCAACTGGTGCCTAGCTTCTGCAACAGATGAAGAGATCTATTTTAGGAAGTTTATCCACAAAAGAGTATGGTTTGTTATTATACTAATAATGAAGTTTTCATTGTGTTCATTTTGTATTTTTACCTCTGATTCAGCCTCCAATTAGCCAAAATTACTAGAAACCCCTAACAAATAACTGACTATGTCAGTTACTTATATGATTCAACACTGAACCAACTGGCTGTCAAAATCCCAGTACCTTGGTTCTCCACCCCTTGGTGTGAGTCTTTAATTTCTCTGATGAACTTTTCCCAGGCAAACACAGCCAGCTTATTGGGACTGACACCTTCTGTCCCTTGACATTTGTTACCTTTTGAGGTAATGCAAAGAGACCCTGTGGGAGTTCCAGTCTGCTTTAGGCCTCTCTTAATTGATTTTCAGGGAATTTTAATGATGAAGCTTCTCAGATTGCTGATCGGAGCTGTGAAGGGAACTGGGATGATCTGCTTCAATTAATGCAGCATCTTCAATTTCCCATTAGTTGCTGACAGCTTCATGCTGAAAATACTCTTCATTTGGGACCAGAGGTATCAGACACAAAGCAAAAAGCATCATTGTCATTCCTAACTCCAGGGAAAGGACATGTGGGATAGAGGGCCAGCGATCTTCTCTTAGAATGAGCCAGAGAAGTGATGATAATCTAATGAGGCCAGTTATTCATCTTCTCCCTGTAGCCCTTATGCCTTAGCAGGCTGCAAAACTTCACTTTTCCCCTACCTGACTTTGAAGACAATTTCCCAGCTGCTTGCCTGTAAACTGCCTGTCATCCTGGGCATCTGGCTTTGTGTGTATTTCTGTCTGGATGCTCTGAATCATTGGGAGGCATTCCAACTCCAAGGTGGCTACAAAGCAAGGCCAGAAGAGATTTACAAGTCTTATGCAGCAGGATGCCAAGTCCTATTTCTAACACTGCATGTGTTATGGAAGTCAAAGAGTCCATCAGAAAAGCTTGCCTTTAAAAAACAAACACTCCTCCCTCAAAAGAGCCATGCAAACAAAGAAACAAAGCCCCAAACCCAAAGCAAGATATTCTGGGAAAGTGTTGTAATTGTTTCTTTGTTGAAATGGTACCTTTCCACTTCAAATGTACGGAAAGAATTTGAACCCTCCTCAAAAACAGAGAGCTTGCAGACTTCACTGTATCTTCAACTGGAAATAAATAGAGGGTAAATGGATGAAGAAAGGATATTCAAAAAGGTTAAATGAAGTTAAAAGGAAGCAGTCAGAAAGATCTGGATTTTTATGCAATTTTACTAAAATGTTTACTGTGTCATTAACAGGTAAGTCTGTTAATCTCTAAGACTTAATTCCTCAGATAAAACTGCATATTTAACTGCTGTTTCATCAGAACTCATTGCTGAAGGATCGCATAAAGGATGGGAAACTGGATATATAAAGAGCCACATCCTTCTGTGAGACTTGTAATACATTTACTGGGTCTTTTTCCTGTTTGTTCATAATGCAGGACTCACAATACGGGGCCATGGTACGTGCCTTAAATTATAACTCCAGTAGAGAAATGAGAGAGAAAAGCTGCTGTAGATGACTTGTTGCAGTATTTCAGGCTGGGCTAACTGCAGGCAAATCTGGATCTTCGCTGCACAGACTGAGCAGTGCAGTTTGGAAGGCTTGCACCAAGCACTTGAGATGTATGTGTGCACTTGCCTGTTTTCTAAGGGCAGCCCTTCAGCTGAATATTCCTCAGCCTTTTCTCTCTCCACCATGCACTGGCAAAACCTTCTGGCTGTTTCAAACAGTTTGAGAGATTTTTTTGCCATTGCTTGGGGTTTCTGTTCTGTTTAGCTGAAATAATTTTAAGCGGCCTATGGTGGTTTTTTTGAGGAAGAGAAATTAAATGGATGGAAAATTGCATTATTTGATAGTGTTTGCAGTCTATGGCCATAGCAGTGTGCAATATTTGGGTCAGATTGTTTTTAAGCAGTTAATTGTCTGCCCAACTGAATGCTCAAGCATAATCAGGCTGATTATGTTCAAGCAGTTGAAAGTTCAATGTACAGTGAGAAATAGGATAGCAATTATCTTCTAAATTCCTTTATATGAGCCACAGGAGGTACTTTTGCTCAGGACAGGAATCCTGGATAATCTGTATCATCAACACAGTTTTGGTTTTAGTTCCTAACATGTTTTTGAGAAAAAAATCAGCATGCAAATGATTGAAGTCAATTTTTATGTTAATCCTCAGGCAGCTGTGAGTGGGAGACACCTGTGATTTCAGACTTCTAAAACAAAGACAAGTTCAGCAGTTAAAATTCTGAGCCCTGAAAGTACAAGAGAACTGCTTATTCCAGGTATTCATTAAAACCACATTCCAGCTCAGCTCAAAGGAAGTGCCTGTGCATTAAAAGTTTGGGGTTACATGAGGCTTTTTAAACACTTTGTTTTATTGGCTTTGAATGTATGTGATTTTTCAGTGTGATGTTCATATTTCAATAGATGTGATATTTCAATATCTGGTGTACGTACCATTGAAATCCCTAGTCTTTTATCTTTTACAATATGTTCTTAAGGAGGCTCTTTTCCAAGATGTATTTGGTGCAAGGAATATGCTCTGAATCAGGAATTTGATATTAGAAGTTATTCTCTTGGTTTTCTAGAAATGGTGTGCAGGCAGGTAAGTGAGGAAGCTTTTATGTCAAATGCCCCCAGTCTGAAGGGAAATATTTCTTCCTCTGGGTTTTGGGCAGAGGTGCCTCACTGAACACCTGGGGCTGTTGTGTTTGGCCCTTCTGGCTGATGTCACATGGATTCTCTGAGCACAGCTGAGAATTACACACGGACAGTAGAGAATTTTTATGGTCTTGAGATTGTATCTGAAATACAGAATCAACTTCTGCTTAATCAGCTTCATGATGGGTGAATATATTCAAATAACAAATATGTGTAAACATTATTTTTCTGAATCGGTTTAATTTCTTTTTCAAGCCAATCTACATCTGTTGATTTAACCTAGAAATGTAATATTTTTCCAATCACAACTTTAAAAAACTATAATTTTTCCTGTTTTCTTGTAAAGCAATATTCTCTTCAAAAAGATGACACAAATGCTCTGTAGCACTGAGGTCCCTGTGCATTTGAATGAGTCCAATGGCACTCTCATTGTTTTGTTGGGTTAAATCACAGTCATGTGTTAATTTTATTTGGTTTGAACCACTCTGACCTGGTTCACTTGGAGTAGTCTGATAGAATTCAGTTTTGACACAAAACGGAGGTAAATTTAAAAGAAAAAGGAAATCCAAACTCTGCTTTTTGTCAGTACATCTTTATGATCTATCCTCCACAAGAGGCTCACGCTCCTCTGATAATGTGGGATGATAGCTAATGGGGGAATTGTTCTGCTGCTGAGCTGATCATAAAAACAGGAGGAGATGAATGAAGTCATCAAACAGGTTTCAAACAGCAGCTTTTATTTCACAGCACCTTTAGGGCAGTGCTTCAGAAAAACTCTGAAATCTTGCTGCAAAGCCTCAAGATGCTGAAGAAGTAAATTGCTTGAGAGGTCTAAACCCAGCACTTGTTCTGTGTTTTCTAGACTGTTCTTCACTGTTTTCTGAATTCTCCATGCTGATGGCACGTGCCTTGGTAACAGTAGGTGATGGCTGGTTGTGTGGAATTTTTCCCTGAAATGTGTAATTTAACCATTATCTGTGATAGACACAGACTCCTGTTGGTAGATATTAGTTCAAGGGAGACATCCATCCTCAACACCAAGATTTTTTGTTTAAATGGGGCATTGCTCTGCAATTTCACATTATCTTATGTTCTCCTTCCTCACCTACTTGTATTTCAGATGGGTGATCTTTCTTCCTAGAAATTAATTTCCCAGAGTCCTCTTATTATTTCTTCAATTTGGGGATCTGCTAAGCCTAAATGACCACTCTGACATGGGGGTTCCCATCTGTTCCAAAGCTTTTTTGGTTTTGGTTGGGTACAGGTTTTATTCAGTGAGGAGGAAATGCCTCCTGAGAATCATTCAGGGGCTACCCCAGCACCTACAGCAAGAGCCCTCCCCTTCTGAGCTGGAAGGATCTCCCTTCCTTCCAAGAGAGCCCCATCTGAAATTGTTTCCCCACACAAACCCTGCCCTGCATTCTCCATCTCGCTGGACAGGCTCCACACCTGCTGTGGGTGGCACAGCTGTGCTGAGAACACCAAGTGCCCCCTGTTCTCAGTCACAAAGGCACTGGCAGAGACTAAATGGTCAAAAGGAAATTCGTTAAAACATCTTGATAAGTAAAATAGCAACAATCGTGACAGCCAGATGGTGTTCACAGAAAGCTTGAAAGAGTTAATCCCTGTTCTGTAGGCTGCTAGCAAAAATATGCTTGCTATATTTAAATGAAGGCAGTTTACTGAAGAGTTTCAGAGTAAATAGAATTTTCTTAAAACTCACTGCCATAATTACATTGAAAGAACTGTGGGCCAGGTAATTCTGACCCAAATAACTTGGTTCAAGCATTAGGTGCTTAGCCCAAATGTTCTTCCCTTCCTTGTCTTTCCTGATGACTCTTTTAGCCCTTGTGGCTTCATTTGGTGAAGTATTTGATAGAAGATTTTAATTCAAGTATCAAAGAAAAGAATAAAGCCGCACTGGGCAGTAAGCTGCAAACGAATATATTTTAGTGTTTTATAAATTGCTGCTCTGAGCCCTGATCTCAGTGACATCCCCAATGGTTTCAGCTGAGCCATGGCTGCTTTCACTACCAGATTTCAGTTTTAAGTGGCTGTGAACAACTTCTTCATGCTTTAAGACAGCTTTCTGTGTTTTCACCTTTAAAATATATTTAAAGACTCATTAAACAATTCTTTGAGAGTTCTGCTACAATAATTCAGATGCTTTTGGTGCATTTTTTCTCCTGCCACATTTCCTCTTGTTTTAAAAAAAGTGGTGTCGTTATTCCATTTTCACATTTCCCACTGAAATCAGTGAACTCTGCAATGAACTCTGCATTTCTTGCAATTAAAAAAAAACCCTAAACCATCAGCAGGGAACTCCAACCATGCCACATCTTCCTTTCCATAAATGAATGTGAGTTTCTCTAATTTACTCTTGAACAACTTGCAAGGAGAAGGAACTAAAAGAAAAAGGCAATGGCTGATCCTTCTTCCTTTTCTTCAAAGGAGAGGACAACGGGATTTCTGATAGATTTTCCCTTGGAAGACAAATGAGAACATTCCAAGCTTTGTGGATTGGAAATCAATGTGCATAAAGCAAGAAAAATGGGCAATGTTGTCAAGCCCAGAGTTTGCACAGGCAGTGAATCCAGACAAAATGGGCCATTTTCCCATCTCTGTCTGAGCTGGCAAGCTCCAACAGAACTGGCTCCATCTGTGACTGCCCCTCCTGCCCCAGCACATGGGGTCTGTGCTGCCTTAGACTGGCCCACCTGTATCTGAGAAAGTTCTGTGCAGTTTTTGGTATTATCCTGTGTTCTGTGGGGTTTTTAACGTGTAGTCATCACTAGCACTTTTCTTCTGTACATGAAATGGTTGCCCACACTTTGTCATATTTTAAATCTTTCTTTTCTAGAACTTACCCATAACTTCCCTCTCCTTGCTACAGTGAAGTTCCATAATGGCAGCAGTATTAGGGAAAATATTTGTAGCCAAGTGCATCTACCTAACTCCAATAGACTTCTGTGGTGATGCACAAGTCCCACAGGTAATTTTAGGACAGAGCATTAATTGTTCTTTTCCATCAGGTACGTGACATCAGCAAGATTTTGTACCAATCCATTGTGCTTTTTAAGTATGAAAGTGGCTCTTGGAATCCTTACCCATTCTGTCCTGGCATATTCCATGTGTGGAATGTAATTAGGTTTATTTGGAGGATTCTACAGAATGTCTGTGAAGGGAAAGTGTGTGGGTGGGATCCTGGCCCTGTTAGAAGAGATGAGAAGTTTCCATTGCCTGGAATGAAGTTCTGGATTTTAACTGGGGTTTTGTACACATGAGGTAGGCAGCAGGCAAAGCTCCTCAGTGATGGCTATTTCTTATCTCAGAGAGAAGTTGTCATAAGAAATAAAGTATTTGGAATCTTCTGATGTGTACATGGTTGTCAATTCTCAGAGTGGCAAAAGAGCTACCACTTGAGTCAGTGAAAAATCTGGATGGTTGTAGCAAGGATAAAGGGTACATCTTTAGGAAATACTCCTTCTAGTCAAACTGAGCAGGATTTCTGGGCACTGAAGCTCTCATTGTGTATTGGAAAATGTGTTTCTTCATTTATATGAGATAAGAATTTAATGGAAATCTCTTTATCTCTTTCCCTGGAGAGGAAGTTCTTTCATTAGTGCAGGAGTAACTGTAGTTTAATTTTAAAGGTTTTTGCAGTCAAATTATTCTAATCTGCCAGAAAATTTACCTGGATATATAGGAAGACATTTCCTATTCACATTCATTTGAATAACACCAAGTCACACTATTTTCTTACCTAATCTATGAAGCACTATTCAGTCTAAATCCCTAAAATTGCACTGCTGCCTTAAAATGTTCACATTATACAGGAAATCAGAGCTGGGCAAAGTTCTGGACTCTTCTCCATGGAAACAGCATCACTCATTATTCCTGGGATAGTGAAGATTTTAAACCAAAGGAGCTCTGCCCTTTTTCAGTATCCCAGTTAGGCTGGAAAATTTATGGGATGATGTATAGATAATCAGTCACTTTTATTTCTTTGCTTGTAAATAATGCTACAATGAGCTCCACAAATTGAGTTCTATTCTCAGCTTCTCTTCTGTTGTCAAAAGAATTTAAAATCTGCCAAGCAAGTAAAGCACACCTGGCTTCTTTTGCCTTGAGTCTGTAATAACTTTGCTCAGTCTGCTGGCTGTGCCACTCTGAAATGAATGACACTTGTTTTTGCAATAGAGGAGAGTATCTGTTGATAGTATACCATCTTGTCATCCATTGCAAAAACATTTGTGGCTGCTGATAGCTCTGGAGTCTTGAATTTTGATTAAGGGGTTCAATTTTGAAATGACTGCTTCCCACTTCTCTTAAATTTCCTGTTACAAAAGCCTTCAATGCAATTTGATTTTAGTTTCCTTTGATCACCTTCATCAGTTAAAGGTAAAAATGCAAATCTGTCACTAAGAGTCATTTGGAAAGGAATAGAGATTATGAAATTACATGTCCACATCTAGAACCACGTGTGCAGTTCCAGTTTCTTTATCTCAGGAAGTGTATCAGAAGTAGGGAACAGTTTCTCCTTTGTATGTAGGACATGGATATGTGTCCATGTGAAGAGATTTTTACTGACATTGAGGGAACAGGAGATGGGAAATGAGCAAAGAACAAAACTGGAGGCAGACTGGAGTGCAGAGTGGGGCTGGTGATATGCCAAGTCCAGAAATGGGGAGGCTGTGTTGTTAAATAAAGTCACATCTCTCCCAAAGGACCTTTGAAACAGAAGTGACCACATTTTTGTAGCTTTCTATGAGTCACAGAAAACAGATTTCCATCAAATCCTGCATGTTCTTTCATGAGTCTGAGGTTCTAGCATGTGTCTCATTCCTGTTTGCTGCTTTGGCCAGTTTTGTATGTTTTGTTGCATATTTTGCTGCAATAATCTCAAGATGGAAATGGCAGAGATGGATACTGCAAAGATGATCATCACAGCAGGCAGCTGGTAAGAGACAGCACACGGGAATGAATAAAGAGCCCAGTAATGATAAGGAGAGAACTTAAAAAGTACCAGAGAAAAATACCAGCACACACAGTTCAAACCATGGGGACATCAAAGAGGAAAGCAAATCCATTGATGTTTTCCAGCTGTTGCTGTTCTAATTTAATTTAATTTAATTCTCTACTCCCAGTGTGTATATGAAAATAGAGTATCTGGCACTGGCAGAAATTTCCTTTGCCTGTGTTAAACATTTGTGTAAAAAAAAAAAAAGTCAATATTTTTCTGGACTGTGTTGTACTAATTTTTAAAAAATATATTTGTTTCCTTTAAAGGGGAAAAGTTAGGTTTTACTGAGTGATCAGACCAGACTCTATTATCAACATTGCTAAGAAAGAATCAGTCCAAGCTGAATTTAGTGGTAAGGGAACCTAACAGTGCTGTTTCTCTGGTAACAGAAAAACTGTGCAGAGATTAATGTGTTCACAGGCTAGGCCATTAACAATCTCTTAGTGCAGTGTAGTTTTGCTTTGTTGCTGATATCTTTTTCTCTGATCTTCTCACTGGCTTTCTAAATTCTAGTGAAAAAGAATCTTTTTTCTTTCACAGATAAAATTGTTCTTCAGCTGTAAACAAAAAGAGGAATTTTTTCTGGATGAAATAGCCTGAAGTTTGTTGGTTTATTTCTAAATGCCACTTTGAGCTGTGACTTTGGCCTGATCAATGCATTGCTGAGCCTCCAGCTCTGTGCTCCTGCCTGGCCCCAGGTCCCTGTTTGTGTGACTGGATGTCAGCTTTGGGAAAAACCCCGGCACAGGGCTGAGGGGTGTGTGCTCTGTTTGGAGATAAAGGCTGGCAATGGGGAAAAGCTGTTACTGATTTTTGTGCTTGTTTCTGACAATAGGAAATATTTCTGCATGGCAACATGGAAGAAGAATAACCTGTTAATGGTGAGAAGGGTACTTGGATAAATAGGCCCAGCAGTGTCACCAGGAAAATGAAGCTGCTTTTTAATGCAAGGAGCAAAGTTTTGGAGATCAAGAAACACAGGGCTAAAACCAGATTTGACAAAAGTGAAACAAAGTCTGATTTTACAAAGATTATTAAAACACGTTTTAAAGTTGTTTTGGAGCGATTCTGATGGCAGCCTGCTCCAGGATCCTCAGCTTTCTGCCCCCAGCGGCTGCTGATCCTTAAGGCCCGGGCCGTGTGTGAGGGGCCGGGCCCGGGGCCTTTGGGCTCTCTCGGTGGAGCTTTGGGCGCCTCAGGGCCCAGCGGGGGCTGCGGTTTGGCTCGGCCAGCTCGGTTTTATTGAGCCCAGCAAAAAGCTTCTCCCTTCCCGGCTCGCAGGAGCTGCAGCAGCGATCTTCCAGCAGCCTCCGGGCCGAGCCGGGGAGGGAAAGCACAGGGAGGGAGAGAGGGACAGGAGAGACACAAGGAGAGGCTCCAGCCCCGCTGCTCCGCCCGCCCTGGCTGCCGGGAGAGGAGCTGAGAGCCCCGGTAGGTGCTGGGCTCGGGCTGGAGCTGCCCTTCCCTCAGAGGGAAAAGGGAAGCTCAGTGCAAGCGCCATTTCCCTCAGAGGGAAAAGGGAAGCTCCCTGGAAGCTCCATTTCCCTCAGGGTGGAAAGGGAAGCTCCATGGAAGCTCCATTTCCCTCAGAGGGAAAAGGGAAGCTCAGTGGAAGCTCCATTTCCCTCAGAGGGAAAAGGGAAGCTCAGTGCAAGCTCCATTTCCCTCAGAGGGAAAAGGGAAGCTCCCTGGAAGCTCCATTTCCCTCAGATGGAAAAGGGAAGCTCCCTGGAAGCTCCATTTCCCTCAGAGGGAAAAGGGAAGCTCAGTGCAAGCTCCATTTCCCTCAGAGGGAAAAGGGAAGCTCCCTGGAAGCTCCATTTCCCTCATATGGAAAAGGGAAGATCCCTGGAAGCTCCATTTCCCTCAGAGGGAAAAGGGAAGCTCAGTGCAAGCTCCATTTCCCTCAGAGGGAAAAGGGAAGCTCCCTGGAAGCGCCGCTTCCCTCAGAGGGAAAGCTGGTGCATCACAAGTGCGGAAGGGAGATTTCTTCAACATCTGCTGTGTTCTCTGGCATTCTGTTTTAATCAACTGTTGGGTTTGGGTTTGGTTTTTTTCCCCTCACTTTATTAGCATTTTCTGTCAGTGGAAGGGAATTGTTGAAACTCTTCAGAGAAGAGTACTCATTGCAGAGTGTCCTCTCTTTTGTCTCAAAACTGAGACACAAGTGTATTCTAATCTAGATAAAATAAAAAGAGAATAAAATGTGGGACATTATCAAAGAAAAAATTAGCAAATCATTCAGAGAAAACAGAATTATCTTCAAAACTAAAATACTGGGATTTATGAAATGAGGCAATATTTTCTTGATGACAGGTAACAAGAATTTACATCAAGAACTGAAGACATGAACTGGAGGAAATGATAGAGATTGAGAAGGACCAGCTATAAATGCCAGAAGGTACACACCAAAACAGTGAGGAAAAGGCAGATGTGGTTGTCGAGCACATCCAGCAAGGTAATTCCTACAGAAAAATATTGATACTATTGGAAAAGAATGATGGGATCTGACTTGGGAAGCCATGTACAGTCTGAGTCCCCCCCACAGGAAGGTTGGGGCTGGAGGGATGCAGAGGGAGGGAATGGAAAATGAGCAGAACAGTGTTTGATAGGCTGGCACACAGGGGAGACAGACAGACAATATTATACGCGTGTTAAAACTGCATCAGAAGTGTGGGTACTAGAGGCAGAAGAACTAACACCCTGTTTTTCAACAACTAGAACAAACACCAGTTTTTCAACTAATTGTGCGTAAATCAACTCTGAAAATTATAAGTGGGTTTCTGATCATTAAGTGTGGCAAAGTTGGCAGCAGTCCTCAAAAAAGAGCAATTGAAATAATTGTAGAAATTGACCAAGTCTGAAGTTTGCAGTAACTGAAAGGTTTTATATTTTGCTAAGTAATTGTCAATTTCTTGGTTTAGCTGCTCTCACTAGATAAATTTAACCTTTTATGAGTAGTGACTCAAAAGTTAAGCTTTTCATCTTGTGAGATTCATTTTCAGGCCCTGCAGTCAGACATGTATTCATTAAACTCTGTGATGCCTCAGAGCTACTCGTCTGCTCTGGATACCATGAATACAAACATTCACCGTCAGGTTGTTTGCAGTGTCAGCCCTGAACAAACATGCAGGAATTACCAGGTGGTTACAGTGTTTTAGGTATGACAGATCTATGGCCTGGTGTTGCTGGTTTATTATCTGCTTATTTTAAAACACTTAATTTAGTGCTGGGGGAGCAGACTCCTCCGAAGCGATAAACATCTGTTGCTGCTGTCAGCCTGAGCATTTGCAGCCCATAATGTTCTTGTCCCCTCTGGCAGCCGAAGGTAAATAAGGGAACATCGCTCAAGTGTCAGTATGGGGGGACCTGGGTGAGGAGGGGGACAATGTGTGACTACAAAATTAGGTCTGAATTCTCTTCCTGAAAACATTTTTTCTGTGGCAGTTCACATATAAATAACATGAAAATTGGAATAAAAAAAATTTCAAAATGCATTTATTAGTTTTGCATAAGTATATTTCTGATAAAACCTCAAGCAACCCTCCCAATAAACCAGGAATGAATATTGCTGCCTTGGGTCAATGCTTCCTAAACTGCAGTCAGATTTCCACTCAGTTTAGGCTGTTTCCTTTCAGCCTTTGAGTGTAAGAAGATGGTGAGGGTTATGTATTTACATCAGGTAACTGGTATTCCATAGATAGGGAAGGTGGGCTTGTTAGTGCCCCTTACTGTCACCATCCCCCAGCACATGTTACTGTAAGACCTTATTTTCAGGTAGGTTTGCAGCTTCCAAGTGCCTGTGACCTTCCCTCCTTCCCCTGCCACTGTCTCCTTTCAGGTAACTTCTCCCTGCTATTGCAGCTGAAATCCCATTTTCTGAAACTGAATTGAGCAAAAATTCTTACTAGCCATGCTAATAAAACCACATAAGCATTTAATGCAAATTATCTCATATCCTCTGCACGGTGGAGCGAAAGGCTTGAGATCAGAGGAACAATCTTTGCCTGGGATGAGTTCTTTCTGTCTCTGTGAAATTTGCCTATCAAGTCACCAGCCTCTGAAAAATCCCATTTTACAGACATTTACTAGAAACATGTGGATTTTGGTGGGTGAAGTCTCTGAAAATGCCCTGGGCACTGAACCTTCTCCAGAAATGCAGCCTCTGAGTGAGCTGCTGCTGTTTTGCCTCCTTCCCTCTGCAGCTGTTCCCCTGCAGGGAGTGGGACCCCAGGGGCTGTGACCCACCTTGGCTGCTCCTGCTGTCACCAGTTCTGCACTGCAAGGTGAAACATTCAGGGTCTGGTTTGGATAGCTTTGGATGCCTTTCCTTTTTTGTTTTTCTTTGGCAAAATGTTTCTAGGGAAAGGAAGGAGGAGAACAAAATTGTGTTCTGGCTTTGTTATTTGTTTTATTTTTAAGGAAATTTATTTTCTCTACCATTTCAATTGTAGTGTTGAACATGATGGAAGAACTTGAATGGCTAGGACAGAAATGGTGTCCTTTCAGGAAATACAAGGCCTTTTGTTCAGGCCTGTGTTTGGGCACAGAGCGAGGGCAGGTCATGAAACAGTGAAGAAGGGCTCACCTAGCACCCCAGGACACAGACATGGAAATAGTCCTGCAGCCAGAGCACCTTCAGCCTGCACCTCCTCACACTGCACAGCTGGGACACCCCCATGTGGTGTTGTGCCACAGCAAATGGGAAAATCACCTCACTTGTCTGCCCATTCATTTTTCTTGCCTTCACCCAAATTATTAAACACAAAGTGATAAACACAGCAATTTCAGCATTCAGTTAAACTGCAGTTTTTTCTTACTCCATCTTTCTCTGAGGGATATTTCTCAAGTCCCAGTTGCTTTATACATGTGGAAGGAATGCAAAGCATAAACCCTTCTGAATCCTATTTTCTAAGCCTTTTTGTCATCTCTGTTGTTCTCATCTGCTTGGATTTCAATTTGTCTTTTTGAAATGTCCTGTCCCAAACTGAATCCCATCAGTGCTGCTGCTGAAGCCTGAGCATTGCTGAGCAGAGCAGGAGGATTATTGTGCTGCTTGAGACAAACTGTTATTGTTAATATAATAATGGGCAGCATTTGTCCTTTTTGTGTAAGCATCTTAGATGTGAATTGCAAGCAGTTTATGATTTAACTTCTAATAACTGTGTCTTGCTAGGAGTGTTCCTTGGCCCACACTGCTCATAAATACTTGCTTTGGGTTCAGCAGTCACTAGCATTGCTGCAATCTTCTGGACTGTGAAAAA
Organism: Melozone crissalis; assembly: GCF_028551555.1. Classification (NCBI taxonomy): domain Eukaryota; kingdom Metazoa; phylum Chordata; class Aves; order Passeriformes; family Passerellidae; genus Melozone; species Melozone crissalis. The sequence continues at coordinate 846,702 of NW_026535858.1, forward strand.
AAGACCTGTTTTAAAGAGTACATATAAAATGTATTAGGCAATGGAAGGCTAAAACAAAATGGCTCTCTGTGGCAGGGAATATCACAGGGAGTATCACAGAATCATAGGGAATTTTTGTGGCAGCCCAGCAATCCAAAGGTAGTTTTTCATGGTTGTTTAATGAATCTGAAGTAACTGGATTGTCACTGGGAATACAGCCAGCCCTGAGTGCTGCATTTTCATCACCCTGGCAGACTGCACAGGGCTCAGGGCCTTGGCTGTTAATTCAGGGAGAGGAACACGCTGATGGTGACATTTGGAACAGGAGAGACAGAGGCACTGAAGGGTAGAGTTCAGAAATGTGCTACCAGGCTGTCACAGCTGCAGACAGCACCTCCTGAGTGTTGAAATGGATGTGGAAATCAGCAGCTGAAATAAACTGAAACTGCTACTCTAGGTCACTTTAGTTTCTCAGTGCCTAAATATTCAGCCTTGGTAATTCTACAGATTCCAAACATTGTCCGTTTTTTCTCCTGCGACAACACTGACCACATCTTCTCAGAGGGAAAAAAATACTGGAGCTTTCCAAGTCCCTGGCACCTCTCAGAGCAGATTATTCACCATTTTAGTACTTTCTCCACAGATCAGAGAAAAAAAAATCTTTTCTGAGACCCTCAGAGTTCAAAGTGGTAGATCAAGAGCTTGTGCTTGGCAGGGGAAGGTAATAAGACACTCAGATGTTAAAAATATGAGATCATAAATATGAGATAACCACTCATTGACTGCTGCTGATGAAAAAAAGCCCAATATTTACTTAGAGGTGAAAGAAACCTGTTATCTAGAATAAAATGGAATTAGTGCATGGGTCCAGCTATAAAATATGTGGAGCAGCCCCAGTTCCTATGGTGTGGCAATTCTGCAGTAGCTCCACTGTGGGCACAGTAATTCCCACACCAGGAATATTTTTGTATGGACTAAATGTGGCCACAGAGGGGGGTAGTGGAGAACAACTACAAGACTTGAAATTCCCTCCCTGATTTATCCCCCCGTGGCTTCCATCTGCAGACAGTCTGGTCTTGTTCCTTGTGCCTCATTTGTGCAAACTCCTGCAAGGGAAGTCAAGAGAAGAATGAGAGCAGGTTAAAATCTCAGGATGTGGATGATCTCTCTGAGAGCTGGGGGCACTCAGCACCTGCAGGAAATCTCCAGTTCTTGAGAAATGGATGCTCAGGGTCCCTGTTGCTGAAATTCTGTTAGGGAAAATGGCTGGAATATGAGGGAAGCCAATGTTACAGGAACACATAAAGCAGTCCTAGCACTATCCAGCTTCCCTTGCTGTTCATTGCAAAAGCAGTGAAGTCAGCTTGGCATGGCAGTTTCAGCATTGTGGAATGAAGGGTAAGGCATCCACTCAATTCTCCCCTGGACCATTTTCTCTGGGTGAAATTCAGGATAATGATTTCTGCAGAGGAAGGAAATCCTTGAGAGCAAAAGCTCTGCCTGGCAGTGTACTCAGCTTGATTCCAGGGGGGAAGAAAGTCCATGTGGGCTGGGAAAATGGGTGAGGATGGGTGATTCGAGAGCTGGTTTTGGTTCTGGTGTACACAGACCTGCAGTGCAGTTTTGACCTCTGCAACCACAAGAGAAGCCATGGAAAGTCTTGGAAAGTCAGATGAACTATTCTGAAATACACACAGAAAAATTCTCATTATTTATTGCAAATGCCCAGCCCCTGAATTACTTGTGCCAGAGCCTGTGGTCAGTGGGGAGAGGGTGAACGCTGCTGTGGGAGAAGGGCTAATGCATTTCCATCTGAACTGATTGCACAGGTGCTGGACACAAAAGCCCAAATTGAGGTTTTGCAATTTTAGGTGTGGTGTGCCCAGTCAAAATTCTGCCATGTGATTACAGTGACAAGTAACATTTTATGATAAAGAGAAAAAAAGAAAGCCTTGTAAATCGATCTGTTTTGATAAGAAGGTGAATATCCTGATTTTGGTGATGTTAACCATTTAAACCTCCCATTTTTGGTGGCAATCCATGTAAAGCCGATACCCACTCAATGGCCCTTAGGAGGTTCTGAACCTGGACATATGTTCAAATGCAGGAGAGGAGAGGACTACAAAATACAAATACTTTTTCTGTCACTAGAACTGAAGTTGCACATAGTGACAATCTCAGTTAGAAATGATGAGTTGGTTTTTTTTTAGATTATGATTTAAATAAATCTTTTGCCATTACATTCTGTGTACTTTGAGAAGGGATTATAAAGAAATAGGAGAAAGTTATAAAATAGAAATTGATAAAAGGCTTATTTGGTGTTTGGGGGTCCTGTGCAAGGAGCTGAAAAGGCCTTTGGAACAGAACCAGTCTCTGTAAACGCTTTATTGATTACACAGAGAAAAGCCCATTTTAAACACTTTCACAGCTCTGTGTTGCCTGAGGAAGCAAAATCTATTACAGTCAGATGATGAACTTTTTGTTTATGAGCTCAGCTGCCTTAGCGGGCAGCTGGAAGAAAGCAGCAGCGTTATTTCTGCTGCCTCTGGAGCAGGGTTATCAGCAATCCCCCATTTCATGTCCCCACGCGGCTGCCCCCGCCGTTCCCGGCCATCCGCAGCGTGAGGCGCTCCGGCACTCGCTGCAGCTGCAGCCGGCGCTGCAATGGCGGCCCTGGAGCGGCCCCGGGCCAGCGAGCCTCGGGTGCCCCTCAGCTCCCGGGGCAGATCGGGCTGTGCTCCCGGATCGGGGTGTGTGCCCTTGCTCCGCTCCCTGCGGGCTTTTTCCAGCGCCGGGCTGTTGAGCTGTGTCAGGAGAATGACTCGGATCTATCCGCGGTTAAATAAGCTGTGCAATCAGCTGCCCGAACAACTCTCACTCATCGGGGTGATCATGCTGCTCTAACGAGGATCTCCGCCTCTCTTTGGTCTAAGGAAAGGTCTGAGCCAGAAAGATGGGGGAGGAAAAGCGATTCCTTTTCTTTGCCTTTCCTTAAAGGGGCGAGTGTCAGACCGCGGCGGAGGGGATCTGGGTTTGGAAGGTGCCAGAACTCTCCAGCTCCCGGGGCACAGAGCAGGAGCTGTGGGAGGGCCGGGCAAAGCAGAGCAGGCGGGGCGGGCTCTGTCTCTCGGCCGAGCCCAGCAGCGCTCCGGAGCTCGGGGCTGTGCGGGGCGGCTCCGCCTGCGGGGTCTGGGACTGAGCCCGGGCGGCTGCACCGACTCCTGGAGAGCAGGAAAGGGCAATTCCGTGTGTGCTCGGTGCTCAGTGCTCCTCCTGGCCTCCAGGGATGGGGCTGAGAGCAGGAAAGGGCAATTCCGTGTGTGCTCGGTGCTCAGTGCTCCTCCTGGCCTCCAGGGATGGGGCTGAGAGCAGGAAAGGGCAATTCCGTGTGTGCTCGGTGCTCAGTGCTCCTCCTGGCCTCCAGGGATGGGGCTGAGAGCAGGAAAGGGCAATTCCGTGTGTGCTCGGTGCTCAGTGCTCCTCCTGGCCTCCAGGGATGGGGCTGGCGTTTGGCATCTCGCCGAGGGTGACGTGATGTGACCTGCTTGTTCTAGCACCGGGTCTTTTATCAGTTTGGGCTCACAGCATCCATCCAGCTGAAACTGGTACCTGTGAGTGCTTTAAGTCTCAGGAACTGTGGAGTTGATTAAATTGACTCTGAACCAGCATCTTCAAACACTTCTGCCTGTCCCCTCCATTCCCCCAAAGCTCAAAGCATGCAGAGAAAAGGGTAAAATGATAAAATGCCTGACTTAGTTCCATCTAGATCTTTCCTGGAGCTCACAGTTCTTTTCCCTCCAACTGACCCTCATTCCCGACTGTGAGAAATAGACTGTGCTGCTCACAGCATGTTTTCTCTCCTCCTGTGATACCTTGCCAGCCTGACAAGTTTTAATGACTCCTTGACATTTGTTTTTTCTTTTTTTTCAGCAACAAAATAGAAAAGGATGTGAGAAAGATTTCTCACTGGTAATAGCAAAGGTTAGAGCCTGTTCATTTGGCCAACAGCACCAGGTAGCTGCACTTTTACCACTGATGTATGTCTTGTGGAAGATGTGGATAAACACAGAAATACTGGGGAAATGCCTCAAAGCACTCCCAGTTCTATTCTCTTTTACTCAGCTTCTCTTTTCAATATAGTTCTGAATGAAAGCTTTAGCAGAAGAGTTCTGGAAGATTGTCAGGCATTTAACAGATTAAACTTCTTTGTGAGACTGAACATTGCAGAAAAGCTTTACTGGAGAATTAGAAAATAATGCAATGAAATGATAAAATTCTTGCAAATTTAACAAACTCCCTACATATCAGATCTAGGCATACCAGCTGTAATTCCTGTTAGCTGTGATCTTGCAGGGTTTTTGTGACAGTTTTACAGTGGTAAATTTAAAATAGAAAACATTTAAAACTTTCCAAAACCAGCATGTGAGGATTCTGGAGCACTTTGCTCTGTACAAGGCCCAGCCAAATTAATCCAAATGTTCACTCTTGGTGTGAGCAATAAGGGTTTGCAAAAATTACTGCAAGCGTAGCAAAAGGTGTGACTGGATGAGTGGGAACTGTTTTTTCTTTAAAATGGCTTCATTTTGGTAAGTTTTTTACCAGCAGAGACTCAGTGAATGTGCACTGGTACCTGAAAGTAGTTCAGAAGAAATTCCAGATCCTCTCTAGTGGCCAGTATGGGAGTCACTGAGTTTTAGGGGAAGTTCAGTCCTAATTTCAGTGAATTTGACTTTTCAACTATTAACAAATCATAATTAAAAATACATTTATATAATTCTGTCCCACCAAATGGGTGTTTTTATTTCATTTCTGCTGCAAGAGTGTTTGGTGAAACTGTTAATTTCATTAAGCGTATTTCTTCAAAGGTGCTTTACTCCAGTTTAGAACTTAGCAAGTGCTTTATAGCTGCTGAAACTGCTCTGTGATTAAACAAGGGCCTCTAAATAAATGGTTGTGATCTTTAAACAAATTACCTTGATTGGAGATTTCTGTCTGACGACACCTGATGGATCTGTGTTGTCTAAAACTGTGCTGCCTGAAAGGAGGGACAGTATTGACAAGCTTTAAATGGGTCTGTTTGGTTTTACTGAATTTGAATTAAAAAAGAATTGGAGTTCTTTAAAGTAGACATTGGAAAGGAAGATTATATTGGTGAAAATTTGCGTGGGTAATTTACAAATATGTCCTCTGATGGCAGCCAGACGTTTTCAGTGCAAACCAGACTTAGCAGGCTAGGTTAGTCAAATTTAATTAATTTGCTTTCACGTATCTTTTGGCATATTGTTCATCTTCTTCTGAGGTTGACACAGCTTTAACAAGCCGAGCAGAAGCACAGCTCTGTGAGCAGGTGCTGTGGCTGGAGACAGCTTTGAACACCAGGTGTGTGCTGACAGGAGTTAGAATGGCTCCAGTTCCTTCTCTGAGCCTCTCCTCAGGAAGGGAGATACTGGCCTGAATGCCAGAAATGGGCAGAAGGGGTTTTACCCAGACTTTGTGCTCCCTGTTCTTCAGTCTGCTCACCCATGTGAGCACGTGCACCAATCCCAAGGGTTTGCCCCAGAAATGAGGGAGCAGCACAGAACAGGGCACGGCCAGAGCCCCTCTGGTTCAGCTGTTCTGAGCAGGTGTCAGTGTGAGACCCGAACCAGTGCCCTGAAGGTCTGCTGTCCTTTTTTCTTCCAGGAAATGCTCTGAGTTCATTACTTTCAACTGGTATTTTTTGTTCTGTTTGTAATATCAAGAGCCCAGGTTAGAGTTTGGTTTAGTTAGTGAGCAATGGGATGTGTGCTGTGATTAAAAAAATCCCACCAGATGGAAGGGATGAAGAGCAGCAATGTAAGGTGAAAGGAAAAATTTGGTTTCCATTTCTCTCTGCAAGTTGAATTAGCTTTTTGTCTGCACAGACTTTTGCTGGATGGTAGCCCTGGAACTCCTTTCCTGTTTTATCAGCAGGGTGTGGTAAAGGCTTGCTTGCCCCCCTCACCTACCACACCTCCTCTAACTCATTAGCAACACAGAGCAGTCTAGATCTTCCAGGGAAGTGTTAAGTTTCTGTAGCCATGCCAATTGATGCAAATTCTTAAAAATAACTTCAAAAATTAAGTACTTGCCTCATTAGTCTGATCTCCTGGAAATAGACCATTATAAATTATAAATAAAATACTTTAAATGCAGCTTCATTTGTTCCACTTGTGGAGCATTAGCTAAATGTGGTTCTGCTATTATAAAAATAATGCTAAGACAGCCATAATATGTTTAGCTAGATAAGCTAAATGTTTCAGCTTCCCTTTTAAATGGGCACCTTTATGCCTCATCTCTGATCCCTTTGAGGCTGGACTTCACTCAGCATCTTTATTCCTAGTATCATTTCCTCACTCTGTTATTGTTTACTGCAGGAATTCATGGGCACACAGGTGTCTTCAGGACACCTTAATCCCATACAGTTTATTAACATTTCAAAGGATCTTCCTCAGAGTGACAGGTAACATCATCTCTTGGAGAAAAATCTGATTTTTTGTATTAAGTTCTTTGTTTGCTCTGCTCAGAAGCAGTAACAGCTTTCCTCTGAACCAGCAGCTTGGTTTCCAGATTTCATCTGTAGTGATTCATTTAGAGCATCAGAAATGAACTGCCTGGATTGGAGTTGTCAGAACTGACATCCTTGCGCTAAACTCTGCACCAAGGGACTCCAAGTGCCATCGGTGTGAAGAGGGAGAAGGTCTCATTCCCAAATGGAGCCTGATGAGGCACCTCGGTGCAAACTGGAGGGGAATGAGACAGGCTCTGCAAGGAGGAGTTAAAGAACAGCCAGGCCACTGTAGCATGAGAAGCAAAGGTGAGCAGAGAGAGGTCAGGCCGGCAGCAGAATGAAAAGAAGTAGAAATAAGGCAGAGAAATGTTAAGAGTGACTGCCGGCTCAGAGGGTGTGGAAACCCCCTAGCGATGGATCAGAGGCTGCAGAGGAGGAGTCCCTGCAGGCTGCCAAGAGGAATTTCTGTTCACAGCTGGGTTTGGGCTGCTGTGCAGGGGACGGGGCCTGGGGCAGTTTCTGTGAACAGTGAGCTCCCAGGGGAGAGGGAGAACAGAGATATTTGGGATCATCAGTCCTGGGGAGGGTGCAGCCCGGGGCACCAGTCCCTGCATCCAGACAGGCAGGGAAATCCCCCGGGGCAGCAGGGGCGCGGCCTGGAGGAGAAAAGCTGATTGTGCTGTGCCAGCCCAGCTGCACACCCAGTGCCAGCCCAGAGAGAGCAAGGGCTGCGCAGCCAGGGCACAGAACGTGACTGGGGAGTGCAGGGCTGGCTGCATTCACAGCTGCCTGTGGTGTCAGGGAGGCACTGCCAGTGTCAGCTGCACTTCCACACTTGGGGGAAGGCGATGCATGCAGTTTGATTATTTTAGAGCAAAAGTTTGAAGCTTTAAAATTGTTGGGTCCTGTAATCCATGGACACACATTTTATGTGTTATGAATATGTTAATGCATTTAATGATGCAAATTGAAGCAATGGCTAGGATGACATGCCAATATTTCTGTATGAAGCAGGTTTTTATCTTTGAAATTATTATCTGAAATACTGTGAAAATAATAGGGTTTTTTTTGTTGCTTCTTAGTGATAGATGCTTTTTTTTTTGCCATGGAGGTTTCAGATATCAAACTGGATTTATGGAGAACTGTCATTCTCCTTTGTTATGTGGATTTTTAATGAAGGTTCTAGGTGGTAAGAACTCTATCATATATGTGCAACCAGATCACATTAATCTCTAAAGAGCTTTTTTATGTATTTCAGTAACATGATTAGAGAAGGGAAATGCCAGAGCTGTATTTGTCCTTGCAGAAGACACCAGATACTAAAAGAAAGCCCTTTTAGCAAATGAATTTCTGTGATGTAAGCTGGGCATGAATTCAAAGCACTATTACACTTGGGACATAAATGTGTTAAACTGAAATAACAAAATTCGAGCAGACAATAAATAAAACTGGGGAGGGGTGCTTTTACTGCCTCAGAGACCAGACTGTCTCATTCCAGGACATTCACACATTATCCATAGGGTCCAGTCAGTGAAAGCCATTCCTGTATCTGTTGCCAAGTGTCCCATACAGTTGGTGATATTTATACAGGGCTTGTGATGGAAGCAGCAGCAGCAGCAGCAAAGCCCCAAAAGTCACCTCCAGAGCAAATCCTTCTCAGTCCATTCTTGCCTCTGGAGAATGGCACCACCCTCCTGAACAGATGGGGAGCATTTAACATTACAGTACAATTTAAAAATCCTTCATCAAAGAAGAGTGCCTGAAAAGAATTGGAGAAGGTTAATAGTGGTGCCTTAATGCAGGGGAACAGCTTTTTTATTGAATGCCTTTGGAGCACAGTTTGCCCTTGTGCACACTGCAGCGTGCAGCATCAGCTGAGGGACACTGCGGCTGAGAGCAGGACAAGGACAGGAGAGGCAGAAGGTGAGGAAAGAACTGATGTCAGGAGAGACCCAAGCATCCCTCCCTGGTCAGGCTGAGACTGGGATGTGCTGTTTGATATTTAATTGTAGAGCTCTTAATTAAAAGCATCCTCCCGTTCCTTTGGATGCTGTTTGCAGAGGGGATGTTTGAACTCGTTCCAGGTGGAACCAGCAGAGCCTCCTGATGCTGCTGTGTGTGGCTGCCAGATCAGAGTCTCTGTGGATCCCAATTCTGAGGAAGTCTGTTTGAGAAATGACCAGGACACTGGGATGTGTATTGAAGGGTTTTCCCCGTGAACCATTGGTGTGTGAAAGCAAGAGGGCAGATGTGAGTGCGGATTTAAGAGGTGCATTTCCACTGAGCTCCTGACACCTGTTCTGAATTTCTGTAGTGTTCCTGGCAAATCACATCAAGTAAAAATATTCCTTAAGTTGTTTCTCTTGTTTCAGCACTAATCTGTACCTTTTCAGCCTCCTATTGCAGTAAAATGCTGTTCTGTTTTTAGACCCTGCTTCCAAGCATCTGCTATTTCTTATTTTCAGAATTTGGATGCTAATGGCAAAACAGTCCTTAAAGTGCATCTCAAATATCAGTAAATCTGGTTTTTTAGGTTTTAGTACAACAGCCTATATTATTTCTGTTAGAAAAAGAAAGTTAAATTCGTATTGTTTACCTTCTGCAGTTATCCATCTAGTAAGAGTGAAAGTAGAAAACAGTTTTGTAACATTGCTTTGAATAAGTAGTGGAGCTCTGATGCAATGAGAAATGACAGAGGTGTTACATCAGGTTTGGAGATGCCTGGATGGACAGATCTGTGTACATGTAAAAGTTCCTGATGCAGCAGAGAAACTGCAAATGCTTCTCTGGCTTATTGAAGCAGCATCTCATGTTAGACATAAAACCAGAAGCATTTTAAGTGGAAGAATAACAATATTGAAACCTTTCCACTATTGAAACCTGGTTTGTGATACAAATGACTCCTCTTGGAGTGACTGAATTCTCAGATGCTCTGTGCTTTGCACCACTGCACAGAGGGATGGTGGGAAAATACTGAAACGAGTCCATGAAGTTTTGGAATTGCAGAATTGTGTGGGGTTCAGGACCCACAGGGCTGTTGGCAAGTATTACACCATCGCTCAAATCCCTCACACCAGAGTTACCAATGAAGCCAGAAATGAGCAGGGTTAAAAAAGTCCTTCTACACAAAAGATGGGTAACATTTTAAAATAGGAGAAAATGTCTTGAGGCAACTCAATTCTCAGGGAAGCTTCCCATGTTAAAATCCTGCTCTAAAATGATGGGGGGCACTTGTGAGAGTTTTTTCCCCAGATGTCAATGTGCACCTCCTTGTTTGTTTGAGTGGCTGAGTGGCCCTGAATCCTTCTGGGTTCTGCATTCAGGGGAGGGAACAGGGGGAGTGAAGGAAGCCTGGGGGCACCCATTGGACACAGGGAAGGACACTGAGTTCTGCCTGCCTGGAAAAATTCATCTGAGCATTGACCTCTCCCTGTGCTGAGCTGAGCACAAACCACTCAGAGAGTGCTGCCCCAGGCAGTTCAATTTGTGTTTAGGGTACCACAGGCTCCCCACATTGTGCATTTTCCTGTGTCTCAGCTTGTGTTTGCAGCATGTTTCATTCCTTGATAGGGTGTGTTGGAGGGAAAAGGGATGGGAACTGGGCTGTGGTATTGCTGGCAGTCTGTTATTGATTCTGTCCCTGAGAGATTTGGGCTCGGAGAGACTTGGACCTTCTGCAAGGCACAGAGGGGCACGGGGCAGCTGGTGCTGCAGGAAACCCCTCTGCAAGGAGAGGCTGAGCTGAAGGACAGATTCACTGGCAAACCAGAGCACTGTGACCTTCCTCCTGAAACTGCTCAGTACCTGAAGGAAAAGTCACCTCAGGAGATCTCACCAGGCTCTGTGACTGGCACGGTGAGTTTGCTGACCCTTTGTACAACAGAATCCATGGAATGCTGCCTTTCTGATGGATTTGGAGTCAGGCTCAGAATGGGGATGCAGAGTTACTGGAGTGCATCATTCTGCTGTTAAACAGAGCACCTGATGCTCTTGCACAGCCAGTGAAATACACCTGCATGTCACAGTGCAGGCACACTGGCAGGCATCTACCAGTGACTCTGACATCAGGAGCACACCAATGATATTTTCCTTTTCTCCTGAGTCATTCCCCTTTCTTATGCCTGGTGCAGCGTGATTTATAAGAATTGGGATGTCTTCTAGTGATTTGTGGTAACACACCATTCAGCAAGGAAAGAGAAGTTTCATTTTGTTATTATTCCATATTTCACTTGGTTGGCTCAGTGAACCCTTACAAAATGTGTTCAGAGATTGTGCCTGTGGATGAATGTGGGGATAGAATTTAGCAATGGGACCAAATGCAGAATGCTAAAAGTGATCTGGGAAAGGTTTCAAATTCTTCATTTCTGTGACAAGAATTACAACCAACTGGGAAAATGGCACCAGGTGAGTGAATTGTAGTGACACTGAACTGTAACAATGGAGAGGAAAGATAAAAATTTTAGTCATTATTTTTAGAACTTCATCGTATCTGACTTGCTGTCAGATGTTGCAGCATGGAGAATTAAATAATTGCACCAAAACTAGATATACATTAGTTCATTTTACATGATTTTTCCCTTAAGGTTACAGTTCTCATTACTAGAATTGAAATTTAGGAATATATTTTTTCTATTAATTTCCTTTTTAAGACTATCAGCAAATAGTTTACATTGAATCGTAATAATTTATTTTCATTCTTTCTTGCTCTGCCTTTGTTTGAATGACAAAAATCATAACCTAAGTAGAAAACAGTAAGGTAATCCATTCTTGTGTCACAAGTCATAAAAAGAAAAAAGTAAGGCAACAATTTATAGTTTTGACATGCCTAAATTACTCACAGGAGTTAATACCTATTTTTCCCTGTCAAATTCGTGTTTGAATCTCACAGTGGTTTATAAGTAATTTATGTGCAAAACATTGTAGCAGGCATACAGGGCAGTATCTAATTATTCCAGTCAGAAAAATTTTAAAGCTGCAAATTTTAGGCCTTCAAATGTGCCACATGTTACGGTCTGGCTGCAGGGTACAGCAAAAATTTTAGAGACGCTGATTTTATAAGTTGAGGTTTTCCAGCACAGAAATGTTGCAGGATACACAGTGTAAAAAAAAAATGCTGTTAAATTTACAGGACTCAACACACAGAGATGTGGGAGATCTTTTGCTGTGTGCCAGTCAGAAATAGGGGATTTATCAAACCACTGCTGTAGCTTGAATGAAGTGTCACAGAATGTGCATTTTAAACAGCCTTACATGGCAGTGTTTGAGTGCTTCACTTGAAAGGGCAGAAAGCACCATTAGATTGCTCTTGAGCTCTGTCACTGCAGTCAGCTTGACATCACTCACATTTACATGGCTCAAGTGCTGCCTGCTCTTTAATCCTCATTTCCCCCTAAGTGCTGTTTTTAGTGGAACCTTTTTTTGCATTTTCAGGAACAGGCAGAAGCCATTTTTAGGTCAGTGAAATGCTAAAAATGCTGTCAGACACAGCAGAGGGAGAGCAGCGGGAAAGCAGGCTGTGGCCGTGGATGCCACGTCAGAGATGCCGTCAGTGGGGTGGAGAGAGCTCTCTAAAACACTTCTCTGAAATGCACAGGCTGTGAGAAGGGACTCTGGGTCTCAGTGCTCCATCTCCAAGTGGGATTCTGCCTGTGTGCAGCATAAAGATGGTTTGTGCTTGCAGATGTGCTGCTTACAGTGACTCTGCTTTAATCTATTTTTAATTGTCAGGCAAAAGAAAGAGAAGAAACCTTTGGAAGCTTCATCTGTGGTCTGAAAGCCAAAGCTCTGCCTTTGCTGCTCTCTGCCTCGTCAGCCATGAAGGTTTTGCAGGGAGAGCTGAGCTGATGCAGTGCTGGTAAGCCAGAACTGAAAGCAGCTCCCTTTTCTAGGACTCCTTTGGCTGTGCAGCCCTGGCAGGGCAGGAAAGGAGCAGCCATTTATTTCAGTTCCTGGGGAATCAGCCATGCCCATGGATTTACAGCCACAGCAGCTCAGCTGGGAACAAGGCAGGGAATGCAGAGTGGAATTGTGCTTGGATGTTGGATGAATGCAGCTCTGGGGCTGTTGGCTCTCCCCTCTGTGCCCCTGTGTGTGCCTGCGTCCATCGCCAGGGCAGGGTGGAGCAGGGGCTCCTTCACCTGGGCTGGTGCCAGGGCTTGGCAGGGCCTGAGTGTGCAGAGCTCAGCAGTGTGTGTGTGTGTGTGTGTGCCCAGGGCTGCCCAGCAGCTCACTGACCCTTTGGGCAGGGCTCCCATTGCCAAAATGGATCCTCTCACCCTTCCTTAAGGTGACTTCCTTAAAACATCTGCTTGGCAGCCGTGGGGAATGCCAGATGTGCTTCTAATGGAAAGGATCTTGCACTGATTCAGCTCCTCCAATGGGCACAGTCTGTTCTCCATATTACAGGCAAATGTTTGGGGATGTCCACCTTGCAGTCTGTAATGTTTAGTCAAGGTTACTGAGAAAGTAATATCAAATTAGAAATGTGTTGCTCCAGTATGAAAATATTCTTATTTCATTGAGGTTTCCCAATGATCACTGTAGGTTTCATCCATTATCTTCATTCTGAAAGACATACCTGATGCATTATTTTTGATATGCACGCCTTAATTTTGCTATCTTCTCAGAAGTTCATCTTGTGATCACAATGTTCTTGGTCTACAAAGGCTTGATTTCAGCAACAGTACAAATCAGATCAGGATCTGTGAAGAGATCCTAATTTGAGAAAGAATTTTTCCCCTCCCATTTACATTGAGTGGTCACCTCCTTTCCTTCAGTCTAAAAGCTCAGTCAAAGTAGAATGAACTGTATTCAGTTTATACAAATCTGTTAATCTACTGAAAGAATGAAAAGAGAAGAAGAAATTTAAATTGATTAAGGCATTGTTTGCTATACCAGTAAATTAAATACTACAGTAATTTTACATTGTTGTAAGTGAAAACCAGTCAGATAACTAATTCGCAGTTTGAAAACCATGTAGTTTAAATCCTTATTACTCATCTTCTTGACTAAAAGTTAAATCAGCTGAACTACAGTGCCCAAAGAGATATTAAATCAAAGCCACATCTGAAGAGCACAAGTTTCTCCCAATAAAATATGTATTGCTGTTTTCTGGCATCACATTTGCTGTCTGCATTTGGGTTATCTATTACACCGTTGTACGTATCACAACAGGGCTCAAAGTATTTTTATGTCTGAATAAGTCATTTATTCTATAATAATCGTTAAGGATATGCTGCTGTAATGTATTTAATTTCTGGAGAAAATGAAAGGCAAGCAAGTAGAGAAGTTGCAGTAGATTGTTTAAAACTGTTTGTGCTAGGCAGAATTAGACAGGAAACAAATGAAGTTTTATGGAGAATCAGTTAATACCCAGTGGTACAAAAGTTGGCTGGCCAAGGGCTCTTCATCCCTCAGAAATATTCCACGCCCCTGTTGGATATGCAGAGCCTGGCCCCAGGGCAGCTCTGACTCCAGAGCAGCTCTGTGGTGTGGGTGGGACATTTGGGCTGGTGGCAGAGGGCAGGAGGGCTCAGAGCATTTCCTGCAGACAGCAGGGACTGCCCCACTCCTGTCTGGGGGGAAATGGGGGAGCTGCTGTCAGCCTGGGACAGCAGGCACAGGAGTCAGGGTGTAAGCCTTTTGTGCTTTATTTATTTACTCATGGACATTTCCCACAGCTGCCTGAGATGCAGGGCGCCCCTGAGGCTGCTCCTGGGTCAGGTCACTGTGCCCAGCCCCAAGGTCACTGCTGTGTACAAAGGCCCGGGTGCTCTTTGCTCTCTGCTCCAGGGAGATCCTCTCACAGCAGGAAGCCTGCCCAGGTGGGTGAGGGATCAGCCTGCCCTTTGCTCAGGGAGCAGCAGGCAGCTTTAGGGATCAGCTGCCGCTCTCAGAGGCTGAGAACTACATGCTCTGGGGGGAATTTAAAAAAAAAAGTCTTTGTTAATAGATGATTAGATTAGATTAGATTAGATTAGATTAGATTAGATTAGATTAGATTAGATGGGGGAAGTCTAGCAGGGCTGGAAGAAGGAACAGAGAGATGAAAAGAGACAGGAGTTTCCTTGCAGGCTTTTGTCACACAAATTCCCTAAAACTGTGCTTGCTTTTGGAAGGGACAGATGGGCTGTAAAGGCTGGAGGCTGAGTGCCCACAGAGACAGGAGCTGATTTCTGTCACAGTTTCTGCCTTGCTGAGTGCACCTCCAAGGGAGGCTCTCCAGCCAGCAGCTCTTCTTGAGTGAATTCTCTTCTCCGGTTTTCCTACATGGAAATCTAGCCTCAGAGCAAGGAAACCTCCCAGGGGCCTCCTGCTCAGGCCCCAAACACTTCCCTATCTCTGAGAATCTGTCTCTGGTGCAGCTGCTGCATTCATCTCCCCTTGTAAAGGCAGCAGCTCAATCCATCCTTCCTTAAGATCCATGGGATGGAGACCAAACCAGACCTTGGAAAGAAGGGTGATAAAGCACAGGTCTGCCTTCAGCTGATGGCAGGGTGCTGCCTCTCCTGTTGGGATTTTTCTAGGATAGGGAAAGCTCCTCCTTAATGTCTGTTTTCCTTCTGCCTCTTTTTTTGGCACCCTGTAGAGCTGGCCATGGCAACCTGTCCCTAGGCCTTCAGGCAGGTCAGATTTGTTATCAGTGCTTTTGCTGAATGATAATTTGTTTATGATTTCTTGGAAGATT
Source organism: Melozone crissalis (assembly GCF_028551555.1). NCBI lineage: Eukaryota > Metazoa > Chordata > Aves > Passeriformes > Passerellidae > Melozone > Melozone crissalis. Next base: position 861,896 of record NW_026535858.1, read on the forward strand.
TCACAGTATGAAAAAAAAATAGCACAGGCATATTTTAAAGCAAGTGCTAAAGGTTCAATTGATACAAGATCAGATCTACAAATTGTGCGAAGCTTGAATTTGACAAAGCTTTTATTCTAAAATGTTTTAATGAAAACCTACCTGCACCAATATTGTATCATTTCTTTCTTTTGAGACCCAGGAGATCATCAGCTGATTTAACCTGGGTTTAGTTCAGATCACCACTTACCTGTCAATTCAATCAACAGGGTCATCCTGTGGGACTTTGCTCTTCAGTGAAACCACAAACCCAGAGGAGTGGGGGAGTCCAGTTCAGGGAACAACATCTGCTGGGACCACTGAACAAAGGGTAAGGAACATGTCTGCTGTTCTGGAGAATAATTATTCCTCTCTCTGCTCTTCAGCTAATCATTTGCCATGGTGTTTTTGGGTTTGGGATGTCAGACAGAGATATTTCAGAGGAGGACTCTCTCATGGTGTTTCTGATGGAAAAATCAACACTTTCCCCCTGCTGTTTCTAATGTGCCATCCCTGGCCAAGCATTGTCTGTTCTGCCAAGGGGCTGCCATGGGCTGCTTTCCCAGGTAAGGGGAAGCTGCTTGGAGCCTTCCAAAGGCACTGGTGAGGCAGGAGGGGAGGTCTGATGTCAGTAAGAGCCAGACTGCTGTGATTAGGCTGGATCAGTGTTTACAGCTGGATCAGTGCTTACAGCTGGACTTTTCCAAGGTGCCGGCACAGGCTGACTTTGAGTGAACATTCCACAGCTCTCTGTCCAACAGCGACCCCTGAAAATGCAGAGCAGGAGTTACAGGGGTAGTTTAAGGCCCCTGAGTAAATGGGTACTAACCTGATGAATTAATATTCCCAATCATACATAGCAATCCAGTTCTAATTTTTATTTTTGTTTTTTAAAGTTTCTGACATGGGTTGTATTTACTGCAAAAAGCTTCATTAAAATATATGACCACTCATGGCATGTGAATGAAATCTGAATTAGTACAAGCCATGGAGGTGAGTCAGCAATGTAGATTTATGTCTGTTTTAATGTGGTAAGAAGTACCTTCTGTGAAGACAAAAAAAATTACATATATAGCCATAATTTAAGAAGTGAAGCCCCTTTCAGCAGCACTTGAATATCTTGAAGGATATACACGAGGACTTGTCATAAATGACCTGGTGGATGTAAAACAAAGGTTATTCAGAGTAATTATGAAGGGCAGTCTAATACAGTAGGGCTGTATTGAGTCCATTAATCTCATTTGTGTCATGTCAGAAAAGGATCAGTCAGAGGTGTACATGAGGGGATTGCCCTTTGTTCTGAAAGGGTGGGGCATGCACCAAAACCCCCTGGATGTGTGGGCAGCTCCCCCAGGTCACTGTGTTTTAGTGGATTCCTGTGAACTGAGCTGACTGGCCATGGTCATTTGGTGCTGAGTATCTAAATGTCAGCTACAAATCATTGATGTGTGTAGCACCTACTGTGGGTTTCATCCTAAAAGGACTAATAGCAACAATTCCCCAGGAGCCTGTGGGAATCAGGGATTATACTTAATAAGAGATAGGCAATTTTTTAAGGGAATGAGGAAAATATGTCACTCTCTTCATTCCATCCATTCCATCCATCCTTGTTTATTTCCTGCAATGTACAGTGTATTTTCTGTGTTCAGATAAGTTAGTATCAGTATAACAGACAAGCTAAATGAAATGATGCTGTTCTCTGGTCTGCCACTGGAAAACACCATTAAGACTATAATTGATTTCATAATATTTATTTGCTCATCTTAATTCCATTTTTGAAGAGCCTGTAATAGAAAAGTAACTTTTCCAAATGAGGAAATAAGCTTGAGATAATGATATGATAAGATACTTGTACCCCAATGGAAAATTCCTTCTGTTCTACTTCTGAAACTGCAGAGAAAAACTCTGTAAAATGTAATTGTCTTTGTCACTCTGAGAATCTGTATCACCTGCAGAAATGAGTGTCTCTTTTCTCCCTAACCTGTGAAGTTCTTTCCCTTGTTTATCTACAGAAATGTTCTATATTTTATGTCCCACTAGACAATCCAAATATTTCATATTAATGGAGGGATAGGGTATTTTTGGGGGAGGGCAGCCTGCAGGAATCCTACCCCCCTGGCAAACAGGAGCAGTTTATTCCAAGTTCTTGGAAGATAATGAAGAAATGTGCTTCTTATCCTAGATCTTTATTGAAGGATACAAAGCCTGCAAAGAGCTTTTTTAATCTAGTGTTATTCCCATAAAACTCTCCATAAGTCCTGTTTTATAAGCAGAGTTACTGGACAGTGATTTAGCTGAGTTCTTATCAGAATATTAAATGAGTGATGAAATCAGCAGATGTTTTTTACTCAGCTTTCTTCCTCTGTCTGATGAGTGGCAGCTGCCATGCTAATAAATGCATGGTGACACAGCAAATACCACCACACCTTCCAGCTGCACTTTCATTTCCTTACGAGAGTGTCTCTCATTTTAGCAGCAGAATTTTTATCTTCATTACAAAGAAAAAATTATTAAGTGTATTTTTGAAGTCTCATTTACACATTCTTGAGGAAAGCAGAATCACAGGAAAAATGTTTAGACATTCCTGAAGCATCTGATTAATGGCAGGCCTTTTTCTCCTTTAGTTGCACGTGAATCCTGAATTGCTGCCTCAGTCTTTCTGGGGCTGAAAGCTCCCCATTATCCAGGGGACTCTTCCAGCTCTCTGTGCTGGTTGCACAAACGGCACTCGTAGGTCTGTGCTGAGAAGCTGCCTGGATCTGAAAGCAAACAGCACAACAGCTTCAGGACAGAGCCAGAACATCCCTTGGGGCTGCCCAATCCAGCACTGCCTGTGAGAGGAGTACAGTGTTTCCCACATTTTCTGCAGAAACAGGAATTTGTGTGTCAGGTCTCAGTGGGAGGAGCGTTGCTGTGACTCCCAGCACTGGCAGGACTGGAGTGTGCAGTCAGAGCTGAGGGACCCTGCTGCAGCCGGGATGGGAATGTGGCTTTGGGTCCTGCTGGGGCACAGTGAGGCGCTGGCAGCGTCACCTTCAGCCCCCTGAAGGTGCCATTTGTGTCATGGAGAAGGCTCACCTGCCTTTGCGTGGGCCCGTGCCAGGTGGTGTCTGTGCTGGGCACAGGGCCAGGAGTGCACTGCAGGGGTGTGCAGGGAAAAGGGCACTTGTGGCAATGAGTGCAATTATCATTAGCAGGCTTTCCCAGGGGATTACTTTGTACTGCTGTCACTGTGGTCCCCAGCAGCCACACACCCTGATCCTGTGCTTGGGGGCTCCTGCTGTACCTGCAGACAGTCTGCACTGGAATAAAGGGACACATCAAGGCTTCAAATGAAGAGATGTGTCTTACACTGGCTAAGGCCTGAGCTACATTTACCCAGTTAAATTAAATTAACACCAGTGTGTTTGTGATCTTTTTGTTCCATACATAGTAAATTATTGAAAACCAGAGTTAAATGTAATTTCTGATCCTTATTCCTGGCTGCATAAATTCATTATTTAGACCTGCTTCCAGTGAAATCATCTGAAGTTTAGTTTCTGCTTTCACTGAGAGCAGGATTGAAAGACTCCATATTGATGTAGGGAGTGAAGGCAGCCACACGAACAGGTGTAATAAAGCACGTTGCTCTCATTCATCCTAATAGGCGTGATAAAAAAAATTTTCATACAAGCCTACAAGTAATACAAATGAATTAAAGTCATTTAATGGCAAAATATTTTAAAAGTCACAATAATAACTTAAAAATAACTGCTGTGACAAATTTTAATGAGATAATGACAGATTCATTAGCTTTTAAAATGTGCATAATTTAGAGGAATGTTGTGTTAGCATTGAGGTGACATTTCCTATTTTATTCAGATTAAAATTGTGTAAATAGGCCATTTGAAATGCTCCCGTTGTATATTAGAATGAACTATCAAGGAATAAATTCTTCAGCTTCTCAGGAGAGTTATCCTTATTCACACAAGAAGTGCCATTGATTAATGATATTTTTCAAGCATAATCAGATGACATTGGGACAGGTATAAGAATTACTCATGTGAAAAATACCAACTCCATCCTTCTTTGTTGAAGTATTTGCTGATGATGGTTCTTTTCATGCAATTTGCTGTTCCAGTGTTCAGTGCTGCACAGCAGACTTTGGGAAATTCCAGCCATCTCCTACTGGTTTACTTGAGGAGTCGTGTGGTTTCGTTTTAGTCTCTGGACAAATAATGCGTGTTTTTATGGGCAAAGCCTTTCTGGGACTCCACAGGCAATCCATGGACATCCAAGGGTCTCTGGAGCACAGGCTGGAAAAGAGTGGTTTAACTGCTGCACTGCAGCTGGTTTCAGACCACTTGTGTTCCTTTATCAGCACTGCATAAACCTATTGATGACCTAAATGTGGATGCAGAGCCCTGGCCTTTATTGCTTGTTTTATTCCATATTTCAAATGTTTTCTGGTTTTTCTAGCCATGCTTTCATGCAGCTGTTGCTCTCTGAGCTGCTCTTGCTCACACACAGCATCCTGCTTGCATCATTGTTTGTGTGGCTCATTAAAACACACACATGTTTGAAATGAAAACTCTCCTGAGCATTTCAAACTCGTCACCTGGCAGTGTGTTGGACAGGATTCCTGGGACTGATGAGAAGCACTCGGTGAAATATGTCAGCTCCTCATCCTGGAATTTGTAAACAGATAACCCTCATCAACAGGAGAGAGGGAAATGCTTCCTAAAGCAATTTTGTTGCTTTTGTAATAGATCAGATTTGTGCCATGTGGTACATAATTCAAGAGAATATTTGAAGAGTAAAGCTATACATCCTCTTAAGTGACTTTGTTCTCCATAAGTCTGGGCTGAAGGCTGTCTCATATCCTTCTCTAATGATATCTGCAATACATTCAAATACTTTTGAAAGTTTTTTTGCTCAAGACCAGCTTGCTGCTCTAATCCTATTTGCTCAGCCTTCATAGTTGATCATGAGAAAGAAGGTTCTGCTTTTATTGTTTGCTTTTTTGTCAGATAGACTTATTTCTTAAAAAAGGTAAAGTATTAGCAAGAGGAAAGAAGGGATTGTAATAGAATGAAAGTGGCACTGGGGCTCTGTGTGTGAAGCAATATCAAAGTCAAAACACAGAGCCTTGTGTAAGCAGGCCAAAACTTACCTTTCAAGGTGAATTTTTAAAAAACAGGATGGAAAATTTCTGATGAGAGTTGAAATCACTTTTGTCAGCTAAATTAATCTGCCCCTGTGTCCTGTCAATCATTTCATGCTGCAAATAATTGATCAGCGAGAGAAATTTGGGCTGTGATTTAAAGGGAATTAATTCATAATTAAGTTGGCTTACTTTGGATTTTCATCTTTAGGGAGAATAGGCTGCTAAGCATTCCTAATATCTGCCACTTAGTTGAATATTAGGAAAACCCTTCACAAGAGATTAAGGAACTCCTCAGGTGAGGGAGATGGGAATGAAGTACCTGAATTTAGGACTAATTTAGGGGTCTGGTGTAATCTACAAGGTGAGCTCCCAGTCACCCCAGGAAGTGAACTCCCAGTTATCCCATGAAGTGAGGCAGAGCAGCAAGGGCAGGATCCTGTGTTTGCAAGGGAAGCAGGCAGTTAATCCAGAAACCTTTCCGTGGTGACCTTCCCTCCGCTCTGTTTCTCTGATGCAGCTCCTGTCAGCAATGTCCAGGAAGAACAGTGCAGTCCTGTCTTTGTCACTAATTGTAGGGTCTTGGGGGAGCTTCTTCCTGAGCATTCCTGGAACTGTCTGCATTGTTTCAAAGGGCTGCTTCCTTCTCTCCTGTGCTAATTGTTGTTTATTCTGTCCTGCTCCTGGGTTATTCCCTTGCAGATGGATGTGTTCAGAGTGCTTTAATACAGCGTGGAACATTAGTTCTGAATGTCATTTTCCATTTTATTTTTTATGTTGCCTTAAGAGGTCTTTTTAAACACCCCGAGTGTCTGTTTCTGCCATGGGAACACTGCACAATCAATTGCCTCTGGTGTGTTTTAGGATCAGCGGGATGCTCTTCCTTCCCCGGTGCATTTCAAACCCTGTTTGCTCCTGGTGACTCGCTGTGTTGGACAATGCTCCGTGATGAATTGCATGAGGGGCCCTCAGCAGTCAGGAAAGGAGGCACTGTGGTCAGTGCTCAGATTTATTGCAGAGCTTGTGAAGTCATGGAGTGGGATGAGTTTCTGCGGCTGTGTTTTCAGCCCTTGCAGCTACAGGAAAAAGCCAGGAAATGTGACACAGAAGACTGATGGCAATAGCAAGCATCAGGAAGATTCAAAATACACACCCCTCGTGGTTTTAAGGCAGTCTTGCTGTTCCTTAGGGTCTGGCTTGCAGTTTGTCTGTTTGAGGGTAAGCAGCTTTGCTGAAGGTACAAAAGGAGAAAAGTAAGGAGAAAAAAAGGGGAGGAAGTAGAGAAGAGCCTGCCCTTGAAAATGAGACAGTGAGCTGTGTTATCTTTTTGTGTTGCTCTTCTGGCAAGGTGTTTGTCCTCTTGCCTGGCAACGTTCTTGCCTCTCCCTTGGAGTGGATCTGTTCATTAGTGTCTCCAGACAGAGGTAGTTTAGCTTTTAATTAAAATACAATTTGCAGGGTTTTTCGTGTGTTAATGAGACAGCAAAAATGAATTCGTTGAAAGAGGAACAGCTATCTAGGCCTTACAGCAGTGAAAGTTAGAGCCTCATTAGTAGCTAATTATGCAGCACAGTATATAAATAGAGCTGTTGTGGCATTAAAAACAGCTTCAGTGCCTTACCTAATGACATAAAATGTTTACAGTCTGTTCTGAGTATGGGCTAATGCCTTCCTGAGGTAATTAATGGCATATTTAACAGTGACACAGCTGGAATCACAATTGCTTTGCAGGTACAAGTCGAGGGCAAGGGAATGCATTAAAGTCTTTAAGGAACGGATAATTTGTCTGCTAATAAATATATGAAAACCTTTCAGAAGATGCTGGAGGAGCACAGGATTTATGCAGGAAGTGGGAAAATGTCTGTGTCTGACAAGGACAGGGTGCACTGGCCTTTATTTTCATGTTCTCCAAAAGGGAGCAGTGAGATGCCAGAGCTCCAAACTGGCACTTCCAAAAGGGGAATAAGAAGAAGGTGCTCGGTATTTTGAAAATCCTTATTTTTTGATATAAAAGGGCAATCAAGGCTGATAATACACCCAAGACGGAACAGAAGGGATTTTGTTTCCCTGTGTGGGCCCTTGTAATTAGACACACCCACTCAGAACAGTACCTTAGTAGCAAGTCCAGTTCTGCTTTTAATAAACTGAAGCATCCATAGAATTGTTTTGCTCTGCCTAATAAGATCTCCATATGCAGCTTAACAGCCGATTCTCCGAAGAATGGGGGCAACATCCTGGCCCAGCACACCAGAGGTGAGCTGAGGAATGTTCATGCTAATAAGAGAGGCCTGTAAAATGGTCTGGGCATTAGTCACCGTGATTCCAGTTACTGTGGTATTGACCAGCAGCCACAGAGCTGAATCAATTATTCCTTTAAAAATACAAAAGGCTCTTTCCTGCTTCAATTTGTTCAGCAGTTAACAAGTTTAGCATTTTTTTCCTGGGAGATGATGTTGATGTGATGACCAAGTTAGAGACTGATTAATGTTTAGCTGGGGGTGGGTGAGTTGAAATGACTTTGCTGTCAATCCAGCGCTTTATCTTGTACTCGTGATGCTCAGTGAAATAACACAGAGCAATGGAAAACATCATTATTGCATGTGTTAATGACTTTATCTAGTGGGAGAGGAGTTACTGACCTGCAGGTTTGTGTTACCTGCAGATAGGAAAATGAGCCACGTGCTAATTGTGGTGGGATTAGTTCAGTTCATTCAGGAAAATAACTCTTTGTTCATAAAGAGGTCTGGGTAGGCCAGTGCTGAAAGCCTGAGCAATCTGTTGCACATGGAATGGGTGCAGTTAAAAAACCTCAGTGCCACCATTGCTGAGAGCCCACCGAATTGCCCGAGCCCTGATTTACAGGGCCAGCTCTGTGTGTGCGTGAATTATGGCTGCTGATGTCTCAGTCTGAGTTGTTTAATTACCCTGGTCAGTGTGGATTGATCAGATTTGCTGTGTTAAAAGCCTTACATTTCTGCACGAGTATTCTCTGATAGAAATCCATCGGCCTTGTCCACAAAGAGCGCCACCAGGAACATTTGTCTGGATTTAAAATAGTTTATGTTTCATTTTTATAATCAGGAGGGCAAGCAGGGGACTTAGAAACTTTCCAGATTAAAAGATATTTCTTACAGTGCTGCAGATGGTTCCTTTATTGTTAGAACCCTGGGATCTTATTTGGACCTGTATGAACATGATTGGAAAGACACTTATTAGAAAACAGCTATTAAATTAGGGGAATAGCAAGTGCAGAAGAATTAAAGAAATGGGTAAGGGCTTTGTCTGAGTTCTAGGTAACTAGCTGGCTGTATAGCAAAATATCCAGGACAGGAGAATTAAAATGCCCCGTTTTGTGGGAAAGCAGATGAGGGATGGAAATCTCATGTTGTTAAAATAGAACATAAGCTGTAAATGTGCCCAGTGGAGAATTTTTCAACCAGGAGTAGAGAATGCTGTATGGATACAAGTCAAGTGGAAATCAAGGAAGTAAGAGTAGTTAGAAGGGGCCCAGGGGTCCCTCTGTTACTAAGATATCCATAATCCCTCTCAAAAGCTGTACTCAAAACCTCTTCTTGGATAATAACATACAGCTTCAAAGCCAACCCACACAAGCCCTCACGGTGGATCTCAGCAGAGGGACATGTGGAAACAGATGTTCTGTGGCTAAATTAATCCTTGGAATGTTAATTAGCTCATTCTCTTTTTACTGTTTTTTTAAATCTTGTGGTTTAGCTGTTCTCTTTGCCTTGCAAGGTTTCACTGCTGGATCCACTGTTTCCATGGAGTACTTGTACTTCTTTTACTTGCACACAGGAATTAAACTTTAATAGAGCCCAGCAATATGGTCTATGAAACTGTACATAAGTTGTGACATAAAAATTAAGCAGAAGAACGTGATGGCATATGTTGTCTTTTTATATTTTGTGCCTACCAGCTCAGAGGAGTATCCTCACAATTCCTAATGATGCAGGGGTGAAAATGCTTTATGGTTAGATTTCCTAAAGCCTGGCTTAATTTACACGATCTGAGAATTCCTCTGAAACCATTAGATTTGCTTTACCAAATATGTACAGTTAAACTATTTTACACTATTTAAATATGAGGCTTTAGAAACCCTTTAATATCAGTTTCTGGCAAGGTTTTGATATTTTTCTGCTTTGATTATAAAAGAAATAATTGATGTAATATTGTGGTTATTAATGTAAATTGCTTCATGTATCAAATCAATGATGGAATCATCCAGTGGAAATAAGGTCTGGTAGATGAATCTTGATTAAAGCATTTATGGATCAGAACAGTTTCAGAGACTATAGTGCAGCGGGACAAACTTTGTCTTTATTTTGATAGGTGTTTTTTAATTGAAAATCCTACCTAAATTGTAATTCAGAAACTTGCTTTTTAAATGTACTACATCTTATATTTATTAAGAAAAATATGCTTCTTTTACATGGCTGTGCCAGTACTGAATTAATTCTAGATGAGTCTTTAGTGGAGATGGGGAAATGAGGGTTCTGGGAGCTTCTCTGCAGTTCAGCTTTGCTGTTGCTTGGGAGTTGCTGATGGAGGAACCAAGCTGGGCATTGCTGCGGGAACAGGGCCAGGAATGATCTTTGTTCAGCAGGGCAGGGGCACAGAGCCCTGGCCCAGAGCAGGCCAGTGTCCATTCCCCTGTGTGAGGAGCACCAGAGGTGCAGATAACCCAGCTGAGGGCAGGGCTCCGTGCCTCCATTGCAGAGGAGAGGGAATAAAAACATCTCTGGTCCCCGGCCTGTTGAACAAAAAGATGCAGAATTCAGCAGAAAGAGGCTGGAATTTCCTTCCCAGCCCAGCCCATAGTCAGTACCTTGTCACTCAGGGACTGGCATTGCCTGCAGCTGCCTGGAGCCCACTGGAGCACTGGCTGCTGTTTTCCTGCCTTAAATGTCTGCCTCTGCTGGAAGTGCTGCTGAGTGTTGCTAGTGATTGCCTGAAGACACAAAGCACTGTGGAAAGTGAACATTCATTTAAATTTGCATTCTTTCTTGGAGTTCAGCTCTTGAAATACCGCAGTCCTCTCCCAGTTGGTTCTTCCTGTGCCAATCTCTTGCAGGTCTGCCCTGATCAATTTATTCTCCATCTCTGTTATCTCTTCTGTTTTGACATCTGTGTGCCCACAGCCTGATGCAGCATAAGTGAAGTAGAAAACAGCTCAGGCAGACATGGAAAATCAGATTCTGTTCCTGACATATGGCCAGGAGTGAGCTCAGGTATCACCACGAGCAGCCACAATGAATAGTTCCTGCTCTGTTACTGACACAAACCAACGTGCCCTTGGCTCACACCCAGAGCTCTGAGCAAGGGCTCCTCCCCTTTGGTGGTTCAATGGCTTGAATGTCTTTGTACGTGTGTGAAGGGTTTATGCTGCTGTTCCCTTGGGTTATGAATTCATTTCCTGCAGCTGCCATCATATGAAATCTATTGGTGCCTTTTCTAGGTGGGCTTTTAGAGCTTCCATTGGTGTCTTCCCCTCACCCCCTTTTCCCCTTGTTCTGTTGTTCAGTCTGTGGAAATGTTTCTCTCTCTGTGGTGCCTTACAGCACTGGGATCATCCGTGCCAGGAGCCCCAGAGGAGAGCAAGGTTTGTCACATGCCACAGACTGAACCTTCTGGCCCCTGGAAAATGCTTTTGCTCCAAAGCAGCACCTTCCATCTCCAGTACAGGGAGCTGTGGCAACACAGGGCTTGGTGACATGCACAGAAAAGACTTCATCTGCTTTGTGAGCTGTATGAAAATATGATGAAATGTGCTGTCCACTAAATGGGAGAGCACTGGGATTCCAGCCAAAGAGTCATAGGATTAATCTCAGGAACATCAAATGTGCTCTTTTAGTGAAATGAATCCTCCTTCTCAAACAATTGCAGCAGGTGGGCAGCTTTGGCTTGTTTCCATCATATCTGCTTAGGCTCCTCTGGCAAACATTTGATTTATTCCTATATACCTAAAATAAATTAGTATATTTACTTCAGCAAATCAATTGGCATGGCATGCTTTCCAGGGAACTGCTTTAACAGGCATATCAGTGACTTCAGCATTTTATCAGGATTCTTGACTTCCATAAGCAAAAAGAGCAAGGGGGAAACTAAGAAATCCAAAAACTGCATCAGGGAGGTAGAAAAGTCTGAGATAAAATGGAAGTTAATTTCCTATTAAATGTGACCGGGTATTTAAATTATTAATTGCCATCTATTGTTATTTCAGTCTTGGATGCCCATGGAACATGAGGAATGAGAGCTAGAATGATAAAAGGGTTTGTGAGAGAAATTAGATGGAGGAGATTTCTTGCTTCATTTTTCCACAAAATATGTCTGGGGAAAGTCCATTAATTCAGACAAGACTTTGGCCCACTGAGGGAATGGGAATCAGCTTGGAGAATTCAGAAAAATCCAAAGACTTGGCATAAAAAGCTACTTCATAGCTGGTATGACAAAGCTAAAAAGCCAATACCTTGCTGAATCCCATTTCTCAGATTCCAGTTTTAATAAATAGATTTTTAATAGATTTTTTAAATATAAAGCAACAGTACTGCTAATCTAGTCATTACTGGAGTTAGATGAATTAAGATACAATTAATAGTGTTATTTCCTGTAGTGATAAATTACCAGAAGTAGCTTGGTTTTGTCTTTATTACAAGTCTGTCCCTTTTTAGTGAAAAATTGTTCTCCTTGTTTGTTTTCCCTGAAATTGTGGGTTGATGATAGGTAGTATTGATAGTATTTAATGATACTGTCAAGTGCTGCTGCTTCACTTAGAAAGAAGGCCTGAAGTAATTCATTCTAATGTGCACTATGAAGTTTTATTTGTATTTAGCTGTATCCAGGTTATTCCTAAATATGTCAAAATTTCATTTAAACAAGGAATTATAAATGAGGGGGTGTGTTTACTTCTTCTATTCAGTAAATTTCTTGCAAAGACACAAACATGTCTATGCCAAGTTGGGCAGCAAAAGCATTACCAGGAAGTAGTTCTAGGCCAGCTTTTCCTGCTTCATTTAAATCAGATTCATTTGGTCTGTCTTGCTGGGATGCCTTCCCCAAATAGTGCTTACACTTCCTAAGCTGGGGACAGAAATTCTCTTGTTCTGTGTAAGATTTACTGAAATGTTCTGCCTTCAAACAGGATCTCAGCCTAACCCAGAACAGCAAACTAGAGAAGCAAAGCTGATGGGTTGCATTCACAGGTGACTTACTCTGGGTGTGCAGACACTCCTCTTCTCCATGTACAGAGGGAAAAACAGATGTTCCTGCTCAGCTCAGACCCACGGGAGACCTTTTAACCCATGGCCACCATCCAGCAGCAGGGTAATGCCACCAGCCTCGGGAGGATGGCTGTTTCCTTGTGATTGATTTACCAAAAAGGTCAGCCCCAGACATGACACCTGTTTGCACTGTGGTCCAGCGTTCACCCCACAGTTCTGTAAACTGCTGAAATGTTCAGGGAAAAAAAAATATGAGATGAATTGGCTGTTTCAGTGGGCTTCCAAAAATATTCTGAAATACTGTTGCCATTATGGGCACATAGCATTGCTCTGGGTGAGATTCAGGGAGGAGCTCGGGAAGAGATACCAGGAAGGGAGGAAAGAGCTGTCTGAAAGGAGAGCCATGATGGGACAGGATGTACACGGTCACTGTGCTGGAGAATAAATCCTTCAGGAAGAGAGGGATCCAAAGCGAGTTTATAGCCTGAAATGTGTTAGTTAATATTTATAATGTGCATCCACCTTTCTCTGTGTCTTGGCTGTGCACTGGCTCCTGGCTGGTCTTGTGTCAGGTACAAATAATGATATTAAAGCAGGTGATTAATGTCTATTTGAGACAATTGGGAGGTTATTTCCAGCTTTGACAGCGCTGCTCTTTGTGCAGCACATGAGCACAGCACATGAGGTACTTTGCTCACAACACAGAGAGGTGTTTTATTGATCTCCTCCCGTTCCACTTCGCTAATTCTGCCAATTTTCAGGCAGGCACAGCACCAGGATAATGGAGTCAGCATCCACTGCAGCTGCCTGGGCCAGCCAGGCCTGGGGAAATCAAAGAAATTGTACAAGTTATGATGAGGGGAAGAAGAAGGGGGGAAATCCCCACTTCTGAGGTAGTGGGGTTAAAGGGATTTAAAGCTAATTGGAGGCCTGAAAACAGGAGCTGCCATTTAAAAGGGCAAGTGTGAATTGTACTCTGAAATGAAAACCCAGATTTTGATGAGAGCTGTATGTTCTAAGCCATATAGATATATCTATATATCCTTGGAAGTGCTCATTAAACCAACAGATTTTATGCAGTGCAAAAATGAAGAGAGCATTACTGAGTAGAATGGTGAGAAATAAAGGGATTTTGTCTGTATATATTTTCAACACTTCCATCTACTGGAAAAATTATTTCTATATAAAAATGTCACTTATTGGTAAATAATGAAAAAACATTAATGCCTGAGCTGGCTGGAAACACAAAAAACTGTGATTAATATCTGATTAATTATTAAGTAACAACTTTAGTAATACATTTTCCCTGTAGACACAGTCATAGTTGGTATAACCCATATTAAGATAATTCAGAAAAGCATGTCTGTGTACAAGAAATATATGTATTATCCAAATGGATTCAATTAAACCCATATCAGCAGTCAGTGCCTCAAAAATTAGGAAATAGCTGATATTAGCTGTTCAAGGGCATACTTAATTTATTCCCACTTGGATTCTGGCAATATTAATTTATTCTGTAGCAAATACCCTAAGTGTACAGTAATTTTACACAATGCACAAAAGGGAATGAAACCAATTAAGTGAGCAACAGAATGAAACAAAAGCAACAAGGAACACTTTTCTCAGGAAGTGGCCTCATTCTGGTACCTCATGATCAACTCCTAGATCTTGTATTTCTATTTTTCTTAACAATCCTGTGAAAAGGCAAAAGGAATATTAATTACATTATTAATTAAATCCAGAGTTTGTACTGTATTGTGAAGCACTAAGATAACACTGCCAAGAGAAATAAATCCATTAAATGGGACTCAATAAAATGAACAATAGTGAAATGAAATGCATTCTAATCCGTGATTTCCCTTATTATCATCACATCATGGAAACCACTTCTGTAAATGTGCCTCACGTGCCTGATGAGCTGACAGCAGAACAGTCTGGGAAGCATTTGTACCTTAGAATAATGTAGGATGTTCAACACCCAATTCAATACTTCCAAGATGAAAATATTCCTCTCCTGTAAATGAGATAAAAATATCAATTAGAAATTTAAGATCTTATTCACGTTAATGAGGAGTAGAACTTGGACATGGATGGTGTGTGCAGATCACAGATTTTCTTTCATGACTGTCAGAACACTTGGCTTTAAGGCAAAACAGGACAAACTTGTCCCTGTTTGCTGAGGCTGACTTGTTGTGCCTTGGTTTTGTTTTCCAAAGGTGCTGCTGCTCTGTGCTGGTTCCCTGTGACCCATTCCTCATGGCTGCTGATATCCATGGGTACCAGATGTGGTTTGTGGCCGGGTGGCTGTGCTGTCCCCAGCTTCTGTGCTTTTGGGTTGGAGGGTTACAATTGACAGCAGCCTCTGTCAGGAGCACTGCAAATCCCTTTGGTTTCATGTAACTTTTGTCCATTTTGAGAGAGAACATTGGTCAGGTACTTCCACTACCGGGCTGCCTTAACTGCATTTTTTTATCAATTGCACAGTTCATGGGTTGTAATGGTTTCCAGACAGGTGCAGAGTTTTTTGGTAGGTGTAATCTGCATTTTTTAATATGTTGTGTAAATACTCAATTTACTATTTAGTTAGTAGTGCTAAAGAAGGAGCTTAAATAAAGGTGCTGTTCTAGTATAATTAGCACAGCTGTTTGTGGCTCTGCTTCAGATACCAATGGTGTTTATTTCATGACAAAGATAAGACAAAATGGAGCTGGGATTAGCTTGAGAATTCCAACCCAAGGAACTGCCTCAACAGCAGTTTCTTGGCAGAAGTCAAGCAGGAAGGAGGAATTCTTAAATAAACAAAGCAGCCCATTGCAGCATCCAAAGGTGCTTGTTACTTCTTAGGAACAACAGGCCTTCATGCACCTGTATTTATTTTTTTCCCCTTTCTTTTGGTCTGGGAAAAGAAGATTTAGTTTGTGATTGGAACCCCTGGATTGAGTTTTGAAGCTTAACAGATGAGACTCGTCTGTCCGCAACACTGTGCAGATAAAGGCACCTTTCAGCAGCCCAGTTTCAATAATCAGTGCCTGAGCTTCAGAAACAGCTCATTGTATTTATCAGTGCTTCTGTCCCCATCCACATGTGAGTCAGGAGCTGCTCTGGGTGTAGGCCATAAATGAACTGTTGACATGAACTGGATGTGATGTAAATCAGGGCCCTACAAAGCTCGTCAGTGAGCAGGAATCAATAGGAAGGAAACAGTAAAATTTCAGCAATTTTTTGCTCTGATAAATAAATGGATTACTCTGTGCTCTTCTGGGAGGAAGCACAGCATGGGAGTGGAAACCTGGATCTCTGCTTTTCACCTTACTCTGCTGCAACACAGTCACAACACCAGTGACTTACATTTGCCTGACCTTCATCTATAAACACAGCCCTCGTGGTTTTATATCCTTACATCTAATTTCAGTTATGTTCATTGTTTACAGGCATATAAATATATTCTGGAGATACATCCTGTGTATAATGAATAAACAGAAATATTTACAGTTAATAGTTTGGGGATTAGAATAGCTCTGCTTTTTAATCCATATTTCTCTTTCACACTTGTCCAGGTACCTGAATTTTTCACCATTCCAGTCGATGCAACAAGGCCTTGTGTCTTGGAGAAAAGAGCCAATTGTTTCTGTTTGGGAAAGCTGCCGAAGGAGCACAGCTCCTTGCCCCCAAGGCCAGGATGATCACCCCTGTCAGTGACCCAGGGCTCAGACACACTCTGGTACCAGGTACGAGGATGTCACCTCCTGTTGCCACCATCCCTGTGGTTTTCCCCTCTGTGACCCCATCCCAGAGTGCAGGGTGCACCTCTGCTGCAGCTGAACAGCCACACTTGGTGAACACATTTAGCAAGGCTGTGGGCCTGCTGTGACCCTCCAGCCACAGACTGGGATTTAGAAACAATTCTCCAGCAGCACCAGGCTGTGCCTGAGGATCCAGCAGTGCTGAAACCTTTCCTGGCACTGGGAAAAGAGAAAACTTGTTTGCCATGTTCAAGTAACAGCTGAAAGAACCTGCATTTTGTCAAGGCTTATTTTCTTCCTCTGTCGGCCCTTCCCTTTTCTATCTACCTGTTTTGGGGTTTTTTCATTTTGAATTAAAGTTCTGATTGTTATGGAGTGTTCTGAAAGGCTCTGGAGAAAATACATGTGTTGATTAAAGTTAAGGAAACTTTTGAAAATAAATGTTTTGCAAGTAGAAGTGGCGTTTTGGTCAGTGTTTAAAGACATGCAGAAAGAAAAAAAAAAGACAATAAAACAATCCCAAAATACAAAGACATTGTTTTAAGGGCAAGTTTGATCTCTGTAAGAAAATTCTCCAGAATTAGTAATTTCATTTGAAAACAAGGAAAACCAGACCTTCTGTTTAGAATAATTATAAAAAAGGTGGTTGAATATACATTTAAAGAACTGTTCCATAATACTTTGAAGATATTAAGACTTTTAAAAGTCATTTATTGACATTTTTTTTTCAGGACCTGACCTAAAGTTAATTACAGTCAAAGGTGGAACTGCAGCAGTTGATAAAATATACTAATCTACCAACTTCAGTTAACATGAGTATTGGAAGGAAAGAAGATTTCGGACAGAAAAAAAAGGACTAAAGTGCAGCTAAGAAGAAATTTTGGAACTTTGAGGTTCAGAAATGCCTGCATACCAGTACTTTATTATTGCCAGCAACACTGGCACAGCTTAGGGATGT
Source organism: Melozone crissalis (assembly GCF_028551555.1). NCBI lineage: Eukaryota > Metazoa > Chordata > Aves > Passeriformes > Passerellidae > Melozone > Melozone crissalis. Next base: position 878,993 of record NW_026535858.1, read on the forward strand.
GAGCCCCTTTTTAAATGCATATTCCCTTCACAGTGGATCTGAAAGCCTGTCAGGAAAATCAACCCTTTTAGCAGCATTTCCATCTGTACTCAGCCTGCAGTGTTGCTGGATCTCTGTGGGACTTAAACGTATCCTGAAATGCTGCCCTTAGAGACATTTTCCTGAGAAACTCATTTTCTGAAACACGGCCTCTTAGTGCATGGAAAACCAGCAAAGCGTCTTTGTCTTCCCATTTCCTGAACTTCAGCTCAATTATAAAAACACTAATTTTTAAAAGTTCTTCCAAAGGAGCTCTTTTCTTGTCACCATGTGTCACTCTGTCAGTCATACTTCAAGCCATGGATTTGAAAACCGACCTGCAGAAGCAGCTACCTTTGTCAGAAATTTAACTTGACAGCTTCTCTGGGGGACTTTCAATTAGGATTTTTTTTTTTTAAGAAAAAAAAAAGAACACTAAAAGTGTCAGTCCAAATGCAGTGAGCAAATGCTGGTATATGGGAGGCCTACACATACTGCCTTCTACTTCAGGATGATCAGGAACATAAATGCCAAGTTTTGGAGAAAAACAAATATTAAAAACTTGTTTCAGGGACACAGAAAGAGCAGTTTCTGCTGTTTGAGGGGCTGGGTGGCTCTGAGGCCTGATGGGCGTCGCTGAGGGCTCAGCCCAGCCGGCAGAGAGGTGGCTCTGTGACACTGCTCAGAATCCCGTGTTTTCCACTTCAAACTTGGGAGTCTTGATGAAGGAAGTTGAAAAACCCCAGCAAATTTCAGTGCTGCTTGCTGAAAGCTTGGATTCTAAGGCGGTGGGAGCTGCTGTGGCTGGAAAGAGCCGAGCCCTGGGCCCGGCTCGGAGCCGCCTCAGCCTCGAGGGCAAAAGCCCCTCCCGGTGTCCGTGTGAAAACGGGAGCGAGGTGTGGGAGCTGCCGTCCCTGGCCGCTCTGCTCCCGGGCTGCCTCCCTGGAAACCTCATTGCTGTGGATGTGGGGGATCCCAGGATCCTGTGGAAGCCCTGGCTGCCCTTCAGACCGCCCCGAGCCCGTCCGGCCCTGCCTCGGGATCGCCGCCATCACCGCAGCCCCGTCAGCTGCGGTCAGTGTTACAGCCCCGCTCCAGAGCGGGAATTTCCTCGTCAAGCGTGGAGAAAAAATATACGTAATTGAGTTTATAGCTGGAAAAGTGGTAAAACAGCCCTTGAAGAAGTCATTAAATGTGGATGGACTCAATGATTTCTGCCTGAATCATCAGCAAGCTTTAAAGACACGCAGTGTGTGCGTGAGGGGAAGGCAGGAGCCCCGGCCGAGGACTGTTCCTGAAATCCCACTGAGTTTGTAGATTTTGTGATTTTATTTGTATCTGTCACCGAAACGTGACTGGAAAACTGATAGAAATGCTTTGGATAGACCGAAGGGGTGAAGGTGCTAAGGACAATGATATCCCGCACCAGCGTTCCTCATCCTCTGCCTTCTGCTGGAGCCGGGACTGTGGTACCGTGACCGGGTGTGTGCTGCGTTTTTTAAAGGTACTTTGTTTTTATAGTGTTAATTATAGATGGACAACAGCTGAGAAAGGAAGCAATTGTAAATACGCTCAAACTTCAAAAGTTTATTGGAATTTTTGTGGTCTGTAATAGTTCTGATGGGTTTGTGTGATCTACATGATAACTATTTTTCAGTAAGAGAAAAGCTTTTATGAAAGTGTTTCAATATTATGTCTCCATTTGGTGTGGGAGGGTTTGAGGGAGGCTGAGGGCGATGGTAACTTGCAGCCTTCAGGTGCTCTCAGCAGCTTATCCTTTAAGCGCAAGGTTTTTGTCTAATTCATGGAATGTGAACTTCAGGTAGCTAGAAAATGTCTTAGACTTTAATTGCTAAATTGTCTCCCATCCCTAAATCTCCACCAAACAGCCAGTGTAAACTACAATTTAAATGAGGCTGACTGAGAAACAGCGTTCCCCTTTCAAAAATATCAAGAGATCTTTTTTCTTCCCCCTAGAATTGATGTTAATGTTTAAACCAAGTGTTTCCAGATAGCACTTATACTTTGAGAAGGGAAGATTTTAAATTAAGCTTTATTGTGTAAATGCTTGCTCTGCCCTTAGTATGTCGCTGTTTTGCACACAGTGGTCCCTGCTGAGAGCCAGTGGTTGGGATCCACCATCTCTCCTGGCAAGGCTGAGAGTCACAGGCTGGAACAACATGGAATCATTATGGAAATGATTGGCATTTAGGGGCTGTTCTGAGAACATGATTAGAAGGTAGAAGAAAGGAGAGGTCATTTTTCCCTAAAGAACTTATACTTGCAGAGTGAAATCTTACCCTTTGGGATTTAAGGTTGTATGCAGTGGGTGTGTATGGTGTGTTAGCACTAGTGCCAGCTAATAGTTGGCAAAAAGAGGTGAGCACGGGTAAGTAGTTGTATTTAAAATTAACTGGAAACCTGCCAAAGAATCCAACCATGAGGGAGGGCTTCGGCAAGGAGGAAAGCACCTGATTCGTGACTCTGCACATCTCTCAGGTAAGAAATTCAATGTTTTTGTGTCCTCAGGAGCACCTTTGTGGGCTTTTTAATACAGTTGAAAGGAAAATAACTAGCAAAAATATTTGTTTTTATTTTCTTTTGCGGCTGCATTTCTTGACTTTGCGTTACATATCTTTGTAAAAGAGATACTTAGAGGCATTCAGCTAAGTGATGCTTTTCTGTTTGTCTGTGAAACTGTGAAAAATGTGGAGCAGCAGAGCTGGGATTCCTGAGTTACAGAATGCCAGTTTCACTTGTTGGTACAGAGAACTTTGTGGCATTTCCTTGGAATGAGGGCAGAGGAGAAGCTGGGCCGCAGCTGTGGGCGTGGGCACAGAGCCCCCAGTGGGGCTGGGGCTGTGCAGGCACCCCCGAGGGATGCTCACAGAGCCCCCAGTGGGTCCGGGCTCCCCACGGGGCTCCCCCACACCCCAGGGATGCTCACAGAGCCCCCAGTGGGTCCGGGCTCCCCACGGGGCTCCCCCACACCCCAGGGATGCTCACAGAGCCCCCAGTGGGTCCGGGCTCCCCACGGGGCTCCCCCACACCCCAGGGATGCTCACAGAGCCCCCAGTGGGTCCGGGCTCCCCACGGGGCTCCCCCACACCCCAGGGATGCTCACAGAGCCCCCAGTGGGTCCGGGCTCCCCACGGGGCTCCCCCACACCCCAGGGATGCTCACAGAGCCCCCAGTGGGTCCGGGCTCCCCACGGGGCTCCCCCACACCCCATGGATGCTCACAGAGTGGTGCAGGCACTTGGAAGCATTTCAGCATTTCCATGTTTACTTAGACTCATGCCTAATCAGTTGAGTTGCTGTAAATTTCTCTTGAGGGAATAAATTACTGAAAAACATCCCTTCTCAAATATTGTGTTTAGTGAGGGAAAGCAGCACATCTTAGAAGAACTGCAGTAAGCCAGGAAAAAATGGCACGTTCCCATGTAAAGGATCACAGCCTTTGGTTTCCAACAGCAAAGTGGTTTTATGAGGGGAGAAAGGGAGCAGAGCTCTCGAGTAAGTTTCTGTGCTTTGGTGGTACAGGAGCTGTTCCTTGGCTGGCAGCAGCGGTGGGACACAGGAGAAGGGAACTGTTTGTGGGAGAGCTGAGTTTCTCTCTCACTTCTGTGTGTTGCACTTGGTGGCTGTGTCTGAGTTGCATGAACAGATTTTTTTAAAGCTAAACAAACAAACCAACATGAGAGTTCTCCATCACCTGGGCTGGGCAGCAGATGGGCAGTCGTTGTTGGAGCCTTCGGTTGCATTTTCCCTGTAATGAGCTTCTAATTGCTTGTCCAGAGCTGGTGCTAATCTATTTACACATATAATTCATTCTAGTTTTAAAATAATCACACAACCTTTTTAGGTTGTTTGTTCTTTTTTTTTGATTTGTGGAACATCAGACTGTCATGCTGGTGAACAGCTGCTGTGTTTATTCATGGACTACATTATGACTCCATTCTGGATGTGTCCATGGAAGGACGTGATAGCTAATTGTTTCTCAGGTTAAAGGAAATAATGAATATCAATTGCAGCTACTTCAGCATGGCAGGAGAACGTCAGGAGTACCTCCCAGGCTTATGCTGGCTACCCATCATTTTGATTCTGTTTTCTGAGTTAGGAAATGGGACCCCACTGATGTGGCACATGATGTTCAACTTCCTGAAATTGAATTTGGAGAGGGAAACAGGGCTCACCGGTTTTGTAGGACACCTGGCAGACCGGTGGGAGTGGGTGAAATGTTGGTATTTGCCATGAGAGAGCCCTGCTGTGCTGAGGGCCCAAAGAAGAGCTGTGCAGGCCTGAGAGTGGTGCCTGGTGCTGGCACAGCCTCAGTGACACCGAGCCATGGGACAGGGCAGCTGCGTGTCCCTGATCCCAGGAGCACAGCCTGGTGTGTGTGTCCCTGATCCCAGGAGCACAGCCTGGTGTGTGTGTCCCTGATCCCAGGAGCACAGCCTGGTGTGCGTGTCCCTGATCCCAGGAGCACAGCCTGGTGTGTGTGTCCCTGATCCCAGGAGCACAACCTGGTGTGTGTGTCCCTGATCCCAGGAGCACAGCCTGGTGTGTGTGTCCCTGATCCCAGGAGCACAGCCTGGTGTCCCTGATCCCAGGAGCACAGCCTGGTGTGTGTGTCCCTGATCCCAGGAGCACAGCCTGGTGTGTGTGTCCCTGATCCCAGGAGCGCAGCCTGGTGTGTGTGTCCCTGATCCCAGGAGCACAGCCTGGTGTGCGTGTCCCTGATCCCAGGAGCACAGCCTGGTGTGTGTGTCCCTGATCCCAGGAGCACAGCCTGGTGTGTGTGTCCCTGATCCCAGGAGCACAGCCTGGGGGGCTGCTCGGGGCTGGCTCTGAGCTGCCCTTACAGAGCAGCGCTTGTGAGGGACAGAGGGGCAGAGCAGACTCAGTGTGCTGCTGACAGTCCATCTGCACACACACACAGCCCTACAAGGGTGTCATCTAGGTTTAAAATAGCCCAGTCTGTCTCTCTGCATGTTTCCTGTGCTGTTAAATAAGTTTAAAGTGTGATTGATGATCTCCAGATCCAAACCTGGGTTTCTAAACCCTCCAGCTGCATCTGCAGCCCTGTGGTGAGAGCCCCTGTCATCACATGCCAGATCTTTCCAAGGCAGCTCACACATTTCCAGAGCTCTCCTTAGCAGTTAAATGGCTTTGTCACTGTTCTAAGGAATGTCACTCCTTTGGTTAATGACGGCATTGGGGCAGTGTTTCAGCTGGGCTTAGCAGGCAGTGCTAGTATGGTTTTGGATTCTCAGTTTTAAATTTTCTTCCTCTCTTTCTTTTTAATTGAAAGCCTGAGTTGAAGATAGAACATAGAATGTGCAGGTTTTCCATCACTGCTGAGCATTTGAACATTTCTTTGCCTTCCCTGCAGTGGCCTTTTCACATTAAAGGAACACATTAAAGAGGTGTAGAACATTAATGTGAGGTGCCGGTGGAAGCTTGACAACTGTCAGCTTTGCCTGTGTGCATTTACCTCATCCTCTGTGTTATTTATTCATCTGAAACTCTTTTGCAAATGAGGCAGATGAGAGGGAACCTGAGGTAAATGAAGCCTGTTTAGGGCAGTGGAGATGAGAAGGAGCTGGAACAGCAGCAGGAGCAGAGCACCTGGGTGTTGGTGGCTGCTGCCTTACCTGAGGTGTTCCCCTGAAAAACAGGGCTTGAATTATTCAGGAGTTACCAGCATCTCCAGCCCCAAAGCATCTTTATTCTTCTGAATGTCTACTTAATAACTATTTTATAGTTTAAACTCTGAGTCTTCAAATGATGAAAGGTGGCAAAAGGAGCAGAGAGTTAAGAAAGTGAGCAAAGAAGCCTCTGTCTAAAGAGAAGGAAAGGTGAATCCAGTCTGTGCATTCAGGCACCAGCCCCACACAGAGAGAACAGAAAATGCAGCCCAGTCCTTGTGCTGTGTCCTGGTACCACGTACCTGGGGACGGATGGTGACAAGGCATTCCTGCAGATCTTTGCAGGCTCAGTTAAACCCCAGAGTGAAACTGTGGGAGTTTCAGATCTGCTCATCCCCTGGCTGTTTGAATTGGGTTTCACCTGGCCCAGCTCAAGGCAGGGGAATTGTTTGGGGAGTCTGTGTTCTCCAGCTGCTGCTGGGAGTGGAGCTGGTGCGCTGCCACTGCTGATGGATGTTGCATGAAGGATGGGAGCTGACCTCTGGCTGCAAAGCTTTGTGCTGTACAGGGCTCTCACCTCTGTAATTTGCATTCCCCTTGCTCAGTTTTATCCCTGCTAGGGGTAATAAATGGCCTGGGGAGCCTGGGCAGAGTTGTGTTAATCACAACAATCATAACAGAAACAAAAGGGTTCTGGCTGGAGAAATCAACATTAAGTCCATCAAGCTGGATTTCTTTTTAAATGGTTGGTTAGCTAAGCCAATTAAGAGCTCCTCCACTTATTATTTTGCTGGTTCATTTATTTGGGCAGCAGGATTTCAGGCACTGTGTCATACAAGCAATGTCAGTTTGATTTGGTCCCATCTTTTCTGTCCCCTCCTACCACATCAGGACCCCGCTGCTCTTCACAGCTCTGCGTTGTCTTAGGAATTCATTTGCAAGCTGGAGATAATCAGCATCTCCTGACTCTCTAGGGCTGGTTTGATTATTGATTGCTGAAATCAGCCTGAATATTGCACAGTCACAAACCCCCCAACATAAATCAGCTCTTTTAATGCTTGGGGGTTTAATGCTGCAGTCAGAGATCTGTGAGACAAGGGAAAGATGTGGATTCCCGTTGTCACTTCAGTTAATACTTGACTTTGTTGTACAGCAGGAAATGCTGGCGCATCTCTTTGAGCTGGGTTATCAGAGACCGCGTTCCTGCCGTGCTGTGCCCTCTCCCAGCGCTGAGGGTGAGGAGGGAGGGTTTGTGTGCAGGGGCTGCTCACAGGGGCAGCCCTGGCTGTCTGCACACGTGAGCAGGAGAGTGCAGGAGCCGAGTCTGGCTGGCAAAGGCTGTTTCTGGGAGCTGGCACTCGTGGGACAGGGCAGCTTTTGAGGGTCTGATCGAGGGAATTATGTGCTGACATTCACTGTGTCCTCCTTGGAGCTCAGCAGCTCACTGGACTGGATGAATTTTGAGTATCTTGTTCAGAAGGGAATTGTTACTGCATTTCAGTTCTAGAGATGCCAGAATTCTTCAGGCAGTTCAATATGGGGAAAATGTATTTTGTCATAAGCTTTATTTGTTTTGCTGTTATCACCAGCTCACATCTCTTTAACTGCTTTTTGCAGTATGGACAGAAATTCAGATATTCAAAGCGTGCATCACCATTGCTGCTGTCTTGGGATGCATGAAGACTCCTGCTGTCCTTGTAGCACATTTCTGTAACTCACACGTTTTTATGAAATTTCAGATGAGACCTTTTTTCAAAAAGACTTCTGTCTCTGTTATTGTGTAATAAATATATGTGGAGAGCTAAATCTGCTTTTGTTCAGTTGAAGGGTTACTGCATTCAGTGGCCATAATTTAGTTTCTGAATGGCCTGAAGATTTTCTGGCACGGCTCTGAAGAAGCCACTTCAGAGAGCAAAAAGGCTTTTCCTGTCCTCTTGTGCTGTGATGGCACTAATGTGGCTTTGGGTTTGGCATTAGTCCTGTGGGTCTCTTTCTGGTTGGAACTGCCACAGAGGGCTTGAGACTTTCAGAATACCTCAGGTATTGGTTAGTCATTGCAGAGTCTTAGTTTTGTGGGCCTTTTGCTTTCAACACTAAATGTCAATTTTTGTTTTTCTTTTTTTAAAATCTGATGGTATTTTGGTTAGATAGATAGCTGAAAGGATGGAGGTTTAGAGATTTATGTGTCAGAATGTAAAGAAATGGGTCAGGCGATGCTCAAGTGGGGCTTGCAGCAGCAGAGCTGGAAGTGGCAGCAGCACGAGCTGAGCAGCCACCATGCCCTGACTGGAGGACTCATTTTTCAGGCCTCCTGATCAGGCTGGTGGAAATGCACCCCCAGAACTGTTTGCTCTGTGGTTCCAGGAGTTATTGGAGTTTGAGATAAGAGCAGTGCAAATCTGTGTAATGTTATCCTGAAGTGCAGATCAGTGCCTGCTGGGAAATTGGCAGACTCCCCTGGTGCTGCAGAACAAATCAAGGCACCACTGTTCGTGTTCTTGCCTTTCCAAGAGTGTCACTCATCCTTCATCAGCAATTCCAGGATGCGAGGGAGATGCCATTGCAGTGATTGCATTGCCTTTGTCATTTGTGTGTGCATTAACCACGTTCATCAGTCAGTTTGCTCACAGGAGCAGCCTGGGGACTTCCCTTTGCAAGGTGCATTCATAGTGAAACCCGAGAGGTTCTGTTTCCTTTTGTTTATTAACTCCTCCCTGCACCGTGTCCTCCTTGTGGCAGTGTGCATTCCCTCCCAAGCCCTGCGGAGCACAGAGGTAAATACTTGAGGACATCACCTGTTTTTCAGCTGCCCACACAGCGTTCATGTATCTTAGCTAAAGCTAGACCCGATTCTGAAACCTCTTCCATGGGGTTTCATGAACATGAAACATGAGCCTAACAATTGCTAATGGCTCCCCTCACTGTGCAGTTTCTGCGCCCTGAAGGTGAGGGGTAGGAAATGCCCTCCCCTGCCCTCTGCCCAAGGTGCTGTGCCCAGGGCAGCTGGGAGATGAAATGCACTGAGGACGCGCTGGGCGCTGTCGGTTCGGGTCAGTGCAGGGCTGAAACTGCAGGAGAGAAAGGAGAGGTGTCCCAGATATTTGATATGTGCCCTCTGTGTACAGTTTCATGTCCTTTGAGCGCTCCAGAAATCAGAACTCAGCAGTTCAGGAAGTTCCAGCTCTCTGCTTGATTTTTATCCCCACTCTCTAGCAAGTGACAACAAACTGAAGTATTATTCCAATAATCTTCTTGTTTATTGTTGTTCAGAAAAGGGCTTCTGGCTAAATGTTCGTTACCATTTTTTTCACATCCCAGCCAATACAGATCATGGCTTTATGGGTGCACTTTAAAAATGTCCCATTTAAAACTTTCTGAAGGCTATTCAAAAAGTTACCGTATAAACTCTGTATGCAAAAATGCGAATCTCCTCTTGTTTTTTTTCATTTGAAGGAGAATGGCAAAATGATGAGTTGTGAGGAGTGGCATTTCCCCGTGCTGCCATCTCTTTGTAGTGCCCTGAAAGGCTGCCCTGCCCACATCCATTCCTCTTTTCTCTGGGGCCAGTTCTGCCGTTTGCATCCAGGTCAGTCCCGTGCCGAGCCCGTGGATGATGGCAGCGGCGCAGGGCAGATATCGATCACACCAGTGTGACGAGGGCTCTTTGTTCAGCGCGGCCCAGGCTGGCACTGCCCTGCCCTGGGGACCATTAATGCTCACGGGGAGTTCGTGTCCCTCAGCAGCGCTTCAGGCACGGCGTGCTCGGCTCTCGGCGATGGGCTTGGACGGGCAGCACGGCAGCCTGAGGCGTGGGATGTTTATTTCTGTGTGTGCCACCTTTTAAAAAGCATTTTTAATAGCCACCACTTGTTCGATATGCTGTGAAATTCCGACTGAAAGGCGCTTAGAGCTGGGCTTGCCCAAACAAAACCAGACCAGAAGCCCCCCGTGGCTGTGGCCGAGCCGATGATCGGCCCCTGCAGCCGGGGCTCGGGGCTGGGGCGGGGCAGCCGCAGCGCCCTCACGGCTGTGCCGGCCGTGCCGCCCGCAGTGCCCGTGGCACGGAGCGCCGTGTGGGGCTGGCACGGAGGGCTGGGGCCGGGCTCGGCGCTGTGCGCAGCGAGGAGGAGGAGGAAGGTGCCTTCCTCCCGGTCCCGTTTGCTGGGAGCAGTGACTGTCACCTCCGGGCTGTGCACACGGCTGGTGCTGAAGGAGCTTCACATTTGTGATGTTCGCCTTTCCCCTCTCCTCTGCTGTGCCAGGGCTGCTCAAACAGGACTTTGGCTTAGTTGGAGCCTCTAACAGTTACCGAGGTGCGAGTACCATTAGCCAGTAAATTTTGGTTTATTTTAAAGGAATTCAGCAATGCCCCTCAGTATTTCAGCTAATGGCATTATGTGCCTGGATTCCTCGGTGTCCTCTCAGAATTCTTCCCCTGCAGCTGAGCACTGCACACAAAGCTGTCCCTAATGAAACCCCATCATTGTGGGTAGCTGCTGCTCTGGGAGAGGAAAGCTTTCCCTGTGGAAAAGCAAGCAGCCCAGTTCTGCACAGAGAGCACAGTTCCTCCAAACTTGTCCTGTGCAATGTCAGAGCACAAGCTTTAATGAATGTGGTGGAACCGTGGTGCAGGTGTTCATTCTAAAGAAATGAACATGGAAACAATTTATTTTTGATTATTCAGTTTATTAGCACACAGTTCCCTGTGCAGCCAAGCCTAAAATAAAGCGGGTTTGGGGCTTTTATCCATGGCTTAGTGAGGGCTCTTTGAGTTGCCATTCAGCTCAGCAATGTTCCCGAAATGCCTCAGTTCCAATTTCACTCTGTATTCCCATTCACAGGGCTTCCCCTCCCTCCCCCTGCCCTGTACTCTCTGGAGATCCTAAACAACCTACACAAATTCCATTTTATTGCCCAGGGAATGGTGTTATTTGAGGATTCAGATTGTTTAGGTGCATCCCAAGTAGGATATTTGGCAAGTGCTGGAACTCTGAAATTGTAGGGAGAGGAAAGGCAGGGCCCTTGCTGCTTCTGTTCCAGACTGAAGCTGAAATTCTGATGGCTTCTGACTTTGCTGACACTTCTCTGGGATTAGATTGGTACGAGCAGCCCAAACTGAAACCCAGTTCCAGGTTAGAGAGACGTGTAGGATCTCTGCTGCTCCGTCTCAAATAAAGGATGTGGTTAAACACTGTGGCACGTGCCTTCATGGCAAATGCAGCAAAACCGCTTTCTGTGGCACCAAGTATAAAACCTGGAGATTGATGTGACAGCTGGGCTGGGCTTTTTAATCAGCTGGGACAACTCAGAACTGTCTTAGTGACAGGGTTATTTTTTTCCTATTTGTGTGTGTGTTTCAAACCAAGTCATGAGTAATGTTACCAAGTCTGTTAGCAACACTTAACTCCCACTTGTTTGCTTTTAAGAGTTTTTGGATTTAAGATTTCTGGGCAGAAAAACTCACTGGGAATCCCAAGTTGCTTCTGATGGTCAGGATTTTGTAATGCCAATTTGCGATGTGTGTGTGGATATCACGTGTAAGGAACTGCTCCTTTGAGATTCCTGCAGGCAGCCCTGCCTGGGCCAGGGCTGGTGTGGAGCAGCCAGCCCTGCTGAAATCAGTGATCCTCACACTGCACAGCTGGTTTTCCATAGGGAAAGGCCCTTTGTGTTTGCCTGAGGTCCTGGCTCCCTTTCCCCACGGCTGGCAGGGTATTCCAGTGCTGTTCAGTAAATGTTAACTGTCACAAATAATTCATATCAGCACGCTGGAGAGCACCTGGGGGAAAGGGAGCTCTGAAATAGAAGGGAATGATTCTGTAACGTGGTAGGGAAAGGCCTCCCCTGGATAATGAGCAATTTCTGTGCAGCATCCGTGGGTCATTGTTCCCTTTAGAAAAGAGAAGGTTCCCGTGTCTTTGAGGTGACTCAGGTGGCCTTTGTGGTTTTTAATACAGCAGGTAAACCTTGTAGGAGAGCTCACTGTTTACTGGGCCCTGTGTCCGGGGGCATTTGGGCAGGCGGTGCTGTTGGATTTCTCTTTAGAGGCGTGGGCACGTGTGGAGTTTGGGAAAGGGAGGAAAAGCAGCGAGAGCTCCTGTGGGTGCATCCCCACTGGAGTCAGTCCCCGCTGCCCGTCCCAGCTCATGCCCAGGAAAATCCCCCGGCTGCTGAATTTCTCTGGAGCAACAGGGACACCGCGCGGTCACTTTTACTCGAGTTCCACGTGGAAATGTTTGTGCCGCCCCTCCGCCTCTGCCTGTGCGGAGAGCAGCAGTTGGAATGCGGGCGGCATCCTTGGCCGTGTGCTCAGCACATCCCAGACCTGGCAGCACGAGAACTGATGGATGGCAGAGCTGCTCACGAGCCAGGGTGCCAAGGGCTGCGTGGAAATCCAGTTAGCAGGATGATATTATTGGGAAATAGGGTTTTAATTGGCAGCTGATTGGTAATTGGGTATTGCACACATTTCATTAGGAAGGCACAGAGGAAGCTTGGATGTGCACGGACGACAGAAGGCTGAGGCGCTTGGTTCCATGCAGGAGTTTAGGGATGGCAGTGTCCTTGTTTTAACTGGGAGAATGCAATTAATTAATGTGCTTCAGGTCTCCGTTCCCACCATGGCAACCTCCCCCTTTACATTTTGGTTTCCATCTCTGAGCACAGCTTTTGCTGCCGTGTTTGCCAGTTTGCTTGCAAGACTTTATTGCATTCAGACCTATTTTTTTTTTCTTGGCATATTGAATTTGTTGCTCCAGAGGATTTTTCATTCCAGCTGGGCTCCAGTTATTCTCACATTCCCTCAGGCTCCACTCTGAGTCCTGCTGTGATCCGCATTTGTAGCTTTTCAATGAGTAAACATCAGAGCTCCTCTGGCTCTGTGCTGGCACATCCTCTCCATGGCACTCAGCTCCTGCTGGACCTTGGAAAAAGCTGGATGCTTTGCATTATGTTTTGTATGACATTCAGTTATGGAGATCCTCACATTTAAAAAAACATGGAACTGGGAGAAGAGTGATCTGCTATTAATTAGCTGTCTGATGCCCTGGACTCATGTGGATAATAATGGTTCCCTTTGGCTATGGTTTTAGTAATGTATAGGAAAACATGCCATTAGAGATATTAAAAATTCATTTCTGAATTTATACTGGCAGCTTGAAAAGTGCCACTCTTTTAACAGAGCACTTTTAAATAAAAGCTCCAGATTTGAAGTACTTAGTTCCAGCAAACCTGAAGTGAACATCTTTGTGTGAGCACAGACTTTGCACACGAGCCCTGCAATGTCTGCTTAAAGGAGCTTTGAGATCTCTGTTCCTGAACATCTGTGGGGATGGATGAGGTGTCTCAAGATGAAGCTCCCAGGCTGATGGGTCAGGTCCTTTCCCCCTGTTTCTTCCTGGCCCACAAAGCCGTGCCCAGACATTTCTGCACATCCAGGCAAACTTCTTCAGTGGCTTTTTGGAAATGAATGTCAGTGGCACACTGACATCTGCTCCTCCTCTCTCCTTCCTTGTCTCCCTGCACCATCCTCGTGTTCAATCCAGCCCCTGCCTTGCCATAAATGCAGTGCATTGGTGGATTTAGGGCTGTCCTGCATCTTCTGCCTGGCATTGCTTCTCCCAGGGTTTCCCCGCTGGCTGCCAAAATACTCCTGGGAAAGAGAGAGCTGTGATTTTCTGTGTCCCCACACATCACCTTTCTTGTAAAAGCAGCAACATCTACAAGTGTTTTCTTCTTGGAATCACAGTTTAAAGTGAAGAAGTAGAAAAGAGAGCCCACAACCTAATAATGCCTTGGCTTGGGAAGAAATTTGATGGTGTTGCAGGGGACTCTTTCTGAAGAAACAACTGAAGTTCTCTTTATGCTGCAGCAATTTGTATGTACCCCCAGCACCGTGTTTATTTGGTGTCAATATAGGGTCAGCAGGAACCAGCACAGGCAGCTGGAACTAAAGGTCCTCTTGTCCCATTTTACAATATTAGTGTTCAAAATGTAAACTAAAGGCCAGATTCCACCCCAGTAATTTGGCTAAGAGGATAAGGGCTTATTGAATAGTAAAATGCTGTACTCAAAATATTTCTTTGCGTTAGGATTTTCCCAAGTATCTCATTTAGCTTTTGTTAATGGATTAAAGAAAGGGTGTTATAGTTTGGTAACCCTTTGTTAAGTGTACATATTTTCTATGTTAAATGGGTGAACAGGAGTGCAAACCCCTATGGACGAGGGCTGCTGGAGAAATCCTCCAAAACCGATTGTGTCCTAGAGACCCGAGTCATCATTTTGTCCTATTGCAACATCTCTTATTCTTTCGGTTCAGATAAACCTGCAAACAATTTAACCTTTAGAGCTTTAATATTTTTAAAGAGACATTCGTGTCCAGAAGGTGTCTCAAGGTGTTTGTGCCGTCAGACTGGGTTTGATATCCCTATTAAAAATATATATGGCTCACTTGATGGGAAAATCTTCTTCAGAGAGAGGGGTTTTTCTTCAGCTTGAAATCTGAAATATAAAATAGAGTATAATAAAGTGAAGAGGCAAGTCATGATGCAAGGGATAGAAAAGAAAAATGGCTGGGAACACATTCTACTGAAACTGTTTGGATTTAATAGGAAAAGTACAGCTAAATCCTCAGTCAGTGAACCAATTAAAATTAATTATTGCATTGAGGGAGTTGGTGCCAAATCTGAAGAAATAATTCGAAGAAGGAAACTTATTTGAAAACTGCAATCATGGATGTTCTTTTTTTGACCGAGTAAGGAAGAGATGAACAGAGAGGGCTGCGATGGCTTTGGGCCCCGCGTTGTACCCAGGGGCAGAACGGGCTCCGGCACAGGGGAGAGGAACCCGAGCACTCAGGCTTTGGTTTGTGCCTGGCACGGTCAGTGATGGGCTTTGGTTTGTGCCTGGCACGGTCAGTGATGGGCTTTGCTTTGTGCCTGGCACGGTCAGTGATGGGCTTTGCTCTGGGCAGGCGCCGGTGGTTTTCCATGCTTCTTGTGGCTGTTCCTTACTGCTCTGGTTTAGGATGGTAGAAGATGTCAGGTAAATTACAGCTTTTGGGTAGGAACACACATGCCTTTTATATTGAGCAGAAAATAGTCCATCTGTTGGGGGAAAAATAATTGTAATTTACATCAACACCCCTGAAAGGTACTTTCTCTACATGACATCTGTTTGTGTGGACTCCTCTGAGTTTGGGAATGTGGAATCATAGCATCATTTAGGTTGGAAAAACCCCTTATGATCACTGGGTCCAGTGGTGAAATTCTGAATGGGCTTGGGGCTGCCCCCAAAGGAACGATTGCCTTGGGTCTGGGCAGCGCCGTGCGCTTGGGACTGTTCAAAGGTGAGCCCAGCCCAGGAGTGATGTGACACATCATCCCGTACAAAGCACGAATCTAACCCTGCAAAGGTTCAATCTGAAACTGGCACACAGAAAATCCTAACTGGCCACTCGATAGGTGATGCTCCAGCAAACCAGGCATCCATCGGAATTCCCTCCTGTAGCAGAGCGTTCAGGGGCAGTTCGGTCAGAGCCGTGCCCCGGTGCCCAGAGCCCTCAGGCAGAGCTCCGAAAGCGCTGGGTGGGCTCCGTGGAGTCCCTCTGCTGGCGAGGTGACACCACGGTGCTGTGGCAGCGAATGCCCGCGGTGTCAGAGCCCCCGGGGACCGGGCTGCTGTGCCCTGGCCGCAGAGCTGTGCCGGAGCTGCGGGGACACCGGGCAGGGCATTGTCATTGCCCGGTGCCACTGCCCGGCCAGGCCTGGGATGGGACATGGGCAGGGCACGGGAGCTGCGGGGAGCGGGGGAGGGAGGGAGGGAGGGAGGGAGTGAGGGAGTGAGGGAGGGAGTGAGGGAGAGAGTGAGGGAGAGAGTGAGGGAGGGAGGGAGTGAGGGAGGGAGTGAGGGAGAGAGTGAGGGAGGGAGGGAGGGAGGGAGTGAGGGAGGGAGGGAGGGAGTGAGGGAGGGAGTGAGGGAGGGAGGGAGTGAGGGAGAGAGTGAGGGAGGGAGAGAGGGAGGGAGTGAGGGAGGGAGGGAGGGAGTGAGGGAGTGAGGGAGGGAGGGAGGGAGGGAGTGAGGGAGGGAGGGAGGGAGTGAGGGAGGGAGTGAGGGAGGGAGGGAGTGAGGGAGAGAGTGAGGGAGTGAGGGAGGGAGGGAGTGAGGGAGGGAGGGAGGGAGTGAGGGAGGGAGGGAGGGAGTGAGGGAGGGCGTGAGGGAGGGAGTGAGTCAGTCAGTCAGTCAGTCTGTCAGTCAGTCTGTCAGTCAGTCAGTCAGTCAGTCAGTCAGTCTGTCAGTCAGTCTGTCAGTCAGTCAGTCAGTCAGTCAGTCAATGAGGGCTCTGCTCTGCTGCTCACAGCCCCGGCAGGGCCCTGTGGAGCAGCAGGGGCTGCTCTGGGACACGGGCACAGGGAAATAGGGCAGGGCACCATCTCAGCAGTGCCGCAGAGTTTCCCTTCAGAGCAGCGAGCTCAGAGAGGCCCCGCAGCCCCGCGGCCGTGCCCGCCGAGCGCAGAGGTGCCGAGGGTGGCAGTGCCAGTCACCCTGCCGGTACCTGGGCAGCACTGACGCTCCAGAGGGAATTCCTGTCCGAGTCAATTCGGTTGATTTGGATGAGGGAATGAATTCCTCCTCCGAGTCCTCCTCTGTGCGGTCTGGCACAGTTGCCCACGGTCTGTCGTGTTGCTTACAGAAGTGCCAAAAGCCAAAACCTTGAGGAACAGACCTTAATCTGACTCTATAAATAGTTTTAATTAGCCACTCCTTCTTTTTTTTTTTTTCTTTTTGGGGAAATCCTAATTGACTTTGGTTTTATACAGGCAGAGTTAATCCAAAATCTGTCTCTTCAGGCCACTTTCTGGCCTTGCATAGACCACAGCACACTTTTTTCCCCCTTTAATGTTTCTCCTTGCTGGTAAGGAAATGAAAGGAGTGGGAGATGATGTGAGAGGAGCTCAGTGAGGGGCAATTGCCAAGTTCCTCGCTCTCACCTTTGAAATAAGGAGGGGAGCATTGCCCGGCAGGCAGACGATGGAATAGCGGGGATGCCTTGTGAGGGAGGCCTGAGGAATTAATGTCTGTAGGAGCCAAGTGAGTGCTGAGGCTGTGACTGCAGAGGCACAACAGACATTGTCCCCACGAAGGGCAGGGGCAGTTTCTCCTGTTTCTGGGGAGTGCCAGCGTGGCTGTCGCTGCTGCTGCCGCTGTAACTCTCAGCCCAGGGCTCAGGCCGTCAGCAGCAGTAACTTCTGCCAGGTCACGGGGATTGCTGAAAGTCTCCTTGGCTGCTCACTGATGCTCAGCAGTCTCAGTTCTGGTCAAAATCATTTCAGTGGGAACCAGGAGGCATAAAAATGCTGAGACCGATTTTCACAGAGACGCCTCTCCCTGGTGAGTGCAGGGTGCGATCCCAGCAGAGCAGGGGCAGCTCTCCCTGGCTGCGATTTCTCTCAGCACCTGAATGAGCCTCAGTGTTCGGCAGGAAAGGGCCTCCAGTAAACTGCCTCCTTTCTCCTCTTATTGGAGTCCCGGCTGTAGAAAGAACCGAGCAGCGGGGTGAAATCATTGTTTGAAATTACTGACAATGAATGTCGATCGCAGCCTCAGGACTGAGCCACGATCGCTGCGTGTGCCTTCTCCTGAACGCGCTGCAGTCGCTGCTGTGCCCAGAGCGGGGATTTGTGTGCCAGCCTCAGCGGGCTGCAGTGCCGGAGCTCTCTGTGGGCAGGAACGGGCTGCAGTGCCGGAGCTCTCTGTAGGCAGGAACGGGCTGCAGTGCCGGAGCTCTCTGTGGGCAGGAACGGGCTGCAGTGCCGGAGCTCTCTGCGGGCAGGAACGGGCTGCAGTGCCGGAGCTCTCTGCGGGCAGGAACGGGCTGGGCTGCCTCGGCCGGATCCGATCTCCATGGGGACTCTGCGCTCCCCGCGTGCGGCACTCCCGGCCCTTGGGACAGGCTCCCGGCTCTGCCCTGGGACCGAGCCGGAGCTCTGGGACACCCAAGGTTGGAGCGGCCCCCTGAGCCTCGGCAATGTGTGCGGGGGTGAGGCTTCCCCGGGCCAGGGGAGGGAATCCCTGCTCGTTCCCAGGCGGGAATTCCGGGCTGGAGCAGCTGGGAGGCGCGGCCGATGGACGGGGACGCGAGCTGAAGGCAAAGAGCTCCGGGGAAAGCGGCGGCTGCCGAGGGAGCCGAGCCAGAGGCAGCCCGGGCAGGGCACAGGATGGGAATCCTGAAAGGTGAGCGTGCCCAGACTGGCAAAGGGCAGAGAGCAAAAGTCCAAGCAAGCAAAAGACAACAGAAACCGTGGAGATTAAAAGACTCTCGAATTTGCCTTTTATTCGTGAAATAAATACAGCTGGAACAGCATAAATAAAAGCAGCTGGAAGGATCGTGTCAACAGGCGGGGTTTTGCTCACCTCTGCTTTGCTTTGAGTCCACTACAAAAAATCAAGAGTCATCAGGAAGATGGAAATGAGCACACAGGTTGATCCAGGAGCAGTGGAAAGTGGGAATGAGGCACCTTTAGCCCCGCGAATGGCTCTTCCCTTGTGCGCTGAGAGAGCTTCAGCAGCAATTCCTGCTTTGGTGACATTTTACAGCAAGGTGTGTTTTCTACAGGGGAAGACTTGAAAAAGAGCAGCTCCACGTTCGGATCATGTGAGAGCTGCTCGTGAGTGTCACAGCTGCAGCTCCCCAGAAGCTGAACTGTTTATTGCAGGAAGAGGGAGAGGCAATTGGTTTTGCCATTGTCAGCGTGGGAGCAATGTGTGCCCTGTGAACGTCACGAGCAGAGGTGGCAGCAGGCTGTGGTCTGAGAAGCAGAACTGGTTGGAGTTAGGGCACCCTAATGAGATTAGAGTGAGACAAAATCCGAGAGAATAGGAGCAGAGGAGCACGTGGATCCATCCTGGGATTTCTGTAATGGAAAGCTAAATATGCAAAGATCTGGCATCAGGTTTAATTTATGGCTGTCATCTTTCTGCTTCTGAAACCTAGTCAGTGGCACGGTATTGGCCAGAGTTTTAAAAAGCAAATGGCATCAGGTGTTATTAATCTTAGCTATGTGCAATCGCATAAAGAAGGAAAGGAGAACAGCGTTGTTTGTCTTTGTTTTGAAGCCCGCAGACATCGTGGCTGTTTTGCATCACGCACGTTGCTGTCGGTCGGTGTGCGATAGTCTGTAAAATGAATATTAAAGCTTCTGGCCGTCCCTTAGTCCCGCTCAAGGAGCACAGACAGAGCAAGTTCTCCCCTCGGGCCCAGCGCTGTCGGCCGGCAGTGCCGGCTCCTCCCGGGCACTCCCGTCCGCCTCCTCCTCCTGGCGGAGCCCGAGCAGAGACCGCGGGGGGCTCAGTGCCGGCGCTGCCCAGCCCCGCCCGCCGGGGCTCCGGTTCCTCTCCCGGAGCTGCCGCTGTCCCCGAGAGAGGCGGGGCGGCTGCCGTGGCACGGGAGCGCGGCCGTCCTTGGGGAGCCGCAGCTGGGAGCTCCCTCGGCCCGAGCTCAGGGCCCGGGCGGGAGCGCCCGGATCGTCACCCGCTGCTGCCGCTCCGGCCCGGGCACCGGGCACCGCTCCGGTTCCCGCGGGCCGAGCGGATCCGGGGCTGCTCCTGCGCCGCGGGAGCGCCGGGAGCCGCGAGCGGCATCGCTCCGTGAGCCGGAGGCGGCACAGCAAATTCGGCTGGGATAACGGGATATGGCACTGCTGGGATAACGCGGTATTGCAGATGGGCTGCGTTCTGTGGCGTCCTGTCAGGGGAGGCTCCCGGCCTTCTGATCCCACCCGTGGTTTTCTGCCAGCCTGAAGCAGTTCCCACAACAGAATCAAACGTGTGAGAGCTCCATTCCCCGCCACCGTCTGTGGCGATGTCCGCAGTCAATTCCACGACCCTGTGAACTGAGACTAATAAATCGGGCATTTTTCTGGTCTCAGAATCGGAGTCTTAAGTCCTGTGGGTTGTTGTTTTTTTTGTGGTGGTGAAGGTGAGGAGGGCTCAGGGACACAGTCTCCGCTGCCGGCACTTGGGCCCAGCCCCATCTGGCCGGGCCCAGGGCTGTGAAGCGGGGACTCGAGCCCTGTGTTTGGGGAGTGCAGAGCGAGGCTGGCCCAGGCCTGAGCACAGAGGCCAAGCGCTGCATTTTGGGCCCGGGGACAGAGCCCGAATCCTGCGTGCGAGCGCTCGGAACGGGAGCCCCGGCCCGGGGCTCTTCCCGGAGCCGGGACACCGGCGGGGCCTCTCCCCGGCGCCGATGGGCGGCGGGTGACGAGCCGGGAGCGCGGCGTTCGGGGGCTCGGGCCGGGCCCCCGCCGCGCTCTCGGGCTCCGGAGGCCCCGGGGCCGTTCCCGGGGAGGTGCCGGGGGCAGGAGGCGGGGCGGGAGCCGCGGTGTCCCCGGGCCTGGGCGGTCCCGGCCGCTGCTCGGGGACCCTGGTGCGGGCAGGCGGGCCGGGGCCCGACGGAGCGGGACGGGAACGCGGGGCCGGCGGTTCTCGCTCCCTGTCCGCCTCTGCCGCCCGCGGCGCCGGGACGCGGAAGGTGACACCGGGACGCGGGGGAGACACCGGGACGGGGCTCTGCGGGCTCAGGAAAGCCAGGCTCCTCCCGTCCCGGTCCCGATACCGACGGGCGACAGGCGGCACCGCCCGGGACCCCCGGCAGACCCAGGCGGCGCTCGGCCCCCGGGCCACGGTCACGGCCCCGCCGCAGCGCCCCGGGCTCCGAGCGGTCCCCGCGGGAGCGGCCGTCGGGCGGGGCTCGCACGGCGCCGAGCGAGGCTCCCGAGCGAAGGCCCCGGGACCGGCGGGGACAGGGGGGCGGGGCCGGCACAGGTGCGAGGGGCGGGGCCACGGAGCGCGGGCAGGGGGCGCCGCGGCGGGGCCACCGCCACCGTGCCCGGGCCGGGGGGCAGAGCGCCGCTGGGGTGTGCCGGGCCGTGCCGCCTCTGCCCCGCCGGGCGGATGGAAGCGGCACCGGGCCGGGGATCGGATTGGGGCCCGGGATGGCCGCGGGCACGGGGCGCTGCCGGCTGCGGGATCGCGGCCGTTCCCCGGTGCGGGCGCGGAGCCCCCGTGTAGGGCCGGGACCCCGCAGGGCGCCCTCTGGCGGACACGGAGCGCGGTGCGAGCGCGGCGCCCCCGCGTGGCCGGGGACAGCGGTGCGGGGGCGGGGCCAGCACAGGTGTGAGGGGCGGGGCCACAGAGCAGGAGGCCGTGCCAGAGAGCGCGTGCGCAGTTTGGGACAGCGGAGCGCGTGCGCAGTTTGGGACAGCGGAGCGCGTGCGCAGTTCGGGACAGCAGAGCGCGTGCGCAGTTTGGGACAGTGGAGCGCGTGCGCAGTTCGGGACAGCAGAGCGCGTGCGCAGTTTGGGACAGTGGAGCGCGTGCGCAGTTCGGGACAGCAGAGCGCGTGCGCGGCCGTCACAGGTGTGCAGGGCGGGCCCAGCTCAGGTGTGCGGGGCCCCAGTGCGGCTGCGCGGGGCGGGGCCGAGGTTATTTAGACCCCGGAAATCGCCGCAGCCGCCATTTGCTCACCCAGAGCTCGGTGCGTACGGAGCTCCCTGTGTGGGCTCCGCAGGTAAGGCGCGGAGGTTTAGGCCTCCCCTTCTGCTCCTCTCTCTAGCCCTCCTTCCTTCTCCGCGTATTCCCCTTTCTTTCTGCCCCTTTCCTCTCGCCCTGAAACTCTCCTTTCCTCTCCTCCCAAACCCGACCGCCCCCCACTTCTTCCTGTCCTGTCCCTTCTCCGCTTCTCCCTTCTGTTCCTCCTCTCTCCACCGTCCCTCTTCTCCCCTCTCGGCCTTTCCCTTCCTCTCCCGCTTCCCTCCTCACTCCGACCCCTCTCCATTCCCGTCCTCAGCACCCGCATCTCTCCTGTCTCCCCGTCCTCCTCTCTTCTCCTTCCCTCGCACCGCGGGGCTGGGGCTGCCGGGCAATAATAAAGGCCAGAGGCCCGGAGTCCGGCGCCCCCGGCCCCGCTGGAGCCCCGCTGGTGTCCCCATGCAGTTCCGTGGTTGAACGCAGGGGGCGCCGCCGGGGCTCCGCTTCCCCCATCCCACGGGGGCCCCTCGTTTGGAGGGGGTCCCGGGATGGGGGGTCGGGTTTGAGGACCCCCTTGTTTGGAGGGGGTCCCGGGGTGGGGGGCCCCCTCATTAGGAGGGGTTCCTGAGGGGGGGGTTAGGAAGGGGCCCCCTCATTAGGAGGGGGTCCTTGGGGGAGGGGGGGGGGGGGATTAGGAAGGGCCCCCTCATTAGGAGGGGGTCCTTGGGGGGGGGGGGGGGGGTAGGTAGGGCCCCCTCCGGAGGAGGGGGTCCCGGGGGGGGCGGGGCGGGCCCCCTCCGGGGGAGGGGGGCGGGGCCAGGAGGGGGGAATGCCCCCCCTCCGCCCCGCCCCCCTCCCCCGGGCCCCCTCCTCCGGACGGGGTCCGGGCCCCGACCCTCCCGGGGACCCCCTCCTCCGGACGGGGCCCGGGGGGGGAGGGGGGGGCGGGTGGGGTGGGAGGGAGGGGGGGGGGGGGGGGGGGGGCGGGTGGGGTGGGAAGCAGAGGGGGGCACGTCACTCCGTGCCGTGAAACACAAACACAAACACAAACACATGTACACGTGTAAAAAAAAAACAAAAAAAACCACACACACACACACACACACGAACGGCCCTCCCTGTCCCGACCCCCCTCCCCACCCGCCCCCCCTCCCTCCCCCCCAGGGCCCCGTCCGGAGGAGGGGGTCCCCGGGAGGGGGCGGGGCCCGGACCCCGTCCGGAGGAGGGGGCCCGGGGGAGGGGGGCGGGGCCAGGAGGGGGGAATGCCCCCCTCCGCCCCGCCCCCCTCCCCCGGGGCCCCCTCCCCCGGAGGGGGCCCGCCCCGCCCCCCCCGGGACCCCCTCCTCCGGAGGGGGCCCTACCTACCTACCCCCCCCCCCCCCCCCCACAGGACCCCCTCCTAATGAGGAGGCCCTTCCTAACCCCCCCGCCACCCCCCCGACCCCCTCCTAACGAGGGGGCCGCTGTAACCCGCACCCCCCGCCCCAGGACCCCCCCAGTGTGATGTAGGGACAGCCGGAACCCCGGCGGTGTGGGGCGGTGCTTGAACTGCAATGGGGGGACCCGCGGAGCGGCTCCGGCCCCGTGTGGGGACCCCAGCGAGGGCGGGGGCGCCGGGCTCCGGCCCTCGGGGCTTTATTATTGCCCGGCACCCCGCGCCCCGCGGTGCGAGGGAAGGAGGAGAGCGGGGAATACAGAACGAGAATAGGGGAGCGGGGGAGAGGTCGGGGTGTGCAGGGCGGCAGGGGACGGGGCGGGGGGGAAGGCAGGGTGGCGAGGGAGGGGAGAGGATGGAGGAATAGGGTAGGGTTAGGTAGGGATGAGTAGGGTAGGGATGGGTGAGGGAATAGGGAGGTGGGATGGGAGGGAGGGGCGGGGGGCGGCCGTAGGGGGGGAGGGAGGGGAGGGCTAGGGGGGAGAGGGAGGGGGGGGGGGGTTTGGGGGGGGGGGGTGGGTGTGGGGGGTGGGGGAGGGGAGGAAGGGAGGGTGGAAAGGAGAGGTGTAGAGAAACAGGAATACTAAAGAAAAGAAACGCAGAAGAAAAGAAAGAGAAACAGAGATATAGAGCCCCGACCGACAGCAACCTACCCCACCGAACGCCGAGGAGCAAATGGCTCCGCCGGGCCCCCCCCGCGCCTTAAATACCCCAAGGCCCCGCCCCGCGCAGGCGCACTGGGATCGCTCACACCTGCGCACGCCCCGCCCCTCGCACCTGTGCACGCCCCGCCCCCGGGGCCCCGCCTCCCCCCCGCCCCCCTCCCGCCCATAAAAGCCGCCGGGGCCGCGCCGGTCCCGCTTTCTGTGGGGCATCTCGGCTCGGGATGCGGCGGGAGCGGCGGTCGGAGCGCGGTGCGGAGATCCGGATCGGGGGCTGCTGCTGCTGCGGCGGCTGCTGCGCGGGGACCGAGGCGCTCAGGTAGGACCGGGATCGGGATCTGGGCCCGGGGATTCGGGTCCCGGTCCCGCCGGTATTCCCTGTGGGAGCCGGGCCGAGCCGCTTTTTCCCCGGCGGGCAGGGCACTGGGGTAGTTACCCGGGGTGCCGGGGCCGGAGGATCGAGGGGGGATCGGGGCTGGATCGGGACCGGCATCACCGCGGGCGGGAAGAGCCGCTCCGGGACAGGCGGCGCCGCTCTGGCTGCGGCCGGCGCGGGGCTGGGTCCCGCCGGGCCTCCGGGCACGCTCCGGCTGCGGCGGCAGGGAGCCGGTGCTGTGCCGCTGCCGCGCCCGCCAGGAGAACGACGCTGCCCGGGAGCGGCCGCTGGATCGCAGCGGGAAGGACACGGAGACCGCCCGTACCGGCCCCGAGACCCCATCGGCATCGCCGCTCGCTCAGCGCCGCTGCCCGTCCCGGCCCGGTAACCCCGGGGGGACACCGAGCCCCCTCCCCCGGCCCGGTAACCCCGGGGGGACACCGAGCCCCTCCCCCGGCCCGGTAACCCCGGGGGGACACCGAGCCCCTCCCCCGGCCCGGTAACCCCGGGGGGACACCGAGCCCCCTCCCCCGGCCCGGTAATCCCGGGGGGACACCGAGCCCCCTCCCCCGGCCCGGTAACCCCGGGGGGACACCGAGCCCCTCCCCCGGCCCGGTATCCCCACAGCCCCGCGCTCCCCCGCAGCCCCCTCTCCGTGCCCGCGCCCCGGGGGCTGCAGCCCCGGCCGGGAGCAGCCGCTCTGGGACGGCCGCTGGGGCCGAGGCGTTGCTGCTCCCGCTGTGCCTGGGCTGGGACCGGAGCCCAGGGAAACGCTGGGGAAAAACAGTGAAAACTCTTTGCTCTTTATTTGCAGAGCCGCGAGGATCATCGAGGCAAACGCTGAGCAGCGACCGGCCCGGCCGCCCATCGATCACAGACTTTTGGCCTTGCCAGCGCCCTGCTCCAAACACCTGGGCCGATGCCAGGGCTGTTCCAAAGCCCTGCTGGGATGGCAATGACCGCTGCCAGTAAGAGAGCTCCCCTACAAACGCAGCTCCTTCCCTTCTGTGAGTGCTGCTTTGCACACCGGCCCCTGCAATGGCTGCAGGGCAGAACCGGCTGGCACTCAACCTGGCAGCACCGAGCTCTTCCCCATGACCCTGATTGTTCTGCCCTTTCCAGGATTTCCCCAGCAGCTGTGAATGTGCTCACACCATGTCCCTTTGTTTCCCCAGGAAGAAGCGACCCAGACGAGTGCTGAGGGCTCCTCTGGAGAGCGGCAGGGGGCGTTTCCTGCAGGTGAGTGCTGCCAGCTCAGAGCCACGGTGGCTGCCGAGGCCGGGGCTGCTCCCCTGGCCCAGAGGCGTCGGTGTCTCCTGCTCGCTGCCAGCCGCGCTCCCTGCTGTTCCCTCGGGGTGTCCCGGCTGGCCGGGAGCGCGGGGCAGGAGGAGCCAGAGGCTCCTGAAGGCGGCGGCCCCTCGTGTCTGTGGGATCTGCAGCAGGAGCTGTGCCTGCACCGTGGCTCCCGGGCCAGGGGCTGCTCTGAGCAGGCCCGTGGAAATGCTCCGGCCCACACGGAGCACCCGGAGCCCGGGAGGAGCCCAAGGAGCAGCTGGCATCACCTGGCACCGGAGGCACGGCCCGTCTGCACGGGGGCTGGCACAGCAATGCCCGGTTCAGAGCTCCCACACGGCTGCAGGTACGTCCCAGCCACCCCACATCCCTTCCCTCCTCCCCAGCCTGAGGCCATCGTCCCTCAGCAGCGTTAAAGCCAAGGCAATCTTCCCCCACAGATACTGAACCCCAGGCAGGAGCCCTCAGAGACACCTGAAAATCAGCGGGATGGAGTCTGGAGTGTTCAGGATCCAGCTGCAAGTGCACAAGTGATGGAAAGCTCTCACAGGTGGGTCCCACTGGAGGTGTGCTGAAGACAGGGATGTGCATCCCTTTCCTGAGGGAAAAGAATTTGTAGAGGCCACTGCTGAGGCTCTGAGAGGAGCTGAGCTCCTGCAGGGAGAGATGTCCCCCCTGGGCACAGGGGCTGCCCCAGCACGGGCTGGGAGCACATCTGGCCACTGCCTTCTCCTGCTTTAAACACCACCGGGATGTTCTCCATCCTGGAGCTCAGGGGGTGACACCAGCTCAGTTCCAGGCAGCTCTGTCCAGTGCCCTCAGGGACATCACCGGGGTGAGGGGTATAAATGCCAGTTCTGTGCCACAGAACCCTGTCCTTGTCCCCGTGCTGCTGCTGGGCTCCCTTGGAAGCTCTGCTGCTCCTGGCACAGCCGCTGTCCAAGGCAGCAGCCCTGCATGGCAATGCCCAGCTCCATGGGGCACTGGGAGGTCACTGCAGCGGGAATGGAGCAGGGAATTTGGGGCTCTGGGTGTGATTCAGCACAGCCAGCACAGCTGACAGGGAACCCCAAATCTGGGCACCGCACAGAGAACAATCCTTGTCCTGCCCCGTCAGCTCAAACCCCTGGGCTGGGAAGCTTTGGGAATTAAATATACGGAATTACACAAAGCACAGCAAGCGGCATCACCCAGAGGGACAATCCAGGTCCCAGACAATTCCTCCTCCATCCTCTATGGGGGAAAACACCCTGGGCCTGCTAGGAGCTCTGGCTCTGCTTTTCCTCCAGCTCCTGAGCAGTGTCAGGGCCACCACGAGGGCTTTAAAACCCAAATAAACCCCACATCCCACACAGTGAATAACCCAAATAAAGAAATGCATTCTTGTCATCAAAGCTCAGAGCTGTGTTAGGAGTTGTGACAACAAGCTAATGGGATTCCCAGGAATCTCATTCATGCTCCTGGTTTCATTTTCATGTGGTTTTAATCCCTCAGTGGGCAGCCTGTACAACTTCTCCTGGCATTCAGAGGTTGAGCAGGGCTGGCTTTGGATTGACCTTCACCTCTGGCCCCAGGCTGTGCAAACACACCTTGTGCCAGGGTGGGTGAGCTCCTCGCCTCAGCTTTTCCCTCCTAAACGTGCCCTTACTCATCTCTGTGCAGATGAACTCACACTTTGCCCCAAACCATCCGCTCCTCACCTCCATGTGGCCTCCGAGTGTCCCTTCTGCTCCTCACAGGTGCCCTGGTGACCCCACGTTGGTCCCTTTGCCCTTCCCCAGCCCGAGGCCGCTCCTCTGCTCGCTCTCTCCAGCCCCATCCCACAGGGATCCTCTTGTCCCCTCCCTGCTGGCTGCTGCCGAGGAAGGAGCGCACAGTGAGTCCCAGTGCTGTCCCCTCAGCCCTGGAGAGGCCTGGCTGCGGCCCTCGGATTTCCCAGGGGAATTGTCTGCTGCTCTCCCCTCAATGACCTCAGCAATTCCCTCACAAATGCCACCTCACTGCCCCTGATATCCCCTCCCATTCCATTTTCCCACACAAACAGTTCTTGTATCCCCTCTAGATTGCGCCAGGATTTCAGCTGCATGCATGGCATCATCTGTGCCCACTGTTCCTTACTCACCCAACCAAAATCAAGAGCAAATGCTGGTTGGGCTTTAATAAGAACTTGAAATAACTTTAAAGCAAAACAAATCACCTTTTTCTCCTGTGTTTTTTTTTTCCTTCAGATGCTGGGCTTACCTCTGAGGATGTGTGCTGAGCTCTCAGTGGAGGCACTGTCAGGCTGAAGGGCTGTGAGTCTGTGTTCTTTCCCTGGCACCAGCAGTGCCCCAGTCCCTGTTCCCAGGCTGTGCCCAGGCTGTGGCAGCACGGGCAGACTCAGCTCTCAGCACTCCCTGCTCCAAACACAGCTCTGGCCTCCACTGCCATCTGTCTCTGCTGGGAGCCTTTCTCCTGGAGAAACCAAAGAATGGCTCGTGGTGGCACTTTGGAGACTCGGTCTGCACAAAGGGAGGTGAGGGATGGAATGCTGCTCCAGGAGCCCCTGGGATCTGCAGGGCTGCTCAGGGAAGGGACAGTCGCTGCTCAGGGAAGGGACAGTCACTCCCTGCAGTGCCCCAGCCCCCCTGCAGCACCAGCACAGGCTGCCAGCTGGGCTCTGCCAGCCCCTCTCTGCCACCCTCCCTGTGCAATCCAGCCCTGAGCCTGAGCCCAGAGCTCTGGCTGGCAGCCCAGGGACACAGGGACACTGCCAGGGATGAGGCACATTGCCAGCACACGCTGCCAGCAGGGCACACGGGCCCCCCTGGAGCTCCTGTGGGGCTGGCAGGAGGGCACAGCCCCGGGGGTGGCAGTGCCAGTGACGGCAGCACAGTGCCACGGTCTGGTGGCACGGCAGGGACACCAAGGGCAGCAGTGCCCAGGGAGGGGCATGATGGATTCTGCTCCCTGTGCTGCCCCGTGCCAGCAGGAAAGCTCCAGGGGATGGAAACTCCTCCCCTTGCCCCAGCCCCAGATCAGCCCTGCTCAGTCTCACCCCCGGCTCTCACCTCCGGCTGCTCTGGGGCTGCTGCCACATCCCTGCCAAGGTGCCAAAGCCACCTGGGACAGGGCTCCCTCCCCCTGTGCCTCAGGGCATGGCAGGGACCAGGGTGCTCCAGCAAGGACAGCCTGGAACAAAGGTGGGAGGAGTCTGGTGATTTGCCTGCCCTGAAAGAGAGGAGGAAAAGAAAATTAAGTCCACTGAGGAAGTCAAAGGATCCCAGCTCTCACAGGGTCACAGACATCTTTCCATTAAAATCCTTTCTTTAGCATTTTCCCTTCTGGGAAGCTGAGGCCCCAGAAAAAGA
The DNA here is from genome assembly GCF_028551555.1 of Melozone crissalis. NCBI lineage: Eukaryota > Metazoa > Chordata > Aves > Passeriformes > Passerellidae > Melozone > Melozone crissalis. The sequence continues at coordinate 907,302 of NW_026535858.1, forward strand.
ATGCAAACAATGGTTCTCTGCTGCTGAGGAAGGCAACAGGTGCAGCTGTGATTGGCTGTAGGATGTGTATAATTAATGTATAATTAATGGCCAATCACGGACTGAGCTCCTCTGTTACTCATTCTTTTCTATTCTCAGCTTAGCCAGCCTTCTGAGAACTTTCCTTCTATTTCTTTTCAGTACAGTTACAATGTAGTATATGTATCATAAACTAATAAATCAAGCCTTTTGAACACGGATCAACATTCTCGCCTCTCTTCACCTGCAAACCCCTGTGCCCACTGTCACACTCCCACTGCTGCCCTGATTGCTCCCTGTGGGGTTTACCCATGGCAGGTGACACCAATGCAAACACAAACCTGTCCTTTCCCAGCATTTTCATTCCTGACTATTGCAGACATTAAAAGGAAGCTCATTTTCCATACCGCATTCTTTGCCCAATTTCACAGACCCATTTCTATCCCAGACCCCACGTGTCAGCCATTCCCTCCTTTGCCACTGGACTTGGCACAAAGGCAGGGACACCTGGGATGCTGCATCACAAAAATCCCACAGAGAATCCCCTCAAAACCTCACAGAGAAAGGGTTTTTGCTTCTGGGACACAAGAAAGGCCTTTGACCATTTGCATCCACGTGGAAAGCCCCCATGAGCACTTGGTTTTAGAGATGTTGCACTTGGAGTTACAGACATGGAACTGCTCTGGGATTTGGCATTTCCTGCACCCACACGAACACATAAAGGAATGAAGGGCAGAGTCCCAAAGTTTGGTTATTCCAGTGCTGCTCTGGTAGTGCCACTTGGCACACCAAAATCCACAGCAACACTTAAAAAATGAAAAGCAACTTTCACCCCACATCCCCCTTCCTTTTGATTTTGCAGTTCTGGGCTCCCCTTAGGAACAGGTTACAGAGGAGAAGAGCCCAGGAGCTGCTGCCAGCCAGGGCACCAAGCAGCTGTTTCCCACAGACGGCCCTCACAGCTGATGCTGTTCCAGGACAGCTCCAGCCCAGCCCTGCCACGGCCACCTGCAGCGCTCGGTGCCAGCCCCAGGGCAGAGCCCGTCCCTGTGCTGTGCCAGAGCTCGGTCCCTCTCCCTGGGACGGCCCTGCCCTGGCCAGAGCTGGCTGCAGTCCCTGCCAGCTGCGCTGCCCGGGCTGCGGGGCACAGCGTGTGCCCTCTGGGAGAGCTCCACGGGCACCCCCGGTGCCCACAGCGCTGCCGGCAGCCCCTGGCACGGGACACGGGGCCTGCCCGCGGCTCCCGCCCTGGCACCGAGGGTGGCACGGCGCAGAGGCCACGGCAGCCGCGCCAACGCCGCGCGATGGCACCGACGGCACCGAGAGCCCGGCCCGGAGCCGCTCCTACCGGCACAGAGCCCCAGGCGCTGCCAGGGAGCCCCGCAGCCGTGACAGGGACACGGCCACAGCAGTGCCCGGCACACACAGAGCCGTCCCCGGCCGCTCCACCGGCCCAGCTCTGTGCTCAGCTCGGGTGTCCCTGCTCCGGGCAGGAGCGGCCACACAGCCCCGGGGCTGGGCACACCCTGCCCTGCAGCAGGGAACACGGGCTCAGGGAGCTCGGGGACACTGCTGTCCCCAGAGGGGTGTGACACACACCCAGAGTGTGCATCTCTAACAAGCACAGCCCGTACCTGCCCCTGCAACAGACTCGCCTGCGTTATTTCCTCAAAGTCTCTGCTTTGGAATATTTTGCCATTCCCAGTGTTTGAACAAGACTGACCGTGAGCTCTGCACCCTGGCCATGCCCCAGCCCTGAGGAAGAGCCGGACACGCTCACACCCGCCCAGTGTGAGGGAGCTGCTGCAGCATTTCAGCATTTCCAACCCGCCCTGCCCCGAGGGTGCCGGCCCAGCAGCGGGTACGGGGCAGCAGCAGAGCAGCAGCAGCAGCCGCTGCAGCCCCGGCACTGCCAGCACTCGGCTGCCCCATCCCCGCTGCCCAGCACTCCCAGCTCTGTGCCCAGGGCTCCCAGCAGGAACCCGGGGCCCTTCCCAGGTGCCATCCCCGCAGAGCCACCGCTCTCCCCTCTGCCCGCCCTCCTGCCCAGCCCTCACCCCTTGGATCGCCACCGCCCCCCCAGGACACAGAGGAGCCTCTCGGTGCCAGCCGGGACCCGAACCGTTCCGGTGCCTCGGGAAATAAACACAAACAAACTCGTCCCCATAGGGTAACAAAATGTCTCGGTGCCCGGCTCCTGTTTCCTAAGGCAAAACACACGGAGCGGGGGAAATGGCAAATCCCAAACCCAACAAAGCCTGGTTTGCCATGGGCTTCCATCAGGACTGCTCAGGGTTCCCAGTGCCCCTCGGCTGCAGCCACAGGAGCAGCTTCTCTCTGGGACCCCGGGGGGCACAGGGACCCCCATCCCGGAGCTTCCCGGGACACAGAGCCCAGCCCGGCCTGAATGAAACACAACCAATGCAGTCATTGCCTCTGCCACTCGTGTGTGAGCTGTGGCACAGCATCACTGACCACAACCACCCTGAGAGAGCACAATCTGTGACTACTGCTCTCGATAAAGTACAATCTGTCAGCTCATGTATGCACTGCAGAGCTTTTATAAACAGCAGGGTAACAGATGCTATCTTAGACTGTAGCATAACAGAGACCGTGAAATGGTAAAATGCTTTTACATGTAAGGAACTCAGACAATGGTGTAAGATAATTAGGTGATTTGCCACATCTGGGGACAATCTTATCTGAAACACAAGATAACAGAAACAGAAACAAGAGCACCGAAAAAAAAGAAAAAATGATTGACTCTCGTTATCAAATAACGAGGGAGTGAAAATAAAACAGGATGGCACCACAGGAAGAAATAAAGTATATTGGCTAAATCCACAAGATGGCACGGAGGTTAAAACCAAGCAAAAGAACATCTCAACTCCAAGGACTGTTTGAACACGTATAAACTCCAATGAACACGCACACACCGCTGCAATGGAACAGAATACCGAGAACACGGTTTAAGGTGACCGGCTGCTCCTGGCAAACAGCCCAGCACCCCAGCGCTGCCCTTCATCCCTTAACAAACGTGTCAAAGTTCTCAGGAGTGAACTTTGTTTCCCACACAACAAAGCGCTGTCCCCGCAGCCGGGACGAGCCCCAGCTTCATTCCACGGAACGCGACCCCAGAGAGCCGCAGGGCCCGGGACAGCCCCGTCCCACCCACAGCGGGTCCCCCGCAGCAGCAGCAGCGCCCGAAGCAGCCCCGGCCCGCTGTGGGCGCCCCGGCCCCCTGTGGGTGCCCTCGGCCCCGCTCCCCCCGCTCCGGCCGCTCACCTGAGGGCACCGCCCGCCGCCTCCCGCCGCCGCTGCCGAGCCGAGGGCATCGGCCCCGCTCCTGCCTCCGAGGCCGCGTTCTGCGCTGCAGGGCGCGCTCCGGGGAACGCGGGCCCGGGCAGGGACACGGTGGCCCGGGCTGAGGCGGCTGTGCCGGCGCTCTGTCCCCTCACGGGGCTCAGGCCGGGCAGCGGCGCCCCGCCACCGGCCGCCATTGCACCGCGGAGCAGAGTCAGGGACGGCCGAAGAGCCGAGCGCGGCCGAGTGGAGCCGACAACAGCCGAGTGCGGCCGAGTGGAGCCGACAACAGCCGAGTGCGGCCGACGACAGCCGAGTGCGGCCGACAACAGCCGAGTGCGGCCGACAACAGCCGAGCGTACCCGAAGGGCCGACGCTGGCCGGGATTTGCCGAAGCGATCCGAGTTTACTGAGGTGAAAGGAACGGAACGGGACAGAACCGCGTTCAGCCGAACCGAACTAGATAAGCAAAACCGAACTAGATAAGCCGAACCAACCTGAACATTACGGGGTCGTTGACTCAGCCATCTCTCAGTGCGGGCAGGCACCCTCAGCTCCGAGGAGCTGCGCAGAGCGAGCGCTTGGTCCCTTGGGAAGCACGGAGTGATCAGCCCCAGTGACAGCAAAGTACAGACAAATGCCACGCTCAGCCCTGAGGATTCAGGAGGATTCAGAGCCAGTGGCCTAGAACCTGCCACAATTACATCTACAATTGCAATGTAATTATGGTGTGACAGTGCAAGGCTGCAGTTCAGAGAGCCCAGCCATTCCACTGGGGCTGGGGACATTACTGAGGGGGTTTTGTGTCGGTCTGATGGGTCTGAGCAGCATCAAGAACTAAAAGGAAATTTTACAGAAATGTTTTGAGACTGATTGCCCCAAAAACTTGGGCTGCTTCTAGGGGGACAAAAGAGTGAAAAAGATTTCTGTTGAATTCCTGTCAGAAAGTTCAGACCCACTGGTTCAGCTATGGAAGGGATGGGTACGATGCACCACAGAAAGAGACAAAACCAGAAAGGTAAAAAGATCTATCTCCCATCCTTCCCCAAACACGCTGCAAGGAAAAAGTTTCCCACAATGAAATAACCAAGAACTGGCTCCTACCTCTGGGGTTCAGTCCTACATTCTGTCCCAGTGCTGAGCGGGATGAGCGGCAGGGCTGTGCAGCCCTCATCAGGGCAGACGCGCCCTTAAAAGCTGCCACACATCAGGGGGCACCAGGCACGTCTGCAGGAGCAAGGAGTGGCACAGAGCTGCTCTGGAAAAGGAATCCCCCTGAGCACAGCAGACAGGAGCTGCCTGAGCAGCCCTGCCGTGCCCGGGCTCCCGCCTCTGCGGGCACATCCACGGCCTCGTGCTGCGGAGCACTTGGATGGGTGCCACTGCACACACGGCCTGAATGGAGTCATGGGCTTATCCAGGTGTGGGACTGCACCTACGTCCCTGGAATAAAAGCACTGGCACATAAACTCTGTTTTGTAGGAGGGTAACTACATACTGAAGTCATACAAACACGTAAAACTTACACTGTTCACAGAAAAAAAAGGAAGCACTGCCATTACTGTCAATAATACAGAACATGAGAATATGCACCTCACCTGTCAACATCTAAAGGTCAGAGCATTTCCATCCTGGAAATGCTTCCCAGATGGATCCTCTGAAAATTTATAGAAGCATGCTGAAGCAAAACACAAGCTGAACATATTTGGGGTGAGAGGACCAAAGAAGGAACTAAGACAATTATTGCGGCTGAGCCTCATCCAGCGTCAGTTCTGGGTCTCAGGCGGATCTGGAGGAGCCCCATTTCTGCTGCAATCCTCTTTCTGCACGGCCTGGCGTGGTGTTCTGTGGCTGCCTGCAAACTCTGCTCCCTCTGGGCTCTGACTGAAACACTGCACAGCGTGCAGGGCAGCAGAGACTCATCCCGAGGCTCCTGAGTTATCCCTGCTCTGCTGGAAGCTGCCACTCCTCTGACAGCCAGCTCCTACCTGCTCTGTGCTCACAGCTTTTCAGTTTCCCATCCTAGGGACACAGAGCACAGCAATACTCTTTTCTTTCTCCTGGCTTGTGCTCTTTGTTGATTTGTGAAAACATCTCTCGGGATAGGTGATAACTTCTGGCTTTGTACTGCAGGCACGGTTTTTCTCCTGGTATCAGCTCCTTCAAAGCCTGAAAGGTTACCTTGTTTTCCCTCACTTGCTAACTTCATGGAGGTCGCCTTCCTGCTGCTCAATTAGATTGCATTTTTGCCACGTTGGATAGACAGGAATAGAAAGGAAAGAAAGCAGAAAGAGCCCCCAAACCTGCCACTATTTCCCATTTTTGGAACTTCATGTTGCAACAAAATCAATTCCCGTAACTCCATCGTGGCAACCCCAAAACCCTGAGGTTCATCTTAGCTCCACTGAATGAGAATTAGAAACAGGGAGTTTAATTTTAATGCAATTTTAGGATTGAGACACAGGCTGAATTTCCATGAATCTGATTGTTTTCATGTTTGCTGCTGCCCAGAGCCCAGCCCACATCCCTGGCGCTGCAGTGACGCCCTGGAGCTGGATCTGCTGGGGCAGCTCTTCTGGAACTGTGCCAAAGGGGGGGGCTTGCAGAGCTCTGGGTTGTACTTCCATGAGTGCAGAAAGAAAGGAGGGTTTTACAGACCAGGGCACTGGGGAACAGTGCTGGGAGCAAACAGCCATTAATGCGATCCATCCTTTATCACCCAGGAAGAATTTGTACAGCAGACACTAACCTAACTCATGTTTCACTGCTGTTTTCCTTTTCCACAAGGAGTGAGGCAAATCTAAATCTGGTTTGGCTGCCAGGTGTGAAGAGAAGCTCTGAAGTGCTGGGTTTGTGCACGGGTTTGCTCACAGACTGCAGGCTGTGCACTGGCTCTGAGCTCACCTCAGGTTCTGCTCACTGGCTCCTTACAAACAGCCCAGCTTCCCCAAGTGCCGCTGCAGCAGCCAGAATGCCTCAGTCCGTCAGTGAACCCAAGCTGAGAAATAAATATCCGTACTCACGATTGCAGAAGGGGCTTGGGGCGTTTTCTGATTGTCTGAGGAACTCAGAAACTCTTGGTAACTCTCCCATTCCTGGCAGGGATCTCAGAAATGAGGAATGGCTCTTCACAAGTCACTGACAGGTGCAAGGCTTTCCTTTGGCAGGTCTCTGAAATAAAGCACAAGTCAGGTTTGGTGGGAAGCAGTTACTGTGATTTACAAAGCAATATTTAACATTAAAGCAGAACATGAAACTCCTTGTGTTTGTTGAGCTGTCAGATGGAAAAATTCTGACTCTACTGAGCTGAGCTCTACTGAAACAGAAGATTTTGACCATTTTGTAACACTTTCGATGCTTCTAAAGGAGAACAGATCTTGAAACGACAACTTAGATGTTCTACATCTAATATTCAGGAACATTTTTATATAAAAGCATGTAACAATCAAAGATCCCTCAGTAACTACTGAAAGGATCTGGCATTTTTGGTTAATTCTCCAGTTAAAAAAAAAAAATCTCAACTCAAGCAGTCACGAATTCTCTGCAGAAGGAATGTTTTCTGGTGTCTGTCAATAGCACTTCAGTACACAACAGTGCTTAAGAGTTTCCAGTAGTCTGGGAACACGGCAATCTTTTTCCTCAGATATTAGGATAAATACATACTGAAGTATTTATAGGTGTGTATATATATGTGTGTGTGTGTGTGCTGCTGTGCCAGATTTCACAGGCATTCAGCAGCCAGCCACAGCACATTTTGTGACCCCACACCTCCACTCAAAGCGGGAAATCTCATTTGACCTCACTCCTGTCTAACACAGTTATATCCCAACGGTGTCAAAATGGGAGGGAAAACCTGGATAAGCAGGAAAGGAAAACAAACAAAGACATTCTTTGCAATAGCCCTGTAGGATAAGGGCAGCAGTTCAGCTGCCTGATAATTGCCTTGCCATGGAAGGCGTTGTGAGTGAGGGATTGGTTTGGGCTGTGTCTCACCTGGAGCTCCGTGGATGATCTGTAATTCAGAACAAAACCTCCCAGACTGGAAAGGTGATTCCAGTGACCTGTGCTGGTGAGAGGACGGTTTAACATCAGCATCCAATTCCCTGCCACAGACCAGGAGGACACATCACCCCAGGCCCAAAACTGAAAATCTCCACTGGCAGCAAAAGGTGCTCTGTGCTGTAAAAAAATTCCCTTGTCAAATGGCTCCTGCTGAAAGGAAGCCAGGAAAATTCAATGCAGTGTAAACAGAACACGGACTGGGAGTCCCCCACTGCGAGTTCGGTTTACCTGGATGGGTTCCAGGGAAAAATAACAGCACACAAGCCAGTGTATGGATACACCAGCCTGCTGCACTTGGCACATCTTGTGTGGAGTAATTAAAAACCAGCCCCTGGTACATTATGCAGCAGGAGTTTTGTACCGCAGGAATTAAAGTGCAGTTTCACACACTTTTATAATCCTTGCTTTCCCAGTAGCTACAATCTGACAGCACTAAGTCCCATGAAGATGAGGAGAATTTGAGTCCTTGTTTTGTTTCCAAGATGGGCCTCCTGTGCACAGAGTTGTTGGGAACCGGGCTGCTACTCCTTGGTAGTGAGCTGATGTTAGCAGAGCAAACAAAAATATCCAGCAGAAATAACTTTCCACGTCTGTTTTCAGCACCTGCCACCCGGGGATGCCCAACCTCGGTGGCTCCTTGTGCACCAAGCGTCTCCTCCCCTCCTCCCTCCCTGTGACAGCAATGCAGCTGCACTGACTCTGTGACCTCTGAGCTGCACAGAGAGCAGTGAGGGAGGAGCCATTCCCTGGGAGTGCAGTTCCAGCTGAAGCGCGGGCTCCTGTCCAGCCACTCACCCCCTGAGCTCCATCAGAGTCACAGAGACTCCAGGGGGGAATCCAGGTGGGATCCCACCCATCTGGGACTGTGCTGCACTCCTGAGAGGAGACAGAGCAAACCTGAAGCCCTGCCAGCCTGGGAAAAGCATTCCCATCGTGGCATCATCTTCTAGATATGATAAATCATAGCCTATCTTTTTGCAAATTGACCTGTGAGTTCCTGGCAGCAAATCAATAGGATACACATGAACAATAAATAACAAGGCAATGACAACACTGTGCATTATCCCAGGCCCCAGATGGAAGCCTGGGGAACGATCAATATGATAAAGATTCAGCACTGCTGCTCTCTGACAAAGGAATGCCAAAGTCACAGACTCGTTTCAGAAGGCAGCTGTGCAACACACCAAACCCACCTGCCACGAGATGCAAAGAAAACCCCAAATATAAAACACTTCCTCGTTGGTTTGTCTGTTTCCTCTCCCCCAGACTTCCATTCATTTGAACTGGAATTCAGGGGAGCAATTTTTTGTCCTTGTTTGGAGGAAAAGCAAGGAAGGGAGGCAATTATCCATTTATCCTTAGCCCAAAAGCTCAAAGACACAAACTCACTTGCCCACCACGGCAATGTGAAAGGGGGAGTTTTTCCCCCAGCCCCTCCGTGCACTTTGTTTGTCTCTGATTTTAATGCCAGTCTGAACTGCCAGGGGGCACAGCCCAGAGACAGCCATGCTCAGGGGCACGGCCCAGGCGTGGCACCTCCCTGCAGGCTGGCAGGGAATCATTTCCAGTGCCAGCTGCGGGGCTGGCTGGGGCACAGGGCAACAGAGCCAGCCCTGAGGCCAAGGACTGACTGAGCACTGATCCCCAGGGGTGTTTGCTTCTCCCTGTCAGTCTGCAACCTGCTCTGTGCACAGGCAGCACAGCACAGACTGCCCAAGGGCAGACAGTTCAAGGAGAGGGGATGAAGGCAGAACTGAGGGAGAAGAGGCAAACCCATGAGGGCAGCAGCTCTGCAAACAGCCCTGCCCATCCAGCCTGTGCTCCTGCCACAACAAGCTCCCTCGGGCACTGCTCTCAGGATCTACCCAATGCCACCTTACTGGGCAAGGTTTCACAAATGAGAGCCTGAAAAGATGATGCCAACTTGTGCCAGAATTCCCAGAACTATGTAAAATAACTTCCTCAACCAATGCAAGGTGGCACATGGCAGCTACCCTTCCATCTCACTTAGATTTTCGTTCTGGATTACCAAGGGCAGGGTGAAAATAAAATGCCTTTCCTGAAAGGCAGCCAAAAGCCAAGGTTTCCAAATTCCAGTTTATGTTCAGAGCTTTATCACAATTTCACATGAGTAACAATTTCATACAAATAAGTTCTTTGCACATAAATTTCCACAACTGCCTCAGGGTGCATTTAAAGTCATTTATCTCCACATGGGTGCACTGTTTTAAGAACTTTAAGACTCAACTCAAGATGAATCCACAGTCTGTGGTTACAAGCACAGAGCAGAGAGACTCACGCAGCTTCAGCCCCAAGACAGGCAGCACCCATGGGGTGCCAGGGGACAGTCCCCTCCTGATCCCATGACACCACGAGCACTGGAGTGACTGTGCCCTTCCAAGTGAAGGGTGCCAGTCCCCAGCTCTGTGGCACATCGGCCAAGGGAGGTGTTGGAAAGTGCTGCTGCAAGGCTCTCTCTGCCAGGGGGCGGTCCCACCTTAATTCTGGGCACTTTTCAGCAAACTCTGCTTGCAGGGAGTTTTTTATCCTTTACAGTGTCCGTACCTCTGACTTTTAAACAGCATTTGTTGCAAATCAGAACCGCCTCAAAGCTGAAAAATCTCACTTTGGGAATTATCTAAAAAAACAATCAAAATTCTTTAGGGAAACCAGATGAAGTTTGTCAGACAGCTGCAGTTCCCAGCTGTTTGCAGCATTTAGGGAAAGAAACTCGGAGGTGTTTTTCCCAGGTGTGCCCAAGTGATTTCTGCATTATTCAGTCCTTCTGCTCTCCCTTGGCAGCTGTCACTGCCCAGCCTGAAGGGATGAGTCTGAGGGGATGCTCCTTCTGAGCCCACAGTCCCTTTTCCACGCCCATGGCACTGCAGGAATGCACTGAGACACGCAGGGAGCAGCAGCAGCAGCAGCTGTTCCCACACCCTGCTGGGCAGCAATGCCCCCAGCAGTGCCAGCAGCAGCCCCTGCTGCCCCTCAGTGTCCCCTCCCGCAGGGAAATCTGCCCCAGGGCCTCTGGGAGAAGGCCTGGCTGGGAGCAATCTGCTGGCACCTCCCCAGTGGTACTGACCTGGCTTCCATTTCAAACACCCAGGAAAAGATATCCTACAAACACCCTTTCCTACAGCCAGGGCTGCTCATTACCTTGAATGCTCAATCAGAGCCATACATATTGTCAAAGACCAAAACCCAAGTCTCTTCCTCTGCCATAAAGCTAAACAGAATCCTGCTCTCTGTTTCCATGTAGGCTGGTAAATCACACAAAGTATTTTTTTACTGTTTCTTTGCTGCTGTCCCTTGTTTTGAATGGCTCATGGGCCCTAGGAGCAGCCTCAGCTCAATGACATAGGCAGGCAACACTACACAGCCCTCACTGAGAAGAAACAATTAATTTTGAAATTTCCTATAGGATTTGTAATTATCAGAACCTGATTCCTACAGCTGAGGTATCCCAGACCTCAGGTATCCCATTTCAGGAGCCATAATGCTTTCAATTCAAGTGGAACAGGTTCTTAATCTTGATTTTTTGTGCTCAGGTGTTTATATTAAAAGCCTACTTAGTCACAACGTGGAGCAAAACAGGGATAATTCCAATCAAACATCTAAACCCAAGGAAAGTCAGAGGGGAGGGAAAAAAAAGACATGTCCAAGCCAACAGGGAGTGAAATAGTTGTGATCAGTCCTCAGCCTTGCTGATTTTGGGAGAGGACACAAAACCAAAGGGTAAAAATATACCTCATGTAAGCAAACAGCTGCCTGCTCTGGTTAAACAGTGTGGGAGGAGACATTTCCTTGCTTCACAGTGTGCCCTCCTTTCCTGATGCAGTCTGGAGCTCTGCAAGACCACATGGAGATCTGCGGGTCCAAAGCGCTTTACAAGTAGAACCCACACTACTGTCCAAAAATTAAATACAGCTTCTTCTTGCCAGTATCCATTCAACCCTTTGTGTAAGAAAAATGGGAATATGCTGGTAGATCTTCAGAGCCCCACCCTTAGAAAGGAACATTCATACCTTGAGCGCAGAGCTGACAATTAGGCTGTGGATACTCTCCCGAGGCAGGAGGGACCATCCTGGCTGCAGCCCCAACCAGGATCTCACCACAGCACAGGGGATGGATCTGTGCACAGCTGGGAGCCCCAGGGAGAGCCACAAAGCAGCAGCTCCATGTGGAATACCACTGCCCAGCCTCACCCTTCTGAGGGAGCTGGAAAATAAAAGGTTCATGTTTAGATTAAGAAAATGGAAAAGGGAAGAGCAAGGGAAGATATTTTCTGAAACCATTTTGTATTTTGTCCTCAAACATAAGTGGAACAAAAGTGCTGTGTAAAAATCACAGCGTGAAACAAAGGCCCAGAAGAAGAGCTAAAGGCTATGCCTCCCTTCCTCTAATTTATTGCCAGAGTTATTCAGAGTGCAGACACTTAATCCCTAATGTAAACCCGCAGGCAACATTATTTATCTTTAGGAAGACCTGGGATTTTTGTCTTTTCATTGTGTGGGCTGCGAAGGAAAGATGGATTCAATTGCTTTCTGCAGATATCAATATGGAATTTAAGGAGGTGGAAGGGCCGGCATTCCTTGGAATGACTCAAGTGCACATTTGCTGTCTCCAACGAAAGGAGTTTACAATGGACAATGACAGAAACACGATCCCACCGTGTTGGTCTGTGGCATTTGGACTTGTTTAGTGAGGCACCTGAAGGAGGCGTTTCCTTACAGCACCAGCTGAAAGAACCAAGTGTGTGTGTGCAAGAGTAGAGGGCTTTCCTGCCTAAGGGTGATTTTATGCCACAAACAAATGTTCATGGTCATAATGAAAGTGACTCTGCATTCCTTCACAGTTATCACATTAGATAGTTTTCATCCTTCTTAATGAAAAAAACTATTAATGAGAATGAAACTGGCCTCTAAAGCATTTCATCCCTGCTTTCAGGAAAATGGATCAAGGGCTGCTTCTCATTATTTTTCCAAACTGAGCAGAATACATTTTAATGAGGCTTCTTTAACCTTTACTCCCTGTCCCTCTTCTGTCTGGCTTCTGCCATTCCATCTCACGGCATTTCTGTGCTCAGGTCACAGCTGCCTTAGCAACATTAAAATATGGGGTGCATGCAGGCCTGAAACACACGTGATCCTCTCTTAGAACAAGTTTAAATTTTAAACTTATTGGAACGCGTGATCCGAGTACCTGGAACAGCTTTCTCAATAACCTTTCCACAGGAAAATGGAATCAAAAACAGCCAGTGGGAACAATTCCAGCTCCAAGCAATTGGCTCCTGATCACCAAGTCTGACGGTGTGTGGCTGGGGCTGGCACCCTGTGCTGCCCAGGGCGAGCAGCCTCCACAGCCACGAGTGCCCCGGCTGTGCCAGGGCTCCATCCCCACCCCAGAGGGACACGGGGCCGGTCCCAGCAAACGGGGCCCTGGGGTGGCAGCTGGCCCTGGGAGCACAGGGACACTGCAGCCCACAGCACCTTCAGCCCCAGGCACCCGCTCCTGGGGCTAAATGTGAGTTCTCCTTTCCATGGTCCTACAATGCAGCCTTTCCCAGAGGTACAGAGAGGAAAGGGTCAGGCTTAGGGACACACCCTCCACTTGCAGCGCCTGCTGCACCCAGGCCTCGATACCAATGATCTTTCCCTCTGCTCGTGGTGCAGTGTCCTGCCAGCACCATTTTCCACGCCATTCACTTCTTCTCTTTTCCCTTTGCTAGCTCCAGCTTCTCCACTGCAGTAGGTGAAATTCACTCATCCTCACCTTAAAGGTTCTCTGTCCTTCACTCCCCGCTCATTACCTCTCACATGGGACCCAGGGAAGGACCTGGGCACCCCTGCACACCCTGGGACAGCAGCTGGCCATCCATCCCCTGTGCTGGGGCTGTCCTCCGTGCCTTTGGCACAGGGGCACGCACAGATGGCCCTGGAGCCAGGGCTGAGCCACTAAACCCCTTGGAGGGGACACAATCTCCTGTCCCAGGCCTGAGAAGCGATGTGCACAAAGTACCCACGGCCCTACCAAGCTAAATAACAGAAGGAGATAAAGAATAGGGAAATGAAGGAGAAGAGAGGACAAGCAATAAGCAAATATCCCCTGATTTCTGCAGAAAATGTTACCCCAGTGCCACTGGACACTGATGGATGAGAGGAGTAGGGCAAAGCAGGAGGATTTTTCCAAACCTTTGGCAGCCATCCGTCGTCCAGAGCTGGGAATGACCCCCTTGGTGCAGCTCCTCAGGCCAGGGCTCCCTGAGCCACCCACACAAAGGATGGATCCTCAAACAGCAGGCACAGGTGACAAGGTAAGGAGCCCAGCACACCATGCCTAGGAGATAAATGGATCCATCTGTCAGCAGTTACTTCACAAGGGAATTGCTCCCAGTTATGCTAGGAACAGCTTTTCATGAAACACGGATCTAAAGTACCACAGAGAGGAGGAAAATGTACCAAGGAAATTCCTGATATAATGGAAACTGAAAAGAGCACTGGACTCTGCTGTTATAACTGCAAAGAGAATGGAGAGTTTGATAGAGGCGACAGTGGAACAGCTTCTGGGGTATTATTTGGCTGGGACAGCAATCTTCTCATCACGTGTCCAGCCTGTCCCCAGAGGTCATTTTCAAGGTGCACGCTGAGGTGAGAAAGAGCAGAGGTGTGTGACAATCTCTGATGGCTGCAGAGAAATGTTCACTGTGCTGCCTTCCTGCCACAGAAGGGACAGCCACGTGTCAGATGGTGGGAGGGTGTCAGTGAAACACTGCAGTTTGGCTACCCTGAACTGAAATCCTTCACACAGCCCACCCCCAGCCCTTTCTCTTATGACACCAAGTCAATGAACCCATATCAGGGGGCAGGCAAATATTTTCCCTCCCCAGTTTCTTCTGGGTTTTGGTGTGAGAGACGTGGATTGCACAGGTGGCCCCAGAGCTGCTGCCCACAGCCCTGAGGGAGTGTGACACATTCCTTTGGGCTCCAAATCCCTTGGAGCTCTCCCCAGAGCCCGGCTGCTGGAACACACCACGCTTGTTTGGCAGGCACCAAACTGAGCCTCAGTTTGTGCTGTAGCCCCAAAGGGGATTCAATAATGCTGAATTTAAAGTGAGTAGAAACAGCACTGCTGTCACAAGGACACAAATACTGAATTACTGCATCTCTTTGAGATGGGCTGAATTATGATAGTGCTTCGCTGACTGATTCGTGCTGGAATCCACATTTACAAATTACATTCACCAATAAACTCGGCTTTGGTGTGGCACAGAAGTTATTGCTGTTACCTGGGAAATGTTTTCTGCTTTGGCTTTTGTTCCTGGGCATGCTGCACACCAAACAATGAACTTCCCACATCAAACAGCTTCCCTGAAACATCTGCTACCAGGAAGCTTGTCTGCAACTTGCAATGGTGGATGACTTTCTGACAGGTAATAGCAATTCAGATCAGATGCAGACAGATTTAGTACCTAGAAGCTCCCAGTTTATTAAGATCACCACTGATTTATTCAAGCACCCCCCTCTCTTTTCAGCACCATTGAGAAATGAATCACTTGGCTGTGGTGCTCAGGGCTCAAGGTTCTGGTTCCTTGTAGCTGACAGGAAATACAGCTTTGCCAGCTGTGAGAACTCCTCACTCTCCTGCACAGAGTGGGAGAGGACAGGAAGGATATGATGTTTTTACCAATGTTCATCCTCTCTTTAATTACATGGGCTGCTGCAAAGGAGTCATTCTTCTGCCAGAATTTCCCACCCATGAATGTCTGTCTATCCTTTAGTGATTTTAGATAGAAGATGTGGATTCCCTCTCTTGCTTATAAGTAGTGGTTGAAATCTTTAGTAAGCCAATATTTTAAGGAAAGAGGGCCCACAGTGTCTCTGACAAAGCTGATTATAGAACATCAGAATGAGGACACACCGCTATTCAAAAAGTTTTATAGGGAGTGAAGATTTATAGAGGTGTTCTGCTGATTCATGAGGAGGAGATATGGAAATGCATCTCTGGCAGCCACTCAGTGATGAAATATGTAGCACGTAATGCATTTGTCTGTAAGACAAATACGTGTGTTGGCCGATTAAAAAAGATACACAGACTTCTGCAAATAAAGCAGCAATTCTTCTCAGGAACAAACCAGCTAATTGTAAAACCAACAGGAAACAAAATCTGCCTGTTGAGTAACTACAATTTTCGCTAAACAGGAAACTTTCAGTATTAATTCCTAATGTGCTTCATACACAACCTCAGTATGTGATGACCAGTGTAAACTCTGAATACTTGCAATGCACCACCCTGCTGCTTCTAGGCCACTGCCAGGGTCTGTGGGGCACAGCAGGCACACACAGGTGGCTCAGGGTTTTTTCATTACTGGTTTTTAAAGTCGCCCTCAGAATCTGTCAATGTAAGAAACAATTTCTTCAGCAAGAGCAGCTCAGCTTCAAGCATTCAACAAGGGATAAATGAAGCTTTTCCAAACCAGGAGTGCCTACAGTGTTGATAAAGCAGTATGTGAATGCTGATGGATAAATGTCATCTGCCTGAGTAAGCCAGATTCCAGCTTGTGCTCACATGGAAACGATTTGCATTTGTCCAGATGTGCTGATGTTACATGCCTTTTGGAGAAGAAAACAGAAATGCTAAAAAACACTTTCTCCCTATTTATGTTTAAAAATAAATTACTCAGTTGCTCTGTCAGGTTCAGAAACTTGAAGCAATTGATGCTGTTGGAGAAAAAAATATCAGGATATAAATCATCAAGCTTGTAATCTAAAATTTCTCAAGTCCTTTGGCAAAAATAAGACCAAATTGTGTGATGGGTTCAGGCACAAACTCCTGAGAGATGAGGGCTTTGAAATCTGTAGATTTCCCTGACACCTCATGGTTCAATACATTTTCTCCCAAGTTTTAGCTCTGCTAAAAGGAGAGATAGTAGATCTGGATAAGTCTTTTAATTCAAAAAGGAAGATGGGCTGATACCTCAGGACTGACAATATTTTGGATTTTTTTCTGGTTCTGTCGGGTTTAATGGAACGCACAATGTTCAAAGGATGTTCTGCTTTTCATGAATCTTTTTTGCATTTTCTCTTCCATCCCTTAAGAAAAAGGAAGGAGAAGATAAATGGCAAGAGGAAAGGAGCGTTTGTTGCTTTGCGGTGTACAAAAGAGAGGGGGAAAAAGAAGTGTAACGTGGAACACACAGAAAATGGTTGTTACCAATTTCTGTGAAGTAGGAGCACTAACTTTAACAACTGCTACATAAACCCCTCTAGGTTGTTCTCTTTGCTCATCCATAACCTCTTTTATCTTGTTAGGATGGGATATCAAAACACGTGGTGCTAACCAAAACTACAGAGCAGCAGAGCTGCTGCATTACCCTGCAGTCCCTTTCCAGCGAGGAATTCTGAGGCAGCTGCAGCCTTTGAGGGAAACTCCCAGCGGCAGAGCTGGCAGCAGAGCCTGAGCTCCTGTGCTGGGGATCAGGGGTGCTGCCCACAGGGGGCACAGAGGGGACTCTCTGCTGTTCCTCACCTCTCAGCCTGAGGGGACAGTGCTCAGCTTGGAGCCTGAGCTCCTGTGCTGGGGATCAGGGGTGCTGCCCACAGGGGGCACAGAGGGGACTCTCTGCTGTTCCTCACCTCTCAGCCTGAGGGGACAGTGCTCAGCTTGCAGCCTGAGCTCCTGTGCTGGGGATCAGGGGTGCTGCCCACAGGGGGCACAGAGGGGACTCTCTGCTGTTCCTCACCTCTCAGCCTGAGGGGACAGTGCTCAGCTTGCAGCCTGAGCTCCTGTGCTGGGGATCAGGGGTGCTGCCCACAGGGGGCACAGAGGGGACTCTCTGCTGTTCCTCACCTCTCAGCCTGAGGGGACAGTGCTCAGCTTGGAGCCTGAGCTCCTGTGCTGGGGATCAGGGGTGCTGCCCACAGGGGGCACAGAGGGGACTCTCTGCTGTTCCTCACCTCTCAGCCTGAGGGGACAGTGCTCAGCTTGCAGCCAGCCTGGGAGGCCGTGTGAGGACCATTCCTGCAGCGAGGCAGAGCAATCCCAGGGCAGTGCCAGCTTCTCCCAGGAGCTGCACCAAATCCCTGCTCTGAATATCCATGGGCACGCGACCAGGCACTGTTCTTTCAGCACAGGCAGCCATGGACTCAAGTTTTGCATTATTTTGACCTTTCTCATCCTCTGCCATCACATCTCCCCCTTCACTTGCTCAGGGAGCTCTTGCCTGACCCTCCCTCCCTCAGCCATGGACCAGGGTCACCCTTTGAGCTGCACTGCCCTTGGCAGCTCCCCCTGAATTCCATCCCCAGTGTCCATTTTGTCAAGGTCACCTCCAACAATCCTGCTCTCTTCTAAAGCCATGGCAGAGTCCCCCTGCACAGTTGCTCCCCCGTGACTTCATTCAAGGCTGGAACTCTCCTCTCCCTGCTCTTGGGCATGAGGGATCCTTAGGATCAAATCCCCCTGGGCAGCGTTTAAGGGGCAGCTCCTGCCCTAAGGAGGGCAGGACAGGACAGGGGAGAGGAAGGGGCAGGGCAGGGCAGGACAGAGCAGGACCAAACCCCTTTGGTGCATGGGGGTTTCTGCATCTCATCAGAGAGGTCACAGGAGTGGGTGCACATACACAAACCCCAGAACTCTCTCACACTGAGAACTGGCTGTTCACATGGCAATTCTTCCTCAGCCTCTCAGTAGTGGGGATTAGAGGGACTTCCTAACTGCACAAAACCAGCTTTGTTATACAAAATATTTTAGGTCTTTCATTGAATAAAGCTTTACTCTCTTGGTTCATCTACTCTGAGAACACTGCATCTGTTCCATATCCCTTGTTGGCACCCTCTGGATAACATGAAAATTCAGCAGCAGCAATTCCCTGTGTCACACTTAGGGTCTCCTTTCAATTAAAACATTAAAGCTGTGCCAAAACCCTACAGAAACCTGGACTAAGATTTCAGTGGCATGCTTCATTTTTTGCTGCCGTGGGCCCTTGAATCCTGCCATGCTCCTGGAGCCATCCACAAGCACTGCCCAGGATGGAGCCTTGCTCAGTAACTGCATCCTCTCTTCTTTTCTTCTTTAGCCCTGCAGTGGCTGGATGGAACTACCCAGCCTAATTATTATCCTGCAGGATATCCTACAGGAATCCCATCAGATAAAGAAATTGTTTTAACACCATAAAACATTAACACAGCCCAAAATATCTGAGCCCAGGGCAGAGGTACCAAGCCAGCTGTGCCTGTACAGACCCAGAGGGCTTTGGTCACTCTGCTCTGCTGGGGAATGAACATTTTCAGTTGGATGAGCTGAAATGGGGAACTGAGGGAAGGAGATGTTGATGCCACAGCCAATATGGATCGAAGCTGAACTCACCATTTGCACGATTCCCCTTACACATACAATAGGAACAACAGAAAGAATGAAATCCCAAGCTCTGAGGCATTGAGAGAAGGTGGTGTATGAAGGTTTCTGTATAACTCCAAATATTCCTTGTAATCAGGGTATAGGAAATAGTTGATTGAAAACAACAGCTAAAACCTTTTGTTTTTCATTAACCAAACCTTTTGTTATTCATACCAGAACTAAGCCCAAGGGATCTGGTGTGCAGGTGAAAGATCAGCTCTAAACCTGTTCTACTTCTCTGCCAGAGCTGACAATGTACAGAACACAGCTCTACAAACTAATGGGGCTGATCCTATTGCAGGCTCTCTCATTAAACTGCACATTAATCTCATAACAAGATGCTGCACCTTTGGGAAAACACAATTTTTATGTGACCACTTTTGTGTGTAATGCCAGAATTATTTGGAGAACAGCAAAAAGGGTTTTTTTAGGGTAGAGAGAGGCTGAGAACAAATCCCTCTGATGTCACTCTTTTAGAAGTTGTCCTTCTGTCAGGTATGGTTAATGCTGGAATTTTGAGCAGAACAGTTCTCAGTGCTCTGATGGCTACCCAGAAAGGACCAGAAAACAGAGGTTTAGTGAAGTATTTGACCAGGCAGAACAAAAACAGCCAAAAGTATTCAAGGTAACACCTCCACCCACAATGAGAAATCCAGTGGATTTCTTATATATTTCTCATAAAATCATAGGAAGACACAAAGGAATGCAGAGACAATCACAGGCAGCTAAAACCCAGCAGCCTCAGAGACAGAATCAAACCCAGTCCTGTCTCTTCACCACCTCACCAGTGCACTTTGCCATCCAGTCCTAAATGGGGAAGATTAGAGAATAGGTTTAAGTTGAACAATTTGTACCACAAGGAAGAAAACCTAACCAAGGTTTGCAAAGAACATTTTTATATCCATAATTCTGTTTTAAATATCACTTCCCTTACAACTCTTACTTCACTGCAAAGTACATTTTTCTCAAGTGGAAATAAGAAATTAAACAGGTATTCTTACTGAGAGGATGATTTGCCATCTGTTGAGAAATCTGAGCTATAATTTACAGAAATAGGTTACCTAATAAAAACTCCTTACAAAAGCAACAGGATTGGAAAGGACCAGGACAGGTCATTTCTCACAAGGAAGTGACCCATTACTGATTCCAATGATGTTAAAAAATCAATAGTTCTCTGATTTTTGCCTTTCCTAGGCTGACAGATTGGTAACACTTTGTTCTCCCACCTGTGCTTCCAGGCCCCGGCTGATGCTGAGGGAGTTTCCCTGTTTCCCTTGCAAGTGGCTCCCACTTTGGTGGCAGAGACTGGAAGCCTCTCTTTGCATGGAGAGGTCAGAGTTCCAGTACCTTGAATTCAAATTACCATTGTAAACCCAAACTTTTCTTATTTTGGTCATTCCAGTCTTTTCAGACTGGATGGAGACCCTGGGTGCTAAAGATTGCCTTTGTTAGCAGAAGCAGGCTCTATAAGCCATGGTGCTGTTAATATTTCCAGTTACCTTGGCTTCCTTAATATCATTCAGCTATTTCTGTTCTCTATGGGTGCCTTACTCTGCTTGATTCTGTTTCACTTTGAACCTGCACTGATGCTGAGGGTTTCACACATTTTTTATCACACCGTGCAAAATGCTGCTGGAATCTTTGTGCAGACTCTCTGGTGACAGAAAAAGGTTATTATTGCCATCTCCCTTGTATTGTGTCTCCAGAAATCCGTGCACGTGCCGTGCAGCCGCCCATTCTGCACTGGAACCTGAAGAAATCATTTTGTTGTACTGACCACAAGAGCACTTTCTCAAAGAGGTGTCTTTCTAATTGTCCATTTCTAGAGCTGGTGCATGCACAATGCAGAGCCTCCAGGAGGGCTGCAGTGATTGGCTCCAGTTAGCTGTGCCTCAGCACTGGGGCTGCTGCCTGGCACAGAGGTGAAACCATCCAGGCTGAAAGGAAAAGGCTCTGTCAGGTTGGAAAGCAGAGAGCAGAGAATTGCATTCACTGAGGGCAGGGATGGAAGAGCTGCATCCACACTCTCTCCCAGTCACTCCATTTCTCTGTTCCTGACATTCTCAAGGATCCTAACCCACATGGAGCTTTTGTGACCCCAATCCTCCATCTACAGAGGCAGAGAACAAAGAGTGAGCAGGCTTTCCTCCCCTCTCAACAGTTTCCATGCTTCCATTAATTCCATCTGCTTTCTCTCTGCTGTCCCACCCTCCCAACAGTCTGTGCCAAGGATCAGCAACTGCCCAAACTAAATGGCCACTGAGTGCCATTACTCAGAAATATTTCTGTGTGAGCAGCAGGTTCACCCAGGGCACCCCAGCCAGCCCTGCAGCCATTCCCCACTGGCACACAAAGAGCAGCTGGATATTGAGACACAGCTGTGATATCCATTACTGCCCACAGGCTCACCTTGGAGAACCTGGGGAGACCTGTGCCTTGCAAACAGCATCAAATGGAAATGATGAAATAAACCAGAAAGAGAAAAAGCCATCTAGTGAGTCTGCTGGCTTACTGTGCTCCATATTCCTAAAAACTCGCTTTGCAGTCAGGAAGGACACAGGGGGTTTGAATCATTTTCTGCCTTTACACCTTCCCTACCACCAGAAGTAACATGGGGATGCTCTTCAATAAACAAATCTGCTCTTTTCTCTCAAGGTTTGTGTACACTCTGAGTGCACTGGTGACATCAGATTTTTCACCAGGGAAATGAAAGAAACCAACAAAACCAACAGCCCACATTGCTGAAAACCCAAGAAGCTAAGCTGGTCACGTCTCTGAAATATGGTATGAGCAGAAAGAGAAATACAATAAAAATCCCCATCCAGCACAAACTGGGAAGTGATGGAACGAGGGCTTTCCTACTGAGGCTGTCTCCAGTTACCACCCTTCTGAGCATTGTCCATTATCCATTCTGCACTGAGGAGGCTCTCAGGCCAAAATTTAAAAGGTGACTGACAAACACAGGAGGCCAAAATGAAGCAAAAGAATCACAAGCAGAGCCTATGGAAGAAGCCTTCTGTAAAACATGAGGGAGCCCTGAGCCACACTGGATTAGTTTCCCCTTTTTTTCCTCTTTAATTCTCTTCTAGCAGACAATATTTCCTATCCCCCCTCTCCTGAGTCCCTACAGCGTGCAAGCTCTGTGCTGGGATGCAGGCAGGCTGAGAAGTGCAGCTGTGCTCTAGAGCTGCTGGAGCTGGGAGGCACATTCTCAGTGAGTAAAAAGCACACTTCCATCACTGACACACAAAAACTGCCCTCCCAAACCTCACCACACGTGAAACAGATCCCTGGATCAGTCCCATCTCCAGCCCTGCCCACTGCCGTGCAGGCCTGTTGGCAGTACAGCTGGGACACAGCTGGGACACAAGGGACACTGTTCCCATGGTCTCACAAAGGCCCCAGGGATGCAGGCTCAGTGTTTGTCACATTCTGCACAAGCCTGGGGAAAAACCCCGAGCCCATCACCTTCACTCCTCCAGGGGCTGTCAGGCGGCTGCAGAAGGGCAAAGCTCCCTTCCACCTGCAGCAGCAGCCAAATCTCTTTGGGAGAGCAATCCCATCTCCACAGGCACCTCCTGCCTCTGCACTCTGTGTATCCTTCCTTCCAGCAGTGACACACCTGCAAGGGACACAAGCAGCAATTACCTCTTCTGCAGGAAAAGCCCATCCTGCCCCTCCACACCAACCTGTCCCTTGCTCGTGGTTTAGCTGCTGTTCCTATTGCAGTTAGAGATTATCGATGTTTCCAATGGAGACGGGCTGGAGACACACCAGGATCTAATCATTAATAATATTTTGACCTGTAGGCCCAGATGGGCAGGAAAAAATGCTCACTCAAGAGGAGTTTTTCCTTAACTCCAGCAGACCCTGGATTTTCCATTGAATGTTTTCATTTTCAGCTGCAATCACCAGAAATAACATTAATGACTTTCAGTGCAGGGCAGAAATAATTAGAGGCAGAGCAGGTGTCCAGCTTACATGCTTATGGTAAGAAAAGACTGAGAAAAATCATGGCAAAACTTGATAACCTGAGGAGAGAAAAAAGCAAACAAGCTCAGGGGTGAGATCTAAATCAAATATAAAGCAATCTATATCTTCCATTAAAGCCATTGTGGAACTGGGCATTTTGCAAAGGTCTTGATTGAAAACCATGGCAGAGTTAATGGGTTTGACTCAAATGATCCTCAGCGCTTCAATAAGGAGCAAGGAGAAAGGAGGCCCACGAAAGCAGAACTTGAAACGTTAGTGCAAAACCATACAACAGAAAGGAAACCATTTCAATTGCTCTAGGAAGGACTATACATTGCCTTGTTCTCAAAACTAGAGGGAGACTCAAGAGTGCAGAATCTCATTAGAATTTCAGCACTGGATTTCTTTTATAAACAGCATATCAGTAAGATTTACCAATATTGTCTCAATATACTGAAAGCTTTATTATTTGTTCTTGGACAAGTAGCATTTTTCTAATTCTTTACTTCTAATAAAAAACAGTAGAGATGTTTTTGTGCTGAATTGAAAGCTAATTAGCACATTCATATCTGCCAAAAATTCAATAACTTGTACTCATTTTGGGTTCTTTTCTGGTCAGTTTAATTTAATTTTTCAGTTTAATTAAATTTTTAATTTTTCAGTTTGATTAATTTTTTTTCAGTTTAATTAAATTTTTAAATTAAATTATCAAATTTTTTGATAAAATAAAGGAGGATATGAAAAAATTAATAGCTTAGGCTAGGTTTTTCACAGGCAATTAGTAGTTAGAGCCCATTAAACTAAGGAGGGAAGCAGATCAATAATTTCTAGGGCTTTTTTAATGTTTCCCTTGAAATTTTAGGATCATCAGGAAAGGACAAAGAGCAGTCACGATCCAAGAGAATTTCCTGGGATCCAGGGACAAAACACATTGTTGAGGGGCTGAGAAACAGGAGTTCAGAGCTGCTGAGGCTGCTGACAGCCTCTTACAGTGGGTGCTCTGTTTCAGAAGCTGGGATTTCAAGAGGAGGCAAAGTGGGTCATAAATGCTACTGAGAGCTGAAAATCAGGAGATGAAAACCACTCCAGAGCACTGAAGTGTGGTGGGTCTGATTACAGCAATCAAAATGCTGTCCCATTTTGCTACAGTTTGTCTTGAACAGCAAGGCTAAGGAAAAAAAGGCCAAAAAAGAAAAGCCGTGTGATCCTAAACTGTGAGTGTGCACCAATGTTCCAGCCCTGCCAGGGGCTGCACAGGCACCTGGTCCCAAAGGTACCGTGGGATTCATCTGGGTTTGTGCTGGCAGCCAAAGCCACTCCTGCTGCTTCAGCAGGCCTTGCCCTCCCGCCCACGCTCTGAATCCCTGCGGGTTTGGCACTGAGCCCCGACTGCTTCCCACCAAACACCTGCACACCCAGCTCCATCCCTGACATCACCCTGAGGTGCCTCTGAGCGTGCACCGGCCTGGCTGCCTTGGCACGTGGCCAGGGGGACAGCAAAGGGACATTTGTCCCCTCACGACCCTGGGCAAGCGGAGCGTGCTCAGAGCACCCGGGCACGGCCCCCTGTGGGAAACCTCCTGGCTGAAGGCAGCTCCAAGGATCACTGCACAAACCTCTGCAGCTGCCCCACACACACACAGTGACAGTGACAGCTCCATCCAACCAGCCCCCACTGGCTCTCCTGGAGCAGCAGGGGACAGCAGAACAAACAGCAGGTGACAAAGGCTGGGTCCTGCCCACCTTGAGCCCCAGTGACTCCAAAGTGCTGCTGCCACACACCAGTCCTCTCCTCCTGCTGCCAGCTGACTCTGCAAGCTCATCCCAGTTCATCTGGGAGCTGCTGTGCTCGTGAACTGGGGAGGGCTTCAACAATCAATCACGTGGGAGATATTAAAGGCACTAGAGAGCAAACAAACAAACCCACAAAGAAAAGAAAGAAACCTGAGTACCAACAGCAGTACCCAGTGCAGATTAAAAATACAAACAAACAAAATAACTTCATGTGGTTTAAATCCTAATCCTCAGGGATGAGTTGAGCACCAAGGTGCACAGGCCTTGTTTATTACCAGTGAGCTGAGAACTGAGAACACCCTTCCATTTCTTTAGGCAGCATCATATAAAGCCTATTTTCAAGAGTGAAATGAATAACGGGATTGAGATAAACTCTGTGCAAGGGGAGGTACTGGGCAGTGCTTCTGGGTGCCACAGGCTGGGAGAATCCATGGAGGCATTTCCATTCACATCCCAGAAAGCACCCAGGGCATCAGCAGTTGCTGTGATCCCCTCTCCCACAATGACCATCACTGCTGTCCTCTGTGCTCTCCCCTGCTCACACTGCCTCCCTTCCCTTCCCTGATGGCAATGCTCCATCACACAGCTCCCTCAGGGGCACAGCAAGCAGGGATGTTTCCATTTTGTACTTCAGGAATCTCTGCAGGTTTAACAGCTTTAAAACAGACATGAAGCTGCTCTTGGTGTTTTTCCTTCAGCTGTGAAAAGTCTTTAAATGCCCCAATGTGCACCATGTGACCCCCTGAGCTCAGTCCTTTAGTGGCACAGGCCCTTAAATGTGAACTCAACAGATACTTCAGGTGAGGTGTCAGCAGTGCATAAGCAACAAGCTGACATAAATCCTGAGGAATTTAACTTATAAAAAACTTGAATTCCTTCTTTACTCCAGAAGGATCTCTTCAACCTTTGCACTAGCTTTACATGGCTCCTTAAGCTACATCAGCAGGACGGTGCAGCAGCTTACAGCAATTAAGTCACAAGCAAATGTATGTAAAAACAGTGTAAGGACACTTCAAAAAATGGACTTTGCAGAAAATCAATACATTGTCACTGGGGTGCATCACCCAGCATCACCATCTAATGTATTGCACTAAACCAGCTGGAGCAAAAGGAACCAAACCCAATCACCACCAGGGAAAGCAATTCTATTTATCATGAACCCACAGGGCCATTTCAAATAGTTTTTCCCAAACAGCTTCCACACTCCTTAGAGTCCCATTTGGATCTCAGCTCTGTCACTCTGCACTTCCATCTCTGTATACTCAAAATAATAAGAAGAAAATTCTAATTCCTGGGGGGAAAAGGGGATTTTTGTTTCACCCAGGCTGTGAGTAGCATTATCCCAACCTGAGGTGAAAACATCAATGAATCAACATTTCCTTAACTGACTTCACTGTAATCCTGGTATTGCACTGACCCCTGAGGAAGCAATTAAGGAGCAATAATTACAAATGGATGAGTATTTCTTCCTGAGGCACACAGCATTTTACAATGGAACTTCATGAAGTAGCTCTAAGCTATTTCCTGCAACATATTTCAATAAAAGAAAATATAAGCCACTAAAGTGTCTCATGTAAGCATTGAGGATTTAAGGAATTACTCAAATAATGAATGCATGAAGCTATTAACCATCCTGGAGAATTAAAATGTGCCCCTACGTGATGAACCAAAAGCAGCAAGTCATTTCAAGTCTGCAGGATTGATTTGATACATGTGACTGAAATATAATCACAGAAACACCAAACTGTGCTGTACCTAGAGAAAACTAGCCCAGACTGCTAGACCATGAGCACACCTCTGCAACAGCTTTTATTTGGTCCATGTGTTACCTCCTGGAAATGGTTCCAGCCAGGGAGGTTATCATGTGGCAGTTACCCCCAGGTAAAGGCACAGCATAATGAAATCAGCCATTCTTTAGTTTCATTTCATTGCAATCTTCTGCTGTACTGAAATATCAGGAGGATCAGCATGACTTAATAAAATTTTGCTCAAGCACAGCTTATTGCATAGGAGCAGTAGCAAGCAAAGAGCCCTGATACCAGACTAAAGTGGGCGCAGGTTATCTCTGAGTGTCAGGTATTTAACAGGAAAAGTTATAATAGGAAAGACTTAGAAAATTAAAACATTTTCTTTCTGAAACAGGTCACTGGAACGTTCTCTGCTAAAAGCAGCTGCAACACTGTGAGATGAAATAAAACACAAAAGGGATGAAAGAATGACCAGGTCTCTACAATCCAAGTCCAAGGGCCACAGGCACCAGGGCTGGCACAGGAAATCCCCTCCCACAGCTCCGAGGACAGGCTCATCTCCCCTGCAGTGCCCCCCCTGCATTTCCCCTCACTCTGGTTCCCCCTTGGGAGCACCTTCTGCTCCCACAGGGAAGGCACCATCTGAGCTGTCCTTCTGCACTGGGAGCTGCTCTGTCTCATGGCTGGGACAGCAGCAGCTGCTCTGCTTAACAGCTTTTCAACTCTGCTTCTACCATTTTCCCATCTACCCTTCCTGCACTGTGAGATTTCCAGTACAAACAGGACTCCTGTTGGCTACTGGAAAAGTGAAATATCATTAAATAATTTTGCTGGATAGCAATCAACCACACTTCTCTCACCTGTCGCTCCTCAAACATGCAAGTAAAGTAGAAGTATTTGGAACAGAGATCCCTTGTTTTTATTTTCTTTTTTCCCCCCTGTCTCTTCATTGTGCTTTGTTGATAGGTAAAAGGCTAATTCAGTCTCAAGACTGTTCTGTGTCCACCCCAACTATTTCACTGCAATAAATGACGTTGCTGTGAATATATTTTAATTAGTGATTTCATAGTTGGAATTGTGCAATTGGAATACAGTAGGCATGAGGAGCTATTGAAATAGTATAAAAAGGCATAATTATTTTCAAAAGCTCTGTGGGAATAACACAGATAAAAAAAATCCCCTGCTGGCACCTGTTTTCTGTGTCCAGTGTATCATTAGCACCTCACAGTCTCTCTGTACTCATCAAAGGCAAGATCACAGGTGCTGCAGGATGCTCCCACAGGGCTGGAGATTTTTCCTTCTCTGTTTGCTGCTCCTTGCTGAGGTCATTATAATGAAGACCAGATTTTTACTTCATTTGACAATTTTGTTCTAATTGACTGAAAGATGTTACCAAGAAAAATGGGAACAAACCCCAGAGATTCAGAAGGATTTTCCTGACTCCTGGGCCTGACCTGGGACTCTTTCATGCAACGTGGAATAAGTGAAGTAGGGCCTAAGAAGAAAAAATCAAACCCTTGTCATACCTGTTACTGCTGAAGGCAGGCTGGCAAGGGCTCTGAGGAGTGAGCAGAAGGAAAATCTTGAAAGAAGCACCAGCTCATTTCAGATCTGAACTCCAACTTGCAAGCAAGATGCTGGGCTAGAGGAACTTGGTATAAAATGAAGGCTTTGAAACTTGACTAATTCAGAAAACGAGACTTTTCAAATCCCGTAAAATGAACGGATTACAAAAGCAATTCAGTGAACCTGCCCTGCCTTCCAACGTGTATCTCACTGCAAAGGCTGACAGCGTCTCTGCTTCTCCTCCTGCAATGCAGACTTGGCCTCTGCCTCACTCATCCCTCTTTGGTGTTCAATTGTTCCACCATTTCTCCAATCCTACTCATCAGCTGAGAGGAGCAGGACTGACAGAGGAGGAGCTTGCTTGGGAGTGACCTCCTCAGCACAGCCCAGCAGCATCCCTCCCTGGCAGCAGACTGCTGGAATTACTTACCTGGGCATGGCTCTGGGCACGAAGGTGCTGTCATTGAGAGCACCAAACAAACAGGAGCCCTGTTTGCAGAGAAACCTCAGGATAAATTATGTCCAGGTGTCATGGGATCTCCTGCCTGAATCCATCAATACTAAGGCCTTTGCAAGAGGAAGGGAAGGCTCAAAGATGGGGACTGGGAGTTCAGAAAGCAGCCAGGTCACCTGAAATGCAGCAGCCCTAAAACCCGGGCTCAAAAGCAGGGGAAAAGGCAAAAATCATCAAATAGTCCCAAGGATGAACACTTAGTCAGTGATGCAAGACATGAAGACTGCGAGTATTTGCCTGTGCTTTTCTACAGAATGCTTGGGAGGAAGTCTGAGCAGCCTGCACAGACTTGAAAGGAACATGCAGTAAAGCAACTCAACAGCAGAGAGTTTAAAAACTAGAGAGGGGTGGATGAAGAGTTAAGACATAAAGGTCACTGTGCAAGGACCTTGCCAACTCTGTATTGGGTGCTTTCTTGGCTATCTCAGTTCCAAAAGGAAGAGAAGCTCACTCAAGTTGCAATATGGAATAGACTCCAGTCTGATTTGTACAGACAAAGCTCCCAAATGCCGTATATCACTGAGGAAATCAAAACACAAAACCAAGTTCTTCTGGGAATAAAAAAGACTGAAATCAGGTAATAAAAAAAAATTATCCCCACCTGCTGCCTTGCAGTTGGTGGAAATTGAACATCTTGGATGAATCTGTCCACCCTGGACAAATAATTGCTGTTTACCATCCTAGGGGAAAGCCAGGAAAGCAGGGGAGGGAGATCATAATCCTCAGAGCATTCCCCTCCTTTTCATGGAGTGTACTCAACAAAGCTGTGATCACTCAGAACCCCTGATGAGATGCCTCCTCCAGTGACCAAAGCTCAGCTTTTCCCAGATACGGCCATCTTAACAAGAGCAAGGAAATTGTCTACTCCATTCATATTGCTGAAGTCTGAGTGAGAACAGGTACCTCCAGCTGTTCAAGGAAAGGCAGAGGGATGCACCACATGCTCCCCACCTCCCTCCCTGCTGCACTGGGCTCTCTGTGCACCTCAGTAAGGAAAGAGGCTGAGTTCTATTCCTTCCTGATGTTCCAGAGAGGAGCGAGCACCCAGGACTGCACAGCAGCCTTACAGAGATTGCAATCTGCTCCTACAGAACAACCCCCCCTTCTCCTGGTACTTCCTGAATGGAGGAATGAGATGGGGGTGCTGTGTGGTTCAACGGAGGGAAAACACTGCTGAGACACTCAATATTAGCACTACACTTTCTGGGTCTCCAAATTAGGATGCAAAACAAGGATGCAGTCCCTGCCTTAGCCAATGGAAAGGGAATATTTTTGCATATTTTTGATATGTGATCTTATCAGCAGACAGCTTTTTCTTTGCAGTAAAATAAACCCTTGTAATTCCACAGTACAGAAATCTGGCAGTACAGAAAGGAATCTTTATGATGGCTGAAAGTCTCTGCACAGCACATATTGCAGCTTAGGATAATTATTTATTACTGGTGCTACCATTCCTGAGCCTTTAATGCACTTGTGGCTAGTGGGCAGAAAATAAGCAATCTCTGGTGACAACAGCAGAAATGCACTTCTTCCCATGGCAAGTAACTTTTTCAAGTTGCTGTCAGGCTGTAATATTTTTCTCCTCCGTGCAAGAGCATTAAAATGAAAACTCTGGATATATAAATCGGAGTAGGGTGAGTGCACTCCTGTGCCAAGAGGGAACCAAATTAATCCTGGGCATGTTAGAGCTGAGAGGGGCCTCCTGGATCATCCTGGTGTGCCTCCCTTCCCCTGGCCATGAACAGCTGCTGCTGCCACTGGAGCAGAACCCTAAACAGCCCAGGATGGGGAAGGAATGCCAGGCTCTCCCCTCCAGCTGCTCATTAGTGCATTAACATTTTCTACAAGCTATTTCATACAACAGTCTACTTCCTATTTACTTCTCTATGCCTCTCTGCTTTTTCCTGGACCTTATCAACTACTCACATCATCACCTCTACATTCACAGTGAACTTTCCCTACCTAGGTTATTGTCAGACTGACCTTCCCTCAAGAGGGCCTTTTTCTCCTAATGCATAAAAAGAACTTCCTTTGTTCTGGTTTCCGTCCATTACATCTTTTCAATACCCAATAATTCCTCAGCACCTTGAGAGTCCCTACAGTGCAGGTATTCATACACAAGCACATCCCTCCCTCTCTGCTCCAGCATGGAGGCACACAAGTGACAGCCCTGTGACAAACAGCCAAGCTGAGGAACCACGTGGGAGCCTTTCAGAGCCACCAAGAGGAATTGCCAATCCCCAGTGGCAGCATGTGTGCACACACGGGTGTGCCAAGGCAGAAGCCAAGAGAGCAGCCATTTGCTGCATGACCAACATTCCTCCTGCAGGAATGGCTCTCCTCAGGTGCTTTCAGAGCAGTCAGATGGATCTGCTGGGATACAATTTCATTTATTTCCTCTTCACAGAAACTATCACTCTGGGAGTGAAATAAGGCACATGAGGGGATCCCATCCATCTCTCTGCCATTAGGCCCAGCAGAATAAAGCTCATGTCTCCTGAATTTAGCTGCCCAAGCCTTACACAACAGGCTCTCCTTGCTTGCCTGCATCAGCACCTGAGGTTTAGCCATGCCACGCTTCCTCACTGGCTGGACCAGGAGCAGAGACCTGCCAGTGCCCGGCAGGAGCTGCATCCCCTTTCCCTCTAGGTCTGCTCCAGCTGCAGCACCCAAGTTATCCACCACCACTTCCCTGAGGTGGAATTCACCATCCAAACGTGGCCCTGCTTCCTCCTGGTGTAATGGTACCTGTGCTTTCCCTAAAAGGGCTTTGCAGATGTCATCTTGAAAGAAATCTACCACAACATTTTACACTCACAGCTGACTGCATTTCCTGGTTTTCCAAAGGGAAAACTTTTTACCATGTTCCTTCTCTCACCAATCTCCTTGTTACACCTTTTCAATATCTTCAGACCCTTTACCTGGCATCACCCTTCTGCCTCCTGAACACCAGAGTACCTGCCTAGCAGTTTTCTGATGGATCAGCTGAATGCAGGCTACTTTTTCACATTATGGAAATATATTTCTTACTGAAAGTTTGATCCATTTCCATGTTCATTAAAGAGGGTAACAGCTAGTGCTCTTATCAGTAGCTGCAACTTACACATATCCTGAAACTAACACAGTTAATGCTGGTAGTATAAGCTTAGGAACAGATAAAACTCACCAAAACGTGTTGGAGTTCAGTAGGTTTGGAAGAAAAGGCTAGCTGAATCCTCATAGTAACCAATTTAATTACTGCTAAATATAAAGTTCTATCCACTATAAAAACTTCAGAGAATGGTCTCCCATTGCTATAGTTCAAAGCTCCATAAAGTAGGTGCAGAGATGGTAGCACAGCAACCACCACAAAGTGAGTTTAAATACAGAGAAAATGAGCTTTTAGCTTTCTAATAGCAGAGCTTTCATATTCATATCTTCTTGCTGGCTTTGAAACACCTGTTTCTATTTCAGTGACTTGGTTCATTCTATCAGTACAGAAAGCTGCATGGCATTACTGAACTGCAATTAAATCAACCTGGTTTATGGGAATATTCTTTGGTCATGGACAAACAGAAAGCCGAATTGTCAATGGTGAGGAACTCATTTCATTTTTAAATTAAACTATCATTTCCTTGAAGCAGAAGAAGGGTGGTTCTCTGCATGAAGCAGAATTTGTTCCCCGAGTGGGCGCAAGAATAAATCTACTTTTTCCTGCTGACTCAGGAAAACCAAATAAACCCAAACATTCACCACTGTGATTTTAAAAATCAGTTTTGAGGTTATACATGTGCTCTACCTGCACAATAATGTGAACTCTGTCAGAACAGCTGAAGGACCAAGAGTTCAGAGTTTTGGCACCTTGGTGACTTTTCCTGTTCACCTGAACTGAGTTTAAAACTGACTGGCCTTGGATTTCCATCTTTGTTTGAAAAGATCTTGGTGCCTGGAGAAGCGGATGTGAAATGCTAATTTAAAGAGCATCTCCAGCTGGTAACATCTGCACGCCCGTGCAGGCACACAGCCTGAAAAACAGTGGATAATAATCAATGAACACTTTTAAACTCCAATTGTGCATCTTTGTTAGGCTTGAAGCCTTTTGCCTTCTCCATTATTTTTTTAATGAGGGTGATTTTTCCTGCTGATGTATTAACTGAAACGGACACAGAAGATCCCATGGGAGGTATCTCGCACCAGGCACACTCTCCAGCCTGGATTTATCCTGGAATGAAATGATTTCTACCCCACTGCAATCTCCCTATCCCCACACTACAGTTACTGACAGGGGATCTTGGGTCAGTGCATTTTCACCTGCTCTCCCTCCTGGGCACTCAGCCCCACACACACACAGCAAGACACTAAACCTCTAACAGCCCAAACTGGTTCCAATCACACCAGTGCAAATCGTGCAGCTGGGTGTGATCCTCTGGGAACGCCAGAGGTGGCACAGAGGTGCCCAGGGCACCTGGATCCTGTCAGTCCCACCGCGGTGCCTGGGAAAGGCAAGGGCTGGATGGCAGGGCCACGAGGCAGGATGGAGAGCTGCTGGAGCGCCCTCAAACGAGCTTCCACCTCCAGGCTTGTGCACCATGGAATAATTCCCTACTCTTACACCCTGCAGGCAAATCTTCACTTCCTCTCCTGCCTGTTCCGTACCCAGTTTTCCACAGAAAGTCAACGTGAGAAGTTCTTCAAGAGAACCCCACCGCTGAGAAGCAGCAAGCTGCTCCCACTTAGACATAAAACCTCAAAAGCTGTAACTCCAGGCCATCTTTTGCATGACTAAGCTTCTAGGATTAGCACTTCACTAGGGAGTTTTCCATTTCTACCCCAAACACCAAGCTTTCCTCTTCCAACAATAACTCTGCTGGCGCCATTTCAGTAATTCTACAAGCGGTGTTACAATTCTTCTCACCAACGTGTGCAAAGCCTCTCAAACTACAGAGCTTTACAAAGAACCTAAAATTCTTACATCAGGAGATTACCCAAACACCCGAGCTTATGCAAATTGGCTGCAGTTATGCAGAGCAGAGCTATGGAGAACATACTCATGTCCTTCCTCCACACCTCATTCCTGTTGGATGGGAGACAGATCCACTGCCATCATCAGTGCTCCTATCTATGACTGACATCAGCTTTCAATACATGCTGCTTACTCATCTTCATTTTCCATAAACATTCTGCATTGCAATGTCATTGCCAGTGACTTACTAGCAGCAAAATAACAGCAACACAAAGAACAGCTGTGTTGGATAGTTATTGATTATTGAAAAATGTGTTATTAAAAACATCAAGTGTTCATGTCATCCTAGAAAGCCTCAAATAGATTTATCAGAGCTCCCTTGGAACTGTTCTTTGGGGTCTAATGTAAGTATTCTTGTATTCACCAATATAGGGGTGTGTTGGGAAGTGCTGCTTTTCCCTACTCTGTGCTCCATATTAAATCAGGATCATACAGATTGATGGCTACAAATGCCATAAGGTGTCATCAACTCACTTTTAAATAACCCCTGAATGTGTGAATTAATGAGATGTAAACTGCACAGAAGGGCAGAGAAACCCACTCTGCCAAATCTCACATTAGTTAAGAGCTGGAAATGGTCATTTACAGAGCACAGACCCCTGCATTAACTGTGAGGTTGCTGTAATTCTTCTCTTCCATTGCATCCACCCATTTTGGGACCCTGGCTAGTAGAGCCAGCCACATCCTGCTCTTTCCCACTCTCTCCAGATCCCTGAAGTAGCAGAGAGCAGAAAATGAGACGCATGGCCCCAGAGAGGAGGCCCTGGCTGCCAGCACAGACTGCCACATCAGCAACAGCAGAGCTCCTAGGGATGCATCTGGATGCCCAGGAGGTGACCTGGCTTCAGGTAAAAAACCTGGATGGAAAACTGAATTCAGAGTAAAAACCCAAACTCACTCATACACCCAACTATTTGATAGCCCATATTCACGTCCTGGACAAAAGCTTGGGGTTTTTCCTACTCCTTTTTCTATCTCTGGTTTCTGCTCCTGTTGGTTACTTTTCTTTCCTATTCTGTGAAGAATTCCACGATGCCAGCAACAAGAAGCTGCTGTGAGGCTCGCTGGATCCCTTCTGCTGGGAAACAGTCAGTGA
Organism: Melozone crissalis; assembly: GCF_028551555.1. Taxonomy (NCBI): domain Eukaryota; kingdom Metazoa; phylum Chordata; class Aves; order Passeriformes; family Passerellidae; genus Melozone; species Melozone crissalis. The sequence continues at coordinate 941,774 of NW_026535858.1, forward strand.
AACAAGGAGTGCCACGGATTTCAGCCTCACTGACTGAGCACCAGGGCTGAGTACAGCATTTACAGCAGGACTTGTCCTTACTGTCACTGCTGGAATAGAGACGTAATAAAAATAATTTAACCATCTCTGCACTTCCACAGCTTAGGCAGGATAACTTAGGAGAGATTACAGACAGTAAATAAGTATAGGAGAGAAATTTAGGATATGAACTTGTTTTAAATCGGCATGGACCTTGCAGTGTTCCAACTACCCAGCGGGTTGACAGGTGGAAATCAGAGCCTTGTGCTGAACAACACAACAAAACCAGAGAAGCACAAAAGGAAAGCATCCCTGTAACTGTGCCCATGTGTCCCACAAGAAGCAAAGAGGGGATACAATCAGAAATGCAGAGCATTTCATGTGCCCCAGACACATCTCTACAAACCCTGTGTCCACCACAGACATCACAAACTTGGGTCCTTTTTCTTAGGGGTTTGTCCAAGCACCTGTATTAAAGGAGGGCTCACACTTGCTGTGACCTGGTTGCTGAACAGAACACTGTAAGCTAAAATGGGACTTTTCCCCCTACAACCTACAATTAGGGAATCTACAAAATAATTTCCTTCACATCTAACGAGGCTCTGTGATGTGCTTTGGCGTGCATTACTGTGTGTGCTAGTCACAGCCCGGCTGAAGGGAAATGCACCATCACATTTACTGTAACAGCGATTTTCCTTAAGGTGCCTCGGCACAGACGAATTGGCAGACCCCCAATCCAGGGCTGAAAGCCATCTGTGATACAACATTGCCCTCTATGGGAGCCCAAGGTGTAACAGATTCACAACAGAAACACCGCGCTGCTGCTCTCTGGTCCCGTTCATTTTTTTAGCATAGAATCTACTTTCCTAAAGCACTTCTCTTCAACATAAAAGCTTCATGCCACCAGGAGAAATCAACCTACTATCCTCTTATCATGTAATTTATTTCTTTCAAGCCTACCCTTCCAAGTGTAACAAATAGCTCCATTACTGGTATTTAGCTTTCATATGATAACTTCAGTTCACAGAAGCCCTGCTCCAAGTGTCAGCATTTCTGTCACACAAAGACCATGAAAAAGCAAAAATTAAACCCAAGTGCACACAAGGCAGTAGCCTCAGCACTGGTATGAACAGGCAAACAACATGTGGAATATTATTTCTAAAGTGCCCCAAACTCTTCAGGGAGCCAAGATGCAACTCCAGAATACCATTACAGATATTTTCAAATGCAACCTGCTGAACACTAGAGCCACAAGTAAAGCAGGAAGGAGCATGATAAAGAAGTACAATGGTTAAGTGTTAAGTTCTTATTCACTTGGAGTGCCCTCTGGATTATTCCACCCATATTTTCCTTTGCTTATTTTAACTAAGTCACCTTTGTTTTCTTTCCTGAGAAAAATGTATTTTAAAAAGAAACCTCAGTCAAAAGATGGCTGGAGAGGAACGATCACTGGGCCTTGTTCACACTGAACTGTATTGCATACCCAAAACAAAAACCCAACCATTCCTTCTGCCACCATCCTGACACTTTAGGGTTACTGCTGCAAGTCTGTAAGCCATTCCTACCTCCAGCAAAGGGAATTAATAGCAGTGAGACATTAAAAGCATTTCTTTAGCTTATTAACTCTGTTCTAGCAGATGTTGCAGAGACATTTCACATCTCTAGAGAAGGCCAGTTCAAAGGAGGTATAACATCATGATCTCGATTTCCCTTGTCAGACTAGAGCATTTTCAAGTCTTTAGCCCCCCACTTGCTGAACCCAGGTCTGTGTGGGTTTTTTTAATTTTAGTTTGAAGCACAGCCTAGTCACATCAGTCTAAAAAGACCTTAGGGCACGCTTCCATTTCCCATTTCAGGATTTCCCACCCTACTGGAGCATGAGCACGAGGCCTCCTCCTACAGCACCAGATAAATAAGAAAAGAAATTATCAAAGAATGACCTAAAAAACTAAAATTTCCTAGGAGGTAAAACAAAACCCTGCACAACAGGATCACTTATTACAGCAATTCCAGAACACCAGTTTGGGAGTGTGTCGGTAATGGATTTTTCACTTTGAGGGTTTTTTGTTTTAAATTATGGGATATAAAAAGCTTTGCTTGTGTGAGCTAACCTAGAAAAGAGCCATCCTTAGAATGCAATGGAAGCTTGATATCTAGATGGCAAGGACAGAAGAGCAAAATGAGAAACATAAATGTTCTTTGTAGTTCCTCCTCTGAAACTACCATTCCTCTCCTATTGAGATGCTAAAGCAAAACCCCCCACCAAGGGAAGCCACCCAAAAGAGTGCTAGATAGAAATTCAGAATCAATTCTCCATCTAGGTCAACATTCAAATTAGAAAAATTGAGCCATTAAAAGCATCGGGGCTGGAAGAAAATGAAAATCATGCACATCCATCCCAAACATTTCTTACAACTACTGTCTCTAATAATTACAATGGAATTGGAATTCCTACTCAAACACTTGCTATAGAAAAAGAATAATATTTTACCTAAACAGCAATGCCACCAGAATTACATGGCAACAGCACACCAGTGCAGAAACCACGTCAGTATTTGATGAGGAAAACACGCTGGCATCACAAGTCATGGATGGCCAATTGAACTCAATTCAAAAGGAACAGAGAAACCTTAAAACCTCTTCTCTTCCCTCTGGCTATAGAAGGGGTCACAGCTGCTCTCCCCAAGTGGAGGCAAAGGGAGCAAATCCATCCTCCCTCCTCTGCTGCAAGGATGGGTTTGACAGAGCCAGAGCAAACACAGAAGGAGAAGCCAGGGCAGGGTGGGCTGCCTTCATGAGGAAGGAAGCACAAGGGAAGGCATTCCCTCTTCCTCCTTGGATGCCGGTGGCATAAGAACTCTGCTGACTAAACCTGGCCAAGGGAGATCAGGCTGATGCCCCACAGCTACAGACTCTTACTAATGGCTGGGTTTTCATCTCCCACATGTCAGTATCAGTACCAGGCACCAACAGCAGACAGAATCATGTGGACAGGCTCTCCCCTGAGCAGAGCTCTGCACAAAACCTCCCCTCCTGAAGGACTATCCACAGCTACTTATTCCAGCCCACCCTCTGCCAGCCTCCATTGAAAGGATGGCATTTAGCTTTTAGTGTAAAAATAAGTGTTCTGATAAATAATTAACAGTAGCTGCTGGCCGTAAAAGAGGCGGCTGTTTGGAAAGTTAAAGCAGTCTGTCATGAAATACGCACCCACCTCCTCTGTGCTCTACTTCCAGGGGCTGTTCCAGCCAACACCTTGTCCTGCAGCCCACCGGGCCCACCCCAGCCTCGCTACCCTGCCCTGCTCTCCGTGCCACCAGCACCCAGGACCTGGGCCTGCACGGTGGCATCCAGAGAGTCCTCTTGGGGAACAGCCTGACCTTCTGGCTCCACACGCTCATCTGCATCAACGCCACCTCCTTCCTGTCAGGGAGAAGCTGACGCTCTCCCTGGAGAGGTACATTCTGCTGGACATCGACAACGTCTTCGCGGGGAAGGAGGGAAAGTCAGCGATGTGAAGGTAAGGCAAGAACTGGGGGATACCATCCCAGACACGGGTGCGTGCTAACGGGGGTTTAAAAGGAGGCAAAGCTTGAAAAAGCTGAGCAGCTCTTTTTCCTGGTAAGGGCTGGAAGTGCACAAGTGCAGCCAGCAGATACACAAATCACAGCCTGAGATTAAAAGCCATTTTTCCCACATACATACAGAGATGCACTCATGGATGTGCATATGCAGGGGCATACACATGTTGCACATATATAACATCGTGCACATATATAATATCTTCTAGAGGCCTGTTCTGTATCATTTCTCTCTCTATTGCTGTCAAGCAGCCAGAAGAGTACAAGACGGCTGCCTTTTAAAACTTCACCATCATTGCATTTAAAAAAACCAAAAACAGAAAAAGAAAAAAAAGCCTGAAGAAGTCACAGCCCCAGCAGGACTTCTAAGAGTTAGCAGGATAATTTTCATTACCAGACTAGCAGGTAAGCATTTAAAGTTACCAGTTACAGGGTGGAAGCACAGCATGCACTTGAGCGAGTGACACAACCATCTCACAGAGCGAAAGGCCCACAGGCTTCTCACTGGAGCCTCTTCCACACTTATTTTCCTGATTTGTTGTACCCGGGGATACCATTAAATTTGTTCAGAGTAATTCTCAAAGGTGGGTGCAGCTTGGAAAGAACAGACAGAGCTCAACAGCATGACAGTTACTTCTTGCCATTTTCTACATGTGGACATCATAGTCAGAGATTAACTGAATCCCTAAGCATGCAATATCACATTCTCCAGCCTTTATTCTGGAGGGTTTTTCCTGCAAATACCCAATGCTTTCAGGAACAATAAGCAAGCCTTTTGTTTTTAAAAGCAGATTTCTATTTCATTTCTAAACCCTTATTTGCATTTCTACAATTTCTACATTCATCTGCCTCCTCTCCAGACCATTGGGGTAGCCAAATACCCAGCAAGAGCAGTAGTCTCACATACAACTGAAACAATTTTGTACACCAGAACACTTGGGGTAATCCCATTAGCCACACCAGGTGTATGAATGCTCATCAGAGCTGATTCTGAGCACCAAGCACTTGGGAGTGCCCGGTGCCTTTGAGATCTGAGCACTGTGCACAAGCACAGCAATCAAGAGCGCTCTCTCTCTGGAAATACACGGGGAAAGGCTCTCAGCAAGGGCTCATACACAAGAGCAAACTCACTCCAAAGGCACTTGTGAAGCAAGTTTTTCAGCAATAGCTCCTGCCTGCACCTTTTTGAGAGTGTCTTTCTGACATGGTTTGCTGCACTAAGGAAGCCTTCATGTTGCTGTTCCACAGCAGTTCAAGAGCCCCCACTGCCAGCAGAGCAGGGTCCACACAGGGACACTCGGAGATTCGGAGCTGAGCTCTCACTGCAATCACCTCACTGTGCAGGAAAAAACCCAAGTCACCCCCACTGCTGTCCAGCAGTCAACAACATTGCCAGGCAAACCTTTCCAGCTGTGCTTGGCACAGCAGCCACGCTTCCGTGCTCATTACAGGAGACACAGCAGAAAACTCCACAGCCAGGGGCTGCGGGAAGAGCTGGATGCTGTTAAAAGCATTCAGAATCGTATTTATGTGCTGCATGCCTTTATCCATCTGAAAACCAACCTGCCCACACTGCTGAATATCTAGACAAGAACAAGGAAAAACATCTGCCTGGGATTCAGACCTTTTTCATTTCTTTTTCTGCAAGCAATGCATGGTGAGCCTTCTTTCGTTCATTATGTTTGAGTCAGGGTACAAAAGGAAGCTTTCATTTTTCCCACATTTCTGCAGTGCCCAATTAGCAGCCCACTTTCCTCACAAAAACACCACAAGTGCCACTCACAGGATAAATCCCCTCCTCACCTCACACAAGTAATCACACCACAAACACCAACCACAGGCAGCAATCTTCTGCAGGCACAGGCTCAGAACCAACCTTCCCCTCAAGCTCTCTTCTGGGGACAATAAAAAGTTTATCTCCCATTTTCAGGTGAATGTTTCACACACAAATCCACCCTGCAACTTGAGCACTCACAGATACTCTGTCCTCAACATTATGGATTTCATTTCAAACCTGGCACAGATTTGTTCCTCGGGTATCTCACAAACACCTGCTACACAACACAAATCAGTCTGTTCCTACAGACTGGACATTCCCAGCATCCATTAACCCACAGAACAGAATCCTGCTAATGAGCAGCAGAACACTGAAAGCAGAGTGCACTTTGGTTAGCTTACAGAAAAGGGTCATTACAGCCAGCTAGAGAACAATCTCCCAAGTCACTGGGGAAGGAGGCAATTAAGAACCAGCAGAGCCACCTTCACCATGTAAGGCACAGCAGCTTTGCTTGAGAGGCAAAAATAACTACTTAGGAGGCTGATATTTCAGTGATGGCAATCCTTGCCCTGCCTTTGGGAGGAAGGGCTGTGGCTGCTCACAGAGGGCAGAGGTTTAGGGACTCTCTGCTAGGCTCTCCAAAGGTGCCATGCCCACCCAAATCCCTCAGGAATGCTTTAATACCCATCCAGTATCCTGATAACAATACTGGCATGTAACAGTAATCAAACAAGTCAGCCTGTGCTTGTGCAATGACTTCCTGCAACCCAAATGTTCTTATTCCCTCACAAAGCTAATTCTCAATTAGGCGCCTCAGGGAGATAAATATATATATATATATATAGACACACACACACTTTTATAAAGCTTGTCAAAGCAGCTTACTTCTGAAGACCAGGAAACACTGATTTCTACAGAAACAATGGGCAACCCCCAGGCTAATCTCAGCACTACTGTTTAATAGGGGACCTGCCAGCGTGCCAGTCCAGCCTACAGTGTGCTTTACTTCAGTCTAACATCCCCACAAAATTCTTCTCACGTCTCCCAACCCTGAAATCTTATTTTCCCCTAAAGCTTCTCATCATTAGCAATTTCCAAGTAACATGTTTTTTTTACAGCATTCAAAAATGTCATGCTGGACTGTGCTAGAGAGTAATCAGCAAATATAAGCTTAGCAAAGTTTGAACTGACTTGTCCAGAGAAAAAACCTACAAGCGAACACCTACACCTGCCTACAAAGAGCTAACAAGCCCCTGGCAGCTGCCAGCATCAAAGCACAGTGGATGTTTCTAACACAGGGTAAGGATAACAATATCACCTTTTGTTCTCTCCAGCTTGTTTTCCCTGCAGTCATATTTCGCTTCTTATGATTTTTTTAGTCTCCGTATCTTCGTGGACAGCACCGAGCCTGAAGACAAGGATACGAGAGTCTTTCCCTGCCGTACGGAGAGAACCAGGAAAACAGTTAAAAAGAGAACAGGGTAGTTTGAAATTCATACTTGCAATGAGAAGCAGCGCCTAACCAACAGAACAAAAGTAAACAAAGCATGATAGCTCCCTGGGGACAGAAGACTTACAAACTCTCCAGAATTTACAATTCTAGCGACCATCTCCTTTAGGACAGCAGCCAAGTGTCCCATGAGGTGGCGCTACACCAAAGAACAATCTGAGAGGTTCCAAAGAGCGAAATGCACAATATTTTGCAAAGACATAAAACCTTGCAAAACAACAAAAATACAATGGATGTAAACTACAGGGCAAGAGTACAAGTGTTCACTTTAAGAGCTGGAACCATCCAGGTGAGCACCTGATAACTGGATTCTCACCAGAGTTTGAACCCTTCAGGTCACCGAAGAGTTTTCCCCAGAAATTTCACAGACTGAGTTTTGATAGAAGTACAGTTGCCACATCCTCAGAAACGTCACCCATTCTCCAGGTGTGTGGAGAGAACTGCAAATGGCTCTCACGTAGTTTGAGCTAGTTCTGTAAGGTCTCAGGGTGAATTTCACCAGATGCAACCAAACAGGGCAACTCCCTGTGGGACAGAAGGAACCCAAAGCTTGGGTAAGCAGAGCTGCAGCAAATACTGAGGAAACAAACATAACAGTGTAAAAAATAATAAACCATCCTTTTTTTTCTCTTGCTTTTGTTTTTTTCTTATTCAGATCAGCATAGCAATTAAAGAGAAGGTGAAAAACTCACCATTACTGAACATTTCATCATCTGCAGGCTGAGCATCCTTAGCATAGAGGACTCCAAAGTTAAAATTCACCGATCCCTGGGAAATAAAACCAAATATTGTATGATAAACAGTCAAACAGCAGACATAAACATTTGTTTCCTCTAAGGACTTTCAGGTATGTATGTATCTTTGCATACATCCTACACATTAGAACATACACTTTATACCATCACCTAATACATAATAATTTACCTTTAAATTTTGATAGTATAGCATGAATTTTTAACTTAAATTGGTGATCTATTATTATTAAGTTGGTGCTTAAAGTTATTTCTGCTGTCACGTTCAAAAAAACATTAATTTTTTTTACTGTAATGACCAATTGATTTCAAAGTCATCACAAGCCCATCAAAATACAAAGCTCTGTTCACTGGACGGGTCTGTGAGCTACAAGTAGTTAGGCTTCTACTTCCCTCTTGTTCTTCCAGAACCAAGAAATCCTGTCAACAAAACCAGGATCTTTAGCCCACTGCTGTGAAAGATTCTACAAGGATGATGGTTTGATTTGTGTTTAGAAGTTTTGATTTGAAATGGCCAGTTCAATGGATAAAGACAGTTTAAGTAGTATTACATTACTGTTATTATTATTTCTATTATTATTTTTACTATTACTACTACTATTATTATCACCTGTTACTGGAAGAAACAGACCAGTAGTACCTATACTTAATTACTTTTATTTCCAGAAAATAATAAAGAAAAAGAACCAAACCAAAAAAAGTCACTTCCTACCTTTTCTATCAAGGGATGAAAAATTTCTCTTGGGCTCTCCTCCAATTTACTGTTAAATGGAATGTTCTGTGGAACTACCATTTCTTTCCCAAAATACTAACTTCCAACACTTCCTGAACGTATTTTGTATTTTAAAACAACAGAAGTTAGTGAGACTCTGTGGAGGTCAGGTTTAAATTTCTTTCCTTCTAAAGCACAGAGTTCTGTTCCATCACCCCGCCCTTTGGCTCTACACTGAATCATGGTGAGCATTTGAGGAGTGCTCAATAACCAATTCTATTTCTCTCTTTTTCTACGTCTCTCTATTCTTAAATAATTCAAGACAAGTCAAATGAAAAATGACAAGTTCAGCCTCAAAGTCACACTTTTCCCCTTTGTCTGGTCAAGAACAGGCTCTATGCTGCCTTCAACGATTAAGACTTGCAAAACCGGTTTTACAGGTTTATCATAAAACCCACAGAAGGCAAGCTCTGAATAACAGGAAAAGGTACACAGGCAAATATCTAAAGGGATCACTTCTTTGGAAATACATACCTTGACAGAGATCGCACTGAGAACCTTTCTGTGGGACTCTAAGGGAGACGTATTTTCTGAGTACCCTGTAAACAAGAAAAGCTACAATATATTACAGGACACCCCCACTTTTTCTACATATTCAAATAGGATTTTTAATAAAAACAATTCCGTTAAAAAAGAAGGAACAAAACCAAGCTAATTTTACTCAGCTATATTTACTCCCGATTTAGAGGAAAAAAAAAAAACACTCACAGGCGCTCGCCGTGCTCGCCCGGGGCGGCTCCCGCACAGCCCCGCGCGCCCGCCTGGCCCGCCAGCCAGTCATGTGCCGCGTCAGCCGTTGCGTCACGCGCCGCGCCGGCAGCAGGGCCTGCCGGGAGTTGTAGTCTCGGGATGACAGCCACGGCTCCGTCCCCCAGCGCCGGGACCTGCAGTCTCTCCCGGGCATCAAACGGGACCTTCACCCCTGGGCGGGGAAGGACCTGAGGCAGCACGGCTCCTCCCGAATGCCCTCTCTTTTTCCCTCCAACCCTTTTTCTTTTTTCACTCTGTTTTTCACCCCTTCCCTTCCCTCTTGCTCTCCCGCTTCCTTTCCTTTCCTTTGCCTTTCCCTTTCCCTTTCTTGTATTTCTGATCTTGGTTTACCTTTCTAGCTTTAGAATAAAAAAGCAGCAGTAGAAACTTTCAGGCTACCTGGGAGTAAAAAAAAAAACTCCAAAACGAAAAGGATTTAAAGAAAACGATTTATTCCCTGGGAGCCTGAAATTTTCTACTGCTGCACGTGACATAGAGCTTTTATTCCTTCTTATAGAGAGTTGATATTTTCTACTTACTTTATACAGCGCCCCCTGCCGTCTGTCCCGGAGCACTGCAGGCACAGCGATCCCTGCCGCCTGCACAGGCGCACTGCAGGCAGAGCGCTGCGGCGTCGTTCGGTTCTGTTTAACGAAACTCGTCTGAATTCGGCTTGGTTCGGCTCTTGGTCTAAACGCGTTTCAGTTCGGCTCTTCGGCCGAACTCGGCACGGTTCGGCTAAACTCGGTCATATTGGGCACATTGTCTAAATGCGGCCAGTGTCGGCTACACTCGGCTATCGGTTCCAGTCGGCTATCATGGTCTCTTGGTGTAAACTGGACTGTTTTCGGCCGCCCTGGGCTCTTCGGTTCAAGTCGGCTGTTTTCGGCCACCCTCGGCTCTTCGGGTAAACTCGGCTGTTTTCGGCCACCCTCGGCTCTTCGGGTAAACTCGGCTGTTTCCGGCCACACTCGGCTCTTCGGCTCTTCGGAACAATTAGGCCATCCTCGGCTCCCTCAGGGCGGGAAGGCGGCCGTCAGAGGACCCCGGCACAGCGAGGCGTTTAACCCAGATGCCTGGCACAAACCCGCCAAAATAAGCCCGCCCGCGGCGCCGCTGAGCCCACACCGCGCCACAGAAAAATCCGTCGGGGCCGCCATGACGTCGGTATTCCATGCAGGCAGTCCAGTTACACCCACACCGGTCCTCCACTTCCCCGCCCTTTTCGCCGCCATGCTGAGAAGGTCAATTAAAAGTCCGCGACACCCGCGACGCGCCACTCCCAAGGTGGCGGCCTCTCGGTGCAGGGCTGCAGTACCGCGCTCTGCCCACAAGGCGGCAGCACTGCCGCACGCCCCAGCCGGGGGCGCAGCGCGCCTCGGGGCTGCGGGCAGGGAAGGCGGCGAAAAAGAACAGGGGCGGCCCCCGCCGAAAACTGCTCTGAAATAAATGCCCCAAAACAACCGCGAAGAGGAAAAATAAACTTCTGCCTCTAATCTAATAGGATAAAAGACAAAACAAAACACAACACAAAAAACAAAAAAACAATTTCTTTTAAAAAATATTTAAATACTTTTTAAAATATTTTTTCATATTAATATTCACATTTCTATTTACAATGTACATTGATGTACACTGTCCATTTATACGTTTCTTTTAATAAATACATTTCTATTCCATATTGCATATATTCCTAAAACTTAAATTTATTTGTGTATTTTTATACGTATTTTTACATGGTAAGTATATATTTCTGTTACGATTTTTACTTCTGTAACACTTGCATTATTTAAAATAAAACCTTTGCCTCCATCCACATTAAAGCCAAAAAGAACCCCTTTCTTCTCAACTGTATTTAATTATTTTTTAAAATTCTAGTTTTCAGGTTCATAATCACATTTACATTTATAATGTATACTTATGTATACTGTTATTTGCATTCTTCATTACATCTCTTCCTATTATTTGTATTTCTTTAGATTTTGTGTTTATATATATATTTAGATCTTGATTGTATATCTCAATATTTAGAAATATATGACAATAATATCTACATTCATATTATTTAAAATAAAAACCCTGCCTCTAAACACAATAAGAATAAATAAAACCCCAACCCTTTTTTTTAAACAATATTTAAATAGATTTTATCCTTATATTCAATTTTTATATTCATATTTGTATTTATCATGTATATTAATGTCTATTGCTTACTTATACATTTATCTTTACCAATGTCAAGTTAAAAATAAATTTATATTCTATATTACATCTGATGCAAGTAGTTATTTATGAATTTTTATATATTTTTATTCATATTTTTTATATTGATTAAATATTTCTGCCTCAAGATTTTTACGTCTGGAACACTTATAATATTCAAAATAAAACCCCTGCCTCTACTTAAATAAAAGCCAAAACATTCCCTTTCTTTTAAGCTATATTTACATATTTTTATATTTATATTCCCATTTATAATTTATATTGCCGTATAATGTTATTTACATTCTACACTACAACTCTTCATATTACTTACATATATTTATATATAAATTTATATTCATATTTTAGCAATTTCTCTTTATATATTTATTAAATATTTCTATCTTAAGATCCACATTTCTATATTACTTATATTATTTAAAATAAAACTCCTGCCTCTAACCAAATGAAAACCAAGGACACCCCTTTATTTGAACCAGATTTAAAATGTAGGAACTAAATTTATTTTTCAAAATTATAATGATATTCATATGGATATTTTTATTTATTTTATTCATAGATATTATATATATTAGAGAGAATACCTTCTAATATAATAATAGATCTGTATTTTCTGTATTATAGATTTCTTTTACTTATATTTATTTAAATTAAATATTTATAGAGATTTGTATTTGTATATATATTTGTATATCTGAATTGATATTTTATTTCTATCATTTATTTAAAAACCCCAGCCTATAACCTAATAAAACCCCCCCATTTATTTTAACTCCATTTAAATATTTTCATATTAACTATCTATATTTATGTATCTTTGTGTATATATATATATATATAATAGACTATCATTTATCTATATGATGTTACAATTATATACCAGGTATTACAGTTTTATGCATGTATCTGTTATCTATATTCATGTCTACCACTCTAATGTTATATTTATTTTTAAATGTATATTTATTTCTATTTTCATCTCTATATTAAACCATACAAGTTCATTAACCCCACGCACCAGAACCACAACAATACCGTACCTTTGTCAGCACCGGCACGCAGCACATGCTCGTCCCATCGCAGCGCATCAAAACAAAACCCACTGCTATTACTAACGGAACAAACGTCCCACAACGTCATTGAACCCTAATAAAAACTCAAATAAACCTAACTGTCAATAAATTTTAAATCCCACTATAAAGTAGCCCAAAACCTCCGCACATTCTCATCATAAACTTCCTCCTAAACCACTATCTCAAAAACCCCAAAAAACTCAAATACACCTTGAAAATGACACAACTGCTAATAAAAACAAACACCCAGTAAAAATTAAATCAAACCAACTCATGAGACTCAAAACTGTAGAACTGACCTTACTAAAAAAAGTCCCCAAAGCTCTACCTTTATGCTAATGCACAAATAATAACCTATCATCTAGAAAAGTTATTTGAAAAAATTAAAAAAAATAATTAAAACCATGAAAATAAAAAACCTAAACTATTAAAATACTAAAAAATATCACTACCTAAATTAAAAAACGTATTGCCTATAAAAACCCACCATATAAATGCCCCTGTCCCAAAAAATAAAAAAAACTATCGAACCAGAAAGAAATCAGAACTTAGGAACACTAAAACCATAGCGTTCAAGAAGTCACACCACATCCCTTATCATACACCAACTACAAACAACAGAAAACAATACAATGAATTCTTAAAAACCACCTTAAAACCACTACATTGAAAAACCTTTCAAAAATTAAAAACTGCATTTAACAAAAGCCATCTCATAAATTCACACCCAAAACTCCAGCAGCCCAGCTGGCCCTACCAAAGCTCTATGTTTATACAGACAGCAAACAAAACCAAAATCCCAGTAATACCTATCAGAAATCTATGAAACAATCCCATTGAAATTAATCCTGCCTCCAATACAAACCAACCCATCCAGAAAGTCAGCTTCACTCAAAAACTAATTTAAACAGAGTTAATAATACCAAGAAATAAAACAACACACCATATACCACCAATGAATATAACAGTGAAGAAAAAAAAAACCTACTTTTTTTTTTTCTTTTTGTTTTTAAACTAACTTCTTTTATTAGCTCGAACAAAAGATTTTGCCAGGACTGTAACAACAACAACTTCTTCTTTTTCTTCTTCTCCTTCTGAAATGTCCCTTCTCACTTCCAAATTCCTTTCAACTCCTGAGTTTACATCCAAGCAAAAAGCAAAATTCCTGCACTCGTGCGTTCGCTGCTCCCGTCAGATTCTCTGTTCCCCTCCGCATCTTCTCACACTTTCAGTCTGCACGCTGTCCCACCGTGATGAGTCTGACAGAACAATTGGCACAAGTTAACAGAGCATTTCCCTCCCTCCCTCCCTCTGCTTTCCTCAGCGCATTTCAATCCATCCCAGGCCTGCAACGATGCACCCTCACCCCCAAAGCTCACAGCAAGCGTGCAGCAGCTCAGGCTCACCTGGCTCCAGGGCTCTGTGCCTTGGATAGCCGAGGAAACTTCTGATGAGCCTCCGTTCCAATCAACTGGAATGCAAACTCACCTCCATCTCAGAGCCTCAGTGACCTCGGCCAGCCCCTTCCTCACTTCCCTGGGTCACAATGACTTCCAGGCACAAGGATGCCAAGCAGGTTTCTGTCTTTTCTCTTGAGTGCCAACAGGTCAAATCTGTAGGCTTTGACATAACTAATTACCCTCTCTTTGAACTCTCCCAAGGACACTTTTAAAGAAAAGACACAAGATTGCTGCTACAGCCATGTGGGATCGGGAGGAAAGCAGCAAGGATCCCAGGCCAGCGGCGCGGCCGGGCAGTGTCACGTCCCTGCCGCCCTGTGACAGGGCGCACGGCTGCAGGGCCCCAGAGCCTGCAGGCCCTGGAGCTGCCGCACGGATGGACCCGGTTCCCTCCCCGGGTGCCCAGAGGGAAACCTGAGGGCAGGTGTCCACCCCGAGGGTGCACCCAGAGCCCCGGGCACGGATGGAGTCACTGGCCGCTCTCTGGGGACGAGACCCTCCCTGCAGGTGACACTGCCTTGCCCTCTCCCTCCCTGTGGCACAGGCACCTCCAGGCTCCATGACCAGCCTCCTTCCGTCAGCATCCAGGTGCTGTGTCGGAGCCAGAGGGGTCGAGGCTTTCCAGAACCATAGCGTCCTTTAGGCTGCAAAAGCCTTCTAAGGCCATCGAGCCCAGCTGCTGCCCCAGCACTGCCAAGCCCCCACCCAAATCAGGTCCCTAAACATCACATCTTGCCATGCTTCAAATGTCTCCAGCAATGGGGACTGCCCTGGGCAGCCCGCTCCTACGCCTGACCACCCTTTCAGTGAACAAATTGGTCCTCAAAGCCAATCTGAGCCTTCCCTGCTGCAACTTGAGGCCATTTCCTTTTGTCACGGCACTTCTTACCGGGGAGATCTCGGCACTTCAACCTTACCTGCTCCTTCCCCGGAGCTCTCTGGCTTGCCTGCATGAGAGGAGAAACACTCCCAGCACAGGAACGGCAGCTCAGCAGGTCCCACACCGAGGCAGGGGAGCAGCTGTCCTCACCACAGCTCCCGTGTCAGCTCTCACAGATCGGCTCTGCTCTGCCTCCCGGGGGCAGATCTCTGCTCAGCGCTTCAGAATTGCCTGTTTGGAGGAGGGGGAAGAAACAGGTTAGCCAAGATTTTTATCCAGACTTATCTGATGTCTTTGCCTGCTTTGCCTCTTCCTGACTTCCTCCTGCTAAGAAAACAGCTGCCTTTGGACTTCTAGGGGCAACTGCCACGTAATGCTTGAAAAGGACCTACAGAAAAGTGCCTCATTTTTCAAGACTCAGCCAAGAAGACAGACAACTGCACCTTCTCCATCCCCACTGCCTGCAGAGCTGCCAGGCACCAGGCCAGCTCTGCTCCTGCTTCCGGTTGTTCCCAACTCTGCTGCAAGAACTGAAGGCTGCTTTGGCATTCCATTGCTCCGCTTCTCCCCAAAAAAGATCTTCCAGTGCCGTTCTCCCTCCACGGGAAGGGCCCTTCTGCCTCACACACTCGGTGACACGAGGCTGCGCCAAGCTGCAGCAGCCTCTGCTCCAGCTGGGAAGGGCTTTCTTCCTCCTCTGGCACCTGGCTGGCACAGGTTGCTCACACATGCTGGGGCTGCCCCATCCCTGGAAGTGTTCCAGGCCCATTGGTGCTCTGGGATCAGGCTCAGAGCGACCTGGTCCATGGAACCGTGTCCCTGCCCACGGCACCAGGCTCCGAACGAGGTGATCTTTAGAGCCCCTTCCAACCTGAATTATTCCATGACTCTGTGAACTCAAAAAACTCGGGGAATAAATCTGTAAAGGTCACTCAATACATAAAAGCATATCCCCATCAGCATAATTTTGAATGAAAAGTATATCTACAAACAGGGAGCAATATTCTATGTATTTGCTCTTGCTACCTTTCAGGCGTAATTTCAGCTATCACTTCCAGTGTTAAAATATTCTCTTTTGAAATAATAAGCAGTGTTCAAATTTTAGCGTTTTTACACTATTGCAGAAGCAAAAATTGCTGACAATCAGGCCGTGTCATTCTTTATGGAGCAGAGCCATCGTGACAGCATTCCTGGGACAGAAATTTTACAGGACGTCACTCCACAGAGAGCACACAAATCCATATCAGTTGGCAGTTCTGCTCCTCCACATCAGAAAGCTAAACTAGGACAAGACAGCCTCGGGATTCACGAATGGCAAGGCAATAAGAGACACGCCTTAATAATATCATTACAATTTCCACAGATCTGCCACCTGATCTGCGACAGCACAGCACCCTGGCCCAGAGGAAGGTGAGCCTGCCCAGGACAGGGGTGGAACTAGGTCGTTTTCAACATCTCTTCCACCCCAAACCATTCTGCCGTGTGATGACACAGGAGAGTTGTAAGGGAGAAGAAGGATGAATTCCTTTGGAAGGATCATTGTTTGCCTCTCTAGTAGCAGGCTTTGCTGGCAGGATTGTTTTGCTCTTGCACTGACCTTGGCTGAAGGTGCTTCACCCTGCAGAGAGCGGTGACAGCCTGCTGCACACGCTGTTCTTGGGCAGAGCGCACGGAGCCAGAGGGCAAAGAGCCCCCAGCAGGTCCGTGACAAGAGCGGATGCTCCTCCCCACCTTTGGAAATATCCATTAGGGATTTTTCCAGCAGATGGCAACAGCAGACCGGCGTGGACTGCAAGGGCAGACTCTGCGGGCTGCCTGAAACCTGGCTGGGCTCCACCCAAAGCACCTCTCGGGTCTGCTCCTCCCGCTCCTGGCATTGAGCCTGGCTGGCAGCCCGGGGCATGGTTACTGGAGTACAGAATAAATCAGTGCTGCAGGAAACTGCACAACAAGCTCTGCGGCTCTTGCTGTGTGTGCAGGCCTTAAAACACACCTGGTGCATTTGGAACAGATGAAAATTATGGCTCCCCCTGAATAAACATGATTTCTCTCCTAGATATCATTTTGAAAAATAATACTTCAAGGGGTGATCAGAATGGGAGCGCAGACAAACACCAAGAATAAAAACTACAGCGTTTGATGCTTTATCAAAAGGTGTGCCTGCCCTACCGTGTCGGGAAGCTGGACTGCTGGACCCAACTTTGCAGCACATTCTTGTCATTGCTTCTGAGCCACCTTCACCAGCTGCTCTCGTGGCATTCGCCGTGCCATTTGCAAATTACAATACGAGCGAACCTGGAAGGCAAAACACAAGATAAATTTACAGCTGGACGGTCAAATCTTTTTCTCCAAAATGCAATCAATGTACAGCTTTCCCCTTAAGCTGAAGTACAGGCCAAATTCATAGAATCACTCGGGTCAGAAAAGCCCTTCAGGCAGTGAAAACGAGCATTTAGGTGTGGTATGAAGCTTGGGGAGCCCTGAAGAGGCCATAAAAGTCGACTGATATTCTTTGGAAATTACAAATAAAAAATGGGAGGAATGAATTTACAATGAATCCAGTGCGGAAACGCCGCAAGGGACAGCTTGCAGGGGAGATGCCTGAAAGCCAAAGCTGTGCTTCAGTGGCATCTGAGGTGGCAATTTTGCAGAGTGCCTGTACACAAGTTTCTTTTCACTGCGAGCAGTGAGCAGCGGCTCAGAAGACCTGGCTGTAAAAAACACAGGTTATTGTCCCCAAGCACATGCCAGTGGTCTGGAAAAGGGTGACACTCGTTGACATGACTGTTGTGATTGCTCAAGGGGAGAGCTCCTCAGTCCTCCTCACTTCACTGATGCTCCCCGTTGGGGCGCAGGTGAATGGCACCACTGGGCTGTGCTTCACCTCCCTGGGTATATTCTGTGCAGGGAACTGCAGTGCCATTGCAACTTTTCTGCTCTCACATCATTCTTCCAGAGAAAGACAGTACCTTGAAGGGAAAAGTGCCCTGTCCCTGTCCCACTTCCTTTGTCACTTGTGCTAACCCACAGCACACACTCCCTGCACATGTTATCTGAATGTTAACTCTGTTTACAAGTGCTGTGAATAAACCCCAATCCAACTGACAAAGTTCCTCTTTGCTCACATTTCAATACAAGGCTGGAACTATCACCTTGCAAAGAACTCTCCTCTACCAGTGCTAGATGCAAAACCAAAAAGCAAACCTAGGAATGCCTGCCACACTCCAGCACACAAAGCTGCTGCTGCTGCTGCTGCTTTTAATGGCTTAGCCTGAGGGCTTTGCTGCTCTTCCTTTGCTCTGCTAATGGGAAGGACTGGGAGACCTCTTTGAACTAGCTACACATACCAAAGACTGAATAAACAAGTATTCTTCATCCCATTTCTCTTAAGAGTTTGTCCTGACAGATGTCTTCTCCCTCCTGAGGTGTGGATTATAGTTTGTGTTTCCCTTTTTTTCCCCCTTTAGCCCTTGAAGCATTTCACACCCTGCTGGGCAATGCCCAGAAGTAATCAGACTGACTGAACACGGGAAACGCAGACAAAAGAAAAGGCTGGAAGCTACTGTTCTTCTCCCAGCTGGCACCGCCAGCTCCTGAGGGCTCAGCCACCACAGCCCACGTTTGTGACAGTACCTGTACGCTCTGGGTGTGTGCAGCCCTTGCGTCCTGCGGCAGCCTGGAGCTGCAGGCTCAGATATCCACCGCGAGCTCCTGGATCCTCCAGGACAAAGCCAGCTCTCCCTGCTGCTCCCGTGTTGCGCTGCCTGTGGAGCAGGGAGGGAAGGAGAGGCACACAGGTTAGCACAGTGGCAGTGCACGAGCTGCCAGGCGTCACCCATCTGACCCGCACCAAAGAGGAAATCTTAATTTTCAAAACTTCCCATCATGCCACACAAGACACTGAAGCCGTCCAAATCTGGAAGGGATAGCCTGGCATGATGCCCCCCCAGGTCATATCTTACATCAAGAGTTCTTTTTCTCCTGCACAAGGCTCTATATCCTACTTGGACAGATATACAAATATCTATAGAAACTACAGATATTCAATAAGCCATCTTAAATCATAACAGCCAGGCCTCTGTACGACCGTGCTTAACTCCTGCTCAGCTCACGCCATCTCCCCGTTCCTCAGGCATCAGAAACCACTGAAACTCCCGTGTTTTCCTGGGGGCTGCCTGCCTGCAGCTGCCCTCCTCTCACCAACGGGGCCACCTGCCAGGCTCCCCAGGGCACAGCAGCCTCCAAGGGGAGCATTCGTCTGTTTGAGAGGTGATGGAAAGCCTGGGGAAAAAAAAAGCTCAGCGACACTGTGGCTCTGAAGGTGCAAGAATCATTACCCTGGAGACGTGCAGCTCACCTGGTTCATGCTGAGCACGCTCCCTGCTCGCTTCACCTGAGCGTTCAGCTGGAGAGATCCATTTCCACGCGCTGGGCTGGGTCCGTCTCCGTCCCTGCTGCGAGAAGGTGTTCGGGGGGATGCCGCTGCCCGCTCAGCAGACGCTTCACGCACTCTGCCAGCAGCAGGGGCAGCCTTTGAGGCCACACCAGCCTGGCACAGAGTCACTGAGCCATTCTGACTGTGTTAACAGCACCACTGATGAATCCTCAACCTGAACCCCAAATTCACCAGAGCAGTTCTTCCCCAATTTTCTGCTAACAGCTGTACACTGCAGCTCCTCTGCTGTTTCCCACCTACAGATGTGTGCCAGCACAGGAATATCAGTGTATTTTTTTCCTCCACATCTCTCTGATAAAGCCCTTTTGGCTGTAATATTGACATTGTCGTGACTATTAAGTCATTGGAGACTCATCCATGCTAAAATGAAATAAACCCCCTACTTTGAAGCACTAAATTCTCTACCAAAGCAAGTGTTTTACTGCTGTGTACCTGGGCATACTGGGCAGCTTATTTTCATTCGGAAAAATAAAATGAGCTTTTCCAGTACAAAACCCCTCTCCAGCAGCAGAGGATATGCTGGCACTAGTGTAATTAGAGACGTCAGGAATCAGGTAACACCACCAACATCACTTTGTCTTTATCAACTGAAAAAAAAAAACAACCCAGTTAAGTAAATGCATTAGAAAAGTTAAAGCTGCTGAGGTTAATGCATTGTGGGGGTTGAGTGTGCTTTGTGTGATAAATTTATTGGCCTGGTACAGCATGAGCACAGTAAAACATGATGTTTGTCTGGAATTCATGAATATTCAGTTATGGGCAGCTCTAAGAACCAGACTGAGTTAGGACACAGTATCTAGCAGTATAATTTGTTGGAATAAGCTTGTCTGCTGGAGAAAAACATTTTGAAAGATTTTAGATGTTTGAGTAAAGAGCTGGCAATGTCTGCAATCCAATTCCCATCATGAGGTAACCTATCATCAGACACTGGCTCCCAAAACAAAATCTGGCAGATTTGAAGTTTACCACATTATGTCTCCCAATCTGCTCTCGTAGCCTTTCCCTTCCTCAGCCTCTGAGGCTGTGTCGTGTTTTCCGTGCAATGCTGAGAAAACAGAACGCTTTGCCAGCGTGCTCCTTACTTTTGGTTATTTTTAAATCTCCACAAAAGCTCCTGCTTTCTTCTGTAGCCAATGCCTCTTGTTTATGGAAGCAGTTCCAATTTATTTTCTATAAGGAAAAAAAATCTACTGCCTCGAAAGCGCTGCAATATCCACATTGTTCTCCTGCATTGTTTTCCTTATAAAAAAGGAATTCTTTGGAGCTGCAGAGGCATTGAGTTGCCTCCACTCACTCTTTTTTAACCCCTCCCAGCTCTCAAATAGTGGCTTTCAAGCAGTGACCTTTCCTTTTTGTGAAGGCCAGACTGTTATTTTGGGTTGGATTTCCCTGCTGATTGTTCTGCGTTTCCTCCCGTGCTGCTCTGCGGCCCAGCCGCTGCCGCTGTCCCCACTCCCGGTAGGACAACCAGGGTGACCCGCACCCTGTGCTCCTCCCTCCAGCCCTGCTGCTCCTGGGGGCCTGGCTGTAATCACGGGGAGAGCCAGAGCCCTGGCAGCCTTTCCCATCTTCACACGGATGGCCCAAAACCATCCACTTCTGGTAACAGCCACAAATGATAAAACCCTGGCAGCAGTGGCCATTTGTACACGTGGCTCC
This sequence comes from Melozone crissalis, assembly GCF_028551555.1. Taxonomy (NCBI): domain Eukaryota; kingdom Metazoa; phylum Chordata; class Aves; order Passeriformes; family Passerellidae; genus Melozone; species Melozone crissalis. The sequence continues at coordinate 962,685 of NW_026535858.1, forward strand.
GGTATCGCCATCATCCAGGTGCTCAGAAATGCACAACAGCTTCCTAGAACTGCTCTCAAGGAGCTTTGCCCATGGATGTCATAGGAGGACACACATAAAACACTGACCTTTCCTGGTGAAACAGCTGATCCACTTCTCTGCATGGGAATAAACCCCTCGTTCATATTCTGTGACAGTAATTACTTGTCACCCCTGTATATTCTCTTTCTTGTAACAACCTTCTCCTTAATATTACAAACCTCTTGGAAGGACATGCAGAACCCATTCTTTTTCTCATAGTACCTCTGCAGGATCTGAACTGGTTTGGGTCACTGTAAAATGCTAAACCCACAAGCAAAAAGCGTGAGACACAAGTGGGATTCAGGATGAGCCTTGAAATCAGTCAAAACCTCTAATGTAATCTTTAAAGGGAATCTTGGCTACCTGAAGAAGAGAGGTGCAAAGTCCACCCACTCCAGGTTTTTTTTTTAAACAGCCAAGATGCAAAATCCAGATTCACTGTGCTGAAGGATCTCATCTCGATTTCTAGATGCTGACGCTGAGCCTGGCAACAAGTCCTGTCAGAAATAAACTGGGACATCTCAAATACACTCAGTGGAAAAACATGTCCATCTTGAGGACTGCTGAAGGCCTATAAATCTGGAGCTCTGAGCAGACAGGCTTTGTTTTTAGGAGCAACATGTTCTGCTGCATTCATAAGAAAATGTTCTCAGAAATTCCAGCTCGCCAGTAGTTTGAAAACTCCTTGTTTTGGCCTGATTTTGGGATGTAACCTGAGTGTGAAGAGATAAGGTTTCTCGGTGGCTTGTGAACTTGAAGTGCTGCTTTTCAGCCAAAGCCCATCTAGACCCTGCCCTCAACTTGCATGTACAAGGCACAGAGACAAGAAGTGGAGTTTTCCAAATACTCATGTAATTTTCAAGTTGTTTATATTTCAGAATTCAAACTGAGACAAATTGTATTCCTTTACCCAAAATATTTAAAATTTTTCACTTCTGTTTCTTTCCCAGTAATAGTTTCCATCTGCCACTGACTGCATGGAAAACTTCAATGTCAAAATTTTAAGAAATGCTTATCTATTTTTATATCTATTAGTAATTTTACAAACTTCAGATAAAGGAGAAACAAAGATGATTCTAATATAATTTTTTTCCTTGTACTTATTTCATTGAGGGGTGTGATAGGAAGATGAGATCCTGTGCTAGCCAAACTTCTAATGCACTACATTAACAATATAGGTAAAGCCTTGAATAATTGGAAAAATAATAAAATAAGTGGGCACAAAAAGGAGAAAATTACCTTCCCATCAAACCCTTCAACACTGGCAAATACCTACTGTGTTCAGAAAACAGAGTGTGAGACAGAAGGAAGGTGACAAAAAGGAGAAAAAACAACATCTAAAATTTCAAAATGTTTCCTGAAGATCAAAACAAGATGAAAATTTAAACTTAAGGAAAATCTTTTGGGGCACCAAATATTTTTCATACAAAAGTCTCTGTTTTGAAGGATAAATGTTTAAGACACAAATGTTGGCCATCTGTAAGAGCAGCAGTGAGTGAGGCAGCAAGATGGAAAAGGTGTGGTGGCAAATTGCCTTGGCTCCCTCTGGAGTGCTGCACTGCAGCGAGCTGGCCCTGGGCCCAGAAGCAGCAATGCCATATTTGTGCTGTGAGAAATGCAAGGTGCTCCGGCCTGGGAAAAGCCCTCTTCTGGTGTCCACGCTGCCTGTTCCAGAACTGCTTCAATCCCACACTTCTCACTGCATCCAGAGTGAAACATTTCCTCATCTCTATTTCTGCTTAGAGGGAAATCACTTTTTCCTCCTTGTGAGTAATTTGGGCTACAAATGCAGCAATGAATATGCTACCTAGTAGGAAAAAGGGAAATAAATATGTATAAATGGCTCTCCTGCTATTTGTGTGGGCTTGTGTGTGCCTGAGCACAGGCAAACATAAATACACACATATCTTATGCCTACAGAATATTTGTGTGTGTTCAGTGGCTCGGTTCCAGTGCAACTACAAACACCCGTGCTCATTATAGGAAACTGTGTGCTTCTTACTTGAAAACACTCTGAAATCTCTAAAAACATAAAGGCACCTGCCTCACACAAAGCATCTCCCCTGAGCTCGTTTTATCAAGCAGTGTACGTGACTCCGTATACTCGGAGTGTACGTGACTCCGTATACTCGGAGTGTACGTGACATTGCTCACTTGAGACACCATTATCCAAAAATCCTCCAAAGCTTATTCTAAACTATCTGAAAAAAAAGTATTAACATTCTTCTTCAATCAGTCTTTTAGCCAGTTCTTAACACATCTCCTCACCCACTCATTGATCCCTGTCCCCAGAGCACTTCTATTCATCCCACTAATGAGAGGCAGATTGATTTCTATCATTTCACCTTCCACTGCCTTAGTGATGCAGGGCTTGCTCAGAGGGAGGACAGGCACCTGTGCTGGCAGTGACAGAGAAGATCAGGCAGATGACACGGGTGCTCTGGGCTGCTGAGAGGGAGGACAGAGCCCCTGTGCTGGCAGTGACAGAGAAGATCAGGCAGAGGACATGGATGCTCTGGCCTGAAAGGAAGTTTGGGCTATTCTGATTTACACAGATCTCTAATGATGAGGACTTTTTGAGAGCTAAAGCTGAATTATAAACTGATCAGAGCTCCCCGGCAGCCGTCTCTTTGTTTTAAAATGAATGACTGTAATTACAGAATCTGAGATTATCTGCTGAGGGATTACATACCTACACACATGGCAAAAGATTTGCACCTTCTGTGCACCTCCTAGCAGTGTCAGTGTTATTCTTACGTGCCCAGCCACCTCTGTGGGCCCACTCCAGATGTGAGCTGTGAGAAATGCAGCTGTTGAATTACAGGAAAGTAAAGGAAGTGATGTGGGGGGCACACCTTTCCATCACTTCAAACTCTGCTCAAACAGTTCTGCTTCTTCTGTCTGTCTGTCCCTCTCTCTTTTTATTTTTTTTTCCACATTTAGGCTTTAGTGTCTCTCTCTTTTCCCAGGGGTACATGTTAAAGGAAGTTCAAACAATCATCAGGCTATATTCCATGTTATATCAGGCCATTTCCATGGTATTCCAGCCTTACTTGAAGAGATGATGTATTTGATAGCTTTTAGCTAGGCTCTCTCACTCCAAATTTCCCCCTTTTTTCCACTTTGCACTTATGATTTGTGATGGGCAAATCTCAAAAGATTAGAAACTTGGCTTGGATAAGCAACCCTCTGTTTGAAGTTTACATTTCAATTTGCAGCGATCGGAGTCACTGCAACAAGCGCATGAATTACCTGCCTCAGAGTGATGGCATTTGAGTGACCAGAGACTTTGGCATGCTTTAGGAAGAGGAATAAGCTGTTAGCTGTACTTCCAGCTAACAGAGTTACCTTGCCCCAGAATCAAACAGACCAAGGTGATTTATTGATTTTCACTCGCATTAGGGGAAATGAGAGCTGAGGGCATCAGAGGATGGTTTGACTTTGGAGCGGGACTCAAATGCTGTATCCCACGTAAAGGCCTTTGGGTGCTCTGGCCAGACAAGGGGCAGGGGTAGAGATGAAAGCTGTGAATGCTTGTACAGGTACTGTCTTTGAGACAATAAAATGTGTGCACTCCCCAGATGCAACAGTGATTGCAAGGCACCAGTGTTTTCCTCTGGGCTGCAGAGTGCACTCTTAGCTCGCCCTCCCTGGAAGACTCTGTTGTTGTTCCTGTGAAAACCTTAACTGTGCTTCACTGACATTTGGCACCACTTTGGAATCAACTTTCCATAGAGATAGATCAACTACAAAATTGGCCTTGACTGGATTTTCTCACTGAGAATGCAGACAGGAGATGCAAATCAAAGTTTAATCCTGTTGCCTGCAGTAGCAAAGCACAAAACAATGCCTATCTGGGATGTAGCATCTCTCTTTTTATTTATCTATTGTACGTCTGTGTCTGAGACAAGTATGTTCTTGCTCTGTTTCCAAACAGAAGAGCAGCACAGCAAATACCTCAGATGAGCAAAACAAATGTATCAACTTTTTTTCTGGTAAGGTTTTACATCACTAAAAAGAAATCTGGCTACAGACAACAGAAGGGTCTGACTAAAACTGGGTGGAGGGTTGATGGAATTTTGATTTGTCAAAAAAGTTCTCATCAGGGAGCTCTGAGGGTTATACACTGGAGACAAAGCTGTTCACAAGTTTTTTAGCTCAATTTTTGCAGACCTGAGAAGTCTAGCTGTAAGCATTTTGGGGCAGGAGCTGGGTGAACATGACTGATATTGGCCACAGGTATCTAAAATGGCAACTCAAAGGAAATAATTTCTCCAGTGCCAGCAAAATGGGCGCTGAGCTCTTTGGAAGGTCTGGCCTGAGACAGTGGTACAATGAAAAAACAGAATGTTTTCCTCCAATGGGTGGAGGGTACGAGGCTTGGGGAATGAATGTTTGTGGAGCACTCAGCCCTGGTATGAAAAGGTGCTGTAAAAGGTCAGTGTTATTGTTATGGCATACTTACTCAGCAAGGCAGGAATATCAAAGGCTTTCTCCTCCCAGCTGGCTCGGCCTTATCTCAGGGAACGGCTGGTGGGTGCTGATGGCTCCCAGGGACTGCTGGTGACAGAGCAGTGAGGGCACTCACTCCTTGCAGAGCTGCTCGGGGCACCTCCTGCTCCTGCCAAGGCTCCAGCTCCTCCGCGCTGCTTGGCTCCCAGAGAAAGCCTGGAATGAAAGCACAGAGCTCTGGCACCTGGCTAATGGAGGCACTCAGCTAAGGCTTCCACTCATAACTGCTACAGTGGGAAATAATTGATACAAATTGCTTCAGGCATTCAAGGCTGCTGGTCCCCCTTCTCACAGGCTATTTTTAGGCCCAATTAGGCAGATGAAGTGACACCAGAATTAATTTGGGTACACTCAAATGTGTACCCAAATTACACATTGGGCTTGCCTTTTTTTTTTCTTTTTTAAAAATGCTTTTCTTTAGATATATGGCAAATTTCTGAATTACAAAAAGCAAATAAAGGGATTTTTTTCTTTTCCCCCTCCTCTACTGTGATGTTCAAACACTGAAAGACTTGCTCCCTGCAAAACCACTTCAGGCGGATTGCTGGGGAATTTCCTCTCAACACCTTAAACACAAAGCAAATAACAGAATATGAAATAACACATATTCTTGGCATCAGGCTGCACCATAGCTCCTCTGGGTCTGTCGCAAAGCAAAGGCTACCAATCCACTCATCACAAGATAAAATACAATTAACTAATTCATTATATAAATATTTTGGGTGGGGAGATATGAATTGGCTTATCTCTATTATTGTTATCATTATTATTCACTGCTGTTTGCTAAGACGGAGTTTTTCAAAGCCTTCTTTCACATTACGGAGCCCAAATTCCCATGTTAAATCTCGCCCTAAATTTTATGGTGATAGCTTTTGCAAGCTACTGGGGAACACAGGCAGGGAGGGAGGTATAACTGGTGAGATAATACTCATGGCTGTTATTACCAGAATTTATGGACCAGCTCTTCCTGTGCTATTTGAATATAATTCATACATTTAGGCTAAGGGGAGATCTCTAAGTGTTCTCCAGCAAAGCCCCAACCTGTGCAATGTTTTCCCAGATAAGGAGCTACTGTAACTACCATGGAAAAAGTAATGAATACTTTCCAATAATAAATTACAAATGTGGGGCAGAAAAACTTAAAAAAAACATCAGCTTCTCAATATTGAGCTGCTCCAAGTTGCATTTATTTTAGACAATCCAGGCTGTAACCTTACCTCAAAATACTGAGTCATAAAAACGACTTATATGAACAGAAGTCCCAATCCATTGAGAAAGTCCTTTGAAGTATAGTTTTTAAATGTCAAGTGTTCATAAGGTGCTTGCCCTATTTCCTCCCCTGAAAGAGTTTGTAGTTCCTATGGATTCCTGCCTTGTCACCCACTTCCCTGGCTCACATCTCAGCACCATACTCACCTTTTTATCTCCACCTGTGCTTTGCAGTGAATCTCACCATGGCACCTCTTTAAGCGATATCAGCTGATGGTGCTGAGTGAGACCCACTAACAGAAAGATCCTCAGTCTGTAAACAGCAAAAAAAAGAACAAAACACAATGTGTGTTAATAATACATTTTCAGAGACTTGAAGGAAACATTAGCAACTGGTCTCCACCAAGACAACAAGCCATGAGGAAAATACTGAGCTTCCAAAATGGCAAAAATGATACTCTCACAGGCACAACAATCAAGGGAGATTTGTGCTCTGTCCTTGTCTGTAGCACAGATAATGGATTCTTCAAATCCCTGTCTCTCAGCAGCTTCATAGCAGGACATCCCTGCAAGGTCACTAAAAGCTCAGTCTCACAGAGAAAAGTCACTTCTCCACAGTCTTTCAAGAAGTCTTTGTAACAATGCAGCAGAGGAGGGAAAGGAAACTGCTATAAATATCTGAAAGGGTCAAAATGAAAAGAAAGTTGGAGTTTATCTACAATATCTTTGTGTTGACACTAGATATTCAAATTTCCTTGACTTTTCTAATAGAAATTACTCCAAAGGAGCAAATGCTTTGCTTCAGTCTCATTTTGTCATGCCCATAAACATACCAGAGATGAAAGGTACCTGGCTGAATTTGGGTAAAAATAGATGGGATTTTGAAAAGCAGGAAGAAATGCCTGGGAAAAGTCACCTACATATGGTCTTAATCATGCCAATGGATAACCCCCACATTACCCTTTAAAAGGTCATCTGATAAACATCAACACTGGGCTTTTCTCACACACCCAACACCTAAAATGGCTTCAGGCTACTGTAATATGGCATGAGAAGTTAAATTAGAAGCATATATTTGGTAATAGCACCTCTGAGAGGGAGTCTTCAAAAGCCTGAGCCCCCATTAAAGGATTAGAAGTCCAGCACACATATCAGCAACTGCTCTCCATCCAAAGAGAAACAGAACAGGAGACAGAAATCAGCATTTTGTTCTGATTAGCTTCTTTGATTGATCTAATGGCTTAATTACCCCTTTTTTTTTTTTTTTTTGAAAACATTGCTGCAAGCCTGCCACTGAGGGAAGTACTATAAAGAATGCCACTATGAAGCAGAGATTTCAAGCTCTCCCTTATGTCTTGTGGGTCTGGTAGTGACCTTTCCAGAACATTGGGTGGTGAGACACAGAATTAAACAGTCTCCAAGCAGCTGGTACTCTTGCGTCCAATTGTTTTCAGGGGTACCCAATATCCTAGTTACAGACTTGGAGGTAAAATCATTCAAAGATAAGAATGGGGTCATTAAATACTTCTGGAAATGTGCTAATTCTGTATGAAACAATGCAAGATATATTAAAAAAGAAGCAGGGATAATTAGTCAGTACATTCAAAAGCACTTCCTTGTTGTTTGGGCAAATTTCCCTTCTGGAAGCAAATCCATTCAATTTTCCCTGAGTGCCAACATTTTGAGGTTATCTGCCCCAAAGGCAAAGAGATCAGATTGTCCAAGAAATGAGGATGAAGGCAAAGGGCACACCCTAAGGATTGAAGGCTGGCTGAGAAATTGGAGAGTTTAAGGGAAAAGAAATTCTCTGTCTCAAGGTCACTGATGATTTTAGGATGTATTTAAATGGGGAAGAACACTCCTAACCACAGTTTTTTTATACTTTTGGTTTTTCTCTTGCTCCTGACTCAAAGTTCAGGGCATCTCTCCACTTTCCAAGTAGAGCTCTGAGTTATGCTCTGGCACTTGTGAGTTTTAAGAAAGGATAAGTAATATTTTGCTCCGATTTTGATAGCCTCTTGCAGCCAGTCAGAAAATCTTCTGCACATGGGTTTTCATGGAAATCCCTATTTGTTTCATCCCAAATTCATGTTTTCAGTTCACAAATCAGGAAACAAAATTTCCTCAGTGCTGGCTGTACAATTCTTGCCTAAGAACTGGTGATCAGGCTCTGCACTCCTTTTACCAGATTTCAGGATTTGTGGGGGATACAGCCTTAATTTCTGAATCTGTCAGAGGTGAGAAAGGCATGACAGAAGTGGCCTTGCCTTCAAACAGACACAGTGACTTTGAACTCCTAAATTTTCTCTCTCTAAAGTCCTAAGTTATCCTCATGGGTTTTCTCTCCTGGATTCATGAGAGCAGTAGAGTAGCTCAATTGAATTTTCTTTGCCACCTCCCACTGAAGAGGGACATTTCTGTGCCATTTTTCCCAGTATTTCTGTGTTTAACAGGTCCCACCCCCACGGATTCCTATCTCAAGAGCATACAAGCGGGAGCAGGCTGCTGCAGCAGGAATCCAGAAGCTGGAGCTGTCAAGCAGAGCCTTATTAGATACCAAAGGGGCTAATAAAAGAATGGGTGTTTGCTGTGTTTCTGGCAGGGATGGCTGCTGAAAAGCCTGGAGAGAAGGATCCGAGACACCTCAGCCCCAAGTTCCGATGGATGTATTTCCAGTCGATCAATCTCTCTGCCCTTGTGCCTGAGCTACTTCCCACCTCAGGCCTCTGACAGCTGGACAAAGCAGGGTTTGAGCCGGGCCTTGCTCTGAGTGAGTGTGGAGAGATGGTTTCAGTCTGACCTTGCCAGATCAGGCCCAGGCTTGGGACACTTGCTGAGCTCCAGGGAAGATTTTCCCACTGAATCGCAAGTGGCACGAATGAATTCTATCCCCAGCAATGTGCTGGAGTGCTGCAGTGACAAGTGTTTGGGGAGACAGGAATCCACCTTGTGATCTGCAGAGCCTTTAGCTTCAGAAAGCACAGGAAAGTACTTATGTATGTTGATTTGGTGGTGGGGGCGATTGTTAAAACCTAATTATAATCTGAGAAACAGAGGAATACATTTAAGCACACAGTGGACATATTCATGATTATCCTTCTATATTAAAGTGATTAAATTTGGCAAGAGCAAATGTGGGCTTTGTTTGGCTTTTTGTTCTCAATTTCTCATATTTTCTAGAAGACCATCAGATAATGAGATGTAGAAGCATACATCCAGATATAACATGGTGCAGCAATAAACAGAATATAATGCCTGACAGGAAAAGCAAATCTTCTACATTTGAACACTCTTGTTAATTTTTCCTCTCTACTTTTTTTCTCCTGTTCTTAAAACAATAAAAAACCCAATTCAAATAATGGCAAACTCCCTTCAGGATTTCACCCAGGATTTCCATTCCATACAAAAATAGTTCCCCTCCCTCACTTGTTACCTTGCTCTCTGTTTCTTCCCCCTAGTCAGAATTGTTGCTGTGCTAAATAATTAAAATGTCTCTGGCCTTTTCCTGATCACTTTTTACACCTAGGACTGTTTTATTTAATAGATCTCCCTGAGAAAATATTTTGCATGAGTGTGTCATATGTTAATGATACAGTGGCTGATACTTCACAGAGTCAATAATGGGCCTTTTAAGATATTTCTGTTCTGCTTTTAAATAGCAACTCTTCCATAATCATAATGACGACAACAACAGCAGCAACAACAACAACAACAATAATTATAACAATATTCTCAATCCTCTACCAAGTGTACCACCACCACCACCACTACTACTACTAATATTCTCAGTCCTCTATCAAGTGTACCAAATTGTGTTAGAGATGGAGAGCGATTAATTCATCATATTCATGTTCTCCATTCTCCACAGGAGTAGAAAAGTTGTGACAACAAATCATGCTTCAAGACCTGCTCCTGAACCCTCTTTTCAGCTGGCCATAGCTCATATTTGGGACTAAACCAGGGCAGCAGCCAGGCACCTTACCTTGTACTGCTCAGTACCAGTCTGGCTCCACATTTCTGCATTTCCTGGTAATGCTCAATCAGGCACGATTGCAGAGGGGAGCCTGGAATGAGTAAGAGAAAAATTAGATGTCAAATCTTACATTTAGAGGATTTAGCAAAGCCTGTAAATAAGTTATGGCATTGATATCCTGACAGATTGCTCAGCCAGAGGACTGGAAATGGAAAATGAAAAGTCTATTGATTAAATAAATTAATTTTGAAATCTAAAAGTGGTTTTAGTAGATTAATATCCTCTTACACTGAATCCAAATTATTCTCCCTTAGGCAAAGCCTCAACTTATACATATGCTCAAGTTCTCCACCTCAGCCAGTCAAGCCTTTTTTGCTTTACACAGGGGGAAGCTGTGATGCTGATTTCAAGAACCACAGCGTGTGCCAAAGGCCAGGAATCCCAGATTATCCTACACAAGTCTGTTCCCAAACTGCCTCCTGGCACATTGAACAGTGACATGTTCAAACAGAACAGTGCCAGGGGAAGGCCAAAGGAGCCCTTGCTGGTTGAGCATGCCCATCCATGTGTTCCCAGCAGCTCCTGTGAGCAGCTGTTCCCGGCACACTCCTCTGCTGGCCCCAGAGAGCTGGATATTGTACTGTCAGAAACCTGCTGCCCCACATAGGGCTGCTTCACCAGATCTCTGTTAGGGGAGCAGGAAACTGCAGCCCTTTCTGGGACTGTTCTCTGCAGCAGGTAACTCAGACCAACCTTCAGTAGGTGGAATGTGGGCTCAGAAGATCCACAGGTCCAGGTCCAGGCCTGTTGCTGACCTCCTGAACAACATCAGACAGGTCATTTCATGCCTCTGTATAATGCACATAATGATACTCAACTTTGTGAAGTGCTTTGAGTCTCACTGGGAGAAAAAGTCTGTAACACCCTCCCCCCCAATATTTAATGAATAATGAATTGCAGGGATGGTAGTACATGAAATGTGTAACAAAAACCCATTTAAAATCTCAGTGCATGGGAAGTTTACAAAACATGGGTGGCCTGGAGGCTCAATTCTCATAATTCTCTCACTCATCTAATAAAATGGCTTTTTGAAGTCTGGACAAGTGAGAATGGACTTACTAATTGCATCTTGCTCATTTCTAGATGGAAAGATTAATCACAGGAGCCAGGTAGGGGATTTTTTTGGCTCTTGACTGATTTTGTCTAAGTGGTCAGGGACATTAGTAGGATGTCCCTATGTATTAGTGGGAATCACTCAGCAATACCAGTTCTGTCTGAATCAGATAAGAAAAATATTAATTTTTTGTTCTTTCTGGGCTTGATCCTTTTGCAGGTTCAACTCTTTCAAATGTGGATCAGGTTGATCCTAAATCCACTATGCCATGTTTAGCTCTGGAGCCACTTTTCCTACTTGATGACTTAAGACTTGGGAGTGGGCCTGCTCAAACCCGAGGTGGGAGAGAAGGTGGCAGCTGTGGTGGGATTCTCCATGGCACTGAGCTATCCCAGCAAACCCACAGAGCCCGAGTGCTGTGCTCCATGGCTGTGTGTGCGATCTGGCTGTGTGCAGGGCGGCTTTCAGCATGCTTTTACATGTGGTTTGGCCATGCTGACGCTGTTTCACAGCTTGCTTTTACATGTGGTTTGGCTGCAGCCAGGCTGATTACCGAGAGCCTTTACATGGAGCTTGGCTGTGTTATACTGAGCTCTGCATGTTTGGGATTTTACTACTCCTGCACTAAGACAGTGCAGGTCTCAATTCTGGAGAACAATTTAGATAAAGTGAGAAGTCAAACCCGGCCTGGCACTGCTCCCTGCAGCACCACAATAATAATCCTCAAGCACTGTAATGCCCCAGCTTCCTCCACCCCAACCCAAGCACTGCTGCCCTGGCTCCTGGAGTTAATGTTTTCTGTTTTAGATGCAGGGGATTAGATGTAAATCCTTCCCTCCATTTCAGAGCTGGAATCCAAGTGAGATGGCTTTCAGCCATGTCAGCTGCTCCACCCTGGTGTGGGTTGAATGTACAGTCAATAATATATAACATAAAGAATGAGAATTATTAAACTTTTTCATAACCAGCAATCCATAACCAATATTTCTCCAGGCAGTTTTGGCTGCATATATTATAAAGTGACAAAACTCCCTGAAGTTGTTATTCCCAACCCACACAAAACATGCTGGCAAACTTTATCTGAGGTATAAACATGAAAGTGTTATTTTGATGCAAAGATTCAGGCATGACTTTTGTCTAACATTAGCTCCTTCTGAAACATTTGTCCACAGATTGGCCCTTTACAAACTATAATAACTTTTGTCAGTGTAGTATAAATCAAGCTAATTCCTTTCAGTTAAATAGGATTATTCACTAATTTTTCAGTCTCACTCTTCTCTCCCCTGTACATCTCTGGTTTTCATTGCCTGGATCGAAATTCCCATGACCTGCAATTTTCTTGCTTTATGCTTCCAATGGAAGATGGAACAAAAACCTGCCAGGCTTCCTACCACATAGCTGCCAGTGCTGTTCTAATATTGATTTTCCTTCCTTTTATGTGCAGTGACTTAGATTTACATGGACACAGGTTTTATATCAATTGTCTCATAACTTGTCTTGACTTTTGCCTGTCAGGTCTCAGAGGAAACAAGGCTGGGAAGGAAAGTAAAGGGGGAGTTACAGTTATAGTGAATTCACTTCCAAGAATCCACCTAGAGAGACAGATATAATTTCCAGATGCTATTGCAGGACTTAGCAACTTAACAGGGCATTAGATGTCACTTAAAACTTTTAATCTCATACCAGGGACTGAACTGCAAAAAGAGTCCAACAAGCAGAATACTGTAATAAAGCAGAGCAAATGCTACTCAATGAGCAAGTTTTCTAGAAACAAACATGCTCAGCAGGTGAATTTGAAAAGGCAGAACAAATCCTTTCACCTTTGCTCAGTTCTTGAAGCAGTAATCTTAGTGAGTCATCAGAAGAAACAAATATTTTCTCAGTGAAAATGTGAAGGAAACACTCCAGCCATTAATGGTTTGACACAGAGAGGGCATTTGATATTAAAATTTTTTAAAGGCTTGGCTGTAGTTGCTTTTTGCAAATTTGGCCTTTTGGATGCAAGTGTTCTGCATCCAGTTCCACTGCTGTGACCTGGATGAGAGCAGCATCTTCCAAGGAAGCTGAGTGACTGAGCACAGCTTTGCCTGGATGCCACTGTATTTTACCTTTTGTATTTTCTCTCAGCTCAGAAAACCTGGTAGAACCTCTCTTTCCCGAGTTCAGAGTGGATTTGCAGAATTTCCTCTCCCAGACTGGAAGAAAAATGAAAAAAAAAAAAAGTTTAGAGGAACATCTTACTGAAGTCCATCAAATAAAATTTTTGATGATCTAAATTAATCTCTTTTGGTTTCAGAACTGAGATTTTTTTTTCCAGTTAGCATTTATAGAACAATTTACAATTTCAGTTCAGTTTTCATAAACAGGCACAAAAATTCATGATAAAAAGTATTTTCATTGAAATTATGATATGCTTTTAGTGGAAGAGATGCCCTTCAGATCACGTTCCTTTTTTTTTTTGTCAGTAGAGTTCATGACTTGCTGTGTGATGAGGGGACACTGGAATTGAACAGTTTTAACCATGTTTCATTTATTTTTGGGATCATGCTGTAAACAGCCCACATGGAGACACCCAGGCCATCACGTGGACTCGTAAAACACAGGAGGTAACACTGGCGAGGAAACCTGTGCAGTCCTCTCACACCAAATCCTGCATAAGCCTCTGAAGATAAGAGTCAAATTAGCCTGTTTCTTTTGCTCAAAAATGTATTAGCACCGTTGGAGGCAGAAAGGCTCAGCATTCCCTGGAGGCTCCAGCTGTGAGTTAATGCTTCCCAAACCCTTCCACGTGTTGGCTGGAATGAAGCCAGGGTTTCTTCACCACTGTTATCATATCAGTTTTAATCAGAGCCCAGCATCTGAAGTACAAGGATTTGTTTTCAAATTAACCACATATTGCATCTCTTTGATCGGAAATTTTTACTGCCACTCGTTTATTGGATCCCCAGGAGATGGATTTGGAAGTTTAAAGAGTTCAAAATCAAGAGTTTCAGAGTTCTCTCCCAAAATCTAGAACTTCTCATTGTTAGGTTTGTCTTCTACCTAAGAAAAGATAGAAGCCCTTTTAATGTATTTTGGAAAAAAGTTATGACTTTTCCCTCAAGAACATCATTCCGATCTACATTTGCAGGACAGCTGCTGGTAGCAGGCTTGGCATACAGCAGAAGAGCTGCCTAAAACGGAAGTAAAATTTCTTCAGTTTTGCACCTTTTGTAGGTTCTGGTCTTTTTCCTTGTAGGTTTTCAGAGATACTGAATGAAAACTTGGCCCCTTGTCCTCGGCGTGGATCTGACCTCAGCTGCACTTACCAACACCTGGGGTCAGGGCTCTGCCAGGCCGTGTCTTTGCTGGGAAGGGATGCAGGGAACAAGGGAACCATAGGCAATGCTGAATCTGTCAACAAGGAAAGGAAAAAGAAGATGAGAATGAAGAGCAAATTCAGCCTTGGGAGAATGGGCATCCCTAATCCTGACAGAAATAAATGGGGATAATGGCCTTTCCATGCACTGCTGAGACACAGGCTGAACTGGCTGCCACGGCATTGCTCCACAAATAACAGACCCCATCCAGGCAGGGGGAGCCTCTTATGCAAACTTACCAGAAGCACAAAAAGATTATGTTTGCCTCTCCTTCTACCCAGTGAACCCTCCTGCTGGACACAACAGCTCTGCACACCCGCACACAAAAACATGTTGCTGCTGAGAGAATGTATCACTGAATTCCAATAACCAAACATCCCCAGAAGAGCAGCTCACCATGAGCTGCTGCTTTGCACTGACCACTTAAAATGCTATAAAGATACTGAATCCCAGGAGCTCAGGGGAAAAAACCCCAAAGGTGCCATGTCAGTAGATGAACTCAAACTTTGAGAACTTTTCCTATTATTTCTCTACTCATTAATAGGTAGATTCAGTCTGTATAGAAATCACTTCTTTCCTAAGTGCAGAAACACTGGGGCTGCCTAACCTAGCTGGAAAACTCCTGAGGCAAAGCAAAGAGGGAATCTAGGTGAAAAAAACTGCCTGTGGCAGTATATCCCACTGGAAAATTCAGGTTTCACATCTGCCTTGCTTGGCTTATCAATAAAACAATAAAAACAATTCAACAGTTTGCTATCCCAGTCTCACCCAGTTGCTTGTGATAGAAATTTAGCAGCATTAATAGAGAGGCTTTTTGACTGCTGAAGAAAATTTCCCATGACTTACGCTGGTGTACACTCAAACAAGAACTCTGAACATAGTCCATGTTTGAGGCAAAGAGAAAAATGTAAGTTCTTTGATTTCAAATTCATATATAGATGGATTTTTAATTTGTGAAAGCCCTAGACAAGATGCAACATGACCCTCCACAGAATTGTTCCTAGGCCTCAGTGGTGAGCTCCTGATTACTATGGTTCCCATGTTGCGTCCAAATTCAGTGCAATTTTGACTGTGGCCTTCCAACAAAAATCACATCTCAGCAGGTTATCCTGAAATACATCTTAATAAATCACAGCCAGTATTGAGACTAAAAGGGGGAAGAGAAAACTTCTCACCAAGCTGTAACCAGTAGCCTTGAAAATGAAATATTCCTGCTAAATTCTCACTAAATTTTCTCCTGTGAGCAGGCTCCATTGAGTCTTGTAGACAAGGGAGTCATTGCTTCAATTGGATTAAATAGTTGCATCAAATTTGATTTACATTCTGAAGAGCTAAAGAAAATAGCTGTTTTTTTCATTAGCCATACAACAAGCAGATTTCTCAGCTGGATGTCCTACATTTCTCACTCCTCAACAATTTAGCCCTAACGTATCGTCCTTTCCTCCTACTTAGATATGATTTCAATAATTTACCAATTTAATTAATAATTGGTTGATAATTGTCCACATAATCTCTGTATGGAGACAGTCAATCCTCTTCTGAAATCTGGTTTTAGGCTTTACCACAGTCTTGGAGGATTTGGGGTTTTTCCCCCTCACAAGAAGCAGGAGTACTTTTTCTGTCACTGTGGAAGTGAATAAATGGACAAAGGTTTAAAAATGTCCTCTTTTGGTCATTGAGTGGTTTATCAATGCAACATTTAACATTATACTACAAGATTTGAGACTACTCCATTTTGGGCCCATCAGACTCATGGGGACTAGTTAGCATTGGCACCGGCAGGATTTGGGGCAGAGAAACCTTAGGAAAAGCCAAAGCCTGCATTCACAGAAAAGTGAAAGGAGCACCTTTTTCTCTTCCCCACTTTTCTTCACTTTATAACCTTCTCTAGATTCATATGCAGAAGTGTATAAGTTGTAGATTTTTTTGTCTGGCCAAAATCTGTTATCAAAAGTCTATTGTGTAAATATCCTATCTTTTAAGATATACTATTCAAAATCTCCAGGAGGTAAAGAAAGGAAAGGAAAAAGGTTGCTTTTCACAAGCAAGGAATGGAAGCCATAAAATTAATTGCCAATGTTAAGTAGAGGTGAGTCCACATAAGTCTGATGGGCCCAACCTTAGGGGTAGGTCACAATTCCCACATTTTAGGGTTAAAAGGTTGCGTTGATAAGCAACTCCATATATATGTAGTTAGGAGGTAAATGACAAAAAAATCCTTGGAATTTCTTGTTCCTGGGCCAGGACAGAGTCCAGGCTGTCAAAAGGATTCATGGTACAGCCCAGTTTGGATTTTACAGGCCCAAATTGGCTCTGTTAACTTGGATCCAGAGAAAACAGTAGAGGCCAGGATATGTAGGTGGCCTGTTCTGATGGAAACATTTTCCCCACTGTTGCCACATTAACAATCTGTTCTTGAGTCAGATAGAAACATCCCACCCTCCCTGACCCATCCAGTCTCCTGGACAGAATTGTCCTTGGCATATTCCTGGCTGCCCACCCTCCCTGATTTCCTCCATGCTATCCTGTGGAATTCTCAAGAACCCTGTGAATTAAGGCAAGGACTCAACGGGAGACAATTTTGCTGACTACAGTGAGCTTTTATAGCCCCAGAAACAAGTCAGGTTAGTGGTTTTTTTCTTTCTCCCTCCCTGGACACGAGCCACTCCAGAGCTTGTATCTGAATATTTGGTTCTCGTGTATATTTATTTACTTAGGAGTGGCATTCCTGTTTTTATAGCTTTGAGTTTTTAATTTTCTTGTTAGCAGCATTAACAAGGTTCATGGCATATAAAGCGAGCTGTGGAATTTAAAAAATGTTGGTCTAATGTAACACCAGCCTTTTTTTATATACATGTTCAATGGCAAACTCCTACTGACAGGCAGAATGCATTTCTATGTCTGGGCAAGTTTATAGATGGTGTTCCCACCTCTGGGCCATAAGGTCACAAATTTGTTTCTGATTCTATTAAAGAAACACTCAGCAATGGTAAGTCTGTGTGCTTCTTTTCTTTCTTTCCCTTTCTTTTTTTAATGAGGGAGGCTGTTTTATAAGATCCACAATTTTAAAGATACTCCAAGGAATCTGTTGATTGCTGGGCTTTTCACTGCTGTGCCCTGACCAAATAGTACTGACTGCAGATTTGAGAAGCTTTGTCTGCTAGCAGCCAGATAAGACAGATTTTGGAGAAATGCTGCGTGACTGAAAAAAGAACAGGCATTGTCCCTGTCACCTCTCCGTGTGTCTGCCCTGGTTTCAGTGGGGTTCCATGGGATCTACCTCTGCACCGAAAGGATGTGTAGAAATTACAGATTCACAGTACCTGTTGGTGCTCCTCTTTGCCCAGCAGATCCTTGGTGTGACTCTGAGCACGTTCCCAAAAGGCTTTGCTGCCTGGTCCTGCACACCTGTGGGATGAGGGAACAGCATTCCTCCCTTCCCTGCCTCTGCCTCTTTGCAAGGTTTCAGAGGCAAGGCAGGAGAGATCAGTAAAGGCCTTTGCAGCACACACATGAATAAGGATATTTTCTGAACTCATGGCCAGGACAAGCAGAAAGGTTGTCACAGGTGGCTGCTGTGCCCCAGGAAGCAGCAGCCCTGATTTTTCTGGGAGTTAGTTTAGGTGTGTTCCCCTTTACGCCGTGTGGCGGCTTCAGCTGCAGTTCCTCAGCAGAAGCGTTCACTGCCTCACTCCCAGCCTCGTTCAGCAGAGAGCAGCCACAGTCCCGCCTGGCCTCAGCCATCAAATCCCTTCATGCTGAACACACGCTCTGGGCTTTGTGGCTGCAAACATCAGAGCCTTGAGAAATGAGCAGGGGCCAGCAGAAATACTGAGCTGACAGGGTGAAATCAAGAGCATGGGAGAGAGAGAATGCTGGTGAGTTTGGAGGAGGGAGGATAAACTCAAATGTCTGCTGAAAGAATTCCAGCATCATCCATTACTGTCCAGAGGGCAGTCACAAAAAAGCAGAAGGGCAAGAAGTACAGCCTTCACTGTGGGATTCTTTGGCTTATTGTGGTTAGGAGGATCAAGGCTAGGTATCACATGCCTCCACTGAAGAGAGATGCCCTGGAATAAAGCAAGGAATTCCTAGGCTAAGGAAAAGGCTGACCATGTTGAAACTGAGCACAGGAAAGAGAATTTGGCTGCAGAGTCTGACTGGAGGACTTCTAGCTACACGAGAGGACTCCAGGTCTATTATTTCTCTAATTTCCTTATGCCCCCAAGGAAGCTTTTGCTGGAAATTTGCTTCCATTTATGGGAGGACTGGAAGAATGAGGGCCAGACTGTGACTGAGCATCTGGCAATCAGAAATAGGGTTCAAAGGAGATGAAACTGCTCAAGTAGGATCTGACAGTGCTATTCTGCACTGAAAATTGACCTCTGCAAGTGACAGGCTGGTCATTCCACGTGGTTATTTCTGCAAAGGGACAGTTCAGGAAACTCTCTGCAGCCTGGCTCCTGTAAGCTGACCTTGCTCTCTGAAAATTGTCATCACCACAGACTCTGGTAGCCCAGCCAACCCCTAACTGATATTTTGTGCAGTATCACCTGCCTCAGATTCTCTCCTCTGTGATAAGGATGGGTCTGGCTACCAACAACCACCACAAAACCATTACTGAACATCTTTGCTCAGAGGAGACATTTCTTTCTAACAAGTACTTTCATTTTACTATGCTGTATTTGGTCACCTGAAATATAATTGTTTATGATCACCATGAAAAACCTTTACTAGAACAGGTTTCAAGTCATCTTGCTTCTCCTGAGAAAGGCAAGTTTTCTTTGGCTTTGGAGAGATCTGCAATCTTCTTAAGCTTTTAAAGAATCCTGACAGAAATTCCCTTAAAATAAAGATGTGCAGGTAGGGAGCAGGTATGTATCTCCCACAAAGCACAGGCAGTTCTCCACTAGAGCAAGCAATCTACTTCAGTTCCTCTGATCTCTATTGATTTGGTTACCATTGCAAACCACTTGGACAGTTTACAGCATCAATTCTGTGAGAAAAGCAGAAGCAGGTTTACCATGTTTGTATTTTGGTCAGAAAAGAATCCAAAACAGCCAAGGTGGCTTGTCTACGAGAGACAGGATTAATAAGCAAGACATGATCAACTACTCTGCCCCACATTTAGGCTTTCTACCTTATTAAATAATACAGACATTGTGAAAAGGATTCAAGGTAATGAAGAGCCTGTGACTTTTTTTTGGATTTGGCTGGCATCGTGACACCGAGAGAGAAGTTGATCACAGTTTTCTATGTAGAAAACCAGCAGATGTTTACCTTTCGTGTTTATCCCCACTTACAAGAGATAATTTCCCATGAATGCTCTGTACCATTAGGAATGTATAACAAAAACATCCTGCATATGCTAAACCAACCAGCACAGCGACAAGCACTGCGACTCTTTACTCCCAGCAGCATTCCCTACAAAGCACAGTTTACCTGACAATGCTGGAAGACTCAGGGCATGCTTGTGGGAGGGAAGGATGAGCACCAGGGTGCTGCTGTGCACATCTGGTTTGGGATGGCTCCCTCAGCTCCCACAGCACACACTGCAAACCCCACAGAAGTGGCTGTTGTGCAGCACAGTAGCAGACCTGGAGTGTGCACTGGACCAGATCCTCGAGGGTATAAATCAAAAGAGCTGCTCTGCAATCAGCCCATCTGCTGCTCTTTGTGTCACCCCTGGTGTGGGACTCCCACGGAGCACAATCACCCTCCATGGCTTCCTTAGAGACAGCACAAACATGCCACACACCTCCAGCCCCTCCAGTAGCTACCCCTGTGCTCTCAGGAGAAACCAACTCTCCAAACTGAAAACATCAAAGCCTATCTCCGGTTAGATCTCATCCCAACCCTCCCAGTCTGTTGACTTGGAAAGTGAATAACTAATAAGGCAGCATGCCATTGTTTTCTGTTTGTGATAATGGAAATAAATTGTTGGCTCCAACTCAGGCACTGATTGTTCCTTTGATATCACTGCCAGGAAGCAAAATAAAATGGATTTTTAAAAATCACCTTTCACAGAGTGCCACAGGCATTTGAAAGATGAGCCTTTTTCCATGTCAAAGGCTCTACCAGAAGTGCCAAATACAGGAGAAGAAAAAAATCCAAATCCTTCACTATTAAAAAACCAACAAAAACAGGAGCACAAGAGGGAGCGTGAGAGCAGGATTGGCTGGGCAGCAGGATGGCCTGGTGGGCTGGCACACCACAGATGTCCTGAGAGTGCTCATGAGGGAGCAGCAGAGCTGCCTCCATGGTGAGGAGCACTTCCTGAGAAATACAGAACACATCCTTTGCATTCTCTCCCCCATTAAAAAAAGCACAGGTGGGCTGGATGAATCACTCTGTCTGCCCGGCAGCTCTTAAACTAATAGTAAGAGACTTTGGGAACCAAAAAGGCAGGGGAGTGCTTTGTCCCAGAACTTGATCCACTCATTAACCTTGCTCATTTGTTTCTTTCGTGGTTTGGGGGTTTTCTCAAGCTACATGAAGCAGCAATTTCATTATGCCTCCAATCCTTCCCAGTGTTTTGCTACCTTCCCCATGGAATTTTAGAGGCAGGCTTTCAGGTGTTTGAGTTTTTCTCAGGGTGCTACCACTTCTACCTACCATGCCAGGCATTGGCAGCACTGTGCCACACA
Source organism: Melozone crissalis (assembly GCF_028551555.1). Taxonomy (NCBI): domain Eukaryota; kingdom Metazoa; phylum Chordata; class Aves; order Passeriformes; family Passerellidae; genus Melozone; species Melozone crissalis. The sequence goes on from NW_026535858.1 coordinate 983,559, forward strand.
CACACCCAGGGAGGAGGTTCCTCTCGGAGTTTGGAGCTGGATGCAGATCTTACACGATCAGAGCACAGCGCTGTTTGCTTTTCATGACGTGCTGCAGTTTGATTTGGCTCAGAGCAGAGGATGGAGCAGAGAGCCAGATTCAGATCTCAGGCCAAACACGGATTTTGGGTTTCAGCTACCAAACTTCATCATGGTTTGGCAAAGCTGTGCTCTCACCTGCTCCCATCATGTGGAGAACACCTGTGATGTGCTGGAGAGGAGCTTGCTCGTGCTGAGAGAAGCTCCCAGCAGGAACACCAGGCTAGGCGAGCCTGCTTTGCCTGGCCCCAGCTGCTGCAGTGGGCAGGGAGTGCAGAGACACTGGAACATGCTCAGAGGAAAACGGTGCTGTGAAGAGAAGCTGTCAGGAGCAGAGTGCAGCTTTGGGCCTTTCCTTGGTGTCACAATTCTTTGAACCTTTTCATTTCTAGCACTAGCACTCAGACGCACAACAGCAGCAGCAGGACCTGAGAGCAGACCAGGAGAAATAAGAACTGTATCACTTTCTACAAAAGCCTGCTTTTGAAATGATCCCCCACACTGCCTCCAGCCAGTGTTCTTGGATGTAATTTTTGGAAGAACATGCTAGAAGACCCTTTTTTCCAAAGCTCAAACCAATACCACAACTTAAATGGCAAAAGATCTGTGTGACAAGCAGCGTGGCCTGCTAAATATGAAGGCTGTTGGACGTGGATTTTAGGCCCATGCTTGGCTCAAAGTGCATCCTTGTTCTGCAAAGAATTTAAGCAAATGATTACCTTCAAGGCTGTAGTACAGAATGGAGCAATTTAACTGGAACTTCATGAAGTCCTTATGACATAGCTGCTGTTCTGAACATAAAGGTTTGAAGGGCTCCCACCAAAGCACCCTGGAATAAAGTGAGGACTTTTGATTGCCTTCAGCAAATATTCAACCAGGTCCTAATTTTTATACTTATTGCTAGCTTATAACAGGATATTTAGAAAGAAAAAAGAAGGAACTTTTTTTTCTCCAGATAATGCCATCTACTCTATTTCTGAAAATTAAGGGTGTGATTACTGACCCATAAGTACTTTATGATCACACTTTGGTTTGAACTTTTATGAGTGTATGTAGGTTTACTGACTCTAGCACTGCCCAGTAATTTATTTCCCAGGTGGGCTACGAAAGTCATCTGGAAGAAGGCAAACAATGTCTAAGGGTTTGCTGTGCAAAGGGGTGATTGTGCTAGCTGGATTTGTGCATGGATGGTTTTGGAAACAGTTTTCAGAGGAGAGACTAAGTTTTCTAATAAAATAAAACCTTTTTCTTTAACCCAGAAGCAGTGCTTCAAACTTACTTATTTCATTGAAAGATTGATGATTGCTGTCTGCTGCTCTTTTGAGGACAGAAACCATTCAAAGGCAGTAGAAAGCTATTCAGACTCCAAAAGCTGCTGTGACAAAAGCGTGAAAGAGCTCTGAATGTCTCTGCAACCCTGTCACCATTCTTTCCCCAGAAGACAATCAGCCTCGGGGGCTTGCACAAACTTTCATGCACTGAACAGCGTGACCCAGAGTTGGGTACCCCCAGGGCAGCACAAAAGCGTCAGGTGCCAGAGGCAGCTCCTCTCTGCTCAGGGACTGCCCCTTTGCTGGTGAGAAAAGCTGGGTCAGTGGTGCTCACCTGAGGCAGCTGCAGATGCTGTGGCACTCAGCAGGGCGACTCCTTAGTGCTGTTTGAGTCCCAGGGCACCGGGGTTTGTTGGCAGCAGCTGGCACACTTGTAAATCCCTTGTGAACATTGATCTGCCTTGGCTGAAGAGACAAAAATGAAACATCAGACCTGAAAATGCAGTCAGCATCCATGTTCTGGCACATGAACTATTTGGGATATTTACAGCTCCCTGGAGACCAAAGAAGTATTACACTGTGCCATGCAAATCCAATATTAAATGAAATTTCTGCTTCTGCAGCTGATGTGGCCTATACTCATTCCACCTAGCAAGTTCTGGGAATACTTCAATGCAAAGAAAAATCTACTTTGTTCTCTTAAAAAATCTCTCTTTGGCAATATCTCTGAAATTGCAGGAAAGTGATTCCCAAGGAATCACCTCCTGGACACAGCACAGTTCAGATTGCTGCGACACTCATGCTAAAGTTATCTTGGTTTAACTTGAAAGCAGCACCTCCCTGAGGACTCCTCAATTCTGGAATGAGCAATGCATTTCTGTGTTCTGTGAGAGCCTGGATTATTTTTAATCTCTGGACATGTTACAAAGACCAATTTATAGTCTCACAGAGACGGTAAGGACAAGGGTTTGCGAGCAGACAAAATGGGGGTTGGATGTTGTTGATTAGTGAATATTATTATTTCTGATTTTTCAAGGCAACTTTGACTCCCTTGCCCTGCTTGCTCCATTTCAGATGAAAAAAGTGGTGGGAACTGGCTCAGATGCATGGACTGCAATGCAGCCAAGTTCTCTTAGCCCTGCAGAGAGTTTGATCCGTACATTACAAGCTGAGCCAGTCCTCACCGCTCTGGACAGGTGCTGTGCACTAAAAACATACAGAAGATAATAACAGCAAAGCTTTCTTTGACTCCCTCTGTCACCATTTTATATATACCACAATGAATTATGCCAATGACTTTGTTCCCAAATTACTTCAACATGGAAGGGCACCTTGCTTGTAATTTTGAGACATGCAGCTTGATAGCATTTCCCATATTATGCAAGGCTTCCAATGGAAATATCAAGGACAGAGTTTGAGCAAAACTACGGTGTGTGCTTCCCATAACATTCAGCTATGTGTATTTTAAAATTCTCTCTTCATTCATGTTGCAGACCCAGCAGTTCAAACGTGTATCACAGAATACTACACAGACATGCAGACTGAATGTGTATACATTTCAGAATTCATAAAAAACAGTGAGCAGAATTTTCTCCAGTTCTACTTAAATCTCACTTGAACTTTAATTAGTAAATTGCAATTCCTGACACTTAAAGGGACCTCAGTACCATTGTTCCCTTAATTTTGGCAGATGAAAAGCAAGAATCACAGAGTTTTGTGTTATTTCCAACTAAAAGAATCAAATGGCCTAGGTTTGCCCAAAGTTTCACAAACACCTCTGCGAGAAAGCACGGCAAGGCACTTTTACAAAATGCTGGTAATGCCCAGAGTCCCATACTCCTGAATTAAAAGCTCTGCCATGTTTTTTGTTTTATTAAACTTCCACCATGATTGTTTTCATATCTTTGTAAGCATGGCCAGGACTTTTTAGACTGGATCACTTTCCAGGAATTTCAACAAAGGATTTCAACTTTTGGAATAGAGAAAGGGCTTTTTCTTTGGGAAATGTCATTCCTGGAAATGCCACTCACCAGTGTTGTTTCCTGGCAAGTCCTGAGGAGTCATTCCCAGTAAGGGCTGAGATGAGGTGACACTGTGCAGGTGGCAAGTCCCTCAGCTGCCTTGCCAAACCACACGGGTCCCCTTCCGTTCTCAGAGAGGCCTCAGTGACACAAAGAGACATTTAGAAGTGTGGCAAGTCACCGGGTTACGCTGGAATTTCTGTGGGGATTTACTCAGGTTCTCCAGCTCCACCTTGCCTGTTTGTGTCCCCATGGAGATGCCCAGAGCCTGGGGTGGTGGCACAAGGCTGTGCCCTGCCTGGCCTGTGAGCAGGAGGGGCAGCATGGTCATTTCCACAGCTGGCTCCTGATCTGAACCATGAACCAGAATGGAAATGCTCATGGAGGGGCATCCTGAGTGGGGAGATCTGCTCCAGACACACAACACATGATAAAGGCTTCAGAAACATACACAAAGAATAAAAGCGACACTTTCAAAACCAGGGTCAAAGCAGGAGCCAAACCAGGATTTGCTCACTTCCTCACCATTGTTTTAGCTAGACTACTGCTACTTCTTGAACTTAATCTTAAATCTTGAAAATTCATAGCTTTTCCCGGACATCTTTTATGCCATGGTTAGCACTCTGTAATGCTAAAGATTCGACTGTTAAAATAAACGTCCCAGCTACAGACACCAGTGAAATGGTGAAGTTCTGTCCCCAAACATCTGTAAAGCTTTCATTTTCCCTCTCCAACAGAACCAAGATGACCTTCTCTTCCCCTAAGACCTCTCTTCCTAGGGCCCATGGGGCTTTCTTGGCCTGTCCTAGCCTTAAATCAGAAGGGAGATGGATTTTCAATATGAGCTTTATGGTTACAAGTACCCTCTTCCCACTAAAATACTGAGGATTTCTGTGGTAATTCTACTTCCAGCATTGTCAAAAGTGTGCAAAAGCCAGGCTTGTTACACGTGAACACAATTTAAAGGGATCAAAATCCAGAAGGGAGTTTTTTTCATAAAGGCAGAGTTTTACTGAGATATGGTATGGTCCAGAATTGGACCCTCCTATAAACTTGTGTGGCTTCTCTTGTGGAGGTCAGTATGTTCAGACACTGAAAACAACAGCCCTTACTCTCTTACCCCATCTCTAACAGCTCAAATACTGCCAATGGCATTTCAATTCCCTCAAGAAGAGCTCTGACAAGAGCACTCAGAGGCTTTGACTTCAGCTTGGCGCAGAGGTCTTTCTTGAAATGATCTTTTACACATTTCACAGACTGGGCATTTCAGGCATCTGTGTCCGCATCAAAGAGGTGCAGACCTCTGTTCATCTAACGAGAGTGAAAATCCCACCACCCCAAGCTGACACATCACCTCAGAACCTTGCTGGTCTCCTTCAGAAGAATCATTCTTCACCCAGAGCATCAGAAAAGTCATCATGGCTTAAGAGCCCAGAGGTGATGGCTGGAGCCTATTCAAAATGAGGCCCTGTAGCCATCTCCTGGCTGGCTCCCCACTTGCCATGTTTGCAGCAGCTGTGCTCGTGCACTGTCTGCACGGGGGTCCCCTGTCCTTGGCCTCAGCTGGGGACAGCCCTGCTGCTGCTGCTCCCTGGCAGCAAGGCTCAGGCATACCCTTGAGAAAGGCTGTTTGGGATTCTGGCTGCAAAAACAATCCTTGCGCCTTCAGTCCTGGCAGTGGTGCTGCTCTCCATGCTCTGTGCTGCAGGGATGACAGCTCTGTAATTTTCTTATAAAGCAAATAAGCTTCATTTTACCCCTGACAGCAGGCAATCCAGGGCCAGCAAACTACTGGCAAATGCCTCCTATATTCATCTCTTCAAGTGTTTTGGCTTTTCTTTACGCTTAATTTGCCTGGAGGCAGACATTTGAGATAACAGCTGTTATGGTGATATTATCAGTCAATCTTTGTGTCAGAGAATGCCAGGAAAATGCCTGTGGAGAGGACCTCTTGGGTTCTTTGGTTTGAACTGCTCTGGGGCAAATCCACTCCTTTGTCAACACTGCTCAAAACATGAGAAGAGAACATAATGGGGCTGGTTTCTACTGTGGGATGATGAAGAAATGCCTTTTCCTGCTGATAGAGCGCGAGTTCCTTTCCTGCTTGCTGACGATCTAGAGCAGTCCTTTGGCAGACCCTGCCACAGGTTCTTCTTGCTGTTGAGCAGTGTCAGAGCACATCTGCCACCAGCATCATCCCCGTGATTCTCTGGAGATTTGCTAGCTGCAGAATAACAGGGGAGACCCCAAGAAACCCCATCCCCAAGAAAGGGATGTCTACCCCCCCCGTGGAAGACTGCAGAGCTTTCTTGGGTCCAGTTACAGTGTTTGCTGGGGAGGAAAGTTTCTTTCCTTCCTGAGGTGGAGGGCTCAGTGTCAAGAACCATCAACAAATAGGCTGGAATTCCCTCTGGACAAAGCTGAGCCATCTGCAAGGGCCAAAATGATTGACTGGTTCTTTAGAGAAGATGGCATGATGCCACCAGGAAGGTGTTGGCTTGGGAATTATTGCTCTGCACTTATTTTCTCCTTTCCACAGAAATACAAGATGACAACTCAAAACTTTGCAGCTTTGGAAACAAACTGGGCTGTGCTCCTGTTTGGTGCATTAACGACAATAAGCCAGTTTTTCATGTTAGTTTGATGAAACCAGACATGCTTTGCAATAGACAAACTTATTCATTATGCTTTGATTGAAAACAATTTGTATCTGCAGATCTTAAACTACTTTACTGACATCAAACCTGTGGGAAGATAAGCAGTCACACCTAAGAAATGACCATCATTCCAAAGAAGCAATGGAATATAGGCATTTTGTGTGTCTGCAGTCCCAAAGGAATGGAAAAAACCATTTCTGCTTGCATATTTAACTGCTTTAAAAATTCCTAATATCTCTTAATTATCTTGTAACAGCAGAGATTCTTTTTTACCATTTCCTTAACATTACCAAAAGCTGTTTTGCTGGAAATTAGAAGCCCAGTTCTAGTCCGCACCCCACACCTCCTGACTGTGGGCAAAGCCTACCTACTGTGGTCTGTTTCCTCACTTGGAAAATGAGGAGGTATCCTAAAAACAGGGTTAAGCACTCCAATAGCACAGTGACAGAGCTCACACAGGCACCTGTGCAGTAGAAGAAATGCATGTGAAAGAGAAGGGTGACCTGGAAGGCAAGCCTTGAACAGAGATCACAAAGGTTCCATCCAAGCAAAGATTTACTGTTACCAAGTAAATCCTGTGGTTTGTTTCCGAAAGGAAGCTTTCTCAGCTTTGAAGCACCCGCTCTCAAGTATTGTCAGGTTATTAAAAGAAGCTGGCATTTTTGTGGGCTTGGAAGATGCACGCAGTAGGTGTGTGAAAGTTATTTCCACCCCTGGCACTCAAGTGCAGCAGTTTGGAACAGTGTTAAATGACTGCACAGGAGAGCATACTCATGCTCCAAACACTGCCATGAGCTCAAAGCCAGTATCAGCAGCCTTTCTTTCTGGGTCTTCCAGAGACATGAGGAACATGCTGCCTGCTCAAACACGGTGGAACCAAACCAGGTAATCTGTACAAACGGAATTTACTAGCACTGCTTTGCCTACTTACTTTCATCACGGCTGATGTGGTAATATAAAGGATTTGTTCAGCATAGGTGAGCTCCTCCTTCCAAATGTCTCCAGGCGTTGGGGAAATTTCAGTTTCTGGAATTGAAGTCTCACAGTCAGTAAGCATTGAGGGATGGGAATGCAACTGTAAATTTCCAATATCACTGTGGCAGGACAGCTGGGGCTAAATAAACTGGCTGGAAAATTGGTTTTCTTTGATTTCTAGGGAGGTTGACCCAAGGAGAAAAAATTTTGTATTTCTTGTGAAAATCTGGGTAGAGGTTCTGTCCATGAGATTTGCATTATCACACAGATGGACTGCCAAGAGGGGAGGGAGACAATTTTCTGCTGTGCATCAAAGGCTGACCATGGCTGGAAACAGAGGTTGGTCTTAAAGAACCAATATCTGATAAAGGCATCCCACTCTTGGAGCTGAGCTGCCAGAAAAAAAGGTGAGAAGAAATTCAAGGTTTCATTACTTTAAAGCTACTGGTTATTACTTATGGTTTCATTTGGATACCTTCTCTCAGATATTATGGTATCAAACACCCTCCAAGAAATCTCCCACTAAGATGTGGTTTGCTGGATAACAGACAGTGCCTTTCTCTGGACTCATCACCTGGAACTGAGAAAAAAGGGCTTTGCAAATCTGCAGCACAGAAAAGTAGAAAAGACAAACAAGGAAATGTCAATTAAGATTAATAAGATAATACATGGAGTAACTGGCTTGGCAGTCATGCATTTCCTCTAGCATTTTCTGTGTAATTCACTTCTGTGAGATAAATACAGCCTTGGAAGGCAAGAGGAGATGACTGCTGAAATAGAAATTTTCATAGAAAAGGTCTTTTTCGTACTTTGGGAATTTTTTTCAATCAACATAACCTATCCTTTGTTAGGCACAATGACAGACCCACACCCAGAGGTTGGAGTGGGAATTCAAACACCCAAAAAGGTTCTTGGACACACTCAAGTAGTCTTTGTGGCACCTGTGATCTTCTTCCTGAGGTTTTTGGGCTCTAGGGGAAGAAAAAGAGGGGTCTTACAGAAGGGAATCTGGGAATGACTCTAACTGCCTGGAGAGGAAAGATCCCTTCTCCAGAAAACAATTACGTTTTTCAAATGTAATCATCTTTAAACAAAACATGGAAACAGTCTGAGGGAAGAAACCAAAACACGGTGTCTCCTGTACCTCCTTTCCCAGACAGCATCCCTCATCACCCATGATTACCTTCCCCTTTCAGCTCTAATCACTTCTTTCAACACAATGGCACCACTCATGATGGAGCTGGGGAACAAACCCATCCTACCCAGCCCACAGAGTGGTAGGAGCTGTGGGTTTGAAGCCCTGAGGCAAGGAAGCCATGGATCTGGGGCTCCCAGCTCTCCCAGTTGGCTCACTCTGGGATAACTACATGAAAAAAAACCCGACTGCCTGCCAGGAGGCCTGGCCAGGAGCCTTACAGGAGGCAAAGCCCTGTGTTGTAAGACAGATGTGATGGGAATTCAGGTGTCTAAATTCCTGTACAAGAAGAGGAACTTCCCATTGCTCTCCTATCTGATCTATGACATATGTGCATTGTTTGTAGGGAGGGAGCAGGAAAAGTACATTTTAAAGGATAAGCAGCTGGATGCTGCTCTTCTCATGCTTGGAATTAGAATGAAGTTCCTTTTCTGCTCCAAACTGTGCTAAGAAACATGGCAGATTTTAAATAAGCTATTTAGCTCCTTTTTTCCTTTCAATAATTTATTTTTAAACTGGGGTATTTTTCTGCCTGATGTGTCTAGCTGCAGTCTAGTTCACAGACACAATTGCATACAGGACTACATGTTAAAGAAATAAACCTGTGAGGCTCTAGAAGGCTGGAAGGGAGATGTGTAGAAAATGGATAGCATTAACTAAGACCTCTCACTACTAGGATGGTAGCCAGAGGAGATTTTGGGCCAAGAGAAATAAAGGCCTTACCACTCAATTAAGTCATGGAGCCAGACATTGTAGCCTTGTTCTGGGAACCCGAGTGAGGGCCTGGAAGACAAAAGCAGACTAGTGTTGCCCTAAAGAGATCACCACCCCTCCCTGGGAGCACCAGAGCACTTTAGCATGGAACAAGATCCCTAAGTCCAAGAGTATTCATGTAGGGCAGGCTGACACCTTGGGTCCTTGGTTGCAAACAGTGCTGCAGATTTCTCTTTGCACATGTGCTGGGTCCCATCCAGGTCCCTTTTCAAGCTTTGCACAGCTCTGGTGGGGTGGGTTCTGCAGTGCTCAGAGAGCTCAGGAGCTTGCTGGGTCACCCCTGTAGGGTTACTGTGCCCGTCTTGGGACCAGGGCCTGTGGGAGGGGGGGACAAGCAGCCTCTGGGTACTGTCTTTCCCTTGGAATTCAGTCTGATTGCCTTTTTTATCGACCAGAGGAATAGTGGGGCTTCAGGAACAGCTCAGAGGGAGAAGGGGAAGTGTGAGGGAGTGGTTTACCAGCATGGGATGGGCCCTGCTGCCTTGGCCTGTGCTCCAGGGAGGCTGGCTGGCTGGCACCAGGACTGGGACGTTTCCCTGCTGCTCCTTCTGATGAAGAAATTCACATAACCTGTAAGCACACCTCTTTCTTGGCAGAGACTGTGCCATTGTCTCATGCTCCATCCAAGGCAGCCATCTATTTCTCGGTGCCTCTCTCTGAGGGCTCTGTCGGCAGGAGAGGCCCATGCCTGTGTCCATGGAGCAGTGCAGACAGGAGGCCGAGCAGGCCTCGGAGTTCAGCCCACGCCTGTGTCCATGGAGCAGTGCAGGCAGGAGGCCGAGCAGGCCTCGGAGTTCAGCCCACGCCTGTGTCCATGGAGCAGTGCAGGCAGGAGGCCGAGCAGGCCTCGGAGTTCAGCCCACGCCTGTGTCCATGGAGCAGTGCAGGCAGGAGGCCGAGCAGGCCTCGGAGTTCAGCCCACGCCTGTGTCCATGGAGCAGTGCAGGCAGGAGGCCGAGCAGGCCTCGGAGTTCAGCCCACGCCTGTGTCCATGGAGCAGTGCAGGCAGGAGGCCGAGCAGGCCTCGGAGTTCAGCCCACGCCTGTGTCCATGGAGCAGTGCAGGCAGGAGGCCGAGCAGGCCTCGGAGTTCAGCCCACGCCTGTGTCCATGGAGCAGTGCAGGCAGGAGGCCGAGCAGGCCTCGGAGTTCAGCCCACGCCTGTGTCCATGGAGCAGTGCAGGCAGGAGGCCGAGCAGGCCTCGGAGTTCAGCCCACGCCTGTGTCCATGGAGCAGTGCAGGCAGGAGGCCGAGCAGGCCTCGGAGTTCAGCCCACGCCTGTGTCCATGGAGCAGTGCAGGCAGGAGGCTGAGCAGGCCTCGGAGTTCAGCCCACGCCTGTGTCCATGGAGCAGTGCAGGCAGGAGGCCGAGCAGGCCTCGGAGTTCAGCCCACGCCTGTGTCCATGGAGCAGTGCAGGCAGGAGGCTGAGCAGGCCTCGGTGTTTGCATACCCCAATGGCCTCGTGCTTCCTGCACACGTGCTCACATTGCTGCGAGCCAAAGGACAGAGCTGGGGATGAGTGGCATGTCTGAGCTCCTCTCTTCATGCACACACTCCCACACTGAGCTAAACTTGTCACAAGCTGCAAACGAGAGGCAAATCAGCCTGGCGTGCAAGTCCTGCTCTACTCTCCCGGCCTGGCTGTTCATTCCGTGTAAGGCAGGAGCGCCACTGGAGACTGGCAGTGCTTAGGTGCGGAATCCATTATCTAGCAAAAACACTGGATGTATGAGACTCTGCAAAGACCCACTCACACCAGTGGGAGGGTGGTTTCCTGGAATGGATCTGCTAGGCTGATCCTACAAGATGCTACCAAGTGACTTCAATTGGCCTCAACAGTAAGAACACTCAAATATTTGAACACCAGGAGGGACAGTGTGGCATTTTAAACAACTGCTTTTCTCCAAAAGTATTTGATCTGTGAGGGGTAAAATCAGCACTTAATTGGAACATATGTTTGAGGCAGGCATGATAAAGAAACTATGCAATGCATATATTTTAATTTTAAATAAATCAATATGATAATTTGGGATCAGGTGCGATTCTGCAGCTCTCAGAAGAAAAGAACAAAGGGAGGCCATTAGTTATACTTTTAATAAATCAATTTGTTAATTAGGGATCAGGTGGGATTTTCCAGCATGAGACAGAGGACAAAAAAGCTCATTAGCTGTGTTTTAAATTGATTGATGTTTTAGTTGGTGTGGGATTCTCCTGGAAATAAATGCAAAATGGAAAATATACCAAACCCTATCACTGGAGAACATACTTGATAAGAAATAAGAAAATTTTCCTACTTACTTAGGGCATCTATATTTTCTAGGCACTCCATAGTACAACACAAGTGTGGTCAGGCTGGAACTCTTGAAAGGTTCAAGGAAACAAATAGAGAAGACCTGTAGTGTATTCAAGGAAAGAAAGAGGAAAGGTAATTTCACATTTGTGGGACTCACCACAGCTGGGAAATCGATTTCAAAACATTGCAGTGCATTCAGAACCACCAGACACGTTTGAAGATTTGTGTTCTTGTCCTTTACCTGAGCCTGGCACTCTCAGGAAGGTGTCAGCTACAAGGTGTGATGAGTTCTGGCAGGTTCTCTGCAGCAATAAAGTTCACTGTGCACTCAGCTCATTTCCACTGTGGCATCCAGACGTGGACAGCATGGTGTTGGTGCAGCATCTGAAAGCAAAACATTATGCAAGACAGGGAGGCAGGAAGGAGGGGAAATAGAAGGTTAAAAAGGATCGTATTCAAATGACCAATCAGATAACATTCAGCCTACTTACTCTTTGATGCTGCAATGGAGGAGAGGAAATCAAAGCCATTAGGACATATTAAGGAATGCCAAACACTACAGGAAGCAAAAGGTTTCATTATAATCAGTGTCCAGTTGTTCCCTCCTGTGCTGTGTGTTTAAAAGGAGCTTTAGAGGTAGTTTTACTTCTGCAGCTTTTCTTCTTGTCTTGTTTCAGCTCTGTCCTCCGAGAACTGCACACAGGCAGTTACCGTTGATAGAAAATAACATGTCCTGTGAGGTTTGTGATTTCCTGAGGATGCATCTTCTCTTGCTGCCTGCACAACAAGGTGCATGTGAGAATTACCTCTCAGGAAGGCAACGGCTCATCTGTGTCACTGCCACGTCTGCCTGTAGCTAAAAGGTGTGCAGGACTTGCTGCAAATTTAAAAACCGTCTAATTTCAAAGGCCATAAGATCAAAAGTTCAGATTTCATTGGTAATTGCCCAAATGCTGCTCAGTGCCCCAGCAGGCTCTTCATCTGTGATACCCAGGAGCTGTGAGCAGCTTAACTCATGGTGCTGTTTCAAGAGACATGTAAAACCAGAGACCCAGCCAGCTGCAGCAAGCCATAATAAAGATATTGAGTTTGCATACAATCCTCAAGAATTTCCTCAAAGGATCTTGAGTTTATTTTCTCACCTCAGTGTAAGGGCGAGCTTTAACAAAATGGCTGCCAGAGGGGTGATTTAGCCCTCAGCTCATAGGGGCTGTTGTGATGGATAGTGGATACTATTTCCACAGAAGAACAGAGCCTCAAGTTTTAATCAGCTATGTCAACTAATAGAATCTTGCTCAAAATATTTTTGGCCCTTCTTTTGTGAGCAGATTCTCCACAGTAAGTAGAAAAACACATCCTAGGCATGACTTACAATGCTGCTCTTCTTCTGAGAGGAGAGTCACACTGAGTCCAAGCATAGCAGCATCTTCAGAGGTGCTGAAAAAGAGCCAGCAGCCAGATTGAGGCTCTGCCGAAACCTGACCCATAAGACAAAGGGCAGTTTTATTTTCCAGAATTTTCAATAAAAAATTCAAAGTTATTTTAAGTCTCAAGAATGCAAATAAAGAGCCAAAGATTAATATTTCAAGACTTTTTCTTGAAGCAGTAACCTAAAGAGTACTTCATTTCTTCAACTGAAGATCCAGAATCTGTTTCCCAATAATTTTTTTTAAAGAAAAATCTTTGGGACTTATTTAAAAATATTTTTCTGTACTTAATCTTAAAAAAAAAAAAAGAAGAAGAAAAGTGGTGTCCTTGGCCATCAAGACACGGCCAGTTTCTTGAAAGTTCTTACCAAGACTTAACAAACGTGAGCAGTCCTGTAGTTCCTAGTCAGCCACATCAGCTTGCTCTCCTCCTTCAGCGGAGGTACTGCATCCCTGGAAGTGGCAGACAGAGCTGCAATTCAGAAGAACATCAGTCAGCGAGACACTCAAGTACATACTTGAGTGTTATTAGCATAACTGGGACTTGAGTCTATGATTGAAGTTAAGTATGATTAAAGTTAAATTTCTTTAAGATAAATGGATTAATGCAGATGTTTAGGTAATTTTAAGCAATAAGGACAGCAAGTTTAAACAGTTTGTCCAAATTTGTGAGTGATTTTTACAGGAAACCACTATTTCTAATCTCACAAGTCCCAATCTCAACCCCAAAAATGCCTAAAAACTTGTTATTCCTTAATGCTGCCTATTTTCTGCATATTCCCATGATGGCTTTGGAAACCTCATCAAGGAAACAACAGGGCTCCTTAGGCTCAGCTTGAGGAGAGGACTGGGCTGAATGAGCCAAAACCTTCACTACTGAGAGGTTTGTCAAGGCAGTTTCGGGGCACTGGCAAGCTGAGACACCAAAGGTGTGTGCCTGGCTCCTCTATAAAGTCAGGGAAGAAGCAGGGGCTGAGCCTTTGTGCCTCTTGTCCTGCGTACAGAGAATCCAGTGCTGGCTGCAGACAGTCAGGAGCTCCCACCACAACAACCAAAGCCACAGAGAACAGCCCAACCCACCACGGTCCTGGTTCCTTAATTCACAATAACTGCTTCCTCTTCTTTGCACTCTGTGATTAGAATTTGAAAACCAAAGCCATTACCCTCCAAAATGCTAAAATGACAGATACTCTGTGAGAAAACAATGGGTCTCACTCCCCTCAGAATCCACCAGAGACAAAAACATCCTGGCCTCCAGCCCAGCTTTATCTGAGTCTTCCACTTGACATCCACTTGGGTGATGTGAAGATCTGCTGGATGGCCCCACATTTGCCTCCAGACTGTTACTAATTGTTCTCCTTTATTCTTTCTGCAGAGCTAGCAGAGACACACCAGCAGTGTGCTGGCAGTGGGAGCTGCCACTTTGGGAAGAGTTCTGATTAAAATATACATTGCTTTGATCAGTGTCTTCCCTGTAGTGTAAGATAAACACCATCAGCAGTTTGGGTTGATGTTCATTCCTGAGGCACATGCTGTGAAGTTACTGCACCACATTAAGCAAAAGTTTAAAAGGAAATTATTGTAGCTGGCTAGGACCTAGAATTATCCTGAGACTAGAAATGTTAAAATCTAAACCAAAGCAAAGCAGGACTGCCTTCCCTCCTCTGTCAAGTAGGGTCTTCCACAATAGTAAGTCAGATTAGGGCTGAGATTTTTATAGCTGGACATTCATGTCAGAGGTATGTTTCATAACTAATTTAATGCTTTATGTATTTTCATTCAGCACCAGAAATCTCACAGATTTACACCTCCCTTTGGGTGGTGAAGCTTGTTTGAATATCCCAGCTGGAGCCTGGAAGAGCTGTCTGAACTGTAGCAATGGCCTTTATGTCAAGATTTTAAATGCTACTTTCCCCTCTTTTTTCCTGTTTTCTTTTTCTTCTTGCCTTTTTTCTTCTGAAGCCAAAGTGATGTCTAATTACAGGAAACTCATATTAGCACATATAGCCTTCATACATTTTATTTTTGTACTTCAACTTTGTATGCAAAATTTAAGTTTTGGAATTTGTTTAAAATTTTCTATTGCTCAAGGCCTACATTTCTAGGGTAGAGAACGCAAAAAAATTACATGATTAAATATGGCAAGAGAATGGAGAGTAGCTTAATGATGCCACTTAGAAGCTCAAAAAAGGAACACAGGCATTAGAGGAAAACGTAGGGCTATACTGCAGTTTCTAAAATGGAACTTCTAATGACATTTTATTGTTTCCTAGGAGAAGGGCAATCTGTCTGCTCAGGGCAGGAACCAGCCCATCTTTCCTTCTGCCATCCCTAGCCAGAGGCTCGGTAAATACAACAAGGCTGAGCACCCCCAAAGGCAATGGAGATCCAGGTGACGGATTCTCCCAGTCCCTGCTAAAGTGGGGGCAGTGGGTGGGGGCTGCTGCTGAGCGGGGCCCAGCGGCACCAACACCTCTGTGCGCCCCTGCTCTGTCCATTTGAGGGCCTTTTGCAATAAACATGCCATAAAACTGTTTTACAAGCCAGGTCTCACTCTGCTCTCCAGCTTTTTCTCGTTAAGGACATTGCTGCTTCAAGGAAGTTCAAGGTGCAGCACATTTCCCATCTGCATTCCTTGACGTGTTTGGAAATTATTTTACAACAACTGGGAGAGGAGGACCAGGTCTGGGGGGGAGCAGGGAGCTGAGTGCTTCAGAGAGCAAGTAGATCAGTGTGCGAGCCCCAAATTACATACCTAGCCTCACCAAGGAAACAAATGAATTAATTTGTTTCCCAATGGCTTATTTATACAACTCTTTAATTATAGCCAACTGTATCACCAGTGTTATACCATGGGAAAGTATAAAACTGTTAAGCAACCTGCCACTCCGCCCTCCCCAGAGCGACAGCACAATCCTTAAGCAACAGCTACATGCTGGGACATCACCTTCTCTTTTGTCTTTCAGAGGTACAGTTCAATAATGTGGCTATGAAAATGTGACCTCAAACCCAACTTCTTTTCTGGGCTTTTGTGTGCTCCTAAACTCTACCTCTCTTCTGGGTCGAAAAAATGGGACAGCGTTTGATCTGCTTGCAGCACAAAAAGGGATATTGTTCAAAAACTTGCTATTTTCCCACTCTGCCCCCGAGTCATGATCAGCCCCGAGTCCTGTTAACTGCGGTGCTGCCCAGCCTGTGCTGGCTCCTCAAATGTGGTGAGTTTAGGTGGCTCTGCTGACTTCAATTAAAGCATTTCTAATTGTTCCTAGTTCCACAGGCACCAGCTGAGCCCCTACAAAGGCCCAGTGTGTTACAGCAGCTCTCTGCAGCTCTCAGGGCCCCGTGAACGCCACCCATGAGGAGCCATTACAGCTGCCGACGGTGCCAAACAGCATCCTAGCAAGCACAAGGGAAGATTTTGAGAAATCACAGAATTTACTGAAACTGAAGTATTCCAAGCTGCTGTTTCACTCCACGTTCAGTCCACTTCAGAGGACAAGACAAAAATATTTCACAGCTGTCTGTGGATGGGGACAGTGCTCTCCCTTCCACTATGGGGCTGCAAGAAGGGCTGTGTTACAAAGGATGGAAATCCTTCCTAATGTTTTTATGTCTGTTATAAAGGATGGAAATCCCACCTGATGTTTTTATGTCCGGATTGTCTTTCAGTACTTGCATTAGTGGACTCTTTCAGGTACCATGATCTTCTCTGGGAAGGGGTAAGCCTTGGTGGCTTAGCAGCACTGTAATATGAACAGCTTTATTTAGGGACAAAGATAACTCACCTTAATGCCAGATTTACCTACAGATATGCATATGAATGTCCTATATATGAGCAAATCAGAACAGATTAGCAGGGAGGCTCTGGAACCTCCATAAGTCAGACTATATCCATCAAGCTGGTTATCCTAAGGATAAGCATCATTCCCACCATGTGTCCAAAGGTTCAGTGCAAGGGCTGTGCCAGGTGTCTTGGGAAGACCCTTTTTGATTAGGAGAGTCTTTCCAGGCTGTATACTCAAGGATACTCTGTTCAAAGTTCAAAAAGAGCTAAACAGAAAGCACAAATTACCACAAGAAAAAGGATTATTTAGCAAGTTAATTGAGGCTTTCTTTGTATTTCTATTTAATTTAAATATGGCATGAAGTGAGTTTTAGCGCACCACTCCTGCAGAGAGAGATGAATCAATGCTCTAATTCTCTCTTCTCCACCCTTTGAGGCAACATTTCACAGGCCATGTCTGTGATGCCTGAGGATGGCCTTTAGACTGAGTTTGGTCTTAAAAACAGATCAAAAGAAAATTTGCCATGTCCTTCAAAAGGCAGGCCCTCTCCTCCCCTTTCTCACCGAGCTGTAACAATGAAACCAGGCTTAGAGTGAGGAACATCCTCTTTAATTCTGTATAAATGCTTTGGCTCACAATCTCTGCTTTCCAGATGGGAAGAGCAGGTTACCCAGTTTGAGGGAGCTTAATTATTTCAATCTCAGTTCTGAGCTAAGAGTGGAGAAAAATGAGGATTTCAAGAAAAAGTGGAGGTTTTATATTACGCAGAAACTAAAATATTGAGCCCCAGGCTAGCTGCTAATATACCAGAGGCATTTTATCTCATGGTTTTATTATGAATGAAGAGAGATAGAAGATTACTTTAAAACCTTGGCTATGGCTGCAATAAATAAATAAATACATTTCCAGCCCTCATGGTGGTAGAATAATGCCATCAAATGTGAGCAGGGTGTATCTACCCCAAAAGTCTAAAACCAAGAAAAAGTAACAAGACAGCAATATTCTTGACCAGTATGCTGTAGTTCTGTGATTTGTCATCCAGCCCTAATTAAGGCTTGCAACAATGAGATCTACACGGACCCACACACCTCTCGCTGACATTTCAGATGCTGTCCTTACTCTGAACACAGTAACTGTGTTGAGATGTAGAAGATAAGATTGGTCTGGAGAAAGCACAAACTGGTTGAAACCCAAAACCCAAATTCCTGAATCTTTACAAAAGTTTAGTTAATATATGTTTATATATTTTTCTCACAAAATATCCTATCCTGATTTTGGCTGGAGGTAGGACAGTAGCTTGACAAAGACTACTTCCATGTTGTGTTTAGCTCAGCAAAAGCCAAGACCTACAAGAAATCTCTAGGGAAAACAGCCTTTCCTCCTTTCACTGGTTGGTTGTCAATCTTCTCTGGGGTTCCCTGATGATTCTTCATGACTTAGCAACATAAAATCTTCCACTGTACTTCAAAGTCTTATTTTAAAACAAATGTTCTCATTGAGAAATGCAGGATCAGAAAGCTGGGGCTCTCCAAGCTTCCCAGGGTTGTCTGGGCTCAGCTGGCTGGAGCTCTGTGAGCTGGTCTCTAATGGGAACATCCTACTGGGCTGCATTAGCATTTATTTATTTCTGCACTGCGACTCAGTTGCCTCATTGCATCTTGCAATAGCCAGAACTGACAATTGGCAGGCAGATGGGGCTTCTAATAACCTGCTCTTCTTTTGGGAAATGTAAGGAAAAATGTCAGGTAGACAAAAAAAAAAAAAAAAATCTATCAGTAGAACAGGAGAGACATTATCACCTGGGAAACAAGGACATGGTCTGGAACTGATTTCCGTTCTCCCTAATGTTTCTCAGCAGAACAAAACATCTGTGAGCTGCATTGCTGTAGACAGCTGGTTCTGGAGAAAGGCTGGAATTCACCCCACCAAGACATAACCTTCTCCAGCAGGAATAATACCAAACACATCAAACCAGAATGGGTCTTGCAACTGTTTGCAGCTCAGGAAATCAATGTGCTGCACTGCTATTTGTAACCAATATAATTTTATCTCCACTCTGTGCCCCCTTTCTGGTAATGCAGCATAGTCGCGTTGCTGACAGTGTGTGCAAATGGGGATTTATGGTCCTCTGTGCTATGGCTAATGAAGTTAACAGGGAAAAAAAGAAAACCAAAACCAAATTCTGTATTATCATTATTTGGGTTGTGTAGCTGCACAAATGATGCATGAGGAAAAAAAAAAAAACCCTAAACTTCTTTAACAAGAAAAAATATGGAATCATATTGACTGAAAAGTATACAGTTAAATTCTGCAAGAAGAATATTTTCAGTGGAGGAAAGCCAAAATTAAATCCCTGTGGGCAAAATTTACCAATAAATAGATTTTCTTTTTTTTTTAATTTACAGAGAAAACTTTGGCGTTTTCAGTTACCTTATGTAAAATAAAAAAAATAGTAATTTTTTACTATTAGTATTTTTTTTACTATTTTACTAAGGACCACAGGCTCTTTCCTGCGAACACCCATCTTCAGCTGAGAGGGCCATTCTCTGATCACAGCAGCTGTCAACAAACGCTTTTGGGCAGCCTAGGGCACTTTGGCACCACGGGTGTAGATGAGGCACCACTGGCAGCTCCTATTCCCTGTGTGGGTTCTCTCTGCAGCCCAGACTCCAAAGGGAGCGTCCATCAGGAGCTCCCTGGAGGCCGTGGGATGGGTACTTACACCTGCCGAGGCTGCCCTCGGTGCAGCACTCGCTAAAGCCCTGAAGTTTGCTTTTGCCCCTGAATCCTCACTGACCCCACAGCAGAAGCGTTCAGGCTGACAGCTGCTCCCAGCAGCCGAGGACCCGGCCTGATTTCAGGCTCCCTGAGTTACCTTTCGGCGTGTTCCTGCAAGCGGGCTGGGAGCGTGCCAGGGCGGGGTGAGCGGAGCAGCATTCCTGGGCTCTTAGTAGTGTTGACCATTGTCCTGATGTGAATGCACCAAAACCTTCAAAGGCGGAAAGGTGACTTCCTGTCATGTACAGCGCTCCTTGGAGTCCTTTCAAGGCACAGAGGATCAGCATAGTCTGTCCCTGCGCTCAGGACACGCTGCTGTCTCCCGTGAACGGGCGAAGGAGATTATTGTGGTGAATAGTAACAGTAGATGAGGTGCTATCTTCCCCTTTAAATTGAGCCATTCAATTTGTCATGAATGGCTGAGTATTCCTTGCTGGCATCTGGGACTTGGATTTCAGCGCTGGGAACAGAGTGAATAGGATCAATGATGAAGCTGAAGTACAAAAAGAAGGAGCAAAAAAGGGCAAAGGACTAAAACCGATAGAGACAAGCAATTACAAGGTGTATTAATGTACACTGGGCTAGGCTGGAAAGAGGGAAGAACTTATTGTTATTCTGGGGGATTTTTTTCCACAGAAGATAAAGGGCTTGGGAAGTGAATATTTGTTATTTGGGCAAAGCCGTGGCTGCAAAGAATAAAGAGACCTTTTAGAACATGGCAGCTGCCTCTGAGCCCGGAGCATGGTACCTGATACTCCAGTCTCCCTCCTAGGGCTTCTGGGCCAGCTTTTGAGAGCTGCAAGGAAGGCATTCAGAGGGGAGACAATGACAAATGTCAAGAGGAGAGAGGAAACCTGGACTTTAAAAGACTATTGAGTGACAGGTGGTTAGATCAAAGGCAGATATTTACCAGGTATTTATAATTGCAATGCTAATCAGGTTAATCATAGAAAGCAGAGCCCAAGGGTGGATGCCCAGTCAGTCTTAAAGCACACACAAATATATATTTAACACATACAAATACATAAAACCCACACATATGTATGTATTGTACTTCAAAAGCTATTCAGTCAGTCCTTGCCACACATTCTCATTTTTTTGCTGGGATTTAAAGGAAAAGGAGCTCTCTGCAGGCAGAGCATCTGAATGTCTTTTTGCTGCTAGAGCCAGTGAGACGTTTTGGAGAGAACACACAAGATGGGGCTCATGTACAAATCACTGCAAAAACCAGTCAGAATTTATTTCTTTATAAAAAGGAAACAAATCCCCCAAAATCTGCACAGCAAGACTGTCAGTGTTTTCATGGCTCTTAACACAGAGAAAGGAGAATCCTTACTAAAGGATTTTTGAACACAATTTCTTATCTTGCTGATTTGGAGGGCTCAGGACCTCAGTACCAGTTACACAACCAAATGAGCATCAGCTTTTCTAAAGGCTGCACGATTTTGCAAACATGGGCTCAACTTTGAGCATTTTGCTTACCAGCCCTTTTCAATCTTATCTCTCTCACAGACATGCTCTCTCTTGTTATCATTCTTCCACCCATTCCTTCCCTATGCCACACACAGATTTCAAGAAACAAAACAAAACCATTTCCTATGGGAGTCTCTCCGCACTCATTTTAAGCAAAGCCGTTTTTGTTCGCCCTCTGTGGTGTGTAGCAGTCCCATCTGTGTGCTGCAGCAGGAATTAACTGCGTCTAGAATAATTCCTAATACCACAGCTATGTCTGATTTCACCAGCAAAACCAGCCCAGTGTCCTGCACTCCCAGATCTAGAAAAAGAAATGTTACATACAACAAACTACCACCCACAAACTATTAATGAGAGAGCATAGCAACACTGACTAATTGTGTACACATCCAAATCTCTTCTCCCAAAGACTGCCAGCGACAGAAGTTTTAGTCCATAAATCAATAACAGAAGCACTACATCTTACTACATGTCTGGACTAATTCCTGAAATTATAGGGTCTCTGTCAAGAGTTTTAGGAACATGTACTACAAATAAAGGCAACTTTTGAAAATGATATTAATTATCTGGGAGGCATCAGGTCTATAAGAAAAGATGGTTCTGGTCATGGGCTATAAACTCCCTAGCCAGCCACCATCAGAAAGCAGTTTTCTCCATACATAGCCACTATGTTCATACTTTAATAACATGAATTTTGCTTCTTTTATGCTAGGTGCTGTAGAGACATTGAACACCCACCTGGTGGGCAGAGGACGCTCATGCTGGCAGTGGATTTGTTGCACGCCCCCAGGCCAGAGCTGGGATTAGATGCGGGGCTGTGGCTCCCCAAGCTCCATGGTGCCCATGGGGCTGGAGGTGCTGGAAGGGCAGCCCAGCAGAGAGCAGGGGAAGGACAGCAGGGGAAGGACAGCAGGGGAAGGCGGGGTTAGGCCACAGCCCGAGGGCTGCCCCAGAGGCTGCGGGGGCAGGAGCGCCTGTGCCAGCACAGATGGTGTGGGCAAGCCCAAACAGCCTCTGCAGAAATGCTCCTGCCATACTTCCTTTGGCAGAACTGGAAAGAAGGGGAATGATGAGGGAAGGGCAGAGAAAGACACACACCCGCACACAAACCAAAACGAATTTCTGGTGTTTACAGTGAAATCACAGCAAAGGCCTGCTGGGCTCCCTTATTACCTCGAGCCAAGGACAATGAAGGTACCATCTCCCATCTATCATTTTCACGCACCATTTTTCACAGGGGGTTCATCAGGAACACAGATCAGATAATGCACATACCAAAACCTGAGTATAAGGGTCTGTTTCCAAATCTTTTTCAAATTAATGCAGCTGTGCTTCTACATGTCTTTGCTAAGTGAAGGCCTGTGTCATCATTACATTGCAAATGAAACAGGACTTTAAAAGGTTAAAAATGGGCCAAAAACCATAATATGCCAGTTTTTTATCTGGAGCAAGATTAGGTTGACATTCAGAGGTTCAGGTCTGAGATAAAAGTTTGGGTCTGTGAGCATAAGCATCCCAACAACTGAGCCAATATTCAGCATCAACAGCTGAAAGATTGTAAATTCATTTGGAGCCAGTCTGGCCCTGCAAGGGTTCTGCCATTTTGGACAGCATCCAAAAAGCAAGCAAAAAGAGGCCCCTGGATGTTTTTTATTATTATTATTATTATTATTATTATTATTATCATCATCATCATCATCATCCCACTGTAGGTTCTAAACAAGTTCAAATCTGGGCAGATGTGCTGATACAAAACCACCTTATATTTTGGGAGTAGGGAAGATATGAAACTCCAGTTTGGTCCTGTCACTACTTTAGTGCTATCTTCTAAAAATGATTTAAGAATTACAGCAAACTCTTACCTTCTGTTCAGCTGTGCTCTGTGCACTCTGCAGAGCCCTGCAGCTCAAAGGCATGAGTGCCCGTCAGACACAGCCCTGCAGCTCAAAGGCATGAGTGCCCGTCAGACAGACATCTCTGATCCAACTTGCTCAGAGGTGGCCGTGCCACTGTGGCTCACTGTCAGAGGGTCAGTGGCACTTGGCTGAAAAACCCTGCAGCTCCCAGGGAACCTCTCCCCAAATCTCGATTTCTGTGTCACCACATCCAAGAAAGGCAATTTAAACACAGTGCAGGTGTGGTAATACCTGCCAAGCTCTTGACTGCAGTGCCAGGCATTGCCAGCGCCCATCTGCTCTGACAGACACAAAACTTTAAAATTCATGAGATCTTAGCATGACTGAACAGTCTCTTAAAAGCTTTTGACTAAACAGAAGATCCAGATAGCGAGGAAAGAGGAAATTCCTTAATTCTGAGGTATTTCAAGTCTGGAAGAAACTTCTGGTTTGCTTTAAGGTCAAGACTGTCCCATTCTATAAGCCAAACAAATTCCCAACCCTGTGTGTTACAAAGAGGGGATATTTCACTCAGCCTTGGCTTATCTTGCTCTGCCTTCCTCATAACCATCATCAGCACCACTACAGCTGAATGTTGTTTCAGCAGGAACTGTGGGAGACAAGTGTAAGTGCTGGAGTGATCAGGAATAGAGGGAGTGGGAAAGGGAGGAAAAGAAGGAGGAGGAGGAGGAGGAGGAGGATACACACGTGGGTAGTGGGAATCCGGAGAGCAAGAAGTAGAAATTCAGGGGTGAGCTGTAGCTGTGAGAGAGGCTGGAAACCCAGCTGGAGGGATGCCACCTGCTCGAGGGCACCAAACCCTGGAGAATTCTGTTCTCTGAACCAGTGGCAAACACCAACTGTCCGATTTAATTAGCTTTTCTGTCATTAGCATGCATCAGCAAGGAACAAGGAACACACACTCCACCGTGTGATAGATTCCTGTTGTGTCCATGCTATGCACAAACATAAAGCTGTTGGCTCCCTGAGAGGTGGGACACAGAAGTCCCATCATACCCACAGGGCTTTGAAAAGTGGGAAAGAGAAAACCTATTTTTTATTTGCTTCTTGCTTTTTATTTATTTGCTTTTCATTCTTTCCCAGGCACTTTCTTCCTTCTAGGTCAGCCAGTTTAAATTGGAGCCTGTAGCAAGAGATCCATTTCTCACCAAACAAACTTCTCTACAGGAAAGCTCATGTCTTTAAATATATTTTTGAGCAAATTTTCCCTGTCCTCCCCCATCTGAATTTGGTTGTTTTGTTTGTCAGCTGATAATATGGACAAAATTGTGTCTCTCTCCTAGACGGGAAAGTCAGTGAAAGAGCTTCTCAGGAGGGGCTGGAGCAGCTTGGGAATATGTCTACCTTGGCAGCAAAGTTCCAGTTCCTCTACTTTCTGAGGCTTAATAAATTCCTGCTTTCTTCAGTAATAATAAAATAAAATCAGTCTCCTGGGGGAGAATCCACTCCAGCAGACTGTACTATTTCAGTCATTCTGAGCTTTCATTGGTGGGAGGTATAAAAAAATGGGATTATAAACTCTTCCCAAAAAAAGATAAAAATAAACCCATCCTAAAAATGGGCTTCCATCCTTCTCCCTAGTCCTTGTATGGAGTTTGTGTAATGGATGATTAGTGTGTGGATGGAAGCTGTGCTCAGCTAAGAGCCCTGAGTGTCCTCAAGGCTGCCCAAGTACCAAAGGTAGAGGTTTGAAGTGAATACAGTATTCTAGGATTAGAGAAGGTGCTCTTTGGATTTATACCCTCTATGGATGCTTCATGGTACTTTTTAAACACCTTGTGGTTCCAGTGCCACATCCATTTTGCACACATTCCTGTAGGAAACCCAAGATCATATCTCTGCTCTTCCCACATCCCACTGCCCAGGTGAATTTGGAAGGAAATGCAAGGAGGGTGTTACACTCTGCACAGACCAAGGATGATTTTGTGTCTAAAATCCCACATTGTTCCCAACTTGCATGAGTGAAAAACCTCCAACGGTTGGAAAAAATCCATAGGTTTTTCATCACAGAAACCCTGACATTTCACAAAGGTCTCTACATTTACAGTGTTGTCAAAGCATTTAATGGAATTGGCAATTATTGTTATTGGGCAAGAAACTGATTCTCTTCATTCACTGACAAACTATGATGAGTTAATCTGAAATACAAACACAGTGTAACTATTTTGAGACAATTTAAAAAAAAGAAAAAAGGCAGGAAAAAAGTTCAGTTCATACCAAATGAAATGTTGCAGTCAACCTGACATGGAATGTTGCATTTTAGGGACAGCATTTCACAAAGACATTTCAAAATCCAGTTGAAAGAACTGTGTGAAATTTTCCTGGAAAATAAATTTTACTTATGTATATATTAGTAAGGCTTAGGTAAATATATCAGTAGCTCCTGGTATTTAAATGGGAAAACATGCAGAAAGGGCATATTACCTTTTCATGAGTGGAGGGCATGGGCAATGCACCTCCTGTTCAGCTGCAGCATCTTGTACAACCCCACTCCCACCAGGCACAGAAGACATCCAGAATATTAAAAATGCACCTTTGGAGCCACACTAAATATGAACCTAAACTGCAAAACTGGAAGTATTGCCTCAGAAACTAAGAGGAGGACTAAGAAGTTTGCAAACCAGACAATTTCCCCTCTCCTGAATTCCAGAGTAAGAATTTCTGTGAATCAAAATTTGAATTCCACAGTCAAAGGTCAAAAGAAGTTGAGGATATTGAATAGCACTACTTAATGTCAGTTTGGCCATTAAACTTCCTAAATATTGCATATTTGTGTATGAACAACTGGTATGTTTAAAAATAATGGAATATATGCTGAGAAGGAGTGCAGCTGCCTTAGTAGGTGAAGTCAATATTGTACGTCAGTAATGAAAGACTGAAGCTAATGCTCTTAACAATTGCTTTCAATCCAGACAAAATCCTAAAATAATAAAGGAAGCACAGAGCTCCACCATAAACACACTTATTATTTCCACATGGTGTTTGTGTGTGTTTGTACAGTATAGGCAACTGAGCTTGCCTTCATGAATTGGAAATGTTTCACATTCCATAGACACAATGATCGCTCACATCAGAGGCCTCAAGGTTTGTTTTCCGACACACTGGAGAGTCCAGGGGCCTTGAGGAATTGAGTGATCTGTGTAACAGTCCCCCCTTGGAGCAGGGTGACTGGTGCAGGATGTTTGTGCCAGTGTCCCCAGCCAAAGCCCAGGGCAGGCTGTGGGGCCAGGCCCCCGCAGGAGCGCAGGGACATCCCTGCTGCCACCCACGGCCACCAGCACCTCCGGCAGGGCTTGGGACATCCCTGCTGCCACCCACGGCCACCAACACCTCCGGCAGGGCTTGGGACATCCCTGCTGCCACCCACGGCCACCAGCACCTCTGGGAGGGCTCTGGGGAACACTGGCTCAGCTGAGAGCTGCAGCTGACCAGAACACAGGGCAACCAGTGCTGGTACTGATCCATGGCATCCAAGAAGGCTGCTGAAGCCCAGGAGTTGACTTTTAATGCCTAATGAAAGAACTCACATCCTAGTTTTAGCTGCTTTTAGACAATAACATCTCATTGGTTTTACTTCAGTTTGAGCTCCCTAAATCTCATCACTGATACAGACAGGACTACAAGGAAAAAGTATGGATCAACCCATACCATTGACGTGGGATAATGAATGGCTCATTGGTGAGCAGTGATGCTTTTGGTGATGCAAGACCTAGCTTTGGTTTATAACAAGATGAAAAGTAGAACCTGCCAGGGATGAAGCTTGTGAATGTCAGGGGCTCGCTTCAAAATGTTTTTAAAAAAATACAATTGTAAATCAAGTACTATTTCCCTAAGATATATTAGTGAGAGAGGTTGGTGGATATTAACACTGTACTGCCAGGGCATTGAAAATAAAACTAGACAGAACTCCTTGGAAAAGGTCCTCCTTTCTTGAACAAAGTCCTCTTGGCACACTGGTATACCCTGAGCCGTAGCAAAGAGAGAAGGAAATTCCCTTTTGTATTGGCCAAGATTTTGAGGGAAAGAAAAGAACCCTGATACTCAAGAAGAGAAAGTGTACACTCAGATTAGTACAGGTCCAGTTGTGTGTGAGAGCTGTTCTCAGAGACAGAAATTACATCACAGTCTTCCACCTTTGCCATTAACTTCAATCAAATTCCTGCCTCAAGATCCATTTTGCAGAAGTTGCCACTTGAGATGATTTGTGCACTGGGTAAGAGCCTGCAAGAATTACAAACAATGAGCACAGCAGTTGTGAAGAAGCCCAAGTGCAGCCCTGGCTGGTTTGGCAGTCCATCTCTGGGAATGTGTACTTGCACTGCTGGACAAAGGAACAGGGGTTGGGAGAACTGCTACAGTGAGTATGGTGAAGTGCCAACATGTGTGAGGTTTTCCAGCCTGGCTGGAGAATCCTGGGCCATAGGTGCAGTGTATGGCTGGGGAGTAGATGCACCTGAAGGGACAAGGAGTAGTGAGGCTGTAAAATACAAGTATTGAGGTGCTGAGTTAATGCTGCATGATCTGATTTCATTACCAGGAGCTGGAGTGCTTGGACATTGCTGCTATAAAGGGGTGTTTGTATAAGAGAGCAAGCCGTGTTTCCCAATTTCTGCATTTTCCTGCATTATTCTCTCCTGTACTAATGGTATGAAGTTCAGAATAAAGTTAAGACTCACACTTATCCCAGTTGTATGGCAGATGCACTCTCCACCTCTATTTTTATGCTTTGCCACTTATGCTTTGATTCTGTTGGTGTGAAATACAGTGCAGTGGTGGGAGGAGGGACAGGGGGCAAAGAGAGGACAGAACAGAGCCTGAATTTCCAAAGAACAGAGAGGTTTTGGCTGCCACCTGACATAAGTACTTGCGGCTGACAGCAGCTCAGACATGAGGATCAGCACTGGCAGGGCGGCTCAGCAGCTCTGCATCACTTGGTAGGGCTGCAGTGCTCAGATGATCACCCAATTAGTGCCCCAGCGACAATGGGTGCAAATCCCACAGCCCCTGGCCAGAAGCCTCAGGCAGAGGACAATGTGCCTGCTCAGTTCCAGCACAAAAGAAATATGAACTATTTCTGACCCCTTCTCTGCCGTACTCCTGACCCGTGAACAGCCAGACAGCTTCTGCTGATAACAGTTTGTTTGTCACTAAGCAGAGACTCTGCTCCTGGGCAGCTCAGTGCTATACACAGTGCTAGGTAGGAATAAAAATGACAGAACTGAGTCCCTGCCTTAGGATGTGCTCCTGTGCCAATCTGGGAATGATTACCTGACACTTTAAAACTCATCACCATCGTGCAGGGCATTTTTTTCCTCTGAAAGGTGGCTTTCCTGGGACAGCATGTGAAGAGCTGAGGGGCCAAAGCACTAGGCAAGGATTTAGCACTCTCTGTGGGATTTTCATCAGGGGGTAACAGCAGCATCATGCATTTCCATAGGAGTAAACCTGACACAGAGCCTGGGTTCACACACACCACCAGGGACCTGCAGAGCCCCGTGAGGTACCTGAGCCATCTCTAATGGTGGAGAAGCAGAACAGGGGAGGCGCTGCTTTCCCTTTTCCCCTACTCACACTTAAATATTAGATGGGAAAGGATGACTAAATCCTTCTCAAAACAAGAGCTAGTAACAGTGCTCAAATAATCACCTGGGCCAGAACTGAGACATTCAGAGACCTACAGAAACTCTTTACCATCTTTACTGCACCCACAAAGCATAACTCCAGCTTGCCAAAACCCTTATTGAAATTCCTTTCTTTGCAATATTCCCAAAATATCAGCATGTTTGTACTTATTTTAAGCAAGCACAGAAACCCAATTCCAGCAGTAAAATTGTAGAGTTTGTGAGTGTGGGTCAGAGTTAAGTTTGTTCTCACACAGAAGTAGATTCTCACGTGAAATTATGGAGCACAAATGTGGACAAAGAAGGCAGAAAACACAGACCAGCTGAAGTCATTAAGAAGGGTCAAGTCAGTGCTCTGGACTTTGGGAGCTCTCCTCATCAGCAAGGGCTACACAGCCTGAACTACACCATGGATGATTTTATGATTATAGTGCTAAAGTAGCAGAGCCCTCAGCCAGTTTAAAGCTTCCCTCCCTCAAGCTTTTCATTCATGAAAGGGCTGAAATGCTGCACTGGAACACATTGTGGCTGCTTTACAAGCCTATCACCAAAAAGGCTTGGCAGAGTCAGGGTCTACTCACTGCCACTGCCCTGTGGAGCTGCAGAGCTCCAGGGGCTCCTGGACCCCTCGGCTGGACCACACAGCCCTGCTGCTCGCTGTGCCTGCCAGGCTCCCAAAGGCTCTCCTGTCCTGCAGGCACGACAGGAGCACCGTTCCCTTCTGAAATCCAGGGTAACAACTTCCAGTGAGGAGATTCTCACCCAAATAGCTGTACTGAGGCCTGCATTCCCAGGTTACTGTTTTGATAGAATTATGGCAGAGATCATGTCTCGTACACGGGGTCTCACCCTTTCCACACCAGCAGCGGCAGCAGCACTTGAAATTTGGTCCAAAGTGGTTTAAAGTGATAACATCTTTATGGTCGGGGGTGGAAAAAAGTCACTTACTGTGCGTGCATGCACATATATTTCTATGTGAATGCTGAAGTTCCCATTGAATTTCCTGAATTAAAAGAATGCCAAAGACTCAGGAAACACTACCTTTTTTGTGTGTAAGAAATATCCCGTAAATTGAAAAGTGTAGATGAGATTTTGGAGGCAAAAAACCCAGATTTTTTTTTCTCCAACAGTTAATCAGCTTCAGAAGGAAATCTCAGTGTTTGAAAAAATGAGAAGGGAGAAAGGTGAGTTTGGATTGAAGAGTTTGTGGATGTAACTCTGGACACATGCTTCCAACCCAGATCCTCTGAGGCATCTGTGGGAGATGAATATGCAGTGCTGACTGCCTGCCTCCTGTGCTAATTTGAGCAGAGTGCTCACATAGTGCTGACTGGAGGCTGTTATTCAGTTCATCCAGCTCACACCTGATTCTCAGCTAGGTTTAACACAGTGAGCTATGGTTTTATTACCCTCCCCTATCTCCTCCTCCCTCCAGCTTGAAAAGCTGCTCTTCAATCAATGGCTGATGTCAGCGTGGGAGTAATAACCTTCACTAAGGGCAGCAAGGAGGGACATCTGGGCAGGCTAGGGGAAGGGGCAAGGAGTAAATCCATCAGGACGTGCAGATTACGTTGCTATCAGAAGAGTGCTTCAGGACAGCTTTTTAGTGTGGAAACATCCAAAATGCCCCTGCCCTCGGCTCAGAGTTTTCATCTGAAGGACATAGAAAGGCCAAGAGAACTGGGACTGACAGCAAAGCAGGGGTAGGTGGTGCGTTTATAAATGCACAAAAAATCCAAAGTGTATTGTAGATGTTCAGAAGGGAGACAATCCAGTGTCAAGCACAAGGAGTGTGACCTTAGGGTAAGGTGGCACCAAGTCCTGTGGTCAGTTCTGCCTTCAGGATAAACCAATGAAATTATGGTTCTTTGCTTCCCCTCCCTCCAACACACTGATAACAGCAAACCTTTTTTTTTTTTTAATTTTTCCTCCCTATTATTTGTCTGCCTTGAACCTTTGTGCCAGGTTTTTAGAGGACAAGGACCACTTGTAGGTTACTACCTGCAGCTTTTAGGGCCAGCTGTAAAGGAATTAATAACTGGTAGAGGAAGGATAATGAAGGGTACATCCTCTGAGTACTCACGTTCACAGAGAATCCCAGCAGATTCTCATCTCTATGTTTCTCAGCAATGAGGATAGAGACTACTTCTTTTAAAAAATTGCCTTTCTTTTGCAATTTCTAAAAAAACTCTAAATCCCCAAAGAATTTATGACATTGATATGAACAGGCACTTAAACCTTCCTTGAACTGGGAAGTTGGTTTCATGTCAGGAACGAGTGTGAGTTTTACTCGGGGCTCTGTTCAGCTTTCTGTGGTGGAGGCTTAATGCCAAAAAGCTTTTCACATGGAAGGTGCTATAATTCCAGCCACTGGACAAACCCATCACTTTTATTTGCTAAATTACTTCTGAAGGAAAATTCCATTTTCATGGAGAAACTTAAGCATTTCCACAGCAAAGATGACATTTCCTGGCAAAAAATATTTTCCCCTTACCATACTTGCTGTTCATCTAAAAGCAGAAAAATAAATTGATTTCTTTGCAAGAACTGGGAAAGAAAAAAAGAGGATAGAAGCTTGCTTTTGTTTTTAGTTAACTGAAATAAAAACTATAATTATTTTGCATGGTTCTAGATTAGAAAGCAACTTTTTATGATCCAGAAAATACTCAGCTTTTGGTTACTACAAATTAAGCTTTTCACCCACCCAAAAACCTGAGTATTGCCTTGGTTAAATACCTATGCCTTTGGGCACTTGGATCCCTTCCCCGACGTGTCAGAAATCGATTATCTGGTTATCCTCCAATTTACTAAACCCCACGTCTCAGACTCTGAAAATGTTTGTGAGGTGCTGTAATGCAATTTGCCCAGCTCAGCCCGGGCCCCTCGGCACCCGTGTGAGTGCGTGTGCTGAATCCCATGTGATTCGTGTCCAGTGTACCGTGCCGGGCAGAGCGGGCAGCTCGTCTGGGTGACCCTGGGTGACAGACACCAGCTGGGATCACGCTGATCCCAGCGCGCCTTTTGTCACTGGATGCCGGGGCAGCCAAACAGCCAGGGCTGCAGCACCAGACGATCAGCACATACCCGCGGGATAGAGACGGCAGGGAGATGCGTGTGCCAGGAACGTGCCTCAGTGCCTTGTGACCGCACACGGGCTCGGGCCGGGGGCAGGGACTGTGCATCCTGCAAAGCACCCTGCACTGCTCCCTGCAGAACAGTCAGCCATCACACACGGGCTCGGGCCGGGGGCAAGGCAGGGATGTTCCATCCTGCCAAGCACCCTGCACTGCTCCCTGCAGAACAGTCAGCCATCACACACGGGCTCGGGCCGGGGGCAGGGACTGTGCATCCTGCCAAGCACCCTGCACTGCTCCCTGCAGAACAGTCAGCCATCACACACGGGCTCGGGCCGGGGGCAAGGCAGGGATGTTCCATCCTGCCAAGCACCCTGCACTGCTCTCTGCAGAACAGTCAGTCATGTCGCACAGAGCGGGTGTCAGCTGGGCAAAAAGGCCAGGAATTTGGAATAGCAAAGGAGCTGAGGGGTCTGCTCGCCAGTTTAGGGTGCCATCACACCTTTTATACAAGAGGTGCCAGCAAGGCAGGCGTGGCCCTGGGAGGAGCTCAGGTATCATACAAAGCTAGTGCCTGGTTTTGGAGCTACTCTGAATCTCCCCCTGCCAACATTGCTGGTCAAAACTCGCTGAGACACAGAGTCAAACTGATGGAGAAAAGTCTCTGAAGACAGGAACGACTCCTAAAGCCAAGAGGTAATGAGAGAAGCAAGAGAGGACCTGTGGGATCAGCTCCTGATTGCTCACGTTTCTACACAGGGAATTGCAAGGGGTTCATAAAAACAGATTAACTTGTTGCTCAGAAATTCTAATAAAGAAAACCTAGAAGCATTAGAAAATCATTCCAGTTGGATGGACATGGAGAAATTATGGGGGAATCATCTTCCCAAAGGATAGGAAGAATTTGCTAAAAGTTATTTTTCCTTGTCCAAATCCAAAACCCAAATTGGACACAAACACTAGCAGACCAGGAATGGAAAACTGAGGTCAATGGGTCACCACTCATCTTTGCACAGATGGAGATATAAAGTTTCATTGTACTTTTCCTGTGTGAGTACAACCCACTGAAGATGGAGAAGCCTTTCTGCAGCTTAAGAAATACTAATAGGCATTTCTAGTAATGACTATTAGAAATAGAGAAATACTCAAAAATATTCTCTTAAATATGTTCACAGCTTATTCTTTTCACTTCTAAACATCTTGTAAAGCTATTGCTAATGTTTCTCTGGCAATTGGAAGGGAGGCCAATGGGAAAAATAGTGCAATATCTCACTTAACATAATTGCCAGTGATTGCTGACACCCTGATTTCTCTGGATTGCAGAACTTTTCTCCCCTAACATTTTAAGTGGGATCATGCTGGAAGTATTCCATGGCTGGTCTGGAGCAGCAATCACAAGAGGACCTTGCTGAAGGCTCTCAGCCAGGTTCCTATCTGCTGCTAATATTCAAACAAATAACAATAAAACAAACAACCCATCACTCAGAAATACATCTGGGATTGGTTTGCCAAAAATTTCCTTTGTGCAAATTAATTTCAAGTTTCTGTTTTTCTTCCATTTGCTTCATTAGTCATCTTCTGGGTTAATATCTCATTGCTGCCAGTTGCTGCAAGCTTTATAACATGGGAAAGTGTAGCATGATCATTTTTTAATGGATATAAGCTAATAAAAGTGGGTTGGAAAACCTTAAAAGCATTTCCAGCAGGAGATGAAATTCACTCTATTTCAAAACATTCCATGTTAATGAAATTTTGGTCCACAGTATGAATTGCAGGGGATTCTGATAATGTTAAAATATCTTTATTTTCATGCTGTGGCAGGGAATATCTCAGGTTAATCTGAATAGAAACCTTAAACGTTATTTAATATACATATAAATACATATGTATGTGTGAAAAGACATAGTAACATTAAAGAACACAGTGTATCCAACTCTTTGGGGTCCTTAAGTGTGCCCTTTAACTTTCAAAAACAGGAAGAAAACCAAATATTGAACGTAATTTTTTAAATCAGAGTGCTATGCCACTCATATATTGACCCTTTATCACAAGAGAGAGCTTGAAATCTAGAGCTGAAGGCAACCTCAAATCACTGTGTGTGCCCAAGTAAGTGGACAAACCTTCCAACATCTTGCAAGTGACCCTGCCCAGGAGTTGTCCAACCTGTAAACTTTGCACACAGCATTCTGACAGTGCCACCAAGCCTGGCTCTGGGGAAGCACCAACCTCCCCTTACTGCTGAGCTCTCATATAACCTGAAAGCTGGCTTGAAATGACTCTTTATCATGTCCCCACTCTCCTTTTCAGATTAGAGCAAAGAAAAGTATTGGAAAATTACACAGGGTCGTTGTTTTTCTTCAGTCCAGTACAATTTATACAAACTTGATTTTCTACCTTCTCACCAGGGCTCCTCTGTCTGACCCAACTCTGAAATCACACTCAGGACAAGACTGGCTCAAGAGCCTTAATACCATTATAGCTCAGTTTTGCTGGAAAATCTCAGTGCACAGTTGTTTTCCATTTCCCTGCTTATCAGCTGAGCCCCAAACACTTGCCTTAAGTGGGCTATTAACTCTGCTCCCATCTGGCCACAGGTGTCTGCATCACCCCTCCAGACTTACACATCTCTTATCTTATCACTGCATCCTTTTGATCAGGCAGCATCTCTGAGCAGATCTAATCTCCCTTTCAGAGTCAGTGTGACCTAAGTAATTCCCCCTTCCTGGTGTCCTTCCTGCAGGAGCTGGGAGATGCAGGCAGGCGATTAGGGAAAACTGCATTACAGGCTCCGAAATCCTTTTCTGATGGCTTTTTTTTTTTTTTTTTTTTTCTTTTGGCATGTTTTTCACAAACAACTGGTGTAAAGTAACAGCTGGGAAGGTAAACTCGACACCTCCTAATCTGCTCCTCCCAGGATATGTCAGAAAAAGTGAAATTTCACATCCAGCAACAGCTGTAGTGTAAGAAAGGCCACTGCTTGAGGAAGAAAATCTGTCAGCCCCCTTAGGTGTCACATTCAGGAAGGCACTTAAGTCACTCCTGCTCCTCAATAACAGAAATAACTCCTCTGACTTCAGTAGGACAACTCAAGTGCTCCCAGCAAGGCACACATCATTCCAAACTGGGGCCACATGCAGCACTCTTATCTGTATGCTCACATGGATCAGCACGGCTCCTGCTTTGCAGGACAGCTGGAACCATCATTCATGGCCAGCATCTCAGCCCGAGCAAAAAAGTGTTTCATTTTTAGTGCTAAAAAGCTGCACTTGGCCTTCAAGTTACTCACGGTGAAATGATAAACAAGCAAAGGTCAAATTTCAGACTGCCAAACTATTATCAGGCCCCCCTCCACAGCAACTCTTCAGGAAAACGCGTAATTGCAGAACTAATGAGTCATCTGTACACGGCACAATTAGCAGGACTGCCCGTGTAATCATGTTAATTGCACAGAACAAAGCGGGGATGGGAGGGCCCGCAGCACCGGCCCAGGAACCGGGGCCAGTCAGTGACAGATGAGCACAGAAACACACAAACACCCACACGGCTTTCAGGGAGTGCAAACCCAGCAGACACCGACACTGCATGAAGCCAGCAAAAGCATAAAACGTGCAGGAGTGAGGAATGGGATATGAAACATGATGGAGAGGAGTTAAGGAAGGAATGGGAAGGGCACAGTGAGAGAAAACTGAGCAGTGCCCGTTTATGTGTGAAAAGACAGCCACAGCAAAGAACTTTGTGAAGGTAGCAGGCCAGGCTCCCTCAGTTTGCCTGTTTCTTCCCCCAAAAGAAGGGGGGGGGGGAATGGAAACGTGAGAGAGAAAATGAAGAATAGACAACAACAAATAACAGAGCGTGGAGGTAGAGTGAGTCAGGAGAGGGAGAAGGGAAGATAAAGCACCAGGACTGGAGGAGACGGCACTCTAAGCTTTGATGGCATATTATTTAATATATTTAAGCTCCTTTATTGCTCTATGACTTTGGCAGACGTCCTAAATCTCTGCAAGTGTGAGAAAAAGACACATGGCAGCTATTTGGAACTCCTGGGGATTTCACTGTTGCTAGCTACTTAGTGAGTTTTGTAATTAAAGGCAATTTCGAAAAGGTAGAAAGAGAACCTACTGTTCACCCAAAGCCACAGCCCCTCCCAGAGTAAATCTCTAACTCCACAGGAAAACTGATCTTCAATTATTACTGGAGCCAGAGATCCAGAGACCAGGAGGCAACTGTCAAGATTTTTAGGTTTGTTTTCACAACCAAAGCCACGGAGCTCACCTGGAGCCCCCCATGGCCTCCAGCACACTGCAGGCTAAAGGAGATGTTCTAAAGAGATGTCAAAACCCTGATTTAGAGAATTCACGTGACAGTAACCTGGCAGTGAGTTAGAACCGAGGCAGGACATGCACAAAACCTCGTGTCTTCCCTGGGACACGAGTCAGACTCATTGGCAGGGAACCCCTTGTACCCCAAGGTGCTCAGAGTGCAGTGAGAACACCATTTGTGTGCTGAAACTACGGGGCTTTAGGTCAGGGAGATGTTTCCAGGCACAGCTAAAAAAGCCTTCTCCAGCTGCAATCCCAGCGAGTTAAACCGACCTTCCTTTAACCTCAGTCACAGTGTTGGTTCATTTACTGTATGGGAAAGAAATCAACCCAAGTTCCCTGGATCCAGCAGATTTGTTTCAATATTTTCAGTACCGTTCCATAGGATATGCCATCGGGCTGCTAACGCGGCCCGCACCGGGAGTCAGTGTGAATAAAGGATTTAATTACCGTCGAGATGTCCCTGGTATAGCTTTCTGCTGTCCTGCAAACCCTCCTTCCTGACTTGTTTCCAGCACAAAGAGGCACCTTTTCCCCGGCAGGGAGGCAGGGCCGTGCTGGGTGCACGGTGCAGGGATCCCTTTGTTGGCCGGGCTCCGTGAGGGAACACGGCCTCAGTGAATGACAGCCGGGCCTGAAAGTCAGCCTTGGCTTTTGAGAGCTCAGCTTTCCTCCTGAATTATCGCCCTGTCACCTCAGAAGGCAGGCATTTCCCTTGGCAGGGACGGGGCAATCCCGTGGGGCAGCCTGGGGCTCTGAGGGCCTGGGGCTCACAGGTAACCCAGCAATGCTGTGGGGCAGCCTGGGGCTCTGAGGGCCTGGGGCTCACAGGTAACCCAGCAATGCTGTGGGGCAGCCTGGGGCTCTGAGGGCCTGGGGCTCACAGGTAACCCAGCAATGCTGTGGGGCAGGCCTGGGGCTCTGAGGGCCTGGGGCTCACAGGTAACCCAGCAATGCTGTGGGGCAGCCTGGGGCTCTGAGGGCCTGGGGCTCACAGGTAACCCAGCAATGCTGTGGGGCAGGCCTGGGGCTCTGAGGGCCTGGGTGACTCGCAGGTAACTCAGCAATCCTGGGGCAGCCCTGGGGCTCTGAGGGCAGGCAGGCTCACAGGTAACTCCTGATGTTTTACAGAGCTCTGACAGGACACCACGAGAACCAGGCAATTGCAGCTTTGCTCTCAACCACAGACACTTATCAACGCTTTTGCCTCTGCTGGCGCTGCAGTGTCAGGATTTATTATTTTCCTAAAATTTATTTTCCCACTAGATCCAGCTACTGTAAAGCTCTGGAGGTCTGTGTAAGACAGATGATAATGCTTTCATCAAATCTCAGCCAAAGAAAAAGCCTCCAGGGTGGAATCATGAATGCAATAAAGATGTTTTCTTGACTTCAGTATTTACATAATGTTATATCCAGTGCTGTGCCCCGAGTTCCCAGTGAGGAGTGAGGCCATCTGCACAAGGACCCACTGATTCCCCCACACAGATCACGGGCTGCACTGACAGGGCGGCAGGCTGAACACAGGGTGTTTAATTATCCTGCTAAGGAGGGGAAACTGAGGCACACAAGTCATGCAAGGGGGCTGTGCTGCAGCTGATAACCAGATCAGTCATTGGAATTCATCTTTTTGCCTAAAACTCATGCTCAGAGGGCCACACACACACTCCAGAAATATGGAGTAGGTCTGCCAGTTATTCTCATACTTATTTCTGGTCATGTGATGGTTCCAACTGGGGTAGAGATAGACACTGCTCTTCTACAGTTTGAAACCAATTTCTAAAGGAAAAAATTACAATAATGGTACAAAACACTGGAGTGTAAAAGACATCATCTTTGCTTCTGATTTAATTAATGCTTCCAAAGACCTGCTCCTCATTGGAATGAATCCTAAGCAAAGTGTCCCAAGATTGCCGTGATTGTAAAAGCCTAGGCATTGGATGAGCTTGGCAGGGAAGGGGTTTCCCAACTTCTTGTGAGCAAGCCTGGCTGTGTTAAAATCCAGGAGATTAGACTGGATAAGGAAGGAAGGAAGAAATAAGGAAGAAATTCCTAACTGTGAGGGTGGTGAGACCCCGATGTGGCTGCAGTGAAAGAAGGGGTGTGCAGAGCAAAAGGAGGAGTGCTCTGCTCAAGGAGGGCTGAGATGCAGAGAGAAAGTTCCTGGCTCAAGCAGGTCCTGGTCAGCAGCCTGGACACCCATGGGCAGCTTGGGGGGTTTCTAGCATTCATTTCCACCTCTCAAACACAAAGGTACTTTGCTGCCAAGCTGTGCTTCCAGAAGGCCCTGCAGGTTTACAGGCTCTCTGCCTTGCTGCTAATGATTTCCTCACGCCCTTCAACTCCTGGGCAATGCTTGGCTTTTGAAGGAGAAATGAGCTCTGCCCACTTTCGAAATGAAAAGTATATCTCACAACACAAGCAGTTTATTTATCGATGCATTTTAAAATGCTGCAAGCAAAACTAAAAGAAAAGCAAAGGCTTCATCAGGAGAGAACATTGTGTTCACCTTATAGCAATCTTTCACCTTAATTGTGATGAGAAAACCTTCCTGTGCTTTGTAAAATCCTCAAAATGTATTCCTGTTATCCACTGTTTTCAGCACAGGTGATTTTCTGAGCTTGTTATTTTTCAATGTGCAAATCTCCAAAGGCCCTGCCTTGCAAATACTTGTTCAATCTGCTCTTGAATTCAAGCAAACTTTTAGCATCCTTTGGCCAAGAGTTCCCAGACTGCTGCTCCCTGCAGCACGCCTGGTTTCCTAGCTGAGGAGCAGGAGTTTACTCAGCCCCTCCTTCCGTGGAAACTGCTCCAAAACATCCATCAGGCTTGCTGCCTTCCCCCAGCCCTGTTCGCTGTGCTCTTGTTGAGCAGTGTCCTGGACACCAGAGCTGGATTTCAGTGGAGCTGAACCGATGTTTTCTGGTTTGCTTTGCTTTTCAGAGCCAAGCCCCGATGTGCTGATGGAAGCAGCTAGGATAGCCCCAGGGGCTTGTTCCAGAGCAGCACATTTCATGTGCAAAGCAAAACCGGGGCTGTATCTCCCTGTG
Source organism: Melozone crissalis (assembly GCF_028551555.1). NCBI lineage: Eukaryota > Metazoa > Chordata > Aves > Passeriformes > Passerellidae > Melozone > Melozone crissalis. Next base: position 1,022,265 of record NW_026535858.1, read on the forward strand.
TGCACCACGGTGTATTGTTCTACACTGAATTTCATCTGCTGCTTTACTGCTCAGCCACAGGCTGCTGTGATGAGCCTTCCACAGAGCCCTTCCTCGTCCTTACCAACATGATAACTTCATAACAGCACAGACTTTGTCCTCTGCAGCACAGACCCCTCCCTACAGACCTCCTGGATGACTTCACACCCATTCACACCAATCTGCTGCTGCTTCTTTTTCAGCCAGTTACAGAGCCATGGCAGCAGCATCCCTTCACTGATTTGTTTCTCATAAAAACTACATATGAGGAACATTAGAAAAATCACTCTGGGAATTCATGTGGAGTATATTATTTGGACCACTCATATGTACATTAACCTTTCCAAAAGGTGCCTTAAAAGAGCTCTAACTACAAATGGAAACATTTTGTCAAATTAAAATACATTCAGATGCTTTTGAAAAGCCAGAGCTGAGTGTTTCTCAAACAATTGAACCATTTAGTCAAACATTTCTGTCCTGCCTTATTGCAGCTATCCAAGGACAGATATTAACTTCTACTAATTACTTTCTGTTTATAGATGCATTACTGAACATTTAGCCTCACATTTTATAAGAGCACAATTCCCTACAGCATCTTCTGCTAAAAACAAACTCTTCCTGCACAAAAGGGAGAAACACTGGAGGAACTTGGTGGATGTCAGTCATATCAGCCTTCCTTCCTGAGATACTTGGTAATCTGGCTTATTAGATTGCTGCCACAAAGATTACAAGATCTATAACACTATTTTCCCTTGGTGCTGCATGGCTGATAAATTTACAGGTTCAGGTTGCATCTAGGAAGGAGGTTGAACTGCCAGAACTTTATTAGGAATGGGACATAATATATCTTCACGTGTCAGAGCTGCTGGAGGCTCTATCAGGAGAGAAGAAACTTTACTGGGCCTTTCCTGTCTTCCTGTGAAACACGTTTTATGAGGTTCTCAAGTGACTGTGGCTGATTTGTGCTGCCATGCTAACAAGCAGATGTGCTCAGTTTAACGATGCACTCTCTGACTACACCAAAAGGCTTAGGTGAGACCCAGTGTCTGGGTTTGGCTGCCTGTCTGCAAGGTGCAGTCCCCTCGCAGGGGAGGGCAGGCAGTGCTGGTTTCACCTTCACTCCTGCCTGCAGACTGTGCCTCATTTGCTGGAGCTCTCAAGGCAAGGGGTGAACCTGCACAATCACCTGGAGTCCCAGCCATGACCCTGCCTCTGAGGTGACTGCTCTGAAAATCCTTTCTGGTGCAGCAGCCCCTGGTGCCAGGCAGCCTACAGGCTGCCAAAACCCACAGCAGAGCCAGCCAGAAGCTGTTCTGGGTCTGTGGGGACAACCTGCATGTTTACAGACGTGCAGATTGGTCCCAAGTCACACACTCTTCACCGCGCCCCAGAGGGGACTCTGAAACTGCACATCTCTGAGAACATGAGAACTTTGTCCATAAGGCCAGACAGGGAAACATCAATAATCAATATCAATAACCTCCACACACTAAGGACAGGGAGAGAGGGGGAATGCTGGAGACCAAATGAGTTAAAACATGAAAAACCCTCACAGAAATACTAAGGATAGAAGTACATCTCTCCATTTCTGACTGCCACCTGTACTTGATTTGCCATTTGTCATATGCAAATCAAATATGTAGAGAACAATATCTTTCACAATAACAATATCTTTCTTCCACATGAGCTGAAGTTCAGCCAGATCAGTGGAAAACAATCCTGTGGCTGCTGTTACAGCCACAACAGCACATTGCTCAAGACAGGTACATTATTCACTAAAGCTGCACTGGGTCCAAGGGCGTAAATTTGTCACAGTGGAATTTGGCCTGTGCAACATCCAGAAGTGCCAGTGGAAATACCCTGGAAAGGCAGATCAGGAATAATTAACTGAGCTCCACATCCTCTGTGTCCTGGTAGCTACTTGTGCCCCAGCCAAAAATTCCTTTTTGCAACTTGAAATTTGCTCTGCTCCTCTTCTCTCCATTATAATTTGACACTCACATAATTTTCCTTTTCCCTTCGAGCCTTTTTCTCCTGCCCTCTGCTATGACAGAGCCATCAGCAAAGGCACGTTCAGTTGCCATCCCTGTGTCAGAGCTCCTGATGCAGCCTGACTCCACACCCATCTCCTCCCAATCAACAAAATTCTATTCTCTGTATATTTCATCTTACTACACCTTACTATTTTAATGTGAAGAACTGATCAATAAGGCTCTAGAGCCAAAGGTAAATTCTGTAAAGTACCTCTAATACTTGCATTGCTGGGGGCAGTATGTATGTGTGCAAAGACGTTGTTAACAGGATTTCTACATTTTACATTTTCATTTCTACATTTCTACAATTTCTACATTTTCAGCATGTCAGTATTAGTCAGGTGTCACATCTGTGGATCAGAGCAATCAGCTGACAACAGCACAGGTCCTGGTAAACAAGGCCACTACTCAGGTGGATAGATACAGTTCGGAGTTTTGTTCTTTTCAAATTAAAACCTCACTCTGAGTGCCATTACAACAATATACATTATAAATTACCTATGCAGGAGTGTCTGAATTCTTGCAGTGCTATAAGTGATCACTATTACTCACTGTATTTCACAGATGAGAAAACTTTCCTGTTTCAGAGCTTACACTTAGTCTTGCAATCAGACCTACATTATTAAAGGAGGTTTTTCATTTAAGGAGAAAAAAAATTAGTTTTAAACTAACTGTCCAAAGCCATCCAGCACTTCTTGCTCTGGATGGCATCAGAATTCAGGAACTGAATTCAGTCACTGTTCACCAACTTGACACTGAGCCATCCCTGTCCATATCTGAACCAATATTAAGGTCATAGCAATAGTCCAAATCCTTTCATGTATGGAAATTAAATATAACAACAAATACCTCATGGCAATGCCAACAAAACCTGTACGAAGAAGGAACTCAGGCTTGGCCACATACATTCACATTAGCCAAATCCCAATCCCCATGCAAAGCTTCAGAAGACTTCAGCCAAAGCCCTAAGTTTAAAGATTAACACGGTTAAAGCTTGAAATATGATCCTTATCAAATCTGATGGTATGTGGAGGTTCAGAAGAGGTGAGAGTTTGTAACATCAAGTATGTGTTCTCGGTATCACCAAAATGATGCCAAGTGCAAAGGTTTATCACCTGGAATCCAGACCACAAAAATCCTCAGCCTTGCCCAAGTCATATTAGAAGTTGCCTCTCTTTAATTAACAAAGCCTTTTTATTTTGTGATATGCACCTTTGCCGATCCCCTGATAACACACTGAAATGTGCAAAAAAAGATGTCAGGGAAGCCAGGGAACAGCTTTTACAAGATCATTATATACATTTGGTGATATAATGTCATCAGTGCCAGCTTTTGCCTGGTTGTTCTCTTTTTCATCCATTCCAGTTAATAGACTGAGAGGGAATGGATTGAAAAATAGTTTAAAAAGTAAAATTGAAAAGTACTCAGTTCAAACTTTTGAAAGAAGCAAAGCAAACTTATATACTTCTATTTTTAATATAGCTCACTAAATTCTCCTGTTTCAAAAAAAAAGTAAAAGCAAAGTTGGTTATCTTTATCTTAGCAACATTTCACTTCCATTGGTGTGTTCTCTTTTCCTCAATTATTCCCCTCCTTTGGTATCTTCATCAGTTTCCTGAAGAAGCAGAACAGCACAAATCTCTGAACAAGTGCAACTGTACTGACATGACAGCAAAAAACCCTGAAAGATTTTTACCTATATTTTTCCTCCTTCCTCACTAACATGCTGCAGGGCTCAGATTGCTTTGTTGTCCTTTCTCAGATGCAATAAATATAATAATCCACAACCTGTGCCACTGAGAAATGTAGAGACAATGATAATGGAATAGGACCCTAAGTGGAATGATGTAACTGATTTATTTCTAAAAAGCTTTTTCCTTCTAAAACTGAGCTGAAATGTTACCCTTTGAGTCAAATCTAGCACAGACTTCAGCTGGACCATGACCTGGCCCACAGTGCCTCGCTATAAACACACACCCATGCAGAGCAAATAAAGCTGAAATCCTGCAAAATTATAGTGATAAGCTGAAAGAAATCACTAAATTAACAAAACACGTTTTAAGGGAAGGACACCATAAAGTTAATTCCCAAATCTTCAAGGCAAAATGAAGGCCTAATTAAGAGCTCTGGGCAAGGTTTAGCAGTTGGAGAAAGAAGGCACACATACATTCTGCTCCCTTTAGATAAATCAGCAATTACTGCGAGAGCAGCAGACTGGGAAATGAGGAGGAAACCCCCTGTGTTACAGGCCCCAGCTTGCCCGTTCCCTGTATTCCTGTGATTATCTGGAGTGCTGGCCTCTGCCAAAAACCAGGATGAAATTTTAAGGCAATGCAATTTCCTTGTTTTCAAGAAGGAACTTGTGAAAGCAGAGCAACAACCCAGCCCCACTGCACCTTTCCCTTGTGCAGCCTCTGACTGACTGAAAGCAAATCCAGGGGTCCTGGCAGCCACTGCTAAAATGAGATGCAAAGGTGGCAGTGGCTCACCATTTCATAGCAAAACTCTAAATATAAGCCATGTATGTTTGAAGAACATGAAACATAAAAGATATACTTTACATCAATACTGTAAAATCAAGTACTGAACACTGAAACCATCTCACCCATGCTTCAGCTAAATGGAGCTGTTATACTGGGAAATTAAATGTTTTCAAGGCAGGGAATAGAAATGAATTAAAACTAGTTTGACATAAAACTGTTACAAGTATCTCTATATCTGTGGGATTTGAGTTATCACACTTTGCTCAAGTGCACATCCTCTAGCATATAATCAGCAAACATAAGCAGAAACAGTGGGTGTTTTATTCCCCAAGATGAACAATATTTATCCTGAGAACTGTGTCAGGCTTCTCTGAGCTACTGGCTTACAAAATCCTATGGGGGAAAGAGAACAACAACCTGAGCTCTAAGCCCTACATGCCATGATGTTATTTTGGGGTGCAGCAGAAATGTATTTCAAGTCCCTGGGAATGCTCCCCTTCTCGAGGGGGAATTCTGGAACACCTTCTGCTCCAAATCATTTAGCAAAAGCTCATCTGTGAACGCAAACCTAGTGCAGAGGTTTTAATTTCTGCCTTGGGATGAATCCACAATCAGTGGTGTTGTTGTTGTTGTCTCTCACCACCGTGAGTCACCATCTGGCAGCGAGCTACAGCCCAGGAAACTTCTATAACTTCCCCTTAATTTATTCTTTGGGTTTCTCATCCTCCTTTAGGATGATATTACCAGAAACTGATCCAGATGTCACAGGGAGAGGCAGGACATAAGTAGCTATGAACTGGCTCAGACAATTCTCTGCAAGGCTTGGATTCCCAACAGCTATTTCAGACACAACTGCAAGCAGCCACAGAAAACTTCAGCGTTCTTTTGGCAGGAGAATAATTAAATGGATAATTTATACAGGTTGTGATTCAGCCAAGCATTTAACTACACAGTTAACTTCGAGTGTATATTGAAATCTACTGTGAGTGGTTATTAGCACATATGTTAAATTAAGTCCTGTTTCAGAATTTTGTGTAGTCAGTGTCTGCTGTGTGAAGGAGAAAACACAACTGTGACATAGATGGACTGCAAGTCTAAGTCTATTTTGCCTCACGTAGGTTTGGGTTGAGATTTAAATTAGATTTTAATAAACTGCATCAATGCTAAGCTGAAGTATCCTAGAGCTTACATACATAAAAACATTTCTATGTTTCAACCAAAAATATAGTAATAGGAACTGATTTTCCACTAGAAAAAAAAAAAAAAGAAAAAAAAACGCAGTAAAAGTAAAAAAGAACAAAAAGGAGAAAAATTCAAAACAGATTTAGAATTAAACATCAACTTCAGTGATTTTCCAAGCACCTCCACTCTCTGGTGAGGTCAAGTCTCCAATCTGAGAAGCAATATGTTTGCAAAGGCCTGGAATTCTTTGAATTCTGGCAACGGAAGTTCAGAGGTGATCTCTTCAGCCAAACAGAAGACTCTCTCGAGCTTTTTTAATCTTAGAAGGTACCTTGCACCTCTGCAGGTTATTAAGGATTTTGGTGATGGATTCTGGCCTTCTGTAGTGGGTGGAGTGATCTTGTCCTTTGCTCAGAGTGCCCTGCCAGGGTCATGCTGCAGTGAGAAAATGATGGCAGCATTCACAAGCCCCTCCAGGCTCCCTGGGCTTGGGGCGGCTCCCCTGTAATCCACAGGGTTCCTGATGAGCGCCAGACTCCCCCAGCCCTCCCAGGGATCCTTCACCAACTCCTGGGCAGCTCACACACACCTAACACAGGTCTGAGAACTGTCAGGGTGTGTGTGCCACCCACCCGCACAGTGTGGGACGGGACACAGGGCCCTGTGCCTGCCAGGCCACTCAGTCACTGCTCTCACTAGGAAAGGCTCAGGGGTAGGAAAAGCACTGATTTAGAAAGCACAGACCTGCAACAGCAGCACTGAGCCAGAGAAGAGCCACATGCATTATTTAATGCCCAGCAATGCCAATCCTCTGCAGCGCTGCGGCACCCCAGGCTGTGCGTGGGGCTGATTGCTCCCTCCCAGCGGGGCTGGGCTGGCTGCGCCAGGCTGCTCTCAGTGGCATGTGTCTCTGACCTATCTGCAGCCACACACTGGCAGCTCAGCACGCTGGCATCATTCAAGGTGGATTTAAACCTGCCCACAGCTCCTGGCTGGAGCTGAAGTACAGCCACCTCTTTTCTCCTGCTTCCCTGGCTCTCCTTTTTCTGTGAATGGGCACAGGGATATCGCATGATAACATGGGAACGCTCCCCTCCCTTCTCTCTCCTTAGAGTGTTTTAATTAACATTTCTATTATACACACTCATTACCACATTCCTGGCTTCGGCTTTAAACTGGTCATTCATGTTACAAGCCCTCTAGGACACAGTGGTAAAACTTTACACATCTTATATTGCAGCAATTATTAATCACAGGTACAGTTCAGCGATTGAACTGCAGCCCCTGCTACCAGTCTCAGCACGAGACTTAAACAGAAACAAATGACAACGCTGGGAATGCTGGGACCTGAGTAGGGCGACACTCTCTTGACCCCATTAGTTTTATGGGACCCTTTGGGGGCTTTATCACAACTGCAGCTATTCCACAGCCCCACTGTGTCTGGCCAAGTGCTTCTGTGGCAGAGCAGGTGTGTGGGATGCGCTTACAAAGGAAAGCTGCCAAATCCACGGATGACCAAAGCACATGCTCTGGGTACTGGGTGCCAGAAAATGCCCCTCAAAAAGCACAAAGCAGATCAGAAAATATTTCCTGGCCGAGGTGGAGGTGGGCAGCAGGATTGCCCTGTACAGCCTACAAGGTTAACAGCTGAGACAGAGCTGGGACTGTCAAAAGAAGAGCTGAACGTGGGTAAATCCTTGCAGTGGGATGCTCTCAGCCAAGAGAACAAGCAGCCACCAGGAGAGATTGTATCTCCCAGCTGGACCTTGGTTCTCCTGCCCATCTCCTGCACCAACCTGGCACAGCCAGAAAAGCAATCAGGCTAATGAGTGTCTTTGTTGGTGTTACTGGGCAGGTTTCAACTGGACCCATTCCCTCTCCAGGTCTCCTGTGTGGGTGGGAAAAAAAGCCTTCTCTGTGCTTGGATTAGTCCAAAGGGACTGCAGGAACCTATCGCTGTCCTAACTATAGGCTGGTGGTGTTTCAATATTTTCTTCTGATAGCACTTCACCCTTTTTGTGTTTGCCTGGGCTTAGATGGTGATTAGTAGGCGTCTTATAAGAATGTGGAACAACTGAACTAGGAAACTGAAAGGGAGGCTTTATATGCAGGCTTAGCCTAGTGGGAATAAGATCCTTCTTAGATCCCTCTAATTGCTTTAATAATTAAGAAACTATTTTGCTAAGCTGCATTTTACTTGATTTTAATATAATCAATCATGTAGAGCCAAGAATTTAAGCATCACTTCAAGCGCTTACAGAGAAGAACACATCCCTCTTAATTTGTGCCTTCAGGAAAAATTAATAAAACGTGTGAGTACCTAAAGTGAGTTTTAAAAGCCTGCTCTGTGTTCCTGAATTCCTTCAGTGCTGGCAAAACGAATGACACTGGTCAGTAAGTGCCCCAACCGTGCTGGTTCAGGGACTTGTGGCTGTGATGCAGGAAGGCCACGTGCTTCACTTGCACCTCAACATGTACTACTCTTTGAACTGCTAAATGATCCCGTCCACCTCAAAGGAACTACATTTAGACCTAAAATAAAGCATCTTCTCAAGCAATTTTATTCTGGGGGGGCTCTACTTTCCATTGTTTACACAATTTTCACTCTAAGTTAAAACTAGCCAGATTTTCACCTTTGAGACAATAGGAGACCTCAGATTTGAACGGGTGGAGGCTTGGGAGCTTTTTGTCTCAGAGCTGGCACTTGAGAAATAAAGTTTGAAAACCACCCCTATATATCTCTCGAAGGGGAAAAACTCTGGACTCAGCCAGGCTGCCATGAAAACCCAGGGTGGCTCCACAGAAAAAAGAAACACTACTTTGAGTGACCCCACTGAATTGTCTGTGCTTTGGGTTATTTCTTTACATTGCCTTTCCTCCACTCGATCCCAGGGTGAGTGACACCCACCAGTGCACTCCAGACCTGGCTCAGATAGGAGGCCTTTAGGGACTATGAGGTGTTTGCCTGGTGAAAATAAGTGACCAAGCAAAAAGTACCTACTCAGGCCAAAATAAAATTCTATTTATTCAACAAGTCTGAAGCAGAAAGGTGTATCCATCCCAAAATACAGGTATCTCAGCCACAATTAAGGAAGTAAAGAATATATACGAAAAGCATGGGGTTGAGTTGGTATTTTTTTTCCCAAACTTTCATACTTAAAAAGCATAAATTGTTTTTTTATTTAAGAACTGTTAAAAGAGTTTCCTCCTCAATCTACTTTTGGAAACACATCCTTTTAGCTGCATAATAGCTCCAAAACCCCAAAAAGCTCCAAAAATCCTTCTCTGTGTCTATTTATCCACCTGCCAGAGGTAAAGCAACATTAGAAGTTTTAGGGGAGGAAACAAAAAAAGCCCGAGCAGTGCTACCACAAATGGTAGCAGGAATAAAAACCCCATTTTGCCAAGACCGTGAGCTTAGTGTCCGTGCTATAAGCAGCCGCTGGGGGCTCAAACGCTAACCCGGCCCGGCGGGAGTTTGCGTCCCCTTGGGGAGGAACACGGGGCGGTCAGAGGAGTGGCGAAGGCCGCGGCGGCAGTCCCTGCAGGACACGGCGTCCCCGGCACGCCGTCACTAGATGTCACTGTGCACACGGGCTGCGCGGGCTGGCACCGAGCGGGCAGGGCAGGGCAGCAGCGGGGGCACCGCCTGCCTGGGCACCACCTGCCTGGGCACCGCTCGGCGCTTGCGCCGCCCGCACTCGCCCGCAGCCCAGCCCAGCCCGCATTTCGGAGCACAAGCGCCTTTGTGCCTTTCCACAGCAAATGTTTTTGTTGTTGGTTTGAGGGGTAATTCCTTCGGGCCTTCCCTGCTGACTGGGAAAGCTCCTTTAGTGTGACACTTTGGGGTGTCCCAGCTCAGGCTGGGCCAAGCAGAGGAGCTGGAGGTGCAGAACGGGAGCTCTGCCACACCTGGGCTGAGCTTGAAGGACACCTTTAAACACCCTGGGCTGAGCTTGAAGGACACCTTTAAACACCCTGGGCTGAGCTTGAAGGACACCTTTGAACATCCTGGGCTGAGTTTGAAGGACCTTTCCCTGAGCTCGTGCGCAGCCAGAGCAGAGCCCGAGTTGCTGCCCGAGCTCCCAGCCATCCCCACACATCTCGGGGGGCTCAGAAGGCCCCACCTGGGCTGCCCTGCCCTCACCTGAGCCCACCCTTGCAGGGATTCCCCCTGCTGGAACACCTCTGCCTCCAGGCTCAGCCTGGGACCTGCCTCTCGTGCATCACCCCTCCTATGAGCCATCCAGGAATTCGGCATTGATTATATCATTATGGATTATCCAGCCATAGAAACTTCCACATCCACTCTCCATCCATCCACAGGAAAGCAGCTGGCAATGCTTTGGCCATAGCTGTCTTTCAAATGTGACTTTTCCCTCAGTATCTTGTGAGATTTTTCACTAAGTCATATAATTTGTGCGCCCTCTGATTGGAGGCTGAGGCAATAAGAAAAAAATGAAAATCAAAGTGATTTCAAGACAGCTGCACCAATTTCTCATTAAAAGATATTTGAAAATAGCTGTGTGATTTTAACTTTTTGGCAAACTTCCTTTTGGACAAATTTCATTTACTTAAACATTCACAGATATTAAATTACACGAGTCACAGAAGGAATTAAAGCGAATGCACAGGGATAGATATTAGCTGTTGTAAAGCAACACTACTCCAGAGACTTCTGATTTGCATCAGTTAGGAATTTGGCGAGCAGGTTTTATTTGGTTCAATGTTCATAGAAGATTTCCCATTCAACCAGATTTACTAGACCTTGTTAAATTTCTCTTTAACAATTTTAGATAGGAAGCTCTATAAACCACTAACTTTTTTTTCTTCTTTCTTTTTTTTGGGGGGGGGGTGTAAGAGATGCCACATTTGCAAAGATATTTTTTTATCTTTTTAAGATAGGCTCAAGCGTGGGAAAGACACCAAATGGCAAAGGCAGATTAAACTATCTTGATCATCAGCATCCACTCAGTGTAAGAAGAATAAAGGACTATTTTATGGACCCCCATCCTTTCCTTGAAGAGGTACTTACACTATAATTTTGGATTTGGGAAATAACAGAATCAAGGCACATGAGGAATTGAAAGACAGCAGCAAAAACAGCACAGAAAATTCCCAGTGATAAAATCTGAATTTGCATTTTACTTTCACTAAGAAAAAAATAAATCCCTGTGCTGTGACTGGAGAAGTGTCTGAGCATTTCCAGCTTCCTGCAAGTGCATGTAAATTTACAGTGTTGTCCACAAAAACCACTGCTGCCTGTGATTCTGACATTTGCTTTCAAGAAATATTTGTACACAGTTAATTTGAAATATTGACTACTGAGAACACGGACAAGAAGCAGCCATGGCAAAAGGCAGTGATGCAGGAATTCCAACACAATCCCAATGTTTGTGCAGTACTTGCCTGGCCAGGGAGTACCAGGCTGCTGGCTGGGATGAGCCAGTGCCATCCTGTTACTTATGTCAGAGGAGAAGTCCTAGTGCTCACCTCTTTTTTCTCTCTAGCTCTAAATATTCCATAGTTTCTTGTTTTTAAAAGAAAAATGAATGTCCATAAACTTCTGCTGGAGAGAGAGGAGTCCACAGTGCCCATCAAAGCTGACCCAGACCCCCCCACACAAACCCCTTCACATGCCTTACAGGTGACTTTTTGCAATGCTCATCCTGTTTTACATCTCAAAATTAAATAACCTTTGTTCTTCTTAGCAGTCATTTGAATAATCCATTTCATTCTATGGCAGACAAAATCAACATCTGACATATCCTGCTCTCTTCCTTGCACACCAGTTTCACCCTGCTGTGACTGAGCTCAGAAAGCAATTCAGTTTTCTCTGCCTGCCCAGCACCTCAGTTCAGCAATAAATTAATTTAATTTTCAGCAGTATGCAAAATTGAATGAGAAGAGTGGAGCAGAATAAATTCTCTAGTAAATGAAATACTGTCTGAGTGTTACTAAAAATGTTTCAGAGGCTTTATCTAATATCCAATACATCATTGCAGGCTATCAGTTCAGTTTAGATCCAAAACATTATCATGTTCATTTTCTAGCTACAGAAATATCAGCACTGCAAAGAAACAAACCGAACAAGCCACTGGCAAAAACATCTTCCCCCTCCTAGAAATACTGAAACCCTTCAAAATTTTTCTTCACACGAAAAGAGCACTGTAAAATTACAAATTCAGCGATTTGTAAAGAAAAGCTTGGAAAGCAATTTGTGAAGGAGTGAAGAAAGCTGGCATGGGGAAGGGCAGCCCTGTGTGCTCTGCTGGCAGGATCCGCAGCTCAGAGCTGTGTGGGGGCAGCAGCCACCCACAGGTGACAGCCAATCCCACAGCACAGCTCATCCCAGCTTTGGGGAGCTGGCTCTGGCCAGGGGGTAAAGGGTAATTGTGGGAATCAACTGCATCCCCTCCCCAGCACAGCTCATCCCAGCTTTGGCTCTGGCCAGGGGTCAAAGGATAACTCAGGAATCAACTGCATCCCCTCCCCAGCATCCTGTCACCAAGGCACACACAGTTCCACAGGAAAATGATCCCACTCAAGGCCCTTGGGAGGCTTTGAACAGTTCCAAAATGCCCACATATCCTCTCACACCCACCTGCAAGGTGCTGGACAGGTACAGCAGAGGACAAACCCTAACCTTGTTCCCCTAGGGCAGTGCCCAGCCCTCCCCGAAGGTGTCTCCTTTGGAATTGCCCATGGGAGGGCAGGCCAGGAGGAGACCAGGAGAGAGGAGCTCACCGGCACCGTGGAGTGACAGGGACCAGGGGTGGAACTAACCCTGGTGAGAAGGGGCTCAGCCACAGGCTGGGACAGGAAGGGTTCAGCTGCTGGCACCAGGGGTGAGCCCACACAAATCCTGTGCTGAGGGGGGCACTGGGGGTGCGTGCAACTGGAGCCTCATAACTGAGGTTATTCTTACTGAGCTTGGAACTGAGAGAGGGATTTGGGAGTCCCTGAAGCAGTGCTCCACTCCACACAGACCTATTTATCCCAGGGTCATTGGGAAGGCTCTCCTGGGAGCTCACAGGTTTTCCATGCAGGAAAAGGGTCAAACCCCATTGCTCCTCACAGCCTCAACTGGGAGAGAGGGCAGAAACACATGGAGTTTTCTCCCTCTGCTGCCTCAGAGGTTTATTTGTCCATCACTCCTCATGATCTCAGGGGGCAATGCTAATCCAAATGATGAACAGACATTGGCCTTTCCCTTGATACTGGAGGGGGAAGATAAAAAAAAAAAAAGTGAGCAAACTGAACCAGAAGCAGAGCCTTCAGAGATTGGAAAAATCTCTTCTGTTAACCACTTTTTAGAAGAAATTTGTTCTCTCCTGTATCACGACACCTCCTTGAGCATGTTTGCTGAGGAGTCATCAAGGCAGTGGTTTGTGTTTAGGCCCTTGGGAAGGAAATACAAGGCTGCTAGAATCCAGAAATCAAAGGAGAGAGGAGTAAGACTTCTGATGTTGCTCTGAGTAGTAGTGACAGTTTCAATGAGGTCAAGATTTGGCCCTACAAATTTATCCTGAATGGAAAACATCATGACACAGGGATCCTAGGTATTTGTGCATAGCTGGTTGAATTCACATAGCCATGCAAGTGACTGCCTACTTGTCCAGTAAATCTGTGGGAGGATTTCTCAGCTGGTTTGGGATAAGCCTTCGTCAGACCCAAGGGCAGCTCTTTTAAGTCTGAATTCACTTTGCTGGCACATCTTTGGATTTAGTCACCAATGTTACTGGGATCTTGCTGGAGCAGTTTGCCATGTTCCACTGACTAATACTCTTACAGCTGTTTTTAAAAAAGTTATTTAAAGCAGGTGCCAGTACAGCCCATTTTTGAGGCCTTTTTCCCATCCAGGCCTGTTGTAGGCAGGCCAGGGATCACCTGCCATCAGCACATCAGGAACTCATTCAGCTGCTCCACCACTTTCTTTTATTGTTCTGTGGCTGCCCTGTGGCACATAAAACCTTCTGCAGCACTTGGCCTGAGGCAATTAGTGCAATCCCTGCCCCTCAGGTAGGGAATAAATAAAGACTCTGTCACCACCAAATAAGCTGTGAAACAAAGCTCCAAGGACATTTGCCAGAGCAGGTGACCAAGAAGGCAAAGTTGCTGAGCCATTAATGTACTGTGATGGAAATAAGTGTATGATACAACTTGGCTGCCAGCATCCTTAATTACAGGACATGGCATCATTTGATTCACAATGGAATAAATGGTGATATTTATATATTTGGAGGTTTGAATGAGGATTTCCTGATTTCCTGATGAAGTCATTCCTTTATTACAGCAGCACCTTTCGTGGCTCTCCACAGCTAAGGTCAAGTCAGCATTTCCATTAAAAATACCAAACCTATTTTCAGGGCTTTATTATTACCCATTTATAGAAACCTCTGTGCCGGATGAGATTTGGCATCCTGTGCAGGGTAGAGAGAGGGAGAGCTGGGGATTTTTCTCATTTCTTTGCTCTAAGTATGCAAATAAATACACAAACACTAAGCAGCAGCAGCAAACGATGTCTTTTAAAGACTAATAAATCCTGCAAAAGCTTTTTGTTGTAAATCCTAACACAAACTTCTGCTCTGGAGTACGTGGGGGGAGAATATTAACAACTATTAAGCACTTCTGTCTGCGAAAGCAACTCCTTCCCATGTGCAGCAACTTCTTTTCCAAGAATAATTTTACAACTCATTTTACTAACTGAAGACTCCGCACAATTAATAGAACAGGCTTCAGACAGGGGCTCAGCACAGTAAACAAACAGAGCTGTATTCCAGCCTGCTGCTGTGCTGAGGGAACGCAGGGAGCTCCCCAGCAGCAGCCCCGTGCCAGAGAGAGCAGGAGTCAGGCCCTGTGCTCTGCCCAGGAGCCCTCGGACAGCAGGTTGTAATGACTTCAAAGGAGCTGTTGTGCTCTTCATGAGAATAATCAATGTACAATACAACCTTGTTTATCCAAAGGGCTCAGGTGACACTTAGGACCACTGATTAAAGGTGCTGGGCATGAGGGAGGGAAAGGTCCAGATGGGCGTGACAAGATCACCCTCCAGAGAGCAGGAATCACTTCTGCCTGCTGGAAACTGGGAAAATGTGTCCCCCAAACCCTCTGGCCTGACCTCTCCCTGCAGCAGACCCTGTTTGGAACTCAACCTAGTTCTAAAAGAGAGCTCCCAGCCCAGCAGGGCCATGCAGAGACAGCATGGCCATGGAGGGGTTTGTTCCTGGCACACAGTGCCGGTGCACAGCGAGTCTATGTCCAGGACTTTAGGAACGGGACCCTCATCCTGCCATGCCCTAGGGTGCACAATCATTCACAAACACACGCATACACACGTTTGGTTTCTTCCATTTGGTGGAAGGAGGCTGCAGAAGGAGCCTGCTCTGCCCCAGCCTCAACCTTACCCAAAATGTCACCCTTTGAGAGTCAGGGTGCTGTGCCTGCAGTGCCCAGCCAGGGTGGAGGAGCTTGAGCTGTCAGGAGGTTTGGTGCTTCACTAATTAATTTCTTTCTGCTTTCTTTGATCTGCCACTCTTGGGACCAGAGCCCTGGCTCAGAGGGATTCCAACAGTGCCCTGCAAACACCTCCCAAGGGCTTTTTCCCAAAAAGCAGATCACCTGAAAAGAGACCTACTCGGCTGTATTTTCACACTCTCACACTGGAATTTTAGAGTTCCTAATGGCTTGCCCATTGCCTGATCATCCTGTGCACACTGCTGGTCCCTCCCTTGGCTGTGCCATACTCCACACTGGGGTGGTTCCCATTGATTCAGACTGAATGGGAACCCTGAGCAGCACGCTGTTCCTGGCAGGTGGGGTGGAGTTTGGAATGTGGTGTGGCTGTATTAAAGGGGATGAAGGAGAAGGGATTACAAAGGGTTTATTTATGGATAACCTGAGAACAGGATTGCCACCTATATTTTAAATCTTGGCACTGTTCTGTTTTCATGTTTTTGCAGAGCCCATGAAAATGGAAGATGCTGCAACAACTGGGTCTTCAGTGTTATGGTAATGTGGAAGGCATGGTAATTTAAAAATGTTGTTTGGGTGTTTTGGTTTGTAAAACAAGAAGAAAGTCCCAAACAAATCACACACATACATAAACATATGCATCCCAGCAAAAGATGTTTCCCCTTTCTTATTCAGGGACATGGAGGTGGTAGGATGTTGGGACCAAGGAATCAGGTGGAAGAAGGATTGGATGAACTCTGATTTGCCTGCTGTCACTCACAAAGACAAGCTCACTGGCATGTTGCTCACAGAAGGAGAAGTTTTCTAACATGAGTCTCCCTTTGGCACCAGGGCTGCATCCACCACTGCTGCTCCCAGGGCGTGATGAGCTCACACTTACTGAAATCTGCTCTAATGGAAATGGAGGTATGCAGCCCTGTACCTCAATGGGGACCATTTCAGAATGCCTCCAGGACACGCTGTGCAGTTGAGCTAGGACAAACTACGTGATGATTAACCTCAAAAACATGTCTAATGCAGGCAGAGTCCTGGGTAGCTCCTTTCCTTGAGGCACAGTCAATGCTGCCTGGCTGGGGATGCTGCCTTTTCACCCAGAGCAGTCCCATATAGCACAACCGAACGTGAGTAACGGGGTGGGTAAAGCTGCTCTTACATCCACCCAAATCCTACTCCACTCTTAGGTGTCCTACCTGCTGCTTATCCAGAGCTTCACAGTCAGCAGGAGAAGCCAAACCCAGCAGCTGCTACAAAACTGCCTTGCATCAGGGCTCAGGGGCAGAGGGACTGCAGCCCTGATCTGCTCAGCTTTGGCACGAGGTCCTGTGCTGTCTGAGCCACTTCCATGCCAACATCCCACACCAGGCATCACCATCCCCTTAGGCCACCACCTGACTGACCCCCAGGAGGATTCTGTGCTCTAAGGCACAGAAACCCTCCATGTTTTCTGTGCGCAAGTCTGCTTGTCCCAGTGGGAAGGCAGGACTGTAAAACAGTGAGTAACTCATGTCTCACGCTCACTGCCATGGACCAGAAGCCAACAATTGCAGCACCAGTAACATCCCTGCGCTGCACCAACGTTGGTGAATGCAAACCCACTGCTGCAGCCCCTCTGCCATGAACAAACACTGCTGAGGAGCACACAGCCTCTCCAGAGAGGCTGTGAGCAGCACAGGGACAGCCACGCTGGGGCAGGGCCCACAGAGCAGCACACAGCCTGTGAGCAGCACAGGGACAGCCACGCTGGGGCAGGGCCCACAGAGCAGCACACAGCCTGTGAGCAGCACAGGGACAGCCACGCTGGGGCAGGGCCCCACCGAGCCCCAGAGCTGACCCTGTCTCCAGCCAGAACCAGTAGCCCAGACCTAGGACAGAGTCATACTCAGGGGCAGCAACCTGAGCACTCTCTGCATGCAGGCATAGAAGACCAAAGATGCTGTTTGCTGCTTGCCCTTTGGGAACTGCATGTGCTCTTGGTGCAGTGATCTACAGTAAGGAATCCCTAAGAAATCACTAATAGGTGGTGTCTCATACAGCTCCACTGAGACTGAAAATGACAGAGTTGCCTGTGTATTTCACTGAAACATTCTAGATTTCCAAATGTTTCCTATTATTTATCATTTTATATATTTGCTCTTTTGAATTCCAAGGTAATGGGCCAAGTCTAGGAAGACTAGAATAGGATCCAAGCAAACCAGAAAAGAAAATTAGATCGTCACTTTGCTCACAAAAACACAACTCCAGCCCACAAAAGCAAAAAAAAAAACCAAAAAACAACAACAACAACAAAAAAAAAAAAAAAAAACAAAAAAAAAAAAAAAAAAACAAAAAAAAAAACCCCAAAAAAACCCAAAAAAAAAAAGCAGCCTTAGGGCTCAAATGCCATCCTTGCCTCAGTGTTCTGCCTTTCAGGGAGTCTCTAAAGCAGGGATGATCTCACAGGGCACACACAATGCCCGGGCACCACAGGATGTGTTGAGGAGGGAGTCCCAGCCTCAACTCTGCCTGTTGCTCCAAGTCAGACTCTCGAAGTCAGTACAACCTACTTTTTGTGGTTTAATAAATCACATACTTCAGCTTATGTAATGACTCAGAGTGAGTGATTGTATTCTCTGCTGGCCCAGGGGTGATGTGGTCATATCCCAGCTCTGTAAGGCAATGGAAATCAATGGTTGCTGCTGGATTCATTTCAGGCAGGCTGGGGTGTGTGGAGGTGGTGAGGGGCTGGCTCAGACTTTGAAAGTTTACTAGTTCCAGATGGAGTTGTTTACAAAAAATAAAACATTTTTGAATCAGCTTGTGGTTCAAATCTCCTTCCTGACCTTCTCTTACCAAAACAGACTAAAAAGCCATGGCCGAATCCTTCTGCTGAGTGGCAGCCTGTTACACACCATCTACTTTCCTCCTTATTTTTGAACATTTTGCGAGTCCAACTACCTGCTGCAGTTTAAACATCCTCAAGAGTTGCACGGGGATGTGAAGTCACATGGTGCTGAGCGCCAAGGTTTGCTCTCCTGCACATCCAGCAGTGAAACCTGAAGCTGCACATATCCCCCTCATTAAAGGCTTTCCCATTACACAGAGCCCTCTCACATGAAGTGCTTTGGCACCCCGATTGATTAAATCCCTTTGAAATCGTCTCTGTTACACACATCTCCGTTGCTGAGAGCAGGGGGAGGAGAGGAGGGAGACTCTGTGCTATAAACTGTTGGGTTTCCCTGAAAAGGAGCAGAAGCAGCAGAGAACGAGCAAAGGGCACTCGTGGACGAGGCCTGACCCTGCTGGTACAGAGGGCAGAGCTGGGCTGGGGCCAGACTGAGCCCAATGCTGCCGCTCAATGCTGCTGTGCGCCTGGCACCCCAGGGTGCTGCTCCATCCCGCTGTGCTCCTGGCACCCCAGGGCTGGCTCTGCCCTCAGGAGGTGAGCCTGGACACCCCATGGGCACAGGGAGCACTGGGGTGGGATTCCTGCAGCGGGAGCTGTGGCACTCCCGTTTTTGTTACTGCAGCACCACCCTGCCACGGGCTCTGCTGAGAAAGGGACCTGCTCTGACAGAGGCATGGCAGATTTCCCCCGTGATTAATTGGTCTAAGGGACAACCCATTGCCACTGCAGCTTTGTTGAAAGCTCTTTCTCCCAGCAAGCCTCGAGAACTTGGTAGTCAGCCATCTACATTTACAGAAGTCACTGGTTTCTCATAAATAAGACCGAAGAGAATTTGTTGCAGGAATAGTGTCTGAAAAAAGCAGCCTAGTTTACAATTTGAAGGGAGTTTATTATCTTTTTTTTTTTTTTAAGGAATAAAATCCATACATCATGTGTCTGGCATTGTCTGTGCTCTGTGGGCAGCTTATAAGAAGCCAGCAAGAATGGCTGGTTTTCCACACAGGGTTGCCCTGCTGTGATGCACAGAAACCCCCCTGCCCTCTTCAGAAGGCATCCCTCCCCTGTGAAAATGTGGTGTGCACAGTTTCCTCTCACACAGCACAATTCACATCCATTTTCAGGGGATAGGATTCTCAACATGTGCAGAGATGCTGCAGAGAACACTGACTTGGTGCTGCCAAGAGCAAAGGAGCAGGAGAGCTGCCTGTGGGCATTTGGGGGGACTGAGGCTTGCATGGCGAACGTGATGTACCACGTGGAACACACCAGTGCTTTCTTTCTGAGAAATAAAACAACCAACCAACAGCGTTTGGAAAAGTCCTCCAGAGAGGAAAGGGACTCAAAGTATTTGCCCCATGTAGTTTGTGTCAATTTTCCCACTTGTAAACCTGTGACTTTCCTGCCTGAAGACAGAGAGAAATACAGGGGGAAAGGCGTTTCCATTTCCAAATCCCATGTCTCACGAGTCCAAGAAACAGAGACTCCAAGAAATGAAGTTTTAAAGTGAAAATAGCTCTCTTCAACTTCACAGCATACAAAAATACTGCTCAAAGTGCTCAGAGACTCTGCATGAAACAAAAATGAGAATTCATCCTTCTGGAGAATAATGGAAAGAGGGGGGAAAAACCCAAACTTCTAAGCTGCCTTTGCTCCAGCATCCTCTAACCAGCACTTCACATATATCTTTTAGCTACAGCATTTCACACATCTGATTTTGAAGAGCATTTTCACATTTCCCTTTGAATTGTTATGTTTTCCTTGGTTCTCATTACAGCAACAAGGAGACCCAAGAGCTGTCATAATGAAAGGCAGATCAAGGATGAACAATAAGAATTGGAGCTTCCCAGCAGAGCCTATGAAAAAGCAAAGATGGTTCCAGCAGAGGCCGTGGGGGCCCAGCAGCCACCGCAGCTGGCAGAGCCCGTGCCCACCCCCTGTGCTGCTGCCTCCTGCCTGGGGCGTGCCGCAGGCTGTGGGAGCAGCCCCCAGCCGTGGCACCGAGCGGAGCCAGGCTGGAGCCAGGCTGGGCCACTGGCTGGCTTTGGGGGACGCCTGTCAGGACAGCACTGGGGGGCACAGCAGGGCCACGTGGGCCCTGACAGAGAAGGTCCTTGCACCGCTGCTCCTGCCCCGCTGGTGGCCTGGGATGCCAGGGTAAGGAATGGGGGATCTGCACTGCAAACCCTCCAAAATTGCCCCAGTGGGAGCAGTAGGAGAGTGGCTGAGCTTCTCCCAGCTCTAACCATTGCTTTGCGTCTCCAGTGATTGGAGTGAAGCACTCCAGGATGGACCCTCCACTATTCCCACTGCTCTGGGATGAGGCTCTGCTTCCCTACTTGCATCAACTATTCTCCAGCTTCCCTCCCTGCCACCCCCTGGACTCCTCTGTATTTCAACATTCTCTCCCTTAATTTTCCTTTGGAGTTAAAATAAACCTTTTGAAGAGATATTTCCTTTCCAGTGTCATGCTACAATGCAGACCAAGTCTGCATTTGATTAGTAAATTCATCCCATGCTGGTGTTTTTGTATCCTCAGTGTCATGCACATTTAATAAAATGCTATTCCACTCTCTGTCCTCACTTTTTTTTTTTTTTAAGGCAAGATGTGTTTTAAAGTGATAGGAATATTATTGGTGTAGAAAGGGAAAGAAATTCTGAAGCAGTCAATAACCAGGGCTGTCCAAAAGAGCCAGCAGAAGGGATAGGTAGCAAGCACACGGGTCACTGAGCTGTTTGAAGGACCTTTGGAAATGTCTGGGATGCTTCCAGCTGCCTCTGAAAACTGGAAGGAGATGTCACAGTCAGTGCCTCCACTCCAGGAGCCTTTCTTGCAGCCCAGGGACAGCGTTAACCTTGCAGGCTTCTGGCCAGAAGCAGGAGGGGAGCCAGGAGGCAGCACTGATGGCAGAGAGGAGCCAGAGGGAAAGCAGAGAAGGGAAATGGAAAGAAAAGTGGTGCACCCAGCAAGAAGGAGTTAGGACCATGCACCTGGACAATTTGGGCAGAAGACAACAAAAAGAATAAAGAAGGTAGGAAATAATTGCCCCAGGGCAGTGTCCATTCCTCTACACTTGTGTCCTTCTGGCACAGACACAGCTTATTGCAAATCACTGCAGGACCAGCACAAAGTGAGACATGTCCAGATCCTATTGAGAGTAAAATGCTTCACAGTTGTGTTCACAGGTGCGTGATGCTGGGGCAGACAGGAACACAAACTTCATGGCCCAAAGGATAAAAGCACTGGGGGAGGTCCTTAGTTAGGCAAATTAGATATTCTGTCAGGATCTGCCAGCATCCTTTCCCCACATTTCCCTCAGCTCCCAGAACCAGCCGCGAGCTCAGATCTGAACAATGAAATGTTAATCGGATTCATTGCAGCCAGCAATTTAAAAAAAAAAATCCCAGAAGTCACCTCTTCTACAAACACACCCATCTAAAAGGGATATCAGTTGATGCTTTTGCAAAGAAATGCCAAGACAAGGCTGCTTTTGTTGTAAGAAAGATGTCCTGGTGACAGACAGCTGCGGCTCTGTGCCACGCACGGGGCTGGGGCAGGAATCGCCTCGCAGAGAAGGGGCTCAGGCACTGCTGCTTTAAATGTTTATCATCATTCTGGGGACATGGAGGGGGCCCGGGGCGTCTCGGAGAGGAATAAATGCTGACACAACTGGTAGCTGGCACTTGCAGGAAGACAGCCTGGTTAGAAGGAAAAGCAAGGAGAGGAGAGCTCACAGCAGAGCTTTGGAGACGCTTAGGTGAAGGAACTGAAAATGAGCAGAAGGGCTGATAAAAGGCACGGAGCTTTTACACAATAGCATATTCTCCTATAAACCACCTAATTCTTCTACTTGGTATTCATCACTGTCAGGAGCCTTTATAGCAGTGAATGAAGGCTTTATGCTTAGCCTCATTATCAGCTCAATGATAGAGGGCAAGCCATGCACATGAAGTTCAGTACCAGAGATATGTTGTTAAAATGCTGCAATTTGTCAGCATTTAGATAAACAAATGAGGGGCAGAGCAAGTGTGTGAAGTGACCTCTGCGGCATTCACGGGATATTTTGCCACTTGTTCTGAAAAAAGCGCATTCAAGCTGCTCTAGATTTGCTTGGGTGGAATGAGAAAACATTGATTAAAAAAAAAAAATCTCTTTGAGCAAGGCAGGGGTTTACTCTCACTTTCTTTTAAGTTGTTTCTGTCTCTGTAACCCTGTTCTTTGTTTACTATTGTGCCTCCCATAGACCCTGACATTCCAGTAAGGCTTCTTGGGCTTGATCCTGAGCAACTGGACTGGCCAGCAAATTCCTGGTGCCTTATTTGCCTGTGTGGCCTGTCATTCCGAGGTGTGAAGAGTTCATGAAGAACTACTAAGCCACGTGAATTGATAACACATCAGTGATGCAAACTGAAGGAATGTGCTCTTCCCTACTTCAGCCAGTAAACAGGGCACCGCAGCAAAAAGAAAAAAAATAAAAATCTCTTTCAAGATTTTGCATCCTCATCCTTCCCCATGGAGCAAGCTGATGTCTAAGTGTTTATTTGCTGTAGTATTTCCTCCCAGGCTCAGGTTTGCCTGATGTCTGGCAGTTCTCTCTCCCAGAGCTGAGTGAAACACGCGTGAGGAGCAGACAATGCTGCTCCGCAGAGGGCTCCATCTCTCAATCCCTTGCAGAGCCCTTAATGATGCTGTGAAAGCCAGACACCCGAGAAATCAAAACAAATGTATTGTAACACTTTTTGAAAAGCAAGATTACGCTACAATAGGGTTTCAGTCACCTCCAGAGAATGTTTGTCTGAAATCAGGCCTTTCTCAGATTGTACACAGCTGTTGAGCTGCCTAATGCTTTCACAGTTTTCCAGTGTTGAAGGAAAACCTTGGTGGCATGGGATCACCATCAATCTCAATACCTCATACAAAGTGGAGTCACTAAAGTCTCATTTGCAGCCCCTTTTCTTTTTTGGCCTATACACAAACTTTTCTGCTCATTTGAAGAGAATTATGTGGGCTTAATTAAGTGTAGTAACTTATTGGTAGCACAGTGCCCAATCAAAGAAATGTGCAGATGTGATGTGAAATGATGGGGCGATGCTGTTGTGAAGAATACAAATCAGGGTGACGGCTATTATTTGTACCCAAAAGGAGTTATTTGGGACTCAATTATCCCATTCATAGTAATTGTGGTGCACCAGATGGTTACAATGCAGAAGAGTTTTCCATGACCATAACATTTCTTCTGAGCATCTTTTCTTCTTCTCTAATTCACCATACGACGATTAGTTTCTTATTGGGTGTTTATTGAAATGAGGGGGGCTAAGGAACAGATTTAGTGCATCAAGGAACAAAAGGGAGGGGAGACCCATGAATTAAAATAAGAGACTGCAGCTTGCTCTGTTGTTTTTCAGAGGCCTTGAAATAGTCGCCTTGCAGCTTATCTGCAGTGACCTTCCCTCCCCTCCTTTCTCTTGCCTGCCTCTCTCCCCACGTCCAGGAGATGTAAAGGGTTTCAAATCTGGCCGGCTGCTGTGCCGTCTGTCAAAGCCTTTCCAGCCAAGTGAGCAGTTTTTCATTTAATTCACTGAGTTGTCCTCAATAAAATTAATTCCTTCTCATCGGCACCATTGAAGCAGCGCACAGGAACAAAACCCAACGAGGTTGTGAATATAGTGCTGGTCATTAACTAGGGGCACTGACTCCATCATCTGTTCATCCCTTCAGCTCACCGAGGTGTTTGCAATAGGAAAGGAAAAGCTGAGTGGGTGGGGAGAAAGTGAGAACAGAAGAACCCGAGGAGCCTTGTTCCCAGTGAGACAAAATCAGCTCATTTCCACCTCAGGCAACGAAGCAGCAGCCCCTTGTGCCAGAGGGATCTGGCCTTTGGCTTGGCACTGCCCTGAAGCTCTTGCCCATCACCAGTGGAAGTGAGTGGGCAGGAGGCTGATCTGAACAGGGATGCTCTGCATGTGCAGGAAAAGAGAGAGACTTGGCACCCTGCAGCCACATGCCTGCAGTTTTTATGTTTTGACCTTCCTATTTGGGAAAGGGAACTTTCTGCCTGGGCTCTGGGAAAGTCCTGCAGACAGCAGCTGTCCCGGGCTCGTCCTCCAGGTGTGGCAGACCGTGCACAGACCTGGGCTTATGGCAGAGTGGGAAGTCTGTTCAGGACCATAGGATCACTTAGGTTGGAAAAGATCTCTAAGATGATTGGGTCCAATCATTAACAGGGCAGTTCCATGCTCACCACTAAACTGTGTTTCCAAGTGCCCCTTCCACATGGTTTTGAGGACTTCCAGGGATGGTGACACTACCACAACCTGTTCCAATGGTTGACCCCCCCCCGCCCCCCCTGCTCTGGGTGAAGAAATATTTCCTAATACCCAACCTAAAGACTCCATGGCAAAAAGTTGAGGCTATTCCCTCTAGTTCTGTCACTTGTTGCTGGAGAAGAGCCCAATACCTCATTGCAATCTCCTTCCAGGTGGTTGTACAGGGCAGTGAGGTCCCCCCCTCATGACCTGGCCTTTTCCCTTGGCAATCCTCCCTTTCTAACACCTTTCCCTGCTGAGCCCAGCAGTGCTGTGGCACTCCTGGGCTGTCCCTGGGCAGGATGAGGAGCAGGCAGGCTTTAATTGGAGCGTGCCTGTTGTTATGGTTACATTTATTAGTGTGTTTATTACATTTATTTGTGACACAATGATGGTGCTGGGGCTCACACACCCAGGACCTTCCTGCCCATGACAGCAGCACGGTTCTGGTGGCGTCTGCTGGACACCTGATCACGTGGCTCCAGGGGCTGGCAATCACATCCTACTCTGGGGTCAGCCAAATCCAGCTGCAGCTTGGTTTAGTGCTGCTAGCTTTGAGGAAATGATGGTTGGGAGATTTGGGCCAGAGTTTATGTTTACTTAAACTATGGCTGCCACGAGACAAAGTCCATCTTTCCTGACAAAGAGAGCCGTGGGTGAAATGTGCCTTTCTTACTTTTTCAGAGGTGCTTTCCAGCTCAGACACAGGCCCTACACACTGCCAGCAGTGTTCTGAAACCTCTACTGGAGTGACAGTAAGCTGCAACCCTCAAGCTCAAGGCACACTTCGCACACTGTTTATTATTTGCAAATACATAAAGCCTGATGACATGTATCACACAGATCTAATTTCAACCATGTCTTTGCTTTAATAAGCAAAACATGCTGTACCAGCAGAGCTACAACCAAGTGATGATAACATCTGGGTTTCGGACCATGTACAGATGAGAAAGATAACTTTTTTGCCTTCCAAAACAAAACAAGAAGAAAATGGAAAAAAAAAAAAAAAAGAGAATAATAGCAAATCTGGCTTTTTGAGCACTACTGAATAAGCAGGGGCAGATTTTCAAAGACAAGGGCTTCACCATTCCTATCCCACTTTTTTTCTCAACCAGTACATTTAATGTGGATCTAGGAATTCGGTGTTTCCCTAAAATGGGAGAATTCAGACAGAACACACACACACTATGGCACTTCATGCCTCTATTACAAGCAAGATGAGGAAACAGGGGGCAGAGAAGCAGAGTTACAGGAAATGGATCTTGCAGGTTTGGGGCAGACCTGGTTTGCCACCATCAGAGCATAACGCCCACAAACCCCAGAAGCCCTGATTGAGGTGATCCTCTGTGCATTGCTGCCTTTCCCTAAGCTGATCAAACAGCCCTGCACTTCCCATCCAGCTGTCTGAGCAGACCCTTCGAGGTGAGCGGAGAGGCAGCCAGAGAAAAGTAACACGTCCTTATCTCCAGAATGGAATGAAACTTTTCTCCTGAGGTGAGCGGATTAAAAATTATATAAACTGTTATGTTTGATGGAGAATAAAACCCTGCCCTCACTGCAGGCAATGCAAGCCTTGCCCTGACCTCGGTGAGTACACAATTTCACACAGTGCTTTCCATCCGCTAGCTTAATATCACTGCAATCCAAGGGTGCAAAAATGGGAGCTCAGCTGCTTCTTCAAACCATACTGCACCCAGACTGGCCTTGTTACATCAGATTACTGCCCCCCAATATTTATGCTGTTGCTTTGTCTCCCAAGCACACACAGAAATTTCTTCCCATACATTTTATGTTGATCTTATCTAGGGCTATAGCCTCCTCACTTTACCAAGGTCTCTTCTTTTTGTTCTGTGGTAAGAATAAGGCCATGCAAAAATATGTGTGATGAAGCCTTGAAACCCCTGAGACCTAGTCAATGTCAAACTCTGCTATGAGTTCAAAGTACAAGGGAATGTCTCATTAATGGGCATTTATATATCATCTGCATAATGACCATTTTCTATTCCCTCTCTCCTTCTTATGCCTTTTATGGTTTGACATTGACCATACATTGACTGTCAGAGGTCGGTTGCAAGAACAAGATTTGGATGAGAACACTGCAGGACACACCATGGAGAAATGAAATATACAGCAGCCACTGACTCTGTCAAAAGCCTTTTTCCATACTTAGGAACAGAGTTGAAATGCGGATTAGATTTAATGTTGATCAGGGTTAAGGTCAAAACCAGTCATATCTCTTTATATCTATTGAATTAATTATAAATACTATGTGGTTAGGTGGAGTTATTTCAGTTTCAAGGGGTCCAATGCCTTTCTAAAGCTATTTTCAAAATAACTGGAAGTAATTATTTGCATTAATTTTACATGGCATTATATGTATCTATCTGGAGTTTTTCAGGCAAAAATTTAAAGGTCAGAAATACTCAGATAGTTGATATCAAAAAAAGAAAATACATTTTTGTTCCAAATTTCTTCAAATTAACAAATTCTTCAAACTAACCGCTAATCAGGTATTCCTTTTACCTTTGCTCAAACAAATGGTTTTCCCAACACTAAAAGAAGTATATTGTCCCCCAAAATACAAATATTTAGGTAGGAAAGTAAAAAAAAACAACCTTGCACTAGGGGACCAAAGTTTGCATATTTTCACCACAGCCATAGAAATATTTGTGAGGCCAGATATTTGTTCAGGATAAGGGATTTTCCTGTGAGGCATGAAACTGATTTGCACCTCTGGTTCCAAACATAAAGGCCAAATTGCTGAAATATTCACTTAAACATGCAGGACCCAAAAGACCTTCAAGGAGGCTTGAGGAGAGGTTCCCACAGCAGAAGAGGGCAATGGGATGCGAGGAACAGCTGGCTAGGAAAATGTCACTACACATCTCCAACTGCCTCCCCACTGGAACTCTACAAAAATGTTTTTGAAACAGTCTTGGAAAAAATCCTATTATGGCTTTGTTTGGAGCAGAAAACCTGATATTTCCTTTTGCAAAATTAATTTTCTTTTCAAAATATACTCAAGACTACATCCATAGCAAACAGATCAACAGATGGACCCCCATCGTGCCTGGGGGCACCTGGACTCGCAGTGCCCGCATCCCTGGGGTCAAGCTCTGTCCATCACTCCTGGAATTGTGTGCTGGGAGTCACACATCCCACAAACAACCCTAAACACACCATCAAGTGGGGATCTCCCAGTCTGATAGGGAACAATGATGGAGCAATGGGGTGGTTGGTGGGAACAGCCCTTCTGAGCTTGGTCCCACCACACAGTGCTCGATAAAGGACTTTGTCCATCATCTTCCTCTCCTCCAGGGATAAGGTCTGAATTTATTCTCCCTGCTCTGCTAACTAAATAGATTTGGCTTGCTGCGGTCAGGGCCATTTGAATCAGGCAGAGTTGCCTTGAAGGCTGCTTGGACTCCAAAATTTTCCCAAAATTTCATATGGCACGAGAACTTCTTTTGGTGGCTGATAAAATTGTTTGTTGAGATTGGCAGTGCCTAACTTCTCCTCTCCTCAGGGCTTCCCTCCTTTCCCTTTTTTCTGCCTCTCCACCCCCCCAATCTTCCCTGCCCTTTTCAGCATCCCCAGTTCACAGACTCTGCCCCCTGGCACCCAGTGTTTCCCAGCAGGGCTGGGGGACCCCCTTGATGCACAGCAGATGTGGGCTGCCACTGGGGCTTTCACATGGAACTCAAATTGCTTGGGAAGGTTTAACCCTGGGACTGAATTCTCAAACCTGCAAACTGTAAGCAAAGCCCATGCTCCATCCAGGCTGAAAAGGGCAAGTTAATGAAAGAAACCCCCCACCCCAGCAATTCACAGGATGCATGAAAAGAAACCTAAACCCCCCACATTCTCAATGCTAATTAAGCAATAATGATCAAGGCACAGAGTATTTCCTGGGGATTAATAACTAACTGGGAGGAGATGATGACCCCAGACAGTCATTAATCCTCAGGAAATGCCCTGCATCGAAGTTGTTATTGCTAGTTCAGGCTAAATATGTGAGAAAAGAGATTTTTTTTTAAAAGTCCTTGCTGGAGGTTTTTCCAGTATGTTTTCCCTTTGGTTGGAATTAAGAGCCCCCTTGAGCAGGACCTCTCAGACCCATCAGTCAAGCAGATAGCACAAAATATTCTTCCAGACCCCAGCATGATAAGAAATAAAAGTTAAATCATAGTTCCTTAAGTAGACCCTCCTGCAGATGTCCCCCGAGACGCTCAAAGGCTGATCCTGGGCAGCACAAAGCAGGGTCAGTGAGCAGCTCTGGGAGCCCACATTTCTGTCAGCTCTGAGAGTCTCCTTATCTGACAGACACTGAGCCCACAGAGAGCTTAGTGCTCCTGGGTACAGGCCCTGGCTTCAGCTAAGCTCATGCTTAACTTTAGGCAGGAGTACACTCGGCTGACTGGAGTGGTTTAACAGACCATGTGCATTAACCAGGAAAGCTTCTCAAAGTGTTCCTGGTAAGGAGGACCTCAAAACACACAAACACACACATGAAAACATATGCCAAGGAAAAGGAGGAGAAAAGCTCCTACTACCACATCAAAGCCTGTCTCCTCCCCAGACGGTCTCAGGTCTGTTTCAGAATTTAGCTTCTGCAATCAAAGAAATGGAAGTTCAACAAAAACTTCCTCATTCTCATTGGTAGCCCTTAAATATTTCTGAAAGCAGAGCTTTTTGTATGCTATTAAGTGGTCCTTCAGCTTCGAAAGAGAAATTAAGCAAAGATAAGGAAGGAAAAAATAAACTGAATTTCATGTACACTGATCTTCCCAGCTAAATTTGAACACAGCAGTATAAGTAACAATAGATAAACTTTCTTTTCTGAAATCTTTGCTGTCTAAAAACTATTAAAATTAATAATGTTGCAGGGAAACAAACGCATGGTACACATTTACATATGCCTACATATGATATGCATTAAGAACTGTTTCAGTCCTAAGAATAATTTTCTCAGCTATTCTGTGCCATTCCTTGCAGAAAAAAAAAATCCCCCGGAGGATGGAAGAGAAAGGTCTGACAACAATAAGGCCTGCCTGAGTTCAGCTCTTACATTAATTTGAAACCATTGAAAGCATTCAGTACCTAACAGGATAAAACTAAGGAAAAGACTTAAAGAAGAATATAGTTAAAATTCAGCCCTAACTACTAGGAAAAAATTAATTATCTGTTTCTTATATAGCATCTCTAACCATAAGAAGAAAGAACCAAGAAGTCAGTGAAATACACACACTACAGAAAGCTCTTAAACTAATGAACAGCCAGATGAATTAGCAAACCCCACTTTCTAAAGATCTCTGCTTTATCCTCCCCATAAATCTCTTCACTTTGCAGCAACACCAGCCCCAAGTGTTAATAACACAGTGTCAGCAATTTTGGTAAGATTTATATTGGAAAACTACCCTGAAAATTGCCTGGTCATTATACATTCCTTTGGAATCAATGAAACACTATAAATCTTTGAATATATTTGTGCTCATATGATTCAGACATACTCCCCAAGTGTACCCTGACACTCATTAGAGGATACTTAAGCATGGTGTGGCAGAGGAAAAAAAATATAATAAACTCTCCATGTATTTTGTTTTTTTTAATGGAGCACATAGAGAGTGTATTGCAAGGGCAGGGTTGGGAGATGTATTTTTCAGATGGAAATTAATAACAATTCCAAACCAAAACCAACCTTACAGCTCCTCCATACCATGAGAACAGTCTCTGGGTCTAGAATTTCACACTGGCCTATTTCTTACTAGCTGGGCTAGGCTGGCATCAGGGGGCTATCATCTGTCAAAATATCAGCAGGAGGAACAATTGACAAAGCCACCACTTGAGAATGTTGAGTAAACTGGGTAAAAAGCAGTGAAAGAAGTTAATGTGCAACCTGGCACACAGTACCAGCCCAAGCCGTGAGAACCACTTATGTGATAATTGGTGCCTCACAATATCTTCTGCTCTGTAAAACATTGTCCTGGGCTTGTCTTTCAGCAACGGAACGGATCCCTTTGAGGACAAGGAAACAAACACCCACCTGAAAGCCCCCTCCAGCTGACAGGGGAGGGATTCAGGTGGGAAAGCTTGCGGTTTCTGAACAGCTACAAACAGTTTCAGGTAACTCCAGACTCACCCAGGGTCACCCGAAAAAAAGCAGACCCTTTTTTGAAAGAAGAAGAAACACATTTATATGCGGCCATTTATTCAGTTCAGACAGAAATTAGTAACCTCTGGGATTCAGAGTATCTCTCTCTCTCCATTTTTATTCTCCCTGTTGTCCAGCTTTAACAAAAAAAAAAAAAAAAAAAAAAAGAAGAAAAAAAAGAAATCCTTATTGTACTGGCAGAGCATTACCAGGGGAGGAAATGTAAAACCAGGAATCAGAAGAGAAACAGGGAAAATTAACAAAGCTGGTCTGTCTACAGAGTAGGAACCCAGGCAGCAGAAACAGAAGAAAGAACATTGGAATAGATTATGAAACATCTTGTAACACAGGTGTTTCACATGGCACCCCAGCTCCTCTCAGCCTTGCTTTATGTGTTCATATACACACATATATGCATGTGCACATATCTATATGTACGCATATATAGATACAAATGCACCTACAAGCTTTTAAAAGTTGGAGGAGTGGGAGCCAGAGCCTCTAAAATCAAAGGCAGTTCATGTGTCACCACATTAACACTCACACTTGTTCATCTGCAGGGGCATTTTGCATGAAAGCAGAAGAGAGGGTGCAAGTCATCCTCTGAAACCTACCCAGAAAGGAAAGGTGATGAAAAAGCTTTGAGCAGAGGGGGAAAATTCACCCTTTAAGGAAATGATTTTACTTTCTAAAGTTGGTACACTTTGAGCTTGTCAAGTGACCTAGGAGACTGTTCTAAACGGGGATCTTCTTGAGAGAATGGGTCTGATTTGCAGCTACTGGAAAATATGAAATCCATGTATGCTTTGGCACATCTTTAGATTCTCAAGAGTCGAGAAATGGGCTCTGTGTTTTTTAGTGATTCAGAGAGTGGCAGTCAGTCCTTGCAAAGTGGGAGAACTCAGTGTTTGTAGAGCAAATAGAATTTTCTTTATGACAGAAAATTTCCCATAGTGGAATCTGTTCTTTCTTGTGGTGTTCCAAAAAATAGTGATCCACATTCAGGCTTGTTGCTAGAGCAACAAACATGTGGGCAAATGCTGCTCTCCAGAGATAGGTTCACTAGCAGGCCAGGTGTTCCTTTGTATGGATCTGGGCTTTGTCATATTAACAACTGTGGATGAATCATGGCAATTTTCCTTCAGATTTCACTAAAGCTTATGACAGCCATAGTTTCCTACACAGCTCATGCTCAATCAATCCCTATTCCCTGAAAAACACCATCCCTTTCCTAGCTACTCATGTAGTGACCAGTTTCAACGTGTCAAAGGAAAAGTTAAAGGACAAAGCCCTTTGGTGTTTGGCATCCTAGATTAACAACAGCCATTATGGGATTTCCTTTAGTGAGATCACCCAGTGTCTCACAAAAATGGCAGCACAGCAGCCAGAACAACCCTGGAGAAACAAGAGATGAAAAGACAGCACAGAGAGGAGGCTAAAGTGAGCTCCCACGTGAATAAGGCTTTATATCCTGCTCCCATGCTTCATAATGAAATGTGCAGAACACATAGTAAACACGATTATACCTGGGCTCCATTCAGGCACTGGGAAGGTACAAACAGGTCCTCACCTGAGAAACCCCATGAGAGGGAAAAGGGCTCCCCGGGAAAAGCAAAGCATGCTGCCCTGCTGCAGACTCCCGGGCAAGGAGGCAGCTCTAGAGCAGAAGCCCCTTCTGTACCACCCTGGCTATGTCTTTACTCAGATAAACAAATGAGGCTCTAGAGGGGAGTTCAAGCACTGGAATCATGAGCATCCATGGCGCATAATTGTCATTTTACTCCAGCTCATATCCAGGCTCCTCCAGTACCACAGGGAAAATTGAACAGGAAAAAAGAGCAACTTTCTGCCTAAAGGACATCAAATCCTGCAAGCAGAACATTGCGACGTCAGAACCATGCTGGTCCTCAAGATAAGGCCTGACTAAATGCACCCACCGCTCCTGGATGGTCTAACCTCATGGATTAATTCCTGATTTACCACTGCCCAGAGAAAGCCTGACCCTCCTTTCCTTGTGAGAAGAATTTTATTAATGGACTGAATCCAGAGGGATTCAGGACTGCTTTAGGTTTTGCCTGTAGGGTTAAAATGCTGGGATGTGTAATTATCAGTGAGAAAATCACAACTGTCAGTATCCTCTCCTGAGCCAGTACCAGCATATGGGGTGCTCAGCAATGGAGGGGCACAGAGCTGCACATCTGGAATGCAGTTCTCACCAGATACTTGGTGGCATTCCAGCAGCTGGATTTCTCTGTAGGCACCCTCCACTGCTCACTGCCAAGAAAGAGGTTTGTCCTAATTGGCATCACCAATGACAACAACACCTCCTCCCCCCGACAAGATTCAGGCTGGAGCCAGTCACAGATGTCACCCTGCTCACCTTTAGCTCACCTAGACCACCCTCCTCCTCCTCATCTTCCTGGCAGGCAGCTGCACCAGGCTGGGTACCAGGGCCACCACCAGCTGCAGGGCCTTGCTTGCTTGCCAGCCCTTCAGCTGAGAAATGTATTCTTTATTCCTCAGCAGCTGGAAAAACAACCAGCAGAGGAGAGCCATGGTGACTTCTTGAAACTCGAGTTTTTTCAGGTTTGAAAGTCTGACCATTTGCTGGGCTGAGGAAGGGTCACCCTCATCACTGAGGAGGAGGAGGAGAGTTTACTAGAAGCCCTTTAAGGCAGGAGAGCTCTAAATACAGCCTCACTAAATAAACACATTTTCAGGACGTAATTGCTGTAGTGATGCACCCTGTTTGAGCTGTGCTAAGCAGCCTGCCAGTGAAGATCAATATGTGCCTCCTAACCTCCTCCAGACTGGCACTGGAGTCCACTCCAGTCAGGGTTTAAATGCCTGTTCCCCTGAAAATGTGCCACAGAACTGCAAAGAAAGTACAAGGAAAAGGGGATTGGATTATTTAACTGAAACTTCAGTTTATAGATGATTGCTAATCCATATGCCACAATATCCTTTTTTTTCCAGCACATTTAATTTTTCATTCTCAAAATATTAAGGACCATTGGTATTTAAAACAGTTTTTTTTTTTTAATTTTAAAGCCTTAAACAAGCTACATAAACTCTGCCATGCGTATCTGGAATGCTCCACCTGAAGGCCTCTCCCCAAAGAACAGAGACTTGCCTCAAGCAAGGAGTGGGGTACTTGATTTAAAAGGACTTGTGGCATCCTGCTACTGCTTTACTTCTGCAACACCTTCTAGAATCTAGCTGGCTACAAAGACTAATCCAGTACAAAGGCAGTAAAGTTTTAATATTAGGATTGACTAATCCTTTTAAATCGTTATTACAAAATATATATTAAGTAAGAATGTTTTCGCTAATAAATGTATAGAAAGAGAATGTAAACAAATCTGCAGTGGTTCAAGAGCAGAGAATCCCTTTGCACTCACTCTCAGCACATGGAAATTTGTAAAGTCCCCCTATCAGGCAACTTCTGAAGATTTCTTGTTGGTTCAGCATGATTGAGAAGTCTTACTTTTCCTTTATTAAAAAATAGTGGTAAATGACTCAAAAATATTTTATCCATATAAAATTGTGAAAGCTTCAGGTATCAGTGATCCCAAACTGTCCTATTGACTAAATTGAAGGAGATCTCAACATTAAAAAAAAATTCTGTTTAGAATAAATTAAAAGCCACAGTGATCTCATTGAAAACTTGTTAAAAAGAAAACCAGAGATCAAACTGTTGTTTCCTTTTTGCTTGATTGTTTGGTTGGGTTCTTTCAGAGCCACAGAACTAAATTTAAGTTCTTGTGTCAATATTCAGTTCCTCCCATGCCCAAGCCCTCTCAGTTTTACCACAGCTCTCTCTCGCACTGCAGCTGCCATACCACAGCTCCCGTGAGAAGCCTGCAGCTCCTCGGATCTCTCGTGAGGGTTCAGAGGGGAAGCTGTGCTGATTTTTGTCTCTTCAGCCTGGAGCTTTGGGGCAGTTCAGCCAGGCTGGCAGGGCGGGGTCACGGCTGATACCCCTGGCAGCAAGGCCTGAGGAGGACACTGGCACGGGAGCCAGCGTGGGGGCAGAGAAGGGAGGAGAACGGGGGGATTTTCTCAGGGATCTGAACAAAAGGAGAGCTCATCTCCCGTGAGTGACAGCTGGGACGCTGGAGGTCGAGAGCAGTTTGCTTCCCCACACAGCTTTAACAGTGCTGTCCCTTGACCCTGCTATTAGAGCTCCTTAAGGCTCTCACATTCTCCAAGGTCTCCCCTTCTCGACAGGGACTGAGACCACATACCACACCACAAACATGTGCTATTTCAGGCACTGAGATGGAGTTTTACAATTCCAGGCTGCGATCAATTACTGACTATTTGAGATTTATATAACAAGTGCTTTTTCCACGGAACGGAAATCTGATGGTGACTCCAACCAGCAGCTCCAGTAAAGCTGAGCAACTGCTGTTTGAAGAAGAGGCCCCAAATGGATCTATATTTCAAGGTTTAGCAAACTCAGAGAATTGGCAACTTTTGTGCCAGATTTAATCCAACAAACTCTGTTAAGGACTGAATCAATTACAACAGACTGGAATACAAAAGAAAATTACGTAAAGGTAGGATATGTAATTAGTCATTCTGCAGATTCCCTTCTAACCTCCTTCAGACTTGCACTGTAGCCCACTCCAGCCAGTGTTCAAATGCCTGCTCCCCTGAAAATATGCCACAGAACTGCAAAGAAAGTACAAGGAAAAAGGGGATTGGGTTGTGCTGCACATATGTAAACACTTATTCTACCTCTCTTTTTCAGATTATTGTTGTCATTGGGGAAGTAACTCAAACTAAGCCAAGGATATCCTGGAAGAGCTCTCCTGGACCATTGCTAACTAGTGCCTTTCAGTGAGAGAGCTGGCTGTGCCCATGGTGCAGAGAGCACGGGGTACTGCACTCACAGGAGGTCACTCCACCAGCCCAGCTGTGTAATAAAGGTCCTGAATCTGGCACAGCAACGAGGGCCTGAGGGTGGATGGGATGGACCCAGGCCCAGGATACCCAGTCAGGGCGCTACAATGATGTAGAACCTACAGTCTCTTTACACAACGCTCGCAGGGATTTAATGTAAACCTAACATAGTCAATGGTGTTTAATGTAAAGTTAAAATCTAATACTGCACCAAGCCAGACTCAGAAACTGGGATTGCAATTCACCTAGCAAAACTGCAGGAAGAGGGAGGAGGTGTTATTCCTAACTTATAACAAGCCCTGTGTTACTCCTTGTGCAGGAAAAAACAGAATGCCTGCAGCTTTCCCAGCCAGAAGAGGTAGGTCTGCACTCCAGAGTGGGTCAGTCCATTTTTATTTCAGAGCAATGTTTTAGCAGCAGTTTGGGTTAAACAGTCTGGGTTTCCCTGGCATAGGAAAACATGGCCCCAAATGAGAGGCCCACGATTGCATGGGAATTCTGCCCTGAAGTTGGAACTGAATTCAAATCTCTCAACTTCCTGCCCTGTGTTTTTCCTAGCCTAACTTCTCATCAGCCCTAGGATACCCTAATGATTAAAGGTACAAATTATTTGCGTGGCCTTGAGGATTGCAGTCACTCTCAGGAATATATATATTTATATATATTTCCTTCTCACTCTCCTCCATCTTTGCCAAGTCTTGCAAAGAATTTTTAAGAGAATGCTCTGTAAAAGTCAAAGTGAATTGCCTTGTTTCTCTGACATACATCTGTAACCCATCGTGCTGATTCTGAACACAAAATTTTGTGCACAAAACCACTGAAATTTCCTTTTTCCGTGACTGCCCTGGTTTTACATACCCCCACTGCTGTGTCTTAGTAGTTCTAGGACCAAACCAGTTGCATTGCAAGTAGAGCAATACAGAGGTATTGATGAGCCATGCAGATGTGTTCCAAGTGTTTGGGATAGGACTCAAAGTGACGCACAGCTGGTTTTCTTGGCTAACTTTCACTCTTCTGGAGTTTTCTATGCTTGCAATGCTCTTCAGAACGTGTAAGTAATGGACCACGTAAATGCAAAGTGTTTCTGGAAGAACAGATCTGGGTGTCCTCAATTACAATGCTTTCATCCATGCATTTCCTTGAAACCAGCATATTGCTTTTCACAGGTATTTCCAAAGCGGGTCCATAACAGGGAGTAAGGAGTAGAGCCATTAAAAATTTTTCAGCTGGACAAAGTTCCCATAAAGAGGCAAGGCTTCCTTGAAAATGAAATTTTTCATAGGACTCTAGAGTTACATTTATCAGAGTTGAAGGCCCAGAATTTTCTATTAACTTCACAAACACTCACTCCAGTGCGATTCTATCCAGTTTTTTTTTTTTAAAGTATTGCAAACACAGTGTGGACATTCACAGGAAGAATTAAATCTGTTAGGAAAGACTATTCTTTCAATCGCATTAAGAATGCAAGAATTTTCTTTTATTCCCTGCCTTATTACTTTAAATGTTTCTTGTCCAGTATGTTTAAAGACAGCGTTGAGCTGTTTGAATGAAGTTTGTTATTATCAAAGTCTTTCCACTAATGAAGCACAGGGGAGTTGTGAGGGGGCTAATACCTTTGCATCTGAAGGAGTAATTTTCCAATCCATCTGATCCCACAGCACACCCCAGTGCTGTGGAAAGGGCTGCACTGCAGCACAGGATGGGGTGTGGAATGCCTGCCTCACCTCTCATCTCCGAGAGGCTCTAAAGAAGTCAGCGCTGGAACGTTTGCTAGCAGTTGTCTTACTGAGCTTTTCTGTTCAGTGCAGTATGGCATTGTTCTGTAATTACATGCTCTTTCCTGCCCAGAAAAAGTGGATTTTCCAATTTTCCTTCTCCCACATCAGTCAGAGTCAAGGACATCCAGGTGCTCCAACACTGTTCCCTAGGATTGCCTCAGCTCCTCTTTCCTGGTTTCCTAGGGCTGAGCGGTTGGCTTGCAGGTGGATGGCTTGTGCAGCTTTCACCTTGTGCAGTTTGTAACAGCCCCAGTCAGGCTGTTTGTGCCTCTTTCCCCTCTCTGAGTTTTCGTGGATGGTGTTTGCCAAGGTTGATTCATGGAAGGGAGTCCTGGTGTGTCCGCCCGTGGGCCGAAGCAGCCAAGCCTTCCCTGGGTGCATTCCCATCCCTCATCAGGCTCCACACAAATGTGCACCGTTTTACTGCTTGGCTTGTTAGCTCGAAAATCTCCAGATTCTTTACCTCATTCTGGCAGTGAAAAGCTGGGAGGAGCGCTTTTAACTGAACATATATTACAGAAACACTACATTTAAGTCTCCTTTATAAAGGAATGGAGAACTGACCCCAAATTTTTCAGAGCTGTAATGAATAAAAGGTTCATTGCATGACTCAATGTGCTCTCACTCTTTGGGGGGGGGGGCGGGGGGGGGCTTTATCTTTATTACATCTTATAATCTTTTTAAGTTTAGAACATGCAGTCTACACCAGGATTTAATCTGCCTTGCTTTCTTTGCTTGCCCTTTTTATACTGAGGTGAATAGTATGTGTGCAGAATTCTCTTATTTTTTAATTAACATTTTCCTTGCTACTAGAACAGCTGGGCAAACTGATCATTCTTATTCCTCTAAAAACCGTTCTTTTAATAATATTTCTGTTTAATAGTATGATCTCAGACTAGAGTTTATTGCTGCTCTCTTTTTTCTTTCCTTTACAAGATTTCTTTTAAGCCTGCTGTTTTAAGTACATGTAAATAGTTGTTCTTCATTTCAATGCAATATTTGCTAATCCTGAGTAAGAACCAAACCCTTGGTTCAGATTTGTCAGTGCACAGAAGCATTCGCAAATACACCTTTTCACATTCAGCATCCTGTACTGGTTTCCAGTTTACCCTAAAAGGTTCAACACCAGGTAACAAAAGCTTCTAAGGCCAAAAAGGCCAGCCATAATTATTAGCAGGTACTCAGGAGACTGCTAGGCATTAAGAGTTAATGTCTTTCATGTGTCTGGAATCCTGGAGGGGATTCCCTGCATAAAGATGAAGCTGGGCCCTTATTAAAGAAGCCTCACAAATTGATGAGGTGTCTTGGGTTTCACAGCTGCATTCAAACCACGTGCTCCCTAAGCTGCATACTACTGACCCCTTGGCTCCTCCATCCTGCCTGCCACCCTGCAATTTGTAGGCAGGTTCCCACAGGGTGTGCATTGTCCACACAACAGGGTGTGCGTTATCCACACAACAGGGTGTGCATTATCCCCCCAGCCTCCCCACTGTCCGCTCGGCTGGAATCCACAGGGCCTCCTGGATCTGGAGCCTTGCCAGGTGCCAGGTTTAAGATGCAGAATGAACAAGGTGAAAGGCTGGATGCCTGTTCTGTGCTGGGCCCATCATTGCTGTCAGTACCGCTGCACAGGCCCTGCAGTTTACTCTGACATCTCTCTGCAGATTTGGATGCAGCCATGAAGGATCAGACCTGCTTGTAAGCTGTGCCCACAGGAAGAACCAACCTAGGAGTGGTCAAGTGTAAGATAACCAATGGCTGGTGCTAGCTTCTGCACATGTTCAATCACATTTCCTGCACAAGACTGCAAACTCGGAAGCAGCTGCTTTGAGTCTATCAGACACCCTCAGCAGATTAAAGGTTTCATTGCACAAGGTACTACACAGAACCAGACAAAAATACAGTCCTTATTCAGTCCAAATTGCTTCTGGGGGGGGGGAAGATAATTTTAATTTGAGAAAGATCAATATTTCACAAGGTATCAGGAAGCATGGTTGTGGATCTGCATTCTTTTTCATGTGATCTTTTTGGGGAAACTAAGTTTGGAAGTAGAATTCAGCTGATCAGTCTGTGCTGAGTAAACTGCTACCCTTCCTAGTCAGTAGGAAGAGTTATGCAGCTGTTTCAAGGGCAGCCGCATAAATTCAGCTAAATCATAGAAAAAGCTTTTTATTCATTATAATATGGCCTGGGGCGAAATAAAGCTGAAGTTATTAAACTGTAACTAAAAGCTGGCCGCAGTAAAATATATTGAAGTCAAGATTAAAAGCACATACAGAGTGTGAACTCCTAGTCTGGAGGGTGGAGGTTAAGAGAAGAAAAAGCCTAATTCCTTGGTGAAAAACTGAATTTCCTGAAATCTCTTTTCCTGTACCTAAAGTGGATTCTGGGAATTGAAAACTGCTATTGAGTGTCTGCATCATTCAAAAGAAAAATATAAAATAATCAATCCAGTAGTTTTCACTTACAAAAACAAATAACAAGAGCATGTTCTTTCCACAGTGACCTGGATGACTTTTTTAAGAGTTTCAGACAGCGTCCTATGTCAAACAGTAGTTTTTTTCATGGCAGGGTTGAACTGTTTTGAAAATGCAACAGTTGGCCAGGATAAACCTTTATCTTCATTTACCCATTGTTACTCGTATTTTTGTAGCCCTCTGGTAGCAAGAGGTCACATTTCCATGAAGATAAATTCCTTATTAGACCCGACTGTGGTCTGAGGTCATTGCATATCTGTGCCAGGACAGACTCAGAAGTGATGGTGAATAGGAAGTTTTTGTGCTGTATTGTCCTGGCTCGCGGCAGCTGGAGCCAGACAGCGTTAGCACCCATATCAGCATGGGCTGAAGCAGGCATATCTTTCTGTTTGCTCATCACACAACAATGAGTAAATAAACACTGTCGTGCATGCAGACTGAGCTGTCAGCCCAATGAGCAGGAGAATGTCCCGTGTTCCCTGTACCTTCACCTCCAGCTCGCTCGCCCGCGCTGATCCCAGAGCCCGGCCTCGCTGCTGGCAGGGTCAGCTCTGTCGTGTCAACGCTAATCCTTCCTGTCTGCTATCAGCTGCTCTGACCTTTGATGTGTGTCACCTTCTGTGGCCACTGGAAGCCAAATATCACAGCTCTGAGATAACACTGCGCCCCGCTTCCCTCCAATTGCTGAACAGCTTCGCCTTTTCTCTCCTCGGACTCCGAGTCAGGGGGTCACAAGTCACTAAGACAACCTTGCATTTGCCTGAGAAATTACACCAGAGCACCATTTCCTATCCTTCAGATGCAGTCACAACAGCACTAAACAGAATGCCCTCGAGTACAAGAATTGTAAGCCTGACATTTTGAGTGTCTCATTGAAACAAAGCTCTTTCCTTTCCTGGTAGGGTAAATGGGGCAGGTCTAACATTTTTACCAACTGCTGCACTGAATTTTACCAACTGCTTCAAATTTGACACAAAAAAGGCCGGCTGCTCAGAGTACAGAACATCTCCATGCTCACGTCAGACTTGCTCTAAACCAAGCCAAAGGCTTCTCTGACCCCCTCCAACTCCACCAAACAGTTTGTTATGACTCTGTGATAAGGATCAGTATCTATTGAGAGATTAGGCAGGACCACCACCAAATTGGGCCTTTAAAGCAGGCTGAGCTGCATTACACCACGGTGTGAAAGGATGTGGCTGTCAGGAAGGTGCCAGCTCTTGTCAGAAGGCTGTTCCTCCTATTTTTGCACCAGACGAGCCTTTCCCATGAGCCCCAGTGGCCTTGGGCTGTTCACTGTGGGCTGAACGCCATGTGGAACATGCAGAGTCCAGCTCTGGCCATCAGCTGTGTCACCTACACAGGTGACAAACAGGGGCTGGCGCACCTGGAGGGTTCTGAACTGCACCATCTCCACATACAGAGTGCTCTAATCAAGGCAACTTCTCATGCTTGTGAACATTTCCATGAAGAATGGGCTCATGGTATTCTTCAAGGGCACAGACAGAAGTAAATATGGGCAACACTTGCTTAGCAAACAGCACCCAAACACATTTTCTAACTCAGCAGCATGTTGACTGTACAGATTTGAGTCTGTGTGAGAAAGAGGAGCAATAACACCTCTGAAAACTAATTTCTTCACAAAAAAAGAAAGAGGTAGGATATATACACGTCCAGATCCCTATTTATACCAGCCTAACCAGTTGCCTAAACCAGGAGCACTGTGCACAGCACAATAACCCTCTCCAAAATCAGAATCTCCCCCTTGAGGAAATGCCTTAACAAAATTCCATATTGGTATTAAAATGTAAAAATTTCTGTCACTTTTGTTATCAAAGTCATTGAATTTGAAACTGGCTTTAGTCTCAGCCCCAGACGTGAGCAAAAATAACACTACAGAATAGTTGTGCACACATGGGTGATATAGCCATTATGGATGTAATCACATACTGTATACACAATTAAAATTTAAGTATATTTCAGCAAGGGTTCAGAATTTTCTTTGACAAGCAGTACATTAGTGCCAAGAGTAAATATTAAGGCTCTTTGTTGACTGGTCTGTCTTTGCAATATACATAGATTACTCTCTAGTCTAAATGTGTTAGCTCTTTCAAATTTAAGGGAAAAACGATGAAATACGGGTTCCTCCTTTATACCTGAATTACTAAATCCCTCCAGCCTTTCACACTCACCAAACCACATAAGATGCCTGTGGCTGAGGCATTCTAGGAAAGAAATTTGCCCTCTCCATCTTTAATGACAAAATCTGACCTTGATCTCATTTGAGTCTCTGGGAAGGATTAAGCTTGGGATAGAAAAATCCAAAAGGCAAACATTTCTTTTAAATTCACAACTGGTAGCAAAATAGAAATAGGCACTCAAAAGAAAAAAAAGGATAAAAAAGGCTAGAGTTAATTAAAAAAAAGGAAGAAAAAAATACTGAAGTTTAACATAAACACTGGATAAAAAGTAGATATTTTAACCTACAACAGAAGTTTAAAGCCATGCATCAACAACTCTTATCAATCTTATCAGTGAGAAGTAATTTCATTGCTGTCTCACCAGCAGCAATAGGTAAGATTACACTAATTCCCAGATACATTTCCCCTTACCTGGCTCTGTTCTCACATTTATCATGCTCAGCCTTCTACAGCCACAGGGAGAGTGCTCAGGTGAGAACTGAACTTTACTCATCACATCTTTATCACAGGTGAGCCGCATAAAAAGCAATACATTGATTTTAAGCCTGCTAAACCAATAGTTTATAGATTTTACTCTATAATATCCAGACCATAAACATATCTCCATGCCTGTCTAGGATACTGCAAGGTTTCATTGGAGGGCAGGTGAGAGGCTTGATCTTACAGGAGTGGCTGTAAAGACGAAGAACCAGAGGGAGCCTCGAGCCTGTCACAGATCCTTTATGTGTCAGAGGAAATAATCTGTGTTGCATAAAGAACAGCAAAATGCTTCCCTCACCTGGAGAGCAAGAAAGGAAAGGAGGAGCTAAAGCAGGAGTTCTGCTGTTTTCAATATTACCTACATGAAGCACAACTCCTTCCAAAGTATGTTGGGATATTTCACACAGGCCACAGCTCTGCTAACACCAAACAGACTTTTGGGTGCACCATGAATCAATTCCAAGGCATAAGCT
The DNA here is from genome assembly GCF_028551555.1 of Melozone crissalis. Lineage (NCBI taxonomy): Eukaryota > Metazoa > Chordata > Aves > Passeriformes > Passerellidae > Melozone > Melozone crissalis. The sequence continues at coordinate 1,065,107 of NW_026535858.1, forward strand.
TTCACTGAAGGCATTTTGTGCAGGTGACCTGTAGCTGGTGTCCTTCCTTACAGCTGCAAACACGGAAGAGGGAGCACAGCACGACCAGAGTGGCCTTGTCCCAGTGCTGAGGGCCTTACAAACAATTCTGCTCGGCTCTTTTACGAGCAGTTCAGGATTTCTTGGGGTTTTCCGGCTGCTCTCAGATCCCTGCTTGGCCCAAGGCACAGCACAGCCTCCCCAGCCTCTTTCCCAGACAGGAACTGGAACACATGGCTTGTGGTTGCGGTAAATTAATAAGGGGGTGAAAAAAAGAAATAAACAGAAGGGACTTTTCCCATGTGTTTTACAACAGTGCAAATCTGTCCCCCATCCAGCTCATCTGCAGCATAGCGTTCTCCTGCCAGCCATTCCTGTGCTCACTTGCTATATGATACAACTCCAGCCTCCCCCCACCACAAGTCTTATTTTTAATGGGTTCTCTGAATTATGAAAGGCCAGATACTGATGATGTAAACTGGTGTCAATCCACTCTGGATTTTGAAACCAGATCCAGATTTGCTTCTAAAATATGTATTTAAATGCATGAGGAATTCCCTGCTTGTAATATATATAGCCTTAAGCCGTAATTATTGTCTGTTCTTGCATAAGAATATTTACATAGGTATGCAATAAGAAGGCTCAGAAATAAGTATCTTTGCAGACTGAATTTCACTTTACACGAGTATATTGCAAATTAGGCCCAGAGATAATAGAGCATTATAAATTCTTCAAATGCAGCATTCTTCAGAGGTGAGAGATTCCCACTAAAATGCAGGATTTCCTGAAATGTTTTATAAGAAGAAAAGTCTGTGTTGTATTTTTAAACTACATCCACCTCACTACCATTCATGTGGCAGTGCAAGAACCATTAGAAGGTTTTTATGTGGTGTGGCTGTGAGTTTCCTCATAATTGTGAACAGAATATCTCTGGAAACCCCTTTCCCTTCCTTTCCCCAGGTCTGAGGAGTGTGACAGAGCTGACAAATCTCAGAAACACGCTGTGCAGAAGCATAGCCTCTCAGCCACTCTTCAGTCTTTGGCAAAGCTTGGGACAGTCTGTGGTTTGCATAGTCCGAGAAACCATTTAAGCATCATCCAAAATTACAGTGATCAGGAGCTGCATTTCAGCAGAGGAGACCCAGAAGTCTGTAAAACTAATTTTCCCACAGTCCACAAACCCCAGACTTCAGTCCTAGCGTAGTCTCACCCTGTGCTTTTATCCAGCTGATCAACGCTTGTAACCAGCTGATCTGTTGCCTGTCAAAGGACGGGGACTCGACTCTTGTCAGTGTGATGTTAAGTAGGTGAAACAAACCGCCAGCTGCCTAAAGCTCCCCAGAACACGTTGGGGAAGTCATTTAGTTGTAAATAAAGGGCCTGGCTGTGGCCCTTTACAAGCACTCTGGCATCCCTGGGATGCCCAAGCCTGCATGTTCTCAGAAATCTCCTTGAGGCAAAGATGAGATCAGGCTCTGGGCCCCAGCCCAGAAGCTCACAGAAACTCAGGGAAACAGCTCCCCTCGTTCCTGCAGTCAGCATGGGAACCAGGTTTCTCTGAAGGCACCTGAAGTGTGTCCACAGTCAAGCACTCCATGGCCTCAGGCAGAGCCCAAACCCGTAGGTGTGTGCTCGCTCACGCTGAGCACATTTACCGTAACGCCACGAGAGCCGCTCCTCATCCAAGACATGACTTAAAGCACATGATAATTGCTGGCAGTAAAAACAAGCATTATGGTCCTGCCCAAAATCCATGTCTGTTATGCCAAGCATTACATATAATTAATTTGTGATGTGTAATTTGTCCCAAAGACTTTATCATGTCTCCTCCTCACTGCCCTTCAGCGCTGCACCGCAGCTGAAAACAGCATCTGTTGACAGGTTTATAATGCACAAAGCCTGGCCCAAACCTAGGCCAGCCCTATATGGCAGGGAATGCACGCAGGCCTCATCAGTTATCAGAAAATTATGCCTAATAGACCACAAAATGTAATTTGAGGGGAAAAAAATGAAAAAACCTTGGGTTTGATAAGCTCTAACTTAAGCGATTGTTGCATGACTTCAAATAGGCTGCATCAGCTTCTCACATTCCACACCAATGTACACTCACCACGGCCACCAAGGGGAAAAAGGTACAAAAATAGCTAAAACCAACAAAAACTAAATTCTGATGACAAACATGAAGGCTTCTAGAAATTAAGCCATGATGTTCAATTTATTCCTGGGGACCAGTGGCTGGACAGTTTGTCTATGCCTGCAGTTGTGACCATCTTAGCAAGGCTCCAAAAGGAGTCAAATCTCTCATGGCTCGAAGTACCTGAGTTTGTCACAATCCAGAGTGCTAACATGAGATTTGGAATGCTAACATGAGATTTTGGAATGTTGGACCTCATGCCTTGAATTTTAAGCCAGACAATAACTGAAACAGAACAAAAACGGTCTGAGCACATCTGAAGCCTAAATTCTGTAAATAGACCAAAAAAGGATCAGGCAAGGTGGCCCTCCCTATCTGTAGAAGGCTGCCTTACTTTCATGAAATACACGATTAGCCTACACAACTATATGTGTAAAAACAGAATTAAAAAATAATATGACAGGCAAAAAATGGGGAAGTCTCCTTTGGGAAAATATATTTTTTTCTCTCAGCATTAGATATTATTCTGCAATTGGCACATGCATTTATAATACCCTTTTTTAACTTTATCCTTTTCATTGAAGCAGGAAATACAAGCCAGATCAAGAAGATATCTATGCAGTGAGTTAAAAAGTGATCTAAGAAAATGATATCAAATTTCAAATTGAAATCTTTTAAAAACTGTTATTGAAAGGCTGTTCCTGACTTTTTTCTTTTGCCCTCCCAAATTTCAACTACAGGCTGCAATAAAACCAGAAAATGTGCTAGGGAATTATGAATTTTCCATGCAGGCACAAATTAAGGTACTTACAGGTACGTGGGCACCTTCAGATGCCTCACCAATGAGATGGTTAAATTGCTACTGGCTCCAAATTCAGTGATTTATGGTAATGGGAAGCTATACAATATGCCCTAGAAATGCAGTTGGAAATGATTGATAAAGCTTTAGTCTGACTGAACACATACAGTAGGTAGATTAAGGGCCTGGCTTATCTGTCTGGTCCTGGGTGTTCATCAGTCAACCTCACTAACAAGCTAAAAGTCAGGATTGTGGTCAGCAAGTTCATATTCATCTGAAAATATGGGGTCTGCAGTGAGCTCTTGCACACAAAGGCAGCACTCTGAACCTGTTTAATGCCTGCTTACCCCTGCTAATGCTCAGGGAAAGGACAGAACTGCAGGCTTGAGAAGCAGCTTCACCCTTCACATTCACTTTCCCCCTTCATTACTTTTTAACATCGCTTTAAGTAACAACTGCTGAAACCCATTAACAAACTCATTTTATGGTGCCAGAAATCTCAATAGCTCATAAAATTGTATTATGAACCACATTAAGTTTTGCTCGAGTCCAACGTGACTTAATAGCTTTTAATCCAAACACTGGATTTCTGTGTGAGGAGTTGCCTTCCAGCCTGGTACACAAAACAGCTTCAAAGTGAAGGCCTAGCTTATAAAGGCTAGGTGGGGTCAGAAATGTGTGCTGTAGAGGATGTAGGTCCAAACTTCCAGGGATGTAAATTAGTAAAATGGCACAGCCCTCGTGAAATGCCAGCTGCCAGAGCCAAGATGTTGAGGGGAATCTCTCTAGCATCAGCTGCTCCACCAATAACTCTAATTTCACTGATTTAAATGACAACGCCATCAATATTTTCATGGGCCAAACAAGGTATTTAAGCTGGATTTCAAGCTAAAATGCAAAAAGTGTCCTATGGAACTCAGGAAAAATTCAGCACAAGATGAGCCTATTCTGAAAGATCAGCTTCCTCCCCTCCCACCATTTACTACTTTGGGGGGATTAAAAAAGCCCAAAAAGGATCAATGAACTCCAAACCCCTTTGCTGTTAATCTGTGCTGGGCTTCAAACAAGCCTGTGGAAGGACAAGACCTGAGAAGGTATTTGCAATAAAAGAGGCAATGGACACAAAAGTATATGCTGCTGATTAAAAACGTAAAATTATATCACAATCACTTTAAATGAGAATGATCTCAGTCTAATCACATAATACTTTCTTTTGTGCTCTAGGTCACGCCGTCACTCAGATGCAGCATTCAGGAAGCACATTTCATTAGACTAAATAAAGCTTCAATCATGTGTAAAATTTCCAACTTGAATAGGCAGCCATCATATCATTCATCAGTCTAGATGTATTTAATGGGTGTAATTTCTTCCTCATATTTCTGTGTTGATTGTTTCATTTCCATTATAGAAACCTTTCAAGGTTGCTCTTTTTGCTGTTCTTTGGGTCAGGATAAATAATGCTTTTTAAGTTGCATCCCAAAAACACATTCCTTTTTTGTTTGTCAAAAAACTGGGTGATGGGGATAACTTTAAGACAAGACAGAGAGAAACAGCAGACCCAAATCATAACACACACCTTCCCTGCCAGACTCAGATGGCATTACCCGTACTGCATGTCTCACAATAAATAATTGTGCTTAATCAAAAACAAATTGAGCAGTCTTGTTCAGACACAGCAGCCCCCTGTGGATGCTGACACAGTTTCTACAGATGAATTCAAAGGGATTATGCTTCACACACGACCTTAAAGCAAGACACAAGAGCCCATCTCCATCCCTTGCTTCCTCCTTCCCCCTTTTTCACCCTGACATGCACACATCAACAAAATGGTAAAAGAAAACATTTTGCCTTTCAAATTTTAAATGGAAAGGGTGAATTAACAATCCAGGGGAGATTTGCAAACTCATCAGGAAGAAACCATAGCAGAGAAGTGTATCTTTCCAGCACCAAATGTTAGTCTTCTAGCTTAATCTGGAAAAGATTTTCTCCTAGACACTTCATTTGGATACACAGATGCCTTGCTTATGAGAGCAAAATTACAACAGTTCTGGGCTCCATACATAGCCAAAGTTTCTGCACCAATAATATAACCTTGTAGTTCTCAATCTGAAAGCCACCATCACCACACTTTTAATTATTTTTTTCTCACTGTTTGTTCCTTTCTATGCCTCCACAGAAGACAGACAGGCAAAACATCACATCTGCATTGGACTAGATGGCCAGGCTGAGCCTCCCCTGCTCTGCCCAGCCTAAACCTTTCCCAGTTCTTCTCCTTTGATCTCCCCCCTCTTTCTGCACATTTCAAGCACCTGTTGTTTTCCCTGTGACCCAGCCCCAAACCTGTAATGGGATCTGCTCTGCTGTGTGGGGCTCAGCACAAGCAACAATTTCCATTTCAGAACCCCCAGTCTGACTGGGTCCCAAAACAATACAGGCTCATCCTTAGAAGCAGCACAACCAAGCTCTGGGATGAAAACACAGAATGGAAAAATAGAAAAAGCTTTGCTCTTACCTTCTCTGATGTGTGAATACCTTTGAGAATCCCAGATTAAGCAAAGAGGATGGGACAGAAGATTTATTTATCCATCAGCCTATTGTAGCTCTAACCATAGCAGTTTCCCAGGTAGTGATCTGAAGCCCATCGAGTGGAGTCCTGAAAAAAAATCAAGCAGTAAAAATATAGATTTAGTAATATTTCTTTTTGATCACAGCTTTTGATGAAGACAAGTTATTTTGGACATCATGATGATTTTTGAGGGTAGGAACACCATGGGAGGGGAGTAACTGGCAGAAACACAGAGCACAGCCTCGAGAGGCCTCAGTTCTCCCCTCATGGTTGAGACAGAAAGCTGACAGGTTTGGTTTTGGAAAGAAAAACCACAAAGCCAAGGCTGCTCCTGGGTTGCAAAATCCAGAAGAATGCTCACTACAGATGCTCATGGCCTGAATAAGATTTAAAAGTACTGTGGAAAACTGTAAGGACCAGAATACCAGCCAGGGCAGTTGGGTACAGTTAGATAATTTGTGATAACACATCCACTCATCATTTTGATACACAACCTAATTTTCATTCAAGCCGGTGGTGATATTCTGCTGGCAGATGCTGGATTGGAGGACTTTGTCCAACACCCAGAAGGAAAGAGAAAAGCCAGAATCCTTTTCCAAGGACCATGGGGAGACTGGAGCCACTTCTCAGCTCTGCCAGAATTTTCCCACGTGACCTGCTGCCAATTTTTAATTTTCTCTGACCAAGAGGCTGAAACATATTTTTAAAACCTAATGAACTTCATAAGCCAGTGCCTCTGTGGCATAATTCCCATTAAAAGAGAAAAATAAAAAAACTCAAGAGTGCTTGGGAATGTTTTTAGTGCAAGAATTTTTTAATGGTCTTTCCCCCGCTTTTGTGGCAAAGTGAGAGTAAGTATAAAACTTTCCTCATCCATAATATGTGGCATAAGATTGATCTTCAGTTAATCCACTTCATAGTGTATTTCTCAGAGTTCTTAATGTGAGATTTCTGTGTTTCATAGAAGACATCATAACACTGCCGTGGATAAAGAGGCAGAGGTGGAAACCTGCCCTGCACAGGGAAGGAAGCCTGCATCCCCCAAAGCCACGGCAGGGTCACTCCTCAGCTCTGTATGAGTGACTGGAGCATTTACAGCCCAGCCCAGCCGCAGCCTGACAGGTACACACCATTCCATAGGATGGCAGCATCTTTAGTCCTGGAATGTTAGAGCCCGAACCATCACCAGCTCTGAAGCGTGGACTTTTCCCCTGTGCTTCCATTGTCTTTAGTGCGCACAAAGGCATCTGAAAATTCTCAGCCAGATTCCATCTGCAGCTAAGCCATGGCAGAGCATTTAGGAGTCAGGACTGAGACATGATCTTGGCATTACATGGACATTCCAGAAGGGAATGCACAGGGCTAGAGAATTTGCCTCTCAAGATTTGCTCCAAAAGAGCTGCCTTCCTCCTTAACATGTGTTCATATTTGTATTCCTATCAGCATTTTTTATTTTAGCATTTACAGGCTCCACTCATATCTGAGGTCCTTGGACAACGACACAGAATTAGGAACTGAATTTAGAGCTACATTTCCAGCTTGGGCCTATCAAAGAGATCCTAAAGTCTTTTCAGGTCAATGTCTGCAGAGCACACAGCCATTTCCCAAAGGCCAGCAAGAACGTTGTCATTTGCTTCAGCAGGCACAAGACCAAGATCCAGCCATGACCATGGATGTATTTCCCAAAAATGTTCAACCCGATAAAAATATTTGCACTCTCTAAGGGGAGTCAGGAATGAGAAAGTTACAGAAGAGTTCATAAACACAGTCCCAAGAAAAAAAGAGCTCTGCCTTAGACCCTGCTTCAAATTCCCAGCTCATCTGTTTCTCTCATTAAGCCTGGCAGATAGAGAACAGCCTGGCTTGTCAGGAGCTGAAGGGGTTAACGCAAGGCTGGAAGTTATTTACACTTAATAGCAGTGGAAAGATTGCAAAGCAGCTTGGTCCAGCATCTAATCACAAAAATAGTTTCTTGTAAAGAGACTCGAGGGCAGAGACTCTGCAAGTTCTTCACGTATTTTACGCTTTTTCTTCAAGAAATGCCAGTAAACCCAATATTCTGGGATAAAGTTTTCCATAGCTTTCTGGTGACCTTGACAAAAAGGAAGTCAATAACTGGCAATTATAAGGAGAGAAAAAAAAGTTGGCCCAACCTGTCCTCATTTCATCAGCTGTGGTATTTCCAGTTTCTTTACTAGTATATTTAGTCAGAAATAATTTTGGGTTATTTTAAGCATGCAAAGACTGAAGAGAGAATAGTGTACAGTTAGATTTACTTTACTGGTTTGAAATTCTGATGGTCATCCTAAAAACCCAATGTCAAGAAATGATACAGAGGTACCCATAAGCTAAGTCTCTTGGCTTTGATATACAAGAAAACCTCTCAAAATTCAAGTCAGCAGTTGCAGTAAAAGTTTCGTTGAACCATTGATGCTACTTTTAAGTACTTGAGAAGTTCTTGCCTTTGGTTAAAAACAAAAAAGAAGAGTAGTTTCACCTTCAGTGAAAGACAATCCTAAAAGCCAGGTGACCTTCAGAACCCTGGTTTAGAGTCACATTTCTGCAGTGCCTAAAGCTTTGGCTGCAGCATTAGTTTAAAAGGATCTGAGTATGCTCAGCAGAATCAATTCAGAGCATGCTGTTATTTCAGTGCAGAATGGATCCAGCATTCAGTCAAATCTTTAAAGGTACTTATGTGTCTATTTCTCATTGAAGTCACATCTTTGAAGGTGTTTATCTATTTCCCATTGAAATCAATCTTTATCTTTTACAGCAGACCAGAGTAAGACACAAGAAGAAAAGCCTAACTCAAAGAAGTTTCTAGAAGTGCTGGTATGTATCAGCCAGAACCATTCTGGGAGACCCTGATCTTTATTTCTGTCAGATTAAAATACTCAGAGCTTGAACCAGAGGGCAGCATCCCTCACACCTGGGATGACTGGGATGCTGCTGCAAACAAAAGCACTCTGACCTGGCAGCAGCAGACACAGCCTCACCAGTGAGAATATCAGACACCAGTAATAATAACTCAGAGCATTTCCTCTGTTGAGATCTGTCTCTCAGTGCCATTTGCGCTGTGCCTTTGTCCTGTCTGGGACCTTTGGCTGCAATGATCATGGTGATGAGGTGGCAGGGCAGGGGGGACAGCTCTAAACTGGCAGAGGCAGGGTTAAGTTAGGTACTAGGAGTAAATCCTCTGCTGTGAGACACTGGAACAGCCCAGAGAAGCGGTGGATGGAATTGGAACATCCGTGGGGTGTTCCAGTCCCAGCTGGATGAAGCTCTCAGCAGCCTGGTCTGGTGGAAGGTGAAGGTGGAGCCATGGAGTGTCCGAGGTCCCTCCCAACCCAGAACACTCCACAGCACGTCATTGGCACAATCCAGCTCAGGTCCAAGGAGCAGTGCAGCTTCCTGACATGGAGACAAGACACCCACAGCCACTGACAGCCATGGGTTGACAGGAATGCCACATTTTGACAGCTCCAGAGCATCCATGTAATTAACAGTAGGGTTAGTTACATGTAAAAAACAGTAGGGTTTTCTGCCCCCCGCCCCGTCCCCTCCTTCTGACTGCTGTCATTTCCCTCGTTATCAAATCGTTTGGAGGAAGTTAGTTCATGAAAGAGAGCTAGGGTAGGCCCTTCTCTGGAAAATTCCCACTGGTCTGACTTCAAGGCTAATAAAAATGCTTTATTGTTTGTTCTGCTGCTCCTCCTCACTGGTCAGCAACCCCCCAGGGCACAGTTAGTGCCACAAATTCAGCCTGGAGTGCTTGGTGCCTCATGCACAGCTCCAGTTAGGAATGAGTTTCCTGTTGCAAAAGAATCATCCTGTCAAAGTGCTGCTGCGTTTTTTTATTTTATTTTATAATTTCTCACCTGTTCTTGGCCACGTTTAGGGACAGCTCACAATGGTGATGCTTACTTTTCCACATACAATTTTTGCCAAGCGTCCAAAATAAGAATCTCACGGTATATAGAAAAAAATAGTCAGCTGGTTCCCCGCCACCATTTCATGCCTCTGCCTGCGCTCAAAGCATCACCTCTTAATTTTTCTCCTGCATGGTTCAGAGGGAGGTGTAAACATGACTATAACCTACCTATTCCAGATGGATTTACTTTTTAAGCAAAAAATTCTTAAAAAAGCAGTAAAAGGTGACTGAAGCCGAAAAGAGTAAAAATGAATATAATTTAATGTATTTGATCTTTTATCACCTTTAGCTATTTTACAAGAATCAGAAGAGCGTGGATTTAATGCCTGCCATTAGTGCAAAGTGTAAGATTGAGGGCTGACGTAGGCACTGGAGCACAAGCGGAGTCCTGTTACATCCTCATAAAGCAGCATTCCCTCAGATGAGGAAAAGAGCACAGGATAAGGGCACACTTCCCTCTCTCCTGAAACCCTCAGTCTCCCATGCCACAGGCAGCCTTCCTGATTTCCCTCTGACTTCAGGTGGAGGGGAAACTCTGAGGTGAGTTCACTGGGTTCAGTGAAAGTGTTTCCACTAACTTCACAGGGGTTTGGAACACACTCAATATAAATAAGGATGGCAGAATGGCAGAAAAAACAAATGTACTATTTAAAGCTAAGGGAAAAAATCCACTGTGGTTCAACACATCTGAAAAAAATTTCAAACCCAAGCTTCTGAAACAGGCTAAAAGAAATTTTGCTCTTATCTATACTCTTACCTAGAATGCTTTTCCTATTTCTCAAAATTCTATACAGTCTACTAAAACTCTAGAAATGTGGGAATAAGAAGCAATACAATCTTCTTTCTTTCAGGATTCTCGACATAATCCTGGTCTGACTGAAGCTTTATATTGATTTCTATGAAACCAGAATTTCAACCCCTGAGAAGGAACTGCAACCCCCACTTACAAGAAAAAAATCAGTCAAAAAAACCTGGCACAAAACCATAACTAAACAAAGTACACATGGGATTTCAACCAAGATTAGAAGCATTGTTTTGACCCTGTGGCTTTCAGAAGGGTGTGAGAAAAACACAGTCAAGAGCACAAGAGGCCTTTGCAAACTGGGCAGCCGAGCCAGACAGTTTAAAGGAATTGGAAAAGAAAGTCTAAACGGAAATGGAGTGAAAGGAAAATGCAACTCCATCTAGGGTGAAAGGAATGAAGACCAATAATCATTGGGATTCAGTTTTGTTTCTGTGGTAGGTGCTCTAAGATCCATGTTGGAGGGGCAGACAGAAAGGTCACGGAAGTCAGAATTATTATTCGAGAAAGGAAGTGGGGAACAATGGGCCTAGAGGAGTCGTGGCAACAGGAGGCTTGGTGGTCTCCACTGGGAAAGAATGGGGGGCCTTCACTGGTGGGCTCTTTCCACAGAGAGAACTGCTGTGTGCAAAGTCTGCACAGAGCAGGAGGGCACGGGGGACAGGCTTGTTGAGTTATTTGCTGTGGATAAACTATCCAAGGATTCTTTCCTGATTTGGAGCAAGTCTGAGTGCTGCTGTAATACCTCACGAATCCCAGCACACACGTCTGGTTGTTACCACCAGAGGTGTCTTGTATGGACTGTACATGCCCTTCAGCTGAGCAGAAGCTGTGCTTTGCACAGAACAACCTCCACCATGCTAAACACGTGAGCAAAGCCCCATGAAAGGGACACAGAGCAGCAGAGCTTCACAAATAACACTTGGATGTTTTCTGTCATTATTTCTGCAGCTCTGGCCACTTCTCCTTGACTATTTCCCTTCACACGCCAGCCCTTTTCTACTCCCTTTACAAAGGTTTCCAGTTCTTTCGAGCAATGGGCCTGTATTTCACTAAAAAGGATCTTGGTGAACATTAATTGATGTTCCCAAATTAGTAAGTTATTAAAGATTTGTGGTTTGTGACTGATCGCTAAATACATGCTCTGTTATATTCAGGAATTTTAAATTAGCAGAGGTGAGTAAAGAAGAGAGAATAGGTGTAAAATTTTTGTTGTTGTTTGTACTAATTGAGTTATTCTTGTGAAGATACTCCTCCAGGAGCAATGAGCAAAATCTGTGCCTGTTTTCACAAGAACAACAGAGGCAGGCAGGCAAAAAGGCTAAAATAATTTCCAGAAAATTTAGAGGTGCCATTGCCATGAGTGTCCCACTGCAAATGAGGATCAAGGGGGTGGGATCACGTAATACTTGTTCACTCCAAGTTTAGCACATGAGGGGCCAGGTCACAGTGGGAAAATTACCTATGTTCCATCTTCTGTTCAGAACAAAGCTGCTCATTGCAGTGGTGGGAAAAAAAGCACATGAGGGCTGGGAGGTTTCTGATAGAGGGCAGATTTAGCAGGCCCAGGCTGTGGGAATCTGTGGGTGTGCAGCATGCTGAGGCTTGAACTTGGGAGCTGTGAATGCAGCCTGGGCATCCAAGAGCAGCCAGTGCCATGGAGCACCTCCTGCACAGCAATCCAGTCCACACACACCCCGAGATCCCAGCCTGGCCTGGCTGCAGGAACACCAGCATCTGTCCATTATCCTTTATCCACAGGGACCCTCCCAGAGCCCTTCTGTACCTCCTGCACCCCTTAGTGGTGCTGTATCAGCACATGATTGGTGTTGGACAAGTGCTTTTCTTCCCTCCCAGCACCCCCGTCCTTTTTTTTGTTTTGGTGTTTTGTTTTTTTTTTTTTGGGTCAGGAAATGCCAGCCCATGTGAGTACCTCATAGCAAATGAATGGGAAATTTGCAAATTCCTGTAAACACCCACAAACTTTCTCATGATCTCTTGCCACTCTTGAATGGATGGTGCTTTGCAACTCCAAGAAGCCTGGGCTGCTGAACAGCAATGACATTGTGCCAGCCTCTGAAACGTGGGGTTGTTCCACAAGGCAAAGGCCCACACTACCTGCAGCTGGGCAAGCACACAATCACTGTAGTCTAACAGAGTCATTCTGCCATTTCTTTTTCTTTTCTTTTTTTTTTTTTCCTTTAAAGCAACCAACACCACACAAATACAGGTCTGTTGAAAACTATTTCTCTTTCTCAGAGCAATGCTTGTGAAAGCACAGGAGGATCCAGGCTTAGCAGCCCTTGACAGGATCCTGCTGGAGGCTTTCCGGAGTGCTGAGCTTACACTTCTTAGCTTCAAGTCTCCAGCAATTCCTAAAAATAGCACCTCCTAGCCCGCTCCTCCTTGGCACCAAAGGAGCCTAAACCCTATCAGGGTGGAAGAGCTCTGATTTGGTTTCACTGGCTCAAACACCAACCCCACAGCCCCCAGCTCAGCCAAGCAGCCATCTGAGAAGGACACCACATCTTGACCGGAATTCAGAAGGACAGAGGAAACCACAGTGGGAAAACCTTGCAGCAGATTTTGTTTGCAAGTCCCCAGAAGTGTCTAGGAGTTACTGGGAAGTAGCACCTGACAGGTTATCCTGTTCAAGGGAATCAGGTAAAGCCCAGTGAGACCAGTCCCTTTTGGGATGCACAAGCTCCCACAAAGCCTCAGCCAGATGACCCTGGGATGCCCTCTCAGACTCATCAGCAGTTCAGCAGCAGCCAGAACAAGGAGGAAACAGGGGCCTTAATAGAGACCAGCCAAACCAAAACAAACCAAAGACTTGGTTGCCACTGCCAAAAATCTGCTTTCACAAGTCAGGAATCCTGATCATGCAGCTGCCTCACTTGCCCCTCATTTGCCCACATCCGCTGAGTTTACAAATGAACCTATTAGAAGGCATGAATTTCTATTTTATTTGCCAGGGAAAAGATGGTAACAAAAGGAGGCTGTGAGTGAATGAATATGCCAATGCTCCTTTTGGATTTCCTGGCATGTCATTACATTGTAAAAATAGAACTTGATTTTTAAAATAAACAGAGCATAATATGGGGGTTTCTGTGTAAACAAAGGATTGTACACGTGGTGGTATGATACAAAATTTCACGATCAAGAAATTTCTCATTCAGCTTGTCCAATCAGCCAGAACAAACTTGCAGTCAGTACACTTTAATTATAATTGCATCTAATTGATTCTTTTTCCTTCCTTTTTTAAATCTGTGGTATTGTGGTGCTGCATCAACAGTAGCTCTTGACACAAGAATGCACATTATGGACTCCAGGGTAGGAAATGGGAAGAACCCTGTGAGTAACCATCTCATACCCACTACACTGGTTAGTGGCTGTTTGTTTTCCTCCAGAAATGTTCAGAGAAACCAGCAAACCCAGCTCTGAGCTTGGAGAGCCAGCTCCCCCCTGCCTTTGAGGGGAGCCCCTGTCCATGCAGGGAAGCTGAGTCATGAGATCTTAAATTGCTGCTAACATTGAGGGCCAAGCAGCCAGATACCCAGAAAATTCATCAGCAGAGAGAGAGGCACTTTCAGGCTTATCTGACAGGTAAATGGAGATTTTCAAAAATCTAATAAAGAACGTGGGGGCACCAGCCATAAATTCACATCCTTTTCTCTAGCAATCTCTGCATGACTTATTCAAGGCAGTACAAAGTCCCTGTGATAGTTCAAAATTGCACCCAGATTGCTTGACTCAGCCCTATTCTTCTTCCCTTAGGCACACTGCCTAACATGTCCAGCAGCAGAAAAACAAATTAGGATCCTAAACCACCTTTTCAAAGGATTTTGGCATAACATCACATTAAAACAATGGAATTTATGATCCTAATTCACTTAGTCATTTTTGAAAACGAGCAGAGGGTTACCAAGGATCATGCTAAAGATACACTCATGCTTTTTGCAAGTATTTAGGGCTGGCTATCTGCATATGCTGTGACAGCCTCTTGACCTCTGCATGTATGAAGACGACAGTCAGAATTCACACACCCTGCTGGTGTTTCTGTCTGGCCTTGCTAACTGGCCCCTAACCAGTTAATGCTGCCTTTTTAGGGGAGCTCTCTAAAAGCCCACGAAAAACAATAGACATTGAGAATCAGATTTTGGCTTCATCAAACGGCACTATGTGAAAAAAAACCCCAAACCAAGACTCTCAACAAAGAGTCAGTGACTCAACAGCTCTCAGTAACCACTGCAAAACAAACATCAGGCAGTGATTGCTATGTAGGGATTGAGCATCTGCTAGGAAGAACTGTATTGTCATTGAACTGTGATTCTAGCACAGTGATCCCTCCCCAGCAGGGGTATGGCTGAGGGGCAACACTCCAAACGTGGAGTGTGCTGATGTACAGCAGTCCTCCCTCACACACCAAACACACTGCGCTCCACCAGAGAAATCACAAAAGGTCTTTGTTTTGAAAGAGGAGGTTTGACAATAAAACATAGCATTTAAAGTCAGCAGCTTTCTGGTTACTTGTGTGGCGTCATGTCCCCCGAAGCAAATGTCTCTGAGGGTACCTGTAAATGTGGGGTTTGACCCACAGCAGGGAGAGGCTGCCCAGTGCCAAGCCAGCACTGAGAGCGCACATGCCAGAGCCCTCTCCCAGCAGGAATCCATAGCCAGGATGAATCCATAACAGTTCTCAGCCAGCTACTTCCCAGTGCAGGGAGCTGGTGTGTTCTGGTCAGGTGTGTCTGCCACAGGCTGCACTGGGAGCCTTTGGAACAGACCCAACCTAAACCATTCACACCGACAGTAAGACCCTGCTGTCAGCTTTGAACCAAACATTCCTGGGAAAACACACTCTGCTTGGGAACTCACACCCCTGAAAGAAAGCTCCTTTTGATGGTGACTCTATGGTAAGCTGGAGGAGTGTTTGCCCTCTGCCATGATCTTGGATAACTGAGCCAGTTTTCTAGACAGAGCTGAGCTTTGGGAATCGGCTATTCCTGTCAGAGTCGGATTCCTCGCAGCAAGAATGCTTGCAATCCATGCCACTCTGTCCCAGGACAGCATGGCTGTGTAAACACAGGGCTACAGGGGGATTGCACTGAAACTTCACATCACACTCTCACAGCAAGGCCAGCCTCCAAAGCCCTGGCTCTATTTTTACCTGGTGTGGGACAGGACAGTGGTATGTGGGAAATACGGCTGGAACAGAGGGAAATCATTTGATGGCTCCCTGCACCACAGGAGCATGGGTGCAAGTCTGAACCAGGTTTATTAAACCGTGCATTTTCTGATTCCTATAACGTGTTGTGTACAAGAACATAGCACACTGGATACAGCCAAGTCTGGAAAGCAACCCAAGTTTTGCACAGCTGTTCTGACATCTTAGTAGTGCAGGCTGACTTTCAGAAGTGCTGAGAACTCTCATGTCACAGCTGAGATGGCCACAACACACAGAATATCACCATACAATATCAGAAAGCTTCAACCCAAAGAGAATAACACCTTACCTCTTCGGAAGGCTTCAGCAGTCTGCCCACACAGAGTAATACCACATCCCCTCAGAAGGC
This sequence comes from Melozone crissalis, assembly GCF_028551555.1. Classification (NCBI taxonomy): domain Eukaryota; kingdom Metazoa; phylum Chordata; class Aves; order Passeriformes; family Passerellidae; genus Melozone; species Melozone crissalis. The sequence continues at coordinate 1,080,933 of NW_026535858.1, forward strand.
TGCAGTATCTGCCCTGCTGGCTCTGTACCCACCCTTTCAGCCCCTGATGCTGATGCCCCACACCTGTGTGCCCTCTGCGGTTGGTCAGTGCCCCTGGGCACTCGTTCCCTCCAACGCTGCTCACCTGTGCCCCGTTAGGGGTGATTGGGCACAGCCCCACCCCAATCACCACTGACTCTGTAACTCTGTGCCTGCACCCTCAGATCCCACTGGAGCTAAAAGGCAGAGCCAGTAATGGCCAGCCTGAACAAACAGCTGCTGAAACCCATGTCACCGCACAATTAGACCCCCAAATGTCTTAGAATAATCTGCTTCATGCTGCCAACATTTGAGTGCTTGTTACTGCAAACATAATGACAGAATTCTAGCATTTACACAATTATATAAACAACATCAGCACTGAATTTCAAAACCAGTATCTTACAGGCTTCCAGTTTTCCCTATACTTTTTTCAATACGTACACAATTTAAAAGATTAATATTTTTTGTGCTTGCTAGCATGAACATCAATATTACATTTGAGCTCTTCTCTCCATCCACACCTTTGACTAAAAAATACTTGTATACCTCACTTCCAGTTGGGAGTTTCAAATTATTTTCTCAAATTTCAATCTAGAACAAAGTCAGTTTTTAATAAGAAAGGTTTTTTTTTAGCCTGGCTATAAAACATCATTTGCAGGATACTCTAGAAAGACAAACACTGGAACTTGACAAGTACAGCTGATAGAGAAGATAGGAGTTGATAGATGACAACTGCTGCAGCTTTTAATATCACTTTATCAGTCATGACACAAGTGATTTCTGATGTGGAGTGATCCTTATAATTCCTCTCAGATGCTGATAAATCCAAGTGGCTGGGGAACTAAAAGTCCTGATCCAAAGTTCCTTAAAGAAACAGGCTTTAGAGAGTGACTCAATAAAAATTCCCAACCCCAGCTGCCTGTCAGTGGAAAAAACAAAGAAGAGAGATTCTGAAGGGCAGTTAAGCAGCCAATTTCACCAAAATGTCAGGGATTTTGATCCTTGCACCTCCTTTATAACGCTGAAAACCTCCTTGTACCTATTAAAGCGTCATGAAGAGAAGAAGGCTTTGGGATGAAATCTGGCTTGCATGTAATCAGACACCAACCAAACAAACACAGAGGAAGGAGGGTTAGGGTGAGGGTCCCTTCCCTGCAGAGCTCACAGCAGGGCTGGACACAGCACAAGGAGACAGTGAAGTGAGATTGGCCAGGAGCATCAGCTGCCTCCCCTCTCCTCTGCAAGCTGCCAGAGCATCAAACCTCCCATTTCACCTGAGAGGAGCAAACCACAGCTTGCCAGAAACAAGCCAGCCTTTAACCTTTCCAATCCTTTAACCTTTCCATAAACTGTGCTTGTTTCCCCATGTGAACAATGGCCTTATTGTTTCACTTCAAATGCAGTACGTGACCTGTGATGGTAGGAAATGAATGAATTGTTGTGTTGTCAACAGTTGCTTTTTTTCCATGCCTCCCTATATCTAGGAATTTCTTTCCATGCACTTGAGTTTTAAGGACAACACAACACTTGTGAGAAGGCCATTGACACCTCAAGTTGACAAGTTATAGTAGGGACATTACCTGATATAGATTTTGAAAATCCCAATCTCAGCCTGCTTTTCAAAAAAACTCTCTCCAATTTACGCATGCAACATTAATATTCAAGAGTTTACATTGCCCAGAAACTCTGATTTCAGACACACAGCAGGGACTTTACAAAATCTGGCCACTTTTTGAAATGCCAGAATAGAAGCAGAGCTCCTCTGAACATCTGGCCAGACTGTGGGTATGTGACTCAAGATGACTGCATGAGAAAATACAGGGTAGGTAAGAGAGCAACAAAAGATTAGGAGGAAAAACTCAGACACTCATTCAATATTAGACATGAAGTCCTTCTTCAAACACTCATTGCTTACTACAAGTTCATTTAAAATTGGAAAATGTCCAAAGATGAAGATAAGGCAGAATTTTTACATAGAACAGAGAAGGTTTCCAAAGCATCCATCTTCTCAAGGATAAGAGACAACAACATGAAGATTAAGGAAGAAAAACTTATGGGAAAGGATCCTTAGAGTTCAAAGAAGCTTTTAAAAAGAAATTCAAAACCAATATGAAACATCCTTTAAGCAATTACACACCAGTTACTAGATGAGAACGCTTCAATCAGTTCAGGAAAGGAAAGACTCTCACTTTTCAGAGACCCACTGGACACTGATTGGACATGTGAACATGTGTTTGTGCAGAGGAAATATTTACACAGGTTGGACTTACTCTTACATGAAAGGACAGGTGTGGAATACACATAAGTGCACATTTCCTGGGCCAAAGCACCGTGTGACAAAGCTGATTAAAGACTTCATTGCCCATTTCACCCAACAGCATCACAGCCTGAGCCAGCTTTCATTTTATTATATATTGCCTTGAGAAAGTTTAAATTTAGGAGAAGGATCTTTTTTTGGCTGCTTTTGGTCAGCAGTCTCCCTTCAGCCACTGCTTCCATGAGCTCCTGGGAAATGCCAAAAATATTCCTCTGATTGCTGTTTTGTGGGACATGCTTATGTGTCACAGCAATGTGAAAGGGATACCACTTCAGTGATATAATGCATATTTTAATCAAAAGCTAAGGACTTTTTACCCTACAGTGCTGACATTTCAACTTCCAAAATTCTATGTGAGCCCCTCAGAGGTAGGTCAAGAAGTATAAGGCACCCCAACAGACTACCTTCAGAAAACCAGTGGGAATATATATTAAATTTGGTAGAAATAGAAATAATCTAAAGAGAAAAGAAAGAATATCAAAGGAGAAGAGGAAGGTCTCCCAAATAAGGGGTCCTGTGAGCTACCAAGAATGACATTTCCATGTTTTTAATAACAAAAAAGGAAAGGGGGGGGTAGAAGGAATGGTTGCACATAATGCAGCAGCTCCTCAGTTAATGCGAACTGGCGGCAGTCCATTGCAGTCACTGGGGCTGCAGTGATGTGCACCAGCTGAGCATGGGGGGCTGAATTTGCAGGCAGCTGGCATGGTGCCAGCCTCTGTCTGCACACAGACTAGAATTGTGCATGTAAACACTGCCTGACCCCTAAAAACCAGCGATTTATAGAATGCTTTCTCGAGCTGGTGAATCTGTCACGTCAGACAAACCAGGGCTCCCTGGTTTTGGTGCCTCCATCTGGGCAGCAGCTCCTGGCAGCCCTGCACGGGCTCTGGCTTTGCTCACCAAATTCCACCAGGCTAAAGGATGGCTCCCTCAAAGCACAAATCAGCACAGAGCCTAGAAGAACAGCTGCTTCCTCTGCCCCAAGCAATAAAATGTTAGCATTTCATGCCAGGACTGCTGTGTCAGGGTTAAATGGTGTGTTGGAAGTAAAGGGAGGTGGTTAAGCTGCACTCCACTGGGAACCACCAGGAGTTCCAGGTTCCCCTCTCCACCTGCAGTCACTGAGATATCCTCACACCACAGACTAACTCTCGACTGTTGTCCAGCCCAAAGTCCATCTGTCCCCACAGTGAATAAGAAAAACTTGGGCCACATCTTGCCAGCTTCTTTCCCTTGTTTTGGGAAGAGACAGGGTCCAAATCTATCTAATCCCTTAAACAGATGGACACTGTGGGTTTCCACGTTTTCCTCTGGTGTGTTACATTACTTATCTTACCTACCTACATCTTCAGTTCAGGATAGATTCCTTAGTAGTGCATTCCTCACCAATGCACTACTAGTGCTTTAAAAATGTGTTCCAATGGAGCACCTTGTGGGCGTTCCAGAGATGTCAGTCTGAGGGGCTGACTACCTCTAGAGCATCCCTTTCACTGTTTCCAAGGGGAACACCACTATAAAAAAAAACAGACATTTTTAGTTGCCAATTATTCTATTTGTTTGCATGACCACATAAAACACATGCTTTTTTCCTAAGAAGTTCATGACAGGTGCTCATTTGAGACAGACAGAAATGTCTGAAAACAAAGGTGCTTGGCAGCAAGATGATCAGAGACAGAATCCAAGCTGGACTTGGCTTTCAACTCTTATAATTAATCTGCTATAAAAGCATCTGAGATTTCCATGAGGGTATACAAACCTGAACAAGATCAATAAATCTATTTCTTTATTGACTGTCCAATTCTCTTACTCATTTAAATGAAGTCATTAGGATTTATACTCAAAACCGAGCCTTAAGTCAGATGTGTGTTAGCTGTCCCAAGATTTGCTTTTTAAGGCATAGTACTTGGAGGGAAGAACAAGTTTTTAATCCTCATCTGTGTGCCAGATTTAATAAACACATCTGAAGCAGACTGCTAACACAACCACTTAAAATATTTGGGTAGAATTTATGCCCACTTAAATATACTCAGCCATTTATCCAATAAAATGTGATTATAAAAGCAACAAATTCACCTGATTTCTGAAATATTTACATCCCATTTTAGGACCAAACCCAAATATAATTAATAACTATAAAAACAAGGGCTAGGAAACCACCACTGTTTTGTCATACTTTCATTTGTTGACAGTGGTTTTGGTTAATTGAAACATGTGTCCTGTGAAGAGGAGGGGGGATTGTTTTTGAGTTTGATATTTTTGTTTGTTTGTTTGGGGTTTTTTTGAGATCACAGACAGTGATGGGAGAAAAAGTCAACAATAACCAACAAGAAATTTCACCAAGAATTCAAACCAACCAAAACTGAAACCTGTTTTGATTGGAAATGAAGAAAAGGAAGTGGGCGCTCAGATCCAGATCTAAATTAGGTTTAGCCCGTGGTTTGGGGTTTGGTTTCATGACCAAACCTGGGCTGGGGTTCTCATAGAGAGCTGATGATGATGAAACCTTCTGAACTTGAATCACATAGCATGAAATCTCATACCCTGCTGTTCTGGAGACTTTGGTCCCCAAGACTGGAAATCTTCTCTTGGTTAGGACTGGTTGACTGACACTACAGTTTTAGACATGTCTTTTGGAATGGATTCTTCAAATTTCCCTTCCTCAGCTGCTGTTTTCCACGATCTTAGAATCACCAAGGTTGGAAGAGACCTTTAAGATCAAGTCCTACCATTAACCCAGCAGTGCCAGTGTAATGTGATGCACAGGAAGAACTTTGTACAAAATCTGACATTTCAAACTGATATTCAAAATGTTTCAATTGAACTTTAACCATTTTGGCACTCATGCAAAAGAATCACCTTTGGCTTTCTCTAATATCCAGCAGAACAAGATCCTGAGGAACAGGAGGAAGGCAAGGAGCAGAGCACAGACCCTGAATTTCAGGAAAGCAGATGATGCTGCTGTAGGGAACTGCTGGTGGCATCCCGTGGGCTCTGAAAGGCTGAGGATGTCTCCAGGGCCGTGTTCTTCTCGGAACAAGAAAGCCCCACCCCTGTGCTCTGCCTATCAGCAGAGCAGCTTGGCTAAACTGGGAAATCCTGACACAGCTCCAGCTCAAAAACCATACACAGATGGTAGAGGAAGGACAGGCTGCAAAGGACAAACACAAACATTTCTCAGGCCCAAAAGGACGCTTTTAGCAAAATCAGAGAGTCCAAACTGGCGTGTTAAAAACTACAAGAACTTCCAGAATCACTCCAGCAGGAGAAGGAAGAAAAGGAAGTGGTTCTGCTGTCAGAAGGGGTGGGTGAGCTTCACAGCAGCCCACCAGGGTAAGGCTGAGGCACACCATGCTTTCTGCGCCTCAGGTTTCACCAGCAAGGTCTACCCAGCCTTTTTGGTCTATCCAGCCCAAATATGGCTCAAGGGCAGAAGAAGCTCTAAGCAGACAAAGCAAAGTCAGGGATCTCTTAAGAAGTGAGATCCCCATGCTCCCAGAAGGGGTGGAGGCAAGAGCACAGGACCACTGGTGGCATGGCAGGGACACTCTCCTATCATTGATGGAAGGTTAAGGAGACAAAGGCAGGCCCCCAGTGACTGAAGAAAGGCAAAGATTTGACCCTTTTTCAGAAAGAGCAACTAATGGAGATGACCTCAAATCCTGGATGCAGCAGGCCCTTTACTGGAACACTTCAGAGGACTCCCCAGGGGAGCTCTGGGAGCTTCCCAGTTCCTTACTGGCCAAGCTACAGAAGTCTCTTGGCTGCACTGGTCCATAACAGTGGCAGCATCCACTCAAAAAGGGACAAAACGTGCCACCAGGAGCAGGAGTGTGAGTGAAGACAGTCTGTTCCCAGAGCAGGGGATGCAAGTGTGTCCCACTTGCACTGGCTGTTAATTCAGTGCTCAGAGGCCACAGCATCCGTGCAGTCCCACAATCTACAGTATGGAATTATTGCTATAAATGGAAGCAGTTATGCTGGCAATTGTTGTCTTTGGGTCAAACTGAGATGTGAAAAGATGTGCTTAAAGCAAAATTCACTCCTTTACTAAAAAATAAACACTGCCTTTGCCATAGATCCAGCTCTTTTTTCTCCCCGGTATACGTACATACATAAATACATTTATGTATACATGTGTTTCTTTTATATATATATATATATATATATATATATATATATACACACACTCCCCTCTCCATATAAGGTCTTGGTAAATACAAACTGGATTTGACTCGGAAGGGAAAGAGACAGTTTAATTTTAATAGGCCAAGCACACATATCAGACAGCATGAAGGACAAAAAAAAATCCCAAGCTAAGACCATGTAAGGTATGTATCAACCAGTTCTGAAAAAGGTTCCCACTGGAATTATTCCAGACTAAAACAATGAGTCATCCCCTAAGGAATCCTGTCCTCACATGAAATATATAAATCATTGTCCATTTTGGAAGGATTACGCCAATAGCACATATCATTAAAATGTTATTTCTTTTAATAGTGCTAAGACAAAATCCAGAATTTTATTCCATAGATCCTGATTTGCAGTGTTACCAGAGTCTCACCACGGTCCCCCAGGGACAGAGGCACAAGGACATTCAGTTCTTGTACAGTCAATGTATGTTCCCATATGCCTCAGCAAATCTGGGCAAATGCAAACAGAATCCCACATTTCAGAGGTTCCCTCCTTTTTTTCTTTTTTTCAATTCCATGAGACAGGAAAGCTCCATGAGGTGGTTGTGGTAGAATAGAGAAGAACAGAACATCCTAATGCCATGCCCAAAAAGTCTCAATGCTTGATGTACAACATGAGCAGCTTTGTGACTTCTCAAATTAAAATACTGTCTCTCTTTTATAGTCCTGGTATCAAAATTACTGAATTTCTGCTATTTGCTGAAGAGGACAAAGAGGGGATGTGCTACCTAAGGGAAAAATAAGGCTGAAAATACTAATGGAAAGCATAAGATTAATGGCATAAAAGTTGGGGTAGGTAGAACAAGTTCATTATATGACATTCCAAAGGAACAGGGTTTACTTTCTATCATGTATTTCCTGGTAGAAATGTAGAATGACAAACACAATTTTCAGTGCATGATTTTGAAGAAAGGTTTATCATGTGACACTGAAATGCCACACAGATAAATTGCTATTCCTGCACATAATTTGCTCTCCATAGCCCCCAAATGCTCCACTCCGAGTGTCACTGCACTGTGCATTGTATAAATATATGCCCCCACTAAAACTGTCTTGTAACTCCAGCTGAACAACTGGTCCCTAACTTCCATGGCAAGAGAAATCAAGCAGGGATTCTCCATTTTCAAAAGGAAACTCACTCATCTGCATAGTTAATGAAGACATGTTTAGCATTTCTTTTCTCTGGGATCATTTCTGTCACGGTCTCAGCCAAGGGCTCACAAAGCAGCCTCACAAAGCAGCATCACTTTATTTTGCACCCTGTAGGGACAGCCACCATTTGTCACAGTCAGAGCCACGGCTGTGCCACTCCTCTGGCATCTGGGGCACAGAACAAGGAGCCTGGTGGGCACTACAAGCACGGCTTGGCCACTGCTGCTGCTTTGTGGCCACAGGAGCAGAACCCCTCTGCAAGTGCCTGGTTTAGGGCTGAGCTCAGCATTTGGAGGGGGCTCTACCACAGGTCCTATGAAGCTGAAGAAACACAATCTTTCTCTTTGGTCAAGTCTGTAACATTAAGCACACGTGCTACAAGGTCTCAGTGTCACAGAGGACTTTGTTCTTTTTTGTGAATTAATACACAGGAACAATTGAAATAACCACAAAAACGTTTATATGGGATTTTTCTATTTCAGTGACCTAAACAAACATTATAAACATGGAATGATGGAGCAGGTAAATAATTTTTTTTCCCAGTCCTATCAATTTTGGTTTATTGTCCCAAACCAGGCTATAACTCTATGGTACGCTCAGAAAAGTAAAATGAATTGTGGGAGTCTGAGGAGGAAAAAGCTTAGCAACGAGCCTTGCAGTCTAATCAACCAGTCCGCATCAGCCCAAAAATAGTTCCATCTTTGCAATCCATTTTTTTGTGATTTAACTTCCACAGACTGCTACTCCTACTTCCCTTGGGAGAGCATACCATAACAGCTTTCACCACCAGGAATGTTTTCCTGACATCCAGCCTGGATGTGGCTTTTTCTCAGTTTTACCCCATTAGCTCTAATTAAGGCTCCTCTGTGTCAGGTGAAATCCGTTCAGCCCGGAGCCTTTGCACTCAGTTATGGCTCGTGGGCAGCTGGCTGTGCATCACCTCACACGCACACAGGGGCTGACAACATCTGAACACAGCACGGCTCAAAGGCCAGGCAAAGATCAGGATTGCTCCAGCTTTCATCAAGGAACCACATTTTAGACTTCTGTTAAAGATTGAATGCAAGCTGTACTGGTAGTGCAGTGTTTTATAAAGCAACTAATTGGCATTTCCAGTGCTGGGGAGAACACATATTTGTCTTTTTGCATAATCTTAATAGGAATTCCTTGATCAATTATTTATAGCAAGCCTACTAACTGTTTTGAAAAAGTGTCCAGACTCTACGATATGCAGAAAAAAAGACAAAGCACAGTGACTTTTATCTTAACTGCGAGCTATCCTTACACATCCAGGCTTTGAGGCCAGCCAGGACTAGCAATTTTTGAAACATTTCAGTATTTTTAGGCACTGTGTATAACTGACAAAGTTTGAAAGACAATGACCTGAACTATTGTTCTGCTCTGTTCCTATTGAGAGGAAATGCACTAAGAGCAAAGCTGAGTTTAAAACATAGTTTTATAGATACTGTAGAAAACAAATACTCAGATTTTGTTGCTAGACAAAAAAAAAAAAGATTAAATACTCAACGAGCAGTTTGACTGAGTCATCACAGCAGTTCCCTCAGACAAGTTACTAAGCACATGATCCATGACCACTGAAATCAAGGAAAAGACTCCCACAAAAATGGCAACAGGCTGTGGATGAGGCCTTTAAAAATCCCAGTGTCTCTGGGTTTGCACCCATGAAGTGGAGGTGAGATTTTACCACCCAGGTGCTGCAAGGACAGCTCTGTTGGTCTGTGCCTGGTCCATGGAGGGATGGGAGCCACATCTGTATCTACCCATGGAAATGCCACCAAATGGAGAGATCCCCACAGCCATAAACCAGAAGGGATTTACCATTAAACACCTCCAGTAATGTGCAAAGCTGACACAGTTTGTCACAGGGTTGGGAACACACCACTCCTGGGGCTACCAAGGGCCCTATTTAGGTTCCACTTTGCATCAAATCATCGTTTGTGCAAACAATATTCAACTTTCCTTCTCTTCTTCTTTAAAATATTTTATTTTTGAGCCCTGCCTTCCTGCTCCCATTCCCCCAGCAAGAAGCTGGCAAGGGATGAGGAGCATCTGGGTTGGAGATGACAGCTGGTGGGTGAGACAGCATCAAGCTCTTTGCTGGCTTTTGCTTTGGTCTTCTGGGAATGAACCAAAATGAGATTTCTTCACAATAATCACCCCATCTTTTGCCCTTGAATAAACTTCAGAAGGGATCATGAGCCAAGTGCTCTTTGGGCAAATCAGAAGTAGTTTTCACAGTCCATATCCCAGAGCTGGCTGGAAAACAGGATCTCTGCCCTGTGGGAAATTCCAGTGTTCCAAAACATGTTTTGTGCTCTGACTTGGAAAAAATAAAACTTTTTTTCACTATGAAGGTTTCCTCAAGAGTTGCCTTTAAAACATTAAATTCTAAATATAATGTTACTTAGAGTGTGATATAGACATATGATACTAAATGCAGCACGAGCATTAAATTTCATCAATACCATTTAGAATTAAATATTTCAAGGAAAAAAAAGAAAAAGCCCCTTAAACAAGCCCAGGCAGTGGATTGTGTGAATGCAAGTTCTGTTTGCAATGATGAGGACACCTTGGAATTTCTCTGTGGCCCTTTTTTGTGAGTGCATAAAACACCATCGGTGTCATCAAACCATTTTTGTTTTGTTTTTTGGGGTTTTTTAAATTATTCTTACACAACATTTAATGAATTCTTGGGCATGCATTCACCCAGGATTCCTTACAGGAAACCCCTATGGCTGTAATGACCTGCACTAGTGGCCCTCTAGCTCTAAATTGTAAAACCTGTGCCCCCAACACTGGCTAGAGCAGTTTTTGCCTTTCAGTAAAAGCTCTCTTCCCAGGTTATTGATATTGGCTGCCTTTTAGCTGCAGTATCTCTGGATTTATTGTTGGGATGGGAAGCACATCCCACGCCTGCGCTCCAGCCCCACACCTTGGTGCTTTGCTGGGATAAGGACACAGACAATGAGCTCCCTGTGAGCCAGCCCTGTGTAATGCCAGCCTGGTCAGCTCCTTGTGCAAGCCCAGGAGCATCAAAGGAGGCAGGGAGCAGCTGGAACCCTGGAGACAGGCTCCTTTCCACCTTAGACATTTGACTCATCTGATGATGCACCCGCAGCACTATGTGCACTGGGCAGGAACCTGCCTCTACAAGCAGCAGCCTCTGCCTGGCAGCAGGGCTCACCCCAAGGGAAGCAGCCCCAGCCCCTGGGTTTGTGCAGCAGCGCTCCCAGCAGCCTCCATCACCTTATGAATACCTTGGGGATGAGCCTGGGAGACAAGTGAGCTGTGAGGTTGGAAGAGAATAATGCTAGTGTGGGGGCGTGAGACTGACTTGGCACATAGGGCCTAGTGGCCTCAAATGGGGCTGCAGGGGGAAAAGAGGAGAAAACCAGCCCAAGGTGTCCCTAACACATGGCAGCAGCACTACCGGTGTGCTCATGACATCCAGTAGACAAGACAGCCACAGGAAATGAGACAAAAGCTGCAGCAAGCAAATAACTGGGGTGCTCATCAAAAGGAACCTGTCTGAGAATGGCTGGGAGCAAACAGCCAGGTGTGGAGTGGTGCCCTGGTACCTGGGCTCGTGTTTGCAGGCTGGGAGCAAACAGGCAGCTGGGCAGGCCAGACCCCAGTCTCTCAGCAGTAACTGGGGGATTTAGACTGAACTCAATCAAATCTGCATTAAATCCTCAGTGGACACAAACATTTCCCTTCCAGGCTGCACAAGCCCCCTCAGCTGGTTTTGCTGTAGGTCCCTGTGAGGAATGAAGGGCTGCATTTGTAGGTGCTCCAGAGGGATGAGCTGCCTCTTGGTGCCTCTTCTCCCTCCCTCCATGGCTGCCTCCTATCATTGAATGCAACAGCCTGATCCCTTTTTCCCCCTTTCCCTATGACCCTGTTCATTATCTATGCCAACACACAAGCAGTCCTGATTTATCATGATATTGTCCATCATTCCATCACACAATTACTTTTTAGATTCTCCATATCTCAAATTGCTTCTCCAAAGGAATTGCTTGGGAGCCAGGGATTCTTTACTGGCAACCATGAGTGTGTCAAACCCTCCAGATGTTTATTATTGTTACTGCTTTGCAGGGGTGTCAGCCAATAGCTGTGTTTGTGGCTCGCCCTTCACCAGGACATCAGATAACTGCAGCTTAGAGTCCTGGATGCAGCACTGGTCACCCTTAGATCCAGAACTTTCTGCTTTCTGCTAGGTAAAATGGTCCACCATCAGTCTGTGGAACTGGTCTCACCACTTTGTTGGTATTGAAACACTTTATTTATCAGCCAAAGGGATATTACAGATGGCTAAATTGTCTGATTCTGAATTTGGCCTTGTAAATGGCTGACAAATTTGTGGCAGGGTGTATTATTGGCAGATAATACAAGGAATATTTTAAATGGCACAAACTTTATCTGTCATTCAGTGCTCAAGATAACCTCTGTGTTGGGGAAGGTGAACTTCCCAACAGGACAGAGGTAGACAGTGTTCTGTGGAAATTTCGTTATGCTTCTCCCAGCACATTTTCTCTCCCTCCTCAGTGAATAGTTTTCTGTCTTCTTGGACCTCAACATTTTAACCAGAATTAGTTCCAGAAACATACCCTTCAAATAACTAGAATAAATCAGCTGGGGCCCCCTGGGCTTCCAGATAAAACTCCATGCACACAAGTCCTATTAAAAATCAAACTTGTCCCGAAATCTAAAGAGCAGAACTGAGTCTGTTGTTCTTCCAAGCAACATCGCAAAGAGAGAAAGAGCTGAAGGAGGGAGGATGGAACAGGAAAGGCAATTCCTGCAGCAGCAGGGGCTGTGTGCCAGGTACTGGGTGGAGATGGAGCAGGGATGAATGGAGAGTCCCTGGGGACGCTGCCAGCTGCCTGGGCTCGGCACTGAGCTAACCTGTGCCGCGGTGGGTGGGGCAGGGCATCAGGAAGCCATCGCCGCCTCCCAGCTGTTCCTTCCTTCCTCCGCCCCTGCTCGGAGCTGCCGAGCCAAGCCGGAGCAGGGTGTTGGCAGGGCAGAGCACCGTGCCAGCGGCACAGCTCGCGTTTAGCTCATGGAATTCTCTGTGCATGCAGGGACCAGCACGCCCGTGCTCTGTGCTGAGCCCTGGCAAGGAGAGCAGCTTACACGAAGCAGGCTAGCAGAGGTGAGGGGCGAACCAGGGCTGCACTGGCAATGTTTCCGTGGATCAAAGGCAGTTCTGCTTTGTTCCTGCTGTGGGAAAATTCCTGCTGCAATAGTAACAACTTCCATTTTTATGGATCCCTCGTGCTTAACAAATGGACAGACTGTTTGTCTAAGCACCCCTTCTCCGGAGCACCACGGAAATGGAGCAGTCTCCTGGCTAAAACACTGTGTCTGTTTTGGGGCAGCACCCTGACACTTCTGGGCACTTTGGAGCAGCAAATGGATGGATTAACAAAGGTGTCTGAAGCACACCAAAGAACCAGCTCAGGCTCCTACAGGCATCCAAAGCCAGGCAGAGCTCCTACTGATTTCCAGTAGAGCTCAGGCTCTGAGCATTAGAATTCCTGCTCAAGCCCAAGTAGCTAACTGCCTTGGAAGTTCAGCCTGAGAAAAAATTCCCTGGAGACAGGCAGTGATCATCACTATGCTAGAACCTGACTTGGCACACCACTATCTGCAATCAGCATCTTGACAACTGTGCCAGAAAATCTATTTCCCCCCCACAAGAGAATAAATTCTTCCAATTCACCAAATGGATACAATTTATTCTACCCAAGTAATCCCAAAGTTACACTGAATCATGAAAAAGGATTAAAAGGACACAGAATCACTTTATCAGTATTCTTGCAAAAACCTCCTGTTCTCTGAAATTTCCACAACAACATTCTTTGATGCATTGCTTTTAAGCTTTTAGACTTTTTAAATGCTACCCAAAATGGTATGGATGTAAAATTAATAGCTGCAACCCTCAATTTGCAAAACACGTTCATCTTTGCAATGTTCCGACAAAGTTTGCACTCAAGTTTAAATATCAGAAGTTGAATCTGAGCTGAAAACTGTCTGTGTTAGAGACCACGATCATGTGGGACTGAAGTTCAGCTCTGTACTCAAACCAATAAAAGGTGATTATTGGCAAAATGCTTTATCTATGGACCACCAGCCAGTAAAACATCTCCCTTCTCCTGCCCAAACAGCCCCAAGTCTGTAACTTCCTGGCTTGATTTCAACACTATTTTACCTATAAACCTCTGAAAATGGTTGCTGATTGGGGATATAAGTTAGAAAACTGTCAGAGATGTAAGCAGCATTAAATCTATGCTTCATGGACCTTACTGAAACGAGTTCTTTTAAGCTGTGCTAGTGCTCCTGGCCTTGAAAGCCCCAAAAAGTCAAGCCTCAAAACCCCTCAGTGAATACATGTTTAACACTTTCTTATTCCCCTTCTGTATTTTACCTCCTTAGATATAAAACTTTTCCCTAAAACTGAGATTCTTTGGTTAAAGTAGCAGTTGCTAGGTTAAGGAAATTGAGGTATAGGAAATACAGCAGTGTCAATAAAAGTAGAGAAGATTTTTTCTGCTTTTACTTTTTCATTTTTTTTTCTTTTTTTTTTTATGAGACATAATAAAACTGCTAGTTACAAAGAAACTGGAATACATTTTTCCTAATGCACATCTTGCCGGGAAGAATCCCAAAGCAGAGAGCAGAGTAGCACAACATTCCAGCAGAAATTCTCTACAGACTCTCTCACAGGCTGGCCCAAGCAGTTCTCACTGCCAAAGTGATGTCAAGCACGGCTAAGAAACCCAAAAAGCTCTAATCTATCCAAGTTTGAACATGAAACACTGAAACAGCTCTAAAATATTCACCATAAGACACTTTCCCCAAGGAAAAGCAGAGATGAACTCTCCAGTTTCCAAAAGAGAAAGAGGGAACAAATCACACCCTTCCAGTCTGTAATGGAAAGAGAATTGCAGTGCACAGCTTTCCCCTCTCCTACACCAGTGACTAACAACAGACCCCAGACACCTCTCCCCTCCTGAGATGGGAGGGAAACATCTCAGGAAAAATCTCATGTTCATTAATTGGAGGAGAGGAAGCTTTCAGCCAACCCAAAATGAAACTAAGTCAAGTTTTCCAGCAGCCCAAATGAAGTCCGTGTGTTCCACCAGTGCAGGAGAGCCACGGTGCTGGAGCAGAACAGGCTGGGTTTTCCAGAGCCCTCTCCACAGGGAAGGACCTGGGTCACAGGGCAGGCTGAGGAAAGCTGGATTTCTGGCAAAGGAGCAGCTGAGCAGCAGGAAAAAGCACAGAAAGCCGGAGGGGGACTGCTCTGCTGGGCTTCCCAGGCTGTGCTAATGCCAATGTGTGATCCTGTGATCCCAAACTGCACGGGCTTGGCTCAGCCCTGATCACACTGCCTGCCTGGGAAAGGGAATCCTGGGCAAACCTGGGCCCAACTGCAGCTGGCTTCACAAGAAAAGCAATTTGGTGGGCTTTTTAAGCTCTTAGGATGGGACACACACAAGCAACTCCAGAAATGAAATCACAGAACTAAAATACGTAAAGCTCAGAAATAATAACTTCATAAGCTGAATTCAGCCCCATCTCTAACAAAAAGAATACGCAATATGAGAATAGTCAGCACGTAAATATCTCTAGCAAAGAAACCTTAAAATAAATTGAATTCATGCAGCGATAACCATACTCATCCAGTAATAATGCCTGCATAATAAAGGAAAAGGGGAAAAGGCAAAGAAAAGAGAAGGCACTGAGGTACCACAGATGCAAAACATGTATCATGCACAGTCAGGTATGGCATTTTCTGCTTCTAGGCTGCTTGCTAGAAGAAAACCTATTCTACGTATGCAGCTCTGCCATTTGGGAGTAATGTGATCATTTTTACTGAACAGCAATAAAACTCGATGGCTTCCCCCACCCCTTTGTATCCTGCAGCCATCACTTCCTGCTAGTCCTTCAAACTCTCCAGCTCAGTGTAAAACACAGCTCCTTCCACCTCAGAGTTAACAAATACAGGCTAAGCCTCTCCACGAGCATTGCATTGCATCTGTGACACTCTGACATTCTCAAATATCCTTTTGAATAACCTTTGACCTATGCTTTATCTGTTTGCTTAGCAGCAAGGTGGGCACATGAGGTCATCTGCAACACCTTGTATTTTGCCAAGCAAAATCCAGCTCAGTTGTAGGATTATTGAGCAGCAGGATGTCTCTCACCATGCCTAGCACAGGGACTGAGCCAGGAACCTTAAACCATGAATCACTGTAGCCTGAGCTAAATCCAAGTCCTGTACTTGGGATTTTTATTAGGCATTGCCTCTCCAAGAACTAGATGTGTCCTCTCCACGGTGAATTCAGCTTTGGGTTTTCAAGCTGCCTAAGGTAATGCTTTTCTCCTGGATAGCCTTTGAAAAGTCTCTGAGCATTTTATGAAAAACGTTTATGTTCAACGCCTCCACACAAGCAAAATGAGTCACACTGATGAAGTGACTTATCTGAGAAATAGCCCAGGCCAAATGGTTGATAAAACTCAGGGATTCTGAAAAAGATACGGGCAGCTCAGAGATGTCTGAATGACAACTGCCTTCTAAATGCTGTAATAGATGCAACTCTTCAGGTTTATCCTAAATTGATTTGTAAAAATATGACATCATTCACTGACCTGAGTAAAATGAATCCATGGTTTCAATAAGGCACAAAAGAAAAAATACACATATTTCAAGAGCATGATTCACTCCATTGTCCACTACTTCTGAGAAGAGTCCAAGCACTAAATGCAGACTCCAGTGCCATTACTGTCACAGGAATTGCTGCTGCTCACAGCAGTGCCTCAGCTCAGCTCTGCAGCACAGTGTGGGGCAGCTGGGGACACACATCCCCTCTGGGTGTGCTGCACCCACTCCTGGGTCACTGACAGAGCTTCAGCTTCGTGCATTTGGCTTCATGCTAACTCTGACAACTGCCAATTTCTATGTATTTTTTCTTTTGCTATGCACACCCTCTGATGAGCTGCACGTATTCTTGCTGCAAATAAATATTGGATGCAGAGGAACTCTTTCGTAAAAATAAGAGCATAGCTCAGCATGCACAAATTTGATTCAAACAAGTTCCAGGGCTATCTGTGCTTTGTACTGGGAGTCTATTTTAAAATTGCCTTAAATAAGAATTTTAATGGAAAAAAGATAGAGAAAGGGAGTTGGGACTGATAACCCTTCCATCCCCATATTTTCTAACTTTGGCCACCATGGCAGGTTCTCTCCTCTTTGAGGCTGTTTTGTATTGGCAGGCTATCCCAGCAAGCAAGGGCACCAAAGCCCAATTTCTGCCTGTAGCACATCCTGGCTATATTCTGTGAAGCCAGCCATTTTCATAAATGGCACATTACCATGGCCAAAGATGGAAAGAACAACACCAGGTGTGAATGAACTCAGGTGACAAGAGTGAGCAAGACCTCTTGGATTCTCTGGTTTCGGGTATTTCTGTCGCACAATCCACCTTTTACCACTCAGAATCCCCAATGTGAGCATGGCTCATGCTAACCCAGCTGTGCAGCTGAGGCCAGGGTCCATGCAGACTGACATGTGTCTAAGTGCTCTGAAAGTGTTTCAAGGTTTATTTAGCTACACATTTTTCATTTGTGTATTTTCTATTGGAACAGGAACCACTTCAGTTCAAGAAAAGAAAGTGTACCTCTTGTTGTGCCAAATGTTTGGCAGAAACCCCAATTTTGTGCTCTGCAGGAGCAGCAGGTAAGCTGATTGAGTTTCAGTGATTCCCTCGTTCATGGTGTACTCAGTAAAAGTGCAATGTCAGTGCCCGTTGGAAGGCAAATAACCCGTGCAGTGCCCCAGCCCTGCAGCACCCATCTCAGGGCTGGGGCTGCAGCATCACAGAGGCACAGGCAGGCTCCCCTGGCAAGGCACACACTGCAAATAAAGCCTCAGCACGCAGAAACAGTCTGCTCCCATTCTGAGTAATGTCTGCCTTCTATTCAGCACCACGGCCTACAATGAGAGCAACAAAGACATGCCGGATGAGAAACATCACTCTGCGAGATCCCTGCTCGCTGCAGAAAATCCTGTCACTGCTTACCGAGACATTTCCCCAAACTGTGCAGGCAAAAACAGAGGGGATGCCTCATGTTAGAAAGGGGGAAAAATGAAAACTATTTGTGTCCAGATTGGTTCCTTTTAAAGTCTTAGCCTGACCAAAATCTGATTTCCATGGGGTTTGCTGCAGAGCCTGTGTGGGGCTTCCCCAGCTTGGGTCCTGTAAGGATGCGTTCACACTCACAGCACCCAAAAGTGCTCGGCACCAGTTCTGCTCAGGCAGGGCTGGAGGCCTCGCTGGCAGGCTGCAGCCAGGAGGAAAGCTCGGCCAGAGAAGGGCCTGGGAGCTGGGCTGCAGGGACACGTGATCCCAGCTCATGTGCTAAAAGTGACACACACGTTGGTTGGGAGGGTTAACTCGTAAGCATGCAAACATGTTGGCTAGCTAGGACACTGAATTGACCAGATTTTTCAATGGCACATTATTAATCATTATATATTTTTGCTAGAGAACTGATTCAGTTACCTGACTTGCCTTGATTTCCTCTGGCTTTACATTATCTTGTTTTAAAGGCATTCTCTGTGTTTATGTACCTCACAAATAATGAGCCATCCTAAACTACTTACTCAGATCAATACTCATTTTTCTTTTCAGAGTGACTATTATCCATTTTTCTATTTCATTTTATAGCAGAGAATAACTATTTAGAAAGTATTAAAAAATAGAAGACCTTAGCCTATTAAAATCATACATCAGAATCAAAATGAAGGTTGCAAATAATTCCTTTGTTGAAAATAAATCCTCTGAACTATTTGGCAAATAGTCATGCATGAAATTCCCATTCATATTAATTCTGTTGATGAATGATCTAAAGAGTGGAAGAAGTTTATTTAACGCATTAATCAAAAAGTTTCATCAACACCATTAGCTAACAGCATCTGCTACAAACACTTAACCTGGTCCTGAACAAGAGAAGATGAAAGGCAGAGTTTACACACGTAGTGCTACTAGAGAGCAATAACCTGCCTAGAGACCCTCCAGTCACCTCTTGAACAGAAAGTTTGATGCTTTTCTGACATTTTAGCTCGAGCTGAAGCGACAGCCCTGTCCTAAACCATCAGAACTCAGTCTCTGCCTTGTGCTCAGAATTCAGATGAGAGTAGTCCCAAATCTCCCCCATGCCATTCCAGCTCATGAACCTTTGAATAATGCCACCTTTGGATGGAAGATACAGCCTGTATCAATCCCACATCCTGAGCAGACATACCCTGCCAAGCAAAACCAGCCAAGTACCTGTGGAACTCTGCTCTGCAAGGCTGCAAACCCAGCATCACACATTCTCATACTTAACCTTCCCTACCAGCATTTGGGGATCTCCATTTGCAGATGGCTCTGGTGAGGAGAAGTGGGGGCTTTTAGGGTGCAGCATTTGGGTATCAGGTTACCCTTATTGAACAGCACCTGTGTAAGACACCACTAAGCAAAAACCTGTCTGAAGAACCTCACATTAAGCCTCTATTTCCATTCCATTATGAGGCTTCACTGCTAATCCAAAACACCTTCAGAACTAGGCCCAAGATGAGGTACAATTCATTCATCTTTGATCCAGAAGAGAATAACAGATTGAAACAAGCATATTTGGAGAAAGGCCTTTTTGATGAGATTTTCAGCCTGGCTTCTTACTGAAAGAGGATTAGATAATTGATTATGAGTTGATTGCTGACCTTCATCCAACTTTGAAGTCAACTAAAATGATGTTTCAGTTACATTTAAACTCAGTTACATTTCAAACCCAATTCAGTGTTTTTATGTAAAGCAAGATAACATGCCATGGCTTCTGCTTTGTGTATTTTGATTCCTTTAAAAGAGAGGAAGTCAGAAATGTTGAAACCTCACCAGAAATTCCACTCAGCACGAATCCTTACCCAGCAGAACTGCTGTGCTAACACCGATGCGTTCGAGCACATTTATATGGCCCTCAGGAAGAAATGTACTTCACCCAAAGCCTGACGGCAAGAAAATACCCTTTGACTTCAGGGAGCCTTGGATTAAAACTCAGATGATTAGTGACACGGGGCAAAAATAGCAAACTATTTAATGCCACTTCTCAGGGCTCCCAAATTATCATATTAAAATGCATTTTATCATTGGCGAAGTCAATCAGGTTATAAACGCAAACAGATGTTCTAATGTGGCTCTGGCATTTGGCTTTGGGCAGAGTAAATGGAACACTTTCAGTTTCACACAGTGCAGTTTTTGTGAGGTTAAAGTGAACCCAATGGTTTCTCCCCCAGCATTGTCAGTGGCTGTCACTGCACTGGTGTTGCTCTGTCACCTGCCAGGGAAGCCTGGCTGGCCCACAGACACTGCTCCTGGCTGGTTGGAAAGACAGGGAGAAGGGGAGTTCCACTCCAACTCACCGCCTGTGCAAAGGGGGCTTTTGAAAGTTTGCCCAGCCCAAAGCAGGACACGTGGTGATGTTGCCCTGGCTGCCAGGAGCAGTCAGTGCGTGCAGTGACACGGGGCTGCTGTCACCCAGGGGAGCCACACCAGGGCTGTGCTCAGCCACAGCCAAAAGCACCCTGATACACCACACACACCAGCCAATGCCCCCGATACACCACACACATCACCTAATGATACACCACACACACCAGCCAATGCCCCCTGATACACCACACACACCAGCCAATGCCCCCTGATACACCACACACACCAGCCAATGCCCCCTGATGTACCACACACACCAGCCAATGCCCCCGATACACCACACACACCAGCCAATGCACCCTGATACACCACACACATCACCTAATGATACACCACACACACCAGCCAATGCCCCCTGATGTACCACACACCAGCCAATGCCCCCTGATACACCACACACACCAGCCAATGCCCCCTGATGTACCACACACACCAGCCAATGCCCCCGATACACCACACACACCAGCCAATGCACCCTGATACACCACACACATCACCTAATGATACACCACACACACCAGCCAATGCCCCCTGATGTACCACACACCAGCCAATGCCCCCTGATACACCACACACACCAGCCAATGCCCCCTGATGTACCACACACACCAGCCAATGCCCCCTGATACACCACACACACCAGCCAATGCACCCTGATACACCACACACATCACCTAATGATACACCACACACACCAGCCAATGCCCCCTGATGTACCACACACCAGCCAATGCCCCCTGATACACCACACACACCAGCCAATGTCCCCTGATACACCACACACATCACCTAATGCACACAGCCACTTGTGCTCTGCATGCTCTGCAGTGACAGTGTGGGAAAAACAGCCTGAAGGGGGGGAAAGGGAAAAAAAAAAAAATAGGAAAAAGGCAGAAGGGACTGTGTGATTCCCATAAGTCAAGGAGCACATTGTGCAGCTGAGGCACAGGCCAGCGCCTCGCAGCCCTATCACTGCTGACAGAATTAGACTCTGATTCATGCTCTGCAATGCCAGCCAGGGACCAGAGCCTTCCATGGGAACCTTCCAGCCAGTCCCCTCCTTATCAGCTCCACAACAGCTGCCAGACTCTAAGGTCGCTCGATAGAGAATTTAATTCTTAAGATTGCACATTAATTTCTAAATTCTTTCTTATCCATGTGCTGTGATCTGAGACTGCATTCAATGCAGCCCAGCACAGGGCAAGCCTTTCCCATCCACACCCCTCCTTCCTGTTTGCAAACTTCCTTCCTACAGATTTACCCAGACATCTTTGAGCTAAATTAACACCCTGTGCACTTCTCTGACCAAGCACTAGCAGATAGGAAACCTGATTGTGACCTCTCACTGGCTACCAGGCAAGGAGATTTTAACATACCCCGTATGTGTAATAGATTTATTCATCTGCCTTTACCAAGAAATGAAGGGCTATTTATTTTCGCCCAGCAGCTAACCACTGCAGTAGATCTTCAAAATAATGATTTCCCACCCTATCAATTCATTGTCAGGCACAGTTCACTAATGGCTGCAAAATGGTTTCAAATCCCTCAACATATTATGAATTTTGAACAAATATTACCCTGCTTTATGATCCTCTGCTCTTTTATATTCATATTTTTTTAAATTACTCTTTACTACAGTCAAGAGCACTACAGAATAAAAGCATGACAACAAGAAGCCAGTGATTGAAACTTTTGGCAGGTCAGAGTGGAATTGAGTTACAGTGGAAAAATTCAGTATTAGAGTCCAATGTGACCAGGTCTCCTGGTTTGCTTAGGACAGTTCCAGGTTCCACAGTGGTTTCCTGGAAGGGTGTAGGCTGTGCACGCAGTAAAGTGAGCTCTGTGTGTGACAGAGAACCAGAACCCTCTCCTTTCCTTGATCCATTGGGCTCCCTGGTGTGAGGTTCCCAGTGGGAAGGGAGCAGTGTGGGTATTGCCATTTCTCTGCTCTCGAGACTGCCTGGTTATGGGCAGTCCAACAGATTAAGTCAAGCAGACAGATCAAATTAATTTATTCAGAATCTTTAATTCTGAAACCAAAATAACAGCTCTGGTCCAAATCAGTGCAATTGAAACCAAGCCCTAAATAAATAGACAGTTACAGGAACCCAGACTGGACCAGTGATGTGTCTGGCACCGTCACACCACAACCAACACAAGCCCTTCAGAGGAAGGTGCAAGATATTCCAGAGGAGGGAGAAAAACTGAAAAAATGCTGAGAGGGAGCCACATTCCACTCTATGCTGCCCCAAAAACCATTTGGCTTCCACCCTGCCTTTATAAACATGATTTTCTTTCATTCCTGAGCTTTCAATTGTGAACAACCTCATTAGCCTTAGAGATGGAGTCCTAACAAATTTCAGGCCTCATAAGTCTGAGGGAGACCAGAGGCACAAATGGATTATGCACTGTACCAAAATAATGTGATTTTTGCTGCCTCCCAACACCATTGCCTCCCCCCCACCTCCTCTGCAACCTGACCCTTACTTCACACATCAATGTTAATAGCTGCTCCCTCTTCTTCTGTCATTTCAACAAGAATAATGGAAGACAACCAACAGGCAATCAAGGGTAACGGAGAGAAAAAAGATCAAGGTCAATGTTTAAAAATCCTCAATTTTGCACAATTTTATCCTGCATGTATCAATAACAAATTCCAGACCATGGTTATAAAGAGTGCCCTGGAAATGTAATGTAAGCTTGGGAGGAAAGACCTGTGTGCCCACATTTCAGCCAGAAGATCTCAAGGAATGCCTGGCTGGAAACAGCCATTCTGAGGCAATAATGAGGTGGAAGCAGGCTGATGCTGATATGCACAGACTCCCCTCCTGTCCATCAGATCTGTCAGTCCCCAGGGCTCATGGCCACAATCCCAAAGAGCAGCAAGTGGCCATGCTGCTGTCCAATCCTCCCCCTGGGAGAAGAAAGAGTTTGATGACTCCAAATCTGCTGTGGGAACATGATCTACCTGTTGGTGTCCTGGCTGCCCTTCAGCTTTCCCCACGATGGGGACTGTTCCTGTTACCTCCCAGCCCCTCCCAGATGGACTCACTTTCAGCGAGGAGTTTGTGCCTGCTTTTCATTTGGTTTCTGTCAGTGAAGCCTAAGGAATAGCTCAGGCTCTCAGTACCAAAGCCCACTCTCATTTTATTACAGAAGATTGATGAATTTTAAGTCCAAAATCTGTTTTAAACACGGACTATTGCACTTGGGAAGAATGACTTACATCTGTATCTTGCAATGCTTTCCATTCCCCTAAGAAAGTTGTGCATTTTAATTACTTGCTTACTGCTATTTCTGTAGCAGCAACAGTTTATGCCCTGAAATCCAGTCTAATGGTTTTGATGCTATTAGCAGCAGCAGAGCTAAATGTGCTTAGGCAGGGTTGTGTCACATCAGAAACGGGTTTTGGAGCTGGATCCCTCAGGCCACCACTCCTTGGGGCTTTTTTTCTTTTCAGTTAGCAAGACATGGAAAGATTTTTTTCATTATTATTATTAATTTTCCTTCTTCTTTTGGTTGACTCCACTTAGTTATTTGAATCTTAGAGGCAAGTAATTAAATAGACGTTAACCAGCCCTCAAAGACTTCCTTTTGCAGCAAGACATAAGACCACAATTCAGAAAAATAACTTTTTTCCTAACTTTCAGGTGGTTACCACAGACCTGATTCCCATTTATATTTTACATCACTGGTAAATAAAGGGAAAGTAAAATAAAGATATTTAGGACTGCATGCACATTAAGGAGCCTGGTTCCGCTCTGCCATGGATGGAATCACGTAGATGATCCCCCCAGTGAGAACGGGAGCATGAGGGCTGTGCAGGGGTTGCTCGAAGGAGGTTTCACACTACTATTACTACCAGCTGCTGTGACAATACTGCAAAAACTCTGAAAGGACAGTCACAGAAGGGAATTTAGGAATGGGTGCTGATGGACCTGTAAGACTGGAGAGTTGAAGCAAAACCGGGAGAGAATTCATCCCCAAACACATGCACATTTTCTGGAAGATTTATCATTTTACACATTCCCCATTATTCCAGTAACCTACTGATCCAGCCATCCACAAAGCTGAAGATTACTCTGAGTCACAGCGGGACACCTGGAGCCAGGATCTATCTGAGGACACTGTGGGGTCACTTGGCTGCAGAATGACCAAGCTTCATTTTACACTAGCCTAGATCAAACAGTGACCTATCAAACCTGATTCACTGGGAACATTGGCTTTGTTGGACTCGTTCTGTTTCCTTTTCCCCTACATCTGCAGCACCAGCATAACCTGCTGTCCCTGCAGCTTCCAGTCAGGAATTCTCTGGCACAGAGAGGGTCAGTTTGGAGGGAATCACAGGGTGGGTGCTCTGGTCCCAGCCCCCTGCTCAAGCTGGGTCACGCCAGGGCACCTGGGTGTGCAGAGGGCTCAGGAATGTCCCCAGGGAAGGGAGTCCCCTGCACTCTGGGTGATTGTCCCTGACTCCCCTGCACTCTGGGTGCTGTGTCTCTGCACACTAAAGCAGTTTTTCCCCCCTGTGCCTCAGTATGGGCCTGCTGCCCTTGTCCTGCAGCCTGGCAGCTCAGGGCAGAGCCTGGCTCCATTCCCTGGCCCTCCCTGCAGACACTGACAGGCACTCAGGAGATCCCCTCTCAGCCCTCTGTTTCTCTCAGATTATCCTTCTAGTTCTTTCACTCCTACAGCCACAGTCACCCTCACAAGGACATTCTGGTGCCTGTAGTACACAAAAGCCACAGATTCAGCGTTTCTGCCTGACACAAGCTGCAGAAACACCCTGTGATGCACAAGGTCCTGCTGGTAGAGATCTCTGAACCCCTGCTCATTCCCAGGACTGGGTGCTGCAGGAATGCCGGGAGTTTTTCTTTCCACAAATAGATGTTTCAGGCATATTTGCTTAAACCCTTGAGGGTGACAATCAGCGAGACTTCTTCCCAGCCCAGCAGCTGCCAAGCCTCGTGAGCAGAGAGCCCCTGACCCATCTCCCCAAGCTTATACGTGCTGCTACAAGTGGGGATCGAATGTCCCACAGCGAGCTGCCTGCCGCTGATCTTTCCCAATTAACACTTGCGTAAGGTGGGGGGAATCGGGGTCTGAATGTCTTGGCACAGCTCTGCTTGGGAAAACCCCAGTGCCTGACTCGAGCAGAGCTGTGAAAGGGTTCTGGCAATTAGAGGAAGGAGAGTATAAAGCAGTGACAGGGTTAGTCCAGCTATGAGAAAAGGCTTGTGTCACATGTATTGGCAATGATGGAGATAGTGGGGGACTGTCACTTGTCCTTCCCAAGAAAAGACAGTGAGCTCCATTAAAAGGGTAGATCTCTAAAAGAATTCCTCCGGAATGATTATTAATTGTTATTATTATAGTTAATTCTAATTAATTATTATTAATGATTCCTCCTGGATTATTCTGAGGGGTTTAGCCTGGAAAGAGCTTGTTCCCAGAGGAAGCATGACAGAAAGGGGATTTCTATGATCTTGTCATGTTCTTCAAGCAGCTCTTCAGGCCAACAAACAAATATGGCAACCAGCCATGGTGGGTGAAGCCAAGGAACACATAGCTGTTTTTTATATATATGTATATTTTTTAAAATGTTGTCAGATGTCATGGCACAAAAATTCATGAGAAAATGCCTTGCAATTCCCAGGAAGCCTAAGAGGGGGAAGCCTCTTTATTAATAAAAAGACATCTAGACTCCAAAACCTGCCCTAGGACATAAGGGAGCTCTCTAAGCAAAGAAGAGAAAAAACCCCAATCCAACAAATTCTTAGGAAATCCAAAGAGACATCACAACATTTCACATTTAAGCATTTAAAACAGGAAGGGGAGAAAACAAGTCTTATTCCTTTCTGTCTTTCTTATCACAAGGTGTAATTACACAACATATATTTAGGCAACTTATATTTAGCCTCTGGGCTCCACCAGAAATGATTACAGCAACGAGCTTAATAAGATTCATAGCTGTCCCCAAAGAGAGGGCCATGTCCTCCAGGGCAGAAGAGGGACAATTTGTTTGGCAGAAGCTAGAGAAGATGGAAAGTTCCTGCAGGACTCATTCAGTGTCACCCTGTGCAGTGACCAGCCCTGTGTGGCTGAGTGACAACAGCCCAAAAAGCCTCTCCCAATTACTGCACACCAATATAACCACTGGCATGGTACAGTCTCCTGGCACCTCTTTCAGAGGTTCTGTTAGTCAGAAATATCCCAGGGAAAGGCCAGTCCCTGCTTTTGTCCCAGATGGGTAAGGATGGAATAAGCAGAGCAGAGCCCAGAGCCATGACCTGCACTCAGATTGCTCTGCCCAAGGCAGCAGGAGTTATCCCACCTGGGCTCTCAGAGCTTTCCCAGCAGTGCCAAATTGCAGAAAGGTAGAACCTGGGTACATGTGGCCATAGAACTTCCAGGTAAAGTGCTTGCAGAGTAACTCTGGAGTCACTTCAGTGGAAACAACTGAAGTGGAAACAACTGATCATCTGCCACACAGAAATCCAAACAGAAGTTGGAGTGCTCCTCCATCCAAAAGCCTCATTGCACCTTTCATGGATCAGGAGAGATTGTACAAAGTCAAACACTGCCCAAGTGTCTTCTGAAATGTGTACATCATCCAAGGGAGAAAAGCTGGGTGTTTTTAGAGCGTCTCATTAGGAAGCAATTTGTACTTTGTCACCTCTTCAGCTGAATTTTGTAGGAAACATGGAGCTCTATCATCATTAGCATTTTGGATTAGAATATACCTCTTGCTCTGAGCTTCTACTAACACTAATTTCCAATCCACTATTTGTTAATTAAATAAATTGTAAATGACAGACCTATTATTCAAGAAGGACTCAAACATGTGGAAAAAAAAATCTGGACATCTGTGACACATTGCAACTGCATTTGTGTCTTTCCATGTTCAGTATCAGCCCTCAAGCCAGGGAACCACAGAAATCCCTCCAGGCAGTACAAAATTTGAGCCTTAGTCTTCAAATACAGCTAACTGTGATAAGAGCCTCACTTCAGGACAAAGCTGCTGGTGAATTTTAAGAGATTGGGAATTCATCTGTACATTTATGAGCCATAGAATCTGAAAGTCTTGAAAAATCATGCTTGAATGATCACACTGATCACACTTGAGAGTATTGACACTGGACAGGAGATAACATTTCTGAAAATATACACCCATCTGAATCCTGATTATGTTGCTTTAAAAGGGGTTGAATCTTGTTCCATTTTTAATCCTATGTTAGCTCTCTCATTACCTCAGAGCCATTTCTACCTTGACAAAGGAGGTGCTGATCACTCCCAGTCACCCTTCATCCTTATTTCAAGTTGGTTGTGATGTGGATTTATATCAATATTTTGATGCTTGGAGCTTTCTGATTTTAAAGCTTTTTTTTTCTGTCCTGTTTTTTGTCACCATCTTATTACATAGCACGAAATACACCTAACAGTGATTTATTAAATTTGATATTGTTAGATTCACATGAAAAGCTCCCAGTTTGTACTTTTTTTATAAAAACACACTCAAGAAATCCCTCTGAGAGGAACTGCATTGGTACATCTCAAGACTGGGATGGATTTTCCTTTAAATAAGTATTTCCTAGTTCTTTGGCTCCATATGGAAATCACTAGGTGAAATGCTGTGGCCTGTAGGTCTGGCAGCATAACCATAATGATCCTTTCTGACCTCAGAATCTATCCAAATGTTTGACTTACAGTGCATCAGCATGAAAGAAGCTTGTTTTTTCCACATCATTTTTATAGCATTACTCAAGCATTTGTGAGCAGAATGTAAAGCAGGTCCCACACGTTATGGATTTTGAAACCACTGCATTCACATGTAAGAAACAGATGGAGAATTACATTGCCAAGACCTCACCCCCTTTGCAGGGAACTAATGGGAACAACAGCATAAAAAGTCTCCGATTTTAATTGAAGAACTAAAGATTTTTGTGATGTATTTTACAATTAAGTGATAGAAAGCTGATTTTTTGGCCATTGCTGCAGCAACAAAATCTTGCCCCAGAAGCCATCCTGAAGTGCTTTCTAGCCACAAAGGATGTGTAAACAGAGATAATATCTACCAGGTAAGGGAGATAATATATTTGTTGCTGCTGTATCAAGCAAACATTATTGCAGGCATTTGGTTATTTAGAACACGTTTAATTTGCCTGTTACAGAAACCTGTCCTGTCTCATTGCGTCCCAAGCCCCCCTGCACAGAGGCTGTTTGCACTGCCTCCTCCTCTGCTGTCTCAGACATCATCTCCAGCCACGGACCAGCTCTGCTGCAGTGGTGCTGAGTGTCCCTGAGCCAAACCATCCCAGTGGTGATGAGGAACAAACGTAAAACTCTCTCATTGTGGCTATGGCTCTTCACCTAAGCTGTGGTGACACTGTTTTCAGCAGAAACACCAAAATTCTTGCCCGCAGGCCCTCAGCACAGACCCAACAGATTTAGGAGCATTTGAGGCTCTCCATGTATTTGTACAAGACACCATGCTGCTCTGAGGGCCATCCCACCTACACTACACTGAAACACTCAGAAAGGATCCTGCAGTTCCCCTTAGACCCTGAAATGGACCTTCCTTTTCCTTTCACATTGGGAAGCCCCCACAAGTGGGATTTCCTTTGGATCCTTCCCCTCTTACAATGCATGACCCATGCCAAGGCTTCTACTCTGTCAATAGTGTATTTTCCTCTAGGTTTCCAGAATGGAAAACGTGTCACAGGTAAGTCCAAACAAAACACCAGGATTCACAGAAGTGCTGTTGCACAATTCAGCTGAATTCTACCAACTGAAGCACTGAGGAGTTTGCTGACAGACCCTTCTCCAACAGCAGCAAACTCTCAGGACCTCAGCCCGTGCCTACCAGGATGTTTTGTTACTTCCTGATTTAAGGCTCAGCCAGAAAAAAAAAGCTTCCACATTAGCTCCAAGTTATCCCTTATCCCGACACCCCTATGCAAACACCATGCAAGCCATTGGGAAAGTTGAAGGAAATAAAATCTGGAAGCGGGTTGAACAACCTACAGTATGGAGTCCCGAGCAATGCAGTGAAGGAAAACCAATACAGGGCTACAGGCAGCAAGCTAAAGGCCTTGCTATTTTCTTTACATCAGATGGAATCACCATCAAGTGCTTCCTAGTAGCCTCCCAATGTGCTCAAATGCCTCCTTCAGTATCCAGAAGGAACATGAGCTAGCTTGGATAGAAGGCCAGATCCGTGAAAACAAAACAAGGCATTAAGCACTCAGACTTGAAGAAAAGGATGCATCCTTTAGAATGTTCTAAGTAGAACAATCCAAATATTTCAGCATAAGTGCCAAAAGAATCTGAACCAAAATCACACCCATATAAGTATTGAAGCTCACACATTTAGATCTCTGTCCAAAAAAACAGAATCAAATATTCTCTATTATTTTTCTGTCTGGCTTTAAAAAGACTTTCTGGAAATGTCAAAGCAATCTATTTTACACTTGAGATAAGAAAAAAACAATCAGAAAACAAGCAGAACAAGGTTTCAGGCCCTATTTGGACTCCTTAACTACAATGGAAACACTATCAAAGGCTTGACCCAAATTCACCACATGGCTAAGGCAGTCACTCAAAGGAACAAGTCAGTTTAATGTATTATTCTTGCAATAAAAGAAGTTGATGTGTCATGCAAGCACCACCTTGCAGGGGGGCAGCAAACCAGCCCTTCCTCCAGAGAGTGGAGTTACATACACTGCTTCTGTACCACACAGCCACAACCCATGGAGGTGCAGTATTTGTTGTGGCAGTGCTGGTCCAGGCATCCCATTCCTAAAGCTGATGTAGGAATGGATACAAAACCACAAACCAAGACCTGGCTGGGGCAGGGATCCATTTGGTACTGCCAGTTCAATAGGGTGCTGCTCAGATGCTCCCCCGTATCAGGAATTAACCCTGTACTGCCCCTGAAGGCAGCAGCACTGCAGCTCCAAGGGAGGAGCGTGGGGGTAAATCTGGAGCTTTGTGCTGGTCTCTGTAACCTGCACAGGAATGCCAAACACCAGGAGAACAATGGGTTTGGACTTCAGGGACTGATCCCTTCACTGCTGCAGGATGGGATTAAAAATGCAAAAGCCAACTCCTACACTAAGTCCTCAGTTCCAGATGCCCACCCTCTTGCTCAGAGCTGAAGGTTGAACCTTCCTTTTAAGGCAGGAGTGGTGCTGGGCTGCCACAAGGATGACGATGGCCACAGGTGGCAAGTGATTACAACAGCGATAATGAAAATATTTGCCATTGGCATGGAACAATTTGACACAGAGTCTCAGTATTTAGACAGCCACATCCTGCTGTTTGCATCCTTGGGCTCTTTGGCTGAGAGGCAGGATTTGATGGGTGGGGCAGGATCACTCAAATGCCACATCTACCAGCATGGGGAACTCTACAGAGAGAGAGGGACCCAGAGCACCACACAGCAACAGTAGACAGAATAATTTAGAGCCTGAGAAGGGCTCAAAAAGCTTCCTACAAATAATGGACACAGAAACCTCCTTCTGCAAAGAAGTTAAGCATAAAACAAATATGAGGTGAAATTCCAAACTGAGTATTGAAGTATTTAGGCTGCCATTTCCACCTACAAGTCTCCTGTGAGAGTTAAAAAGAAAAATCCCCTGAAGGAAGATACCCAAAAGTGTTTGAAAATGTTTAGCTACCCCCTAAACTTGCTTAAAGTGAAGACAGGCAGCCTTAAGAGTCCAGCTTTCCTGATAGGAAAGAGAAAAGCTGCTAAGTATCTCAAGTGTATCTTGGACCTCACTTAAGTTGCAAAGAAAAAAGGTTAATCCTCACAGCTTCCTAGAAGGGAACATCATAAAGGAAATAAGTGGTGAGTGTAGCAGGCTGGAGTTTCTGTATCCTTCACTCTAGACATCAAACAACTCCACCACGTTGCGTCAAGTCAGAGAAACAGGAAGGGAGAGATCACACAGCTTGAGTTCCTTGGCTCCAGTAAGGCCAAGGCACTGCTGCTGGGGAGGATGGAAATCCTATATTCTTCCTCTGGGGCAGGAAGGACCTGTAAACATCTCAGAAATATTCTGCTTTAGCATACTGTAAACAAGAATACATCATATCCACCGCTCCAGACCATGTAGGGAAAAGAATTGGACAACCTTGGGTTCAACCTAGAAGAGGAGAAGGCAGGGGAACTGAGTCATAGCTTAAAAAAACAAGATTAAAAAGAACTTTTGGGACTGGACAGGAACTGAGGTTTTAAGTGGGGCAATTCCTAAGGAAGGAAGGACACCTACTACCTATTCCAATAATATTTTGCATTTATGTAACTGCAGTGGCTGCCGTCCAAGGACCTGAAAACACTGAGGGCTTCCAGTTAACCAGATTTCAAATTCCAGGGAGAATATAAAGCATTAGTCTTCCTTTTTGCCACATGTCAAAACAACTAGCCAAGAACCAGTTTTACACTTCCAGGCAGCTAAAGACCCCCAGTCAGTATAAAAGGTCACTTTCAAACAAAAATCAGCTGCTGTGCAGCAGGGTACATATCAAGGCGCTGTTCCCAGGCATGCCCTTCCAAATGGATATTATGTGTATGGCCTGTCCATTGGGACTTTCTACCACAACACTTCTTGTGTTTCACATAAAACACACATGGCTACCCTGAAGATCATGTTTAGAAATTTATGTCTCACCTCCATGTATTGAAACCCATTTGTTGCCTCTTTTATGAAGCAAGATCCTGGAAAGCAGACAGCAACTCAAATCATAATCCTCTGTTTCTTGGTCCAGCTACTGTTCTGAGAGTGGATGCCACTTATTAGAGAATTAAATCTGAATTTTATTTTAGGTAGACTATTCATCTAAAGGACCTGAGCTCTCTTGGTGTTGGCCACCATTGGTATGAGAGAGACTTAATGAATCTAAAGCCTGGCACTGACTACAGCAAAGTGGATAGCAGGAGAAGTGGAATAAATCAGGGCAAACCTCCAAAGTCTGGTCCTCTGGCAGAACTTTGTACCCTTTCAGCAGAACATTCAGTGTGATACCTGTGCCCAGAATGGTTTGGGAAGGCTCATTTAATCTTCTCCAATTTCCACTGGTGTGAGACAGGAATTATCCCTGGTGTGAGGAGCAGGATGTGATTTGATGATTGATTGGACATCCCTCCTGCGAGTGTCCTGTGGCATTTCAGTCTCCAGACCCTCTTTGTTCTAGAGCAGGCACCCACAGAGGCACACTCCTGCTCTCTGTGCCCTTGCTGGGAAGAACTGCCCCCATCACGGCACCCGTCTAACTGGCAACGGCTGGAATATCAACTGAGATTGTGTCAGATCTACAGAGCAGCCTGCCAAGTGTGAAGCTCAAAGATCCTGACAACACGGAATAGGGAGAGCTATAGGGATTGCAGGAAGGGGAGTCCGGCGGCTGTGATGTTTTGGGGGTGACCCAGCTGAGACAAGATGGATTGAAACATTCCCAAGAGGCTGCAGGGGCAGGGCAGTGCAAAGCAGTGATCGCAGCAGCCTGGAGCACAAAGGTTACAGGGCAATCCCCAAGAATCACTTGAATCAAGGGAATTCCTTTTTCCTAAATCTAGTAATGTGCAATAGAGCTGGCATTTAATATAAATATTCAAATAACAATGTCCATCTCTCTGGAAACCCCTCTGTCCAAAGAGATATCACTGTTCAGTAACAGGTTTTAGGTCGGGCTCCAACAGAATAAGTCTTGTGTAAAAACAGCGATGTTCTAGAGTAAAAGAGAGAGGAAAGGACCAGTGCTGATGCCAGCAGAGCAAGAGAGCCATTTCCTTTATTGAATGGCATTCTGTGCAAGGAGGAAATACAGTGCTATTATTACTCTAATTATTAAAGTACCTCTGTGCTTCTGTGGAAAGGCATGAATCTCTGTAATACATCCTAAAAAAAAGTGCCTGAAAACCATTAATGGAAATCCTCAGGAAACCTGAATCCAGAGCAGTACACTTGAAATGTTATACCAAAAAGTCACATGAGCTTCCAAACACGTCACCTGCAGGTTCAGTAGAGATGTGAGAAACTTTGCTGTTTCATTCCAAGGTTGTTTCCAAGTATTTGAAGAGGGCTCAGACAGGAAATCTGAGTTAAC
Source organism: Melozone crissalis (assembly GCF_028551555.1). Lineage (NCBI taxonomy): Eukaryota > Metazoa > Chordata > Aves > Passeriformes > Passerellidae > Melozone > Melozone crissalis. Next base: position 1,114,283 of record NW_026535858.1, read on the forward strand.
TAAAGATACCTTTGCTGCAAAAGGAACGCTCCCAAGTCCCAGCAGCTGAAGGCACGTGGAAATCCACACTGCCATGACTCGTGTGGAGCAGTGGGCTGACCTGGTGTGAGGATTTTTCCTCCCCAGTGGCTGAGGGAAGGCTGGTCCTCATTTATTGCTGCAGACGTGGGGCTGAGGGAAGCCAGGGAGCACCTCCAGCCCCTGAGTGCTGTGGCTTGCACCAGTGCCACAGAGCAGAGGGACAGCAGGACACAGGTGACAGTCCCTCTGCTCCCAGCTGTGCCAGCAGCTGGCACCACCACTGATTCTGGGTGTCCATGAGATGGGGAAAACCCAACCAAAAGCTGATCTGAGTGCCCTGAATTCCAGGGCAGGTTCTGGCAATGCAGCCCATTCCAACTCCGGCTCCCCCTGCACAGCCCACATGACACCAAGGGTACCGAGGGGACAATGAACTGCAGTCCTCAGGGAAAAAAGCCAAGCTCACATTTAATCAGAGACACATGACATGTTAATGGATAACTGCAGATTAATTGGAACCATTGCTGCAACCAGGAGCTTAGGGGGCAATATCAGAGAAATGGTTTACAGCTACTTGTGCTGATTAGGCATCAAAGATCTTAAGCAATGTTGCATATATTGAATATTCTGGTCTTGGGATGAATTGTTTGATGGGCAATTTAGAAAAGTTAGATGAGCTCAGCAGACAGAAAATTGGTATGGAGACCATGCCAATATAGATCTGCCACTGTTTGGAATATTAAGGAATAAAACCTCTGTTTGTAATCTGCTGCATGAGAACAAAGCAAAAAAAAATCTCTAAATAAGAAAACAGTTTAAAAACACCAAGTTTTTTCATGTTATTATGCGTGTCTGATGTAGCAAGTCTGCATCAAATGACCTATAAAATTTATTGTGGGGGAGAATCCTTCCCAAAGAATTAGCTGCACAAGCAGATGAAGCCAAAAATGAGGGGGAAACGAAAACAAACAACTTTCAAAGTTGGGTATTCTATTACATATTTAGCTGGCTATGCATTAAAATAATGGCATGAAAGAAGAATAACGTTCCTGTTTACATTCACGTGTTCCTTATAACTCAGCTATGTCAGACAAATGCTCCACCTCGTCCCTGTGTCAGACAATGCACACAGATCCGTGCCTGCCCGCGGGTGTGCATCAGTGCGGTCCCTCACAGCTCCCTGCCACCTCCCTGGGTGCCCTCACCCAGAGCTGCAGGGAAACACTGGCAGAGCTCTCTCCACATCCCCTGGCTGGTGTGGATCACCAGGGAGGCAGCAGGGGGGTCCCTGTGTGCCCCTGCCCGGTGCTGGGTTTGCTCAGCACTCTATCACACAGCTCCAGGGGAAAGCTGCCACCTGACCCTAACATATTCTACATGAGATCTACCTACAAACCAGTTTCACCAGGAGTACTGAGAAACAACCTTGAGAATCCCACTCCAAGCCCATAAACTCCATTATGCTCTGTAAAGGAGAAGCAATCTTTCAGGAAACACTGATTTGCCATCAAAATGCTAGATTTTCAGTAGAATTTACCATCATTATTCTTATTCTGATTGTCTTTTCAGCAAAGCTGTCAGAAAGAAGCACAGGACCTTCCTGGGTACCATTTTAGGGGTAAACCACTCCTCTCCTATCATGGTAAGTGCTAATAAAAGCCTGATTTGGTGGAAAAGGCCTGAAACAGAAGATTGAGGGAGATGCTCAGGCCCTACCTCTCCATCACTGAGGAAAAAGGGATGAGAGATCACAAACAGGGTGGGAGAGGGGTTTGTCTCCCTGCCAATGCACTTTGGCAGCTGCACAAAGCTGGGATGCGCGTGTAGCTGCTCCTTAATTACTCCACTTGCCATCCAGCCCAAACTGCCTTGGGAGGGTCTGGGGGTTAGCAGCACTTGCAGTTGTTGCTCAGCTGCTTAGAAAAACTAAACTTCCATGTGCCAGAAAATTGGGCTTTCAAACTGGTATTTTTATTCTTTCTTTTGCTGTGCATTGCAGAAAGAGACTGATTGTCTCCCAAAGAAATCATTAATCTTTTGTTTAAAAGTGTTTGCTATTGTTATGTTTCTCTTTTTTGCTTCAAGTGTTTTTCCCCCAAACTTTTACAGGTTTTTGCATTTCTCACCCAAAAATGCATTTACTTGCTGCAAACTGAAGAAACATTCACGAGTTTTGACTTTCCAATTAAAATTGTCCTTTACATTGCTATTTTACCTCCTAATGCAGATATTAAAATAGTTCCTGAGCAGCTCAGGAATAATGCTGTGGTCCTTTAATGCTGTACACTGCAACTGGAAACCACCCTTACAAAAATCAAATTACAGCTCAAAGCCAAGGTACACTGAATAAACTTGTGCTGCAGTCTGGAAGTGGCACCACACACTTAGAAACTAGGTTTATACATGAAATTGCACACTTTGGATACAAACATTGGTGTTAACGTCCAAAGGATGGCTTCTCAGGGACACAAGTGCCAGCCACAGGTAGTCAGCTGCATCACTGACCTGGTGCCTCTGAAAGAGCACCCAAAGATCCACACCCACACAGCCACAGGACATTTCCAGAGGGTGCAGAGCATTTCTCACCATCAGGAAATTCACTGAATTCGTTGGGGTTGGCCAGGTGAATAATGGCTGTGGGCACTGCAGTCCATGGACTGCCAGGAGGCAATTGCACAAACTGGACACTCCAGTCCTCTCCAGCAAAAACTTGCCCCTCCTGACCTGATGGTCAATCCTGAAGGCTTTGTCAAATGACTCAATCACTACTAAGAAAATGCATCAGGAGGAAAATGAATGTTAACTGAGTCACCTCAGACTCAGGGAGTGTTTTGGGCCAGAAGGAACCTTAAAGCTCATCTCAATCCATCCCACCTGCCGTGGGCAGGGACACCTCCCACCACACCAGGCTGCTCAGTGCCGCCTCCAAGCTGGCCTTGGACACTTCCTGGGACAAGCCCCATATTAAAATCCCACATTAGTTCACACTCATTGGACTGGATTGGTTGCAGAAGTGTTAAGGATGGTGTCAGCTTCACACCATTACAGGCAAGGCATGTCTCCTGCATGTTTTTTATTCCAAAGCCTTTACAGTGACCTAAGATGTTGGATCCACAGCCCACATTTTTCCCATGTGTTAGGTCCAAGAAGACATTGATATTCCTATGTATTCATTTGTTCCCATGGGATACTGATATCTGATCTCCTTGGGTATTCCAATTTGCAGTCCAAAACCGCAAAAATAGTTTGGCAGCTAAAATTAATGACTGTTTCTGATTTGGCAAGGTACTTTAACACATGCTCACCTTCAAGCGCTTGAGTCCCCCATTAATGCAATCATTATTCATTTCATGAACTGAAGCAACTGCTAGGCTGGCACTTACATGCTTTTATGTAATATTTTGAAACACACATTCAGTAAATAAGCAATTAGACTTCTTTTTCTAAGTCATGCAAAGCTGGCCTGAAGCTCTGCCTGTTCACTCTATGGAAGGTTTGGGTAGTCATTTCCACTAATTCCTAATTTGTACCAGTGTGAAGTGATGCACTGTTAAATCTAAAAATATATGGCCTATTTTCATACAACCTGCAAGACTATAACAGTTAAAAATTCCCGCAGAAAACTAATCAGACATAATTTAACCTAAATCTCAGAGTCCATAGAGCACCTCCAGTCTTGATACCCTCTTGAAGTGAAGGAGGTCACACAAATCTTTGTCAGGTGCTTATGGCACTCCCTCATTACCTCCATGAAGTGGGTATCAGAGTTTACAGTGCTGTAACTCAAGCTGCAAACAGGAGCTCCATGGAGGTGTAATGGACTGGCACACAAATCAAAGTGCTGTCCCTCCAGGCCATTTGTTTTCTCACTGAGGAAAAAAGATACCGGGGAAGCAGTGATTGCCAGGGTGTGCACAGAAACGCAACAAAGTGTGATGGAGTGTTTGTTTCAATTTAGAAGACTAGTTTTGAGCAAAAGAGAACAGGTTATATCAGTGTAGGCTCTGTATGTGTGGTATTCATATAATGCACAAATCTGCCTTGCAAGGAAGGCTAACATCCCTGAAATTCTTCACTACTGTATCCATGTACATCTCTAGGAAATTCTGCAGTCAGTCCAAATCTCAAGTGTTAAGAAGGAAAAGTTTCTAAGAAGTCAAAAGAGAGGGGGGAAATCTCACATTTAATTTACACACTGCCCACTGTTTGGTAAATAGCAGCTATTGTTTAGAGTAGAATGCAGCCACCATTCATTATATTTTGACTCTACATTCTTCATTGGCAATTCAGGAAGTGGTTCAGACTAAAATATTCCCTTATGTTATTTGACCTGTAAAAACTTGGAGGCAGGCCAGATTCTGCAGTCCTTTGACAGACAAGACTCCCATTGAGTGTGGGCCTGGGCCTTGGGGCTGGCTGGGCTCAGCTCAGGCACTTGGGGCACGGGCTGGTGCCTGTGACACCCTGAAACCAGACCATGAGCTTGGTGGGAGCTGTCACCCATGTGTCCAGAGAAACAGGGGCAATTCCCTGCCACAGCCTGCACAACGCTTTAGAAACAGAACTAGGCTTCACACAGAGCTGAACACCTCATGGAACCATTGTTTCAGTTATTGTTCATTCCAGTTGCCTCTTCTGACAGAAAGGCATCACTGAGCTGAAGGCAATCAATAGCTTTTCCATGGATTCCCTGACACAGCACATCCAGAACAAGATTCTCAAGGTTAGGTTCACTCCTCTTTGTTTAAAGCAGAAGTAGGCATCCAAACACTAACACATTTGAAAATCAAGGCAAAGCCCCAGAATTAAGGAGACAATTCTGCTGATAATTTCATTTTCAAGAATGAAACTATCCATTTCATTTTGTTGTTAAATTTAGGATCATAGAATGGTTTGGCTGGAAGGGACCTTAAGATCCTCTGGTTGCAATCCCTCTGCTGTGGGCAGGGACACCTTCCACTAGACCAAGCAATGGCTGCTCTGCCTGACCCTTGAGCACTGCCAGGGACGGGGCAGCCACAGATTGTCTGGACACCCCGTGCCAGGGCTTCAGTCCCCTCAGAGCCAAGCTTTTGTCCCTCACATCTGCACTAACCCTGCTCTCAGGCTGTGCCGTGGCCAGGGCTGCCCACTTGTCCTGTCACTCCAGTGCCTGAATGAATGAAGAGTCCTTCTCCAGCTTCCTCACAGCATCCCCTCAGGCACTGGAAGGCCGCTATGAGCCCTCCACACAACCTTCTCTTCCCTAAAAGAAGGAGGAAGCTAAGCTTAAATCTCCTCACAAGTCTTGAGGGAGGTGCAGAAGCATTTCCCTGGGATGATATTGCAGCTGTCATCCCCTACAGATCACCCCACCCTGAAAACACGTGGACACAGAAAGGGTTAACACCGAGGAGGATCATGCCACAACCTGCAAGCAGCAATTCCTGTGGGCCACTCCTTCACACTCACCTCTGTTCCTCCTACTAACGCTCTTGGTTAAGAGTGATGTTGAACTTCTCAGGAACCTGCAGGACAGCCCCTGGCTGATTCCTTCCCCAGGCACCCCAATCCTGCAGGCTTTTCCTCCTGACAGCCCAGCACATGGCTCGTGGGTGCTGCCCTGGAGAACACACCTTCAGCACGACCTGCACAGCATGCATGTGTGCCATGAACAGAGTTAAAGCTCATTTGGTGTCTGCAGGGGGAAGAGAATTTATCATTATGGATTCCGGTGTTTGGGAAGGGACTGGTGTTCCTGAATACTTTGGAAAACACCCCTTTGAAGGTATGAACAAACAGCTGAGCATTTTGTTCAAATCAGTGCCTGATATTTTTAGGCTGCTGCACTTGATGGTTAGCATTTATCTTTAGAATTTAATCTATCAGATAGGAAATGCTTAGCTTGGCAGAGGCAGGAGGATTACTCAGTGTTAGCTCACTGGTTATGCTTCCACAGGCTTTAAGACATTCTTTTTTAGACTTCATATTTTTTTGATAGCACGTTAATACATAAAGATTGCTTCAACACTCTCCTACACAATGGAACCAGGTGAGTCTTTGTGCAGCTTTTTTCCCTTGGCAACTGCTCTCACTTGTGTCAGGAGCACTCTTTGTTCCATGGGGACGTTTGCCCTGTAGCACCCTGTGACTCAGAGCACATTCCCTCCTGGAAATGCAAAGGAAAATGGAGCTCTCTCTTCCATGCTATCAGCAGCAGGTTTTGCAAGAGGCAGGTTTTATTTCCCCTCCCACACCCTTTTTTGTTTCCTTTTTATATTGAGATTTGAATGATCTTGTGGAATTCTGTAAATATTTTATCACATATTTTATAGGTGGAGTATTTTATGTCTCGCAGTCATTTTGGAAGTGCAGCCACTGGAGTTCAGTTTCTCCTGCCCCATGGTTGAGCTGTAACTGCTTCCATCTGTCCAAACCTATGTGCAGCTCACTAATTGCTGACCCCTTAGGTAGGACTTGCTGTTTCTATGCTTTATTGTTAATCATTAGATTCAGGAAAAATAAACCTCTTTTGACATTACCAATAAGGGGGTTCCAAGAATGAAGAGAAAAATTCCTCCTGCTTTAGTTGCTCTTAGCATTTTTAAAACACATTCCTTCATCAATTGAGGAGAAAATGCTTATGGATAGGACTGGCTCACAGAAATGTATATCTAAAGAACTCGCAGGAAAACTGGATTAAACTACCACTAGTGCTAACAATTCTAAGATAGATTAATTTTTCCACAAAACAGTGCTGAAAAATTTGCCTGCAAACACTCTTTGCCAGCAAGTTTCATTCACATTTATCAGCACAGATTTCCCGAGGTCATTTATTCAGAGAATTAGCCATATCCTTGCAGTAACAAACTGTAATTTCTATCATCCTCCAATGACACCTCTCCGGGTCTTTTGAAAAATCATGTAAAACCCATCTCTTTCTCTCTCTGGTTAAAGCCTCATAGGGCAAAGACAAGAAATTTGGCCTAAGTGGCTTGTAGACTATGTCACAACTATGAAAAGCTTTACAGAATTTATAAAACAAGGAATATTTTCTTTAAAAAAATGTAGAGTACACATGACTTATTTTTCAAGATGTTTTTACAATATACCATTATTGCTGCACTGCTCGAAGTTGGGGTTTTTTTTCCTCCCAAGAAAATAGCACACAATTCTGGTTTTTTACATTCATTCATTCATTGCACACTACATCAAAATATAACTGTGCTCCAGAAAAACCTATAGATAATGGGGGATAAATACTTCCTTATTAAAAATTATTTCTCAAAATGTTTATCTTGAGAACTACCACTTTTCATCTCATTACTTAAGCCAAGAATTATGATGAAAAGAACATTTTTCAGTAATGCAAATTGAAAATATGTGGTTTTTTTTAGCCTGAGCAATAATTCATATTTTGAAAACAAATTTGCAAAACAAACAGTCCATGAAAACAAAACTTACTACATGGAGAGATTTGGGGGTTTGTGAGTGAGGGGTATGTTGTTTGCTTTGCTTCTTTTTCAGATTTTAGTTTTTTAAAAACTGAAAAGGAATTCTCCAGCAAGTAAAAAGAAATTATTCTCACTAATTATCAGAATGTGCAAGAGTCCTGACCAAAGACTGAGATAATCATTGCTCAATGCCTGATTATTTTCCAGGAAAAGTCATAAATTCCAATTCTGAAATAAAGCCGTAAAACAAAAACAAACCCAACTTATTTATGTCTCTGCAGCAAGCCGAAGCGTCCATCAGCCCTGGGTCACGGCCTGGCCCATCCCTGGAGGGGCTCCCAGCAGCTGCTCCAGCTCCATGGGAGCTGTGCCTGCCCACGCCAGGGGAGGTGGCACTGGGTGCCCCCAAGGTCCCCTCCAGCCCGAGCCATCCGAGTTGTTATTTCCACCACGAGTAAGAGAGACAAGGGATGGAAGGGGCAGGCGGGGTGCAGATGTGTCCCACCAGCGTGTCCCTTTCCCCTGGGACTGGTACAGGGGTCAAATGGTGGAAACCAGACATGAGGCGTAGAACAGCTGACTTCCAAGGGGAAAAACCCCAAAAACCTTCAAAGCACCAGCAAAGGATGAAGCTGAAGATGAAGGACGTGCCAATTGCCCAATTCTCTCCACAGGGTGACAGATGGGCAGCGTTACTATGAGAGAGGTGACTCAGGGCAGAGCCCAGCTGAACCCAGAGCTGGGCTCTGCCATTTGCATGTGGGTTAAAGCAATCCAGAGAAGGACCTGAAGAGTATTGCTGACCTTAAGAACCTGTCTAGGGACACTGAATTTGAAAAAAACTTCTGCAGACAAGTTATAGTTGGTTTCACCTCAATTGGCATTTTGCTCTCTCTCACCAGGTTTGTGCTTTACATAGCAGCTGCATAGAAACCTGAGCTGTGCACGAATATATTAATTTTATCTTTATTAAGTAATGGATACGTAAGGTCTGGCACTCACAGGAGGAACTGATAACAAAATTCACCTTGATCTATGTTTTCAGTTCCCAACTATCCCCCTGCACACGATCAAATCAGAAGGAAGCAATTACTGTCTATGTGATCATGGTGTATGACATGTAGGCACAATATTATATATGAAGTGTGCACTCACAGACACACTCAGAGCTCAAATAACAGAGAAAAACCTTGTTCCTCTCGTTCCTTCTAAAAAAACTCCCTGCCACTCCTCTGTTCCATAATGTCACCTAGGATTTTCATTACAATTGTAAATTGCTTATTTCTAAGAACCAGAGGAAGCTTCAGTGGAACTCCAACTACGTTTTTGATGTCCAGCTCTTGGAACTGATTTTAAATTTTCCATCTCTTCTGAGAAGCTTTTTTTCACTTCAAATATATCACCAGACTCATTAGAGACCTGGGAACAGAATTAAAGGGCAGTGACAGGTACAGCTGAGGATGTAACTGCAAATTAATTTCTTCATGTGAATTACAATCACTATGTTTGCAAATGGATTCACTTTCAATGGAAAAAAAATCTGTTCTCATGAGAGAAAAATTCTGGTTCTATGAGATAATTACAGTTTTTGGCCTTTCTCTTTCATGGAATTCCCTTTAAAGGCTGCTGATTATACCATGAAGAGCAGCAGCTGGTGAGTATCTTATTTGATTAACAATTCAAGCAAAATTTACATAAAAACTCAGCACAGAGGATCAGGATTTCCAGAAGATGGATGGAGCCCTGCCTGCTGTGTCTGCAGTGTGACTGATTTCAGCCCAAGTCCTGGCCCTGAAGTGTCTGTAGATTGTACAGGGCCAACATTCCCAAACCTATTTAATGGATATTACAACTCCATTCTAACTGTCTGCAAACAAAGTAGAGATTAATTTGCATATTTGAATTGCCTCAGTGTTTTTGTTTGGTGTTTTTTAGAGTTATGTGGGGCTATGCTCCCTGTTTTTACTATATTTTATCAGTGATGTTGGCAAGAGGACAGGGAAGCAAAATGCAAAGCCCAGGTGACAATAAACGTGGGGGGGTTAATATTTTATGTGTGGCCTTCCAGCACAAAGCAGCCAATTTGTGAACAGGACATTTTTTGTTGCAAGGTGCATGAAAAGATTTCAGGGTTTTCATTACAGCAGGCTGAAGGTCTGATTTACTCTATAGGGAAGAGACATTTGAAGCTACCTACACACAAATTCAGAAATGAAAAAAGAAGGCGATGGGTTCCAGCTTCAAACCCAAGTAAGGTGAATAACCCCCCTGAGTTCTGCTCAGTTTCCCCCTCAGCCCATCCTGCTGGGAGGCTGTGTGGTCCTGCTCCCCTGCAGCAGCGTCCCACCCAGAGCAGGGTGAAAGGCGCCACCTTGGCCGCTCCCACAGGCAGATCACAGGGAGCTTTGGGACCAAGCCTTCCAGGTGCCTTGTCAGGGACACAGTGTGCCCCTGAGACATCATCTCCAACATACTTATACCCTTTTCCTTCCCTTTTTACTGCACTTGAGAGATTTCTGCAAAGCCCGCTGCACTCTGCCCTTGGGTTAATCACAGACCCTAGCAGCCTCACCAGCTCTGCCTTCCTTCTGTGCTCACAACTGGAGCTTCAATTGCCAGGGCCTGCTGCACACAAAGAGTCCCTTCAAAAGGTTCTGTGTGAGGGCTGTTGTCACTGCACCACCAGCCCAAGGCTTGATCTTATCCCTCTGGGTTGTACTGACAGGATTGGGCCCCAGATGAGATAGTGTCTCTGACTCCAGTCAGACTGCACTGTGAAAATTCCCACCACTAAAATGCAGCCTTTCTATTTCTCTGTACACAGTCCTCAGGACTTCTCAATACCAGCAGGCAAGAAAATTCCAATGATGCCAGAGGGATCTTTACTTGTCTGAAGCAGAAGAGAAGCCATGGGAATTCTCAGAAGCTTTTTATCTCTTGCTCCCTGCAATTATTTTCTACGCTAGAAGCATAATTGAGGAGGAAAAAAGCAGATGACATCAGCTACCAAGCAGAAAAATATCAAGCAGAAATGACACACTGTGGGACAGAAAGATACTTCACTGCAGCAGGCTCTAGACTGGGACCAGAGACCAGCGCTTGCTTCCAAGGTTGGACACAGATTGCCCAAACAGCCCTAAAGAAATCATCTCTCTTGTAATTTTTGTAATCTTGTCGTTTTTCATTACCCCAGAGGAAGTCTCTGGGATAAAACTCAAGGCTCACTCAGAGGTGCTCACAGAGGACAGCAGTGAAGGCTCTGTGAACACCTACAGAGCTGCAAACCAAAATCCACGTGAGGGAAAGATGTAGGAAAACACAAGCAGTCAGGAATAATTACTCCTTTAGAAATGAAAGCAAGGACAGATTGCTCTGCCTGGAGATGCAGGGCCCACCTGCGCTCCCCCTGAAAAGCCACTGCTGTAGGAGAGTGCACTTCAATTATCAGCCTGTCACAACCCCCCCTCAGTTCTCCTTTATTCTGAAGGGATGCATTAAAAACAAACATAACCCCCTTCCAAGTGCATTAGGAAAAATGGGTCAAGTGGCAGCACGTGCACCACAGTGGGGATTTCCCCACTCAGTTAAAGCCACCTGACAGCCTTAATTTAAGCAGAAACCCCAAAAGTAAATTGTTCCTTCCTTCCTTCCCCGCTGCCCTCCAAAATCCAGATACAACAAACCACTTCCTACCAGCAGCAGCTGCTTTGGAAACCTGGACTGGCAAACGGCAGCCAAGGTGTTCATGGCCGGGTCCTGCTGGGGAATCCAAGGGCACGCCAGAGCCCTCTCCCAGGCACTGGAATTCACCACCACCCTTCCAAGGCCTGATTTCACCAAAACTTTGTTGTTTCCTGGCTGACTGGGGTTGAATTCTGCCCTTAGGCTAGACAGGGCAATTTCCCATTGGGCGGGCACCACACCAGGATGATCTGCTGCAGCTCAGTATTGGAGGCAATGATGAATAAAAAAAGGAGTTTTGGTACACGAGCAACCCAAAAGAGAAGGGGAAGTCCTGGTTTGTGACCCAGAGTTTTCCACTCTTAGGTTACAGATGCTCTTTCTTTGTTTCTTACATGAGACTAAGAAAGCTGGGCCCCCAAGAGTGCATTTTACACTACTTCCTTCAGCTTATAGCAACTTCCCATAAAATATTTTTGATTTAATAAACCATCTTGCTCTATACATTAAAATTCCTCCACCTACAGTAAACGAGACTGTGACAATTAACCAAAACCACAGAGACCCTAATAAACCGTAATAGAAAGGATTTAGAATTCCTTATTTCAACAATTTAGAAAAGCCAACGATACCTTTTCTAGTGGGCACCCTAGGAGAAACTTTAAAAGGGCCACAAAATGCCCTTTAATTGGATATTAAATTTGATTATTCAAAAATTCCCAACACGAATAGAAAGAGGAGCAGAGCACAGAATATGCACATAAACTCTTTTGGTGAGCAAATGCCAACAGGATGGAATTTCTGTCGGGATCCAAAACGAGCACCAAAGGGAGAGCGCAGCACCCAGTAGCTCTGATGGGACAACATCAGAAAAACTACCAAAAAGTGTTCTGTTTAACCGGTAGAAAAGGCTGGGCAATTATTGCTACCAGGGCCTTGGGCACTCAGCCTGCAGCCCATGCAGACACAGGGCTCTGGCTGAGCCAGGCACGAGCTAAATGAGAAGATTTCCAACCAAATTCCTGGTATGACACTGGGAAAAACGAGCACAGGGCTGTGCATTCACAGACCAGTTACTTGACACAGTCCTCCTATTTATTTTCGAGACAACTGCTCTGCAAGGCCAAGATTTAGTTCTTTGAATTCTATGCATTATTAGGAAGTCATAATTTTAAAATTCCAAAGATAAAAGGTAGGATTTTGCTGAGGAGGAGGGAAAGGTAGATATAAATGCCATGGCTCCAAAATTCCCAGGCATAAATCGTGTAATTTAAATCTCCTGAATCTGTGAGGGAAGCCACACTATGCTTACAGCTGTTGTTCAGAGTGTGGAAACCATTTGGCCTGGGTTTGAACAGCATCTTATATCTTTAGTCTTGCCTAAAGTTTATTATTCATGGGCCATGGTTGTTTCCTTTGAGAGCACTTGGCTAGAAAGCTCTGCATTTCATGCATCAATCTCACCCGGATTAGCAAAGAAAACACTTAGCACTAAAACAATGCCAACCTGTTTGCATACAGAACGATGGAAAAGAAACTCCCCAAATGATTAAATGCATGTGTCAGTTAAGCTGCTCGGGTTAGTGTGATATTCCTTCATCTTCCTTGATAAAAACCAGGAGAAAATGTTATATGATTCCTGAAGAAGACCTGGAGGGGAACTACAACACATCCTACGACTTGGTGTTTTCTTCCCTGCCCTTTTTGGGCTGTAGAGCAGCTGCTCATTGTCCAAAATAGCAACTCCCTTTTCAGCCTTTGTCCCGTCAAAAGGAAGGCATCTTATCCGTGCGCTTTTCTGAGCCCAGGGAGGTGTAAACACTCATTTCCTCGTGGGAGCCTTCACACACCTCAGCTCTGTGAACCCTGGCATCCAGAGGCCACAACAACCTGTTCACATGAGTTTCCCTCCCCTCCTTCACCCGGTTCCATGCTGCCTGTGCCTCACCTTTCCCTCTCAGCCCTGCAGCCTCCCCTTGCTGCCCCCTGGGCCAGGGCTGCTGCTGCAAAGGGTGGGGATGGCTTTGGTTCGTGATACCTTATCAGGGGCTGATACCCGTGTCTCACAAAAGCTTTTCTAAAAGGCAAGATAACTCAGCAGCTTTCTCATGGCATTTCTCAGCAGCTCTTGGTCCAGTGGGGCACAAGCACCTCCCAGTCCTTTCCATTTCAATGCCGCTGCTCAGCTCCTCCAGGGCATTCTGTGATTCCCACCCCTGAAGCCGCAGAGCACTGCTCCAGCTCCTCCACCTCAGCTGGGGGAAAACTGCTATTCAAAATACAACTTCATCTTTTATTTATGGCTTTATGTATTTCAAAATGAGATTTTTTTTTTTAAACCTGTCAAAATTTAAATCCAAATGGCCCTCTTGGTTTGAAGCCAAGACCTTTTCCTGATAAAGCAGAGCAAGGAAACTTCTGTAAAAGTGGAAGTGACCGAAAAGAATGAAAGAATGTAGCAGTGGGTCTTGGTGATAACAGAGGGTTGATGGGCAGTGACTGCACCCACCTCCCGAAGGAAAATAACTGAAGCCTGCGTTTTCACCACTCCAGAAAGTCTTTTTTTTTTTTTTTTGAGAAGGAACTTCCTTAAAAAATAAGTAGAGGAGTATAGGTCAGATTTTTGGTTCAGTTTTAATTTAAACACAAAACACCCTTTATTGAAATGAGCAGACAGTTCGTATTTATAGCAGCGCTACTCAAAAGAGAAGAAAATACACAAATTTCCCTGGGATTTGAATACGTGGGCAGGTGCTTTATACTCAAACTGTTGCAAAGCACATGCTAAAATATTCATTTATCTAATTACAGGCCCAGGTGATTTCCCCCCTGAGTGTGAGGGTGCCATTCCCACAGCCCCAGCCACGACAAGGCCGAGCCCAGCCCTCCTTCCCACACTTACACATGGACAGGGTGTTGATTTCATGGGAATCCCTGGAGACTCCATGGAGGTGCTCACTGCCCCACACTGCCCTGCTACCACCACGGCTCGCTGGGAAGGGAAGGGAAGGGCTTCCCAAATTCCCACCTGTCCCTGCTGGGCTGGGCTCTGCCCCCCTCAGCCCAGCTGTAAATCCTCATTGTGGTGCCAGCATACCTCCACTGAGGGGCAAGCTGGGATGCTCATCACAGGACCCTGAATAACAGCCTCAGGGCAATCTAAACTTCTGCCACTCCAGAGCTGGGACAAACCACACAGGCACCACCAAAAATCCAACTCTGTACACCTGCAGCTGACGGCAACCTTTATCTCTTGACCAAAGTGCCAGAATGGAGTAAACACACCCAAACGCTTACTGGGTTTACACTGAATTACAGGCAGCTAGAGATATTTAATAATTAAAGTTGATTAAAACTGCAAGGCTTTAATTATTCAATGTAGCCATTCCCGTGGCAACTTTCATAAGAGATAATAATGCACTTTTCACACAGTTCCCCCGAGTGGAATCCTGCTTTTTGCAGATGCTGAGGTTTTTCATTCCTTTTCTTTTGCTTTGGATTGCTTGCTTTTGCCATGGAATTCTGGGTTTCCTCTATGTTATGGATGCGTTCTTCTCTAAAGTTCTGATAGGTTTGTGCTGGCTGCAGGTCACAGCAAAGAGTCACAAAGCAAATTTGCACCAAATCTTAGAAAGCATGAGACCAAAAACCCTTACAGATCCTCCTTCACTACAATACAATCTGCAAGGGCTTGGTTTATTTTTTTCTGCTAAGCTGCATCCTCTATACTGCATGCAAAAGTGCATTTATGTAAATTTTCTAATCTAACAGACTTCCCATCATAAGGTTTTCCATTGAAATATCCTTCCTCTTCTATAAAAATTAAGATATTCCTTTCATTGCTTGAAATTATTTCATGATGTATTCTAATTCTAGATTTTGCTTCAGCCAAACTTCAAGGCAAATTTACAAGAGTTTTAATTAATATGAGATTAACTTAAAATCTACAGAGGGTATAACTTCCCAGTGTTGTTTTTATTCAGTACATGCATAACAATTCCTTCTTCCCTCTGGATTTATTTTTTCCTACAGATATTCAGCAGGATTTTGCAAGAGAGAGCAAAGAGAAAAGCTGTGAATTATAAATTCACCCCTGTATTTTTAATTCTGGGAGTCTCACATGGAGCAGGTCCTGGGACAGCATCCCACCCCAGTGAACCTGAGCAAACCCCTGTATTTTTCAGTGACCGGGGTAGCACCATGAGGATCATATTTCCCCTGGGTGGATTGTTGTGGAACAGTTTCTCCAGTGTGCCAGGCACACTGCCTGTCCTTGCCATCAGGCATGTGTGTCCCCTGGGATTCTTTCTTCTCTTAAAGAAACTTACTGACTGTGTCTACCACTAGAGAAATCTCCCTTGCCTGGAATCCAGCATTTTACCATTGCTCCCTTTCCCCACTCTAATTCAAAAGGTTTTAATAAACTGCACCACTTCACCATTCCTGTAGCAATCCCCTTCCCATACTTCTGGCTGTGACTGTAACAGAATGAGCAGAACATCTTCCTAAACAGTCCAGGAGGGAGATGGGCATAGAAGCAAGTCATTGTTAATCTCAATATTTATATTTAGAATGCAACAACCAAGCTCAAAATAGAGGGGCTTTATTTCTCCTTTCTCAGCTCAAAATTATGTGGAGGAACCTTTAACAGTGAATGCAGAAGGGATCCCAAATTCTGATGGAAATCTCAAGCCCCAAACAAACCTACAAATCATCCAGGACATATAGAAACCCTGCTCCATGGAAAAGACTGAACACCTGAAGAGGTTTCAGGTGGGGTGGAATTTCTCCCAGAATTAGGCTGTGTGCAGCTCATTATCAAGCAATGATAATGATAATAATTACCATCATTTGCACTGTGGATTGGGTCCAAGTGAGCAGAGAAAAAAAAAAAAGCCATTTACTAACAAAACCTTGCACCAATTAACTCGGGTAAAAACAACTATGAGAACCCTGTGCTAAAATACATACAGAAAGGGGGGTAAATGATAGTTCACATAAAAAAGCTGTTACATGGCTTAATAAAGGCAATCAATCACATAAATAACTGCTCCTATCAAATGTGTATTCAAACATCTCCTTGGGCAAAATAAGAATTTACATTACCACATCGAAAATAAATCTGAAAAGCAGCAAATTTCTAACCCAATCTTTAGTCTCATTTGCCATTTTGCTTTACAGAAATTAAGAGCATGAACCCGCATTTACAAAGGAGTTCTAGTGAGCACATCTAGCACCTACATTTCTTTGCGCAGTTTTTGTGAAAACACAGTATTTTCATTTTTAACGTTGTCACACATGTCAGCCATAATTTATCAAGTGCCAGAAAATTTAATCTGTGAAGGTGAGTGCAACTACCACCCCATTTCCTGCAGTCAGTGCTTCTTTCAGAGCACACATGAAGAACCCCTGACGAAGGCTGAAGGCTGTTCACTCTCCACATTAATTGTTTCAAAGCAGCAATGACCTCAGCAAAGAGCATTACAGAGCATTATTAATTCCCTTCAGGAAAATAATAGACAGGGAGGTATCAAGACCTGGAGCCTAGAAAGTGAGAATGGAAATAACTGCCCACACCAAAACTGTTACTGCAGGGAAAAACTAAACACACACAGAGAATATTGACCTTTTTTCCTTGGCTGACCTCTGAGTTCAAGGGATGATGAAGTAAAAATGAAGACAGCAATAGACTCAACAGGTGAGCATTTTCTTGGAGTTGGGACATTCTGATATATTCCTTAGGACCAGGCAAGTCAGCTAGGAACAGATGAATGTGATATGGGGGTTTTAGGGCTGGCCAAGGTATTTAGAGAATCCTGCCCAGCTGTGGGGTTGCTCACTAGGTGTGAGAAGGGAGAAAAGAGGAAATTCCCATTCTCAAAAAACAAACATGTATGAAAACCAAGTGAGTAAGAAACCTGCTGACTCACTACCAAAGGGCATTGTGGAATTAATCATCCCTACTCCTCTCCCAGAGGTCAGAAAGAATTAGTTTGCTGTAATATTTTTGGAGCATTTGAAATACCTAGAAACCAAATCAGCTGAAAAACACAGACCTTGACTGGGAAAGTTTGGAAATGCTTTTAGCAGGGACCAAAACAGGCTCTTATGAGCAGCTCTGAATTTCCTCATGTGTTTTTTCTATGAAGCTGTTATTTGAAAATATCTTCACTCTGCATCTGCACAATAACAGCAAGAAGTCCAACTCCAGCACCTCCACTGAATCCTGCTGACTTCACCTACTCAGGCCTACAAGGCAGGTACCCTCCCACACTGGCCTTCCTTTGTGCCTGAGAATTTGCTAAAAAAATTAATTCAGGACAGCAGTAAGCACAAGAGCAATGGAAAGCAGAAAGAGAGGAAAAGGGCCGGCATCAACAGCCAGCCATGTCACACAACTACTTGCTTAGCAGGCACAGTGCTGGTGCAAAGAAAATGTAAATGTAAGTAAATTAAAACTCACTTTTTGGAGTCACCCTGCACACTGCAGCTCACATGATGATGGAGGGGCCGTGGGTCAATCCTGTCTCTCTCCCATGCTCGTGTCCTCAGGCACTCCTGAGGAGCCCTCATGGCTGTGGGCAGGTGCTCGTACGGTGGGAGCTCCCTCATGAAGCGCTGCTGGGCCTTTCCCATTTTCAAAGCCACTGGGAAGCGATCTCGCCTTCCCACAAAGTGCCCAAATCCCCAAAGCTCCCCAGTCCTTCAGCATACCATGCACCCTTGCTTCTCCACAGGTGGGATCTATCTCTGAGGGGAGCAGGGCAGTCTGTCACAGCTGCCCTGCATAACCGCCATCAGGAACCATTGGCTTCACACCACCCTTGGCAAAGGAGCCGGGATTTTCTTTGTCTGTACCTTTTCTGAGGTCAGCTCTCAAGGGTGCCTGTCCCTCCTGAAGCACTCACTGCACAAGGAAAAACCCCATTTTCCCAGGACTGGGCTTTGTTGGCAGCCCTAGTGATTTCCAGGTTTCATTAAACGCAGCGATTTTCCGCGCCCTCCAGCAGCCGTCGTGAGGGCTCTCAAAATGGCGCCCGTGAGGCCCCTCAGGAGCCCTGTGGGGAGCAGGGGGGGCTCCAGCAGCCGCCCCGCGCCTGTGGCGGCTCTCCTTAAACACATCTAAAAAAGGGCAAAATGCCACTTGGCAGTGAGCAATTGAGCACCTCAAGAAAGAAAGGGGAAAAAACCCCCCAAAAAATGGATGTTTTGCAATACTAGTCAGAAAAAAAAGTTTCTTCAGACTCCAGATCTGCCTTTTTGCCTCAAATTGTGTTTCTAATTTACCAGAGCATGTGTGCTCTCAAGCACCAGTCTGTGTGCAGCTTGACTTCACATACTCAGAGCTCAGTTCAGATATTTTGCTAGATCAATTCATACAATAAAAATTGCAGAACTAATACCACATGTTATTTAGTGCCTATTAAAACATGCTCATGTATTTAAATGTGTGTCATAATCTAAATCTACAGAATTTCTCAAAGAACAAAGGTCATTAATAGTGTGTATTTGCAACATGCTGGAGGACAGAAAACCTCATTTATTTCTCTTCTCACCCCTACCCGCCCCTGGCCAGCCCAGTTTTCTCTCCTCTGTCAACATCACAGGTAAGACCTGCTCCCATTTGAAAGAGCAAAAGGGCAATTGGACCTTGTCATCAAGGGCTAAACCCTCTCCAGCCACAAGGCAGAAACTTATTCTGCCAGGGGATGGGAATTAATTTATAACACAGAATTTGGAACTGATTTTCATCACCACTGGATTTAGTACTCCTAAAAGAAAACTGTGATAACAATAAAATCTCCCATGCAGTGTGTGGGAATGGATTCTAGCATTTGTACGTCAATTAATGCTAATGTTTAGTACATATGTTTTCCTATTTTTACAGTCTTTTTAATGTATCAGAGTGATATTTATGAGGCCAAATTAACACAAGTTGTGGCCTTCTGATGGGATTCAGTTCCTAAAAGGCACACACTCCACTGGTGATGCTTCAGCCACACATAGGGTCTCCAAAGTACAAACAATACCCAGAGAAACAAAGGGAAAACATTGAGAGGTTTTAACAATAGATATTCAATTTCATAGCACATTAAGGTTCCTGTGACACATGGATGTGAGATGATTTGTGTTTACACCATGGTTCTCCCTCTGAAATAGTTTTTATGTAGACTCTGAGGTCTGCTCCAAGTCCCAGGAAGTGCCTGGGAAGATTCCCAGTGGCTCAGTGAGCAGGGCTGCAGCTCTGCAGCACATCCCTGTTGTGTTACACACACACACACTCTCACACACTCACAGTTTGCATGAGTGCAACCACAACACTCCTGACAAGTCCAGCCAGAAATGACACCAAAGCCTGGTTGCATTCTTCAAACCTGGGCTGTCCCTCCTCAGTTTGAGAACTTACTGAGTTGGAGAGGAGGGGATGCAGGGGATCTAAGAAGTATTAAGAGTAAGAAGGAAAACTCCAATTTTGGCTGAGCCAGTGGTTCCCCACAGAAGCCTGTGCTGGTCCTTATCTTCCTGTGCCTCCATTTTTCCATCTGTGCAATGGTCACACACACACAAACACCACCACTAAAGCCAAATGATGTCTCTGACCAGCAGTTCTCAAGCAAATACAGTGCCAAACAAAATAAAATAAAGTATACTATCATAAAAAGGAAAACAACTGCTGGAAAGTCAGCTCTTAATCTTCCAGTGGTTCTTTCTACCTCTTCTCCTTTCAGTTCCTTTAACTTGTACTTGAGTGCATGCACAGACAGACACACATTGCAAAGTAAGTAATTTAGGAAATAAAGAGGTCAAATCTCCTTTTCCCAGACACTTATAAAATTATGCTGCTGTAGGATTTTCTGCATGTGCTTCCTTAAGCATGGTGCTTTCCTGAGACAATCCCAGGCAGGATCCAGATCCTTTTCCCAGACCCAGCTGCAGCAGCTGGCAGAGACAGACACGTGACCAGAGTAAGAGAGGAGAACTTCAAAATAAGGAAAGGTATGTTTTGAGAAAATGCAAAATGATTTAGTGACAGTTCATAGTATTTCCTTCAGGCCAAAACCTCCCTTTTTACTCCACAAAAGCTTCAAGTAGCCTTAAGTCTTACAAAAATAAATAAAACCAAACAATACATAAGATGCCTCTTTGCACCTCTCAGATTAAGTGACCTGAGCCTCCCTTCAGGCCAATTGCACATTACTGCTGGGGAATTGATTTATAAGGGACCCTCCACAGGTATCTGACAGCTGTGTAAACTATGGAGATAAAGCAACAATGCATCGGCACAGACTGAAAATCATTTAAGCAGCAGAAGCCTTTAAAATAAATATCCAAAAGCTGAATTTACAATAGAATCATTCAGTAAGTTACAAAGCAGGAGTGTTCTTATTTGCTTTAGAATACCTTTGCTGCAAGAAACTAAGCCTTGGTACCCTCTGCATCCCTATTTCTTCTCAGAGTTTCAGGTCCAAAAAATAGTGTTATCAGACAGTCTGGAATTTTGCATAAATAAGTCACTAAATGACATGAAATCCAGCAATTGAATGTTATAACAGAGTAGTTTACAACACAAATCTTGCTCTCGCTGCACACGTTTGCATGATGCGAAGCTGCAGTGATGCAAGGATCCCTGGAGTGAGCAGAGGGAGTCTCAGTAAATCTCTGACCAGGCTCAGGGAGCACAGACCCAGCAAAGGTTACACAGGCTGGGTCTGGCAGGCCCAGGAGGGCAATGAGCTGCTGGTGTTCCCACTGACACTGACAGGGCCTTCACCTTCTGCACTTGTGTCATCCTCACCAGCCAAACCCTCTGGGGAACTGAGCACACACACAAAACACAGGCATGTAATTTCTCTATGCTGACATTTCTCCAGGCTGTATTTCTGCTTTCACACACAGCGATCTCTAGAAATTGCAACACGGCACTTTGATTTTAAAACAGTGTTCCCAGTCACTTTCAGACAACACTGGGATGCCCTTCAAAGCAGTAGGTGTATGTTCAAAGTGTGCATGGTCTGAGGATGTATCTTCATGCATCATGAAAGCAGAGATTATGAGGGGCTGCACAGTTTTCTGACTAACCTACCCCATCCCCTCATGGAGTTCAGGGTCTCACCCCGGTGTGGCAGCAATAGCTGCACCCTGATTGTGGGTTCTATTTATTTCTTATTATTATTTTGCAATAAAAATTCTAATTTCATTATGACCCACATGTTTTATCTTCCAGTGTCTACATCCATGCACTCACAACCACCCAGAGAGACCCTTTGGACAGCAGGAGCACATCAATGCACAGCCCTGGGATGGAGCCCAGGCTTGCCCAGGCCAGTCCCACTGACCCTCGGACTCCCCTAGCAGTAACATCCCTGCCAGTGATGCCTGGGGAAGCCAACCATTCCTTCTGCTCCTTACAGAGGGGAATATTGTCCAGTTGACACATCAGCAAGCTCCTGGCATTCAGCTGTGAGCAAATAACATTTTAACTGTGTAAAACAAGGTTGATGAGGTAATGTGAAACATTATAGTGACGCCCAGTAGAGTCCCCCAGGTCAGAAATATGCAATTTACAGTGTTCCAAAATAGCAAACAGATCCTGTGTACAATGCCCTCATCACTGAGCTAATTTTAAAGAATTAGGTACTAATAGCAACTTCTTAAAGTCCTAGAAGTGAGGGAAAGCTATGGGAGCACAATGGATAATTTGGGGTGCAGGATAACACTGCTCTTCCTTATCCTCCAGTGGGAAAGAACACACTGCACAGAGCTGCCTTCCTTGCCTGCTATTCCCAAAATGCCTACAGAGATCAGGCATTTGTCAAACATGGCATCGGAATAAGTGAGACATTCAGAATGAGGAATAATTTTCACTATGTTTTATCCTTAAATGGATATTATATTTACATCACCAGGTATTTTTATATTACAACTATAAAATATGGTTGTTCAGAAACATGCAAGCAATAACTATTCCAACTTTCCTGCTACTCCACATCACAAGAAGCTGACACAACTGCATTCCAGTGAAGTCTCATAGCACTGCAGTGATGTTCCTTTGCTTTCTTCACAAAGTATATTGAGTATTTTTTCTATTTTATTCAATCTTGATTATTTGAATTTTCTGGTATTTATGCAGTAAAACTTCTAATTTCATTGTGACCCACACGATTTATCTCTCAATGCTATATACTTGAACATCTATCCTCTGTGTTCCCCCAGTCAAGTATTCCCCAAGGCCTCCTGAAGTGCAGGACAAAGCTGTAGCCCAAAGCCAGAGGAATATCCTGATTTAGTGAGGCAAGGATGGGGAGTCGGTGCTCAAACTGCTGCTGCCCTTCGGCCACCAAACCCACCCCACAAAACCTTCCTGGCCATGGAACAAGGAGGGAGAATTCCTTCTGTAAAGTTTAATGAGTGCAATGTTTCTGTGCTTTTCAGGGCACGGGGCATGAAAAACAGCTCAGTTTAGCCCTGATGACATTTTCATATAGCTGAAAGTAAAATTAGAGAGAGACCTGACATCTTGACAGCAAAGGGGTGCAGTATTAGGTTGTAAGGGTACTCTGTATGAGTTTGGAGTGAGAGCACAACATCTGATTCTAGTTCTAGACACACAATTACACCAAGAGAAATTCAGATGTGTTCTCTTTACAGCTAAGAGGAAATGCAGTGATTGGAGAATGATGAGGATTTAAGATTTTGGGGTTGAAAAATGGAAGTTATCCCAAAAATATGAAGATTAAACATCTTCCTGCACAGTCCTAGAAAACACCAGTCTAGAGCCAATGATTCCAATGTGTTCTATCAGTTGTTTGACATCAGAATATCTCAGAGTCCCTAATGTTAAGTACGAGAAACAAGGGAATAGAATTGACCAGGAAAACGACAGAATAATGCAGAGGTACTATGGTAGCATTTAAATTTCTACAAGAAAACCCAAAAACTAAATTAAATACACAAAGCAGTAGAAAACATTGCTTTTACAAGCTGACAAAAAAAAATCTATACATGTCAGAATTAATTTAGTCTCAATTTATTTTTATAATGGAAAATGTTACAGAGTTAAACAACAATGCTGTGTTGGCCTTGATAGATTCTTGTCAGAGTATCTCTCAAAATCACTGCATTCTCAGTAGAAAAGTGATTTTACTGAAGTCTCACTTTCTTCCAGAAACTCCGGTATGTCTCTTTATGGTCAGCTCTACATTTATGTTTTAAAATTACCATTCTGCTACATGAATGATCTCAAGCCCTTCAGCAAAGGCCTAAAGGCAAATAGGCTTAGTTTTAATCAATCAGCAGATTTTTCACTTGATGTTTTACAGAACGTTAAAAAATAAAAATAAGAATCCCAACACACAACACCCTGCACAGATCAAAGACTGTAAGGCAGAGGACACCAACTGTTAAGTATGAGTCCAGAACTGAAGCTCTTGCCCACGCTGTCACAGCCAGCTCAGCCAAGGCAGTGTTGCAGCCCCTCTCTCCTTTCCCCATAGCATCCCAGGAAAGGCAGCCTGGCACTCCACTCCCTCCAGCAGGTATCTTTATCTGCCTCCCTGATCCCAAGGAATGTTTTTGCCATGGAGCATCACTGTATTTTCATAGCTATGGCATGATGGTAGAGGAGTCTCAATCTCCTCCCCAGCCCTTGGACATCACAGCTCCATCCCAGCAGCTGGTCAGGATTGTTTCTTTTGAGATTGTTCTGAGTTTTTAAACCATTCTGCTTTTGCCAGAGGGATTTACTTCTTCAATGACAGTGAAAGGTTTATTTGACCTCTATAGAAAAATTAATTATTGAATAAAATAAAGCCCAGCCATCATAGAAGGAGGAGACAATTCCTAATACAACCCAAGCCCTCATTTCAAGGTTATTTTTTGGCACACAAAGAACATCCAGACTCATGCCTGGATGGCATCAAGGCTTGTCCTCCTCCCCACCACCAAAAGAGCAGCAGCTCACATGGGGGCCCAGCAGCCACTCCCACTCCCACAAAAGGAGGGCTTTTCCAGCCTAGCTGATTTTGTGATTCTGTGACCATCACTGGCAATTATTTGGTGAGCTCATTTGAGGCTCTAACAGCAGCCCTTCCTCAGGGGCAGCAAGAGCAGCCCACAAAATCCAGATGAAGCAGGGCTGAGACTCAAGCGAGCAGACTGGAATGTTTCCATGGATTCCCAAGTGTTCCAGCCCTGTCCTGGGCAGGGCTGCCTGAGCAGACACCCACGACAGATATACTGAGTCTGCTCATAGGGAACCAGCACAGCCCAGAGCAGGGGCATTTTGCAATCACACATTTGCTGTCCTCTCTCTGACTTGAATCATAAACCTTTTCTAGCCCAGCATTTTTTCACCAGCTTGGAAGAATGCAGTGCATGAGATGATAACCTTCCCTGGATTTTGCAGTGTCTGCACTTTCTCAAACACAGTTAAAAATTTACATGGCATTAGCAGCAGCAGAGCAAATCCAAGAATCGGTTTTGCCTTTATGCAGTACTTGGAATTAATATTATTTTTTAAATTTTATTTTGATTTCTTTTCAATTTTAAAGAAGTCAAATCATTGCTAAATCAGCATTTTTAAAAGATTCTTACATTTTATTTTGGCTTTTACCATGGCTATGGCCCTTCCCAAAATGCATGAAGTGACATTGTCCGAAAAGAATATCTCAAATTCCATCATTCATGCTTTGTTTTTTTTTATTTATGGAGATGGCTATGGGCCTGATGAGCTACTCCACCACACTACTCTGTCCCAGTTTTACTTGAACTTTGAGTGCATACACTGTGATTTTTATAGACTAAAGAAAATTTATTATTTATGGGAACAGTTGTGTGTCTGATGAATTACTTGCATACACTACTGTCCCAGTTATTTAAATTTTAAGTGCATGTAACTGACTACAGAGATTAAAGAAATAAAAATTAAAAATTAAAAAAAAGCTTTGGATTTGTACCAGAAAGAAGTTTACCATAGTTTTTAGTTACTTAAGAATTTCATTCCATTCCTGAGGTGCACTGCCAGTTCAAAGATAGGGATGCTCAGATGAAGCAAGAGCTATTGCAGAATATGTATTATTTTTGCTTTGATGCGTTTTCTCCATTTCAACCACTGGTACACATTATTCTTCTCTTGCTGGAAGTCTGCATGCAAATTCCAGCTCTGGACTTGGGTCCAGGAAAGCTCACGATAGAATTTCAGTGTGTTTAAAGTTTGGCTTTGCCAGCTCACTACTTTGACAGCACAGATGAGCTTCGACCCTAATTCTTCTCCTATTCCACTGGAAATATTCAGATTCAACAGCCACGACTAGAATTATCAGATTCATTAAACTGAAAGGTAGGAAAATACTGAACCAGCAACCAAAATCCCAGAAATGCATCTGCAAGCTGAGAGCCCCGGCTCTTCCCTCCACCCAGGCTCTCCTCAGCCCTTTTCCTCCCGAGGGGCTCCAGCACAGGACGCTCCCCAGCCGGGCAGGGCAGGGCAGGGGGATCAGCCGTGCCAAGAGCTGGCTCAGGGCTGCCCAAACCAGCCTGCAGACACCCTGACTGCAGCCAGAGCTGGACCACAGTAACATCACCTCAGTGATGACACGGAGCCTGACACACTCACAGGGACCAGAACGATCTCAGAATCGCCAGGGGAAGAGCAGGGCCCTGTGAGAAAGATACAACATGCAGGTGCAAAACAGAAAGGCATTGGGAGGAGCTCTTTTACTGCTGCAAACCTCACCACACTCCTGTGGTGCTCTTCAGAAGGAGAAGACCAAAGAACCAACAAGTGCCAAATTAAAGCACTTTTACTTTCAGTGGTAAAAGACAGTTGAAGGTCTAATAAACAAAAATGAACTTCTGATGAAACAAGAAAAGTCTAAGTACCCAATACTTTCATAGACAATTAAAAGAAAAAATTCCATTCTAGTTCTTGCATTTTATAAACCCTGTCACAACAGGAAACAAACATAAGAAAAGAAAGGAGAAATAGATCCCATGCTTAGAAAACAGAGGCATCAAACATAAAAAGAGCCGATATTGCACACTAATCCCAAGGTATAGGATGCACCTGCTGTGGCCTCGAGCAAGGGAAATTAGTTACCTAATTTCAGGGAAGGGGCTGTTGAAAACCAACTGTGAAATGTGAAAATGCACAGGAATCAATCTGAGATGCTTTGATTCTGGTCCTTTTCAGCTTTCTGACAGGAAGACTCCAGGACTGTAATGTTGCCAGTCAGCAGCAGAAATAAAGAAGAGAGCTGGAGCAAATTCAGCTCCCACTGCCCCATCACTGACAGAAGGTAATTCCTAAAACAACAGTTATTTTCCATGGAACTGTCCTAACAAATCTCAGACTTATTACATTTCATTATGCCTTTGTGGCTTTGTGTCATTTTTACAGCTGCATTTCAAAGCACCTTGAGACGTGCAATGTGATCTATACATCAATTAGAAGCAGTAGTTGTGGTAACAGCATCATTATTTTGATGTGGCATCTGATTAATCTGCAAATGAAGACCTTAATCTTTAAATGTTTGATGTTTGGCAACTGCATAGTTTCATACTAGCTCCTACTTAATGATCAATTCTTTTAGGAGGGGTTAACATTTTCTACATGAGGGGTTGAATATTTGTGAGCACATTCATTACGCAGAATTTCCTGGAATCACAATACACTGAACTTGTTTGAAAAATATGAAACATGAGCCTTACAGGAAAAGAAAACAATTCTAGTGAGAGGGAGACCCTTGAAGGTGTCCACAAAGAAGCAGCAAGAAGTTATTCAAAACACTATTTGCGTTCTGTTAGCACTGCCATCATTTTCTCCCATGTTTTGAAAGCACTCCAGATTTCCTGAAGTGCTAAAATATTTCTCCTCTGCTATGCACTTGCTGTTCTCTGAGTGCTGGGCAGATTACAGGGTGATTGATGATGACTAGAAGTTGTTTTGCTTCTCTTGGAATACTCTACCTCAAAGGATTCTCTTTTGCCTCCCTCATGAACAATTAATGCGGTCTCTTGACATCCATTTTACATATTTATCAAAAATTAATCATTAGGAGGTAGTGAGTAACTCAACTGAACTCCAGTAGTGCTGAGAAGGATGTTTGAGGCACAGACCCCTATAAATAAAGCCAATGCAGCACCACCCGCACCTTGCCCAGGCCCGGTGACCAACCCGAGCCCAGCAGAGCGAGCTCTGCCCAGGCCAGGCTGAGCCCCTCCTGCAGGGCAGGGCTGCAGTGCCACGGAGCATTCTCCAGAGAGCCCTGCACTCAGGGCACTGCTGCTGCCACGCACACAAAGGTGCCAATTCACTCTGGGGGCCTGCTGATGTCACAGGGGCTGGGATGCCACCGAGCCCCTGGGTGTCAATGCCCCTTTGTGCTCCCCAGCTTTTGATAAAGAATATCTCTAGATCTGAAACTGCAGTTAACCCTCACTCTCCTCAAGCCTAGTTACCAGAATACAGGCTGAGGGAGCGGGGCTGCTCAGCCTGGGGAAGAGAAGGTCGTGTGCAAACCTCACAGCACCTTCCAGGACCCCACAGGGTCCTGCCAGGGAGCTGGAGAGGGACCCTTCACCAGGATCTGCAATGATGGCACAAGGGCAGTGGCTTCAGACTGACACAGAGTGCATGTAGATGAGATATTAGGAAGAAATTCGCCCCTGTAGGGTGCTGAGGCCCTGGCACAGGTGTTGGCCACAGCAGCTGTGGCTGCCCCATCCCTGGAAGTGTCCAAGGCCAGGCTGGATGGAGCTCAGAGCAAACTGGGCTAGTGGGAGGTATCCCTGTCCATGGCAGCGGGGGCTCAAATGAGATGGTCCTCAGGTTACCTTTCAAACCATTCTATGATTCTGCAACTTGAGAATTGTGCAGAAAGGGATTTTTGACAGTCCCTTAAGTGTCAGTGTATCCAGCCCCCCCCCCAGTTGAACTGCTGCTCTGTGTCTGTCCCACACTCTGCACAGGGATCACTCCTGGAGCCCAGGGGTGCAGCAACACACACAGAACCTGCTTTCCTTCCAGCACACTATCACTGACCCCAACGGCCACAAACACTGCCCAAAAACAGCTCCAGCACCCACAGGAAGGGGCTGAGCTCGGGCTGAGGCCCCTGGCCCCAGGTGGAGCCCCCAAAACGTCCCCAGGACCTGGCCAAACCTCTGGGCACGGACAGGGAGCATCACTGGGCAGAGCAGCACTGGGCTGAGCGCTTTGTTCTGGCTGTCCAGGGCTTTTTAACAAGCCATACTAACACTGCTTTCCTCCTCAATGTTTTCCAGTGATCCTGGCTGCTTCCCAGACCCCATGAGGATGTCTCCCAGGTCAGCTGCAGTCTCTGAAGTGTGCCACAAGTATCTTATTGCAGAGTTTTTAATGCCTACAAAGCAAATGCAGTTGCCTTATTTGTGAAAGGTGGTGCCAGAAGTATTATTGCATTTCAGATCCTTTTCCCTGGATGATGGTGGAAAATTCTGTTTTAAATCCATCCAACACAGCAGTTAGACAGAGGAATGTCCGTGTTTTTGCTTTGTGCTCCTTTTTAATTCCAACTGCTACATTCCTTTGCTTTCACCTTCCTCTTTTTAAACCATGTATCAAAAATCACATGATTATGGGCCACATGCATAAAATCCCAGAGGTTTCAGACATACTGATAATAATGTTTATCAGAAGAACTAAATACAGACACAATTAGCACGTGTGTTACGAATGCTTAAAATACTTGTCTAGCAGGTATTTTGGTCTATTACTTCTACAATAGCACCAAAAACTGAGAGAAGTAATTCCCTGGTTGCAAAGCATCTGATGATTGATTTCTATATCATAAAAACATGAAAATGGAATGGGTAGAACCCAAAAAGCACATCTTGGGGAAGTCAAAATCAAAACAACACAGAGAGAAGTCCCTTTCTCCAAGAAAGAGGAGTAGGAGCCCTGTGGACAGGACTGTGCAGCACCAATCTAATGGCAATGCATGTTGGATGTCAGCCTGATTGCCACAGCTCGGGAGCAGCACATGCTCTTTATCCCTCACAGAAACACTCTCCCAGCCACTCACCTAGCTCCTGGCTCTGTGTGAGGCTGGTTCATCACGCCATGACCTCCCCAATACAGTCTGGTTTTAAGTGCCTGCTCTGTGAAAGGCAGGAGGGGCAATCGGAGCCTTTTACACAGCAAACTCACTCAGCGTGCTATTAATAATACTGAGAACTCTCTGCACAGGTCCAAAATAATCCAGGCTCTCTTCCATTTGAAGCCACAAGACAATAAGAGGAGGCTCCAAGAGAGGTGTGGATCACCCACAAGAGGTCTGAGGAGCAACATGCATTTTTACTGGAAGTCTGCTAACTAGCCAAAACCTTTGGAACACCATGACACCAATCTGGCAAAGTGATCTCTCTCTCTGCTTTATTGAAAACATCTTAGACAGCATCATAAAAAATTACACCTAATTTCCATAATTTAAGCTTGTCTTTCTGCTGAAGTCTGTCAGAACAGTGAAGATTAGGAAATGCAACGGAGCTTGACAGACTGTGTTTGACCAAAACACAAGAGAGTGAGAAAGACGAAAACTTGAGGGGGGAAAAAAAAAAAAAAAAATCTATCAAGAAGTCTGGGATGGGTTTTTCCCCTCCAGTGATATATTTATAGCCCCTAAAGAAGGATCTAATCCAAAGACAACTGAAATCAATAGGGAGACTTATTGACTTCAGTGAGCATTGGATCAGACCCTAAGAGCAGAGCTTCCAAGCTACAGAAAGTATTCTGGGACATGTTGTACTAGGAATTATCACCAAGAATGTGAAACAACAAGCCAGTCATATTTAGGGTGGCTTGTTGGTGACCAGAGCAGATAAAACAAAAAGCTCTTCAAGCAGATACAGCTCAGGGATTGTGGGGCAAGGCTTGGTACCTGTTATAAGGTCCAGGCAGTCAAAGCTCTCACTTTGGTGGGGTTTTTTCTCTTGGGCTTTCAGCAGGGCCAAGGTCAGACGCATCTCCAGATGTTTCAGATGTTTAATGTCATGTGAAGTATCTCAAAAAGCATCTCAAGGTCATTGCCTGTACTAAGCATGGGTGCTCCTTTCCTGTTAATTACAATCTTTTATTGAACTCATCAGCAAGAGCTAAAGAGACCTTTATAACATCTGCCAGAAACCTGTTAACCTGGCAAGCATTCAATTCTGAAATGTGTTATCTATTTGGCAGTGGAAACATCCACTACCCAAAAGTTTAAGATGCTTCAGAAGAACACTGTACTCAATAAAACCTGGGAGAAGCCCAAGTGGAGCAATTGATCTGGGGATTGGCTCGTCCCTGTCAGCTGAGGACCTGTCTGCCCATCCAACCAGCCCAGGAGAGCTGATGGAAATCCTGCCAGAGTGAGCTTGTCCCCAGGGAGTTCTCCTGCCAAGGAAGGGGCTGCTGTGAGGAGATCCACAGCCAAAGCTCCTCCCAGTTTGAGTGATGGGGGTATGGGCAGAGGAGTGGGGAAAGGGTAGAGAAAAAATGGATTTGCTTTGCTGGCAGACTTGCAAGTCAGTTTGTGGTCATCTCCTGCACCAAGGATTCTGCTTTACCTGAGCATCAGGACATGGTTCTAACCTAGGTTACTGTCAGCCTGATAACAGCTGAGGTGAGAGCCCCTAGCACTTCTGACACACCAAAGTTCACTAGAACCTCTTCAGAGATAGGGAAACCATAAACATTTTCACACTTGTCTTATGCTCCCTAACCACAGAATGGGGGTGCAGAGATACCTGCTCCAGGTACTCCTACTTGGAGAAGACTTTATTTTCACCTGAGACCTTCAGGAGGCTGAAGATATCTCTTACAAGGACAGGCTGAGAGAGCTGGAGATGTTCAGCCTGGAGAAGGAAAGGCCCTGGGGAGACATTAGAGCACCTTCCAGTACCTAAAAGGGCATCAAGAGACACAAAGGGACTTGTTACAAGGGCACGGGGTGATGGGACAGGGGGAATGGCTGCAGACTGACAGCAGTGGGGTTTAGATGAGATATTAGGAAGAAATTCTTTACTGTG
The DNA here is from genome assembly GCF_028551555.1 of Melozone crissalis. Taxonomy (NCBI): domain Eukaryota; kingdom Metazoa; phylum Chordata; class Aves; order Passeriformes; family Passerellidae; genus Melozone; species Melozone crissalis. Next base: position 1,145,464 of record NW_026535858.1, read on the forward strand.
AGGATGGAGAGACTGGAAGAGTCTGCCCAGAGAAGCTGCAGATGTCCCAGCCCTGGAAACGAGGGCTGGGTGGAGTTCTGAGAACCTGATCTAGCTGAAGGCACCTTCAGGATCAAAAACCAAGATGAAACTGTATAATGAGCACATAGGGCCCTGAAGCCAAATTCCTTCAGGGGTCTCTTCTTCCTTCAGCTATATCCTAATTAAACCCCCTGGAATTCAAGAGAGACCTCTTCTGACTACAGCAAACTCTGGCACCTTTCAGGCTCCTAAAGAGCCTTCTCAAACAGAAGGCTCTGCGCTGTCCCTGCTCACCTGATACCATTGCTGGGTCTGTTGACTGGCAGCCAGGAGGTTCTGACAGCCCAACCAGTGCTGCGAATCCTGGAAAACACAGCATTGAGTCACTGATTACCAGGATATAGTGCCAGAATGTAGCTGGAAGCAGAGGAGGTTGGAGAGCCTGCAGCCTCTGTGGCCAGATCACGAGGCAAGAAAGCTTTCTGTGTGGATTCTCTCAGCAGGGCCCATGCCAACGGAGCCTCTGGACCTTCAAATACCTTTGGAGGGTGGGGGAGAAGATAAATGGAATGTCATCCAACATAGTGCAGAAATATCAGTGAGGAGCAAGGCTCTTTTCTAGTTGAATGTTGTAATGTTATCAAGTCAGAAGTTGTCTTTCCTAACAGTCAAAGAGAGGCTGAGAAACAAACACTTTTTAAAAGCAGGTGAGAATCACCAAAAGTAATCTGGACAGTGCAGTTATCACTAACTTCTCAATGGGTGGGTACAATATTTTACCCCTTGTCTTGTCTATTCCAACTGGATTTGGTAAAACATTCTTTCTTAGAGCAGCAGGTAACAGCCAAAGCATTAAGTGTTGACAGCCAATACCAACATCAGGAAGTAAATCAGTGGGATTACAGATACCAGCACTAGGAATCGGCGTATGGCAGGCAACTGCTGTGAGCTAAACTGTGTTTAGCACACAAATTAATGCAAATCTCATAGCAAGAAGCTGAAGATCAGCCAGACATTCTGCATTTCAGCTGCAAGGACTTCAAGGCTTCAAATTCAGATTAATGTGCTTGTAGTGTAGGTAAGTAGTCAAATCTGGAATTGTTTTCCAGCCCCTGGGAAAACACGTTAAGCAGAGCTTTCAATGGAAGGCAAACATCACTGATGGTAAAGGAGTGCCCAGTATGGTGATGAGCATTTCTATTACACTTCCACCCTGTATTTCCTCCCGTCCCAAATGTCAGAGTGCCCCATGAACAGAGGGGGACCGTCCCTCCCTGGTCCCATCTGCAGGGGCTGAGCTGGCACACATGGGCCCTGCTCCTGCCCTGCAGAGCACAAGTTTCCCTGGCCTCCCCCCAGCCAGGCCCTGGCCCTGCACAGAGCAGAGGCTGGGAAAACAGCCCCACTCTGGCTGGCTGGTAAGGAACACAAACGCGCTCACGGCTGAGCACAGAGCGGCAGTCGTGCCTGAAGGGCTCCAGCAGCGCGCCACGCAAACACCGCCCGGCTCGTGGGAAAGGAGCAGCGCAACGGGGAGCCAGACGCCTCAGACAACCTGAGCAACAACTGTCCCAAGGCGGAGCGCACCAAAATGAAAATCTTACAGCAACAAGAAGCAAAGAGGCCACCTCGAGATTCCCAGAGGATCAGCCTCCACTCCTTCCAAAACTCTGAATTAACAGTCTCAAAAGCCAATTAACAATGATATAAGGTACAACTTCTGCACTTCTGTAACATCTTAGGAAAAACTCATATTCCACAGAGAATTTTCCCAAAGAACAGTCAGTTAAAAACCATCACTTTTTCAGAAAAATGAAGTGGCTTTGAAGAAATCACAGGCAATATTAGAAATGTAAACATATCAGACATTCCTCTAAGGACCATCAAACTATCAAATAAATAAGGAGCAAAATTAATTTAAAAGAGCTGATACTGTTGAAGAATGGGAACTTTCCCTAAGAAGGGAGTTTGAGGAGGTAAAAAAGACCACAGTGAAAACTCAGATGTTATGAGTTCAAGCTAAACAGTTTTTTCTAGCGATGGAGCTGTACAACACCTAAATTCCCAGCTAACACAAATCATGCAAAGCTTTGCTTTCTAATATATTAAAGCTCTCTTTATAAAAAAATCCAAGTATCAACATGGATGAACTTGGAATTATAATTTTCCTTAGATTTTCCACATGAGTTTCTCCTATGAGTCTTTTGAGGAAAATAACCAAAGAGACACTCATCCATTTCACACATACACACAAAATAAAAAGAAAAGTCTTCATGAAGAACTGCTCCTCAAAATGAAAAAAAAATAGTAACTGCAGCACAACTAAGGATCACTATAAAATAGTAAGGGGAAATCCTCTTTATTTCACTGATTTTGTACTACACCTCATGGTCTAAGCCACATATCAATTAATTAAAAATAGGATTGAGTGGGAAGAGAGGCAGGAAAGAATAACTATAGGGCATGGACACAGAAAGACAAATTCAGTGGAAAAGAAAACATGGACAGGTAGGTGGCCACAGATGTATAGGCACACTCTCAACCTACCCTTGTAGAGACCTTTCTAACCCTAACTCACTGTACAGGAAAAGCACATCTTTGTTTTGGAGTTCAATGACTTTTAGGGCCAAGGAAAAGAAAGTTAAGCCAGACACGGGTTATAGGAAAAAAAAAAAGTCTCTGATCTCAACCTGCTCTTTACCATTCTGATAAACAATTCAAAGCAGAAAACCTCAATTTCCATAGGATTTGCTCATCCTTTGGATGGGACCATGGCCCAGCCCTGTCTCCTTTGTCCCTCACACCACAGGAGGCACAAATGAACAGAAGCAGACCCTGCCAGCGTCCTTTTTTCTGTATTTTGACAAAGCCTGCAAACTCTGACCTGGCAAGCAGTGTTAAAATGAGCCAGCCACTGTCTGGGGAGCTCTCACAGATCAGGTGCAGAATTAGGCAGCTTTGATAATGTCCAAGGGAGCAATTATCAACACATGATCACAGCTTGATCAATGAAATCAACAAGTCAGGTGCTCAGGTGCAGGGGCCATCAGCCTGCAGGAGTTCTCACTCTCACACCTGCTGAAGGTTTGCTGCATCACAACGAACATTTCACCTGGCACAGCAGCACTCTGATGCTGCACTCCACAGCTTCAGTGGGATCTGTCCATGTTCAACAAAACTGCCTCAAATTCTTCTTTCCTCACAATTGTTCCCTGTGATTCTGCTCCCTCTGCCTGACAAGAAACACGTATTTGTCTCATTTGTTCCACATAATGATGGAAATTAGATAATGTCTGTACCCACACATGTGGGTTCAGAGTGTTTTTTGGTTAAAGGAGAGTGGAAGTGAGGCATTTATTTGAAGAGTTTCTATTCCCATTGAAAGCTTTGCCTACCATCAAGAGAGATTCCTAGTGCTCAGCTGTTTTTTATCTTCCCTCTGAATATTTGGCTCTATCTGAATGATTGACTGTATTTTCAGACTTCTGACTCAGGTTCAAAGAAAGACTCTCTGTTTATGGCTATTTGTGCATTCCCCTCTGGGACAAGGGGGTTGGTGTGTTTATCACACACCTCAGGGCAGAGTGATTTTGTGCCATTATTTTGCACATACAAAGATTTTTCATAATTACAGAAGAGACAGATTTGTGTGTTTATGACACAATACTTTGCTGAAAACAGCAGCTGGGTCATAATCTTACAATGAGTAAAAAAGTTTTGCTTACACAGAATTTCCTAGAAGATCACTGCCACAAAAAAGGGACACTGCTGTACAGCGCAACTTTAGCTATTGAATATTGCCAGAGAAAAAAGCTGCCTGAGATATTTCTGGCATTAAAAAAGAAATATTCTCTTAATACTTTATTTTCTGTTTATGTGGAACAATGTGGGGAATTTACAATGAGTCCAAAGTTTTGATTGGCCTAAATTTGCATTTCTAAGTGCAAAAGAAATTGGTGGAAAAGCATACATAACTCTAGTGAGGGTATATTTTTCTGCCCATCCAGTATTTTTCCCCCATTAGTATCTGTCCTGCAGCTTCATGATGAAGAGGATGGATGCCTTAATTGGCAGCCCCAGAGAATGCAAAGGGGTTTTTGCACAACCTCCCCCAGGCTATTTAATTTAAAGCATGCAATTCCCAGAACTGCAGTAACTGGGGATGGAAAGGCCTCGTGGGCCAGGAAGAGCCCAAGCCAGGGCAGAGCCTTCCCAGCAGTGCATTTCCTGGGATGCTGCAGAGCGCCTCAGGGCTGTCCCGCTTGTGTGAGGACAGGGAAACCCCTGGAAGCTCCTGTGCAGCCAGAGGGGCCCCTGGAAGCCTCAGCACAGGGAAATGCTCAGGGCTGTCACACCTCAGACACTGGGAGGAGTCCCCTGCAGACAGGGACAGGCAGGGCTGAGGCACAGCAGCTGCTCTGCTGCCGTCCTGGACCAAGCAAAGCAGAACCAAAGCAGGTTCCAGCTCCAGAGGGGAGGGTGCCTTCATGAGATCCCTCTTCCACGTGGGGCTGCAGAGTTACAGAGCCTCCAACAGGAGCTGAGCAAGACTTTCCAGACAGAAATTTGAATAAGCTCCCTACTGAATTCTGTCCCAAGGTACACAATCAGAATCTCATGAGCACAGTGAATGCTGAACTCTGTTGCATCACCCCGATGTTGTTTTCTGTAACAGCAAAAGATTCCCAATACAACAAACAACGATCTTATAAATCTTTCTGAGGAGAGGAAAATTCCTGCTGCTCCCAAGGTGGTATATTCTGACAGGTCAAATGGTGGAATATGTTATAAATTATTTATATTCAATAAATGAAAAGTAGAATTTGTGGGATACTTTTTACTCCACAAGTTCTGCTGGTGGAGCAGCAGGAAGACAGGAACATGTCACCCCATCTTCCCTCTCCTGCACAGGCCCAGGCCAGCAGCACAGAGCTCCACTTCTCCCAAACACCAGGCTCCCAGCTGCTCACAACTGCTTTAAAACCATTCAGCATCTCAGGAGGTGGAAAGGGGAAAAACCAATGGCCTGGCTGCTGCACTCAGGTTTTTTCCCAAGGCTGAAATCTTTCCCTGACCCTGTTTGCCTCTAGTACATGAAGTGATCTGCTGAGGATCTTGGGAGGTGGTGAAGAGGGTTGACATGAAATCCTCCTGACTGCATCAGTAATGAAGATGCTTTCCAGAGGTTCATTGCCCTGGAGAAATCCAGCCCCAGAGGAAGCTCTGCCTCATTGCAAAAGCAGTCATGACTCTGCTCTGGAAATGCTGTAACCTTGTTCATATCAAAGAGCTCCGTGCTCAGATGTTGGGTGGTGCTGAGAGGAAAGTGTTCAGCCCTAATTTTGACACTCTGCCTGCCCAATAGAGATAGGAAGAACATTGTTTTAAAGTCAGCAAGTGGCGGGGGGGGGGGGGGGGGAAACTAAAAGAGAAATCATTTCCTTGGAGGAGAAAAGTCAACTCATGCCCACATTGACTGACTCGCCAGCAAAAACGAGAGTAACACTACACTTGAGTTTTGGATATAGACAGAGTTGTTACAAAAGCTCTATAAAAGTGCTCTTACAAAACATGATGACTAAGAATCACATTGCTGAGGTGCTGTTTCTTCCAGTTCACAGTGAAATAAATAATTGCTGTTTCCCTGTAAAGCTACTTGTGACAGCTTCTGAGCCCAGGCAGCTCAGCCAGGCTCTGCCTTCAGAAGGGAACCTCCAAATGCTTTCCCCTCTTGCTCAATCCCCAGGCATTAATAAAGAGACACATGAAAACCAAAAAACAACAAATGAAGCCCATAGCTAGAAAACAATTTTGTAGTGACAGGCATTCAGAAATGAATTGAGAAAAGCAAAGGAGTCCTGGTGGCCTCCCTCCCAGATTCTCATTTAGCTTCAGGACAGATTTAACCTGGCTCTGCACACTCTTCCCGTTAACACAGCTCCTGAATGCGCTTCCCATCAACACCGGGAAAGTGCTGCCAGGGAGCATGTTTAGCCTAAAGCTTTGGTCATGCCTACACTCACTTTGGCTTTTCCCTGCAAATCCTCCTCACCATGCTGACCACATACTCCTCTGCCTTGTTTGCTCACTTAAGCACAAAACAAACACTTTCAAGAGGCCTTTCTGTGTGAGTGTTCTACAGTTACAGCAGCAAAATCCTCAAGTGACTCAGTTCATTACACAGAGCCTGGGATATCCTGGGCATTCCCAGAACACTGATTTGATATGAAAAGAAAATCAGCAGGACACATTTGCTCTATTCCAGTTTGTTTTGCCAGCAGACATGGCTGCACCTCACATCTGGCCCCCACATCTAGAAAACCAAGTTTTTAGGACTAAAATCTCTCTATCACCTTATTTTTTCTGCAGACATACATATTCCAAAGTTACATTAAATCCCTAAATCAGCAAAAGAGCACATTTCCCACAGAAGTGAATCATTGCTGATTGCCTTGTCTCTTGCTTTTTTATTAAAAAACAACTTTATCTCATGGATAGAGACAGCATCTATGCATTTACTTGGCCGATGCAAAGAGCATGATGAAGCAGAAAACATTTTTCATTGTTCCTGACTGTGCAAATTCAGGGGAGGGAGTTGCAGAGGTTTTTTGGTTTGGGGGAGGGAGCTGCATTGTGAAGCAGGGTGGGTATTTTCTTGGTTAAGATATATGTACTAGAAACCCCTCAAGAGCATTTACAGCCAAGTGATAGCAATAGCCTTTTCTTCCTGGAAGAGTTTTCATTGAATCCCACTGCAATTAAAGGTTCAGTTCTAACCAAAGACTGGAGGCTTAGGTTATGTTTCCATGGAGGAATAGCTCGTTCCTCACCTCAGAAGTGCTTCTGCACAGCCCAGGCTCCCATGGCTGTGGTTTGTTCCCACTATTGACCCGGATTCCTGGAGCTCTGGGGACACCAGGCACACACTCAGCCTGTGCAAAGCCCACAGAGAAAGCAGGAGCCTTTCAGTGCTGCAGGGTCACACACAATAGTGAGATGCTGTGAACTGGGGAGGGAGGATGAAAGTGAACACTTACACTTCAGAACAACCTCTGTCACACTGGCTCCTTGCCAGAAAAAATAACCCATTACAGTCAAAACCCAGTTAAGTCAAACAGCCCATGCTTAATTAAGCCCACTCTAAGAGTTTTCTGTTCAAAGCAGCTGATCCTTTCAGCAGGTGAGACTGAAGCTTGCCAGCTCAGAGTACCAAACCCCAACCCGTAAACGTGGGTGTCCGCTGCTGCCATGGAAAAGGGATGCAGAGCCCAGAACAGAGCATTCAGGACACAAAGGCTCAGCTGAGAACAGCAGTAGCTGGGCCTGTTCTGCTCAGGCTGAAGGAATGCTCAGCACAGCTCACACCCATGTCAACTGGATCCTCTTGTCCTCCCCACAAGGGGGGCTCCTTCCTATCACCACTGGGACCAGGCCCCGGCAACTCCCTATTCCCAAAAGATGCCCAGAGGCCACCTGGGTGATATTTTCTGAACATTAGAAGTGTGCCAGGAGTTCTGCTCAGCTGTAGAACAATTAAACACTGAGCAGCCAAGAGAAGCCCAGACAGACTCACATCCCAGCCTTTTTCAGTTTATTGGAATAGTGTGCAGCCCATCCATCCCCAGATCATTAACCAAAGAGTTTCTTCTGAGCTTGAAAGAAGGGTTTTGCCTTAGAGGTCATTACAGAGAGCCCAAAGCCAGCAAGATTCCTCCCAATAATTCAAACAAGCCTCACACCCAGCTGCCAGCACCAGGCCCTGCACAATGGGTGATGTGCTAACTCAGACTCTGCAGCCCAAATGTAATCCCAGAGCACTAACATATCCTGATTTTCCTGGTGTAGAAGCTCAGAAAGCCTGATTCTGAACCTCACTTGAAGTGCATGGAAGAGAAAGAGGAAGGAGGCTGGCTGAGCACAAGGAACATCAGTTCATTTTAGCCATCAAAACCACAAAAATGTCTACAGTGCTGATCAGTCATCCAGGACAGACAGGGAGATAAGGAGGGCAGGAAACCACACACCTCAACACACACAGGAGCACGGAGCTGCACACATGCTCCAGTTTGTCAGTGCTGCTTGTCTGTAAAGCAAAATAAACAGCAATGCTACTGGAAAGGTTTCTCCCCTCCTTTTCAGACAGAGGTGTGCAAGCCAAGCCTTGACTCGTTTGGGGAGAGGGTGTTTCACTGTGGTTTGGAGATGCATCCAGAATTTTTTATTACTCAGAAACTTTGGTTCTGAGTGTATTTTTATAAGGAGTCTGAGAATGAAATATGATTCATATTTACATCTGTTAGCATGTTGGGAACAGAGAAAAAAAAAAAAAAAAAGATGAGCAAACTGCTGCTGAAAAACCAAAATAAAGAGTTGGTTTGATTTCCCACAAGACTTTCTAGGTTTGGGCAGAAAATGTTTGTGTTACCAAAACCCCTAAGGTGAAGGCAAAAGACAGTGGCAAAGTCAGCAATGATTTGAGCCGTGCATCTGGTTTTTTGGGAAGGTTGATTGGGAAAGCACATAAGAAGTGTTGCAAATGAGTTATGTCAATTCCGGATTCTGATACAAAATGTTTAGTCCCATGATGTAATTTGGGCTGGCTGGCCAGAGCTCTTCGCCTGCAGAAAGAATACATTGTAATAGTTTTGTCTGTGTGAATGATGAGTGTACATATTCTTATAAATAAGATGTTTTGTGCAATGTGCAAGCTTTTCACATAGCTCTGGGACAGCTGAAGTACAATGGAAGGAAAATGTCACATATCACAGAATTTTTTCCCCAAATTAACCTCCACAAACGTCTTAAGAGCAGAGGGAGCATCTAATGAAAGGACCTTTATGCAGATTCAGATCATGACATTCCATTCATAAAACCAGCGAGAATCAACATGATGAAGCTGCAAGACTGAAGGGAAGGACAGGAAAATAAAATTGCAGTTTCAGAGCGTGGCAAAAGCTCCAAGATGTCTTGACTAAGACCACAAAAATTTGTATTACCCAGGCTACACATGAAGGCTTTCCAAGGTCTGATTCTGAAAGCCTAACCTTTTCTCAGGCCTGAAATGTCTCGCATGGAGAAGATAAAGATAATTTTTATAGGAGCAATTACCTTGGTTACGTGCAGCGAGGGCCAGGCAGCGATTGGCATTGCACAATAAACAAGCAGCAAGTCAAGGCAGACTTGAGCAGCCACAGAGGGAGAGAAGAAAAACCATTATTCATGTCCACAGCAGAGCAGTGAGAGCAGAGATTCTCCAGCAGGACCAGACAGACAGTGAACTAAAATGAGCCAAGAGCTGAGAGCAGAAGTTCTGCAAAGCAGAGCCTCTCTCCTGGGGTCTGCCATCCTCTGTCGAGGGCCAGTCCAGGATTGAATCTGATTTAAAAACATTTATCTATCTGACATCTTGCCACATAATGGGAGGATGGAAGATACCTCCTAATCAATTAATATTGAGTGACTATTTTGTTCACATTGGGTTAAGCATGGGTTTATCCTACCCACACACAGAAGGGAAGGAGACAAAAAGAGACAAAAACAAAGTGAGTGATATTCTCAAGTTACCTATAGGGCAAAACCCTTGTCCAGTGAACCACATCACCTCAGAGAGGAAAAAAAGAAAAAAGGGAGGCTCAGCAATATAGATGTTAAAGGGATGTCAGAAGAGCCTGGCAGTGCAAGAGCACTCTCAGGAGACTGCAGACCAGATGCTGCAGATTGAAACTGTTCAGCAGCCACAGCTGAGAGCAGCATTCAAAGGGAGAATCAAATGCCCTACACCCCTCTGTGAGCATCCCTGGCAGGGTGCAGCCAGGTAAGGGGAGGCTACCAAAGGCCCAGCACCTGAGAGGAGGAGGCTGGTCCTTCCCAAGTGTTCAGAGGGGCTGCTGGGGCTCTGTGAGAAGGCTTTGGGATGGAAACCACATGTGGCACCTCCCGGGAAGAGCCCCATGTGCGAGGCAGACCACCAACTAACTCCATGTGTCAGGACTCAGGGGTGTCTGACTGCTCTGGGAACCAAACAGGAGCGGGCACAAAGGTTCCCTGCTCTGGGAAGGGCCTGGCACGTCATGTGTGTTTGCTCCAGAATGTGCTGGAGAAGCTGCCTGACAGGACAAAGGGGCTTCTCCTTATTACTCCAAGGGTCAGAGAAGCAGAAAGATTAGAATGCAGGCAGTCTCTAACAAAAAGAAAAAACCAAAAATCCCAGCACCACATCAGCTGTCACATCACTGGTGACAGCCTGGCCTTCAGCACAGCCCCTGGACTAGCCCAGCTCACAGGTGCTGTAATGCTTTGTCACACCAAGAGCTCAAATGAAGGGGCAGCAATCCAGAACAAGGCGAGCAGGCGCAAGGCAGGTGGGAAATGGTCCCACTAAAATACTGACTCACAGCCCGAGAGCTCTCTTGGGCTGGGGTCACCCACTGGGTGACCTGCAGGCAGGGAAGGGCACCCATGGGGTGGGGAAGGGCATTTGGGACACAGCTCCATGGCTTGTAAGGACCCAGATGAAGCAGACTCAGTTCTCTCAGACCATTGCTGACAGCAGGGTCTGGTGCCCAGGATTAAAATGCTTGTCCTGGCCCAGCACACAGCACTAGGGCTCTGCACAGCAGGACCTGCTGTGGAACCACTGCACGGCTCCTCCTGTAACTCAGAGCTGCAGAAACATGCAGAGCCATGTAACAGCCATGAACATTGCAAGGTGTGAGATCTCCCAAGAGAAGGGCAGCAAACACCTGGGCAGTGCAGGTGAGTGGCCAGAGCATCTGCCCTTCAGCCCTGTTGGTCTGACCAGCTCAGGCCTGAGGCTAACCATCACACACAACCACTCTCCTGGTCCCACCTGAGAGAACAGAGCAGGAGCAGATGTGATGTGGTACCACGGTGCTGCCTGGATGGCTTTAATGAGAAATGTCCCTTCCTCTGTCTGGGATGGATAAAGGCAGAGCCAGGCTGTCAGCTGTGGCCCAGTCCTGTTGGTTCCAGTTTGTAGAACATTTCTGGCTTGAAAGCATCCCTCCCTTTCCTCATCAATCCCTTGAAAAAAATTGTAAATATTGAAATTTTGTATGTTTTTTTTGGGGGGGGCGGGGGTTGTTTTCATCCGACCATATTTAACTAAAGGTTAAAGAAATCAATATTCAGAGCAGAGAGTGATGAAAGACAGAAAAGGAAAAAGTGCAGGCTTAGCTTCCCTTACTTCAAAGAAGTTTGTTTCATCACACAGTTGGTAAAAAGCTGCAGAGCTTGAGGAACTGCAAAGTCTCAGGGATTCCACTCTCCATTTCCCCCCAAAGTAACAATTTGCTTACACCTCCACATGCAGTTCTTGAGCCTCACATTCAGAAGTGACATTCCATTCAACCCCAAGCTGTCCCATAAAATTAAACATAAATTAGCAAATCAGTTTAAAGAAAATTTCCCAGAAACATTAAAAGAACTCATTTGACCTTTCCAAAAAAAATTATTTCACTTTTCAAACAGCAAATTTTGCTTTTAATCTCTATGCTACCACAAAGAAGTTTCCATGACAGACTTACAAGTAGAAATGAAAAGCACTGGATGAAGGCTCATATGACCTAGTTTAATATTAAAGCGCTCACATCCTTCCAACCCTGCCACTGTGTAATGAAGATCTAGACTAAAAAACTCATGTACAAAGTGTTTCCTCTTCAAACTGCTAAGGCTGTGTTTTCCTCTCAAGACTCCAGCTGAGCTCTGTTAACACCAAAGCAATGTACAGCCACTGAATTCCACTCCAAACTCCACCAGCTTTCATCTGGCTCCAGAGGAGCCACCAAAGCTGTGCCTATGTGTTATTCTTTCAACGAGCAAAGGATTAGTATTGACTGATTATTGGCTGCCCAGCAATGCAAGAAGCTTCTGAAGAGTGGTCTTTGGAACGTCTTGTGTTTGAGAAAGACATTAAATATCAAACCCTAATTTATTAATTTATGTTTACATTTTTACGGGAGCCCATGAGAAGAAGCTGACTGCCAGGCACAGTTTAATTCACTCTGATAACACAGAGACCATAAATCTTAACCAACAGCTCAACATGCGAGGCATTTGATGTGTCTGGGAACCTGCTGTAGGAAAGACGAGAGCTGGTAGAAAAAGCAGCAAAATGCCTATTCCCATGGGAAGAGTCTGCAGGCCTGGCAATAGATCATTTGTTCATTTGGAAGACACTAGTTCCTCTAGTAAAACAGCAACTAATATTTCTGCTTTCCCCTGCTCAGACAGGAAATACGGTGCTAAGGGCCAGCAGACAGAGCAAGTCCTCGTGCTAATTACACGGTCAGTAAACATTTGCTCTCCCGTGTTTCCTCAAGGCCTGAGCCATTCCTGGGTGGAATTCAGCACTGGGACTGGCTGCCTTCCTCCTCTCTGCCACAAGTGCTGAGGAGATGTATCACATTTTAGAGGATATCCAGGTTAAACAGCCCTGTCTGCACAGGATGATCCTGCCACCTGGAAAAGGTTGAGTGCCACCACATTTAGAGGGGAAATGAGATTTTTGAAGTATCCGAGGAGCAAAGATCTGAAACTGCCCCTCAACAGATGGCAAACATCCAAATTTACACAGCCCAATAGATGTACAAATGGGATTGTAGAGCAGGTCACTTACAGAGAGGTTTGTTTTTGGTGGCCAATTCCCTTCTAGTCGTGCCTTCAACCATACAGAAGTCATTTCTCACATGCAAAAATCACTCAAGGGGAACCACCTGATTACACAAGAGGGTGTGAAAAAAAGCCTATATGGAAAAGCCTCTACTGGCCTACAAGAACACAGCAAAAGAAGCACACTTTGTTTTAAGGCACAAAGGCCTGCTTGCTCACTCGGGGGGTTTATTACACCTGGTCAGGCTCTGGAGTTCTGACTAACACAATATTTTTAATTGGCCCACATCATCCTGGCTGACTTTCTGCCCAGCAAAGATCCAGTGCAGGAGCTGGCCACAACTGAACAACATTCTGGGTATCTGACCTCCTCCCAGAGCAGGCTTGTCTGGTAAACAGAGACATCCACTCACAGATTCCCAGTAAATTGTTTTCTTTACATCCTCTCCATGGAAGAAAGCTACTTCCCATCCACACAGCACTCAGATTCCTGACTGGTACTCATTGGACAAAGATGAGCAAGTCATAAGATGCAGTTGTGTAAACATCAAAGGAAAAACAAACATTCAAGTGTTTTGAAAACACTTCAGAGTGAAGTCCTGTTTCTCACATGCCTCTAGTGCAGCTTCACCCCCACAAATTTAAGTAAAACAGCTCCCTAATAGCATTCTGAACTGTGTAATTGCAGGCAAAATGCTTGACTTCCACCCACTGCTTCCCATGCTCTCAACACGTGCCACCAATAATTTCCATTTTGATGCACAGTTGCTTTTCATTCCAAAGGAGAGGTTTATTTTGTTGTTGTTTTGGAATTTAAGGAAAAAACAACTGAAGACTCAAAACGTGGACAACATATATTAGATCTTGCTCTGGTACAGACTGTCAAACTGCTATGGGTGATGTGAAGAATTATCAGCTCCATGGAATTTCCTCTTCTACATCTCTCCTCAGTTGTACCTCAGAAATGACATTCCCAAAGAGGGTCCAAATACCCCCCCAAATCCAACCACATGCTGGAGGTGCCCGAAGGTGAGCAGCAAACCCCTGAACTAGAGGCTGCCTCTGCTAGCAGCCTGAACTGGTCCAAGGCACTGAATCCAATGGCAATTTCCACACCAGGCCTGAACAGAGGGTGCTGTGCCCATTGCACTCTGACACCTCTAGTCCCCTGCTATTTGAAACACTGCTTAGCAAGGTGGAGCAGGAATGTCTTGGGGAAAAATAGGACATTTTCCTGGGGCTTTCCTTTCGAAGGATTCAGCTGGACGTGACAGTAATTATTTGAGTGGTATTGTTAGCCACATTTGTGACCCTTGGGATTTGGTAACTTTTCCGACTGCAGCAGGTTGGTTTACTGCAAGCAGCACACTCGAGTGGTTTTCCTTCCACCTCCATTCCAGTGAAATGCCTCTGTGAGGCAGTGCAGCCAGCTCCTGCAGAGCAGGGGACGAGCAGCCCAAGTGAGTGAGCATCACTAACAGAGCAGAGCCCCAGCGCCCCATCACTCTGTCATCAGAGAGCTGCTCTAGGTTGTGCTGGGAGCATTAGCCCATGCAGCCTGATATGAGTTCACCAGGCTGGAATTCAAAACACTCCCCAGCTGTGGGAACCCAGGCAGGAGCCTGTCACACTGAATGGGATCCAGATTAGAGCTGTGAGAATTTGGGAAAGCCCGTCTAGCAAGCAGCATCTCTGGGGGGGAGGGAGGAGGGAAACAGTTCCCAAGTTGTTCGACTCCTAAGCCTGAAGGAAACTAGGTCTGTCTCTGTAGATACTGACACTGCAAGGTTTGACTGGAACCAAATCTGTACCACTGGATATTTTCCCAGGGGAAGAAGTGCAGCAAGCCATTTTATTGAATTAAAACACAGATAACCACCTCAGAGATGGCATTTTCTGTGCTGGGCAGTCTGGGGCTGGGTGCACACCACTCCCTGAAGGATCTCACTGGGGAGAACTGATGGGAATCATGGTCCAAGGATGGACCCTCTGTGTCACCCTGCACATGAGGAGTATGTGACATGGCTGACATGCAGGTGCTAGATTTAAAATATGTAAAATCCCCACCAACTAAGCAGCCAAACTCAAGAGGATTACACAGTCAGATATGGAAGGAAGAGAGAGAATGCAAATAATTTATTACTTTTCTACCCTACAACTTATATTCCACATGGCTGCTGGAAAAGGGGGGCTGTAAGTATTTGCCAGTTCCCAGCCCTGATGCCTCAGGTGATGTAACAGGGAGAAATTTATTTACATCCAAGCATTGCAAAACCTTTTAAAAGCTATTTCTTTTCCAAGCCTTGCTAAGGCATGGCAGACCTGCGGACCAAGTCCCAGACTGATATTTGCTTGCCCCATGATAAGAGTCTTTCAGAACACTCAGAGCAGGACAAGTGAGAAGGCTCCGGTAGGACCATGGGCATCCTGCTTGACTTCCTCGGGGGCTCAGCCCTGCAGAGTGCCCGCGGTGGGTGCTCACCGGCTGCGGGCACATCCAGCAGGCAGTGGGAAGCGATGCCCCGCAGGTGCTGGCAGGAATGGCTCAGGAAGCGAAGCCAAGCTGCCCTGCAGAGCCAGGGCCAGGCAGTGACCCCGCACACAGGGGCTTGCAGGCGGTGGCACGGCCCCTGGACCCTGGAGCAGGGCACACAGCCTGATTGATGTCACACCTGCAGGGCTGGGGAGCACTGATGGCACCTGTCTGCTGAAACCCCCGCTGCAGCTTCCCCTCCTGCACCACAGACCAGGCTATCCAGCTGCTCAACTCTGCTCCACACTCAGAGGGGAAAAAATAAAATTCCACAAGCGGTTCTCTTCTGTCAGCATGTTAATTGGTCTGATTATGAAAGTAAACAAATCATAGGGACAACAGGAAAAAATAAAACAAACAAAAGGGGCGAGACACAGATTCTCTACTATGTATAGAACTGGGGCAGCAAACCAAGTGAAGACAAGAACAAAACTTCCTTCCTCCTTGTTAATTAAAGTGATTGGCAGCAGCCAGGAAAATGTCGATGCTCTTTTGTCTTCCAATATATTTTGTTTCTTCAGCAGCAACATTAATGACAACAGCATGATATGACAAATTTCTGCTGTTGAAAGTTTGTTTTGTAATGAAAATGGGCACTACAGTCACATTTTCCTTCCCATCAGACAGAACTCCCAATTCCCAGTACTAGATGCTTTTTCTCCCTTTTCTGTAACAGGAGACTAGACCAGAAGAAATCAGGCAAGAGAATGGCTGTTCAGTCTTTTGAAAACTTCTAACCATGTCTTGGCCAGCTCAGAAGAGCTTCTCTGCAGAAGTGACAAGGACCAAAGTACCCCACCTCACACATTCCCAACTCCCTCCTCCTAAGTGGGGAAGGCCACACTCGCAGGAATCAGCACATCCTGGCTGCCATGCCTGCTTTAACCCCCAGCCCTGCTGAAATGTTTGCTTGAGATACCTACAATGCCCTCCTCAGATGTGTTTTTAGCTGCCTCCCAGGTGCTGTAACACCAGGTCCCAAACCCTTCCACACCTTGCTCACACAACGGAGCCCCTCATGCCATGGGAACCCCCAGACCAACCCAGGACACCTCCCCAGTCACCAAGAGACAAAGATGCTGTTTTTCCCCTGAAGTCTCTTTCCCCTCTAGGTAAAAACACCACAAGCTCCTGCAGAAATCCCTCTGGCAGTCCCCAGTCCTGCAGAGCCCTCCCCACGTCCCAGCCCAGACACAGACCACGGGAGGATGTGCAGGATTAGGCTGCAGGATTTAACCTGAGGGGAGCCAATGTGACTCATGAAACCAAACATCAATTACTGGGCATGGGAGACAGATTAAGGGAGAAGTGGAAACTGTTTCTTTTCAGTGACTCGTTTAAGCTGTGTTTGATTTAAGAGGTTCTTGACAAGAAATGCACTTAAGGGCTTTAATACTTCAGCCATTCCAAGCTGCAAGTGAATAAACCCAAAGGGCAAAGCACCTTGACCCCTGAACAGCAATCAGCCAAAAACCAGTCACGATACAGCATGTCCAGCCCAGCATCCTTTCCCAGATTTCAGCAGGAGTACTACAAAGATTCAGGCTGTCACAATAAAAAATGGCCAAGCAGCTCTTCTGGTTTGCTCCGAGTGGGCTGCAATGATTAGCAGCAAAATAGCTCTTCCAGTGACTTAGGCAAGACAAGTTCACCTTTCAAGCTGAAATCTTGATTTTAGACAGTTTTCAACTGCCCATTATTTATTACAGCAGCCTGCAGAAGCTTCAGACATGCATGAGGACCCCATAAACTCAATATTGAGTACAAGAAGCTCATAGGAGTCTGTACAGAGCGCACAGAGACTTCTGCCAGATTGGACAGACAGGAAGAGTCTTCCAAGCTGAGCAGATTAAGTGGATGGGAACCGCTGTCTTTTGAAAGGCTCCATCCTGCCTCTGTCCCTCAGCTCCAATATTTCTAGAAAGATTCACTGGTTCTATACTTCCCCAGAGTGCTTCAAGTGTGGTCTAAAAGAAAATGAGCTCTAACAACATGAGGATGCCTCTGCCTGAAAATAATCACATACATCACAAAGAAGGGCCTGACCAGTGTTTAAAAAAGTCACTTGAATTTTTACACACTATTACACAAGGAGGTTTTATTTCTACTGCCGCTTTTGATATTTATTTACCTATTAGCAAATAATTTTCATCTGTTCAACATTTGCATCTTATATGAGAAACATCAAAAGCTTCAGACCTTTGATGACATTTATCCCCACCAGTGCACAGCAAATTACAGCGAGGAGAAAGAAAAACCCAAACACAAGGCATTCAAAGCAAACCAGCATGGAAGGCAGAAATGCATCCAGCTCCAAGCAATTATCTCTTAATGAATAAACATTGTTCTCCACTGCTACCTCTCGCTAAGAGATACCCACAAGGCAGCCAGCACAAGCTTAATTCTTTCCATTCCTCTTCCTTACAGCAGCCTCGTCACTTTCGTGACAGCTGAGCTCTGCAGCCCTGATTTCAGCTGGGTGTACCCAGCACTGATGGGAGCAGGGGAGAGCTGCACACCAGGAGCAAAACTCTACAAGGTGGGAAGGAGAAAAGCTCATTCATGCACAAGATGTGCAAGTATGAGACACTCACTGCTCAGTTTGTAACATCTATCCAACATTTCTGAAAGGCCCTACATGTAAAGAGGGACATATTCACACCAGTGAGATGTGGGGAGAGGGAGGTAGTTGAAGTTTCCTTTAAATATAAAAGTGCAAGATTTTGTACTTTACCTAGCCCCAAAAGTTATGTTAATGGAAATTCAAATATTGACATCTACTGCCAGTACGATACCCAAAAATGAGAAACACTCAACTGGCAATGAGCACAGCTTCTCTTTTCTAAACTGACCTTAAAAAAAAAGAAAATCAATAAAGTCACTAATCCTGCACATAGTTTTGCTGTTTATCAATTCAACAGACATGTTACTAGAAGCCTTTAGGAGCAGCTTGAAGCTTGTCTCTGGAGTTCCTCTGGTGACTCTGGCAGGTAGAATGCATTAGCTAAGTATTCACCTATGTTAGGCAGGGAAACAGGAATTATTTCCAGTAAACAAATGAGGCTTTCTCCTGTAAGAGCATCAGGAGCTCCAGAATTCCCCTCTACCTC
This sequence comes from Melozone crissalis, assembly GCF_028551555.1. Taxonomy (NCBI): domain Eukaryota; kingdom Metazoa; phylum Chordata; class Aves; order Passeriformes; family Passerellidae; genus Melozone; species Melozone crissalis. The sequence goes on from NW_026535858.1 coordinate 1,163,758, forward strand.
CCAGAGCAAACACAGCTTTTTATTGTGCAAAGCCAAGCCTTTATTTTGTCAGTTGCACCGTGAAAGCTGCTCTGTGAGGTGAGTAGGAAATATTCTTTTCCAGTTAAGGACTGGTTAGCATCAGTTGGTGGCAATCCCCCAGCAACATGTAGGTAGATGTAATTAGGGAAGTACAGCATTCAATCTCAGGACTGAACACTACAGAGTGCGGAAAGGGGCAGCCACTTCACTCTGAAGCACAGGGACCACAGTGGAGAAAAGCTGAGTCTAACCCAGGATTTCCTCCATGCTCTGCCCAAGCAGATTCACACATCACTCCACAGGGAGGCCAAGAGCACAGCTACAGCCTTGCCCCCAGGGAAAGAAGTACAGCAATGGTCTCAAAGTCTCCCAGGATGTTCGAATCCTTGGCACAGCCCATGCACAGTAGCACAGCAAGAGTTTGCACTGGCAGGAACACGAGTTCTGTCCCTAGGTAAGGGACAGCAGTGCTGTGTGCTCCAAACTGCCCTCTCACAGATCCTGACGCTTCTTACCCCAAATGTTCCATCACTGACATGCTCAACAACCAACAGGTTCAAGAGGTGGAAGATTAAAATCAAAACAAAACAAACCCACCACACAAACTGCAGGATATGGTTTCTTTCAGCTCACTAACATTCATTAAAAATCAAAGTCAATAAAAATGATTACATTTTTAACAAACATAAGAGGTTGTCTTCAGCATTGATCTAATAATTTGAGTGAAATATTTATATTTATATAATATATAAATTATATAATATTTATATATTTATAACTCTGCAGTTTCAACAGAGCCTCCTGAAGCTGTGTTTTGTACAGGTTTATGGTAAATTAACAGTATGATGAATGTTTAGGAGCAGTATCCCTTAAACTACTCATGTTGAAGAAATTAACCTATGGATTGAATGTCTCCTTCAGTTGACAATTAATGCAATCATGGAAAGAAAAGGAGGAAGCATGAGTGCCAAGGGATGGGAAATGGGAGGCCTGATTTCTTTTGCAAAATTAGCTCTTGGGGCGGAAATAAAATTCAACCTGTTGGCTTAAATCTGGCTTTTTTCCTATTGAAATACCTTTCTAATCAGTTCAACATGCTAGATGTGTCCCACACTGGACCTTGCGCCTCGGGGGGAAGCACTGCTGTGGATGTCTTGTTCTGTAGGGTGCTACCAACAATATTCCACGCACCCCAGCCTTCTTCTGCTTGTGATCCAAACAGATCATTAGTACACAGCAGCAACGCTAACAGATAGTGCCAAGCCCTGACAAACAATGTCTAAAATGTTTTTGTAGTTAGCAAGCAGTGAGGTGTCCAAAACTGAAGTCAGCAAGAAGCCCTTTCAGCGCAGGACAGGGCAGGAATGCAGAGGAGGTGGGAGCAATGTGCAGAACTGCAGCGTGGAGCAGACACGTTTGCAGGGGAATATCATCTCACAACAACATTTTTCTCTGGTGAAGCATTAGAGCACTTGCTTTTGAGCACATATTTAAATCCAATCAACATTTAAAAGCATTAGAGAGTGTGTTGAAATGCTTTGCTAAGCTGGGCTTGAGAAATAACTCACTTCCATAGGTTACTCTGATACTGGGGTGTGATACAAGCTGGAGTTGTCCACACATCCCTGCCCTCAGAGGATGAGGGAAGGCTGAGAGAACTGGAATTCTGGGAAGCCTGGAAAAGAGAAGGCTTTGGGGTGAAGGAATTGCAACTCTGCAGTAGGTGAAGGGAGCCTACAAGAAAGATGGAGAGGGACTATTTACAAGGACAAGGGATGATGGCTTTAAACTGACAGAGGGTGGGTTTAGATGGGGTATCAGGAAGAAATGTTTGACTCAGAGTGTGGTGAGACACTGCAAAGGGTTCTTCAGAGCAGCTGTGGCTGCCCCACCCCTTCCACGCACTGTTCCTCCAATACCAGCCACTGACCAGGACAGCTGCGGCACTGCAGTCACTTGGTCTTTGGGGCAGGCAGAAAAGAGAAAAAGCCCAAAGCAAGGAGCAGAACCTCTCCGTTTCACAGCCTGAGGAGGCAGAGCAGGGAGGGATCTGAGCCTGAGCAGCGTGGCAGTGAGTCACTGCCTCCCAGGGCTGCTCCTTGGGTGGTACAGCTTACACGGCAGCCCTTGCTCACAGGATGGGCCTCGAGTCCCCATCCAGCTCCTTGGGAAGGAAACAAACACGGGTTTTACATGTGCTTGGTCATAGGGCTGTGTGATGTTATCCAACGTGCAATTACCAAGAGGAAACGCTCTAAAGCTGAGCCTGTTTGCTTCCAAAGGGATCCCACTGGGAAGCATTCCTACTTCCACATTTCCCTACTTTGACTATCTCCTTGACTATTTTTCTTTTTTTTTTTGCTTTGGTTTTCCAGGTCCTCTTATAGTTTATCCCACCTACTCAGCAAGTTTCAAGGCAGCCAGTGCTGACTGACCACAGCCACAGAGCAGCTCTGTGCTCACACCAATTATTCCCAACAATATATGGATTAGATTGCACACACACTGCCAGAAAAAACCATCTACCTCAGATTTAAATCATTAAAAATGGCCCTCTGGAGACAATAATCTCTCCTCAATGCAAAGGCTACAGACAAATGTCAGAATTCTGTCTGGCCCAGGAATGTTTCCTCATAACAAGGCTGGTTTGTGCAATCAATGAGGCTGACAAAATCTCCCATACGCTCTCAGGGCCTGATCCAAGGCACAGGGAAGTTCATGGTAACACTCCCATTCACTACAGCTCTGTGGGAAACCTTTTCTTTCCCCTGACCCATGAGAATTTTTGAGATTTTGAAAGTTTTTCCCATCCTGACCTCGACAAAATTATTGAAATCTCAAATTTTTGCAGCCTGAATATCTACTTTCATCGCTCCCACAAAAGATACAAGATTTAAAATAAAAACCTGATTAAAATATTTTGTTCAAAACAGACAGGAAACAACTAAATTTTGAAACTAAATATCATTTTCAAAATCAGTCTTTGTATTAAGAAACTGGCATTTTTTCAACAAAAATGAGACATCACAAACTTGTTGAACAATTCCAGCAGCCTCTCCTGAACTGCAGAGCAGGTCTTTCCTGCATGAGAGAGTTCACCTGGGATATTTTTCTCTTTAAAAATAGAAACTCCATGTACACAGGGACTCAATTCATCTTCCTAACAGGCATAATTTACGTTCCAGGCACTGAAGAGGGACGGTCTCCCCTTGCACACCAAGAGGTGGAAGCCATTTGATTGCAAGGAGAATAAAAACTCCTCACAGGTAATTGCAAAACATAAACACCACGTGCCTCATTTTAAATCAATTCCACTTCCTTCTGCAAGGTGCTAAGTGCCAAATCACCTGTCTCAGAGCTGCATTTTCCAGCCCCAAAGGTCCTGAAGCCCTGTGAGGCAAGCCCCTCATTACATTATGGCCAAAGCCACTGGATGGAGCTGTTAGAAGCATCACACAAGCCCCAGCAGCGAGCAGTGTTCAAAACCTTTACAAAACCTGCACTGATATTATCTTCAAGAGACTTCCAATGGGAAAGGCCTTGTGAGCAGCAAGGAAGGTTTCTCTCTGTTCACAATATTTGCAGAGCTCTTGCTCAGCAGGGAACGGGCACAGGGACACCCTACAGAGGCCCTGAGAGATGACTCGGGCATTTTGTGGAATACGAGCAAGCAACACTCAGAACACACAAACACACAAACACACACCTGCATCCCCACACCAATTCCATTCCTTGTGAGCAGAAACTGTCCTGGATCCTCAATACAGATTAACATTCAAATCGGTAACAGAACAGGACATGGCCCACTCCAGGTAGAGAGGAAATGGAGGAAAAGATATCTATTGATCTACTGTAGTCCTAAAAATAAACTTGCAGAAAAACTGGACAGTCAGCATGATAAGCTCAGCTTCATGTTTTTCATAATAACTTTAAAATAAGTGCCTGTGTCATCTCAGTGAGCCACCTCCCCAGGTATCCTCCCTCACATCTCTGGCTCTGGAGGAGCTGTCAGGAAACTCAGGACAGCAGTCAGGCCCCTCACGTCCATCAGAGCCTGAGGCTGGGTCACAGACACCCCCTGACCCTGCTGCTGAGTGGGCTGTTCTGTCAGCACCACCTCGGCTCCCAGAGCAGCTTTCCCAGCACGGGAGCCCTCCTGCACTTGGGGTCTGCCTGCCCCAGCCCCACATCCTCACATCCTTGCACCTATTCACGTGCATCAGGCCAAATCACCAGCCCCTTGCTCCATCACCAGCCAGATGCAAAGCCTCATCTGCTGCCTGAGAGGTTTTCAGAGAGGGAAAAGCCACTTAATTTGTCCCCAGTTTGCTGTATTGGTGGTATGCATTACAGTTGCTGCTAAAATAAGAAACGGGAGTCAAGCCATGTACTCATCTTGCTCCTTGGTGGGCTGTGGGGTCCTACAGGGCACAGGAAATACTGTGCCTCTCCTGAGAACAACTGCATAGAGTCAGCCTGAAGATCCCAGAGGGCAGGGTGGGTCCAGCTGAAATCGCCAGACAGCAAGCAGAAAGCACAAAGGGAAGCTGGCAGAGCCCTGAGAGGAGAGGGGATTGCCTACAGGAAAGGCGTTTCACTGGAGCTTCACTTGTGGGATGGTGTGGAACACCCCAAGGCTCCACAGGGACTGCATGGAGCCCTCAAGGGTCACCAATGCTCAGGCACAAAGGCTGAGGGCACAAAGCAAACTGCAGTGCTGCAGCAGGGGAAAAAGTGACTTACACTGCATCCCCCTTGGAAGTGTCAGCTTCCCACACCACAGTGCTTCCTTGTCATTTTCAAACAGAGGCACAGCCTAAAAAGTTGGAGCTTTTTGGCATCTTCTGGCACACGTGTAAGGAAAAGGTGTCATAGTTCTGCCTCAAGAGTAATGCACCATGAAATTACAGAGTGACTGGATGGATTATGCACCTATGGAGACTACAACAAACCAGAGTCAAAAAGCCACCAAGAGGTCAGTCCCACAAAAGACAAAGTTAATATATGTACCTTATTCAGCAGGGTATCTGATGCTCAAAATAGTCCTGAAAGAAGCATTTCCACTAATGAATAATCTCAACTTTGTCCTACACAACAGATGGGGTTTTATTCTCAACCTGCATATTCCCATGCATAGGACATGGCTGAGTTTGAAAGACAATGGATAATAAGTCTATCCACTTCTTCATTAAACTTGGAAATTAGATGCCTGTTCCATCACTGGCATTCCTGATTTTTTGGGTTTATTCTGGATTTTGGCAGGGCCAGCTTGGGGTTTTTGTTAAGGAAAGCAAACTGAAATAACTATATTGTTCTACTGCAGAGAGAATTTCCACTCTGCCATCAGAGCTTTATGAATATGCACATACATACAGCTGCTCATGCCACCAAGAGCATGGAAAAACTTTGTATCCAACTTTGGAAAGCTCTTATTTTCTCCCATGGAAGTGGGAAGCCAAAGTTCCAAACTTTGAAAGGGCCTTTTATTCTTTCTTTCTGTCTCCATGATGGGACTGAGTAGAAAAGGATAAAGGGTGACAAGAATAAAAAATGGAAAGGAGAAAGAAAGGAAAAAAGTGAGGAAGGGAACAAAATTTGAAATCAGGACTCAGACGTTCTGTCAGCCATTTTTCCAGGTGTAAGAAAGTCTTTCCCAAGCTGCTTTAAAAAAGAAAAGTACTCTGACATCGCTTAATTTTGAAAACTTTTCTAGTCTGAACTTGTCCTATTGGTATTCCTATGCTCGTTACAATGCAATCCATCAAATGCTCAACAATTATTAAGGTATTGACATAAAACCATCCACATACAAAAATACATGCTATAATAAAAGGCATCTTCTCAGGATGAAAGTACATCTGCCACATGAGCACTGAGCCCTTTGTAATGTGTGTTCTTGGTTTCTACCAATTCTGAAAATGCAAGAGGACAGGAAGACTGCCCCTAAAACACATCAGTTCTGTATGAAAAATGGAAAGTGTCAGTGAGAGCATTCTTCATCGCTGAGATAAAAGGGCAATTGGTTTTCCCTGCTCTTTCCTCAGACCTGCCCTCCACAGGGCTGAGCAATGCAGGGAGTTTTGAAATCAGAGACACCAGAACCTCTAATAGTTTTTAAGGCTAAACTCACTTTTTTTTTTCTGGCAGGAACATAAGATAGCCCCATTCCTGATGATTAATGATCAAAAGAAAGTTAGCTGAAGAAAAATATTAAAGTGCAAAGTCTAAACTGTATGGACTTACAGAGTAACTTCTCCTGACATGCTGGAGGAAAAAGGAAGTCAGCTCAAGCCACTGAACTCTGGATTGCACAGGGCTGTGACAATGACCTGGACCTCATCTCTGGCTTCAAATGCACACCAGAGTCAGGATGAAATCATGTACTCAACACTGACATTCTTGAGAGGGCACTCGAGGGCAAGGCCAAAATTCACAGGTATTGAGGACAAACAGAATTAGCTAAGATTAAAAATATCCTGTGTTTTGTGTGTAAAACTGTTGCTCTGACATCCAAGCATGGATGCGTGTACTTGCTCCTGCTCTGCCGCTGGGAATTGTGCCAACACTCAGGATTAAGCCACAGCTCCACATCATTCCCAGATGTGCCATCAGGAGAACATCCTGGAGCATCACCTCCACAGCTCGGCCCAGGAACCAAAGCTGTTCCCTGTCCCACCCAGCACTCACATCTTTTCATAATTCATCAGCTGGTGATAAACTGCAGCGCTGCACAAGCTCAGCCCTGCTGTATTTCATTTGCTGGTTCTGTGACTGCAGGCCCTGCCCCTGATTTACCATATTTTAACCCAGCTCCCCCAGAGCAGCAGTGCTTTCCCAGGCTCCAGCCACGCTGCCTGGGGCCACGCATTCCCCGCAGCGATTTCCCGGGGAGAAGGGAGGCAGAGGGATGCAGCTGGGAGCGCTGCCCCGGCTCAGCAGGCAGAGCCCAGGCGGTGCCGGAATCCCCGCAGCCCCCCGGAGCCTTTGCACGGCTCTGCCCTTCTGCAGGGACTCCTCTCCCCATCCCGGGAGCACCCCTGCACGGCCCGGGAACAGCACACCGATGGGACTTCGGGCAATAACAAACCCACACAGGCTCAGCCCTCACCATCTGTCCACAGGGAGCCAGGCTCTGCTTCGGGGCTTTACCCCCTCTTCCCATCCTCCTTCCTTATGAATCGTTTGACAAAGCCATCTACATAACAGACATTTAATGGGGTTTATGGCAAAAAAAACAAAAGAGAAAACTATGGCAGTTCCACTATTAATTCCCACCCCATTGGAGCATTACATAGTTTATCACTTAATATGTACATAATTTAGCATAATTCAACATTCAAGCACATTAAACAGAGACAGAAAAACAATAGTGAAAGCTTATTAATAAAACTGATTCTGCCTTTCCAGAGGAGCAATGTCTGTCTGAAATCACAATTCCACTAAAACTCCAGTTTCAAAAGCTTAGGCGCACTTTGCGCTGGAAGACAAAAAGTGGATCAATCTATCTGAGGCAGAAACATGAACAGGAGGAATTTTATAGGTTGCCACAGGACTGTCTCAACATCTTCACTTCCTGTACCCATACACAGAGGCAGTAAATTAAGATTTTAAAGCCATTAAAATCCTGAGGGAGCCTGCCAGACTCTTGCCTTGTGCTGCCACTTCCAGGGCAGAAGGTCAGGCACAGGTCTGCCAGGACAAGCAGTGCCTAACCCTGTGGATATTTCACTTGTGGCAGCTTCCACAGCCCCACAGAGCTGAATTAGCTGGGCTGGTGTGGGGCCCTGACCCAGGGAATTGCCTGTTCTCACCTCACTGCTGTCCTACCAAGGGGAGAAAATGAAGTGCCCCAAAGCGGGCTGCAGGAGGGAGTCCCAGGGCACAGTGAGGGATGCAGGGAGGTGCTGGGATAAGGCACAGCCCAGGCAATCCCAAACACCTAATCCCAAACACCTGACTCCAGGTGTGCTTTGGGATGCTTTGCAGAGCCTGGCCCAATACAGAAACTACCAGAAAAACACATGGGAAAGGAGGGGAGAAGAAAGATCTCTCTTCCAACATACTGAAACAATTAATTAGGGCAGATTTAATCATTTCACTCATGTTGAAGGGAGTACATTCATGCTAAACTTGCCATGCTGAGGATACTGGAACAAGTCATGGGAAGGAAGATGTCACTGAGTTAAAAGGCAAAGAAGGAGAAAGCAGCAAAATCCTTTGTTTTAAGATACTCCGTAAGGTTATGTCATCACATTGAAATGTAGGGATGAGCAATCTAGTCAGAGCATGGATTGCCCACCCAGATATTTTCTAACTTTGTCTCAGTCAGTACAAAAAGTTGTATTTCAACATAATTTTTCAAAAATATGGTGATTTTCTATATTAAGAAACAGCTTTATTATTCTAAAAACTAATACTTTTCTACATGTCAGCCAAAACTCATTGTTTATTGCCCTTCATTGCTTAACATCTGCAGCTGGAAGGCACCTTTGCACGCTGACATGGCTGTGAGAAAGTGGGAATGCACCAGGCAGCAGAGCTCTTATAAATTATCTGCCATCTGCAGGAAAGTAAATGGACATCACCTTTGCCCTTTCATCACCCCAAATGATGGCTGCACACAATCACAAATGGAGACAGACTAAGAGATGAGGAAGCAGAGCGGAGCAGAAATCAGTTCTTCCACCTACAAACAGTTAAGACACAGGAGGATTGACCCCAACTGGCAGTGATACCATTCAGTGCAAATATAAGCAACAAAAACCAATCAGAAAACATTGAAAAAGTACTGAAAAGTACTCAACTGAAATGAGCATAAAGGAGCTTTAGCATGGTCTTCACTGAGCCACAACTGGATGCAAGCTGGCTTTGAAAACCTGTTTCTAGACCTGTATTTCAGCAACATTCAGTAAGTCAGGGAAAGCCATTCAAACCCAACTCCAAAATCCATCTCCCTAACAACACAGCACTGGTGACTCAGCCTGTTCTGGGTGACTGTGGGACCAAGCACCACAAGAGCTACAAAGCCATACCTTAAGAACATTCTGGCATTGATTGCTCCTGGCAGTGTGGAAGGAGAGGAGTGAAGGATGGAGACATAGCCTATCCAACCACATTTGTCCACATAAATCACTGAAATGGGCCAGGCCTCTGGGAAAGGGTACCTCAATCCTTCCCTTGTGGGAATAGGAAGCTCTCCCCTCAAATACCATCCACCAGCACAGTTATTCCTCTCTTATTCACCTTAATGACTTCCAAAGGTAACCTTGAATTTTGGAAAAGCCTGCAGCCATAGCAATGAGAAAATACATTCCTAGAAACCAAACTCAGAGCTTCACCTCGAAGTTTTCTAATAGAATAGCTCTGCACCACACTGAATTGTCACAGCACAGGCCACAGCTGGCCACAACACACAGAATATCACCATACAATATCAGAAAGCTTCAACCCAAAGAGAATAACACCTTACCTCTTCGGAAGGCTTCAGCAGTCTGCCCACACAGAGTAACACCACATCCCCTCAGAAGGCTGCAGTATCTGCCCTGCTGGCTCTGTACCCACCCTTTCACCCCCTGATGCTGATGCCCCGCACCTGTGTGCCCTCATTCCCTCCAACGCTGCTCACCTGTGCTGCTCACCTGTGCCCTGTTAGGGATGATTGGGCACAGCCCCACCCCAATCACCACTGACTCTGTGCCTGTACTGAATATTAAACAGGAGGGATTGACTTCAAAATGACAGAAAAAACCCCTAATTTTTAAAATTACTTTGTGTACTGAAGTCAATGCAAGTTTTATTGCCAATTTAGAGAAAGCAGAATTCCCTGTTTGGATTGTACCTAAAGATGCAGATCAGAGTTCAGTGATATTTCATGTTCTGACTATTGACAACTTATATCAGACATTTCTTATAATTCATTGCATCTACTGTCTACAAATATCTTGTGCAATAAAAAACCCTCTTTGCATAAATTTGAGGATGCTTCAGTCCACAGCACCACTTGAACAACAGCAATTTATGAAAGCCTAAGGAAGAATTTGTTTGACTATGTTTTTTGTTTTGTTTTGTTTTTTTTTTTTTTGTCAAATAATGAAATTCTAATGCACAAAAAAATTCCCCAATTTAAATTTGTGTCACATTTTTCAGAAGGTGCAGAAGCTTGACCACCTCCTGGAGTGCTTGTAAATATAACATGCCATGATGAGAGGTCAGGTCTGATACATTGTGGGACAGGGACAATTTCATGCCTTTCCAAAATATTATTTGCATTTCTTATGGGCAAAGGCAGCAGAGCTGAAACGCACAGTCTATGGGAACAATGTCCAACTTTACTAAAGGAGATTTGAAAGCTTCACAAATTCTTATGCAAAAAATTTAAGACTTCTGGGCTTAAATACAGTGGCATTTGGATTGGTCTGGCAAGTTACATGATGCATCTTCCTTCTGATGAGGCCAGAAATTAAAGTTCTTCAGCAAAATGTTTTTGCACCAGTTTTAACCTGACAGAGCACACAGGTGTATGAAGGCATGAAAAACAGAGCTGCTTTCTTCTCAGATCTTCAAAATATTCCAAGAGTTCAGATAAGTTCAATGCAAGACATGAATGAAGTTTCAGGACAATTCTGATTTTCCTTAAGGCTATTCACACCATTGCCACCCTTCACTTAACAATACTGTTGTTAAAAAAAACCTCAGATTGCCTGAAAATGTGTAAATGTGTTATGTGGGAACATGGTTCAAATGACACTCACAGACTGCCTTTTAAGTGTGCCTGGCACTCAGAAGCTTCTGGTATAAAACTGAACATAAGTTTTTCAAAGGAAGATGAGCACTCAGTACTCAGCAGTTTCTGAAAAACAAGCCAGTCTGAGCCTTTCTGAAAGTCTGTCCTTGGTCATGGAAACTCAGTAAGATCAGTTCTGTTCTCACTCACACAACTCTGCCGCTGGACCGTATCAGGACTTGGCAAGAGCAGCCTACATTCCTCACTGTCAGCCTCAACCAGGACTAAAGGCAGACAAGCCTTTCAGTCAAGGTAAATGCTGGACTTTTAATATTTAATAAAAACACCCCGTTCCTATGAACCCATTAGCTAATAAAAAACAGCTCTGCTTTCAGAGGTAGAAGATAAAGAAGAGGAGTTTAAACTTTAAAGGGGATAATGAGGTAAATTATTACATTCAGGAATTGTATCCTTAACCGGTGCAAAGTGGCACAGCTTCAGCAGGGCCCTGTAGATGAACATCAGCTCAGGATCTGGCCCAGCCTGTTGAGCACCCACGAACCTGGGCACCCCTGTGCTGCTGGCCCCAGAACACCAGAGGTTTGCTCTCAGCAGGGGCTACTCAGAGACACAGACAATCCATAAACTGCAAAGAACAATAAAGAAGTTTTTCTTCATTTTGTATGGACTCCAAAGATCTATTTTCCCTTTCTTGTGCTTTGGTTATTTTTGCTCGTGGAGGCTTTGGGACAGCGGCAGTGGAAACTGAATCTGGTTAATCTGAGGTCAAATTTTGTGTAGGCAGCTGCAACCCAAGCTTCCCCACCCTGCCCTACCACTGGACTGAACTCTGACCTGCTGGGACCACCCCCTCACTCCTGTTTCTACCGAGTGAGCACAGCCAGTGAGCTGAAAGCCAGAAGATCCCTGTGTGAAAATAACACGTGCTCACTGTCAGGTCTCTGTGACTCTCTCGCTTGGAAAACACCCAGGACCACCAAATGCATTTGGCAGTCTGGAATCTGCTGATGAACCAAGGCACTCAGAGCGTGTGCTCTGGCCTTGGGAATGAGTGAGGGCTCTGAACAGAAGCAGTGGTCTGAGGGGAAAGGAAAACACACAGGCACACAGCGCCACTGCCACCCCACAGCCTCGAGCATCTACAGCAAGGCTCCCCATCCACCTAAATCTGGCACATCTGCCAAAATATTAAAGCCCCCAAGTTCACATCTGCCACATTCACAGCAGACTGCGGGGTGGTGAGCACTTCTGAACTCAAGCCACTGATTCAGGGGCCTGAACGTGGATTTAAAATTTGAATTTCCTAGGCTGCCTAAGTGATCAGTCTGTTGTTCCCCCCATACATAGACATGGCCTTCAGGAACTTGGAAAATCCCACCCTAGAAATCTACAGTAAATTGTGGCTTCTGAACACTTCCATTCCATGCACATCTTTAACCCTTTAGCTCAAGAACAGCCTCCAATGCTGCACAGGGAACATCAGCTGCGAAGAGCTGAGCCCCTGGCCAGCCAAGCCCGAGGAAGGGCGGCAGGAAGCCTGACCATCCTGATTTTACAGGTGGGAGGCTGAAGCCCGAGGAAGCAAAGGAGGGGCAGGAAAGATGTAAGTGATATGCTCAAGGCCACCCAGGAAGGCTGCTGCAGGGAGTGCCCCAATCCCCAGTTCCCACTGCAGCCCGCTCCCTCCTCTCTGCACACACAGCCCCGTCTCGGGGCTGCAGCACAGTTCCGTGGGTCAGGGCTGTGGGCATGGATGGTGGTCACCCAGGGGAGCCCACGGCCTCAGGGCTGCAGAAGGGCCCAGATCAGCCTGCAGCTCTTGAATCCACCCTGCAGAGAAGGGAGCAGTGTGTGAATGAGTGCTCACGTCCTGCTCCTGAGGCTCGATGGGACAGAGCTGGCAAAGGAGCAGTGTGTAAATCCCAGGGAAGGACGGTCCCTGAGAGTTCCCTGATCAACACTGGCTGCTGCAGGCACAGGAGGAAAGGGGGCAGCCTAAAGAAGCACTGCAAAAGGCCAGTCCTGATGGTTTTACAGAAAGGAGAACAGCGTAGGCCAACATGGAGACAGTGCAGCTCAGAGACAGAGAATGAAGGGTTTAAGTGCAACTGGGCAGATGATGCCTTGCACTGTTTTTGTGCAAGTCAGCCCAACCCTCCTCCTTCACTGGTTTTAAACTATAAATGCCTTGAGGAGAGGACAGCAACCACATCTGTCTTCATTTCCCACTGAGCTGTGGACAGCCACCACACTGGAGTTTGAACCGTTACCATTCAGATGTAATGTTTATAATACAAGTCTGGAAGCTTTTTAAGCCCATAACAGCTTTTGTAGCTAGAGGGTCCATTTAATCCCTAAACACATGTTAAAGAGTCAGCACAAGAGCAGGCAGGATGGGAGGGAGAAGAGTCACTGAAAACTTGCCAGGCTGTGTTTCCTAAGCCCCCCAAACAAGAAGGATGTTTGTCCTGGGGTGGCAGGGGAGAGCCCAGGGGTCAGATGTCCCCAGGCACAGAGAGCAGCTCACGGGCTCTGCCGAGGCAGCCCTCCCTGCTGGCACACACGAACCCGAGTGCTGGCTGTGCAGGCTCACAGGAGACACCTGGGTGTCTGTACAGGGAGCCCCGGCAGCTGTGGCACCCAGGAATCACCACTACAGGGCTCTACAAACCTCAGGAAAATGGCTGGCCTGGTTGTCTCCCAGCTAACTGGAAACGTGGCCCAGGATCCCCATTCAGAGGCATCCAGCCAACCTCCAGGTAACCCTGCAGTGCCATGGCCAGCCAGCTGTTTGACAGAGCTCCCTGTGTCTGACAGGCAGGGAGGGAGGGATGTCCTTCTGCAGCACACACTCCAGTAAAGCCAAGGTTAGCCTAGTCTGGCTCCTAGAGAGCACGGAGCATGGCAAACACCGCGAGGCACAGGCTGCTCTGGTGAGAGCCAAGCGTTGCATGGTGAACCATCCCAGCACTGGTGCTCAGAGCACACAAATGGAGCTCTGAAGCTGTGCAGCAGACCCAACTGTCCCCATGGATTGATAAGGAGCTGCTAGGTCACACAAGGCTGCACTTGTTATCTCCAGGTTGTTTCCCAGCCTAGCTGATCCTGTGGTTTGGGTCACAGGCAGGCTTGGTTTAGTGTGGCACTTCTCTCCCAGGTTTTGGAGCACATTCAGTGCAGAGCACAGCTCCCCTGCAGCACACACAGCTACAGGGGCCCTGCTCTGATCCTCTGAGCCTGCTCCAGATCAACCACCAACAAAGTCAACACAGCCTGGGAATTGCTGAGAATTAATTGCCCTGTGGATGGGAGCATTTTAATAAGAAATAATCACCACGAGCAAAGAGATAAAAGTGAAAAGCAAACTACAGAACAATTCCTGTGGTCAGAGAAGAATGGCAATATGTGTAAACTGAAAATGTAAAATCCAAATCCCAGCACTTAAATCTTGCCTGAACAACTATGAAAATAGTTTTCACCAAGAGGTGGTCTTTGGGCAACAGCAGAGTTCTGGTCATAAAACAGAACCTAATTCTCCCTCTGCAAAACAGGTTCTAAATGGATGTTTCTTCGAAAAACACAAATTTCAATTATTTTTGTATTTTTTTCTTCAAAAATAAAAGAACCACTGAAGTCATAAAGAGTTTGAAGTCAGAAGATGAACACTGAAACACAGATTTTTCATTTTACCTATGTATCTAATGTCAGGCTGCTTGAATTTTGGCTTTACTAACATTTCAAGTTTTTGTTCCAACTTACTAGCAATGCAGCCTAAGAAAATGACCCTCTTACAGGAGGAAAGGTTGTCACCTACACTCACAGGAGAAACAGAGGAACTATCACTCCTCATAAAAGTGTCAGCTGGTTCAAAACCTGTCAATACGCACAAGATCCCCACACACATCTTTTCCCCATGTAATTGACCCAAATTCTGAAAAAAATAACCAAAACCAAAATGAAATAAATTATTAGTTAATTAGTTAATAATGGCCTCAAAAATTCCCCAGCAGTAGTTTGTCAATATCAGCCTCTTAAATAACAGCTAGTCCCACAAAAAGCAAGATGAGGAGAAATTCTGACTTTCTACTGATGCCACAGTAATGAAGAAGGCAGAGTACAACTCAAGAAAACAAAAATTAAAAGATCTCAGCACCAAACTCCATGCTCACACTTCAGCCAAGGAGAAGGGAGGGTATATTGCTGCCCAGTAATCTGTGATCTCACTGTCACAGAGACAGAAAAGTCTCTATTTCAAAAATCCCTAGGTACAGTACCTATGTGCAGCAGGACACAACTGCACCCCTGAGGCTTTCAGTCCAAGCTTTCCACAGGCTCTAATGAAAACCAAAAGTTTCTTCCATTGCCCAAAGCAAAAGACATTCTTTTAAGGCACTGGCAAGTAACAGACTGGGGAGACATTCACAATGATGAATCAATTCCTTCTCCAGCAGTTTAAAGGGATTACAGGAGTGCCACGGCAGCCCCCAGACTCTGGGGTGCTCTTTGGGCCTGTTTACCTGTGAGGAGTTTGTAAAGGTCTGAGGTAAAAGCAGACACATGAGCAATTCTAACCCTGCTGAGCAGAAGAGTCACCTCTGCATTTCCAGGCTGGGTGGAAGTTCCCACCCCGGAGAGAAGCCCCAAACATTAGAGCATGCCGCCAAGCTGATGTGAGTTAACACAACTGGCACGGCATTGTGCTGCTTTCTCTCAGGCCAGGGAAGGAGTTTTCCCTCATGTCCCATTAATCTTTGTGGAAGCCCAGTCCAGAGGTGACAGGGAGCAAAATGAGTAACAGGCAGTTGCACGAAGCAGAGCCCCCAGCCAAACTCTGCTTGCTTAGAGACAGATGGCAAATACAGCCCGTGCTCAGAAACTCCAGCTGCATGCCTCAGCTCTCAGATCTATGTGTGTGATCATTAAAGATTTTCACATTATCTAATAGACCAGAGTCTCCTGGAGATTTGGGTTCCCAGTCTCTTGTTTTCTTTACAGAGGACCACATTGAACTTACCCAGAACAAAGTCAAAAGAAAACAGTTCTCAGCCTTTTCCATTTAGGAGTGTTCTGCACACACCAACACTCTGAGTGGCCTTGATTTTGTCCTGTGAGCGCCATTTTGCTCCCCCTCAGCTTGAGCAGGAGCAGTTGGGAACAAATGACAGAGGAAGACTGAGGAGTTCTCCTGTGCCTCTGGCCGGGACACCACAGGTGGGATCAGCCTCCTCCTCCTCCTCGTGCTCTGGGGACAGCTCCAGCCCTCGTGGGTGCCAGGGGCTCAGCACAGGGACACCCAGCTGCCTGCAGCCTTGGAGAGCTCCACAGAGCTGCTTCCCAGCTGCTGCACACACAGAGCTATTGCTGGGCAGGTCCTGCTCAGCCCGGGCTCTGTCCAACCAGCACCTCATGGCCAAGCGCGGGCAGGGCTCCCAGGGCTCCCAGCGACTGCACTGGCGCTGGGAAAACACTCATCTTGTGCTTCTCCACTGGTGCAGAGGCTCTCTCTCACGGGCTCTCCCAAGTACCATAAATATCCCCTGGTCTGCTCTGTTAACAGCTTTTCCTCCTCACACAAATGCAAGCTCCTCAGTGCCAAAAGCCCGAGCAGCACCCAGCTCCCGAGGCTGAGGAACGCCACCACAGCTTTTGTGGCACCCAAGCTGGCAAAACCTGGCAGCACACCAGGATAAGGCTGAACATCTCCTGTTAAATCTCATCCAGCATCTTAGGAAGAAATATCTCCCTGGAACAATGAGCTCTCCTCTGTCAGGGTGGGAAGTACCCTTTCTGACAGTATTTAATAACAAAATCCTTAATTGTTTTATTTCAGCTGTATCCGCCTGACATCCCATTTCAAGATATTCTTTCAATAAATCCAAGCAAATGCAGGCTTTGGCTGTTAGCTGCACTAAACAAAGCAAAATTGCTTTATTACTTAATGCAATAAAGAGCTTTGGCACTCCTAAATCAATATTTTTACTGACAAATATGTAGCAACAGTTAAAAATATTCATTTGGAGAAAAAAGGTTTTCTTTTTAAAGTTCACATTACCCATGGTATGAAAATCACACTTCCACAGGTAGGGATACCTGTGCTTCCATTTCTTATTACTAATTAGAACTGTGAGAGTTGTTTGTTTGTTTGTTTGTTTGTTTATCTTTAAGTGTATAAAATCCTCATGAGGGCTGTTGAAGACATGTTTCTAAAATGGCTTGTGACCCTAACTTTCCTAAAAAACCACCACCAAAATCTTGCTTCAAAACACATTCCCTATAAAATACTACAAATTATGGAGGGAGTTTCTCTTGTTACCTGATTTGTGACCATGATTGACTCTCTTAAATTACTCATATCTAGGCTATAGGCCAAATTTTCTATGCAGAAACAAATCTGAAAACAGGCAGTGCAAAAAGAAATGGCTCAGTTTGATACCTGTACAACCAGTTCAGACAGAAATGAGTGTTCAAGCACTGACATTTGGCTGTGTGAAGGCCCTGCGAGCCTGACAAGGGAACAAACTCAGGTATTTTTATATCCATGACCACAAACAGAGAAGGTCAGCGTGTCCCACACAATGAGAGCCCTGGGCGAGGAGTCCCCAGGAGAAGGTGTGTTCACTTCACAGAAGCAGAACAAGCAGGTGAGATTGCAGAGCAGCCTCTCTTTCTGGCTGATAAAAACTCATATGTATGCAAATGGAGGGAGGACAACAACGAGGGAAGCCCAGCCTTTGGCAGGCTGCAGGAACCTGTTTATTGAGAAAGCTCCTGCAGACCCAGAGCAGCTCCCATCCCATGGCTTTGCTCTGCAGGGTTTCTGAGCACATCAACTGCAGACACCCTGGCAGAGGGGCTGGCAAAGTAAATCACCTCCACGGAAAGCTTATGCAAACAAGAAAACCAAAACAATCCCCCTCATTATTTTCTTCAACCGATTAAGTCAAATACAAACAAACAAAGATATCACTTATGTGCAGAGAGCACAGCCCAATGCTGGTTTCACACAGGAGTGAATGACTCTAGTAAATGAAATGCCCAGGGCTTCAGAGGCTTCATCTGCTCCCAATGTTAATTGGTAGTAAAACAATATGCTTTTTTCACTTTCACTTAGCTTGTTTTCATCTAGTTTGAGTTCCAAGATGTCCTGTCCTGCAGGCTCTGATCTGCTACATTAAAAAGACAAGACTCGGGAAATGTGCACTGAGCTGTGGCAGCTGAGCCGCTGCCCTCCCAGCTGGCTGAACAGCGGGCTCCTGAGGCCAGCACAGGGTGGGAGCAGGGGGGACAGGGGGACATGGGGACAGTGCAGGGGGCTCAGGTGGGGGACAGGGGGACATGGGGACAGTGCAGGGGGCTCAGGCTGGGCCCAGGAGCACTGTCACCAGTGCCAGAGGGGATGGGGGTGCACACTGGCAGCACCACACTGACTGTGGCACAGGGGCATCCCAGGGATCTGTTTGTTGCCCATAAAACCAGACCACAGTTTTGCTGCTCCCGTCCAGATTACACCAGAGCATTTCTAAAAGTCAGCTTTGCAGAGGTGCCTGTCTCTGAGCAGCAGGCCAGGCACAAGGACACTGATCCAGCCTCTCCCAGGAGACCCAGACTTCCTCTCCTGAACACCCAATTGATGGAATGGTCTTCCCTGAAATGGCTGGACACAAACCACGTGCACATATATTTCATAGGAAAGACTCCACTAGAGCAAATGAACACTGTTATTCTTCAGCTTTCCCTCCTCCCCCTTGAAATGAGGCAGTCTAATTTCACATGCTCTGGTCTGAATAAATAAAGAAATAAATAAGAAAGCAGCTCTCAGCCCTGCAGTCAGCCAGATTTCCCAGGGTGGGATTGCTCAGTGCTCCCATCCCAGCTCTGCCTCCCACCGTTTCTAACTTTAAATCCTGCTGCCAAAACATCTCTCACTGCCCTCCATACATCCCTAGCTCGCTTTCTTCACTCGCAGGATCACATATCTGCAGCTCTCTCAAGACCCTGCAGGACCTTTCTTGGCTGGCCTGAATCAGAAGGAACTTTTTTTATCCAAGTAACAGCAACTGCAGCCTACAACAGCAGAGAATTTGGCCTCTCCCCCAGCCCCTCTAGCCCCACGTTTATTTTGTGAGCCCATGCCTCTCTTTCCCTCCAGGAATTCAGTATCAGGACTCAGATTTTCTTTATTCACCACAGACCCCAAACACACTGAAAATAACTGTGAAATCTGACTCTAATCAGCTTCCAAGAGTCACATTTTAGGTTTTGTTTGGTTTTAGTTTTTAAATCCTGGCTGCCCTAACTCTGCTCATCATCAGCCTATATGATGGACAAGACAAACTCCACAGGAAGCTGGTACCACTGTCCTTTTTTGGAGCTCTTGCCAGGCCCAGGGAGACTGGAAAGAAAACAAAAGCTCTAATATCTGTCAGTAAGTGTCTTTCTATTGGCTCTAGAATGATCCACATGTTTCAGGAAAGTTCTGTCTCATCTAAAGATACATCCTTCCACTTATCTACCTTAATGGCATGACCATACCACTTAATTTTTGAGGTAGCTGGGCATTTGAGGTAGCTGGGCATACCTCTTAAAATCCCAGTGGTTGCTGCAGGTTCACTTAATCCTGTTTTGTCTGAGCTCTCACTGCTAAGGCTTTGCTGCTCATTTTAATACTAGCTAAAAAGGGGCAAATAATAACAAACAAACAAACAAACAAACTACTGAAATTTCCCAAAGAATTCACAACATAGAACTGTAAGAGGGTTGTCTCATCTCTAGCAATGCTGTGCTTTAGTAATTTAAAAATATTTGCCTCAATTATTTTTCACAAGGACTCCTCTGTACATTGGCAGGTACACCTACTTAGAGGTGCTAAGTTTTGTATTTTAAAAAGGAATGCAAGAACAGCTGCTCCATTTGTACCATGTTCTTTCTCTCTTTGCATACAATCAGATGGGTGAAAGAGACAGGGGGTGGGGAAGAATTCCACAACATAATCATTTGGTAACTTACATTATTTTCTTTCAAAGGGCATTACAATACAATTCTCTCACTTGGGGAACTTCAAGAGAAGATAATTATTCTTGTCTGCCTTGTAATATATATTAAAAATGTTCAAATGTGGCTTTCCAGGGAATTCTGCCAAATATTTTTAGGCACCAGACTCAGCTTTACTTAATTTCATGTTGCCTTCTTAGTCTATTATAAAATACCCTTCCATGCAGTTTGAATTTGGTAAAAAGACTGAAGCCTACTCGTTTATATTAGAAACATAAAAATCCCTCTTTCCTTGAAATAGAGATCTTTAACTCCTAATGTGAGAGCCACTCAGATGTACAGAAACCAAAGTGTCTCTGCAGAGCTTAACACACATCAGTGAGCTTTTACTGCCACAAAACCAGGCAGAAACAGAGAGGGTGGTTGGGATTTTTTTAGGAGACAACACACCAGGAACATAAAGTAGCTTTAAATAATTTTGTTTTATGAGCACTTTGTTAGTAGTATGACAGCAGCACCTTGAGACTCCAAAAAGAGACCACAACCCTTTCATAATGCACAAAGCATTATAAAAGCTTCAAAGATGCAGATCCTAAACCTTTAGTGTTGTCATCAGCTACAGGAAAGTAAGGGGTAAAAAGAATAAAAGCTGTTTAAGGTAATATGGGGTTATTGTTACCTCAGATATTAGCAATAATATTTATTACAAAGGATAAAACAATGGCTGTGGGCAGAGCAATCTGCTCCAAGGGTTTTGCAGCCCAGGCCAACAACAAAGCCAAGCACAGGCAAACAGGCTCAGCTCGTGATGCAAGAGCAGGGTATGCAGAGCTGGGAAAGACAAGTCACAGAGAGGGAGGGATAAAACACAGGAACAATAAATAGTACTGAGCTGCTAGTCCCAGGCCAGAGAGCAAATGGGAAACAGAGGCACAGAGCCTTGCTCTGAGCCACACAGAGCAGCTCGCAGGGAGAAAGCCTGACATCCAGATCCTCACTTCAGCATCCACCCATCAATTCTGGCGTCCCACTCTGTAAAAATTCAAGTCTAGCCTAATACAGCCTGGGGAGAAAGGCCAGGCAGCCCTCATCCTGAACTTCTGAGGAGTCAGACATGATTTACACTGCTGATCAGCACAAAGTCTGCAGTATTTCCAGCAGCCTTCTGGATATGTCAGTGTCTTCCCCCCACCCTTGTACAAACCAGCATCAGAAACTGCAGATAATTAGCCCAAAAGTCCATGTGAAATGTTGTAGTCGTTTGAGTGTTTATTTTGGCTTTCTAAAGTGGGCTGGAATCCAGCTCTTGTGCTCAGCCCCACCTCAGTTATATTTGTCCTGTTACACACAACCAACTTGGAGCCACATTTAAATATGAAACACTTTAAAACTATATTAATGCTATCTCTTTATCATTATTACACACTTCAGCTCCCCTCACAAGTGTCCCTAAGTTCACTGGTTGACCTAACTTGTTTTAAAGAGTTTGTTCCACAGAGTAGCAACACTGTTTTACTTTTCTTAGCGTCCCTGATAACCAAAGGAAGCCAGCCCGGACTGCAAACTGAAAACTGAAACAGCTGAGCAGGCTCCTCCTCCCTCCCCTCTCTGTGTTTTCATCTTTTATGGTGGCAGGCCAGTCTGTGCCAGACAAACTAGGATTTCTTCTCTTCAGTCACTTGGCTGCTCTTTCCCAAAGATATTCCAACAGCAGATTAATGGCAGGCCCTGCTGAGCCAAACACATGAATCTCTGAACATTTCTGCCCAGCAGGAATGCTGCTGGATAGGCTTTTTTTTTTTGCTGTTAAACCAAGAGATGCAACTGAACATGGTCTGGTGTGTGTAAGTAAAGAGGATAAAGAGGAACTCTCCCCAGTACCAACTAACTCAGGTGTTTGGGAGATCAAAAAGGGACTCCATCCACAGCACACAAATGAAATATCCAAACTCAAAGCCAGTGAGAAGCCTTCAGGATGCTCATTTAGGCCTTGCCTCACCTAAAGCATTGTTTGGCCAGTTTGCAACAAGCTTTGCCTCCCCTGGGGCAGGATCAGCAGCCTGGGACACACGGGCCCAAACAGACACCACTATTTGCTGGCCCAAGGATACCAGGGAGGGATTAGTGGGTCAGGACAATGCCCCCTCTCCCAGCAGCTCCAAACCCAGTGGGATCTGCTGTGTCTTGCAGAAAGGCCACCTTGGCATGTTCTTACTTCTGGAAGGGCGGCAGCTCCCACTGGGTTTCTTCCCTCATACTTAGTCTCTAATATGAGAAGGAAACCTTGAGACTTCCCTGGCCCCTAAAATGGTGATAATCCCTTGTTCTAACACCTCTAAGTCCATCACAGACACAGATGGGGGAGGAATTTCCCCTTCTCACAGCAGTTACAGAGGAATAATAGAAAGGGAGAGGAATGGAGAAGAAGCAAAGATGGGCAAGGTAGATAAACGCAGCAGAGCAGCACGCTCCTCCTAAAGCCATTTCTGTCCTGCAGTGCCTGGGAATTCAGCACCCCAGAGGCAGCTGCTGCCCCTTTGTGCAAGGAGCCCCCAGCAGTCCCTTTGCAGAAAGCAGAGCCCTTGCTGAGTGCAGAGTTCCTGTCAGGCTGTGTGCCTGGAGTCCCGTGCACAGCCTGGCAGCAGCACTGCCACCTCCCAGGCTGTGCACGGAGCCTGGGCACACCTGAGCCCTCTGGAGAGCCACAGATGCCCCTCAGGAGCCAGGGACACTCCTCACAGGGCCAGCACCTCTCCTGGCAGCATCCCAAGCTTTGGGGAAGGTGTTGCAGACCAGCTCCTGGCAGTTCCAGACCAAGCCTGCCCACAGCCCCAGTCTGCCTGTTTGCAGCTGAGCCCGTCAGCCAGCACAGAACCCACAGATGCAGTGTAAACCACACCAGGAAAAACAAACAAACAAACAGACAAACAACACACAAAACCACAAAAGAACTGATCCTCAGCAATTCCAAACACATACAGGCTGTCAGCTTCTCTTCCTCACAGGTCAGTGAAACTGCAAGACATGTCCCATCTATTCCAGCCATGGAAACTGTACCCTCACATCCTCAAAAAACTTAGTTGTGCAACAAACTACCAGGCTGAAGACTACTAAATGAGCCTAAATCCTGGTTTTCTTCAGGAAGAAAGGTCATTCTATCATTAAAGTAAAGCAATGCTGAGAGGCATTGATGGAAGAGATCACAGGGGTTTTTTTTGACTAGAGACATCAGAACCCACTAGCAGCTAAACATGCTTGTCTGCATGATTGGCAGAAAGACATGAATTGTTTGTGCCATCAGGGAGAGGGGAACCTCCAAGCTCACAAAGCTCAAACTATGGAATGCGAGTGCTCGAGTAGGTCCATAACCAGCCCACAAAAATGCATGAAAGAACAAAATCTATAAATTCATTTCTATGCAGTTGTGCAGGGGGTCTGCAAGATGGATCAAAGGTTGACAGTGGTTTGCTCTCCAAAACGTTTGGAATCCAGGGCTCCAAGCAGTGCAGCTTATGTTCTTCATCTATCAGCAGTTTATGTTTCTAAAAAAAAATCCAAAAATTTAAATGCCAAATTGCAAACTTCTCAAAAGGCATTCTTAAAGAGCTAAAGGAGAATTGGATACCAATGTTTTGCAGTTAAAAGTGCTGGCACTTTATAAAGAGAAGCCTTTTGTTAGAGACAGGAAGTTTAGTTTATTGCCTGGTGTATACAGTTCACCCACCACATTATTTTGGGCTATTTTCATTCCTCACACAGTAAAGAGGAAATTCTAAGAACGTTTCATTACTTTTCTTTGTTTGACGAACAGCAAAGATTTGCAGTTTGCTGACCACTGTATTGCTTTGCTGCTTTTGACACACAATTTCACTTCACATGGATCCTCAGGAGGAGAAAACATTTGTTCTTTGCAAAAATCAGTTGTTTCTGCCCCATTCACTTCAAGTCCATCTCTCACCCTCATCTTTCATTACTTCATAGAGAGAATTCCTGAATACAAAACTAAGGGAAAAACCCCCATAAGTTGCCTTTTTTTTTAAATGTGAGCAAAACTTCAGGCTCAGAAACTACTAGGAGGCAAATTATGAAAACCTTTCTCCTCCTTGCAGTTTCCACAGATCTTTTCCAGTACACAGTCTATAGCAGAGGAATAAAACCACAGCTATAGTACAGCACTATTACTTACTAGTGAGGTTGCCCTTCTGAAGAGAGCATTGATTTTCACCCAGATAGTGCATCTTACATACTGTTATGACTCTCTGTGCACAACATGGTTCTGCACAGATGAAATTATAGAGCAAAGAGCTGGAATACAGGCTTGTCCATTTGCTCTCTCCCTTTTCATCAATTCACAAGGTTATCCCTAAATGTTTTTGTACCATTCTGGCCTAAGAGAAAAAAAAAAAAAAAAAGGATTCCTCATAAAAGGATTGGTTTCTAAAAAATGCTAAGCATTTAAACATTTATTGGAAACAGTTTTAGTTCCTCATTAATCCGAAGATGAAGTATTATTGATTTACAATGAGCAATCCATCCAATATCCATCAGCAGTATATAAAAACAGAGCCTGAGAATGAAAAAATGGGTGATGCCTGTTTGGCAGCAGTTTCCTGTGTCCTGCCAATGGCACAACCTGTCCAACTGGATGGAAAACAGCCCTGCTCTTTCTGTGTGTGTTCTGCATGCTTGAATGTATATGTCCCACAGATCATAGGCTAACCTACATTTATTTTTACATTACAGGATCAGCAAGTATACATTAGATCAAGGCTTTGGGGACTTTACATATTGCTTAACCTCAGTCACCCGGGCCCTTAGTCACAGCAGTGAGGAGCAGGGTGAAAACAGATAAACAGCACAGAGACTGGCACAGAGACATGCACACATCTGTGCACACAGACACACATATCCCCAGGGCCCGATGGAACAACTCCAGGGCAGCACAGGCAGCTTTGGATCAGGCCCAGCTCGAGTATATGATAGGACTGACTGCCTCTGATCTCTGAAACCAGTTCTAGAAAGCTTTGATGGGGGTGAGCCTCCATCCAGGACCCTGCTTTTCTACCAGTGGAACTCTGTTGGCTTCAGTGGTGTGTAAAACCAATGTAAAGAAGTGGAGAATTGTGCTCACATCATGTTTTTTTAAGTAGTTTATTAGCATGCATGTTACACCCTGTTTAGTGAGTTGGCAGCTGTGCAAAGGACTCTAAGGACCTAATTCACTGGAGCTGATATGACTCTTCCCACTGGCTTTGGGTCAGGACCCTAAATCATCCTGAAAATTCTGAGGAGAGATATTATAAAGCAGTGCAGTAAAGGTAAAAAGGTGTTAATGATAGTCCCTTGAAGAGGTCATGGCCTTTATTAGTTTGGAGGAGCTTTCCACCAGCAAAAGGAGTTTAAAAAAAAAAAAATCAGAGTGGGCCATGTGTCCCTGTATGTGACTTCTTCCTTGTTACCATTTTAAAAAATTAACCTAACCCATCCCCATCTCAGGATAAGGGGAAAAAATCTATTTCAGTCTAAATAGGTTTGTTTACATCTTGTACCATGCAGTGAGTGTATGGGGTGGGAGTGAAGGTAGAGACAAACATGTCTGTGCCACCCCCAGCTCCACATTTGGCCCTCGGGCTGAATTTCCTGCCGGGGTTGCTCGATCTTAACTCCTCCCTCTCGCTCCTCTCCAGGCTGCTGCCTGTCAGGAGTGCCAGAGGTCTCAGCCTTGGGGCTGCCCTGCTTCCCCCTGTGCTGCCCTGGCCGTGCAGGGCTCCCTGGCAGCCCCGCTCCCACGCACACTGAGCACCGACAGCAATTCTTCAGAGCATCCTTCCCACACCCACACCTCTGGCTTTGCCAGGCAACAGGCAGGGCTGGGGTGCCAGCTCCCGGAGCCCTGCCTCAGCCCAGGCTCCCTCAGCTCAGCCAATAACCCCTCTGGAGACAGGAGAGAGGGCTGGCCTGGCTCAGCCCGGAGAAGGGAAGGCTCTGGGGACACCCCAGAGCACCTCCCAGTACTAAAGGAGGACACTAAAGTTAAGAAACAGACGCTTAACTAAAGTTAAGGAACACAGGGAGAGCAACTGTTTCCATTGCAGATACTGATAGGAAAAGGAGGGACAATATTAAACTGAAAGTGTAGGGATTTAGATGAGATGTTAGGAAGAAATTCTTGCCTGTGAGGGTGCTGAGGCCCTAGCACAGGGTGCCCAGAGCAGCTGTGGCTGCCTCTGGATCCCTGGCAGTGTCCGAGGCCAGGCTGGATGGAGCTCTGAGCAACCAGGTCTAGCAGAAGGTGTCCCTGTACAGGGCAGGGGGATTGGAACAAGATGATCTTTAGGGTCCATCCCAAACCATTCCATGAATCTGTGCCTATTGACAAATCCTGGTGCTTTGTCTGAGGAACAGTTCCTGGAGCTACAAAGGCTGGGGAGCTCACAAAGTTTGGGGGCAAACCCCTGCTCCTGCACCATCTTCCACCACCTCTTTGTGCCCCAGCTTTTGCAGAATGGGCATTAACTACAGAACTTTACCCTGCAGAACAAATATGGGAGCAAGTGCATCAAAGACGTGATGAGCAATGCTCACATCTACCCAGGCCCCAAAACACAACTAAAATACAAGAGCATAGCCAACAGCTTCCTGAAATGATGTCAGTCCTCAGCCAGGACTTTGAAATAAGTCCTTCAAAAGAAGATGGGCCAGCTTCCACCCATGTGATGGGTCAGGATCAGTGTGCAGACCAGGGGGAACTATGGATTTCAGTCAGGAAAAAATCCTGGTTTTTTCTCAGATACTTCTAATTTTCCATTTTTTCTATTACACATTTTTAATGACCCTACATATTATTTTCTTTTTGAATGATTGAGTATAAAGCTACTACTCCATTGTCATACTTCAGTGACTCAGAATAGTTCGCAAATGTTTAAAATTTTGATTGCATGATTTTGAATAGAGATTAATGGAAGGGATAGAACTATCCAAAATGGTTTATTTCAGAATTCTTATTGGATTGAAAACATTGAAACTATTTTCAAAATTAGAAGATTAGAAGATCTAGTCCAGAAATGCCAAAATATTTCATTTAGCCATGCTTATGAAAATACAAAGTAATGAAATTTCAATGTATTTTCATTTCAAAACACTACCTTTTGTTTCAAAATATTCTTAGAACAAAAAGAATGTGCAGGGTAAAGTCATACTTTAATCCAAAATATATATTCCACTTCATGCAAAAATATGGATGTAATTTGGGAGGTTCACATATTCTTGAAAGACATGGAAAATGTCTGCTTCAGTTCCTGCTCAATCAAATTATTTCCTAATAGTTTGGTTCAGTTAGCAAAACACGAAGCAGAGAGGCATCCATTCCTTCACCTCTAAAAATGAGATTTATGTCCTCAGAAAGTGCTGGCCTGAAGCAGCAGCCCTATGACTGCTGGAGCCATGAGGGAGCTGCACACGACAGACATGATCTGACAGCTCTCATTGGAAGTGTGTTCTCTCTTCTGTGGAGCTGAAATAAGTAAATCACTGCTTGTTTCTATCTGTGACAGTCCGTGCTTGTTTCGTGTCACCACTGCCACCTCCATCATTGACCTTATCCCCATTTCTTAAATGAAGATACAATGAGGGCTGGAGAATTTTCTCTCTGTTGGACTAAAAAAGTGACTAAGCCATGTAATAATATACCCATGTATCAATATCAAAATACTTAACAAAATCCTCCATACTTCTCAAATTGATGTGCTTGCTAAAAACCATTACACTTCAAAAATGCAACAGACTAAGCAGACTCCTGGTGGTGACTATCCTTTTCATGATCTGTGGTATTTTGCACCATCTATTCTTCCTCCCTGCTGAAAGCATCATTTACTTGGCAGGCTGCCTACGTGGTGCTGTTTCCCTCTTACACTAGCTGCTCGTCTTTTGGACAGTCAGGGCACACAGTAAACATCTGCAGCTTTGAACAAGCATCCAGGGCGCAGGCACTACAACTGCCTGAGTTACCTCAAATTGATTGGCAATCAATTTACCTGAGGGAAATGATCCAGCACAGAGTAGCTGAAGAGGAAGAGCTGAACTCCCTGATGGCCCCAAGTGGTTCAGCAGTCAACAATATATCTCAACCACTCGGGAAAACCATGGGAGTTGGACCTGCTCCGTCTGGTAAACCTGATGGAAAGAGCCAGACCCCAAACGTCTTTAAGGTGCCTGTGCCCATTTCAGTGATTCTGACAGAGACATTTGTGAGAGGATGGGTCAGTGGTGCTGCTGGGGAGCTGCTGGTGGCTCTGAGATCACAGGTACCCATGCCCATTTCTGCGATTCTGACAGACACATCTGTGAGGGGATGGGCCAGTGGCTCTGGTGGCTCTGAGATCCCAGGTGCCTGAGCCAGGCACGAGCACACAACGTATCCATCGCTCTTTGCGGAAGCGCGGCACCGCCGGGTGCGCACAGAGCCAGGGAGAGATGCAGACAAATGCTGGCACGGGGTGGCACAAAGGCTTGGCTGGCAACAGCCTGGGAAAGCCAAATTGCTCACAGCTAGTGAGTTATGCAAAACGTCCTCAAGGAGTGATGATGTTCTGTGCTTCAGAAAAATTGTTCATATGCTTACTTCAGACCTGTGCACTTCCCCTCACCTCTGCCTTTTATGCCAAACACTTGGCAGATAAGCAATGAGGTTCAAACTCTTCCCACCATAATCTCAGGGCTTGCAATTCCAGAAAAATCCTCTAACAACACCAGCAAATTGCTTATTTTATGGGTTTTTTTAATTAAGAGCAAATTTTGGAATTAAGGGTGCAATTTGGTGGCCTGCATAGGAAGAGATCATCCCAGGAATAGGAAGTGCTCTTTGGAAGAAAAGGAATTGAAGAGTGCAAAATTCTCTTCAAAGTCACTTGCTGGAAAATCTAACATGCTCAGTACCACTGAAATTATCACAAACTAATTTTTAAAGCTGAAAAATCAAACTGTTGCCAAATTTTTTTATAGGCTTGCAGGGCTTTAAGAATAATTACAGCTCTATTGTTAAGGGGCTCCACTTAAGTGCAATCAATTTGATTAGTTTATGTTTTAACCTCACCATCATTTTGCCATCAGTTTTTATGTCCTGCAGATTCTAGATGCTGATAGATCATCTCAGCTCCCCACTTTTTCCATTACCAAGGTTTCATTATGCACGTTAAGCATGTTTCCATTTGCCTGAGGTACACCAGGGGCAGGGAAGCATTTTTCAAAGATAACTCATTTAATATTAAATGTCAAAATATTACTCACTTCTTTAGCAAGATCATGCAGCTGCAACCTGGAGAATTAATTTGGGATGGTGTCTCTGTGGAGTTCAGGGCGTTGGTCTAAGCATACCTTTAGCTAAACAAAAAAATCATTGACTTACCCAGAATTTAAAGCTTGTATGGAACTGACTAAAGGGCAATAATGAACAGCTAAACATATGAAGGAAGTGGTTTATAAGCCAGAAATGCTGTGATTAATTATGGCTAAAACAGCCAGGGGAAACTTCTCATTACACAAAGTAATGAAATAAGTCCATTAGCATGATAACAAAAAAAGTGGAAATGGCTGTAGGCTTTGTTTTGAAGATTATCACCATAGCATTTCCCTTCTGCACAAGCAATCAAGAAGCCATTGAAGAAAAGAAACTTGAATACCCCCCACTTTACAGACAGAAAATCGATGTAGGGGAAAAAGACAGGCTGTTTATACAACACTTGTTTCCTGTGTTTCATTGGAGGCAATTCCTGATTTACATTCATGCAAAGCACCTTCCAGACAGCCCTTAAATGACATGTCCAAGGATCACTGTCAACAGAGAGAACTGTCACCTGATCCTCCCCATCCCAGCTCTGAGAATATGCAGCAAAGGCTTCCTCTTCATGGGAAAACTGAAATGATTGTCTGACTTCCAAGAAGAAGAGTTTCCCATGCCTGCACAGGTAATTGTTCCTGGAGCAACAGACATCCATCCCTGAACTGTGCATTTGTCAAAAGAATAAACCAGAGATGATAACTGATCAGTCCTTACTGTGGGCCTCACTGTTTTTGTTGCTATTTGGGTATAAAGGCTGAGTGTTGTGGAGTTTACTTCTAAGTCTTTCATTATGTGTTTAGCTAATTCCTTCCTTCTAAGGAAATAAACCTTTCAGGGTGTTTGTTTGGGTTTTTTGACTCTCAGCCTTTTAGGGACTTTCTACACATACAAACTATTTCATAGGAAAGGTGGAGTGAATTTTAAACACACATTGGTGAACAAAATACCCACTTACAGGTACTTTGATTTTGTATTAGAAATGTCCAAACTGGATGTCAGTCATAAGCAGTAAAACTTCCAAACTACAGCCTTTCTTACCTTGAAAGGTTCCACGAGTCTTTAAACCCTAACTACCCAGGCTCTCCACAGTGCAGTGTGTCAATACAGCCTGTGGTAGTCAAAACATGGTCAGTCTTTACTGGCTCACTCCACTCATTCACTACAGAAGCCCTATGAAACTGCTTTTGTTAAAAAAGGAATGAAAAGGAGATAAATTGAGTTATTCCATGTTCCTTAAAAATAGCATTTGAATGTGACAACAGCCACTCTTTTGCTTGTAAAACAAGACAGAGCCAAATTACTCTTTTAAATTATATGCCAGTCTGAAAGCCAAAGAATTTTAGTCCCTCTGTTTAGTTCTCTTATTTAGCAAAACTGTTAAAGTCAGCCAGGCTTATTCCCAGGACCTAAAGTTTCTCCCTGAAAGCCAAGACTTCCAGTATGGCTTTTCAAAATGTTCTGTTCCGTCTTCCCTCCAAGTGTCATTTACCAGATCACCTTTCAGCATGGGACTAAAACCCCAGGATTTCCTCTCAGGATCTATACTTTGAAAATTGATGCCTTTGAGCCATCAGGTAATTTTTAGTGCCCCAAACCAGCCTTCAGCACATTCTTTGGGATCCTGTGTATTTATTTCTTTGACCCTCTGCCTGCAAAGGAAAAAAAAGCACCTCAAGAAAGCTCCTGAGATTTTCTCTACAGCTCCCCTTTAGCACTGGCTATAGGCCAGACTTCTTAGGTGGGGCCTTATAACCCCAGGATGAACCAAGATAAATCTGTGGCACCAGCAAGAAGCTGGGAATGCAATACTTGCTTCCATTTCAGAAAATGGCAAACAAAAATAAAAATGGCTTTCTTGTGGCTATGTGCAAATCCAAGGTCTGAAGCTGGGTCAGCTGCTGTGACCGAACAGTCCTACATGCTAAGGTCCTTAGGCAGCACAGTCATGGCTGCAATGGAAATACACTGCTTTTCCTACAGAAATCATAACCTTTGGTTGGATATCACGGACATCATACCTGTCAGCACAATCACTTGCATATAAGAGATGAGTTTCCTGCTTTTGACAGGTCTCTGTTTTGTCTTCCACCATAATTTGGCTCTCATGAATATTGCCATTAGATGCTCCAAGCCATAAAAGTTTTTTAGCAAAAATGTTCAATTTCGGGAGAATCCTTTTCCCCAGTACACATTAATGGTGAAATACAGAGACTCCTTTAGTTCCTCTGTAAAGACTAGGAAAGGAAATTGAGCAGAGGAGAGCTGCTCTTAACACAGCAGAAATATTTCCCCACTCTTCTCTCCTCTGTCCAACTGGCAATGTTCTCATTTATGTCCAGTCCACAGATGCTTCTATAGGAACTGATTGCAAAATCCCTTAACTTGAGACATATCTGGTTAACTTTAGTAATAAAATTAACATACTTTGGGGACAGGCACATAGAGAAAACGTTTGGTGTGAAGGGCTGGCTACAGAGATGTGGGTGTATAATCAGACCAGCTTTCCAGGAAAAAAAGCTACATTTCCCAAAAGCCAACACAACCAAACCAGATTTTCCCTTTGAACTGGTTCAGAACTCCTTTATGCTGATCTTTCACACAGTTTTGCAGGTCATATAAGGAGTGGAGAAAACACAACTCCTTACTAGTTCCAACGGTGTTAGGTGGCTGCTCATGCTGGCACTGCTCTTGTGGCTGACAAGGAATATCACCACACCCTAGAAAATGCATTACACAGCACAATGATTATGCATGTTAAAGAAAGAATCATCGCTGCAGGAAAAAGTAAGTCTTAATTAGAGACGAGCAAATAAACTCATAATAGTGTCTCTCCCTTTAAACTTTCACATGGTGTTTGTTTCCAGTTTTAATGCATCGTTCTCATTAGCATGTGGAAATTTCCAAGTTTCTCTGACAAACACTTCTTTGCAGTACCTCACCTCACTTCAGCAGTAGCTGGCAATGACCAGAATTACCTGGGGCAGTGTTTGTTCCCAGAGGGAATTGTTTAAGAACAGTTCAGCTGGACCATAGGATTTGACCCAATCTGCTTGGCATCTCATGATGTCTCTGAGATGGGGTCAGCATCAGATCTTCCTGAGGAACTGATAAGGCCTCAGTTGCTGCAACATGAAGCCGTTCAATTGCCACAGAGGGCTCACCCTGGTCTCTACAGTCAGATATTTCCTGTTAAGCCTGGAAGTTCAGTCTTCCTTCTCTAATGTTGTCCTGACCCATTCTAATTCTAGAGATCCCTTTTGTCCATATAGGTAAGCAATATGCATGTAAGTTGAAAACTCCATGTGTGGAATATTAAAATAAAATAGATCTGCTGGTTGGATTTTGGTTTAGATTTTTTAGTTTAAAAAATTTAATTTAAAAAATAAAATTTTTAGTTTGATTTCCTTCTGATAAATATTTTCCCTGGCAAAAACTGGGCATTAAATATTGCAGAACCCAAATAGAAATGAATTGTGGATACAACTCAACTCAAACTTAGTTTTGCACATGTAAACTAGTATTCAATAAATTTCTTTCCCTTTTCTACTCATTGTCTAATAACACCATGTTTCTACGGCATTTATTGGGCTTTTTGATTGATACTTTTCACTGTTTGACATGTCATGGCAAATCTGACTACCATATTTTGACAGGGTGGCCCCACTGAGAATTCAGAGCTTGAACAATAGGATTTTATTCCAGCCACCATATTGTTTAATTTAGAATTAACACGAATTTCTAGCTTTCACCAATTCAATGCTGTACACACCTCCCCAAAGACTTCAGCCAGATTAATGAACACGTGGTTTGGCCTGAAGTACTGTGATACTCTGATTGTTTTTTGACGTGCCTTTAGTTTTCTGTCAAGTGTTGCACAAGCCTCTTCTAATAAAAGGGCTCTGGCAGTCACAAAGATTGATAACTTGAGACGATAAGACAATTACTGCAATACGAATGCCAGGTTTAAATTTTCTGTATGTTAATAAAACTTGAGTATTTGAAGCAGAAAATTACACTGCAGAAGATAAAGTCTCCTTCAGATTCCACTACACAAATCACAGTTGTTTATTACTCACAGAAGTGTAGCAGAGGGATCTTTCTTTTATAAAAGATTTAAGAAATTTCTGACACTTCCAATCCTTTTAATTAAAACAGTTCTCATGACTCACTGAAGTCACTTCAAAATGTAGACGTATATCAAATAGGTTGTGGGTGTGCACTGATACTGTGATTTACTCTCAATTGCTGGCCAGACTTATCAGTTAAAACAATTTAAAACACATGGTAGTTTTGTTTTTCTCAACCACGGACTAACAGGCAAAAAGCAAAATGGATTTAACCCCTCCAGTTTGAGAGCTGCGTGGGCCTTAGCCACACCGCTCTCATTAAATCAACAGAGGTTCAGCTCCACGGGTGTGGCGTGGCACCCTTCCACCTAATTCCTGCAAAGCTGCAGGCTTCGTGTGCCTGTGGGGGCAGGATGGGGGGCAAAAATCCCTGATCTAGTGGGGTCACTGCCTTTATGCTGACTTCAGTGGAGCATCTGACCAGAAACCTCGGCCAGCTACAGCCCAGAAGCTGGACAAGCTGGTGGGCCAGCATCCAAACAGTGATTTCTGACTGAAAATACGGAGCAAGCAGAGTTTGCGCTACTTCAGAGTATTCCAGTGCTTGTGCCTATCCTCAACACAGGCCACCTGTGACACGTGACACCTGTGAGGGATCAATGTCACCCCCTCATAACAGCAGCAGCAAAGATTCAGATGAACTTCTTGAGGTCATTAGCAGAGTGCCAGCAAAATGCAGGAATTGCTGAGACCATTTAGTTGGCCAGCTTGGCTGCAACAGCTGCTATATTTATGCTCTGTAACAGATCTGCTCCTTCGTTACATTTGAGTGCAACTCAAGGTGTTGGGTTGTTGCTCCTTAAAAGCCACAGACAGAATCCTGGGCCTAGGGAAGAACATGGGAATGCTGCCATGGAAGACTTTACCCCACATGTGGTGGAGAAGATTCCTAAAACAAACTTTCCTAGAGGGCAAAGAAATTTTGAACCATTTAAAAGGCTTGCAGCAATGTTTCAACTTGTCCCAAGCTCTATTGCCTTTTGCATGTTTTGTCAGTTTTGAAGAGATCTTGGGGAAGACTTCCAGGAACTGATTTGCAGGAACAGGCTCTGACTCCTGCATTTCAGCACCTCCAGCAGCTCCTGCTGAGTTATCGGAGCACAGTTCTGGGCTCTGCCTCAAATCCTCCCCGCCACCTGAGGTAAAGGTGCTTATTCCCTCTCTTCCTTGGTTTTCCAGCCTTGAAGCCCAGCTGACAATGCTTTCTGTGTCCTGTCCCCAGAGAGGGTCCCTGCTGCGAGGGGCTGTTGGTTCTGTGCCTGCAGCGCAGGGCTGGGATCCACCGAGGGCTCTGGGGGTACCGGGCTCCGGGCCAGCTCTGGATAAGCTTGGCTTTGGCTCAAACAAAGGTTCTCTCTCCTCACAGGCCATCACATTCATTTATTTTGCCCTGTGGTGAAGTTAATGCTCCATCTGTGATGTCACAGTTGCTCCCATGACAACAGGTTTATGACTTCAACATAGAGTCAAATGGAAGGAGAAGCTCAGGGACATGAAGGAAAGCTCTTATTCAAATCAGAAACATCTGACACAGTAACACAGAGGAGAAATGGGCAGAAAGGTACACTTCTTTTATTGTTATACACGTCTGTGGTTTCTTCTTAAGTTTTCAGCAACGTGTACTTCTTCCATCACAAGTTTTAATAGCTACTCTTCCACTTATGTTTCTTCAGTTAAAGATGTCTTCTTTCTTCTCTTAAATAAAAAAAGTAGATTTAATACCATTTGTTTAACTAGTTAATGAATGTCTTTGCCTTTTTTCAATTAGGTTTAATTTAATAGGAGTAAATTTGGGCTTCAGTGTAGTCTTCCTTCTGATGCCAAATACGAATGATACTATTTCTGAACAAACAGGGGAACTGTTAAAACTGTGGCTTTCCATACTTAGCAGAATAGACTTTCAAAGAAGAAAATTAAAAAAAAACAAACCCACATCAAAGATTTTTGAAACGTGGATTGAAAAAATAAAAAAAATATGCAAGAAGGCAAAGCTATTATGGAATAGAAGTAAGTATTGGCCAGGGTAACGTGGAGACTCAGAAGCTTTGCATTCCGTGTCTTTTTTCTTTGTTTGCTGTTTGCTTTTTCCTTGAACACCAATCTGCTTAAACACATGGATGAAGGTGTCACCAAGGCACAGACCACAAAGTGCCACTGATACAGCTCAGTGTTTGTCCAGTGTGGGAACTGTCTCAGGAGCTATCATTCCTGTAGTCTCAGGAAGAATTCCTTGGAGCATCTAAAGGTGGAGATGATGCCTGAAGAAAGCTTGTGAAGTTACTGTCCACCCTTGCTAGCAAATCCAAACACAAAGCAGTCAGCTTAAGGACCCTGAGAACCACACTGAAAAGAGGATGGATAGCCATGCTGAAGTGACACTTTGCAGTTTGTTTCACTGAAATTACTGGATCATGTTTGCCAACAATGAAACCTTTCAAGTTTCAGTTGAAAAGTGTTCAGGTAGCTCCTGTGCAACCCAAGCTGACTGGATTTAGCATGTTATGTCTGCACTTGGTTCACAGATAGTTGATTGAATTAGTTAATTAAGGCTGGAGTTTTCAAAGAAGCCACAGGAATTAGGTAACCAAATTCAATGAGATTTGGGTACTTAACTCCCTTAGACTCCTTTGAAAAAGCCAGCTATAAATGTTCACCTCTTTAGTTGCAATTATTTGTACTCACAGGATTATGAGTGCAGCTGTTTATAAATGCAGAACCAAGGTTGCAAAAGCAGACATGGCATGAGAACAGAGATCTGTCCATGCAGAGCACAGTACATAAATGTATACAAGCAGTGGCCATGCATTTAAACCATCCTTGAAGTGAAAATACCAGTAGAGCTAGTAATAACTCTGAAGCCAGTGAGAGCCTCTTAAGCTTACCTAATTAAAATCACCAAGATACACACACTCAAATATACATGTGCACAAACTTGTAATATATATATGCACACATACATATGCACATATAAATGTATATGCCTGTCTATAAAGAGCCAGATGTGAACATGGGTGCAGACAGTTGTTTGTTTCTGTTTGCAACTTTTTCTTTGCAAAACAGTAAATTGTAATAGTGTTTGCTCCTGGGAAAAGGGGTGGCTCATCTGCTGTGGCCAAATCCACAATCTTATCCAAGTGTCTGAGGAAACACCTTCCTTAGCAGGGATAATCCAGGCACCATGGAGGAACTCTTCTTTAAGCAGTACAGGAGGAAGAAGAAGTATCAGATGGAATGGTAACCATCTGATTAAGAAGTAAAAATACCAACCTACAAATGGTATAACAAAACAACCTTTTAATCAGCAGGGGTAGTCACCCAGTCGTTGTACCTGACTGCAAGGCCAAAGGACAGAACCAAGGGCTGTTTGACAAAGGCTCTGGGTGTTAATAACCAAAGCATGGCACAGCCAGCCCACACACTCTTGGTGCTGGTTCTCCCTAAAGCCACTGGGGGCATTTTGAGGTGAGCAGGCAGACCCTGACCTAGCTGAGGAGAATACACAGTGTGGGATTGCTTTCCCTGAACACAGCCCAGGGCTTTCACCCCACGGCTGCTGCCCTCACCATTGCTGCCAAAGGCAAATTCCATAAACGAGACCGATGAGCTTCTTATCCACAAAGCACCCTCAGAGAGGACTAACCCCAGGCCTACAAGTGATGCTGGGACCACTCACAGGTTCAAAGATACACATGGGCTTTGTCATGAAGGGAGTCTCAGAAAGGAGGATATATCCTGAGACCAAACAAGCAGGAATGAAGAGCATCCAGCCAGATCCTATTCATAGGTGGACATCAATTGTTTTTCTGCTAAAAGTTGCCAGGACTTTAATTCCCTGTGTTCACAGCAAGAGTGCTGGCCCATAAACAAATTCAAAACATACAGAAGATCAATTTTTTCATACAAGGAGGTCGGTGACTTTCCATAAGAGGAGTCACTGAGGTCTCCAAACCCTGAAGGTGTAGTAGAGCAAATAAAAATGTGGTTAGCTGAGGAATGCAAACAGATATACAGCACATCTAGAACTTTAACTTCACTCCAGCATCCATATGTGGCCATAAAATACAGCCTCTTAAATGTAAAATGTAAAGATTTCCCTCTGCAACAAAGGCATAAAATATTTCACTCCCAAACAAGTATTTGAGCGTACGAACATGATCTTTCACTTCATCTAGGACTACCCACCCAGTAAACCAAGCTGTATTCTTTCTGGGTGGCTCAGAGAATAGCATATTACAGTGGAAACACCCATTTATTTCATTTACTGCCATTTATAATATTTTCCACTATTTGCAGATAATGAATTCATCCACTTTTTGCCAAGATTATGCAGCCTGTTTTATAGCCAAAATTATCCAGAATCCTTCTAAAAATGTGTTACCCTTCATTTTCCATGATTGCTTAGTGGTTCTCTTGGAGCAGGACCAAGATCAACCACATTAACAATGCACAGCAATAACTGAACTGTCATGCTCCCACTCTCCTGGCAGCAGCAAGGGTGCCATCGAGCTGGTCCCTGAAGTGTGCACGGCTCCAGAGCACAACTGCTTGGGTTAATTAAAGCTGTTGGATGAGAAATGAGGAATTACTTTTGGAGTCCTTTCCTTCAGTGCTCTTCTCATAAAGGTAGATCCATTTCAGATTATCGGTTGTCCTCTTGGCACCTCTTCAGCTCTCAGGGATGAATTGTGCTTGTAGAGCAGAGCGGTGCGTAACAGCCCTGCACAGACCCAGCTGCCGGCCCTGGGAAGGTGGGCACACATCTGGAACATCACTCACCACCCGGAGCAGTTCCCAATCCAACCGAGGATGGAGCAGAGCACAGCAGTGCCCTGCGGTGTGTAACAGCCCTGCACAGACCCAGCTGCCGGCCCTGGGAAGGTGGGCACACATCTGGAACATCACTCACCACCCGGAGCAGTTCCCAATCCAACCGAGGATGGAGCAGAGCACAGCAGTGCCCTGCGGTGTGTAACAGCCCTGCACAGACCCAGCTGCCGGCCCTGGGAAGGTGGGCACACATCTGGAACATCACTCACCACCCGGAGCAGTTCCCAATCCAACCGAGGACGGAACAGGCGCTCCACGAGCGAGCCCACGCGCAGGGCGCCGCACCAAGACACGAGCCGGGCAAGCAGGACAGGGCGGAAAGGGACAGGTCCTTCATGTGAAATGGTGTGCACTGGGTCGGGGCTGATTTCCTGGCCCAGGGCTCCCCGCCGCCCTGGCGGGCCCGGCAGTGCCGGCATGCTGTGGAGGGTGGAGCTGCAGCAGCGCTCCCTCCCGCTCCGCCAGGGAAGGGGAGAGCAGGCCGGCCACATGTGCTCTTCCTTGTGCAGCCTCTGGCAGCCGGCAAGGCCCATACAGGGCTGAGAGAGAGAGAGAGAGAGAGAGAGGGCTCCTTGCCATCACCAGGCTCAACAGCTGGGCCCAGCATGTAAGATGAAGCACATGCAAATCTTTGCAGGAATTCCTCACTGCTCAGCCTCAGGGTTTGATCTTGGAGTCAAGGAAATCTAGCCCAGGACCTTGCAGGAAAGAAGTAGTGCCTGCCCAAAGGTTCCAGTGGTCAGTGTTAGCAGTGATAACAGAAGGAATCACACTAAAATTAGAAAAGAAGGGAAAAAGCTAAACAAAACAACCTTGTGTTCATTTTTCATAATTTCACACAAAAAAGAAAGTGAGTGTAGTAAATCTCCTAACAGCCAAACTGTCCTTGTTCCTTAGCATTATCACTATTTTCTTTGGCACCGCTGGGAATCTCTTAGTGGGAGCTATGAGGAAGGAGAAACTCTGTCTCAGCAAGAGGCTCTGTAGCAGCCAAAATCTGTTCTGCACCCAACTCAGCTGCAAGACTGAAGCTGAGCAGCCAGTGCTGAGCCAGTTAACCAGCCACCATGTGTGACTTGGGAACCAGGCAGGCAGGGGAACCTCACAGCAGGTTGAATTACGGCCACTGGAACAAAAACAGGTTGTCATGGCATAAGTGAAGAATTCTCAGCACTGACAACTGACAGCCCTGCAATAAATATTAATGCTCCAAACTCCTACTTGGATTCTCATAAATACTCCAGACTTTGCCAGGAACTCCCTTCCCTTTGGCCACTCCATTATTCAGTTTTACCACACGTAGATGGTTGGGGCCTTTATAATTTCTCCCTTCCTCCACAGGCAGCACTACTTTACCTCTTAATCCAGAGCAGGCTCTGCCACATCACCCAATCTGGCCGAGGCCTCTCCAGCCAGCCCAAAACACACTGATTTTTTGGGCTCCTTCCCAGTAACATCTTGAGGCCCTAATACTCATCCAGTTGATGTCAATGGAGCAGGATCTCAGCTGATTAGCTTTATATCCAGATGGGTTTGTTTAATCTTCATCTCTCACTCTCTTTCTCTCACTTTATTTTTTTCTTTTTTCCTTTTTTTTTTTTTTTTCCAGGCTCTTTGATTCCTTCTCTGGTTCTTCTCAGGGTCTCCAAGTTTCAGGCACTTCTCTAAACACCCTCTAATGTTTTGATTTTTGATGGTTAAATTTAAACAAAACTTAAAAGCTTTTTCCAGCTATTTTTACTCATTCTCAGAGCCATTTATCAATCCCACAGAGAGCCTAGATTCCCCCTATATGAATGGATCACCCTCTTTATGGGCAGCTAATGTATAACCTCCTTTATTCCACAAAGATAAGAGTCTGGCCTCTTCCTTCTGGGTAAAGCAACTACAGGCCACTGAATCCTTGTGTAGGGCATGTCCTGCCAGCCCAGCATTGAGGTTCCAGCCTGCCCAGCCGGGGTGCCCTCGAGGATGCTGCCATGTACCCTGGCTGCAGAGGTGCCCATCTGATGTGTGCTGGCCCTGCAGGCAGCACAGCTGCACTCAGGCACTCCCCTGTCCGAGGTGTGCTTCCTTTCCAAGCCCAGCCCAGCCTTGGTGCTCCTCCTGTCAGCCCAGCTCCCTGGCAGGGAATCTCACTTGCACTACTTGCACTTACGGGAATCTCAGAGGTACACGAGAAGGAAATGTGTGGCCTCTCAAATCCTCTAAACACTGTCCAGCTGCCACTAAAAAGGTACCCTGACTTGCAATTATTTTTTTTAAATTTTGTTTTTTAATCGGCAACTACTCCGTGCTTTTGTACAGAGCCATAGGAATTTTATTCTTGGACCAGTAGATAACCACAGCACATCTCTCCCAAGTTTCCAACCTCACAACCATTTCTCTTAATTTTGAAACTTTAAAGGAAGAATGCTGCTTTGGCTTCACAACTCTGCACAACTTGTTAGAACCAGGGGAGAATGTTACAATACCAAGCCACATGAAATGGAAACATTTGAACAGACCTTTGGGCTGGATCCCTCGCTTCCACCAAGCTGCATTCAACCCATGACCGAAGAGTGTGTCTGGCTTGGGTAAAAGACAGTTTTCAACCTCAAGTCCTGGTGGCCAGCAGGAATGGTTTGACCTCCCAGTGCAATTAAGAACTGCCTCAAGTCTACTCAGAATGGTGTCCCTGACCCAGGGGAGCTCCTGGGGACTTCCTGAGAGCTGGAGACAGCTGGAGGCCTGCAGCTGTGCTGTACTCAGGGACCTCACTGCCATGAGCAGCTCTTGCCTGACACCTTTGGCAAGAGGCTCCTTGGGATGCACTGCCAGCTTAGCAATGCAAGGAGACCACAACAGTTCCAGGGAACTGTTTTCCCTAAGAGGAAATGAGAAGAGAGCTGAAGGCACTGGCAAGCCATACATTAGACATTTTGGTTAAAGCAGCTAGACTGCACTTTGGAACAGTTACTTTTTGCAGAGCTTTGTTCTCCTTCAGCACCCACTGTGTCCCCATTATTCATTGCTCCAGCTGTAGACAGTGCTTTTAGTTTAATCCTCTAAATTGTACTTTTCTATCACAAATTTCCACACCGCAACAGGGCTTAAAATACAAAAGGGGTATTTAAGTGATGTTCTTCTCCTGCAGACTAGCTGGCTCAGACTCTGCATTTCAGAAGGACACAGCCCAGCTATGAGTACAATAAAGGAAACGTTTGGGGAAAATCAAGGTTAGCAGGAATCAAAGCAGATATTCAAGAGAGATGGACTTCCACGTGGCAGAGCTGTACTGGCCCCTACACAGCTCAGATACTCATGGAGTGGAGTTGCTTTTTTGGGCACAGCCTTGGCCACCTAAGGTACCCCATCTCAGGCTGATCCTTCCTTGGGCTGGGCCGCTCTGCTTCCCAGAGCAGACATAGCCTTTCCCTGGTCCCTCTTTCCTTGAGAGGAGTAGGCAGAAACAAACTAGCATTAGTTAGGCCAGGAGCCCATGCCATTGTGCTCATCCTCCAACATCACTTCAAATAAACTCCCCCAGGCCTGGATCTGGAAACACTTCACAACGCAAATGCTATAAATACAGAGAGAAGCCAAGAGCAGAATGAACCCATGAAATGGAGGCAAAGAGAGAGAGGTATGATTTCAGCTGAGATAGAGTATGGCTTTTCAGGGTTCCTTTTTGTCAGACTCCTCACCTTCTCTGTCAGGATGTTCTTCCAATGCCTTTCATATTTCCTGTGAAAGACCTTAAGTTCCAGAGCCCCAGCCTATCTGCCATCCCATTGCTGTCAGGAAAGAGCTGATGAGAAGGTGATTGTCAGGGATGATTACAAGGACTTTACAAACACAGGAAAGCATGTTCTGCATTAATTGCTGTTCTATGTCAGCCAATTTGGCACCATGACAAATGCAACTGGTAGTATCTAACAAGCTGGGGGATCGGGAATAATTCTGTTTCAGTACAGTATGTCCAGGGAGAAGAATCAACCACTAATCCCAGGTGAACAGCTCCTTTATAAATATATTAGCAACATAATGGAGGGCTTTTTAATGGGATTATAACCACACAAGCAGACCCCAAACAGCTGCTCTCCTACTCAAAAGGAACATGGCTGACAATAAGATTTAAGGAACTAAATGAGGGGAAAAGGAAAAACCTTTGGCGTGGCACTCTTAAATGACCTTGCTGCTTAAAAGGAATTGGAACACACTGCATACATGAAAAGAAAATCAAATATGCTTAAAGCAATCTCTTTGGGCGTGCTCATCACTACTTGCTCCCACTGATCCTCTATCAAAAGCAGAGAAAATGGCCAAATCAAGGACAGCTCATCTTTTCACATACTAGGGACAGATTTTAAAGCCAAAGAGATTTTGCTCACACACTGAGTAACCAAGGGGTCATTGTCAAGGATGGCAGGGCCCACATATTGTGGGACATCCTTTGTGTTACACCCTCTGCTGAGCTGAAATAACTCTTCATCCTGAATACACTTTATCAGCTCAGTGCTGTGGCCATTGGAGTGCGCGAGACGGTCTCTGGGTGTGTTGTGTGAGTGTGCGTACATGGGTTGGACTCTGATCTTCATGACTGCATAGACAATCTTTAAAGGTACCTTCCAAGCCCACTTCTAGATATAAATATATATAAATGTGCATACTAAAAAGGACAGACATGAGGCAGCCACTGGAAATGACCCTGTTGTGGCAAGACCAAGAGAAGACACAAGTGTCATTCAGAAATTCCTCCTGACGTATTTTACAGGACTGTCAAAAGTCACGGCTTGAGATTCAATTGATAGTAACACCTGGATTATCTTTCTTACCATCGCTTTAACAGAGAGGTATAAAGATGGCATTGAAACTTACTAAAGAAATCTTTGTTTATTTTAAAGTTGATGAAATAATGAAAGACAACTGTGTCTGTATAAATGGCACATGCACCACAAAATATAATACTTGCCAGTTTGAGTCCTCACTTGTTTGCAGTTCAATGGCTCGAAGCTGAGACTGGGATTTGGCTCTGTGGCTTTGAAAGGAGCACAGTATTGTACAGAACATAACTGTTATGGAATACAAGTATTTGCAGCATGTAGCTGCTCCAGTAAGGACTATTGAGGCAGCTTAACCTTAGCTATCCACTTCTGAAGTCCAGATATAATTTGTGCAGCTCTGAAATTCTGTTACCAGAGGCCCCTAGTCAGGGTGCCAAAATGACCTGCAAGAGCGTTTGAGCATTCATTTACTACCAACATCTCTGTAAAATTCTTTTGTTAGAAGCAGCTAAAACACAGGCCAGTGACACACCAAGGCTGACAGCCCCACACTGCTTGTCTGCCATCCACTGCTACCAACAAAATATCCCCAGTGATTCCAGTGGCTTGGGATCAGACCCACACGTTATTCCTGAACACCTCTTTAACCTCCAGGGCTTGACCTCAGGATGCCCTGGCAGCAGTCCAGGTGACACCTCCATCTGAAGAGCTGCACGGAGCGCTGACCTCGATCTGCTCCCAGCACTGCTGAGCCCACGGTGGTGGCACAGCAAGTGTCTAAGGTAGGTATTTCTGCCCACGTGCATCGTTAGCAGGGTACCAGGGCACGTGAGGGCCCAGCCGGCCCCAGTTTTCATGGCTCTGATGGCAAGCTAACGAGGTTCAGTGAATTCTCTCTGTGCTCTGTGGGTTCTTCATGCGACACCACATGTTGGCAAGTACCTAACTGTGTCTTCCAAAGCAATTTCCAGCTGTGGGAGTGTATCACTTCCAGCCAAGTAACCTGAGTGTCTTCCTGCCTTTTCTGTAGGACATTAATCACAGCTATGAAAGCTCCTCATCTTGAGTCTAGCGGGTGACAATGCTTCTGTAGTGCCCATCCACGATCCCCTGACACATTTACATTTTGCTAATGATAAGCTCTGGGTGCCATGTGCTAAAAATACCAT
Organism: Melozone crissalis; assembly: GCF_028551555.1. NCBI lineage: Eukaryota > Metazoa > Chordata > Aves > Passeriformes > Passerellidae > Melozone > Melozone crissalis. Next base: position 1,207,740 of record NW_026535858.1, read on the forward strand.
GACTGTGGAGAGAATTAAGTGTATCTCTAGTGCCTGATTCAGGAGAGCAGTTAATGCTGTGATTAAGTCCATGGCTAGTCAGGACAAGACAGCTTATGTTAAAGAGAGCTAAGTATGTCCGGTAGTACCATCCTATAACACCAACTTCCAGAACTGGGACTGTACCAAGGCTGTGGAAGAATATCCTTAAGGAGCTAAACAACACCAAAACCCAGCTGTCTGGTACTCAAAGGACAGAATGTGCTTTATCACAAGATGTAACTTTAAATTTATATATTTAAAAAAAAAAAAAATCCAAAGAGGCTACACTGCACACATTCCCTCCTGCTAAAGAAAGAATGAAAAAGTCTGCATGAGCTATTAGGCAAACTGAATAACACAATGCTGGCAGGAGACACTCAGAGAGGAGTTATAGGTGCCTATTAGAATCCCTACAAAACCGACTAACAAATGCTGGAATTAAAAACGCAGGCTTGCAGGGAGACAGGGGCTTTGAGCAGCACAGTATTTCAGATCATCTTACTGAAAGCTTCAAAATGTCATCAGCTTTCAGCCTGAAATGCGTCAGCAATCGTTTCATTTTTATCAAAACACAATTAGGCTGTGGTGAATGACAGCATAAATCTTAAATAGGAAAGATACAGGATGAAAGACCACCAGGGTGGAACATAACTGTAAACCTCTCCATAAAACTACATTTGAGTTCTGATCATATACACAGGAACTCCTTTAAATGATCCAGCAAGAATCCCAACTCGCTGACTTCCAAAGAAAGTGTTACCAATTAAGCAGGACAAACTTTAACAGTCAATTTTAATTACGCTATGAGATTCACCAATCAATTCCCAGCTCGAGCTGAAGTTTTTACTAGCAGCGACTGGAACCAATTTACGTGCTTTTATGTTGCGTCTAGACTTTAATAAATGGTCTAAGCACAGAGCAATTCTCTGCCAGTATTGAACAGTTCTCATGCACATTGAGAAACGCACCAAGTTCTCTAAAATGCTCCAGTTTTTGTGCCTTGGAACATCCCCCTGAGGAGCGGGTGCAGAGCTCACAGCACAGCACATAAACCCCACCCTGGGCACTGCTGGCAATGCACAGCAAGGTGGTGATGGCACACAGTGTCCTGCAGCTGGCTACTCTTCTCTTCAGACTGAAATGCAATAGCTTTGCTGCTTACAAGACATGGTTCCTGCTAGTATTAACCCAAGGTCATTAGGCTGAAAAAGATCTAAATAATATGGGCAGCTATAAATATTTAACTGATGGCCCAGAAAGGTACATCCAGGCAACCCTTCATACACCTACAAACCGTATCTTTCTGTCCTGCCACCCCTTCTCTGGACCTCTCAAGGTCCTGATTAAGCTGTGGGCTTCAGTGCTGAGGGAGCTGAGCATGCAGTCAGCTCAGGAGCTCTGATGCAGGAGAGTGAAGCAGCTGGTTGAGAGATGCAGCCTGGTGTAAGCATGGCAGGGCCTACTGCAGCACACTCAGCAACGCTCTGGCTGTAGGAGACTCACCGCTGCGGCACCACTTTGATCGCTGCTGTAGGTCATGGAATCACTCTGAAGCCAAAACAGTCTTGTTAAAAAATTAAGTTGAATTACCATTTAGGGAGCTCTGTTGCATTTTTTCCCCCTTCCCTCCCTTCCTCCTTTTTAAACATGCCTGTCAGGAGTGTGAAATTGTGTGCATTTATCACTACCCTGCTGAGCAGAGCTTGTTAAATTAAGAAAGACTTATTTAATTAAATGGATTGATAAATATTCCTATACTTGTATTCAGAAGCCACTGTATACAATTTGAATTTTTAGAAACTGAGAGGTTGCTGTAGTTGAGCAGAGCCTCTTAGGTTGTTTCCTGCTGAATGATGTCAGACTAATAATCCTCCAGGCAGTCCTGCATGCCAGAGGTCTGACAAAGTTGGGCACCCTGTCTTCAGGAAGCAACACAAAGATTTACCAGCCACTGTATTTTCAGAAGAAGCAGCAAACAGCTCTGGAAGTGCTGGACCAGCTTGGCTGCCACCAGAGGTAACAGCCATGACACCCAGGAGGGGCTGTTTCCATGGGGCAGCAGCACAGAGCTCACTGGGGCAGCAAGGGGCAGTGGGAGCCCCATCTCTGGTGGCCCATGCCATTTACCAGCTGGGCTAAGATGTCCAGGCTCTAGGCCCACGTGCACTGACACAGCAGACACCTGCAGGCAGGGCTGGATGTGCTCTGGAGGCCACTGCTTTGGCCAGCACGTCTTGAACATTGTCTCTGCAGCTATTCTAAATCTGTGACATGAAGCAGGACTCCTCTGAAGTACAGTAAGAATAGATAGAGAAAACTCTGCTTCAGGGATGGGACAGCGTAGGCAAAGAGGAGTTAAGGAAGGAGGGGACGGGAGAAGCTAACAGATGAGGTTACACATCTAGAATCAGCCAGCAGGCTGGTACCAAGCTCAGAGCAGCACCTGCCAGCCTGGTTCCCTGCTCTGTTCACAACAGTGCTTTATCCAAGGTGTGTGTTGCTCACCACTGCTGCCAGAATGAGCAAAGCAGACTTGTACTCTGGCAGCTGAAGCCTTCACTTGACAAAACACCCCTTGCTCTCAAGGATTAGTTTTGCTGAGTGGCAATAATAGCTTGTAAAAGCCAAATAAACTCCAGTGCACCGCATGTTGCGGGGTGCTGGGATTGGATGGGGAGCTGTAAGCAGTCCTTTTGCAAAGAGAGTGAGTGTTGTTCATCAACTACAATGTCTGTGGTGGGCAATTTGGTCACCTTTCAGGGAACTCACTCTAGCACAGGATCCCTGCCAACATAAAGAGCTGGCCAAAGCATTGTGCTTTTCAAAGTGGAAGGATTTTCTTTCCTTCTGTCTCCTTCGGAAAACATACCAAACTCTGGGCAGTCACAGTGATCTCTGTTGCTGAGAATAAATTATTAGCAATTAATAATCTTCTGCTTCTTGCACACTTCCATAACCCAGAATAATATACAATGTGAAGATTCACAGCCTTCTGAGGAAGCACCGTGGTCCCCAGCCTGACCTTCCGAATTCCATAGGCCCAAGCACTTCCCAGCTCCTGGGGCTGAGCTGCAGCAGGGCATTCAGAAAGACATTCATGGTGATTTATGGCCACCAGTCCTGATGGGAGAGCACCACACAAAGCAGTTCCTGTCTTGAGCTGCGTGGAATGAATTGTAGAGCTGAACCGGTTCATGGGTTTGAAACGCCTGTAATCCAGAAAGATTCTCTCTCTGACTCCTGGCGGAAAGAGTGCGTAGGTGGCTTATAAAACTTCCTTTCCACACTGACCCCACATCCAAGAAAATGGTCAGGATCCCTTGTGTTCCTTCAAAGGCTCAATTGTTACTCAGGCCAGCCAGTTAGCCATGGAAATAACTATATTCCATTCCTCAATCTCTGACATAGCTAGACATGGTGTAAGACTGTGATTCGCAAGTCCTTCCTCTGCTGAAGTTGTAATGCCACTTTTCAGTGCATTGGTTACTTATGGTTCCCGTGCCACAGTTTGTAAATCCCAGGTTCTGATTTCACTGGCAGACAACCCGTTACCCAGGTATGTTTCTTCACAGGAGTTACAAAACAAGTGGAGAATATCCTGGTCCCAGTGAAGCCACCAGGAGTTTTTCCAGCATGTGTCCAGCAGGGCAGCCAGTCCCCTGTGGGAACAGTACCCATTCCAGTACCAGCACAGGCACCAATTCCAGCACCCACCGAGGAGAGGAAAGGAATCCTTTTATTAGCATCAGGAAGTTTTCTGTTTCATGACTGTCAATTCCTGTCAGGTACAATCTCTGAGGGTTTTATTTAGGAGAGGCTACCTAAGCCTGCAGCCCCACAGAGCCCCAGATGTGGCTGTTGCTGTGTATATGCACATGCCTGTGTCTAGTGACAGATGTGCTCACACTGCTATTTTATACAAGTATTAATAATTCAAATGCCAGAAAGTCATCAATTAAGTTACAAGGCCCTTCAGATTCTGTCAATAGCCATTCCATTTCAGCACGGGGTCTACCTGCCAAGCACACACATGTGCCCTGTGGAAGTGTTCTTTACAATGCAAAGCATGGCTGCAGCTTCATGTTTACCCTTTCAAGTGATGTAAACCTGAGAATAAATCCACCTGTTGCCCTATCTTCAGTGAGGTCACCAAAAACCTCCCTTCTATTTGCAAACAGCTTAGTGGCTACCAAAGAGCACTCACCAATTAACTTACTCCAAACAAAGATTAAATCCTTATTAATCACTGAGAAGAGTTAAATCTAAGGAGAGTGCCAGGCACTGAAAAGTCAGATTATTCTGTAGTAAATTATTGCAAACTTCCGTGCTGCAGCTAACTAGAATTGAACAAAAGAGGATTTTAATATCTGAAAAACAAAGTGAAAGGCTATAAAACTGGAGAAGGAAAATAATAAAGAACAAGAGAGACAGGGTACCAGGAAAGATAACAATAATGACCTTATCAAGCAAAGTATACATTTAGGTGATACCCTGGGGATGGGGAAAAAAGGTCAGGTCTGAGTAAGTCTGTTCAATAGAGATGAACACTACTTTCCTGTAGGGTTTTTTAAAAACCAACAGTGTATCAAACTGTCAGCTGTCCAGTTGGAGAGTTGAGAGCACACAGCTTTCTCTGGGTTAAGATCTTGTGGTTTCAGGGGATGAAAATGCCTCCAAGGAAGCAGATGTTGCAAGAAGAAACACCTTTTCCCCAAATTCTCATGGGAAAGCCCAAATTCTTAGTAGGCAAAAGCCTGGATGTTTTTGACTTGGGCTAGCCCTTACCAGCGCTGGGTGTGAAGTTTCCTTCTCTGCCTACCCAAACTTCAGAAATGCCTCCTTAAATAAACTATATGGAATATAAGCTGGTACAGGCTTTAAGGAAAAACTAAAACAACTGTTGCCCCAGTGCAACAGCCTTGAGCAAACATGCTACATAAGTAACCTAACAGAATTATGCTTTTTCATCTTATTTGATCAGAATCAAAACTTTTAAAGCTTAAAAAAAAAGGCAAACACAAACTAAAGAAAGAGGGAAAAATAGCCCAACACAAGTGATCTCTATGTTGATCAAGGTCTATGAGCTGAGCTCTGGGTACTTCTGGTAAAAGCAGTTCCATAAGCAGCCCTGGGATCTTTCTCACTGTGCTGCACCACTGTAAATTGAATTGCTGGTGAGCTACATAATACAGCATGGTGTTTGCAAAGCCACTGAGACTTGGCTTTACTCCACTCCTCTTACATCAGTAAGAGTTTGACAATTAAATTCAATAGTAGAAAAGGTAAATGACAGAGTCTTGTAGTTTTTTTTTCAGTAGGATTTCCTAAATAAGTCTGGCTAACACTGTAGGGGCATGTATGGGATGTTGTTTGCTAGAGCAGCTACAGTGACAAACTTTTTCATGATTTGTCCATAATGATAAACACATCTGTCTTAGGCAGGGACTGTTATTTAAGGACTGGAGAATGATACTTTTTTCTTGAAGCATTTGTTCAAATGATATGTTTTTCTTTGATTTTTTCTTTCTATTTTTGGTAAGACAAGATCAAGAAGAGGAGAGAGAGAATGAGAGAAGAGGAGGGAGGGGAAGAAAGAAAGGGAGGATGAACGAGAAAGCAAGCAAGTGCTAAAGAGAAAAAGAGACAAAAAAGGACAAAAGAAAAAGGAAAGAAGATAAGCAAAGCAAGCAGCTGGTGCTGAAAGTGAGCAAGTCTTTCTCTCTCTTTTTCTTCTGTCTTTTAATAAATCATTGTAGCAGCTTTGTGACAGGTCTCTGTTATCCATAATGCCCAAGCAAACAGCTTTTCTTTCAGCCTCTATTCAGCTGGCTGCCAGGGAAGCAGGAGTGCAGGCTGGAAACTTCAGTGGCTCAGCCTGCTCCCCTGTAATTCAATTAGAAAAGCAAGCATGAAGTCAATATTCATTGCGCCAGGCAGCACAATGAGATGGTAATGAGCATGTTCACAAAGGAGACGGGCTTCATGATAAGTTCTTAAAGAGGAGCTGCAGCGGGTGACCCTCTGCACAACTGGCAAACACACACGGGCATATGGGTCTGTCCCCTCGGGGATCCACCCCATCCCTCACCATCTGTATCCAGGGCAGACGGTGACTGCGAATCCAAGGGAATCTCACCACACACCGTCCTAGGTGACCCCATTCAGCTGCTTTGCATCCCTGAAGGGATGTGTTCCTTAAACACCCAGGCCCCAGAGCAACACGTACAACCTGCTGGATCACAGGCAGTGCAGGTTCAAGGAACACAGAGCTGTGACTCCCAAGCCCAGCAGGGATGCTGGGCCTGTGGGGCACAGACCAAGGAAACAGTCAGAGAGAGCCTACAGCACTCCATGTGCTGCCATCTTATCACAAAGCTCCCATACCTTCTCGGTGATGTCTCACGGGCATCCCCTTGCAGCACTGACTCCTCCTTCCTCACAGCACAGCCACCACACTGCAGCCCTGTCCTCAGCCAGCTCACCCACTTTTTTGTAGCACTCTTCTTCTTATGGGGCACAGCTGTGGCCTGCTAAGGGCAGGCCTGCTCCTGATTTTGGGGACTGGTACAGCTGCAGCTCCTCAGGTGTGAGACTGCCTTCTGCACTGTCTGTATTTTCCTACATTCTATCCCCCCACATCCATGGAAGCACAGAAGATGAAGAACTGCACCCTTGTACTTTTGGAACAAGGCAGCACTGGGTCCTATAACCATGAGAACTTGGAGCATTTGTGCTTTAAACTGATCAGGACTGGGTAAATAAATGCTGGACCTAATTCTGCAGCTCCCTCCAGAAGGGCTCTGCAGCTGGAGAAGGTCTCCACAGGATTTCCTTTCTTCTCCTTTTAGCACTTTGCTGGTGACAATAAAATATGTAATTATTTATTTCGTAAACATCAGTGTATTTAGTTTTAAAAATAATGAATAATTGAAGTAGTAATTAAAAAACAGCATTGTGTGTACAACCCCAGAGCTGCCCTGTTCTAATTTTGCTTTGGGATTCAGTATTCCAGATACTACTGAATTTGTTCCTTTTCAAATTACTTCTGTGGTAAAGCCCAGGGTCCCTCACAAAGGAACTTGGGTCTCATTCTTTTCAGTGCTCTACAGAAAGAACCAGTGGCCCCAACTCTAAGCAGGCAAACATGAGAAACAGAAAGTTTTTTCTTTCCTTCTCCTTTAACAAAAGGCAAATAGTGCACACAGAGCTTATATAAGTTCCCTGAGGTCACATGGGGTGTCACTGACAGAGTCACAAATTGAATTCAGATTCTCAGGCTCTCGGTCCCAGTTTGTGTCATATTGCTGTTCAGGGTACTCCAAACTTTTAATGCAATTTTCAGAAACATGTTGTAATTTCCCTAAATTAATCTCTCATCCTAATGTCTATTAATGTTCCACATATCCCCAACATCTGTAACAGCTGCTTAATATGCTGGTAAATAATTAATACAATTCAGGAACAGGATATTTTCTCAAAATCAGGAGGTGTTTTTCAACACTGCAGATGACAAAACCCCATTTTTTACTTTGGAGCCCAACAAAAAGGAAGTAAATTTTGCCATTCTTCCTGATTCAAAGAGCCTCCAACTGCTAATAATAGAAGGGAATTGCTTCATGGGCAGTCGGAAGCTCTTGGTGCCCTATTGGGCCAGCTCTTCAGCTGCTACAAACCCACAGAGCTTCACTGGAGGCAGTTTGGCTTTGTCAAGTCACACGAGCTGAGGGCAGATGTGTTTGTGTTTCACTGCCCACTGAATCTTCCTCTGAGACTGATCCAATCTCTGCACCTCAAAGGGAGGATGGAGCACTCCCCGCAAGTGGAGCTAGACCCAGGGATGGAACAGGTAGAACAGGTTGGCTGGATGCCTCTCACAGCCATTCCCCTTCTCCAGAAATCCCCATGGGAAAGGCAGAGGTACATCCCAGAAGAGGAGAGCCTGTCCCAACAAGCCATGCCAATGTCCTAGCTTAGACAGCCACCCCTCTGGAATGTCACACGGGACAGCAGCAAAGCACCTTGGAACAAGACTGCTTTCTTCTGACACTGCCTGAGAGATGTGAACACAGGGAAGAGTTTAATCTCTGAAGCTGCACACGCTCAGAGCTGCTGCTGCTGCTGTTCACAGTTTACAACAGCTTTCTCGCCCCAACAGCAATTTGTTGGTATTTGCCAGTATTTTGCAGGGTTAGAGACCCTTGGTGGACATGAGCCCCTTCTCCTGGCAGAAAAGATCTGATGCACAGAACAGATCAGAAGAGAACAGATGTGCATTCACTGTCTGTAGGGAATTATGTCAACAAAGGGCCAGATCCCAGGACTTTCCCTTTTGGTTAATGTGCAACTGTCTAACAGACTAGAAAAAAAGGGGTAGGATAGCCACATCTTCCCTAGGTATTTCTGTTCATTCTTATTATTATGTAGAAGGCCAGATAAGAAATGCTAGTCACTCCATATATCTATACATAACGTAATTATACTCTCCTTATGCTTTACCAAGCATATAAACACCAATTTTCACAAGCAAATGCAATTTTGGGTACCCTCCAAAGGCCCAATATGTAAGGTGTAGCCCTCATTCCTCTAAACTGGAAGTCAAATGTCCCTGTGTAACTCCTGCATGTAGCTGGTAGAAGTAAACCCAAAAACTTCCCCTTTCTTATTTTAGAGGCAGCACTCTCACTGTTATGTAAGAAAGGCAAAATCTGTTGAGGTCAGGGATTCAAAGGCACCAGCTCCATGCCCTGAACAGCCTTTGCCTGTCAGAGACAGCCTGGGAAGCTCACAGCACCCTGCAGGAATCTCTCCCCTCAGCTATCACTCGTCCCTGTCAGACCCCACAATCCTGTTTTATGCTCCGTGCTTTGACGGGAGGTGCTGTCTGCACAATATCCTCAGCTGAGAATTGGGTTTTGCTGCAGACATTAATGCGTGTAATTGGCACATGCTTTTCTGGAGTATTTCTATCACCTTTCAAAGATAGAGACAGCCAAATCTCTCCTCCACTCATCAAGGAGATGCTTAAAGCATCAAGTGGGGAATTCCAGGCTAGCTTAGAGATGGTACTTACTTTACATTTTCTCAGGCAGCAAGGTAATGTGGGACCCAGACTGTCACAGTGTTTATTTTGAGTTCCCTGGTGAGAAAAACATTTTACACTTGTCCCGTGAGGTTGAAGCCTCCCTGCCCTCCTGGGGAACTCAGGCTATCTCTGCCACTCGTGCAGCTGCTGATACTTGACTTGGCCCATCCCCAGTGAACACAAAACTGCAGTCAGTTATCCCAGGCCAGGCTCTAAGTTCCACAAGGGTAAGGTAAGATCACACTCTTTTCTCCCCCTAGGACATGGTGCTCATTAGATATGAGCTCAAAACTCATAAGCTCAGCTCAGAGAAAAGTACAGAGCTCTGCATCTCGAGTTCCTGACGTACTGATTTCAGCCCTGAACGAGGTAATCTCAGACTGGAAGAAGTGAGAAAAATATATTCGAAAGGGGAAAGGTGACCCTGTAATTAAGTGATTAGCCCAACCAGGGTTTAATTTCAAACACTGACTGACATAAGACTGCTTTGTATGCGTGGGCAGGTGGAGCTGTGAGCTCCCTTACTGTGCCATTTTAAGCATAAATGAGAATTGATAACACTTTTCTCCCATTCTTTGCTTTGACTGTCTGTGTTTAGAGGCAGATGGCTTTTATTTGATCAGCAAGTAGCTTGCACAACAGCCCTCCCATCTTCTGAGAGATCTCTGTGCTGTGATACACCTTTTATTTGAGCACTGCAGAACACACCCAGATGAGAAGGAATGGAACACACCCCCAGGCACTGTGCAACCTTCCAGCACAAGGGGGTGAATTTGGAGGTGGAGAAGAAATTATCTAGGTACAGGTTATAGTCAATGACCAACAAAATTGCTTGCTGAAGTCAGTCCAGCAGAGAAATTACAGAAACACAGAATGGAGAGGGTATTATGTTATTAATAATAAAGGTACTGCAAGCAGTGAGCCCAGAGCTATGCAATTACAAGGAGACAAGCAGTGTACACAATCAGGAATCCTTATCAGATTGTTTGGTCTATCTTTTCCATTTAAAAGTGATGTTTAAACTGTGTTTATAGACAAAAGGTCTGATCAATGAACCTGTCATTTGGTCATGAGTAACATGGAAAAAAGTAATCAGGCGATGAAAATATTGCTATTTCTCCATTTGAGGAACAAAATGAAGATACTTCAAAAAGATTTTGTCAAACCTATGCATCAGAAAAGTCAATTGTTACAGCTTTGAAAATTTCTCAAATACAAACATCTCTAAAGTTATTGGGGAATGAGATTTTCTGAAGGTAAAATAACTGGGAAAAAAGCACACCCAAAGATTTACTATTATTTAAGCTTTTTAGCTGCTCCCTAAGAAAATAAACTTGGAGTTAAACAAAAACTTTGCTGTTTTTCTACAAAATAAATAACAGTAACATTATATCTATTAAACAGGAATCAGCTGTATAAACAGTTTACCTGCCTCTGACAGCATCAACTGTAGAAAGAATTTCTGGGCAACTATATTCACAGGAGGAATAGCCCAAGTCATGGTAATCATTGTATCTCAATGTACAATAAATGTGATGGAGTAAGTACAAGGGAAAATTATTTTAAAAAGTCCATCTTGACTGAGCTTAATCCCATTTTATACTTGAAAATTATGATAATGGCCATACTCTTCTCCTGCTTGTCACTTTAAACTTGCCCAGTAGTTGCTATCATAAGCCTATGATTCAAAATGCTACTGTCTTTAGTTCATTCATTTCTGAAACATGGGTGTCTGATTTTCCACATTCATTCCCTTCACCCACAAATAGACAGATGTTACATGCAATCTGAAGAAATTTTGCAGCTTGGAAACAAATCCCTATTTCTGTCATGTATTGCCCCTGGATTCTTTGATTAATTTCCATAAACTAAATCTGAAAAGATCATAAGCCTCACATCAACCAAGCAAGTGAAGAACACACACACACACAAAAATTCAATCATATTCATTGTACCATTCTCTGCAAAGCTGAGCTCTAACAACTCCATGATCAAACAATTTGCAGTTGTGAACAGTAAGAAATGGGAGCCTTTGAAATATGTCAACATGGCAGAATTGTATCTCCCCCCTACTCTCATCCTTCCCACTAGCTCAGCATATGTAAAGTTTTAGGTAGGGCATGTTCAAGTTGTTCCCACAATACAGAACTGAAGAAATGTATGCTGCTGCGGAACAGAGGCATGCGGAATAAATATTTTATGTGCTCAGGAGCTTAGAAATGGCATGTAGGCTGCACATGTATTACAGACTCGTGCCAGCAGAGCTGGATCATCAGATGCACAAGGAGAAATGATCCTAGTGGACACAGATGGCATTCAGGAGCTGCCTCTAGAGCCTTATTTGTATCAGCAGCCCGTTGGTGCTCTGGTTCAGCTCCTGACAAAAGGATCTATGACCACCTCTGCTAACAGGGTGCAGCTGCAGCAGGAGCACATCAGCTGTACAGCATATGGCACTTGCACTGAGAGAAATCACCCAGCACAAATCTGGCATGAGATCTAGGGACAGAGCCTGGATGTGCAGGGATTACTTTCATTACTCTCTAAGGCACTACTCTATGAAGAATGAAAAGGGCTTGACTTCTACCTTGCCCCAGATTTTCTGCTGTCATCCTCATCAAAGCAACCACAATGAAAAACCTTCTCCTTTCAGCCTTGGATACTGATAGGTTTCACACTACTTTGAAAACAGCTTTGTTTAGTAAACAAGTCCCTTATGTAACAATAACAAACTTGCTTCCTCTCATACAATTTCACCTTTATCACACCAGTAGTCACTCATCCTTTAGAGGATTTGCAGTAGCACCTGAATGCTAAATTCCTCCTGCTTCTTTGGACCAGATCCCCAGCTAACACAAACTAACTCAACACCCATGTCACAAAATATTCCCATACCTGAGCCAGCTGAAGATCCAGGATTTTTTTTGCCAGTGTGGGCGTTGCTCTACAGTAACACTGTTTCTGGTTCAAGTAATTCCCAACATTATGGTCATTCACCACACTACCAGGCACAAAAAGGAGAGAGTAACCACTAGGAGTAAATAGTCTTTTGTGATTCTCTAGAACATGTGCATGTAGCTAACATATGGTCAACAGAAAAAACAACAAAAAAACCCAAAAAAACCCAACCAGGGATATGGCCATAAATAAATCATATAAAAATCTCAACCTGCTGCTTTGGGGCAGACTTCAGTGCTCACTTCTCTCGGATGCTCTCCTGCCTCCTTCCTCACACCCCGAGCGCTGTCAGTTTGCTGTCAGCTTTACAGTATCAGGAGTGTGATCTCTCCGTGGGTACCCTGCTCAGTGTCATTTAAACTGCCCAATCTGCAAGGCCACCAAGGTCAAGGAACTATCAGGAGTAAGGTTTCTTAAGTGCAACGTGTGAGACACCATCTGACACTGTTTATAGATAGACTTAGCCTCTTATTGACCACAAGATAGAAGTTAAAAGCATTGCTTTGGGAGTTCAAATGTGTTAACCTCTGAAGTGATGTTTGAATTAGGGTTATAAAGGGCCTAAAGTTTTGATCAGAGGCTTGAAGAATAAAAAGGATTTGGAAAAATGATAGAGCAGGATCAGAGTAGCTACACTGAGTGTGCCAACTACTATATTATTGTTGATTTAATTGAGTCCATCTATCAGGTCTGTGCATTATGTGATCCAGTTCCAAAGATGTTTCCCTGCCACAGCTGACAAAATACAGACTATACACTTCAAATGCAGTTGTCGGTCTCTAAAGCAGGCAGTTAGAAAACATGCTGGCTGCTGCAGCAATCAATAATGGGAAGGGCAGTGTACGTTGGACTGACTCCCAAACAATTAAATACTTGCCAGTGTAAAGTAAAAAACGACGCGAGGCCAGGCCAAGAGCTTGTTCACTGTTTGGCAGCTCGCAGCACTACAAACACTGATGGTTTAATAATCGGGAAAATTAACAAAGCTGTGACAGCAAAGGCATTTTCTGAGAGGTTTTCTGATGAACACACTGAAGAGGTAACAAATACACCTTCCCTTGAATTGTGTCCAGATGACACCTGGAATTCCTGATGCAGTTTTCCTGGAAGGTGACTCACAAAGGAGGAGGTTAGATACTTGTCACGGATTGCACAGACAGACTATGAAGACACCTCACCACCTTCAGCTAAAGGAGAAATGCCTTTTACCCAGAGAGGAGGCACTTAACAGCTTAACTATTTTGGAACACTGGCCTTGGATTGAGAGTGAACAATCCAGCCCAGCCCTGAGAAGCAGGGAGGGAGAGTGTAATGTCAGAGTGCAGCAAGGGCCAGTTGCTCCCTCAGGGACTGAGAGTGGTGACACAGCCAGGGAGGGGCCAGAGAGCTGAGCAGGGCAGATCCAGGGTGACACTCCAGAGTCAGCCCTGAGCCCACCAGCCAAGCACACAGAGAGCTGAGGCCAGCCCAGGCCAGCAGACTGCAGGTAAGGCCTGGCACAGCAATGCCAGCGAGGGCACGGCTGTGACAAAACTGAGGAGCAGCATCCTATGGTGTCATGGGGGCAACAAGTGACAGCCCCAGCTGGGCTGAGCTGCAGGACCCACAAGGATCATTGAGTCCAACTCTCAGCCCTGTGCAGGACACCCCAAGAGCCTCACCATGTGCCTGAGAGCATTTTTCAAATGCTTCTTGACCTCTCTCAGGCTGGTCCTGTGACCATTTCCCTGGAGAGACTGTTCCAATGCCCAACCACCCTCTGGGTGAAGAATCTTTCCCTGATATTCAGCCTCAACCTCCCCTGGCACACCTTCAGGTCAGCCCCACAGGCCCTGTCACTCCTCATCACAGAGCAGAGATCAGTGTTTGCCCCTGTGAATCCTTCCACACTTGTGATCTGTCCTATACATATAGAAAAGAGGCTGCAGAGAAGCCCTGGTAGAAAGCTCCATGCTGCTTCACTTGTTACCATGGAACATGCAGGCACTGGCTGTTTCCCTCAACATCCCTGCCCAGACAAGGGTGAGCATATCCCTGCTCTGTTCCAGGAGGGATAACCAAAGTGGGTGGCATGGAGTCATCAGTGGCCACGGTTCCCATGGCCACAAAGAGAGGCTCTGACTGGCATTGCAGAATAGTCCTGAGAGAAACAGGCCCTGTGGCTCATGGCCCTGACTCGTGCTAACAGCTGCAGCCTTGTTGTAAATCAGCTCAGTGTTTCACAGTGTGCAAAATACACGATTTCGGCATTATTCCTCTGAAGCATGACAGGAAATGCTCTGTACTCAGCTTTCCCTGCTGCTTTCTACTGTGGGGTACTCTGCCTGCAGGGATGTGACAGGATAGGAGACCCATGCTCACCTTTTCTATCTCCATCAATTATCTGGGATAATATTCTCTTCATGCTTTAAACTTTCTCCACTGCTCAGCTGAGGAAATGACAAAGTAGAGGTAGCTATTGCCCTTGCCTTAAAGGTCATTTAGAATGCTCCTGTTACACACAAGCACACACAAACCTCTGAGCTGGATTTATCTTCAAAGACATTTCTCTTTCCAAAGATGGTGCATGTCTGAGACAATGAACATTACCAGAAATCAAATACTCCAGTGCCTAAATTAACAGCTTGGCTTCTCTACCTCTCCTCCTCTCCCATACCACTCTTTGGCACATTCTTTTTTTGTTTCCCTTTATCTCTTTGTGTCTTGCTTTTTTGAGTCAAAAAAGCAACTGGATATAGAAATACCTGTTAAATAGATTAGCTTTCGTGCCTCTGGTAAAACATGGTACTGTGTGATTTCTAGGCATGTGCACAGAAAGAGAAAACAAAGCAAAGCATCAATCTCAATACGCCAAACTCTCATTTCAGAGTGCCACAGAACACAGTTCCCTTTCTGTAACCCTGCAACAGAATGTGTGTCAAATCTCTGTAGACCAAACCCCAAATAGTTCAAGTTCAAGGCTGTGCAATGTTTCCATCTGCCACTCAGCCATCAGCCACAGAACTGCCCCAGGCATGATGTGCAAACAGACTGTCCAAGCACAGTCATCTGGAGCACCAGAGTCTCTGACTGATCACAGAGACAACCAATGTCAGTCAGACCAGGGAGTCCTAGACCTGGAGAGGACACCACAGGTATATCAAATAAAATCCCAGTCAACAGTGGAAAAGAAAGGCAGTGGCAGGGCAGTAAGTGCTTCAGAAGTGAAGGTGGATTTTTAAGTTTAGTCCTACAGCTGTTCAGGTGAGGCGTGTGAGGAGCTTGGCCTGCCTAAGGAACTTTAACCAGCTCACTTGGACATTAAACCAGTGTTACCTTCCTTCCCCTCCCCTAATTTTCACTCAGGGGCAGAGGAAATGCTGTTAGAAAATGGTTAGGACATAACATTTTGCAGCAGAAGGTACAAAATTGGGCTCAGTGCTTTATAAGGTAATGCACTGATTTGCAGTGCAGTCTAACTCAAACTGCCCGCTGGCTAACAGTCTCACTGAAACCCTGGGAAAACCAGACCAACACTCTGTGCCCTGTATAGAAAATCAAAATATACTTCCAGAGGCTAATTCTGACCGCAAAAGCTTTTTTGAGCTCTCTCATAATGCTAATATTTTTTTTTAGGTCAGGACCATTTTAAATGGGTGTACATTTGCAGAAGCCATGTTAAATATCACATAGAAAAATTTTGTCTTGAAAATTTTAAAAAGTGCAGTCTTGACGTTGCATCTTTTAAGGGCAGACTAAAACATTAGTTGGTTGACTTAAGGTAATATTTTCACCAGAAACCACAAGAAAAGAAACATCCTAATTGACTAAAAATCCAGCTGTGAACTTAAAATAGAAATTTAAAAAGTCACATTTTTCATGTTACTAAGTTCAGCTGTCTAGTCTTTGAAGAAATGGATTGGCTCGGCAGAGTGAGCTGGAGCACTCAGCATTCACACGGGAACTCTCCTCTGCTGTCAAGTGGCCCAAAAGCAGGGCTGTGAGACTGTCCATGTCCTGGCTGCTCACTATGAAATGGAACTGCTCGGGCCACCTTCGTGCTTGAAGGAGCGGTTTAGAGATGAAGCTTTTTAAGCTCTTTGTGGATGCTTTGTGCTGTTTAAAAACATCTTTGCCTTTACTGGAGAGATTTTCAAAGCTGAGGAAAGAATCTGTGGGCTGGACCCATTCTGTTTGAGTAGTAATTACACTCTCTCTCCCTAAAGGCCCTGTGTCTTAATGAAATAAACAGCGTAGCTCCCACTGCGTGCTAGAGAGGCAGGATCCAGTTCCATCTGCTCAAGGATCTTCACAGGAATGCTCCTAACTGAACAAGGCAGCAGCAGATAGAATCCAAGCGGAGCAAAGTGTTTGAAATGATTACCTCTAGCATAGTGATTAGTCTGTGTCACAGTTTCCACTGCCATGGAAGCTCCAAAACCCGTACCCACTGTTTGCCTCGGCACTCTGCGCTCACGCCATGCCCGCCCTGGCTGATTCCCACCTAACAGCCACCTTGGGGCCACGTGCCCCAACGCTGCAGCGCCCAGTGCTGTGGGGATGCTGGAGGGAGCCCCTGCTAGCACTGGCTTTCTGTCCTGCAGGCCTTTCCCCTGCCCTGAGCACTGAACTCTGCCCCGTTTCCCTGCTGCCCCGTGACTCACCGCAGAGCCATGCTGCCTGTGCAATGCAAGGCGCCGATCTCCAGCTCCCCAAACCCTCCTCACTCCAAAGCAGGACAGTAGCAGAGTCCTAAAACTCAGCTGAACTCGTCTGGCTTCTCTTAGAACCAATACTCATTGGGAAAAAAATGCTGATTTGGTGAAATCAAGGCATTCCACAGAATTATTTTTACTTCTTGTTTCTTTAAGAAAAAAAACACTAAGAAATGTTTCAACTTGAAACCTCTTTTGTTTCCCGACAGCTCATCTATCCAGCACATTGACAGCTCATCAGGTGGAGAGAGGCATCCAGCATCTGCACTCTATTACCCAGACAGAGCCAGGGGACCTCAGGCTTCCAGCTGATCACTGGAAAGCTCTGTAGTAAGACAGCATTTATCTCAATTTAGAAGCTTCAGGGACAAGGTTCTTCAGAGAGTGAAAAATCAATGCAGCCCAGTGGAAATTGGCAAGTGCCAAGGCATTTGCAGGAGCTGGAGATTTGGGCCTTGTTTTGTAATATTTGATTAAAAGGGACTTCCACATCCCAAACACAGCACTGCCAAAGTTGAACATCAACTGTGTGAGCGGCCATGAGACAGGATGTGGAAAACTACTTTGTGTTAATGATTCTGTGCTCTGATCAATATTCTACAGCATCCCCATGAACAAGTTAGTGTTTCACAGAAGACAACACAGTGGAAGCAGCAGGTGTGGAATCTCTGGGTCACTGCCACATTTCACACTGCTACAATCCCCTCCTGCAAATATTTGGAAGGCTGGCTGAAGAAAAATAATAAAATAATTGCACAAAATATGGGCTCAGGAATCACACTGGTCTATGAAATGGAGCATCTGATCACATGGGGTGTGGCTGTTTGGAAGATAAGAGAGGCGAAGAACCCCAATGAATCTCTTCAATCTCTTTATGGTTGTTTATATCACATTAGGACATGATCACAATATGTCTGACCCTCATTTGGTATTTTTAAAAGATGCAAAATATTTAGACGGTGTATAAATCCTATCATTACAGTCACTGCAGGGTGTTTGATAGGTGTAGGCTCTCTTAATAAATTGTAGGTTTATTATGTGACCTCAATCTGACTGTTTAACGATCATTTTTTATTCAGTTGCCAGGAAAATCAACTGGCAATGTTTGCCTAATTGTCTGCCTTTGCGACGGGAAGGTTCTTAGAATTTCTCTTATTTAAAGTTTTCTGCCTGCCTTCCTTGGAATTCTGTGATGCTCTGCTGAGAGGCCAGACAGCCTCCACCTTGAAGAGCCTGTCCCACCCATGATTACAAACTTATGCTGCTCTCTCCATTGGGGATTCACCAAGACCTCCTCATGGGCTGGAAGTGCCAAACCCGAGCCCACAGTGGCCACAGATCTGTACAGACATCCTCTGCTTGCCCACCAATCACATCTGATTTTCCCCACTCATTTTCCAAACCCCACAAGCCTGTTCTGGGTGTCTGAACAGTTAATCTGTATCTCCTTAGTTTAGGAGGTCTGGAAGAGAGTTAAGAAAAAAATAACAGAGACATAATTCACTAACATGAGTGTGGAAAATATCTTTGGCACTGTCAAAACCACCTGTTAAAAGGAATATACCTAACAAAACTTTATCTCTCCTGATGGCATGAAACACTAAGCATTTTATCCCACAGGTTTTCTCCGGTTTCTTCTTTTTATTTTTTTTTTCTGGATCAATTTACAATTCTACTATTTGAGCATGGTTTCAAACTGTTTCTGTCTGAAAAGTACCACCTAATTTTTCTTCCCAAAGATGGGAAGTATTCCTCTCCAGAAACTTCTCCAGCTTATGTGTTGTTGGAAATTGAAAAGGGTTAAATATCTGGTTAGGAAGGATTGTCCAGCACAGGTTCAGGAAGTCAGCAGAGCCCAGTCTTTTTTTCTTTTTTTTTTTAAATTTTACATGGGCAATACAGGAAGAGACTGATAATTAGAAGAAAAACAATGAACTTACTCTCACAGTGCAGGGATAGAGAAGCTTATGAAGGCAATCATGAATTAAAAGTTCAGAGCCCAAGTTCTTAATCCTGAAACTAGAAGACAGTTGGGGAGAAGGGACATCTGTTCCTAGAACAAAAGGCCAAGGGGGACAGGACGGGGCGAGTTCAGCTTGTTGCTGCAGCTCCCCCTGAGCTGCCACAGAAGTTTGCTTCAGCCTGATATGATTTTTAGCTCTCTTTGGAAGATGCATTTGACACTGTGCTTGTTCTACTTACTGTCACTACTAAACCCTTTTTATTCTTCTGCAGGGAAAGCTCAGTCACCATATCTGTCTACTCCTATCTCCTTCCTTCCCTCTGACCCTCAGATCCAAGACATGAAGTTACATTTCTCTATTTCTTCCATCAGCTATTGTGGTATGAGAGTTCCACTAAGACATGGGCATGTTCCAAAAATAACATTCGAATAAAGACTTCTGTGTTTTTAAGACCTGACCCAAAATATTTATTTATCCAGAAGTTGAAATTCTCACGAGCAACGGGTGAAATTCTGAGGAGAGGAGATCTGCAGCAAGCCTGGACATAACTCTGAATCCCAGGACAACAAGTGCTATAATAGAGGCAATGAAAGATAAGCCATGAACAAAGAGTTCAGCAGAAATTCGTATATTAATGCAATTTCATAACTTGCATCAGTTATTTTCATATGAGAAGTGAGAATTAAAGCATAGATACACTCAAAAAACAATAGAGATTCCTACAAATCCTGGAATGACTTGCTACTGGCAGGGAATAATGGATGGCTTATGGCAAATTGGAGATCCACAGTTTCCCAGGAGGCTTATTCCCCCCCACTGCAGGATACAAATAATTCCCATTGACTTTAGTGCCTTTCCTGCCGTGAAGGATGAGGAATTTATTGGCTTCAGTGGGAGTTACTAATAACTTGCATGAGGAAAATGAAGCTCTAAAGAAACAAATTAAGAATGACTCTGTCTACTTCTGAAATCTATCTTAAATATTTCTCTCTATGTCAGCTGCAAAAAATCAACAAACAACTCAAATATCCTCATCTATAGAAACTAAAAAATTCTAGCAACACTGATAAACAACTGTACATGGTCAGGGTAGAGCAGAAGCAGCAACAAAGGCCTGAGGAGCTGAAATATTTCTCATGGAAGAAGTTCTCTGTGAAGCATTTGTCTCCTGGGGAGATCTGGCCAGCCAAGAGCCAAGCTGCCTTCACCCTGCAGATGTGACAGGATTCCCTCACTAGCACGGTGTAGTGATCTCGCTGTGCCTGCGTGCTTTGTTTCATTCACCACCGAAGAGCAATTACATTTAAAAATCAACACAAATAATAGACCCTGCTTTTTGGCAGCTGTGTGCTTTGAATTCCCCTGCTGCCCATCAGTATCGCTTATCTCACGGAATATCTGGTGCAGGAGAAGAGAAGCAAGAAAAGCTCTTCTTTGAGAACTGCACTTGGAGGAAATTCATGGCTTTGGAGGAGACACTTGGGCTAATATTTAATCTGGAGAAGCAGCAGATGGACAATCACACAGCTGTTGGCCTACCTAGTCAGGCATATCACATTTCCACAGCAGGAAAGTGCTCTCAAGAAAGCAGTGAAATGTGCATGTTTGGCAGCCGAGTGAATGAGCACAGGAGTGCTGTGCATTTCTTCCCAGCTCCTCGCAGCCATCCAGCCAGGACAACTCCCAGGGACAGGAAGCAGTGCCAGAGGAGCTGCTCCAGTGTAGGCACTGGTGTGAAGGAGACCCTGCTGCAGTCTCCACTGGTGTGGCAGCACTGAAGGAATCACTCCTGGAAAGGGGAATTAATAAATTACTCCCAGACATCCCAGGAAGGCTCCCACTGCTGTCAGTGAAACGCTCGGTATAGGCTGTGGGTAAAACAACACTGAATGGCAGGGCTTTTCAGCAAAAGGAGCACAAGACTGTGAGCAATGTATTTGCTAGAACTGATTTGCCTTTGTTGTTGAAGAAAGTGTGGACAGCCTGCATGTAATACAGGTTCTGCTGGTAGAGGACCAAGTAAAGATGTAGTTCAGTAACGAATTTAGAAAGAAGGGAATAAAAGGAGGCTTCCTTCTCTGTTTGCCTTTTTTTTTTTAACCACCTGCCATGCAGTCATTCCCTAAAGCTCAAACAGAAAGTATCCTTCCAGAGTATTTTCATGGGCCCTGGGGCCAGGCAGTTGCTAATCTGGATGTGACAAGAGCATCCACTAAGGAGGAAACAAGAGCAGGAAGCATGGAAATCATCTCAGACTGTCCTTGGCTTTACTGACTTACCAGGGAGACCCCACCTACACATTTAATGGGGTCAGAGCCATAACCCGAGGCTATAAGGTACAGATTCCTGATCATTCCCCTACAGTAAGGAGGTACATTTCCAGCTAAACTCACAAACAATGCTGAATAGCTACAGAAGATTAACAGGACCTCCCACTTCATGGAAACAGTGACTGTTTACATAATATGTAATGACAGTAAATCATAACAAATCCTAGGAGAAAACTCCAGTGAGAGATAAAACAACATGACCTTCTGGTTTTTCTTCTTTTCTCAGTCTTACAATCCATGCCTTTATTTCCCCAACCTGTAAGAAGTTTTGCAAATGCTTAATTTTCTGTACATCATTAGGCCCACATGTTTTAGCCTCATTAGGTAAAAAAAAAAAAAAAAAAAAAGTGCATGCATAAGAGAATGTCCTTTTCCCCTTTGCTTATTTGAGCTCCCTACCACTGTGGTATCAAAAATGCAATTGTTCCACTTGGCAAGGTTAAACAATTAGCATTCCAAATTCAGGGCTGCCATTGAGTAGCTCCACTATTGATCCCATTACTGTGCTGAGCCTGGCCAGCTGAGGAGCAGACTCTGCCTGAGGTGCTGAGGAGTTTGCAATTTGCAAAGGAACTAAACAAACTGCTGCAGGGGTGCAGGGGGGCAATTAGCAACAGGACAACTGGCTTCTGAAACTCATCTGTTGGTTGAATTTTATTCCTGAAGAATGTCCTACCTGAGAAGATCTCATGCTATCATTTGCTGTATTATAATACAACATAGCTTTTGCAAGACAGACTTCATTACTTTTCCCCTGGGAACTCCTCCACTCTTTTTTTTTTTTTTTTTTTTTTTTTTGGTGCATGTTCATGTGAGCAGATCCATAATTACACAACCAGAACTCAGACTTGCTTAAAATGAACCAGTCTAGTTTTTTATGCCCTGATAGGTCACTCTTGTGTAAAAAAACCCCCATATTTCTACAAAGGCAAGCAAAAACTAGAAAGAATATGTGTTTCTCTTCATATCTAATATTTACTTTAAACATCGGGAAGCTTAACATGTCAGGCCTAAAAGCCACTCTGGTAGGCGTGATACCAACACATGGAAAACCAAACAGAATCTACTCCTGGAGCTCTCCATCACCATGTGTCTGCATTACATTGCAGCACAGGACTTTTAAGCAAAGGAATTCATAGAATCATAGAGTCACTGAGTGGCTTGGAAGGGACTTTAAAGATCATCTGGTTCCAGCCCCACTGCCATGGACAGGGACACCTCCCACTTGGCTCTGAGCTCCATCCAGCCTGGCCTTGGACACTTCCAGGGATGGGGCAGCACAGCTGCTGTGGCCAACACCTGTGCCAGGGCCTCAGCACCCTCACAGAGAAGAATTTCTTTCTAATATCTAATCCAAACCTACTCTGTGTCAGTTTGAAGCCATTGCCCCTTGTCCTGTCACCACAGGCTCTTGTACTTGCTACAGGCTGTTGATTGCCTGTAGCAGGCCTGCCAGGGGCTTGGTACATTAGCTCGGCCTGCCTGCCAGGGGCTGCAGGAATGCAAACCCTTCCTGTGCCGGAGGAGCTGGTGCCCATCCTGGGAGCACCACCTGCAGCCTTCTCCCAGCCCAGGGTGTCCGACACGGGCAGGCTGGGAGCCCTCCTGCAGAGTGTCCCCACCTGGGCAGGCGTGGGGAGAGGCTTCTGGCTACTCTGTTCATGTACTCCGTGATTTAATCACTCAACAAAGAAATAAAATTCAAAACAAGGACCCTCACATGTGAATTCCCTACATTTCAGGACTTGCCCATCTCCCATTCATGAGGCAGCTAAAAGGCCTCTTGGAAAAGCACAACCTCTAATGACCATGCGTCCTTGTGCTCTGGAGTGTGGGCTGCAGCAACTAATAATAGATGAAGGTTTACATGTTTTTCTTGTGTTTCTGCTGGGGCTGCTGTGTCATTAATTCAGCTTGTGCCTGGCTACTAGTGTTAAACATTCCCTTTGTGGCTTTCTCTAAATCTTAAATTTTGCATGTGACCACACGTAAATGTAAATGTGTATTTTTATGGTCCTGTAATCTCAGTGCTTTTAAATCCCGGTTGCCTGAAGGCACACAGGGAGCTGAAGCAGAAAAGCTTGGTCAGTTTGTGATCATTTAGAGCTAGTTTATTTGCTCTTTCTGAGTGGATTCAGTTCCTGTAGAGGTTTTTGCCTTTAGTGTAATAGAGTAAAGATAAGATCTAGAAACCTAATTAACCCTGCAGGGCCTGTGAACAAGGCTCATTAGAAAACAGTCAAACACATTTATGCTTAAATGCCTTATTTACAGGAATCCATATCGGATTTCTGAAAGCAGGTATAGTGCCATGTACTCGTACCTTTAACCACTGTAAACCACTTCCTTCAGTGCAGCTGACAAATGTACCAAGCTGGAGCTCAAAGTCACCTGGACTGCACATGTAACTAGCCTGTACCTTGAAAGACAGCCCAGAATGAATGGAAGCCCTGTGTGCAGGACACTGTAAGAGAGAGTCCTTTCACCTGCACCCCAAAGCCAGTGCAGGTGTTCCCCAAAAGCAGTGCCATTGCAGCCCACATCCTGATCAGTGATCAGCAAACACCGCTCTGAAGCGATCTCTCCAGGGACTTGCCCACCTGTCCAAGGCGGTGACAATGAGATACATGTGATCACAGGCATCACTGGGGACTTCTGGAAAGACTTCCTAAGGACTCAGAATGAGGTTATTACAAACCCCATCCTGAAATTGCTTCACATCTCTGTAAATATCCTGGGTCAGACTGGATTGAAGCGTGGATTCTAGTACTTGGTGCCCGTGAATATACATGTACTTGTCATACAAGTTTCAGTTACCTGAGAACAAAAGTAGCCTCAGCAACTCTGAGTTCTCCCTCTTTCCTAACCCTTCACTCCTTCTACCCCTGTCCCTCACCACAGAGAGACCAGAAAAGCTAAGCCAATAGAGATCTCTGGAAACAGCTGATATGTTGGTGCATTAGTGGGTGAAGCTATGTGTCGTGCACATAGTGACTTAAAAGCCAGGAGAATTAATTATTCTTGCTTCTCATGACATCTTGAAGGACAGCCTGGATTCAGAATTAGGTCTGCTTAGTACTTAACTTTGTTGTAAGTGACGGCCTGACCAGTGAGTAGGATAAATGATGCCACTGGGACTGAAATGTATCTTAAAATGAATCATTTGCTTAATGGTTGTCCTGGAAAAGGATGGGTTTAAATACAAATTTAAGGGCATTTTCTGCTTCAAGGCTTGTGGGATTGAAGATCCCATCAAAGAGAGATTCTAAGGAAGACAGACCAACACTGTGTCACCAATGTTTTAAAATCACAGGCATTATAAATTTAATTTATTTTATATCCTATATCCTGTATCCAAGCTCAACTGGTAAACACAACTAACCTCTATCTATAAATTTTTCAGGGAAGGGATGACTTTTGTTTGGCACTTACTGGCATTTAATTCAACATGAACAAGTCTAGAACTGGCGTAACTGTGCTCTAATGATATTTGAATGAAAATAATTGTGGTTTTAAAAAAACCCTTAGCTTAAAGTTCTGGTTTGTAGGCCTGAAATAATTATTTTATTGGCCCATTTAAAAGCATGCCTTTTCAAACAAGGCAAAATCTCTACCACTTCTATAAGTAGATTCATAATTTATATTGTGAATCTCTTTGACAAGAGGAAAATCCCAAATCAAGTTACTCTTCAACCTGAACTAATAAATCCTGCCTTGACATGAGTTCTTTTTTCAGCGCTTCATTTACAAGGAGTCATGTGGTTTTTTAATAATCAGTCTCGTTGTTTCCTCTTCATCCTATTCAACAGGCAGTGATAACTGCAAAATCATCTCAGGCAACTGACAGCAGCTCGGATGCAGCACTGAGAAATATCTCTGTGAAACCAGCTTTAATGAGATATCAAAATCTCACATCTGCAAGTCTTGGTGGCCGGACAGTGCTTTGGAAAGCAAAGCTGGTTTCCCTAGCCCAGATTAGTCAACACCAGGTTCCTTGGTCTAACATTTCACTAAATATTTTCCCACAAATGTCCGAGTGCGTTTTGAAGGGCGTAGCTGACAACATAAACGTGCCCTAAGGTGAAAATCCCGAAACATTTCCCTGGGTGATCTTTGTGTCTGGACATTACCAGTGCAGATGTCTGTAATCAAGAGATCTCTATGGACCCACTAATTATTCCCTGGGCTTTTCCACTGGCAGGAAAAATCCCATTTGTCCCAGCTTGTTTGCTGAACTGCTTCCATTTCCACTGTGGTGGCATTAATTAGCAAAAACCTGTGAAAATTGTTGGAGTTTATAGGTTCAAAAAATCCCCACTAAGCATTGCTCCCAAATATTCCTATAAATTCAGCCATGGCAACAAGTCCTAAAGGCCCAGCTTTCTCAGTTGGAGCAATTTTTCATGCTTGTAGCAATAAGTGGGAAATAATGGGGGTCTCAGATTCCCATTAGGAAAGTTGCTTCTGTGACCTCTTCATGCAGATGGATGGTGAATTTCTCAGATAATAAATCAAAGTTTCCTGATGGTGCAGTGGCATCTCTTGCTGAGGCCCGTAGAGCTGCTGGCTGCCTTCTATTCAAAGGCAGCAGGCCTCTGCCCGGCAGGAAGCTTTCCCTACAAATCCTTCCCTCACCATCAGGAGATGGTAGGGCCTCCATAAACTGCCCAGGCATTTTGGGGAACAGCCAGCACCCTGCTGGGAAATGGACACTTTTCAACTTCATTGACATCTGTCACACATACAAAGAATAGAAAGCCATCAGGAAAAAAGCCACATTATGACTTTCCCATCAGCAGGGCCAGTTAAGGCTTTGTCCTTAAAAGGTATTTAAAAGGTTCATCAGAGCTACCTTGCTTAATTGTATATTTAGGAAAAGAATCTTACCTTTGGGTTACATGGACCATGGAATGTTCCTCTGCTTCTTGATACTTTTTGCATTAGGCTAACTTTCCTGTAGAAATTATGAACAAAAAAAAACCAAACAGCACCCAAAAAAAACCCACCGAAAAACCCCCCAACCAACTGTGATGCTGGTTTTTCCATGCAGTTTTTATTAACTTTCTTCTGAATAAGTCCCTGCAAGGAAAATGACACCAATTTTTATTATCAGAAGTATATTTATTAAGTGACAGTCTAATTCCCAGAATAGCAATGCATTCGGTTTTTTTTTTGGAGTTACAGCTTTTTTCCCAAATGACCCTAAAATAAGCATGGGAAAGCAGCATTGTAAATACAGTAACGAATTTCAAGTGAATATATTTTTTCCCCTCAATGTATTGCTTATATTAAATACTGTGGGGGGGATAGTGCTGTCAATTATTAACATAAGGATAAAACTTGAAGGTGATGCTCTCTTGCTAACTGAAATAATTTTAAAGTTTCTTGAACATAGGTGGCAAAACTTCAATAGAAATTTCTCCTGCTTTGTGATGGATATAGATAATTAATTTTTCCTTCTTAATGCAAGTATTTCCCTCACAAAGCAATAGAATCCAGTAGGTAAATGCACCTTTAAGGAAAGAGGAATTTTCAGCTGTAGCTTTGACATGTTGCAGGAGCATGGACACACTTTGAACATTTGGTTTCTTCAAAAGCTGATGCTGCCTAATGTAAGTGTTTTTATATGGCATTATAATAACTAATGATAAAAAGAATTTTTCATTGCTTTTGCACTTATCCCAGAAGTCAATATAAACGATTCATTGTGGGTTTTCTCTGTTGACTTCAGTGGAGTCAGTGTAGTTTATGTAATGGTGGCTGAAAACAGGATTTGGCCAACTGGCTTCAGTCTTTTTACTTGTTCTACCAAGTCGACTCAATTCTACACTGGAGTGATTGAAGTTGGTAGGACCGGGCTTTATTTTTTGCAAAGATGTTCAGCTTGATGCAAGAGAAGTATGGGAGACAATGTACTTACCCAAATGAAGACTGGGAGACTAACTCACTGGTCAGGCAGTCACACACATCTGCTCAGCAACGATGGCCAAGCCCTGGCACTGCACAGGCTCCAGGGGAAAGGGGCTGAGCTGCTGGTGGCTGGACAAGAGGAGCAGTGACGGGCTGGGATCATCCCTCACTGCGTGGTGACCGTGCTGTAATGGAGGCAGTTGGAGATGAGTAAAGGGTGAGGCGGGTTTAGAAACAGGTTCTGGAGAGGCCCAAGCTGAGCACTAAGCTCCAAGGCAGCTGGTTCCCCAAAGCAGCGTGAGAGCCAAAGTCATACAAATGAGTCACACCTGCTTAAAGCCATTGCAACAGAGCCATGAGGGGCAGCCCTGTAATGGAAAGCAGTCAGGATTCCTCCTTTGGGTGAGAGAGTTTTAACAGCCTTTTTTCTACAGGCTGAACCTGACTGAGCAAACCTAGCAGCAATGGCAAACTTAGCAGTCTTCAAAATCTGGGTGGAAAGCACTATCAGATTCTGTTGGGCAGAAAACATACTTTTAGTGAAGAAAACTTCTTTGTTAAAAATTAACCTGCTGCAAGTGTTTAAAAGTCTAGCTCATTCTGAACACCTTAAAACAGAAGTGACTACAACATTCCAGAAATGGGTCTCCATCGAGTCAGGAGTTCAACAGTTAAATACCTTTAAAGGTCCAAAGTTTAATGATGCGGACTCTAGAACGGCTCTTTTAAACTGCCTAATTCTTCTAAAGCATGTAATTTTTTATGGCAAATGGACTTTTCTGAAATGAAGCTGCAGATTTCCTTTTTCCCATTGTGATTTCATGAGCTGCTCAGAGGATGAGCTCAGTGCAGATCCCTGTTCTGGGTGTCTGGAACAAGCAGGAGGCTGATGGAGCCCAGTTTGCCACTGCCAGTCCCAGCTGTGCTCAGAGCTCGGGCGGGGAGCACAGCACAGCCCAGGGAAGTGTTTCAGTGCACACTTCATGCTCTGAGATTCAAACCCTGAAAACAAAGCCAAAGAGACTCTTTGGATGCTTAAAAATACCCACGGCCGCAAGCATGTAGATGGAAGAGCCTGAAGTACTCCCTGATTTCCTGGTGTAAAGACAAAGACATAAAATTACAGAATTAAGCCAAAGGCAACGCTGAAGGCAGTCAGTGAACTTCCCAGAGATACTCCATACAAAACAATAAAAATTTCAATGCTTTTTAAAGACTCTACTATGAAAAAGGCAAATGGTCTGAAACAATATGAAAAATATCTTTCTATTTTTGAACAAGTTTAAATAGTGCAAAACTGAAATTTTTCAAAGTACTGTTTCATTTTCTGTTCAATTTCTGGGACCTGTCAAATAAACTATTGTCCTTCTCCTTTTCTCAGGCTGTATCTTTCTCTGAACAGCTGCACATACATAATTCTATGTATAGGGAATTTTATCACTGAGATTTTAAACAATTGAGATATTCTGGAATATAAATGCTCTAGAAGTGTCCTTAACAATCTGCAAGTATTTATACATAGCAGAGAAGCACATTTAATACTGACAATCAGTGCACAGCTAAAGGCAAGCATCAGAAGTTCTGAAACATGGGCACTTCTGGTTTTTACTCTTACATCATCAGGTTCTCTTTTGAGCAGTATAATACAGTTCCAGAAATAATCTGACACTGTTGTTCCCCTGTGATCTGTATATAAGAAGCTGCTGTCCTTGTCTTGTCTATTGTCTTATTTCATGGAGGGTGTTCTGGACTCCTGTTTCCTTTAGGAAAATGCTACAGAATGCTGGGCATGCCAGACTGTCATTCAGGCACATTTCAAAGCTAAGGGATGTCTCTCCTCTCTCTGGATCAAATAATTTCTCCCATGTAAATATATTTAACATTTTAATACTCCTGTTGCACAAGAAAAAATCTGGCAATCTTTTCCCCAGGATTTTCTGAGGAACATGTGAATAGTCCAGTGCTGTAAAGAGGAAAATTCCTTCATCCTCTGACACTGGTGCATGGCAGTTACTGCAGAAGATAAGCTAATGACCCAAGATTTGCAAGGGGACTGCCCCATGCTGTGACTTTCAGCTTTGCAAAGGCCACACGGAAGGTTTCATTTGTCTCATTAACTTTCCCACTGTACCAATCAGAAGTTTATTAGAGAGTATTTTTCTCTTTTAACTTTTACAGTCCATATACCTCGGCAGGAGCTGGGCACGCTGACCCAGGACGCCCCTTCCAGTCCTGGCTTCCTATGAGAGGCAGGAAAACAAATCACAAAGGTCCAGAGCAGTATTTTTACAAACTCTAAATGAGATGAAGCACAACAACGGAACATATGATTGCACCAGCAACCTTCAAGGTAATATGACAGACACAAACCATATTGTGCTGTATATAAACTATACAAACATTTCCACTTGATTTCCTAAGGAAATGAGGCTTATGCAGTCATGCCTTCTGTTTGTTCATGTCTGCCCCATGCCACATTCAAACATTCAAACCCACTGCCACATGTCAATGCAAGTTGTCAGGGAGAAGTAAAAGATTTGGAGATAATTATGTTCCCCCAGGTCTTGTCATTGCACAGAGGAAAGAGACCTAAATTAGTGCCCCCAGCTGAGGAGAATCTCCTTGAAGGAGTGGGATCAATGGTTCCTTGTGCAGTCAGTACAAACAGCTTATTTCCAGCCTTCCAATCTGCCCACACGGGGCTCCGCAGCAGATGCAGCAGGAGCTGCCTTTTGCCCTTCTGCTGGTGAGTGGTCCTGGGATCTGGGGTCTCCTGAAGGTCCCTGCAAGGTGCATGGAGACCCAGCACATGGTTCCATAGCAAACTGAATTTTGATTACTCCTGGAACAGCCCTTACAATTTTCCCACAAAATCAACATGATAGTTTTGGATTTTAATTCCTTGGTTGGGCAATTTCTGCTCTGTTCATTCTTTCAGTGGCCTCAAAGGGCAGGAATCCAGCACACAGGCACTCAAGAACACTTGGTCGTACTAGTGGCTACATTGTTTATCTGAGATGGAGAAACGTTTTACTGGGCTCAGGATCCCCTCAGGCCTTCTAGAGACTCTTCCAGAGAGGCCATGTCTCACTGTCCTAACCTTCCAGTAATTTATTAAACCACAGGAGTCCCTGCTGACATGCAAGGTTTGCTCTTTCTCACACTCAAGTTCAATCTACCTAATGTGATTCTTTGCTTGAGGGTGTCCTTTGGAACCAGTTCATCCTCCACAGTTCCCTTCCTTGCCCCCACCCCCCAGCACCTTTTCTTTTTATTGCCAGATCACAGACACTAATCCTGCCCAGCTCAGAGGCATTCTGAGACACCTGTTAAAGTCATGATAAGTGGAAGGCAGCATGAGAAGACATTCCTTGAAGCTGTGCTGCTGACATGCATCATATGGAAAAACTTCCTGAAAATGTCTGACTTCAGCATCCTGTGGAGCATTCTAAATCCTGTCACTGTACTTTGGTGGGGGAAAAAACCCAAACCCTAAGTATTTTAAAACAATACATCTGGGTGCAAGAAAAATCACCCTGAAAAAAAGAACTAGCTCTCTGAAAAACATTTGACATGGTTTCCAAGCCACTGAGCATGTCAAGTGGAGCAGGGAGTGCAGCAACCAGAGATCTGAGCAGAAAAAAAAGAAAACTTCAATCCAAATGTACCTTGAAGTACAATACTTATGGATCCAGCAAGGTCTGACCTTTTAAGTTAACAGCTATTAAGTATTTACACACAGGGAGGAAGAGGAGATTCATTGCTTGTGAGATAAACAGAATACTCATGCCAAGGCAGGGAGTCTTTTAAAAGTCAGATCAATTCAGTCAATAAATTAATGACTGCAATGCTTTACACACTTGGGATGGAAAGCTTCCTCCCCTGCCAAGTTAGCTGACATTTTTTTGGGGGAATTATTATGTGCATAAAGCATTTCTAGAGACTGTGATTTTGAAAAAGATTTACACTTTTATTCTTTGCTGAAAGAGAGTAATTTCCTGGGGACGTAGTCCTATTTTTGAAGGATTCACCAGCAGACCTTATTTTTAGCAACTAGTTAACCATTCTCCAACAGAGCATTATTCTTAAGAATTAATGAATGAATACTGTTGTTAAAATATCTTTTTCAAGAAGGATCCAGCAATACTAAACTGCAGTCAGGGCAACTGAGCAAACAACACATCCTCCTCCAAACCCACTATTCTAACTCAGCTGGGTGCTGCTGCTGCAGTCAGCCTGTTTATTTGCATGGCTATGAATTGTGAGAATTGAGCTTTTTTCCTTTTAATGAGGTATTGATTTTAGAAAATCACTCAAGACAGAAAATCCATACATTAACAGGCTGGCTTCACTGGCCAAGACGTGTTATTTCATAGCACTTCTGAGAAAATTCAATGCATAAAGTCTTTTCAGCCACTGCAGACAGGACAGATCGATGTGGCTCTGAGACACAGATCAAGGCTTTAGGGACTGATCCACACAGAAATACCTGAGAGACTCCTCCCTCGGAGGGATTAAGTCATTCTTCAGGATGACAAAGGCCTGAGATCCAGAACTTGAGGGTGAAGTTGGTCTCCTGTTTATTGTACACAGGATTTTTATGGATTTCCAGCAGATTTTCTTGAATAAGGAATTCCATGTCTCACAAACTGAGAGCTTGTGAGACTGTAAAGGAATACATTCTTAAACTCAAGAGAAGTGCTTTTGAAGGGAAAAAAGGAGAAAACAAACAAGATGCCAGAAAAGAAATCCCTTAAAACAACTGAAGCACACAAGTTGTATTCCCAGTTCAGGAAAGCATCCCTAAAGAGAACAGGAATTTATGCACACAGTTGCACATTGTCCATAAAAAGGACAAATTTCAGTATGTGTTAACCTGTGGTCAGAGTCTAGATAGTCAGCCTTCTACAAAATAAACGTATCCAAGTACATTTAGAGACTATTCTTGAATTCAGGAATTCCAATGGAAACAAAGCTCAAAAGAAATTTTTTTTTTGTTGGTGTTCACTTTTTAAAAATACATTCCCCACTCAAAAAAAAGTATTAATTAAGCATAAAATAAGCTTCTACGAGGTGCTAGAGGTACTCACTTCCTTGTGACTTGTTAACTGACACATATTTCCAAGTTAAACATTGATTTTCCCTTGCTTTGTTTCACTCCTGTCTTGAGCAGTCCCTCGGGCTGTGGATTACAGAAGGAGCACACACACAGAGCCCTCAGTTCATGTTTCATGGGCTTGGGAGCCATTAGGCCTTTCCTCAGCAAAGCTGCAACAGCCCGCTCAGAGAGCATCTCTGGAGAGTGCTTGGACACTGCAGTGGTTAAAGCTGGCAGAGGTGGTGAGATCTGGCCCGCTATCTGGCAGGAAATAGTTCTGCAGAGATAACTGAGTGCGATTCTATGGCATGCAAAATACATATGGTCATAATAGATAGTCTTAAGTTTTCTTCTCCTCTAAAATCCATTAATTCAGTGAAGTTTCCTTGGTAAGTGAAGGAGCAACTTTTGATAGGACCCAGATCCATGTGCATCTTCACTAAATTTCTGCTGTACCTCTTGAACTCAATACTGTCCCAACTTTAGACTAACTTTGCTGTGATTTACTTATTTCCATTTAGGAAAGCAACCACAGAAATGAATAAAACAAGTACTATGTCTTATGAAAAACATTTAGAAAGTTAAATGTCAGTGCAGTAGACAAAGCCCAGAACAAAAATCCTCTGAATTTTGGGTCTGCTTTGCTACCTGCTCCCAGGAGCTGAGATACTCACTTCATTTTTTTTCTGACTTGGTTTTTTTTTTTTCTTAGCAGTAGTAAAAAAAGCTGTTTGCTTGCTTTTCTCTCAAGCATATTATAAAAACTGGTTATTTTGTACTTGTTTTATTTATTTGGTTTAATCAAATTTAACCAGGCCCTCATCCAACAAAGTTTCTAAGCATATATTCCACACATGACCACAACTTTTGTAAGAACAGAACACCTTGAACCTGACCTTCACAACTATGATTTTTTTGTCTTGCTTTCTGTGCACTCCCTGAGGTTTCCCAGTACATGTAGGGTTTTTTGGTAAAATGGATTTCCTCTTCTACGCTTGCAATGAAACCACTTCTAAGAGCAATCCTGCCCTTCAGCTTGGCTTCTCTGGGTAGAGAGAAAACTGCACCAGTGAATGCAGGGAGAGAAAAGCTTGCTGGGAGAGATGTAAGGGAGATGAGCAGGGTTTTGTGATTCTTCTTCAATGAGAAGAGTAAGAGAGCAGCAGAATCATAGAACAATTTGGTTGGAGGACCTTAAAGATGACCCAGCTTGAACATCCTTGCCATGGGCAGGGAGACCTTCCATGAGAGCAGGCTGCTCAAAGCCCCATCCAGCCTGGCCTCAAACACATCCAGGGATGGGGCAGCCACAATGGTAACAAAGACAATATTCTGGGGGGAAGAAGGAAGGAGTTAAAAATCCCACCAAAGTCAAAGCCCTTCAGAGAGACAAAGGAGTGATAAGCTAAAGCAGCAATTCTCCTTCCCAGCTAACAGGATCATGTTCTCCTTCCAGGGAATGTCTGATTCTGAAGCCAAAGATGATTTGTATAGTTTGGTTAACCGAGGCAGGGGAGGCAGACTATTAAATGTGCAGGAGTACTATGCTGAACCAGGACAGAGAAAAAAAGATGGAAATATTCTGTTATTGATTGGTAGCTGAAAACACAAGCTGGTATGAGGGTTAAGCTGATACTGTACTGTAGGGGTAGAGGAAGAGACAAAGAAATTCTATTAGAAGATTTAGGAATAACCCAACTAGGACTTGCCAAGAAAAGGAAACCACTTCATCCAAAGGGAAACTTCGGGTGCAGGGACAGTTCTGACAGATAGAAGAGACAACATACTGATAAAGAGAGACCTGCAACAAGAACATCAGAGTCTGTGAAAACAAGACATAGTCTGGGAACAAGAGAAGCCAAGACAACATCTGGTATTTGGGAAAAGATACCAGAACTGCAATGGCTCACATAATTTTGGCATTTGTAAGCTCTTGAAGGGAGGTACTGGAGAAAGCCCAGTACAAAGTCAATGGCCACTGCACGACAAGGCTGGAGAGGTCATAGGACGTGAGATAATGCTGCTGAGGACCCGCAGGTGGCTGAGAAAATCGCAGTTTCTGCATGGCAGAAGACCGGAGGCACCTTTGCTTTTTACATGTTTCTCAGGGATGATATTCCTCTGCCAAAACTTGCAAGGTTGTATCTATCTCAAGTTCATGGTGGATGAGGTAAGGCTCTGCTCACTCTGATGTAATCTGAAGTAAATGGGATGGACAAGGGATCAGATTAAAGAAGTGGGTCAGGTCTGCTGCTGGCGCTGCTCCACTGACGTCAATGGAACTAAGCTGATTTACACCAGCTGAGTATCTGTCCTGGAGGTTTCCATGAATTTAGATAAAATAAATAAAAATGCACATTAAAAGCTCCCCTTGGTAGATCCCAAGTCCAAATGCCTCATCCCCAAATAGAGTAAATAAATTACAAGAAAGCAGTTACTGTAGACATCACTTGTTACAAGTCAACAATGAGCAGAATAAAGGTCAGGCCACCCGAAATCTTTAATTGCTCCTTTCACCACTGAGTGAGAGAGAAACTGATAATTCAGCACAAAATCACCTTAACTCTCACCCAAAACAACTATCTTAGCAGTAACTGTTCCTGGAATGAACAGGTGTTCTCCTTTGCCTCATAAAACATTAACTTTCATCCCCATCAAGCAACTGAGGCTACAAAATAAAGTTTAGCTTCAGTGCAGAACTGGGTCATACCTTTATTGCTGAAGAAAATCAGTGTTCGTGTTCTACAGACAGGAACGCAAACACTTTCTGAAAACAAACCTAAATGCACAGATAAACTTCCAGGTGTTCCTCAGACTTATGTTCACACCCCCACGTCCCGATCCTAACTCAAATATAATTTCCTTTGGAAAATGTCTTTAAAATTGCTGTTCTTCTAAATAATACTTTGGAAATGTTACAGGCAGACAACATGTGTGCATTGGCAACACTTTGTAACTTCGTCCCCAAGGAGGAAATATTTAGCTGTTGGTAGTGTAAAACCACCCTGAGAAATGGAAAATCAGCTGTATTATAATGAAATTATAAATCATACAAGTTTTTGCATCCAGGAAAAACAGGCTGTATCCTCAGACTGTTGGACATCACCAGTGTTGTCCTGTGGAAATTACATCGCTTTGCTATTCACTCCAAGTGAGTGTTTGCTTTGGTGCATTTATCACACCAACAAATAAACCACACCTCAGTTATTTCGGGAGAGTGACCTAGGCAGGTGGGATCTCAGACAAGTTTAGAAATACTTGTGTTCATGAATGACCCCAAGCTGTGTGTATTGCACACAGAAGCACTCTAATCTGTGTTTCCAGTTTACTTCAACCTCAGCAGCTCTGAGGTTCTTCTGGTCACACTGTGCTGACTTAAAGCACAGATGTTTCTGCTGAGGCCTGAAAGAGAGCTGAAGAGTTTTGTCACCTTTTAAAAGTCCATCAGAAATCCTACATTCAAGTAGCAGTCAAATTGACTTGCTGGACATAATAATTCAGTCTGGCATCTCCCAGGCTTCTACTGCTTGTGTTTTATACAACAAACTTAGATGTGATTTACATATGCAATCTCAAAAAAATATATATTTGCTAAGTAGATAGATTTATTCATTGCTTTTTTTCTCATGGTAAACTAACTTTTCTCCACTTCTACCATCCAGGCTCAGTTTTGAGGTCTTATTGACAGTCCAGCTCCAGCTTTCTGCTGCCTTGGGGCTCAATCTATACCTGCTTTGTGCTGCACAGAGCAGAGTGAGGATGCAAACATGGCTAGGGTGACTTGCTGGTCTAATCCTTCTTCCTCCACCTGCAGTTATTAAAGCCTTCTATGTCTTTGTGCACTAGAAACCCCTCCTCTCCAAACATCCACCCTGGGAAGTTGTATGCAAATAAGCCTTGTGCTGAATCCATGCTGCCAGCATTCCTAAAATGCTACAGCTAAGCACCGAATTCAACCTCTACCACAGTGGAGGAAAAGTTCAAACACAAAATGACATATCCCCTCCACAATCTGAATCCCAATAAGTAATTTTCTTTTCCCAGTGTAGCACAGATTCTCAATAGATAGGGAACAGCAGGCAGAAACTTTGCCCGTTTTTATTTTATTTTTTTTATAACCCGTAAAATTTCTTAAAGCAATTGTACACATTGCAGGCTTCCCTTTGATCACTCTTTGCAACAATGACTGCAGGCCCTTGCCTAGGTATGATTCCTCAATCCCAACACATACAATGGAAGTGCCCTGGCTCACAGAAAGCCTTCTCATTAAAGCTCTAATCTGTTCCACTACATTCTTGCAAGACAGAATTATCCAGCTTTAAAGCATGCCTCAATAGTGAGCCGTAATAAGACTGATAGAAACAGCTTAAGTAATTGGATTGCTATATGGTATTGAATGTCTGACAACAAAAGATATCAATCTCTATTCTGCTACTGAATCTTTGTTCCAGCAATGAATTCATTTAGTAATGCACTTGGAGGCTTGCAGTCCCTGCAGGAGAAATAACAGACTGGGGACACAAAGGCAGGGCCATCTGA
Organism: Melozone crissalis; assembly: GCF_028551555.1. Taxonomy (NCBI): domain Eukaryota; kingdom Metazoa; phylum Chordata; class Aves; order Passeriformes; family Passerellidae; genus Melozone; species Melozone crissalis. The sequence continues at coordinate 1,244,336 of NW_026535858.1, forward strand.
TGCGCACAGAGAAAGCGACTGTGCCATTCCAAGAAGTTAATTACAGTGAACAAAAGCACAAGACTATGACTTGTTGACCATTACCATAATCACATTACTACAGTCTTCTTCTATTCCCAGCAGCAGAGGGTCTATTCTTCCCTTCCATTTGGCACCGTGCATCATATTTGTGTTTTGTCACCTGAAATGTATTGTTGAACAGACTTCCCTCTAAAGATAGCTGGAAATGTCATGCTGTTTCTTTTACTATTTATTCTTTGGAGGCTGATTTACAAGTGCTCGAAGTTGATTACTTGGGGGATTTTTTTAAACTTTGAGCAAAGACAAACGCTCCCAAGATTTTCTGCAAATGAAAATTTCTGTTTTTGCCTATGAAACCTTGTGCTTGTGACACGCAACACTTGTGTGATTTGTGCAAGAAACACAGCAGACACAGTAGCACAATTCATGACATACTGTCTACAGCCTCACCACTTCTGGAGCTGAACATATCCCATGCTCACCTATAAAGTAAAAGAGGGTAGATTTAGACTGGATAAAAAGAAGACATTTTTTACAGTGAGGGTGGTAAAATACTAGCACATTTTGTCCTGAGGAGCTGTGCTTGGCCCTCCCTGGGAACATTCAAGGTGAGGCTGGAGGGGACTATGAGCAATCTGATCTGGTTGAAGATGTCCCTGATCCTTGCAAGGGGGTTTGACTGTGTGGCTTTTACGATTCCCCCTCACCCAAATCATTCTATGATACTGAACAACTTAACAAACCCTGATTTACCCCACAGTAAAGTCCTGTCTGATAACATCTAACAAATACTTTGCTGCAGACAAAAGCAAGCTCTAAGGCTTGATGACTTGACAGGAATGGCATTGGGACCCAGTGTTTCCATATCTCTTACACACACTGACAAACCCAGCAGCTGGAGTACCTCGAATTGAGGGGGCTTGGTGGAACCTTTCTCCGTGCCTGAGAAAACCCTCAGCTTTCAATTCCATGTGCCAGGGGGAACATTTTTAACTGGTGTACATCAGCCTAGCACAAAACTAATATACCTGGTTCCAATAAGACACACATTTCATACAACATACAACCAAAATAAAATGTAGCTAGCGCTCTTCTTCAAAGTAGCTAAAATGGCACAGCAAATTAATTTCCAAGCATTTAAAACCATTCAAATGCTGCTTTGCCAAATGCTGCATGAATTTCTTTCCTAGCACTACAATCAGCTTCAAAAAAACAGTAAGTACTTCCCAGTTTGGAATACAGGGAGAAATGGGATTATTTGCAATGGAAAAGACCAGAGCAGTGTCCATTCCTCCTAGATTTTCTCCCAGAGACAAAATTTTCAAGTGAACTCCAAGAAAATGGAAAAAAAACCCCAACAGAAATATGGGAGAATATCAGGATCACCAATATTCTCTGGCATTCAGCTACTGGACAGGGAAAAAATGGTTAAGTAGCAGGAACCTGCCTGCAATCCATAATGGATTAATGCACAAATTCTCTGTTATTTAACTTAAGTATCATAAATTAGCAGGACACCTTTTAACTAGCCAGCCAGGGAATGGAGAGTGCAGTCATAGGAGACACGAAATTGCCAAGAGCGAATTGAACCCTCAAGCCTCAAAAGAAGCTGTAGTGTATCCAAATCCTACCTCACCTGTGGCTGGAACACCTTAGCTGGCCATTCCAGCCCACATCCTGCCTCTGCAGGGCACCACCTCTGCCCCAGCACAGCTCCCACATGAGGACAGGGAGGTTCAGTGAAGCAAGACTCTGCAGACCTCAGCTGACCAGGGTAATTCCTGCTTTGCCAGAATGCGTCTCACCCAAACCAATCCTTTTCACACCCTCAAAAAAATCCCCTGTGGACCAGCCAAACCCTGAAAAACTTCAACCAAAGCAGTGCATGCTATAGAGGAGCAGCTGCCCAGCAGAGCCCTGGGGAGCCCACGGGGTGACCACAGGGCGGTGTGATAAAAATCACCCACCGCTGACTGGAATCGCTGTCTGTGGCACAGCCTGACACACCACAGCACATTTCCTGTCACACACAGCCTGTATTCCAGCAACATCCCAGCAACACCAGAAAACCCCAAATACCCATCTTTCCTGGAGCACTCCTCTCCTCCAGAATGCCAGAGCACTGCACAGCCAGCCTTCGGACACGCTAACTGAGGCACCGAGCGGCAGTGCAGCTCACTGGTGAGGGAAATCCACAGAGGGCACTGGGGTCTCCGCTCACCAGGCCTCTTCTCTTTCAGCTGTGAATCCAGGAATCCCAAAAAAGCTTCGTTTGAGTTGTGACAGCTTCCAAATCCAAGCCTGGCTTTTTAATAGCAGCACTGCTGGTTTGGAAACACGAAGCAGTATAGACACTTCCCTGTGCAGAGTAATGATTAAAATCAGCAGTGCTGTAGGCTCTCTTGAAACTTGCTGAAGATTTATTCTTTAAACAAGAGAATGATTTATTTCAACAATTATCTTCAGGCAGATTAAATGATGTGTTTTCAGGGCTCTTATTCACCACAAAATTAGGAACTCTGGGTGCCAGCCATGGAAGCCCCGTGAGTCTCTGGGACTCGGCACGGACGGAGACTCATCCCGACCCAGGAGAAAGAGCTGTCTCTTTCCCATGGCCACAAAATGCCATCCCTGACCTTCTGCTTGGCTCCACCATTTGCACAAATCCTTTGGCTTCCCCCTACTTGACCTCCTGCAAGTCGCAATGGACATATAAGGCACATGGCTCCCCAGGACCGCACCAGGCATGCTCTGGGTCGGTGTCACGACGGAAGAGTTAGACTGAAAGCACTGACTGATTACAAGCCAGATGCCCCACAGCAATACAGCATTTCCTACGAGTATGTTTAAAAATGCTCTAAAAGACCAAAGGTTTTTAATAAAGCAGTAGCTTCCAAGAAGTGGGAAGTCTCCACCAGGAATGTTGAGTGCATTTTTTTTTTTAAGAATAAAATCTAAGAAAGCTCTTCCTGCAAAGAAGCTTTTCCCTCTTACAACAGAGGACCCTGGCTTCAGCTGGCAGTCTGAGAGAAAACTTATCATCCTGTAAAGCCATTTTTTGGCTTTGATGAACCAGGCTGAAAGTTGAGAGGGAGGGAAGGTGTTTAGGAATACTTGCTGATGAATAAGCTTTTCCACTCCAAGAGCCTCAAATCCAAACTCAAAACAAGGAGTCCTTGCATCAAAGTTTTGGAAGAATGATTTGCATCTTCCCCTCATCTCTGGAACCCAGATCTCTGCTTCAAACACAAGAACCCTCAAATGTTGACTCTCCTTTCCCTTCCCTCTTCATTATTTCTGTGTCCCTTGATTTCAGCTTTTGGTCCCTTTACGGTTTTGCAGCTTTGACTCAGTAAACAAAAGCCAGCTGTTCTGCGTGTACTGGCCTTGTTCCTGTTCTTTCACCACAGACCAAGATCCCCTGACATGAGCCATTCACACTGCTCAGTGCTCAGTGTCAGCAGCAAGACACGCTGAAATATGGAGAGTGAAAGCCTTCCCGAAACACGTACTCCAGAATTAAAGATACCCAAACGTACAGGAAACTTTTACATTGTAATGTGGTCATCCTGTAGAAGACCACAGGCCTGAAGCAACAGATTTTCAGTACCACCATGCTATGACACATTGTGAATTTACCTCCAGCAGCAGTATGAAAGATCGTGCTCAGGCTGAAAAGTCATGCTCAGTGCTGCAGCTCTTCTGTCATTTCAATACCTTTATTTTTCACTCAGACATAATTATTAAGTAGTAGAAGCGTAAAACACCTACCTGGCTCAGCCAAGCCATCACTTTCTTTGCAACAGAATTCACTATACTTGTTCTTTAAAGGTCTAAAACCAAAAAAATAAGAGTCATAAGATAAGTTTTGTAAAGTCTTATCTAGACAGTTGTTTATAATATGTGGGCATTTACTATACATTTTATTACTCTCCTAGGACAGCAGTGTCCATATATAAGTTCCTTGTCTGAAATCCTGAATCCACAGGAAAGGGACAAGAGCAGGAACAAGACGAGTCCAGAGACTGGCAAGGGATGTGCCCAGGAAGCTTAAAGAAATGTCTGGGGAAAAAAAAGGCTGAGAACACCGGAATCATGATTATTAAAGAAAATTATGCGAGAGTTACACACCAGATCAAGCATACAGAGAGCTGTGTCCTTTCAGCCTTCTCTCCTAACAAAAGACAAAGGTTCTGTCAATGGAGTAGAAAGATTATGTTTTTAAGTGATTTAAGAAAAGTCTCGATATGAATAAATAATCTGTGGAACTCTCTGCCAGAAAAACAACCGGGAAACCACAAATGCTGCACTTCACAACAAATTAGTCTTATTTATGACACGATACAACCACAGGCTTATCAAGTCCTGTGATTCTCATCCAAGTGAATAACAAAAGTCTTGGCATCCTTTTTTAATTTAGGAAAATAATTAATTGCATTCTAATTTCTTTTTCCTTATACTGACCAGTACCAACAAATGTTATCACACTGGATATCTTATCTGGTAGGGCAGTGTTTGTGTTTCCCTATTGCTTCCCTCCTTATGTCACTGATTTCTCTACAGAATGGTGATATTAACAGCATTTTCCTTGTTTAAAAACTGTTCCTTTCAAGCTAAGAGTTGTCAGAAATCTCTCAAAAGCAGGACTTGAATTGTGAAAATGCTGCTTCTACAAAATTTTTTTATGATTATAGCTTTTTGTTGCCAAAACACCAATGACTATTTTGAGTGAGAATATGACTCTTGTGCTAACATATGTAAGCATAAGAGACACTGTGAAGGAACCACACTGTAATAAAAGCAATAGCTATATTAACACTTATGTAAAAGCAGCTGTTCCTAATTCTTAGAGATTCTTTATGCACTTCTGAGTCTCTGGAAGTTTGGGGGAAATTGTTTACTTACTTTATAAAAATCTTGAATTAAAGAATGATCAATATTAATTGTGGTGAAAGTTATCAAATATTTAATCATGTGTTTTAGAAAGCTGGGTCCTGATGAAAAGTGTGCAAAATAAAGACCCCACAGGTCCATTTGGATCAGTTTTCAAGCTATGTTTATCAACAATGTTTGAGTCACCAGAATGAAAGGCCAGCCTTGAAAGCCTTGCACACAGCAAGGTATTTCAGCAAAAGAACCTCAGACAATTGATGTCTTCAGTTTCATGTTGAAGTGTATATTTCATTTCCTGCCTGGATTGTTTTTGTGTAAGGTCCAGGCTAAGTGCTTACTCCTAAGCAGGTTTTCTTACTCACTTTGATTTACTTTATCTCTCTATGCCACATTTCTGCCTCACCCACTTAAATTCAGTTTTATGGACTAAGTATTATCTCCTGATTAATGTAGTTGGTTTCTGATCCCAGTTATCAGTGCAAAACACAACCATCATAATTGCACTGGAAGCTGTTTGTTTGCTGTCGTTAAAAAAATTCTAAGGTGACTTCCCATATATCTGAGGCCAGCTAAACACTCAGTGAGAGATTTCCTAGGAACTTTGAAATACTCTGTATAAAATTACTCAGAAACTGTCCAGTCTGCTTTTGAGCTGGTCCACCCCATTCCTTTCATCAAGTCTCTTCAACCTTCTCCCACCAATGAACTTCCTCTCAAAACTGGGCAAGGCCAGCATTTCCTCCTCTGGTGACCAGTATCAGTTATGAAATGGATGCAGAGTTCTGACCACCTTTCAGATCTGCTGTCCATTCATCTACCAAGAATGAGGTGGGTCACATGTGAATTTATTCCATATTTGGAAGGCATCTCCTTGGGAATAAATCTGGCAAAGCTAACTTGGGCTTGGGCTTAATCCTCTTTCAACAAAACATCCCACATTTTTTGTTACCTGAAGTCACAAACATAAAGACCCCATTTGAGTAGAAAAACAGAAGTCACAGAATGGACATACTCTTTTTGGAATGCCAGCTCCATTTTGCTAAGTCAGGTCTGACAGCTTTGCATTTTGTCACTTGATGTGGATAGGTTTAAACAACCTAAAACCAACCCACGTACAAACTTCTGGGCAGCAACAAATCTTCCCAGTCCCTTGCCATCAGTGGCTGCAGAGCACTCTCAGCAGCACAGGCACTCTTTCTCAGGGAAACATCATGCTTAGAATCACAGCACAGCGAACTGTCAAGTCTTATTTCCCTTCTTAATGGGTTAGCAAATGGGCTGGTGGTTTTTCACAAGCATCTGACTTGTGAATTGATAGTGTTTACCTTGGCTATTATTTTTAAGGAAGCCTACTCTGGCCACAGTACAAACATCCCTTTTGCTGCAGGCTGTCCCTTTGTCTGGCACTCCTAGGCTTGGAGCCTATTGACTGGTCCAGTGCTCACGCAGAGAGGAGCTTCCCTGGATACAGAGCTCAAACTTTCACTGGTCTCCATCCAGGCTACAAGTGGCCACTTGAAAAAAAAAGTTCAAAGAACGGGCAAACAATTCCGGAGGTCTGGAGAAATAAAACATTGCTAGAGGAAATCTCTGGTGCAAACAAGCCTCAGTTGGTACAGTGGGAAATCATTGTTTTCCACCCAGCCCTGAGCTATCCCAGTGAGAGTCCAGAGAAGAGCAGCATTCCTCCAGCCCTCTGCCCTCTCCACAAGGAGCGGGCATCGTCTGTGCACCGCCCAGGGGAAGACGGGAGGGTGAAATGTGGCTCCAGTGATCTGCACAGGATGGGTGCAGTGGGGCCTGCCCTTCCTGATGAAAGGCTGCTCCACAAAGCAGAGAGAAAAGGGGCTGTCTAGCTAAATAAAAAAGGGAAATCAAATCTTTCCAACTACCAGGCAGTGTAAATCCAGCTTATGCCCTGTCCTGAATCTATGGAGCCCTGGGAACCCATTCTACCCCACCAATATGGACCAGGGTGCTTTCAAAATGTGTGTGGCTGCAGAGGAAAGAGAGGGGGGATGAGAGGAACAGACATTCTCTGTGTAAAGAAATGAGGCTGATGAAGAAATGCTGCCTTTCCACTTTCTGGCCTAGATGAAATAAAGGACCTCCCGCACAAGGAAAGAGCTGCTCTCTACCAAGGGAGAGGCAGGTGCCACCCTTGCAGCTTCCTCAGCTGGAGAGGCACGTGGAAGAGCTGCCAACGCCAAAGGGAAACGGAGACGTCTGCAGGATCCACAGGAGGGAGCACAGCCATCCCCAAACCCCAGCTCCTCTTGGCTGTTGGACAAAACACCCTTCTCCCTTCTGCAAGGTCCTTCCTCTTGTGCGGAGAATTCTGTGGAACAAAACCCTGAGGAGTTCAGGAATTACACGCCCATCACTTCATGAAGATGCATCCAAGAAAGGACTGGACTGGTCACTCAGCTGAAGAATGACTTCATTGCAACAATTGCCACATCTCTATCAAGTCTGTTTTTAAAATTGGTTATTGCAGCAACACAGTCACTTATACATAAGTGAAACAAGGAGTTTAAAACTATTTAGCAAGATTATTTTTTCTATTAAAAACAGCTCTGAGGTAGATTTGTACTCTCATGCATAAAATCCTAAACAAATGCATTCCAATGTAAACAGCTAATAGTAGGTACATTCAGAATTGTTCTGTTCTGCAAGTATGAAAGCTAAACTACCTAAATATTCCAAGTTTATTGACCCAATTATGTGCTTTAAGAGAAAAGTGTGCGAGCAGTGAAACAAACATGTTTTGCCACAGCCTTTGGCAGAGGGAGGCTCAGGGAAAACTCAAGAAAGAAGGAAAGTAAGAGATAAGATAGGATGGTGAAAGGCAAAAGTTGGTATCAGTGAGATCTGCTGCTGAGTATGCCCCTTATTTGTTACTTTGCAAATACAATGGAGATGCAAAAACAGGCTGGAAAATTCCTCTGAGGAGAAAAACCTATACCCCTATATACCTCTCTCCAGTATCTTCTTTAGCAATCTTGCCTTTGGTTTCAGTGTAACATGAACAGACCTATCTACTTACAAAAGCTTCCCTCTTCCCACCAGCCTTGTTTGTTATTTTATGTGTTTCTGCATCATTTGCAGAGTTTGCTTTGATCTACATTCCTCCTGGATGTGCAGTTTCCTTTTCGGCTACCAAAAGGAAAACTGTTTGGTTTGAGAATTTTGAAGCTTATTTTGAAGCTTTGCTGGCCCAAAATACACATTTTTAATCCAAATGAACACAACTCGATGCTTTCAGCTCTTCAGCCCTGGTTGCCTTCCTTTCAGGAAAAATCTCTTTGAACAGTAAGTGACCACTTCATACTCTAATAAAATGTCCAAACTGTAGTCCCAGCTGGCATAAATGAGGGCATTCTGTTTGCTACAGCTGGGTTTGAATATTGACACTCATACATAATTTGATCCTTGAATTGCTTTCCTTTTAGCATCACCCTGAAATGTTCAATGTTTTGTGTCACATCTGACACCCACTAACACATACCATGCTGCTCTAAAACATTTTCAGAGCAGATAATTAGGAATTCTCCCAACATTTCTTTATTACAGGCTCAATCTGTCTTCCACCAATGGCAGAGCTCCTGCAGCCTCCAAGGGCCGACTGGACTTTGGTGCAATTGCAGGACGGCTGTAAATCCTTCTGCCTTCTGGAATATGTGATATTGAATGTAAAGTTTGTGCCATTTTAATCCTTCCTCCTTCTCTAGCAAGCATCACAATGCGACTGCACTAGGAATAGTCCACAGACAAAACACAGCTCACAAATAACAGGTAAACAATCTTCAATGAGAAGAGAAGCCAGGACACATCCTTGGATTGACTCTTTGACTGGGAAACAGGATACATTCTTCAAGGACCTTACAGGGATGGTCCCAGAAGACAATTAGAGATTAGATCTTCTCTTCTTTGGGGTTAGGCCACAGGAGTTAACTTGGGAAACAATTCACATAAACAAAGTGCTAGCAAGAGGAAGGGCACTGTCAGATTCTGCCTCTGTGTCTTTGCTAGACACGGGCCTTCATGTCAAACTCCACATCAAGAACTCGTTTCAAATGGTAACACAGCATTAATTGACATAATCAGTACTAGAAAGGAGCAACCCCCTAAGATTCTGGAGATTAATTAACTATTTTGGGAAGATTCTTAATGAGATAGCCTAGAATTAGAGTATCCTGATCCACTGACTAGAAGTAAGTAAGTAAAATGTGCTTAGTATCAGTCAGGGGATACTGAGCTCCTTCCAGAAGAGCAAGTGCAGGACCTAGGAGGTTCATGCTCTTCTCATCTGCAGCCTGGTCTATTATAGCCAGCCAAAGGCAGAGTTGCTCTCTATGAATAATTTTTGTTTTAAGAAAAAAATGGGGAGGGAAATTCATACTCCAGTGCCTGTGTGCATGTAAGCAGCGGGGGAAAGTGTTCCTACTTTGCAAAAAGAAAAAGATTCCTCATAAAAACACAGCCATGCTCATTTTACCAGAGTAAATAATAAGAAAGCTGTTACCAGGGATAAGTAACTGAAATATCTGAGAATAACTTCTCTTTTTCATGCAGATATAAATGAGAAAAATGCATACACATGGAGCAATGTGTATGTCCACCATCATATGAATTATGAATATCAATTATATGAATTACATTAATTATGAAGTCTCAATACAAAGTCTACAAAAATTATGAGGAAGCTTTGCTAGAAGAGGAGACACATATATGGGACTTGTAAACTGCTCTGTGTTCAATCTAAAATTAAACAAATGGAAGCTGTTTCCTGCTAGGTGTATGTGGATGAGGCTATTGCTGTTTCTAAAGTGGTTTTCTGTACACGCTCTCTTGAAACACATTTCTCTGCAACTCTAAGATATGACTTTAATAATAAAGATACATTAAACACAGTGATGGTGTTCCACGTAGTTCTTTCCCCATCTAGGAAAGTGAGAGGATTAAAATATCACAGAAGAAAATTATTACTTGCACCCAAAAAGCAATGCCAATGGACAATCCAGGAAAGCACATGGCCTCTTTTCTTTTTAAATTAAAAGTGCCTGGAAGCACACCTACATGGTAAATGTCAGATAAATAAGCTAAAGGCAGGAAAGCCCCTGCATCCCAGCTGGCAGTGCACTACAGAAGCAGCACATCAGGGTCACCCCAAAGCCGAGCCCCAGAGCAGAGCAGAGCCTGCCCCAGCTGTGCCGCCTGCCATCTTCTGCATTGTCAGGACCTCAGCTTGCATCATTAGGACTTGAAACCGATCCACTTCAGTGATTAGGCTGATCCAAGGACACGGACAGAAGAGCAGGATTTAATGGGCAGGCAGGCAGGAAAAGTCTTTTAACACTTTAGAAAACATTGACTTGGTGGAAGGAATTGGCTAGCTCAAGGGATTAGTAATGAGATACTGAGCCCCTGAGCTCTAGGTCACCACACTGAATCTGGTCCAGGTCAGTAGAAATCAAAAGCTGCTGCTGCTCAGCGGCCTTCGGGAATCAGCTGGTGGTCCCACCCCAGCCACCTCTGGCAAAATATCTATACCAACACTAATGATAACAGTTGGCAGCACTTACAGGGAAGGCTGAGGGCTGGCACAGCACAGGAAAAGTCTGAGCAGAGAAAGATGTCCCTGCAAGCACATTAGCCTGTGACTCAAGAAAAATGAGGAAACGAGATCCCTCATCTTCTACAGATTTCCAGTGACTTGGGGCATGAAATTGAGGATCCTGTTCCAGAAAACTCTATTTCCTCACTGCAATGGTCTTTACAAGGCATTTAATGCCTAAACATCTCTGAAGCTCAGACCCCCACCTTTAAAAGAAGCACTTTAAAGTGCTTCTGCAGGAAGATCCTGAGTAATGGGGGGATACAGAAGCAAAACAAGAAACCAAGACAGGGGAGCAAACCCTTTCCAAGTAAAATCAGCTCCCCTATCTCCAAAGCAAGGCATTTGCTGCATATGCACCCATTCACAAAGCTCTGTGCTTCAAGTGCTTTAAAAAAAGGAAAAAAACCCAAATTCCCCTTACAGCAAAGAGTACCCCCAGAAAACCCCAAATTTCCACTGCTGCCCAGCAGAGCCACATCAAAGAATCCAGCTGCTCCCAGCTTTTATCCCACCTAGGATGAAATTCTAATGTGTTGTGCAGGAGGTCAAATAGATTATCATAATAGCCCCTCTGGCCTTAAAAACTATGAAATTGGAGAGTGAATCACAAGACATCAGTCACCATTGAAGGCAGGATGGTAGGCGGCAGAGCTCAGAGATAAGGTGCGATATGGCAGAGTAAATCCAATGTTCTTAGGCCCTGTGAAGCTGGGAAAGTGACATTTTGCCTTCTTTGTTGCCCCTTTGGGACACAGCGAGATGTAGGTTATTATAATAATAAGCCCAGTCCGCTGTCAATGCAGCCTAAGAACTCTTACGGGAGTGAGTGCGTGAAGGATTGAGAAACACTAGTTATTTTCAAACTGGATTAAGTCTTTCAAAAGCTAATAGGTTTCCAATGAGCTGTGGTGTTGCTGCTGCAGCTGCTCTAATTTGAGAATAAAAGAATGCAGGCTTTGTGCCTAGGGACCTGTTATTGATCCGAGCAAGAAGGATGGGAAGGAAGGGGGTAGAGGAGGGTTATCCTCCTTTCAGCTGGGGCAGGGGCGTTCCTTTCAAAGTCACATTATCTGCTAGTAACAACAAAACCTACCATGACATGCTGCTCTATACAGGATTGCACTTGTTGAGAACTGAAAGCATCAGAGGAAAAAAACCTCCACTGGCAACCTCGGGCAGCAAACTGCATTGAGGGCCCACGAGACTCAACAGATGGGTCTCGAGACTCCCTCATTAGAAACGTGCCCATCCCCGTGCATCTGCTGCCCCGCTCCGTGCCACGCACTCATTAGCATTGCGGGCCCACAGATTCCTTAGCACGTGCTTCCAATAAATATTGGAGAGAAAGGAGGGGACGGAAGGCGCTGCTCGGAGCAGCGAGATGAGGGGTCACCCACCAGGCTGGGAAACCCTTGCACACACACACTGCCCTGCAGCCCCGCAGCAGGGAGGACAATAAAAGGCAGCCAACCACAAATGGGCAGTTAAAGGGACAGGTGTGGAATTGCTTCTATTCAAGTTGGGGCAGATCCTCATTCGTTCCTCTCTGCCACAGTAAATAAAAATCATCATTATATATAGGAAAAATCCCCACAATTCAGGGCAACACACAGATTGTGGACCTACAAGAGTCCATGGCCCCTTTCAGACAGAAAGCTGGAGCACACTTCAAAGAAGTTAATTGGTTTTAAGGGTCCAATTCTACAGCCAGCCTCTTTTTCTTTCACCAAGTTGTCCTGCTGCTACAGTGCCACAAATAAGGGATGACCTTCACCCCACCTGGAGTGGTCCAGCCTCAGGGCTGAGATCAGGAGCAACTGAAGAGAAAAACCATCTCCCCTGTGCTTGAAGACCTTGTGAGACAAAACAGCTGTCAGAGAGGAAGGAATGGAAAACCTTCCAGGTATTGTGGCAAAGACAAACCTTTACCCAGAGAGGCAGGGTGACTGGGAGCTGTACTTGCTCAGACTCCCAAGAATAAGTCCCTTTCTTTGCCACCTCTCCCTGACACCCCTAGACTGTTCTTATTCCAGTCCTTCTCTATTTTTCACTATCCTGCTGGAAGCTGCAGGCATTTTGACCACAGCTAACTCCAGAGTGGGACTGGAAGAGTCTCAAGTGATAAAATGTGTTGATACAAATCTTGTCCAAAATACAGATTTTCAACACCAAAATTCCCAAATCAGTGCAGACTCTGATTGTTCCAAATGCTGGTGGCTCTAACACCCAGTCTTGTCAGATCTCTCACTGCATGACCAGTGACAGAAAAGTCCTCAATGCACATCTGCAGGTAGTAGCACTGCTGTGCCATGCAGAATGGCCAGGAGGCTTTTTTCATTCTTGTGTAAAGGATGAACACAGAGAAAGACATTTTTTCTCCCCTTTAGGGCCTTGTCTTTATCTGTACTACCGAGAACACCAGCCACCCGCCTGTACTTTATCTAAAAACATTTAGCTGATGCAAAAAGGTTCCTTCCACCAGGGAGGCAGCAGTGCCAAGGGACCAGGTAAAAACAGGCCACTGTGCACATCCCTAGCTCCCTGAATAAAGGGTTTCCCCTGCAGATCAGCAGCACCACTCCCATGCACTGAACTTTGTGGCCCAACCCACTGGCCACTCCAGCAAGTTACTTAAACACATCCTTTACCTAAAGTTTTTCGTTTCTTGATTTAGGCACATCTCTATTTTGGGCTGAAATTGGATTCTAGAAATCTTAATGTCTTTAAAAGTTCCTTCAGGCCAAATGAAGCAACTCCCTTTATATCCTCCACACAGGAATAAGTAAAGTCAAGGCCCAGAATATTAGATCAGCCAGGGAATGATGGCAGGCAAAGGCAAGAAGTCATTTACTGTACATGCAAATTTAAATCTGCTAATCACAGCTCTCTTCTCTTCAGACATTTCCTTAGCTAAATGACACCCCTGTGTACTTCAGTCTTGCACCTGCAGGCTAATTTGTGATTGAGAACATATTGAACACATACTTTCACGTGCAATTAACAATGAAAGCAATCTGCATGAGAAGAGAAGTTCGGGCATTTTGATGCTGTCATGACAAGAAAATGAAACTTAGTCTGAGCACTTCCTCAACAAAATTGGCTCAAAGAAGCACCTTTGCAGAAAGCTGTGAGGAAAACACTACTTGAAACTTGGAGCTCTTTAAAAGCATCCCATTGTTCACTGGAGATGGGGCTCAGCCCAGGCTTCAGCGCAGCCTCTTTGACAAGAATAGCCGAGTTGCTGCTTATCAAATGAAAGTGTGATCTTGTCTGTGACAGACGTGCCAGCACTGCTCAGTGTCACAGTCTTTGCACCTACTGCGAGCTACTCCACCTTGATAAGCTGTACCCCTACCCAGATCTAAAACCGCAGTCTCAGCTCTTCCCTGCTTTTAGAAAGTGGGGATTTGAGATCACATCACTGCTGCACAGGAATCCCACCCCTGGGGAGGATAAGTGAAGGACAAAGCAGTTGGGTCCACAGGTTAATGTGGAGGCATCTGATCCTTGAAGGGTTAACAGAGAAACAGCCAGAGAGCAGGTTTTATGTGCATATAAATAAAGGAAACTGAAGGAAAAACAGCACTATTCTCTGGAATGGAGTAAGGTCTCAATTTTAAGCTGTGGCAGAAAGCAATAATGTTATGGATTCCCTTAATTACAGCTGGATAAAACATAAAGGCTCTATAACAGACGTATTTTTTGGTACAACAACTTTAACTCTTTCAGGGACTTTACTGGTTCTCACTGCAGTAATTTCTGAGTACCCCAGCATCTTTTTTTTTTTTTTAATTAAATTGTTCTCGGAGTATCCTCTGAAATAGACTTCGTGCCTCACTTTCATTCTGCGGAATGAAACACTTCTAACATACAGAAAAAACTAAGGCGGGAATTTCACAGTGACAAAATGCACATGCACAATTAACACAGTGCAGCTTCTAAATTTTAGTTGTCTTAAGCAGCACTCCAGGCAAACGGGAAAGTAAGGGAAAGTAAGGGAAAGTAAGGGCTTGTGACAGCAAACTGGATTTGGGGCTCTGGTTCCCAGAGCATCTCCTTCTCCAAAATCTTTTGTCACATTTGGAAAGCTTGTCTGAAGACACAGCTTCAAGAAATTGCCTGACTGGGGAGAACTGAAGCTTTCATGGAAGTGGGAATGCACTCTTCAGCGCTGGGTAGACCGTGCTCTTTCTCTAACCTCCGCCACTTGCTCAACTTTCTCATCAGTGGTAGTTCTCTCCCCTGCTCCATTTGTGAAATAGTCTAACACCGGGTGTGGCTTCCCCACAAAACGCTTCCTAATTAGTTTCTAAGCTTTAAATGATTATGGAAGCGCAATTCCCATTCCACTCAGGTGATGAAAAGCTTTACAGGAGTTCAGTCTCACTTTGTAATTAGAGAAATTAGCCTTCTAAGTTTAGATCACTCAACTGTGCAGATGGGTTCATCTGCTGGAATGTGTTGCTCCGAAACGCGTGTCAGCCGAGCGGCGCGGCGCGGTCCCTATCTCTGCTCCGCGACACTCGCCCAAGTGGGCAGGTCACTGCCACCACCGCCAGAGGAAAATCAAGCGTTGTGGGTGTATTATAGGAAAGGCCTTATCTAAAAGCTCACTCATCCGTGATTGACTGTGCCGATACGTACCTCTCCTTGCAACAGGGAAGCTTAACTCCTAGATAAAGGATTAGCCGAGTGGATGAAATTTCACTCTTCCACTCAGCTTGTCCAGGCTTACATCTAACACTGCAGCAAATTTATTTTATTGGCTAATTTCAAGGAGCAAAACTACTTTTTATAAAAATCTGGAGGAACAAAGGGCTCCTTTAGCCTCTTCATTTGCTGTGAAAAGAGGTCATTGAGCTTTATGAATTCTTTATGACCACAGATTCCACATGTCAACAGATTCTTTTCTGGTAGTCCTTCAACTAGTTTATTGAAGGCTGATGCAGTGTCAGTGCCCTATGATTATGCAACTGTCTTGATCTACATTACAGTAGTAAACAAAAGTTTAGTCACCGACTCAAAAATGAGATGCATCAGGTCCCTGAACGAAGAACTTTTCCAGGGGCGCCATTCCAAGCTTACCTTCAGGTATCACAAATCTAAGGAAATCCTGTGGGATTGTTCACAGCCATGGCTCCATGAGTCACTGAGCTTTAAAAGGAAATTACAACTTTCCTCACACAAAGAATTGACTTCACGACACCTGACCCTCGTAGGCCAGACACTCCCTCTAAAGGCTGTGATCCTGGTCCCACCGAAGTCCTGGGCAATCTCCCAGTGGCCTCAATGAACAGCTCTATATTAGGGAGCTGATCCAGGCCCAAAGCCTGAATTGAAGCACTGCCTGTAACGCTGGGCTTTGGCACACTCCATGTCTGTAAGGGCTTCTAATGTGGATGTGATCTAATTACGTCGGAATAGGAAGATTAGCAGGAAGTAACTTTACGCAATGTAAAAAGCCAGTGCCAGACGCTGAAAAGTTCTTCAGCAGCTACAGAGGAAGGCACGTCGGCTCCACACCTCATGAGACGTGCAGGCAGAGCCTTGCAGCAGGGATTTGATGTGCACCGGTCCCGGGCTGCTCCAAGCAACTGCAGTGCAGGCCCTGTGCACACACAGCAGTTTGCACGTTGCTGTGGCCCTAGTGAAAGGAGCATCCTGAAAAGATGCTCGGGCTGCAGGCAGTTGTGCAGTGGCTGCAGGCACCTGTGCAGTGGCTGCAGGCTGTGCTGTGCAGGGGCTGCAGGCACCTGTGCAGTGCTCAAGGGGGCCACTGGGTCTCTGGGCTCTTGACAGCCCGGAGGAAAAAAAGCAAGAGGTGGGACTCCATGGGGAAAATTCTAGATTAAATAAGTTTAGGGGGGTTTTACTGCTGACTTCCATGAGGTCAACATTTCTTTCAGGGCTGCAAGGGAGAGGGTTTGCAATGCGCTTCTGCACATGATTCATGCTCTGCCTTGCTTTACCTATCACTAATACCCTCCATCTCAAGACACTGGGAGACTTAATTCATTAATGCTTGCAAAGCATTTTAAGTTGTTGGACAAGTAATTCTGTTTGAGGGCAGCGACACTGCTGAGTCACAAGCACTGTGGGAAAGAGACCTCTGGATTTCCTAAACACTGGAGTCAAACAGGTGGAGTAACCTTTTACAGAAAGGCCAACTCCAGACCTGCCCTAAAGATATGGAGCATACCAGCAGCAGCAGGGTGTTTAAAGGCCCAGAGGAGCAGATGTGTGGCACTTGGGAATGAATAACATTTAACCAGGCTGTGGAAGCTAACCAACACGCACTGGGGAAAAAGAAGAGAGGCACTGGTATCACCAAACTGCAGCCACGTTGCAGATTAAACACCATGATGGTTTACCAGCCTTTGAAAAGTTAATGAATCCAGTGAGGTACAACCAACACTGCTGGAACCTGGGGGCTGAGCGAGGCTGGAAGGAGCATCCAGCACCTGCGCACCTCACAGGCGTGCCAAAATCACCAGAGTGTGATCTAAGCCGTGAACTCACCGATGGGAACAGGATCTGCAGGAGTCAGGTGAAGTCTGAGCACAGTTCTAAGGTGAGGGGCCCAAATACCATCAGCTTTCCAGCCTGGGGCACCCTATAATGGGACAGACCTCACCACAGCAAACAACAGGCACTTTGCTTTTGCCATAGGAAATGAAAACAAAGGATATAAAATTAGGTTAGAAATCTTGTTTTCCTCTGTACCACTGACTCTAGTGTATAAAATAGACATTCACACATCTACTGCGTTAGACCAGGGTGGAATAGATCGGGACATAAGAATAGCTGTTCTGGGTCAGACCGAACGTCATGTAGGCCAAGTTCCTGTCGCCAGTGCCTCAGGAAGAAAGGGACAGTGATGCAGTGAGTTCCCAGCACAGTCACCCAACTTCTAGACCCGCAGCCCAGGGACTTCCCAAACCAGAGACAAAGCTAGGGGTGGGGGTTTTTTGGGTTTTCTTTTTTTGTTCAATGCCCTTTGATGTGTGCCTCTTCCTCTGGGAACCAGTCTGAACTCTTTTTGCTACTGTGCAAACTTTTGGGCTTCTCAGTAACCTGTGTCAGGGAGTCCTTTAAGTAAATCACCTGGCTGTGTGGCTCTGGACCTTGCTCCTCAAAGGATGTGTGGCAGAACAACACCAGCACCCACCTGAAAACTGGGATGAGCCTCTGCAGCGCGGGCACAGGGTCCCTGATGGTCTCGGCACTCTGCCAGCACTGTGCTACCGGTACTGATCAGCTGAGGGATCTTTCCTCCCACTTGGAGCGCGGGAGGCCCTCGGCGCCGCGACCTCGTGTCGAGGCGGGCACGAGTCGCACGGTGGCGACTGCCACCTCCGCTTCCCTAAGGACAGCGGCCGGCCGGGGCTACCTGAGAGTCGCGGGCCGGCCGCGCCGGGCCGCTCCGGCAGCGCCCGCGGCCCGCCCCGCCTCAGCTGCCGAGGGCCGGGAAGGGCGGGCGGCCGCCGCCGGCCAGTACCAGGGCAAAGGTTTCACACCGCAAAAAGTGTCCCCCAAAATGCTTCGTGCTTTGTTCTTCCTTCCACCGGCGCCGAGGAGGCGCGGAGGAACGGGCTGCGGCTCCCGGGCGGGCAGGACCCGCGCGTCCCCTCAGCGAGCGGCGGGGCGGGAAAAGCCCTAGGCCGCGAGCGCCGCTGAGGGAGCGCCGGGGCCGCCGCAGCGCGGCTCCTCCTGCTCCAGGTCGCGCTGGAAGCACCTGCGGAGCGGCGCTTCCCCAGGGACGGACCCTCGGGGCGGCCGGGGCGCGCCGCCTCCCTCGGGCGGGGGAGCCGCCGAGCCGCAGCTCCCTCCATGTCCGCCGCCGCCGCCGCCTCCTCCCACCGGTACCTGCCGGCCCGTGCCATTCCCCTCCTCCGCGCCCTCCTCCTGCTGTCCCCCTCATGCATATGGATGGGCGCATGCGCCTGCCGCCCTGGGCTAGATGAAGCGGAGCGGCGGCGGCGCTCCCAGACGGGCGGGCGGCTGCGGGGCGGTGCGTGTGCTGCATGTGCGTGTGTGTGTGTGAATGTGAGTGAGAGTGAGTGTGCGTGCGTGCGTGTGTCTCGGGGGGGCCAGGGGCTCCGCCGCAAGAAATAAAAGGACTGGGATAATAATCGCCATAATAAAACAAAAAGAAAAAAAAAAAGGAGAGAGAGAGAGAAAAGAAAAGGGAAAGAAAAGAGGGGAGGCGAGAGAATAAGGCGGATAAAAGGAGGCCGGGCTGCTTTGCATTGAAGAGCGGGGCGCTATTGAAAGCGCTTGAAAAGCGGCGTTGTCCGGCGCGGGTGCGCCGCGGTATATTAGAGCGGGGCGGCGGCAGCGGCGGCAGCAGCAGCGGCGCCTCCTCCTCCTCCACCAGCTCCTCCGCCTCCTCCTTCTTCTCCTCCTCCTCCTCCCTCCTGGCCCTCCCCGTCCCGTCCCGTCCCGACCCGGAGCGAGCGGCGGCGGCGGCGGCGCTGCAGGCGGGCGGGCGGGCAGCGCGGCGGCGGCGGCATGCGTGCGCCCCGGCGGGCAGCCGCGGCGGCGTGCTCCATCCTCCTCACCCTGCTCCTGGCGCTGCGGGCCCAGGTACGTACCGGGCACGGCCTCCGCGGGGCCTGGGGACAGGGCTCCGGGAGATCCCGCAGGGCGCCCCTGCACGGCTCCTCCGGCCGGAGCGGAGCTGCTGCCCTCGCTTCTCTCTGGAGGTGGCCAACGCGGGAGTGCGCCTTGCAGCGAGGCTTAATTCCTGGCAACGAGAAACGCGATTACTGCAAACCGCTTTAATTTTCCCCCCAAAATCACTTTTTTCCCCTTTTCTTTTTCTTTTTTTAAATACCTATTTTTTTTTAATCAACTTATTAGCAGCGCTGCCGGGGTGATTAATGAGCGGGGTCTGAGTGTCAGCTGGGCAGCTCCGGCCGTGCCCTGCTCAGCTGCACCCCGGAGGAGGCACAGGGGTGGCCGGGTGCCTTTCCAGGCGCTGCAGTATGAGCTACTTCGTTTTGCTGGTTTGCTCCTCGCGTGTTGCACTCTTGGTTTAGTTTAGTTTTATTTCCTAACCGCTTGGAAGCCTTCCTCGCGCTGTTTTTTCGGAGCTGGCACTTAAGGTTGTTTTTTGGCATTAATGGCGTTATTTAGTTGGGCTGATTTATGAGCCCTTCTCATGGATGTCTGATACGGGAAAGCTTGGAGTGGTTAGCTTTATTTTTAACATTATGCATGTGCTTCTTGAAAGCACACTTAAAATTACTTTTTCCTGTCTTCAGAGTTGTTGTACATTGTGTTTGGGGAAAAAAAGTTAGGTAACTGTCTGTCTCTTGTTTCTTTTTTTTTTGTTGTTCGTTTGTTTTGTTTTTTTTTTTTTTTCCTTCGGTTCTTTCTTGGGATTAACAGGTGACTTTAGCGTCGGGACAGTTCGAGTTGGAGATCTTATCCATGCAAAATGTGAATGGTGAACTGCAAAATGGAAATTGCTGCGATGGCACCCGAAACCCAGGAGATAAAAAATGCACCAGAGACGAGTGTGACACCTATTTTAAAGTTTGTCTGAAGGAGTATCAATCGCGGGTCACTGCTGGCGGTCCTTGCAGCTTCGGATCCAAATCCACTCCTGTCATCGGAGGAAATACCTTCAATTTAAAGTACAACCGGAATAATGAAAAGAACCGGATCGTTATCCCCTTCAGCTTCGCCTGGCCGGTGAGTTGCTTGAGCTGCTCTGGCTCTGTTGGATGATGCTTGAGATGGTCCTTAGTGAGCTGAGCTCTAACTTCTTGTGCCAGGGGAAGAGGGAGCAGGATTTGGGAGGGAGCAGGCATCTTGGCAAGAGCGTCGGGAATCCGCAGCACAGAAATGAGTAAAATGTAGTGGTGTTTTTGTTTTTGTTCCCTGGGGCTCACAATGCACAGCCTGTTAAATTTGAAAGTCAGATGTGCAGTGAGGGGGATCTAAATGGGTCAGGGAAGCAAACCCAGTATCTCTGCACTTTACAGCATGAATAAGTCTCTTGAGACTTAGAAGGTCAGAAGTTCATTTTTTTTCTTTTTTTTTTCTCTTAACCAGTGAAGTCTTGGGCTTAAGCCAGAAGAGCAGTGGGTTAGGGGCTGTAGAGGGATCCCGTGTGAAAAGTGTGTGTCATAGCTGGCCTCCTTCCCCGGAGCGTGTTTGGGAAGGCTTCCTGCTTCTCCCAGGGGGAAATCTCACTGCTCTGCTCGCTGTGGATGGGAGCTGCTGTTGCTCTTCTGGGTGCAGTAGTTGCCAGCTTCCCTGGGAAGCTGGCTGTGTTTGGAGGTGCTCGTGGACTCCAGAGACTGAAGACTGAGAAAAGCTTTAGCTTTTGGTGCACTTCACCCACTCCTCCCCAAAGCACACCTTTTCCTGCCTACCTGCCCTGTGTGGTCCAGAGATTCTGGCTTCTCTCTAGTTGGGTGCAAAACTCGGTGGCTGAAGGAGGTGGAGCTTTTGGCCAGGCACTTTTCCACCTTGTCCACTCTAGTAAATACTGGTCAGCCCCTCAGAGCAGAGAGATGGAGGATGGGGGACCCCTTCCTTCGTCGGTGATCCTGCTTTGTTGTTGGCTGTAAAAAGCACTGAGACATCGCTGCTGCTTGTTTCTTGTGGGGTGCTCAGGAGGGTTGAGGCTTTGACGGCCAGCTGTGCAGAGGAGCCCTCAGCTCCCGGCAGAGAAAGCGAGGAGCATCTTTCCCGAAGGCCCATGGTGCAGGCCAGCCCCAGAGAGGCCGGCTCAGGGCCCGGGATGTGTGACATGGACGGTGCCTGGCCTCGGGTGGCAGGAGGTGCGTGGCTTTTGTGCCTGGCAGTGCTGCGTGCACTGGGGGGCTCCTGTCTGGCTCTCGAGCGCTCCCAAATTTCTGCTCCTAAAACTTGTATTTTGAGATCACCTAGGAAACAAAACTGTTTCCCCCTGCCACACACACCCCTTCTCCAAAGGCGCTGAGCAGACAATTTCCTACCAACTGCCTTGGGGTATGTTGATGCTCAGCAGTTTTGTAAATCCAGTCATCCTAACCTAGATGCCTAAGGTCATTTTTGGGAGGGGAGGAGGGCGCTGAATGTGCATGCAGGGGAGGGGTGAATCTCATTTCCTATTCTCTGCCACTATCGCTGCTGGCGAGGTGGAAGCGTGCCTGGGCCCTCCGAAGCTTGGCCCTCCGTGGTCTATGGATAAGGACTGGTTGCTGGGAGGGCCTGGGCTTTGTCTGGGGGGAGGCAAGCCCGCCCCAAAGCATTCCTTGTGCAGACACCCGCTCTGAGGTCCTGCCGCCAAGGGCTGCAGGCAGCCGTGCGCTCTTGAGGCGTCCTGTGCTGCCTCCTACCTGCCTCTGCTCTCAGCCGGACTGGGGAACCGCGGGGGCTCAGAGGCACAGGGCACGAATTAACTCTCCGTTCTTAAGGAGATAGTATTACAGAGTACAATAGCAGAGTTAACAAAAGTATTCTCTGTTGGAAGTACAAGTCTGTCCTTTATTTCTTTCCCTTTTCTTTCTCTTCTTTTTTTTTCCCCTAACATGAAATGAGATAAAACTGTTATCAAATATGCCATCAAAGGGATAAAGGGCTTTGTAAAAATCTGAGGTATTTGAAGCTCTGCCAATGGCTGCAGTGCTTGTGTTGCAGATTTTGACTTTTGTCAGAGAAGTCAGGTACATCGAGGATTTTTTTAATCTAGCTCCCAGTAATCTGACTGTCTTGAATCTATAGGTATGCATATAAAAATGGTGTGAAAACTAAACACGTTCCTTCTAGCAGCCTCTCTCTTCATAGGGTTGGGAAGGGAAATCTGTGTGTAGCGGGTGGGTTTGGGGGGTGGGGACCCTGGGAGAAGTCTCTTAAGCTTGCCTGCATCTTAGTAAAAGAAATGCTTCTATTGTCCTGCTGAATCTCATTCAGCACTGGAATCCTGGAGCAGCAGCAGCAAAACTCCAGTGCAACCTTTGAAATGGGTAAAACTCAACAACTTGAGACGCTTGGTTCATAAGCCTGGAATTTTGGAATAAGCTCTTGCATTTTCCCAGGCAGAAATGCACTTTTTGAGATGCTGATGATAGTCCCTGTGCAATTATCAAGCCTGCTTCCCAGCTTTAGCGTCCACAGGACACAGCTTTTATGCTAGCCATTGTGACTTCCAAATGGCATTTGAACAAAAGAATATCTAATGTGGCAAAGCTCTTATTTGTACTAAAATTGTGTACACAAATCATTTCAGGCATTTTCAAAGCTCTACGGATAAAGCAGTAAACTTAATTTAGTCAGCTCTAATCTGACGCTGAAATTTCAGAACTTAAAAAACTCTTTAGGTGGCTGAATACTGTTGACTTCAGTAAGAGCTTGAGATTAGCATTGCATTTACTCATGTGGCTGGTCACGAGAGGGGATCTTTGAATACATTCAGCTGAAAATTATAGTAGAGGTAATAAGAGCCAGACCAAAATGTTAATCATACTGCACTTGAAAATTCATGCCCTTCTCTGGATTGTGTTCTACTCTGAGGGAGCCTTTTCTTGGATGTTCCAGCTTGAGTCAGTAGTAACATTCAGAAGTCTTGTTGCCTTGACTACTTAAAAAAAAATTAAAAAGAAAAAGCCTCTTCCCATGTCAAGCTGCCCCCTTATGCCATTTGTGAAAAATAGTTGCATTGCATTAGAGGCCTTTATTCATCATGCAGGAGAGGAAGGGCAGAGAATGGGGTGCTTTAAAAGTATTGTTAGAGGGAGCTTGCAGTTGTAATGTAGATTCGAAGTGTCAGAGTCTTATTAATAACTTATGGGGTTTGCTCTTGTCAGTTTTGATACGTTCCCCTGTGAGTAATGGGTGTGGAGACGGTGGGCCATAAATTAATTTAAGTGATGGGAGGTTTGAGTAAGTTGCTAGGAAACAGGGCAGCAGCCCAGCATAAAGGAGCTGGAGTGGATCAGAAAGCTGCCCCTGCAGTAGCTGGTAATTCTTCAGTGCATTGAAACAATAGTGTTGATGATTAAAAAAACTAAAATGCACCAGGGCTTGCTTCTTACATTCATTTTGAGACTTCACTGACTTTCTTGACAGGCAAGCTTGGCTTTATGAAGCCGTATAAAAAGGTCCGGAACAAAAGCGTTTCCATGTTCCACTTGTCCAGGTGCTCTGTCTGAACAAGTCTGGTTCCGAGGCACACACATGCTCTTCTCTCACATGAATCAAACCTCTGGCCTTTCTTAAAGAAGCCCAAGTATGATGGGTGCTGCACCTTGAGGGAGCTGAGCATCAATTAACCAAGCAAAACTTAACAGTACACTTTGCTTTTATGTAAAGAAAGATCTTCTGGGGGTTTGGCGAGACTGAGTAAGAGGTCAAACTTGGCAATTCCTTTGGTATGCATAGCTCCAATTTCAAACAGCTTGTTTATCCCAAAATTATGCTCCTTGTAATTATTTAATATTGGGGCCAATTGCACCAACACACCAGGAAACTACTGAGGTGGAAAAAAACCCTCCAGCATCTCAGTGAGTTTAGCATAAAATAAAATTTAAAAGAGTTTTGAACATCTTATTTCAACTTTAAGATAAAAATAGTCAACCTTAAAAAAATAAAATAGCCCCTTTTTAATGTAAAATCTTAGTGGTCCTGATTCCTGAAAATGTAAAATATGTTTTCTGGGTAGGCATTGCTCTCTGTGGCTACAGAGACATCGTAAAAGAGCTTTAGTGTTTTTTAAGCTTTGTGAACTTATTCCCTCTCTCGATGCAAGGCGTCCAAAATACTAATCGGCAGCTGATATTTAAAATAACAGCCTTTTGAATCTGAGAAAAAATATCAGTACGCTCATCTGCTTTTTTTTCTTTTAAGCCCAGTATGTCACAGTCATAAGACTAAAATTTGGCTTTTGATTTTGTTTCTTCTCTCCTTCCAGTTAACTTCTTGAAAACTTATAGAAGCAAATGCTAGATTATAGTTCAAGCTTTTCTTGAACAAAAAGTCATCTTGGAGCATGGGCAGATCAGAAGAAATTTTTATAATAGCAAGATGCATATTAATTAAATCCATACTCTGTCATTTATTGTTGATTAATAATATAAGAATAAATCTTAGCACTCAAAGTGTAATGTTTTGCTTAGGATTACTATTCAGAACAGAGCTGGGAGTATTAAGTGACATCTGAAGCATAATTAGCATCACAGGGCTGTTTTTTTCCCAGGACTAGAGAGAAGTGATGCAGCCATTCAGAGGTTTTGGACTTCTTACATGTTTAAAGAGTTTTTTAATGTTCCAGCCAGTTCAGAGCTTCACCTTCATGGTAAAACCATTTGACTGTATTAACATAATATGTCTAAAAATAAATCCTCATCTTGCCTGCTCCTAGAATTTTTGTTCTTGTTATAATAAAGGCCTGCTCCAGTTTAACTTCAGTGGCAGCTGGATTGGGCTTGACACTGAAGCTTATTCCTAAACTTTCTCAGGCTACACACATCCAGCGCTGTCAGCTTGTTTATGCAGCTGGAAGTCAGCGTGGCTGAAAAGGAATTGCATAAAATCGATGCTTTATACTGAAAGTTGCAGTTCCCTCAAGGAAACACTGCTTCCCAGTGGGCTGGAGGCTGGAGTAGGAGTCAGCTCTAGAGCTGGGGAATTGGCTCTCAGCTGTTTGTTCCAGCTTCACTCCTAATGCAGTTGGGATGCCCTGCAAAGCAAAAGCCTTAAGCTACAGTTCTTAAAAGTACTTCTCTGTAGATAAGGAGAGGTATCTCTGTAGATAACACAAATGACAGGATTGGTTTTGAAAACTGAAACTAAGCTTGCCTTTGAATTTCTCTAGATGGACATAAGTTTAATATGTTAATTGACTCAGTTCTAATAATTTAACTCATAACCCCTGTGTCTTAACACAAGGAAAGATGTCAAAACTAGAAGCTGTTGCATTTGTTTCTTGTTAGTCTGTGGAGCTCATGGTTCTGTGGTCACTATTCTGCAGCATAAATTACACTCATTATTCTTGTAGTGTTCAGAAGAAACTGCAAAAAGTGGATAGAAGTGGTTAAAGTGGTTTGTAAATAGTCAAACATCCAGAGTCCTTTACCAGCTCAACCCAGTTCTTAGGCACTTAGGTAAATAAGTAGAAAGGCTTCTTGTTCAGGCTTGCTCCATGTGAACCTGACTGTTTTGCTTGGCTGGCTACTAGGTATTCTGTCTATTAACCTTGCCACCCTTTTGTAACTGGTGCATTTAATTATCAGTGGGATGCTTTAAACAGGTAGGGGGACTGATAAGGGCAGGTAATCTGCTTGTTGGGGAAGGTTGAAAGCAACCGTTGACATTTTGGCCTATCTGCTGCTCTTTGACAAGTGGGGCTCCGTGAGAAAATAACTCCGTAACTAGATAAGGTGCTGATTAAAATGCTGCTGTTGTATGAAGCACCCTGCTGGCTGAGATCACTTGAAATCATTAGCTAAAAAAGAGGGAGGGGGAAGGGGGAGAAAAGAAGCTACTATACTTTTTTGTACCTTTTTTTTAAAGAAGGGGTGGAGGGAAGACCCCAAGTCTCCCCCCTGAGCCCAGTACATTGTCCCGTTAATGCATGCTAGTTTTATGATTGGAATACATTGTAGTCCGGCCACCCAGACAGAGGCATTGACTGCTAATATTAACCAAGAACAATAGTGTGGCCATACTGACTGCAGTGAGGATTACAGAACATAATGGGGCCTATCCAAAAATAATGCTAATACAGGACAAGCAACAGGAAGCAGCAGTAGACTCAGCATTGCTCGGCTCCCAGACAAACCATGGACTTACTTCACACAATGACAACTTCAGCACATTATGTATTCACAGGATACTCATTATTCCAGCAGGCTTGCCGGATCAGAGATCAGCCTGGTTTACTGGATGCTTAAGCGTATGCATAGTTTGGATAGCGGTACTTTTGCGTCCTCCATCCTTTGGCAGGAGGGTGGCCATGCACCAAGGTCTTGACTTGGGCTGCTGCCTTCCCTTGCCAAGGCAGGACGGGGGGCAGGTCTCTCCTGGAGCTGCTGACATGGTTCGGTTGGTTTCCATGTCTCCTTTCTGTGGCACTGCAGGGTTTACTGGCACTTAGAGCACCAAAGGAGCTGCTCAGGATGAAGCCTAAAGGAGCAGCGTGCTGTGTTTTGCTGTGGGCATATTCTGATGAGGCTCTTGGCTGGGCTGCCTGCTGGGGTTCAGCTGAGCTCTTGGCCATAGGCATTGAGGCATGAGAGAGATTGCCACGGCTTGGGCTGTGTTTGTATTCACTGGGTTGAGGGAGTGACAGCTTTGTAGAGTGTTGCCTTGTCCTTACGTAGGCTGTCCCAAAGAGGAGCTTCCTGATGATGTTCCATTTCACAAAAGGTTAAGAGGGTTAGGTGGCTTTGCTCCTTTTCTGGAGTACACTTGCATATCCTCTGGGTGAGGAGCCGCTTGCCTTTAACTCCTTTGAAGGATGTTCGGTTGTCCAAGCGGACCGTCTGTGGCACAGTGTGGTGATGTGTCTGCGCAGTGTCATCGTGGAGTGACACTGCTGGTGCTGGTCAGAGGAAGCGGGTTTGTGGCTAGCTTTAACCCTGCTCAGACGCCCTCCTCCCTGGCCCCTGGGCACGCTAAGAGGTGCCTCAGTTTCCCTCGTGCAGGCGTCACAGCTGGACACCTCTGGCCTGCCGTGCCGGTGTCCCCGGCGTGCGCCCTGGGTGCAGACAGGGTGTGTGCGAGCGCCGTTCTCAGGCTGCTGCTCACAGCTGTGCAGGGCGTCAGGAGAGGGCGGCTGGGCTTAACCTGCTCTCCTTGTTTGGCAGAGGAGGAGCGGCGCTCTGAATGCAAAACTTCCCACTGCATTTGTCTAGTCATGGTTTCACATGCTCAGCAAAGCTCTTGCACGCTCTAACCACAGGGCTAGGAGGGAAAGGAGTTGGACGAGTTGTGAGCCCTTTGAAAACGGAGCAGCGCTGCAACGAGGAGCCGGGTGTTCTAATCTTGCTCTGGCCCACTGACTCGCAGAGTGCCTTCAGAAGGCAGAGCACAAAGGCACCTCCTTTGGGTGGATGTCTGGGTGAAGGCAGGGAAGAGGGCAATCAAGCAGAGAGCTTTAAACACCTGTTTACTTGCAGCTGCCAGGATTCATTTAAATAACCAGAAAGGAGATTGCACTGCTCTTTGAGATCCTTAAAAGGGACAATTTCTGGTGGGTTTCAGGTCTACACAGTCTCTTGAGCTGTGTTATCAGGGGATCAAGACACAGTGTCAGTGTCTTGTCATTGAGGAAAACACCTCTTGCACACTGATGCTTGCTTTGTTTCTTGGAGAACTTGACCATTTCCATCCTCTCCTAGCTCCACTCACAGAAATTCTGCTTAAATTTGGCCATGCTGCCTTTCAAAGCCCTCATGACTATCTGCAAAGTTTAAGAATTTGCTGTTCCTTTCAAGCTACCTTTCCTCTCAAGCCAGAATCCCTGCCTTCTGGTCAAGCTCAGGTTTACAGTGGCTAATTGGGTGTGACTCTGGAGAGTTCACTGCTGCCTTGTTGCCTAGACATGGCTTTGATGGAATAAGGTGCATGATGTGGAATTCTTGTGTCTGGATATATATATTTATTCAGAGATGGGCAGAGGTCATCTATGGGCATGGGAAAACTTAAACCTCCACACTGTAAGCAGTCATTCCTGAGATATCTGAATCCTTGATCTATAGAGTGGGGATGATATGCACTTCTAAAAAATCTCAACAGTGCAGCTTTGCACAGAGCTGCTTTTCTGGGAGGGCTGAGGGCATTAGCTAGAGGTATGTGATAGTTGGATCGTTGAAGGGGGTTTGCTACTGCTGTGAGGCTCTGGGTGTCAGTGTGGCTTTTGTTTAAAAGTGTCCCATTCTGAACACAAAGTCTTGGGTTTTTTTGGTCTTTTCCCCATGCTGAGAGGGACAGAGCCAAGGGATCAAATGCCATTCTTTGTATCACCCCTTTTCAGGACAGGCACTCTTCATTTAATACATTCAGACAAAATGAGAGGGGGCAGTTAGAAACAAGGGAATTGCCAGGGTAGTTCTGTTCCCCCTGCATTGTGTTTCCATCCAGGTCAGCTGAAGCATCTCCTCTGTTTTAACCAAACTCCTGTGTGGTAGTGGAAAGTGGTCACACAAGTATCTAGCAACAGTAGCACTCACAGCTAGGATTCAGCCTTTCCTTTCCTTAAGGGCTAGGTGTGTTGGTAAACAGTCCTGAGAACCAGCAGGGAACTGTTGCTATGAGTTTAGACAAAATATCTTCCAAAACAATTATGCAAGGCCGAAAGGAAAACATCCTTAACTTTATTGGAAGTAGTGCTAGTTGTCATAATTCATTCTCTATATCATAATATTTTTTGTCAAGCTTGCAGTAACATGTTGAGCTTGTGCTGCTTAATGTTGGTAATTAAACCACTGAGGAAGCACCCAAGATAGTGCAATCTGCATCTGTAATATGGCTCGGGAGTTCTATTCTGGTTTTGTTTGTTTGTTTTGGTTCTTTCTTTTTTTTTCACCACTGACTTGTGCAAGGACTTCTTAAATCTGTTTTAAGTGGTGTTAGATGATTGAGTTGCATTTCATTTTGGTTTATTTGATTTTCAGAGTTTCTTTCAGGTTGTCAGACTTGGTCTAGAATAGAAACAAGTAACATATAACTTTTCATGAAATATTAACCAAAAATGGTTCAGGCCAATGGAGCCTCTGTGTAGAAGTTTGGGTGCATGTCTTGGCTTGCCCAGCTTTGCTTACTTTTGGAAGCATTTTCCCACAGTTATCAGGAACGGAACGGAATCCTGGTTTGAATATGAAACATATTTAGGCTATACAGCGAGCCGGTGTCCATCACAAACTGGGTTTTCATTCAGAGCCTCATGCTGTGTCCAGTCGTGAGAAAGCAGTCTGCTCCAACTCTTGTTCTCTTTTTTCTTTTTTTTCCCTCCTTTCTTGTTTCCCCTCCTCTTCAGAAGTCTGAGTTCTACCTTACCCCCGTGCACCTTGTAGCAGCTCACTCTCAGGAACTGTATTTTGGTCTCTGTTACAGAGAGGCACTGCAGACCACAGATGAACAGCCTGTGACTGAACATGGACACAGTTAAGGAGAAATAAACCTTGCAGTGCACAGTTTCTATGGCAAAGCATCAGAACTCTTCACGGAATTTTTATTTGTAGTGTTGTTCTGCTCTCCAGAAAGATGTTACATTTATTGCCTTATCTGTAGGTTTTTTTTTTTTTTTTACTTTTCAAGTCATATTTTTTGCTTATTTTTCCTCAGCTCTCTCCCCCCCACCTTGCTCCTTCTGGAGAGGAGGTGTTTTGTTTTGGTTTTTAATCATTGTGTAAGTTTGGCTGGCTCAATGGCAACTTTGAAAGATACAGCCTGGATAATAATATCTCGGGGTAGAGCTGGAGGAGGAGATGTTTTAATGGGTCTTGTTCTCAAGTTAGGATTGAAGATAAAGGTGGCTTAGATGTAACAGCTGGCATCTTTCCAGCCCATGGAGTCACTTTAGTCAGTTTGTGCTTATGATTATTATTGCTGGAGTGCTCCAGAGCTCATTGGCAGCTTGGAGCATCTGTGGAAGGGACACGGGTGGAGAGCCGGCTTCCCTTTCCCGGCTCCTCCGAGGAGGCTTTCTCAGCCTTTGTTTTACAGCGCTTCTCTCTCACCCCACCCCCTTCCATATCCATCAGTGCTTCCCTCGTTACCTGATACTTGTGGGAGCTGCGATGGCCCTCGCGCAGACAAAGCTTTCAAAGGGGGTGCTGAAAAGCAAAGTCCCTGGAGATTGCGCTGTCAAGGCAGGGCACAGTAATCTCAGCAACACTCCTTGCTTTCAGGAGGGCTGGGGGAAGGGACATCCAGACTATTTTTCTGTAACTAGAATTCATTTGAAGCAGTTTTGGAGAGTGGGGGTTTGGTTTGGGGGTTTTGATGCTGCTGTGTTATCCTGGTGCTTCCTGTCCTCCATGTGCAGTTGTCCCACATGCTGCATTTCGGCTGCAGTGCAGTGTCAAAGGCTGCACTTCCTGGTTAAGTACATAAGATGCTTTAATGATGACAAAGATGAGCTATCCAAGGTGAAAGGTCTTCTAAGTCAGACTGGATAAGGTAGCTTACTGGGTTTCAAGAAGATCATGTTTGTCTCAAGCATAATCTTTTACCTATTTCTGTGTTCAAGTATCTGCTTTGGGGTAGAGACCGGAATTTTTCTTTTTAATTAAAATTGTTGACAGGTTTTTTTCTTTCCCTTAAGAGGGATGTGTGGCTTTGAAGTCATGTGTGGCTTTGAAACTAACTCTTATTTCTCTTTTGCAGAGATCCTACACACTGCTTGTCGAGGCGTGGGATTACAATGATAACTCCACAAGTAAGTATTCCTTCCTCTGGCTTATTTAGTTCTGACACCTGTGTGTCCCGGGCACTGGAAGGCCTCTGGGAGCCTCCCCAGGCTGCTGTGAGCTAGAGCACAAGGAGAGGGAAAAGCTCTCCCCCAGAGAGCTTGGAGCACTTCCTCCAGGCTCTGCAGCAGCCTGTCTCACTCACACTGCCTGCAGAGGGTGAGTAGCTTGCTCACCTAGGCACCAACAGGGTGATGCCTAAAAATAGATGCTGTTAATTCCTTCTTTCACCTCTGGGAGAGTAAAAGCCAAGGGATTTCTTCAGGTTTCTTTGTTTGGTTTCTTTGGTCTTGTTCTTTTTAATTAGGACCAATATTCAGAAGCCTGAGTCTTGTTCGCCTGAGACCTCTCTATAAACTCTATAAGCACGTCTCAAAACTGAATGTACTGCTTTAAAAAAAGAAAACAACTTAAAATCTGTGTAAGATTTGATATCCACATCCATCTAATGACTAGATGAGAAAGAGGAGTTACTACAAGCTCTTCCTTGGGAGTTGGATGTCTGGGGGTTTGTATGCAGGGGCTGAAAAAATATTTACCAGACACCACCTGGTAGGGCTGGCTGAAAATCAAGGGTGGGGATCTTTCCCCTGGAATGTCTCTGGTTGGTTTCAGAACCGTTCTGCTCAGCTTTTCCCGTGGCTAGAGGAAGCTGCACAGGGTCTCTTGGTACATGAGCTGTTCCGCTTTTTGCCTGCTGTTACTCAAGGAGGTGGGCAAAATCAGCTCTATTTCAACCTGGGGCTTTAACAGTGTGTGTGTGTGGTAAAAACCACAGGAGAGAGTGTGAATCTCAACTCATAAAGCTTTTGTTGACACAACAGACCTTTTCCTTCAGCAAGCAGGCAGCAGCAGTGTGCTCCATCTTACAGAAATCCTACAGAGCTTCTTGCAGTCTGCTTTGGAGTGCTGAGGTGGCAGCCGTGCAGGAATGAAATGGGCTTCCTGCCTCGTGAGAGGGAGGCCTTGGACAAGTGTGCGCAGTGGTGTGCTTTTATGTTTTAATTGGTGAGGGGAGCATAGCTTGGGAACTACTCTGTGCTCCTTATGTTTTTTTAGATGTACATGGGGTGTCCTGTTAATTTTTCATTCCAGAAAAAAAGCAGTTGTTGCTTGAGACAAATCTCATGGCCTGTCAGGGGTAGCCACAACCAGCCCCATTCAGCACTGCTGCCGTACCTGTGATTTCAGACTCTACCCCAGCACAGCCATGGAGCAGTGGCTGGGGGATTTCCTGGATACAGAGTTATATGGAGAAGAAAGTAGATGATGCAGCAGCAGTGAAATATTAAAAATGGAAGATGCTTGAATTCAAAATGAAAGTCTTGTTTATAGTAGGATCTGGGAGTTGTTTCAGACTGGGTCTCTGCCACTTTTACTATTATTAGAGCTCATCTTTTTTCATGAAACAACTTCATTTCCAAAGCTACACAATGAACCCTTTCTTTGCTTTCATGTTCTGGAAGTACAATTGTCTTCGGACAAAATTGCCTCATTTCTCAGCAGTGCATTAGACCAAGTGCAGACATGCTCTTGCATATGTTCCTGATCTGCATTCCTGCTCCAGCTTTGCTGTCACTTACCCATCTGTAGGTCACTCCAGTCACTGCACTGCACAAAACTTCTCCTTTGTGCTGCACGGCTTGACTTAGTCAGCTTTCCCAGAGCTGCAGAGTAAGGCTTGTAGAACCAGTGAAGAAAACGATTACAACAAAACAATTGTCATCATATAATGAGAAGAGTGGGGTTTTTTGATGTCCAGGATTTTCTTTTGCCCTAATTGCCACTGAATCGTAAAGACCCCATGAGAGCTCTCAACAATAAAAGTGGGTTTAGTAGGCCTTGTGTGACTTTTCAATAGCTCTGAAAGCATCCTCTGATCAATGCAGTTGTTAGAAAATCCTCGAGTGGATGCTTCCTTCCCCCCTTACATTCCACTCCTCCTACGTTCCTTTACCACATACTCTCTCTTGTCTCACTTCCAAGAGTGGCTTGCAGTTAAATTCTGGCCCTGTTGAAGTTGATGAGAATCGTGCTTTGTTGGAGCCAAGATTCAACTCAAATGGTTTTCTTACTCTGGTTCTTGTCTGGTTGCCATCTTGCTACTGTTGCTTCATACATAAAGCTAATGGGCTGACATTGCATCTCAAACTATGTCAAAGAGCTATTGTAAATTACTGGTATCAGTTGCATGTGAATTCCAGGCGGGCATAAGAGACTTCACAATGTAAACCAAGCCGTGGCTGGAAGTTGTCTGAAACAAAGACTTTCAAAAATAACTGTGCTGTCCTTGGCCACCCAAACTGCTCAGAGAAGTCTGGGCTCTTTCTGTTGTTGTTTTTGCTTCCTGATGCTGCATAGTTATAATTGCCAGACATTGGAGCACTGAAAGGCAAAGGTGGGCAGTCAAAATAGCTCATTTCCTTGTGTCTAAAACCTTTGATACAGTTGCCCACTGAATAAAAAGAGGGATTTATAGCTTTGAAGTGTAGCCACAAGAAGTGAATAAACCCAACAGAGTCTCTGACAGTGGAGTGTGGAGCGGAAGCCCGAGATGTACAGAAAGCCTCTCTTCCACTTCATCAATTTCTAATGGGTTAATGCTTCCTCTAACCTTTCTATCAAAGCATGGGGTTCTGAGTCAGATGAAGGCAGTGGAGTTGAGAAGATCCCTTTGTCTCAAGCCTGGCTGACTGCTCCTTTTTATTTACTTAACCATTCTGCAGTGTTGGGAGTGCTTCCTATAAAGCTGAAAGGGTGGCTGGTGCGGGCTAGGAATGGCAGGGTTGTTGCAATGCCTCCCCTGGAGTCTGGGTCAGCACCCTTGTGTAAGTGCACTCTGACAGGTGGGAATAGGCAAGGGTGGAGGAGCTCCAGTGCAAGAAGGAACATGCCAGCGCTTCATTGTGAAAACTGTGGGTGCTGGCTAATGGAAAGGGAGCTTAAACCCGTGAGGCTGTGTTTGAATTCAGCTGGATGGGGGTAGCTTTAAAACGTGTATCCAACGGGAGACATTTTATCCCTGATCCAGAGGGAACCTGCAGCTGGGTTTCATCTGAGCACCTGCAAAAAAAAAATGAAAGTCCAGTGGGCTTAAAAGGGTGTTTCCATTTGAGTTCAGGCTGTGGTTAAGGTCTCTAAAGAGCTGATGGCTGGAGTGAGAGGTCACAGACGTACAGCAAGGACGAGCTTCCTGATGAGCTGGCAGATAGGAGAAGAATGGAAGAGCAGAGGCAGAAGGAAAGATCATTTTTTCAAGGCAACTCCCTTTCTGATGCCAAGGACTGAAATAGTTGTCAGTGATGTGTTCCCAAGGGGGAACAGGAAAAGACTGGAAAAGCAAGAACGAGTGTGGGGGTGGAGGTGGGGGGGCTGGTTTGCAAAACTAAATTGAGTGTCGTTCTCCTTTTCTTCTGCCACTTACAGGAGAGGATAGAGTTGTTCTACTCACAAGGAGCAGGATGTCTTTATGCACACTCGGTGTTTGGGGAAGTGCCTTTGCTTTCCAGCTGTGCTGTGCATGGAGTGTAATCTTGGCAAGTGCAGCAGAGCCATCTCCAGCACGCATGAGTGGAACTGTAATTGCCAGACTAGCCCCATTCAAGACAAGCAGATATGCATCTGCTTAAGTACCTCTTAGAATTAGTCAATAATCTTGCTGATGAGATCTAAGAGCCTTACACCTGCACAGCACAGAGCAGTGATGTTGCTCTGGATGTACCAGTATGGAAAGGTCCTCAGGCATCCACATTACCTGTGAATGGGATTTAAATTAATAAAGGCCTGCCTGCATTTGAAAGTCTGACACATAGTTGTGGAGTTGGGGGCTTAGTGCCAATGAATAATAAAAACTGATTTAAATGGAAAAATATTATAGAACCAGAAATACCAGAAGGTGAACAAGAAGTTGTTGCCCTTAATTTTGCACTGTAAACACGTAAGGAATGCTGTAGTCTGAAGTCACAAATGCCCCCAAAAATGGGCAGATGCTCACAACATGTGAGTCTTGACACTCTTTTGTCAAGAGCTTTGACTTCATTCCAAACTGCAGGCAAGCAGGCAGGACCCAGTGGTGGATCCATAATGGTATCTGAGGCTTGAGAAGTCTGTCAGGAAGTTCTTTTTTTTGAAAGCTGCAAATCAAAGGTCCTTAGCAATACATTTAAAAGTATCTTAGATTAAAAACTGCCCATGTGTCATCTTATGGCTTTAGTAGAGACTTCATTAGTCTTCAGCTCTGCCTTATGTAAAATCCCAGAAGGTTCTTTTGTAGTTGTTGGAACAACAAGCACCACATCAGTACATTTGAATTCTTAACACTCAGAGGTGCCAGTACTACACACGCTGCTAACACATCACTGGCAAACTGCCTTCCTACCTCAAATTCTCCTGTCGCTGGATTATGCTCCCATGTACTCACTGTTGGTTTTGAGCTCAGTCTGTGAGGATATTTTGGCTGTTGTATGATAAACTTTCACTCAGCAGTCAAGTGCTGGGTAGCAGCAGGTCGCAAGGCAGTGTCAGATCGTTTAAGTCACAAGACCTGGACTACAAAGTGAAATACCACAGATATATACAATGTTCCAAGCAAATGTGAAATATTGTTATTTCAAGCCATAATTCAGACAGTTGTATGGCTCTGAAAGCCAGAAGACTTTTGCCAGAACTAAATGTCAAGTGCAAATCTAAACTGTAAAATGCTCTGTAGAGAGGAAGGGGATCCATAGCACATATATGCAGTAGTTTGAGTCTTCTGCTTTGAGCTCTGGTCATCTTGACTTTGTACTCTCAGGTGCTGTCTGAAGACAGGGCTTTCATGGCATTTGTCAGCCAAAATCTGGTGAGATTGCCCATGTCATCTGAATGCTGAAATTGGTAGTTTTCAATTTAGTGTTTGCACATAAGGAAAAGGCTGCAAACCTTTTGCAGTGCCGGTGTTCAGCCTGTGGACGTGGCTTTATTAGGCTATTGTAGTATGTTTTGTTTTTGTAAATGCTCCAGTTGAGAACAAAACTAGTGCCATTAATGAAGGAGCAGGGGAAAACATATTTTGCACCAGTGTGTTGGAGCCGAATTTTCTTTAGTCGTGAACTGTATGAATTCTTAGCGGATGCCCTTACGCTGCAGAAGGGGTGAGCGATTGGCAGTAACTGAACAGTGCCTTTTGATTTCGAGCTTGGTTCAGTTTGATAATGCTGCATGTGCGTTTCAGTTAATGGTTTGTAGCTCCGGGGCAGCCTTATCTGACCGTCTGGAACAGCGTTAATAAACCAGCTGGGTGCCCTGTGAAGCGGGAGAGCTGCGCTGTGGGGTCGGTGGGGAGAGCTGCGGGGAGGTGTAACGCTGCCGTCTCCGTGCCCGCAGACCCCGACCGCATCATCGAGAAGGCGTCGCACTCGGGCATGATCAACCCCAGCCGGCAGTGGCAGACGCTCAAGCACAACGCGGGCGCCGCGCACTTCGAGTACCAGATCCGCGTCACCTGCGCCGAGCACTACTACGGCTTCGGCTGCAACAAGTTCTGCCGGCCCAGGGACGACTTCTTCACCCACCACACCTGCGACCAGAACGGCAACAAGACCTGCCTCGAAGGCTGGATGGGACCCGAGTGCAACAAAGGTTTGTGACCAATGCTCGGCCTGCAGACCGGGGGCACTGGGAGGGATTTGAGGGCGGCCTGTCCAGGGTGCATTGGGTGGTAGATTGTGCAGACGGGGGGCTACGGACTGATGGGACAGTGACCAGCTCTTTACACAGAGAGCTGGGGGCAGGAGAAGAGTAGTTTCTGCCTTGCCTTGAAGTCTCAGAGAAGTCTTGGAGGGAGACCCGGGCACTTAGCAGATGTATTCTTTCTCTGATTATCCGCATCTTTGCCCTTGGGAAGAAAACCCAGCCCACTGACTTCAATGGGAGTTCTGCTGCTGACTTCAAAAACGATTTCCCCTTTGGTGCAGAACTTCAAGACAAGCAGGAAGGAGAGACTTGTTTTAGAGCTGACCTGGCAAGTGTAAAGCTTTGGTGTTTGAAAAGTCTCAGGCTTGTTTGTTCCACCTGAGATCATGTTCAACATGTTTACTAGGGAATGGCTGCTACCTGGGTAATTGGGGAAGGAGAAAGCAGGACTTAGGAACAGACGATCAGCTTCTCTTAATGACTGAGTTTACCTGCAATTCGAATTGCTGCTCATCTTGCTATCCCATCTGTTCAGAGATACAGCCAGAACTAAATCCAGAGTAGTTAAAAGCTGCTTTGAATTAGGTGTAAAGCCAGGGAAAGTGGTCCAGATCACCTGCAAAAGAGAGAGAAGAAAAACCTGTAGACTCCAAGTGACCTGAGCTCTGCAAGGCATGATGGTTTCTCCCACGTGAAAACAGCTCTTTGAACAGTACTAGGAGTGATCCCTCTGCAAAGTCAGAGGAACAGATTTCCTACAGAAAGGAAAAGCTGATGGATTTCCTATCCCAGGGAGACACCTTCCTTAGTTTTCCTTCCGGTAGACTTGATAGGAGATACTGGTTAAAAGCTTGGATTCAGCAGGATTACAGTGCTGCTAGAGATTAAAACGTTCCCACGAGTGTGGAGGCGCCGGAAGCGGGCAGTGTGCTGATACTCTCCTTTTTTGTTGTTTTAACAGCTATTTGTCGTCAAGGATGTAGCCCCAAGCATGGTTCTTGCACAATTCCAGGAGAGTGCAGGTAAATGCTTCCTATCCCTCCTTGCTTTGCTTTCCCCCCACCCCTCCCCAACTAATTAAACAAGTGATGCTAAGCACAACAGGACTGGGGAAGGAGGGCGTTTTGGAAGTTGTGGTTTTGAGCAAGACACATTATTCATGCTGACTTGCCCAGAATAAGGGGGGGGGGGCAGGCTCTTAATGCACTGATAATTTTAAGAAGCTTTTGGTTTGTGAAGTGGTGGCACTGAGGGAGAGGGGGCTATGGGATAAATCACGTGAATGCTGCCTAATGAGCACTAACTAATTGTTTCTGCATAAATAGTGCAAATGTTTGGTGGCTATGTTTTTTCCAACAGCCTGATTAATAGGTTTTTTCCAATTCCAAGCCTAAAGTACAGTGTGGCTTTTCTCTCTTCATCTCCCTTTCAGTGTTTTCCCCCTCCTTCCCTCCCACCCCCTGGTTTCTTCCATCAGTAGGCAAAAGTCAAGCATTCTTTAGAATGGGATTAGTTAAATCTCTGGGTTCCTTTCCCATTGTGAGCCTGGCTCCGAGTGCTGAGAGGTTAATGGCTGGGATGAAATCTTGTCAGTGGGCTCTGATGAATGCCGAATTTTGTTGCCGTGCTTTGAAGTCCCTTCTGTCCTGGCAGGGAGACAATGGAAAGCAGATTTTATCCATAACCCAACAATTAAATATCTGGAATGCCTTAAAGTATGCAGCACATATTTACAGCACAGGGAAGTCTTGTCCCTTACCCTTAGAGGCGCAGTGGATATTAAATGTGGGCATTCTTTATCAACAGGCAGGTTCCAAGTTGCTGCATGTAACCCTTTATCATTTCTGTTTACAACTGAGAGCTTCTGAGGTTACAAAAATATTCATATTGATCCTGTGTAGGAAGGGTTAAAAGTGAAGTTTGGGTATTTCTAAATAAGACTCAGAAGTTTGAAGGAATAGAAAGTAATTTTTCTGCCTAACAGGCATATTGGTGGATCCTGTGTTGCTGGAAACCTTTGCATGAAGTGGACTAGAGTTCCTACAGGAACTGGATCTGGAGTGTCTGGCAGATTATTCTATAAGAATTCAGCCTAAGCAGCTGTAGTGGCTCATTCATTTTCTCTGCTTCTGTAATTCATGCTTCAAAACAAAACAAAAATTACCTGGGAACCATCTGAAAGTGAAGTGGAAAGTAACCTCTCATCCTCACAGAGCTGTGGCAAAGTGAAAGTCTAGCCAGGGGATGAACTGTTGTCACTTGTCCTGTGATTTTAATGTTCAGCAGCACTGATATAAGCTGGTTAACCCCCAGAGCACCAAATCTAAATCTTTTTTAATTAAAAAAAGCCTAACAAGTAGTAGGAAGTGTGGGGGGGGGCAGATGGTGAGAGGAGCATATCAGTCAGGGCTACCAGTGATTTGTGCTGCTGTCATCAGAATAAACATGCCTTGTAGGGGTTGCTGTCTCCTAGTCAGAACAACAGGC
Source organism: Melozone crissalis (assembly GCF_028551555.1). Lineage (NCBI taxonomy): Eukaryota > Metazoa > Chordata > Aves > Passeriformes > Passerellidae > Melozone > Melozone crissalis. The sequence continues at coordinate 1,283,438 of NW_026535858.1, forward strand.
TTTGTTTCCAGATTTTTTTTTCTTCCCTTTCTCTTTCTAAGTCTGTTGCCTCCCACTCACTGCCCAGACATGCACTAGTGCTCTTATTTACTTAAGGTGCAACTTTCCCACACTTGATTTGCATAGTCTTGAAACAATGCTGTCCTTCTGGTGCTTTCAGATAACTTCTGCTTGCCAAGTTAGACCACTATCTTTAAAGTGAACACAGAAACAAGATTTTATTTTCTTTTAAGTTTTGATGAGTCATATAGCCTGTATGCTACAAATGCAACAGGGTTTAAAAATAACATCTGAGCAGAAACTGCTCTGTGTTCTGGTACAACAGACAACTTGCAAATGTTCTTAAAATATCCTTTTCCCTTTCGCTGCCAGTCACTTTCTTCAATGCAGGCCGGCCAACTAAACCATTTTTTACTCATGAATCACTATACAAGGAAAGTTAACTTTAAATTTCTCATGAGAAACTGCTGCATACATATTATTAAACCTCAGTTAGTACTGTGAATCTTTCTCTGGAATTGATATGCCCCTTTTTTTTCCCCTAAATGCCCATAGCCTTATCCAATTTTGTTTGTTATGTTTTGAAGCTGATGTTTGAAGTAGTACCTTTGGCTCTAAAGTTCATGATTTTTTTTTCCCTGTGTGGTGTGGGGGTTTTAAATTATTTTGCTTTTTTTACACTTGTTCTAAAGAAAACAAAACCCACCACCACTTTGATTTGATGGGGGTAAAATCAATCCTCAATTTGGATACCTGCTTTTGCAGGTGATGTCCCTTAGTTCACCTTGTGTGCAAGCTCAGAGGCAAGTTGCTTTGTATGCAACACAAATTAAAAGGGTCTGGGCCTAAATTTTGATCTTTGTGCATTCTTAGTATATGCCCCGTACAGAAGGATTTCCCAAGAGGTACTTGAGGGGGGCTGTTTTGCCTTATCTGGGTTTTTTCATGTTCTTTGCACTGACTGGCTTTTTTTAACACACACACTAATAAGAATTTCCCATTGACTTTGGAAAGGCTGCTATTGTGATAGCTATTAAAGAAAAAAAGTTAATTAGGATGCAGTTTGTCACCTGAGATTTTTAGAAGGGAAGTCAGACTTACCACTGGCTGTGTGTGATTATCCATTGGATAGATCCTTCTGGCTTTTTCCCATGAGAAGAAATTACCAGCAGAAGAATGGTGGGGGGTTTTACAAATAGAAAGCTTAGCTGACTTCTGTAGAGCTGAGGTTTGTTTTCATAATTTAGTGACAGCTTAGTGCATAATTGCTGCTGATCAATTACTCTCAGGACCTGTTAATGAAATACAGTACCTCAAAAAGCCCTTGCTTTTCATTTTCAGCTTGTTTTGCTTGTTCCTATCTATAGATTCACTTTAATATGAAGGATCCTTGGTCTTGCTAGTGAGAACTAAATGAAAGCCAAAATAAGCTTTCCCTTAAGGAGGCTTACTTCAAAAGAACATCTTCCTTTTAAGTAGAGAATTCAGGTAGCTCATTGCTGGTGACAGTAAAGAATTCAAATAGTAGTAAATTCTCCAGACATGAGTGTTTCTCAGAATTGGACATGATTTAGTTGTTCCCAGCAAAGAGGTTATTAGCACAAATCAAAGGCAGAAGCACACTGACAGCTGATCTCTGAGCACGTGTAAAGCCCTGCCGTGCTTTCTTCATCCCCGACTGTGGCCCAGTCCATACTGGCCCTGTGTGTGTCAGCATTCAGAATAAGGCTGCCTTCTGACAGAGCAGGGAACTCCTCGTGTTTTGCTACTGCCTTGCCAGGGGCTCAGAGTTGCTGCTTATGGTTTTGTTTGTCTTCCTGCAAACCCAGCGTGGCTGAATCGCCTGGAACCTTGTATTCATGAGGATCTCTGCAGAGCTATTGTTTCCACTGACTTTTTCTTCCCCCCTCAATTTATAAAGCACCCTGTCAAAGTCCAGAGATTGATTTGTAGTGCACACCCACCCTCTCTGCCACATTTATATGAGGCTCCAAAAGAGTGTTATTGTGCTGAATGGCCTCATGCTGGTTTTCTCAGAACAGTTATTCTTTTGTCAGGAGGCCGGCTACAGAGACCCTGGCAAAACTACCAAAATGTTTGTTTACAAGAAACCATCAAACAATCCTTGAATAGCTTCTCCCCTCCCCTCATCCTGCCCTTCTCCCCCACTTCCCAGCCTTTCTTCAAGCTTTGGAGTTGCACACTCACATCTACACATGGCAGTTATGATGAGTTTGGGTTTCTTTTCCTGTTCTGATTTTTTTTCCCTTTTTTTTTGCCCTTTTACCGAAGGTGTCAGTATGGATGGCAAGGCCAGTACTGTGATAAGTGCATTCCACATCCGGGATGTGTCCATGGCACTTGCATTGAACCATGGCAGTGCCTCTGTGAAACCAACTGGGGCGGTCAGCTCTGTGACAAAGGTATGCTAATGCCAGAGGGCCTTGTCACAGGGGGTGTCAGCGCTGGCAGACTGTGCACATGGGGCTCAGTGAGCTGCTGAAACGTGCTGGCAGCGTGCTGGCCCTCAGCTGCTGCCCTTGGCCCACTGCTGTTCAGCATGGTTAGCATCTGTCCTTAGCTTGTCCCCATCCTGTCCCGCTCCTCTGTGGGCATGCATTCTGTAAGGGCTCTGGGAGAGCAGAACAAAGCACGTGGGGTGTTCCTGCAACCTTCCGGCCTGGCTTTAACATCCTCCCCTCCCGCAGATCTGAACTACTGTGGAACCCACCCGCCCTGCTTGAACGGTGGCACCTGCAGCAACACTGGCCCTGACAAATACCAGTGTTCCTGCCCTGAGGGCTACTCGGGACAGAACTGTGAAATTGGTAAGTGTTGGCTGGAGCTGCTGAGATTAAGCGCCACCTGACAGTTCATTCTTGCCAGCTTTTGGTGCCTGGTTTTGGATGCGCTGTATGAGATGGAGGAAAACTCAGTTTGTAGCGTACCCAGCCAGGGCTGGGTACAAAGATGCAGCCTTTCCTGTTCTCATGCTCTGTCATGACTGTGTGGTGTCTCTGGACATCAGCCTTCTGCTCCCTGGGGAGGTCACTGCGAGCCACCCTGTGTGGCCGTGGCCCCAGCAGGTGCCAGTCGGTGTGCTGGTGAGCTTAGCTGGAGCGAGACTTTCTGCCAGCCTGGAAACTCCTGGCTCTTGCAGGAGCAGGGGTGGCTTGTGGTGGCCCTGCTGTGGCTTCTGCCTGATGTCCTTGTGTCCCTGTGCAGCGGAGCACGCCTGCCTCTCCGACCCTTGTCACAACGGGGGAAGCTGCCTCGAGACATCCACGGGATTTGAATGCGTGTGTGCTCCTGGCTGGGCTGGACCGACCTGCACTGACAGTGAGTCCTTTGCAGTGTTTATTCAAAATGTGCCAGTTTGTTGGTTTTGATCAGTCCTTCTAATCCCTCATCACCTTACAGGGCAGACTACTTAATCTTTCCCAGCCTGAGCATTGCTTTCAGCAGCCATTTACACCCCTGTGCACTCTCTTCCCCCTTGCTTGTACCAGGGGTTTTGTCAGCTACTGGGGAAGGAATAGCCCAAAGCCTCCTGAAAGAAGTGGAATGCTGGATTTTTGTAGCATTCTAGCAGGTTGTTAAAAATGCTGCTCTGAGGGTCTTGCTGGATCCAAATAGGACTTCCATTTGCAAAAAGGTCACAGGGGTAAACTTTTCCCCCAGTGCATTGAATCCCCTTTTCACATTACTCCTCTCTTTAAGTGAGGCTTTTGCTGAAATCAAAGATAACCTGTAAATTCCAAGTAGAAGTCCTGTTGTTCTTCTGTTCCTCAGGGAAAACCTGAGTAGCAGCAACCATTTGTCAGACTTGTCAGTTATTGCCATTGTCAGTCTGGTAGTGGAGCTAAGCCTCTCCTTATTCTGCATTACAGATATTGATGATTGTTCTCCAAATCCCTGTGGTCATGGAGGAACTTGCCAAGATCTAGTTGATGGATTTAAGTGTATCTGCCCACCTCAGTGGACTGGCAAAACATGCCAGCTAGGTAAGAACTGCTTTCTCTTCATCCAGTGTTGTTCCAGAGCTGGAAAAGATAAATACAAAAGGGATCATAGTCCTGCATTACTCATGGTCATGTTTCTGAAGCCTGTGGATGTATTTTGGCACATTGAAGACATTCAGTGTCTGTTTGCAGGACTGAGGTCTAGGTCAGCGTCCAAGAGCAGTGTGGCTTCCATCACCTTGCTTCTGCATGCTGGCACTTGAAGGAAATAGTTAACAGAGACATCCTTCAAACCAGAATTGCCCTGAAGTGGGGAGGCTGCATGTTGTGCCTCCCAGTCCCGCCCCCACATGTGCTTCTCTCCCTTAGCCCTGTGAGAAAGTTGCTGTATCTCCTCAACCATGTCAACTCCTCCAGACCCAGGAGCTCCCAGCTGGGTTCCAAAATGGGGATGATCTCACGGAGAGTGAGCTGGCTGCATTCTTTACACAACACACTCATCCCAGTGACCAGGCTGCAGCATTCCTCCTTCAGAATGCTCAGCTGAGATGCGTGTGTGGGGGCAAGTTGCTCTTAATGAGTGGCTGGGTAATTGTGAAATAATTAGCGTAGCCTGTATGTTCTAATTGCAGAGAAACTGAAAGAGCCTTCAGAGGCTGATGATGATTGACTTTTGTTCCTTCAAGTCACGCTAATCCCGGCTGTATGCTGCAAGTTCCTCTTAGCTCTGGAGGAACTGCTGGTTATTGCTGGGGTGTGGGCTTCTCCCTTCCCCCCTGAATGTTCCCCTTGGTTTTCCAGATGCCAATGAATGTGAGGGCAAGCCCTGTGTCAACGCCAACTCCTGCAGGAACCTGATTGGCAGCTACTACTGTGACTGCATTACTGGCTGGTCTGGCCACAACTGTGATATAAGTAAGTGTCCATACCCTTGGGTTTGTCAACAGCCAGCTCTTTGGGCATATGCGCCCCTGAGTTCTGAGCTCAATTTAAACACTGGGCAGAGCCCCAGCAGTTGATGTTTTTAGAAAGGGAGTAGTTGGTGCCGAATGAAAATACACAATTTTATCAAAGTCATTAGCCTGTACCATAGCTATATTCTGATAAAGGGACTAAAACAATGATGTGAAGTTTTACTGCCTCCCCTAGAAGAATCGCGAAAGGTTTCCCACCCATTATAATAACCTTATCTCAAGGAAGGCATGCAGGAAACTTGACAAAAAGTTTATCTAGCTGCAGTTTTAGAGAGACCTGAACTCTCTATCTAGTGTAAATATATTTTTGCCTTCTAACCGTGCTAATTTTATTGCAGATATTAACGACTGTCGTGGACAATGTCAGAATGGAGGATCCTGTCGGGTAAGCTGTTCTTGTTTTACCTTGGTTTCCCCAAGGCTTGCAACGGTAACTAAAACATTTGAACCTAAGCACAAAAAGTTTGGAAAATAGCAAATAGCTGGTGCAAATGGTCATGTCCCCTTGGGGGAGGGCCTATGTCATGCTACAGCATGTTGAGATATGTCTGTAGAACAGTAAGGGAAAAAAAGTATAACTTCAATAAATGACTCATTTTCACTGCCAATGTCACCAGTGAACGAGCTGGTGGTTGTGCAAACTACCTACTGGAAATGCAGGCACTTCCCTTCAACCTGTTGATTAATGTATTCTGCCTGGAAATTCAGAATGTAAACTGGGACTGGGTGGTCTCTGTGTGTGTGTGTGTTTGGTTTTTTCCCCTCTAAATATTTTGGACATTGAGATGATTTTTTTTTAACTTTTAAAAAATTATTTTTCTTAATAAGAATATATCAAAGGAGGAACAACATTAACTCTGAAACTTTTTTATGTTCTTTCCCAGGACTTGGTTAATGGTTATCGGTGTATCTGTTCACCTGGCTATGCAGGAGATCACTGTGAGAAAGACATCAATGAATGTGCAAGTAACCCTTGCATGAATGGGGGTCACTGCCAGGATGAAATCAATGGATTCCAATGTCTGTGTCCCGCTGGTTTCTCAGGAAACCTCTGTCAGGTAAGAAGGCCGGGTGAAAGGCAGGCCCTCAGCCAGTGCCGTTTGTTCCAACGCTCCGGATCTGAGCACGAAATGCCTTGCATCCAGTGAAGCATAGTATAAAGTTGTACTTGATATCGCTGTCAGTCTGCCAAGAAACTGCTTGATTAATATATATTGGGGCGGGGGAAGAAACCAACAAACCCCTGACAGGCTGTGGAGGATTCTCTTTGTTAAGCAGACAGCAGAGTTTGCACGTCAGGCTTTGTGGAGCTCTCAATATTAACTTTGGCGGTTTAATATCGAGAGTTGTCTGCCGCAATAGTGGCGAGCGGGACTAAACTCTGTGTGCTATGAATGATTCTTTGAGGCCGCAGATAAAAAGGTCAGATTCCACAATGTCAGCCTGTCGTGGTGAGGGAAAGCCATGATAAACCTCTTTCACTCAGCTTTCCCTCGCTCCCTTTCCCGCCCCTTCCCATTTCCCTTCCCTCTCTGTGCACTGCTTACAGCTGGACATAGATTATTGCGAGCCAAATCCGTGCCAGAACGGCGCCCAGTGCTTCAATCTTGCCATGGACTATTTCTGTAACTGCCCGGAGGATTACGAAGGGAAGAACTGCTCCCACCTGAAGGATCACTGCCGCACCACTCCGTGTGAAGGTTCGTGTTGCTTTGGGGGTGAAGGGCTGTGGCTGCCAATGGTTCCTGCCCTGCCCTCACTGGGGCCCTAATTCAGCTCCAGCAGGGGAGTCACTGGAGTAGCTCTGCTATAAGGAGGCTGAATTTTGCCCTCTGCCTTAGGCCTCTCCCCGTGTGAAAAGATAAGTGATGTTTGTAAGTATCAGCTATTAAAGACAGCATTATGTCCATGTGGACAGAAAGCACAGGTAGCAAATAGCCTGATGCATTTATTCCAGGCCGTGGATGTGTTCCAGCAATCATCAGATAAGATGCTGTGATTATTTTATGCACAGTTGGCAGAGTCCAATGTTATTTTAAAGCAGCAAACATATTTGTAGTCATATGTTTATGGTTTCATTCGATGATCTTAAAGGTCTTTTCCAACCCAAATGACTCAATGGCACAAGTGTCTTCTAAATGTCCGTGGCTGGAAGTGAAAGTGTTGCTCTTGAGGAACTGGGTTGCATGAGTAATTCTCATGTTGGTCTCTGCTTTCCTGCAGTAATTGACAGCTGCACTGTGGCAGTGGCTTCCAACAGCACACCCGAAGGGGTTCGCTACATCTCTTCCAACGTTTGTGGTCCTCACGGGAAGTGCAAGAGCCAGGCGGGTGGAAAATTCACCTGTGAATGCAACAAAGGATTCACCGGCACCTACTGTCATGAGAGTAAGAGCAAAAAAGAGAATCTGTTTTACTGTCCCCCACTCTTACTGGGCAAAGATTCCATCCTTCCCTCCCAGACCCCTTTTCTTCATTGTAACTCAGTGAACCTTGGAACTGCTGTAAGTTTTCATATCCCTCTTGGGCGAGGCAGAGTGGAATTTGCTAGGCCTTGGGGAAGGTTCAGAGCCCTGACCCCTCTGGCCTTGAATTGTATGTTGTTGAAAACCTTATGTATACAAGGTCTGAGGGAGTTAGTAGTGAGGTTTAACGTGGATCTTAAGGACTCCTGAATTTTTTGTTTTTAATAGTGACAGGTTCATCACCTTGTGCAGTTTTTTACTCATTTGTCATCTTGCTTATAACCCTCCCTTTCCAAAGGGTATTATTAGAAATGGAAGTAGTACCAAACAGTCTGCAGTAAGATAATGATTCCTAGTAACTGTACTTCTAGTTTGACTTTTTTTTCCCCTCTTTTTTTAATCCTCTTCTTTCTTCCCAATTGTTGCAGATATCAATGACTGTGAAAGCAACCCCTGTAAAAATGGTGGCACTTGCATTGATGGCATCAACTCCTACAAATGTATTTGTAGTGATGGATGGGAAGGAACATATTGTGAAACGAGTAAGTTATCCATGCTCCAGCACCTTGGGAAAACATTGGGAAGGAATGGCTGGTACTGTCAAGATGACAGTGACCTATGTCAATAAACTCTGCTTCAAAGGCCACAGAGGACTAGGTCCTCCCACCAAGTCCCAATCTTTTGTATTGGAACTAAGCCCAAGTTACAAAGCTGGACTGGGATTAGGGCCTGGCTCTCTCACTATTGAGTTTCCTGCTCTGTCCTTTGGATAACTTCCAGGAAGAAACCCTTTGCATTAGTAGATGCCACTTTATGGCCTGTCTGCGTATCATACTTGCATTTTGTCAATCTCAGGAACAGAGAGGAGTTGAGTGCTCTGCTCCCTTTGCCTGACTAACAGGGTAGTTTATGTAATAGACCTTTTCACTGAAACAAGATTACAAACAAAACGAAAACAAACTGGAGGACTGCGGTGAAACACTCTTCATCTATGTGACAGTGCTTAAAACTTTAAAATACTGACTTAGGCATTTAATCCACAATTGAAACACAGGCCAAAATTAGGGGTGGGTTATGCTCCTTTCAAGCATTGTGTTTGGCAGTTCTGTAAATACTACTGAGCCTGTTTTCTCTCCTTAACATATCCAGATATTAATGACTGCAGTAAAAACCCTTGCCACAATGGAGGAACTTGCCGAGACTTGGTCAACGACTTCTTCTGTGAATGTAAAAATGGGTGGAAAGGAAAAACTTGCCACTCCCGTAAGTTCAGCATTTCCAAAACATACCAGACGTGCTCTGATAGGCTGCATGAACTCATTGCCCTAAGGGAGCACCAGCATTAAGGACAGTTTGGGTTTTCCACAGGTGACAGCCAGTGCGATGAGGCGACGTGCAACAACGGGGGGACGTGCTACGACGAGGGGGACACTTTCAAGTGCATGTGTCCTGCAGGATGGGAAGGAGCCACTTGTAACATAGGTAAATAGCCTGCACAATCGCCAGGAAGCAGATGCAGCGCTGCAGCTCTGACCTCAGCTGTTCCTCTTGGCTCAGGCTTGAGGGCTTTCTAACAACTGAGCGGCAAATGTTGTTTGTGTTACAGCGAGGAACAGCAGCTGCCTGCCAAACCCCTGTCACAACGGTGGTACCTGTGTGGTCAGCGGGGACTCCTTCACTTGTGTCTGCAAGGAGGGCTGGGAAGGACCCACATGCACCCAGAGTAAGTCAGCTCTGCTTGAACTCTTCCAGAGTGTTGCATGATGAGAACATGAACTCATCCTGTCGCCCTTGGAGTCAAGATTGAATCCAGAAGGGAAAGCTTGTTTGATGTAGGCTTTAGCATCACCTGAATCTTTGTTTTTAATGACTTTATGTGATACAGCCCTGACCTGGGCATGAGAAAGTTGCAAATGAGCTAAGTGGAGACAGATGTTGTCTTGTTTTCTCCTGCATTCTTTTTCTACGAGCAGCTCTGTCTGCTTCCACTTTTTCCCCCCCTGTTAGATTCTTTACAAGGATCTCTTCCTGCATACATGTGTTCCACAATGTAGTTAACAAATTTTGTGGTACAAGCCTGGAATCAATTTAGTAGAGAATTTCAGCATATTTTCGTAAAAGTTGAGCTAAGTATAACTTGGGCATTAGGGGAAGTTTGATCATTCTTTACTGCCAGTATTAGCCAAAGTCTACATGTTTAATGCTGTCTGTCTTTGCTTTGCAGACACAAATGACTGCAGTCCTCATCCTTGGTAAGTTTGTTATGTTTATCCTATGCTCTTTTTGTTGCTTTAGAATTCTGGGTTCCTTTTATCTGTGGCAGTTTTTAATGTCTGTGATAATTGTCCACAGTTACAACAGTGGCACTTGCGTGGATGGAGAGAACTGGTACCGCTGTGAGTGTGCTCCAGGCTTCGCCGGGCCTGACTGCAGGATCAGTGAGTGTTCCCATGGCTCTCTGCCTCACTTCTTGTCTCACTTGAATCTTGTTGCAAGACAATCATCTTAATTGAGTTAAGTAGTAGATCAGATGAGTGATAGATGTCTTGTGTCGTCCCTATCTGTACCTGGATCTGTAGCAGATTTGGAGAAGGCAGGAATCACACTGAAAATGAATGAAATTTAAAGTCTTTCAGCTGCAGCTGAAACCTCTTGGTTCAGACGAGTGGGTAAAATGCCCTTTGGGACAGCCTTCCCTTGTGTTTGTGTGGCCCAGACTTCTGCTTGAGATGAAAGTGTGCCAGCCAAAAACCTTGTCAATTAATAATCCACCTCCAAGCCCTGAGGTGATGTATGCGCTTCCCTGTAATTTAATAATAATTATAGGTAGGAGGACACTTTTTTTAATAACAGCCATGGAATAGAAGTCTCACAGCAGCAATAGAGCTGGGAAGGGTTTAACATTGCCATCAGTTGAAGAATCTAGTGGGGGACAAAATTGGAACACATCAGAGGAGAGGAGAGGAAGTGTGTCTGTGTAGGAAGGAATATGTCCTTGCCCTGGAAAGCTCGAGTAGCCACAGGGGTCAGGTTTTGATCTTTGTTAGTGCCACACAGCAGAAACGTCAAAGGACTTTTCTGAGTTTATACTGGTGCTGCAAGCAGGAATCCATGTCCCAGTAGACACTAGAAAATGAACATAAAGCTCCAGTAGGCAATTCTATCCCATGTTTGCTTTTTTCCTGACAAACAAAAGGATACTGTGGAGTAACTGTTCTGTTTCCTCTCCTTCCCATCACAGACATCAATGAATGCCAGTCCTCGCCCTGTGCCTTTGGAGCCACGTGTGTGGATGAAATTAACGGGTACCGTTGCATTTGCCCCCCGGGTCGCAGTGGTGCAGCATGCCAAGAAGGTATTCCAGATGCCAGAGCTGAGCCTAGCACTTGTAGCAAAAGCTGTATAATTGCACATTGGTGGGTTTGTGGTTGTATGGGGTTGGTTTTGGGGCACACTATCTGTTGTTTTTTAAAGCAAGTATCCTTATTGAAGAAGAAACTCGGTGGGAAGTTCACATGAGCTTTGAAAAGGTGTTTGTTTCCTGTTTTTAGCTTATAATTCTGTTCACTCTCTCCTCAGTTACAGGAAGGCCTTGCATTACCAGTGCTCGAGTCATGCCAGATGGGACTAAGTGGGATGACGACTGCAATACCTGTCAGTGTCTGAATGGAAAAGTCACCTGTTCTAAGGTACAGCTGTGCTGTGGTTTGGCTTACAGCACCCTCTGTGCCCCAGGCAGTGGATTCTCACAGTATTCATCCTGCCTAGGTTTGGTGTGGCCCTCGGCCCTGCGTGCTGCACGGCAAGGGCCCCGCCGAGTGCCCCGCCGGCCACGCCTGTGTCCCTGTGCGGGACGACCACTGCTTCACCCGCCCGTGTGCCGCCGTGGGGGAGTGCTGGCCCTCCAACCAGCAGCCTGTCAGGACCAAGTGCAACTCCGACTCCTACTACCAGGACAACTGTGCCAACATCACCTTCACCTTCAACAAAGAAATGATGGCCCCGGTGAGTAACAGCAGCTCGCTGGGCTGAGGCACACACAGACTCATTCCCAGAGCGTGGAGAGATGTTTTCCATAGGGAAAACTGCTGCAAAAGCTGACTCTGCCTCATTAGCAAAGAAAACAAAAAGCAGAGAAGGATTAATATAGCCTTGCAGCCTAAATGCTTTTGTGACTAGAGAAGAAAAATAAGCTAGGTTGGAGGGAATTCCACCTCCTTTTCCCCTGAGAACTCTTACTTCAGGGCAAAAAAAAATTCTCAAACAAATCTTACATCTGTCTGTTCGTGTGCATATGTATTTAAAAAAAGCCAACATCTTTTTTGTATCCTCCAGGGCCTTACCACAGAGCATGTTTGCAGTGAATTGAGGAATCTGAATATTCTGAAGAATGTTTCTGTTGAATATTCCATCTATATTACCTGTGAGCCTTCCCACTTGGCAAATAATGAAATCCATGTTGCTATTGTAAGTATTACTGGAATATTTTTAAATGTCTTAGTAGTTGATTGCTCAGATATGTGTGCAACATGTGGATTTCATAAAAATATTAATTCCTGGCTTCGTTAGCGCTTCTTGTGGTTTAGTTTCCATCCTGATGCCCTTTAAGAACAGGAAAGGAATTCTGGGTACATGTGTGTACCTGAAAGCTGCCGTCTGGGAGCAACTGTAATAGGAGGAGTAAAATATTTCTCTGTTATACTCTTGCTTTCGGGGGGTTTTTGGTCTTCTTAAGGATGAGGACAAGAATTCAGAGTCGTTAGTTTCCGCCCACAGCAGGCCATTTTGCTTTGATTCTGTTTGTTATAGATGAACAGTAGCAAGAGCCTTCACTGCCTGTTAAGGTTTATAAATAGCAGGTTCCCCTGTGCATCTGATGTGGTGTTAACTGTGTGCCTCCTCCTGCAGTCTGCAGAGGACATTGGGGAGGATGAAAACCCCATCAAAGACATCACAGATAAGATCATCGACCTGGTCAGTAAGCGCGACGGGAACAACACGCTGATCGCTGCCGTCGCCGAGGTCAGGGTGCAGCGGCGGCCGGCCAAGAGCAGAACAGGTGAGCTGCTCCTCGGCCCAGCTCCTGCAGGGCCCTGCCAAGGGCAGAGCCTGTCCTCCCTTTGGACACTCCTAGCAACTCCCTGATCATCAGGAACAATGGGGAGGCTTTGCACACAAGGTCTATTCATTACTAAAAACCCTAAAGAAACTTGCCAGAAGTTTGCTAAACCTGGCAAAAGGGCTGCTGCCCTTCCATGCTCCTCACAGAGAAATGCGGGAAGTAACAAGGCATAAGAACTGAGATTTGTTTTCTGTGAGACATCCCCAAGTGTCCCCCATGGTCTGCAGCAGGACTAACTGTCTCCTGTCTCTTGCAGATTTCCTGGTGCCCTTGCTGAGCTCGGTGCTGACAGTAGCCTGGATCTGTTGCCTGGTCACCGTGTTTTACTGGTGCATCCGAAAGCGCCGGAAGCAGAGCAGCCACACCCACACGGCCTCTGACGACAACACCACCAACAACGTCAGGGAGCAGCTGAACCAGATCAAAAACCCCATTGAGAAACACGGAGCAAATACTGTCCCCATTAAAGACTACGAAAACAAAAACTCTAAAATCGCCAAAATAAGGACACACAACTCTGAGGTGGAGGAGGATGACATGGACAAGCACCAGCAGAAGGCCCGATTTGCCAAGCAGCCAGCCTACACTTTGGTAGACAGAGATGAAAAGCCCCCCAACAGCACCCCTACAAAACACCCAAACTGGACAAATAAACAGGACAACAGAGACTTGGAAAGTGCACAAAGCCTAAATCGGATGGAGTACATCGTATAGCAGACGGTGGGGTGCTGCCATGCAGGGCCTTTGAGTATCGATAGAAAGGCACTCAAGAGCTTGTAGTTCTTAAACTGTTGTGTAATATTTGAGTCTAAGGCTATTATTTACTTAGAATCCCTGTGTTAATTTAAGTTTGGACAAGCTGGCTTACACTGGCAATGATAGTTGCTGTGGTTGGCTGGAATACCAAGTGCTGCATTTCACATATATGCAAAACTAGTCAAAAGTGCCCTCTTGTAAATTCAGCTGCAGCTGATCCATCACAGAAACGTTCCATAAGGTATTACATAGCCTTATTACTCTTCCTTAGTGTTCATTTTTTTTTTCTGCCAGATGTTCCGATTTATACAGTTTCTTTAGAATAATACATTTTATTTATATTTATTGAATTTGAGTTTTTTGTATATTGGTTTTATGGTGACGTACAACTAGTTCTGTATTTGAAAGTGCCTTTGCAGCTCAGAACCACAGCAACTATCAAAAATAAGTTTATTATTTATTTTTTTATTGTATTTTTGTTGGGGGTGGGTGGGGGGAACTTGTCAGCAGTTGCTGGTAAATGAAGAATTTAAAGAGGAAAATGTGTCAAAAATAGAAGTTTGTATAGATATGTAAATAATTCTTTTTTTATTAATCACTGTGTATATTTGATTTATTAACTTAATAATCAAGAGCCTTAAAATATCATTCCTTTTTATTTATATGTATGTGTTTAGAGTTGAAGGTTTTTGATAGCATTGTAAGCTCGTGGCTTCTCTATTTTGAATTTATTTTCTTGTTACATGTTGCCTATATGCCAAAACTAAGGTGTTCTAAAATAGTTTATTTTTAATAGGATGGGCTTTCATGCCTTGATGCTGGTTTTTGTACAATGTCAAACGTTTGAAACACCTTCCATAGTATCACTTTAAGACTATTTGTAAGTACTGACTGAGGCAGTTTAGAGAATTAGACTAGAAAATTTTTTTTGCTGCTTTAGACTTGAAAACCGAGTGACAGGCAGATAATCTGCTAAGAAGCAGTTTAAGGGAACAAAACTGAGCTATTACTTTATGTAGATGAAATGTGAGTGGTTGCATGTAATTAAAAATATCAAATTAGCGTGTGAAGTTGGAAACACAGCAATCTTATTTTGTAAATTCTAATTATTTTTTTCTCACCATGAATATGTAATACTGAACCACTTGTAGATTTGACTTTTTTTGTAATCTACTGCATTTAGGGAGTATTCTAATAAGCTAGTTGTTGAATACTTGAACAGTAGAATGTCCAGTAAGATCACTGTGTAGGTTTGCCATAGATTACACTGCCCGCCTTAACAAGTGAGGAAATCAAAGTGCTATTACGATGTTTAAGATCAAAAGGCTTATAAACATAGTCATCTCAGTGGTTAACCATTGAGATCATGAAGATACCTTGTATTGTGATATTAGTGTTATATGAAAATGCATCTTTGATGTGTTGTTCCTGGCAATAAATCTTGAAAAGTAATATTTATTAAATTTTTTGTATGAAAACATGAAAGAGCGTGGAGATTATTGAGCTTGGAGGCGCTCCCGGCCAGTCAGTTGTGCAAAAGCAGGGGCAGGTGCTGCTGGAGGTTTCCAGGCCCTGCCCCTGCCTTTGGTGGAGTCAGTTTTTGTTAGCTGATGACACGTTCCCCTCTGGCTCCCGTGGCACCGAGGAGGTCTGAAAGCAGCGTGTCCCTTGTTCTCACTGCCTCTTGGCCAATGTCCCTCGGTGCTCTGAGGGTGCTGTGGCTGCACCTGTGCAACGAGTTTACCCTGCACGGGCCAATGAGCTGCCCCCAGATAGGAACCAAATCTAAGCAGCTAGGCAAGATCCAAAGTGCTGACCTGGATGGGAAGGGATCCATAGATGATGCTGATTTCTAATGGGCAAAAAGTGCTTTGTAGAGCATAAAGTAAACTCTGAAAGTATTCAACATCATGGCTTTGAATGCTGAACTAATGCTGCCCCTCCCACCTATGGGCAGGGGCTGGCTGGCTCAGGGTCTGCTCTGGTTTTACCATGTTCTGATGAAGCTGCAAAACTGTTCTGCTAAGGGGCTACTGCAAAGCTGAAGGAACAATTAACTGTGTAACAAGTTCATTGAAAAATAGTTGAACCAACCTGCTGCAAGGCTAGGCCTTTGCATCTGTATTTGTTTGTAATAATAAACAGGTATTTTATATACAGATTGCTGCAATATGAATACACTGAACGCTAACAAAACCTGAGAGTGAGAAATACTTTCTTCTGTACTTTTTTTACAGCTGTCAAAAAAAAATTGATAAAATCTAATTAGTGTTACTTTTTATTTTGAACTCACTTTAGAAGATTTCCATCGTGGCTACTCTACTTTGGCTGGGTGCTGCTTTTACTCTTCACACTCACACACCTCACAGGGCAGGTACCGGAGCCTGTTTAGTTTACTGCCTCCTGAAGGAGAAGTCAACACCATTAGCTTCAGCTGACCACTTCAATAATTCCTCATCAAACAAATCCCACGAGTATTTTATTTCCCTTTGTTCCCTGACTTCTAAATCTGGAATAAAGCAAACACGTCATGTCCAAAAAAGCTACTTAAAGATAATGGAATCTTCCACCTGCCTCCAAAGGGCAAAGCTGGGCTATTCCCTGACTGCTATCCCATACGTTTAACACTGAATTAACCATCTTCCTGCTGTCTACTGTTCACATGGGTCTCAAATTCAAGGATACAGGAAGTTGAGCCCCTCTTCCAAAGGGCTCAAATATACTTGAATTTATAGGGATTTCTAAGAGTCTGCTTTCTATTAACCAAAAAAATAATTAAAATAGGGCATTTTCTATTTCTGAGAACAATAGTTGTCAGGCTTCTTGAAAACCTACTGAGGCCATTTCTAGTTACAGACTTACTCATTTAACAATATGTACATGTAGTGACAAAGTGTTTAGGTCTCTGAAGATTCAGTGAAAGCAAAACCTGGGTTCCTCAAGCTTCAAAACATGTCAAAGCCCTGAGATCAGGGTTCCTTTATTTACTTCCAGCCCTTCCTGTGCTCCATGCAGAGGTTTTGCTACTGCAGAGCTCCTCCAGACACACCCTGCTCTTCCCCACGGATTTTCCTCACTTCATCACTATCCCATGGTGTTGGAAAATTAGAATCATGCAAGTTGTACAGGGGGCAGTCAGAAAATTCTACACAATTGCCATTATGGTATATTTAATTAATCGTC
Organism: Melozone crissalis; assembly: GCF_028551555.1. NCBI lineage: Eukaryota > Metazoa > Chordata > Aves > Passeriformes > Passerellidae > Melozone > Melozone crissalis. The sequence goes on from NW_026535858.1 coordinate 1,299,900, forward strand.
CTGTCTCAGTGGTAGCTCCACAACTTACACTGGTGACTGTAATACAAGAACAGTCCCCCAAAGCCCAGATCTATCACCAGGCTGGGGGCTGGTCCATGAAGTGGTTTCCGTTGCCATGAAAATAAATAGAAACGTGAACTTTAGGGCTTCCCTCTTAGAATACCAAGGCACATTTATTTTTGTGGAAATCATACTTTGCCAGGTCACACTTCTACTACTAAGGGAAGATACATTCTGTTTAGTCATGAGAAGTTTCCACTGGTAATGTAAGTTTGTGCTTTGGATCCTTCTTCATCTAAGCATTGAAAAATGTGTGCTTCCTGAGCTGCCATTTAAGCATACAAGAAATGAAATGAAATAGAAATGAAATGAAATGGTTCCCCTTAGCACTCTGAGCTTTGCTCTACCTAGAGCTAAATGAACCTGCTGAATGTAGGTTTGGTTCAGCCTGGCTGAACACGGCCACATCAAAGCCCTGCACCTCCGCATGGAAAGGGCCCATCTTGCACATAGGTACCTGGGAAAGGTGCTGATGGAGCAGGTTACATCAGCCTTCTCACAATACATTCATGTCACCGGGAAGGGAATGCCAGCCTCGGGAAGGGCTCCCCCTGCAGTGCCGGCAGGAGCCAAGGGCAGCTGGGAGCGCAGGGACCCGAAGCCCCTCAGGCCAGGGGAACGTGACCCAGGCTGGGGCCCAAAGGTGGGACTGCATCTCCAGCCGTGCCTGGTGAAACCATTCTGTCTTGCACAGACACACCTCCTGTTCTCACACCAGCTGACACCTGCACAGCAAGAGGTAATGGTATTAATCAGCTCCCTGCCAAGCTGAGATGTACAGGGTTATGCTCCCTGCTGCTCCTTGAAGACTGCCGGCTTCTGCTCCTTATCTGCCAGCCCTCAGGCTAGATCCAGCCCTGCCTCCCAGCAATCCCAGGTCCAGGGTGCTGCCCTGCCACCTGCAGAGTCACAAGGCAGAGCCTGCATGGTTTTTAGCAGTGCCTGCCAAGATGAGAAGTTCTGACAAGGGAAGTACCCAATTCAGCCTTTTCCTCCCCAGAAGATGGAAGTGATTGCGTAACCTCCCCGTCCCCTTCTAACGGAAGCAAGAATATTTGAGTCTATTTAAGAATTTTTTGGCTTCCTCCTTTTTAAGCATTGACAGCAATGGCCATGGTGGTTACTGTTTGCCAGTGCCCACTGAGCTTGCTTGCCAAGATCGGTTTCCCAGTAGAGGGAAAACCCAGTGAAAAAGCTGTGCAAACTGAACTGCAGTTTCTGGGGCAGAGGAGGAGGAGGAGGAGGAGAGGGGTGCAGGCTCTGGATGGCTCAGCAGTGCTTCCCTGGCACTGGGGCAGCAGCAGGGCCACGCGGGATCAGATGGCGTCAGGCTGGAGTCCCAGCCCAGATCTGCCGGCGAGCGCCTTCTGTGATGTGCAAATTGTTTCAACCAGTTTCCCTACAGGGTGGAGAAATAAATCTCTATTCCTTTCATTCTAGCACTATGAGATCATATTAATATTAAAAAGGGGCATGCCCAGCTCTAGAATTAGCGCTCCAGATAGTCTTCTTTAAAGATCTGATGCATAAATAAAAAAGATAATTATTATGCCAGCAAGTAAGGCAGTTATGGAGCTAGAGTACCAATTCCTACTGCTGTACTAAAATATTTAACTTGGACAGAACGGGAGCAAACTGAAATTTTCCTTTACAAAAGATGCACTGTCAGCTCTCACAGGAGCAGATTCCCAGCTCTGGAATAACTTAAATGGATAGTAAAGAAGGTAGGACAGTTGTGGCTAATTTCCTGAACAAATTCCAGGTTATGGCTGAAATGCCTTGTGACACTCCATCACTTCCACGACTATTAGGGTTTCCCAGCATAAGGCAACACTAAAGAACCAAAAAGTCCCTACCTAAAAATGTCACCTTACTGCCACTGTGTAAAGGATGAGGTCATGCACTATCAGGCTCGATTTTAACTATCTGGGGGAAACAGGTGGATGAAAGGACTCGTGTGAGTTGATGAAAGAATTTGCTGCTCCTTACCCAGTTTGCTTTCCCTTGGGAGCAGCTCTTCTCTCAGTGCTGCCCCAGCTGTCAGAAGCAGCACTGCCAGCTCCCTCCAGGTTCAGTGGAGCGCTTTGATATCCTGTGATGAAAGGCTCCGTGCACGGCTGTTCCCTCAGCCCACATCTTCTCCTGCACCCGGGTTACTGCCAGCGAGTTTATGTTTATTAAAGGAGAAAAAAGCACAAAGCAAAGAAGTGAGGAGTGCCTTTTATTAAAGCTAATTTCTGAGGCCAACCCACACTTCCCACTGCTGGCAAAAAGGCTCAGAGTTATTTCCTCTGTTTGATGCAGCCTGTTTGAATAGAGAACCTTTCCCTGGATACTGATAAAGCCACAGAGATACCTACTCCTAGCATGCAATCTGGGAGAGTCTATACTTCACATCTTTCTTATTCCAAACAGAAAAATATTTCCCTCCTTTTTTTTAATTTTCTTTAGGAAGAAACCATTTTCTAGTCAATAGCCAATGAGATGATGATGTAAATGCCAATTGCAACTCATCCAATGCAATCCACATGCTGAGCAGTGAGAGGGAAGGAAGTTCACACTGACCAAAGAAATGCCTTCAGAAGCTACTTAACACCTCACCTGGTCAAAGCCTTCTGTAGGAAGGGAGGTCTGGGTGCTTACCTGGCAGGTAACACCAGAACCTGCACAAAGCTTAGCACCCACAAGATCTTGGGATACTTAAAACCTTCCTACCAACCAGCACTGGGCAAGGGAGAATTCACATGAGCTGATTCCTCTTTATAAATGATTATGTAAAAGGCTGGTCTAGCTTTTGATATGTGTTTAACCATAGAAGTCCACTAAACAAATATTTTTAACTGCTTTGATGTAAAGAATAATGGAAACAATAATCTGTACACATTAGAGAGTGTTTCACTAGGAAACAACTGTTTCATTATCAGCAAAAGCATAGACCAAATGAACCAGATGATTCATTAAAAATAATAACCCACCAAAGCTGGCTGGTTTAGGATAAAAAATGAACCAAAGATATTGTTTCTGGGCTTCAATGGCAGCTTCAGAAGAGAACAGATATTCGGTATTCCCTACTTTTACAGAAAGGTATGCTAGTGCTGCTCAGAAGCAATTTGATAACAGAAAGCCAAGACTTGCAAACTGCTAATTTTACTCCATCTCAGTTTCCAGTTCCCTTTTTCCCCTCTAAACCTGATTTACGAAATCAAATTTGTGGTTCTAGAGCATGTCAGACCACACCTTTGCCAGTCCTCTGGGTGCAGGTGGATGGGTGTTGAAGAAAAAAGCAAAGTCTAAGAAGATGACCCTGGGCTTGAAGCAGAGAGAGGAGAGAGACACAGACACAGCCTCTGTGTCCCAGCACTGCCAAAGCACCACCAGGTTTGCAAAAGACCAGCTGGTATAAAAGTCCTGCTGCACAGACAGAAGAAAGTGCAGGTCTGAGCAGCAACACCTTCTAAAATCCAGAAATGACTGTGAATTCAAAGTCTTTTCCCTAAATAGCTGCATTTCTGGGAGGATCCAAGACACAACTTTTGATAGCAATGAAGCTCAAAAATACACAGCTGCACAGAGCCTACAACTTATCAAGACAGTAAGGACAAATGGAATAACACCACCGTGGACCTGTGAGAAAGCCCAGCTTTGTTCTGACTCCCCAGCCTATAACACCCTCCATCACCTCTCATCTCTCACTGTTGCATGACCACTGCTTTGAAAGGGAGATGTTCCCAGGCAGCAGAAAAGAGATAAAACCAGCATTTTAAGTAACATAACAAAATATCCTAAAGGAAAAATCAAGTGTTCTTACCTACACAGACAACAGTTTAACCTACCTAAGCCCCCTTTAAAAGCATGACCTTCATTTGAAAGGGTGCAGGCAGGTATGTTCTTCAGACAAGATTAAAACTAGAACTTTAATTATAAGGTTAACACATATATATACATATATATATATATATATATACACACACACACACGTAATAACAGTGGTGATGAAAACTGGTGTGATAAAAACTAGATGTGGTTGCCCTCTGGTTTCTGATACTTGAATTGTCTATGCTAAGACTTTAATATAAACTATCAAATTATTCTAACTACTCTCATTTTTCTGATAAATGCTTAATGTACTATCCCTGTACCTCTTTCAAGTCCATCAAAAAAGGTGCTTTTTACTCCCTTCCTGGCCCAGTATCTCCAGTGCATAAAAAAGCCAACAGCAAACATACCTCAGGCTCTTCTTCCTCCAAACCAGGTTCTTTGCAGCCTTGGTTTTGTTGGTGCTGGGAAAGAGCTTTTAGCAGAGCCTGGAGCTGGGTAAGGATTTGCAACCTGACTGCAAAGCACTGAGAAACATCACCCAAAGAGCTGAAAGAAAAAAGAGAACATGTCCTCCAGACACCTGCAGAATCTTCTTCATTTGCAGCAAGAGCAGAAATCACTTCCAGCAGGAGGAAGCCGCACAATCAGCAGAGTCCCGCTGTCAGCTGCAGAGCAGCTAACTCTCATCAGGACCTGGGTTACACCACCAACTCTAATGCTCCTGGATGTGAATCACCTCCTTAACCTCAATGAGGAGATCCACAGTCGTAAATAAATGTCACCGAGATTTTTCTAAATTACTTCACACAAAATCACAGAGCACAGGATATGCTGAGGGACTCACAAGGACCATCAGAGTCCAGCTCCTGGCCCTGCACAGGACACCCCAACAATCCCACCCGTGCAGGGGAGCACTGTTCAAATGCTTCCTGAGCTCTGCCAGGCTTGGTGCAGTGACCACTTCTCTGGGGAGCCTGCTCAGTGCCCAGCCAGGTTCTGGGTGGAAAAGCTCTTCCTGATATCCACGCTAAACCTGCCCTGACACAACTTCAGGCCATTCCCAGGTGCTGTCATGGTCCCCACACAGAGGAGATCAGTGCCTGCCCCTCCTGTTGCCCTCACCAGGAGGCTGCAGCTGCAGTGAGGTGTCCCCTCAGTCTCCTCCAGGCTGAACAGACCCAGTGCTGCTCCTCACAGGGCTTCCCCATCCTCAGGCACTCCTCTGGAAGTTCTCAAACACCTCTATATCCTTGTTACACTCCAGTGCCCACAGCTGTGCCCAGCCTCGAGGCCAGGGCAGAGTGGGACAGTCCCTCCTGTGCCTGCTGCATGCCACGGGCATGGCTGGCCCTCCTGCTGCCTCAGGGGCTGTGTCACACTGAGCTTGGGAATGAGGAAAGAAAATGGCTTATACATTTATTCTACACATTTTAAAAGACAAGCATGAAATAAAAAAGGTACATTTCCTTAGCTCATTAGCATTTAAATTCAAGAAGCAGTATGAACAAGCACTGTGAAATTAAAATTTATCTTAAAATGAGATTTAACTCTAGTGTTACTTCCACATGAAAACCAGTGTGTTGCCCTTGCACACAAGCAAGGCCTCATTTTGAAACATGTATCCATGAAGATATACATACATGTTTATATATGAACTTCACCCAAGAACAATGTTTGAAATCCAGGTGTAAACATATGAATCTAAATATATAAAAGAAACCTTCATTCTTCCCCAAGACTGAATGCATGACGACTTGTATCCACAACATGGGCTAGAATTAAATGTTCATATCAAAACTACACAAGCAGAAACTATAGTTATTTTGAAACTTCTCTGAAAAAGTGGGCCTCAAATCATCAGCTATTAATCCTGGTTAAAGAGTTATCTGAAATAAAATTAATTTGCTTTATTGCTGTAAAGATCATGTGAGTAAACCACAAACTTCCTAATATAGAGAAAGGGTAAATTTTTTACTAAAATAAACTACATGCTCAGAACAGATCACACAAGGAGTTTTAACTTTTGCTGTCAGCCGCTGATATGACTTTTTAATAACACTAAATATGTATAAATCTAAAATTTTGCTTAGTAAATAGTATTTTATAAGAGATTTTTCTTTCTATAAATCTGACGCTGTCTTGTGTAATAATCATGACTAATTCCTAAAGACTTAAAAGGATTACCTGTATTACAGTGCCAAATGACTAAGATCCTTAGTTAACTAAATTTTCTTATTGTGTTCTCTAATTTTGATTTTGTATTTCTATTGTTTTCCATCATTTTGAATTGCTTCCTGCACTTTGCTTAGGCACAACCTTGGCTGACCACCCATGCTATCAAGGCAGTATTTCAGATTTTGACTTCTTAAGCCTTCGCAGTTTTAACTTCCCGAGACCATTTTCCACATCTTTTTTTCTTTTTTGGGAAAGCTTCTCTGAAGACACGGGGCGCAGCTCTAGACATGATGCTGGCACCGCAGGCAGCTCTTCAGGAGCCGTGCTTGGCTCATTTGGGCTTGTCTGCACTCCACTGCTGCTCACAGAAAGAGACCAGGAGGGGTTTTTTCTCAAAGTCAATGACTTCTTGTCAACCATAGTCTCTGTCACATCTTGCTTTGAAAACAACTTGGAACTAAGAGGTGTCGTCTCCTCCAGGAACGGACCCAAACAATTATCATCACACTCACTCATTTCTGTATTGATGTAAGTTAAAGGAGTCCCTTCCGAGGACACTTTTGTGAAATGCTCCAGCTTTTGCTGTGAGCCACAGGTCTCGAGCTGAGCCTGTGCTCTGGTCACGCTCTGGCTTTGTTTAGGAGCCGGCGGCGCTGACTCAGAGCTGCACGGAGGGCTCTCACCGAGCAGCCTCGCCTCTGGCCGCTGCAGAGAGCGAGGTTTGTGCTGGCTGTGAACCTCCTCTGGCTGTCCCTGATGAACATCCTTTCTCTGCTCTGGCTCAGGAAGGCCCAGGCTGCCCTCAGCTGTGTTTGTGCAGTCCTTCAGCAGGCCTGGGCTCCTGCGCTTCACAGCACAGCCAGCACTCAGAGAAGCCTCACAGTCGCTGTTTCTGTTCTCTGTCTGTGAGTCTGCCCAGCCAAGATACACTTTCTTGGAGTCCTTGCTGATTTGAGGTTTGCTTGCACTACTTCTCCTTGGTTTTGTCCTCTTCACACTGCAATAAAAAGGAATTTTGTTTTTTAAATTAAAAAAGAACCTTTACTGACTCCATTTACTGTTTTTCCAACTCTGAAACATCACTTGGGCCACCCTCTTTCTGAACATGGAAAAAATCCCTGTGTATCATCTTGACAAGCAGCAATGTTTGTCTAGTGTGGATAATATCAAGCATTATCCATCTGATTTTCCACTGTTGTAGGGGAGAGCCCTATTTATTAATGACTAAGCTCCGAAAGAGTGAGTTCACACTCTTTTCCAGGCAGAACTGAATTCATTACCAACGTTAAAGGTCAACAGAGCAGAAGTATATTGAATTCCTTTCTGAACTGGCTAGATAAAACAGCATTTCCTAAGTGCCTAAATGATTGCAAACCATTCCCATATACCCACATGCATAATGCATATCTACAGGACAGAGGGAGCAGGCGGGAGAGGCAGTGAGTGTGCCTCTGTGTGAGAGCTCCTAATCTCTATTTTAGAATGTTCCTCTGGAATTTTTCCCAGGACATTTCAAAGCATTGCTTTAAAGTTAACCACTACTCATCTAGTATCAAGCCCATTCATCTGGCAAGGACTTGGGTAATGCAAGTAGATGATATTCTGAAAGGAATTACACAGGAAAATGGGATCACAAGGGACCTGACGGAGTGGCAGTACATAAACACTCCTCAGCAGCACGCTACCTAAGGGCTGTGTGAAATCCAGATCCATAAGATGAACTTTATGCCCAAGTCCTGAAGCTGCATTTGGAGTCTAAACACACAGTTGCTAGAGACGGCCCCAAGCTGAGACCATGTTCTGCTGCCCAGCAGCTCCCAGGACAGAGCATCCAACTCCCCTCAGAGAGGGCTCACCCAAACCAGGTAGAGCTGGCATGCCTCCAAAGCTAATCTCATTGCTAAAGGCAACACATGAGACAACTGTGGTAAAAAGAAAAGTTGCCAGGGTTCACAGCAAATCCCTGATTTCACAGGTGATTTGGGGCTGCTGGCATCTCCCACAGCTTGGGATGGGGTCCTGCCACCACATGGAGCAGTGACAAGTTCAGCTGATCAGCTCATCCTCCTCATCCACCCAAACAGGGATACTCTTTAATTGTGACTATTGATCCAGAGTCTCAAAATGAACAACAAAAAACATTTGTGAAGTGTTTTTCACCCGATTCAAGCATCACATATTTATTTTGGCTCAGAGCTTCATTCAAGGAAAAACAGCCTGTTTTGACTCTGCCTAGTGCTATGTGTTACATCTATGTGGGTTGTAATAGCTTTCTCCATGCTGTAAAAAACATCAACCATTTTATGTGCTTATCCACACTACAGTAGTAATCTTTCAGTAATTTAAAACAATCTTTTGTAAAGTAGTTTATATTATTTAAAATTTTGTATTATTTAAAATTTTATTTCATGAGCTAGATTCTACCAAATAAAAGTTTACCAATTATAAATTCAAAAGCTTATAAAGAATAGTGGCATACATTTTTCTCAGGATGTCTTGCTTTATTTGTTCACTCAGACTAATCTTAAGCTTCTTGCTCTCAGCAGATTCAGTAAAATATTCAGACGTCCCATTGGAAAGTTCTTCTTTCTGCTCCAAAATAAAATACAGGTTTAAAGCATGACACATCAAACTGTGATTATTCAACAGAAAGCTCCATTTCTAATACTAAGATTTACAGCTGTTCTTTATTATTTTGATCTAAGCAGTCTAAAAGAAACAATCATTTTTAATCTTTTAATATTTAGGAGTCTAGTCAGTTCCCTCCCCTTGACTCTCAAGCAACATATTTTGTATGCTAAAATACACCGCAAACAAACAAGGCTGCAATGTAAAGGACGTAGCTTTCCAAACCATCTGAGGAAACTGTTGGCAAATACTTGACATCTTTGTGGCTCAAACTGTGACAAATGCCAGGAATCTCTCTTGCAGACAGGAGCACGCTTGTCAGTTTTTTTCTGAAGAGACTGACTGGCGCAGTGGTCTATACACTTATTCTCAGAGGAATTCCCATCATTTTCCATACTCACAAAAAACCATACACAGCGTTATTTGCTCACTGAACAAGGCAAGGGTTAAAACTTTTAATTCTGACATTTAAACGCTCGCAGCTTGTAGTGGTTGGCTACTACAGGACACCAGGGGAATTCTTTCTGGTCTCAGCTAACAGCAGCACCATCCTTTTATATAATATGAGGTTGAGGCGAGCGGGAGGGAAGGAAAATGCTCCTTTTCTTCAAGCTGTGAGCACTTCCCTTCGCAATGAAACAATCTCAACCAGAGAAGGGCTGTTTGCTGATTTCACCATTAACTACCACACACTCCAAAAAAGTACTATCTCTGAGGCCACGGAGGAGAGGAAAAAGAAGTGGCGAAGTCAAGGGGCGAAGAGGCTTTGTGCATCTCCTTGTCTTTGAGAGCACTTTTCTCCCTCAGCCCCCACGATGCAGAGTGTGACAGGGCTCCCCAAACGCAGGGGAGCTCCAGCCCATTCCTTGGTGAGGCACTGGAGCCAGGTGGTGTGGAAGAACTGAGGGACACAGAGACAGCCAGCAGAGGCACAAGGCCACAGCCCGTGCATGACCCCTGCCTGGAACACCCCTCGGGAACCTGTCACTTAGGGGAGATCAAGCCCTGCCCATTTTTATATCTGTTTTAGAGGAGAGGGCAGGGGTACCTCCATGCTCTTTCCAGAAGAAATAGCCAGTGGAAACAGCTTCCTATTTTGCAAGCAGATGGCGGGTAGTCAGGCAAAGAAGTAAAGCCATTGTGGCACTTAAAAAAGCTACAGCTGTTCTGAGCCTTCCTTTCAGAGATAAGTTACACAAATGTGCACATTGAGCCACGTATGAAGTTCTGTCCACTCGTGGTGCAACGAGTGTGTTTACAGCAGGCAGAAAACAGCATACATGCAATGTGATCCCAGCCTCAGAAATCAAGCTTAACTAGTTTAATCTGAGGGATTAATTGCTGCTTCTATTCTTGCTGGAGGTAGATTCTCCTAATTTGACTAAATATATTTTCATACTTTGTAAGCTATTAAAGAAAGAAATACTACTAAGATACTCGAGCCCTATGCTAATTTTAAGAGAAGGCAGAGACTGCAAAGTCTGTAGAAACTATTTTGATTTCCAGTAACAGCCACACAACTTGGAGGCTGAAGGGTCTTGCACAATCACCCTGCATCAAAGCAGCTGGAGAGCACTCACACTTGGCCAGAGAGCCCATCTGAGCTCCTGCTGGGTGGAAATGGGTAAGGTTAATTCTGTTAACTGTTCTCCAGCCCCCAGCGTGCTGACCAGGCCAGGATCAGCAGCCCACTCAGGCAACTCTTGGCACTGTGGCAAGCAAGGCATTCAAAGGAGCCCTTAGTACAAAATCCAGCGGAGGACTGGGGATAGCGCATGTCCCCACATACTCCCTACTGCAGATAAGGAATAAGCCCCAGCTCTGACCTGCCTCTGACTCCGGACCCTGCAGGACTGGGATGGTCCTGCCAGGCTGAGAGGAGCAGACCCTGCAGAGAGGTCAGGATCAAAATCACAGCACTTGAGAGTTGAGTCAGGCTGGAGCTAATGGCCCCAAGTTGCAGGGCTAACACATTCCCTTCACTGCGCTGTCATCGACCTTTTGTTTTGCTTTCACATAACTTATCACACTAAGCAGTGACAGAAAGGGTTAAGGCATCAAAAAAAGTAAAAACCAAAATGATTTATATGTGAAACACTTCTGAACATGCCCTCTAAGTACAGTAGATTTTCCCCTCGGAACCACACCCTGTAAGTGCTGTATTTTGAGAGCTGAACAATTAACATAAGGCATATGAGTCAGGCTCTGAAAGACACTGTGGGAACCAGAGAGCCTTTTGCTATTAGTAGTGATGTAAACTCCCTAAGGCTGGAATAAGTCCACAATAGAAGGCAGAGGGAGTCATAAATAACAACAGTGGGCACTCCATATACTACTAAGACACACAGCCATTATTGGTGATACTTCCTTTATTTTCTTTATTAGGCTTAATAATTTTAGTTAATTAAAAAAAAAAAAAAACACACCGTCTGTTGTGAGAATACTATTTATTTCCTATGGGAACTTCAGGACTTGCTAAAGAAAGAAAAAAAAGCTAATCTGCTCTCATCCTGTCTAGTAATCCCAGATTCCTTTTAGGCAATGAAATAATTAAAGAAAAATATTCCAGGCATAAAAGGGAGGACAGCAGAAGCAGACATCATATAAACAATGACACCATGACAGAGAAAAACGTCAAAGCACCGCCAGACTTGCGACTCGACTCTGAGAGCTGCAGGGAGTGGGATCGCTGCTAACAAATTAAAACCACATTTCTTGGCAAATTGTTAAAGACAGACATATTTACATTTGTATAGAGACTGGGTGGGCACAAAAGATTAAAATGCTTCTCTAGCCCTTGAACTGCCAAGTTCTATTAGAAATATGTGCTCTTAAAATCTCAGGGTAAGCTCAGTCCTCTTTGTCACTAAAACTGCAGAGAAGGGCCCGCAGAAGTGAAGCTTGCAAAGTCTTACCAGCCTACCTGCTCATGACACTGGCCTCCCCAAACCTGAATTCAAGGTCCTTAACACTTATCCAAAGAGATGTTTGGGGGAAGAAAAATATCTATCAAAGCCTACAGAGAAATATCAGGCACACTGCTAGACATGGAACATGCTTCCTGTAAGGTTTATCAAATTGAAGATTCCCTTTTTTTTCAGCTGTCTTACTCCACTTACTACACACTCAAGCTGAAAAAGAAACCCTGAGAACTGGAGAAGTGGCATTCACTGCTGTCTCCATCTCTCTCCAGGACAGCTGAATTCAGCAGTACAGCACTAGATATCTGTTAAAGAGCTACCCATGGATGGGCACTTGTGAGGGACCCTTACCCTGAAGAGGAACTCATTACCCTGAAGCAGAGTGGAAGCTCTGGCCTTTCCAGCATGACAATATACTCATACAAATACTCTTTTCTTTTTTTTCTTCCAGTCTAATACTGGGTTGAAAGAAAATCTTCAAAGTGAACACTGCTGCCCCCCTTTTGTGCCTCTCTGGTGTCATGCTTGCTTGCTGTCTCTCACTCTTCTCAGTGCCACAAGCTTATAAAGTAAGACTAAGAGATAATTAAATTTCATGTCTGGTTCCCAACCCCATCATACAAAACACAGTTTTTAAAATGCATTTATCAATGTGGCTCATCAAAAATACTTAATAGAATACACCAGTGGGTTCAAGAAATCAATTTTATATCATGGTGGCAAATGGGAGGGGACTATAAAAATAAAATGGGCAAAGCTATGAACTAACGTATTATCCCAGGTCCATACAATAAAATAAAAATTAGTGAGATGAATAAGACAGAAACCCTTACTGAGAGGACCTTTAAGTAAGGTGGCAATTGGATGATTTCTCTCAGTGTCATTCTAAGCTGTATCATGAGCTCAACCATCAAAGATAACCTTTAGGTTTCAGAGGTGTCCTGAGAGATGATGGGCAGATCAGAGAGGTCAGACAGGACTCCTTCCAATCTGATAAGCAAAAAGGGCTCCTTAAAGCAAGTGAGGAGGCTCCTGAGGGAAGGACGGATCAGACATTACAATCTAACTGATAAAAAAGTGACAGAGACAGGACTTTGGGTCTCGCCTCCTGCCCTCTCCCAACCCACATGAAGGAAAAGCTTCCCACAGTTTCAAGATGCAAATTTTTTTGCATTTCCAATGTAGTGATGCATCAGTCCTGGCAGTTCTACACATGAACTCCAACCACATCATAAAACACTTGTAGAAGTTTTCCAAGTACAGAAATGGATATTAATCTCAACCTGAAATACAGTTCCTTGATCAGATTTGTAGAATATTGATCTACATTTTAAAGACTGTCTTGCTGTAAAAGTCAGTAAATTCCAGTAAAAACCATTAAGGTTACACTGGAATACTGGTATTGCCTTTGAAATAAGTATTTTTAAGGAATGCTGGTGGTTTTCAAAAAACTCCAATTTCAATCTTGAAAGAATGTAACAACCAGAGCAAACTGCATCTGTCCAGGAGGAGCAGAACTGTTCAACCTTCCCATGACCTAGCAGAGAAGGCAAAATCAAACTCCTGGATCAGCACAGTCTTCATCATCTACCACCAAAATTCCCTTGAACGTGACACCACAGATTTTCAGTCCTGATGCTCAGGAGACCCTATGGTCTGCATTATTTAGTCCAAGCATTGGCCCAGTCTGTTACAAGCCCCTGTGATACACATTCCCCTTTCTCAAAGCACAAGGTGTGAACCCAAGTTTCTCACTCAATACATAAGTCCTGGCAATTGCAAACATTCCAAAGGTCCCCCAGGCATCACCAGATTAGTTTAAAGCATATGACTTCTATGAGGAAAATGCCCTCTTCCTTTTGAAGTATTTCGTGCAGATTTTAACTGTATTTCACATATAGGAGGAATCCCAGACTGTTCTGAGTGTTGGAAATTCAGAGCTCTCTAGATTTGCATTTGAACATCCACTAAAGAAGAGAAAATAGAAGAATTCCTGCTGTAAATGGCAGAGAACAAATGAAATGTCATTCTTTCTAAAACTTAGAGCTGCAGGGGGGCCTTTTTATAAATCAGACCTATGTGCAACACAGGGAGCAAATACCCCATCACACTTTCTAAAGGCACAGAAGTGCTCCCAGAATAACTGATTTATTTACATACTGAGCAGCACGTGACACAGGCTGTGTGCATTTGCTTGAAGGCAAGAACAGCTAAAATTAATGTTAAGTAATTGAGCTATTAATCATTCTGATTTTATAGACTGATGCTACAAGACTCAGATTCTATCTTCAGAGAAAGTGTCCACTGATAAGAAATGGAGGAATAGACAACAGCTTTTCAACCAAATTAACTTCTCTCAATGACACTAAAGAAAAATCTGAAGCACAGTGACAGTGAATTTTAAAGGAAACCACTGTTTTATAATCATGCATCTTCAGCCAGCCATTTCCATCAATTTTTAGGTTCCTGACTCCAGTAATTATGAAAGAGGACATGCATGCGAGACACACATTTCATACTTGAAAGCGATTTTTATAAAATAAGGGAATTGCAATTTGCTGTGGTGCTTGACCCCTTTCTCCAGCTTACAAATCAAGAGAGAATACCTGAGGCAGGCCCTCCTGTAATCCTGTACTAGAGCCTTTCACAGGCTGGCATGAGGATCCTCGGTGTGCCTGCCAAACCTCACTGGCTATGGGTCAGCCAGCGCAGATGTCCCTCAGCTTCACCCACCAGCAACACGGAAGCAAACTGTGCATTTGCCCAGGCATAGCATGGGTTATATGACATAAGAGAATACTCCTTGAAGCACATGATGTGTACAGTGTGATTCAGATGCCCAACGCTTGGATACTTACAGGAAAAAATCTGGAAAAAAATACATCAATTTTATGCTCTTCTGTTGTTCTTATGCAATTACAATATGCAGTAACACCCAGAGGAGATGTTGTAAAGAATATCTAATACTCTTGATTGCACTGATTACACAAACCCAAAATATGTAAAACAAGAATAGCACAGCTCAGGAAATAATTACTGTTCAACAGTGTAATGTTTTAGATTGGTTTCCAAAACCAACACCAGTACCACCACCCCGAAAACCCCCAAGACTTCTGAGCCCACACTGGGGATCTGTCCCTCCAAATAATTTCAAATAACTACAAATCATTCAAAAATCCTGCCGTGAACTTTACCATCATCTATTTCACTTCCCTCTTCAGTCAAGTTATGAACTTCCTATTAGTTCTAAGAGATTTCTGCTGAAGACTGAGGAACAGATTGCTCCTTGAAACAATTTTTTAAAATCCTGTCAAATATTTTTTGCCCAACAGGAATATCAAGAATTACTATCAAAACCTTAAGTAAGTTCATCCTTTTCAAATCCTAGAGCCACCAAAATCTCACAGATGCACCACAGACAAATAAAATCTTGAGCTCCCTGCAGTTTAACGTGAGCCCTGCCAGCCTCCCCGCTGCCCCTCTGCCAGGGGGGCCCGTCCTCTCCAAGCCTGCAGAGAGGAAGGAGCAGAGAATCAGGTCAAATCCACATGAAGCACCAACATAAGCTGGGACAGCAACAGTGAGAGGGGAGAGGAAAATGAGGGAGGTGAAAGGATGATGACAGATGATAATATCTTAAATAACCACAAGGCTTTGACAAATGGGATCTTGTGAACGCTGCTAAGTAGTGAGATTTAAATCAACTGGAGGACTCATAAAAAGCAACTACCAAAATGAGTAAAAGATTACTCAATTTGTCCCTACTTTTTGAGGATTGCTTCATATGGAAATAATTTTTTACAACCTTAATCATTTATACTGCTGCTACAGGACCATCCATATTTCTGCTCTGCTTCACCTGATTTTGCATAATGAGGTACTCGTTTATTGAGGATGTATTCCACTTACTTTCTGGATCTAAGGCAAAAAATATTACTTTTTATTTCATTCCATACATACTCTAATATTCTGTCTGCTTTTCAGATAAATAATGCCACAGAACAAAGTTTTCCAATCAATTCCTTGCAGCAATATCTTGGCCTTTTTCCAGCCATCACAGTTAATGCACTCAGCAGTTTGCATGAGCACAGCAATTGCTCTTTTCAGTGAAAATACTGTGAATTTATCAACAGACAATTTTCATTTACAGCCCTAGTGCCTCTCTACCCAGCTCTGGGAGGTTTCTCTGAAATTCTCCAAAGCCTTCTCTGATCCTGACTAATTGAAATAATTGTGTCAGTTTTCATTTCATCATTTGTCCACTTCTCTGGATAGTTAATGCAGCAGACAGCTGCGAGACGTTTGCCATGCAGAAAATAAATCAGTTTGGAAGCTAAGAGAAGAAACTGCGACAAGTTCAGACAAATCTCACGGAGGCAATTCCCAGCACCAGCGCTCTCAGGTCTCCTCCCTGGCCTCCCGCAGGAGCTCCTGCCCCACTCAGAGCTGGCAGAAGGGAGCGCACACACACAGAGCCCAGCTGCTCCCACCCAGGGCAGCTCGGCGGGCACCAGCCCCAGGACTGCGATGCCCAGGAAGGGGAGAGGCAGGAACACAGCCCTTCTGGCAGCCCTGCTGCAGGAGAGGCAGACAGCTGGCACAAAAGGGAATACTGGAAAGCTGCTGCAGCTTTCTTTTTATGACTGAGTCAAAGACTTCGGGAGCATTCCTGAGATGCAGTTTCTCAGGGACAGCAGCCTAATGACTGAAGCTAATTGGAAGTTACACCAACAATGAAAGGGAAGTCTCACCCTCACCCAACATGTGGTCCTGCCAAGGATCAACCCCCAAGGGATCTGGCTGAAAGTGAACCACACAAACAACAAAAACCCAAACCAAAAACACCCCTTGTTCACAGAGGGGTCACTGGATGACCCCAGCACTGTTCAACACTGAAGACAAGTATGCCCAGGGAAGCGAAGGTAGGAGGAGCACAGAACAGGAAGGATGAGTAAAAAAAAAAAAGTGACAAGAGCTTGAGGTGTCAAAAGTGAAAACTCACCCAAGCAATTCTTTGCCTGTTCTACTAATATGGAATTTGGCTGAAGTTCATTAGTCTGCAGTTTCCCCTCTCTACCTTTTTGAAAGCAGTAGTGAACCCTGTTCATATTTACCAACTACAGCTTAATGTTTTTCTCCTGTTTACTATAGTAACTGAAAATAATTCAGCACATTATCTAAAATCACAGAAAACTAGATTTTGTAAAATTCAAAAAGGACAGTGACATAAAAAAGCCAGCAACAAGACAAATATTACAAGAAATGTAACATTAACATGTTGTGGATGTTACTTTCAAACCCAGGTAACTCTAGCTGCTACCTAAAGGTTGCTTCAGCTCCATTCATCCAAATCCTGGCTGCATGCTCCTGCAACATTTTTTTGCATCACAATTGGCAAGTGTGTGGGTACAGGATGAGTTGGTTCAATGAACTGACATGATGGAAAACTAATCCTCCAACGAAAAACAGAGAAACTTCACAAATAAATCGTTTTCTGCTAGGTCAAGTCAATGAACTAATTCATTCTCAGCCGAAGAATCACTCGGTCCATTGTACCCAGAAAGGAAAGGAATATGTGGCTGGATGTAGAGGGGATGTAGAGTGACCTTTTCAGTAGCAGCCCACCAGCACAGCAGCTTCACTGTAATATTTTATACACACATATAGATACACACACCCCAAGATTTATACTTACAGTGCGAACTGTGCAATTCTATTTCACAGCATTTCCTTCCTCCCCTACCCAATCTGATATCACTTAACAATAAGTCTTAAATGCTTTAAAGATAACTAAATTCCACATAAAGTCCTATACTAATCTTTACAAATTGCTGCTATCTGAAGTTTTCATTCTACATTCCAATAGACACACTATTCCAGCATACACTCCAGTGGGACAGATCTGTTAATTACAGCTAAGTTTCATGTTTGCATGAAAGAACCAGAAGCCTCTTCCCAGTACAATCAAAACCCAAGCAAACCCTTGGCTAAGGCTCTCAGGAGTTTTAACAATGAGAATTCTCTAATGCTCCTGAAAAGTATTACAATGACACAATCTATAAGTCATATATATATGCATGAAGAAGATGAAATAGGCTTTTTCCCTGCTGGGGATTTAAAAAAGCACTGGGCACATCTTTAGCACTTTTTTCTCCATGTGTACCTGTGAAGGGGTTTTTTTTTTGGCTAGTTTGGTTTTTAAAGTGCAATATTCTGCTGGAATAGAATCGTTATTTTTGTCTAATATTCTCTGTAATTTAACAAGCTCAGTGGAAAACCTGAGACCTTTTTCATAAAGACAATCTTCTACTCCTCACTTTCTTTTCTGATTTTACTGAAACAGTAATTTCAAATTTCCACTTTAATACCATCTTTAGCTTAACCTCCTTCATGCTTTCCCTAGAAGTGCTTCCTCTCATAGGTTCTGGTATAAAGCCGATGTGGTTATCAATGAATACTCCATTGTCTGCACATTTTCAAATGCCCACAAGCCTTCCACCCACTTCCATTTCCACTGTTTCCCCAGATAACCCATTTCAAATTTTCCATTATAGCTCCCTACATAATAATAATCAAGAAAATGTCGTCACTGACAAAGATGGCTAATCTCTCCAGAGCTCTTATATATTTCCTTGGGTTTCCTCTTTTGCCATGTTCCCAAAACTGTCTTCTTTTTCAAGATAAAACTATTCAAGATAACAAACATAGTTTGGTAAAACAGGAAACAATGGTTTTATGTTTAAACTTAGCATTAATCACTCAGCCTATTCTTCCATCTTTTCCTTAAGACTTCCGATTTGCTTATGTAATTTCAATAACTTGCTATATTGTTTCTTTGCTAGAGATTTCCCTTCCTCCAAGACGCTATTACTGCCTGCAGCCTGTGTTTTAAACATAACCACGGACACACCCGTTTATAAATACATCCTAGAAAATTACATGTCGATAGATTTTCTTCTGCTTTATTTCATCCCTGCTCCTTAGAGGTGCTCTCAAATATTTTGTTTATGCTCAAAGCTAATTTGACAGAGACTGTCTAATCCACCCTAACCTTAGTCTTACATGAGGCATCACAGAAGGATTAAAATTGGTTCTCCCAGCAACTGATGCTGAGGTTTGTGCTTGTGAATATCTCAAAAGCAATCCAATTATGATCTTTCCTGAGGTGTAGGACAAAGATTTCATTTCATAGCTGGCTACATCCCCTGAAACTCGTTGTTTAAGCACAGCCTATTTCGGAGATACACAGAACAGCCTAAAAGGCAGAGAAGAGGCAAAGAATGAAGGGCTGAAGACAGGTGAAGGACCAGAGCTGTGGTCAGTGAAGGAAACGTGCACCAGGCTGACATAAAACTGGCTCCCAGTAAGGGGAAAGGGGAACACTTAGCCTGATTTGTCTTGACAGAGCTCAGGAATGAAAGCTTGACCCAGACCATAGACCAGCATAAAAACAGTTTAAAAAACCACATAATCACTAAGTCTTGACTAGGTCAATCACAGTCACAGCAACACAGGAAAGTGTCAAAGTCTCCATTAATGTATAGTTAACTGCATTTGTAAAACACAAACAGGCCCTCAAATCCAAGGGTGCCAGCTGATTAAAGGTTTAAAAGAACTCGCATCCAACACTGTGGCATTATTCAAACCCAAACAACATGGAGAAGAAAACAAAACACAGCCTCATTTTCAGCCCATGACAGACTCTGCAGAGTGTATCAACAGAAAGGTCTTCTGGGTGGTCTTTTGTAGGGCAGAGTTTAGAATTCCAGCCTACTCACGGCTCAACTGCATGGAGAAAAGCAGACACACACAAAGTGCAGATTCTCTGCCTTTCTTTTGCAGTGCCAAAAACTTGAAAAACTCTCAGTGGCAATCAAACACTCCCCCAGTTTGGCAAAGTACTCAGCTGGAGTATATGACAAATCTGGTCCTAATGTGCATTAGGAACCCTGGAACAACAGAACACTCTGGAGTGGACCCTTTAAGTGAGAGTGGTAAGAATTAAACAGATGCTCCAAAGTATTTGCTGAGGGTCTGCTCCCATCTTGCCAAGTTCTTCAAACCAGGCAAGATGCTTAGGGCTAACTTTCTTTTACTCCCTCCTACCAGCACACTGCACTGCCCATCCCAGCCAGGGCTGTGCACACACACTGCATCTGTAAGCAAAGCAAACTCCCAAGACTTTATTGTTGATTGGGCTATCAGCTCACTAAGAGATGTTTGTTTTCTTTTAAAATATAAAAGTGTTTTAATTTGCCTTTTAAACAACAAGCAGTTTCCACAGATCAAGATCCAATTTTGAAATAGTAAAGCTCAAGTCCGTAACATTGAATTTTTAAATTTGCCTTCTCCTTCCCACACAAAATCACAAGAAAAACTAAAGAAAACTTCTCAACTCTTATTTTATGGAAAGATGAAAAATACCAAATGAGGGAATTGGGTATTTCATAAGAGTTACTTAAGCAATAAGAAACCCCATAATTATTACTCAGTCAAAATGCAGAGATAGAATTTTCTACTTCAAGCATTAAGCAGTTTTCAAGACAATACTGAAAAAGTAATAATTTTCCAAAGAGCAAAGTACTTCTAGAGCAGGGAGATCTTTTTTCTGAGAGTGCCAAAAACATTTGCTTGATTCTTTGACACTTAAGGCTATGTACCAAGTTAGGAATCGAAACTAGAAAATCTGCATTTAGCATTACAAATATAAACACACTGGCTGGTATTGGAAAAAAAAAAAAGAATTGAATGAGTAAAAGAAAACACGTTTTTCCAAGGGTCAAATAAATGTTAATACATGTAAGATCAACTCCTAAAACCCACCCAGACCTCAGGGTGTAATTGTGACCCTCAGCATGGGGCACAGAGAGGCACCTGGGCCCGTGTGAGCACTCCTGAGACAGCAGCACTTAACTGCAGGATAAAATCCAGAAGCCTTTGACCCTGATGAAGCCTTCAGGATGAAATATTTAAGGAGAATTGCTTATGGCATTTAACCACACCCCAGTGCCTTTTCCTCCACTACTGTTTGGTGATTTTTTTTCCCAGCAGGGCCAGCACTGATCCGCTTGAGTTGCTGCGCAGAACAAGTGCTAAGAAAACATACAAGAAACCCAGGGACATTACAAACAGCTACATCAGAACTTTGAAAAGTAAAATGTTACAAGGACAAAATATAAAGGGAAAAAAGATCCTTAAATCAAGGTGCTAAAATCATATCCAGCTTTCTAAACACATGGTCTCCAAGACTTATAAGGCTCAGAAAATGCTGAGCTTTTAAAATTTCCATTTTTGCCTGCATTTAGGTTCATTTCAGGATGCCCTTTTGAATACTTTGGCTCAACTGTTCATGTGACTTTCTAGTGCCAAGATGCTAGTAACAAATACTTGCATAACTACATCTATCTATATATATAAATATTTGCTTCATTTCTATTAAAAACCCCCAAAATTAATAGAACAGTTTTGTACCTACCAATCCACCATTGTCACATGTCCAAGCACTTGGATCAAAGTCAAGTTTACTGACACAAACGATAAATTTCTCTGGAAACACACGGAGCTCTACACAAAAAGAGTTGAAAAGAGGATTACAAAAGTCATAACCACTTTCAAAACCACTCACAACAACAACATACATGTTCTTTTAGTACACAAAATTTCTTGTTTTTTTAATTGCACACTAACTCATTTAATGCACCTCTCTAGCTTCTCACCTACTCTCTTCCACATGCCACCCCTCCTTTTGCTTTGTTTTTATAAAGCATTCCAAAAAATCAATAAGTAGAATAAATGGAGTTCTCAAGAGGACAGTCACGGCTGCACATTGGTCACCTGCACCCCTGGACAGGAAGCCCAGACAGACCCAACAGACAAACCACTTAACAAGGATTTCTTCTGCGCTGCTCTGTGATGAGTCTTCCCATCACAAAAGCTGTACACCGGGTTTGCAGCCCACAACAACATTCAGCCAGGGCTTGGCACCAAACCTCAGCGTAAGGCCAGGGCACACAGTTTCACACTCTGCCTGCAGACATTTCTGAAGTCATTAAACAAAGTGGTTAACTACTACTGAATTACACATTTTACTCACAATCACATGGGTTGTTATGAACACAACATAGTTTCTGTTTACAAAGGATTAAAAATGGAAGGTTCTCAGATTAGAACAGATGAGACAAAGCTTTATTCAGTACCTGGCAATGCTATGGGAAGAGCACAGCTGGATATTTTCTTGTTTACATATGGAATTATTTCCAGATCAGTATCCTCATATTTTCAGCTCAGTTGGTTTTTTTTTTTTTTTTTTGTTGTTGTTGTTGCTGGGTTTTGTTTTTATAAAAACAAAATTAAAATATTTTGAAGTTCGTTGTATTTCAGAATGAAGCCATTACACTCTGTTTTTGTGGGACAAGAAAGAGACAAGGCTTGCAGAAATAAACTTATGAGATTGATCTCACAGATGTGAAGAATTGTAGAATTGAAGATTAGGCGAAGTTGCTTCCAGTAAAATGCTTTTATTGCTACATTTTATAACAATCTCATCTGCTGGTTAGCAAAATGCAGGTGTCTTTAGGTATTCATTGATGCTTTAGAACAGTTCAGATTTAATAGACAGCAAACCATGTTGAGATTCCAATGCAGAAACTCTGAAATTCTAATCTAACAAGACAAGTTTGATGAAATATTTAAAGTCAACACTGATCTCTTCAGCCAATATAGACTTAGAATATAACCAGCTGGCATTTGAAGACAGATTTAAAGATTTATGATTACCATGAATCCCTATAAAAACAATAAATGATTTTCAAATATCCATTCAGTTATTCAGTATTGTTACGGACTTGGCTGTTTTTGTTTAATGCCAAGAAGACAGAGCAGAGGGCAGTGATCATTGCGGCTCCTCTGCGTTGGTGTTGGCAGGAGAGCACTGATCTCCCCTCCTCCCAGAGCATCCTGGTTGAGAGAGCCTGAAGAGCTCAGGCTACGTCAGGGCTGCCCGGGTGTGTGGGCAAGGAAAGCCTCTCCTGCATGCACTTGTACTGCCTGCTGATGTCACAGGGCACTCCAGCAAGAACGGAGTGATTCATGCTGCAGCCTCTGCTTGATTCACCCTGCAGAGAGTCGGGAAAATGCTGAGTCCCGTCATACTCACAGAATTTGGTGAGCCTTAGCTGATTACCCTGGGGCAAGGCATGCACAAATTTAAAATTAAGTTAAAAAAAAAAAAAATCCACCTTATCTCAAGAAACACTTCTCTTTTTATTTTTTTTTATGTTTTCAGGAAATCATCTTTTTAAAATGCCCACCAAAAAAACCCCACCAAAAAACCCAAGCTCTGAAAACAATTTTGATTTAAGTAGATGAAAATCTGACAGTGTCTTAGTTATGCTCCCATTCTTTCTCCTCTAAGTAAGTCTGTAAGAAACTGATTTCTTACCTCGATAACGTTTCCCTAGAGCACAACGGAGATTAACCCATCTCTTCATAAAGTAGGCAGTAATGTGCAAACTGTTGGCTGCAACATAAAACAAAGGGATAATAGTAAGTGTAAGGGTATCTTGGGCATTCTGGACTCAAAGTGTTGCACATCTGCTAAGAGACTGGATTGAGAGAAAGCAGCTGAATGATACAAAGGAAAAAGTAACTTTAATGGAATATTTTTCAAAATAAACTGCTGAACTCCATACTGAAACCTCAAGAAACTAGTGCCTGAAACAGGGCAAAAATCTAGACAAATTAACAACCACCAAGTAGTGGAACCCAACCTCAGAAATTAAATTAATTGATCAGAGGTGTCATTTGATTAATAGTGTGGTGTCATGGTCACTTAATAGTGCGGTGTCATGCTTTCAGCTACATTTTACAGGAACACCGCAGATATCCATTCACTTAACCACCTTCTAGGGGAAGGTGACAGACCTGGTAGGGAAAATAAAAAAAGGTAACTACAAAGAAACCCAAGCATCAAAGGGCTCAATTGCACAGTTCCATTGAGTGAGGTGAGAAATGGCCACATTTGAACTCTTCAGTGTGTACAGCAGCCCGAGCTGGCCTGGCTGACTCAGCCGTACCTGTAACCTCCAGAGGCTTTTTCACTTTCTACTCCCAAGAATGACAGAAATCCTTGTGCATCAGCGGCGTAGGAAGTGGACAGAACAGACTCTGTTATGGCTGAGAGAGTATTAGGACATCAGCTTTTACTTTTGTCCTACTTAAATTCCCAAATGACCCTGGTGAATCAGTTAGCACTTCATTCATGAAGGTATTTAGCGGCCTGACTCCCACTGAAAGTGCAAAACCTGTCATCTGTGACTCATCCTCCCCAGTCTCCCCGTGCACCTCACTGAAATCACACCGTGAAAGAGGGATGGCGATACTTCCCCTCACTTGGATGGGGTCTGCAACACTTAAATTATTGATGCTTTGAAGACAGTCAGGCACCCTAGGTGCAATTAGCACAGATAAGCTAGAATTTGAAGTGCTACTGCTGTTTTTATAATCTAACCATTTAAAAAGAAGGAAAGCTTGCTTGTTCCAGTCTCAATCCCTACAGAGCAAGTGCCAAGGCATGCCTTATTTCTAAGTATAAATGCACGTCCTCCTGAAGGGCTCCCCTCTCTTCTACAAGATCTTCTGGAGCTCACAATGGAGTGCCCTTGAGCCTCAGCTCTCATTAACAACTACAGTTATCAATCACAATCAATCCCTTTGAAATTTATCTGCCATCTTTTTTCCCTCCCCTCAGGAAGACACCCAAAATTTGACTTCCTTTTAGAGATCGAGTCAAGATGCAACAAGTTGAACCATCCCTTAAAAATGATGAGCACCAGAGAAAAATTTGGATGCAATCCACCACCTTTATTAACTGTTTACTTAAAAGAACAATTACGGAAAATTACTCCAGTTTGGCATCCACAATTCTTTATCACTGCTAGTAGGCTTAGTCAAATCAAAGAATTTGCCCTGTATATAAATAAGTTATTAGTGTGATAACAACATATGCCACTGTGACCTTGGAAAGCTGAGAAAGTAGCATTCCTAAAAGTACAGCTTGGAAAACAAATTTTCAGACAGTAAATATTAAAAGTTTTTCTTTCCACCTCCATTTGTTGGCGATAATCCACATGTTTTGGGTTTTTTGTGAAAGGCATCTAAAGTGAAAAAAGTGTGAATTTTTGTTTTTCACAGGAAAAGCTGGATGCTTATTTTCTTGAAATTCTTTTATAGATCAGTGACATCTATATCTGTTTATTTTATTTGCTGTCCTGGTATTCTCTGAGAGGCTAAGTGTTTAATCACATGTGCTTGACTGAACAAAGTTTCAAATTCTCCTTAGAGGTTCTTGATTCAGCCAGCTACTGTTATGTGGAAGAGAACACCTACCTCAGATCTGACAAAATAAATAATTATGTAAGAGATCAAGACACCTCTACAAACTATTTTTGCAGCATCAGCTCAAGTCTGAAAGTCTTATAAAGCCTTCACAGGGAATTGCACCTGAGTTGATAAGCTCAGCCCAGAGGGACTAACACTAAAAAATCATTTTAGTTTCCATGATTATTTAATACTTTGCTGAAAAGGCCTGAACAGATATTTGCTGTTACTTGTTGCTAAGCCTGAGAAAATATTAAGATGCACTACATTTAAGATACCAGCACTTTGAAAGTATCACACAGCTACACTCATTAAATGTTCTGAAACCCTCTTGCACATGACATATGATCTACTCTGTAGTCAGCTGGAGTTTGAAAACTCTCCCAGTCCTAAAGCTGTCAGAGTTACTGCAGAACTATAAAAATGGTTATATCCTCTTTCAGCTTCCCTCTGGGGAAATATACTATCCAATTACCTATTCTGCTTCATGAAGAAAGAAGCTTAAAATTAAGACCCACCAGAAAACCTTCTTCTCCAAGAAGTCCATAGGCTCGCAGCTTTTCAAGGTTTCTACACAGTTACCCAGAATGAGTTTACATCTGTTTGTAATCTCATGGAAGAACAGACCAACCGATACATACCAAATGCTCCATCACTAACTTCTTTTGAGCACAACACAGAAGTCTGAACCTCAAGCTACAATTTTTCTTCCAGTAATGTAGAAAGTTCACACATCCTGGGCTCAGCAACTGCACCTAGCTGATCCCATCTTCAATTTCCTCTTCACCATTCAACACAAAGCTCCCTTTGTGGATTACCAGCACACAGGCAGAAATAGAATTGTATTTAGTGTCTCGAAGTTTTGTTTTTGTTTCAAAACTGGGCACTCTAAATCATCAGATCCAGGGTCCAAAAACAAAACAGAAAAACAAAACCAACCAAACAAACCAACCCCAAGGAAATAAACAGACCCTGAAACACAAAAGGAGACTGCATCAGGCAGCAGTGAGCAGAGCCTTTGCAGGGAACAGCAATTTGCCCACTCGCTGCACTGCAGAGCGGCACGGCAGCGAGGGAGCCTCGGAGCCCGGCCCTGCCCCGGAGCGCCCCGCAGCACTCGCTGTGCAGGGAGCCCCCGGCAGCCGCCAGGAGGGCTGTGCTGCCCCGTGCAGCGCTGCGAGGCCCTGCCAGGCTCCGCCGCACCTTCCTGGGAAAACGCCTCGGAGTTATCTGCAGCAGCCTGGCAGCTGCTCCCTCCCCAGCACCACCTGGCACCTGCCTGGCTCCCTGCTCCGCTCCAGGCTTGGCCAAAGCCTACGGCCAACTGCCCCCAAAACGCTTCCCCGGCTGACACGCACCCATTTCTCATCACGCACTATTTTTATATCATACCTATTTTCTCTCCCAGCCCAGACACTTCCCATTTTTGAAAGGCTGTTGTGGATTAGGACTGACTCTGCTTTTGGAAAGTAACAACAAAGTAAATCATTACAACGCACATATTAAAAATATAAAAGGATAAATTTCTAGTGTTACAATGTGAAAGCAAATACATGGGTGCATTAGACTTTCTAAAACACTAACTGCACATTAAAAAAAAAAATCTACATTCAGTTCGTGCTTGATTAATTTTTCCACACAGATTAGGCTATACCAGTAATAATGTTTACAGTATATAGAGCTTTTCATCTTCAAAGTGCTCTGCAGACATATTATTACACTGCCTTTTAGCACTCATATTTCTCCACTTAAAATTATTCACCACAGAATCAAAAGTCCTGATTGTTTGTAAACAAAACAAAAAAAAGGAACATTTCATTCTAAACCTACTGTTAATTGAGAAGCTTTCCTTCCCAAAAATGTCCAACTCCATACCATGTGCTGCAGAGTAGGCTGCCATTTCTAATTTAGCAGAGATTCAAATGAAATATTGGCATTGAAGTTTAAAGCCAAGTCTAAGACGGGCAGCAGATGCATGACATCACATACAAAAAGTTGCTGAGATTTCCACAGCCTTTTCTGGAATCCACTTGATATTCTTTAAACAAGTAGCATCTTCTCCAAGTTCAAAGTTTTATACAGCAAAGAATAAGCTTCAAAACAACTGAAACATGTCAGGATGACATCCATTCTTTCCATACAGCCTGCCTTCAGCTCAAAAAAGATGGAAGAATCCTCCCTGCTATCAGAACCTGGATAGCCTAGACACAACCCACTGTCTAAACCATTCAGAGTATGAGCCACAAACTGCAAAACTGGCCCGAGTAGTTTTGAGAAATCCTATAGCAGGGTTGTAGGGGTCTCCTCTAGCAGGAGAGGTGTGGAATTCACTGCAAAATGAGAACTATCTTGGCCAAACTGGATCCAGGACAAGGCATTTCTCAGGCTGGCTGTCAGTGCAGTTCTGGAGGAAAGAATAAGGAAAAGCACATCTGAGACCATCTGGCTGCAAGATGAGTAATGCCTCTGATGGAGGTCCTGGGAACACACCAGCTCTGAAGGAAAAAGACCATCTTCCCCTCACTAATACTTAGGGATGGAGAGGAAGGCTCATCCATTCCTGGAAAATCCATACCCATCCATAATGTATGAGCAGTAACAGCCAGCAGCACCTGCCAAGGCGTTCAAGCAGAGAGATGCAGAGCCATAGATTCAATGGTCAGTGCACCTTTGCCACAGCAACTGTTTTCTAACAGGACACGAGATTTCACTTAGCCCTTTTGTTGATCTCAGACTCAATAACCACATTATTAATTGCACATGATGGGCACAAACTGAAAGCTATTTAGGAATGCTCGCTGTTTTGAACATCTAAACTGTATTCCAGAGAAAGCCACGTGCCTGGACTTCTTTAACCACTGGAATGAGCACAACAACCAAGAGAAAGGCTGAGAAAGGCATCTGTTGCTACCAGCCAAAAGGCAGAGGGAGCTGGAACACAAAGCCTGTGGTAAGCACTGTCTGAGCAGTCTGCAGCCCAGGAGAAGCCCAAGTCCCCTCCAAGCGCCTGGACTGCGATGGGGTTCAATTCCATGGGCTGGTGCCACCTCTGCACATCAGGAGGAGTCTGTCCCACAGACTGGCCAGACACAGCTCTACCCAAATGGCCCAACCCCTCCCATCACTGAACTCCTCACAGTGATAAAAGGAGGCAGGTTCTGGCTCAAATGAGACACAGACACTGTGATGGACCCCAGTTTGACTCACAGCACGCTAGGGAATGCATAATACAGCACAGAGTATGTCCTTTCAGCCTGGCTCTGTGGTTTTTCCTTGAAGAAATCCATGAGTGCAGGAAACTTTTTGATGCCATGAACTACTTGAAATGGAGGATTTTGCATTTTAAGGGTGAGGAATCTCTACAAAACATGGTCTCTTCAAGCACAAAAACTCAACCAAAATGTGGAAATGAGCCTCTTGGAATTTATCAGACATGACTGGTTCCCCTTAGTGTTCATGAGAACAGCAAAATCACTGGTGCCAATATTAGCATGCTGAAGGATTTTCAAATAAAGTCAATCAAACCTTTCACAGGTCTCCAGGCACCATTTTTTCCCCTGGCAAGAGGAAATAACTTCTGCAAAACTTTTACCCCCAAGAGGAAAGGGTTTTAACCCTAAAGCTCCTACAGCTGCCAAGACTTTCATCTTCCACCAATAACAAGGTCTCCAGGCAAGGGTCACTGGAAATGTCAGGAATATATTCTATCACAGGGCTACAACACCTCTGGGCTTGGTGACAAAGCCCAACACCGCCACCGGAGACACGATGGGAGAGAATGAGAGGGAAAGACCAACCTGGAGCAGGTATATTCAGCAGAACTTTAAAGCAGTAGCTTAAACATGAAAACATTGTTTCTTCTTCAAAGGTCTTGATATATAGCTACCTTTTTTTTTTTTTTTTTTGGGATTCCTGTTAGGAGATCCCAGTGGACCTACGAGGTAGATGTTGATGGTCATAACTCCTTTCCTACCCTAACATCTAGAGGACACTTCAAAAGAACATGACTTCTAAGAGACATGTGTGGACTTGAACCTGCAGTTTCATGCTGTTGTCTGAATAAAGCAAGCTGTGCCAGAGGTTAACAGCTTTTTGTCTTTTCACACAACAGACTCTTGTTAGATTTGCAACAACTCAGAACAGAAGGAAATTCTGGGGGATAGCAAATAGGTGAAAGTACCACAATAGAGCCTTCTGTGTTTTGTCTTTTTAAATGCTGGCAAACAGACCCTAACTAAGTCAGCTGCTGAAAGGCTCTATTTCCAAAAAAATCTGCATGTCCTCTGGCTCTCACAAGCTCTGATGCGAAGAGGATACCACTAAAAGAGACCAAGAACAGCCATGATTGGAAGCATCTGCCCACTGCCATCAGCTCAGCTCTGGTTCTGGTGCAAGAGCGAGCTGGAGACTGATTGCAAATGGTTTGTATTAAACCACTCATTTTAGCTCACTCAAGAGCATGGTGTTATAGGGGACCACCTGAATGGCACAGCTCAGCAGCCTCCATTTCTGACATCACCTTAACAGATGCCAAGTGCAAAGAACAGAAGTACACAGAGCATCCTCTTCCTCAAAACTAAATAGCAAATTTAAGGTCTTTTATGCAAAAGACAAACTCCACAATCCTCTCTTTTGCATTGGCAAGAAAACAGCAGACAAAAGACAGGCATTGCCCATACCCTATGACCCATATATGTGCACATATAAAACCCCCACAAAAGATACTCCATAAACAAATACAGAACTGTCATCTAGTAATCTCTGTAAGGTAACTTTTGGCATTTAAACATGCGTTCGTACAGTGAATATGGAATGTTTCTCCCTGAATATGTGTAATTTGCTGTGCATTAGATCATCTCTGATCAGTCTGAAACTGATGGATGCACCAAGTTCTAAGCCCACAACCCAGTCAAGATTACATTGAACTTTTTTCCTCACATTTTCAAGGAGAAGTCTATTATTTGCTACACTACTATATTTTTATTTAATTATCTCCTTTTTTTACTAAATTAGGCATGGGCCCTGCAAAGCTTTGTGGGGTTAGTTTTGTTTGTGGTCTGCCACTGTGCCTTTGTAGTCCACAGAAACACTTTGTGTTCAGTAACCACAACATACCTGGTACTCAGTGGTGAATCAAACACCCAGAATTGCTCTCACCAAACTACTAACACAGAGAATAGAGCCATAATTTTTCTCAGGATTTTGCCCTCCAACTCTAGCTGGACGGATTCCCATAAAGACTTATAAAAATTTTCCAAATATGAATAAACCCACAAAAATGTTTGCAATTTTAAAAGCTGTAATTTCTACCTTGGTCATATGATAATGAAACTTAAGAACAAAGGAGAGTATTATTGTGTAATATGGTAGCATGGAAAGTTTAAAAGAAATTCCTACTCATATTTAACAGTGAAATTATACCTCCAATTACTTCCAGTTGAAATGAAAATAAAAAGGACTTCAATGCTCAATACATACCTGCAACCTTTTTTTTTTTTTTTCTTAAAATATCATGATGATTTTTCTTGTGCTGTTGATTGCTTGCAGACTTTCAATGAGACTCTTAGGTAAGGTAAGGGTTAAAGATGTATAAAAGAGATTTTCTCACAGTTTAGAGAGAGCAAAACAACACATTTAGGAAGCCAGACAGCTAAAAGGTCAAAGCGTTACACTTCCAGGTCAAACTTCTGGTTGCAATTAAGTAAATTCCTCTGAATGTTTCTAGGGAATTCACATTTCTTTCAGGTTTTATTTCAAATCCCTATTCTTTCTTGTTTACATTTTAACCAAAACAATATTGCTCTCTTCAGAAGTGTTAAATAAAGAGCACTTTTTTCCAAAAGGAACCCCATAGTTAATTTCAAGGTAAGAATCAATCCCTTTCTTGTCACCTCATTTAATGTACAGTTGAATTACAGGCAAAAGACTATTAAACCTAGTTAATTTTTAGAATCACAACATTTCAACCAAAACAGGGAGCACTCCAGAAACCCCAAACCTATGCAGCGCTAGTGCTTAGTGCTAAAGCAGGTCCCTGAGCTGCACCCTGAGAATCCATCCTGCGCATTCCTGATCCCAAGGGACGGGAGCAGCTTCAACCCTGCAGAGAGCACACACAGAGAGCACCTCCAAGAGGGAACGATGTGGCAGAGAGGAGTAAGGCAGTCAAGTAACAAACAGTGCTCAGGGACAGATTTTCAAATTGGCTTCATGTGCCCTCCAAAAATGCTGAATTCCCACTTGGAACAAGCATGCCAAGGGCTCTTTCCAAGGGTATGTTCCCTGGCCTAGATGAGAGTCACTTTGATATTCTCAGGTGAGTATCAAATCAGAAATTAAAGGTGGGGTTCATCTTGCCTAACTTGAAACACCTGCATCAAACTAGTACCCTAAACTTCATTTTTAACTGATAGAGATAAATTACCTATTAACTTCCAGCCAACTCTGAGAAACTGAGACACACCACTCCACTTTGTAAAGACACATGATTAATGGATGCTGATTTTTTGCCTAACTATAGAAAGAAAACTCCAAAGATAAACTTTAAATTTGCATAAATATCTGTGTCATTGCATAAACTGTAGTCCTAGCAGCAAATTCCCTCTGCAGAAACATTTGGATGATGAAGGGAGACCTTTATAGTTTACATAGATATGTAAGAGAGTAGCTGTTTGTGCATGCAAGCACAATTTTTTTTTGCACACACACATAACTAGGACTTATTTTCATACTATTTTTTCTTCTCATAAAATGAAAAAATTCATATGGGAAGAAGAGACAAACAGAAATGAGATGAAAGCAAGAGAAAGTGATACAATCCATTAAGGCAGAGAGTATTTTAAGGCTAGAGATCAAGACTGTTTTTAAAACCAACACCAAATTCTTCCTTTTCACAAGAATACACCGAATTAAACAACTGTCCTGTTGCTTTTTTCAATCCAATGCTACCTATATAAACCACTTTATTAAGGACATCTTTAAATAAGTGTGACATTTCGCGAGGAGCGGCCACCAGGGAAGAAGCAAAATTTGGAGAATTTTGAACCCAGCTGGTGCTGCAGCTGCAAATATCCCCCGTCAACCAGGGACAGGCCCTGCTGAGGCCTCTGCCAGTGTCAGTGCCGCCACAGGAGAGCCTGCCAAAGGCACATGCTCGAGCCCAGGCCGTGCAGGCTCCTCCCAGCCTCTGACTGGATGGGGCTCAGCTGCAGAGGGGCACAATGGCGAGGAAGGCCACGCAGGGAAGCCCAAAGGTCACTACAGCCAAACACCTACAAGGGGACCCTAAAACACAGGGGCCGAGTGCACGTGGTTACCTCCCTGACACTCTGCCAGGCTCCAAGCCCTCTGAGCTCAGGCCTTTAGTGCAGCACAGGAGATTCTGCCCCCTCCCTGGAACACCCTCCCATGTTGCTGTGGATGCAGTGCAAGCCTTTATCATATCTGTTATCCTTTGGCAAAGAGCTCCCCGGCTCTCCTAACTACCACAGCATTTCCATTCATTTGATACGCCCTTGCTCTCAAACTGGAAGGGAATGAGACAAGAAATTATTTCACAAATCTTGGTTATATTCCCCATAATTGATATATTTTCCAGGCTGAAGAGTCCAGGCATATGTAACTGTTCCCTGTATTGCATTTCCTCATCCTAGATCATCTCTGTTGCCCTTCTTGGCATTTTTCCCAATTTTACTACAATCTAAGGTAAGATAGGAAAAAAAAAATCACAAAAAAAGAAAACACTCAAAGAGCATGTAAGTATGGACATTTCTTTCGTTCTTGTCAAATGCCCATTACCCCGAGGAAAGGACAAAATGACAAAAACAAGAGTTCAGATATATAACCTTGACCTTCTAGAAGAAGAATGCTTTGGTGAAAAACAGATACCTTTATTCCCCATTATCTGGCTGTAAAAAATGGGGGGTGGGGGCAAGGGAAGTAATCTAAAGCAAAACCAGGAAATATTAGATACAAGATACTAATCAAAACATTTTTCATAAGTTATTGCATAAGTTACTGCATACTTCAGGGAGCTCTGTTGTCACAGACAGATGAATGTTAGTTTAAAGTTCACACAGATCTGCAGGACTTGGCCACAAATCATAAATGAGTCCATTGCAGAGAAGCTGCAATGTAATTTTTTTGAGAGACAGATATTACAATGTGCAACTCCAAATCTCAAAGTTCATAGCAAAGACTCCTCCCCAGACCCCTATGGCAGCACCCATTGAAATGCTGTAAAGCTGCTGTTCAAGCAAGGCCAGTGAAAAGATTTTAATTCAGACCCAACCAAACAGTTTCACAGCAGAGGAGTGTGAGTTAACAGCTGGGAGGGTGGGAATAAATCAGTTTTGCTGTTACAGGATTACAATGTGGGACATACCCTATGAGCATTTCCCACAATTCATGTCCTACAGCAATACTGAACACTCCTAAAGCAAACTGGGGCAGTCTGAAAAGGGTGTTTCCCTTAAAAACATCATAATGTTCAAATTAAAATGCAAGGCCAAAAGAGTTTGGAATATTTGCCATCATGATTTATTGTATATTTTTTGTGTGCTTGCAGGAGCCAAAAAAATTGTTTCATAAGCAAGAGAAATATATTTTCTTATGAAATTGCATCTTATGCGTTTTTCTTTATACTAAATAAGACATGAACTTTGACTCCAGATCTTTGTAAGGCTGAACTACTCATAACTTCCAATTTCTCATTTTAGTAAGCTTGTCACAAGTTAATGTCTGAGAATTTCAAGTCTGAGATGTCCACCTGTTAATAAAGTACAGTCACATTTGTAAAAAGCAACTGGGTCAAAAGATGGAGTCAGGAAACATGATTACAGCAAGCCCCATTTCATGAGAAGAAAGTTAAAAATATATAAAAAAAGTACACAGAGTCCCAGGGAAAGCAGATAAAATCAAGCTGGGAGCTCACTGTGCCATGTGACAGCATGCTCTCTAATTATTTTCACTGTAGAAGAGACTGTACAATAAAAAGATCTGAAATCAGAGCAAAAATGTCCCACCCTCAAGCCAAGAAAAACAGCAAGGATGCTAGGGAAGGAATGAGAGTAGGTCTGAATATTACTTGTAGGAAAAACATAGTTACCTTTTTCCTCCCTCAAGAGGGGGAAGAAGGTCAGTTTACAATATACCTTCTTCCTTCCTTCCATTTCTAACACTGACATTTTCATCAGCCACATTTTTTTCACTTCTCCTTATTGTTTCCTCTGTGCCCATGTAAACCTCACCTTCTTCCTTATTGTTTTCAGTTCTCCCTTTGCCATTTCTCCTGTACTTAATTCCTCTACTCAGACCTCTGTAGTCTCCTCTTAATTCTCACTGCTCTTGATCAAAACCAGATACTTTCTGTGGAATGTGAACCTTCAGATAATGCAATCACAAGCCATACCTGGCTGATGCCCTTTTGCATGATTTTGGCCATGCAGATTGCATGCAGGCAAAATTCACCTTTGAAAATCCACCCCATTTTAAATTTCTCTTTAAAAAAAATAAAATAAACCAAAGTCAAACACATTCGGACATTAATTAAAAATAAGAATCAGAGAATTTACACTGAAGCCTATGTCCAAATACTAAATTAAAGCTTACTTTGGCAAATTGTTTGTACTGGCCATTTGGGAAGGGTGTGGAAATTGTTCAGACAGAAGGAAGAATAGGAAGAACTTGCTTGTCTTGGCTACTTTCTCTCATTTTTCCATTCTTTCCTTCTTTCTTTCTTCTCCTGTGTGTAACACCCACAGATTTCCTAATGAGCTGGTATGCGACCCACCACACACTGCAGTGTGGGTGTAACTCAAATGAAAAAGAAATGTAAATTAACAAGTAACTCGCATGGATATTTACATTAAGTGTTACAAAAATTGAAAGGTAGTGTCAAGTAATACTAATATTAAACATAATATAATGTTAATACTAAAAAGAAGCTGTGATAGGTGAAAATTTTCTCTTCAAAAATGTTATAGTAGTGAGGAAGTAGAGGACTTAACAAGTCTTAAGGTAGCTTGGCCTCTAGTTCTGAAATGAAACCTAATACATCATGCCTTGACGTTAAAGGTAGTGTAAAATCTTATTAGTACAGGTCTCATAAGTCTCTTTTCTAGAAGTGTTGAATACATCCTTCCGTGTGAACAGCAAATAGTTAAAATTGACTTGAAAAGATGCAACTCCAGGCAGGGGTGGAATGCTGACGTGGGACACTGGAAGGAGTAAGCCAGCAGTTAATAACCATGTGCAGGATCCCTCTATGGTTACACACCTCTTTACAAGAGCAGGGGGCTCACAGCAGTGCAACTCCACGCAGACTTGGATCACTTGGAGCAGCAGAAACCACACAGAGCTTGAAGACCTCAGAAACTCCTGAGCTCCAGAGGCAACAGGAGCTGCAGCTGAAGCCTGTTCCCAGCAGCACCTCCATGGAGCACACGGGGCTCCTGCACTCCCCTGTGTGGCACTGCCAACACAGAGCCACCCCTGTGCTGCAGTGTGGCACTCACCTGTGTGACAGCACAGAGCCTCCTCCCTGCAGGCCACAGACAGAGCCCTGCTGGGGGCCCAGGAGCAGGCACAGCACCAGGGGCACTGCTGCAGCCCCCCGGCTCAGCTCCAAGGGTCAGTCCTTGCAGGCAGGGCCCCTTGCCCCACTGAACACCCACCTATTCTGTTATTTCTTTCCCAGGTAAGCACAGACTCCAAGGGAACTTGAAGAAACTTGATTCTTGGGCTTGAACAAAGCGCTCCTTTCTTACAAATTACAGCCTTGAGCAAGGCAGGCTGAGAGAAAAAGAAAGAGTTGGCTTCGGAAGTGAAGCTGAACATGAGTGTTCGTTATCACAGCCTGTTTTCTTCCTTTAGTTCTTTATTGTTAATTAATGACGGTGAGATTAACTGCAGAAAACTGATGGAACAGTCATTCTGCCTCATCCAAAGTAAATATCCTTTAATCTAACACTGTCACTGATATTACTGATGACCTTCTCAAATGCATTTCCCTAAGTTTTTAATTTTCAGGAAACAAGGGGAAGAGTCAAGCAGAAGAACAGCTCCCAACCCTGGGACAGCACATCAGTATTTTCACTGAAAAGCTCATGATGTGAAAGAAAATAGAAGACTCTAAATTCTAACAAACACACTTAAATTAATGTTGCATCTACCCACATATATAACAAACAACTATTATGTCTGGCAGTTTTACCTTATAAAATCATAACTTTTTTCAAAACTTACTTTTTACTACGGCAGGAAACTTCAAAAAATAAATAATAATAAACATCCCTTCATAAAAGAAAACACATAAAAACCTCAACAGATCTTAGAAATTCAGATCCCACCATCTGCAATGTTCACTCAGAATCAGAAAAGTACCAGGGTCTGAAAGTTCATGTGCTTGACAAATAATAATGATATTTTAAAGGGATAAAATGTAGTTTCAACTTGCAAGGAAGAAAAGGGTTTGGAAATCCTTCAGTGGCCTGAAGCACCTCTTGCTTATGAGGTATTGTGTTCCTGAGGGGTGGGAAAAAGCCCCTGTCATGCCAGAAGAACCTGGCTCCCATATATGCCTAAAACGTTGCAATATGAAGCCAACCATACAGTATATAACTTGTGTTTTATCATTATTATTGACAATAGCATGCAAAACTGCAACCACCAATCACCATTCTATAGGAATACACCTTTTTCAACAAAGGAAAGCATTTTAAGAGGCAAAGAACTTGTTCCCAATTGGAACTGTTCATCCAATACATGTTGAATTGTAAAATTTACGAGCCTGGTGATGATATAATACAAGTATGTAATCCCATGCATTGCAGAAGCCCTTCTCCAGTAGAGATCTCTCCTGGATTGAAGGAGATGTGACAAAGCATGGCCAGCACAGAGCTTTACTGCTGCAGCCCTGCTCTTCTGAGACACGTTTATAACTGCTCCAGGCTAGTAACTAACACAGTAATTTTTTGCCTAAGAACTATTTAAAGATAAATTGCTGTATAAGACCAACAGATGAGCCTGTCAACTGCAAACCCCACATTATGCTAACAATGAAATGGTGGTAAACAAGAACTGGCAGCCATTCAGCCCCAAAGCTGATCTAGCAGTAAGGCCCAAGCTGCACTGACTAATAGTACCAGCATTATGTTCATTTTTAAGCAACACAGAAAATTAAAATCCACTTAATTTTTTCACTAACATAGCTGAAGTAATTCCAGACCAAAACATCAACTATTTCAGGCCTTGCTGATGGCAAATTTCTCACAGAAAATATAAAGAACAGCATTTTCCACGGCACTTTATGGCACACTAAGTGAAATAATTTCTGTTACCGGTAAGAAACAAAGGCCCAGATGATCCCTGTTCCGTGGGCTTCCACTGACCACGCTGTTTACGTGCCTCCAAGTAGTGTTTGACCCTTGACGCAACAACTTCTTCCAGCAGCCTGCAGACCTCCTGAAAGAGAAACCACTGGCCTGGTTTGATCTAAATTTACAGAAATGCCTTCAGGCACACAGCAGAAACCAATACAAAATTACCCCCTCTCCCATTAAAAGGAAAAACATCGAGGAGAAACACATGAATTAGGAAATGGATGGGAACGAGGAAGGGAATCACACAATTTTTCTAAAGAACAAAAGAGGAAGTAGATTATGAAATTCTTACTTGGCAGATGAAATACATTATATTACAATACTAACTTTTTAAAACCAGAAATTAGTTTCACATGCATGCAAAGTAGGAAAAAATACATGTTAAAAATGTATCACAACATTAGGTATTGAAGCAAAATTTTAGTAAAAATCCTCTCAGGAATTGTCACCACACTATTTGTGTTTAAGAATCCTTATAAACAACAACAGATATTTTGCTCCAATTCTGAGTAATTTGGGGGGGTGGGGGGAGTGGATAAGACTGAGCAAATTAGGTCACAGCAACTTAATTGCTCTAATTAATTTAGATTTTTCTGCTCCTAAACATAACTGTTCATATCTTTCATACTTTCTTCAACAAAGCACAATAAACCCACAGACAACTCAGGAAGAGCAAAACCTTCTGCCAGAATTAGCCAGGAAAAAAAATCCCACTTGGAGTAAAAATCAAAAGTTCATCTCTTGGATACCAGAATAAGTTTTAAGCTTAATACACACACACACACATCTGAGACTTTTCCCTCAGTATTCTCATTTTCCATTGTTCATAACTATGTGCTCACAGCAATGATACTTTGTGGCACACAAAAATATAATTTTACCTCTAAAATGTGTTAGGGTAATAGATAAAATTATATAAGTAGTATCTAAACTATCTTGCCTTGAAATTTCCTTTTGATTAATGTAGAAAGCACTCAGAACAACAAATTTTTAATAAAAATCTAAATGAAAGCAGGGCATATACATTAGTCAATCACAACCAGTACTTTCCCTTTACAGTAAGAAATCCATTTTCCGTTCTGCTTGTAGAGCACGATTATAAATTTCTGTATTTGCTTGTCCTTCTGTTTAACTCATTAAAGTGCTCCCATTACACATTCCTTCATGGAGTTACAACGAGAAGGTCTCAGAAGCAGCAGAAACATGGTGTGTCTTTGGTTCCTTCCACAGCAATAAACATTACCTTGCACTTCCTTCATTTACATGGAACATATTTCACTTGTTAGCCTTATGGAAATGTTATTTAAGCGGCTCCCCACAAAGAACCATACAGACCTCAGAGAGCAAAGATAAAACTGTGACTTGGCCATTCCAGGGGAAAAGGGGCGTGGAAGAAAGGGCAGGGAAGTTGGCAGGGCAGAAAGAGGGGAACCTGCAGCATCTCCCAGCAAGGCCAGGAGCCCTCCCCACGCAGCCGGCCACAGCGGTGTGCCACGGGGCCGACTCCAGCCCCGGCTGTACTCCCTCGCTCCAGGGCCGTGCCTTGGGCACTGGGGGAGTTCCACCCTTCCCTCCACAGCCCGTGCTCCGAGGGGACAGCAGCACCAGGCTCCTGGAGCTCAAGCTGATGACTTCCAGCCAGGGTAAGCAGGGATCAGCGGGAATTGTTTGTTACAGAGGCATCCACATTTCCCACAGACAGCCGGAGAGGGCTGCGCCACCACGAGCATTTTTCAGAGTTTGGAAACAACAAAAATGCAGAAAACCGCTTGGGATGAACATGTAAAAGCTCTCGCAAAAAATACATTGAAATAATCTTTCTTTAGGACCTTTTCTCCCCTCACTTTCACAGAGATTCTGCCTAGGACTTTCAGGAAGTGAACTGCAAAGCTATTTGACTCACACTTCTCAGTTGCTGAAAATATACAACCTTTGTACTTCTCTTGAAACATGCACTCATAGAAATGCACCGAATGCTGTCCTGTCATGCCTCTTTATTAAATCAATCGTGAGCTAATTTCCTGAAATTCATCTCTTTTGTTTTGGCAGTCTTACAAAATACATTTTGAAAACGTTTAAAACTCAGATAACCAGGACAGCAAAACTTGATATAAAACAGAAAAGGTAATGAGCATTCATTTAGCCATAAAAAAGAAATCCGAGCGATTTTTCCTATTTTCTTATTCCTGTGCTTAATAAAGCACAAATCAGATGAACCACATGCTGCTAAACGCTGTGCTGTTGCTCCCTCAGGATCCGAAGGCACTGTTTCTTTCAGCTCCGGTGAAATGCATGACTCTGGGATGTCTGGGGCTGTGCAGTGACAGGTTAATGATGGCATTATTGGGGAAGCTATCTGCTGAAAGTGCGTAAGGGAGACTTGCGGGAAAGCGCGCAGGCATCCCAAACACGTCCTGCCCTCCCTTTCAGCGGAGCAGGGAGCTTCTCACGTTCCCACACGGGAGAGCTCCTGCCAGACACAGCACGAGCTCCTCTGAGATTCCCTGCAGCCTGATCAAAGCTACGGGCAGACTTTTGCTGCTCACTGATTTCCCACTATTTCATCAGGATATACACGTGACGCTTAAAAATAATGGAAGTTTCTTTTCATACAAGGCAACAGTTCTACTATGGTTTATCTTACATATTTATGTTTTCTTGCGCTCTCTAAATGCAACATCATTTACAATTCTCAGAAAGAGGAAAAAATTATTAGGAAGATATTTCACCATCAAAATGATACCTGCCACAATCTGGTTTGTATCACTCAGGATAATTTACAAGCATTCATGAGAAACATTTTTAAATTAAAAGTTAAGTCACAAGAATACACACAGCACACATGCATGCATAAATGTGCACACACAGAGTTTAAAAATTAAAAAGCAAAATCATTGGTGACCCAAATAGCACATATGGCTGACTTAGGGGTCCCATGGCAACAGCTGATGGTTAGGTATAACTAACAATATTCTCCTAACACTGAAAAATGCTGAACAGTTCACGGCAATCCAGCTTTTTCCCTGCAGCCATACACTTTTGAAGTAGAATTGATATTTGTTGTACCTCTTTCTCATGATCTGAAAACCAGCTGGTGTCTTTACTGGAGCCTTGAGGCAAAATATGGACATCCACCAAGACAGCAAAGTTCCCACACTGGAAAAAAAAAAAAAAAAGAAAAAACATGTTGAACTGTAGCTACTAGGAAGCACATGTCGAGCAGACAGGGAGATAATCAGGTAAGCACATGTAT
Source organism: Melozone crissalis (assembly GCF_028551555.1). Classification (NCBI taxonomy): domain Eukaryota; kingdom Metazoa; phylum Chordata; class Aves; order Passeriformes; family Passerellidae; genus Melozone; species Melozone crissalis. The sequence goes on from NW_026535858.1 coordinate 1,340,513, forward strand.
CTGATTCAGAGTTACAGCAGGCAGAACATTAAATCATGGAAGCTTATGAAGTATGGAATTACAGATTTATCATTGCTTTTGGACTTTACAAGGAACAAGAGCACCAGACCTATCCTGGAGAGCTCACTGAAGTGTTCATATGACAAGCACAAGTATGTGGAATTTACTTCTTCTACCTAAATGCCTCTTTTAAATCTGAGTTCAAGCAAATTTTAATGTGCGAAAAATTAGCCATTCCTTCACCAAACTCACATAGTTCTACTTCTGAAAACTTGGCACCACATTAATTATCTGGTTGGTGCTTGAAATTTATTATCTAAAAATTCAGCATCTTAGAAGTGTTTTCCTTTCTCCAAGCTACCTTATGTAAAGAAGAGCAAGTCTGAAGGACTTGTCAGTGGATATCTGGCACTTAGCACATCTGTCACCTGCACTTTGAATGGTTCAATAATCAGGCTCACCTATTACAGTTATTAGGATGACACAGCTACTTGCCAAGACACATCAGCTATTTCTGAAACTCCTTGATAGGTGCACCTATATCTCAGGCTTATGCTGTAGCACAAGTACAGTTGCTGAGAGTACCCTTACCTATACCATTAGCACTAAGAGCAAAAAGATTTAGCATTAATTTTACTGATCATAACAGCATATTCGTTAAATTTAAAATCTCTTGGTTAATAAACACTAAGATCTGTAAATCAACTGCAAACAGAAGTTTCTAAATAATGATTCAAATATAATTAAAATGTAATTCATGGCCAATATTGTGTTGTAGCTACAATACAAAAGTTTGGCAAACGAGACAGGCATTGTGAAATAACTTTGAGAAACTTCTAAGTTACTTATAGGTATCAGTCACTGAAAGAGCAGAATGCTTTGATCTATTGTATCAAAAGGCTTCTCTTTCCTCCAGAGAACCAAGAATTGCCAGATGGCTGCCACAGCAGGCTTTTCCAAGCTTTAAATGGATGACAAAATATCTCACAAAAATCTCTGGTGAATCATTAGTCAGCTCCAGCAAACTTTAAATTGACTACTGAACTTCAAAGTTAGCAGACGCTGCAGATTATATAGTGAAAGCCAGTAAATTATTCATGGTTCAGCACTAATAACAACAAACAAGTATTTGATACATCAAGAAAATTCAAGTTATCAAATGCTCCATGTTAACTGGTATCATTTTCTATTGACTACAAAACTTTATACACAGATACAAAGTATAGACCTGTTTTTCAAGGAGACAGTGTTTGTAATTATTTTCTTCTGAGTGGCACTGTTTGTCTCAGTCGCCAATCTTGAAATGATTGGAAAAAAAGAAAATAACGAACCACATTCAAAACTATACAATGGAGCAGTTAATATTATCTTGAAAATTTTACAAACACAATAAACATTTGTTGTGCTTCAAAGAAAAAACAGATATAAATAGCACATGAATCTTTATAATAGTCAAGGTTTCCCAATGGAAGGACGCTTTCTCTCCCTCTGAGCTTTGGAGCACTCTTCTTTGTACACAGCACACCTGGAAATATTTCAGTAGCCACAAGCCAACAGCTTTGCCCCACAGTCAGAGCAGCTTTGGGACAGGACACAGGGAAGCACCACTGGCACAGGCAAAGTGGAGAAGGGGCAGTCAGAGAACAGGAGCGCAGCCCCTCCCGAGCCTCTCCAGCTCCTGTTCTTGGTAAGTGCTGGACTGATCTGAGTGACAGCTCCCATGCAGGCTCCCCTGCATTCCTGAGCTACACCTGCATTTCTGCTTCCTGTGCCTTCACAGGCTACAGCTCTGAGCAGCTCAATACAACCTGGGCTGCTCCAGCAGCAAAGGACAAGTACACAATAAATGCCAATACAAACAATGGCAGGGAACAGAGGCAAGTGGAGGAAAAATGTACACGGTTTATATTAGAAGATCTGATGCTTTTACAGAAGTTTCTGGTTTTATTTTTATTCTGATGACATGCAATTCCATGAAAATACTCGCTTTTATTTTAGTGGAAATGAAGTGTTTCCAGTCAGTGTGGCTGCAAGATGCAACTCGTGGCTCCTAAATACCACAACTGAGAGGCAAACAAAAAGAACGGCAACTTTTAATTTCACGCTTTCAACATCCATCTCAAAATTTGCATTGAAAATTATTTTTTGAGGTGTTATAGTAAAAACTGAAACTTGAATGCCTGATTTGATGGGAAACACATTTGTCAAGAATCAATAGGAAAATGTTTCACTCAAAAATTAAAGACAGAAGGAGATGCTCCAAGTTGATATCCCCCATAATTCTAGGTTTCAAAAACTCTTCATTTTTACAAGCTGTTTTTAATGTTCACATTCTTACTGTAACAGTCTAATGACATTCATTGTGTTACTAAACAAAGGGCTTTAAATGATCTCAGAATGTTGTTAGTGTATTGTTGTACAGCATTGGCATTTAATTCAGAACATCTTTTCAGAAATGAAATTGTTTATACAAATACATCAAACACTTCATAGACTCTACAAATTGAAAATATAACCAGACATGTAACGTAAACAGAACAAAACCCAACACAAAGCGGTCATTCAAGCAAAGTCATCTGCCCATAACCTGCTGAAACCTTGAAAGCAGCACATGCTAGATGGTGAACTGTTGTTGCAAAACCCAGAATGAGTAAATAAACCCAAATCAATACTTTTTATTGCTATACCCATTTTTACAATCAGCGGGCTTCAACATGGATGCTGCTGTTTCTATAAACTGCATCACACGAGCAGCATCAGAGCAGTCCTTATGCCCAGGGTGGGCTTGTCCTCAGTTGCAGCACTCCGAGCGCAGAGCCAGCCTCCCAAGACACATTTCAGGCTGCCCACTGCTGGGAGGATGGATGGGGACTGGAGGGTCAGAACTCACCGAAGCTCAGTTGGAACAGAAACACCAGAGTTTGGCTGGGCTTTGCAACGGGCAGGAAGGAGCTCGGCTGCAACCCTCACACACTCAAAACTCCAGAACTGCTCCATGATGAACATACAGGAACTGTTTATTTCTACTGCTCCCTCTTCCCTGAGCACTGTGCTACTCTGTTGTTACAGAGAGAATTTTACTCCAGTCTTAGATGATATCTACAGTTAAAAAAAAAAAGATAGACTTGATCCCAATGACCACTCCAAAAATGTCACTGGAAGCCCTTTCTGGCACTGTGACAAAATTGATAGGACATATCATCACTCTCCAGAATGCAAAAGCAGGGCCAAGAGATTTTGTGGGAAAAAATAAAATAAACCACACATAAGCTTATGCGAAATATCTTGTCTTAAAATAAAGAGGAAAATTTGAATATTTTCCATCCTAAATTCTTTCTGAAAATCACTAAGTGTTCTGCACTGAGTCAAGTGAGTTCTAATATCTACAACATAGAGTATAATTATGACCAATTAATCATTGGTCTATACTGTGCCAACTGTATTATAAAAAATTTACATTTTCCGGGCTTATTAGAAGTTTATTCTCCTCCTTTATCTTTGCGATCCCAAAGAAAATGATGTGTTTTCCTATTGTTTATACTATTAGCACCAAGGATTTGCAATCTTTTGACTTTTTCCTCTTACACAGCAATAGCAAGAGGCAGCATAGTGAGCATACAGCACAAAAGACATATTTGTCATTATACAACATTAAATTAACTTTCTTTTACAAGATTTGAGGTTATACACAGTTTCTCAAACCACAGGGACACTGTTCCAACACTTAAAAGCCTCAACCTGTATAAATACAGGAGTTAGGATAGGGATTTATGCCACCACCACTGCTGATGGCTATGAGATGATAAAGGAATTTTGGTGACAGCTAACACTGTACATTTCTCATTCTTTTAAGTAGATAAAGTTACAATTTGATATGTGTATGATTTTTCCACATATTTTTCTCAAGAATCTCAAGGGGTTTTTTTGGGGGGGGGGGGGGGTGTCATACTTCTAGGGAGAAAAAAAAGGCAAATCAGAGGGAGAAGGGGGAAAAATAACACAATTTCTTTTTTCCCACCAGGCAGGAAAGTTGCATGAAAATAGCGTTTCCCTGGTTAATGCTCAAAGCAAGATATTTCTCGAACTCTCTGTTTCAGAGGGAGGAGGATTTAGGCACTAACAGGTCAGCAGTGAATAGTTTTGCTGTCACCAGATTAATCAGGAACTCACCTAACAAGAGCAATTGACAATTACAGAAAAAATTTGCAACAGCTGATACAAGAGCAGAGCAGAACAGATGAGAGAAGCCTCCAGAAGAAGCCAAAAGCAGAATCCCTCTAGGAAATCATGTAACAAGTCCACTCTTCAAAATGCTCAAGTAATATGATGCAAATGTCAGAGAGGAAAAGGGGTATATTCCACTTCTGACCTTTTTTCTGGATAAGAGCTGCTTGTTTCTGGAAATTGTACAAAGCTTGTACTTTGTCATAAATTTATATCCTGAAGTTGTAGAACAGTTTCAACAAATAAATGCTTCTTATTAAAGAAGGATTATAGCCATCACCTAGATCTTTACAATTCCCTGCTTTCAAAGACCTATGGGGTCACTGCAACAGTAAAAAGGGAGCAGCAGATCAAGGGCAATGCTATGATGGTTCTAAATAGAAGATCTATCCTCAAAGATAGCTGCACTAAATTATACACAGATTCAGCAGGAATTGGACAATCTAAAATGCAGTGAGGAAATTCCCCTTTTACAACCTGCATACAAATTATATCTAAGTAATCTTTCACAAGCAGTTGGCTTGCTTTTTTTAGAAGAACAGTTTATGTATGAGGAATTCCTGAAAGGAGGAGTGTTTAATTTTCTGGTGTTTTAGTAGAAGAGAAGAAGCAGTTATCTGAAAATTCAATCAATAAGCTATAGGCACATTAAGATCCCATTGAGAGGTTTCCATGCCAAGCAAAGAGGTGTAAGCAGAGAACAAGCCTTTAGAACAATCCTCTGATAAATGTGGCCTGACAACTCATGAGACTAGGATGCAACATCAAGGCAGCATTAGACTCTTAACAGATGCAGATGGACAGGATATTAAACTTAAATGATGGGAAAAAGAAAACAAGAAATACTTGTGAGTGATTCAACCCTTAGGAAAACAAAAAACACTAAGGAACTTCAGATCTGCTGGAGCTGCGTGTGATACTGGAGACTTTCAAACTGAGGACTAACACACTGTTGTTAAAGCACGTAACAGTGAGCAATCCACCCAAATACACAGATTCAAATAAGTTAATGAAGACAACTCCTTCAGAAAACCCAATACCTGCTGAGGGAAAGGAGCTGCATGTTTCTAGCAAGGTAAGAATGCTGCAGTGCAAACAGAGCCTCCAGTTCATCACCCACAGCCAGGCTAAGCAGTAATTACTTAATCTAAACATCTGAACTGGTCCTGGAGAACTGCTCTATCAGGTACAACGTTGAAAAAGGCCTAAATTGCATGAGAGAATTAAGCTTAATTTATGTTGTCAATCTGTGCTGGTCTGATCCCAATTCCGTAGGAGGTTTTGTAGCCCACATATTGAAAAGAGGCATATAGTTGGAGCTCAAACAATTGCAAAAAGCAAGTTTTTCCTTGGGGCTAAGTCTCCAAGTAACAGTGCAATCTCACCATCATTTTGAAAGGATATACCATGTCCCTGCCTGTGTCAGGACTGATCCAGAAAAACAGAAATAGCAGCACACTATTTGCTCAAGATAATAAAAAGATAATTTGAGATTCCAACAAGCTGCTTTCATCCTCTTGTTGTGAAGTATTATTCTAAAAACGATGGTATTTTTTTAATCATTGTGAGCAAGCGATGATGAAATACCTATGTCTGCAACAACCCGCTTTCATCCCACTGCAAGCTGGGAAAGGTGAGTGGCCATATTAACTGAGGAGGTGAAAATGTTCACAATCTACCCAAATACAATTAACTCTTAATTGTAAATTTTTAAAGACACTTCCTAGGGCTTGGCCACACCAACAGAGTGCCACAGGATACCATACTATTGTTGTATCCCTTGATGATAGGTAAGTGGGTGCAGACAAATATTATTACCTTACCGAGCTCTTACCCTGAGCTATCAATAATAATAATGACAAAAACTTGCTCTTATGGATTTGGTAATTCATGAGAAGAATTGCTTTGTCATTGCTGTACTAAACTGGAGTTGGGGACATTCTTTCAGGTTCTACAAAGTCATTGTAGATTTTGTTTCTTCCCCAGGTGGAAAGAACAAGGAACTTGTACAAAACACTCTGCGTGGCTGAATTATTCGGTTTGTAATTATCAGATCCTACAGCAATAGGGATCAAAACAACTGCAATGACTACTAAAGCTTCCAGAACTCCTAAAGACGGCTAACTGTAACATGATAATACCTAATTTTAAAAGAAATTAGAGCCAGTAATAAAAAGGTTTGAGGGCCTTTTTCAGACATTCAACTTGTTAAATGATTTTCACAGGTTTTCCCATACATGCTTTACAGACTGTATTTTAATATTAATCTGCCAGACTTTAAAGCATCAAAAAAAGATCACCAAGTATGTATTGGCAAGCTACTGATGGATTTGCTCAGCATGAAAAGAGCCACCATACAAGAGGGCTGAGGAAATTAGCAATGTACCACCTGATTTTATGACTTTTTGCATATACCAGAAAATGAAGTGTAATAAAAATTAGGTGGAGACACCACCCTCAGTATCTTCTGATGTAAACTGTCAGAGGAAATAAAAGCCCATGTCAGATAGCACGAAAACACAATTTACAAGCTTCCTGTAAGGTGAAGCAGAGGCAAACCACAATGTTTGTTTCACAAGGTAACGGGCCCATTGCTGGGATGAAGGAGCAGCAGTTCTCCAGCACATGATGCACCCACGAATGTATTTCTGAGTTATTTGTCCAACAGCTGCAGGGATGGGCTGACTTCCCTCTCACAAAAACAGAACGGGGAAGTGAGGGCAGGTCCCAGGCAGGAAACTGTTCCACGTGTCCAACTTTGCAATTATTTCAGATTCCTTTTTATTCTAAGAGACGAGGCCTCACCTGCTCTGGAACTGCCCTCCCTCCCTGCCTCTCGTGACAGCCTTACCTACCGCAGCACACAGCTACTGAACGGGGAAGCAGGAGGCAGCACAAAACCAAACCCAACATCTGCAGCCCATGCTTCAAGCTAAAATATCTGCAGATGCTCGGTCTTCATGCCAAAATAATTTAACAGATTCAAGATAAATTAATTGCACATGATCAGATTTTAAGACAAATACATAAAGCAGAAGTATTTTTATTTGCGAAAAAAGTGTAGCAAGCCAAACTTCTTAATATTGTTAAATTTACTGAAATGGTTGAAATGTTACATTTTCCAAGTACGTAAAAGAAGTACTTTTAACTCTCTATTTTAACTAATTTGTCTAAATCCAGCCAGGAAAGTTTCAGAACAGCAAGAAAGCTTTTTCAGAAACAGCATAAGAAAAAAGTGACTCATGCTGAAAAAGGCATATTACACAAGTGACACCCTTTGGACAAAATCCTTCTATTAAGTGGGAGCATATTAAGTCAACACAGGGCAGAAGAGAAAAGTTCAACAAAATATTTGATGCTTTATCCACAGAGGTACAAGGGAAGAAACAGATGAGTCTTCCAAAAGAACAAGCGATGTGCTAATCTTATTGCTGAAAAAGCAGAATCAGATGATGGAGAATCCATCATATTTCAAAATGGAAACAGATCACCAAAAACCTCAAGGAATTATCAGCTGGCAAGCAAAGGGATATAATTTTTTTAATGTCCAAGAAAAGAAAATAATTTAATCTGGCATTGAACAGAGTATATAATAAATAGATGTTATGCTTAAATAAAAAGAAAAAAGAATAGGGGTAACAAGCAATTTATAAAAATATGTAAAATATGAACAGAGTTGAACACTGAGGAGTTGGTGAAAGGCAAGAATAGACTGTGGAAGGTAGCTGTTGGAGTGTTTGTCAGCAGAAAGGCTCCTGGGACTAAAACACGACCTGCTAAGGGAGCTCCTTCCCCATGTGTCTGTCCTTGCTCCTGACTGCCTCTGTCTCACATCTCCCACAGGGCAGCACCAACCAGAGCTGAGCAGGTGGAAGTGTCCCCCGCCTCAAACAGTTTTGATTCACCATCGGTTGTACAAGGCAGCCCAGCACCTACCGAGTCTGAGAGCAATAAACAGGGAGTGCCTATTCAGATATCCCTCCTGACAAACTGAACTGGTGATCCCTGGCAGGAGAGCAGGGCAATGAGAAGCAGGTGCTGCATGACAATTAACTTTAATCAGATGCAGCTGAAAAATGCACCTGACTGTGCTCCAAGCACGGCCCTTCAGGAGCCCCAGGAAGCCACGCTGACCTCTAAGGGAGGCAGGTGAGTACAGCATTAGGTGCTGGTTAACCAATATCTATTTACGTGCTCCCAGCAGCCACAACAAAGACTTCTAATTCATAAAAGTGAATCCTTCTGCAAATATTCCTCTTCCCACAAACTCAGTTTCTGAGGTTGGGAAGTTCTGACCATTTGTCTTCTAAAAATTTATTAAAATCAGTTCATTTACTCCAGTCTCTTCCAATAGCAGAAAGAAAGATCCAAACAAAGTGTGATTGTTTCTAACATGAAAACAAACATTTACAGAAACAAATTCAGTACTTTACATAAGCAGAGTGTAATCTCTAACTGGCTTTCCTGGTTTCTTTAATTCTTTTTCACACTAAGTGCACTGATAGGTATTATATTCACACATGGTCAATCACATCATGAAAGCCCAAGGAAAAACACTTGTGAGAAACACAATATACAGACATCATGGGTAACACATTGCTCATTTTCACCTATTATGAAGAGTAATAAAAACAACATGCTCCCAAGACTTCAGAGAAGCATTTTACAGAGGGAGAGGAGTGGAATGGCAAGGAGGACTGATTTATTCTCAAAAAATCATTTTTCCATTTCACTGGGATCAAAAAAACTGTTGCCTTAAAGAAAAAATGATGTAATTTTAGTACAGTCAAAAAGGACAACCAGTACCTAGGATTTCAACTGCTATTTGGGAATACCTTTTTTAAAAGTTTAAGTTTTACATTTCAAGGTCTTTGCATTATTTTTTCCCAAGTTTTCTGTGGATTCCGTTACTAATTGGAAATATTTCCCACAATTAAGTTTAGAAAAATGCCAGTGATAGTTAGCACCAACCCTCATACATGTGGAAAACATTAAAATCACTGAAAATGATAAATAGCATTGATTTTACGCAACAAAATGTAGACATTAAATATATCAAATATTATATTGGGTCCATACTGACTTGTATGCTCTAACAGCAACAGAAAGCCTACAGGAAGAGGTAAAAACATAAACAAATAATACTTTCCTCAACAGATATATTGGACTTTTGTCAACATGAGACCCTGGGTTTTACATCTCATAGGCTGCATCTGTATTTGGAAGTCATCAGTGATTGTTTTCTTCCAGAATTTGTGAATTGGTTTAATAAACTGCTTGAATATTTCAGATCCTGTGGCAAATCCAATCACAATGCACTAGGAATCACATGTTCTAGTTCATCATCATGTCATTCAACACCTGGGGACTTTCTGCACAGTTGCATTCTAACCTTCCATACCTCAGCTCCCTGCTCAGGGCTGGTACAAATGCAGCATCTGCCCAGAGCTCCATGTTCAGGGCTGGTACAAATCCAACATCAGCCCAGAGCTCCATGTTCAGGGCTGGTACAAATCCAGCATCAGCCCAGAGCTCCCTGTTCAGGGCTGGTACAAGTCCAGCATCAGCCCAGAGCTCCATGTTCAGGGCTGGTACAAATCCAGCATCTGCCCAGAGCTCCATGTTCAGGGCTGGTACAAATGCAGCATCTGCCCAGAGCTCCATGTTCAGGGCTGGTACAAATGCAGCATCTGCCCAGAGCTCCATGTTCAGGGCTGGTACAAATCCAACATCAGCCCAGAGCTCCATGTTCAGGGCTGGTACAAGTCCAGCATCTGCCCAGAGCTCCATGTTCAGGGCTGGTACAAGTCCAGCATCAGCCCAGAGCTCCCTGTCCAGCTCCAGTGCTGCCTCCACCCTTCAGCCAGGGAATCTGTGCATGGACCTTCTCCCTCAGCTCACCTTCAGCCTTTGGTGAAGGCCCTTGTCCATCCCCTCTGGAGGATCTGAAAGGGTTATGGCAGCCAGATTTCCTGTCCTTGCACTCACTCCCTCCTGTAAAGATGCCAGAGAGCTGTGATGCATATGGCTTCTGTTACAATGCGTGTTTTGACTTTTTCCCAACAGGTTCCACTGATTCCCATATCATTCATTCTGCCCCCTGGAGTTTGTGCTAATTTGCCCAACACAGATGTCAGACACTGAACTGACAAATTTCTATTCCTATCACTCAAGGCACTCTCACATACGTGGAGCAAGGATAGTTTAACAGGAGCAACATCTGCCAAAGTTTATTCTTCACACATATTCTAAAAGGTGGCTTTCTGTGTCCTTATTCCAGTGCAGAGTACAAATTAACTAAGACTAAATAAATTCATAAACTATATTAATACCCGTTGTTTCTTTTGCAGCTAAGAACATGATGATACTGGAAAATTAGTTTCCAAAGTTAATACATATGTATCAAAAAGGTCAGCTTTTTAACATACAAGTAAATAGCAAAATTCTACAAATGCATCTTAGCATCCTGTCCTGTTGTGTGCAAATTCAGAGAATCATGCTTAAGCTAATGCCTTCTCCTTCAGGAGGCTAATTCGGCTTCACTTGTCTTCCATATTCCCCCTATAATGAACTAAACTGCTGAAAAAATCCCACTTTCTATAAAACAGTCCCTTAAAATTCTTATTTTTATCATTTTCTATCAAAAATTAACATATATTTGTACATTCGTCAGGTTCTTTTTCTCTCTGCTCCATCTGTAACCCTATTGCACAAAACTCTCATAAGTTGCCTAATTCTTACATGAAAATTTTCCTGAATTTAAATTTGACCTTTTCTATACCTGCCAAGGTCAAAATTCCTCCTTAATGCATCTTCTAAACAGGCAAGGGCTACAGTAAAACTGACAGCACAAAGCAGCTCAATAAATTCAGCTATGTCATCTATTATCGGGTATCTAAGATGTCAACTGGCTGAATTAAATCTTGCTTAATTGCAATGTTTATGTCTACCCAGCAAGATGTTAAAATGGAAAATTAAAACTGAATCACTTAACATGTCTGCAGCACACCTAATTTCCCATAACCTGTATCCACCTGCTTAGCTCTCCAAGGGTAAAAGAAATAGAGTTTAAAGGCAACAAACTTGCCTGCTTTCTGTACTGAAACTTAATGCCCACAATCAATAAAAATGAGAGAACCAGCACTGTCAACTGCTTCATCTCTCCTGAGTAAGCAAATCATTATCATCAGTTCCAATACTGCTCCTCTGAAAAATGAAATGTTGAGACTGATGCAGCATTTGCATTAATAAAACCAGTGCAACAATCAGTTGCTAGAGATGTAAAAGCTAGGCCCAGATTACACTCCATGCCAACACAAACAACTGTTCCTTAGCTTCTTAGCTTGCTAGTCCTTTCAATTTACTGCCATAGCATGGAGATATAACTCCTATTTGCAATAAAAAAAAAAAAAAGAAAAAATTGGTGCATCAGCCCAAGAGAAGACTTTTTTCCCTGCTTGCTCAAGTTCTGGTCTATATCACTCTCAGTTCCCAAGCCTCTTTCCACTTCTCCTTATCTCAGTCTTCATTTTCCCACTGTCAAAGCCTGTTTTTCCAGGAAGGAAAGTTATGGTAAAGATGAGGAATATTGTTCAGCACCTCTTTGCCCTTTGGCACTGCTATCAAACACTGGGATTTTATCTGCCACATTAGCAGAGATCTTACAAAAAACACATTCCTTTTTGTATAATGTACATGGTGGTCACTCAAACAATAACCAGTAACAGATGTCTGAAGTGAGGAGAATGGACTATTTAAATAGAACTTTATAAATTCTGATGATCCCTTCCCAGATTTGAGACCTTGACACTTAATTTATAACTATCAGTATGGCCTATCCTTCCCTTTGTGTGTTTATTTCTAGTTCCAACCTGGTAAGGATCCTTTGCCCATCATGCCTTAAGTTTCTCTGTGACCTTGCAGATAATCTTACCCTCAACTTGCCTTCATTTAACAGTGCAGAGATAAAAAAGAAAAAAAAAAAACCCCTCGGCAAAGAATCCTGCACCCAAACAAGGAATTCTGTCAGGGCTATGAACTCACATGCTCACATAAAATTACTGGCTTCATTCAGCACCCTGCAACGACCACCTGGGAATGGTTTTCTTTCAAAGGAAACACAGAAGTATGAAAGAAATGTAACCTGCCAGAGTCCACTGAAATTTTGATGGTACGAGATTTGTATTTAAGTCTGCTTTCCCGGGCTTTTCAAACAGTGCTCTCACTCAATATGCATGGGAAATTAAGTAGTAACTGCTTCAAATATCCTTACAGGTCAATATTACAAGAAAGAATGTTAGAATTGGAATTTTAGAAGAAAATTCTCCATAAATCTATAGCTGTAAACCTTATCTGCCAACAGCACTTTCACACATATAGAAACAGCAGAACTAAAGATCCATTTGGTATAGTACAGAAGCAGATTTTAAGATTACGGTCTTTATAATGCTGCATTATGTTTAATTCCCTTGTTTTCAGAATTCCTTTTAAGTTAATAAAGATTTCTGTAAGCACTTCTGGATATAGATGCTTAAGAAAAACTATTTTTTTAAAATGTCATTAATGATCCAATCCATGTCACTAAAACAAAGGATATCACCAATAGTAGAAGCAATGGAAAAAAACCAGATTTTTAAAAGACATGGTCAGATTCTGCCATTGTAACAGCTTTGCATAGATGCAGAACAAGTTTACAGCCACACACAGAGACTGTCAATTGTTGTACTTGTGGACAAAACTTATCCTTCAGTATCTTTAGGCCTGTAGGTCCAGTAGAATTTTACATTCCTGATTAAATTTTTCAAACAGTCAAATAAAATTTACAATAATCCCGGAAAATGAGGAACTCTCAACATTTAAAAACTTTGCAATCAGCTTCAACAGCAAAACTCCACATGCATTTTGCTGATTTCAGACAGGAATTTCACGATGATTTGTAGGAAATAGAGACTTCCCCTCTCTCCTAAAGGCAGTGCAGCAGTAGGATCTGCCCTGTGCAGGCAGCAGATGAACAGACCTGTGAAGCATTTCTCCAACTGACAGATAATATTACAGGGCAAAAAGTTTCTTTCCTTCCTGGTACAACGCTGACCTGTACCCCTCTACTGGAAATGCACTATGTTCCAGAGGCCAGGCTGCCTCTTTGTACACAGCAGTTACACTGCTGATGGAACCTAAGCAATGCCTACCAGCAGTCAGGAATTTCACACTAAAACACATGACAGCAGATGCTACAAATATTATCTGATTTCACTGGTTACAAAACCAACCCTGTCATACAACTTTAAGTGTGAAAACCACAGGGCGAATCCAAAGGATGAAGCCTCACATGACAAATCACCTACCAAAGACAGGACTGTGCAAACTAAGGAACTTTGACAATATCTGCAGAGCTAGAACAGATATGGCTGAGATTTCACGTCCTGCAAGTCTGCATCCTTTTTAAGGGCCACATAGAAAAGTGTACTCTGGATAAATTAGGTTTAAAAACCTACATTTTTTTCCCATTAATTTCAACAGGAGAAAAAAAAACAAACCAAAAAACCACACCTACTTCACAGATTGAAAGGGGATTACCCTTTGGAAAGCAACAGCTCATTTTTTAATTTAAAAATTGATAGTATGCTAGCTGCACAACTGTCTTTGGTAAAAGGAATGAAAGAACAGAGATGACAGCACCTGACAGATTACAGCTCCTGGATGTCAGGAACCACAGAGACAGGAACAAGTGATCACACCATCCATTTAATCTGATTCACATTAATAAGAGCAAGACAAAAAGAAAAAAGAAAAAGACTTAGCTTTAACATGTCCAAGAACACTATTAAGCTTTGTTATAGTCACCTATGGCCATATATTTATCTTTATATTATTTTTTGCTTGAATTTAGTAACCAAGTTCCAGTCAGGGCTTTTTAAAAAGATGGAAAGACAAGCATTTGTACATAGCAAAGGCAGCAAAACCACATGTTATTCAACAATGCATAAGACCCACTGTGTTGCTAAGGGACACAGATAAATGAAGAGGAAATATTTCCTTTTTTGCCTGATATGAAGAATGAACTTGTGATCTGCTGTCATGTAATTAACATCAAAGAGAACAATAGAGATCAGGGTGTGTAAACATTTAAATTCATTATTATTAATGATTACAACATGGTAGGAGTGCTAGATGCTCCAAATCTTGCTGGCTTTAAAGTTTTTCAATATGCCCTTCAGCCTCCCTTCATTAGGTTTTCAGAGAAATACTGAAGAGTAATAACAACCCACAACAAAACTTCAATTTTATCAACCAAGTATTTGTCCAAAAATTCAGGTAAATGTACAAGTGTTTAAAAGGTGTCATGAGAAATTCACCCTTTTTGTATGAAATATTTTCTATAACTGTATGAAAATGGGCAGAGCGAAGCAGTGCTATAATAGAACACAATGACAATATCCTACAGAATGACTTGCAAAAAGGCCAAGGACACCACCCATGCTGCTTGATGACTACAAGTGCATTTATGAAGTTAAACGGTCTCTGAGTACAACCTTGGGAAGGGCAGGTGGAAAACTGATTAAGGAAAATCTGCCATCTGCTGACACACTGACTCCCACCGGGAAATGGGCAGGACTGGAAACCCACAGACACCTGCCCTGACTGGATCAATACAATTAACGTGCAGTAAACCATCAGCCTTCCTTTGGATTAGTACTGGGCAAGGATAAAACATTCTGCCACTCTGGGACACCTCAGGGGCCTTGCGTTCTCCTTCTGGGGCGCACAGGGGAACATGAAACATAAACCAGACAGCTGTGCCCGTCATCCCTGAGAATGTGCACCTTCCGACATCTGGATATTCCTGCTCTCCTCCCTGCTCCAAGTGCCTGAAAACAGCTTTTCAACCAATTCATCCTGCCACCCGAGATTTTTCAGCAGTTTGAGTATCCTTTACTGCTCCTAATCCTCATCTCATTATCAAGCCACTATGAATTCCTGCTTTACTCCTGCTGCTCCATGCCTTGTCTCGTTCCCAGCCTTCTCTGCACCTTTTAGTCCAGTTCTCAGCTTGACCCTGCCTGCACATCCCTGCTCCAGCACTGACATCCACCCTCCATTTTCCCCTCACTCCTGCTCCACTGCTCTCCTATCACCAGTTCCTCACACAGACTGCTGAATATCCCTGTAGCCCCTCCCGTGCCCCCTACCCCCAGGCTCTGCTCCGTAAATAACAAAGATCTTCAGCAGGCTTTTTGCTTTTTGTTGTCTTATTTTCATTTTGTTTCAAGAAATCATCCCACCCTTTCTCCCAAACGGAACAGGCTCAATCTCCCCCCTTCTCATCAGCAGTGCAGCAGGGGCCACCAAGATCACAGGAGATCCCCTGTCAATTGAGGGTTTTCCTAAATGAAAAGTGAATCTAAAAACTGATTTTCCCAGAGGTGCATAACTTGGTGGGGAGATATATAAACCAAGGGCAAAGAGCTCATCACAAAACTCCATCTAGAATTACTGCTGCTTCTTAAAGCCTGGGATTTGTTGCAAAAGACTTGGATACATAGCTGGTAGATATGTCCAAAATAACACCTTTGCAGGGGAAAAAATAAGTCAAAAATTCAACTAATTTTTTACTAAACAAATTCTTAGCAGGAAATTCATCATTTAAGCTAAATGCTTACAATCTTGGAAAACAAAACTAGTATCAAGAATTTAATTTTAACTAACTGATAGAGATAGTTTTGCTGCCTCACTTTGTAAGATCTATTTATCATTTCTTCATCAAAGGAAATGAAACTGGACCAGACAGCAGAACAGGAATGATGAAACACATAAATTCTCTTTGTTCATATGCTGTTTAGGAAAACAGTATCTTAGGGTTTACTGGGCAAAAGATTAACTTAAATTTTAACAAAACATCTGGTTTGAGCGGTGCCGAGAAAGGGCAATAGAATTTACGCATTTAAGAGAGTGTTTAAGTCTTAAAAATAAAAACACAGTGATCTACAAACTGAAAGCTTTCCTAATCTCCTGCAGTAATATTGACACATTTATTAAATACTTTATTACAGTGACTAAAAATGCAGGTTTGCCTTTTAAGAGCTTCATATAAAAGCTTATTCTGTCAGGTGACTACCCCTAAAACTGAACTCCCCCAACAATTTCCCTTATCCATATTACAGTGCCTGCATTTTGAGATTTATTAAAGTCAGTATTATGGATCGATGAGCCATTATTTATATCTCTTAAGTAAAATACTCATAGAAAAACAAGCACTTCAGAATTGTAGAAGGTCATAGAAAAAGCTCAGGTGAAATATCTTAACCAAGTGCCCCTGAGATCACAGAATTAATTAATGGCAATTTTCTGAGGAGCAGTGGTAAGTTTAACTGATTTCACAGCCTACTTCTAACTAAACAAAAAATTCTTACCAAAGTCCTTCACATTTGTCTGATAAGTTTTGGAGATCGTTCTTTTTGTTACTTGCAAAGCCACAAAAATACATTGAAACTAAATTCATAAACATGTTAATAAATTATCTCTGAGAACAGAGATAAAGACACTATATAAACCCAAATATTTGTTACTTGAAACAGACATGTTGTCCATTAAAATGCTTTTATGCCATCTTACTCTTAACTCCATATATCTCCATACGAAGAACTTGTCTATCAGAACGTGTAATGCTCAGTCCTTTGTGATGAAAACGATCTGGCACTTAGATAATACCGCACATGACCACTGCACTTGCAGTTCCTGATGGTAAGAAGAATGCTGAAAACATGCATTAATTACACAAAAATAAGCAAAACAAAAATTCCCAGCTATGTTGAGGCCATGCCAGGTTCTCACAATAACTGAGGCTGAAAGAGATGTACATTCCTGTCGCTATAGCTAAATTCCTGTCAAAGAGTAGCTACAAAAGGTTACTTATGTATTGTACCTGTGCCTACCAATATCAAACAGGTATAAGTACAATATTTATGAAAATTATTGCTCCAATGGCCCTTTGAAGGTCTCAAAGCCAGCTGGGGAGAAAAACATCCTTTGTTTTACTAAAACCACAGTGATGATGCAAAATAACTCTTTGATCTATTATATATTTGAAAGCACTAAGCTAAATGCAGACAGTAATTGCTGACAAATCCCAGTAGTAAACAAACCAGTCTCACATTTTACATATTATCAAGAGGCTACAGAATTAATGGCTACAGCCAAAGAAATGTTGACACAGTTGCAGATTAAGCCTTAACATGCTGATCATGTTAAAAATACTGCACAAGAAATATTTTTCCACTTTGTAAAAAGCCAGACTGTTTACATGCGTAAGTGGCTGGAGATCTTGTTGTCTGTGTGTGGTCTCAACATTTCAGTATCATAACCATGAACATAAAGAGAAACAGCATGAAATAACCTATTATACTTACAATCAATGCCAGACTGCAAATATTAGAAGCACTGAGTTTCTGAAAACGAGCATTACAGCATACATGTACCTACATACAAAGTTTTTACCTCCTTTTCTACAATATAATAAAAAAACAGAAACAAAGCTTTTCTAAAAGTAAACAGAAGACTCATATTTCACAAAAATTAAGTTTTCTTCCCTTTACATTGCTTAGAAAGGAAAATAAAATTAAGAAAAAAATAACAAACATCTTCGCTAAAAGCCGAGACATTCTGAAACTATGGTAATTTCACTTGTATTGTTTTATCACATGAAATGTATTAAATTACTCTAATTTGTACACAAGTATACATATATCACAGCTCTAGTTCCTAATTGTCTTAAATGTCTAATCTGCTGATTCTTAGCTGATTTTTGCTAAAAATTGCTGTTACTAATTTATGTAGGAATCACTGGAAAAATCCCCTACAACAATTTTTTTTCTTTTTGCTAAAAAGCAAAGCCTTTCAGAGGAAAGAGAGCACTGTGAAATCACTAAGAAGATGCTCCCTGTACTACAGGGACACCAATTAGTAGCTTTACTATTCACACACAGCTAAGGACTGCTAATAGGTAAAGGGCATCAAACTGCCCCACCTTCCCATTCCCTAAGTCTAGCAATCAAACATGCAACTTTAAAGGGCAAATACGCAGAATAAACAAAATATATTTACTTCAATCACTCAATGCAAGAACTCTCAGTATTTTCCACACTAATTGACACTTCCTGCCACAGCCAGCAACAGAAAGCAGAGGCCCTCATCCTTCCAGCATCTATCTGTGAACCTCACTACCCATGGCTGAAATTCCTAAGATTTCAGTGGAAAAAAAAAAAAAAGGATTGAAAGTACAAGGTTGTACTGAGAATGCACTTGTCCAAAGGTTTGAGACAGATTTCTGGTCCTATTGTTCATTTGCATATTTGGGAAGGAGAAATAACTTATTAAGTTTTCCCATGTTCATACCCTATTGATAATTTAATACATGAACAGAAAGCAAAGTTCTTCAAAACAGTTTCTTCTCTAAAATTACAGGATTAATGTTAGAAGAGAAAAAAATCAGGAGCATAACTGATGGACAGAATGAACACTGGGGGATCATTCTAATTCCATTTGGGACACACATCCCTCATGAGGCTGAGTTTCTGTTCCATAAGCTTTTAAGAAAAACAAACATGTCACCGAAAGTCTTTCAAAGTACACTTCCCCAGTTAGAGAAGTGATTGAGGAGCCAATAGAAAGGCAATATGTCTGGAGGGTAATTCCCTGCAAACACAAACTGTAAATGACCCTTGCAAGGGGTCCTTCTGAGCTTCCTGCAGGAAGCAGCGTGGCTCTGACGCCGGGCAGAAGGGCAGGGCACTATCCCCATGCCACTCCTCGGAGGGGGCTCCTTGGCACAAGTGTCCCAGGGGCAGAGCCAAGCAGCACTGCAGGATTGCCTGGGCTGTCAGCCCGCCTCCTGGAGCCTGCCTGCTGGAACCCGTATTTTTGGGTAAATAAAGCATTATGCCGCACATTTCTTCAGTGTGGAATTATTTGTAAACATCCAGCTTTTGCTCCAGTGCAGAAATATTAATAGATTGGTTGAGGACAGCTGCAAACAAAGGAAGGCCTAAGAACTTATTTTGTTCAATGCCAGACTGCAAAATCTTCTGTACAAGTCACAGAGGGAAACTCCAGAACACACAAGCATTCTGTGGCAGATTGCCTTTTTCTTCAGGTACTGGAGTGCTCATTCCAGTCCCATCACCTGTTCGTGTGCAATCTGTTCCTCAGGAACTTAATGGCAATTTTTTGCATTTTTATGCTTATGATCTGCATTTATCTGCAATTTAAAAAGTCATACAGGCTCCCCTGCAATTCACCATCAGTCACACAGATGACAGCTGATGCCACAGTTACTCCCAGCCCATGGGACAGACCTTCCACAGCCTGTTCCATGACCCTGCCACTTTTCCCTTTACACCTTCCCCCTAGGTCTGTCTGATTTTTAAGCCCTTTTACAGTGCTGCTGTAAACATGACAATAACAACAAGGGAGATTTTCGCTGCTGAGAATGAGCCCTCACAGAAGGGAATTTTCACAGTGTTTTCACTTAGTGGAAAAACCTGGAATCCTCACCCATAACACATAGGAACCTCCATCACACAGCCCACAAGAAAACTACAAAGCCTTGCTGGTTTTCACCACACTAGTAAAGCAATGGGTAACACAGCATTTAAACTGAATTCTGTTTTAACAGATTTGGACTAATGTCTAACTACTTTAACATTTAAACAAGTAGCATATGGAGACTTTGAGGAAAACCAAAGCATTACTGAGAACACAAGGGAACTAATCCAAACATCTTGAGGGTCACTGAACTGACTTGCAGATGGTCAAATGAGAGAAGTGAGCAAGCCACTTGTTGATCAGGGCCTAAGCCAAATCTGTGTGGCAGTCCAAAGAGAAAGAAGGGGTATTTCAAAACCAGTACCAGTGTGATGGCAGCCAGCAGCAGCAGAGATCATTTGGATTAGGGCACTGCTACAGAGTAGATGCTCTTGGGGAATGAGCTTACCTTCTTAAGTACCATTATCCTGCCTTTTCTGAAACTACCACTTGCATCAAGTTAAAGTCACCAGTATCTCTGTGGATAAAATTCTTGAAGTATTCTCTCCTTCCAAGCTAGTTTCCTATCTGGAGCCCACAGTGAACATCATGTACTCTATTAGGTTTTAGCAGTCTGTGATCATCACTGGTACTCCTACCACTTTGTAACAGCTCAAATACCCTAGCCTACTTACAAATCTGGAAATTATCTTTTGCCAGCTTCATTTTCTCTGCTTGGAGTGTGAATGTTGCCTCATAATGGTAGATAAAAAAGTTACCTCCCCTTGTCACAGCACAGCTACCAACAAGAGAGCTTTAAGCGACTTTTTAGGTGTACAGCTTGAAATACTGCGATTCCTTGATGCTTGCCTAAGATAAAGAAAGGCAAGTTCTAATGATACCTGAGTATCATTTCACTTCTAAACTTACAATATTTTTTTATTGTATTCTTCATCTCTGGATTTTCCCTTCCCCAAATCTATATCATATTTCAAATAGGAATTTACAAAACCAGAATAAATCCCAACAGTTCCTACATGCTTAACAATGTAGGCCTCTCCAAAATAGCAACAACAAATGAACCATCTCTAATAACCCTACAGAAAATAGCTTCAAATTAGCAAAGAGTTTTCTGAACTATGTAGAATATGCTGAGCATCTGTAATTAAATCTCTTTCCAGTTCATAATCAAAAACTACCCCCTAGTTGTATCCTCCAAATATTCTACAAATCAAAATTCCTGCCAATTATCAGGGTGAAGGGATATAGACAAAGACACATTTTCCTTAACATTATTTTGTCCTTTGAGGTCATCTCTACACACCACCCCGCTTCCACCAAACAATAAAAGCAAAATTAAATATTCAGTTCAATTTAATGAACTACACATAAATTGACATATAAACATTTAAAACTAGTGACAAATTCTATCAATTTCCTGAAGACATCTATAAACCAATGTTGCTCTTTTATTCCACACATGGTAGCCAAAGATTTAATCACTGCTCTCTGCTATTCAGCTATTTTATGTTATGCATCAAACTCTCTGTAGTCATTGTTTGAGATGAGAATATGTTGTTGTTTGATTGCTCTTTTAAATTATGGGATTAATTTTCAACTTTTGATGTGTCAGGCTTAATCCTATCATCCAAGTTGTTTGTAAATTCCCTGAACCATGGATTGTGACTGTGTCAGTTTAACACCCAGGCAAATAAGAACCAGAGACTTGCAGACAATACCACAGAGGGAATGAATAACTCTTTGTACGTTTGTTTTCCACTGCTGAAGATTACCTTATTATGGCAGGGCAGCACACTCTGGTCCAGCTCAATGACTCTCCTTCCTATTTTTATGCAAGAGGAATGTCAAAATAAAGAAGGGAAAGTTATATTCTGCATGACCCTACTAACTGTCACATCCTAGGATTTTGGCATTGAACAGAGCCTCTTTAATGGCCCAAGAGTTAGCTCTTCCCCAACTCTTAAGTTCAGCAAATATTTTCTGTTCAGATCTATAGGTTGCTCTTCTCTCAGACTTTATCTGCATGATACAAAGCAGGATAAACCACAGCCCTGTATATTTGGTCCATTATGAGTGCTATTAAATCATTGGGCTATTCAATGAACAAAGACACTCGTCAGAGTTTACAACAGGAGAGCACTGGCTCAAGCTTGAAAGGCTGTATTTAACTATACCTTATATAAACTATTGTTTCACCAGCTGAGTGGTGTCAGATACGCCAGGCATTGCACTAATCCTGGAAACTAAGCAGGGATGTGCAAAGAGGACCTTGCACACAGAACAGAGCTTTGTTTGGCTTACTTACCACATAACTTTTTGAAGTAAAATGAGGATAAAATTATTGAAGTAACTTTGACAAACCTCAGTCATCAATGATATGAAAATGCTGAGAAAATGTTCTGTGGCTATGACACATTTTCTTGGGTGGAAACCACTGTGTCATTCTTCCTTATCTCTGTTCCCACTCTCCCTCGAGACTAACAACTGACTATTCTGCAACCAGCTTTGATAAAACATTTTTACGGTGATTCTCCACTTGAATGCTATCTCATATTACACAGCAAGTTACACAGAAAAAGGAATAAAATCTCAGTTTTTCCAAATTCAGGATTTCCTGCAAGAGGATCTGTCTGTAAAACACACCTATAGCAAAACCAGCAAAGAACCCTCAGTGAAGGTCAAAGACAAAAAAGTACAAACCCAAGAAAAATGGCACTTGCCCTTAAGGCTTCATAATGGACCCTACTCCCCTAGCAAAGTGTACACAGCCAAGAGTAAAACACAGTAGTGCAGATTTTGGTGGTTCAAAACGTCAGCACCCAGTATAGATCTGAAAAGCTTTCAGTTAGTTGCAAACACCGCTGTGTACTAAGAAGGCAGAGCTGCCTCTCGCGTAGGCTTCATTCAAAGCCCTGCACTCCCTGGAGCAGGGAAATAAAGAACAGGGCAGCTCCACACGGCAAGGGCCAGACACCAGGGCCTGGCAAGAGCCACCTTCACTCAGCCATCTCTCTCTGAGGAAATGAACACACGCAGCTGACCTGACTCCCAGGCCTTATTGAGAGGCGTTTATGCTTTCTGCCCTTTGGCCAAGCAACATCACACAAAGGCAGGAGATGGATTCTGTAAAAAACAACACCGCACAACAACAGAAGGGCTCAGATGCAGACACACTGTACAGGAATTGTGTTCTGCAGTGAGAGTTCTCCTCTGTCAATCGTGAGACCTCTTCACTCCATTTTGGGGCTTGAATTTCTAAGGGGTTTTTAACATTATTACTCAATTTCTTTATTAGATCTGCAACTGCCTTTCCATTACAACACTACTTGTGGTAATGAAAACGGTGGAGAGGTATTCAGGGGATAAAACAAACACCACCATGCAAACAAGCCATGACTTTCCCATATGTAATTTGCTGACAAAGTTTGTATGACTGATTTTAAAACAGCTAAGAAATCTATCTTACTTCTACCTTTTTAAAAAAATCTTAAGATAATTTTCAATTCTGATGAGACCATTCTTTTTCAAGCTAGGCAAGTTTTTAACACAAAATAAACTCATGATGTTCATCATCTAAGATAAAATTAATCAGTTGGAAAATAAATGGGAAAAAAGCCCAAGCAGAAGTGAAGATGTAATAAATAAATAAAAAAACATAGGAGTTTGCATGTTAAATTTTAAAGCATGAATTACTTAGCCAACATCTATTTATATTAGTCGTTACTGTAGCAAGTTTCAATCATACATGTTAGGTGACTTTCTTAAGCATTGTGTGTCAGAAATATTTCCAGTCAAAAAAGAGGGAAACTAGGTAAAGACAAAAATCACCAGTCAAACTCCCAATCATGTAAGAGTCAGTGACACATCCTACACTACCCTACATTCAAATCCTTGGTGAGAACCTTTTTCTGCCTTATAACATAAAATCATCCACATGCAACAGGGTTTTTTCATATTTCTATTTTAATTCACCCATCCTTTCACAGTCCCTGGGGAACCACAAGTCAGCAATGCAGAGGATTTAATTGTCCTTGTTTCACACTGGAATTAAAATCCATTTATATTTTATTATTTGGCTGTATTCCTTTTCCATATTTTTCCAACCTAACTTCCTTACACACTGACATTACAGACAAACACAATACATTAAAAACACAGATAAACTGGACTGAGAAGGACCATTTATGGAATGAATTAGCATGTCCTCAGTTAAGCTACAGCATGCTACCAATACACTTCTACAGGCTCTGATCCAAAACACATGGACTCCAGTGAGGTTTGGGTCAGATCCACTGCAAAAAGAACTTAATTCAGTAGTGGTAAATTGAATCCAAAATGTATAATTTGATTAGAAATCACTTCAAGTAACGCTGTGAAGAATGTTGGTGACTGCTTCACAGCTCATACAGATTTTAGTTCTTAAACTATTATTAAAAGAAGTCTGGAATTCCAATTTTTTCCAACCACACTGTCGCACTTAATTGGGCAGCTGTCAACTGTTAGAAAATAACTGCAGCATCATCTCTTTTAGAAGAACTAGTGTGGGAAGTGAAACACTTCATGGGAGCTGAACTTTCTGGAGTCATGGTAATGAATCTGTTTTCATCAGGTGACCATGAGTCACCGTTTTATCAGCAGTTTAAAGGGTTTTCACAAGAGCTGAGCGTCATAGGTGCCCGTGCACAGCCATGACTGCAGCACCACAACCAAACAGGGGCCATGTGCTCTGATACCATTAGTCAAGGAAAAGTCTGGCTACTGACTCAAGAAAAATACTGCAAAGTCATGGCTGAGTAAGCTCTGCAGGGAGCACAAAATGTCCCCAAACTGGAACACAAAATGTCCAGAAACAAAGCTTTTCTTTGAGAATTGAAACTAAGAAATAATTTCGCTATTAAAAATAGATGCCTTTTAAGGAAGTTGTGAACTACACAAATTAACCATCAGGAAAGAACGAAAATGTGTTGTCAGTCACTCTTTTCCCATTTACTCCACAATCCTGTCAGAATACACTCTTACACCAAATATTCAGATAGCTCCCACATACTAGAATCCATCTACATTGTCCAAAGGAAAGAGAGGCTACATGACAAATTACCAAAAAATATTATAATAAATTTTCATTATCATACCATCAAGAACAAAATCTGCATTTGCCCATCACGAAACTGTTTGTACCAGGTGGTGCATGAAACATGGCTCTCTCTACCTCCCAGCCTACTAACCTCCATCTGAACCCAGTGGAAAGAATTGAAGAATGTCACCTACAGTGTAAGCTGAAGCCTCTCCCAGGACCTAAA
Source organism: Melozone crissalis (assembly GCF_028551555.1). Lineage (NCBI taxonomy): Eukaryota > Metazoa > Chordata > Aves > Passeriformes > Passerellidae > Melozone > Melozone crissalis. The sequence continues at coordinate 1,365,577 of NW_026535858.1, forward strand.
GACACTCGGTGACCCCATGCAGCATCGCTGCTAAGCCCTCATGTTTTGCTGGACTCAGGGAGATTCAAGTCTCCTTCCAAGTTTCCCATCCTTTCTTCCTTCAGGGCTGGACTCTGGGGTCAAGCAGGCAGCACCACCAGGATCTCCACAAAGCCAACAGTGGAGGTGTAAAATCTGGCAGCGCTGGTCAGAAATAAAGCACATGGCAAATATCATGGAATTTACATATCTGAATTAATTAGATTAAAAAAAACACCCCACATTACTTAGTATGGTGGGTATTTAGAATCCCATATCACTGCCCCATCAGTATAGTGCTCACAGTTAGCAAAAAAACTGATTTTTATGCAGAAGTGGTACTTTAAAAACTAATCAGATTTGAATTACCAAAAGAAGTAATGCAAGTTGAATGATCCTTTTATTCCTTATTTGAAGTGATCCCCATGAAAGCAGTGTTTCCACTATTGTTGTTTATCCCTCTGGCTTCCTATTCCTTTCTCCTTCTGCTAACACTTTAATCTCTCAACTCTTCATCCACTCATCATTTCCCTAGGCTTGAAAATTAATCCTCTGAGGTCAGTGAGGAAACTTCCATTGACTCCAGGAGATTTAGAATTATATTGTACACTTAATTTTCCTCCCCCTTCTACCTCCCAACTTCCTCTTTTGTTTCTTCTGGAACTTATTTACTCATCCCTTTAGCTGTTCCATGTCTGGTCCCATAAAATTGGGAATTTACTGGAGCATTGAGAAAGAGAACTAAATAGATGTCCCTCCAGCCATTATTATTGTTTGCACTTCCTATTTTAAGTCACATTCCCTCCTGCCCCTTTTTCATCATCTTCTTTAAGACTTCTAAGCCCTTTTAGACAAGTGTCCCATATTATCTGTTTATACAGAAACAAATATGACAGTGAGTGAAGTGTGATGCTACTTGATAATGCCAATTTCAACCACCTGTATTTCCAGCTGTTCTGAGCAATACCACTTCAGGAAAGTTCCATCTCTAGAAAACCACTATTTAATGGTTAACGTAACCATGTCTTCGTTTTTAAAGACCCAAACAGCAAATATAAGAACACACAATACTTGCAAAACTCAACAACCCTTAATCTGTTTAGAGAACACCAGCACCTCGGTTTTAGATTTAGAATCCTTTAGGAAATTCTATTTAAATCACAGAAACCTAATCTTAGCATGTTTCTATTGAAACATTTGAGTACTCCAACCACAGGAATTTCACATAAAAATATCTTCATTTTGCAGTGAAGGGGAAAAGAAATGAACATCAGATACTGTATTTATTGGTTAATTTAACTAAGTACTCTCAAAAAAGACTAATTCTCAAACCAAAACTCAGAATGCTAACACGCTCACAACTATGTACACAAAAAAGCAGCTGCAGAATCAGTCTCATAACTCTGAGCAGTCACATTATATAAAAATTTACTTTAAATATAAACAGCATTCCTTATCCTTGCTCTCCACTTGAGAGCACTGCACTCATGTATCTGTGGACTTAATATAGAAGTAAACACATCTGTTATTCCTAATCACTCACTAGATCGGATAAGAGATAAATAAAAAAGCAGGTAAGAAAACCTACTCATCTCCAGAGTTGTTTTCTCTCCAAACAACTCCCAAGAAGAAGAAAACACATCATTTTCTCACAAAAATATTCTGGCTTAATGGTATATTTACAGGAAAATAGATCAGCTAACTCGATGGACATTTTCACAGAAATGTGCACTTTAGTCTGCCAAGCCCTCTGAGATGTCACCAAGAATCATCCAGATGGGCACAACTGGTGGAGAAATCTTTGCCAATGTACTGTCACTGTATTACATTTCAGCTGGTGGCTAAAAAAAAAACCATTGCAAATATCATAATTAAGTCCCATCTTGTTTTTCCACACCCAAGCCAACCCACAGGTGTGTGAGCAGACCCCAGAATGGCCCAGCCAGGGCTGTCAGTCCATACGGGGACACTGTCTGACAGGAACAGGCCTTTCCCCTTCCTTCTACCTGCTCTTCCAGCCTATAATGTGTTCTTTTGCTACACACATTTTCTTTCATGGAGCACTCCTAAGTTCAAAAGACAGATGTTAGGATGCCTTTGGTTTTAAGTCAGTTTCTTAATGATTACATTAAGATACATCAATGTAAAAAAAACAAAGTATACAAACTGATCACATTATGATCCCACTGTCATCTTCCTGTCCAATCATTACCAGTATTTCCATCTTTGCTCCCAATATGAAACAAAAAGCTGTGCTTGCTGTTTCAAATGAACTTGCCACTTAAAGCAAGCAAAAAATTAGTAGGAAGGATCAAAAAAGTTACATAAATGTCCAGCATGCAGTAATTTAAATTGGTAACAAGGAGCAACAATGCTAAAAAATCAATTGCCGAGTGAGCTGGATGACCAACCAGAGGGAACACTAAAACTACAATGATCTTAATCCAAGGCCTACAAATTGGAGACAGAACAGTGCTCCAAGTAGGAAACAAAGCTTTCCTTTGAGCTGAGCTATTGAAATGCAGTAACAAGTTACTCTTCTCTCTTTGGCAAATGAACAAATTGCAGAAAACAGTAAATGAAATTTTTCTATTGAAGCCATAAAAATTACTATATTTAGTTCTGCAGCTTGGCATGAACAAAGTCAATTTACACAATTCTGGAAGAGGAATTCTTTCTACTTTGTCCAAAGTTTTAAACAAGGCCCTAGTGATATTATTTTTGAAATCCATATAGAGTTCAAGATTTTGCTTTAAGCCTCACCAATTAAAGTTAAGATTTATTTCTCAGAACAGCAATAAAATATTTTAGCAACACAGAGAAAGATTAATTAAATTCATATGGTGGGGGGTATTTTACCATGCAATGTTTATGAAATATCAATATAAAATAGAAAATTGATGATCAAATTAACTTGCATGAATTATTATCTATTGCAAATGATAAGACTGTATCATCCACCTGCTTGGTAGGTGAAGAATGTGTGTTTAGGACCTAATGTAGTTTCTGTGTTAAGGTGTAAAGCTACTTTACTGCATCAATTAGTTTATTTCGATCTCTCTTAACGGCCCGTAAAGCCAAGTTTATGCTCGCCTCTCAAAAACAGGCCAACTGCTCCCTCCTCTGGAAGTCACCGACCATTGCACCGGGGTGCCGAGATGCGCAGATAAAACGCGCATCAATCAGAAGCTAAATTAAATTACAGGGGGTTTCCACTCAATCACTTGATAGTCGGCTAAGATTTGACAGACTGATAACCTGCGCTTTTCATTCTCTTACCAGAAAGATTCACATACACAGGTTTACAAAATCTAAAAGCTTAAAAGTAGAGAATGTAGAAGACAAGGTGGGGCACCTGAAACATGGAATCATGGGGTGGTTTGGGTTCAAAGGGACCTCAGAAACCATCCCTTCTCCAGTTCTAACGTCCTGCCAGGGCCAGGGACACCCTCCACTAGACCAGATCAGGCTGGATGGGGCTCTGAGTGGCCTTGGACACTTCAAGGGATGGGGCACCCACAACTTCTCTGGGCTACCTGTTCCAGTTGTCACCATCCTCACAAGGAAAAATTTCTTCCTAATATCTCATCTAAACCCACTCTCCTTCAGTTTAAAGCCATTCCCCTTTCCCTGTCACTACATGCTCTAGGAAATAGCCCCTTTGCACCTTTCTTGTAGGCTCCTTTCAGGTACTAGAAGGCCACAATTAGGTCACCCTGAAGCCCTCTCCAGGCTGAACAACCCCAATTCTCTCAGCCTTTCCTCACAGGAGAGGGGCTCCATCTTCATGTCCCTCCTTGGACTTGCTCCAACACATCTGTCCTGAACATTTTCAGACTCAGTAAAATACTCCCATCAGCTTTAAACACAAGGAATCTAAAAGAATAGAATATTCTCTGTACTTTGCCTGCAGTGACAAGTAGGAATAGTGTTTAATGGAGAATCTATTGCATGGGGATCCTCTGTGCAAAACTTACCTGAAAGCTGAAAAGTCTTAAAAAATGAAATACAAATCCAGTGTGTTTAAAGAAGCAAAACTTGACAAACAAAATCCGTGACCTAATAAGTAAAATGTTAATCTGTGCACAAAGTGAATTTCAATCAGGTCAAGGTAAAGTTAATTTTCAGCATTTGGTACATGCAAAACCTTAAAAACTTACTCTCATTTCTCACCTACTGTAAGAAAGAAAAAGCTGCATTCCATTATCATTTTCAAAAGCTTTATCTGTGATACTCTTACCTACAGACATGCTCAATGAGAACCTAGCCCTGCTCAGGCAGTCAGGGATGCTAAACTCAGCGATTGCAAGGTCCATGCTGAATACCAGTTACACATCCCTGCTGAATAATGAAGCTGTAATGATGCACGTCAGAAACCAAGAGTCTGCAGGCTTTATATTGAGTGAAGACATGCCAACTCACACCACTTTTTTTATTGGGCACTTACATGAATATTGATGATATCAAGAGTTCTCAGCTGAGAAAAGCAATGCCTTCAGCCTCAGCTCCTGTTGTTATCCACATCAGTGGTGCACAGACTCAGAGTATCAGCTAAAATGTGCTCAAAATCAAATATATTTCTCCTCTAAGTCCCTCTATCAACTCAGCAGCAGTGAATAACATGATACTGTTATCCTTCGGGAGGTTTACAGTCCTGTTAAATAGTAAAAATATAAAGCAAACATGCCACTAAATGACAGCGGTTTTCCTTGGAAAAGAACATGCAGCACACAAAAATTAAATGCCTGGTGTTCTCATTAAACAGGTTGGTTGCCCACAAAACCAAGCTTTGACAGCTTCCACAGCCTGATCACTCAGGAAGGATTTTGCAGTTGCCCTCCAAAAAATTCCAAGCATACCCACAGAAGAAAAATCTGTTGTGTTCTGAAAACTCCTGGAAAAACACTTCCAAGAGAATAATATGTTGTGCTAATCACAATTAGGTTTATTTATTGATTAGCTAGTATAGTTACAGTAGTAGAATTATGAAGTGTTATGTTTATTACAGAATGTTTTGAAAAGTTTTGCTCTTCAGCTCATAACTAAAAGTATGGGACTGTTTGCAAAATGAACTTCAATAGCATTTTATTGCACACGAAACAATCAATCCCTCAAAATGGAAAAAGAGGCAGAAACAAATAAATTAATACTTTAGGAACATTGCTACAACTTAAACCAGGAACCCTCAGAACTGGGAAGTACATAAATAGCATTACAAGATCACAGTAAGAAAAGAATCCACCCAAAATTTTACTTCAGGTAGCAAAATAGTGTTTTATTGAGAATTCATGCAGTTTCTAATTCTCGCTGCACAACTGATCACTTTTAGTCACAGCCTTTTAATCCTCAGCTGACCCCAGACACACTCTGCCATGATACAGCAGCAATTCCAAGTTTGCTTCCAGAGGGAGAGAAAAGCTCATATAAGGTATGCTACCATGACCAGAAACCTGAAGGATGCACTTTTAGTATCAACAGACACATTCTAAGCAGTATTACAGACTTATTATTTTTTGTAAAGCTATGACATTCTGCTTACCTTAATGACAAATTTGTTGGATGCCATGATAGGTCAGTGGAAGCTGGTCCTATAAAGAAACCAATTAAAAGTGATCTCTACAGAAATTGAGAATGAATTTCACACCTGTGGCCCATTCCTTCATGACTACTGTTCTTCAAACTGTACACTCTGATTTTAAAAAAACAAGGGAAATTCTTGTTTAAAGGACAATTACTTAGCTACCTGTGTTGGTTTCTTTAATTGAACCTCACAGGAAACACAAACTTAGAACTCTCTCAAGTAAGAAACTATAGTTTTTGGCTCGCCTGGTATCCATCCATACACGTTATGTATATTTAAAATTTTATATTACACACATAAAGCAGCGTAACCCAACTCCCATGGTGGTTGCACAAAAGTAAAGTGAACTTAGAACTTCCTCCTCCCTTGCTTATCCCAAACAGGACCTAAATCACTCAATTTGGGATCCTAAGTGAAAACATTAAAAATTGAGGAATGTGTACACATTTCTCATTGCATACTTCAAATCATTAAGTACTGTGAGAGAGCTGTCAAATTTCAGGACCCAAGTCAGGTTGGGGATATGTGTTTCTGTCAGGCACGACACTTACATGTTTCAAAATGCAGTTGTTATCACTGTTTGACTTCAAAAAAAGTGCAAACCAAGATAAACCCCCACTTTAAAACTACACAGTGTAGCACAGATGATTTTAATCTTAGGATCTCCAACAGTCCTGCACACAGAAGCTGAAATACCATCATGCCTTGTGCCATGCTGCTATCATTCTCCCTTGCACCAAACAGCCCTGGAAACGTCTCCATTTTATCAGATTAAATCCTGACAACTTTACTGATGGCAATTTTGAGAAACACAATGGAAGGAACAGAGCTCTGGACCACTTCAAACATCCTAGTTCAGTTCAGTCATGTAGTAAATTCAGCTGAACTTACCCTGGATCACTCATTTCTTTCTGGTAGCAATTTACTTTCCAGAATAATACTGTTGCACATGTCTGCTACTACTCATGTGAGAACTGCTGGCAGGCAGCAATCCCCTCCAAATACAATTTACAAAATAATAGAAGAAAAACATAAAAAGGAAAAGGACGCACAAGAAAAGTTAGCTTTGGTTCAGTTTGCTCTTCCTGGGAGTAAGCTGACTTTGGGACTTTGCCAACTACCCCATTCTTTGCACTGACCACACAGATAAGACAAAGGAAATAGAGCAGACAGACAAAATGTAAGCAAATCCGCAGAACACAAAAAGGAAAATATTTTATGTGTGAACCATCAGGGAAATCACTGAAGTGACACAGGTGAAAAAATACTCAATACTAAGGCATCAGAAGATGAGGAAAACCACTCATCAATTGTTCAAGAAAAAAACAACAACTAGTCCCAAAACAACTAACCCCAAAATACTTTGCCATTTCCTGTGTTTAAAAAAAACACCAAACACACAAATCTGTTACAACTGCTACTGTTAGACAGCAAGATTCTGTCTCATGGAATGCTTTTTGTGTTGCAAACCTCTAAAGTAAGCGCCACATAAGGACATATGAAGTTAAGCAAATATGGCAGAAAAACTCCTCACAAGACTATATATACATATATATATGTGTGTGTACAAAAAACAAGTCCTGATGTGGGATGTGTAGTACTCCAAGGCCTAAAATGTTGATACAACCTGTGCATGAAGACATGATTTAGAATCAAACACATAGGTTGCCTGTAGCTAGAGTGAGACACACTTTAAAAATAATGCGGCAGAATATCTTTCTTTCCTAAATTTGAGTCAAATGGAGCAGTGGGGTCTCCGGAGAAGCCAGAAAACACGGTGACCCAGAGAGCAAGCTCAGGTGTCCTCTGCCAGCTGATGATCAGCATCTTACCTTAGCAAAGCAGCTTCCTGTGGTGAGCAAATGCAGAGCTCAGAGGGAGGAGGAACTGAAAACTCCTGGCACACACTTGGAGATACAGCAGCAAGCTTCACACACGGCCCATCCCCGGGTGGGGAGAGGGGGCACCTGAGGACAGCAGAAACAAACAAGCGCTCACTAAGGAACTCTGTAGGGTAAGTTGATATTAACTATTTTTGTAGTATGAAATGAACTATCACAACATAAAAAAAACCTTTCCCGTCCAGCACTAGTCAGTTTCCAGGAGTGGATCCTAAGCTTGGGGTGAGCAGTGCAATGCTCAGCTACTCACACATCCCCTAAAGCATCCCCAGTGCTGAAAAGACACACCACAATCTTCCCATTTGCCATTCAGGATTTCTATGCCCACTGCTGCCAATTACTCCACTTAGCCCTTGAAAAATACTCTTCCAGCCAGTCAGCGCCTTTTCTCCTCATTGTTGTTCACACTCCTTCATTCACAAACTGCCCATTCACCTTTAAGGCTCAATAAGTCACCACAGAACTACCTAGAACTAGAGGGAGGAGAGGTTCTGAGGAGCACCAGAGAGCCACAAACAGGCACTATTACCTTTTTTAACTTTTGTGGAACAGTTGAATGCAATTAACACTGAAAAATTACTATAGAATTAAAAAATTATACTACTTTCTGCGTGAAGATCAGACATTAAATACTTGTCTTTTGGCTACAGTCAAAAACTCTGCAACTATAAACGAAATTGAAAACAAACCCATTCAATAACAAATGAATATAAAACGAGATATCCTTGACTGACTGCATGAGTAGAGAGAAGAGTGAACACAGGAGAAGTATAAGTGTATTCACAGGAGTATTTCTTGTACTTACAGGAGTGAATACAGAAAAGTGACTACAGGAAAGCAGAAGAGCTAAGGAAAAGCGGAGGTCAGGGAACAAAGTTATTTGAACTTGTTTTGGCCGGGGCACTTCTGCCCGCCCACAGGAAGCCTCAGACGGCTGGGCGAAGGTGTAAGGCGGAGTGGCTACAGTAGCAGGTATGCAAGGAAGAAAAATCTGAGATATATACACGTATTTTTCTGCCTGGCCAGGCTGGGCGGGGGTGAGGAACGGGACAGAGCGGCTGAGGTGACGCCGGAGGCGGCGGCTGAGGCAGGCTCGGTGGGAGCCAGCCGGCCGGCACCACCGCCATAGTCCCGGGTGCCCGAGCCTCCCCTCAGAGGTTTAACCTAGGAGAGGCGCAAAGCCAGAGCCCAAGGCACGACCACGCGAGGCGGGCGGCATTAAGTAGCCGCGTCCGTACCCCTCCCCACGCCGTGCCCGCCTCCCGCCGCTCCTCTGCCCTACCCAAAATGGCCGCGCCCGTCGCCGCCGCCCGCCCCGCGCTGCCCGCACGCAAAATGGCCGCCGGCGGCTGAGGCGGGCCGCGCCGCCAGTGACGCTGCGCGCGGCTAATGGCGGGCGCGAGGGGCGGCGCGGCACGTCCGGGGCCGTGCTTCCCGCAGCGCTTCTCCTTCCTGCCGGGGCGCGTTTGAACGCGTGAGGGCCGGGCGAGTGCTCTCCTCCCCGGGAAGGCTCCTCGGTAGCACCTTCCTCACTCAGTCGCTCGCTCCCGGGGCGGGGACACGCCTCAGGTGCGCCGTGCCCGCGGTCTGTGCCCTCAGCCGCCCGCGCCTCAAGGTGGCTGGGTCCGGGGAAGGAGGAGGAGTGGGCCGTGGGGGCTCCGTAGCGCGATGGAGGGAGGGGTGCTTGGTGGGGCGGGTTACACCTGCGAGGGCCACGGAGCTGGGCCGGGTGTGGGAGCATTTCCTCTCCGAGATACAGCTTTGTAGCCGCTCAAACCAGTGAGGTGTTGGTATAAAACACGAGTGTCCGTGAGAAATCCCATGGAAAGTAGTTTTTTTCCAGTTTCTCATTACATAAGGATTAATTTATTGCTCTCTTTGTGATGGTGCCACTTCTGAATACTATAAGGTGATCAGGCAAAGCTGCACAAAGGTGAAGTGGTGTCAGAAGCTTCACACCTTGCTTTGCCTGCAGTTTCAAAGTTCTGCATTGCCGTAGGAGCCCAGCTACTCATTGAATTTTATTAACTATAGGGGGGAAGGTGGATTTTGAACCTGCTTTTGGGCTTCTGATGCTTACCATCTGGGCAATAGTGGTTGTAATTAGATAAAGCTTTGTTGTGTTTAAGATTTAGCATGCCAAAGCTCGAAGCAAATGCAGCAATTAACATTTCAAAATGTCTGAATTGAAGTTATTTTTTTTGGTTCACAAAGTAAGGCTTTTTGTTTAGTGTTTTAGTCATCTGCTGCGCTGCAATTAAAGGTATTAACATTCAGCTTCATCTGTTCAGTATTGTTATTGTAGAGTAAGAAAAAAAGGATTTCTAGAATATGTTTAAAATAATAAATTATCTTTACCTAGGTAGATGCCAGTTTGCAATGGGTCTTAAAACCTTCTGGAAGGACAACAAAGTTCTGATTGTTATGGGAGCTAGCCTGGGGCTAGTGCACTGGGGCTGGTATTACTTGAAGTCCAGTCCTATTTTCCAAGTGAAGACAGAGGATTTTTCTCCAGACCGTGAGATTCTGGCATTCATGATGCAAACTGCTCGCAAAAGTAAAGAAAAATAGCATTAGTACTTTGATTTTTGGGTAAGTTGCCTAATTAGTTGTATCTGTGTCTTTGAGGGAGAAGATGAATTAATTGGGAATTTTCAAACATACAGCCTTGGTGTTCTAACTTTAGTCTTTTGGAGTTTTATCCTCCTTTGCAACTGAGTTAGTTTTTTGTACCTACATGGACCCAAAAAGTGCATCATAAGTCTCAAAAACTACTGCTAAATCCCACATGAGATCAATTAAGTGAGGGTATTATATGTCTTAAAGATATTTTAAAACAAGCTCCAGTAACTTCAGGACAGCGATCAAACTCGTGTGACTGGATCTATAACAGTGTCCTTTTAGGCTTAAAACTGCCCAGAAATAATTGTGACTGTACATAGTAACATGTTTTGTGTTAGTAGGGATGGTGATTGCAGCAGAGAAACAAAATAAAGTACAAGTGTAAATACTGTAGAGTTCACATAGCAACGTAAATAAGCACTGATTTCAGTTTTACTGTTGTAAGAACTGAAAAACTTTCTTTGTGGGCCTCTTGAAGTAAGAAACCTTTGTTTGAGCCAGAGTTCTTGAAGGTGTTTGAACATCAAGAGCTGTTGTTTTTGTTGCCTGGCAAGCGCTGCTGACCAGTTGAGTTCTTAAGTTCTTGAGTAAAATCAGGTGGAAATTGCTGTAGTTTTGGTACTTCCATGAAGTTGTGTGTAGCCTACTTACAGACCTGCTGGTAAGAGTACAGACCAGTGGTCAGAATTGAAGTTATTGATAAACAGGTATAATTGATGCACTCTCTGTGTTTGTAGCAAAACCCTATTAGTAGATTTTCTCAGTTAAAAAGCATTATAGAATGCATAGGCCAGTGGAGGTTCAAGAGGCCCAGTGCTGTGTCCTGTGCTGGGGTCACAGCCCCATGCTGAGTTACAGGGAAGAGTGGCTGGAGAGGTTCCTGGGAGTGCTGTGACAGCAGCTGAACGTGAGCCAGCGTGTGCTGACAGTGCCTGTCCCCTGCGCTCGGCACTGCTGGGGGGCACTGAGGTGCTGAATGAGCCCTGAGAAGGGCAGTGCTCCTGTCAGCAGTGCTGAGGGAGCTCCGGGTCTCCAGCCCAGGGAGAGGAAGGCTCAGGGCAGCCTTATTGTTTCCTACAACACCTGGAAGGAGGCTGCAGGCAGGTGGGATCAGTCTCTGCTCCCGAGTGACAAGTGCTAGGACAAGAGGAAATGGCCTCAGGTTGCACCAGGGGAGGTTTAGGTTGGATATTGGAAAAACTGTCTTCACAGGAAGGGTTGTCAAGCACTGGCACAGGCTGTCCAGGGAGGTGGCTGTGTCACCATTCCTGGAGGTGTTTAATGGATGCATAGATGTGGCATTTGGGTACGTGGTTCAGTGGTGGCTTGGCACTGCTGGGGTTACAGCAGGACTAGACTTCAAAGGTTTTTTCCAACCTAAGTGATTTTTTTGATGCAGTATTTGTCCTTCTGTGACTTTTTCTGGTGAAAACTAAAATAGGTCAAGCTATACAATATTTTTGTAAGATTATTTGTTATAACTCTGACTTAATATTCCAACAATTATTCTAATATCTTTCTGGTTTTTATTGTAGGTATAACTAAGCTTGAAGGTTTTCATCTGTGTCTGTTGCCAGAAAAGATGAAGAAAACTTCCTGGAGTAGAAAGAACTTTCTGCTTGTAGCAGGACTGTCACTTATAGGTGTTCATATAGGAAGCATGCTTGTAAACTTTGTTGCGAAAAAGTCTGCTCTATCTCATTCAGAAGCCAGAAGAGATCGTCCATAATGAAATAGCTTCCTGCTGTCACTATTCTTCTGTTTTGCAACATGATTTAAGCCTCGTTTTAAGAGAGCTGTGATGAGTAGTTTCAGGAATATTATAATACTGTTTCTCACTGAAAATAATAATCCTTACCTGCAAAGAGTTAAAATGTACCACTCCTAAAATTTAAAAGTGCAATGAATTATAGATCCAAGTAAAAATGCAATGTGTTTTTGGCTAGAATTAAAATCTTACCTTCAGAATGTCTCGCCTTGAAGCTAAAAAGCCTCCGTTATTTATTAGCGAGCCGCTAACTAGAGATGCAGTGAGTCAGTCGCTGTCTCTGCTGAGTGGGATATTAAAATCTTCCTATGGTCCTGCTGGTCGACTCAAGCAGCTGCACAATGGTGTGGGGGGCTGTGTTTGTACCACTTCCCAGTCCTCAGCCCTCCTGGGGCGCCTTTCCCTCAGCCAGCCCGTGCTGCGTGTCCTGACAGCCTCTGTACGGAACCACGTGTCACGTTTCAGTGACTGTGGCTTGTTCACTGCCATCCTTTGCTGTGGCTTCATTGAAAATTTCAGGAGCCTGAATGTTGCACCTTTTACTGTCATTAAAATAAGCAAGCATCTTCTGAGTCTGTGCATGGGCCATCTGAAATCTGAGGCCTGTGGTTGCCGAGTGTCTGTGGATTTTAGCAGTGTTGAGACCCTTGTTTGTTTGGTTCGGAGCATTTTAACAAGCAAACCTGCTTGCATGCTGAATAAAACTGAAGTTGATCATCTCACCTCACTGGTTTTAAGGGCTTTTATATTTACTGTTCCATGTCACGTTGGGACTAATGCTGTTTTAGGGAAGTGTGTGGTAATACCTGTGAAGGGTAGAAGAGTTGTGGATTCTACAGTTCTTCCTGGACTGCTGATAGAAGCACCAGAAGTCCAGCTGGGAAAACCACTTGCTGTCAAAAGGACTGGTTCAGACATGATCAAGATTGCCCTTTTCAGTGTGTCCATGTCAGGGGACGGCTCTAACCCTGAGGAAGGAACTATAGCGGTCCATCACGGAGTTTCTCTGGAAGTGTCGGAGCTGAATCAGTTGCTGAACGTGGGGAAGCAGCTCGTTAAGGATGAGGTGGGCCTGGTGGTGTGCCAGAAGGTGATGCATCCCTCCTTGAAGCAGTACCTGAAGGAGCAGGGTGTGGTGGCTGTGGACAGGGCCGGGCTGTCCCTGATGGAGCCCCTGGGCCGTGTGACAGGTAACAGGCCAGTTCTCTGCCGGAGCCATTGTCCTGCAGCTGTCTCTGTGAGGGGAGCGTCACCTGCGCTGGTGTCATGGCAGAGGAAGGTCTCTTATTTCCCTCTACCTTAGCCACAAGCAAGAGTTGCTCTTTTCTAGTCCACAAACCATTTTTCAAGGTGACTGGGTCTTCTGTGCAGGCCCTGATGGTGGCATACCACAGGTGTTATTACTGCTTGTGGAATGAGGGACATCCAGTTCCAGTTTGTTTTCAAACCTTGATTCAAGGCAAATGAAACAATTACTTTTTCTAATCTCAAATTGCCACCGAGTCTTGCACTCTGAATGTGTTGCTTTCTTCCTGTGTGAATTGAAATGACAGGTATTGAACAATGTATATAACTTAAAAAGCCAAGAGGAATAAAGGTGATGCCTTATGAAATGCATCAGCTAGCTGTTCTGACGCTGCCACATACTGTTTTCTCCTTTTTAATTGACAGGTTCACAGCCTATAGCTTCCGTACATTCGTTGCCTCCTGGCTGTTACGGCAGCTTGAAAGATTTGTGCGTTGAGAGTTTTGCTTCAAAGCGTTTTCTACATCTAATTCCTGGGGACACGGTTATCTGCAGCCTGATACTCTGTAACAGAAGTGAAACAGCATGGGATGAGTTGAAGGTAGGTAAATTTACTTCAAATATTTTCTTGGAAAGTCATGTTTTTAATAGAAAAATACTGAGAAATACGTAATACATTGAGTTTGGAAGCATAGTTTTTTCAGTACATAAATTATTTGTTTCCAGAATTTCAAAATCCTTGAAGTGCTCATGTTCATTTAATGCCTCTGTTTTAATACAGGAAGTTAGGGACAGGTACATCTTTACCTGTCCTTGAGGCCAGTGCTGGATAAATATTCTCATTTTCATTACTTGATCTATGAGAACATTAAAATCAAAACTGCCTAGCAAAAAGCCAGCAGCAACACATACAATGATAGTCAAGCATTGTTTTGCATTGAGCATTTGGTCTGGAAATGTCATTGATACTGATTGACTTTTTATATATAGCCCTGTTTTGAAAAAAGAAGGATTGAAATGCTGCTTTTTATTTCTGCTTTTCCATAGTGTGGACAAATAAAGACAATTTCTTATTAAGTGAACAAGGTGTTGGAAATCTCTCAGCAGTTTTATATCCACATGTAATTCAACTTTATGGAATCTGTAGCAGAAACTACTGAAAATTTTATTCTGGTGTTTTTTTCAATGGAGACAAATCCTATTAATCATGGTATGTTTAACAAGAATTTCATGTGATTTTCAGCGTGTCTGTGAAACTGCAGAACACGTGTTGCAGTTAACAGTGAAGGAACCTTTGGCATTATTAGGAGGGGGCTGTACAGAAACTCACCTGGCTTCATACCTAAGACACAAGGTAAGTAAGATGTAAGGGTTTCAAAGATGCTTAATATATTTAAGAAACAAAAATTTACGTAGAATTACTGTGACAGTAAAACACTTGTCTTTTTCTAGATTAATGTGGCATTTTTGCTAACTACTAATATGAAATAAGGGGTCTACTTGAAGCACTCAGTTTTAATTGTATCTTTTAAACTTAACAGTATATTTGTGCTTGTTGATCTTTCTTTAGGTATCTGTTGTAGTAACTGCATGTTTTTAAGTGTTGAAAATATGTAGAGTTTTTATATTGAAAGATGATCATGCAGAACTCTGCTTTGACTCTTTCCTATCGTGGGATAATAATGAAACATTTTTTCGTTAGAACTGAACCATCTGTTTTGGGGGGGAAAAAGCAGCAGTATGATACACGCTTAAAATTATTTCTGTGAAACAGTGTTCTAACTTTGCTTTCCTGGCTCTGGTTTCTTTTTCAGAGCTCCAGCCTGCCTGCCAGCACTCTCAGAGACCTGGGTTGTTCTCAGACACAGTACTGCCTGGTTGCTGAGGGGTTTTGCCGCGCCCTGGAGTCTGTAGCTCGCGCTCTGAGTCACGATGGAGAGGAAGTCCTGACAGATGTGGTGTATGGGCACTGCTGGTTTGTTCCCCCCGGTTCTCCCTGTGTCTCCAGGTGGTCAGATTTAGTTTCCAAATGCGGCTGTGGGGTGAGTGGTAGCACAGAGGACCTTGGCTGGAGCTTTTTGCAAGGCCAGTCTGGCTCTCCTGTTTTACAGGGCTGCCCTCGAGAGCCCCCAGTGAAGGCTGCTGACCTCCGGGTTCTGGATTGCTTTGCTGCCAAGTGCAGCGGCCTGCAAGTAGCTCTGGAGACAGCCAACCTGATTTTGGATCTCTCGCACATAATTGAAGATCAAAATTAGCTCTGATCTAACACGATTTGTGTTGTTCAGCAAGACAACACTGAATTGAAGGCAGGCTAATGTATAATGTGTTAAAATATTTGAATGGGTTAGAGGGTGGACAGCAGACAGAAATTTTAAATTCAACAGTTGGCCATTGAATACTCCTCTCATTGTTAATCTGCTGTGCTCTCAAGCAGTTTCAAATGTTCAACCTGTTCCCTCTGCATTAAGGAAAGTTTTGGATGTTGGTTAGCTCTGTGGCATCTTCAAAGGAATGGGAAAAATGGATTCACTTGCTGAGAAAATGTTATATGTTAGGATTTATAGTGTCTCAACAAAAGCTTTACACATCTAAAGAGACTTTTATATTACAGCAGAATTGAATCACTGGTATTTTTAATTTTGTAGGTAAAAAAGGCTTAGCAGATACCTTAAGCCACTTGTTTTTAATTTTGTCCTGAAGTTTTTGTCACCGTATACTATGTGCAGATGCAGTCTCTATTTCTAAATTGTGAAATATTTAAATTCATATATGTAATTTATTTAGCAAGTTACAAAAACTCAACCTGTAGCTCTTAAGGTAGCAGGTAGGTAATAGAAGATTTGAAAATAAATGGCAGACTGGGTGGAAAAAACTTTTGTGAAGTGGACCTTGATTATCTTCTGTGGAATACAGGGCAGTCTATAATGAAGTTTCTATCATTCAAGCAAAGCTGCAAGAATGTCCCACTTACCATTCAATTAACTCTTTGACTGTGCATGGCTTCTTTTAATGAAGTAAGGCTTTAAGCTGTTCAGACTTGTTTTGATCTTTAAATAAGACTGTAGACTGAATGATCAAAACTTTTTCTTATTCTCAGCTTGCATGCAAGATCAAACAGGGTGCTACATTTTCTTACTTAAGCTCATTTTCTTCGCCACTTTTCTTTTCCCTCTTTGTTTTCAGTCACAGGGGACAAATCATGCATGGTGCATTTCCAGAAAACGTCCGACTCAGTTGTTGTCTAGTCTGCTTATTTTTTCCTGCTGTCTTAAGATTTTAATATATTTATTTACTGCATATAAGCAGTAGAATTGTTATATATAACTCTGTTTTGAAATATGTAATTAAAACCTGATCTTTACAGGCCTTTTGTACAAAGTTCTTTTAATTTTGAGAACATAAGTAATCATTTTCTCCCTGGGAAAAAAAATGAAGACTTATTTAAAGTTCTTTATCTTTTTATGACCTGAAATGATTGCTTCAGTGCTGTAAGGCATGCTTTGGGGACTTGTGCAAGAATGTTACAAGGGTTGGGAATGGAGGCTGCTGAAAGCTGGTTTGAAAGCTAATAAGGCTGCTTTCATATCTTGGTCCTCCCATATGCCATGAACTATCTGAAAACATCAGGAATAATGAAGCCAAATGATGGTGCACATCTAAAGGCACAGAAGAATCTTGGTAATACTTCATCTAATTATGACTCTCCAGCTCAGAGTGCTGAATTATACTATTTGACTTCCTATAATAGCAGCTTGTTATGCAGTGTGGAAAATGTTCAGTTTAGTGACTACAGCTGTGACGTGAAAATTAAAACAATATTCAAGCAGAAGCAGTTGTGAGTGTTCTTTTGTCTTGGTATCTGAAGGTCGAATCACAGGTCTTGAATCAGAGCTGACAATGGTTTTTATTCTCCCCCCAAAAGAAAGTCACAGATTAAAAAACTGAAAAAATTAAATTTAATTTTTGTTAAGTAACTACAAATCATTTATATGTGAACTGAAGATTTTTTAATATATAGATAACTTTAATAAAAATGAGTTTTTGCCTTCTACTGTAACTAAAAAGGATGAATAAGCAGCTTGCTCTCCTGTTTATGGACAGTATAGGTTGAGTTCTCAGTTGTACTACAGTAGGCTTGAACCTTTAGTGTTTATTGTTGCCTCATCTTTGAGGGGTAACATAGGAGGACTACAGCTTTAGATAGTTTTTAAAATGCACGTAAAAAGAATTTTGACTCAAATCTAACAGCAACATAAAGTAACTTTTTTGAACTTGATGTTTTCTAATAAAACTTGGGTGCAAAAATTGTTGGGTTTCCCTCTGTGTTTCAAAGTTGACAGAATGAAATATGCTCAGCTGTAATGCCTCTGAGAAGCCGCTCTGGTTTTTTTCCTGTTCCCCTTGGCATTTGTTTGGAATTTGAGATCAACAATATCAGCAATATCAACAATCCTTACTGTATCATGTCTTCAAAGTCTGTGCTCTGCTGTTCAGTGGATGTTTGTGTGATGCTAATCCTTGAAGACAGGCTAGAAACAGGTTTGTGACTTTGGGAAACTTCACCTTACTATATTGGTGGCATAACACTGTTTTGTTGGTTTAATTATTTTTGGTTTTTTTTTTTTATAATTCAAGTGTTTGGGGTTTTTTAGGCTGAGCAGCCACTACAGTGTTAGATCTGTCCCAGTAAGGAGGGTATTGATTGCTGTCAAAGCTTGTAAGGAAAATAGTGCCTGGAACATCACAGGCACAGCAGAGCTTGTACAAAACAATTCACACCTTACCCTAAGCCTGTACTCTTGAGTTTTACTTTTGCCCTTATTTTGCTCTGCTGGTTAGCAAAATGTGGTATTTATCACATTTTCAGCAGTGCCATGAGATCTGAGTCATGTAAGTATTACACTCTTCAATCTCAGAAAAATCAATGTCTTTGAGTCAATGTCGTAGGAAGAACTTTAACTGGATCTGCGTTTATTGCTGTTCTGAAGATGCAGAAACAGTCTGACTTTATTGCAAAGGGACTGCCTCCAGCATGCTTACAATCTGCCAGCCAGACTTTTTGAGAAGCCATATTACAATGGGTAGTTCTAGAATATTAGTAGCTTCTATCCATTATTGTAAATACAAGTCATTTCTATGTTTGTCAGCAGGGACAAGTTGCACAGTACTAATAAATAACTTTTTGACCAGTAACACTGTGATCTTAAATTCTCAGTTAAGGAATAACTTTGCTTTTTGTCTGTATGCATTGCCTGGTTTAAATTAGTCTTGCACATCATAAGCTCAGAAGCATATACAAATTTATTCTCTATGCTGGAAGCAGAAATGTAGTTACAGTGTTTGTAAGTACAGCCACTATGTCATTATTTCAGGCACCAGTAAAATTAAGTGCAGAACAGGTTCCAGGATTGGGCTGCTTGACCTAGTCATTAAACACATTTTATTTTCACACCTTACTGCAAACATCTTTATAAACTTGAGCTTTTAAATCTGCTTGCACATGAAAAGCTTTTATTCAAGCTTTTATCATGTGCCTTGAAGGCCCCAGCTGTTTGTGTCTGCCTTCTGGAAACTGATTACTAATGTCCTTGTTATTTTTTGTCTGGACAACATCAGCTCTCTTCAGGTACACATTAAATACACATTAAATATTAGCTGCCCTTTTTTTTTTTCTTTTTCCTAATATTATTACATGATGTCTGCTAAGCATTTGTGTGGCAGCACTGCGATGTCAACAGCTATTCCTGATTGGTAACCCTCTTTTTATAAACCATTATATTTAGTCTCTTCAAGGCTTTATGACATTGGTAGACCGGTATGTTATCCCTGATAAAAAAACTGTGAGGTGTGGGGAAAACTGAGTTCCCTAATCTGTGGCAATGACTCCGAAGGACCCTGAGTCACCATTTGTGTGTGGGCTGTGCAGGCCCTGCTGATGGATGGTGCACTTGGGCAATGGCTGAATGGTTTTTTCAGGGAATTGTAGCAACTATGGTACCTTCAGTTCTTGGAAGATTTCATGACTTATTTAAGAGCCAGAAACAAAATTATTTCACCCTCATTTATTACTTTGTAACTAATATTCCTCCTGCCACACACCTGCCACACACCTGCCCAGCCACTTGCTCATGCCTCAGCTCAACAGAGGGAGAAAATGAGATGAAAAGCCTCCTGGGTCCAGATAAGGCTCTCTTGCTGTGTTTCCCACTCTTCTCCCCTAAATTGCTCACTGCCAAGTGGCATTTTGCCCTTTTTTAGATGTGTTTAAGGAGAGCCGCCACAGGCGCGGGGCAGCTGCTGGAGCACCCCCTGCTCCCCACAGGGCTCCTGAGGGGCCTCACGGGCGCCATTTTGAGAGCCCTCACGACGGCTGCTGGAGGGCGCGGAAAATCGCTGCGTTTAATGAAACCTGGAAATCACTAGGGCTGCCAACAAAGCCCAGTCCTGGGAAAATGGGGTTTTTCCTTGTGCAGTGAGTGCTTCAGGAGGGACAGGCACCCTTGAGAGCTGACCTCAGAAAAGGTAGAGACAAAGAAAATCCCGGCTCCTTTGCCAAGGGTGGTGTGAAGCCAATGGTTCCTGATGGCGGTTATGCAGGGCAGCTGTGACAGACTGCCCTGCTCCCCTCAGAGATAGATCCCACCTGTGGAGAAGCAAGGGTGCATGGTATGCTGAAGGACTGGGGAGCTTTGGGGATTTGGGCACTTTGTGGGAAGGCGAGATCGCTTCCCAGTGGCTTTGAAAACGGGAAAGGCCCAGCAGCGCTTCATGAGGGAGCTCCCACCGTACGAGCACCTGCCCACAGCCATGAGGGCTCCTCAGGAGTGCCTGAGGACAGGAGCATGGGAGAGAGACAGGATTGACCCACGGCCCCTCCATCATCATGTGAGCTGCAGTCTGCAGGGTGACTCCAAAAAGTGAGTTTTAATTTACTTACATTTACATTTTCTTTGCACCAGCACTGTGCCTGCTAAGCAAGTAGTTGTGTGACATGGCTGGCTGTTGATGCCAGCCCTTTTCCTCACTTTCTGCTTTCCATTACTTCATTTTTAAGCAAGGAAATATTTTTTTCTCTAACTAATGAAGGTAGGAGAAATTCTTCATTTGCTTTTGCATACCTTAACCTTGGTATGCTGTATGTGTTTCTTCTTTGGGATTGCCAGCAGAAGTGAGGAAAAGAAAGATTTTCAGTTTTTTCTTGAGTTCTTTTTGGATATTTAAAATCATGATCCTGGGAAGCATGTCCTGAAACTGCCTGTCCTTGCATCACTGAAGTGTCATGTAGTTGCGATCAGCATTGCACTGACTTCCGTGGTTTGTGTTTGACCCAGATATCTTTGCTGAATCAGGTTTTGAACTGTCCTGTCATGATGCTTTACTTGTAATTGTGAATTTGTCCATAAATTATTCTGTCTTGTTCCATAAATTGTTTGGTCTGGCCAGTCAGATGTGTTAATGTTCTACAGCTGGAACATTTCTAATTGAAAGTTGTTTTCAGCTGAAACAAGGTTATTTGGGTAATAGCTCTGACAGCTGAAGATGCTCTTGCTGTTTCTTACCTTTGAAATTAACTAGGTAGAAGAATATAATACAAAATGCTACAAAAGTGGAATACTTGAACCCTGTATTGAATAATCCAGAGCAGAATTCTGAGGGGACTGTGAGTGCACATGTCCTGGTTTTAGGTGTTAAGAAGATCTGTTGTGTCTGTTTAATCCAAATAGCTGCTAAATGAAAAATCTACAACTGCATGCACAACAGCAGATGTCACTCCAGTTTTTAGTTGGGCTCCCAGAGAAGGATTTGCTTCACTGCAAGAATAACTCATGCATGGCATTATTGCTTAGGTTTAATATCATGTGTTGAGGAATAGATGGAACACATGACAGAATTTCAGAGATTAACTGATGATTGCTGGGGTAAATACCAGAGAAATGCTGTGTTTCTGGACTCTCTCCATTTGGAGCTGAGTGTGTTGGCATGGGGTGGAACCAGTTTGTGAAGAGCTGTGGGCAGTGAGCATCAATACACACCCTGTGCATGGTGTGTGTTTAAGGCAGTGGGGCTCTCTGTTAACTGAGAGGAATGTGCAGCTGCATGGCTGAACTGATCTAAGAGTTTTAAGATTGTATTATAATTAAATATATTTTAAGCAAACTACAGCAAACAGTCTGAAGGAGCACTTTGTTTCAGTGTTCATACTTTGGTCATAATAATTGCTAAATTTATCCAAAATTCATGTAGGATTTCAAGTTTCTGGAAGTAGTGCTGATTGAAGCAGGCACATCTTGTATGACTTTATATGTACTATGCGTTACAAAAGTGTACGATGTAAGTTTTTATCTGTACTATAATATTTTATGTGTACTTTGTAAATGTACTATCTAAGTTTTTATGTGTACTATGTGTTAGGCCAAAAATCTCATGGCAAGGTGGTAGAATAGGTTTCCTGAACACAAAAAGAAACATGAACATCCACAATCTTAAAAATGTGGTTTTGGTTGGGTTTGCACACTGGAAGGGGATCGAAAACCTCCCCTGCTACTGGCCCTAAAGACACTACAGTAGAAAGCAAGATTTTTTCTGTATCATAGGTTACTTCTAGTTGCCTAAAACTATGTCTTGTGGGCATAAAGTCATCCAGAGCTACATCTGTCTGAATCTAGTGCCTGCAGAGAAAGGAAGGTAGTTGTTTTTACATCAGAGGAAGAAAAGAAAAAAAAATTTATGATATTAAAATGCATTTTAGGGGGGAAAGGAATGGTTGTACCTCTGCAAAAATGCAGAGGTGAGTTTCCATTTTGCTGACAGACATTTTGCTTGAAGTTTTGGGTAGTGAAAAGTGCTGCAGATAGTTATCTTTGTAAGAGGTTAATATGAAATGTCTCTTGAATGTGCATACCACATACAATACAAGGATGACTTGCAATATTGGGAAACAGATTTTTTTGCCATGATGCTTTGGTCATACCTAGCATTGCTGCAGGGTGCCAGGCAGGTGATATTAAAGGACTCAAAATAAAATACTTATCTATATTTACAGCTTCAGATAGAGAATATTTGCCAGCCTAAGTGTGACTGTGTGTAGTGACTGGCAAAGCCAGCAGTAATTGTAAGGCATGAAATCAATTCCATAGCTGTAACAAACAGTTTAAAAAACAGCCATGCAACACAGAGCAGAGTGGATTTGGAGCCACCGGCCAAGAGATAATTTCTCTATAGGGTGGAAAGAAACCACTCAATTTTATCATAATTGTGTAGTAAGGCTCCCTGAATAGAGAATTAGATTGATGTTTTCAGGTAGAAAAAGCATAGAGTTGTTTGGCAAGGCCACCCTGGTCATAACTGTGTGTGTAGTAGGAAGAATACCTGGACAAAAATCAGTTTATTGAATATATAAGTTTGAACTTCATTGGGTAAAGATGGGCAAACTCTGTCCCACATGCTTGTGATCATTAATCAATGATTGCACATGTCGCTCGTGGTCATTAATGTTTAATCATGAATTTAACCAAATTCCTAGCCAGACATGCTCTCACTAGTTGTCACAGGAGCGAAAGAAGGTCCCTGCCTGGTGCTCTGGCTATCAGGGAAGTTCCAGCTGAACAGGATGTTTATCTCTGTTAGGGACAAGTCACTTAGCTGAGAACTTGTGCCATAATGGAACAGCCAGGAGCAGAAATGCTGTACTTCAGCCTGTTCCTGGCAGAATGCTCGGGGACACGTTGGTAATGAGCAGAGCTGCCGAGATTCCCTCAGCAGCAGCAGGTTCTGGTGTGGTGAGTCTGAAGGTCTGCGTGGTTCTGGGGGGTGTCAGGGCGAGGCAGGCCGTGCTCTGCCTGCCCAGCTCGGGTGGAGAACCTGGGGGTGCTGCTTGGGAAGCGCCTGCCTTGCAGAGAGCCCCAGGCCGATGGGGAGAGTGGGATCTGCTGCCTTCCCAGACACTGCACAAGCACTCCCTGGTTTCTTTTGGCTCTGCACAGTGTGCCAGGAGGTTGTTGTCATAGTGCTGAGTACTCAGCTTAGCTTGGAGGAGCTGGAGTTGATGAAATTCTGTCCTTTCCAAAGAATAGTGTGCTTGTTTTTATTGAGATTGTTTGTGTTAAGCTGTTTTTTGCCTCCTTTTCTTGAAATGGTGGGATTACAGTGACTCGTCAGGTAAGAAAACATAAGAATCTGATTTTTATACCAATTTTTAAAAAATGGAATATTCAAAATTTGGGCCAGATCCTAGAAATGTCTGTTTCTTTTTGGTTCTGGGATATGAAAAGGTGTCATTTTCCCATCACCATGTTGAAAATTTGGTCTGTTTCTTGACACTGTTTGAATACAGGAAGAACTAAGTAAGATACAGACCAAAAGGACCATTTTCTCTGCCCTCAAAAGATCCAAGTGATGATGAGACACAAGGTAAGCACACTCTCAGCTGAGATACAATTATCTTCATTCTCTACAGTGGCCTTTTAAGTGCTGAGGGAAGAACAGCAAGAACTCTCCTGGACAGCTCTTTTAGCTTCTGGCAATCAGCAATTTAGGGACTTCTGGGTCAGGCTGCATCTGGATTGTCAGTTTTAATGGGCACTCATAGGGTGATTTCTCAGTAATGCGTAAATGTGGGTGTCTTTAGGTTTGTCTTTATTTGGAGGAACTAAATTCCAGCTCAGAAGAAGAGGACAAAACAGCACTGAACTGAGATTTCAGATCATGAAGGAGCATGTCTAGGGCTGAGCATTTTTGTGTGAGTTTTAAGAGCAGTACCTAAAAGCCATGGTGAAATACTGATGTGGCAAGATGAGATCCAAAAGTGTATATATGGACTGTCTGTGAGCCCCTGGGTCACGCTTCAGTGGCAGAATTTTAGTCTCTGTTTTTGTCAGAATGGTATGAAATCATGGAGGTCACTTTTGTCTGTGTTGGGGACAGAGCAGAGGGCTGAGCTGGAGAGCCAGAGAGATTTATTGCATGAAAGCAGGGAAAGAAAGATGTGCCTGTCCTGTTCTTGAGTTCTCTAGGTGTCTGTGTTTTGCCCACCCAGGCTCAATGCCATCTCGTCAGAGCCCCCAGCATCAGATGGTAAGTCATAATACAAATTATTTAAGAATAAAAAAGAGATTTAGAGTTGAAGTTACCCAGGGCACTTACTTCGTAGTGGATGTGCTCCAGACTGGGGTTATTCTGCAATAGCAAGTATTCAAAGTGATTTATGCTCCTGATGTGTAGATGGTCCCATTGCTCTGAATGAACCAATGCAGTGAGTTACAAGCATGCCGTGTTACATGGTACAAGCAGGCAAAACACAGATTAAAAAATACAACTGCCAAGCACGGTGTAGGCTGGACAAATGACCTGTGGTGGAGTAGTGAGCTCTGTGCCAGGAGCAGCCTTGAGTCATTCTTAATGGGAGTGCCAGTGGTAAGAGACCACAAGCTGAACCTGAGCCTTTTGAGAGGAAGAAATACATGTTTATTTCTGGGTTTTATTAAAAAAAAGGAAACAAAAAAAATTCTTCAGTCAGAACTGTCTGCATATAAAAGAAGAGGGGCCCAGTGAGGCTCACTTAGATAATCCCTACAACAGAGCAAGGGTAGGGAGATGTGGCTTCCCATTGGGTTAGAAAAGGAAGCCTAATTTAGGATGCTGTAGGTCACACCTTAGGTAGGAGGAGGTGATATTTGATCTTTTGTCTCTTGAGTCCTAAACTCACATCGTGCCTACAGAGGGCCTGAATTTTTCTACTTTACATCCACGTCCTTATGAATTAAAGTGTGTGTGTTTGATCTGGGCGTTTGGGATTTGGCAGCTTTATATCATAGCTCTCCCATACCTGTGTGTGAAGTTAATACTGAAGTCCACGCTGCATTAAAGGTTGAAACCTTTGAGATGCCCTTGATATCGAGGATGAGAGATTCCATTCTTCTAGACTTAGCTTCTTTTGCAAATTGTTAGACTGGGGAAACCATTAGAGAGAAAATCTGTGCTTTTTGCTGAATTTATGCCTGGAGAAACTATGCAAATCAAAGAAAAGATTTGCTGCTCTGCTTTTCTCCCCTCTGCTATTTGTATCCTTTAACACTTCTGTCAGCTGCAGATGGGCAATAACTGAAGGACGGAGAAAGTGGCAGGTGTTCAATCCTTCCAAAGCCTATCTGGTTTTAGTAGAATAAATTTAAAAAAAAATTGAAAAATTTGGTTGCTATGATAAAGCTAATTCATCAATTACTCCACCTTGCTGCAATGCTGTCATGGGACTACAGGCAGACTGCTGTGGCAAGGCAAGCACCTCAGTCCCAATCCTTCAGTTTAATTTGCACAAAGTGCTTGTAAAATTTGGAATGTTGGTAGAGTTGGGTTGCAAATGTACGTTTTACATTTCTTATGGTACTGCACATGCCTGTTTCCAGAGCAGCTTGGGCCTTAGCAGTGTTTCTCCCTTGACCCCAATGCACCAGTGAAACACTTCAGTATTGCTTATATTGGTAATATTAAATGTACAGAACACGGCCGTTGAACTTGGGTTCTCTAAATATTTTAGTTCTGGCTGGTGGGTGGGAATAGTGAGACCAAAGAGGTCAGCACCCCAGTGCTCTGGCCTGTCCCTGTGCTTTCATTGCTGAGCTCCAACAGTTTAACCCACAGCCCTTTGATGCACTAAAACAATACTGAGCAATGAACTGGGGTTTCAGTAGCTCATTTGTAGATGTTTCAGTCCATTGTGTAGTGGGTGTGGGTCAGCTGTTCAACAGATGTCTTTGAGCCATTTTCCATGCCAGCAGTCAGCCTCTCCTCTGTCTTTCTAGTTATCCTCTTTGGAATAAACAATTCTGTTCTCAGGGAGCTTTTTTGCTTTGCTGGTTTGTTTTGGCCAAGGACCGTTTTTGGAAAAGAAGAGCCAGAGTAGTATAAAGTTGGTTTTAAGCAAACCATAATGACACTGTAATATTTTGCACTAATATTCAGCTGTTGGCTGTCTGTGTGGCACACAGTGCTCCAGGGAAGATCTAGCCTGGATAAACAAAGGGAGGTAAAGCTGGAGAGCTTGTCTTACTGAAAGCTGTTTATTTGGAGCTCTATTTATAACTGTTTTCTTTAATAAATACCTCTGTTTAGGAGGTACTGTTATGCCATATGTTTCAACAAATCTCATATCAAGCAAGTCCTGATGGATGAAAAACATTTTATGAAATGTCTAGTCTGTTGGGTTTTTTGCCTGAAAAGGTAAAAGTAATATATGAAGTAATGCACAGTGTATCCAGATGTTTTTCTGAGATGTACCCAAAAAGCATGGATTTCTGATTATTTTAAAAGCAGAGAAGATAGAAATACACTTCATTGGTCTGTCCAGTATGAATGCAAATAGCAATTTCCATAATGACAGTGCAGAATTAGTTCCATCTTTTTTTCCTGAGGTCAGGTGAATCCACTGCTTTTGGATGGCAGGTGCTATTTCTTTCACTCAAAGTTTTGTATCGAGGACAGGTTGGATGGGACTCTGAGCATCCTGGTTTAGTGGAAGATGGCTCTACCCATGGCAGGGGAGATGGAATCAGATGGTCTTTGAGGTCCCTTCCAACCCAAACCATTCTGTGGTGTTCAATGCTTCTATCATATGCAGGACAATAATCCAGCCTTGGAGCAGTGCCATATAACATGCAGCATCCGACTACTCCTGGCTCAAGCAAATCAGAAAATAGAATCAGGTTGGAGGGGCCTTAAAGGTCATCTGCTTCTGAGCCCCCTGCTATGGGCAGGCAGGGATGCCACCCACTCCATCAGGCTGCTCAAGAACTCCTTCCAACTTGGTCTGAAATGTTTTCAGGGATGGGGTACATCCACAACTTTTTCTAGGCAGCCTGTTCCAGTGTCTCACCACCCTCACAGTAAAGGATTTCTTCCTAACATCTAATCTAAACCTATTCTCTGTCATTTGGAAGCTATTCCTCCTTGTCCTATCACTCCATGTCCTTGTCAAAAGTCCCTCTCCAGCTCTCCTGTAGTTGCCCTACAGGTACTGAAATGCCACTGTAAGGTCTGCTTGGAGCCTTCTCCAGTCTGGACAGCAACCCTCCTCATGTAACCCGTTTGTTCTCTGTGTTAAAATGTGTGTTTCCATAATTCCTCGCTTCAGCAGGTGCTTGTTACCGTGTTTCAACACTTCTATTTTTGCATGCTCATCACAAAGGCAGTAGCTGGTCATGGACTGTAAGTCATCTCATAATGAGTCATTTTGACCTCGTGTATTTCACAGGTAAAGTGACTGTGACTTTACGGCCAAAGGGACACAATCTCCAGAAGGCTCCAGCCATTATCTTTGTAAAAGAAACAGCAGCATTCAGATATCTGCACTCCTCACAGCCTGGTTCAAAGCAAAAACCACCAGTCATCTCTGACAGTCATCCCGTGGTAGGCTTGTGGTTTTCTAACTGCTTCACACCCACTCACAGCTCCCTGGTGCTGTGACTCAGCTGCAGGAACGCTTCTGTGCCTGGCCTAGAGCTACAGGTGTCACTGTGCTGTTGTCAATCCACATCCAGGCAGCGCTCTTGCTTCTGGCAGATTTTGGTTCCTTGGTGCGCCCTCTGAGCAGGGGGAGCGGGGAAGCTCTGCACAGGCTCCTGCTCGTCCTGAGCCTTCTGTGAAAGGGAAGGTGCTGGCTCTTTTGTCCTTGCTGAGCTTCCTGAGTGCTCCAGCCTCTCTGCTGCCTGACAGGCTGTCTCTGCTGGTTTTTCTCAGTTCCCTTGTGCCTAACAGAGCCAGAAACACATCGTTTCCTCTGGTAAAAAATAAGCGCTGTGACTCCCCAGTTTCTTGCATGTTTTCTCTGTGTGCACTTCTCCTCCACCAGTGGCGCTGGGGTGTCTTATCACTGTAGCTGATCCTGTGCTTGAGTGTCTTTGGTGTTTTCTGTATCAGTGTATTGTGTCAGCAGAACTTCATTGGAAAAAGAAGAAAAGTGTCTTTATATTTTTCCTGGATAGTTTGTTCCATCAGCCTTGTTAATTGAATGTGGGAATCTTGAGGGCAGAATTGACAAAAGTCAACTATTCAATATGCTCTCAGAATTCAATGCTATAGTCAATAAACTGCTTGGTAAAAGAAAAAATTCTGGGGAAATATATATTTTGTTGCTGAAGTGTTCTTGTAATAAAACATTGGAGTTTTGCACAGAGAAGAACATAAAGTAAAACAAAATAGCAAAGTCCTTTTTGTTGCTGCTGTTTTAGTAGCATAGAGCAAATGAATGTTTAACGTGAAAGAAAATATAGATAAGATTAAAGTAATCATTAACTAAACCACTTCACTGCGGGAACTTGATTGGATCCATTTGAGACTACTGCATTGTGATATCTGCCTCTTCAGCCTGTGGGCCTGGTTAAAATACAGTGGAGCACTACTCCATCACCCAAGGATATGAAGAAAGTAGGATTACTGCAGGGGTTTTGAGGAAAAGATCTGGTGCTCTGTAATTTGAGTGTTTAGACAGTTTGAGTGGGCTCATTAAATTAAAGGTTGCTTAATAAGAAAGAGCATTAAGTGGCTGCCTAAAATTACTATATAGCAGTTACAAGAATTTTTAAGGAATATATTTTATAGGTGTATTTGAAGGTAATGGAAAGTTTTGGTATAATTCTGTTTAAAATTCAGGTAAGAAACTTGTGGAGAACAGAACTGTATGGAGCTAGAAGGAATATCAGATATTGCAGGACACAGAATTGCTTTTACCTTTCACAGGACTCCGTAATGTGCTTGGTTTCAATGAGTTGATCAAGAGAGTTCCAGGCTTAGCCAGCCAAAACAAGGATGGGTTTGTTTGCTGGATACCAAAATAACTTCTTCTATTGACTTTTGTTGCATTTTTCTATCTTAAAGTATTAAATATTTTAATACAGATATGATATAGATGCAGGGGGAATTCTCTGTTCAGACTGCTGTGCACAAAGACGCAAAATTCCTTGGCTTGCATCCTCAGGAATACAAAAACATATGGGCAATCACAGAACAAATTACCAGGATTTCTGGCCCAGTGATTTGCTGGAGAAATGAGTGTTGAACATTCTTCAGTCTTTTATTCTTCAAGTGGTTGCCAATGTTGCCTCTGCTTCCTATCCAGACTAATCTAACCTTTTGAAGTAAAATTTTCAAAAATGCTCCTTGTCAGTGATCTTCTGAATTTAGACATACTTTAAAATGCTGCCATTTCTTCTCTAAAATAACTGAGGTGGTTTTTGTCTGTATTTTGGGACTTTGATAGTTCCCTTTTTGAACCCAAATCAGTGCCTTCCTTTTTTTCTCTCCTTACATTGCTCTGACCTCGTGAAAGACATCCAGAAGTACAGAAAGCCTGACCACATCCTTAGAGCTCTCTGAAGATCTGATTCTCTTCATCCCAGTAGTAGCTTGACTATTATTACCTGTACTGATCTTGGTGCCTTGATGTTTTTGGGGAGCTGCTTCAAGTCCTGTTTGGTCTCTCTGCATTCTCAGATGCCTGTTGTACATTGTTGTTCCTAGGAAGGCCTCTGAACCGTTGTAGTGGCAAACACAGCAGAAAGGTCGCAGAGAAATCGGATTAAAAGGGCAGTAGTGTGCAGGCAGCTTTGTTTAATGCACAGCAACATCTGAGGCAGTACAGGACCCTCTTTGGCTGTGATTGTAAAGCATGAACCACCAGAAGGCTGCTGAACATTGGACTGCTCTGAGAGTTGGGACAAAAGATGAACCCTGAGTCTCTGAGATCTGTGTCTGGAAACTGGAAAATCTGTGACTTTGGCTGAGATACTTCTCTATTCTTTAAGAAAATTCCATTTTGGAATCAAACCACAACAAAAAATCATAGCTGCGGTACTCTGGTAAAATATAAAAAAAGAAAGCCTGATTGCTTAAATGATAGAAACTAATAGTAAAGGTCAAACTCAACCTCAAAGAAGTAACAAGTGAATTAATTTTGATTCTTTCTTCTCAGTTAGGAGAGGTGCCTCCTTTTCAGTTGGACTGCTTTACTTTACCTGTGTTTCATCTTGTCCTGTCAGTCTTCACACATCAGCCAAATGTGTTCTGGGAAGTTGTCCACTGCACTGACCTTCCTAATTGTTTGTTTTATTTTGCTTTCATATATGTGCTTGTATAAAAATGTACATAAATGTTGTTTGTGGTTTGGTTTTTTTTTTGCATGGAGCTCTAGTCAAGAGAAGCAGTGGTCAGGAAATGTTAATCTTTGGTTGACTACAAATCATGTCTACAGCAGAGAATCAAATTTGTTAATGTGCTCAAAAATGTGATGTTTTTGACATATTTGGATCATAAGTAAGGTCTTCCTTTACTTGTGTGCTTGTGCAGCTAATAGAATTATAGAAAGGATATTGTATGTGCAACAGACTAAATGCAGGCATTGCACAGCAAGAAACCTGTCCCAAATTCCTGGTTTTCAGATAATCTCTAACCTTAGTTGCTAAAATACACATATATTCATGCCTATTTCCTGATCTTGAGTGTCCTCTGGGTTATTAGAATGTACATAAAGAGCCACACAGTTGCATCTTTTGATGGCAGTTTTATTGTATATCTTTCTAGTGTATTCCTTATAAACCACGGTGCAAGTTTCCATTCTTTTTGCCTGGAAAGTCTGGAGTACTCATCTACTGCAGTGTTAATTAAGCAGGTGTAATGATTTAACTTGGCAGATACACAGAATTTAAGATTTCTGTTTTGAAGCAATAGAAATAGGCATACCTATACTCCTGCAAAAAATTCCATGAGCCTGGCTTCTTCCTGCAGTTGCAAACACATGGAGTCCCAGTTTTCAGTTTAAAAAGAAAAAAAAAACCAAACAAGTGCACTGATTGCAATGCAGAGAAGCTTGTAAATATGAATCTGACAGTTTCCAAGCAGGCAAAAAACTGTAACTATAAAACCAGTGGTTTGGTCTACCCTGTTATGAAGTGGGTGCACTGGAGTGGCATTAAAGGTCTGGCATGACTATGATTGGTTTTAAAGCTGTTAGACTCGTGTGTGCTGGAGGACTCAAGTGGGGAAATCACAATGAGTTTTGTCCTAATGAGGCATGAGAAGCACATCTTCTTTCCCCCCTGACGTGTGAAGTGAGACCCAGCACTGCTGTGTCTATTTGTGGTCCAGCTGCTCTGGGGTTTTCAATTATTTTTTACTTTTTTCCACTTCACACTTTCCAACCTCACCATGTCCATTGCAGCTTGAGGAATTGGACAAACTGCTTTCTTCTCCCCGTGGGCAGTGAGTCCAGCTCTTCCTGGAAGTGTGAGCCATAGGAAGCCCGAAGAACAGGCTGTTCTCCTCCACTGTGGTGTTACATAAATAAGAACCGGGCTCCTGAGGCCTCTGCCGTGTCTGCAGTGAGGGGACAGCTGACTGACTCGCAGCCAGAGCAGGAACTGGATCGTGTAGGGGGGTGGCTGAAGGCCCTGCTGCTCTGGAGGGGATGGCACGTGCCGTTGTTACCCTGATGCTGTCAGACAAGGTCTCTGGTTGGGTTAGGGCCTCAGCAATAACAGACACGTAGTCTTTCACATTTTCTTCTGCACATGAGGAGGTTAAAAACAGAACGAGGAAGGAAAACAGCCAGATCTCAGTAGCTATCCACTTTTAATCCTTGCTGCTTTTCCACATCATCTCTGTGGGAGAGAGCAAAACACAGGTACTCAAATCTGCATTGGGTTTTGTGTCTCCTTTTTCTTTTGAGGGAGAAGTTGCTGGCTGTTGAAGGCAAAAATGGGTCATGTAGCTGCTGCATCTTAAAAATAAAATCTTTGGCATACTTCCCTGCCTGCAACATAGTGCACTGAATTTCAATGAAAATCACCCAAATATGCAGAGCTCATAGGCAGCTCTGAATTCTGCAATAGAAAATGCTGCAGCGCACATTTCCAGGCAGCTTCCGTGCCATTTGATTTTCTTATTCATAAATCTTTTCTCAATCAAAGTACTATTATTTTTTGCAGACAAATATCTAGGTTCTGAACTAAGCAGCATTCATAATACTATTTCCTCTTCCATGCTCATATAGGAGACGCTAGGTTCTTTGAAAATATAAAATACATTTTTCTGAAAGCTGTCTATTTAAAAGGCAAAAACCAAATCCAAAACCCGTGGTTTAGAAGGAGCAGAAAATCTTTGTTGTCACAATTTATTGATACAGGCAGCTATGAAGTCTTTGTCTTGCTCAGACCGCTGAACATTTTCCTTTGGATATTTTTTTCCTTTTTTTGCAGTGCTAGTGTCGAAATTGTCAAAGATGTGTGGTAGCAATATAGTATTATTGGATTACTGCTGTTAACCAGGAGGCTGTTAAGCAGCTGCTGTGTTGATGCTGGCATTCTTTTCCATGCTAGTTGGAAGCATTAGTTCACTACTGCCACATTACACTTCTAACATAGCATGGTGCAAAGTAGTGGGTATAAACTCACTGCAAAGCTTGTGTGATCATGTCTAAACCATCAGCTGGACTGGGATGAAATCTCCAGAGCTTCTCTTGGATATCTCTATTAACACGAAGTGCAATGGAGCAAAGAAAACATTTGTTTAAATTCTATATTCTTCTGAACAGCCTCAGGTTTTTTGGGCTGTTTTCCCTTCACAAATGGATCTTATCCAGAAGATGTGCAGTAGCAGTAAATTGTATAATCCCAAATAATAGAATGTGTGCCCATGGCTGGCAGTGGAGTCCCTGTACCTGTTCTAGTGACTGAATGTAAGTGCTGAAAGGGCAGGTAAAAGTTGAATTCTGGTGTGATCAGTAAGTGAATTTTGCAGCGGAGGGTGCATATCCTTTCACAGGGAGGAATCTCTCCAGAAAAGCTAAAACTGTTTCAGTACGTTCCCCTGAAGCCCTGCCACTTGTGTGTGGCAAACACACAGCAAGTTCCACTTCCCCTGTCACTGGATAGTGCAGGAGCCTCACAGGAGAGGGGGATGGAGGTGGGTGTGTGTCTGCTTTCCTCTGACAGTCCATTAACATATGATCAGTTCTGTGCCCTAGCCTAGACCTAGGCAGGGGCAGGCCTAAAGTGTAAAGCTTTACAAGAACTGGTAGCTGTGCTTTGGCGGGATCATTTATGAGATTGCTCAGGAATTAACATCTTGGTAGTGGTCAGCAACTGGGGAGGTCCCTGTGACCCATCCATCTACCCAAACTGGCAGTAGAAGGAAAAAGGTCTCTGAATGCTCAAATCACAAGGTTTTACCTGTCTGCATGGAGTATCCATCTGTGTTTGCCATATTACCAAGTCACTGCAGACAAATTATTATATTGTGTATTTTTACATCAATTAGCACTTGCTCGTGAGAAATTTGCCTGTGGAAAGAAGTGTCTGATATCACTGGGCTGTGGGTCATCTTTTTCAAAATTAGCATTTTCATGTGTATTATCTAAAGGGGATGTTGACCACATTTCAATCTAAATTAATCTCATTTATATTTGCTTTGAAAATGTTAGATGTCCTACCTTTCCTTCTTCCCAGTGGTTAATTTTCCCATATTTATCCTTGCTGGCTTGTGACTGTCTCTGCGCTAGTTGTTTAATTGGCAGCTGGGTTCATTTAAGTCGATAGAAAACTGAACTCTGAAGGGAAGCATGGTATCAAAATACAGAGGCTAATCCTATTAGGTGAAAGCAATTTTGTTTAAATGGAAAATGATCTCTTCAGGAGTGGCTATAGCTGATTGCTGTTCCTGGAGGCTCCTGTGGTGTTTCCTGAGTTGTGTGACTGTGAATGGAGAGGCAGAGGAAAAATGGGTTCCCCTAATTGTAAGTGGGGAACCCAGTCTTGCTTCCCATGCTGTAATCACTGTGTTATGTTATTGTAAATACCACTGCAAAAGCAGTAGGACACAATGCACATTAGGAAATATATAAAATCCCCAGTTTTTTATCCTTCTCGAACTGAATCCACTCTGTTTTATTCCTGGCTGTGCCTGCAGCTGAAGTCATGTGGCTGTACATCTGCTGTACACTGACAGGCCCGTTTTACATAATTCATTATGTGCAGCCACAATGCCCGCTGCTAATCCAGGCTAATCCAGCACTTTCCTGAAGAGCTGCATTACCAAGTGTTTCTTCAGCCTTTGCAGCTCGGCCCTAGACAGCTCTGGGTGTGCTGGACACAGCCTGGAGCTCGCAGGAGGTCAGGCTGGGGAGTGCAGAGCCACCAGAGCCCATCCCTCCCTGGTGTCTGCTGGGAGCCCTGGGCATGCTCCCGGTGCCTGTGTCAGGGCAGGCTGCAGCAGCTCCAGGAGATGAGGTGCTTGGAGAGCCAGCACTGACAGCCAGGAGCTGATGTGCCCAGACAGGCAGAGCCCCTGCTCTGCATCGGTGCCTTCTAGGACAAATCCTGACGAGCTCGTGTCTGGGGGAGTGCAGGCTGAGGTGCCTGCTGCGTCCCTGTGTCGCTGCACAGCCAAATCCAAGGCCTGGCCAGAGCTCCTGCTTGTTTCCTGATTGCAGTCACTCCTGCAAATTGGAAATGCATAGTTTAAGGGTGGGGGGATTTTTGTTTGCTTTTTGAGGTTTCCTCATACCTGTGCTCTCAGGAGATGCCTCCTGGTGCCCTCCTGAGAGGCAATGCACATCTAACACCTGCTCCTGAAGCTGAGGGTTCAGCTGTACTCCAGCAGTAACTATTGAATTTCCAGCTGCAGCTTCAGAGACTCTTCTGTCACTGTTACAGACAGGTCTTAGCACCTCTTCCTTGAAAATTACAGACTTGAATGTGTTTTCTCTCCTAATTTACCCGAGGCCTTATTCCTGACTGAATTTTTCTTTTCTTCCTGTCCCTACTTTCCTGATATAGATTACATCCTGGCCCTGCCTGACAAAAAAAATAGGAAAAAAAAAATACTTCTAATTTTTCTATTTTGGCAAGTACAGATTTTCAGATGTTTTAGGTCTCAATTTTGTCTTGAGCCTGCTCTGATGGAGATGGCAGTGCTGTGAGGGCAGTGAGGCACTGGAACATTTTGCCCTGTGAGGCTGTGGATGCCCTGTCCCTGGAAGTATTGAAGGCTGCACGGGGCTCTCAGCACCTTGGAAGGTGTCCCTGCCCATGGCAGAGAAGTTGGAATGAGATGATTTTCAGGCCTCTTCCAACCCAAACCAATCTGTCATCTTATGTCTCCAGAGTCAAGAGAACACAGCCTGGCTTAAAGCCATGCCATGCCATGGATAAGGATGTGCAGAAGCAATCCCTGCCCTACACTCTCTGCTGTCAGGAGCAGCTCCAGGTCCATTTAGGGCATTTTGGAATAGGATTTGGCCCAGAGCCATGCAGATCTCCAGAAGGTGTTCCTTGTCCAGGCACCAAAGTTCCATGGAGCAAAACTAGATGGAATATGCCTCAGTGATTTCTCAGTGTTGCTGTTAGTTACCCTTACGTCCATCTGGTTGTGATGTGCTGCAGCATGTGGGGCTCAACATCAGGAGCACACTGGCAGCCAGAGAGTCTGGGCAGCATTCAAACACTTTCTGCCACTTAAAATACACCGATTTTACTGGGGACGCTTGAGACGGGGAGGAATATTTTTCCCTCTTCTGAAGTATTTGTTCAAAGAGCAGCAACAACAAACAACCCAAGCCACAAGCTGTGGAATCATGACTTCATCTCCTCGGCTCTCTCCACGCTGTGCTGGGCAGAGGAGCAGTGGAGGCATTTGCAGATGCACAAATACACTTTTGGGACTTCTCCCTGCGGGAAACCATCACTTCACAGAGGAATGATTTAAACAGCTGTAGTTTGTCTTGACAGCATATTTTCTTTACTCTGAGCTGAAAAACAACCTCTTTACCAAAGTTACTCTCAGCTGTGCAAATTAGATTCTGCAGTGTGTGCCTTTGCAGGTGTTGCCTGTTTCTTGAAGGAGATGGAGATTATTAAAAAAAAATGGAGGGATGCTGTGAAGAAAAAAATATTTTTTTCTGCCCAAAATTCCAAGATTTGAATTTAAGAAAAAATAATTCACCTAGAAACTGAGATAGAATTTACAGGGGCAAAAGCTCCACAATAGTATTTGATCCAGAAATGCTGCTTTTTTGTTGCATAGAAGTTGCTGTGCAGGCCTTTTTGATGCATATACTGGATTTGGGGATTTGTTGGGCTCCTGGTTTTGAAAGGAGTTTGGTTGATATTGGTGAGTTTTTGCTGGGTTGGTTGCTTGCTTTTATTCCCCATTCCTTCACCATCACTGCATTCCCACACTGTTTCCCCCCTTTTCTTCCTGAGGATAAGTTGGTTTTTTATCCCACAGTACTTCCTATTACTTATGACTGCACCAACACAGCGTTAAATCCCCTGTCAACACTGAAATTCAGCTCAGACAAAAGAATGAGAACCAGGGCTGATACTTTGAAGTTTTGAAATTACTTGACTTTGTTTCAGGCTTGTCTAAATAAACTATTGGGTTTGGGTTTTGTTTGTTTTAATAGAACAATGAAAATTCTTCATGGGGAAATACTTCCTTCAAGAAGAAAAATAGCTTGAAGGAATTAATTCCTTTAATGTAAAAACAGATTTAATGTTGCTGGTCATTCAAGTAAGTAGAAAGAGACTTTATGGAAAGTACCACCCATGGCAGGGGGATAGAAATGTCTATGAGGATACCAAGGATATTCTGTAAGAGATGGGCCAAACTCAAAGGCTATACCAAACCCAAGAGATTTGGAGTTCTTGTGCTGTCACTTCAGTATTCAATTCAGGCTGAAGTTCTGCCAGAAACATCTCGGTGAACAGATGGACAGGGCTTGGGTTAGAGAGCTGTCCCTTCCTCACCTGGCCTTCTGCCTTTTATTTTTTGCCTTGCCTCAATCACTACCCTTCTCAAGTTTGTGTAACTCACTGGCAGCAAGTCACTGTCCTTGCGTATCCCTCAACCTCTTGTACATGTCCACCATATTTAATTCTTGTAACCTGCGTGATGCGCTGCCTTTGTGTGTTTTGGGAATCACAACTTCATAAAAAGCTGATTGTATCACAGTGTTATACAACACTCTACGTAGGTTCCTAATCCCAGAGAGTTTTCCCAGGACAGTGACAGTCATTCAGAATTTTTCTTTGTGTGGGCCTTCACCTTCTTTGCTTTTCAGATTAATTTTGCTCTTACCTGGACACTGCATTGACTGAAGTAATGTGTCCTAGTTACTGGACTGAGTAATCCAATTTCTACTTCAAAACGGGAATTTCAGATTTAATATTGAAACTGCCTAGTTTGCTGTGCTGGCTCAGTTTTGAATATTTGCCCAGCACAGTCCCTGTGAGAAGACTTGGGAAGCAGAGAACAAATATTCTGTTTAGCCCTCTGTCACAATTTCACACAATCCATTAAATCTCTCTTATCATCACCATCATCTTACACTTTGTGTACATGAAAAAGATTTTCTGTATTTCAAAGTACCTATGGAAATAATTTTTTAGTTGTGTTCAGGTGCTTCCTACTCCTCATGGTATTCACAGCTTCAGGAGTTTCTCTTAGGCAAGATGTACAGAACTGAGCATTTCCAGGAAGTGCTTTACAGGGACCAGCAAGAGACAGAGTGCGCTTCAAATATTTTACAGTGGCTGAAATCCCACTCATCATTTCTCAGGTTTTCCTTACTGTTTTATCAGACTGGAACTCCAGATGACTAACAACAAGCTTGCTTGTTTTGGACAGTAAAATAAGGGATGAAAATCAAAGGTGGTACACAGCAATGATATAGTGTTATATATGTCACTCCTTCAATAATGAGCTGTATTCTCAGCAGCCATTCTCACTTCTCAAGCTCTGCAGAAACACTGTGTGTGTGTGCGTATGTGTGTGTTTTTGACCATTAATAGCAGGTGGATTTTTTTTGGCGTAGGATGGCTTGTATCACTGCAAAGTCTCGAGGCAGCCATGAAAAAAGAACCGTGTTCACTCAGGCTTCTGCTCTGTCAACACGTTCGCCAGCCAGACTCAACTCAGATGAACCTTTATGGTTAAGAGATGGCTAAAAGAAGATATTCCTGTGCACTCCAGTTTGTCCCTCTGACGCAGGCACACTGACTCATGAGCAGGCTCACCCACACTCAGTTCTTTGGCCAGGCTGCACCTTTGCCCCTTCCTGCTCGGGCTGAAGTCCCTGGGGCAGCAAGGGGCTGTACGTGCCTGTACCAGGGGGTGCTGGCCCCACGAGCAGCCTGGGGGCACTGCTGGGACACAGCGCTGCTGGGACACGGGCACTGCTGGGACACAGCGCTGCTGGGACACGGGCGCTGCTGGGACACAGCGCTGCTGGGACACGGGCACTGCTGGGACACAGCGCTGCTGGGACACGGGCACTGCTGGGACACGGGCGCTGCTGGGACACGGGCACTGCTGGGACACGGGCACTGCTGGGACACAGCGCTGCTGGGACACGGGCGCTGCTGGGACACGGGCACTGCTGGGACACGGGCGCTGCTGGGACACGGGCACTGCTGGGACACGGGCACTGCTGGGACACAGCGCTGCTGGGACACGGGCGCTGCTGGGACACGGGCGCTGCTGGGACACAGCGCTGCTGGGACACAGCGCTGCTGGGACACCGGCGCTGCTGGGACACGGGCACTGCTGGGACACGGGCACTGCTGGGACACGGGCACTGCTGGGACACAGCGCTGCTGGGACACAGCGCTGCTGGGACACGGGCACTGCTGGGACATGGGCACTGCTGGGACACGGGCACTGCTGGGACACGGGCACTGCTGGGACACAGCGCTGCTGGGACACGGGCACTGCTGGGACACGGGCACTGCTGGGACACAGCGCTGCTGGGACACGGGCACTGCTGGGACATGGGCACTGCTGGGACACGGGCACTGCTGGGACACGGGCACTGCTGGGACACAGCGCTGCTGGGACACGGGCACTGCTGGGACACGGGCACTGCTGGGACACAGCGCTGCTGGGACACGGGCACTGCTGGGACACGGGCACTGCTGGGACACGGGCACTGCTGGGACACGGGCACTGCTGGGACATGGGCACTGCTGGGACACGGGCACTGCTGGGACACAGCGCTGCTGGGACATGGGCACTGCTGGGACACGGGCACTGCTGGGACACAGGCACTGCTGTGCAGAGCATTTGATGGGCAGGGAGAACATCTGGCTGGCACCTTGTGCGTAACAAGTCAGGCCCTTCCCTGCAATAAACTGCTACTGACTGAAGTTGAATTAAGGCTTTTTAGTTCTCCTGTTTCTCTTTAAGCAGGAATATTTTAAAGGAAGTTAGAAGCAAATATTTTGAATCAGTTACTGAGATACTTTGGTGGAGTTTTCTCCCTCCCCCAGTTTGCTTTTCTTGGTTTATGTTTTACTATTGAGCGTAATCAGAAGTAATTAGAGAGTTATGTCATAATACAGTAATCTGCAATCTGTAGATTTCCAACTCAGTGTCAAGTGAGATCCTGATCTTACTCAAGTCTTTGCTCACTAAAGTAGCTGTCTGTGACCTTCTAGTGGGCAGTGTCCCTGTCCATGGCAGGGGATTGGAATTAGATGATGTTTAAGGCCCCTTCCAACCCAAAGCATTCTATGATTCCGTGTTTACTGGTCTCTGCTATGCAGTCCCTGCTGTTTGCTCCCTGTGCCTTTAAACAAGGTCACTGCAGAGCAGAAGGATGTCACAGGGCTGTGCCTTGTGTTCCTTCTGCATCCTCACAGCCACAGCAGCCACTCTGCTTTGCACTGTGGGTTTTACTGTGTCCATTTTTGGCTTGTATTGCTCCTCCTCTGCACCCCCCTCTGGCCCCAGCCCCTTCCTCTTCTCCAGCTGTCTGACTCACCAGTGCTTCTGGTGGGTGTTTAGGGCTTTAAAACTGAATTATGCATCAGTTGGAGGGCAAATAGACTTTCTTTTTAACCTTAAGGCTGAGAAAGTCAATGAATATGGGTTGACTTCTGAGGGTTAGGCTGTAGGGATTGCCTGAAAAAAGAAGCAGTTCATTAAATTTTATGTTCCTGATTAATTTGTCCTCATATTCTAATTTTGTCCAAGATACAGAAATGTGAGGTGGGCACTGAAAATATGGCTTAAGATAAAGGCTTAAGGCTAAATGTCAGAATTATAGCTTCTGTTTCTTCAAAATTAACTTATCAGCATGTATTTTCATGGAGTTTATAAATTGACTCTAAAGCAACCCAGGCTTTTGGGGTCCTCTCATCAGCTGGATTTATTATTGCTGATGTGGTGAAGTCTGGAAATCCAGTACAAGTTAGAACAGGTAATGTTTCCTACAAGCATTTTGCTCAAGTTTGTGTCCAGTTGGTTTTGATGCTCAAAGATCCCCTTAGCACAGTGAGATTTGTGCGTGGTCATGCTTTGGAAGCTGCATCAACCCCTCATGAAAGTGGAAATGAACTGGTTTGTTCCTTTTTAATGAGATTTTGATCAGGATTTGGATGGAGGACCTACTGTGTTGTAAGTAGAACTTACAGTTCCTGTATTTAAGGTAGCATTTAGCAAATTAATTTAGGACTGCCTATAGCAAAGTTTACTAAATAATTTCTGATATAGTGGGGTTTTTTAATATCAACTTGAGGTGTTCTGGATTTAGCTGAAATAAACCCAAACTGGATAGTTATCCTAGGTGGAAGTGAGGGAAATCTACTTCCTCTACCTGCTTTTAAAAAAACCAGATTTGAAATACTTCAGTAAAGTAAAAAAAAAAAAAGGCAAAACCCAAAACCAACCAACCAAAAAAAAAACCCTAAAGAAAACAAACAAACAAATCAACCAAACCTGTAGTCTTTGTAGCTTTTACAAATGAAATTTGTGGAAGAAGGGAAAGTGAACTGTGTTGCCTCTGTTAGGAAAGATTCTCCAGCTGTCTCAAGGAGAAGCACTCAGTACTTGTGCTGGAGACCAGAGATGTGAAATTTAGCAGCTGAAGGGGCTCTCATTTCTTGCCCTTCTGTGAAATATCTTCCCAGTGCTTGCCTGTCTGTCCTCAGATACCCAAACATCTTTGTTTACATCAGCCTGTGGAAACTTTTTAGACATTTTTGGACAGACTAGCTAAAAAGTTCCCCTGGCAGCACTCATTTTCTGGCTTCTGGGACTGTCAGGGCTGAGCCAAGGCTGCCTCGCAGGTGTCCTCCAGTGTGACACTGGCGTGGTGTTCAGCTGTGGAGTGAAAAGCCAGAGGCTGTTTGTTTCTCTGGAGCTTCTCCTGCTGAGATCATGGAGGAGAGAGCCTGAAAGCCCTGGGGTAAAAAACATGAAAGCAGAGGGATGAGAGGCGAGCGGAATGAGGGACAGCAGTGGATTCAGCGGGTGGATTCAGCACCAGAAGAACAGGAAGGGAACAAGCAGCTGGGTGGGAGCTGGGGGAGCGGGAGGGGCTGGGCAGAGCCAAGAGAAGCCAAGGAGAAGAACAGAGGTGTGGGGAGCACTGGAGCAGGAGCGGTGGGGAGGGAGCTGTGGTTGGGAAGCATGGAGCAAAGGCAGTGCAAGGCCGGGAGCCAGCCACGGACCACTGCCCACAGCACTGCTTTGGCAAAGCAGGGAGGGAGCCCTGGTCCCACAGCCGCCCCTTC
Source organism: Melozone crissalis (assembly GCF_028551555.1). Classification (NCBI taxonomy): domain Eukaryota; kingdom Metazoa; phylum Chordata; class Aves; order Passeriformes; family Passerellidae; genus Melozone; species Melozone crissalis. The sequence continues at coordinate 1,407,269 of NW_026535858.1, forward strand.
TCCCAGCCAGCCAGGAGCTGGGAAGCACACCAGGAGAAGCAGCCCCCTCCATCTGCTGCCCACTGCTTGACCAAATTGGTTACCCATTATGAGCAGAATTAGCATGGGCAGCAGTGAACTTGGAACAGATCCCAACTGTGTGGGAAACAGCATGGTTCCACATAATGGTTTATTTTGAATTCCCTCACCACCATCTTGTGGGGTTTGGTTTGATTTTTTTGGGGGTTTTTTTGATGTTTTCTTTTTTCAAAGGGGGAGAGGGTATTTTGTATTTGTGAAATAACATTCAAAACTGTTTGGTATTTTAGAACACAAACATAATCTCTCTTAATACTGTTACAGAGGGATCCAACACTGGCAAAGTAAATTATATGGGACCTGCCCCTGACCCCATCCAACCAGCCCAACGCCCTAACTTCTCAGCAGGGTTTCTCTCCTCTGTCTGCATTTTCTTGTAGCTGTTTGCAGGTTTAAAAATATTCTGGGTTCCACTAACTTCCAAACAAAATGGCTCAACAGACAGCAGTCACATCCTACACACCTACGCCCACAGGCGCACACAGCAGCCTTGCAGATCCTTAAGCTGTTTCTAACACACATAATTTTCCTTATTACCAAGTACTCATCTTTTCCCTTTCCAATGCCTTTAAAATAAAAAAGTCATATGTGCACATGTACACAGGAGAAGGAAGAAGGAGGGGGAAGAAAGTGTGTGGATTAGTTTATCTGTGTTCAGATCCCTTAAATAAAAGTCTTTGGTGATCTCTGCACATCCAGGTCCAGATCCAAAGCCTGTGGAGGTTAGCAGCTAGTGTTGGCACACAGAATATTTTGGAGAATAGTTATCATCTCTATTTCTAGGTTAAAAGTATATCTATAATAAGTGTGTCACATGGCACAGGCATCTCTCTCAGGGAGTGTTTTACATTTGCTGTGCTAACTCTGGCATATTTAGTTTTCTTCAGAAATGAAGGATGTATTTTGTCCATGTAAGCTAATATAATTTACATTTCCTGAAAACAAATTAAAATCAAGCAATATTGACTTTTTTTAGTTATAGTTTTTTTAATATATAGTACATCACCAAAATTTCAAGAATAATAGTTATTTTTCACTTTACCTTTGCATCAAATCCATTCATTTTTCATAACGTGCTCTGTCAAACCACAAGACGCTGAGTATTATCCACAGTTTATTTTCTTGCATTGATGTCACTTCATAAAGCTGTAACACTCTTGAGTTTGAAAGCTCTGCATTTGTGCTAGGGCTGGGGATCATTAACATCCTAAAAGCTTTAAGGTTTCTTAGAGGCGACTCACTTTGATTTTTACTTACCTTTTAAAATTTTCTTTCTCCCTGCTGAAATCAGGTCAGATATTTGATGAAGGTATTTTTTTTCTTTTTTCATGAGTTATTACACTACTTATGAATTTTATTCTGTTGAGGAATAACATTCAAATATCCTTCCTTGGTGTTGTTTTTATATTGTCATTTATCACCTAGGCTAGGAAAGGAGGAGAATGTATGAAGTGAAAGAAGTTCTTAAGTATAGATTTTTAGAGCTCAACAGTCATTGTCTTTTCATTCAGCTTATCCAACTGAGTGGTTTATTCAGCTATGCCACTTGAGACTATTAAGAGCCCTTTTCCCTATGACCACCTCAAACCAACACCAACATGAGGATCTTGCCATTCTAGAAACCATTGGTGAAATGGCATTAAAAGTCTAGAAATAAGAGATAGTTTATCAAGCTTTGTGCCTTTCAATATGGCATTTTATCCGAGGAGAGTTGTAATTCCAGCCCCTTGTCATGTCCCTTTCCTCAAGCAGGTAACTCTGCCCTGTGCTGGTTCAGCCTCAGCGAGAGGCTGCAGTGTATCAGGGACCCAGGGGCCAACCAGAGGGAGAAAGGGGACAAAAAGGGAAATGCCACATTCCAGGCAGTGGAATTAAAACATCTGGGGTTTCCCTCCTGTTGAGTCAGCCTCTGCACCAGGGGTTAGGGGTGCACAAAACTCAGCAAACAAAAGCAGAGTGTTGTAGTCATAAGCTACATGAGATCGAGCCTTTCCTTGCATTCTTTCAAGAATAATTAATCCTAGAAGAGTCAATTTCCAAAAATATCAGAGAAATTCAATAAGCATATTTACTGAAGTAATTTTCAGCCAGCTCATAGAAGACCCTGCATGCAGTGGAAGAGATTACAAAGACAGCTGCAATGAAACATTTCAAAGTTTCTGTCCTTTAAGCTTCCCATTTGGCAAAAAGTTCCAGTAGTTTGGGTTTTGATCTTTGTTCCACGTGAAAACAGATGTCAAAACATGTTCCTTCACAGCAACAATTATATTTTTGATCAGCTTTAATGGCTTTTGGAAGTATGAGTCTCTTCCGATAGGGTACATTCTTGTCAAATACAAAAAATAATACCTCCATTTACATCTTCATTACTTTTTTATCTATTTCTCACCCTTTGCAAATATCCTTGTATTTGCATGTTCCCATTGTGAGGCATTTTCCAATATGATTATTGCCCTCCCCCAGTAGGCTTTGACATTGCAGAATGATTGTGCTGTCACAAATACTGGAATGCTTCAACAGACAGGATTAGAAATGGTCAGCAGATTAAAAGTGTTTGCTTGAAGTTTATTCTTTGGTTTGAAGTAGTGGGGGAAAATATTTGCATAAATGAATTTTTAATAGATACCAAAAATAAAAAACTGCTAAAGAAAATGTAGCTTGTCTGCATTATCATGCAATTTTAATTATGCAAGCATTTATGTTCTTTGTGTATTTTGACTTACGGCCATGTGAGATACATGAGTGAACTGTCACTCATGCAGAATTAATTCTAATTTGTCCATATAGGGGAAAAAACCCTGGGAAAATATGATAACGCTTTTCATTGGCAGCAAACCCTAGTTGTTGTTAGTCATTTGAGAAAATTATTGTTAGCAGACTATCCAAATTCTGTAGGTCAAAGCCTTCCTTGAAAAGAGGTGTATTAGGACATGACTAAATCCACTACAGGAATTTTATCTACTAAGGAACTGTATCCTTCTGTACCATAACATTTATGTCATTTTTTTCTTTCCCTTGAACATGAGAAAAATATTTTGATTCAGTGTTTGGAAATCCAAGCTAGGTTATTTAAAATAACAGTCACTTGGAATGCACCAAGTGTAATTTTTAATGTAGTTACTTTTCTATGGTTTTTAAACCAAAATCTTTAGTTTCCCATGAAACACAATACAAAAGCAGTTTGTAAAGAGTCTTTAGACTTTGCACTTCCTCTCCCAGGCGATTTGCAAATAAGAAGTTGTCACTGACACGTAGGGCAACAAATGGATAAAGCAAGCATGGATTCTGAGATCTATAATTTTTAATAATCTTTAAACTAGCTACAAAATGTCAATCACTTCACAAACTGACAGGAGACATAAGGAATTTTCATATTACATGCTGTAAATGATATTTATCTCACAGTTTATCTAGAGTTCATTCATTTAGGTTTTTTAATTATTTTTAATTGTCAGCTACTAAACATCTCAGCGATTTGGTGTGCATAGCTCTAGGTAAGCAACAGAGAACTGTACTGATAACAAACCACATGGGGATAGCGACTAGTAAGAGAGAGCCTTATAAAAATTACATTTCTTTGCACCATTTCATATGGTAGTTGTTTCCTCCAAAAGATAGTCTTCAAAAGCAGCAGACAAACCCAATATATTACACTTATTTCTTTTTGTCTTTGACATATTTTCAGCCAAGCTTTTATTTTGCTGGCAATGGCTAAATGGTGAGTGCCAAATCCCTCTTTTTTTCATAATTAAAAAAAATGATCATGATTAATAACTATATATATATCAACAAGAAAAAAGTGGCACAACTGCAAACTTGCTGGTATAACATAGTCCCAAAAGAGTCCGAATACTGAGCATGCTTTTGTTTTCATTGTTGGTGTGCTACTGCCATGGGAAAATTCTTGTTTAAGTAGGAGTCTAAAAGTCTATTTATTCCTCATGCATAACTGCATAAATCACATCACTTTTTAGTGCAATGCTTGTTATAGTAATATAATTTCACATTGTCTAATCATGAAATCATAACAACAGATAATGGCAATGAAGAACTGAAGACAGCAGGTTTAAATGCTTAAACATCATGATACCCAAAGACAGGAGCATGGCAGTAGCTCTGTGGAATGTCACAGTTTTACAAGAACAATACTGTATATTTAAAGGTTAACAGCACGTTTAGCATTCCAACAGTGTTGTCATTCAGCAAACATCATTAAAAAAAGAGAAACATGAGAAGGGAAAAAAAAGGAAAGGAATCCAAAACAGAAACAAGGAAAGGAAAGGAAGAACCCCAAAAAACATCATAGTGAGCTATAGCCATCAAATCAGCACTATGTACAACCTTTGGAAAGAAAGATATCTAGAAAAAAATAATTACAAGTATAATTTTTGGAAAGCTGACAAACTACACAGGACAACATTTACAATGGGGCTGATATGTGCATGTGTGCAAACCTAGTAGATAAATACCATGATAAAAGCATGAAGGTGCTGCCCTGCTGGACAGCATTAAAAGGAAATGCACTTCTCTGCATTTAACCGCTGCCCAGCATCTTTGTTGCACGCTGGTTGGCTTCATCAATCCTGGTTTTGTTGGAATCAGCCTGGGGAAACACAGAGGAAAGAGAGGGATGAGTACAGGGAAGAGAGAGAGTATGAGAGAAAAAAAGAGTACCGGGAAGAATGACAGCGCTTTGTGGGTAGTTCCATGATTTTGGCTAGGTCACAGAAAAATGAAACTTGAAAATACTGGAGAACTGCTCTTTATAGTGGTACAAGGGACCCAAAAGAAGATTACAAATTTTCTAGTTTTACTTCATGTAGCCTTCAAGCAGAGCTTTCTGTTTGTGGTCAGCTGCACTGAACTCCTGTAAATGCTGTGCCAGATCTGTAGCTGGTGCTGTCGATAGCACTGGTGGTACTGATGGTAATGGATGACAGCATGAGGACTGGTGGTGTGCATCTGCATTTTGCTGGGGAAAACCTTCAGAGTCCTCTGAGATTCAGTGGACCCAGACTGTGGTCTAACTCAGATCATCAGGTACTAGCCAAAATTAAAATTTTGGTTGGTGTAGAGACTCCCGGAGCAGAGAAGCTGGATCATCTGATGTAGGGAATGCTGATAAAGATACATTTCTTTGAAAAGATCAGCCTGGATATCTTTGCTCTGCATGTGAAAGGAAGGGAATAGGTGAGAGGAATGCCAGTACTCCAGAGTTCACCAATGTGGTTGCAAGAGAGAGTAGCCTCTTTCATTGAGCAGCAGCATAAACAGGAGTTGAGAAAAGGCAGGGGTTCTACTGTGATTTGAAGCAATCAAACTGCAATTTAGTCCAGCATAGACTGAGCCATTAACTGCACTGTTTTCCCTGGGGTAACACCTGCCATGATTACAAAATGCCATTAATAAAATGGCACCACCTGGGAGGTTGGGGAGTTCTCTCTGAGTGGGAAGACACTTGGGCCGTGACTTTCTGTAGCTCTGCAGAAGTTCATTTTGGAGACTAAAGACACTGTTTTAGCTGAGAAAAACTGGCAAAACTCCACTCAACCCCACGTTGCCATGCCGACTTTTTCTAGCAGAGGGACTAGATAGAAAATGGTTTCAATTTTTAAAACCAGACCTGTGGGAAAGGTGAGAATTGTGTTGCTGCTTTAAAAGCATAGGCTCCCATAGCAAACTCTTTCTGTGGTTTGATGGCTGCATTTTGTTAGCTTTGATGATTGTTCCCACATCTCTGGGGTGTATCCAAATTGTACGGATTTATTTTAAATCTTCAATTTACAATGACAGAATGGTGAAGCAACTTTCCCACATGCATTTAAGAATCCTTTAAGAATGTTTATGCTCATGTGCAATAAATCTTTCTGAAATGTCTTGGCTTTTCTCAGTAATTGTTTTGGAAAATGCTATGTGTATTCTTAGTGCAGTAGCACGTGCCAGATCCTCAACAAGCATAAATCAGCAAAACTACTCATTACAAGCCACACTCCTTTTTTTTAGCCATGAGTTTGACCTTGTCTACCACAGTACAATTTTGTGTGCTTTAGCCAAAAGGCCACCTAAAAAGTTAATGGGCTTGGAAGCAGTTGCCTTTGTCACGAAATGAGTGAATATTCATTGAACAGTGATGAAACATCGTGCTCCTGTGTCTGGTGGATGATGTTGCATTGGAGGCAGTGGGATTCTTTGTGCTGACCTTCCCACTTAGGTCAAGACAGAGTGATTTGACACCCCTCTACTTTCCTCCCAGCCTCCTATTTATGGTAGATTTTAGGGGCAAGCCCTTTTGGTGATGGTGCTATTTGACCTACTCATCACACTGTCATTTTGGGTTTTGTCCCTTTCTCTCAGATCTGAGGAAAGGATAAAGAAAGCCTTTTATTCATTGCTGTCCTGGTTACTGTGGATAGATCAGATTACATGGCTGCATTATGAGGTTGCTCTGGTTTGGGTGCATGCATCCAGCATAACATAAATCCTTTAGGAGCATTTATGATGCATCCCAGGGTGCTTTGGCTTAGCTTTGTGATGCACCCCAACTTTGCAAACTGTGCCAGCCAAGGCCACAGTTATGATCTTCCTAATGATCATAACTGACCCAAAGCACAGTGCTCCAGCTGGTCAGGGAAACAACCCTGGCACTGCTGTGAGGGGGATGAGGGTCTGTTGCCATATTTCATTGCAGACTGGTGTGTATGCAACTGAGGTTTCACTGTTATCCAGCTGACCATTATTTCTGTCTTTTATAGAGGGTTTTACTAACACATTGTGTTCCTTTTTCTAGTACCTCATTACTGTATGTCCTTACTCTGAGAAATTTGGCTTATTTTTCACTAAGACTGAAGACTGTCTTACTTTTGTGCTGCTCTCATGACGACTCCTCTGTGTATGATGCAAATCTATCTCTCACAAATGTGTCCCTGTTCCTTAGCCAAGGGCCCTGGGTGATTTTATGAATGCATTAGCTGCCAATGTTATTTTGCCATTGCTGTACAAAATGCCAAAGTCTGTGAGAAGACCACAAAGCTGTGGAAGGCTGGTCCTTCAGCTCACTGCTCTCAGCATGCACTGTTAGAGGTTTGGCCCATGTGCTTTATGTGCACAGAGGGCCTGGTCAATGTTTTCAAAATTCAGATGTTTGCAAGCCTGAGCTGGTAGGAGAACAGTAACTTGTTGGGCTTGCTGTATGTTGGGATAGGATCCTGCAGGCACGGGTAGGATGCCACTGATTTCTAAACACAGGGCACGTCTTCTGCCACTGTGACATGAGCAGGGGAGAGGAGAACACAACAGTGCACGTCCTCATTGCTTTGAGAAAATAATGTATGTCATAGGCTTCCTAGTTAAAGGTACTTATGGTGTAGGCTGTATAAACTCCCTGTCCCTTCTCAAAGTATAGAGTGATGTGCTGCTTTCTAGTTCTTTGCATATGAATAGCAGCAGTAAATCCTTTCCTCGATGCTCCTCCTTTTCACAGAAATATGAAATTTTTGTGTGCATAATGGCATCCCAGTAATACTGTGCATTTTCCAGCACAGTCAAACACATGCAGATTTATAAAGCAAGACTTTTGACCAACGCCAAGCCACGAGGAGGCTGCCTCTCTGTCAGGGATGATCTTCCCAGCCTTCAGACAATGTATACTTCACCCAGTTCTCTCTGGAATCTGCCTCCAGTAAGGAAAGCTCTTGGAGTGAATCCCTCAGTGCAGTATTTCCCTTAATTTTTGTTACTAGGCTCTGATACAGTTAACTGACACGAAAAACAGGCATGGGCATCCTGCTTGTTTGAGGAGCTGTGCATGTGTAAGAAGGCTCAAAAGCACCAGCTCTACCACTTGAGGTCAGAATTAACTCTAAGCACCACATGTAAGTCCTTGGGTTAGCTCCTCAGGTTGTGTAAATCTCAACGGAAGCGGAGCATTGTGTTGGTTTAACACCAGATGAAGATCTAGCCTCTTATGTCACTTCAGCCTGCCTGTGCCTGGAGCTCTGCCAGTACCAATGCAGATGGCCTGCAGATCTTGGGATCTCAGGATGGCAGTGAGCTCCCAGCCAGACTTGGAGGGGGCTGCTCTCTGCTTCAGAAATCTGCAGTGCAGGTCTGGCACTGGAACAGTGCTCTCTGCCTTTTTACATGGTGATTCTGCAGAGGTAATGCTGAGCTTTTGTATTCTACTGGGGCTGTGTGGGGCCCAATTATGTATAAATATATATATGTGTATATATATGTATACACACACACCCTCCTCCAAGAAAGCAGGTAGATCTCTGTCCTAATGTTGTTATTAGCAGCACAACAAAACTGGCTGCACTGCTACTATATGGCAAAGATTTGGGATTTTATTAAATCCCCATCCTTCTTTGAGGACTGGTCCTCCAAGCAGGTGATCGAATCCTGAGCTGCTCATGGAGTTTCCGAGGAAGGAAAAGCCCAGGAGGATTTAAAACTTTCCAGGAAGTGCAAGGGTAGTCAGATCCAAACCCCAAGGTTCAGCATAGCTCAAGGCACTTGTCTTTTTTCAGAGCTATCGAAGAAGGAGCCTTGATGTCTGCTAACGGGTCCCCTTGCAGCTGTGTGGCAAACTCAACAGCAAGGGTTCAACCCAGCCTGCACTGGAGATGCAGATTCACAGCAGTGAGCTCTGCTTTGGCCCAAGGATTTGGAGGGAGAAGAGAGGAGCTATTTCTATCCCTTGTCCTTTCCAGGCCCATTTCTCCCCTTGGAGAAGGGAAACAGAGCCCCTCTTGGGGTCCTCACAGAAAAGGCAGCTCTTACCTTCTCCATGATCCTGTCAATCTGGCGGTTCTGTGTGTCGATCTCGTTGCCCATGTCCAAGGCCATGTGACGTAAGTTGCCAATGATGCCGCTGACCTGCTCCAGGTTCTCATCCATTTCATTTTCCCGGGCATCGTTTGTTACCCTGGGAAAAAAACCCCAGTTCTTTAAGGCGCAGACATGAGACTCCCCCTAAAACCGGGATTCACCCAAAACCTCCACTACATTCTCCATCGCTTGTCACCTGAGGAGCAGGCTGCTGTGCTCAGCTTTGAACAAAATAGATTCATGAGTAGATAACCAGAAAAATGTTACATGCTTATTTTTTGGGTATTGGGCTCAGTTGTCTGGGTTATCAGTGCTCTGTTTATACTGCTCGTGCCTCCTGTGGGTAGAGGTGTTGCTGTCTGAGCTTGCCTGTACCACATGCTGCACCCCTCTGCAGTGATCATCCTTCCCAAAAAATGAAAGGGTGCTCCATTCACACTGTGTGTGGTTAGCATTCATGGGAGGTGCTGGAAGGTAGAGGAATTACAGTGATAGCAGCTCCCCTCCTTGGGCTGCAGAGAGCTAATGAGCACTGTCCAGTCCTTGTATGCTTGGGGTCACAGAGATAGTGGGGAAGAGGTGCTTCAGCTGTGAAAATCCTGACCTAGCATCCTATTTCATTAACTGCATTTCTGGTGAAAGACAGAAGCAGCTTCTCTCAGATTTACTGGCTTTAGTAAAGATCATTTATCCCTCATTCTTAGCACCGTCTTGTGCAGTTGCTTTTTGGAAGGAAAAGCTTGTGCCTGAGCCAAGGCCCAGTTCAGCTCTCCAGTGACTGAAGAGGCAGGTGGTGACTGATGCTGGGAAAAGCAAGGTCCATGGGTGCTGCTCAGAAAATTCCTACTTTGAGCCTCTTATGCAGTTTGTGTTCATGTAGGTGCCCAAAGGGTGCTCCAGGCTATTTGCAGAACAATCATGGTGCGGCGTAACTTCCTTCACTGCTATTTATTATCATACCCCAGCCTTCATTTTGGTGAGGCTGCCATCCAGAAATTTTAAAAAAAAGTGAATGGCAGACCCATCAAACTTAAATGGCAACCCATCCCACGCTCCAGATTGCATGACAGCGTTGTTTCCATCACACTGATTTCCCTTTATCACAGCAGCCAAAGAAATAAGTGGATAATAGTTTTTGGAAAGATAATTACTTATTAAACTAGTGTCCTTAATCTTCAGAGATCAAAGCTTTGCCTACTGGTATGCTGATAGCATTGTCTGCTAAATACATGTCCCATAAGCTCTGTAATCAGTAGGTACTTTGTGCTGGATCCCTGTGTCGTGGGAAGTTTGCAGTGGGGCTGCCTTTAATGTAGTTGTGTGCATCAAACTGGCTTTGATTTGAGAGCTCAGGGATTCCCACTCTGTTCCTCCATAGCTGTGGCCTCCCAGCAGCTGAGGAATGGGACATCATTCCCCATGCAGTGAGGTTTTGAGGACACTCATGAGCAGGGAGGGGTGCACCTCTAGTTTAAAGTGTTCTTCAGGTTCTGAGCTTGGCTCGGTGCTTTGGCAGGAAGCCTGAGGCATTTTTGTTGTTGAAAAGAAAGGGAGGGCTGCTGGATGCTTTGGTACATCTTCTGGCAAGGATGGATAATGGGCACTACATGCCTTGAGACATAATGGCAATAAGCTAGTGTTTATCTGACACTTCATTTCTGAGGCCTTTGACAAGTCATTAGTGAGACCTGTGATAAGGCCCCCAGGACAAGTGTTCGCACAGGGAGCTGGAGTGCTGAGGACAATGCTGGCTAGCCATGGCTGTCTGCACCCTCACAGTGCTGCTGTGAAATAAATAAACAGACTTCATTTCTAGTTTATTATTACCCAAATCTGGGTAGTCTCAAAAAGAAAGGTTTGGGCTTATGTTTTCAAGCATCTTCTGGTTCTCAGGACCAAGACCCTTTCTTCCAGGATTTCCAGCAAGGTCACCATCCTTTGCACTAGAGCTCAGGTGACCTTCAGGCCCAGGAGAAGTCCCCGGATGCAGTAAACCTTTAGGAAATGCCTTAGTCACCATCAACTTGAAACCGAGCACCACTTGGTGGAAAACCCTGGCTCCATCCCATTACCCAGCACCTCTGAAGGAGTTAATGAGCACCACAGAGCTCATGACCATATGGAAGCAATCTAAATATATCAGTGACAAGGAGAGCAGAGAGAAAACAGTGGATAAAAAGGCTCACCTGCGGATAAAGCCACCACTGATGGCCATCTGCTCCCGTTCATCTACGACACGTGCAGGCTGGCTGGCTACAACACCATCCTGATTATTGCCCCAGGCCTTTTTGTAAGCATCGCTTGATTTAAGCCTATGCGAGAAAGATGATGAGTAACAAAGCTCCAAGTGCACAAGGACAAACGCAAAACTCTTTACCTCTCCAAGCTAAAAGCTGAATCAAGCACATGAGTTTTCAGATAGAGGGTCATTTTTTGTATACCGATATATCATAACCCTGAATAAAAGGAGGGGGTGGGTTTTTTTGCTTATTTTTTACTTTACTGCCACAACAGTGATGGTCAGAGGTTTAGTTTCCAATAGGGTGAATTGCAGTTGTCAGGTCTACAACATTGCACACAGGATTTTGGATGTTGACTTAGTTTCCAGAATGAAGGAAAATTTAAAAAAAAAAGAAAAAAAGAAAAAAAAAAGGAAAAAGAAGAGAAGAAATACAGATAAGTAGAAAACATTGTTTCATTTCAGTGACACATATGTTTTGACATCAGACACAGAGGACGTACTGGCAGACAGACATAAAAACAGAACTGCCAAGTATAGTGTGTACATCACATCACAGCAACACACCCTCTTAGAGAAAAACAGATTTGGCTACAATTTAACTTTTTACTATGCAGAATATTTGGCTTCTTGATGATATTTTTTCAATATGTATGTGGCATAATAGGCATTAAAAGCCACTGACCTTTCCCAACGTGATTTGGGGATGATTTTATCATAGGGTTCATTAGATTTTTCAAATAATATATCGGTACTTGAAAATAGTAATCATACATCGACAGTTGATGTACAAACCTTTGTCCACAGAGACAAAAAGTAAAATAGGCAGAAGTGAAATGAGTGCAGGAGAAAATAAAAGATACAAGCAATCTAGCATCAGAAAGGGAAATTTTTCTACGTTTTTCTTCATGCACTAGCTACAGGCATGAATAAGAAGTAAAGCATTCTCACTAAGCACAGTTGCCCCAATAGTTCATCATACCCTCAATGCATCAGCAGTAACAGCCTTCACAATAAGCAAGACACAGGCAAAAAAGGATCATCACTTCCTTCAGGAGTTTTAAACCACAGGACTTCAAAAATAGCCTGGCAACTTGTTATATTTGTATTTTGTGGCAGTTACATTAACCTGCAGAGAGCCATTTTTGACTGAGCTGCCATGGATAGAAAATTGAAATTCAGGCACCCCTAGAGTGGAAAATTGACATGTGCAGCCTATTTAGGGCTGCTGTCATTGGGGTCAGCAGACAAGATTGAGCATTTAACAGGGGAATGTAAGGATTTGGGGTCCACAGGTATATGTTTGTGATTTTATTCTGGAAATGGGTCTGTTTCCAACAAAACCACTGGGAGCTGCAAATCTCTGTGGTTTCCCTGTTCCCTGGTCAGCCCCAATCAGTCCTATAAACAGCCCTGTGGCTTGGATTTTGGGGAAGGAACTGAACGTGCTTCTGGGGGATTTGGGAGAGGACATGACAAACCCATCTCTGGTGTCATGTTCTCTCCATGCCCCCCAAAGCAGCTCAGTTTTAAATGAGTCTGAAGATGTGTTGTATGATCCAATTTAGAATTCAAATATAGATTAAAAGAGGATCTTTCCTACTCATCTGTTCTGTTGCTTATTTCCTATTAAAGTTTGTGAAGACTTAAAAATATGATGGTTGGCTTGTTTCATTTTAGTTCTCTGAAACTATACATCAGCTTTGGCATTTCTAAAATGCCTGAAAATAATTCTCTTGCTGCAGATACATTTACAGGGTTTTGCCTGTTCTTTGGACCTATGCAACTTTGTCAGTGAGACAGTTTCTGTGTTTGAGGTAAATGACTTTATACACCCAGAATCTGATCTCTTGTGGACTTCCAATTAAAGTCAACAGGTGGAGCTTGGATCTGCTCATGATAATAGGAGTTGTCCTTTAGAATGCAACCTGGTAAAAGTTCCATGCTGTGGGCATTTTCGATCTCCTTAGAATGTAGGATCAAGCTTTACATATTTTTAAGGCTCAGAGAACTGTACTTTCACTGTATATCAGGGTAGAGTTACATGTGAAGTGGATAATCTTTTTATAAATATATGCCAATTATCTCCCACCAGCCACAAGAGCTTTAGGGGATCATGGTGGTTCTGATGCCCAGAACTGTATGGATTTCTCTCTCTCCCACACTCCACTCCTCAGAACATCACCTTATCTGTACCAGGGGGGTCCTGGCTTAGTGACTCAGGGAACAGTCTCTAAAACCATTCTCCATCCATCCTCTGAGCATTGGTTAGCAATGCTGCTCTCTGAAATATGACTCCAGACTGATAGAGTCAGAATGGCTTGGAGAAGGGAAGAGGCCCCTTCACAAATTCATGTCCCCTCCATCTCCTGTAGAATCATTCTGTTCTTGCAGCATGACGCTGCAGCCATAGTGAAGTGCCAAATGTTTTAGTGCCACGTGCCAGGTGCTAATCCCACTGCTGTCACATGTCTGGCTGTCAGTTCTGAGCTTTTACAGCTCCTACAGTGTGGGAGATGTGAAGTTTCTGCTGCAGCTCTTGTGCACCAGCTCCTCTGGTGCAGGGCAGCAAGGGCTACGGCCTGTCAGTGCTTGCAGAAGGGGTGTATGCAGCCCTTCCCATTCCTCCTGCCCCCTCTCCCATTGCACAGCAAGGCTATAATCATTCTGGGCAAAATGTTTACCTCAAAAAAGTGTTCAGGGCTTGGTACACAGAAGTAAAATACCTGAGGCGGTATCTGCATTGTGTCCCAAGGGAATTAACTTCAAAATAAATGTGACTGATAAGGCAAAACCCTAGCCCCGCTCTTCTGATTTTTGGCAAAATACCCCATGAACTCTATGACAGCTCTCTTTCTTTTTGGTCTTGATAACTGGGGAAGGATCAGGCTTTGGCTGTGAACAAATTTCACGTAGAAAGGGAATTTAATACTACAGCAACACTTCTCTCTGCTTTGTCTCCTGCACGATATGTGGCCAACCATTTAGAAATGTTTTCACTGCAACCTAGTTTCATGCCTACTCACTGCATGCTGGATTTGCCATTCCTCAAGGACTTTGGGTTGGTCCCCAGTTTCCTACACCCACATAACCGCACATCACATTTTCATTTGGCATTTAAAACAAGCTTGGCATTACTTGGAGGACGGTTTCGTTCAAGTGTGATGGCATGCAAGCAAATTCAATGCATTTCAACATTTCTGCTTAGTGTACGTGCTACCCAAATGAAAGAAATTTGGCTTGTTGAGGTTTTGTCAAATTTTTTGCCTGTGGCAGGATGAAAACCATTTCAAGTTGGGTTCCAATCATGAAACGTCACATCTCTTTCAAGATCTCATCAAGGACTATTTCTGCTGAACAACAAAAAAAGCTCTGATTTTCATCCACAATTTGGAACAATGTTTAGTAAGACCTCTTCTGCATTTGTTCAGCTCTTTTGTTTATGAAACTTGTTTGTGAAAATATGTTTCAAAATTTAGAGTGTCCAGGAATAAGGTAGCCCCAAGTGTTTTTGTCCGCTGGAAAATGGACTCAGTACCACTCAGTACACTTTGTGTAAAATGTTGAAACTTTTACCATTAAAAGGTGTCAACAGTGAAGCTTTCACTGCAGTATGCCTGATTTTAATGCATCTACAGTAATTCCCAGTCAGTTGTCTATGCTATGAAATGAATGCATTTGAACCAGAATCGTTCTTTCTGCATGCCACATGCTCATCCTGTCCATGTGCCTAGCAAGGATGAGCTTCACAAGGCCTTTGGGATCAGCCTTAAGTGCTCAAAGAGATGAGGCAGGCAGCACCTACTTGTTACATGGACAGACACAAAGACCACAGAATTTTCCTAGGTCCGTCAAATTCTTTTCTGCTTCTTTCATGTCCTTATTGATTTGGTCCATTCCCTCTTCGATGCGTTCCAGTTGTTCTGATTAAACACAAGTATTTTATCCCCACAGAATGAAGCAGATGGAAAAGGACAAAGAAAAAAAAGACAAAAACTTCAGACATTCACTGTGACAAAAAACTGGACACCACATAGCAGAGCCGGTACCCAGTACCTACTTGTTACAAGGACATATGAAAAGGCCACAGCATTTCCCTAAATCTTTTAAATTTTTCTCGGCCTCCTTCATGTCTTGGTTGATATGGTTCATGCCTTCTTCAACACGATCGAGTTGTTCTGGTCAGGACAAAGGGATGACAGTGTGGAATGAATTGTATTTTTGTTTGTTTGATTTTGTCTTCAACAGAACATGAAAAATGACCATGTAGAACTGAGTTAATAATGACATTACAATGCATTAATCTGAGCTGATGCATTGCTGAAAGGATGTATGCTGCATTGGATGCTGAAGATTTTTTTTTATTAGTATGGGAAGAGTAAAACAAAGGAGAAATTTATTTGAAATATATTAATATAAACAAGATGTAATGATGTAGAAAGGAAGGGTTATAAAGTTCAAGGTCCAGAAACATAATACAATACATCAACTTACTAAGACACAGTGACATCCAGGAGAAAGAAAGATAGTGTTATTATTTTGCATTATGTATGTTAATATTAGAGAAAAGAAGTCCTTCCATGGAAAACGCTTCTGTTACTTACGCTTACAAATGCCTCAGAATTAGGTGGGTTTGGGCAGCACAGCTGCTGTGGCTAGTGAGTGAGAGAGCTGGTAGTTAGTGGTAGTGGTAAATGGAGCAAGCTGTTAGGGCTTGTGTCCAGGTACCCTTTATTCCAGAGGCAGAGGAAACAGACCTGTCACTTTCACTGGTGCTGGATACTGATCTCTAGCCTGAGTGTGGCCTCAGGGCTGGTTTTCTTCCCCGTGTGGGTGCTGCAAATCAGGAGTAACCTCAGTGAGCAGGAACAACTGAAACCACTCCCGGATGCTCTCTGCGAGAGGGTCACCGGCTGTGGTGCTCCTTGTCTCTGGCCCCAAGGGACCTTATGGAAAGAGGCATTGGGTGAACAGTCATGTCTTCAGTGGGGTCACTTCTGCTTTGCTCCAGGACAAGTTAAGAAGCATCAGGCCCAAAAACCAGCCAAATATAGACCCTAACTCTCTGCTGGCATTAAAACAAAATTTGGCATATTTCCACCTAAGGCTGATGGGTTTTCTTAGTGACTTGGTTTTCTAAGTGACTTGGTCTTAATGTGTTAATTTTTTTCACTTTTAAAGCTGGGAAAAATGTCCTAGAAGAACAGAATGCCATGACATAAAAGTATAGGAACAGGATTCTCCATTGAGGTAAACAGATATGGATCCAATTGGATCGAGTGTCTTGTGTGGAGTCTGCAGTAGGGACAGCATTTTACATGGGATTTACATTTTACACCATTTGTTCCCAAAGGATAGATTCAGATACTACCCAGAATCAAAAAGGTACTTGGAGTGGCATTTCAATCCATTAAAAATTGTAACTGTACCTAACAAGGAAAAGTAAAGCAGTCCCGGTAAAATACAAACACATCCCTGGTCCCCATGTGTAATAGAAAAACACTGAATTAGACTGTAGAGGAAGGAACTAAGAGCACTGGTTATAGAAGGAATTTAATGTCATCCCTGATGTTAACTGAGTCCTCTCCAGAAAAATAAAAGAGGAAGAAAATTTTAGAAGAAAAATCATATGCATATTGATGTCAGTAAAAAGCTCCTCTTAACTTCATTGAGAACATGAAGATACCTAATTTCTTACTCGGGTTTTTAATAACAATTGAGATTTAGCTTTTCAAAGCTTTCTGGGGGGTTTAGATGCCCATTTCCCATTAAAATTAATTTTATTTAATTAATTTTAATAGGAAACAGGGACCTCAGTCCTCGAGGGGCTAGAAAATCCTAGGCTAAATTATTCAAGCTTGAATAGTTCAAGTATTGAACTTGTACTCTTTGTTTAATTTTTGCATGACACTGGGCTTTGAGAAGGAGAGGCGCCATGTCAGTATAGTGAGATTCATCTGCCTTTCTGCTGTCAGTTCTCATTCTCCTCAGCTGGACAGGCCTCTCTCCTGGTCCCACGGGAGTTATTTTTCCCAAATCCAAGGATATATTTAGAGGATCAGAGTCACTTGGCAGTGCCCTCTAAAGGGGCACACACTGCATAAGCAAAGGATTGGGAAACAGAGAAGGAAACCTGAGAGAGGGGCTGTACAAGATCAGCCAGGTAAACTGCTGAGCTGAGCCAGAAAAGCAAGGTTGGATTGTCTCAATGCATGTGTAATGTAGGCTTCGGCAGAAGCTTTGGTTGGTGTCTGTAGGCACAGATTGTCACTCTCATCAGAAATGTGAGTCTGTGGCAGAAGGGGACAGCCCTCCCTGTGCTCCTGCTCCGGGGCTGGGCAATGCTTGCTCTGGCTCTGGGGAGCAGCTGTGGCACTGTGAGCTGCCTTTGGTGCTGCTTTATGCAGCGTGATGCGATTTGCTGCACTTCTGTCTCAGGCTCCCAGCTCCTGCTTCCGAGCACTGCAGAGCCCCTTGGCAGCTAAGGAACGGCTGGACCCACATGTGCATTTTGACTCTGGGGAACATGGCAGGCATCTGATCTTTCTTCCACTGATTTTCCTGCTAGTGCTCCTCTAACCTGGTCTGTCCAGTAGCAAAAGCCGGGTTCACTCTGCATGGGTCAGTCCTAGACCTGGTGCCACTGGTAGCTCTCAGTGGAAGCAATTCTCCTTGCCCAGATGCACATTCTCTAAAGCCATGTATGTAACAGGTCCTTTTGAACTGTCTTTACCTGTTTTCTGTTCTGCCTCAATAAATGAGTGCTTATTGAACAGTATATTTGACATAACTCAAAGACTTCCATTTTAACTACAGTCCTCATTAGAAGCCTGTCTTTATTTATCCTACCTCAGGATTTGTGTTTGATGCCTGGACTATTGCTGAATAGGAAAGGGAGCCACAACTCATTTATCTTCCATTAAAGGAAACCTCATAAGTATAAAAAAACCCATGTCATATTTGCAGCCCAGAAGTCTAGACAGCTGGCTGCTGGTCCTAAAACCACTTGCTAGTTGTTAACATCGTGGGCTGGACTGTTAACTGGTTTGAGTCAGCATAGTTATGCTGGCTTTGTGGAGCCATGCCAATTTATACCTGTCAAAGATCTGGTCCCACAAGCAAGGAATTAGATTCATGAGTCTAACCACAATTATTGAGGCATAAATATTATAGTGGAATTAACTTAATGGGGTCACTCTGGATTTGTTTTGGTATAACTGCTATTAAACTGTGACCCAGAATGAATCACTGCCGGTAGGAAATCAGAAGGCAATCGAGAGGTTAATTTAATGTCTGTTTCCATAGATCTTCCCTATTCCAACGTTCTGTGCTGTATTAAAGGTTTTAGGGAAGACAGTTTGTTGGCATGCATTGCCATGAGCCCACGCAAATTCACGCCTACAAGAGGTAATGTCTTTTGTCTTCCATTTAGAGAAGCCCTTCAAGGTCAGAGTTTGAACATCTTTTGACAGTTTGTTGCAATATTATTTGAATAAGCTGCACCTATATGTTTATGTATGATATATGATATATACCTAAGAGAATTGATGTTGTCTGGAAGCAGAATACACATCAGAGGTATATTTCATTGTGATTTCCTTCTATTTTTTCCCCTCTGGAAAATGCTGCAACTCTTTTTGTATCTTGATGTCCGAGAATATCACTTTCATTTCAAGGTAGTGACCATAAATCTTCTTCCAGATCTCACAGCAAACAAATGGCCTATCTTAAGGCACAAACGAATAGATTTTTACCTGTATCATTATACTTGTGAATTACTCCTGTAAGGGAACTGGGGGAACACAAGCTAGTCCTGTTAGTTTTATCATAGCATTGTGACCACTTGCCACTGGGTCTTTGCCAGGATCTCCTGTACCATCCTGGCAATTCTCCATCCTGTGACTGATCTAGGGAAGTGGCTGGGGCAGGGAAACTGTAGCAAGGGCATCTCTCAGCTGCTCCTGTGGTGTCTTGAGCAAAAAAAGCTGCAAAAGCATCTTACAAGGCATTGGTAGCAAGACCAGCACAGAGCAAGAGTGGTGTTGCTTCACCTTTGCATCCTCATCTATAATTTCTAATAAATATTCCTTTGCTGATGTCCAGGATCTGGGGCCTGTTCTTGAATGTCAGCTAATGCCTGTGGAGGCTGGAACTTGCTCCTTTGCCTGGAGTATTGTGCAGCAAGCAATTTCCCCCAAGGCCAATTTTAATAAGAAAAAAAGGAAGAAAACACAAAGGACATTTTAAGAACACATGGCAATCATAATTGCATACAAGAGGGTTTAATTTGAGACTCAGCAGATGAACTATTTCCAATGCTAGGCCATCATCCCGTTTTCCATGAAGGAGAATCATACTGGAGTGTGGCCTGTGGGACAGCCTTTTCAGAGATCTGAGCTCTGACCTAGCTGTGCTCTGGAAGGCCCTGCTGGGCACAGGCACCCCTGGAACAAAGCTGGAGGGGAGAGCTGCGAGCCCACGTGGAGCTCTGCTAAAAATAACAGGAGACAAAGGCACAACCTGCTTTGTGGGGCTTCATCTGTCCTCTGTTCTGTGCTATGATTTCAGCATAATTAATACCATCTTCCCTGGGAAAACTGCAGTAGCCGTTAGCCCCTTTTATTTTGCTAATTAGCCATAACATACAAAACTGCAAAACCCACAGCTCCTGCAAAAGCAGTGGAGGTCAGCTCGCATGTGTGCCAGTGCTTTTGTTTGTGGGATTGCCCAGTTATTTCCAAGCTTTATCTCCTTTATAAGCTTGATCTGGAGTAAGATCTGATAGGTAGATTAATCTGCTCCCCATGTTCCCCAGCAATGCTGTTTGTGCATTCATAGTGCAAGGAGAAAATTCCAAATGCACTGACATTTTCTTTGTCTCTTATCAAAGTTGTGGCTATTCCTCTGTCCTGTCTTGGATGAAAAATTACTGCGCTGCAGCTGTTGTTTTTGGAAAAGTTTTTCCCCTGCACCTTATTTGGAATACAAGAACAAAATTCTTCTGTAGTAAACTGCCATGAGGACATCACCACACAAAAAATGTCCTTGAAGGTCCAAATCATTAACCCTGCTATCATGTCCAGTGATGGGAGTTTCCTATGGATGAACAGAGTTACCAGCCTGGAACCTTTTCTGTGTTAGCACTTCAGGTTTACCTTCATATCTTCACTTTGTACTATTAGTTTCATTTCTACTGTTTGCTTTTAGCCAAAATACATCCAGATATTAACATTTTTCTAAGTTAGCATGTTTTAAAGAGGCAGAGGAATTGCCATTGCTCAATAATCCTTTGCAGCATTTATTTTTCCATGTAAAATACAAGTATTTTAGTTTAAAGGGTTATATATATATTTATATTTATATAATTAATTAAGGGAGCTTTACTCAAGGCCAGATTAAAAAAAGGTAAGCATTATGGATGCACATGGTCTGGGAATGACTTTCTTAGTAATGGGAAAAAACCCAGCAAGGAAAATCTAAACTCCTGGCTCCTTCCTGTGGGCTCCCCAGGGGAAGAGCTGTGTTCAGCTGGTTTGGGTGACAATACCAGACCCAAAAAATGGTAACTCTTGGTATTGCAGAGGGGCTACTCAGGTCCCCATTCTTCAGAGGACACTGGAAGACCCTCTAGCTTTCATGGGAGCGCATCCTCTGTAACCTGCTGTGCAGCCAGCTGTGCTAAACCTTTGGGCAAGAGCAGCTATCCAGGCTGGCTTTGTTGTACAAATACCTGGCATTGGGAAATTACCTTGGCTTACTGCCTTTATGATCCCGGAGACTTCTGCTCACTGATACCAGAAAATCAGTTCTGCTTTGCACTATTTGGGTTGAATTGGCTCAGAAAGGTTTTTCCATGTAAGGTCTGTTTAACTTCAAAACAAGCAATTTTGTAAGGAAACCTAGAAATAGAGCTTCCAGCAAGTGCAGAGATTAGATCTTCTGCCTGCCGCCCACTGGAAAGATCAATGTCATGTTTTCTGTATATTTAACACCTAATAATCTTAAGTGACTTGTGCAGTCAGCTGCAAAGAGATCACATGGCAGTGTTAGCAAATGATTTCCTTAATCTGATAATCTGCTGAGACATGCGTGAGCTGCACACATTGCACTAATTACAGAGGGTTCAAAGTCATCATTAGTGTATTTTGCCCAGTAGTGTAAGTCCTTTATCACTAAAATGAAATAAAAAAAAAATAGCAATTATTACACCTACATACGGTTAAATGGAGAAAATTAAACATTTAGCATAGTACAAGGTTACAATATTTTCAGGGTTGGTAACATTATTTGGCTGTTTTCCTTGAGAAACCCACACTGTATAGTCATAAGCTAAATTTAGTGAACCACTTAAGGCATGACCATAACCAATTTAAAGAGCCTTCAAGACCTGAGTCTTTGCTGGAGGTATTGACTAGCTGCATCTGTGACTGTACAACAAGCATTGCAGGTTTCACTCTCAATAAGGGTTTAATACTGAGCTCCCTGGACTCCAGGGAGATGAGTGTGTCCAGTCTCAGCTCCTTAGCTCACTCTCATTGTCCTTCCTGTCATGGCTACAGAGTGAATCACTCAGAAAACTTCTGAATACAGGGGTATCAATAGTAGAATTCCAAAATAATGATTTAAAAACCCAACAAAATTCAGGATTCAAATAAAAAATCTCCCTAGCAGTCTGTGGAAATAGAGCAGTTAAGAAACAGAAACATACGTAGGAGCCACTAAAGTTTCTGGTACTCTGCCTGTGAATTACATTGCAAGACACACCTGGGTATTAACATACTTCCTTTGACAATATTTGTGATTTATTACAACCGTATGATCCACTGCTGAAACAAAACACATTATTTAGACAGGTGCCGTATCTGTTTCAACATAAGTAATTTCTGGTTTTCTGTATTTGGTGATAGTTTTTCTACTGCCATTATTTTTTGAAGACAACTACATGTTCTCTGTGATATTTTTCTTGTCAAGACAAATCGATGTGACAGAATTTGGTTAAATTTTTTTCCTTAAATGAGGCATATGGAGGGAAAGCAATGAGACATACATAAAAAAAAGCAAATAGAAGAAAAGACTTTCCATTTAGGTCCTGTTATTACTTTTCATTCATTATAGTGTCAGAGAGGTGGGACATTAAAACTGGAAAGGTCCTGTTGTGCTCTGCAGTCCATTTCCCAAGAATTCCATACCCTGGCTTATTATCATTGTCCAGGTTTGATGAGTAACGCAGCATTGCCTCTGCAGAAGACATTTCCTAATAATAATTGTGAGTCCTGCCCCATAGTAAATAATAACAAGGGCCTTTGGGGGGCTGGTCTGATAGAGAGTAGCAGAAATTTCTGCTCTGTTGATTTATTGAAGACACCATTTTCCTGGGGCTGTGAGTCTACGGCAAATGAAGACTTATTAGTTTGATTGAGAGGGAGAGAAGGCTACCTTTTCTTTGTAATATTATGAAGGGAAAAAATGTAATTTCCTGGAATGTATTGAATATATCAGGCTCTGTCTTTGTCATTGTCATCCACAGACAGGTAGTGTAAGTCTGAACCTCCTATATGGACAATTGTAATGAGCTGATTG
Source organism: Melozone crissalis (assembly GCF_028551555.1). Lineage (NCBI taxonomy): Eukaryota > Metazoa > Chordata > Aves > Passeriformes > Passerellidae > Melozone > Melozone crissalis. Next base: position 1,429,995 of record NW_026535858.1, read on the forward strand.
TGGAATACCTTTTAATGTTTAAATTCTGTCATTCTCACTGCCTCACCACTGTACAAAATGTAACTGAATCTTACACAAACTAAACCCACTTACCTTCTCTTGGGATGCATTTGTTGCATGTCTTTCACTTGTGATTTAAGTGGGAAAATTACTTAGCACCTGCATAAATAATGCTGAATTTTACACCTACAGAGGCAAATCCTCTCGTCATGTAGCTGGATCTTGACCCAAAGCTTGCTGAAATCAAATGGTGATTTGGTTGAGTTGAGCCTGCAGCTCTCTTTGACATTAATGGGAAGCAGATCAAAAGAAGTACAGACTTTTAGGCAGCTGTTGTACATTTTTCTCTGCTGGAGAACAAAGCTAAAGGCAAAGAGGTTTTGGGATTCTCATGCACAACCACACGTATTTTCTGTCCCTTGTTTCCAGGGTTGCACACAGTCAGTACAGCACTTTAGAAAGGGTTATACTTCCTTACTGAAGCAATCTGAACTTACCTCCTTGCTCATCCAACATAACCAAAGTCCTGATACCAGCATCTTTACTCTACATCCCAATAGTGGTAGCAAGGTAAGGAGAGAGAGGGGGAGAAGAGAGAGAGAGAGAGAAAGAGAGATCAGTGAGGGAACATTCAGCCCTTGGTATGGGACATAGGAAGACACAAGAAAAACAGTGAAAGGAATGACAAGGGGCTGATGGCACAGTCCAAAGGCCTTATGTGCCTGGACACTGTGTGAGGAGCTAGGTTCTCTCCATTGTACCATCAGTCCTTCCTTCTGGATTCACTGGGATACCAAACTTCTGCAAAAAGCACAAAGCCATGGACCTTGAGATTAAAACAACCACTTTACACAAGAGTAATCTCTAAAAAGAGAAGGCTCATCTCCAAGTCCAGGGAAGCAGGAGAGGGGAGGATGGGGGTGTTGATATTGTAGGTGGATGTGAATCTCACGGGAGAAATTCCCAGGGAAAACAGGTATGACACAAACATGTTTGGGAAGGTGGCACAGTGGTTTGTGCACAGCTCTTGCTGCTGACAGAAGTCAGAAAGCTTACCTACTTAGGAAATCCAGTTTAAAGCAGGCTAATATTTAATAGGATTAAGCCATATTTTTTGGCTCAGTGATCTAATAGATATGGTCTTGAGCTAAGTTTTAATTCAGTCATCAGACACCTTTAGCATTAATGGATTTTGAATTGAGCTTGAAGGTAGGATTTTCAAAACACCTACACACTGAATCTGCCTCTGCTCCCGGAGCTTAGTGGGAATCTTACCACTGCCTTTACTGGATACAGGGCTGGAGCAAAGCTGAGCCAGGAGTAGAGCACCTCTCACAAGTACAATTTTTATTGTGTTATCATCACTCTGGGATGTGATCAGGTGTCTCTGGTTCCTGGGTGCTGTGGTGCTCAGCTATATCACATATCAAATTATCTCCTTTTTAATTACAAAGGGGAAACCAGCTCCATTGTGCTTGGAGCAGTGATAACATCTGTGAATAATTAATGGCTTGAATGATCTCCTGACTGTTGCATGTCAATAACAGATGAAGTAAGTCCTCTGTGGCCTGACAGCTTGACAGCAGAGCTACCTGGACATGTGCACCAGTAATTTACTTGTTGCCATGAACAGAAAGTGATCCATGCTCCTGTGAAACAGATAAAGGTGGTGGTGGTGTTGATTTTGCAGAGGGCAGGGAGATGCCCACGGTTGCACAGCTACATCAGGAACAGAAAACTAAACTCCTGACTGACCCTCTTGCTTTTCACCACTCCTGGAGGCAAATCAAGGACCTCATGTTATCCTTCCTGCCAGCTGCCCTTCTCACTGCTCATCAGTTTTTGTGGGTGCAGTGAAGTGTCTGTGGCCATGAGCTGCCCTGCCCACGCTCACAGGGCCCTCCCAGGCTCCCGCAGTCCACACTGGCTCAGCCACAAGCCCAGCCCTGCCACGCTCAGGGCTGTTTGCTGGTGCAGCTGGTGCTGCTCTGCTGTGCTTCCAGAGGATCTGCTCGGCTCAAGAGGGACACGAGGTACCTCTGGCTGTGCTCTTCTCTGCCTCTCCCTGCACCCCCATTCATGTCCGCAATGTCCACATCACTGCGGAAACTGGAAAAAGCATCAGATGTGTGCAGGCTGCTTTGCTGTCTCTTTGTAAAAAGTCCCTGTGTGAGTTGCCAGATGTACAGAGAAGGCCTCCTGCTTCCCCCAGGTATGCTGCACCCTGCTGCCCTCGGGTCAGCCATCTACCAGGAGCCCACTGCTGCTCTCTCTCCCTTCAAGTTCACTCTATTTACTTGAATCCCAGCCAGCCTTCATTTTTGCAGCCTTTCGAAACTTAGGGTGCGAGGCTTATCTTAGGTTTGCCAGTTTAGAATAAAGAAACCACCTTTAATTAGCTGATGTTTTCTGTGGGGCACTAAGCACCCTGTGTCTGCTAAGCACTGCCTGTACAATAGTTTTTTATTGGATCTTTTTATACTCTTGGTAACCAGGGAATTCCTCCCCCCCCCCGCCCAGATTTGTATGTATTTTAACAAATATGGAAACTCATGCAAACACAAGAAGGCTGCTTGGGTCCTGAGTCACCTTGTGTTTCAGTAAATAGGGTGCAGTCTGACATAGGACCATTCCAAATACTAAGCTCCAAAAATTTTTGCTGAATCAAACATAGTTGGGCTAAGAAATATTTACTGCTCTTCAACCCTCTGGCCTTATTTTCCTGCTGTGTTTAACATCTAAGCAAACCACCTTTATAGAGCTAAGATGTCCAGTGATCTGAACAAGACATGTGCTGGGAGATGAGCTCAGGAACTAGACCCTATGGTTTATATTTCACATCAAATCCTTACACAGAGCAAAAGAGGTGAAATTTTCTGTTCTTTACCTGATCATCAGCGCCATTTAATTTTATCAGGCAACACTGTATCTCTTGCAAACAGCCTGCCACAGCATTACACAAATGTGAAAATATTAAAGGGTATGCAATGAATAAACTTGTCTGCATCTGTGGTCTAATCCAAAGCATATTGAAGCTAATAAAGAGGTGGTGACTGAAAAGGATGAGATGTGATTCAGACATCAAGTGACAATCTCCTTCTGTTCCAAATTTCTATTAAGCATTAATTTACAGCTTTTCCCCAAAAAGAATTAAATGTGTAAAATCAATCAAAAAATAAATCATGTTTGTGCATTTAAAATAGGCCCAGACTTTTCTAAAAGCTCAGTATTTCCATTATGGCTGATATCTTAGATAACAGAAACCCAAACTTCTCTGTAAGACAGAACTATTTCAAAAATGTGTTTATCATCCAGACGTCTGAGCAGGAGAGAAGCACTCTGTGTCTGATCCCCAGGGACAACAGACTGAGGCATCTCTGGAAAGTACAAGCCTCAGTTAAAGAAATCTAGGGGAAGAAATGTGTCCCACAAGAGTGTTCAGGGGGCAAACACAGGCACGTGAGTCTCAGTGGAGCAGGTGCCACTCGAGCTGGCTGTGGGGACAGTGTGTGACAGGAGGTGATGAAAGCTCTGCTGTAAGTGCCAGTCCAGAAGGACAGGTTTCACAGCCTCTGCCTCTGAGTCCTTGGTTACAGACTCACATCACCATGGCCCAGTGACTGTGCTTGGCTCTGGCTGCTGCTGAGGGCTCAGGAAGGATTCCCACACACATCCAGTGCTCCCCAATAACAGTGATGGGCTGTGTGGGAAGCCATGAATTCATAGAACTAGTGGGGTCCATCATGTTATGAAATCGTGGGCTCAATTCCCGCCTTGGCCAGGATTAGAGTGTTTCTTCCCTCCTGTGCAGTGGAGGAATCTCTTCAGACCCTCCAGTCCTTGTAGAGGCAATCCTCTATTATTTTAGCAAAACAAGGGTTCTCAGAAAAGTGAAATGCTTAGGGTAGGTCAGGCCAGAGAGATGAGAAATGCATCTTTCACAGGACCCTAGAAAGTTCATTTTCATCCAGCTCTTTAATCTGTAGCACCCATCTCTTTTGAGAACAACTTCTGACTCTCCTTGTCTTCTCATTGCACTTGAGAGGAGAATTTGGACTGCTGGATTTTGCCATGGCACAGCCAAACTCTCACATTCTTGTCCTTTATAAGAAAATGGCACAGCACGAATTGCTAATGTTGAGGCATTAAACTGGCAGCCCTGGAGTTCCTCTGTTTATCCATAATGCAGGTATTCTGCAGATGGTAAAATATATAATATATAAAATAATTTTGCACATGAGATGACCCTTCAGGGCAGGAGGCCAACACTTCCGACTTAAAAATGTATCACATTAGGTGAAACAGACCCCGTACATTTCAGGAAAGTTTATGTCCTTCAATCTTTCAGCCAGGCTCTAATGCTTGAATAAAAGCAAATGAACAAGCAGTACTGGTTTGGGTTCTGCATCATTTATATGAAGCACATGCCCAGGTTCTCCATTTGGTCACTGGCAGAGCTATTAATCAAAGAACCAGAATATATGATTTTAAATCTTTGGGCTCAATACAACTCATAGATACTTTAGTCTGTCAGTGCTACAGTGAAGCCTGGTTAAGAGCATTACTGGGAACCCTTTTGGAGGCTTTAATAGACATTATTCTTAGTCTTCTGTAACAGCTTTTTAAAAATTTTTAGTTGCTTTTGCTTTGGGTTTTTTGTTTGTTTGTTTGGGATTTTTTGTTAGGGTTTTACTGAAAGCGTGTCAGCAACAAAGCGTTCACTAAAATTTGCCCAGCACTTTGGAGGGGAATTGCATTGCTGTATCATTTCTTGTTATTGCTGCTACAGAACCTAATTTCCCAAGATGGAAATAAAAGTGGGAAGACAATTGGAATGACTTCTCAAAGGGCTCATCAGTCCCTCCAGAAACACAGTGTGTTGGGTCCTATCCTACCAAAGGCAGCTACTCAAATTTTGTTTTAGCCTGAGTGAAGATTTTCCTAATGCTGTAAAGGGATGTTGTATCAGATAGAGAATCCAGACTCTGGAAATCACTTTCCCTGCCTTTCAGGAGGTATCCTGAAAGACAAATATACACTCTCAGTTATGTGAAGAACACATAAACTTCCACTTCGATGAAGAATTTTGCTTTAATCGAGAATTAGAGAGTTTGTTTTGAATAAATTAATACAGACAATTATGTACCAGGACAGGCTGATATTGCTAGCAGTTCCCACAGACACTAAAGAGAACTGTCAACACCCTAAAGACAAAAATGTGGTCAAAGAAACACTTTTAGTCATCCGTAGCAATGAATTTGCTCAGCTCCTGCTCCAGGTTCCCTGTCACGCTGTTAACGCTCCGATGTCTCCCTGATTAAAGAGGCACACGCTGCTGCTCTGCCTGGTAAGGCACATCCCAGCCCACGTGAATCTGCTATCCCCCTGGCTAGCACACACCAAGGGGGCCAATCCTGCACTGGAGGAAGAGAGGCCAGAATTGTGGATCACATTCCCTCATGCCAGATATGTGCAATTACGCTGGTTAAAACACTTTTCTGAGGAGAATGCTTCCAATAGTTCAGTACTTCCAATAGGTTTAATGATATCAAAGGTAAATTTCAAATCAGCTTTGACAAGGTTTGGGCCAAACTCTAAATTAATAGAGCACTTTTTCATCTGTTTTTTTCAGACTAAGAAGAATTTGGCTGTGATAATAAATGTCAGGGTACCCTCACAGCTGGTAAATTGGCATTCTGTGTGTTCAGTATCCTGCGTAGGGCAGCACCAGTTATCAAATATTTATAGCTCAGCATTTCACCTTCGATACTTCACTCTCATCTCACATGAGAGAAGACAGTCCTGTCTGGATTTAAATGTACAAAACAGCCCTTTTGTCTGTACAATCCTAAGTGCTTTCTTCTAAGCTTTTACCACTACTGATCTTGTTATTTTTTCCTTGCTGCTTCATAGCTACACAACATCCTTTTTTCCCCTATACTACCACAACTGATTTTCCTTAAAGGCCATGATAGTGGCACTGGGAGATGGGAGAAAAATCCCAGCTTTTCTCCCTGCATGTGATATTCTGCATTGCATAATGTTGCCTCAGAGAAAAAAAGCTTGAACATAAAAAGAAGGTCAGCTACAAACTGTATTTAGTCTCACTTGTTCTGCCTCACTTCATTTTTATTTTATGTTTTGGCCCAAACATTGCAGAGCATCATCATAAAATACAGGTATTGATAGCACTGAGTGGCTCAAAAGAGCACTGGTCAGCGCAGATTAGCTGCACTGCCTGGACACAATGGGCACCATGGAGCAAACTGGGTTTTGGAATCTGCCATTCCAGTACAGAGCTGCCTTGGGGCAAAGCTGGGGCCGCTTTTGTAACACTTCTTGACTCCCTTCTTGTGCCAGGACTGGAAAAATCAGCTTCTTGCAAAGCTGGCTTATAAAACCAAGAAACAATGACATCCTTGATTTTCCTTGCCCATGTTCCCTGAGAACAGCATCGGGGCTTAGTCTGCAAACTCTGAATTGGCTTCTGGGGCAAGCAGGGCGTGTCCTCTGGGGACATGTCCCCAGGCTATGACCTGCAATTAGGTCTTACATGGCTACGGGGCTTCCTTGGATGGACAGCACTCTCCTGGCTCAAGGATGGAGTCCAGTCAGTCTGTTTATACTGTATTTCCCCAGTATCAATCCATACAAATGTACACAGTAATAATGCTTAAACATGGAGGCATCCTTTTCCTAAGAAAGGAAGAACAGATCTGCTGTGTCAAAAGAACAGAGTAAAAAGAATTCTTTCTAGTATTTTCTATCTCTGTCTACTAGACAGGTTCTGTTAAGTGAGGAAGTCTAATTGGATTTTGGAGGATTATTAAATCAGAGCAGTGCAAGTTCAATTTCAAATACTCTTGCCATTTGTCTTTTCGGTATAAAATCTCCACTCCCTAAATGCTGCATTTTTTTAAAAAGTACCTAGGAAAAGGGATTGGAATAATCAACCAGCTGTTTAGGCCTCAGAAGAATTTTAAAGGTCTCCTGTAGTCACATTATTGAAAATAATATTCAGCTTATTTTAGAAGAACTCCCTTGACTACTCAGTGCTAGTTTTAGCAGCCTCTCTATTTGGACAGGAAGATATTGTGGCATCTGAATAAACGCCAGGTCCAGAGATGCTGAGCTCTTCCAAAGAGTGCTATAAATTCATTGGTAAATTCAGCAGTCCCAGTTCTCCTCCCACTTTGCCATTTGCTGTGATTTAGTACTGAAATTCCAGTGGCATTCACAATATGCTGGTTCAATATGTTAGGAAGACTCAGGCAGCGCACAGGCCGCACAGATACGGCTCAGGAGAGGCAGGGCTGATATTTACTGATGGCTTGGCCCCGAGCAAATCACTTCCCTTTCCTGCGCCTCTCCTTCCCACTCATCATCTGCCTTGTCTATTTAGATCCCAGGCGTTTTGGGGCAGCAGGCTCTCCTGCCTTGTGCTGTGGGGGTACTCATATGAGCCTCTCTTCCTTGTTGTTGAGTAGATTTCAGCAGGAGCTGCATCCAGCACAGAGCTGACGTCAGTGGTGGTTAGGAATGGCATGTCCAGGGAACTGAGCAGCAAAAAGGGACAGATTGCTCGTGAGACAAGAGAGTGTTTTGGCTGCAAGGGGCCCTGATCTAGAGTGTTTGTGGAGGAGAAGCAATGCTGACTATGCTCAGTGACCCATCTGTCTGTCTGTACGTGGAAATTTAATTTTGTCTCCACTGGACTCCATTGATCTTCAAAGTGGTGATTGATTTCAAGGCCATAAAGCCTACGGCTGAGGTTGTTCTTGTTCCTGAACCAGACCTGATGTAATTTTCTTCCCGTTGTCTCTGCTGGAGACTCCTCTGGTTGTCAGGAGTACTGGGACTGTCAGTGCTGATGACCCTGATTAAAAATGTCACCAGCTCCAGCACCAGGGCTTGCATGGTGCCTGAAAATAATATGTCCTGTCAGACAGCAGCAAAGTTTTCCATCACCTGATAGCTGAACACTCTAAACTAAACTGAGTTGAAATTTCCCTACTTTTCAATCCCTTTATTGTGGAGAAGGTGAAATACGGCCTGATTGAATTTTTTTTTTCCCTCCAGGCAGGTATTAGCTGTGAGAACCAAGCCAGGATCCCCTTCCTTAGCACCATGGGAAATCAGAGAACTCCAAAGTGGTCAATCTAGGACAATCTCATGAGCCTTGAAATCCTGATAAATATTTCAGAGATACACAAAGAAATAGCATTTAAATGCTGTGCTATAAATAGCTGCAAGTCTTTATGGAGAGGGAAGTATTTAAAGCAGACTGGGAAAATGGATCAAGGACCCTTCTCACCTTCCCCTCTTGCAGTGTTATGCCAAGGACGTGAGAATGGTCCTGGCACAAGGCTCCCAGAGCTCTGCAGCAAACTCAGCCACTTGTCCCTGACTCCAGGTCCCCTTCAGAGGCTGTTTCCTTCATTTATTTCCAGAATCCTGTCTCAATGCAGCCTCAGGTATGACCAAACCGGTGCCTTGGAAACCAGGGAACAATGTTTTGCATCTTGCACAGCCCTAGTGAGGGGTAGGGATGAGCAGGCGCAGTGGCACGTAAAGCCTTGGCCAGGCCCTAGCAATGTGAATTTAAACAAAGCCACTTCCAGTGTCAGGCTCTCCATCACTTCTGCTCACAACGGAAGTGAAATGAAATGCAAGTCCTTACCTCTTCAACAAGCTGCAGCATTCGGCGGGTGCTCTCAAGGGACTGAAAAAAAATAGGAAAAAACACTGAGATTTGGCAAGTTACACTTTCCAGCGCTAATGTGCAGGCTCATGCTGACAGGATGTTTTCCCTGCACTCTTTCCCTCCCCTCCAAATCAGGGCATCAACTGGGCACTGGTGATCTCTCCATCTCCAGCTCTGTGGATGGCTAACGCAGCACACCTCGAGGCAGTCTCCCCTTGTCTCCCCTTGCTCACACGCTGTGGCGGTGCTGCTGGGAACCACAGGTGTTCCACTTTAAAAATAACGCCCGTGGTTTTCAGCCATGACTCCTCAGAAACCTAACTGGTGACTTCTAACATTTAATAGGTTTGACAAATCGAAGGAATCCTCAGAAAATATTAAATTGCTGCCTTTTGCTCTGAGGACAGTCAAATTGATGCACAATCTAATACCTAAACCAAACTCATGATCAATAAATTCCCTAATCTGGACTGAGCACAACATTAAATTTTACCCCAGCTCATTTAATTTCCAATTCCGCTTTCAGTGCAAAGCTGATGGAAAAGAGCTCTAGAAATCCTTTGTGGGATGAGCTCCTATTTCTGGCTGTGTGTTTCACACCAAGCCCAGACCCAGGTTCCCAGTTTAGCTACTGGTCTCACTTCATCAGCGAGCTGGTCGGCACGCCGCTGCATCTCTTCCAACTCATTGCGCATATCCGCGTCTTCCGCCATTTTAGCTGTGGGGGTGTTTGGGGATGCTGCGGATCAGGATTTGCACTCAGATGCTTTGTGAGCCTGGAAGACAGCGAAAGGAAGAGAAACAGTGCAGTTAGGAGCCATGCTTAAACATCAGTCCCACAAAAGCATTTTTATTACATCCCTGTCCTCACCCAAAGTCTCATTCGGGATAGTAATTCCTATGTAGACAGCAAATCCTTCCTTTTTTCTTAGCCTTTCAAATGCAATTCATACAGAAGCTGGACACTCAGGAGATGCTGTCTGCTGCCAGAAACAATCTAGAAACCCATTCATTCTTCTTTAGAATTGAAAGGCTTAATGTGAAGAAGGTCAAGGTCAAGCCTCTGCCCCTCACGCCCTATGTTTCAGCTGCATTGCTTGGAGGGCTGGATGCTCAGCTAACACATTTGTAATTAAATTAAAGACTATGAAACTTTGCGTATTTTCATTGACTAATGACTTATCCACCATGCTATAGCTCAGACTATGAAATAATATTTACAGCTAGACTGGGAGGCGTCTACATGGGAGAACCCTTCATTTTGAAGGAAGTGACAGTAGGACCTAACTGGTATTTTCAACTTCTCCACAAAGTGGGTCAGATTCTGAGCTTCGTTATCCCTCTTGATACAGAAGGACACCCCTGAGCTGGTCCTAACAAGAGGTCAGGATGCAGCCCATTAATCCTCAATTTGGTAGAGTTTCTTTTTTGTTACAAATTCAAGCTAGCTCTGATTAGTGAGCATGACTTGATTAAGAAAGGCGGGCCCTCCTACCATCTGTCGGGTCTTTATAACAACAACACTGGCTTATTTCTTTGCTTGATTCAAGCATGGCACATTGCAAATTATTGCTCACTGAATGTTAGATTTGTTCATTGCAGGAAAACTTAATTGCAGGTGCAGAGGAGGTGGGGAAGTTGTGGGAGACTGCAAGTAAACAGCCATAAAGCAGATGCCATCATGCTCAATTACAGAAAGAGGACAAAAGCAGCCCCTTTCAGCAAAGCTGCTCTAAAGAAGGCAGGATCCCGGGGGCTGTTTTCTGTCCTGTCTTTGCGATAAGTGCAGCCTTTATGAAACAAGATAAGTCAGGGCAGAGCTTGGCTCTAAAATTTTAGCAATAACAACTCTGTTAAAATAGAAGTTGCTACATACTGGAGATTAAACCATCCCTCTCTTTGATGGTGCTCTCCATAAGGACATCAGGAGTATGAGCAGGTACAGCTGGGTAGCAGGGATATTTCCTGGATCACACCCTGTTTGCTTAGAAAGGTGTAAGGAAAGCAGACAGCTCCTTGCATTTCCTCTGCAGCTTCAGCAACAGATCTGCTGTTTTTCTTATCTGAGAGGGAATATGTGACCTTCATGCCTTCACATTAGCTGTGCCCTCACTCACGGTTGCTTTTCCTCTTTGAAGCTACAGCAGGAAGAAATCCATCTTGAGGAGTCAGCCCTGCAGCTATTGGCACGATATTCTACTTTCATCACTGCGCACATCGCCACATCCTTGCCAGAGGGAGGCTGGCATTTTGTGATGGGTCACGCCATGTGTAGGAGCCTAAATGTCTGCTGGCGAAGGAGGCCACCTGGTCCTGCCAGCTGCATGGTCACAGCAGTGTGAAGGACCAAGCTTAGGCAACTCATCTGCAAGCCCAGCTGTGCAAAGGCAGAGCCTTATTTCATGACTAATACTCAGGCTGGTATCAGACACTTCAAGGATGCTCACAAAGAGCAGGAAATGAGCTTTACAAAAGCATGGTGCACTTGGATATTTAGGAGGAAAAGATAAACCAGGAACTGGTCTCTTCTGAAGGGCATGTGAAGGTGTGGGGATACTCTCAAGGCCACCCCAACCTTCCCACACCGCTGCTGTGCTGGTGGTGCCCTTCACAGCACTCAGCTCCAGAAAACACTGCTCCTGGCCAGCAAATGGAGCATGCTCAGCCAGGATAAAAAGAAGTTATTTTGGTAAAGAACCATGCTCCAAACTCCTGTCCCACTTGACTGGCTCTAGCACTGGTCACTGCTTCACAAATTGTGGTTTTTCCCCAGATTGAGGCATAACCCAGAGCAGAAATATTTCTGGCATAGCCTCTCTACCAGAATACCAAGAGTGAGTCTGTGGACCTAGTTTTTTAGCATCTGGTTAAAATATTCTCTGCCTGGACCCCTGGCTACACTTGTGCTGGCAGAGGAGTAGCACTGAGCTTGAGCCTAAATCAGGACAATTTGTTTAGGGCTTTGGGACTGATCTAACTGGTAAATACGTATAGATGTTGATGGGCAGGAAAGTGGTTCTGCTCTGTGTCTGTTGGTATCATCTCACTAGCTGTAAAGTGGGAGGTGATGCATCAGTGAGAGGGTGGGATGCTAGCAGGGAATTTGGTTCATTTTCTAAGCATATCCAGTGTGAGCTGAATAATTACAGACCTGTGAGTGGAGGTGACATGAGGGCTTCTACTGACAACAGAAATTTATTTATTGACTGTTGGTCAGTCTCTGCAGATAAAAAAAAAAAATCACAGCAAATTCCATTCTCAGGTAGATTCCAGCCTGACTTTTGATGTTTTCCTTACAATTTTTTTTTCTTTTTTTTGATCATGAGCCAGTGGTGGTACTGGGTGGTGCAAAAATAAAAGGAAACAAATGTGGAGAGACTTTTACAGAAGCACAGAATGGTTTGGGTTGGAAAGGTCCTTAAAGATCATTTCATACCAGCCCCCTGCCATGGACAGGGACACCTTTCACTAGATCAGGTTGCTCAGAGCTCCATCGAACCAGGCCTTGAACACTTCCAGGCATGGGGCATCCACAACTTCTCTGGACAACCTGTTCCAGTGACTCACCATCCTCAGAGTCAAGAATTTCTTCCTAACGTTTAATCTAAACCTACTACCTGTCAGTTTGAAGCCACCGTCCCTTGTCCTGTCACTCCATGCTCTTGTGGGGTTGTTTTAGGTACCCTTCTTGGTTTGTTGGAGCCATCAGTTGGCATCTTAGTGACAGACGTGTCTTATTTTGCATCAAGCTAAAAAAAGTGTCAGAGCTTGTAAGCAGAGAGATGTTGCACAGCAAGTGATCGAACTTGACAGGCTTATTGAGATTGTTTGGTATTTGTAAAGCACTTAGCACAGATTGAGAAATAGCAAAAAGCATTCTTCCAGACAAGTCATTTTACATCAAGTTTTAGTCATAAACAGAAATGCCCCGCAGCTGTGCTGATTCAACTTTATTTAATAGAAAACTGTGCCCAAGAATCAATACGGTTACTGATTTGCACACAGTGTGATAAACTACATATATTTTGTAGATGGCAGGAAATGAGTTTAAATTTTTTTCAGATTTTGCAATTTATAATGTGGAATAGGACAGATTAGAGATAGGAGTTTCCTTGAAAACTCCTGTTTAGGCTGAAATGCCATTCCAGTGTCATGAATTTCCAACAACAGACCCTGCTATCAATAAAAATCCTGGTAAAAGAAGAATTATGTTTTAAACGGAATTATTGCTCTGAGGTACAAAGTAACAACTCTCCATCTATAGTGTTTCTTACGCACACCTATAAAAAGCTGTTATTTAAAACTCCTGATGTTTTAAAACATTGAAAATTGACAATTGCAGGAATGGTCAAGGAAAGTTAAGCCATGATGAATTTGCTCTTACTGATACTAGACAGACTTTCAAAAGCATAAGTTCTGGCTCAGGCCCACTGAAACCTGCACTTCTTTAAGTAGAACAGAAACAGGCCTAAGATAATATTAAGGACTTAGGGTAATAAATTCCTTGCAGAATTTATTTTTGTTACTAGTTGATATTTTCCATTCTGTTCTCATTGAAGTTAATTTGAACCAAGTGTCAAAATCCTACAATTTTCTTAGGAATCTCTAATATAACTGGAATAAACTCCCCAAAGCGTACTCAGTACTTTTAACTTAAACTGCATTTTATTTTATCTACGGTCCCTGCAGAGATGACAAATCAGAAAACCAAAGTAAGGATGTATTATGTTAAGCTCTTTCAATCTAAAAATTTGATTTAAAAAAAAAGGTTGCTACAGAAGTTACAGACCCTACATTCACTCAATTTGTGTTTGTACTTTTGGTAATGCTTATACAAATTCAGCCTCAAAATTTAACGTGGACCTTGGTTTTTCCATTTCGGAAAAGGAAATCCTCTGGGTTCACACACAAACATCCCCAGTGCTCTTTGAAAAGGAGAAAAAAACCCAAACCCTGCTACAAAATACAGTGTACAGCATGTTCCAGGCTGCGCTCTGTGTCTCCTACACAATGCAAGCAACTGCAGGATCATTTACATCCAACTCCCTGCAGACAGTCTCGTCCCTTATGCCAGGGCTCATACAGAAGCACCACAGACAATGTTAGAGAGAAATACAGACTGCCTAATGGAAAGGCACTGTCTATTATGCTTTGAATTCTGCATCTGCTATCTCAGTAGTGCCAAGATGCAGCAAAGGATCCCTCAGCAAGAACGTTATATAATCTGTATGGAGTAATACTGAAGGCTCAGAGAGACCTACGTCTGTCCCCAGAGGAAGAGAGATAATGCGACTGACCTTTGAAAGCAAATATTTGCTTCACAGCGATATAAACACTTCAATGCAATAAATACAGGAAAATGAAAATGCTGTAATTTACTGGGGTGAAGGCAACACAGCAATAAAATGTTCTTTTTTTAAGCATTCTCTCTGTTATTAAAGGACACATCTACTCTTCCCATAGATATTTGTAGCCAGAAGATGACTGCATTGGCGTATTTTACTAAAAAGTCAGAATTGGGCAATCCCAGTCCTTGTGCCTCTTTCTTGTAGGACTGAAAGCATTACCACAGTGTTGTGGTGTTTATAGAACCACAGAAAACCCGAGGAGAGACTTTGAATCAAGTGTCTCAGGATGGATGTTGAGCCATTTAAGGGTGGAATTTGGGTTGCTGCTACTGTCTGGCTGTTGGTAGAAGAAGAAGAAGAAACACTGTCAAAGGGGGAGACGAAGGGGGTCATCCTTGCTCCCCAGTGTTTCCCCTCATTTGGCTTCCCAAGTGCCATCCAAAGGGTGTTCAGCCTCTATGGTGTCAGGCACGAGACAGCTCTGGGGATACTTAGGATCCTCCTGTCACAGGACACATCCTTTATCCTGCTGGACCTCCTCGACAGCTGGCACTGCCCAGGGAGCTCTCTACAGCTCCCCTGGCCAGCGCATTGGCCATGCTGTCCACCACCTTCACAGGTCTTCCCTAAGGGGCTGCTGGCAGCTGGCTTATAGGAAATGCTCTGGCATTAACCCCAAAGCCCAGGAACGGCCTGATAACACCAGCAGGGAATGAAAGGACATGAAAAGTGGGAACCTGCTGCAAAGGCATGCTTAGGAACCATTCCCTGTGTGTGTTACTGACACCAGCAGCTCCCCCTGAAGCTGTGCTGAGGATGGAGTGTTGGAAGGCAGATCCCCACAGAAAGCCAGGAAAGCCACGTGTGTGCTGCCCACAGCCGGTGTGACAGGCAACAGCTGGTGAGAAATTGAGGGGAGTTGGGAATGGAGTTTTTATAGGTTGTGGGCTCTCAACAACAGCCCTCACAAGCTCCAGCTTCTCTGACTTCTGTCATCTCCATCTTCTTTGACACAGAGCTTACCAAAATTAATACTGTCTGTAACTAAACATGCCCTGCTTTTGCTCTTACTTTATTTTAACTGATCTGAAAGCACTTGGAGAGAAAATGAGATAATTTTGTAATGAAAAATCCTATTTAAACATTTGACACTGTGGCATAAAATGTAAGAATGAAAAATTAGTCGGAATTTTAATTTAGATTTAATTTCTAAATAGATTTGAAAGAAAGTCTTGTAGGAAGTCTGTTGTTCAATTCTCCAGCACCTATTGCATGGGTCCAATTTGTTCACAAGATTTTCAGCAAAGTTCTCATTTCCAAAGAAACAACTTTTAAACATTTGTGGTAGAGATTAAACCAAAAAGCTGGAGCACTGTTTCTGTAGGGTCTGTCAGCCTTTACCCAAGGCACAGACACCTCATCTTTCTCCTGCTGCAGTCTCACAGCATTTTGCTTCAAGCCTTTGGGCCCACTTCCACAGCCCAGGCTGACAGAGTATAGGGATAATAACCAATTTCACTCCAAATTCTTGCTTGATATTCAGCAAAGAGTAATGCTTGCCAGTGAGGGCTTGTCAGACAGTGACTTAGGACAAGACAGGCACTGAGATGTTGCAAATATGAATTCAGGAGAGACAGGTAATTCCTAGTTTGTTCTTGTCTTCCTGCATCACCTTCGGCAATCATTTTACTCTCAGGGCTTGCTTGCCTTGCCTGCAGGCAGATCCCTGGGGCTGTGTGAGGTGCTGCAGGTGTTGGGTTTCCTGCTGCTGGCTCCATCCATCAGCACCGTGCAGGTGTCGTGGATACCCTCTGATGGGACTGCTTCTCCACGTCTAACAACTGAATCTGCCTCCCATCTCCACAACACAGATAAAACCCTTCTCTTCCTTCCTATCTTGCCCTTGTTTTGTCCTACTTGAATTGCAGGTGTTCCAGGGCACGGACCAGCGCCTTGCCTGGGCTCCAGGACACCTGGGACTTTGGGATAACTGTTGGTGATTGTGCAGCCGCAGTGGCACCCCTGCCAGCCCCCGCAGTCCGAGGCAGGTGGGTGCTGTCCTGTCAGCTGGCAGACAACAGGGCTGCTCCACCAGGCTCCTCCAACACCCACCTGCTGCTCCACCAGCTCCCAACCCCAAAAACACAACACCGTGAGAGAGACAGCCATTTTGTAACAATGTCACCTCCGAGCAATAGAAACTTGACTTTCTATCCATTTTACTTCACTGCTAAAAGAAAACAAACTCTCGATGTGTTATCTCCTTGCAGTCATTTTTGCACCTATATACCCACACATTTTTCCTTTCTTTTTTTTTTTTTTACTTTCCCACAGAAACAGCAAAACATCCAAGGCAAAAATGGTTCTTCTGTTCATCTGGCAGAGCAACCAGGCAGAGAGGGGCACGGTGAAGAAAGAAACCTTCTTAGGGGGAGTGGGCACCACATCTACTGGCAGCACCTGAGCAGAGACCTGAACAGAACAGGCTGCTGTGAATCAAATTCCCTGTTATTGCAGCTCCCTGTCTCATGTAGCGTCATTTATAATTTAACAAGCTATGTCCTATGAATCACTAAGCTTATTGTGTTCCCACTAATTCTAAGTCCACATCCTCACTTCTCCAGTACGTGGAAAACATTTGACTTCTAGCACAAATTGATTCCCAGCTAGGAAACAGCAGCTTGTTCCTGTGCTGATGTTGTCCTGTGGTTTAAATATTTTCTCTTCTTCCCTGCTCTCTCCTTCTCTGTCTCTGAGGTACAGAAACAGGACTTGTAACATTTCCCAGAATTTCTGATGATGTGAAAGACAAGATCTGTTAGTCCTTTCCTGGTAAGGCAGACTGTTTGTCATCCTACCAGCTCTTGGTTTTGCCAGTTCCATTTGAATTAGTCTTCTCTGGGAAAGGGTGGCTGGCATTTCACAGGGTATTTTTAATGAGGGTATGGTCTTTGCTGAAAGGGCTTAGTGCTTCCCTGTCTTTTCAGGAGATGCCTGCTCCAAAATATCCTACAACCTCACTTGCCATTGGCATAGCTGGATCTTGATGGCTCAGAACAAGAAATCCAGGTATTAGAAGAGAGGATTAAAGAAAACATCTTGACTTGTGAAAAGCTGTTTGCATTCTGAGGCCAGAATCTTGGAGAAAAAACTAAGGGCAGCTGCCTAGCTGGAGGATGAGATTTCTGACTGCGTCAGGATTTCCAGTAGAATTCAAACCCTAAATCCGTTCAGGTCTTTAGAATATTCGCTGGCCATCACTGCAGCAACAATGAGCAGTCAGCCTCTCTTCCATTTGATTCCAACCTGGCTTTCTTTATACTGCTCCTAAGCCACTAAATCTGATTAAGGGCCAATTTTAGAAGCTAGTGGTGAAAGTCACGCCCCATTTCAAGTTGGGGGAAGTGTCACCACTGCCATTAGTGGGGTCAGAATTGCAGGTGGAGCTACGAGCCAGTGACAGTGGTTTTGGGAGAGGCCAGCAGTGTGGGGGGGCAGCTGTGAGTGTGGAAACACCAAACATAAGTGCTTGCCATCTTAAATACTTTTCTGCCATATTTTTCTGGGGCTCTAACTTGCTCCCTTCTGCTTCTCTGAGATGGAATAGAAATATAAAATGGAAGTATTGCAAAATATTTATTGAGGGATTCAAGGCACAGCAAGGGATAAGAAAGCTGCTATTTTCCTGAGGCATTCCCGCCAGGCTCCATGAGGCCTGCTGCATTTGCTGTTCCTCGGTTTGTAGAAAGAAACTGCTCCCTCTGCACAGTCTTCTCAAGAGAGCCAGAGGTCCTGGTCCAGCCTCCACTCCATATACACATCCAAACCTCTTCCAGATCTCCTGGCTTATGTTAACCATCACCCTCAGCATTCCAGACCATAATGAGCTGTGGGTGAAGAGCCTCCTTCTGTGCCTCCAAACCAAGAGGAGCAGCCCCAGTGGCAACAGAGAAAGGGAGCTGAGCTTCTGCAAGAGAGCATTTAGTAGCAGTTGTTCACAAGACCTTGCTCCACATTGCCTCAACCTTTCCTACATCTCCCTGCCTTTGCAAAGTCAGCGCAAAACGTCAGAAGAGTTCCACGCTCTTGTATTACACACAGATCAAATCAATGGCAGCTAATGCAAACCAGCAGAGCTCATCCTCAAATTTCTCATCATGATCCAAGAAGGCAGCCTGACAACTGAGGAAAGACATTTTTAGGCTACATGCATGATGAAAAGGAAACCCACAAATTGAAGAAGGATTTTTTTAGGCTAAATGGATGATAGAAAGGAAACTCGCAAACTGGAGAAAGAATTTTTTTTAGGCTAAATGGATGATGAAAAAGAAACCCACAAACTGCAAAAAGGTATTTTTAGGCTAAATGGATGATAGAAAGGAAACCCACAAGTATTACAGTAAGAAAAGGGAGCACACTTGCGTTGGCCTGTCACAAAGCAGAGCTAATTTCTGCCACAGTCTTTGTAAATCTGCAAGTCAGGAGAAAATTTTGTGGTAACTTTATTTAATTTGAAAGAAATTTTTTAAAAGTTAAATTGAACATAATAATGAATAACTTCACAGCTAAAACAGATGTGAAGTTCTTCATTTGTATGTTAAAGATTGGTGCTATCCCATCTTCGCTAGTCCTGATACTCCTAGGACTGGATGAAACAAGCTGTGAGTTTAAGTAGCACATTTACAGGCTTAGTGTGGAATGGCTGCTGATTGTGACAGAAGGGGAAAATGTGGAAAAGATTGGCAGTGACACAATTAACCTCGTCAGCTTTGATTTCAAAGTGATAGACAGGAATAAGGTGTTCCCCCGATGATTTGTTTGTTACGGGCTGTCAGCACACTCAGCTGGCATTTCACTTCTTTCTGCATGGTTTGCAGTTTGCAAGATTTCTCTGCAGCCCAGGACTCACACCTACCCCTGCCCCTGAGCTGTGTAACACCAGTAAGAGCCTTCAACAGAAATGGAAAAAATTCAATTAATGTAGCTCTTGCTATATATAAACATTTTAATAGGCGAGCAAAATACACTGTGATCGTGAGGGCATCAGGAATGTAAATAGACAACATTTCCCCTCTTGACATGTATTTGTGGTAAACAAAGCTATTCATTATGTTTATAATACTCATCCTTCCATTTCTGCCTGGTGGTAAAAGCATTTCAAGCAGTGGGCTGATATATTTTTAGCAGAAATCTTCTTTAACTAAGTCGTCAGAATCAAATCAGCAGCTGACAAAATATAAGCATTATGAAACTGGGCTGATGATGTTATTCGTAGAATTGGATTTTTAACGGAAGGATGATTTTTTTTTTCAGCTATGAGGGACAGCAAAAAGAGATATTTAAGAAATTATCTCATTGTCTTTGAGATTCTTGGTTACCACTGATTATTCATGTTCTGTCTACCCAGCCTTCTGCTTGTTCTATCATACTGCATCTGAAGCAGGTAGCAAGAAGGAAGGGAACTTCCCAGCCTGGGCTGTTTTCCTTGTGCATGCAGCCATCTGTGGTGAGGGCACTGCCACGTCAAGATGCAGCACCATCAGAAAATAGCAAAGGCACAAGAGGTTGCAGGCCTGAGTCAAAGCCCATCACCTCAAGGAACTGCTCTCCAAATGCGTGTCCTTCACCTCCCCACTATGGCCAGTGGGTTTTCTCTGGGGCAAAGGAGCTTTAAAAATGAACAAGCAAAACAAAAAGAAAAAGGCTGACCTTTCTAGGGTGCCCTGAGTATCCCCCAAGGATGTCTTGTGCTTTGCCATGGTCTTGGCTCAGGGCTCACTTTCTGCCACTTCCTACCCCTGGCTCCTCTCTCCTCTACTTTGTGTCATGGTCTCTGCTAGGAACTTAAACTATGGATGCAGGATTTAAAGCTGAAGGAGAGTTCATGAACTTTGAAAAGCTTACTTCCTTTCAAAAAAAGAAATAGCTACAGCCATGTTATAAAAAGAAAGGACCCTATTTAGTTTGTAACTACCCTCCTTCTCTGTTTGTACACAGGTGACACACAGATAGACGTGTGAGTACATAAAATGCAGCAGGCACAATTTAAGGACACAGCAGAGTATCTTTTTGTAAAGGCAGTTTATGTAACAAAAAGGGTTGGGTACCCAATTTTAAACCACTAAACCTTTTACAAGTTTAAATTTTTTTATTTCAAGGCTCTTTTACAGAGTCACGATAACAAAAATTCCTGCTGCTATTAAACAGCTCATCTCCCTGAAGGGAAGCTGGATCCTTGACCAGTTCAGACCCATTCCCAAAATTCTGCAGTGCTGCAAATGCTGTTCAGAGAAGGGAGAAGATCTGGCTGCTTCCTTCACTGGGCCCAACTGGAAAATTAAATGGGAAAGTCCTTGGGTCATATCCACCATTCTCTACTGGTGGATACTTGTATCAAAACCAATAAATTGGGAACAACCCGGTAAGGTGGATACAGTGGATGCTTACAGAGTTGTACAAGTCAGATATTGAAAGCATCGACATTTTGGGGCTAAGTAACAAGCTATATTAGCCACAGGAATGCATAATAGCAGCCCACAGGTATGCAAAACTTATTCACCTGTTTTCAAAGGCCACTGCTGCTTTCTGATCCACACCTACAACTAATTCCTGGCTGCTAGTCATTTTCCAGGAATCAGCAATATAAATTCGAAGAAGGCTGATTAGAGACCTCTCTTTTTTCAGAAGTCCATTTCAACCTTCACAGGATGATGAGAAAAACCCCAGCGCACTCCTCATGGAAGATTACCCAGACTTGCAGGCGAGGATTTAGCTGTACTAATACAAGAGCACAACTTCTACTCTTTTTTTTCTTTCTCCTTTCTTTTTTTATTGACCAATCAATTCAACAACAGGCTTGATAGTGCCTCAAGGGCATCGCTTTCAGACACGTGATCAGCAGATTAACGGAGAGGCTGCAAAATCCTTTCCGCTCAAACTGTTTTAACAGAGGATCAAAATCTTTCTCTCTGCGTGGGGATTTTTATTTAGCCAGTTCTTTTCATTGAGTTTGCACATATTTGTGAAGGAATTAAGGCCTGCAAGGGCATGCAAGATGGTCTGGTTTGGCTGCTAGCCTTTTCCTTTCAGTTTGTGTTTGGGAGTAGAAAGTTTTCTGTTTCCTTAAGGGAATGTTGTCCCTTCCCCGGTCCTACACTTGCACCATTAACCCTCATCAACCCACAGATGCTGGCCCTGAAAGGAAGGAATTGCAAACATTTTGAAAGAGCCTCCCTTGTCCTTGCTGCAGTTCTTGTTCTCACTAAGGGGGATGGATATGTTGAAACAGGCTGAGATACTATCTGCAGGGGAAAGATTTGGGAAATTCAGGAGCTGGGTAAGTCCTGTGGGGTCACATGAGATTTATAGAGCTCTGCTGAACAGTAAAACAGGAGATTAAATTTGATCACGAAAATAAAATAAACAACAATTAATTGTTTCTTGGCCTCAGCAGTCTGGCTCCTGGGAAGCAGCTGTTTGCACCATAGAGGTACATAGGGGCTCCTGCTGAATTCCTTAATATTCAGTGGCCAGATTCCTGAGCTACAAAGGTACAACTACTGCTGGTGGCAAGAGGGTGCATTCAGTGCTGTAGACATGAGGAAAACCGAATACAAAATACCCTGAAACAGAGCAGAAAAACCAGGCTGCCTTATATGCCTCCAAGACATAATGCACACTGGAGCTGCAGAGATGGAGGATCAAATGTGAAGGTCCACACTTAACATGGCCGAGAGTTTTTTTTGGCTCTAGCACAAAACCAGCCCCCTCACTCAGCTGCTGGATGATGAACCACAGCAGTGAGCTGGGACAAGAGCAATTCACATACCAACAACAAAACCAGCAAGAATAAACTCAGCAAAAAAAAAAAAAAATAGCTGACATTTGACAGCAACCACAGTCTGGTCACAAACAAGTCACAGAATTCAGCACATAGAGGATTTTCCCAGAACTGTGCCTGGATATTCCCACACTTCTGCTGTCAATATCCTACAGCTCCAGATTTCAAGCAGAGTGTGTGCACACAGCTGAGGGCAGAGGGATTTTGCCTCACTGCCTGGCAATGAAAGCTCCAATTTTATTTGGATTTAAATCCCTAAACCTTTTTCTGCCTTTGCTGGGACCCACATGAGGTGACTCTGGGTCTTTAAGACCAGAGACTTTATACAAAGCCGTGCCAAAATGAAGGAATAAATGATTACTTGCAGTGGATGAATAGTGACAGTCAATCTGATTCTTCTAAATATTTAAACAGTGCTTGGTTTGCATCAGAAAAACAGGATTTGCCTTCCAATCTCCCCACCTTCATAAGACTCTCATTTATTTAGGTGCATCTGCATTCATTCACGTGAGCATCAATCCAGAGTTTCTGGGTGTCACTGCTTTGCCAGCCCTCTGTAGGAGAGCCCAGCTTGGCCCAAGAGCCTTCAGCAGTGCTGCCCCCAGAGCATCGAGGGGACAGCTCAGCCGGGCTGGGAGAGAGGCACCACGGCTCACAGAGCTGTGACAAGGGCAGGAGCGAGGCAAGGACACGGGGCACAGCCCCAGGTGGCACCGAGCTGGCCCTGCACCCTGAGCACACCTGGCCCTGCACAGCCCGTGCACAGTGGAAATGTGTGAGCAGGAGGGACATCTTCCCCAAAGGTGTGTTCAGCAGCCCTAGGTGCCTTCTGGAGGTGTCCCACTGGGAGTTAGGGCTGGGATGCTGTGGAGCTTGTGCATTCAGGCACCAGAAAATGCTCTGGCCCACAAGGTGTTTCTACAGTCCTAAGTGGCCAAGCAGCCAGCGTTCAAGGGGAGGTGTCTCAAGTGCATGCTGCACCCAAGGGCTTTGCTGCAGCTGTTCAGTAAATGTGTCTCTCCTCTGAGACCCACCAGTAGAGAGCCATCTTTTCAGGTTTGGGTAGAAGAGCTCTGGTCTTTCAGTATCAGCCAAATTCCCTTGATTTTTTCAGCTGATTTTAGTTTTGGAAAGCTTTCCCATCACTTCTACCCCTCCTGCAAATGTGTGAGGGTTTTTAGAAATGGAAACATTTTGAAGACAAGAACAATACTTGCTAATGAAGTAATTTGTAAGTAAAATAAGTTCCAATCAAGAATATTGACGTACTATACTATATATTTATAAATACTACTCCTGTAAGTAAAGACAGCAGGATAGGGCATGAACTTCATTTGAATGTAATCCAATTTAAATCTAAAGCAATCATTGTTTACTTGTGTATTTTATGTAATTTAAATTCCTGAAAAACCCATGGTTCTGCATTCTTGACCTAACAATAATGTGGGAACAATCCTGTGTCTAAAATAGAAATGGTTTTCTGTAAGCAACATTGCCCATTTCAGATATTTCAGACTGAACTGCTTTCACCATGCTGAAAATATTTTTCAATAAGTGAATAAAGGGAGGGAGATGATGCCTTCCTTCCTGAAGCCGCAGTGGCACATACAGCAGAAAATCTGTGTGGTGTAAGAGATCTTGGAGTGCAGCTGCCGTCTTCACACTTCACCCAAGGGTAGATTGGAAGCCACAGATTTAAATGAAGTTACTCCTGTAAGCTTTGAAAATTCATCTAAGGAGCAGATCTCAAGGACATACAGTCTGGACCCATCTGGTAGACTAAAACCCCTTGCTCAAGCAAATAAAAAACCCCACCCATTGTTGAGGGAAAGGGGGAATATTTATGTCACTTACATCAGTTAATGGCTAAAGAAAGCTTTGTGACTGTACTTGAGCTCCTGTGAGCTCGGAGCCCTGTGGCTGACAGCCCAACTGCTGTCCAACAGCTTCCCAGGCTTAGCCCAGATGCAGAGTGCATGGGGCAAAGTCAGGCAGCACATCTGTGGCCGCAGCCCCGGGCTCGCTGCTCTCCTGCTGAAACACCAGTGCTGGACTGAAAGGGCTGCGCCTCCAGCCGACCTTCAGCTGGAGAGAACAGGGCCAAGAGATTTATTTAAGGAGCCTGTGGGGGAACATGGTCTATTTTTAAAGAAAAAGAATCCATTTTGTGGGTTTATTACACTTTGGGCCTGGGTGGCTGTCAGAGAGAAGGGAGCGCTCCCCTCCTCAGGGGGATGCTGTGAGCCCTGATGTTTTCTGCCCGTCCTCACTGGGTTCCTGTGCTCCAGCAGCAGTGGGATGCCTTGCCCCCAATCCCCCATAAATCCTCCTTTCCCAGGCTGCCTCCTCCTTGCAACACCCCGGTTCCTGCAGAGCAGAGGGCACTGCAGTGTCTGCAGCGAGCCCTGCTGGAGCCCCCTGCCAGGCTGCCGCGGGATTTGCAGCTGCTGCAGCATGTGCAGCCTTGTGCAGCGTGTGCAGCCTTGCGCAGCGTGTGCAGCCTTGCGCAGCGTGTGCAGCTGCTGCAGCATGTGCAGCCTTGTGCAGCGTGTGCAGCCTTGCGCAGCGTGTGCAGCTGCTGCAGCGTGTGCAGCCTTGTACAGCGTGTGCAGCTGCTGCAGCGTGTGCAGCTGCTGCAGCGTGTGCAGCCTTGTACAGCGTGTGCAGCTGCTGCAGCGTGTGCAGCCTTGAGCAGCGTGTGCAGCTGCTGCAGCATCCAGCGCCGAGCCCTGCCGAACCAGGGGGCAGCTTCAGGACGAGGGAGAAATGCAGTTTTTGGTGAGGCTCCGTGCTCTGCCCTGCGTTTGTGCAAGCCCAGGTGAAGGGATGCACCATGACAAGCTGACAGATTATCTATTTCCGTCCCTTTGCCCTGCGTTCCCCATTCCAGCCCATGAGGCTGCCTTGAATCCAGGTTAAGTAATTCAGGAGAGCAGAGTCACAAAAAAGACTAATTAATTCCTCAGGTTTTATTAGACATTAAGGGTAATCACTGTCTGAAACTTCAGACAGGACCTGGATGAACGCAAACCATCATCAGTAACCAGCAGACAGCTGCCAGCAGTCTGGGAAGTAAATTTAGCTCCCATCCGAATTTCAGGAACCCCAAAATACAGATCCTGATTTAAAACTTTGTCCCGGCATATGGAAATAACTGTAGCTGTAGCTGAAACTGGCAAATTAATGGGAAATTAATTTTAGATTATTTCTGTATTTAAGGAAGAAAACCACCAGCTTGTGAGGGAGGGCTCTGAATGCCTCTTTTTCTCCACCGCTGAAAAGCAGTGAAGTGCCTTGGGCTGGGTGAGCTAAACTAGTGCTGAGTTCATTGAGGGAAGGATTTAAAATCTGTCTTTTCTGAGGACTTGCCCTAAAAGCCTGGAACAGGTCACTCTCTTTAATGAACCATAAAAATCCTTCTTCCTGTCAGGCAAAGGTGAGGAAGAAAACTCCTGCACAGATTTTCTCAGGGGCGTTAATCTCTCTTCTACTGAAGCAATGGAATCTTCCTTATTAAACCAGGGCAAGCAAAGTTTAACTTATAAGGCTAATTTCAAAGTAGCTCATATTGACTAACTTGTCTGATTGCAGATATTTATTTGTAATGAAAAATCAATATTTATTCATATTTAAGAATCGTTCTCTGAAAGCAGAGCTTTCCCCTGCTGGTCAATATCAAGTAGAAGAAATTTCTCTGCTACTGAAACATGGCACTTCCTCTTCTACATCCCAAAATGAGTCCACTCTGTGCAGGCACCTGTTTCCATAATAACCTGTGCCTTCTTCTTCTGAGGAATGTGAGATGGAAAACAATAGACCAACCCATGAATCCTGTTACGAGTTGATGAATGTCAGGAGTGATCATCCACTGGGAAATTTCTCCCAGTAGTTTTATGTGTCTCAGCCACGTTAGTGAAACTTTTCATGACACAGGGATCCTAGTTCTTTGGCAAGCCTTGCTGCTTCAACCTCCTGTGACTTGAAAAATGAACAAGAATTTAAAAATCTACCCCAAAGCTTAATGAGGCTATTTTATTTCCAGGACATTTCAATAGGCCTTAAGCTGAGCACTAATACAAGCTCACAAATAATACAGGCTGCACAAATGAAACATTTTATGGCACAGATATGGAAAATGGAATAGAACCCACATATCTTCACCTCGTTGTGTCTCAGTGCAACAATAAAATTCATCTGCAAGCTCATTCCTAGAATTAATAAACACGTTGAACTGCAGCGCTGGGAGCGTTAGGTCAGGAGCAAATTAATGTCATGGAGGCAGTGAAGCCTGACTAGGTGAGGCAAGTGCCATGTTTGGGCTGCTGAGAAGGCTCCTTCCTTCCTCCCTTCCACTGCTGATTAACTCCTGCCCGTGCTTAGCAGAGCAGCAATGTGCCTGTCAGGACAGTCTGGCTCCTGAGATTGTCAGCAGAGCCCTTAGGGGCCCCTGCCCCACAAGTTACCAAACTCAAAAACCCAAACCCAGTGTGTGTGCTTGTCCTCATTTAAGCAGAAAAATCATGAGTTGTTAGGTGCTGTCCCTTCCCTTGCCTTCCCAGCACTGGGACTTGCCTGCTCCTCCGGACACGGAGGCCATAACCACTGAGGAGCATGGGGAGCCCCACACTGAAGGTCTGTGGGCAGAGCACCACAGGTTCATGGCACCAGCAACTACTCACAGAGAGCCAGGAATGAGAGTGGACACCTGCCCTCTGCCCCTCAGAGGTGATCCACCCCCAGGGTCAGGGCAGCCCCTAAACATGACCAAATCAAGTTACACAGAAGGCAGTCACAGAATGTGACCTTCCATGTGTCCCCAAAGCCACGTCCCAGCAAGTGCCTTGGCCATCTTCCCAGGATCACAGGTAGCCTCAGGTGGCCCCATCCAAGGCCACTAGGGAACAGCAGCTCCTATCAGCCTGTTTTCCTTTTGGACTCTCCAAGGCCCACAGGCAGAAGAGGCACAGAGTGTGGGCAAAGCCAGGGAAAGGAGAATTGTGTTCAGCTTTTCCAGCTGTTCTGGAGGGCAGTTTTGTAGAGCCTGAGACTTGAGAAGGTGCCAGAGGGTACCACAAGGGATCCATCACAAGTGTATGCTGTGGTAAAACCACAGAATTCAGTAGGACAACAGTGCTAAAATATTATTTCTCCAGCCATTTGTTGATTTAAAAGAGATCCTTCTTTCTGACCCATGGCACAGCACCTGCTATTCCAAACAATATAAGTTTCAAGGCCATGTATTTTGCTCAATGCTATTTCCAGAAGAGACAGGAACCTGCATCACAGGCTGCCAGCCACAGCTTCCATATTATCCCACACATCTGATGCAACATTTCCAGAAATGGCTGGGCCATGAGAAGCCCAAACTGCTCTTCATCTGCTTCATCTTATCCAAAAAATGAGACATAAACATTTCCCATTTCCATTACATTTCTGTCACCAAAGTTATGAGGCTGGGAAGACTTTTTTACCATCTTCAAAGCACAAACAAAA
This sequence comes from Melozone crissalis, assembly GCF_028551555.1. NCBI lineage: Eukaryota > Metazoa > Chordata > Aves > Passeriformes > Passerellidae > Melozone > Melozone crissalis. Next base: position 1,457,380 of record NW_026535858.1, read on the forward strand.
AAACTTAGTCCCCTTCTCTCCCCAGTTCCGATTGTATGTCAGTATTTCTTGGCTCTGAAGTCTATAATCAGTGTAAGTGTGTTAGGGGGTTTGGGACTAAACAATAGAACAAATGTCATTCATCAGCAGAGACTCTTTGGCAGGAGCTGAACGAGGCTCGTGCCAGACAGAGACTGACACAAGTAAGCAAAGAAACAGTAAAAAGTTTCCCATTTCATTGGAAATGTGAAATATGCTGATTTTATAAACTAATCAAATAGCTATCAAAATGCTTACTAAGAAGATTAAAACTCTTCATTTCTTACGTAAATGGAAGCTTTGCAGAAAATGAAAAAAAAAAAGTACGTATTTATTTCTAAAAATTACTGTCATCTTTTTCAAAGCTTGGACAGAAATGATTCCTTTTCTTTCCTCCAGCAAATCAAAGTTCTGTTTTCACTGCCTGGGGATCTGACTACCTTGTCACACATTCTGCACACACACTTAGTCAGCCAGCTATTAAATCAGAGGCAATAGGTTGTGTTACTTCTGGAGGGAAGGACTGTTCTCTCAGGGGTTGGAATAGGTACAAAATGCAAAACATTTCTAATATAAAATACTAAATTTCCCCCCATATTTTGCATTTTGAAAAATGTCACATTTTACCATATAATTGAAATGTCCTCATGTGAGAAATACTAATTAGTTTAAGCAATAATGAAAGCATTTATCCAGAGTGAGGTGCTTGAGTTCTGAAACAAATTCATTTCAACAGCATTGATTAAACAGTATTTCCATATTCTTTGCTGGCCTGATTTAATTAACAAACAATCTCTCAGTGACCCATATGTCACAACTAGACCAGGACATCATTCAACAGGACACTGCAACACAGTAGGTGAATAAACTTTACTGGTAGGTTAGAGAAAAACCTAATTAATAACAAACAGTAGTATTTGTGTTTACCAGAATAAATATTTACATGTTTGCATATGCAAAACTGGCAATATTGGCTTTCACAGTGACAACAAATATTCGCAGCTCTTTTTGTCAATGTATCTTTTTTTTATTGAGTACTAAAAACCTCACCCTTTAGCAACCAACTGGTTTCCTTAGTTCATTATTAACCTTCATAAAGTTAATTCTTCACATGGCTGTACAACGTGCTTCCCATGAAAATGGCACTTGTCCTTTGCTTTTTATGGGTTCTAGGCAGAAAACTTCAAGAAAAGTCAGAGATGTTTGCAGTAATGGCCAACTAAGCTGTCATCTGACCTAGAAATGGAACTTCTTGAATCACAAGCACAAGCGAGCGGTTTAATTTCCTATGACATCTGCAGTTACATCTGGTCATTTCCCTTTAGTCCATCTGGATCTGGCAGTCCTGCAGTGTGCATCATTTGCCCAAAGAATGCCAGATTGCTGCTGACCCTCACAAGTCCACATGCATTTGTCGTCCAAGAGAGACAGGTCTTGGCAGTTCTGTTGAAAATTTTTAAATAATCACACATCTCTATCTCAACTCAAAATAATCCACTCCTGTCCTGAGATGGACACTTTCTTTTATCCCCTGCACCTTGTTCGTTGTGTCCCATCTCCCACAGAGTGACCATGAGTTTGTGAAAATGAGGCTGTCATCCAGAACAAAACCTTTTTATACCTCACTGTTCAAAGCCAGTTTCATGTCTTTTCCCCATACTCCAACATATGGTAGCACAGAAAAGGATTTTCTGAAATTCAGGTTGAACGTTCTTGTTGCAGCATTCCCAGGAAGTTGCTTAGAGTTTTCCAGTTGTAATACTGTATTAGCCTTCCTGCAGTAACTATTTGTTCCTCTGTGTTACTTGTGGCAGGCCTGAACAGCCTGTCATCTTCCTTTAGGATGACTTTCAACAACGCTAAAGCATCTAGGAGGAACATTTTAATCCAGACAAGCTAAGTCACTGTCCTAGATATTTTTCTTTGCTCGGTGTGATTCTCTGAGGGCTGCATCTCTTGTGACTGTTGCTGTGACAGTTGCTATTTCTGCAGAGGTGAATGTGATAGCTCAGCTGGGGAAATGGGATCAGCATACATCCAGCTGCAATTCTGCATTTTAATAGCCTCAAAACAAAGTTATTTCACATGTCTCTCTTGAGATTTCTGTGAAAGATCTTGTGGATAAAGTTACAGGAAAAAAATGCTTGCCAAAATAGCATTTTTTGAAATACTTAATTAGGAATATTCAGAGAGAGCAAATTCTGAATTTGAAGCACAAGCTTTTCACTGTTCCCACACCTTCTCACACCTGCAGCGCTTGGACACTCAGTAAGGGAGCAGGAAGCCCTTGGGACAACATGGAAGGAATGCAGTACAGGTTGAGCCTCGAGGTGTGCAGTGAGCTCTCTGAAGATCCAGAGATTTTTTTTCTGAAGAAAGACTCATCAAATCATTTCAGATGAAGAGGAAGCCAAGGAAATCAAAATTCATGCTGAGCATTCCCAGAGCACAGAAAATGATGGGGATTTCACTATATAATTAGTTTTCTGCAAATTGCTCTCTGATTTCTTCAGGTGCGTCATCCCTCGGGCGTACCTCAGCCACGTGATGGCTGAGGTGCTGATGAGCTACTTTGCTCAGCCCTGCCTCTGTGCTGGACTGAAAGAACAGATGCAGCAGAGGTGAGTCAGCTCTGCTCTGCAGTGCTGGAGAGAGGACCTGACCACGTTCTGCTGGAGACAGGTGGTGACTCATAACAAAATAGCTCTTATGCTCAACCGACTCAGGGCTTGATGGAATACAACACATCCCTGCCTTGTACAAAGCACGGTGTGTTGGTGTGTGTGTAACTTTCTGCAGTGTCTCAGGCAGAATTCAGTCACTGCTGACTGAGATTCAGGGAGGGCTGCTGCTGTTGGTTTCTATGCAGTGTAAAGGAGCACAGCTGCAGCCTTGTTTTCTTGGGGGTGTAAAGAATGGTGTTCAAGGCTTGCTGAGCCTCTGTTGTGCACTGTGCGCTCCAGTTGCACACTGCACTTCCATGGAAAGGAGGAGCAGCTCCACAGCTTGTCCTCTGTACAATGCAGCTGTGTGTTATTGAAGTGTTTGAACTCCAGACGTTTGCTTTGTGAACAGGCTCCTTTGTTACTGTGTCCAGAGATAGTTAAAAAGGGCCTAATTATGGCCAAACAGATCTTCCTCTTCCACCAAAATGTTTTGAGAAGTGCCTGTGTTAAAGAGCTGCTCTCTTAGTGTAAGAACTGCCCTTCTTTCAGTAACAACACCCTTAAACCTGGAGTATTCCTGACAAAGCTCCCCATTTCTCTGGCAGTGCTGTCCCAGCTCAACAGCCTGTGATGGGTCAGCCCTGATTATGCCAAGTGCTCACCAAAGCCATAACTCAACAGGACAGGGAAGAGAAAATACAACAAAAGCCTTGTGGGTTGAGATAAGGACAGGGAGGTGATGCACCAATTTCTGTCATAGGCAAAACAAACCCAGCTTGGGAGAAGCTACTGAATTTATTACCAATCAAATCAGAGTATGACAGTGAGAAATAAACCCAAATCTTAGAACACCTTCCCTCCACCCCTCCCTCCTTCCTCAGCTCAACTTTAGTTCCAATTTGCTACCTTCTCCCTCCAGCAGGGAATGGGGACTGCAGTCAGTTCATCACACATTGCCTCTGCTGCTCCTTCCTCCTCAGAGGGAGAATCCTCACACTCTTCTTGTGCTCCAGTGTGGGATTCCTTCCATGGGCGACAGTCCTCCATGAAATTCTGCAACTGGGTCCTTCCCATGGACTGTGTTTCTTCCTGATCTACTCCAGCATGGTCCCCTTCCCCAGGGTGCAGTCCTTCAGGAACGGGCTGCTCCAGCCTGGGGCCATTCCATGGATGTGATCCTTCAGGAACAGGCTGCTCCAGCCTGGGGCCATTCCATGGCTGTGATCCTTCAGGAACAGGCTGCTCCAGCCTGGGGCCATTCCATGGATGTGATCCTTCAGGAACAGGCTGCTCCAGCATGAGTTCCCCACAGGATCAGAAGTCCTGCCAGCAAACGTGCTCCAGTGTGGGATCCTCTCTCCCTGGGTCCACAGGTCGTGCCAGGAGCCTGCACCAGTGCGAGCTTCCCGTGAGGTCACAGCCTGTAAGGGCATCCCCCTGCTCTGGCATGGGTCTCCTCCATGGGCTGCACGGTCTGCACCACAGGCTGTGGGGGAATGTCTGTTCCAGCACCTGGAGCACCTCCTCCCCCTCCTTCACTGGCTTTGGTGTCTGCAGAGCTGTTCCTCCTACATTTCCTCACTCTCCCTGTAGCTGCAGTCGCTCCTGCGCAGGCTGTCCCCCCTGTTAAATCTGTTATCCCAGAGGCGCCGCCGCCATCGCTCACAGGCCCAGCCTTGGCCAGCAACGGGTCCAGCTCGGAGCCAGCTGGCATTGGCTCCACTGAACCCAGGGGAAGGTTCTGGCACTTTCTCACTGAATTTGCCCCTTGTATCCCCCCCCCAAACCTCGCCACACAATCCCAGCTCACAGCCACATTTCTGTGATTGCTCTGGTGAGCTCCCTGTCTGTGTGCCAGCTCAGGAGACCAGGCCCCACCATACTCGATGGCAGCTTGTCCTGCTGGACAGCTTGTCCCGGGCAAAGCAGTACAATCCTCACCAGGAGACAGGATCTCCAAAATGGCCGTGACTGTTCCCTTCTCCCCCTGGCTGCAGCCCATAAAACCACTCCTCTGAGCACCTGATTACAAGCACAGGCAGGAGGTTCACAAATCCCAGTTTTCAGTGGCATCTCCTCCCTTCTGAGGATCCCTTCCTTACAGTCTACCTCTTCCATTCCCTTGCATGTCTTCAGCTGGGAGGCAGCAACTTAACCCCCCATCTGGTGCTATTAATTTGCACTGATAACTTCATGTCTCTTCTGAAACAGGCTTCTATTTCTAACACACTTGAAAAGAGGGTCTTTTTTAGAATTTCTAGCAAGAGGAAAAGTGTCTGGCCTCTGCTTTGTGATATCACAAACACTGCTTTGCTTTTATTTTCAATATAAGTGCTGCAGAGCAAGTGCACATCTCCAGCACCGCAGTGAGTGGGTAGCAGTTGTTATCCTTCTGCTCTGCTGTTTGTCTCTGAAACACCAACTACAGGAGACACTGCTCACAAATCCTATCATCCTGCTGCCCGTATGTGCTATAAAACTGACACTAGGAGTAAGGATGCACCTCTGCACTTGCTCTGCAGTGTGAAATGCAAAGATGGAACACGAGGTTGTGGCTGCTAAGGGGAGTGAGACAGTTTTATAACCTAACGCTTCAGGACACCTTTAAAATGACTCTATCAAAAACTTGAGGATTGACATTTACTTTTTAAGTCCAGGTAATTGTTAATGGCGTGCTCGTAGGGAAAGAACAGTAAGAAAGAGAATTAAACAAAAAGCCCATCTTGTACGTTCTCTTATTTGAGTCTGCTGGCCTTTGTGTTTTGTTTATTTTTAAATTTTTTTTGCATTTGTGTTTGTGCTTTATTGGGGTATTTTTCATTCCCCTAGTTATTCATTCTGGATTTTGTCCTCTTGTCCTATTCTTCATCCATATTGGTACGGTGGATCATTTTTTGGTTTAGATAAAGCAACTCTTCTAAGCCCAGGAACTGGCCTACTGTGTTTGACAATACTGGACAGCCTGGTTAAATTTTGAAAGGTCTCTGACTTCCCTGCGGCAGAAAGGGGGTTGTTTTGAGAAACAGATTCTGACTGCAGGCATGAATGGAAGAACTCTGTCTGGAGAACAGCTGAGTGTACACCACATTTCTTGGAAATGTCACTGCAAAAACAGAATACTAAAGGAAGGTAAAGAAATGGAAATCTTTAAACGGTGTTGGAGTCTCACATTCTGTGCTTGAACATCTAATTTCCAGCATCATGGTGTCTGTCCTGGCCTTTGGAGCAGTGTTTTATCTCACCTGCCAGGCCGAGGATTCTTTTAGAAGTTTTATGAATAAAGTTCTAGGCGCAAGTAAAAGCTTTCTGCAGGCAAGGAAAGGACAGAAATATGGGATCCTTACTGGGAAAGAATGGAGCTCTTAAGAATTTGAACTCTAAAGAGGAAAGCAAGTTCCTTTATGTTACTCCATAAAGGAGTAGGGGTAACCATTGGAAAATCCCAGTATAGCAGCAGCAGAGCTGTTCATCAATCTAAATAGCAGTTTAATGACATTGCAGATAAATGCTTGCATCCACAATAAAGAATTTATTGGATTTCACTGTTCAAGTAAAAAACATATATTTTCACATTCTTCACTGTGGGCAATTTCTGAAAGCAAAGCTGGAATATTGTACTGCTGGAGAAGTAGTTAAGACAGAGAAACCCTGCAGCCTGTGGGATATTCTGTTTTATAAGGGGTTCAGTTCACTGATGGGTAACTTCTGACCTCTTACTCAATGACCCAGTCAAAGAAGAGGGAAGCGCTGGGGTCCTTGTAGCTGAGACAGAGCGAGCTCTTCATCTCCGCCTGCACTGTGTTCCTGTCTTCCTGCTCTTTCCCTGTAATCCCTCTGTGATCTGGGTTGCCCATTGCCTGTAAAGCCTTGTCTGTCCATGCGAAGCCCCTGTCCTAAATGGGGCTGAAAAGGGTCTTTCTCTGCATCTCCTTCTCTTGAGAGGGTGGTTTCCCTCAGGTCATTTGGGGAACATGATGAGAGCAGAGAGCTGAGGCTGCAGAAGTTGAGGTAGGACTTGGAGTTTGGGGAGGAGACCCCAAACTCCAAGAAAAATAAAAAGACAGCGCAGCTATTGAGGCCTCCAGAGGATGAGACCTGCTGCTTGGCTCTTCTGTCACATGCTACCCTCTATCAGCCTGCTTAATACTCTAACCTTAAGTGCCCTGGGCATTAATCTGGAAATTGGGGACCTTTTGTGTGACGTTGGCAGCTCTCTCGCGTTCTTATTTGTCAACCTGTTAGAGTCACACACCTGTTCTTGTTTACCAGGCTTAGAAAATGATCCTCAGAGCCTGCGCGTTGCTTCAGGAGCAGCTATTTTATACTATTTAAAACAGTTAATTAAGAAAAAGGGAACAAGACAACACAATGCTTTAAAAATGCCTTGCTAATATTGAAAATCTAAAGCCTGCAGATGGCCCTGCCACATTACAAAGGCAGTCTAGAGCATTTTCAATTATACTTAGTGCATTCCTGGCGCCTCGAGGGGTTTTTCCACTGTCTCTTGATGTGCTCATCTCTAAAATAAACTAAACTGACAGCAAAGAACCATCCAGGCCTTTTTTTCCCTCCTCCCTTTTCTTCTGTTAAATAAGCAAACCTGGTAGGAACATCAGACTTGAGGAGACTCGCTGCCTCATCAAGTCCAGTCTCTTGTGACCACCACCAGCCACGCCACACAATCCCTTTCTGCACTCATCCAGCACCATCTCTAACTCCTCTGCTGCTCTTGGCCTTTCTGCCTCTTGCCTCTGCCTTGGTCCAATGAAAGACCTACATTTTCAGGAATTGTGAATTGCGTATCCCAAGAACAGGATTTTAACGGCAGAAAAGCAGCAGGAAATCCTTCAGTAAGCTCTGCAACCAGTACCTGTCTCCATAGAGCTGAGCAAATAAAACAAGCACTTCCCTGGGGAGAACTGCTTGTTGGAAGCTGCAGTGAATTCCAGTTTAATTGGGTTTGCATACCTTGGTTTGTTTCTTGAGGGCTTTTCACATCTTTGAGTGTCACTTAGGTGAACGCTCTCTGGAAAAGCAAATGTTTGGCTGAAATACTCAATTATTCACAGAGCATAGCTGGGCTGCATGTTCAGCTGTCGTGTTACTGGTTTGGAATCGGTGCTGCTGAAGGGAGAGGGCTCAGTTCCACTCTCCCCTGCAGCTCAGTGCAGCTCTGGAGGAACACAGGGCTCTGGCAAAGTCCTGGTCTTGTGTGTAATGCACGAGCAAATGCATCAGTGTTTTATCCACCTTCTGCTCTGAGAGCGTGTTCTTCTCTCGCTATTGTCAATGCAACAGCAATAATCTGGATTTACATGGCATCTTCCAGCCAAGCCCTTTACTAACCTGAAGGGAACAATCATGGGTAACACCCTGTCAAATTCTAGGTAAATGACAACCATCTTTGTTGGGAGAATGTTGCATTTCGAATTTAGGTCACCACCCTCAGGCAGTGGAAACTGCTATACCCTAATATTAATAAAAATATCTTTTCAAAGGTAAGGGGTACTTGTCTGATATCTGAAGCTAAGGGATGTAAATTAGAAGTTGTTTTAATCTCAGCTTTTTCTTTTATGAATGGAGGCAGGAGGCAATTCAGGCACTTGGCAAAGGTAACATATATTTAACGTGTGATACTTGCACCTGAATCTAGATATCCCACGTGCAGTCCTGGAGTTTTAATCCCCAACCCCCCCAGCTGAAGTTCAGATGTTACTGAACATCTCCAGTCCAATAAATTGTCAGCACCTTCCTGCTGCTTTCTGCAGGAGCGAGCCATCCCTGTGAGCTGTGTGTGCCCAACAAACAGGGAACAGGAATTGCTCCCTCACCACGGCACTCGCTGCCAGGGGCACAGGCAGCCCTGAGCCTGCCCAGGTGTGTGCCCAGGCTGTGCCCAGGCTGAGCCCAGGCTGTGCCCAGGCTGAGCCCAGGGTGCCCAGGCTGTGCCCAGGCTGAGCCCAGGGTGCACAGGCTGTGCCCAGGCTGTGCCCAGGCTGTGCCCAGGCTGTGCCCAGGGTGCCCAGGCTGTGCCCAGGCTGTGCCCAGGCTGTGCCCAGGCTGTGCCCAGGGTACAGGCAGCAGCAGCAGCAGTGCTGGGCTGCACCAAGCAGCAGCTCCCTGATGCCTGCAGAAATGCAAGCTTGGCTAAATCCCTGAGAGGTAAATGCTGAGGAGCCTGAGGATGTGAATGGGACCAGACTGAACAAGAAATACTAGCTCAGGGAGGAGAAAGAGAACTTTAATTTCCATCTCAAGCATAGTGAAGCTAATTTTAGTAACTTTTCTTTTAAAAAATGCTTAAATATGCATGGGGGACTTCTGTTCCTGTTTAAAAAAAGAATCAGTGAATGGTAACACTATTTTGACAGATAAGCTCTTTTGAAGAAGTATACTTTTGTTTCGTGAAGTTTTTTAGAGTAGCTGGAGGAAATATATTTACCTCTGTAAGACAGATCAAGGAACAGGCATCTGCACAGTTCCACTGGGAGCTATAATTTCCAGGAGTGGGAAAAGGAACCAAAGGAGAGGTTGCCACATCTTCCAAATAACTGTTTTATACAAAAGGAAAAATACAATTACTACTACTTCTATGACTGTGTTGCAATTCAGGAACAGAATTCCTCTGCTTTGGGTGGAGGGTAAAAATAACAAATAAATACAGCATGATGAACACTGAGCTGGGAAATGATCAGAGTTTTAATTGTCAATCTAAACTTCTAGTCTCTTTGACAGACAAGTGACAGTGAAAGTATTTGGAGATTTACTGGGACTTTTAGCAACGGAATGCTGTGAGAAAATGTGGGAGATGGAAGACATCAATGCAGAATTACAAACGTGCCCTGCCAAGGACTCTTGGATGTGCAACTCCCTGATAATTTGTAGGTTTTGAGGAAGAAATAGCAAATCTTGCATTAATTTCACAAATCACCTACATGAGGCATCCTTTTGTAATGTCTAGGATGCAAATTTTAGTCATGAGCACTGCCATAGTCTGTGATAACTCTCATTTTGCTCATGGATTCTACCAGTAAATGCTGGCACAAAAACTTGGTCATCACAAAAGCACAAGGAAAACTATAATTATAGTGAAAACATATAAGAACAGTTCCTCTTGTTCAGTTTTGGACACTTGTACAGGGAGACTTGGCTTTGCCTCTGTTCTTTCATATTGCAACTCTATGAATACAATGTCTCAGCCGTTAAGAATATTGCCTTTTAAAAACTTGAGGGAAGAAGCCTAATTTTCCTGTGCACTTAGTGGAATGCAGGAAAATTTCACCCTACTCCCCAGCCTGAAAGAACAATTAATGGCTACAGCTAGGAATTTCTGACTTTTTCTGCACACAACTGTGCCTTTAGGAAAAACTCAGCTGTGTTCTGGGTTTTACACCACATTCAAGTTCTGCTGGTGTTATGTACCAGCAGAGTGCAGCAGAACCCAGCCTGAAAGAGAGGCGTAACAGGCAGGATTCCTGCTCTGCTGCTCGTCCCTGCTCCCTGGCAGCCCTGCTGAGGCAGCCTGGCCATCAGGGTCTGCAACACTGACAGCAGGCTGGGAAAAAACAGGGATGGGCTTTGGGAGGGCAGCATCTCAAATGAGCTCTTTCTTTAGAAGAGCTGCTCCTTCAGCAAATAGACCCATTTCCGGCTTAAAACACAAACAAGGAGTCCCAGCTTGAAAGATTATCGTCCTGTAGAGTAGCACAGCACTCAGTTGTGCCACTTCACACCCATTGACAATGGGGCCAAACAATAAGTTACATCCCATTCAAAAGGTGAAACACAGCACTGTTCGCTTTAAAGGAAAAATAAAACATCTCCTAAATAGCCAGACAGAGCACAGATTGGTCAGCACTAACACTGAGCTCTAAAAGGCCAGGAACAGCCATGATTAATTACTCAGTGTTTCCCTCTTCTCCTCCCTGTGCCTGTAGTAGAATTCTGCTTTCTCCAGTGACAGAAACCATGTCTCTTATTATTTAAAAAAAAAAAGAAAAGAAGAAAAAAAATGAAAATGCTATAACGCAATATTACATTCTCTTTAGAATCACTGGAGCTAGTATATTTCAGAGGGAATATGTACACAGAATTTGTTTCCCTTTGAAAAACCCAAACTGCTAAATATTCTTTTATAAGTCCCACAGAATGATGTAGTGAAGTATTTTCCTTGATTCCAACTGACTTTGGATTAGACCTGCTGGAATAATCAAAATCAGAAGGTGACACTCATCACCCTTCACATCAGGGTCCTAATGCCCCTGATGTGTTTCTTTCATCCTGGCGATCTTTAGCAGGAATTAAAAGAGGATTGTAGGTGAGCACGAGGTGATGAGCAAATAGCAAGTGAACAAGATGAAAGATGCAAGAGCAAAGCTAAATTTCCTCCTAAAATAGCAGGGCAAGTGGTTCAAACACTTCCTCAAGGCCACTCAGATCCACTTTTGGGTCTTGCAGTGTCAGCCTTGGGGCCATTACAAAGCAAGAATTTTGAACCTGTGCGGTTGACTTGTCTTTGTGCTTGGTGGAAAGTCCTAGAAAATGTAGCGGGATGTGGGACAGCATATTGAAAATCATGATCAGATAAGAGGCAGATTTTGCTGGTGGGTGTTTGTGTGTGTCTGAGCATTTGTGGAGGGAGTAACATAGCGATGACAGACAAGAACTAGGAATATAACTTGTGTGTTTTGGAAAAAGTTGTTGCAATACAATGCAGGAAACTGAATCTGCAAGGTCAGTAGGCAAGAGAGCCAGAGCGTATTGTAACTAATGAAAAACAGACCGTTGGAGGTTCAGAAAGGAAAAGCTAAAAAATAAACTATTCTGTGACAACTTACAGCCTTGACAAACTATATCCAGCATTCCCAGGAGTAGATAGACGAGCCCTATGCCCGCTCCAAAGCCCAGCTTCCTAGAGGTAATCACGATTTGCCTGAGAAGTGCATCCTGCAGCAGCTCTCCAGCAACACATTATTCTTGTCTGCCTTAGACTCTAAAGCTCTGAAATGCTTGAGCAAGGCTGTTGTTACAGATTGCCTGGCACTGGCCCAGCCCAAAGGTGGCTGCGCTGGTAGCAGGGCATGGAACTCCATAGACAGAAAAATGCACTCTGCCCAGTGAATGCTGCAAAGTCAGCCTGCATCTGTTGTGGTGTTACCCAGCCTAGAACCTGGAAATCTCTGAGATTTGAGTGCGTGTGTGCATATAAATATGTGCAGATGAAAGTGCCCTCCTTATGTTATAAAACATTATGACAGAGATTTGGGGGGAAAAATGCAAGAGAAAGAGTAACTGTGTGACAACAAGCCAAGGTAAAGGGAAAACAGTTTATCTTCTTCGTTCCTGAGAGAAGAAATCATTAGCAAACTGAGCCCTACACCATGCCATACACTTTCTATTTTTCCCTGAGGGTTGCTACAAATGCAGCAGCTGTAGCCCTGTGACACACAGAGGTACAAATCGCTGAAGTTGTTCCCACTGACAGGAAAAGTGTTTTGTTTCGTTACCTCGCGCAGTTAAAGCAGTGCAAGCACTAGGCAGAGACCGTGCTTTATTTGCCTCAGCACTTTCATCTTGCCATTTGTTGCCATACCTAAAGCATAGGGAGAAAAATGAAAAGCTTTCCCTTGACCTGAAAAGCATCTCCCACCTCCAGTGCAATAAATCTGGGAAGTGGAGCTGCATCTCATTAGATGTGTTTTGAGGGTTCACGCTGGCTGGATTCTGCTGTTCTTTCTTTCACTGCCCCCATGAGTTCAATGGACACACAGCCTGGTCCCGAGAGTTCTTGGAAATGCCACTCTCATTTTCTAGTTAGCTGTGGAAAGAAAGTTAAGCTGCATTTATTTGGGGGTTGCTATCTAGCTACATTTGGTACTGTAATGTGCTGAGTTTCTGCAACTCCTCTTGACTTCAGAGGCAGCCTCAAGCTTTTGCTTTTGTCAATCAGGCCTGCCTGCAGCTTTGGTTTGGTGACTTCTGTTATCCTTTTGGCACCCATCCTAGGAGCTAAACTCTTCAGCAGTCACCTCCTGGCTGACCTGCTCTGCGTGATGTTGCAGCAATGGAAAACCACCGCTGCTTCTTCCTGGACTGGCTTCTTTGCAGGGATGTGCAGGTGGCTGGGGGCCCAGGAGAGGGTCCGTTCCCCAGCCATTGCCACCGGAGCACCCATCTCCCAGATGGCTCCATCCCTCCCCTTGCCGCCCGCAGGGAGGCTGCCCCACACCATCCTGGTGCTGATCAGTGGGGGAGCTGCTCCATGCCCAGAGCTAGGACCAGGAGGGGCTGTGGGACAGGCATGTCCTTGCAGATGCTGCGGCCGGGGCTGGAAGCAAACGGGTCTGGGTTCAGGGGCTGCTCTGCCACCCCCGGGCGGTGCCGCAGGCCAGCCCCCCATTTCCCCCCCGGCCCCCGTTCTTCAGCTGGGAACGAAACCAGCAGCAATTATTCAGGCCAAGCACGTAAATCTGGCAGATCCCGCGGCTCCGGTTTGACGCAGCTACGCAGCGCAGCGTCTGGACACGCAGCCCAATGCCCCTTTCTCCCCTTGTTTATTCGCCCCGCAGGAAAAAACCCCAGCGAAGTTACCAACTTGGGACCTCAGCGAGGCGTTCGGGCGGCTGGGGTGCCGGGGAGCGGACAGGGCGGGCGGAGGGAGCGCCGGCGGCGCCGGGGGAACCGGGGCCAGCAGCCGTGACGGGGCAGCCCGCGTTACATAAGGCGGCGGCTCCGCACCGCTCCGCAGCGCGGGGCCGGCGGGGGGCGGCGCGGGCCCGTGTCCCCGTGTCGCGGCGCAGCGGCGCCCGCGGGCTCGGAGCGCGGCTGCGGGAGCCCCGGGGGGCTGCCCGTGCTCCCTGCGGGCAGGGCTCGGCCCGGGGGACCCCCGGGCTGGGCGTTATGTAACCCCCGCTTCCCTGCACAGACACCGCTCAGGGAGAGGGGCCCGAGTGCCGAGCGCCGATTAATTGCAGCAACTGATGTTATTTGCTTTTTGCTTTTGTTGTTGCTTGCTTGCTTTTTGTTTTCAAAATTTTATTTCTCCCTCTCGTCACTCTGAGCTACAGAGCCATAACTGCGCTTGCCCGCGGTCCTGTCCTGGAATGAGGGAGCACCGCCGCTCGCCAGTCGGGAATCGCTTCCCAGTCCCGTGTCCGGGGGGGCAGCCCTGGGGCGGGGGGCGCGGAGCCGCAGGGCTCTGCAGCACGGCCGCCTCCGCTGCCGCGGTGCTGAACAGGCACAGACACACAGACACACACACACAGACACACAGACACAGACAGCTCGCACTCCCCGGTCCCGGCGCGGGCCCTGCGCTGTCCGCGGTGCTGAGCACACACACGGACACACAGACACAGACACGCGTCCCTTCACCGTCTCGCTCGGGCCCGGCGCTGTCCGCCGTGCTGAGCACACACCCGGACACACGGTCGGACACACGGTCAGACACACGGACACGGGCGCACGTCCCCTCCCGGCGCCGCTCGGGCCCCCGCTGTCCGCGGTGCTGATGCTCCGCCGCAGCCCGGCGCGCTGCGGGCGCTGCAGTGCCCGGGGCGGCACAGCCCGGGCCGGCCCAGCAGCGCAGAGCGCCGCACACGCTTCTCCCCGCTCGGAGCCGGGAATGGCGCTGCTTCCCCTTCTCCTCCGACACTGCCTTCCCCGCCGGCCTCCTGCCGCCCGCACGGCCGAGAGGCACAGCCCGGCTGCCTCCCTGGCTCCAGCCGGCCGTGAGGTTGGCGGCGAAATCACCCCCTTCTCCCCGCCTTTCTCTGTGCCCGCAGCAGCCAGAGGCTGGAGACAAAAAGCCGAACGGGTCCCACTTTAAATATGTGCTATTTCTCCATTTCATTACCGGCAATACGGCCCCCTCCCCCGCCGAGCCGGTGCCCGCGGTGTGGGCCACCTTTACCTGGGCTGGCGGAGCGCGGCGCGGCGGGGTCGGTGGCTCGGTGCCGCAGCTGGATGGGAGGCAAGGACAGGAGGCTGCTGACCTCCGCGGGTCTCCTTCTTCAATGGATCGGGAGCCGTGCCCTCATCAAAGATGGCCGTCCGCTCCTACGTCAGCAGCTTTTAATAGCCCTCCCCGGCGGGGGGAGCGGGAGGGGGCAGAGCGGGCCGGGCGGGTTTGAGTCATCGCCGCCGCACCGCTCCCGCAGCCGGCCCGCCGCCTCCCGCGGCCGCCCCGCCGCCGCCTTCCCGCGGCCGGGGCCGGGGCAGGGGGCTGGGGGCGGCTGCGGCCCGACCGCCCGGCCAGGGGGGGCAGGGACCCTCCCGCAGCAGCGATTTCCTCCGCCAAAGGGGTGGTCCGAAGAGGGTATCCCTCTGAAGTCCCCGGTACTCCATATATGGCCAATCTACGTGGGCTTCTATTTTTGTGTGAATTCTTCCTTCTCTCCCCTCTTTTTATTTCTCAGAACATCCTGCCAGGGGTCTGGGTATGTTAATCTGTTTATTCTCCCCCTCCTCCCTCCCCTCTCCCACGTCGGAGCAGCCAAACACGAGGAAATCCGTGGTTAAGGACATGTGTTGTAACTGATCATTTGAGGGACAGGTTCAAAAATGAGAGACAGAAATCAAAAACAAAGCCTGGACAAGTACATGAACACACACAGCACAGTGAACACATGCCACTGCTGCTGAGGAAGGAAACGGTAACTCAGTTCAAGGAAAGTGCCTGGCTTATTTATCATTAATTAATTAAAATATTCATTCCGAGCGTACCTACTTTGGAGCAAATGGAGCTGTCTCCAACGTGATTTCTAATGGGGAGGAAATCCTTTCATTTCATACAAAACTATGTACGTTTGTAAAATTTATCTCTTAATGGGGATCTTAATGAACATTGGGGATTGCAGTCGAAGTGCGATGCTCTCTTTTGTAACCTCAGTCATCCTTTCCCTCTCACCCCACAAGCCTTGGCTTTCATTCATGGAACCATCCAGACCAGGAGATGATGCCTCCCTGTTCCCTGTCTGAGCCTCTCCCGCGAGCAGAGAGCGAGCTCCGGCTGGGTTAACTCCGACACCATGCGTGCAGGCTTTTCTGAACAGCCTGCGGATGGCGGAGTCCAAACATCAGTTCCACATGAGGGTGGTTCCATCCTCATCCTCCCTTCTTGCCCCCCCGTCCCCCTTGCCAAGGCGAAGAAGACCGGAAGAGAGGGAAGGCGCTGCAGCTGTATTTTGGAGCGCGTTCATCCCGTGTTATGGTTGTATGGGCGTGGGGGAGGGACGGGAGGGGAGGGGAGGGAGGCGCGGGGGAGAAGGAGAGAGAATTGCGGGTGATTCCTCCTCCCCTGCTCCGTAGTTCCCCACAGAAAAACGTGACTGTAGATCGTGCTTTGTGAGTCTCACCCTCTTCCTACGAAAATATGTCCTTCAGTCTCTTTTGAAAGGAAGCAGTCAAAAGTTTGCTAAATATACGAGAAGGAATTCTCAGTCGAGAGGGGCTTCCTGCTGCATTAGAGTATCTAATGAGCTGTGCACACGGAAACCGCAGGGAAGGAGAGAACCTGTCATGTTCCCGGGCTGTAAACACAGCCTGAGATTAACACTGCGCAGACACCCCCTCCAGGTGAGGGCTCTGGAGCAGCAGCCTGGCTGGGAAAAGCATTTAGCGTCAGGAACAAAGCTTCGCCGGCTCCCGCAGGGGGTACCGTGCCCGGCACCCGCTCAGTGAGGTGAGCACTGCGGATGGCCAGAGGAGTCCCAGAGCGAGCCCTGCTCTGGAATCCAGGCTGCCCAACTTCCTGGCACACACAGAAAGTTAAAAAGGAATTCTCAGCCAGACAGCTCGGCTGATAGGTGCTCCAGAAACAAGAATGATTTTCAACACAGCAGTACTAGTACTTATTAATAATTCATATTAACGGTAGATAAGGGAAGGAAAAGAGAGATTATAAACTGTTGTTTTGGCTAAGCCACCAGCACTGCAAAATGCTGGCTGGGTTTGGATTCAGCCCAATAATGCCTCGGAGAAGAATTTCAGTCCATTGGATACCAGCAGGGATGAATTTGGCTCTGTGCATCAAAAGCCAGGGACGAAAATGCAGTGAAGGCAAAATAAAATGCAGCATAACTTGGGAAAGAGATTTAAGGAATGGAAAAAGGAAGAGAAAGCAGAGAGGGGGTGGGAGGAGGATAAGAGGTAGTTTTCCAGTGAGAAAGCTGGGTTCAATTTAAGATTCATTTTCCAGCTCTGCTGCAGCAGAAATCACGGAGCTTAATAAGAAAACAAAGGGCAGAATCATTAAATAGATCACAAACGTTGCCCAATAAGCTTAGAAGGAGCAGCCACCTTTCGTTCTGGAAACGAGGGAGGAAGGGATGGAGCCTGTGCTGTTCAGGAATGTGGCTGCCTCTATCCTGGGAGATGCAGAGGGGGGCAGGCTTTTGCACCGCAGTGCCGGGATTTCTGTCGCAATAAGTGCACTAAGCAATTCTAACTGATTCTTTAGCATCTTCTAAGGATAATTTGAAAAAAAAAAACAAAAAGAAAAAGCACACGGGGAGTTCATTGACTCTATCCGGTACTATTTGAACAGTCGTTTCACACTGTGTACAGGGGATATGTGAGAAGAGAAGCCTATAAATGAAGTAGGAGGAGAGAGAAAACCGGAATTTGGCCTAAGAATGATTCAGCTCCTTCTTAATTATTCAGGCAACTGTTCAGCAGGCTTAACAAGCAGTACCTGTGGGCACAGCCCATGAATAATGAGGCAGGAGCATGCTCTCCTGCATGACAGCCGCAGGATGTGCGCTCCACATTACCGACCAGAAGCCGGAGAAGGGCAGGACAGGCAGAGCCTGCAGCAGGTTAAGGGGGGAAAGAACAGCCCTTGTTTGTCCATGGTTTGAGAGCTGTGGGCAGTGGAATCTTCCTGGCTGCTCACAGCACCACCTCCAGCCTCCAACTCACACCACTGCATGCTGCAAAGCTGGGCTGTGGGGCAGCCAAGTGAGGGGAACACCAAAAGGCTGACGGTGCCACCAGATCCTGCATGTTATTTCCTGGGCTCTCTTAGAGGCAGTTGTAACACAGAGACTGCCTCGATTCTCTCCACTTTCCTCAGACGTTTCTTTTTGTTCCTTTTTCAGCAGAGAGGGAAATATTTATCCAAATGCTGCTCATCCTGGCCTCAAGTAAGTGGCTGGGAAAGAAACTGAACTTAGCATAGAGCAAACAAGAGGGGGAAAATGTACCTGCTTTGGCATTGAACATTTCCAGCCTCTCCAATTTCTGCCTGCTCCCAGGCTGAGGTGCTGAGGCATACCCCAGTCTGATATCTGCAATAAGAACAGTCTGAGGATGGAGCCCTTTATGCAGAGCTCCTAATTGCCTTCTGTCATTCACTGCTCTTTATGTAACTCTGAATTTTGACCATCAACAGCACTTGCATCTCTGTGCCCCAGGCTGCTTCTGATTAAATTTGAGGGAATGGCTGGGCCTAATTTTCCCCTGCATGCTCAGGATCTCTAGATACACAGTTAGGCTGGGGGCTTTTTTAAGGAGCTGTCTGTGATCGGGTGCTCCAGTTTGGGCCAAGCCAAGATTTCTCTGAGGCTTATGTTCAAAAATAGAGAGATTTAAAATACAATTGTAACATAAACCCTTGAGATGAGTCCCCACCGATTTCCTGATCACCCTTTTAGATGTGCTGAGCCAGATCCCCAAAGTTCCTGATTCCTGACTAGTTGCTTAAAGAGCAACCAGGACTTAAATATTTGGTGAGTCTGGGTTCCACTGCTGCCCCCCAGCTCCCCCTGCCTTGGCTGGGCCCCTCTCTCAGCTGTGCTATAACTGTGTCATTCCTGCAATGCCAGACTTCACCATCTATTATCCTCTAGGCAAACATAGCCACAGCTCTGAGGGTTGTCATCTGCTCTGGAGGTAGGACTGGTGTGAGGCCTCCAGAAACCTTGCCAATGGGAATTTTAAGCCCAGCTCAGCTTTCATGAGAGGAAAGCTCTGCCCAAGAAAGTCACAAAGGTATTGGACACAGAGGAAGGAGGACCACAGCCATTTAATCTACATTATACAGAGGAAAGAAGACATAGAAACAGCTTTCTCTGTGTTCCTATGACACAGACAGCAGATAAGGATTAAACACCAATTTTTAATTTAAAACAATCCTGATTTAGTAAAATAAACTATAATTGGATTTTAATTCTCCTTCTGTGCATGTGACCTGAATTTGGGAACCATTTCAAAAACCTGCCTGAAAGCTAAATTAAGAAAGGACAGAGGTCCCACAAAGCAGGGCACAGGCTTAACTGAGAGATATGAACTGCTGTGTGGTACTGCAGTCCCCTGTTTCTTTGGCCAACTTTTCTGTGAGCACAAAAACACAGCAGCAGACGCTGTATATTAGCACACAATGTCATTTACTTGCACTTCCCCATATGATTTTAGCCATATACACTGACAACTAATCTTTAGGTGAGTGCAAATTAAAGTCCTGGTTTAATCCACACTTTTAACAGGGTTATGCTTTTGGGGGCTATTGCTTGTTTACAGGAAACACAGGCTATTTAAAACTGGGACTTTTGGAACTGAGAAGTGCAATTCTCTTTGTGTGCAGGCTTTGAAACCAGTGGAGCTGTGATGAGTTCAACAAGCTGAATTGTGAGTTTTAATAATCCACCCGGAGATGAGGGTATGGCTGGTCCTTCCTTTATGGTTATAATTGCCAACTGCACAAAGCATGTGCTTGTCACACTATTTATTGAATCATTTTTGAATGCTGTGAAGTGGTGCACAAGTACTAACTTCATTCCACTTGTGCCTGATTACATTGAGTGAGGTAAATGGGATTTAAGAAGGGAAATAGAAACCTCACTAATCTCGAAGGAAAATTCAAAAATGTACAGCAAGCCAGAAGGCCCCTTTTTCCCCCCAGCTACTGATTTCTGTCCATGGGACAGACAGCCCTGAGAGGGGCTGCAAAGGTGTTGGTTCAGGGCCACCAGCTGGTGGTGAAAGCCACAGCACTGAGGCTCTCCTGAAGATGTGGCCCTCAGTAGAGTGAGGGCTAGAGCTGCCTGTCAGACCGTGCCAGCAGGGTGACTCCTCTGGCTGTGGCACACGTCCTGCCACCTCTGGGCTCCTTCACAAGGAGAAAGAGTGCCCACTCCCTGGCATGGACAAGGAGAGACACTGCCCACTCCACTCCCTGGCATGGACAAGGAGAGACGCTGCCCACTCCACTCCCCTAGCATCCTGCTGTGTCTCCCAGCCCCACCTGAGGCAGCCTCAGCTATAATGCAAACCACCTGAGCTCCTTTTACCTGAATTGTTTGCACCTGGCCCTGATTTGCTCAGTCCCAACCAGGAGTGGCTGAGGCTCCACCCCTCCCTGCACAGGTAAAGGGGCTGGGCAGAGGCTGCTGCTCTTTTGGTAGGAAACTTCCCTGGCACAAACTTTAACCTGGAGGAATGAGTCTGTAGCTCCAACAGGAGATGTAAGCACCAAGTTTTTCCCCTCCCTTGCTGTTTCCTCTCCTTAGAGTGCGTGGGAAGGTGTTGACTGTTAGTAGGTCTAGTTCCTGCTCTTCCTTTAAACTGGGTCATCACAATTTACCCTCCTACCTGCTGTAAGGATATGGGGTTTTTTCCTTCTCTACCCTTTGATATTATCCTTCTGCAACTCTCCTTCTCCTCCTTCTTTCCCTTCCCCCTGTTTCCTTCTCACTCTAAACAGAAGGAAAGTGGGTCACTTCATAATTGCTCTTCTCTATTTCAGAGAAACCCAGAGGCACAAAATGGAACAAACAGGTGAGTGTCACTAATTCAGGGGAGCTTTAAAGATATTTTCCTTTTAGATTCTCCTGGGCTTGCTTCACCTGCTCCTTTCCCTTTGCTTTCAAACTCCTGAGGTAACAACCAGTGCTACTGCCTGGTTGTGTAGGTAAAATTCAGGTTGAGACTAGGTGGCTTGGGATGCTGAAAGTGAGCACATTGAGCTTTTTGCTCTCCCTTTTATATGTTTCTTTACTTCAATGGAATGAAAAAAAATCATGAAGGGGAAAAATTGTACTTAAATATGCCAAGGAGGGAGTGATTCAGTGTTGATGCAATACTGTGCAATAACCTTGGGCATCCATAGGAGTGATTCAGAAAAAAAGAAAGGCTTCCTCACTCTCTAAGTCTTTATCTGTGAGCTGCCTGCCACATAACAGGATCTCAGATCATCCTCAGTCAGACAAAACAAGAGAGGTGGAGTCCAGTCAAGCATGCAGGTTTTTATTAATGTAGGTGCAGTCCCAGGGATTCCTTTGCCCCCAGGGCCTGGTTTTGTCAGGGCCATTATCTGCTGCTTTCATTGAAACACTTCAGGTGGAGTGGGATCCTTCTCTGAGGAGAGAGCTGCAGTCTGCTGCCAGACTCCAGAGTTAGGAGGCTCAGCAGCTGAGGCCTTTTATGGACAGGCACAACATTTTGTCTTTGGTTTGGTTTGAGCTGCAGTGTTCACAGGTCCTAGGGCTGCACTGCTCACCCTCAGCTCTTACACAACATAGTTAATTAACATGGAGGGTGTCAGACTAGCAGGCTTGCTGCTCCTTACAGAGCCCATGAGTGTTACTGTTACAAGATTGCTGTTGTAGGGTTTCACTTTGGAATTTTGGGTGACACCTTTTGCTCCAATTTTCACCACGCTGAGCAAGAATCTGTTCTCTCACCTTGGCAAATTTTCCTGTTATTTGCTGTGCAGAGTGGAGGAAGAGACCAAGCTCTAGAAGAAGGGCAGGGATCTGGGTTTTTCTCCTAGCCTGGTTATTGAACAGCTGTACTATTCTGGAAAAAGCCAATTCCACCTTGAAACTTTGTGTTTTGGGCTGAGCTACAAGAGCATCAGCCCCTCTATGAGCACTGTCTGGCACAGTCCTTGGTTTTTCAAAGAACATGCTGCTCTTTCCCTGTTGAAACTGGGGTTGAATGTGTCTCTGCCTCTCTTCCTGTTGCTTCTTCCTCCCTGTTAAGGATGTAAATATTTCCACCTTCCCATATTGCTTGCTGTACATCTGTCCAGTGGGACTTGGTGCTGCCTCTGCAATTTTCCTCTCCAAGGAGAGCCTGCAAAGCCAAGGGGGCACCTGGCAAACCTGCCCAGAGAGGAGGTTTCTGTTTGTAGGTAAAGGGAAGGCAGGAGCTTGCTGATGCTTTTGGAGACTCATTTCTGTCACTAAGGGCTCTGGGGAAAGCCTGGGGTGTCTGTTTAATCTCTGCCCAGAAAGGGACTACATCACACAGGGAACCCACTGCAGGGGAAGAGGCAAGGGCTCCTCTGGGCTGTGGTGCCAGCTTTGTCACAGGATGTGCATCTGGAATAATTCAGGTGACTCAAAGGAGGCCAGGTCTCTTCTATACAACAGGACTGAGCTTCATGATAGCCCAGACAAACATGTAGCTTAAGGTGTTAACCCTTTCTGCTCCTCAAATTTGCGTTCAAAATTGCTCCTGGCAGTGTTCCTCAGCCTTGGTTGAGGCAAAAAGGAGTCTAATGCACCTTGGTCTAATTGGAATACTCTCTGTGATGATTTATGGGTCAATGTCTTCATGTATCTCTGAAATGGGAGTAAAAACTGCCCTGCTAACTTCCTGAGAGTTATTTCAATTTCCCTTCCTAGTGTTCTGCAGGTAATCTATATTTTTTTAAGTTGATAAACTTTCTGAAAATTACAAGTGAGGGAAACAAATCTGTCAAGAACTCCCCAGCTTCTGAATACTGAGTGTTGTTTTTTCTTCCTTAACTTACAAATGTTCAAAATATTTTGAGAAACCAGTGCTGGTCTGAAGAAAAGTCTACTTCCCTCAGCCTAATTCTTGCACTTGGTGTTTTTAAGCTGCTTTAAGGCGTGTTCTTTGACCTGCCTGTTTCTAAAATATGTGCAATTATGGCCTTCTTTTGAGTAATTAGTGAGCCTTGTTCTCAGATGAGGTATGTGCATAATATGAAGCTGAATAATGAATGTCAGTTTACTGCTGAATGCCCACTTTTGATGCAAGTACCCAACACCGGAGTGTGACAGCCCCTGAGCACCTGCAGGGCTGTGAAGCCTGCTCCTGGTGTGCCAGGGGCTGCTGTGGGTCAGGCCTGGCTGTGCTGCCATGCTGAGGAGCTGCTTTCATGTTACCTGATCCAGGTGTGCTCTTGCAGTGTAAGAAAGTGGGAGGGAAGGACTGGAGAATGTGGAGACCCCATCCAAAATTTCCTGTGGGTTGTACCACAGGTCTGCAGGCAGCTTTGGGCTGAGGGATGATGTGCATTCCTGTTGGATCACTTATAAATAGTTCCCTAGAGATTCTCCCTTGTGCAGCAGAAATCCTCATTATTTGAAGAGTGTCTGAGCAACCCACCCAGCAGTCAGACTGCAGCTCTTACTCTTGCCAAAAAAAGAGACCCTTTATTCAGAGGAGTCCCTCAGAGGCAGCCCAGAGCACAGCTGAGCACCCCCAGGTGAGGGTGAAACCCCCCTGGGACCTCTGTTAGGGCCATTACAGCCCTCAGCAGGCTCAGCTGCCTCTGCAGATCTGTCAGTGCCCACAGCAGTGCTTCCTTTCTCCCTGTGGTTCTCAGAGCAGCCCTGTGGCGTTTCTGTCTCTGACTTGTCAGAAATGCCTTTGAAAGATGTCCAGAGACTTGGTCTTACCCATGATCTGCCAGCACCTTGGCAAGGTGAAGGGATGGAGTTAAAGGATGATTAGAGAAATAATAATCTATTGTAATTGTTTATTATTGTATTATTTTAGTGGGGCTGCTGCAGCTGAAACAATGTCATGTTCCTCATGACCAGGATGATCCAGATAACAGGGAGATGAAAATAGTCCTTTGCATCTGGCATTGTTTTTGCTGTTATGGTCTCAAGGGGTGCTGGGGCTGGCTCTGCTGGGAGCTGGGCTCTTGGCTTGGCTGAGCAGAGGAGCTGGGGCCTCCTGGTGTCTTTCTGTGCAGGCAGTGTGAGGGAAATGGAGCCGATGTCCCCTCTGTGGTAGCTTCTGTCCCACCCAGCCTGGGCTCATGGTTTGCTATTTGACTCCCCAGGGAAGTGGGCACTGCACCAAGGCTGCCAGAGTTCAAGGAGCATTTGGACAACAGCCCCAGGCACAGGGTGGCATCTTTGGGCACGTCCTGTGGGGAGCCAGGAGCTGGGCTTTGGTCTTTGGGGGTCCCTCCTAGCCCAGAACACCCCGTGGCTCTGTGATTTGGTTTGAATGTCCCTGTGCTCCTGTGAGTCACCTGGCACGTGGCCTGATGGCTCACTGGGTGATGCTGTCTGTGTCAGCACTGGAGCCTCTCTGCACAAGGAGCCCTTTGGCTGATCTGATTCTCTGCACAAAAAGCCCACAATTGATCATGCTAAGGCAGAAATAGCTTTGTGCTGGAGCCAAGGTCCTTTCAAGGTAGGAGTCCTTCTTCTGGGTGATTTTAGCAGCACTGAGCTTGTTGACAACCTCAGTACTTGAATTCATTGGGAGTCCAGCCCCAAATACATGGTACTCAAGGAAATTAAAAATAATCCCTTTGGAGCACATATTTGCTTTCTAGCTTTCAGCTACTTGAAAGCTGTGCTTCTAGCACTTACACCTCCAGCCACAGCTGGTAGAAAATGGACCAAAGATTGTTGCAGCACAGAGCTTGGCAGAGAAGGAGCTGCCCTGCTGGTGTCGGGGGAGTTGGATCATATGCTGCCTCCTAAGCTTTGGAGGCTCCTCCCAGGAATTTTCCATTTTTTCCCTGCTCCCCACACATGTGCCTCTGACAGGAGCCAGAATGTGGCCCTGCATGGATAGGGCAGCATTGCTGTGCCCTCTTGTGTTGCTGCAGGGGCTATCCAGAACTTCCAGCTGTTACTGCTGTATTGCATAGATGATCATTCATAACACAGCCTTATGCACACTGAAAGCTGGAGAAACTTCTGGGTGTGATAAAGGTACTGGAACTTTTCTCTTTCAATCGATCTGCTTGGTGACATTGATTGGTTTTGCTGGGGGGAGGGCCAAGTCTCTGCACAATTTGTTGCTTTTACCTTCCCCCATAACACAGACGATAACACAGCACAGGCTGAAGGGGGGAGCAGCCTGCATGAATTAATAGCTGGCACGACATTTCCTTGTGGAAATGTAGCTTACCTGTGGGAAGAGTCAGTCCTGGCTCTGTTTTCCTCCTGCATGTAGAGCTTGGGATGCTGCCATCCTATGCACCAGTCCCACTGCTTATTTGGCAATAAGCAAGTGAGGCCTTGCCTGATACTGGGTATGAATCCACAGCAGGGAGGAATTCTCCCACACACTGCCAGGGAACAGATTTATTGCCACATATCCGCACACGGTGCCGAATGCACCTAAGTCTCTTTTAATGTTCTATTTTAATTGCCTGTCTCAGCCAGCTGAGGATAAATCAGTCTGAAATTCACAGTGAGCATTTGGGGGTAGGGATCGAATGAGATTTTATTGATATTATTGCAAAAGGGCTTTTCTATCTTTTCTGGGTAAATGAATTCTGTCCTTTTGGTGGTATTAAAGCTCTCTCAGAAGCAATGTGCCAGCATCCCTCTCTGCCACAGAGCAATCACCGTGCAGGCTGCTGCATCCCCAGGCAGCACAGTACTGCGTGCTGGCTGGAGCCCTCAGCTCCACCTGCCTGCGCTGGGAATCAGGCTGCAGGGAAGGACTTGTGCTTCAAACCTCTTACTTGCTCTGTGCTTTTGTGTCTTTTTCCTTTAAACCCATTCTGTAGAGCTAAACTGTAGTTTTGGAGTGCTTGTGGGACAGCATCTGAGCAGTAACAAAAACCATGGTGTGGAATAGTTCTCCCTCTCTTTCAATGCAGGAGCAGTTGGCAGGCCATAATCTGAATCTTAGCATTACAGCTCAGCTACAGAGCTTTATAAGTTCCTTTTTTAAAAACATTCTGTCAAAATACTTTTTTTTTTCCTGGTATAGAGCCTTTTCTAAGAAGGGCTTTTGCGAGTGGTGTGTGCATCATAGCTTGAATATAACCCTGTCAATTATAAATTAACCTGACAGCAGTGCCTAAAGCAAGGCTAATCCCATCTTCTCTAGTGCTACATAACATATATAATGATGAAGATACTCATGCCTCAATGAGTTTGTGGTCTAAAATAGGCAAGACTGGCAAAAGGCAGTAGAAAATAGCCATTTCTAGTCTCTGCTTTCAGTAATTTTTCCCTGCATGCTGACAACTCCAAGATTGTGCAAGGTAATGGTTATGATTAATCCAAGACACCTGGGAGGTATTTAAATTTAAACTGATATGCTTCAGATCATAATCCAGACTCTGTCTGAGGAAGAAATTATTGATTTTGATCTTGATTTTTTTTTTTTTTTTCTTGAGACAGTCTTGTGGCTGCCTAACTGGGGAGATGATGGGGAGATAAAGCAGTGTGTGTCTCCTCATTGCAGACCCTGCTTGGCACCTGGGGCAGGGCTGCCACCAGTGTGGTGTGGGTAGGTGTCCTGCGAGGGGCACCCATGGCAGGACAGTGCCTTGCAGGCACCAGCCAGGACCTGGGCAGGACCCTTGGGCCAGTGAGCATCAGCAGCTTAATGCAGCTGAGGGAAAGGAAGGGAGGACAACACCCAAGCCAGGCAGGATTGTTTGTAGGAAAAACCTATGCTAACAAAGGCATGAGCTTCATTCACAGTTCTCAAAGCAATCTGCAAGAACCTGCTTTGGCAGGACAAACTGTGATTCACTTATGTAACATTTTCCCCCCTAATCTTAAATATTTGTCATTGTTAGGTGTGGCAATGAGCCTGTTTAGGTGCTGAGTAGTCAAGCAATGTAAATGGACCCCTGAATTCTCAGGGGTTCCTGAGAGCAGCAAAGTACAAGCTGTTCCTGACGGCTCCCTTCCTGGGGCAGTGAACAGGTCAGGCTCCAAAGTGCCTCCATTCTCTGTGGAAACTGCAGGGCAATGGGAGCAAGGAGGTAATGAGGGTCCAGTTCTGCTGCAATTAGCTTTGCAGGTAAATCTCTCCACATGTGGGTTACCTTTTGGCATCTGAGAAATGGTGATTAGATTTCTCTCTTGAGATCTTAAGCCATCGTTTCTATCATTCTGCATCTTGGCTGGAAGATTAAATACCTGATCGTTGTGTGCAGTTGAAATTCAGAGCTCTGGTTTGGGGAATCCACCTGTGTACTGCAAAGTTTCCAATTTTGTTCTCTCAGGACTCCTGGTTATGATTCACTGGACACAGCAATTATTTTGTCTTTCATTTTTAAAAAGTTTGAGCTGGGATCTTAGTTCAATTTCTATTTTGTGCAGCAAAAGATGAGAGCTCTTGACACACCCCAAGATACTAAGAAATGTAAAAAAGGTGGAGAACAGAAGTGTATCATAGAAAGTGAAATGTGAAAATTTTGGGTGGAGATGTGGCAGTATCCTCCTGTCTTTCTGAGTAGGAAACTGGATGTTCACATCAGGTTGTTTTTCTACAGGAAATCCTGGGGTCTGGGAGAGAGCAGGCAAAGCAGGAACATGCTCAGTTTTGTCTGCATAGCTTTCATTAGAAGTCAGGCAAAAAAAAAATAAAAGGCATCTTGATATTGTGGGATCCTCAGATCTAAAGAAAAACCAGCAAAGATGCATTCATGAAGGGGAGGAGTTTTGGGGAAGGGGTGTACTTGGGTGTTACTCCTCAAAGGTGGAGCCAGAGATGGGTCAGAACAAATGGCTTGGCTTGATTATACAGTGGCACATTAAAAACCAGGTAGAAATCACTGCTTTGTTCTCCAGAGGAAGGCAGTAACTCATGAGGGGACTTGTTTTCCATCTGGACTCACTACTTTTTTTATGGCAGCCTGAGATTAAGGCCTCACCTTCCACCAGTCTAATGAACCTTTGAGACAGAAAAATCAGTGAGGAGAGGAATTCTCTGAGCTGCCTTATCAGAGAGCACGGGGCCAGGGATTGTCCTGCTTGGGCAGAGGTTGCCATTTCCTCCTTGAAAAGGAGAATTTGTACAGCAATGGTCTCATCTTACCTCAGCAGGGGGCTGGAGAGGTTCAAAGGATGTGCTTGTGCTGAGTTATTATGGCATTTCCTCTCCTGTGAGACACAGTGTGGTTAAAAGGCAAAACATTGCATACTCTGCTACTTGTGGGTACTGCTGTTGTCTTTGTGTGTCATTTCCATGCAAGCTTTGAAGCCTGGTGCTTGCCAGGGCCCGTGGCACACGTCCTGCAGTGCTCCAGGGAAACGTGTGAGATGCTGCAGTGGTGGTTATGGGAGCACAGGTTGCTTGGTGGCACTTTGCTGCTTTCAGGTGGTGTGTTTTGCTCTTCCACGGGTCAGCTGGGAATATTAGAGCGAATATACCTTGAAGCCTGCCTCAGGGGGCTGACTGAGGCAGGCTTCAAGGTATATTCAGGGGTGAGACACAGGGGTGCTCTAATGAGAAATGATATAAACACCAGGTAATGAGATAAAAATCCCAGGTGGAAGTGAGCTAAAAATTGTAACTTGCCCCATTATCTTCACTCCCAAGGCATGATTTATTTGATGGAAGAAGTCCAAGTGTGTTACATTTGCCATTCTTGGAGCACATGAGCCAAGACTGATTTGTTGACTTGTGTAAGGGAAGGGACTGAGTTCAGTGTAACTGGTGCTGTAGCAGCATGGCCTCACCAGCAGCAAAGCTTAGGGCAGAAGAAATAGGATTGTGGGGGCAACAGGGCCCTGCTGTCTCCATGCTTTTCAGAAAAAAAAGTTATTTTCAGAAGCCTAGTGAAAATAAATAGTGAAAGGGGTACTGAGATCAAGAAAAAATAATCTGTCCTGGCATTTCATCTAGGGATACTTGAAATATTGCAAGAATCTGGAATCCACTGGGGAAATGAGCCTGGAATGACAGGGCTGTGCAGGAGCTCTTCTGAGAGCTGGAGGAAGACACAGAGTTAAAAATAAAACAAAGCAAGGGAAGATGCTGCAGTAACTTAGCCCACTCTGTATTGCTTTTGTATAGGTGTGGGGGAGAAGGCAGGCAGCAGCTGGCTGCTTCAGAAAGCCTATTTTTATTGAGTCAAGTTTCCAAAGCCAATCCAGTCAATATGGGGTGTAAAACCCTTAAGATCTCTTCTTCTGATGGTGGAACCTGTATTTTTCATCCTTCCCTTCCCTTGCACCTCCTGCCACACAGGAAACAACCCAAGTGACTCTTCCTCCAGCATTGCTGTTCTAGGGACCTCCATGGTTCCCAGGGTACACAACATGGGAGAAACTAATTAGAGATCTGACCCTGAACGAATTCTTAATTGCAGTTTCCAACCCAGTGTGAAGGGGACTGATCTTATTATTGGCAGTTACTAACTGGTATTGGCACAGAATCACTCTTGAGTGCACTCTCTGGGGAAAATCCATCACAACAGCACCTATTTCTGTGCCCTCTGTTCTTGGCAGTTTTGTGTTGGCTCATGTTTGTCTCTGAGGCGCTCTTGGTGTGCCCAACAGAGGTGTCTGTGTTCCCTGGGGTCCAGTAGAGCAGCCCACATGGATTGCTCCAGTTGCAGAGCCCCTGGAAGCAGCATGGTCTGAGCAAACCCATTGCTTTGCTCCCTCTCAGGGCAAGAGAAGCTCTTTAATCCTTCAGTTGGTGTTTAAGGCACAGAGTACTGGTGAGGGGTGGGATACAGGAAAAGAACGAGCACCTTCCTGAGGGAGGGAGGGTGCTGTTGGATTCTTTGTCATTGCAGCCCTCTTGCTGAAGCACATCTTAGCCTCTAGGCCAGACCAAATCAATCTGGAGAGCCCTCAGAGTGACAGTATTGATGTTTGACACCTGTGTCCTTCAGAGGACAAGAGTGATAAATCTGCAGCTTCATCTGGGCCTGAGGCAACCAAATCCCAGGCATGGTGGGCCAGTGAGGCTGAGCTTTCCAACCAGCCTGGAGCCTTAAATCTTTGGGACATTCCTCCTCTGGGTTGGTAAAGGGTCTCAGAATGGTGGTCTGTGTATGTGACTGCTGTCTCCTGAAGTTACCCACATCCCGAGGAGCTGACTCTCCTGCAGGGAGCAGAGTGCCAAAGGCTGCTCTCATAGGAAATTCCTCAAGTGTCTACAGCGTGCTTTAGCAAAAGCAGCCTCATGCTGCTCCAAGTGATGGTTTGGGTGAAGCTCAGCAGTGCCCTACTGCTCACCTGGGCACAGGGAAAGGGGGAGTGTGGCAGGTGAGAACACCTATTTACAACTGCCCTTATTAAAGAGTCTCCCTTTTGCCTTTTTAGTAGTGTTTAGGGGATGGCAGCGGATATAGCAGTATTTTCCCTTCTTTTGCACCCTTACTTATCTCTGCCCATGTGTTGGAGCAGCTGTCCTGTAGGGTGGTGAGAAAGTTTGCAGGTAAATATTATCTCTTTGTAGTAATTCAGCAAAAAGACAGCACTTTGCTTTTCACCTGCATTGTGTCCCTTCTCTCAAGTGGATTAGCTCCTGAGGAGTATCCTTAGGAGAGAAATCCTTTCATATATGAACGGAGCAGGCCTTTAAAATAGGCACAGAATCCCTGATAAGGGATCCCCAGAGCCCCAACCATTCTGCTGCCTTCATTAGTGCCTAAAAACCAGGGACGTTGTGTGGGGGAAAGAAATGAGGTGGGAGGCAGCTGATGAGAGGAGCAATGTACCCTGCTAACAAAACTCATCTGAACAGATACATCCAGCTCCTCTGTGCCTCCTTTCACCTGCCTCATTCTGGGCAACCACATTAAGAAGGAAAAAAATATTTAAAGCTCTACTAACCAGAGCCCCATGGGGAAACAAGATAACTATCAGCAGAGCTGGTGCTGCCACGGGTGGGAAGTCCCCACAGCAGCAGGATCAGCACATCCCTGCCTGGGGCAGCACCTGCTGCTGCCCTGCCTGGTGCAGCTTCCAGTGCCCCTCTGAGCTCTCCTTTGATCCAGAGCTGTGTTCAGCAGTGGGCTTGGTTCATTCTGTTCTCCTGGTGCTGAGGGGCAGGTGTGTGCAGCTGAGGGGAGGAAGAGCTCACCTTAGACCCCACGCAATGGGAGATGCTCCCTGTCCTTAGGGATTTCCTGATCCTCTCCATGTGCAGCCCTTTCTCAGGAAGGAGCTGATCCTGTGGGACACTGAGGGCCACCAGGGCACTGACATGTGAGGGTGTTTTTAGGCCAGGCCACTGCAGCGTCAGCCCTCTCCTTCCCCTTCCACCCTGTCAGAGTCAAGGCTGCTTTTCCTGCAGCACTGCCCTTCTGGCAGCTGTGGGTCTCTACTGCTTGCCATAACCTCAGTCTATCATCTGAGGATGCAGCAGTTAAATAACAGTCTGAGCTTCTGCAAAACAACTGTGGCAGTCCCTCAGGCCACCGAGGCTGCTGTTCCTCCCCCAGAGCCCCAGGGAGCAGAGGCAGTGATTGTGGGAAGGCTTCTGAGGACAGCAGGATAAAAGCAGCTCACACAGGGGCCAGCAGGCTCCAGCTGGGCTAAAACTGCCCCATCCTGCAGCAAATGCCAGCAGGGGGATGCATTTCTCCTCGCCCTTCCTGGTTTGCAAAATTCATCCCTCTTGTGACAGAAAGAGGCACGAGGAGAAGAGCAGGGATCCCTTTCTGACTGAAAATCAGGCAAGATAGGGATACTCTTTTAACCTAAAACTCAGACTATTTCCAATAGCAGTGTTTTTTCCTCACCAGATTCCTGCATCAGTCAGTTCTGTGCTGCTTTCAGATGACATCTGCCTGGTGCTTGGGATGGAAGTTGTACTCTTTGCTCTCTGGGGATGGCTTCCCTGGCTGGAGTATTGGTTCCTGCCTTCCCTAAGGGCAGCCTTTGCCTGCTGCTTGCTTTCCTCCCTGAATGCCTGTTTCCAAGGGAAAGTGCTGCTTTAGGGTCATGCTCCACTCCTGCTGAGCCCTGGTGAGGGCTGTCAGAGCCCTTCCCAAGCTGGTGATGAGGACTGCAGGCAGTGCTCACCTGGGGTGTGCTTTGGGGCCCCCAGGAGCAGCAAAGCTCTTCTGTAAACTCCAGCAGAACACAGGCTGTATGTTGAGGTAATCAGCATCCTTGATCTTCTCCTCTGAGACCCAGCAGTTAGCTTATTTGCACTCTGTTGTGGCAAAAATACAAAGAAAACAAATATGAAACATTATTTAATGAACTCTGGAAATGAATAATGAATACATCATTTTAAGTGGTTCTTCAGGCTGCTACAGAGTGCTATCCTGAGATGTGAGAGCAGGAATCTTGGCTGATGCAGAGGAGGGCCGTCATTTGGTTCCTGAATGAGCAGCTCACAGGATGAATGGGACAGTTAATTGTTTCTTGAAGCAAACTTCTCAGACATCAGTGTGGCTAAGGAGGAGACTTGGCAGTGTGCTGAGCCTTAATTTTTAAACAGTGTGAAACATGGGCTTGACTTACCTTTGCTTTGAGTTGGTGCAATGCCACTGACTTCAGCGGAGAATTTGTAGCCCTCACATTTCATCTGCCTGGCTATTTGTTGGCACAGCAATGAGAAATGAACCAAGCAAGGTTTTCCAGCAAGACTAGAATTTTCTGGAAGATCTCATGCTGACAGAAGAGTAGAATATATGTCTGACTTAAACTGATTTGTTACATGTCTTATGTTAAACACTTTATCTTTGCTGTGATAGCCTGGCTTAGTCAGATCTGAAAATCAAGAAAGGTGTTTGAAACCTTCATCTATTTGGAGACTGGCTCACATTCCAAATAAGTTGTACAGCATACTTTCCTCGACTGAAAACATTCAGGTTGGTCCTCAATTATTGCTTATAATTCCAAAGGGTTCTGGGACAGCTGTACATTCTGGGCTTTGTGTCCCTTGGAGTCCTTGGTGGATAGACTCATGATAGTGAAAACATTTTAGGGATGGATGACTCAAGAAATTTCCTTTTTAGAGTCTCTTTAAAATAACTTCATTTGAATGAGAAAATCAGAAGGATTCTTTAAAAAAGCAAATGTGTATTTCAGTATGGTGTGAGTGTATGGATAAAAAAAAGCCAATTTAAGAATTAACAATCCAGGAAAATTATTAGCAAAGGCTCTTCCCCATCTGCCCTCCATGGAACAGGCATTGCTCACATGGTGTGGGAGTAGGAGCTCATTGCTCCCTGCCAAGCTCCCTGGGAGCCACATGTTAGTGGCAAGTAAGCCCTTTGCTGAAGTGTGAGTGAGGTGAAGAAAGTTTAACTTTTATTTTCATGCTGGAGAGACTATTACAAACCAGTCATCTCCTGGGTTTTGTTGTGTGTGAGACACAGATGTGGTCCATAACCTTCTTTTTACATCAAAGGTTGGATCTTGCCTCAAGGTCAAGTGTGATTTTCTTAGTTCTCTCTTCTCTTACAATTTGTTTCCCCCAGCCTAAAATTAAGGGTTACATTTGTGTATTGTTGCATGTAAAGACAGAAATTTGACTTTTAAAACATGGCAGACATCTCTTTGAAACTGGGAGCTAGATCCCTAAATATCTTTGGAAATCTGGAGCTGTGCACCAGATGGAGAATCAGCACTTAAAGAGTAATTTCATGAAGGAAGTGGAGTGAAATTATTTCCTTTAGCAAATAGTTTCACAGCATGAAGAAAGAAAGCAGAGCCAGGGAGATTATGCTTATTCTCCCCTTCTTCGTGCCTCTTTCCTAGGGTTTTGGGGGCTTTTTGATTTGGTTTTTTTTCCTCCTATGGATGCATCCAGGCCACATCATGGCACAATGTAATGTGCCAAAAGTAGGTATTAGTTACTCTCTAATTGGCACCAGTTGCAGGTCAGAGTGAGCACTTTGTGTCTCATGCAAGGCTGAACCCTTTTTATGTCCTGAAGTGATTTGAGAGTAGATATAAATGTCACAGATACACTGAACAAGAATTACTGGCCTGCAGAATTAATCCAAGATAATGTCAGAGGCTCTCTGAGGCAGGCTGACAATGTGGTGTGTCAGCCTTATGTAACTGGGTACATGTACCTGAGGTCATGTGCAAATGTAGGGGCTGCAGCTGGGCTCTACACCCCAGGAAATGGGCAGGAGAATCCCATGTCAGAGTATCAAACACTGGCAGTGTCCCTGGTGGGGAAAAGCCAGTCCCTGGTCATCTCTGAAGACAACAGTGACGCTGCAGATTGTCAGGAATTATCCTGATCCAGGCAGTCTAGGAGAGATCCCCAAAGTTTCCTTATCCTGGATGCTGAGGACATGTGAGGTGTGCAAGTAAGATTTTTGCAGTGTCTGGGAGGAAAAGGAAACTTTCTAGACAGGTGGAGCTCATCAGTTTGCAGAAAAACAGCTTCTGCTTAGAGATCAAACAACTGCCATATGGTGCTGTTTTTTCCTATAGCACAAACATATTTAGCTGTGCCAGGAGAAGTCTGGGGAACTGATTGTCAGTGGCCACACAGGATATGGCTGAACTTGGATCAAAACGCTTCCAAAGCATGGAGCAGCTCTGGAGAAAGGAGCTGCTCCATGAATGGCAGCTGGGGGAGGGAGTGATGCAGTGGGTCACTTAGGGAAAGAGGTACTGCTCAATTTCACCTCCCTTTTATTGTATGGAAACCTGGCTGCTGCAAAGATATGGTGTAAAAAAAAGGTAAAAATTCTAAAACCCATTATATGACTAGACTCCTTCACCAAGCTCTGAATCAACATTATTTCAGTTAAAAAAAAATCTCACCAAACAAATAATTGCATGTTACTGCTCTCATTCTTGGCTATAAGATAAAATCTCATTAGTAGCTGCAATAATAGCACATCTAGGAGCAAAATTTGGCTTAAAATGCTTTCACTTTCACAACACCCACTTTTCATTTGAATGCTCAAAGTTGCTGCAAAACATTTTTGAAAATTAGCTATTAGCTACACACTGTAGTAATTTTTCTGGTGACAGCCATTGCACAGAACATCTACACTGCAATAAACTTTTTGCAGTACCTTAAATTTGCCTTATTATTGTCTATCAAGTGTTGTTATTGCTAAACTTGTTCCAGTACTGACTCAGTTGATGAGCATAATTTTACCATGTAGGCAGCCCTAATTCGTGATGATCTGGGGCTTCACATAGCATCTAGAACCTTCCTCAAAAGCCGTTTTGCAAGTGACTAAGACATTCATGAAAGATCTTAGAGCTGGAGGTTTGTGCTACAAATGTAAAGCAGCATTTATTATTTGGGCTTTACAAATGCAGTTTTAATTTTGCCTTAATCAATACTTCATTAAAGTGGGCCATGTAGAAACTGTTTATTTCTCTGGTTTCCCAAGCAGCTTTCTGTGTCACATTAGGAAAGGGAAAAAAAAAAAGCATTCAAGACAGTCTGAAAAATATTTTTCTTTTCCTTGGCCTCCCCTCCCCCTTGCAGGCTTTCTGCTCCAGTGGCTTGTGTTGTACTCACACTATGCTTGGAGTGACTTGAGAGCATCCCTAACGCTGCATGCCTGGCACTGGAGGCAAATAAACTATTTGTGTGCAGCAATCTGTAAGCTGCACCTCAAGAACAATTTCCTTGTCTGCTGACAGATGCCCAGGAAGGCTCAGGGAGGTTGGAGCAGGAGGGCAGTGGCAGAAGGAGGAAAGTTTCCTTGTCTTCCCCGGTGCAATGAGTGCAAAGCAGCTGCAGGAGGGGTCAGTGGCAGTGGGATTCCCTGCCCATTGGCACGGTGGGTGCTGCTGCAGCCCCTGCCTTTGGCTGTGTGCCCCAGGGGCTGCAAGGGCAGCAGGGACTGCTTTTTCCTTTGCTTTCATTTCTGGGAGTTTTCTGTAACTCTTTGGCTTTTAAGCTGAGGTTGTTGAATTCTTATGTTCTTTCCCTCCCACTCCAGTGTGCACCATTAGAGCTGTGGTTTGCTGTGCTCCTTGTACGAGATGGTTTCAGAGAGTGGAGGATTAGCTCAGACCTCTTGACTACTCTCCCCATACACCACTTCTGAGGCTTCGAGGCTCACCTGCTTTTTAGCAAATCAGAGTTGACGCTGGCTGACTTCAGTGCTGGTGGAAGCTTTCCCTGCTGCATGGGGTTTGTGGATGGGCTCTTGGCAAGGGCTCCTGACTGCAGCTGCTAAAGCCTTATCTCTCTCTGTAAGGAGGTGCAGGAGTTGTCTCCAGTGGGTCCCTGGGGGCTCTTGCTGCAGTACCAAAAGCTTGTTTCATTGCAGGGAGGGGGCAAAGGCTGCACAAGGCCAGTTCAGCGCACTGAGCTTACAGCTGGCTTGGCTGGGGGAATTGATGCCTGCCGTGTAATGTGTGAGCTGTAATAGAGGTCTGGTGTCCCAGGTAGCTTCAGTGAATGTGTGAGAATGGCACTACTATTACTGAGAATAAACCTACCCTGCATCCTATAAAATCCAGCAAAATGCTCTCAGATCTTATAAGCACTCCAGTTCCACTGCTGACTGCTGCTTCTTGGGGCTGGCTTGAACTGCAGCCTAGGGAGGAGCCAAGAGGTGCAGGAGAGGCACTCTCCCTCCCAGAGTGCTCTGGCCTGGGGTGGAATTAACCTCTTTGTTCAGTGCAGAGGAAAAAAAATCAAAGCAGGCCAGGGTTGACCTACATTTGATCCTTGCAATGTGCAAGTTCTGCTTCCTGCACTTTTTCTTGTGGTGACCTTTTGTTCCTAGGAGGTAAGAACTGCTTTGAGGCATTGCTGTATGTTTTGTACAGCAAAACTTTCCTTCCAACAGGAAAGGATAATTTGAAGATCGCTATTTCTGTTACAGGAAATCCCAAAGTCGAATTAAAAAAAGGAAACGTGTTCTTGTGAAGTCTTCAAATATCATAGGATTGAATCTCTCTTTAGATTCTGACATTCTGGATGGGATGATTGCCACTGATCTCTCATATGCGCCGTGTGCTTTGGAAGGGGATGTTTTGCCAAAGCCTCTTGTCACCAAACCTCAGTGAGTGGGGAAGAGAAATGTGGTCTGAGCCAGCAGGGTGAGGGAAGGGCCAGGGGGCTGGGTTTCCAAACTGAAAGCTGAGGTAAGGATGGGCATTTTCATCTGCTTGTGAGAGAGGGGAGAGGGCAGGCACTGCTTGCTCAGAGGACAAGAGGTGATCCAGAGCAGCATGTGGCAGTCCAGGGCACAGCTGTGCCAGTGCTTTGCCCTGCTCCCTCCGGTCTGTTCCTGGGGGAACAAAGGCAGGGGTGAGGAGGGATGTGAGGAAAGCTGTATGGGGCTGAGCAAGGCTTTGGGCCTTGAACAAAATATCTGCAGTTACAGAACTGGGACCCGAGCCTTAAAGAAACTGGGAGAGCCCCTCACAGGGCCTAAGTGATGGGTGGCTCCCTTGCAGCCTCCCCACCCTCACCTCAGTGACCACTGCCTCCCACTGCTTTGAGCCTTTGGCCGATGGAAATAAGAGGCTGGAAAGACTCTGCAAGGGGAGCACAGGCAGCTGCCTGAGGCCAGGGCCTCTCCCAGCATCGCTGCAGCACTGGTGGTGCTGTGTTAGGTTTACTCCAAGAGATGCTCAGTGCCTCTGCCATGGCCCACACAGGAGGAGGCACTGGCAGACTTTAGGGCTACTGGGATCTTTCAATGATGTTTTCACCAGACAGTGACAAGGTGCTCATCTCCTGGGAGCCATCAGCGAAGAAGGGCATTGGTGCTGCTGCCTCATTACGTATCAGTGTGTGTTTTGTTCTTTCTCCTGAGGAAGGGGCTGGAGAACGTGCAGGTGAGGGTGGACAGGAGCGGCCCTTGCCAGCAGCCTCCCTGCTGCAAGGTCAGCCCTCAGTGGTACAGAGTGCATGCCCTGCCTGCTGCATCGTGCTGTGGGCAGACCTGACTTGTCCCAGCTGACACAGGGAAGACAGACACCACAGGCAGAGCCCAGGGTGTCTGCAGGCAGCCGCATCTCCACAAGGCCCCATCTGTAGCAGGGGTCAGCCACAAAACCTGTCCTATTTTGCCCTGCTGGCTCCTGACAAGGCAGATGCTATCCTGTCACAAGTCACTGCAGGAGGGCACTTGGTGCCCTTGGGCTGGTTTGTCAGCCAGCACCTTCTCCCTTGTGTGCAGCTAGCCAGGTGAACTCAGCTGAGCAGTGCTGAATGCCTGGGGGCAGAGAGCAGCCTGACCTTAGCAGTGCATTCAGTGTCCCGTTCATCTGAAGGATGCTGAGGTTATGGAGGTAGGAGATGGAAAACAGTGTTTGCTGGAGCAGAACATCAGCTCCTGCCTTGTTACCCCTCCTGCACAGTGAAGTGAAGCTGTGACCAAGACCAGAGGGCAACTGGTCAGCTCCAGGTTTTGTCACAATGTTGAGTTCAGGTTATTTGTGCAGTCTTGCTTCTGCTGCATCCCAGCTTCTGAGAGCTGAACTGCTTCATGTCTTTTGTGTGCCGCTTTAAGAAAAAGAGAGAACTAGAAATCCATCTGTCCTGTTTTGTGGCATTGCATTTAAGAGCCACACAGGGCTGACACCTTTAGATTAGCTTTACTTTGCTTTGTGGACCAGTAGAGCAGTGAACTGTCAGGCCCTTACATGGTGGCCCTGTTTAGTTTTCCCTTCTCTCCATCATGCCTTGTGCAGTGCAAGACCCAGCTTTGCTTGGATCCTGCACAGTGCCCTTCCTGTGTCCAACTCCTGCTCACTTGTGAGCAGTCAGCACAATCTATTTGATGTAGAATATAACCTGTCAGCAGGTTTTTCTCCTTCCTCATGGAAAGGCTGAATCCAACACAGCACTGCCACTGTACTCTGCATTACAAACTCTTCCAAGCAGGGATTTGCACTTGCAAATCATCTTCCTCTGTCCCTCTCTAGTGGCCAGCACACAAGCAGAGATTTATGAATTTCCGTCACCAAACAGTTTTGCAGAGCAGTTGGGCTTGCTGTCAAATGCTGTGGCTGTCCCTTGATGCTAATCATCCAGTGTGGAATATCAAGTGATGGCTCCAAAGGAACAGCAAGTCAGAGCCTCTGTTGGTATCAGCCCCTGCAATGCCTCTGAAGGCAGCACAGCTCCAGCACTTCACACCACACATGGTGTGTGCCAGCCTTTATCTGGCATCTTCAGCTCTAATAGGAACATACGCTTGGCTAAATTAAGAAGGAATATTTTTGTGCTTTAGTGTAAGCATACTAACAATTCCAGTTTATTTTAAGGATGTGTCTTAAAAGCGTTAAGAGTGGCATAAAATAATAATATATGTGATTTACTGTGGAGACTGTCAAGTGTTGTCATGCTACTGGCACTGTATTTAATACCCGGGCCGCCAAGAGGCATCGCTAATAGAATTTGCATTAATATACACAGCTTCTTTAAAAATTAATTACCCAAAGTAGAGCATCATGTACTGAGACTCTCAAACAGGAGAGAAACATTGAAGCAGCACTGAAATAAGCAGTCTCAGAGCTCCTTGGGAAGCCAAGGGCAGCTGGAAACATTGCCCCAGCCCTTCTCTCCTGCCCAGCACATCACGATGGGCATGCAGACACAAACTGACAGCAGGAAGCATTGCCATAGAAAATTCTGAAGGAAATCATAGATTTGGACTGGGCCCGGAGGCTGCTGTGCTGCTGCTGAAGGCTGCTGCTGTTGCAGCTGCAGAGAAATACAAGGAACCTGTTAAGTCAGGAAAAGGAAATGTGATCTTTCCCAGTGTCTCCCCAGAGGCAGGGAGGTGCCAGCGCCCCACAACACATGTGGGTCACACATTTGTGTGCTGGGGGGGTTTGCATGGGTCAGAATGCCTGGCAGCACCAGTGAGGAAATGTCTGAGAACATTCATCAGCCCCTCTGTTTTCCTTTGCTTCCATCAGCCTGCAAATGCAATGGCACATTGGGATGCTGCTCACTTGACTGTAATAAATTAGCAGCAGCCATTCAGTCTCCAGCCCCTCCAGTTTCTTCACGTGCTGGAAATAGCTAGAGATGAATTTTTGCTGCGCTACATGGAGGAGAAAAAACAAATGTTACTGGTCACATGTATTGATAGCTTTAGTCAGAAGCTGAACAAAGTTAATGGTATTTGTGAAAACACTTGGGTAGCTGTGTCCTTCTCCTCTTTTGTACTTTGGCTTTGCTGGGTTGTAAGTCTGAGCTCTGGTGTGGCCACAAGAGATCTGACCTCATTTCCCATGGACATCCTTTATATCAGCTGAGTGAGGGGCAGCAGGCCCAGGAATGCAGATTGTGCCTGAGCCAGGCAGAGTTTCTTTCTCTCCAGTGAGCTTTTCACATTGCTGAGCTCTTTACAGCTTTTCTGCCAAGAACGTCCCACAAGGGCAGGTACTTTCCTTCGCTACTACCCGTAAGTGAATGCTCTGTTTCCAGCTCAGTTAAAATTATGAATGATTTCCAGCCTTCTCCTGTACTGTCCCTGGAAGGTATTTGTGAGCTCTGGCCCTGCTCCCTGAGTGGAGGCAGTGTCATTGTTTCCATTGCAGTCCCAAGCCTCACTGGCCAATTTCAGGGCTCCTTACTCAGCAGTGGAAGCTCTCTCTGGGCTGGAATTTGGAAAGTGGCTGGGAGCAGCTACAAAACATCCAATGCAGCTATTCCCTGTTATACTCCTGGCAGAGCAAGGGAAATGAATGGCTTTAGTGGCAGCCAGGCTGCTGTTGGTGAGTTATTGGACGTTAAATGATTTTCAAGCAGGGCAGCAGTGCTGCTTTTGCTGCAGCTTCTGTCCCTTCAGCATCTCCATCTGCCCGAGGCACGTGTTCAGTCCGGGCAAGGGAGATCAGGTGCAGAGGCTGCTGCAAGTTGGTAGTCAGGCTAAAATGCAACTGAAGACCTTAAAGGGGCAGCTTTCAAGACAAATTCTTCAGTTTCTCTGAATCCTGGTCAGTACTTGTAGGCTCCTTGTCTCTTTATGGATGGAGAGGAAGGCCAGGTATAGTCTCTAAGAGCTGTTTTTGATTTAAAGGAGGCTGTTACAGTGAGAACTGAGATGCTTAATGAGTGCCTGTTTTTCTGATTCATCATTTCAGAGCAGTGTTTGGTGGTCTGGGTTACCTTCCCTCTCCAATCCCCAGGAAATCATGTTAGTAATGACAAATGTTCAGGCTGCTGCTGGTGTCTGAGGGTTCACTGCACAGAGCAGGCTCAGGGGACAGGAATATCCCCCCGGGATGGCTGAGGGGGTGGTTGGCAATGAGAAAGAGCCTACGCTTCATTCTGCGGCAAAATGAGACACAAATCAAATGCTTCCACTCCAAACAGGGAAACTCACGGGGCCCCTTTGCTGACCAGGGCTGCTGAGGGGCAGAAGGGGAAGGCAGAGCTGGGGGTGGGGGGGTGTCTTTGTCAAGGGATCCATTGCTTTCCACCCAATGTAGGATGAACTGGGACGTGATGAGAAGCCATCAAAAATGAGGGATATTGGACATGGGTTGAGCTGGACTCCAGCTCTCGAAGACAGGCTGAAAGCTCTGGAGTGGGTCCAAGGAGTGAGATGGGTCAAGAGGCTCTAAATCTAGGAAGTCGTTGTTTGCACAACAGAATGAAAATGAGAATTTTCCCTTTCTTTCCCTGCCCACGCTGGTGGGAATGCCATTCTGGTGACTGCCCTGAGGGCCTCCCCCTGCCGTGCTGCTTCACCAGCACCCTGCAGCCAGCACTCCCGGGCAAAAGAGGATGGAGAAGGGCTTGCTCTCTGCTCCAGCACTGGGAACTGCGGATACAAACAGTCTGAGGCTGCTGCTCCCAGTTGTTGGTGGGAGAAGTCCCCAGGTTCGGACTGTCCTGAGCTTCTTCCAAGGCTGAAATCCAGAAGTGCAGATACAGTGCTGGGAACAGCAGGCAGTCCCTGCCCTAGAGGCGGATGGAGCTGTCGAGATGTGCAGACAGGATTCTGGAGGTCTGCAGTGAATCAGGCAGCTGAAAACCTTCAGCTATGCTGTAAGGGTGAAGGAGACTGCTGAGGCACTGGGGAGGCAGGGTGCTGTCTGTGTCTCAGGACAGGCTGCACAGCCTCAGCCATCGGGGACGAGCTGTGCCGTGGGAAGGGCTCTGCGTGCCGAGCTCAATTCCGTGATAGCAGGGAGGGGATTTGTCTTGTTGTGCCTTGCTGCCTTGGATTTCCCCAGAAACAAAGTGAATCCCACAGGCATTTCCTCCTGAAGTTTGGTTATTTGAAGAGATTCAGGAACTGTGTATTGAGGAGAAGGTTCCTGGGTAAGGCAGCTTCTGCTGCCTGGTGCTGCATCCTGAGACTGAGTCAGGAGCACTCTGGGAAAAACTGATCTGATGCTCAGTGCTGCAGCTCCATGGTAGCCCACAGAGGTTTAAACCATCACAGGGTCTGGAGCAACAGCAAAGCAGGGTAGCAGAGGACTGGGGATGTAGCTAGAGAGGACAAAATTGTTGTTTTCCTCAGTTACCAGCAGCACCATTTCAGCCTCAGATTATTCCTGCTTCCAGCTCCAATGCTCAGCCAAAGTGTGGGACAGACCTGGCTTGCTGACAGCCAGGAAGTGTGAATGCACACCAGCCATCCCCCTGTTTCTGGAGCAAAGCTGATGTTCCCAAGGAAGTCCCTGTTCTGGGGTGGTGAGGCCCCGTGCCTCAGGGCTGTTCCAGTATGTCAGGGATTTGGCAGCAGGAGAATGGTGGGCTTGATGGAGCAGGGGTGCACCCCCAAACTGTAACCTGGTCCTGTTTTGTTAAGGACAAAATGGTAGTTGAGTACTTTTTTTTAATATATTAATGATAAGATGGAGTTTGAGTAGTTTTATTTTTATCCTTCTCTATTATTTTCCCCTCCAGCTCCTACTAATGCTCTGCTGCTCCTCAGCCAGGCAGCTGGGGGGCTGTGTGACCCTGGCTGTCCCAAGCCCTCCGGTCCTCAGGACATGGCTCTGCAGCTGGGACTAAATCCACGTGCTAGCCAAAACCCCAGCAACACTTTCCTTTGAATCAGTGTCTCTGGGGGAGCCTTCTCCAATATAACTTTGGAACTGTAAATGCTAGAGATATTTACCTTCTCTTTCAGGGCAGGGAGAGCTTTGGTCTTCCAGCATGGTATTTAATTCCTTGGCTGGGCTTAGCCTTTCTGGGCTCTGGGTTGTCAGCCAGGGGGGCAGGGGAGCTGTGCTGGGTTTCTGCTCGCTCCCTCCGAGGTGTGTGAGGTATCACCCTCACGAGCAGATGGCTTTGGAGGAGTCTGTCTCCAAGGAGCTCTGCTGGCTCTGCATGTGGCAGAAGTCACAGCGTGGAAATCTTAGCAGCAGCATCACCTTGCAGATGTTGTCCTCACTCACCACAGCTTCCTCCCTCCAGAAAGGCCTCTCTGATTGCTGCTCCTAGCATAGCACAGAAAGGGTCACCGTGACAAGTGGGTCTCATGAGCGCAGAGTTTGAATTGACATGCATTGACCCAGAGGCTCTTGTGGCTGCTTGTAGGGTGATGCTCCACAGCTCTCGTGCCCCCAGGCAGCCAGGGATTGTCCCAGCTGAGGGCAGGGCCACAGGAAAGGCATCTCTAGGTTTCTCATGGTCTTTTAAAAATGATCATCAAAATGTTTCCATTTTCAATGCCAACACATTTTCAATGGTTACTAAACAACACCTGGATCTCTGAAATTTGAATACAGCTTTTTGTCTGAACCCAGGCATCTCTATATACTCTCCCCTTTCCTAGTTTACCATTAGAAGCGTAGAATGCTTGGAGCACAAACTACAAACACCCCCCGGGTTTTTATTGTGGTTGAAAAGGCTATTTGCTGTTTTGAAGGGTTAGTTTTCATTATTATTTGGAGCTGATTGCCTAAAGCAAAGCACAAAGTTTAGGTTTGGCCTGCCCACAGAACATTGCCACACTGATCCTTGATCAGCCTGGGTCACCCTTGCCTGTGACCTTCCCTGCCCTGTGTGGCGATGGAAGGTGGATGAGGACACACTGCAGCGGGTGATGGGGGCATTCAGGGACACTGCCAGCTTTCTCATCCTCTCCTGCTCCCGGGAAATGTCTCCTGAAGCCAAAGGCTGCAGGGAGAAGGGCTCCGGGCGAGGCTGGGCGCTGCAGACACCACCCCGGGTGATTTACCCGCTCCTGCAGGGAGCCCCTGGCAGTGCCAGCAGTGAGTCAGGTTTCCTGCTCCTTAAATTTAGACTCGTCAGCCCTCACCTCTCCCTGCAGCTTTGTGAAGCACTTTGGGATCCAAGGTACTTACAAAACAATGTCAAAGGTGTTAAAACGATTACCATTAAAATACTTCTCTTTTCTGCAGGAATGCCTTGGAATGCCACAGAGCTTTGGAAACTAGAAGGGTGTCTCTTGTGGACTTGGAGAAGTCTGCTAAAATGGTAGGATTTTCTTTCTTTTTCAAATCATTATTGTAGGCAGCTAGGAAAAAGCCAATTCTGTATTCTGTGTAATGAGATATTAATCTAACTTCTAAATCCCTCTAACCTGATTAAGGCCTTAAGAATTTCAACTATTGAAAAATACTAATTTTTTTCATATAAATATCTTAGGCTACACTAGGGATGTTAAGCTTAAGTCTTTCCCTGAGAAATTCAAATAGTTCAGCCTGTGGGGATCATCCCACCCTACCAAAGGCTTTAACATATGTTTGTATGTAAATATAGTTTACATATATATTAAGCTTTTACACGTATATGTAAATGTAGATGACGTATGTGGTAGTTTGCAGCCAATCTCCAGAAGGGATTTTCTTGGTGCTTTTTCAAGGTATGTAGTTGGGCAAACAGAGCCTGATCTAAGCCAGGCAGTGTGGAGATGTGTGTTATCCTTGGGATCACACCTTCAAAGGGAGGTGGAGCTGGGGCATACGGTGGGGGGGTGGCTGCAGAGGTGCACCTTCCCCTGTGGTAGCATTCACTTCACTGCGCGTGCTGGAGAGGGTGTCAGTGCAGGAGGGTGGAGATCCAGGGCTCTGGAAAATGCTCATGGCACATATCCTTCCACTGCAAGGGAGGGTTGCGATTTCCAGCTAAAACTGCTGGGCTCTCATGGCTTGCCGAGTCCTTGAGTGTGGTTTGCCACACTCTGCCACCCACCCCAGCCTGGCACCTGCACCGTGCTGGCCACAGGGGTGACTGGAGCTCCCACAGCTGAGTGTCCTTGTCCCCTCGTGCTGGGCACAAAGTAGGGACAGATCTTGGCAACTGCAGCAAGTGAG
Source organism: Melozone crissalis (assembly GCF_028551555.1). Taxonomy (NCBI): domain Eukaryota; kingdom Metazoa; phylum Chordata; class Aves; order Passeriformes; family Passerellidae; genus Melozone; species Melozone crissalis. The sequence continues at coordinate 1,502,153 of NW_026535858.1, forward strand.
AGCAGGAGGGGCCAAACCTAACCGGCATGAATGGAGCTGGTCTGCAGATCACAGAGCTTTGGGAGCCACCCCCCCCCCCCCCCCCCCCCCCCCACTAAGGTGGGAGGCTTGAGCTGCCTTGGAAGCAGGAAGCCATGATCACTTCACTGTGTGTTGATGCTCTGGCCTTGGAGCATTGTGCTCCCTCATGTCTGCAGAGCATGGTCAAAGCCAGGCTGGGAAAGAAGAGCTGTGGGTCACCGTGGCTGTAGCACCTCACACCAGCAGTGATGGCTGGCTTTGCTGCTCCCCGTGCTTTGTGGAGCTGTGAGGATCAGAGCTCCTGAACTCCCCAGGGAAATGCTGTAAGTGGTGTTTGGCTTTTCAGAAATACAGCCTGGTGGCAATTGCCAAACCTGCTTCCTCCTGGGTGCCAGCAGCCCCTGCTAACCGTGTGCAGGTTGGTGTTGACACACGCCCCAGGCACGTCCTGCTGCTCTGACCAGCAGCTGGGAACCCAACACACAGAGTGGGCTACACCAGTCAATCACACATCTGGATTATTTAAAGGGTTGGAACTGCAGTGTGCTCTCAGCTGCCTCACAGTGGCATTTGCATTTTGGCAGCACAAGTGCAGATTCTAATCCTGCCAACAAGAAATCTTTGTGGGTGCCCTGGCTGCATTCAGCAGTACAAGTTTCCTCGAGGCATTCCTGGTTGCAACAGTGAGATAATAAGTGATTGCTTTTTGAAAGTCACAAGGTTCTGGCTGACTTGTCTTTTCCCATGGAAAAATATTAGGATATATGATCTGGGTATGTGGTTGTAGCAATGGAGAAGTCTTTGACAGAAATAGAGAATCCTCCTGAGGACTTTTGCACTCTGGCGGCTGAAAACTTATCTGTTGAGATCCCTTTTGGGTAACTGAAGGAGACTCTGTGAGCAATGGGAATTCAAAACCCTGCCCTAGGACTGTGCTGAGCTCTTCATCTAGTGCAGGAATATTGCCTGTTTTAGTGAAGGAGGGCCAAAAAAGAAGATAACTGTGGGGAGGAGGAGGCAGATGCAAGAGGGAGAAGCACACGGAGCTGGAAGTGATGTACAAAGTGATGTGGGAACACCACTTAGAGCAGAGGAGAAAACCAGCATGGTGCCTGTTTGGGAAGGGGCAGGCTTGGAGAGATGCAGAAAAGAGGTGAAACAAGGCAGGCCACAGAGATTTCAGTTGTTATGAGGCAGAGGGCATGAGGGATAAAGCAAAGCCAAAAGAAGGATGACAGCAGGTAGCAGAAACTGAGAGACTGTTTTCCAGCAAAAATGACAGCAGGGGAGAGGCCACTGTGCTTTTGCCATCCGGCTATACTAGAAATTCAGAGAGATGCTCATGGATACAATTTTACAGCCTTTTGGCTGACCTGGAATCTCTAGATTATTCATAGGCATCTTGAAATGCTGGGGCTGAGGTGCGGCAGGTTGGTTTTGTTAAAACACTCTCGCTCCTTGTACTGTTTTCACATCTGTGATATCTATAGGTAAAAATAATTCAGCACAAATGTAGTTTGTGTCTGTCTTTAAGAAATCAAAGTTGTTGTGATGCCCGGGGCTGTGACAGAGAGCGTTAGAGAGGCACAGGCAGAAAGCTGCTGCCGTAGGGAGGCAAAAGGATCTGGAGTTAAATAAAGCAAGCAGCTCCAGCATCCCAGCTGCCCCAGCCCCTCTCCAGCGGGCCGGCGGGCAGTGAGCGTGTGCTCCGACAGCCCTGTGATAGGTTAATTAGCGCAGCACTAACGAGGAGCGCTGCCGGCGCGGTCCCAAGGCCAGCCTTCGAGAGCGGTCCGGCCGGGCTGGCTCGCTCCGGGCGCTGCCGCAGTCCGGGCTGGGAGCTCCATCTCCCCTGGACAGACGGACGGACGGGCGGCCGGGAAGGGCTCCCCGAGCCCAGCTGAGAGCCAGCCCCAGCAGCGCTGAGCTCCCGGGAGCATCCCTGCAGCAGCAGCACACTGCTTTGAAAACCTGGGCAATAAACGTGAGGGAAAATGGATGCTCATTGTCAGCGTGTCTAGCTGAACTTCGGCCACACCGGGCACTTGCCAGGAGACAGAAAATGCCTCCTGCTGGGCTATTAAAGAGGACCTTTAATTACCTTATTAAGGACTGGCCATTGTCTCCAAGTAAATGAAAATCCAAATCTGTCAGTGCAGCCCAGTGATGATTGCTTGCATCCTGAACAGCAAAGGGCCCAGAGGTGCTGTAGAGAGGCTCCAATGGCCACAAACTCCCCTCGTGGCATTTTCACGTCTCCTGTCTGCAGACGCTGTCTGTCCAGTGTGGCTTTTTGAATGGAATTTGGAGTAAAACAAAAGTGTTTGAGTGAAAACCTGGGTTTTGGGTCTAGAATGGAGTACTGACCTCCTGCTTGGGTTTTGATTTGGGTTTCAAAGCAATGGTAGGGTAGGATGATCTGTTTGGGGATGGCTTGCTGTTTCTGCTAGGATTAGGAAATGGAAAATCCTGCAGCACTGCCTCCCAACCTACTGGGTTTAATTCAAATATGGGGGACCAGGGAGGCAAAGCACAGGCTTTGGGTTTGTGCTGTTTCATAGTGAACCACAAACTAGCAGCTTAGCTACTTGAAGGGAGACTTGGTTTTGTGACTGTGGCCAAATGACAACTGCAAACACAAAGCAGAAGTGCTGCTGAATGTTTTGATGTTGACGTGGGCTTCCTGAGACCTTCCCCTTCAGTGACTCAGGCCCTTGGTCCCTCATGTGCTCAGACACATCCACACACAAAGTATGATCAGGCAGTCTGTTTCTGACACATTGGCTTGCTTTTTAATTTTTTTAATTATTAGTTGTTAATTCCACTGAGCCAAATGGTATAAATTTTACTGAAAGGGAAAATTGCTTGTTGCTATTCAAATACTGCAGCCTAGGACAGTCTTGGAGGCAGAAGGTACATTTACCTGCTATTAACCCACCTCCTCACCTACACTCCAACACCACGGCCTGGACAAAGCACCTCTCTTTGCTCTGCAGCACAGTTATTTAAAATGGCTCATTATGGATCAAAATAGGCATCAGCTCAGAGCAACCCTGCACTGCATAACCCATCACTTCCCTGGGACTGCAGAGCAGGACAGCACAGGGCAGCAGAGCTCACAAGGGCTGTTGAACTGGCCACAAGCCATAGAAGCAGCTATGAGGAGTAACCTACTGTAGGATCTACATTCACTGTTTACTTTTCACAGGGCTTATCAGAGAAAGCTGTTTCACCCTCTGAAGCATCACATGAGTTAAACACGACACTGGTGGTTGTGGTTTATGCTTGTTGCAAGCACCCCGTCCAAGGGGGTGACACAACAAGAAAGAAACAAGGTGATATCCCAGCTGTAATTTGGCCAGCAAATCCCCTGTGACCACGGCTCTCTGAGCAGCTCTGGGTGCCAGGATCCTCCTGCACAGCCACCACAGCCAGGAGGTACCGCAGGGCTGGTGCGAGTTCACTGGTAATGGTGGCAGGAGCCACCGAGTCTGTGAGGCAAAATCAATGGAGCGGGATCTAAGAGCTGTGCTCAATAACTCCTCAATAATCGTAAATCTTGTTACCAACAGCTCTCACGCTGCTTTACTGGGGAAAGGATGCCCTCTCTTTGCAGAGGCGGCAGTTCAAGCAGGAGGAAGGGAGCGCTCGTTCCTAGAGATGCAGCAGAGAAGCAGGGGATGCGTTTCTGGGTCGGTGTGTTATCCACAGGGCTGCATTGCCTCCCGACCGTGGCCGAGTGAAGTGCCATAGGAAGAGCCTGCTGGCAGTTTGCAGCTCTCTGGCAGGTGCTGTAGGGAAGCATTTCCCTCTGGGCCCTGCAGAGCACTGAGCCGTGGAGATTGTCCAGGAGGATGCTGAGAGGCAGCGGAGGAGCAGGCTTGAAGCAGAGCTGCCTCTTCAGCCAGGAGCCTGCCTAATGGGGATTTTTCTCCTCTCAACTGGTCTCAGCACATGCAGCAGAGGCAGAGCAGCCTGTGTGTGGTTTAAAAATCTGTTTTGCAGCAGGTGATGGGAACAGCGGAGCACGGGAGAAAATGAAGCCTGTTGGAATATGCAGCAGTCTGGGTCCATCCATGCTCACTTGCCACAGTGTTTTTTATCTCCATGAGAAAGGCAGCTTTTGTCTTAAATTATTTGGAAATTGCATCTGGCAGGGATCAGAGAATATCCTCCCCTGGGTTTTTCCCCAGAGCTGTGCACAGGGTCTGGGTAAGACCCTCTGAGTGGTAGCCCTTCCCTGAGCTGGTGATGGAAAATTGATGCCTGATCTAAAGGTGGGGTTGTAAGCAGCAGTGGATGGGGCAGGGCTAAGTTTCTCAGAATGGCTCCTGATTCAGAGAGAAATTCAAGTGTCTTTAACCCTCATCCTACGTAGTTTTGTTGGTTTTGTTGGGTTTTTTTTTAATTAATACTAAATTGATTAAACCAGTATTTACCTGACGTGAGGTAATAAGGATGAATTAGCTTCTCAGTGAATTCCCCGTGGTGGTATTAGACAAGAAATCCTTCACCGAGTGACTTCAGGGTATGTGTTGGGGACAAAGAAGAATCAAACCAGCTGTGCCTACGCTAGAGTTTTAATGAGGCTGAGAGTGAGATTTTGCTGCAAAGGACCGAGGCTTTGGCTTCCCTGGAGGGCTCTCCTCTGCCTCGGCCGCGCACCAGCAGAGGGCAGCAGAGATCGGCAGAAAACTGCAGCGAAAGCCCTGCAGCAGTGCCAGGGACGGGGAGAAACCCCTCCTGGGAGGGATGGAGAGCCGCCTGCGGGGCTGGTGCCTGTGCCCGATCCCGTCAGTGATGGAGAGCAGCCTGCGGGGCTGTGTGTGTGTGCCCGATCCTGTCAGTGATGGAGAGCAGCCTGCGGGGCTGGGTGTGTGTGCCCGATCCTGTCAGTGATGGAGAGCCGCCTGCGGGGCTGGTGCCTGTGCCCGATCCTGTGAGTGATGGAGAGCAGCCTGCGGGGCTGGTGCGTGTGCCCGATCCTGTCAGTGATGGAGAGCAGCCTGCGGGGCTGGGTGTGTGTGCCCGATCCTGTCAGTGATGGAGAGCCGCCTGCGGGGCTGGTGCCTGTGCCCGATCCTGTGAGTGATGGAGAGCAGCCTGCGGGGCTGGTGCGTGTGCCCGATCCTGTCAGTGATGGAGAGCAGCCTGCGGGGCTGGGTGTGTGTGCCCGATCCTGTCAGTGATGGAGAGCCGCCTGCGGGGCTGGTGCGTGTCCCTGATCCTGTCAGTGATGGAGAGCCGCCTGCGGGGCTGGTGCGTGTCCCTGATCCTGTCAGTGATGGAGAGCCGCCTGCGGGGCTGGTGCGTGTCCCCGCCTGCCGGGCACTGCCGGGCTCAGCCCTGCACCGCTGCTGCCCTTGGAGGAACACAAACAGAGCTCTGTCCTCTGGCTGTGCTGTGCACCAGGCCTTGTCTCCTGCCAGCTGTTCCCACGGGGAAAATGTAGTGGATAAATATTCACAAGGAAAGCAAAAAGCAGCTCAGATTGACAGCGGTGCCCCAAGTGCTGCTCCGGGCTGGTAAGAAAATAGAGCGTGCAAAATGCTGGGTCCCTCTTGCTCGGCCGAGGCAAAAGCCTTGTGGGGGGATCTTTGCCCCGACAGTGACTTTTATTCACGGCATGTGGGCAAACCACCACCGTGCCCCAGCCCCAGGAGCAGACCCCAAACATGGGTGATGTCCTCACAAAGTAATTCAGCTCTATGGATGGGGGAGCCTCCCCAAAACAGGACTGGTAGGGATCCAATTATTTGTGGTATTGCATTTACTAGTATTAAATAACTATTTAACTTGATGTGATTAGAAGTTCCAGTGGAAGGAAGGCACCAACATCTACCTTCCTTTGAAGTGAGCCCCTCACTGAAGCAGAGCTGCCTGCTGAAGACTGGCAGGTAGATACTTGGCATATCTTTGAAGGATTAAATAGCCTAAAATATCCACCAGGCTGCTGACTGCTTTGGCACTGTGTCCTGCCTGTTTGGATGTGACTTTCAATTGAGCCTTTCACTTGTGCTGTAATTTTTTTGGCTTAGTTTATTGCTTCCAGGCAAAATTCTGAATGTTGTCAGGACCCTGGGCAGAGAACCCAGCGAAACAGTACTGATGTCTCAGCTGCTGTAGTGTAAGCCTTTTGGAATTAGAAGGCATTTTTTTACTACTAAAGCAAGGAGAATGGTCTTTTAGCATTGCTGTGCAATGATGGTGTTTGCCAGGGTGCCATCCTTCCTTCTCCTCCTTCCAAGCTCTTAGGAGGCCCTGGCAGTGCTCCTGATCAAAGCACGAAGGAGAGGCAGGAGATGAGGTACTGAAGCTTGACCTGCCTAGTTGTCGTTTGTTGTTCTAGTGCCCCTTTAACACAAGATTCGGGAGCTCCATACCTGAACTGGACTCAGGACCTCTTTACCACAGCTTCTTGCTGCAGCTGAGTTTGAGGATGAAAATGTCAGTGGCTGAGGATAAACCAAAGACAGGGGTGTGCAGAGTCCCTCAGGTGTGCTGTACATGGCACCAAGCCAGGCCCCAAGGCACAGAGTGTGAGATAAACCAAACGGGAGGTGTGGGAGGTTGAATGGTATTTAGGACATCTCAGAAAACTCTTCTGAAGGTTCAGGCAGGATTTTAAATCTAGGGGTCTAGCAAGGATCTTCCTTTACCCTGCTCCCAGCACATGTGCAATGACACCCCAAGGCTCCCCAGTTAGCAGAGGACCAAAGCAAAAGGAGCTTCTCCATGGGGATGTGCACCAAACCCACTCCTGTGTCACCGTGTGGAGAGATGCAGCCTCTCCCGAGCTCCTGCGTGGGGATGTGCACCAAACCCACTCTCGTGTCACCATTTGGAGAGATGCAGCCTCTCCCGAGCTCCTGAGACTGCTGCCAGCACTCCCTGTAAACAGGCAGTAGTTTACATTCAGCCTTGCAGCTGAATGTTTGGTGCTGATGGGTCAGACCTGTCACGAGCAATTGTTTGTCTTCCCTGACTGGACAAGCATGCAAATAGAGTCAAGGAAACAGAACTGCCCAAAGCCCACAGATTTGCTGTTATTCATTCTAGTGAAAACTATTGATGCTCAGTCTCAAAAGTCTGTTAGAATAGAGATGTTAAGCATGAAAGGATTTGGTTTTAGTTTTTGTTTGTTTCTTTTTGAGGTTGTTTTTTGTTTGTTTGTTTGTTTTTTAATTTACAAGCCTATCCTGAGCCTGACAGAAAATGGTCAGTTTAAAAGTTTTGATTACAAACCCCATGAAAAATTTATTTAAAATGACCGTATTTCAGCAGTTTTCAGATCCTGCTGTGACTGCTGAAGGGTCACATAAGAATTGGTTTTTGCAAGCAGAGCAACACACATGTCTGAAACTCATTTTCACCGAATCTTTTTACATTCAGGTAAAGCTTCCTCCCACACTGAAAGCACACTGCTCAAGCCTGGCCCAGCAAACTCATTTACAAAAAGATGCAAATCAGTGTTTCAAACGGGGATGGTGCCTGTCAGCACACACAGGTTTGACTGTCAGAGGTGGATATTCCTTGTTTACCAATAAATTCAAATCTGTTCCCCCAGGAAAGCTTTAAAGCTTTCAGAGGCACACGGTGACAGGAGCAAGCACTGAATGCTCAGGCTGGGAGGGGATGCCCAGCTGGGTATACCCTTCACCTGGGTAAAGGCGCACCTGGCTGGGACAGGGTGAGCGGTGGGGAAGAACAGGGCCGAGAGCTCCAGCAAGCTCAGCGGGAATGCTGCCAGGAGGCACCAGCCACTGCCAAGGGGGGCTGAAAGGCAAAGGGGATGAAAGTCATGATGAAATGATTCTTTAGCTATTTCTTTTAAGTAATGGCTAGACTGGATTTCTTTTTTTCCTCCATAGAAGATGCCAGCTCACTCTAGCCCATCAGATAACAATTGCTGACAGGCATCCAGAATTAATAGGCAATCTGAAGCTACTTCTGGCTCTTGTGAATGTTTCTGTTGGTCCTGTGTAATGGCTGCACAGATCAACAGCCATTCCCTGTGATGTGCCAGGCTTCTTCTGGCATCCTTAGTCAGCAGCTAGGAGCTGCATTGCACAAAACTAACAGATTCCTGTTTATAGACTGTTGTCTGTGTTTCTACAGCTCCCCTGCATTTGGGGGCCCTGGCTCTGTTTCCCCTGTAAGCAGCATGCCACAGGCTGTAGCAGCTCCAGAGTGTTGGATTTCCCTGCAATCCCTGTGCCACAGGAGAGCTGTTGGGCTGTACAGGCACTGCTGCTCGTAGGACAGGATTTATTCAGCCCATCCTTCTGCAACACCACACACAGCAAACACTCTGCCACTTTTTATTTCCCCCCCTGCCTTCTTCCAGGAGGTCCCCATGGCCTATAATGTCAACACACCATGATTTAGCCTTGCCCCAGTCAAGTTCATTTTGGGAGCAGGAAGTGAAGCCCTTACTTAGGGATGAGGGAATGCTCCTTCCTCCAGCCCATTTAAGTCAATACAATTCCTCTTACTGAGAGTCTTCCCCAATTTGATATTATAAATGAGGTGCTCCTTGGAGCTATGGCAAGAGATTTGTGGCAGTAGTAATGCTAAATTTAATTTCCTGGGATTCAGTCTCAAACAATTGATAAAGCTGGGTTATTCAGGAGCCATTCAAAAGTCCTAAGCTGTAAATGTATTTATTAGCTCCACTGTGCTTACAGCAGCCCAGGAATTCCACTTTGTGGAATTTCTGTCTGTTTTCCACTAGCGTATGAGCACAGATTACTGGGACTAGAACAATATTTGTGTTGCAAATTGCCTTTCAGAAAAACCCAAATGAATGGTAAATGTGTTGAAAATAGGGAGGAAAAAGCAGGTTCTTGTATTTCAGTCATAAATACATACTGAATGAAATATATGATAAATTGGGAACAATGCATGTACTGATGTAGGACGCCTGTAAGATTAATATGAGGACAGAGGTGAGAGGGATTTTTATCACATAAATGTTATTTTGTGCCTTTCACTGAAACTGTTGTGGTACCAAAGCAATAACATGATGTCCTGCTTGCTAGCACAAGGTGACTGTGCTCACATCTTCCTCCTTGAACAGCCATGGCAGAGGCAGGCTGGGGAAACTCCAGGGAGGCTTGGGGAGCCTTGGGAACGAGGAGCTGCACAAAGGGACTCGCTGTGCACGTTTGTGTTTGGGTGGGTGTGTGAGGGCTGCCTGGTGGGGCAGGGATGGAACAGGCAAGCGGGTGTGCAGGGATCCAGCAGGGCACGAAGCACTCCCAGGCAGCAAGAGCAGCCAGCCCGAGGTGCTTCTGTTAGATTGAAACAATCCTTGGAGGCTTCACAAGCGCTTGAACCTCAAAGGCAAATCGCAAAGTGTGGCTAAGGTTACATGACAGCCTGTCTGTGAACCAGCACCAGCATTCAACTCCTCTGGCCTTAGGTTGTGTACATGTGCAGAGTTCATCTTTCCTTTCCTTTGTTGTTGCTGCTCTCTGTCTGCTTAACTCTTCTGCACTGGTTTCCCCCTTTGATTTATTTTTTGCTTGTGTCACCCATCTCAAGAGACTGAGTCACAGTAGTAATCTGTTTGAACTCCTACCTGCAAATTTCCTCGTTCTCAGTACATTTTCTGGCGCACAACTGATTCAGCTTCCCAGAAGGATCTGTCACTGGGGAGAGCAGAGCTTTCCTCTCTATTACATTACCAAGGGCTCTCTCTGTCTGACTATCCCTTGACTCCTTTTAAAACCATCCACCAAATGATCATTCAGCCTTTCCATAACCACTCCATTGGCGGTTTCCTTCCCTCTCTCACAGCTTAATTCCAGCTCTGTGTTCAACACTCTTATTTCTCCTTATTTCACCCTTTGACTCTCCTTGTGACATCTGCTCTCGCATCCCTAAAACCTTCCTGTGCTGCTGTCACTGCTTCATGGAAGAGACTCTCCTACTGTGCTTCTGATGCACAAGGGGAGTCTCTAAATACATCCTCACTGCCACCCTTGAGGACAGTCTTGAAAGATTCATCCTGACTCAGCCAAGCCCCTCTGTTTGCTCCACTTCTGCCTCTGGGCCACTGGCATTTGAATGAACTGATCAGTCATGCAAAAACGTTTTCTGACCTAGTGGTAGATATCTAAATGCCAGTTAAGTCAGCTCTTCTCCTTTCTTTGTGTGGAGAAACATGTGAAGAAGACTGGGAGAGTCTGGAGCCCGTTTTGGCTGGGATGAGAAGGCACGAGGATGATGCCAGTCAGGATTTCCTGGGGGAACAGGGGATGGTCCCCTCTCAGTACTTGCCCTGCCAAACAGCTTTTTCAGGGGCTAGTCACCAACATGGGTACATGATCCAAACTGGTGCAGGAGATGGCCCCTGCTGCTTGCCAGGTTTGATTTTCCCCTTGCATCCAGCTTCTCTTCCACTTGTTCCCAGTGGCCCTGATGACTGCAGCCAGCAGAAAATGGTCTGTCTGGACCCTAAGGCAGCAGGAGTTCCCCAGTGAGGAAAAACTCCCTTGCAGAGAGGAGGCTTGAGGAGCTGCCTCTAACAGCAGAGTGGCTGGCTCTCCCAGCTCCAGTCTCCACGTCAGAACTCTGCCAGAAGCACCGGCCTTTTTCTGCAGCTGATGTACCACGCACTGGTCACTTCTGCCCAGCCCAGAGCAGGGCAGGAGGGGCCCAGCCATGCTTGGGGACAGCAGCAGGCACAGGGCACAAGCACTGGGGAGCCACGAGATCCTGCGTGCACTCTGTCAGCACAGGAGCTGCCCTGGCAGTGCCAGTTCCAGCTGTCAGGAGGAACTCACTCCGCACACTGGAACAGATCCCCAGAGACACTAAGGAATGTCCCTCCCTGGAGACACTCAAGAACTGCCGGGACACAATCCTGCACCGTGTGCTCTGGGATCACCTGCTGGAGCAGGGAGGTGGCACCACATGACCCACTGTGGTCCCTTCCAAGCCCAGCCATCCTGGGATTCTTTAACAAGGTGGGTTACCTCGTCACAAAAGGAATCTGCAGGAGCTGGTGCTGCCCAGGGCCCCCCTGCACTCCCCCCCACCTCCTTTCCTGTACACCTGAGCAGCCCCAGGAGCCCACAGGGGACCCCTGAGGACACCTGACTTCCCTTTGCCAGCCCTTTAATCCCCACCTGCTGCTTTTCTTGGCACACCCACGGCACGGGACTCCTCCTGCCATGCCCCTGGCGTGTCAGGGGGCACCAGCCCTGCCAGCACTCTGTGCCGGGCCACCTCCCAGGGCTGCAGCAGCGTCACCGCTGCCACAGCCCTGCCTGGCAGGGGCCGGCACAGGCAGCTCTCCCTGCCTCCTGTGCCTGTAGCCAGCAGAGGAGCTGCCCTGGCAGCCCCAGGTCCTGCCTGCAGCATCATCCCCAGCTGTGTCACATCTCCCACACACAGAAGGTCCCAGCCAGGTCCTTTTCACGAAAGTCTATTAAAGCAGGCGTGCAGGTTGAGGTGGCTACCGCAGCACAGCCCCGGGCTCCCGTACCTGCCGGGTGCTGCTGTGTTAGCCACCCAGGACGGGCAGGGCGCTGTCCCCTCGCGGGGTGTCTCTGTGTCCCAGGTCCCCTGCATGCCCTGGGGAGCTGCGGTTCTCCTGTCGCCGGCAGGGGCTGGCTCCCGGGGCTGTCACAGCGCCGGCAGGCGCGCCGGCCGGGCAGGCAGCCCTGGGGGGGTGGGTGCACAGCCCGGGGGCCGCCAGGGCCTGCTGGGCGCTGCCGGGGGCTGTGGCACAGGGCCCCGCACCGGGGGGCGGGCGCTGATCGGGGGCAGAGCTCGCTGGGGCCGGGCAGCCTGGGGCTGCCCACCCGGCTGACTGAGCCGGGGCAATCCCTGGCGCCCCGGGGGTCGCCTGGGCCTCCTGGGCGCCTCCTGGCGCGGTGACAACCCGTCCCGGGGACAGCTATTGGTCGGGGGCTGAGCTTCCTGGGGGCGCGCTAACTGAGCCTCGGCATCCTCGGCTTGCCCAGCCGCGTGGAGGAGCTCCTGGCTCTTGGCAGAGCCGCCCGGAGGCAGGCAGGGGCTCCTGGTCGCTCCCCGGGGCGGTGGCACAGGCCCCCTGTGCAGAGGACAGCTGCTGGCGGTCGGCTGCAAAGCCGTCTGGGCTTGAGCTTCCTGGGGCTGCCCGACCACCACGTGAAGGAGCCACGGCAACTCCTGGTCTCCAGCAGAGTGGCCTGGGGGTCGCTGGGGGCTCCTGGTGGCTCCCTGGCTTGGTGGTCCTGGCACTCTATCCACGGAACAGCTACTGGTCAGGGGCTGAGCCTCCCCGGACTGCCCATCGAGGTGAAGGAGCCACGGCAGCTCCTGGCTCCCAGCAGAGCAGGGTGGGGCCCGTGGCAGTGCTGGAGGGTCAGATTTGGGCAGGCAGCAGCTGCCCTGCAGCACCATAGGAGGCAGCTTTTCCCGTGACGCCCTCGACCCGTGCACCTTGGCGGCTCTGTTCCCTGAGGGTGCAGACCTGGGGAGCCTGTCCTGGGATCGACGCTTCGCCGACTGGGGCTTCTTCAGGGAACAGCCGGTGACCATCAGCCTCAGCCCGACAGTCAGACACGAGGACACGGCTGCCTGCAGGGGGACACAAGGGGCAGTGGGGGCTCAGGGTGCCGGGGGAGTGGCTGTCCCCGGTCCCCAGCCTACCTCCCTGTAGAGGAGCTCAAAGGCACCAATGGAGCAGGTGGGGTTGTCCTTGCGGTCGAGCACGAGGCGCAGCGTGTCCCGCTGGACGTTGGCGCACAGCTGGCGCGTCACCGCCGAGGAGGGGCTCATGGTGGGGCAGGAGTTGATCTCCAGCAGCCAGGGCTGGAGGTCCTCCCCGATGAGGAAGTCGGCCCCGAAGAGCTCAAAGCTGCCCTTGCGGGAGCCCACCTGGTCCCGGGCGCAGCGCAGGGCGTTCAGGATCGCCGCCTTCATGCCGGGCACCATCACCCGCTGCCAAGCGTTCGCCCGCCCCAGCCACGCCAGGTGGGCCTGGAACTGCTTGTTGGACCAGATCTTGTCGGGGGGCACGCGGGGGTCCGGCTGCCACGTTTTGTACCGCTTCTGGATGGAGACGTTGCAGAGGTGCCTGGCGCTGGGGCAGGGAGAGCGGGGCTGGGTCAGGGGGTGCCGGGGGGCTGGGCGGTGCCAGCCGGGGCTCGGGGGGGACACTCACGGCTCCAGGTGGCACAGGGAGAAGGGCCGGGAGCAGAAGCGCAGGTAGCAGTCTCGGTAGAACCAGACGGTCAGCGGCTTCCAGTCGGTCACCACGAACCACTGCCGGATGTCGAATTTGGTGTTGAAGATGGTGAGCGGCCGCTCCACGTACTTCTGCACCACCCACTCGCACACGCCCGCCGGGGTGCCCACGCAGCTCTGCGCCAGCTCCAGCACCTCCTCCAGCCGCGTCGCGCACACGATGCCTGGGCAACACAGGGACGGTGGCACCCCTTCTCCGCGGGATGTGTGTGCCCCACGCCTCCCCCAGCCTTACCCCTGCCGCGGGATTTGGCGCTGGGCTTGACGATCCACACGTTGAGGCTGCCCTCTATGCCGAGCTGCGGCAGCTTCTCCTCCAGGCGCAGCAGCAGCTCCTGGCACCGCTCCCGCTGCTCCACGTCCAGCTCCAGCCTGGCCCCCTCGCTGTGGGGGACACGGGGGGTCAGCAGCGGCCCCACCGCTGTCCCCCCTGCCCCGTCCCGCTCAGCACCCACTGTGCCACGCGGTAGTATTCCGGCAGGAAGCGGTCCCAGTCGATGCACGTCCGGCAGGGCGACGGGGTGCTCCTGTCGATGTCCTGGTGCCCCAGAACTCCCAGGTGCTGCTCACAGACCTCCAGGGCCTCCTCCAGCAGGTCAGGATACAGGGGCGAGCACGGCCCTGCTGTGGACAGCATGGGGTGAGATTCATGACTCCTACGCCAGCCTTGGGGCCGAAGCACCGAGCCTTCCTGTGGGACGGATGCCTTTGGAGCTAGGGCAGGGGATGGAGTAAGGGACCCCAAGCCACAGACATGAGCAGATGCTCACCCTCCAAGCTCAGCCCTCAGACACGCCCTGAACTCCCCGTTTCATCCCTCGCCTCCACCCCGCTCAGCCAGCTCCATGCACTCACCCGGCACCTCGTCGGGTTTTGAGGGCTGCTCTGTCCCCACCGGCCTGTCCCCGACCTTCTGCAGGGCCAATTTGAGAAGGCTGCGAGCTGCTGTCAGGCAAAAATCATCTGCAAGAGGGAAGCATCATCCCTAGCCAGTCCTGCACAGGACACGGGAAGACTGGAGCATGAGGGGTGACAGGAGGGCAGCAGCCTCAGGCTCACCAATGAAGGCTTCCTTCTCGTCCTTGAACCCCAGGCGGTAGCACCGGGGGAAAAAGGTGTTGAAGTCGACTTGCTCGAACCAGGACAAGTTTTGCAGGCTTTGGCACAGCCCCTCCTGTTTGGAGAAGCTGGTCATTTCGTTCTGGACACCCGCACCCCTCGTGTGCCCTCCCTGAGGCCCCCGTGCTCCCACCTTGGTGCAAAGCGCGGCCAGCCGGGGATAGCGGTTCACCACCTCAATCCTCGCCAGCAGCTCCCGGTCAACGCTGCTCAGGCGAATGGTCCAGAGGAAGTTTGGCACCTGGTCCTGCACCAGGAAGGACTGCGGGAGAGAGCGGGCTGGGGTGAGCCAGGGAGCCCCCATCCTGCCCCAGCCCCGAGCCCCAGGCTGAGCCCTGCCTCTGAGGGTCCCAGGATGACGTGGGCAGCTGTGGCAGAGCTCAGCCCTAGCCCTCTTAGCTAACCATGAGGTCATGGATGTCTTCAGAGTCCTCACTGCACTGCTCCTTATCTTCGTTCTCGTCTTCATCTTCCCTTTCCCCCTCGTTCTCCTTATCGCATGCTGTGCACCACGGGTGCTGCAGGGGCTCTGCGGTGCCCGGGGAAGGCTGTGCCCCGCCCGGCGGGTTCAGCGCTGCCTCCCCCTGCTCATCACCGCCACCGCTTGCCCCCCTGTCCGGCTGCTGCTGTCTTTGGTCGGCAGGCTGCTGCTTCAGCTGCTTGTGGTTGAGGGGCAGCTTCCTCTCCACCCAGCCCCGGGCGCGCAGCAGCCGGCGGATGACGGGGTAGGGGCCGTGCACGGTGAAGATCTTCTTCTCCTGCGGGACAGCAGCCAGCTCAGCCTGCGCTCCCGGAGCTGCGAGCCGGCTCTGCTGAGCCACAGGGGCACAAATGCCAGCACGTGCCATCTCGGGGCGCTGGGGAACCGAACCCCTCACCTTAATGGCCTTCTCCACACGCAGCCTGGCCTTCCTGAGCCGCTCCGACTCGGCCGCGTACTGCTGGCCATCGTGGTAGCCGATGGTGGCAGCTGCCACCTGCCCTGTGAGGACAGCCCCGCCTGAGCCCGCTGTCCCCGTGTCCCCAGCCCCGTGGGGTGCGCAGGGAGCGGGGGAACGTGCTGACCTGTCTGCCTCTGCCTCACCACGTCTGGGGATCCTGCCATGGCATTTCTGGACGTGCCAAGCCTTCTGCCAGCATCCCAGCTGCACTCCAGAGCCTCGGGACGCTGCGCTGTTCCCTTGTCCTTGGCCTGCTGGGCCAGGGGCAGCTGGGGTGTCAGCTGCTCAGGTACTGCCCCTGGCTGAGGGGCTGTGTGCCTGCAGGGCTGCTCTGTCACGCTGTCCCAGGCCAGCCTGATGGCGAGGGGAGCTGTGGGTGGCTCTGCCTCCTCCAGGCCAAGCAGGTTGTCCTATTCCCCCATCCCTTAGAGACTGCAGTGGGTGTCCTGCACAGGACACAGCTTCCTTATTCCATAGCCACCGTGATGCCACAATGCAGGGTGCTCAAAGCAGCCTCAATGCACAGGTCCTGGTTCTCCCCTCTTGTGAGGGACTTTAACCACCCTGACAGCTGGAGAGGTGACGCAGCAAAGTACAGACAGTCCAGGAGGTTCCTGGAAAGCTTTGATGATCCCTTCCTGACACAGGTAGTGAAGATCCCACTAGGAATGGTGTGCTGCTCAACCTTGCACTAAGAACCAGGAAAAGCCTCGGTGGACATGTGAAGGCTGTGAACTGTCCTAGGTAACATCCATGACAAAGCTCTGCCAGAAACACAGTTTTACCTTACAGTATAATTTCTGACTGCTTCTTGATTTTATTTTGATGGCTGCTGTTCAGCAAATTGCCCCTTTGCTTCTCCTTCTTTCAGAGATGCAGTTTCATTTACAATTGTTCATGGGCTCCTTGCCCACACTGCCTTCTATGACTTAACTGAAGCTCTACTACTTTTATTATTTACAATCATCTGCAGCCAGCAGCAGTTTTATGCTGGCAGATAAAAATCACACACTGGTCAGTGTTGTTTCACTGTGATTGCCCCCGAGGGATGTGTTACCAAGAACCTCAGTTAACTGGCTGCAGAGGTGGGTCACAATGTTAAACTGGCATCACAGACAGGCCCCTTGGCTCAGGTGCAGGGACTGGGGGGCTCCAGACCTGCTGGAACGTTTTTCTCCACGAGAATGGAGAAAAATGGATTACAGATTATTATACAGAGATTACTATCCTTTCAAGAAATCAGAAGGAAAACAAGATGCGCCTGTTGGGGTGGAAGCAGCTTCAGGTCTCACATGCACTTCAGAAAATGAATGGGAGAACATGATCAGGAAGCACATGAGGCACTGTGATAGTTCTGGCTGTAAACTCTCTGTGGCCTCTACAGACAACTCAGAACATTGCTGTCTTAGCTAATTACTGAATGCCATCTTCATATCTACATATCTAGAGTAGAAGGGGAAGGTATCTTCCAGGAAGAAGTTTTGAGTTGGGGTGAAGAAAGCCTTAGAAAGCCACACCTTTGCAAAAGATGTGTGTCTCACAACAGTGGCTATTCCATGAAGTATACTGAGCCAGCTCCAAGACTTGGAATCACATGAGGATAAATCTTTTTCCAGACTAAGCCCTCAACAAAAGATTGTGTGTAAGCAACATAATCTATGGAGGAAAAACTTGATATGATTTTCTTTTATGGTAGCTGAGATTTATTTACTGAGCACTGCACGATTCCTTCCTTGCAAAGGAGTAGCCTTTTACATCTTTGTCTCCTCGAAACACGTGCTGAAGCAGCTTTTTCCAGATGCTGTGCTTATTTCTCAAATTTTCTATTGAAGAGGGTTGTAAAATCTGCCATGTGACCACAAAGAGCAGCGCGTTCACTGAGCAATACTCGCTGTTCTGCAAGCTGCATTGCTGTGGCATCAGGGCTCCATATCTACAAAATAAAGGTTTGTGTAGTTAATGTGGATGGGCCTTTTGCAACAGAGGCACTAAGAAGATACTGAAAGAGAGGCATGTTCTAGCACTCCTTTCCACTGTGAGACATAGAAAAGAAGCAGTGTGGCCACCCAGCAGAAGGGAGGTCAACAACGCGTGTGTGTACAAACAGAGCATTCTCTTGTTGTCACTTCCAATCTGTATCATGCCATGGACTCCGATTACAGATAATGTGGGAAAGAAGATCTTAAGGTAATTATCTAAAATTACTGACTCAGGCTCACGATCCTCAGAGTGGAAAATAGTAATTAGCTGTAGAGTCATCAGCTATGTAGCCTCAGTCCTCTGAGACCATTGTAGAAACTAGCATAAATCAGGGTTAGGGAAATGATAAACAAACTCCAAACACAACTGCTCAGCCAGCAGTGGCGTTCTTTTCCTTTTCAAGGAGGGAAAAAAAATACAAAAATTACTTCACTGTGATTATGTTGTTCTCTTTCTCAGTTATTTCTAAGCATGTATGACAAGACCTGGACAGAAAAGTTATATTTCCACTATTCCAACTCTAGGTAGCAAATATTTAGTGTGCTGTGATCCATCTAGTTCAGTAACTGTCACTGCCAAAAGTCATCATGTGATAACTAATCAACAGGGCAAGTTAGAAGTTGGTGCCCATGCTATGCAAATAGACTCCTATCTTTTAAATGCAGGAGTATAAAAATACGTGTCATAAATGTAGTTTTATTTTTATTTTAAAGTGTGGTTCACTTTAATCCAATTTAAAAATCCGATAAGAGATTTTGATATATAAAACAAATATTTGATTTCCACAAATATATGTTATATATATATATATATATATATATATATATATATTTGTGTCATTATAAATTATACATCCACAAACTCATTAATTTACTCTTGCTTGGTGGCAACCTCTCTACGTTGTGTCACATCATCTCTAAGCTAGATGAATGCTTGGATTGTTCTGGGTTTTGATCTCAGCAAGAGATCAAAAGTCACCATGGAACTGCACCCCTGTTTTGCTGCTGCACGTACTTTCCTGGGTCTGAAGGAGATGTCATTTTTGTCTTCTCTCGGTGCCAAGGATTGCCAATAAGCAGAACTGTCCTTACGGGAACTCTTTGGCTTTTCAGGAACAGCTTCTTCCTCAGGTGGCGGAGATCCATCTGGAGACTGAAGGGGAAGAAGGTACCAATTTTACCAATACATCATGTTCACAAGCAAGGCATGCATCCTGCATCTTCTGGTGCTCTGCTGCAATGCTTACTGGGAGGGTATTTTTCTTAATCTCTTAAGAACCTGTTTCTTTTGTTTTTCAAAATCAAAAATTGCAAGGGCCACCCTTTTGAAAGGTAAAAGGCACCTCTCTTCCTTGGGCACTAAAACATTACCTGCTCTTTGTGACTCCCAAGACAGTCACCTTGTACCACTGGTGATCCCATCCTTTTCCAAGTGAGGAATGAACAGGCACCTAAGGTTGCCTTCCTCCTGCCTCTGAAAGCCCCGTGCTGTCCCTGACATTCAAAACCTTTGTGCAAGGGGATGCCAGCATTTAGCTGCTGAGACACATTTCCTGCACTGTCCAGGGCAGCCGAAGGACACCTCCAGCCACACAGATACAATTTCAACTTCTCCCTAAATAGCAAGCTGGATGTGACTAAAAGTGCCACTGGTGAATCAGGAAGGTCTCATCCACAGGAGGAGAACCCAGATGTGGGCACGGAGGCTGGTGTCAGCTTGGGAATAGGGCAATGCTGAGCTGCTCAAGACTCCCAGAGGGTGCAGGAAAAACATGAAGAAATAAAACAGGCAAACATCAGTGTGGGATTTGAGAAACAAGACTTAGGTAAATAGTGGAAGAGGAAAGATATGGCATGAAATGGAAAATAGGAAGTTAGCAAGCCTGGTATTGTCTCAGCGAGTTCAACTAGGAGAATAAAAAACCTTTTAACCAGTTTGAAGGGTATTGCTCTTATCTTGTGAAAAAAGAGGTTCTCCCTTTAAGAAATTATGGTTACAAGTTGTTCAGTGTTTACCACAACAGAGATGGATGAGCACATCCTTCAGGAGGAGGGAAAAAGAAAAGGAAATTTTTGTCTATGTCCGTTAGTGATACAGGACATCATTCTGATGTGTGTCTGTGGAAGACATGAAGTTTGTCTAATTAGCAAGACAAATTTCAACCAATGAACAAGTTCTAATGCTCACAAGAACAGTATGAGCATCTGAAAATCCTCACTTTACAAAGCTGCCCAAGTCACAGCATTAGAGACGAATGGGTAGCAAAGAATGAATGAAAGCAACTCCCTGCTAACTATTAGCAAATCAGTCCTTTGTTACCATCTCTCATACCTCTGTTTTCACAGATTTCGGTGGCTCTGGTGGTTTTGGCTTCCCACCTTTGCTTTGCTTTGCTTGCTTTGCTTCTTCTTTTTCTCGTTCTTCTGCCAAAAATTTCAGTTGATTTTCAAGCAGTTCAATTATTGCAGCATCTTCAAATATTTCAGCAAGATCAAGAGCACTCCTTCCTGTATTTAAAAAAATAAATATCTGTGTAAACCATGAAAATTAACTTTGGCACTGGTTTTTTGCAGCTGGACAATCAACTGAATTTAATATGGCCAGTATTTTTTTACCCATCCCATATGCCAGCAGCGTGCCTGACATTGGTGTAAGGACCAGTGGTCATCAGCGCTGCTTGCAGAAATAAGACCTGGCAGACACCAGCCCTAAAACTCATTTTACAGGAATATTGCAGGAATTCTTATATTGCTTGCTTTGCTCTTAATGTTCTGCCACTTGCAGCTTAATACACTGGTCCACAGGTTGTCATTTTGATCTCTGAGAGCTGAGAGCATTTAGCACTAGGAGATGGTCTGCATTCCTGACCTTGTGCTGTGCTGGCTATCTCCTTCTGCCTCTGCTTGCTCTGTGGCTGGCAAGGGAAAGCCCCCTGATGGAAATGATCAGCTTCAGTGCTTAATGAAGGAAAAAAATCTGTCCTGGTTCTTACGAGACTCTGGCTGTAAAGTATCTGTGAGACTGAACTGCTGTGTGAATCACAACTCCACATGATATAAGGAATAAGGAATACACATCCTTTCTACAAGCAGGGTTTCACCACTAGGCATTTTGGCAAAGAAAGTCTCATTGTGTAGCAATGCTGCTTCCTACGTTAGAGCAAGAGCTTGAAAGATGATGCATGTGAACTTTTCAATTACTCTGGAGACAGGGGAAATAAGTCTGAAGGAGGGATCTGCTGTGAGGAGGTAACTCTTCAGTATCAGCTCAGATTTGGTTTTCTGTTAAATATTTTTTTCTCAGGAGTTATATCTACATGTACAGCAGCAAGGAAGTCTTTTAACCAGCGCTGCCTGTGCCTCAAAATAAATCACTTAAATGAGTGGCAGACTATACTCTGAGCCACAGCTGAAATCCAATTTTCCCTCAAATAATAATAACTAGATAGAATGTTTTCATTAAAGCCACTTATAAGTCTGTATGTATCTTGCGAGGAGTAACAGTCTCCTGAATTGAGTAATTATTCATGTTACTTCATTTTCTAGATATGCAAAGCCCAAGAAAGCCTTTTTTCAATAATTATTCCAGACTGGAGAAAACTAACTGAACCTATTCCTTCATCCCAATCCTGACAGCAACCCTAAACACAGAACAGTTCTCCCAGTGCTCCAGGTGTTTTTAATAGAGAATCAGCCTGTTTTGGAGACATTGCTATTTACCATTGCTGTTTAAAGCCTCGACGTCAGCACCTGCAGTGATTAAGAAATAGACCATGTCCAGCCTGCAGGCCTCCACGGCTCTCATCAGCGGGGTGGCCTCGCCTATGGACGGGGCATTGACGGCCGCTCCAGCCTTCACCAGCACCTCAGCGATGTCCAGGTGTCCGTTGTAGCAGGCGTGGTGCAGAGGGGTCCACAGGAAGTTGTCTGTCGCATTCACATCGGCCCTGCGCAGGGTAAGAGCGGCTGTGGCAGCTGGAGCTGCTGGTGCCTGCAGGAACAGCCCCAGCTCCCCGGGCAGCCAGCTGGAACTGCCGCTGCAGCGGCATATTCAGTGTAAAGAGCTATTTTCATATGGCTATTCTGAACCTGTCTCAGTCCCTGAACTTGGCATGGAATAGTAATTGTAAGTGTGCCTGGGTGCTGCTTATGTCTCCCCCTAAGCCATCAGTGTCCTTCACATGGAGCTTTTCACGGGTACAGCAAAAAACACAGGCATTCAAACACCTTAGTCCTGTAAAAGGCTGCTTGTGCTCCAGCTTCACCGAGAATGGCAGAAAGCAGATTCAGGAACTCAAAAAGTTCCCTTCTGGGCCAAGAACAAGTGCTACAGGACACGTGGCAGCGCTGCAGAGCTCGCCTGCACGAGAGGGAAGTGTTCACCTGTCCTTTTGGCGTTGCTGCCCTCTGCCTGCTCCGTTCCTCTGCACTGGCTCCTCCCTTTGACAAACGAGTTACACAAGGTCTGCCTTGGGAGTCTGAGCACTGAAAAGCCATTCAGCTACTGTGCTGCTGGGCTAGGACCTGCTTCTGCTCCCAAATTAAACCTGGGATGCTCTGCAGAAACCAAGGGCTAGTTCACGGGAGGTCCCTGGATGAAACTGGGAGGAAAAGCATTACCAGCCCTAGAGGTCCTGAAGGGAGTTAGGGACACTGTCCCGCTTACTTGGTGGACAAAAAGCTGCTGTCTTCCCAAAAAAGAAGGAGGAAGGAAGGAAGAAGAAAAATTGTGAAGGAAGCTGCTTCCAGGGATAGCTGTTTGCTCTTCAGGTCAGATGATTGTCTAAATAAAAGCACAGATTCATCTGTTCTTCTTCCCTTGTTTAAATTTTTAATCTTTTTCAGAATTCTATCTTTGATGAGATCTTAGCACAGTAAATTGCCTGACCTACCACATTTATCTCTCTTATCTTTCAGTCACTAAGTGTTATGGTTTATTTGTAGGCAGTTTCCATTTGTTTTAATTCTCATTAAAATGAGCTTCTTCAGTTATTTCACTTTCTCTCTCAACGCAACCTCTTTGCCTGCACTCAGACTCTGTCTGCCCCTGAACCCTTTTTCCTAACTTCATCCTATCAGAAAGAAACCAGTCAGTGGGAACAGGGACAATGCAGCACTGAATTTAAAAATTCCTTGGCATTTTCTGCCCATCAAGCACAGAATTTCCCATCAGACCAAATTTCATTTACTTCTAATTCTTTCTGAAGGAAGATAGAAAGTAGATACCACCAATTTAATTTTAAACATAATAAATGTTAACCATTTAGCTGGATAAATGTTTTGTTTTGTGTTCAATATGGATTTGTGGTTCTGTACTGAAAAGGTTATATTATAAAATGTATTTGAATGCCTGTGCTAAACTGCAAGCCCATGATGCTGAGAGATGCAAACCTAAATGCTACTGATAACTTTCCATTTTCATTTCTGTCTATTGAAAAAAATCTCAAAACTGGTACTATTTATTCAAGCTAAGTTACTGTGTTTCTAGGTCTTATTGTTAAATAGGATGTGACTCCAGTGCTGTCTGCTGAGGCTTGGGAAAAGGAGTAGAGATTAATCTGGTGGATTAATTTGGTAGCTCCTACACCTTTATCTTCAGAAAACCTGAATATACACATTACCCAATTTTCCATATGCTCTAGGAATGTCAGTGTAATTACCAGCGTGTGGAAAGATCCATTTGCTGTTAGTCTTTGCAGGAACCAGAGCAATGACTACAGCCCCTTTCCCTGATATATTAATATTAACATGAATTCTATCTATGCATAGTAGAGACAGAACAGAATTAACATAAATATCTTTGGAAAATGTTCATTTAAGCAATTATGTGAAGGACTGTAGGAGCACAGCAGTGTGACAATAAGAGATTATGCTATTACACAAGTATGACTGAAACTTTTTGAAATTGCTTTCATTTTTAAGGTGTCATTGAGATTTTTCACAAGTGTGTCTGCGGGCTCCAGAATTGCTGAAGCACTTCAAAAATGAGGAGCAGGCTAATTAGTAGCAGGGGCTTCTGATGTAAATCCTGCTGCTTCAGCCTGCCTCAGCTGCAGAGGAAAGTGGAGATTTAAACCAGGCATGTGGAACAGGAAAGTCCAGGATTACCTCAATTATTTCAGTCAAGTCCTTCAAGTCAGATTTCCCCAAAATCATTTCCCAGTTTTGAGAGTTTGCTTGTGAGGATGTACTACTTGATGCACTACTACTTGGGTATGAACCCCTGCTGCTGACCAAATATCCTCAGCCCAGACACCAACAATTGCAGTCCTGGGGAACTTGTCTCTTGGTTGTTTTCATTTCCATGCTACTAAAATATGAAAAATAATAAACTTACCCCTGTGACTTGAGATCTTGGGGAAGTAACTTAAATGTTATGTAAGCAAAAAACAAACAGTAGCCTTTTGCATCCAAATATTCAGTGGACATTTATGCTTTTGAAAGCCTTCCCAAAATAGCAATTAAATTGAAATTATCTTACCCCTTTTCCAGAAGAAACTCCACAAGAACTATGTTGCCACTTGCACATGCAACCATCAAAGGTGTTTTGTAATATATATCTTTCATGTCTACTGGCACGCCCTGGTCGAAGGCTCTCTGCAGAGACACAAAGTCTCCTTCTCTGACCAGGTAGTTGATATCCATGAGGGTTTTACTGGGCTCCTCCATGTACCAGGCACGGTCATCGAACACGGGGTGGGCGGCGTGGAGGGCACGTTTGAAGCGCTGCTCCTCGGGGATGGTGGGGACAGCCTCCACCATGCGGGTAGGGAGGCCATCTTCCCTGAGGGGCCGTTCACTCTGGGGCACAACACACACTGGCACAGGGAGGCCTTTCTTGCCTCTCCTTCTCGGTGGCTTCTTCTTCTTCTTTGGTTTGGGCCCAAAGGATGAGAGCAGAAAGGCTTTCTGCAGGTATCTTGAGCCTTTAAAAAAATCATCCAGGCTGATCTTGTCAGAAGATACTTCATGCTTTCTAGCAAGAATTTCTATTTGTTCCTGATCCACGGTGCCCCAGTGCTTCCGAATGACTGCCATGAAATCCCTTTTGGATACTATCCCCTCGTCCTCCTCATCAATCTCAAACTCCTTGCGGATGGCTTCCTCGTGCTGCAGGGACCAGTCGTACACCTTCAGGTACCACTCAAGGGTCTTATCTGGCTTCCTTGCGGCTTTTTCAGCTTTGCGCAGCACTGTTACTGCTGCTTTGAACCCACCGCCCTTGGCAACATCCCTTGCGGTCAGCTTTAACAAGTTGGTCCATGTAGGATCACAGCCTAGGAATATGGACACAGTGTGGCTAATAGTGCAGTGGAATTCCTACTTTTGTAATATAAGAACCTTGTAATACACAGGCAACTCGTGGCGACGGCCTACAATTTTATATAAATAGCAGTGCTAGGTGGAACCACATCACTGACCCCAGGCTGGAAGGTCAGCCACATGTCCATATTTTTTTTCCAAAGGGAGAAGCATTGAGCAACCTGTATTTATTTATCCACCCATGAATATGTATAAAGAGAAGTTCAGTGGAAACTTTACATTTTTACTTGAAGTGGTGAGCAAGGTTAAGAAGCAAACTAAGATTAAGGTGTCATTTATTTCTATATCCCAACATTACAATTTGGCAATGGATCACAAGAACAGGATGTGGGATTTTGCATGATGCTCTTGGATCAAAGCTTGAAGTGCGATGATCATCTGATCAAGTCAGGAAAGGATCACAGCTGCTTCAGGGCATGTTTCAATACCCATGGGTATGAAGTTTTCCTCATGACTGCACAGAGATTTTTTTTAAATGATCATCAATTAAAAAATGTATTTTCTATTGGAAGTTTCAATACAATACATCTAAACCCAACTAAACCCAGAACCACCTAATACTGTCCAACACTAAGTTATACAACCTCCTGATGCTTCTGCTGCTTTCTTTGAGAAATGTTTTCTCATCGACATGAGGTAAGAGCCTCTGTTAGGCCCTTCTGAATAAGATTTTCGCCACAGGATACCCAAATCCTTCAGAGATACCCAAATGAAATCTTTCCTTTAGCACAAAAATAGAATACAGATAATAGTTGTGAAGTAATTTAGTTTTCATGTACCTCTTTGTCCTATATACCTGCAGCAGTCTGTAAATCCTCCCTCTGCAGCATAATGAAGTGGTGTGTTACCACTCATAGCAACCAGTTTCAAGTCTGCACCATAACCTGAAATAATCGCCAGAATCTAGAAAAACAAACAGAGTCCCACCAAAAATCTTGTCTGTTCTTAACATGTGAAAATGTAAGATTGATTTACAAATAAATGCAATATATGACATTCCCATTCTAATAATGAAGTTCTCTCCCATGTCCAGCTGGTCAATGCACATATAACATTAATGTTTTCTATAGCATTATGCTTATTTAACTGATGAAACAGAAACCTTGTGTAATTGTAGACACCAAGGACAATCTTCTTGCCAGCTCACTGTGAACCCCTGTCTGGCCTATCACTGCTGGAATCCCTCTGATGCTTACAAAGAATCTGCTTTTGATTACTGATCATTTTGCTTTGATCAGCTGAGACAACGGACTCAAAAAACCCCCAACAAAAGCACACTCCAAAAGCCCAAAGCAAAGCCCTGTAACAACAAAAAACCCAGCCAGGTTTGGCTTTGCGGCAGTGCTTTCACAGCAGAAATGTGCATACCTCGAGGAAGCCTCCTTTGGCCGCGAAGTGCGCGGCGCTGTGTCTGTCGAAGTCGAAGAGGTTCACGTTGGCTCCCCTCTGCAGCAGAGCCAGCACCACGTCGGCCGCGCCCTCGCGAGCCGCCTCCATCACCGCCGTGCGCCCCGTGGCCTGCGGCAGCACAGAGCACTCACGCTGGGAGCCCCCAAAACAGCCTCACAGCCTCACCGGGACCTGCAGGGCAGCCCTCAGAGCCTACTCATAACAGGGCTGCCCGCAGAGAGCAGGCAGATGCCAGCACCTCACGTACATTGAAGGCTTGAGTCCCTTCAATAGCGCCCAACCAATTGCTTAGTTAGGGAATCCTGGATTCTGTGGGTATCTTCTCATGTATATTTACAACATCTAACTCAAAATACCACCTCAGATTACAAAGGCAGGAGCATGAGGAGCTATGGCTGGGGAAGGCAAATCAACCAGTGAATTTCACTATGGTTCTGTGAGGAAAAGTTCACTCGATTACATTAATATTGTCTTTTCCTAGATAGTAATGCATGTTTGCTTTGGATAACTCCAAGGGAAAGCCTGAGCTTCTTGATTTATCAACAGCACAGAGCTTCAGTCTTTCAGGTCTTTGTTAAATTAGGGAGCAAACAAATAAATGATTAGGATATACAAAAGAGAAGAAAGTTTCTCATGCCTTGTTCCTGCCTTGATTGCTCATCAGATTTTCCCTACCTTTTAGCAAATATTCGCTAAAATAACTTACCTTTTAATGAATACTATTTCAACTCTGAAAATCTAAGGACACATCAAGGCAAATACAAATCAGCAGTGCTCCACTGAAGTACAGTGAACTGCAGCTCCTAACAGCTGATCCAGTTACATGAAAGTTTGGGGAAATATTTGCACTCTAAACCTACAAAAATCGAAAAAAAGATTTAAATCCGTCTCCTCCAAAAAAGGGTGGTACAGAAGAGGGGAAGAGGTATGGCCACCTAGTTAAGCAATTTTCACTGCTTTATTATTTTAATGTGAGGATTTAAGGTCATGTACTCTGCTCTATACTCCTGTATCTGTTCTTAGTTACAGAAAGGCTCATACCGGGTCTCTTGCATGGGGATTTGCTCCTTTCTCCAAGAAAATGAGGCACATATCTTTAACCTCATGAGCATTCTCACAGGCTTCTAGAAGCAGAGACCTCCCAGTCGTGGTACAGCTGTTGACATCTGCACCATATTCCAAGGCAATCTCCAAGCAGTGGGTATGGCGAACTGTAGGTACAAGGCAGTAAAACAAAACACCTGCAAAGGAAACCAGTGGGGGTTAGGGTGGAAAAGGAAATTACCAGAAGGGTTGTGAGGCTGTGAGCTTCACAGCTGACCAGTCTGCAACAGAGACCTCTTCACTGAGGGTGAAGCCATGCAAGAAAAGATTTCTACTTCAGAGACTTTACCTGAGGAGAAAGCCAGAGCTCAGTATGTCACAGGCCATGGGAGGAATGCGAGTCTCAATTATAAGTTACCTCTCAGCTCTCTGCTGGGGAGACATGATTTAAAGGCCTCGACTCTTCAGGAGGAATTATTTTCATTTTCATCAAAGCTGTAATGGCCAACAGCTTCTGTTGGGCTGTAAGGATAACCCTCAAGCACAGCTCCTCTCCACAGACAGACACATCACATGTAATGTGTGCCACACAGTTAAGGGATTGCTTTATGGTACCTCCTTCTCACTCACCTTTCCCTTCATTATCCCCAGCAGTCATGTCTGCTTTAGCTGTTGCTAGTAGTTCCAGAATGGCCTCAAAGCCCTGCTCAGCTGCCTTCATGGCTGGCGTGCACCCCATGTTGTCGTGGACGTTGGGGCTCGCTCCGTGCTCCAGCAGGAAGCGGCACATCTCAATGTCGTTCTTCATGGTGGCCACGTGCAAGGCACTGTATCCTTCCTTGGGCTCTGTGTAATTAATCAGATCTGGGAATCCCTTCTGGATCAGGTTTTCTATTTGCTTCTTGTCTTTCTCGTGAACACACTGTATAAGTTTGTAGATCTGTAAGTTTAGAAGCCTCTTATCTACTGGTAGCATCCCAGGATAGGGACGATTTTCTTCTTTCAAGGAAATACTTTCTGCATGGACAAAAAAGAAAACATGTAATCTCACAGAGGACATTATAGTGACCTGCCAGTAAAATCAGGAATCAGACCATGTTCACAGCATGAAAATATCCACTTTACCTGGACAAAACATTAGGTTTTGAACTAATTTATCTTTTACTGTGGGCAGCACATATAGAGGCTATATAAACCCAAGTAGTACCTTACAAAATTTTTCTTTCTAGTCATCCAACTGTTCTGAAGAGGTCTCATTCAAGGAGAAAATTAAGTTAAGAAGCTGTAGGGTAACTGCTCTCCATTCAAGGAACTGTTACAATCTACAATTACTTGGAAGCCTAAGGGGAGGCTGTTCATCTGTTGTTTTCAATGGGGGAAAAAGTCACAAGACACTGTGTCCTCTTCACTTCCTGAAACACAAAATTGATGCTAAAATTTTTATTAACATCACCTCACCAGTGACTGAGCATCTTCCCCGTTTTTGGTTTTTTTTTTTTTTTCTGGTAGCTGATGCATGAACTTCCTGCTAGGTTATGTAGATAAAAGAGTAAGTAAAATTTCTCTGCTGCAAAACCCTTGGAGGAAAAAAATTACAGACTGCAGGGCACTGGTCTGCGAAAAGGTTCTTCCATGTCCTGCATCACAAGCTTCTTGAAAATAATTCAGTGCAGGACTTTGCACTTGCCTCAATTCCGGATGTTTTCCAGTTTTTTTCTTTTAGGTTTTTTAGCCTCTTTTAGCTAGTCTCAGCTCTCATGGCTGGAGGGTTAGGAAGGGTCAGACATTGTAGGGACCATTTCTGAAGCTTTCCTAAGTGGACGGGAGGCTTCCTAGCAGCTTCAGCAAACCTCTGGTCAGCCCGTCCTCCAGAACTCTTACAGGACATGCAACACAAAATGTGAAGGAACATCTGTTAGAGAACACTTGGGGTTTGGTTTGTTTGGGTTTCTTACTCATTGCAGTGTAGTCTGTAAATGGGACCACTCAGCATCTGCCTGGCTACTCTGGGTGCTTTGTGGATGTCTGTGACAAGGGGAGATTGCAGAGAGATGCAGAGGGATGCACGATTCCAACAGGCAGGACCTCCCATTCTGGGGAGGAAGCCTGAGGGAAAACTGCAGGAAAAGTAGAAAAAGTTGGCTGAAGGTGAATCATGTTGGGAATGGACAGAGAGGTAATTTTTGTACCACAGGTACAACTTGCCAGTTGTAGTTTCTGTAGCTATTGCCTCTCATTTCTTTGGAAGTTCTGTGTCCAGCCTAGTTTTGGAACAGAGATTGGGTCAACTGCTGGCAGATTTCTGAGCACTGTGCCTCTTGTTTTCCCTGCCAGACAAGGCCCTCAGCTCCCTCCCTGTGCACCCCACTGTGCTGGGTGAAGGTGCTGTTATCAGAAGCTGCTCCCTTGCAGAAGTGTTCAAGTGGGTACTAAAATGCAAAGACTTTCTCTCTGCAATGAAACCTGCTCTGAATAGATCGGCTGCTCTCAGATGTTCTCCATTTAAACATGGAATTACTTAAATCCTTTTCTGTTTAGGTCTTACATAACCCTCATTTGGATCATAAACAGGTATGTTCTTACATCAAACAATTAAATCTTCAGGTAGCAATAACTTAAATCTGTCACCTGTGGCTTGTTCATTCTCATCCCTACCATGTTGTTCTTCCTGTGACATTTTGTCCAGTGAGAGGGAAAAAATGCAGAGATTTTTATCCTGCTGACGGGAATTACACCTATAGCAACCTTGTAGTCCTGAAGCTCAGAGCTGAGAAATAAGGGTACTTCAGAGTAATGCCCTGCTAGAAGGGATCACTGGAGACCCCACAGAGCCTGCCTTTTAGAGCCTGAAGAAATTTCTGAGCAAATCCTCAGTACAGGAAGTTTTTTTTCTGTTACTGAGCTACTGAGCACAGGGAAAAGTTGTGATGCAAACTCTGCAGGGGCTGTGAGGAGGAGCAGCAGGAATGTTCTGCAGGGAAGGCTCTTACAGTACTTACACCACTGAAATTCAGCAAAAGAAAGATACTTAGATGGAACTGACAAGCTTAAATGTTCTTTTATGCTTTTGTTCCACTTCCCACCATCCTGCAGCAGTAAGGAACATGGGTTTACTTCCATAAAATTTTCTTCCCACTGTTATTCATGATTTGCATCTGGATTTTTTTTCCGGAACTTATTTTGGATGAAAACTTGCTTTTTCTTCCTTTCTTTCTCTCTCTGAAGCAGCAAACACTGAAGTGACATTCTCCTTGGACATAGGTTAGTAATGCCACAGAACATGAGCAGAAGTGCACTTGGTAAAAACCTGTTAGTAACTAATCTTTGATGAACAAATGTGAACAAATGGATATAACATTCAATACGTATGAATTTGGATTTATTTCATGGATTATCTTGGAGATTCCTTGAGCTACTTGCTCCCTATAACCAAGGTGCCCCATGCTGGACATGAGACTGATGGCACACCTTACACTTACTGCACACTTTCATTTTTGCTCACAGTGGAATGTACAATTGAGTGCCATTTTAGTTCTGATCAGATTTTTTTCTGGTGCTTTTGAGCTGCTTATGACAGTATTCTTTTAATATTTCACATGCAGCAAAAAAATTATTTCCATGAGCAGAAGTGAAATTATTTTTATCGCAACAGTCAAGTCTGTTATCACAATTCAGCCACCACTGAGTCCTTACCCAATTCAAAGTCTTTGCTTCAAAGCATTAAGAACCAACAATTTACATGAAAACAACAATATTAACTGTTACAGTTAATATTTCTTTGCAGCATTTTTTGAAAGTGACTGGATCAAGTTTTATTAGAAGCTTCTAAAGTAGCAGCATCAAAGAAACACAGGTGGGATAAGAAATTCTACCCAGGGTCATGTAAAGTTATAAGCAAGGGAAAAAAGCGTCTAAAATGAAAACTGCAACATCCTGTCAATTTTCATTGTAAATGAGTAAATTGACTAGTAGTAAATACTAGTAAATTTACTAGAAGTAAATGCTACCAACGTTGTGTATTTCATATATTTTTTATCACTTCACCTACAATAGGTGGTGTAATGGAAAATGAGGGATTGTTATTGTGGCTTTGAGACAGCTGGGCTCTGGGAGGGCTTCATGAAGCTGTAACCACAAACCCCAAGCCTGTAGTGTTTGCTTAGCAGACATTTTATCTGCTGACAAACATCAACAGACTCGCTACCTTCATTCTGCCAGCTTGTGTCATTGTTCTGATGGAGAGCATGAACTCGTTTCAAATCCAGATTAACCCTTTTCTCAGTACACCTGGCATTAAGAAAATAATTTTAGTTGGATTCCTGTTTTCCCACAAAGCTTTCCAAGCTGTGATGGAGGTAGATTGATAGAGAGGGAACTTCTGATGGCCACTGATCTCATTCCCTGTTTCCCAGTCAAAGCCTGCTGCCTGACTGCTGCTGGAAGCACTTGTGACTCTGCCTTAAAAGCTTGCAGAAGTTTTGTCAGTTTCAACATTTCCAGTTGAAAACATCCCTTTAATTATCTCTATTCACAAACCAGTAAACAAAATTTTCATGTGTTTTATCTTTAGTGGGAGAAAATAGCTGAGCGCTTTCTAAATTTAATCTCTTTGCATGCTGGGCACAGAGATAAGCACGAGCCCTATATGTCAGTATAAAAGGAGCCAATATGGTAACAGTGCCATGCTGTATTTACAGCTTTATGTGAATAATTGCACTGGATTTTTAGCTGTGACTAAGGTTTAATAGGAGTGATGCAGCAAAATCTTCCCAAAACCGAATTCCAGTTTCATGAGTAGCCTACAGTGCTGTGGTTTTTCGGTGTTAATTCTCCAATGGTGCCTTGCCTTGGGCTGAGGCACGGCTGAGCACAGTGATGGGCACTTAGGTTTGAACTGAGCAGATTTCAATGTTGTGTGGAGATCTCAGCCCAGATCCAGTCCTGAGTGCTGTAAAGGCAGTTCCCAGGTTATGGCTGGGTTGGATCAAAAGATGTGCATCCTTTTGTCTTCAGCTTGCTTTGCAACTTCCAGTCACCCCAGTACCCATTGAAACTGGGGTGTAATGGAGCCCTGATTGCCAGCACCTAGAGCCCTGACTGTCTGCTCCTAGCAGCCCTG
Source organism: Melozone crissalis (assembly GCF_028551555.1). NCBI lineage: Eukaryota > Metazoa > Chordata > Aves > Passeriformes > Passerellidae > Melozone > Melozone crissalis. The sequence goes on from NW_026535858.1 coordinate 1,534,351, forward strand.
ATTTCCCATACCTGGATGGAGCCCTGATTGCCCGCACCTGGATGGAGCCCTGATTGCCCACACCTGGATGGAGCCCTGACTGCCTGCTCCGGGCAATCAGCTTAACGAGCAACACCTGTGGGACAGGGGCTGGGGGGTGGCTCCTCAGCCAGGAGTGCAGCTGGGCCCCAGGGAAGCTTCTGGAAGGCTGTGGAGTCGGGGGGTGGCTCCTCAGCCAGGAGCCTAGCCGTGCTCCAGGGAAGCTTCTGGAAGGCTGTGGAATCGGGGGTGAGGTGCTGCTGCGCTCAGGAACAAGGTGAGCAGCAGCAGTTGGTTGATTTTCCCCGGACTGCGACTCAGAGGAGCGGGCGGCCTATAGAGGAGACTGGCTTTAACGGGAGAGAAGCTGCTGGAAGGGGAGGATGCTGGAGAGCCGGTGACGACCCAAACGGGGTTCCCTGCCAAGGACGCGCCGCTCTGGCCGTGCGGACACCCCAACGGAGGTAATGCCAGCGGCGAGAGGCGCGGGCCGTGAGGGGGGCGATGCACAGCGCGCCCGTGTCCGGCGAGGCTGCGCTCAGCCCTCACAGCGCGCCCGCTCTGCCCCGGCCCTCCGCAGCGCCGGGAGCCGCCGGCTCATCCCCGCCGCCCTCTCGCCTCCGTGCCCAGCGGCGGCGACAGCGACCCTCGGCAGCCCGGGGCACTCACCTGAGGGGGAGGGCGCTGAGGGCTCGGGGGCCGCCGCCGGACCCTCGCCCGCCTCAGCGGCAGCATCCGGACCCTCGCCCGCCTCAGCGGCTGCAGCCGGACCCTCAGCGGCCGCTGCCGGTCCCTCAGCGGCAGCATTCGGACCCTCGCCCGCCTTAGCGGCCGCTGCCGGACCCTCGACGGCAGCATCCGGACCCTCGGCCGCCGCTGCCGGACCCTCAGCAGCAGCATCCGGACCCTCGGCCGCCGCTGCCGGACCCTCAGCAGCAGCATCCGGACCCTCAGCGGCCGCCGCCGGACCCTCGGCGGCCTCAGCCGGACCCTCGCCCGCCTCAGCGGCCGCCGCCGCACTCTCAGCGGCCGCAGCCGGACCGTCGCCTTCCTCAGCGGCCGCAGCCGGACCGTCGCCCGCTTCAGCGGCCGCCATCGCCGTTGTGGCCGTCTCCTTGGCAACGGCGTCGGGCGGTTGAGAGCCGTGAGGCGGTACCGGATCCCCGCGGTGCCGCCGCGTCCTCTCGGTGCCCTCGGTGCCACCGGATCCCCTCAGGGCCCCCGGCTCCCCTCAGCACGGTACGGACCAGCGCCCTGCCGGGGGTGAGGCGGGCGCTCGGGAAGGACTTGGGTGTCGCGGGCTCTCTGTCCTTGAAGCTGGCTTACTCGCCAAGCCTCCTCTTCCTCCCCCGTGGGAAGAAGCAACGCTGTGCGGTTGTTCCGCCTCCAGACTTTTCTGGAGTTGCCAGAAAATGGAGTGGCGAGGTGCGCGTGTCCCCCAACGGCCCGGCCATTCCCATAGGGTCTGTGTAGCACGATAATGGAAATGAGCTTGGGTGGAAATGGGATCGTTCACAGTCAGTTGGACAGAAAAACCTGTATTAACAGGAGAAAAATGCCAGTGAATGGGGAAAAACCCTCAGAGCTTGTCAAGTGAAGCCTAAGTCATTCTAAAAGGCAGCAGCAGTAACCCTGGGACTGCCCGAGCTCTGTATCTCCTTTCCGTTCACTTCCTTTAGTGCCGAATTCCCAAGTGCCACAGCCCAGCCCTCAGTGCTCCTGCCAGGCCCGGTAGTCATGTATGTATGGGATAACTGCAGCAACACTGCCTGTCTTGTTCCTGGCCAAGCCTGGCAGCTGAATTGTTTGCAAATCACCTCTAGCATTAGGAAATAAATTATAAAAAAAAAAAAAGAATTGTTTTTTGATGTGAAATTTCTTCTGCCAGGAAAGTGGTGACACAGCTGGATGCATGTCCAACAGCATGGAAAGGCATTTGACGAAAGCCATGGGACTGTGTGGTGAGTCACAACAAGAGAAAACATTGTTTTAGCATAACGTTTCATTATTTACCCTGCAATGAGTGCCATTCGTACAGCAGCTATTTGGTGTTAGCACTCTGTGGTGTGAATTGGCTGGACTGGTAGTGATGCACTGTTGTGCCTCAGTGTATTGCTTTCCTTTTTGGAAAATATAGCATAGCAAAAACATAGGCCCTTCTCTTTCTCCTTGGCTGCACTAAATGGTTGATGCAGACATGGCACAGTAGAAGATGTTTCCCAGCCTGTTCTTTGTTGGATTTTTGCTGTTGTTGTTGCCGCAAATAAGCAGACACATGTCTTGGCTAAAGGCCTGGGGTAAATTCTCCTTTTTCACTTTGTTGAGCAGCACACATTAAATTCCCATTAGAAAAGTTAGCACATGTATTTTGAAATTTAGTTCAATGTGGAAGTAACTGAGTATCCTGTCTGAAACATCTGCATGCCTTTTCTCTGGAAGTTGTGGAAACACCATAACCAGACTATAACTACTCTGGGTACTTGGTATTCCACCCCAAATGTGAATGTGCATGTAACTGCATGTGTATATGTTTAGATTTTTATGCTTGATTTATTTTCTCATGGTGATCAGCTTTCCATGAGCTTTTTAAGAGTGATAATGAGGATTCAGGACGCAAGAAGCAGCTCAGCATCATATTGGATGGTTCAAAGCAATGTGGTTTCAAGAGCAGAGGTGTTGCTCTTGAGTTAGGGTACTGCAACGTCTCCAAAATAAATAGGATTAAAATTCTCTTAGAGAAATTCAGAGTATTCCCTGCCTATAGAGATAAAGGTCACCAGAGAAAATTGTTCCAAGGTCTGAAGCCTCAAGCTGCTGGGCTCTTTTTGGCTGAGAGCTCAGTTTTGGAGGAGTGGCGAGCCACTGCAGGAGTGCCAGTGGGATGGTGCTGGTAGGAACTGACCGCAGTAAGGCAGTGGTAACTGGCTGCCCTGAGGAGGAAAGGCGTGAGGTGCCCCGAGCCTTGAGCGTGCCCTGGAGCTCCCAGAGGCAAAGGTGGGAGACACAGCACAGCCCGAGGCTGGGCACCGTGTGCCCGTGCCCTGGCAGGGCCCCAGGTGCGCCGCTGCCGGGCGCTCACGGAGGGCAGCGCTGCCACAGCCGCGGTGTGCCGCGAGTGAGGGCGGCCTTGGCGCTGCTCTGTCCCGGGTGCTGAAAGCAGCTCCCCTCCCTTCCCGCGGGACATCCCTCACAGCCCGCCGGGAGCTCCACTGCCTTCATGGTGCCCTGCACGAATGCAATCTGTGGAGCCCACGGCACAGAGGTTTGGCCCACTGTGTCTGACAATGAGATCACTGCTGAATCGTGTCCAAATCAAGATTATTCCAAAGAACATTCATCACTGACATTTATTACTGTTTCCCCATTGTTTTATGTACTCTTAAGCATTAACCTCAATTGTTCCTGCGACATACATTCTTCCCCGTGATAGGTAAAGTCCCCATTGCTGACATGCTCACTTTGCAGCTCCAAAATCATCTAATTGCACATGAAAATGTTTCACTGCTGAACGAGTGCTTCCAAATATTCAAAATACAAAGGCTGTGAAGTTCTGTTTGGTGCTAGCAGAAGGTGCCAGGCTGAGAGCACTGCTCAGTCGCTCCTGGAACACGTGGGACCATCCTCTGCCCTCCTCTGTTCCGCTGGCTGTCTCTGCGTTGTGCTGGGTTTCCTCTGTGGGTGCCAAAGCTGTCCCGCAGCTGACCTCTGGAGGGAGGCTGCGCACCACAGGGGCTGCATGGCCCTGGAGTCCTGATGGCATCAGGGGGAGCTGCGCTGGTGACAGCCTGGCTTCAGCTGCAAGGTCTGCTTGAGGATTGCCTGGCTTTTACTTAAGCCTTTGTACTGGGGAACTAATTATCACTGCTATTCATCTCTCTGGATTCTGATGCTACTGCAAAAAATCTGCTGTGTGGTGCATTCCACCCAAAATCTCCTCATTCAGACCTGCCAGCTTGGGAGAATGACACAAATGTACACATTTGGCGAATTCTGAAGGTCCTCTTGGGAGCTGTTGTGGGGCATTGCTCCAGCGGTGCCCTCTCAGGGAAGGGAAGTAGTCTGCTCCTTGAGACAGCCTTTGTGTCTCACAGCAGCACAGCCTCCTCAGGGCTGTGCTGGCAGGTACCACCCGGCTGCTCCTCCTGCATTTCCTGGCATCTGCTCTGTTTCTGGTTTTGATGCTGCTGTATGAAGCTGTTGGTGTCACTCACATCATTGTACAGCTTATAAACTGGTTTAGGTTTTTTCACTCTTCTTTATACTCTTTCTATGAGTGCTTTGTCAAAACCAACACTGACTCTTTCTACCAATTAATATGGACTCTTAGGAATAGGCCTTTTCATCAAGGAGAAAATCCATGAAATAACTGTTAGGTCCTTGATACTGTGTCCTTGGAGAAGAGACTTGGGAGGAAAGCTGAGTCTCTTTTGGTGTGGTTGTTTTCAAGGGAAAAAACTCCCAAATTGTCAGCAAGGCTTATCAAGACAAATAGTGACAAAAGCTGATGTGTTTTGCCAAGAAGTTCTCTGTTGAATGCAGCTCAGATCAATGCTACATAGAGAAACAGTCTCAGGAAAGGGTCTGCAGCAGGTTAACTGGGTTTTAGGAGAGGGGTGTTTCAGGTATGAGAGTAATGTCAATATAAATTTGGTTGTGGGGTTTGGGAGGGGGGGTTTGTTTGGTTTTTTCTTTTGTCTTTGTCCTAAATTTTTCCTAAAACTGTTTAATTTTGGATGTTGTAAGTACAGACTTCTTGTATGCCCCTGCACTTCAACTTGACTTGAGGTAAAGGTGATTTCAGAGTTACTGAGGAAGAGGGAGGCGCTCCTCAGCCAGGGATGCGGCACAGTGAGAAGGGATGGAGGGGCAGTCCAGCAGCTCTGCGCCCCCAGCAAGTGCTCCCCAGGGTGGCAGCTGGGATCCCCAGAGTCAGGGGAGCCCCAGGGCAGGGCGGGAGTTCACTGCAGAGCTGACAGCTCGGGGAGTCCTCCGAGTTCAGCACTGGCTTGGTCAGCGAGGTTTGTCCACTAAAACCTTCAGTTACTGATCCTGCAGCTTCTGTACCCTGTGGCACTTGTGGAGGAGGGAATGCTGTGCCCCTTCCGTCACCACTTCCTATGAGGGTCTCTTTGCTGCTCAGCCCGGGCATTCTGAAATTATTTCTGCTACTTATCTTCATGTTTACTTGTCTAACACTGTGGCTTGGAACACGTAGAACTCAGTGGGAGGATTCCAGATGACTTCAGTGGGATGTTGTGTTAATAACAAACTCTGACTCTCTTGATTAGTTCTTTATATGCAGATCATAATGCTAAATTATGGAAGGAATAAAGATGATAATTTTGTGGCTGGTTTTCAGTTAGCTTCCAAGCCGGTGGTTAGGTGGCAATGAAAATACAAACTGCCTTATTTGTCCCATGGGCTCTCACCCTGTCACTGTATCGTGTTTAAAATCCTGTGCACTGCAAGTTTTCAAGGTGAGGGAATAAATGTTCTGGAGTCTTTCTCATCTTATGTTACATGAGGCTATTGAAATATTGATCACATGCTTCACCCCATATGCAGCAAATAAAGAACTTCCAGTTGGAAGCTATTTAGTGTCTGTGAGGCAGATCTGATGGTGCTGGCTCTCAGCAACTTAGTGCAGTAGCTTTTAGAAAGGCCAAGAGAAGGGAGACAGTGTAACGGGGCAGAGATCAGCACTTGTACCCTGGGCCTGGTGGAGAAACCTCTGGGCTTCAGAGCTGCTCGTGGAGGCCAGTGCTGCTTACTGCGAGGGAGGGAGGGCAATCTGCACAAAGAACAGCTGAGGGCACGAAAGCAGTGCTCCAAAGCAGTGCAGGGCTGCTGAAATCCCTGAGGTCACGCAGGGGGAACTCCTAGACAAGGAATTGATTGGTTCAGTTGGAATAAGCCTCATTCCTGTTCCCTTGCTTGGCCTTGCTCAGTTGTGGTTAAATGAGGAGAGGGATGATAATCATCTGATTATCCTGCTATTGACAGTCTGGGGAACAGTTGGGAGCCCAGGCTTGTCCTCTTGCCAATGCCAGCTCCAGGGATGGGTTCAGCATTTGGAAAGAGAAATAACATGTTCCACAATCTCTGACAGGTGCAGTGGCTGTTCCACTGCTGAGTGTACCAGGAGAGAGCCTGGAATTGTCACTCTGTTTTCTGATTCACACTGCCCAAATTACCAACCAGGAGAGAGCATAAATTTTCTCAGCAGTTAATTAAATATGTTAGGAAAGACTTCCCAGGTACAGGGTGAAATTTGTGCCTCAGATGAGAAAGTTAACTGTGTCAACTTAGAGCTTAGATTTGATAAGGGAGACCTGGCATGGGGGAAGCTAATGCTCAGTGCTGCTGCCCTGGATAGACCACTGCCACCACAGTTTATCCCAGCTCTTCTGGGTTCTTTTGGTCCCAGAGGTCTTGCATTTTGTGCCATACCATAACCAAGTCAGATTTAGAGCTGCATGTGTAAACCAGCAATCTTTGCCATGACAATTAGTAGAAGAGTATAAATGGAGCCACTGTGATCAATTACTCTCACAGACAATGTTACTAATGTTTCCCTCTCCTGTTAGCAGGTATTCTTGTCTTCAGACCTTATTCCTTGCACTAGCAGCCAAACCTGAGTCTGTTCTTTCTGAGCTCCAAGCACACTGATATGGCTCCTTGGTGTTTAGCTCTCTCACTACACTTCAGGTCAACACATTGATTAATCCAGACATTAAAGGATAGAGATTATTTAGGATTAAATACTCATTCATAAATGGAATATGTAACTTGTTTTCTGAAGTCTGTGATGTGTCTGCTTTGTAAGATTTATCCAGAACACCTGAAAAAGGATTGAACTGTAGTTAGCCAGGACAGTGTTTTCACATTACAACTTTATTGTTCATAAAATCACAGAATGGTTTGGGTTGGAAGGGATCTTAAAGATCATGAAATTCCAGCCCCCCTATTGTGGGCAGGAACACCCTTCACTAAACCAGGTTGCTCAGAGCTTCAAGACTTCCTAACTTGCTACAGCCATTTAACTCCATTCAAAGTATTTGAGGTCCAATGCTCATTTCTATGACTTTTCCATTAACCTCTTCCTATCACCCTGAATATATGGCTACTCAGGTTTCTACAAGCAAGGGCTTTTGCTCTCTGCTGTAATGACTTGAGGTGTACAGCTGCCCTGTGGATGCACTCCATTTTGTCTGCATCATGGCTGTAACACAATAACCTGCTACTGCTTTAGAAAATGATGTATTAAATTTTCCAGGCAATAACTAAAGTGGCTTATGTGGATGGGGTTTTTCCACAGGGAAGAGATAAAGTTACTTAAACAAATGCTTTCATTTTACACGAGGTCCTGTATGTTTTTCTGTAGCAGTCAGTGACAGTTCTGACTAGGGGCACTCCCCAGAGTTTGTACTGGTTAATCGGAGTCACTGTTCTAACACACGGGAGCATTCAGTCCAGCTCTGCCTTTCACATTTGATAAACTGCCTCACCTGAGTCAGGGAACAGCACCACTGCAGGCTATGCAAGCTTTACCTTGCTCAGAGCATAAGACAGAACAGAATCCATCACAGCAGTCGGGAACAAAGCACACACCAACACCAGGGCCTTCTCCTTCAGCTTCGCCACCATGTACCGTGCCTTGGGCGCAGGAGATGTTAGAGCATCCACCATGGCGTCCACCACCTCATTGCCATTAGTGCTTCCCTCACTGAGGATGCTGTTGAAAAAGTCAGCCCGCTCTTGAACGTACTCCTTGTTGTAAACAGCCTTTTCCTCTTCGCTCAGCTCACTCCAGATCTCTTCGGCACTGAGCGGTGGCTGAATTTTTGTAGAGCGTGCATAATTTCCTGGCTGGATAATAGAGACCTGAGAGCGAGATGTAAAACTTACCAAGGTGCAATCAGTCACTGTGAATTCAATTAAATACTATAGTCAGTAACACAGACCAGAAGATCTCTACAGACAGCCAGAAAATGCTGCTTTGTTGAAATTTTAACCCTGGAAACTTAACTGAAATCAAATGTATTCCTGTAAAATATTTAAGATTGCAGAGGTGCTTTATTCTGACTTCTTCATTTTGCTCTGATGTTAATTTCTTGTTTTGACTACTCAGCACACTCTCACAGAATGCAATAGAGCATCTTTGATTGCTGTACAATGCTTAACTGTATAAATGTTTTGACAGTACTGAGACAAGCATTTCAGTGTGACTTTGATGTCTCCAAAGTGGAATACTTTGGATTTTTCACTCAGTGGAGAACCTTGCCATTGATGATTTTTGACCCAATCTGGGACAAAAGGAGGTATCAAAGAAAATTATCAGGTGCTGGGGAAAGAAGTGCTGTTTTTCCCAAGAAGGTGTAATAAAAAGTAAACTAGGTATTGTCAGCAAAGAGCAGGGGGACCAAAGGTCCTGCTCTGCCTCTCGCTGAAGCCATGAGGAGATTTCTGTAGATTTGTGCACATAGATTTAAATGAAAAGCACACAAGTCCTTTTCTGCTCCACGTTTTCTTTGTGTATTGCTGCTGTTCTGCTCCTTCTGAGTATTCCAGGGAGTTTTGGAGCGGGCTGAGCACTCACAGCACACACGCTGTTCTCAGTTAGCAGCAGCCTTGTTCAAACTATTTGTAGATATGCAACATTAAAAGCTCCGTGGCATTTGACTGACCTGATTTCTAAAGGCTGCAACACAAGGTGGGGAAAACCCATGCTGAGCTGTGTCAGAGACTTGGGGATCTGACAGGCATTCTCTGGGAAGTCTGTGGTGATGTAAAACCCTGATGTCTCCACTCAGCCACCAGCCCAGCTGTGTCAGTCCCCGCCTGCTGGCCTGCAGGTGATGGATTCCCTGCTCTCAGGAGGACTGGGCTGCAGGTCCTGTGCACAGGGAGGAGGAAGGGATGCAGACAAACCCCAGCAGAGGCATGGTGTGCACAGCTGGAGCAGCTTGATGCTGCCTCAAGCACGTTTGTCACACAGCATCCTCGGGAGCCCTCCCTTCTGGTGCTGTTGAGAAGTGTGCTTGGTATCAGCTAAATAGTCAACTTCCCACATTTATTGTTAATAAAGGGGGTTTGGAAGCTTCCTTTTTTGGAGTTGGCTTGGAGGGAAGGAGAGATGGCTTCGTTTTTGCCCTTTCCACACTTTCTGTGGCCTTTCTACTGGCAGGCACCCACTTTGTTTCCTGTAGGCTGTCAGCTTGCCTGGGCAGAGTTCAGTGGGACAGAGCTACAGCTCCATCTGCTCCTTACACCTCTGTGCAGCTTTCCCCTGAAAGGACAGACAGGACAACAGAGCACAGCAAAAAGGAACTGTGTGTTTTGTAGGCTCTGCACAGGGCAGGTTCTCAGGCAAGTGCCAGCCAGCATCTTCCATTCAGTGAGAAACAGAAAAACACCTCTCAAAGATACTCCAGAAATGCTTGTCAGCCTGGCTCACTCACTTATGTGCTGGGACTGCTGCAGAGGTGGAACAGGAAAAGTCCCAAAACAACCAGAGTAGCTAACCTGTTAAACTAAGCCCTTCCATGCATTTGAGATTATCCTCAGCTAATCAGCAGAAATCCTCATCATGCTGTGTGGTATTAGGATGTGTAAAGTCACTTGTATTTTACAGCCCTCATATTTATCTGACAGGGGTAGCTAACGGATGCATAGCTGTAATATTTTCCAACACAAAGCTTATGAACAATGCTGTAAGTCTGTGCACATAAACAGTACCCCAATGCAAACCTGGCAGGGAAGACTTTGAGTGTTTGAGAAAAGTGTTTCAGCAGTAGAGTGACTCCAAGGAAAAAGCCCAGGGAAGCTACTTAGGGATCTAAGCTTCAGGTTTGACTATTAGAGTTGCTTAGGGCACTAAGAGCACTCTTAGAGCCTCTTAGGTTAAGAGAATAAAACATAACTGCTCTGCACAATGCTGCCTCTTGCAGCGTAGCTGTTCTCTCAAGAAGCAAGGAGTTGGTGTTGTAAGGGGAGAGAAAGAACCCCTCAGGCAAGTGACGAGTTCTGGCTGCACAGCACTCGGTGTCTGGCTCTTTGCAGCCACCCAGGGAACATCTGGGCTCCTCACTGCTGTGGGAGCTCGGGCAGGCCTGTGTCAGGAACCTTCTCCACTGCAGAGATGTGGAAGTTTCAGTGCTGACACACCGACTGTTACTCAGCAGCTTCTCAGAACCAAAAACATCCCCCAGGACTGCTGTTCCCAGTGATTTCCAGCTGACTGATTAGCCACAGAGAAACCACCTCTTTCCAAAAGGAAGCTGCACCCATGAATGCAGTTCTGAGCTTTTATCTTTTTTACTTTGTTTCACATAACTCATTACATCACTTACCTGGTTTCCAGGTTCTTGTTACATCACTTACCTGGACACCAAACTTCTTCATTTCCAGTCTTAAAGCATCACAAAATTTTTCAATAGCTGCCTTGGTCATAGAATAAATGCCATTTCCCAGAGTAAAATAGGCAATGATGCTGGACATGAAAACAATACGTCCTGGAGAGAAAACAGTGCAAATAACAAAACTTCACTCCCAGTCTTCAGCATGGAATTGATTTGCCTCAGTCTTGAGCTGCTGAGCATGTGGTGTTTAGCAGGAGACTGCTTTCCTGCACACTGTGCCACAACTGGGCAGTGTCAGTGTGCAGTCCCAGCAAAGATGGGCACCCAGCTCTGCTGAGCAGAAAACTTCTCACAAAAATCTTCCACCTAGCGACAGATGTTGGACTAGACAAGTGTAACACATTCCCAGTGTGCTGCTTATTCCTTCTGAGCCTGAGAGGGGATGGAAAAGATGGAAACAAAGCAGTGCCCTAAAGACTGAAAAATAGTAATGAGACTGTGCTAGAAAGAAAAGGACTGCAGAGGAGAGGGGAGGTGATTTTCCCTGAGGTGCATTATATGGTTACTAATATAATTTTTTTCTGTGCTAATAATGTGTCTGCACTGAGGCCAGGTTCTGTTACTGTGCCTATAAATTCCAGTGTACAGTGATAAGCTGTACAGTGATAATCTTTACCAAGGAAATGTGATTTGCCAAATATGTGCAGGTTTATAATACCTCACAATAATTTCCCTGATCTGTGCTGCTTTCCCTCCTTTCTAACTCCTGCTGAGTGCAGGCATGCCATAAATAGCAGAGATTCCTCATGTGAGGCACTGGACTGTGGCTCATTTCCATTGTTTCCTTGTGAACTTCTGTCACACAGTCCTACGTGGGGTAAGGAATGTCTGGGTGTGGATATTCCAATACCAGGGGTGAGAAAGGTGGTCTTGTCACCGACAGTGCAGAGAACACAGCTGCACCCCTGCTGCTGCCACAGATGCAGATCACAGCTGAGCCCCAGATCTCACCAAATGGAACAGGCTTGGGGGATATCAAAGGGTGTCACGGCAATGCAGTGAAATCTGTCATTCTGAATTAGATTCCCTGCCTTCCTGTACAGCATCCCAAATAAATCTTATCTACAGTAAGAGGAAACTAACCACCGGCTTGCTGATCAAGATGTTCTATCAGCTGGCCTGGCCAGCTGGAAAAGATATGGGGAAATGTTGCTCCTCTCAGGGTAGAGTGTTTAAGTCCTAGGCTGGAGGGCACGACCTCCCTTTACAAGTATGAGTACTTGTATGAGTAATTTTGAAGTGTTTCTTGGAATAGGTGCACATCCATGGCAGTAAGCAATGGGTGGGGTGACCTCTGCCTCCTTTGTCCAGTAGCTGAGTGGATGGGGCTCACACCCAGGATGTGGGACACTTTGTTTAACTTCTCTTTGAAGTGCCTAAGGGAACTGAAGCTCAGGTTCCCCAGGATTGTGCTCCAATGTCTGTAGGTCAAGCTTTTCACTTGGAGAGGTCACTTGCTGCCCCCAGACACATAAGCTTTAGCTGTCCTGGCTGTTCCTGCAAGGAAGGCAACAGCAAATCCAGGATTCTTCCTAGAGTGCCTTGGCCTCCTCTCCTACATAGATGGTACTTGAGAATGGAGTGCAGGAGTTAACCATGGAAACACTGACAGCCCTGGCAGATACAGAATGTTCCTTTGAGCCAAGGTGTGTGTGCAGCCATCCAGACCCAAACCTTCTGAAGGTTTATGCATGTGCTTAATATTGCACGCACTGTTGGTCCCCTTTGCTTCAAAGTAACCTGTGCAGTTCATGGGCTCAGAGAATGCCTCTGGTGGATCAGCATCACAGAGTTCCAGCAGCAAGGAGGACATGACAGGGAAAAGAGATGTCTCCCTGTGTAATGGGCCACGTAACACACTCACTGGGTACACACAATAGCACATTCTGCTACAAAAACACACCCAGCCTGCAGTATTTAAAGGTTTCTTTCTTCTTCTGTCAGAACATCATCTACCAAAGGCAGCCAAGCAGAAAGAAGCAGAATAGCCCAAAAAAGGGATGTTTTTATCTCACCAGCAGTTTGTGTAGCAGTGACACCTGGGGTTTCCAGGGGAAACCTGCCCCTTCCTGTGCTTGGTGCTGCACTCAGAGCACAAATCCTCACCCTAACGAGCCAGAACAGACAAGGAAGAGGGGATCTTCCTCCCCAAACACAGATGGAGACAGGGAGGGGACAAATGCAAAGCACCCAAGGCATGCTGCCATGCTGCAGAGGGCTATTAAACATTTCCTTCTCCGAAAGAAGGATAAAGCCCACATGTAGGGAGGTTCATGCAAATACATTTATCCCACATGCACCTCTACATACTTGAAGTTTCCTGCCCAAGGTCACAGAGGCTCCACAGAGCTGGAACTGGAAGCTGGGTGTCTCTAGTTCACCTCTGTAGGGTCATTCCTCCTCTCCTAATTGCCAAACAATAAAATTGTAAAGCCTAAATAATAAAATTAGGCAGCTTATGTAACTTTGTGTTTTCTGATGGCCAGTGTTTAAAAAGCCTTGCCTGGGCTTAATGATCTATGGTAAACATTCTTCCTCTTTTTTGAATCAAACACTGACAGAAATCCTTAAATATAAATACTTCTTTTTTCTGTGTACTGCAAAGACAAAATCTTTAAGGATCTTTTTTCCCTTTATGGCTTCAGCCTCTTTTCAGGATCAAGTTGCTCTTTCAGGCCACACAGAAGGAGACTGTCATTTCAGTTCAATGAAAGACAATTAAAGCCTCTTTTATAGATGTTACATTACCCTGATTATAGTAAGCTAATTATTCTACAACTCTAAATAACAGTGGATTAGCATTACCCTTGTATTTCCTTAGAAGGGGAAGAAATGCCAGGGTTGTTCTGATGCTCCCAAGGAGATTCACATCTGCAAATTTTTCATATGTCTCCATAGGCAGCCAGCCTGTCTCACCAAATGTCGATATTCCTGCATTGTTGACAAGGCCCCAGAAACCTGTGGAAGAGAAATGACTCAGCAAACACCTTTAACTGCAAAGCAGCCTGTTAGATAACAAAGCATCACCACTGATTCAGAGCCTTGAGAGGAACTGTATGGTTGTGTAACATCTTTGTCTTTTCCACTTCAAAGGGCAGGCATGGTTTGTTTAGTGAAGGAATGCCACTGTGCCCATAATCTGGGCTAAATGGAATCACAGAATAGTTTGGGTTGGAAAAGCCCTTAAAGACCATCCAGTTCTACCCCCCTCCCATGGTCAGGAACACCTTTCCTATAAGTCTCAGTGATATTTAATAATTGCTCCCTCTACAGTTGTCTTAAGATATTTATGATTAACATGATCTGGGAGACTACATCTTACTGCCAATGTGGTGTACCATGATATTTTAATTACTTTAATCCCACTGTGTGCTATGAGCAGCTTTGTGAAAATTATATTAAGCAGTCTAAAGGCTAAGGGGTACTATTTTCAAAGTGCCTGACTAATTTAAGAGCCCAAGTCTTGCATCTTCTTCCAAGATTTGAGCTCTCATTTCTTCTGAAATCAGCCACAATCAGGTACATGGCTGCAACACTGGGTAAAGCAATCAAGAAGGGTCAGTGGCAGGGTCAGTATATTTAAAATTTTGTGGTTTTGAACGACATTTTTGCCAATGTAATGACAGGTTTTGGTGCTAAGGAGAGAGATGTCAGTGCTCACAAGCAGAAAGGTACTGGCAGTGAGGCTTGTTGTGCTCGAGCTCAGTGACAGGGAGCTGGAGCCCTTCAGCCCAAAGGCACAGCAGCACTGACAGTGCTGACAGTGCTGACATGGAATGCAGTGCTGCAGCGGGGAGCACTCCCAGCACTGACAGTGCTCACATGGAATGCAGTGCTGCAGCGGGGAGCACCCCCAGCACTGACAGTGCTGACATGGAATGCAGTGCTGCAGCGGGGAGCACTCCCAGCACTGACAGTGCTCACATGGAATGCAGTGCTGCAGCGGGGAGCACTCCCAGCACTGACAGTGCTCACATGGAATGCAGTGCTGCAGCGGGGAGCACCCCCAGCACTGACAGTGCTGACATGGAATGCAGTGCTGCAGCGGGGAGCACCCCCAGCACTGACAGTGCTCACATGGAATGCAGTGCTGCAGCGGGGAGCACTCCCAGCACTGACAGTGCTCACATGGAATGCAGTGCTGCAGCGGGGAGCACTCCCAGCACTGACAGTGCTCACATGGAATGCAGTGCTGCAGCGGGGAGCACCCCCAGCACTGACAGTGCTCACATGGAATGCAGTGCTGCAGCGGGGAGCACTCCCAGCACTGACAGTGCTGACATGGAATGCAGTGCTGCAGCGGGGAGCACTCCCAGCACTGACAGTGCTCACATGGAATGCAGTGCTGCAGCGGGGAGCACTCCCAGCACTGACAGTGCTCACATGGAATGCAGTGCTGCAGCGGGGAGCACTCCCAGCACTGACAGTGCTCACATGGAATGCAGTGCTGCAGCGGGGAGCACTCCCAGCACTGACAGTGCTGACATGGAATGCAGTGCTGCAGCGGGGAGCACTCCCAGCACTGACAGTGCTCACATGGAATGCAGTGCTGCAGCGGGGAGCACTCCCAGCACTGACAGTGCTCACATGGAATGCAGTGCTGCAGCAGGGAGCACTGGCAGGAGCAGCTCACTCCCTGCCCC
Source organism: Melozone crissalis (assembly GCF_028551555.1). Classification (NCBI taxonomy): domain Eukaryota; kingdom Metazoa; phylum Chordata; class Aves; order Passeriformes; family Passerellidae; genus Melozone; species Melozone crissalis. The sequence goes on from NW_026535858.1 coordinate 1,549,433, forward strand.
AGTGCTGCTGGAGCCGTGCTGGCAGCAGAGTTATTCTCAGGGGAAGTATGATCACTTTAGTCAAGGCACTGCAGAAACCTTTGGGCTGAATCCCTTTCTTTCTAATCTCCTCTAGCAAAAGTACTGCAATAATTTCACGGTATCTTGAAATACCCATTTCTCATGGGTCCTTCCAGAGCCCCACCAAGAAGTGCCAGTATCAGATTTCATTCAGAACAGTAGTTAGAGATGAAACAGAAAATTTTTTAAATTAGTTTGTAAAGCAGACCTCTGTAAACTTTTCTAACATATATATATATATATACACTACTTGTATTACCTAGTGAAATTGGTCTTTAAACAGAGAAAGAAACTGATTTCTTTTAGTGAATGTCTCATTTGCAGGGCAAAACACTCAAAATTAGGAATTTAGCACCCAGAATTTGATAACTCTATCCTTTAAGGAGTATCAATCACAGCTCAGCAGCCTGTCAGCCAGCAATCCTGGACCCCTGTTACAACTTTAGTTACAGACAGACTGGTGTCCCAGTAATGCAGCAGCTTCCTCTGGACTCACTTCTTTTCCATGGCCTCAGGTGTTAGCAGACAGAGGAGAGGAAATGAGCTTGAAAACTGGCCATGGAATTGGGCATCCTAGGCCGCCTCCTTCCTCCTGCCACTGCCTCCTTTTCTGTGTCTTTCCATCGTTCTCTGGCTTTATTTCTCCATCTTAAAATGGAACCCAGCTCCATGGGACTTACCTCCCCATAAAATGCTTCCAGATCAATGGCTTAGAGAGCCCTCTGCAGAAGCTAATTATCAATTATATTTTTGTACTTGCACATGATCTGCTCTGCAGATGGGCTGAGTGACTGCACACCCCATCTGTTTCTGCTCAAAGCTGGAGGTTTCTGTACTCAGGGTTATATAACTTAACTCCAACACAACCCAAACTAAAGCCCAACATCACTGCAAAAGCTGCTTCCTGATATTTTCAGCTTTACCTTTTCTAATTAAAGTAATTTTGCTTCTGCCATTGCACCCTGTGCAGCACAGCAAGAACACTTGTTCCACATACCCCTGATTTCATCAGGCCTTCAGAAATACAGCCATTAATCTTTAGACAATTGATTTTCTTCCACTTTCTCTAAACTGTGAAATTCAGAATTTAGCTTGCAAGGTTTAAGTTTTCTCTCCAGCTATTTGCCTCATGTGCTTCAAAGCCTCTGGGTGGCTGCTGGAGAGGCCAGCCTGTTAATTTCTGGGAGCTCACAAAGTAATGGCTCCTTCCTTCTGTGTAGTGGCCAAATCAAAAGCCATGAGCAGAAAAAATGGCCTGACTTAAACAAAAACAGACTTGTGTTTAACTTTTAAGTTAAACACAAAAAGACACTTTTGACCTGGTCAGCTCAAAACATAACTTGCCCTCAAGCAAAACATATTGTTTCTTAGAATATTTTGGCATTCCCAAATGGGAAATGCTCTGATATTTTCCAGAATGTTTCCTGCCACTTTGTATAGTTGAATCAATTTACAAAATTCTACCCCAGTAGCAAACAGTTCATTATTCCCTCATGCTATTTTCTAAGAATATTTCCTGCTTTCTGAGAAACAACCTGCCCAGCTCTGTATTCAGAGTACTTGAATGTGCTTTGGTCTTTCTTTCCTGAAATGTTTGTGGTAAAAACTAATGCTATAAGTGTGCATTCAAAACATACTGTAAATCTGCTTAGCCAAATGCAGCTCAGGTAGCCTAAAAATCGAGATGGAAATCCCGAAGGACAAGGCACAAGAACTAAACAGCTGAAGGAGAGCGATGCTGCATTTCCTCAGTGTCCCTGCAGAGCCACATTTGGAAAAAGCAGGCGATGTTTGGTGTGTCAGACTGTCAAAACAGAGCTCAGTCCAAACACAGCTCATGAAGAGAGGTGTTAGACTGTGCTACAGCAGGCAGGGAAAAAATAAACTGGAAAGCAGGACTGGGTGTCACAGAGATTTTCACTGATCTCTGTGTTGGGAACATGGATCCTGGCAACAAAGATTAAAACATACAGCCATAGAGCTAAGAATCACATTAGGAAACTGAACTTTAGTGAAGCTTTCTGGAGAACAGTAGCTCTCACATAAGCTCTCCAGTAATTTCTGCTTCACAACATGGTGACCAAAAGGGACGTATCCGAAATCCTTATTTGTATTGTCAATACAAGTGACATCTGATTTTTTTCCCAGAAACTCTTAAAATCCTCTTCCTATTTAAGTTAGTGCAGCTGCAGGTTTGCAAAACGTTTTGAAAATCAGGTTGTTTCTGTGTTGGTGCCAACACTCAGATAATACCTGAATTCTACCACACTCCGTCAATTCCAACAGGTGTTCTTGGGATCACTGATCTTTGGAGTTTCTCCTCTAAGCCTGAGCCCAAATGAAAATGACAGGCTCTCTCCTGATAGATTCAGACCAATACTAAAGGAAACTAAGCAGTGCAGGGTGCTAGCAGGCCAGATGAGATTCCTGAGTTATATTTACATCCATTCATGAGTCACCATCCTTTGCTTGGAATATTATGCTGAAATTCTCTTCACTGTAAGGATAATCTATTTCTATGGGAAGTCTGGGCTAAAATATTGTACCATGTGTGAATTCCATGAATACAAAATCATAATTATGTGTAAGAGAGTACTTAATAACCTCTGAGTAGGAAGTGGGACTAAAACTAATATCCCTCTGTTGCAGCTAGCTAATGTTACCCACTCTTAGCAGGCAAGAAAAGGTAGACACATTCTGATTTGAAACAGAAGAAAATCAGAAAAATTCTGAGGCTTAATGTAGAGCCTAATAGAATTGCAAATCACCATGCTGTGAAGTCCTGTCTATTTCTCACTGGGTTTGGATTTGTACTCTTGTATAACAGAGGGAGAGAAGGTAATGAGGAGCTTGGGCTAGTTATGGTTACAGCATATAGGAGGTGTAGGGAGAACTGCATTTTATTCCTCATACTCTGATTTTCTTCTGATATTCTACACATTTTTGTGTACATTTCATAATGAATAGTCTACTTATATTAGAAAGTCTCTTTTAGTCTTTTGTAAGTCTACTTATCCTGGGCCCAGGAAAAAGGCAGATTAAGGTGATTTAAAAGAAAGCATGCCTGCCAAAAAGCTCTACTTGTTTGAGATGCATAGTCCCTGGAAAGGATGATACTGTAATCATAAAGAATCTATGAAATTATTTATTCTTTGCTGCCTTTGCAGAATACCCTCAAAATCCTGCAGCAGCAGAGCTGCCCAGCCATGAAAAAGGTTTTGTAAAATGTGGGTGCTTGCCCAGCCCATTGTGGCTGGTGTGAGGGCCCGAGTGCCAGCCCAGGAACAGCGCTGTGCCCACGCTGTGAGCCTGCTGCATCCCTCACCAGCTGTGCTGAGAGTCTGCACGGGCCTGGAGCTGCTCTGGGGGCACCTGCACAGTGTGTGAGCGTGGGTGGGTGCTGAGCCTGCACTCCAGGGTGTGCACGGGCCTGGAGCTGCTCTGGGGGCACCTGCACAGTGTGTGAGCGTGGGTCAGTGCTGAGCCTGCACTCCAGGGTGTGCACGGGCCTGGAGCTGCTCTGGGGGCACCTGCACAGTGTGTGAGCGTGGGTGGGTGCTGAGCCTGCACTCCAGGGTCTATATGGCAGCCCCGGCACAACCACTGCAGGACTGTATGAGCTGTCGGAATTGCAGGATAAATTATGTGAAACCCAGAGTTCCAAGTGACCTGGTGCCCAGGGAGCCTTTAAGGGCTTTTGGGAGACATTTGTGTTTATGTGCAGGTTAAGGAAAGGCCTGAGAGGGGCAGGCTCTGCCTCTTAATAAGATAAGGTCAAGATCAACCATAAATACATGTGCTTAATGAACAATGTCTAGGCTCTTTCTTCTTTCACGTCTCATTCCATCCCCTTCCCAATGAGCTAATGAGCCAGGCAAGCAGAGGCCTTGCATTTCCTTATCTCTCTGCGTGCCCCATTCTCCACTTTTATTCCCTGTATGAGCAGGAAGTGTTTGTGATTTGGAGGGAATCTCACTTCTGAGTCTGAGGAAATCTGCTCTGCACCAAGTGTATCCCAGAATTACACTGGCTGATTCCCACCCTTCAGCCCCAGTGGGAAAGGAGATAACTGTGGCCCCATCACCTGCGCTGTGTCACATGTGCTGGAGGGATTTAGGTTGTCTGCAATTATTCTGGAGCTAAGTCTATCCATTCCCCTGGCTGCACACTCCCTGTAGGGTGTATAATTGACACATTTCCCTTGCAGTAACCTCTCCAGGGACTAGCTTGACAAACCCCAAGTGGTTCCAAGAAGCAGCTGCTTTGGTATGGCACGGCAGCTGCCCTCGCTGCATTTCTTGTATCTATTTCCTCTTTGACAAGTCATGCTCAGAAAAGCATCAGTCCCATCGCTCGCATGCCTGCACGGCTGTTCTGCGCTCTCTCTGCCGCTCGTGCTTTCGGGTACCCGCAGAGGGGCTCCGGCACGCCCCTCTCGGGGAGTTCCTGTCCCGCTGGAAAGGCGCAGCTCCCCGAGCAGCGCACCCGCTCTACAGTGCCGGCACCTTCGGACAGGCCCCGCTCCGCGTACGCACCGAGGGGTTTTGGATAAAATCCCGCCGTCCTCACCAATAGCGGTGGGCGCCCCCAGCCCATCGGCGGCGGCGCTCGCTGCCCTCGCTGGGCCGTGCAGCCCAGCCGGCCCTCTCGGGCAGCTCCCCGGCCGCAGCCCCGGGCGAAGCGAGGCGCCGGTGCCCGAGGTGCCCGAGGCGCCGCTCCCCGCCCGCGGCCCGGCTCACCTCGCTCGGGCAGGTGGCTGAGCACCAGCTCCTTGGCGGCGCGCACGTCGCGGGCGCGGGTCACGTCGAGCCGCAGGACGCGCAGCCGGCCCGCGCCGCCCGCCTCCCGCTGCAGCCGCCGCGCGCCGTCCCCGCCGGGGCGCAGGCAGCCCGCGAACACGGTGAAGCCCAGGCGGTGCAGGCGCAGCGCCAGCAGGTGCCCGAAGCCGCTGTCACAGCCCGTGATGAGCACGGCCCGCCCGGCCGGCTCCAGCCGCGCCGCCCCGCGCCGCCACAGCCGCGCCAGCGCCAGCGGCAGCAGGAGCAGGAGCAGGAGCAGGAGCAGGAGAGGGGCCGCTGCCCACATGCCGCCACCGCCCCGTGTCCGGCAGCAGGGAGGAAGGCAAAGCCGCGGGCAGCAGCGCCTCCCCGCCCCGCATCCCCTCCCCGCTGGCCGCACCGCGCCCCGCCCGCCCGTGGCGCACGGCCAGCCCCGCACCGCGCCCGGCCCCTCCGGGCTCCGCGCTGCGGGAACCCGGCATGGGCAGGGCTCTCTGCCCACCGGGGCCTCCCCCACGTCTGGATCCCGACAGAAAGCGCACCAGGGAGCTGCGCCGGCCAAAGGGAGGTGGGCTATGCCGAGATCCGGCGGCATGGACAGTTCAGCTTCCCTGCTCAGCTGAGTTTACACCGTCCCGCCGCGGCACACTGGCCGCAGGGCACAAATGAGAGCGGCCATGAGTGTTTCTAGATCGGCCAGGTGGGGATTTCTAAATCAGCCGTATTATTATGTTATAGTTGCTGTATCTTACGTTATATATCACGTGCCACCATTACATTGATGTGGGGTTTTTATGACTCAGGTCTATGACTGTTGTTATCTCAAGGGTGCCTACATTAGCCCATGGTGAAGGAAAATGTCTGTTTCTTGTAGGCTAAAGTGACAGTTATACATGGCTGAAAAAAAAGATCCCCGAGAGCTACGATTACAGGAGAAATGTGATTAGGCAGTGTTTTCTCTGCCCTTTCTTTTATCTGAGCAACTCTCCAGGCACCTATTGAAAGCAAAACTATGTCATATCTGCCTCCTCTGAGTAAAATGAAATGACTGAAAGAACCAGATGCCTTTATTAATTGTGAGTTAAAGTTGGCTTGTGAAAAGTACAAAGGGGGCAGTCATTCATTGATATTTACACAGCAGGAGACAAAACAGCAGGTCTTAACACACACAGAGAAGGTTCCAAATATTTGCTTAAACTACATCCCTGTGGCTCTCTATTCAGCCCTGTTTATACTTAGTGAACAGGCTGTATCTGGTTGTGGCAGATGGGTTTCTGAACTGGTGTTGCCCTGCTGTCCAGGAGTGTTCAGAAATTGCGTGATCTCTGCAATCAGCTGGGTTTTGTGTTTGCTTGGGGACACCTTTGCGCTGACACAGAGTTTTTAATGACATCTGAAGGAGAAAGGGAATAATTACTGTTTCATCTGCTTTTTCGGGGCCCAAGGCATTCCTGTGCTTTTACTCTCATTGGCTGCACCTCTGCCTAGGTTTATTTCAGCTTTAAATTGTTCAGTACTCTCTTCTGCACTGCTGAGCTCTCCATAGGCATTGCATAATAGGACTCAAAGCCTCAAGTGGCTTGGGAAAGCTTTGCTGCTGGGAGACAAAGTAGGACATGGAATGGTAAACCCCAAAGAAGATACCCAGACATTTGTCCTCAGTAGGATTTATTTGATCATGTGCCATCACACTGGGAGATGCTGCCCCTTTTTAGCCTTCAAAAGATCACTCAGTCTTCTGGGACTACATGAGTCACAAAGTCTTGTCTTTATGTTAACAAAATAATTATGCAACCCTCAAAATCATGAGAGCTGGTAACAGCCTATCCTCCAGCCAGCTTCCCTGCCTGGTTCCCTCTGGCATAAAAAGACAGGGAGTGATTTCCAAATTCTCCTCCTTCACACCTCCTACCCACCTCTCATCCACGTCTGCCAGCCTCTCCTCTCAGCTTTTGTGTCCTGTTAATAACATAAGGATCACAGGCAGTGACAAAGCCATTCTTTTGAAGACTAAGAGGTGACCCAACTAACCTCTGAATTTTATGCTGTCTCTGCTCAAAAAATAAAAGAGAAAATGGTGTTAAAAAGGTGGTGCACAAATGTGACACACTTCCAGCTGAGCACAGAAGCAATATGTTGTCAGAGCAATGCAATCATTTAGGCTGAAAGTTATGGATTATAGCTGTGTCCTTCACACTTAAAAACAACTTCATGACTACCTAGTCCAGGAAATGAGGCCACTTAGGTCTCCAGTGCAGCACATTTGCAGTAAAATTTATTTATTTCTTGGAAAAATTTTCCTCTGGTTTATAGTATTCTGTTCTAACTCAAATATTTACACATATGTGTACACACACATACACATGCTCACATGGTAGTGTGTACTTTGAATTTATGACTGCTTTGTCTAGTTTCTGACATCTTTCTCATCTTTAGGACTTAATTTTAAAAATGAAGTTTTTATGTCAATCTGTTCTACCTCTTCTGCAATTCCAGTTAGTTGTGGTTTACCTGTAACAAGTCTAAGTAAAGGCTTGGATTCTGAGGAAGTAGATGAGGAAATGGAAGACACTTAGAGACTGATACTGATGGGGATCAGGACAGTTCTGCTCCCAGAATATGCCCAAGGACCTTCAACTCTTCCTAAGAGCATTCCTGGCAACAGCAACCTCTGAAGCTTTTCCGTCAAACCTTAAAGCTTTATTCTGTGTCGCTGTAAATTTTACAGTGTGAAATAACAAGTTGCTCTGGGAAGGCATCATAATATCTTTTTTTGTTAATGGGTTGCCATGTTGTCCCTACCCTAAAAACACAAACTGCTTTTCTAAAGGACTGTCAAGTTTCTGTAAAAGACCAGGATAAAGGAGAGCTGGGATGGACCTGTGCTTATTTTGCCCATTCTCTTGTTGCTGTTGCCTCAGCCCGTGCCCCTGCTGGCAGCCTCAGTGCGCGCTGGAGCTGTCTCAGCATTTGCCATCTGCCGTGCTCAGGGGTGCCCACTCAGCAGTGGGTGGGAGCAGTAAGGTCTTTGATGTCTTTCTTACAGGCCCAACTCTCCAGCATGCTGTGGAAGCCATTATTATTTTTGCATTCTAAAGCAAAGATGAAACCCTCATGTCCTTTGAGGTAACTGCAGAGCCATCCTTGGTTTCACATTAATCCCTTTCGGTGCAGACACCACTTTGTCAAAGCTTCAGAAAAATGCTGAGAATGTGACAGAGTGCCTCCTAAAAGTTCCAAATAGCCCAGCAAACAAGAAATACAGACTCTTCTTTTTAACATTCTGATGCTTTTGGAGCTTTCCTGATTTTAGGGTGCAGGATCAGGATTTTGGCTGTAACTCACAATCCCCAACAAATGTGACTTCTCTTTGCCATCCATTGTGTCTTGTCAGCTCAGCCCCCAGACCATGTAGCAATCCTCTTGCTATTGTACAGTAAATAGCATAGCAGGCTGCTGGTGAAAATTACGCTTATCTGACCATAAAACCCCACAGAATTAATCTTGGCCCGCCCATCTGGAAGTTCAGCAAATTAAGCTCCTACTTCTAATGCTAACACACAAGTGACACTGCTTTCTGCAACCTTCCAAAAAGCTGACATTGAATTTGCATCTACAGGCAAGCATTTCAGGACTGGGAAAAGCTGCTTTCCAGGAAGAAAATCAGAATGTGTTTTGGTGCAGTTGGACAGGCACCGACAGTGTGAACAGAAAGGCTTGCAGTTTTTAGAGCTGGTGAGCTGCACAGAGAAGGCTGTGCCGTGGTGTCAGAGGAAAGGAGCCCATGGGAGGCTGTCATTGCTTGCAATTAGACAGGAGCAGTTGCATGTGGGCTGTGCATGGGGAATATCCAGCCTTTGAGGACTCAGCAGGATGTCTGCTTGTGTATGATGGGATGAGCTCTATTAAAATCTTGCTGCATATTTTTAAGAAGCCTGGACTCAGTTGACAAAACAGATTTAGGATGCCATGTGTATTGCTCAGTGTGTCAAAAAAAGGAAGACTGCTTCTATTTAAAAAGCAAGGCAGGAATATCTCTATCCATGAAACATTTTCAAATACTTGTCACTGCATGCGGTGTCCAGACTATTCCAGAGATTAAGTTGTCCATTTGTCAGAAGTTATTTTAGTAAGTCCCTAGGATTAAGTCTTTTTTGGCAGTACTGGAGTAGCAACAAAGCAAAAGAGAGAGAGATGGAAAGAAAATTCTAGGAAAATTCACCATCTTCTGTAACCTGAAGTGACTGATCCTTTTTGCACTGGAACACCCCTGGCCCAGGGACAGATGGTTCAGCTGGAGTGTCCTTGTGCAGGGGCAGCATGGAAAGTGAAAAGACACCCTCCACTTTCCAAATAACACAATCCAAAACAAACAGAAAATTAAACACTGTCGTATCTCGTTTCTGACTTGAAAGACAAATGTGGGATGATTCTGACTTCCAAAGGCTGCTGCAAAATGATCCCAAGGGAGTAAAAATGCTTGGGCTGCTTCTCCACACAGACTAATACTCACTCCTGTCATGGAAGGATTACCGCAGCACAGCAACCTGAGAACTTCATTTGGAGGTGGAGGATAAGGATGAGGGCAGATCAAGTCTCCTTCCTGGTGACCAGATTTGGAAAGTGCTGAAATCCAAATGGTCTCCTCCAGCACATATTGTCACCTTAGGCACACAGTGCAGATACAGATTCATCGGGTAAATGGTTTTGAACCTGAGGATTACTGAAAAACGGGCACAACATTATGAAATTAGGATCTATCTGAAGATGAAAAGTCCTTGCACTGTCAGGTTGTTGGGAAATTCCAAAGGTGTCAGAGTAGATACAAAATCAGTTCAATGGTGATAAACTAATCCAGCATTAGAATAGCAGATTTTAAAAGAAGTCTACACAGGCCTTAAATATCCCACTCCAGATCTGCCCAGATTTAGCTTTCGGTAATTTAGATTAAAGCTGTAAAGGAAGTGCCTGAAGAAGCAGAGGACATATTTACATTGATTTGACTGCAGATTCTCACTGTGCAAGAGATAGAAATGTGAAATCTGACTCATACACGGAGCTCCTACGAGTGACATAGCCAGCAGGGGTGCAGCTTCTGAGTACAAAGAGTGCCAATCTTGCTGGTTCCGACTAACATCCCACCGTGGCACCTGCAGATTTGCCTGTCAGAGCTCTTATTTTCATGGAAAATCTGTCCCACTAACCACGTTAGAGGCTGAACAACTTTATCATCTCCGCACTTGTACCATTTTCCCAAGCCAGGGACCCGAAGGGTTGCGGTTTCCTTGGATCATCGGTGCAGAATATTGACAGTAACGAGCTCTTTGCGCTTGGGAGTTGGTATTTCCAGGAAAAATGCTGTGCCAGTGGCTGCCCACGAGGTGGCAGCCTGTGCGGGGAAGCTGCGGGAGCAGAGCATGGTCCGGAACACTTTCCCCTGCCCTGCCCTGCGGGGAATGGTCCGGAACCCTTTCCCCGTGTCTGCCCTGCACCCCGGGGGCAGCAGCGCCCTCTGCACAGGTGTGGGGCTCGGGCATGTGCCAGCCTCCCCTGCACCGCAGCACCCACGGGCAGCCGGCACCGAGACACCCCGGAGGCAGCAGCACCCACGGGCAGCCGGCACCGAGACACCCGGAGGCAGCAGCACCCACGGGCAGCCGGCACCGAGACACCCGGAGGCAGCAGCCAGGCTCACGGTCTGCGGGAATAGCGGCAGAGTTCATCCCTGCAAGCACGGTCTGCAGGGGCATGCACTGACAGACACCCGGCAGCCTGGTGCCAAAACCACTGGGTGCTGATGAGCAGCGAGAGAGCTCCGAGTGTGCTGTGCAGTAAGTGTACATGGGCACAGGAGGGGGCTGCTCCTTCTCTTAGCACAAGGCAGCGTCTCCCTTCCCTGCTCCGTGGTGCCGTCAGCTCACAGGCCTCAGAGGGGTTGTGTGTGTTCATCCTGGCCAGAGCCCGTGGTGATAGCGCTGCTGAAGAACCCAGATCGCTGCCTGTTTCTAGAGTAGAGGGACATTCACGTGAAGGACAGGTCGTGCTTCGAGGTGACGACCAGCACAGCCAGCAGGCTGCTGGAAAAGCAGCCAGGTCTGTCATCCTGCACAATGCTGGCACAGGGCAAGGTGTGGGTGATGTTGCTGCCATCCCCCTCCAGCTAAGGGTGTAAACTAGAGGTGGTTGGCATTCCTGCTGCCCTTGTGTGCAGCTGTTCAAGGACAGCCCAGAAGGTGGCACATCATTTGCCAGTTGGTCCGGGCTGGAGGAGCCAGGGCACCCATTCCTACTGGAAATTACTCTGCGATTTTGTAGAGTATCATTTGCCTTTTCTTAGCAGTGTATCAGCTGGTGGTGAGGGCACGAGGATGGGTAGGGAAGTGCAGGAGAAGTGGTCTGAGAGAACAGATCAAATCAGAAACAAATGTGACAGAGAATGACAAAGAATATGGTTTCCTTATTTACAAGTCTGAGTTGCCCTGTGTGTAGGACAAGAATAATACCTGCAGACCCTGATGCCGCCTCAAAAAGAAAAGTAAGCGCCCAAAGGATGGAAATACGTGAAGGTTTGCATTTTTAAAAATAGAAGTAGACCTTTTAAAAATAGAAGTCAAAAGCCAACTCCATTTTAGAGTTGAGGGGTGCAGAGGAGCTGTACCATAGACAGCAGAGAGGATTTGAGTAGAAGAAACAGATACTGAAATTTGCTGCTGAGCTCACTGATGCAATCTGAGAGTGACTCAAGAGAGCAGCTAACACTCACCCACCTGCCTCTGATCCCGAACCTCCCTTCCATTATGCAACAGGAGTTAATCAATAGGTCTGGTTTCTTCCTGGAAAGCCCACAGAAAAGAAGGCTGGGCTTTTCTGACACAGTTCCACCTCCAGCTGCCAGAAGCACTGTCCAGCCTGACATCTCTGAACTTCTGCATGGGGTTACCTCCTTGTCCCTGCGCTGGGACAGCACAGACAGCCAGGTTCTGGGCTCAGAGGGGGAGTGCATGGCTGGCACGGATCCTCTGTGAGGACGCCAGGATGGAAATGTGACTGTTTAGTGCCCCCTCATACAGGCCTACTTTTAGGGGAACATACAGCACCCATATATCCTGTTTTCTTGTACACCTGAGCTGAGCAGTTTCCCTGGCTTGGGATTCTTGCCTCCCCTAACACTTGCCTCACTGGTAAGAAATTGCAGCTGCACCGCTGCAGCAATGTGGGGGCTCACTTTTCCAGCCCAGCCAGTGTGCAGATCACTTGGACTGGCACCTTCCCAAGCATAATGTTCTGAAATGTCACTCTGCTCCTGGGCGAAGCTTGGCTTCTTCCCAGCTTGTCTCCTCCTTTGGCTTGCAGCATCTGTGCATCTTGCCCTCATTTCTTGGCATGCAGATGACTGAAGGTGTAGAAGACAGTGCTCTTGTTAATGCTGGAAAGTGAAAATAGATGTATTTTAAATCCTGAAGGGATCTTGCCAGGGTGCACCTTGCCATCGTGCAAATGCCCACTTTTTGAATGACCCCCAAATGCAAGGGAGGTGCTTTGGAGCAGCACAGGGCACGTTCAAGGCCCCCTGACAGCACTCTAAGCTGGGTCGTTTTTAATGCTCCTCACAGGGGGCTCAAAGCAAAGCTTTACGCCTCTGCATTTGGAACTTTGGATTTAAGGTTTTAATGATAAAATTGCATGTGGGTTTTGGCCATTCCCACCTCCTTTTTGATTTTGGCAGATTTCCAAGGGTGCCAGACAGTCAGGGGCCAGGAATTGACTCGGATTCAGACAATGTAGCCAGAGCAGCCCAGCTCTGTGATGGTGCTGCCCCCTCAAAGCAGCTTCCTTTGGAGCAGAGCCCATGGTGTTGCTCTGGCAGTGGACAGGGATGGCCACAGCTGTGTTCCAGACTGCTGAGAATCAAAGCCATTCCTGGAGCACTGGGAACATTTGGAGGCTGAGTTCTTCTCTGGGTTGCTAAAGAATATCCTGTTTCTGAAAGCCCTGTGTGACACAGGGGCTGGTAAATAATGAATGTCAAGGTGCACAGCTGAGTGTTGGCACACGAAAGGAGCTGTGCTCGGAGCACCAACCTCTCTGCCTGGCAGCAACAGGACACAGTTTACCTACATTTGCTCAGCTGTTTTGTTGGTTTTTTTCCTTTAAGTTGATAATAGCTTTTCCTTTTCTGTCATTAAATAGCTTCTGATAAGAATTTATTTTCCCAAGGGAAACAGGAAAGACTTGGAAATCTGTGAAGAAAATGAGTTAAAAAAGCCTACCTCTAATGGTAATTGTGTGTTCTACTTTCCAAAGCATTTCATTTCCCCTCCTGAATTGTGATTTGACCTCCAGAGGAAAGGGGGTGGATTAAACCAGGCTTGAGTTTGGACAGCACAGCCTCAGAGCCAACTTTGGTCCCAGGTCCTGCAAGGTTTTAATCCCAGGCGTGGAAGAAATCAAAATCGGTTCCTGTGGCCATGGCAGGAGGGAAGAGCAAATCCCTGACAAAGGTCAGCAGAGACCCGCAGGCAGCTCCTGGAGCTGGCGTTGTGCAGCCCTGTCCCAGTCCAACGCCCAGGAGGGCTCAGCATTGCAGCACAGAGCTTTGGCAGCACTGGCACGGCCAAGCAGGGCTGCTCTGCCCTGCTCTCCTGCTCCCTCTCACAAGCCCTTTGCTTCCTGCCCCTGTTGTCTGCTTGTGATAAAGGTGGCCCCTCCAGAGCCTGCCTGTCCCTCAGCAGGCGCCTCACTGGCAGTGCCAAGGGATGATTCCATGGTTCCTTGAGCGGGCTGGGGCTCATAGCACACACACAGCAATAAAGCAGCAGCAGCAGGGAGCTCAGTACCTGCTTCAATATTCCCATTACAGCTGTATTTGAAGGTGCTACGCTTCTGAAGCCACAAGGCGTTCTTAATGGTCATTAAGTTATTCGGGTCAAGGGCTTTCTTGTGCAAGGACGTGGAGGAAAAACCCCAGCTTAATATTGCACAACAGGGTTTTTAAGATATGCTGATCTCAATTCCATTGTTATTTTGTTGTTCCATAAAATTGTGTGTTAGGAATAGATTTATACTGGGCCAGTTCCTTGGAGTCTCAGATTGCCAAATCCTTTTCTCTTTTTTTTTTTTTTCCTCCATAAGCGAATTTCTATAAAAATGATCCATTTGTAAGCAACCAATGTATTTGATGACATTTCTCTCTGTGGTACATTTATGCCAGAAATGCAGAAATGAGAAACTCTGAAATGGCAGCATAGTGAGAGAGCTGTCTCCATTTGATTTCTTTCTAGCCTGAATTTTCATAACAGTTGCATTTTGGTTTCTGTTATACCCTACACTGGCTGATGAATATTAAACAAGGTCTACAGACATTTCTTGGGTTTGCTTTTACAGACTCTGCTTGTACAGAGATATATTTTTTGATGGTGCCCTTCTTGGTGCCCTCCATCTCACTATTTTATTGTTCCCAGGTTGTTCTGAGAGGCAAGTGACAGTGTGAGACAGGAGGAGAATGATTACATTTTTCAGGGAAATTATACAGAGAAGAAAATCAATAGTTAGATGCTCCCTGGGACTGCCTAAAACTTCTTTGAAGAATAATTAGCTTGCAAGAGAGCTCTGGTAGCTGGAATTCCTCCCCAATTCTGTATGCATAAAATAAATTTAGTTTGGAATAAGCAGTGTGTTTGAGGTCTCTTTGCTGATCTGGGGAAATGATTCATGTGGAGAGAAAGAAGAGATTAGATAGAAGAGGTGTGGGAGAAAACCTGACTGCCCACATCCATCCTGGCTTGGGAGGCAGGAGCAAGCAGCAGCAGGAGCAGGGAAAGCCCAGAGAGCAGCAGTGGTGGGAGCTGGGGCTCGGCACCCGGGGGTGCTGCCGTGGCTCTGTGACAATTATCCCATAATTAACTTGGCTGGCAGGGCCGAGGCATTGCCGGGGGAGTCCGGCCCACCCTCAGCTGTAGGGGCTTCGTTTGCTGAGCAGCAGCAGAGCAGGGGCTGTGTTTGAGCAAGCTGCCTTTAGCACAGGCGCCCTAAGCTTGGAGGGGACGATGGGGAGCAGCAGAGGGAGGAGTGCGGGTGAGTGCCCCCATCGTGTGCGGTTTCCTTCTATTGCCGCGGGAGCTGTAATTGCTCTGCGGGCTTGAGCTGGGCTGGGCAGAGCTGGGGGGAGATCAGTCTGGCTCCCCAGAGCTGTCAGTGCTCTGTCTTTCAGAAGCACAGAAACACCCTTGGAGTGCGCGGAAAGCTGCTGCAAGAGGTGTCAACAGCAGTGCATGACAGGCTAAGTGACATCTAATCGATTCATTATCTCCCTTAAAGGAAGGACTTATAAGGCTGAAGAATGTGCTGGAGGCATAATGTAGGAGGTATTATGGGAGATCTGAGAAAAATCTAACCAAACAAGAGAGTGAAGCAGCACAGTAGTAAAAGGAGTCACCACAGGGGATTGGAGAATGATCTCTTGGGATGAATGAAATTCAATGTTTAGTATTTGTTGCTATTTCCATTCTTAAAGTCATAAGCATTAAATGAAAATACATCTCCGTTTTGCTTGGGTTTGGTGCGTTGGGTTTTGTTTGTTTGGATTTTTATATGTATCTATTCTTAGGAGTTAGATGAACATCCAAGCACATGTGTGGCAATAAGCATGTGACTCAACTCTCTACAGCCAGATGTCTCGCCCTCCTAATTAAATGTGTGCTAAAAAGGTCTGTTGGAGCAAAGCCCAGTAGTGCAGGTTTGAGCTGCAGGTCCAAAAGTGCTGCTAACAAGCAAATCTAGAATTATAGACCTGTCAGCTTAGCTGTGGTTCCTGGGAAAACACTGGAACAAATCACCAAACTATTGGAGAGCACCCGGAAGAAATTGAGGGGATGAGTAACAGGCAGCATAAATTTTTTTTGAGACACATATTCAAAAGGTTTGAGTTCTGAAGTCGCTTCACATGTGCCTTTATAATGATTATATGGCTGAAAATATCTGAATGCAAAACTGGTTGGAAAATTGATAGGGATCTATCTTTTGTTTACACCTGTGGAATGGCTGAGGCAAGAGAGCATGCAATTTAAACTTGCAGCTGGCAACACTTTGGAAAGGTTTTGGGCAGGTTACAATTCAATGTGGTGCTTGCAAGTGGAGAGGGGCTAAGAACCCCACCCAAATCAGCTTGCCATGCAGGTGGGACAGTGCTTTGTCCCTCTGCTGATACAGATTTGTGTGTTGCAATAAACTCTTCATGTAGGTTATTCTCTAGTTATGACAGGGGTGGGACCAACAGCTGCAGTGTAGTTGACTTATCAATGAGGATGAAAGCTGTTGATGGCTCACAAACTGATCATCAATAAACAACAGCATGCTATTACAGAAGAGGCACATTAAGGGTGAGCAGGACTGCTCCCCTGTGGCAAGGGCAATAATGCAGCAAGCAGAAGCATTTGCTTTTGCCTAGG
Organism: Melozone crissalis; assembly: GCF_028551555.1. Lineage (NCBI taxonomy): Eukaryota > Metazoa > Chordata > Aves > Passeriformes > Passerellidae > Melozone > Melozone crissalis. Next base: position 1,565,718 of record NW_026535858.1, read on the forward strand.
GTACTTCCAAGCTGAGCTGGACTGGGTTGAGTGGGAAAAGGAAGGCAGGAAGACTGATCCAAGGTCCAAAAGGCTTGATTTGCTGGGGAAGGTGGAGGGGTCTCATCCTCAGGAGAGGGAGGCTGAGGGCAAGACTGTTTATCCCCAAAACACTGTCAGGCAATAATTTGGTATTCCTGGCCCTGGCAGTTAAGACAAGAATCTTTGGGATAAATTGCTTCCAGGGAAAATCAGGGCACTTTGTTTTTAGTAACTAATCTGGTACTAAGGGAGTGTGAAGGACTGGAGCAGATTTCCTGGGAGAGATCTGTAACTCCTTCAAAATAAGCTGGACCCGCTCTCAGGAATGGCCTATGCATGTCCTCCCCCAGCCAGGCCATTGGACTAAATACTCTCTGGAAATTCATTCTAGACCTCTGGTTCTTCTAGGGCTGATTTACACCAATCTACCAGCATGAATTGAGGTTGACTTAACTAAATCAGAGCCAGTAATCCCATCCCAATGCAAAGGGAACCTTGTCTTCTCAGGAATGCAGCTTCAGTTGCCCAAGGTTTTCCATTCTGGGAGTATTGAACGCGTAAGTGTAACTCACTTCAGTAACAAGTATTAAATGTGTGAGTGCAGAGAAGAACAGGGTAGGAGGATGCATGCAGCTACAAGGAAATCACAATATCTAACCTGAAACCCACTTGATAATTAGTGTGTGAAGTCCGAGTCGTTGATTTTGTTGCACTCTGCCTCAGCCCTCAGTGATGGTTTTGGAGGCTGAGAGAGAGCAGTAATGTAGAGCAGGTTTCTGACAGCTCTACAAGCAGCAGAAGTAGTACTACAAATAGGGAATAACCAAGGTAGCTGGATTTTTTGCTTTGCTTCATAAACAAGCTGCCAAGAAAGTGTTTCACTGAATTCTCCTCATTAGGAGAACTGGCTAACTGGGGAGCAACCACTGTCTAATGGGTTTGATCTCAGTTGCCTAAACCTAAGCTCTCAAAAATGTTACGGTTTCTTTGACAGAAATGTTCAAGTTCACATGCTGTGGCATGATCAGTCAGCAGCATTATCCAAAGCCTGTCTGGCATATCAATGGCTCCTGCAACACTGGATTAGGGCTCCAGAGCCCGTGGCTTTCTCTTTTCTCCAGGTCATACTCTGTAATGCTCCTATCAGTTTCACTGCCCTGTGTCTGCAGGCAGACAGGTTCTCACATGCACTGGAAAAGAGGCAGAGGAGTGGGAGCCCTCTTCTGGAAAAGGATTCGGCCCCAGCAGTGTGTATTTGAGGTTTTGGTCGGTGTTTGAGGTTTGACCTGCTGGCCCTAGGCAAGAGAGAGTTGTTACTCAGTGTCTCCTTGGAGCTTATCAGTGGGGAATGGTATTTCAGGCTCTGCCTTGGGCTGACCTGTGACACAGTGCAGTGCAAAGTGCATCCAAGTGGCAAGTGGCACAGGGGAAACTTGTCAGTTGTTCCTTATTAAAAAAATGTTTAAAAGGCCAAAATAACTTACCTACCCGTCAGACATTGCTGCTTGCAGTTGTGGTTTTTCATGCTTCTCAGAGCTGATGCAACAGCATTGCCTATAGTTATTTTTTGGTTGTTTTTTTTTTTCATCCCTAGGGAATGCCAAAATAAATTAGACACATTATAGCAAACTAATCTTGTGACTTCACATTTCGGAGTTGCAGTGCTGTGGAAGTGGAATCCAGGCTCTCTGCACAGATGCTGCCTGTGGCAGTCACTGTTCCAGTGCTGTTTGCTCACAGATGAGCAGCTGTAAATGGGCCAGGTTCCCTCTCGTGAGGCTGTGGGGACAGGCATTGGGATGGAGGGGTGCCCCCCCTCCAGCCTGGCAGTGGGGAAAGCTGCTCCTCAAGGAAATCTGCCGCTTGCAGAGATTATTTCCCCCCTGCCTTGCACTTGTCAGTTTGGAGATTGTCTCAGCTTATTTCAAAGTCAGTTTTAAGCCTTTTAAATGAGCTTTATACTGATACACCAATAGGGTGTTTATATCTGCTTTTGGCACTATCTATTTAGAGAGATGAAAGCAAAAGTTAACACAAACTTTCTCTCTCCCTGCCTAAAATCAAGGTAAAGGATTGTAAGGAAGGCCTGTGGCTCCCTAGAGCACATGCTGTGTCCTGTGGTATGACAGCAGTGACATCCCATAACTGACATGGTGCCAATTGCAAATACAGCTTCCTTAGGGCAGAGCTCAGCACGGCCTGTGTGGCACCTCCATGGGGCTGGTGCTGTGCCAGCCTGGGACAGTTCTGCCTCATCCTGCTCTGCCTCTGCTTGCCTGCCTTTTGCACCTCCTCAGCCCTCCCTGTGCACTCTCCTGTCAGGGGCTGCTGCAGGGGTGCTCCTGTGTGACAGGCACAGACCGGGTGTGTGTGATCTGCCTTTTGCACCTCCTCAGCCCTCCCTGTGCACTCTCCTGTCAGGGGCTGCTGCAGGGCTGTTCCTGTGTGACAGGCACAGACCGGGTGTGTGTGATCTGCCTTTTGCACCTCCTCAGCCCTCCCTGTGCACTCTCCTGTCAGGGGCTGCTGCAGGGGTGCTCCTGTGTGACAGGCACAGACCGGGTGTGTGTGATCTGCCTTTTGCACCTCCTCAGCCCTCCCTGTGCACTCTCCTGTCAGGGGCTGCTGCAGGGGTGCTCCTGTGTGACAGGCACAGACCGGGTGTGTGTGATCTGCCTTTTGCACCTCCTCAGCCCTCCCTGTGCACTCTCCTGTCAGGGGCTGCTGCAGGGGTGCTCCTGTGTGACAGGCACAGACCGGGTGTGTGTGATCTGCCTTTTGCACCTCCTCAGCCCTCCCTGTGCACTCTCCTGTCAGGGGCTGCTGCAGGGGTGCTCCTGTGTGACAGGCACAGACCGGGTGTGTGTGATCTGCAGAGCCCTGGCAGTGCTGGGCTGGCTGCAGGGCAGAGCAGAGGCACGTGGGGCTGCACCTGCACATCTGGGGCACACAGAGCCTTGGGCACAGCACCATGAGATTGTCCTGCTCACATTGGGCAATTCCCACCTGTCCTGGGACCTGTCCCACCCACACTCTGTGTCTGGGGTACCCAGCACAGCCAGGACATGCCAGGCAGGGTCACTTGGGCAGGGCTGAGTTTTGGCACAGGAAATCCCACTCCTGCCTCTTTTTGTTGTTGCCAAAGTGAGTGGTAGAGATTCAGGTGATACTAACCATGGCGTAAGGGTGTTGAGCTAATTACAGAGACACTTGAGCATGGCAAGCATGGCAGAGGGTTCTGTATATGTTTCTATTGATTAAACCATTAACAAGAATAGCAAATCCCATTACACTAATCACTATTTTCCTTCCCTTCCTTCTCCTCCCTCTTTGTCCTCCTCTGGATACAATAAACACATGGAGGGAAATTTCTCACCTCAGGCTGCCTGAAACAGCTCCCAATATCCAGTGTGGAGGTGGGCACTACCTGCTCAGGCTTCAATGGAGCTGTTTCTGTGTCTGAGCCCTGCTCAGGAGAGGAAAGTCAGGACAACGTGTCCTCGCAAACAGAGAGAGAGTGCTACTAGGGCAGTGACAGTGCTGCAGAGGATTCAACCCAAGGGGATGCTCTCTTAGTATCTTTTGACAGGCATGCAGACATCTATAAAGGAATAAAACTGGCCTGTAGATTAGTTCTTGACATAATTTAAAGTGGTAAAAGGATGTGTTCGTGTCTGGTTCTCCATCACCACTAACATTTAGGCTCTGTTGGGAAATAATTTTACAGTGTTGCCCAGGAAAATCTGTTCTATTTCAAGTCCAATTCTATGCTTTCTTAAAAAGGTGCAAAAAATGGAAGTGTTGCAGTTGAGACTGAGGCGAAAGGACAGATCTTGGGTGATCCATTGTTTCTGTTCTGAGTTGCAGGACATGGGATTTGGTGCTAAAGCTATTTTTCTTTTAGCAGACTTTTATAGCCCAATTACATTTTTATTAAATGGATCAAAGTGATCTATTGAAAAACATATTGGAATTGTTGGATTTTTTCCTGAAAGCATTTATTAAGGCTTGGAATACTTTCGTGATTTTCTGAATCTCTAATTTTAATGGCTGTATGCTTGGGGAGATGTGTCTAAAAAGATGTTGCCAGAATCTTTTGGCCAGGTTTGTAGGCTTGAAAGGCCAGTTGCTTTCATGTTTTTGTGTTACACGTTAGTAATGGAACATTCAGCAGTATTGAAGGAGTTCAAATCCCTCATTGCCACTCAAATTAAAAGCATCTGGGCACTCAGATCCCTTAGTCAGCTTCAGCAGTCTGTAACTTCGGTGTTAGTTTGATATCGCTAATTTGTGTTAAACACACTTTTCAGTGCAGTTATATTATGATTTATCTCACGGTGCTATTGCCTCCCTGTGATAATTTATGCTTGCACACAGCGGTTCCCTGTATCCCAGCGGACTGGAAAGCTTTATAAACAGACGTAGGCCGTTCCCAAGTCCTCGGGCCAGCAAAGCTTCCACTGAGGCCTTCAGGAGCTTTGCTCACATAATGCCTCTGATTTCAGACCCTGAGTACTGCAGGGTGCACAGGCAGGCACCATCCTTTGCTTGAAGGTCACTTTGGGAGAGAAGCAGGAGCCATGCAGCAGCCCACACATGTCCCCTGCCGTATTTTGGAGGAGAAAATAATGGTTATCAGCTGAAATTGTACAGGGTTATGTGCACAGAATGGGATTTTGCACTGAGCGAGTTGACAGCGCTGGCTCAGAGCAGGGTTCTGACTAAAGGAAACATTTCCTGGGATGTTCTGCAGAATATATGGGTTTGGCATTATTCATGTAACTGGTTATTTGCCAAATGTGTAAAGACTAAAACCTCGAGCTTATAATTCAGGAATTTTCTGCTTTAGCATGTTCTCTCTCAGTGCTTTGATGTTACAGAATTAAAATGTTTGTTTCCAGAATGATTTGATATTAAGCTGGTTTAATGTCTTAGAGGAGCTGTTTTGAAAGCTTTCCTTTTCCTCCCTGGATCCAGCTCCCTGGGAGGGTGACATCTCTTATCATCAGTCAGGCAGTTCTGAGTTGTGCCTTTAGATAATGAAAACCAAGCCCTAGCATTTTGCTTCCCAGCAGAGTTCTTCCTTTATTTCCTTTCACCTCAGATGTTTTTTCCTCTGTGCATATCCCAGTGGGCACAGTACAGCACTGTAATGAACAACCCAAAATTTCAATGTCTTGGGGTTCTCTTCCTTACAGATTAGACTTGCAAGGGAGCTGCAGACCTGTGTCATGGTTCTGAAGGTGTTTTCTGTCTTCATGCACGGTGTTTTGTTGGCTTGCAATTGAAGTCACTGCTCATAATCCCCTGCTGCAAGGAGTTTGTCACTTGTGATCCCAGCTACGCTCCCTTTTCCGTTGTGGTGTGGCAGTGCCAGCGTGCGGTGCTCCGTGGGTTGCCTTGCTGGCTGGAACACAGCAGGAGGGTTTCAGCTCTTTGGGGCTGTTTGCTCATTTCCCTGGGCTCTCTGCTGCAGCGGGCACTGGTGACGCAGGCTGCAGCCAGCTCAGTGCCCCATGCGGCATCAGAGCCTGCTCTGTGGCCTGACCCAACACTCAGCAGGTGAAGGTGCTGCTGAGAGCCAGGCACCTGCAGGAGTGCTACAGGAGAGCCAGGGACCCTCTCCCCTCTAGCCAGAAAAGACCAGACTGCCCACTGGGGACGCTGGCAGGTCACATCATCAGCTGCCTGCTTTTTATTTTCTGGTTTTAATTTGTTTTCTGTTTTCTCTCCTGTCCTAAAGCTTGGACCAGAGAATCACAGGGTGCTCTGGGCGCTTCCTTTCAAGCAGGGATGTTGGGGACCATTTTGATTGCTCTTCCAGCCATGTGCTGGATGAAAGGGAATTCAAGGGCCTTTGGAGCCTGCAGCAGTGAGAATACAGGAGCTGGGGAGAGATGGTCCAGCAGTGAACAGATACAGGATATTTGGGGGTTGCCCTTTAAGGGTGACTGTTGTGCATCTTAAAATCCAGTGAGGTGCTGGAGAGCAGTAAATGGTCTGCCTCAGTGCTGGAGGCTGAGCTGGCTGGTTTTGTGTCTGCTGCTGATGTGAGTGCACTGCTGTGCCCAGGGCTGGACTCCTCAGGGCCACACTGGGGCAGAGGGGCAGTGTCCCTGGGGTGTCACCGTGCTGCACGGGCTGCCCCTGGGCTGCCCCTGGGCTGTCCCCCCAGCCCCCTGCCACCGCTGGGACCCCTCCCTGCAGTGTCCCTGGGGTGTCACCGTGCTGCCCCTGGGCTGCCCCTGGGCTGTCCCCCCAGCCCCCTGCCACCGCTGGGACCCCTCCCCTGCCCCAGCAGAGGAGCAGGAGGTGCAGGTTACCTCTGGCAGGTAACTGAGCTGGGAGGTGCTGCCTCACCTGTCACTTTCTGGGCTTCAGCAGAGGCACGAGCAGCTGTGGGCTTCTCTTCAGGAGAGTCAGGGCACAGGTCACCGGGTGACACAGGACTGAGATACAGAGAGCTGCTAATAGAAAAATGACACTAACTCAATAGCTAAAGATAACATTAATGCATCAAAAAAAAGCTTTTTTAGCACAGCCTCTATGGGCTTTGGATTCCCAGTGACCACCCTGGAGGTTCTTGGGTATTTCTTGGTTGTTTACCTCATCTTTCTGGCACATATTCCACATCTTATCACTTGGGAAAGGAGGAGATGCCTACTTTTTCCTGGTATTTCATGAAGGAGTATTTAGCTGCCTGCTCTTGCAGTTTTATTTTTGTTGCTGCTCTTTTACGGGGTGCATTGGGACACACGGCCAGAGCCATCCCTTGCCCAGGGCCAGAACCTGCCTGTGCTGTGGAGGCTTGTACAAACCCAGGGAACACCTTCCAATGGTGGCAGCCTCACAGAGGAGGTTTCACACACAGCTAAAATTAAATATTATTGCTTGTCATTTATAAATGAATAAGTTACTACAAATGAATGTGACATAAATAAAGCCATGCTTTAATTAGAGGGTTATTGCTAATCAGGAAGTCTTCCTTCCCACAAACAACTGACAACACAGCTCTTCCAAGTGGGTGCTAAAGCAGCAGTATTTCCCACAGGAAGAGCAAACCAGAGGAGAATTTCTGCCATCTGATAACAGCCTGGTGGTGCCAGTTACTGAACTGCATTTTGCTGATGGGAGCCATGGGGTTTTATTTGCTGTGTCAGGAGGAGGGAACTCAGCTGGTCCCTGGGACAGTGGGAGCTCTGCAGAGCTGATTTTGTACCTGTTGGCTCTGTCCTACCCAGGTAGTCTGTTTTAAAAGTCCAGTCTGAGAGAGCAGCACTTTTCCAGAATATTAGCTAAAACCTTTAAACCCCCACTTTAAGCTGTCTGGTGAGAAGTGGGCACAGACAAGGGCTTTGTTTTGAAGCGTTACATAAATAAGGAGAATATTGAGCACGGAGCCGTGTGCTGGCCGCAGTGTCACAAAGCCCCGATGCAGACCCTGCGGCCAGGGCAGTGGTGAGCCGTACCTGTGCGCAGCAGGCAGCTCCTGCGGGGAGCCCTGGGAGCCCTGCTGCCCTCGCAGGGGGGTTGTGTGTCCGCAGCCCCCTCGTCCCAGATCAGGATGGACGGCTTCCTCATCTGCCCGTACATGCCTGCCGAGCAAAGCACAGCACGGGCCGTGAGCTCAGCCAGCTCGCCCAGAGCGTTCCCAGCGCCTGGGCACGGTGGGTGAGACACCGCAGCCCCCGATGAAATCCTGCCGCTCGTAACTCGCTCTGATTAGAAACCCGAGGGCAACGAGCTCAACAGCAGCAGTCCCTGCTGTGCGGCACTGCCAGCATGAGCAACAGAGCTGCTTCAAGGGTAGCCATTCTCCCTTTAGTGTCCACTGAAATGTGTTATTACATTTCAAATCTTTAGCTTTTACCGCTTCCTTAAAGTTATTTTTGCAAAAGCTTTGGCAGTGTTTCCATCAGTTATACAAAGAGGCTATCCAGAATAAACAAGAGAAAGCTGTGTTCTATGAGCAACCTATTGCACTTCAGAAAGTTCAGCAGCCCGCTGGGAAGTCAGATTATTTGCAGAAGGTCAAATCAATTTTATGATCAGACAAATGTTAGCAAATTGCTTTTCTTAGAAGCAAAGCAAGGGAAGTATTTTCCAAGAAATTTGCTTGAGGAAAAATCAAATTACACTTATTAGAAACCATCTCTGAATGAGACCTGTTCTCTTTAAGGCACTTATTCCCTTTGTAATGCCAAGCTATTACATCCAAATATCACATGGGGGCATATTCAGGTACAAAAGTTTTTTACTCTGTAGAAAAAAATGAGCCAGAGCTGGGGCACTTCTGTCTGTGCTGTAGTGAATATCCTGGATTTTTTTTTTTCTGTTTGCTTGTGTAACTTCCAAACAGAAGCCAAGGGGCTCTGACCCATAGAAATGCAGCGTGTGCCTAGGAGCCATATTTCTGTAGAACCCGGTGGCTGCTGCAGTGCATCCATGGGACAGGGAGGGCTGGGCGCTGTGGTGACCCGCTGCTTGAGGAAGGGCACTGCCTGGGAGAGAGCCAGGACAAGGAGTGAAGGAAGGAAAGCACCTCCCTAGGGCTGTAGCCAGAGCCCAGGAAAAGCTCAGGTGACATTTTCCTGGCCAAGCACTGTCCCTGTCAGCGCTCGGCCGGGCTGCTCCTCAGGAAGCAGAGCTGGGACCAGCTCTCCTGTCACCTGCACCCTGGCTGAGTCACTGCATCGACTGTTTTGCATCGTGTCCCCATGAGTGACGCACACAGACATGATCCGTGCCCTGGAGCTGGTGCCATGAATCCAAATCTGCTCAGAGCTCTGAAGAGAGGCATGCAGAGAGCAGAGGGACAATGGGAGCGCTCCTCCTGTCACCTCTGCTTCTGGCATCCAAACATCCGGGGGCTTGCCTTCTCTGTATTGTTGTAGACCCTTTTTAAAATCTTTTTTAGGTTGTAATTTATTCTCATATTTCTGCCTGTATTTTTATTTTCTGGACCTTATTTATATAACACTGCAGTCTGCTGCTCTTGAGTGGATGGATAAGAAGGACCTGGTCCCTCCCTTTGCAGTTTGATACCTGGTAAATTAGTTAATGCTGGGTGTATGGGTTTGGGGAATGCTCGGGAGTTTTCCATCAGTGTGTTTATTCATTGGAAAATGTGCCCTCCATAATTTAAAACAGGATGGAAATTCAAATCTCTGATGAGGACTAAAAGCTTTCCTGATTTTGTGCAAGTCTTGGGTAGCAACAAAAGAGAGAAAATGCACTTTTAGTATATTTAATATGAAACCACAAAGGTGGCCACAGGGAAGGAAAGGAAGGTAAGAGATCTGAAAGGAATTTTAGCTTTAGATTGGTGACACCTCAGTTAATTTAATAATGGCCACTTAAAATGGGAGTGGGGAAAACAAGGCTGTAATGAAAGGCACCTGGACTCCTACAGGAAAAGTGCAGTTCAGATCCAGAACAGGATTAGAAAAATAAAAAACTTTCTGGGCTACTATATTTTGTCTCTGCTCTAAGGTTTAAATGGACTTCTGTGATGTTTGTTAGGTGTCTACATTGAGGACCAGGCAGAATGGGATTTAAATGAGATCTAGAGGGAAAAGGGAATGAGAGAAGCAGCCAGGTGTTGTGCCAGACAGACACATACAGGTGTAAATGTCTGGATTAACCACTGGGAATGGTTCTGTGGTGAGAAATGTCTTTATGGGAGGAAATATGAATACTGTTCATTATTGAAAATAACTATTTGTTGTGCCTCAGTCTGTTGGTTTAGAAAGTTACATCCAGTCAGGAGTTACAAGTTAATGCTGCCTGGCAGTGTAATTCCTTATTAGACAGCTCATAGATTTTATGCTATCTGACCAAACCAGAGGAGTGAATGCTTAAGAATAAATGTAGTTCTAGAGACCAGGAGAAGGCACCTAAGAACAGAAGGGAAGTACTCCTTTTAAATTTTTTTTTATGACATAGTCAGAACAAATTATTTGACTAATGATAATGAAGCATCAGGTCTAACATGTTTTCACCACCTGCATTTATAATTCAATAGTGTGTAAAACAGGTTGGTTTTTAACCCTCTGGTGGCAGATGGTTGCCTGGCCTAAACTGATGCCACTTTTTGAAGTCAGTAATTCTAGGTCAGCCTACCAAGGGATGAAATTCAGCTCTGTGTTGGGATTATAAAAAACTTTAGTGCCACTGGCTGTACCTGGCAGACTTTTCCCCTCAGGACCCCCTCAGGAAAGCAGAGAATCTGTGCAGGGCCAAAGCAAAGCCCAGGGACCTTGGACCTGGCCAAGTGCTCTGTCCTGCTGCAAGGAGAACTCCACACAAGAGTTTGCTCTGGTCTCCCTTTTCCTGCTGAAAATGCCACACAATCCTTCTGTGTTACCTTGGAGTTTGCAGCACAAGTGTTGGGAAAGCCTGTTAAATAGGCAATATGAAAAGAGTAGATTTAAAATAAATAATCTACTCAGACGTTGTGTAACCACAAAGATAATTTATTTGTATTAGGGAAGTATTTAATTATCATATACAGAAGTGTTCCAATTATCATATGCAGAAGTGTTCCATTTTTATGCACATTCAGTTTTACCACATAATTCAAATTAAGTCTCTGAGCATATGTGTTAGAACTGTTCAGCAGGTTTCTGTCTCCAAACACTGTAATATGGGAAAGCAGAGCTGCAGAAATATTTTCTCTCACTTGATTCCCTTTCCCTGTTAAAACTAACCTCTAGAAAGCTTTTCTCAAGGACTGAGGTAAGGGGCAGAGTAAAAGCATCCAGGTGCACATGCACACTTTGGCAAACTGCATTATTTGGAAAAGACACAGATCTGTAGAACTGTTTGGGCTTCAATCCTCGTATTTTTCAATTAGTATCATGCATAAGTGATAAATAAATAGCTTCCCAGATACTTTGGGTTTATTTTCCTTTGCAGGATCTCCAATCCTGCCACTGCAGTTGCATGAAAAGGAGTTGATCACTTGTTTAAAGAATGACATATCATAAATATAGATCTCTTTTTGGCAGTCTCCAAAAATACTCTTCAGTCTTGTGTGGTGTAATGATTGATGCAGCTTGGAAATCAAACTCTTGTCTTGTAATCTTGTTGTAAGATAAACTTGTGGTTTAGGACTAAAATTCACATGAGCTAAGCGGGGGCAGTGTGAGGAGGGTACTGTTTTAGGATGCTAAAAATGGCTTCTGGCAGAATTTAGAAGCCAGTCTAACATAAGTATCCAACTGCCTGGGCTTTGTTTGGTTTCTTTTTGGGAAATGCTCCACTTCTGTCCCTGTCTGCAAACAGCAAATTTGGAAGAATGATAAAAAAGGCCTTGGCAGTGCGTGGCTCTTTCACCTCCTCCTCTTTGCATCTTGTCCTCGTGGCTGGTGTTAGTGGTGACATGGCAATGTGTTCTGAGTGCACCCAGATAAACAACCCCCTTTGTAACGTAGGGCAGGCCAACAGGCACTTGTAATTGTTGCTTAAAGGTCTTGGTTTGCCAGCAGTGGTCCTCTGGCCACCAACAAGCACAAAAGCAAAGCTTTGGGATGGAGGTTTTGAACCCAAATGGGCTCTGCCCACTGGCAATGAGCGAGGGATGGGGATGAGGGGGAAGTGTTGCTGCAGCTTTCCTGGCTTGTGCAACACTTTAATCAGGAGGGTCTGTGTGCATGGCCTGGGTGCTCAGTGCTTGGTGGAAAACTTGTCTGTTGGGACAGGAGAATACAAAACCACTTTAAGAAAGTGGGAATTGCCTCCCATAAAGTGCCCAGAGTTACTGGATGCAGGGCTTCCTTTGGAAAAAGAAAAAGACACCTTGACTCTAGATGATGCACAGATTCCTATTTTTAAAAAGATGCTTTGACTGGGGAACTCCCCTTCATCTTAAAATAACTCCTCCCAGCCTATAGTTTCACAATGAGATCTGTTTTCTCTCTCTGGGTTGTTTCATACCCTGACGCTGCTGTATCAAAGTGCTTCTCTGGTTTTGATACATCCCCAAGAGACAGGAAGGCAATATAATTGCAAGCCAGTTTTTCAAAAACTTCTGGATAACCCCCATTAAAGGCACAAAAGCATAGCTGCAAAAATTATTCATTTCATTCCTAAGTCCAAACGTGGTCATTTACAGCTTGGAAAATGGGCTGATTTATCCAAGGTGGCCTGCAGTTGTTGTAGCTGAGTGAAGTTAAATAATGCAGTGCTCTTTAAAATTGCATGAGTATATGATTTTGTTTGCTTTATTCATTCCTACTCCCTTGTAGTTTATTGCAGTCAATGATTATTGCATCTGTTCAATCCATCTCTGAGGCTGTGGGAACGGCTGCTCGTGCCATGCACTAAGCTAGGCTGTTCCACAAGAAAGCTGGGCTTTCCCTCTGCTCTGAGAGTAGGAATGGCTGGGTGGCCTTGCCTGTATCCTAAGGAAAGCACAGCATGGGGAGTGAGTAAGGGTTACCTTCTGGTAAAATAACCTCATCAACCACCCTGCATCCTTAGGAAGAGAAGAGCTTCTACAGTGTGAACACCACACAAGGCAGCAGTTCCCACGTCTCTGTCTCCTGTCCAGGTTCACTGTAGGGTCTTTCTTTGGGTCTGCGTCCCAAGAGAGCCATTCTGGACCAAACTGTGGCCAGCTAAAGTCTGGGAATGCTGAAGGAGAGGTGCAAGGCAAGGGGAAGTACCAGGAGAGCATCTACCACTGCTGCCTGCTGCACAGCAGAGGTGCAAAAGCAGCCTGACCTCTGCGACAGGTGGAGACTGCCCGAGGAGCCAGGGGGCTGCTGGCACCCTGCAGCTACTGTGCCAGCGTGTCCCTGACCCTCCTCAGCAGGATCAGCTGTGCCACTGTGTCCCTGAGCTGTGCCACCAGGATCAGCTGTGCCACCGTGTCCCTGAGCTGTGCCACCCTCCTCAGCAGGACCGGCTGTGCCAGTGTGTCCCTGAGCTGTGCCACCCCCCTGACCAGAACCAGCTGCCCAGGCTGGCCTGCCTGCCCTCGCAGCCCTGCTCAGAGATTGCATCAGTGTCCCAGGGCGCACAGAGGAAAGTAATGAGCTGCATTAACAGGGCTTAGCACACCTATTTAAACTGATCCCATGATAAGGTGATCTGCACTCACTCAGGGAGAGGTCATGAGAGCTGCTTTGCCAACAGCAACATGGAGATGGGGACAGATGGCCAAGGATGACAGTCCAATAACTCCCACTGGCCTGGCTGTCTGCACAGGCAGCTCTTTCCAGCCCTTTGGAGCCTGCAGAGCAAGGCTTGGAACATGCATTTGCTACTGGTCTGGAAACCATGGTGCAGTGTGGTGGTGTGTGTTTATTTAGGAATTAATGTTATTAATTTGCATCAGTTATTCCTCTGCTTGTGCAGAAGTTATTGTCCTTCCTGTTTGAGAGACAGGGACAGAGATGGAAGATGGTAAGCACCAAAGAACCCAGCAGTTGCCAGGTGTTATCTGAGGTCCAGGTACAAGACATGAAATCCTGACCCAGTGAAAACCAACAGAACTGTGTAAGCAGCTTCAGCATAGCAGAGATCTGAACAAAGCAAGGAAGGCTGTGCAGTGCGAGGCATTGCTCACATCAAGGGTCATCTCTCCTGTGGGAACCTGGGGAATTACAGAGGAGCCCCTTCCCTGGAAGTGTTCAGGGCCAGGCTGGACGGGCTTTGAGCAGCCAGGTCTAGTGGAAGGTGTCCCTTGGCCCCTCCCAAGCAGCCGGCTGTGTGATGCTGTGCCCAGGCAGTGCTGGCTTTGCCCAGCCTGTGGCTGTGGTGTGTGACAGGTGAACCCCAGGAGCTGTGACAGCAGGGACTGCAGCAGGTAACAGGGGAGCCCTCTGCTTCTCTGAACCCTGTGAGTCAGGTCAGGGTGCTGTCTCTGGGCTCTGCCCATCCCTGTTTGTTTCCTCCCTGCCCTGCCCCACCCTCGCTGCAGTCCCTCCTGAGGCTGGTGAGGCGGCTGCCAGCGTTCCCAGGCGCCTGCCCAGAGCGGCACAGCACAGCAGTTTCACCAGCAGCACATCACACAGGGCTTGGACACCATGCCAGGGGCTCTTGCGATATCTGACAGTGCAGGTGAGCAATCAAACTCCTTCTCTCCTCTTCTTCCCTCTGTCTCTTTGACCTCTTGGTCACAGAGAAAGTTTGAATATCTGATCTAAAGGCACCAAAGGCTAAAAGCCAGAAGCACTAAAGGCTTTTTATGAACCGAGCTGAGCTATCACACAGCAAAGGAAGAATTTGGAAGGGGCTGCCTTGCATTTCTCTGTGTCTTTGTTACATTCTCCTTAGGCCAGGTAGCATCTTATTAACTTGTACAGTCACTGCAAAATAAAGGTGCTAGCCTGCCTGAAAATTTGGGTTTCTGGGCCTGTACTAGAATGAAAAGTAGATTATCTTAGCTATGATAACTATTTTAATTCTAGAAGCAGCCATGGCTGGGGGATTCTGTCTTCACTGCGTTACCTTCAAAGGCATTTAGGATGAATTTTAAAAGATTTGATTATATAGAACAAGTATATTTTTATTTGCAATAGCAAAGATACAATGGTAAAAATGTCCTATAGGGACAAGTAATTTAAAAAAAAGACCAAAACCCATAAAAAAACTAGCAAAGGTTCCTTTCTTTAGGAACTAAAAATTGCATGCACAAAGTGCATAAGAGAAGTTTCTAAATAGCAAAGATTGTGTAATGGTTCTGCCCTACAGCACTAACTCTTCTCCAGCCCTTGTCCAGATCCTGCTCACCAAACTGCGTGTGGGGACCCACCAATGTAGGCTTTAGATTTGGTTTAAATTCTTTCACTATTATTGGTGGTGAGTGTTCATGTTCACCTAACCCATGCCAAAAATACCACGGTAAATTTTGCAAAATGAAGATCAGCACTCACTCAAAACTGTAAACAAAGAAACCCAAGAAAACAGTGAGGTTTTCTTTCTCTTTTTATTTTTCTCTTATTTTTCTTTTTCTTTTCCCTCCCAACTTACTGCTTTGATCTGCCATGCAATTGGGTCAGCACTTGGGAAATACATTTCAACATCCACATCTGTGATGTGAATATTATGCAGGAGATCCTAAATGTAAAACCTCATGGATCCTACGACAGATCCCCCTGTCAAAACAACGTGACACCAGCAAAAGCCTTTAACTAGCAGGGGCACCAAACTAGTCAAGAGCAAAAGAAGATAGGTATCGCTGTGCTGGAGCCTCATTTCATTAGAACAGCACAGGCCCACAGAAATCACCAGCTCCCACACATCATTACTGGTTAAGAAAGCTTCTGTTGTTCATTTCCAGATGCTCAGCTTGGGGAGCTTCTAGGCCCTGTCCACACAAGAAGGTTTTAGCAGAGTAATTTTCCTGGGGTAAATGAGCCGAGATGCTCGTGCGGGCAGCTGAGCACTCGGTGTGGAGCCCACTGCTGGCGTGCAGGGAGCCATCTGTGGAGCCTGCACGCAGGCAGTGAGCTGGGGGTGCATCCTGGGCCATGCAGAGCTGCAGAGGCACTGCTGGTGCTGGGCTGCTGAGGAGAAGGGCACTGCAGGGAGCTGTGTCCTGAGCAGCTGCAGGGGCTGCCAGGGGTCCCTACCGCCCCTCCAAGGGCGTCTGCAGTGCTGGAGCCTTCCTGGGCGTGCTCTGGCCTCCAACATGTCCTTCCTCTGCAGGGCCTGGGAGCACAGAGACAGCTTTCAGTGCTGGGCAGCGGTACCAAGGCTCGTACTTGTCCTGGGGACACGGGGGTGCTCTCTGAGATCCCAGCGGGCTGCCCCGGGGAGAGCCCAAGGGGAGCCTTGCAGAGACCACAGAGAGACAGCAAGGAGCAGGGGGATGGGGAAGGAGAGAGCTTTGCGGCTCACAGGGCCCTTAGGTGGGCTCACAGAGCGGGAGAGGGGTTGGCCCCTTCTGTTGTAACCCCATAGCCCAGCAGTGCCCACAGCCTCAGTGGGGCACCTGCCCCGTGCTGTCCCACTGAGCTCTGCAGGCTGCCTTCGCTCCTGTATTCCCACAGAAACAGTGGCAGCGTGGCTCAGGGACTCTGTCCCAGCCTGCCATGCACGGGAACAGTGGCAGCGTGGCTCAGGGACTCTGTCCCAGCCTGCCACGCACGGGAACAATGGCAGCGTGGCTCAGGGACACTGTCCCAGCCTGCCACGCACAGGAGCAATGGCAGCGTGGCTCAGGGACACTGTCCCAGCCTGCCACGCACAGGAGCAATGGCAGCGTGGCTCAGGGACACTGTCCCAGCCTGCCACGCACAGGAACAATGGCAGCGTGGCTCAGGGACACTGTCCCAGCCTGCCACGCACAGGAGCAATGGCAGCGTGGCTCAGGGACACTGTCCCAGCCTGCCACGCACAGGAGCAATGGCAGCGTGGCTCAGGGACACTGTCCCAGCCTGCCACGCACAGGAACAATGGCAGCGTGGCTCAGGGACACTGTCCCAGCCTGCCACGCACAGGAACAGTGGCAGCGTGGCTCAGGGACACTGTCCCAGCCTGCCACACAAAGCTCTGACCTGACTCTTAGGAATCCCACAGCAGGCTTTGCTCCCCATTGTTCGTTTCTGTGTTTTCTTCTCAGAGCAAGTCCAGCCCTCTGTGCCTTGATAGGACCTTCTCCCCCTCCTTCCTTGGCCTACCTTGCCTTCCTTCAGGGACTGGGGTCTGCTGGGGCCTTTCACAGCCACCAAAGCAGGCTCTTTCCCCTGGAAAAAGCAAAATTTTTGTTTTGCACAACAAAATGCATTGCAGTTAGAGTGTTATTACCATTTGCTAAAGCATTCCTGCCTTCCTCATTTGCTGAACTACGACCTCACAATGCTGTGCATTTTAATTTCTACAGTCAGCACAACCCACAAGTTTGCCCTAGAGGTTGGTTACCTTTCAGGGATAAGTGGCTTTCTATGAAGGTTTTCACTGTCTTCTGATACTCATCTTCGGTCAGGTGCAGCTGGGCTACCTCCTTGTTGGATGGGCGCTCTTGTGTCACTGTCCTCTCCTCCCGGGCAGGCCACTGAGCAGCAGACACCCCGAAGCCTGCTTTGTCCAGGTTCCTTGCAAACATCCTGCCGATGGAGCTGTTGGACACTAGAATGATGATGGCTCTCCCTTTGACATCGGCGCTGCTCTCGGCGCTGCCGAAGGAGAAGACGATGGCGCAGCAGGTCAGCAACGCGATGGAGGCGCACGCGAAGGCGTAGAAGAGGCACGAGAGGGTCATGGCCAGCACCAGGTCTGTGGCCAGCAGGAAGAAGTACTGCAGGAGGAGAATCATGGTGAGGAGGATTGGCTGCTGCCCGTCGCTCTGCAGGCAGCCCAGCGATCTGCCGGGAGCAGCACCACGCTGCTATAAAGGCAGGAGCCTTGCGAAACGGGCGGGGGCAAGGCCCAGCCCTGGGGAGGGTGACTCATTCTCTGGGATGGAGCAACAGTGGGCATTGCAAGCCACGTACACACACTGTCAGGCCAAAGCACTGCTCTGTTTGGCTTGGCTTGGCCGTGCACTTGGATGCTCTGCTGGCTGAAATGTGAGGATTTGTTTTGTAAGGCTCTTTCATCAAGTGTCATCTTTGGGGCCAGTGATGTATATAGGTTGCTTGGGAGCAGACAGTTTGAAGGGATTTCTTCAAGGAGTGTGTGCGTAGCACTGAGAAACCATGAAGCTGAAATATTCCCCCATATCTGCTCAGCACTCTGAGGCTCTTGAATTTGCCACTGTCCTACTGCTGTAACACAGGTGGTTTCGGTGAGTCTGGGCAGGGATCCAGGCGGGCACAGGAGCGGGAGCCCTGCCCTGTGTAAGCAGCTCCTGCTGTGCTGCAAAACAAACCACCCTGGGAGCCCTGTGCTGCTGGGCTGGGGACCGTGCCAGCCCAGGGGTCACTCGCCTCAGAGACAGGAAACAGGCTGGGTGCTGCAGAGACAGCTGTTCCAAATGACAGCGGAGATTGAAGGGAGGGTTCTGCTGTTGCCCAGGCAGGCAGAGCAGTGCCATGGCAGGGGGCATTGTCACCTCTGACTGCAGGGCTCAGAGCAGGGCTCCCTGCTGCAGCTGTAGCCTCTGCAGAACTGCGAGAGCCCAGCAAAGGTGAGTGCTGCATCATTGAGACTCAGCTGGCCTCCAGAAGAGAGTCAGGAGGGATGCTGCCAGCTCCTCTTGTGCTTTCTCGCTGAGGCTGGAGGCCAGCCTTTCTGTCCCTTCCTGGTCATGGGGGAAGTGCTGCTGGTCACCACTCAACCCTTGGCATCAGAACCTGCTCTTTAAGCACCAGTGTTTTTAATACTTCTTGTTGCTGTGGGCCCATGTGAAGGGCCCCCCTAGGAAGGTGTGGTTGTGTTGCAGGTGGGAGTTGTGTTCATTCCCTGCTGCAGCTGGACAGGCTCTGGGAGCGTGGGACAGGCTGTCAGCACGACCCACACGTTTTACTGGTCCTTCTCGCTCGTCCTCCGTGCAGATCCCATCTTGGGGATCAATGGGGTTGTGTGCCACAGCCATCCAGCTCCAGGTGCTTTTGGGGTGGTGTTGCTGTCAGCTGCACCCCAAACCCACTCTGTGCACCCCACCCAGCATGTGTACAAACATGCAGCTCATTCTTTGGAGTGGGGATGCAGCACCCAGTTTGCTTTCCAGTGGCTCAGCGGCACTGAGAGCAGCAGGGCTGTGCGTTTGGGGTGCTTATTTTACTCACCAAGAGCTTTTACAATTCTTTCAGCCCTTCTTGCTGGAAGCCTGGGGCAGGACATGGCCTGAAAGACTCTGTGAGGGAAAGGGACTACCTGCACTGCTTATTTAGCAGAAAGAGGCATCATTCTCATTCCTGGCCCAGGAGCCACACCTGCAAATGCCTGTGCTCAGTGCTGACTGGGCTGGAGAGCACACGAGTCCCTCCCGCTGGTGAGGACAGCACAGCCCTGGCCCGCTGAGGGCTGTGGGTGCCATGCCTGAGGGTGCCCCTGGCCGTGGATCCCAGCCATGCAGGGATGCCAGCCATGGGGCAGCAGCAGGGGGTGGCCCTGGCCCTGCTGCGTCTCACCAGCGTCAGGTGTGAGCAGGGCAAGCTGCTGTCTGCAGGCTGATCAGGCCATACCTGCCAGGCTTGGTGGGCAGCCTGAGCCTCCTGCATCCTTGCAGTCCTGCCCAGAAAAGGTCCTTTTCGCTGCCAGAAAGGAAAAACTCAAGGCACTGCCTCTGCAAACAATGAGTTTGCACACGCTGCTTGTTAAGTGTGCTGATGGAGCGTGAAAAGCTCCATGCTCCTCTAAACGCTGGAGAGTAAAGGTCAGCCCAAAAGGCAGGAGAAGGGGAGTGGAGGCAGTGGCCCCAGTCTTCCCTCGCTTGCCCCGGCTGTTTGGGCTTTTGCCTGTGGGCGAGGCCAGTTGGAAGCTTTATTTCCTCACTGTGCTCCCGTGGTGATGCAGTTGGGGTAGTGTGTTTCTGTGCGGGGTGCACGCAAGGCCGACGTTTCACCTCAGATCCAGGGTCACTTTTCTAGGAAAACAAAAATCGTTGGCGTCCTTGGGCTTTTGGCTTAGAAAGAAAGGGATATTTTACAAAATTACCTTTTAGTAATTCTAGTAAATGCCGTTTATCGTGAGTGCCGTGGCGCCACCTGTTGGCCGCCAGCGGGGCTGCAGCAGCGCGGGCTGGCAAAGCTCCCCCCTCCTTGTTTTGGGAGGCTCACAGCCCTGGGGGACACCTCCCCTCGTTCTGGGAGGTTAAAACAGCCCTGGGTGACACCTCCCCTCATTCTGGGGAGGATAAAACAGCCCTGGGTGACACCTCCCCTCATTCTGGGGAGGATAAAACAGCCCTGGGTGACACCTCCCCTCGTTCTGGGGGCTCACAGCAGCTGCTTCCCCCCCACACTGACATCTTGTGATGATAGTGGAACCCTGGAAAAAGTTAAAGATAGAATCTAAAATGTTAGGCTTTGTGCTTTCCCAGATCAACTGCACCTGTGTAAGCAGTATGATAAATTATATAATTGTTAGATGTGATGATTGTTTAGTAATTAAATGTAATTATTATATAACCATAAGAAGAATAGTGAGAAACTATGTTGGAAAGTCAGAGAGGGGCTAAATTTATGTATACAATAGAGCAATATAAGTTTAGTAATTAACATGAAAGTTATGTAACGATAGAGTATAAAACATGTTCATTTCGGATGTATGGTCGGAGTCAGATTTGGGTTGAATATACCCCGATTCCCAGAGCTCTTAATAAAAAGCACTGCATATAATCCCCCGTGATTCTGTGTTTTTGAACGCTAACAGTGACAGGGGGTGTCAGTATTGTCACCCTTCTTCTAGGCTGACCCTTCTGCTCTTCCCCAGAAATCCTCTGGTTTTAAGAGGTGAACCACCAGCTACCCAGAACCACTGAGAAAATTATTTTATTTGTAAATTTTTCCCCCAAGAAATTATTTCTTTCTTCAGTGATTCTTCTTAGTCAACAAATAAATATTAAAGTGAGAGGTGCTAGTGCAGGTCAAGAAAACACTTCAAAAGAAGTGATTTTTAATTTTTTTTAAATTTCTGTCTCCACTGCTGTAATATCTGGGGACAGTAAAGAGCTCAGGCTTGCCCTGGGTTTTGTATTAGCATATTCACAAGCATAAATCTGTTTTGCCAGCTGGTGACCCACAGGGCAGCAGTGACACATCAGCTGTCTCCACTCCTGGCTGCCACCAGTTTGTGGTTTGCACTGCAGTTCCCAGCCCAGCTCTTCCAAGGGTTTCCACTGAATCCTTTCCTGGCCAGCATTAACCCTGGGGCTGCTGGGCCATTTCAATGGAACACATTGTTCTTTTCAAGCCTGCTCAAGAAATGGCCGATTCATGCTCCACTTGTTCATGGGGTTTGCTGTTTGTCATGCTGAGTGAGAAGCTGAGTGCATAGGTGTGCCCTGTGAGCTGGGTTATTGAGTGATCCCTTGGGTCTCCTGGGCCCCTCTCAGGAGCTGTCTGCCTGCTTTCAGCAGTGATTTGGGGCTTTCCCTGGAGGCGTGAGCTGGAGACCTCATGGCAGGCTTGAGTCCCCCTGGTCACAGCTCCCTCCACAAACTGGTGTGCTAAAGAGGCAGAAAGAACCCAAATCTCCTGTCTATGGGAGGGAAAGGGAGACCTGTGCAGGGGAGCAGAGGTTTGGGGTGCCAGTGCTGCTGCAGCACTCCTCTGTTGGGCTGGAATTGTTGTGGTGGGAGAACAAGCAGCTATCTGCCTTTGCTTCTGGGCTTGAGCCTTCTTTAGGCACACAGACTGTGATCTGTTGGAATAGCTACATCAGCCTCTATTTAGGCTTGCCAGAACTGCTGGCCACAAGAAAAGGGGACAGCACCTTTGTGGGAGGCTTGGTGCCAACACTGGCTTGACCACATGGTTCGAAATGCCTGTTACAGGGAGCTGTGCATTTTTAAATGTTGTCAGTGCTGTTAGGGCTGTGTATAATTAGAGCCTTACCTCAAACCTCTTTCAAGCAGGTCCTGAAGCTCTGTTCACTCTCTGTGTTCCTGGTGCTCCTAAAGGAGCAATACAAAGCAATGTTTTTAATGGAAACCACGTCCTTGGAGTCAAACCTCCAGGAGACTTGGAGGCTTTGCAGGGGCACCACAGGGCTTCGAGGCACGGGCTGAGGATCCAGGTGTGAGCTTGGTGCAGTTGTCATTTGGCCTTCCATGGGCATTTTGAGTTTGTGAATGAAATAATTTCGGTAGTGTTTATGACTGCAATAATTTCAATACTGTTAAATTTGATGTCGGCTGTACAATGGCTTCCCTGCACTCTGGGGTTATTCTGCAGAGGAAGGGGAGGTACAAACTGATTTGTGATGGGGAGCGTGCTCAGGAGAGTTGAAGGGATTGCAGAGCTCGAGGTGAGTGCAGTGAGAGCCTGCAGGGCTCCTGGGGGGTCAGCAGCTCTCTGCAGCCCTCCCGCAGCCTCTGGGGGCTCCCAAAACAGCTGCTGCTCCTTCCCTTCTGTTTGATTGCAGTCCCAAATCCACAGTGTTATACCTGCATGAAGGATCACCCAGTTCCCCACCGAATGGAAACTCTTGTTTAAAGCCACGGAGCATTGTTTGGTTCCCAAGAGCAGAAACAGAGTTCAATTTTTGCTCTATTCCTTTTGTGTTTGTTTTCCTTTCTCTCTTTTTCAGTAGCAACATGAAAAGAGGTAAAATTAGACTTAAAAAGGGAAAAAAGTTGAAAGGGGAAGTGGGGGAGAATAAAGGTTGCTATTTTTTTCACTTCCTTTCTTGAAAATTTTTATTATTAGAAAAGTTGAGAGGCTGGTTTGTTCCCATTCAGTAAGTCTGGGGATTATATACATTGAGTAAGGAGTATTGTATCTCTTGCAGACTTCCTGAGGTGAAATGAAAACAGTGTCTAGCTAATGCTTTTTTAATTTTCGGTTTGGTACCAGAAGCAGTAGTTGATGGCAATAAAGGAGTTCTTTCACTAATTACCTGGTAGCTTAGTCCTACCTGGCTCCTAGAAAAAAAACTCCCTGTTACTTATTAATGGATGCATCCAAATGTTCTGTGATGTTTGACACTACTTTACTATTCTGGTCATGAATCTAAAGAAGAAAACTCCCAGTTTTCTCTTTTTTTAAAATCTTTTGCAAAGGGTGTTCCTTTGTGATTCAATAAAATACTGACCTATTTATGTATACTGTATATATCTCATTAGATGCTCTGGTACTCTTCCCATTTTTCTTTTCTGAAGGCAAATTTCCCTTCACTTGCAGCTTCTTGCTCACTGTTAAACATGGTGCTAATGAGTGGAGCAGGAGCACAGAGGAGACAGTGCAAAAGGCAGCTGCTGTGAGAGGTGCAGGGTGTGTGCCCAGCGTGGCACAGAGCTGCCCCACAGCAGTGCAGGGTGTGTGCCCAGCGTGGCACAGAGCTGCCCCACAGCAGTGCAGGGTTTGTGCCCAGAGCTGCCCCACAGCAGTGCAGGGGTGTGCCCAGCGTGGCACAGAGCTGCCCCACAGCAGTGCAGGGGGTGTGCCCAGAGCTGCCCCACAGCAGTGCAGGGTGTGTGCCCAGCGTGGCACAGAGCTGCCCCACAGCAGTGCAGGGGTGTGCCCAGAGCTGCCCCACAGCAGTGCAGGGGGTGTGCCCAGAGCTGCCCCACAGCAGTGCAGGGGTGTGCCCAGCGTGGCACAGAGCTGCCCCACAGCAGTGCAGGGGTGTGCCCAGAGCTGCCCCACAGCAGTGCAGGGGGTGTGCCCAGAGCTGCCCCACAGCAGTGCAGGGGTGTGCCCAGCGTGGCACAGAGCTGCCCCACAGCAGTGCAGGGGGTGTGCCCAGAGCTGCCCCACAGCAGTGCAGGGGTGTGCCCAGCGTGGCACAGAGCTGCCCCACAGCAGTGCAGGGGTGTGCCCAGAGCTGCCCCACAGCAGTGCAGGGGGTGTGCCCAGAGCTGCCCCACAGCAGTGCAGGGGTGTGCCCAGCGTGGCACAGAGCTGCCCCACAGCAGTGCAGGGGTGTGCCCAGAGCTGCCCCACAGCAGTGCAGGGGGTGTGCCCAGAGCTGCCCCACAGCAGTGCAGGGGTGTGCCCAGCGTGGCACAGAGCTGCCCCACAGCAGTGCAGGGGGTGTGCCCAGAGCTGCCCCACAGCAGTGCAGGGGGTGTGCCCAGAGCTGCCCCACAGCAGTGCAGGGGTGTGCCCAGCGTGGCACAGAGCTGCCCCACAGCAGTGCAGGGGGTGTGCCCAGAGCTGCCCCACAGCAGTGCAGGGGTGTGCCCAGCGTGGCACAGAGCTGCCCCACAGCAGTGCAGGGGTGTGCCCAGAGCTGCCCCACAGCAGTGCAGGGGTGTGCCCAGCATGGCACAGAGCTGCCCCACAGCAGTGCAGGGGTGTGCCCAGAGCTGCCCCACAGCAGTGCAGGGGTGTGCCCAGCGTGGCACAGAGCTGCCCCACAGCAGTGCAGGGTGTGTGCCCAGCGTGGCACAGAGCTGCCCCACAGCAGTGCAGGGGGTGTGCCCAGAGCTGCCCCACAGCAGTGCAGGGGTGTGCCCAGAGCTGCCCCACAGCAGTGCAGGGGTGTGCCCAGCGTGGCACAGAGCTGCCTCACAGCAGTGCAGGGGTGTGCACAGAGCTGCCCCACAGCAGTGCAGGGGTGTGCCCAGCGTGGCACAGAGCTGCCCCACAGCAGTGCAGGGGTGTGCACAGAGCTGCCCCACAGCAGTGCAGGGGGTGTGCCCAGAGCTGCCCCACAGCAGTGCAGGGGTGTGCCCAGAGCTGCCCCACAGCAGTGCAGGGGTGCACAGCCCTCGGGGCCTGGGAGCCCCTCCCTGGGTGAGTGACACATCATGGCGCAGGGTCAAACTTACATCCCACAGACGCCTCTAAATTATTCCTGTCTTGGCTTGCAAGCAGTGACCTTTTCAGTTAAAATCTCTTTTAATGTCTTCCATAGAATCTCTGAGGGTTAAAGAGAGAGTTATGGTCTACAGAAATTTTTGAAACCTTCACAAATATTATCAGTCAGTTTGAGACCCTTGAGTTACAACAAAGTTCTGTGTTAATTAATTTGACCAATACATTGCCAGAAATAGAATCTTTTGTCTTCTCTCAGATTTTGGCAGTGAGTTTTGTAGCCACTGGGGACTTGCAGTAATGTTTTAATGGTATATATGCACATTCTTTGAATGTTTCTATACTGCATCTCAAATCCTTGAAAAGGTCAGCTATTCCTGAAGCACATTGCTTGCAGAAGCAGCTTCCTTTGGATCCTGGTGTTCTGCAAACCCCGCAGTACCTCTGGCCCTTCTTCCAGCCCGAGCCCCGGGCTGCACTGTGCCGTCAGCACGCAGCCTGCGAGGGCAGCCCTGCTGAAGCGTTCCTCAGAGGGGGCCATGGGCTGAGCCTCACTGCAGCCAGGGCTCAGTGTGCCCCCAGTGCTCTGGCACCCCGCCCTGGTGTGCCCTGGGGCCTCCTCTGCAGCCCCCTGAAGGCTTGGAGCTCACCCTTTGTCTGAACTGCAGCCCTAGGCCAGCCCATGGCCCAGGAGCCAGTGTTCCAGGGGCTCCTTACAGCTGTGAGAGCTCTTTTGGAACCCAGCAGGGCATCTTGCCACAACTCTGGTCCTGGTTCTCATGGTCTTGTAAAACGAGTTGGGTTCACAGGAGGAGCCTTTGTGCACATCTGAGTTCAGGCTCCTTGTCAGAGCTGGTTTGGTTCTCAGGAGTTGTGTGATAACTCACTACAGCAGCAGTGCTTGGGTCTTGGAAGCTCTCCATGTGTAGGGACAGTGAAAACGCAGCTGGATACAGAGCTGGACATCCTGCTCTGGCTGACCGTGCTCAGCAGGGCAGTTAGACGAGGGAAATGAGGTCCTTTCCAACCTCAGCTGTTCTGTCCTTCCTTAGGAGTGTTCATGGCTATCAAATACTGCCTGCAGGCGAGTGGGTAATAGTCCAGAGGGGGTCTAGTTGAGAAAAGGCAATAGTGCAGGGAAAAGGGGTTTCCAGTGCTGTCTGTAAAGCACCTGCCTGGGTGGGGGGTCAGCAGCTCCCTTTGGGAAGCCAGCACAGTTTCACCCACAGCCCTCCTGCCCTTCCTGGTGCCTCTCAGGTGTTTCCTTGGAGAACCTCGGGTCAGTGTCAGGGCATTGAGCTGGCGCTGAACCTGGAAACTGAAGAACAGAGACCCCCAGTGGAGATTTGTCAGGTTTCACTGACAGGAGAACATGAATGATTCTCTCCAGAGAGCCAGGAGACTCAGCACAGGTCCGGAGAGCAGCAGAAATGCACAGGCAGGAGGTCTGCCACATTTTTAGGGTGATCTTATGTACCTGGCCTGTCTGTCTTGTTTGGGAGACCTGAGTCCCTGCAATAAACGTTCTCAAAGTTTTATGTTACCCTGTCAGCAATAACCAATTTACAGAGTGGAACAAAATGCCAATATTTATAAGGAAAAAAAGTACAAAATTATATGTTCATGATACGTTCATTTAACAAAATCACAGATTATTCAATAGTCTCTAAGTTGGATGAATGGAAAAATAAATATATAGATAAATTACAGAATAATTAATCAGAATGACTGTTCCCCATTTAGAAATGCCAGTGCTGCCTCCTGTCCCTGGGTCAGCCCCAGCTGATTAAACACCCCATTCCTCATGTGAGAGATCCTGCATTTCTCTGCTGCTGCCACACTGGGCCTTTAACTCCTGGCATCTCTCAGTTGTGGTTTATAAGATAAAATAAATCCTTTTCCCATCACAAATCCTGTATGAGTCAGTATTATCCTGCTTCTGCAGCTGAGAAAATGAGGTCAGACAGGAGAAATGGCTTGATGGAAGCCACCAGGGAGCTCTGTGTTGCAGTGACAGTTAGGGTGGAGGTGCCCTGGGATAATCAGTTGGGTCCTCATGTTTGCTGCATCCTTCCCATGCTGGAACAAGCCACTGGCATCACTTCTTCTTGTCCTTTGAAACTGCTGAGTGGTGACAGGAATGGTTAATGTCTTGGGTTAAGCACACCTTTGAGTACGTTTCTTACAACTGCCAAATAGTCCAGCTCCCAAATTGCTTTCCTGCTCAACATTAATATTAATGCAGATTTTCTGACTTAAACACATGGGCTTTTCTTGAGTGTGCAGATACCAAATTGACTTAAGCCTGAGAAGAAACCATATTTGGGAAACCCTGAAAATCTTCTTTATTCAGAAACTTGTTAAATGCAGAGCACAAGTGTGAACTGCTAATTTTCAAAATGGACACACTCTGGCTTTTGGCTTCCCGTTCTTCTTCCCCAGCACAGTGATGGATGTGCTCTCTGTGCTCACCATAGTCAGACTTTTCGTGAAGGTCAGAGGCTGAGGATTTCAAAATGGAGCCTGACTTAATTAAATTGCTTTTGCCTGTCAATGCATTCTCTAGTTCTGTGTACCAGCATAGATCAGAAATACTCAGTGGTCTCTGTTAGAGGTTTGTCTCTGGAAAAGCAAAGGAAGCTCCCTGCAGGGACCTGAGCAGGTAAAACAAACACCCTGCTTTGGGTAACCTGTTGCAGAGGAGTCTTCCCTACAAAATACCTTTTCAATAACATCAACCAGTTGCAAGTGTGTCAGGTGTCCTTTTCACCTGCAATGATCCAGTGTTTCACCTGAATTGCCTTCATTTCCGGTCTCTCTTTCCAAAGCATTGTGGGCAAGCCCCAAAAGTGTAACTTTCAGAGGCCTGACAGCAATAGATTGGGTCTGGTGAAGGTGGTGTTTGCAAGGCTTTGGTTGTGGCTCCAATCCTCTTTCTCCCTACCCAGGGATGGAGTGTGTGTCCCTCTCCCCTGGGCTTGGAGCCCTGCAGTGGCCAGTGAGTGCCCACAGCCAGCCTGGTGGCCCTGCCGTGGCATGGCTCCAGCTGCTCAGCCTGCCTCTCCTCGCGAGGCCATCCTGTGCCTTCTCCAAATGTGCTTGCCTGGACTCAGTCATTTCACTGGCAAAATCCTAATTGCTCCTGTATGGATGAACTGCAATCTTTCAGGGGTGTTTTTCCAAGCACTGATTTTTCTGGCCCTGCTCCCAGTCAGGCTTTGGTGCCTCCAGAGGGATTCAGCCAAGCTGCCTCCCTGAATCTGCAAGATACAGCTCATAGCCTCAGATAACAAACGCTTATGTATTTTCATTTTGTTTTTGTACTTTCTGTCTAAAAACATATGCTCCACTGCGTCCTTCTTGCAGAGAGCCCAAAAAATCCCCTCCTGCAAGCCCGTGTGCAGCTCCTGGCCAGCTGCAAAGCCCAGCTCTGCAGGGCTGCTGTCAGGAACAAGGCCTCTCTGTCTCCCTTCCTGTGCCTCCAGTCTCCACCCGAGAGCAGGGGAGGTGTGCGGCAGAGCACAGGAGAGGCTCTGATCCCTCACTGCTGGCTGGGTCTGTTCCCAGGAAGAGCTGAAGCCATGTCTGCCTGTCCCTCCCATTGCTGAGAGCATGCAGCAGCTCTCCTCAGCCCTTGGCGTTCTGTGTTCCTCCTCCTGAAGCGAGGCAGCAGTTGGCAGTGCTGCTGGGAAGTGCAGCACACTCAGGCACAGAGGCACTCCTTCCATCTGGGCCCAAGGTTCAGCTCACTCTGAGCTGCCCCACATCAGATTTGGCCTTTGGTGCCTTGTGCCCAAGGGAAGCTGATGTGGGCATTTCTCAGAGTGGCTTTCACTGATTACACTGCACGCAAGAGGAGTAGCCCAACTTCTCTGTTGCATGGCTTCCCTTCCAAGCAAACCTTCCCCTGCCTGTTGAGGCAGTTCATGGTGTTGTGCCACAACATGATGCTGATCACTGTAACCACAGAATCTGCCTCTGTGCCTCGTGATTCAGGCCTGAGCTGCTGCCCACAGCTGTGGTACAGCCCACGTGGGCACCTTCACACCCCTGGAACCTCACACAAGCTTTGTCTTCATGTGAGACTGTGCCATTCACAGGAGAATATAATAAAATAGGTCTCTGCATCCTTTTTCTGCCCAGATGACCAGAGCTACCCCAGCAGTGCCTTTAGACAGGAGAGCTTGGGCAGTGGTGTCTTAGCTGCCTGGAGGATCAGATTGGAGGGTGTGTTGTGGAACATCACAGAAGACAGCAGACAGGATGTGTCCCTCTGGTTCTGGATCCCTTTAGCTCTGCAGATTTGAGCTAGGTCAGTTATAACACAGCTTGAAGCAGAAAGATGAAAGAGCTGCAATTAACATCATCAAGCCTGTATTTTCATCTGAACAGCAAATGCAAATGTTAATGCAGACAAGCAAAGACCTCTGCCAACCTCTGTGTGTGCTGAAAATTTAGCAAGCACATCAATAAACTGTTTGTGGAGATACTCGTGAATATTTTTGTATTTTAGCCTTGTCATCAGCAACTTTTCAAGATAATTATGTTGTGTGAAATGATTACTAGAGAATGAAAGAGCAAGCTCCAGGGTAGTTTGTCTCTGTGGCTGTTCATTTCTCAGTGATATGAATGATGGTTTTAATCAACAGGTCTGTGTGATGGAATAAATTCCACTGTCTCATCATTGCTCTGGGTGCAGGCTGTTTTCACCAATAACTGTGTTTTATAACCAGAAACAGCTCCTGCTGAATCCCAGCAAAGAGGACATGTAGGCTGTACATGAGTGCAATTGTGCTTTATGGCTGCCATTTCTAAAGCTGCAAACAATCAGCATGCCCAGACCCCATCAGTGTTAATGAGGACAGAATAACCAAGCCCTTCATTGCCCTAACTGGAAAATCTATGTACACAGGGCTTAATTCAAAGTATGTACAACTCAGTGGGTAGGCTTCTGTTGATATCAACAGATGTTAAACCCGGCCTACATCAAGGACTTCAGAGCAAGCGTCAGCCACTTCACACCCCAGCAAAGGGGTTTTGAGGCACCCCAGCTGAGTGGACACTGTGGGAATGTTAGAGAGGACCGATACAGCCGCGCTGGGAGCGCTGCATTTGTAAGCTAGTGGACCTTAGCGGGGCAGGGGAGGTGTTACTCGGTTGTCAGTGATATAAAGCTAAGATTCTTTGGCTGAGTTTGCCATTCATCTAAAGAAAACTGGTTGTAATTTGCTAACCTTTCAAATGTGTCCATCTGTAATTAAAAACAGCCCCTCCACCGAATAAAAGGATGCCTCACATGCAGGTTAAAAATTGGAGCTGAGTATGTATGGTATTTATGTTGGCTTTTCAGCGCCTAATGCTCTAACTTTGGCATTTACTTGGGGCTTGTGTTCTGTTTTTACTTTTTTTCCTGGCATAGCTTTTGGGTAGAAACTAGAATGCAATTAAACATGTAAATAAGTGGACTTCAGGTGTATGAAATACTATCAAGTGTATTGGATGCATAAGCAAACCGCAGGCTTATCAAACATGTTTTGCATCCAGAGCTGTGTTAGCAGGTAAGGGTGACGCTACCCACAGCCAGCAAATTGAAGTGGTTTATGGTCTCCGTGTTCTGCTTTCACAACCAGCAGCCCTCTGCCTTGTCCCTCATTTCAGTTGCTGGAAATAAGTGTCTTGTTTTTCCAGCTCCAGATTTACTTGTTCATTCCAAGCTAAACCAGCCAAGTAAGGAGATGCTGTACCTGCTGCAGGTCCTTGTACTTCACCAAGCTCCAGACCCAAAGGCTTATCAGATGCCCCTTTATCTTTTCCTCCTTGAGACAGGACTCTTAAAGGCTGGTTGTATAAAGGCAGAAGTCAGATACATTGAGAAAAGGTTAATCATTCACAGTGGCACTGCAGTTAGTAGCCTGGGAATGGAGACTAAGGAAATTGATGTTGACTTTCTGGGGTGCTTTAAATGTTCTTGAAAACTTTCTCTCTGGTCTTCCTGAAACTTTCCTTTCTTGTTTACAGCATCCTGAGGATTTTCCAAGGATGAATTAAAATTCAAATTCTTTAGGAAGGTAAATCTAAGGAAACATATAGAAAAAGTGCTGGTGTTAAACTGTAAACTGTTCACCTGGGAAACAGAAAAGGAAATGGTACTTTAGCATGCAATGCATGCCTCACTGGATTTCACTAAATTGCCCTTGCTTTAGCACTGAGTCACAGGAGAAATACAGCATTTCACAAAGCAGGTGGACTCAGGAAAACTGTAAATGATTTCTGGGATATTAAATTCACAGAGACTAAGATCTATTGTGCCAGCCTAATTATTTTGAAATACTGCGGGTAAATCAATGGACGTACACTTAACGTTTAATTATAGGCACCATCTATTACTTCCACTGTGTGGGCCAAGTCCTGCTCTCATTTGCAATTAATGAAATCTTCCTACAGGCAGCAATTCTGTGTGAAATGGGCAGCATTTCAGCACTCGTTTGATGATACACGTTGTGACAGAAGAAAAAGCCAGGAGCAGAACACACGGCTCTTGCTTTCCCACCACTGGCCTAGAGGTGGCATTGCAAAGGTCTCCACAAAAGTCCGCTAAAGAAAAGTACAGCTTCATTCTCAGTGGTTTTCCTGAAGGAAAGGACCTCTTGGGTCTATGCTGGGTCAGCTGAGCTTCTGCCATCCAAAATCAACGCAGCATTTATGGCAAATGATGGCTTTTCTCTAATTCACTCAGAATTTGTCACCGTGGCTCTTACCTGCTTGCTGCCAGGCTTAGGCAGTGCTGGGAATGGGGGCTCCTGCTCCAGCTGAAAGCTGGGGGACAGGGAAAAGCAAGTGCCATTCCCGATTTGGGGGAAGTATATTCCCCTTGCTTTGTGTTCTCCATGGTGCCCGTTTAGACATGATGATGGCAGACTTTAAATTGTGACTGATTCCATTCAAGGCTTGGCACTGTCAGGGGTATTTGTGTGTTTCCAGGCAGAACGTTGCTGTAGCATTTGTTCCCAGCTTGTTTCTAGGTTTTTGTCTGTCTTCCTCGTGAAAAAGATCAGGTTTTGAGCTGGAAGCTCTCAAGAGCAGGGATTGCTGGCTGTGCATTCTCTGTATGACTAGAAGAGAAAATGGGTTAATTTTATTTCACTGCTAAGATCTCCTGGCACAAGGTTCACCCTGTGCCGAAAATGTGATTCACAGAAGAATATTATCCATCCAAGTAACTCATTAAAGGGAGCAGGTATGACTTGGGAGTATCCAAAGGCCCTACTGCCATCATCCCCCCTTTGTTACCTGCCGATGTCTGAGCCACCTAAACTCCTGCTGTCCCCGTCTGTCCTGTGGGTCTGTGCTGTGCTGGAGATGGCCTGCCCAAGCGCTGCTCCTTGGGGAACACTGCTCCTTGGGGATCCTGCCTCTCCATGGCCTGCCCAAGCGCTGCTCCTTGGGGAACACTGCTCCTTGGGGATCCTGCCTCTCCTGCCTCTCCATGGCCTGTCCAAGCGCTGCTCCTTGGGGAACACTGCTCCTTGGGGATCCTGCCTCTCCATGGCCTGCCCAAGCGCTGCTCCTTGGGGAACACTGCTCCTTGGGGATCCTGCCTCTCCTGCCTCTCCATGGCCTGTCCAAGCGCTGCTCCTTGGGGAACACTGCTCCTTGGGGATCCTGCCTCTCCTGCCTCTCCATGGCCTGTCCAAGCGCTGCTCCTTGGGGAACACTGCTCCTTGGGGATCCTGCCTCTCCATGGCCTGCCCAAGCGCTGCTCCTTGGGGAACACTGCTCCTTGGGGATCCTGCCTCTCCAGCCTCTCCATGGCCTGTCCAAGCGCTGCTCCTTGGGGAACACTGCTCCTTGGGGATCCTGCCTCTCCATGGCCTGTCCAAGCGCTGCTCCTTGGGGAACACTGCTCCTTGGGGATCCTGCCTCTCCATGGCCTGTCCAAGCGCTGCTCCTTGGGGAACACTGCTCCTTGGGGATCCTGCCTCTCCTGCCTCTCCATGGCCCGTCCAAGCGCTGCTCCTTGGGGAACACTGCTCCTTGGGGATCCTGCCTCTCCATGGCCTGCCCTAGGGCTGCTCCTTGGGGAACACTGCTCCTTGGGGATCCTGCCTCTCCTGCCTCTCCATGGCCTGTCCAAGCGCTGCTCCTTGGGGAACACTGCTCCTTGGGGATCCTGCCTCTCCTGCCTCTCCATGGCCTGTCCAAGCGCTGCTCCTTGGGGAACACTGCTCCTTGGGGATCCTGCCTCTCCTGCCTCTCCATGGCCTGTCCAAGCGCTGCTCCTTGGGGAACACTGCTCCTTGGGGATCCTGCCTCTCCATGGCCTGCCCAAGCGCTGCTCCTTGGGGAACACTGCTCCTTGGGGATCCTGCCTCTCCATGGCCTGCCCTAGGGCTGCTCCTTGGGGAACACTGCTCCTTGGGGATCCTGCCTCTCCAGCCTCTCCATGGCCTGTCCAAGCGCTGCTCCTTAGGGAACACTGCTCCTTGGGGATCCTGCCTCTCCTGCCTCTCCATGGCCTGTCCAAGCGCTGCTCCTTGGGGAACACTGCTCCTTGGGGATCCTGCCTCTCCATGGCCTGCCCAAGCGCTGCTCCTTGGGGATCGTGCCTCTCCTTGCTCCATGGCCTCCAGGGCAGCTCCCAGCAGACCTGCCCTCAGCAGGGCTGCATCCCCCGGCACAGCGGCGCCCTTACAGGAGGGGAAGGCATCTCCCGTTGCCATGACAATGAGCCTGTCGGGATGAGCATTCCTTCTTGCGAGCAGGATTCAGGGCCTAGAGCAGTGCCGTGCCTCCCGAAGGTTATTGGTGCCAGCGTGAGCAGAGCCTGGGGGAATGAAGGGGCAGGGGGAGCTGCTCGGGCTGCGAGCGGCGCCGGGCGGTTCTGCCTCTTTGTTCCCCGGCACGGATCCAGCCCAGCCTCCCTTCCCCCCAGCACAGCCCGCTAAGCTGGAGCACACCACAGCGGAAAGGGATTAGAAGGGAAAGCCATCCTTGCTGCAGCGAGGGAGAGAGAGCATAAATAAATCAGCGCCATGGAGGGTGCTGTGCCCGGCCTGGGCTCCCGCTCAGAGCCGCTCGGGGTTTGGGTGTGCCGAGCCCTCCTGTGCGCTCCGGAGCTGCCCGAGAGCTCCCGCTGCCGGCCAGGGCTGCACTCAGAGCTGCTCCGGGATTTGGGGTGTGCCGAGCCCTCCTGTGCGCTCCGGAGCTGCCCGAGGGGCAGCGGCCAGAGCCGCCCCGGCTCGGTCCGGCTCAGGGTCCGGCAGCGGCCAGAGCCGCCCCGACTCAGGGTCCGCCTCAGGGTCCGGCAGCGGCCAGAGCCGCCCGGCTCGCTCCGGCAGGGTCTACCTCAGGGTCGGCAGGGCTCAGCCCGGCTGGCCTCGCTGCAGGGAGCTCCTGGGACGGCCGAGAGCCGTGTCAGCCCTGCCCCGGCAGAGCGCAGAGCCACGGCATCAGGCTGGCCTCCAGGATGCTTTCAGTGGCTGGTGTTGGCACACGGCTTGTTTCTGTTTGGATCTATGAAGAGTTATGTTTTCACTCTGTGTAAATTAGTTTTATGTAGGTTGTAAACAGCCTATATATGTCTTGAAAGTTGTTTAAGATTTTTACAAAACCTGACTTTCTTGGAGCCACGTGACTGGGAGCTGGAGGAATGGATTTTCAGGTTGATCAGGGATACAGCATTACACTGTGAGTTATCCTTTCCCCCAAAATCTGTCCCATAAACCAGGGCTGGCACTGGCACAGCACAGGGTGGCAGGGGGACGTTCAGCCAGCCCTGACAACTCAAAATAGAGTGAAAAGTTGAGATAAGTGAGCACAGCCCTATGGGTGAGCCAAAGTGGGAACTGGGACGCGCTCCTTGCTGTGGGTTGGGCTCAGTGTGGCTGGTGTCAGTGTCCACAGGTCACCTGGCAGAAGCATCCCCAGAGAGAAAGGGCTTCTTGCAAGCATGGGTGGAAAAGCAGCTGGGCATGGGAGGACGGGGGGAAGACTACAATGAAACAAACCTGCTTGGTTTGTGCAGGCTTTGCAGCCTTGAAATGTGGGTTAAAACTGGTGAAAGGCACCCAGAGGTGAATGCTGAATAAGGACAATTGAGACCATATCTTCCCTGAGCTGGTTAAAGATTGACTGTGGCACTTTTCCTCAGTTCTTGTTTTTATTTGCTCCAGCCACTGGGTGCTGAGCAGTGATAAGCACCCCAAAGGCTGCATCCTTTGTGGAGGGGCTGTCTCCAGAGCACCGGGGGCAGTGGGGCTGGGAGGGCCTTTCAGTGCCTGTACC
The DNA here is from genome assembly GCF_028551555.1 of Melozone crissalis. Taxonomy (NCBI): domain Eukaryota; kingdom Metazoa; phylum Chordata; class Aves; order Passeriformes; family Passerellidae; genus Melozone; species Melozone crissalis. The sequence goes on from NW_026535858.1 coordinate 1,600,340, forward strand.
ATGGAGGGAGACCCCAGGTAACACCCAAACAACACCAGAAAGGGGCAGTGAAAGGGGTTTGGGTTATGAGGTGTGATCTGTGGCCACAGCTGTGATGCTGAAGGGCTCTCAAGCACAGGCATTTGGGTGTGGTGTTCTGTGCAGCCTCGAAATACAAAGAGTCAGGACCACACTCCCCAGAAAATGCTGGGTTTTTCCTGGTGGAGTTGTGCCTGCAGGAATGGATTAAGGGAGGATTCCCTCATTTGGGAAAGGGGGGTGACTCCTTAATCCCCAAAGCCTGGATTTACAGATCCTAGAGAGAGTAATCACGGACAGTGGATTAGCATCTGTTGGGGAGCCTGGCAGGAGAGGGCAGCGTGGCACTGCCAACCCCAGGGCTGGTCCTCACCCTTGTTTGCAGCTCTTTGCCCAGGCCCGTGTCTCAAACATGTTCACCTGGAAACACAAAGTTCACAGAAAGGAAGATGTCAAAAAGAGCATTTCCTCAAGTCATGGATGATTTCCTGCAAGTGAGAAGCATGTAAAACAGGTCTAGGGCAGGTGACAATTGATGGCAAGGGTGTGGTGTGTTTGTTTGTTTTTGTAAGCACCTCTAAAATTGCTCTTGCAAGGCTTCTGCCATCACAAACTGAGCCAGCCTTCAGCCAGAAGAAAAGGAGGAGGAGATGCGTGTCAGTCAACAGAAACTAGCTGGTGTGGGGCCATCCTCATGCTGCCCAGGGGCGTGTTGGCCTCCAGCCGTGGAAGAAAAGCCGTGGTTAGTGCCTTGTTTGTGTGGGGAAGCCTGGAAAACAGTTTGTGGCAGTATGGCCCTCATCTGTTACTTAGTGTGGCTCAGCTGTCGGGGAGCAGGACCATGCACTGCTTTTCTCTGAGAATGCCCAGCCCAGGCTTTTCAGCAAGGTCTGACTTCTTGGCCATCCCAAACAAAACCTTAAAGCATGCAATTTCCATACAGATATAGCACAAGGGAAGTACTGAGCCGGGCTGAGGCATATTTCCCCTGGGAGATCTTGCAGGAGAAATGGACCATATTGGCTTTTCCAACTGGCCTCAGGTACTGCTGCAGCAGCACATGAGCTCAGTGGTGTGTGTGTTTGTCTGGCAGGAGGCAGCTGCCTCAAACACAGTGAGGATGTGCTCCTCAAGAGCTCCACCAATTCAAATTTAGAGCTGCATTATTTATTCAGACAGGATTTTCTGGCAGCAAACCTCACATCCTTTTTGCATCCTCGGTAGTGAAGAGGAAGGCTGGAGCCCAGCGTGATGGTGCCCAGAGCGCGGCCGCGCTGCCTGGCAGTGCCCAGGCTCAGCGCCCTGGGGCAGGGCAGCTGGAGCCGCAGGTGCTGCTGCACGGCTCCTGCTTGGCTGCGTGCCTGAGGGGTTCCCTTTGGGCACTCCTGCTCCCCTCCCTGCACGCGCAGCCCTTCGGCCAGCTTGGCTTTCAGCACAGTGTGACCATCTCCTCCTCCATTCCTGGCCCAGCTGAGGGTGCCTGTTCTCTCCTCTCCTGCCACTGCGCTGATGGAGAGGGGCTTCTTGTTCTCCTGCCACCAGTGCCCAGTGGGAGGCTCTGCTCTGTCCAGAAGAGGGCACAGCTACCCCAGAGCACGGCAGAGGAACACCCAGGTACTGCTGGCAGAGGAAGCTCCATCAGCAGAGTTTTGTGCCTTTTTTCTTTCCCTCCTGGGCTATGTCTAATTGAATTTGGATAGCAGGGGTTTTTGTTAAGAGGCTGTGCCACTGCACTGGAATAACCGCTCCTACAATTTATCCTTTCAATTTAAATGTTGCCAAGGAGCTGTGCTAGCCCTCGCCTCTTACAGGGAGAAAATCCTTTCTGTTGTTGAAAATTGACTGCGTGCAAGTCTCTGAGGAGCAGCACCAGTTTGTACCAGTCCCCAAACAGGAGCCGTGGTCTGAGTGCGGTCTGTAAATCAGGTCAGTGACATTAGCATGGCAGGAACAGCAAACAGCCTGGTGCTGTTCTCCCGCCTGTGCTCGGAGGAGACCCAGAATGGCACCAGCACAAGGGCTGCAGGGAGAGAACAGGGTGTCTTGGCAAACCTGTGTGTACGTGATAGTCAAGAGAAGCTTTTGTTTTCAGCAGGGGGTTTTCCATGGCTCCCATGGAGCCATCATCCAGAGTGCTCAGAGACAATGCCCAAGAATAGCAGCTAATGGGGCAGGGTGGGAGAGAGAAGGTGAACAACTTTTTATTGCTGCCATATGCTTTAAATCCCTTCAGCTCTCTTCCTATAGCCAAAGTTAGGATTTTTTTTTCCATTGGCAATTTTTATGCTGTTTCAAAAGAGCCAGATTAGCAAAGCAAAACCAAGGAAGAAACTGCCTGCCCACCCCTGGGATGCCTTCCTGCTCCTGCCTGCTCTCAACATCTCATCAACTCACCCTGCCAACTTCAGGCACCTTCCTGGTTTCACCACCGTGGTCAAATCAAAGAATGAGGAGTCCTTTGCTCAGAGCAGAGACCACCAAGATAAACCCAGGAGCTGTTATTCCGATCTCAGTGCACACCTGGAGCGCTGGGGAGCAGGTGCTGGAGGGAGGAGATGGATCCCAGCCCGTGGGGTGAGGGCAGTGTCTGAACTGCTGCCCTGGTGTGAGCATCCTGCAGGCCCCCTGCCCTGCCGGCAGAGGCTGCAGCTGATTTTCCACTCAGGGCACTGCTGGGGATGGAGGGGGCAGACTTGGCAAAGCATGATCCTGTTTGCTCTGATCACTAAAGGTCACGAGGTGGCTCCGTCTGTCAGTGGGAGGAAATGAACTCTGGTATCTTCAGCAAACTAATTTCAGGCTTGTACTGATTCCCCTTTCAGTTTAATTTAATCATCTTTGGTGTCTGATTCTACAAACACGGCTTTGTACTGCTAAACCTTTGCTGCATATTAGCTGAGAGGCAGCTGGAATTTGAATTTGATTTGAGTATAGTGGGAAACCTTATATTTAGCACTTGGCAAATCTCTCGAATGCAAGAGCACATCAGTTTATAAATGCAGGTTGCTTTGATCAGTGCAATTTTGGAGGCTTAAGTATGAGAGAGGGAATATAGGCTGGGTACTGATACTCGGAAAGGAGGAATAGACAAGTATTCCACCAGGTGATTGGAATGACATTACAATATCAGCCTACCTGGAATTTGGTGCAAAGGAATGTTTGTAATAGAAAAACGCCTCGGGTTACAAAGTCCTTGCAATGCAGTCCTTTGTAGCCTGCAATGTCAGGGTCAGGTACAAAAACACTCAGGTGAGGGGGCTGAGGACAGCCAAGAACGGCCGGAGCTGGACTGACCCAGGGATGTGGTGCAGACCAGGAAATGAAGAGAAGCTGAAATAGCAGTGAGATAAATGCCTGCTTTCATCCCTCTTCTCTCTTGGACAAAACCCCTGCTGGCTTCTTTGCCATGCAGGATGCCAAACTAAGAGTCACTCTTGGCATTAAAGCACGTGTAGGATGCAGGGTTTTGCCATATGTTCTAACAAAAGCAAGTACTTTAGTTTGCAGTTTGGGGCTGGAGCTGGAGGCATTCCAGTGATTGCCTCTTCCGAGAGCTCATGTCCCTTTGGAACCTGTCCCGTCTCAAAAGGAGCCACCTCTGAGCAACTCCCAGCAGCTCCCACAGGCACATGGACCCAGCTGGACATTCTGGGGTGCCCCCTGCACATCCCTGGGGCTGCTGTTAGAGGGAGGAGTGCTTGGCACCTGCAGGGGGGCAGCAGGGGCTTCAGCAGCTGCGAGGCGCGTCTGTGGGTTTATTGCTTCCCCAGAAAGACTTTGATTTTTAGAGGGAGGGTTCCCTTTGCATAGGAAAAGTGATTGCTTCCAGACCTTAGGAGTACGTGGTTTTAAGGAGCTCAGGTTCTGCTCCCAGCAGTAACGGTGACTTTGCTGTTCGTATTTGCATGGGCAGAACAGGGAATGGAGCTTCGATGAAAATATTATCAATGGTGTTGTGGGCATGATAATGGAGCCTTCACCACCTCCCAAAAAGCAGTGAGATGAAGAGGTGACCCTTCCTAGGCTTCTGCCAGCTACTGGCTTCCAAGAAGTACCCCATCACTTTGATTTATTGACATGCAGTTAGCTCTCAAGATCAGGCAGCGCTGTGAGTTCAGATCTTCTGGAGCAGAAATGGAGGTGGATTACGCCCACCTCCCGTGTGCTGTGAGGAAAGGAAAGGCTGATATTTTCAAAGCACTGCTGTGAGATGGTGCACTGGCCCCTCAGCCCTGGGGTTGCTCATTCTCTGCTTTGGGCTCTGGCTGCCCTCCCCAGATGGGGCTCCTTGGGGAGCTTCCCCAGCAGATCTGCAGGGTTTGGTCTGTGCAAGCCCCAGCATGGCCCAGGGACCCAGCCTGGGAGATGGAGCACCCGGGCCTTTCACAGGGCCAAGGGCTCCTGTCCCACTGTCAGAGCTCCTTCCAGCCTGGGATTCCGTCTGCTCCACAGCCCAGCACATCACCGTGGCCCAGTGAGCACTGGGGACACTGCAGCCATTGCTCTTATCATGCCTTAAGTTGGAGCTTTTATATTTTTCAGATCTTGGGCTGTTTTGGTGTGTAGTTCTGAGCTTCATATTAAGGGATGTAAGCTCTCTTCACAGAGTAGGGAGACAAAACAATTCCTTCTCTAGCTGGGGGCCAAGGAAAAGTGAGGCAAATCTCAGGCCCAAGAGCACAAACACCATGGGCTGGAGAGAGAAAATCAAGCATGGTGGGATTTGATAACCTAAAGCTGTATTAAATAGTATAGTTTCCTGTGGCCCTAACAGCAGGCACGGGAATGTTCCCAAAATTGTCAAGAAGTTCTTTTCTCTCAGAATTGCAGGTCTGACTAAGATTATCAAAGATACAGTGCTGCTAAAGGGCACAGTAAGCGCTGGGGCACTCTGATTTCCACCTGAACTTTTGGCTTGTTACCTATTGCAGAACTTCCCAGAAAGTATGAAATGTAACCTTGAGGTCAAACAAGAACTTTTTGGAGCAATGCTATTTTTACTTCTCTCTGTTTCATGTAGGCAAACACGTGCAGCACAGACCATCAGTCCTGATGAAGTGCCATTGTTTAATACTGGAAAAATGCACATTTGATCTAGTCTGCATTTCCTAAAAACTGTGTTATTGATTTGACAATATATTTTTCCTCAGACAAAAAAATTCTGCAGTTATTTATTCATTCTTGCCCCTTGGAGAGCTCGCTACCATCTGTTTTTCTTGGCTTTGCATTACCTTATTTTTTTCCACTTGTTCTTTTCCCACTGTGCACCACTGAAGGACTATACTATACATTATCTCATAGCCAAATTATGCAGGGTATTGTAAACATGTTGTAAACTTTGCCAGCTGCAAAGTCAAGGGCTCTGAGAGATCCTGCTCAGTACTGGAAATGATCTTTGAGGAAAGAAGGCAGCTTTTGGAAGCACGTTTGCAGGGCAGTGTGACACAAAGGTGTAATAGTGCTTTTGCAAAATGCTGGGGGGAGGAAAAGGAGCGAATCCCTTTGTTCATGGATCCCAAACTTCAGTGCAGAGGCCGAGAAGTCCCTGAAACAGGGACTGTGTCCCTGAACCTGAGACACAGCAGGGCTCTGGCAGCTGGGACAGCCATGTGAGCCTGGTACAGTCCCACACTGCTGTCCTCTCAGGCAGGACAGCACAGGACAGGACAGGACAGGACAGGACAGGACAGGACAGGACCATCTCAACCATGTGAGCCTGGTACAGTCCCACACTGCTGTCCTCTCAGGCAGGACAGGACAGGACAGGACAGGACCATCTCAGCCATGTGAGCCTGGTACAGTCCCACACTGCTGTCCTCTCAGGCAGGACAGGACAGGACAGCACAGGACAGGACAGGACCATCTCAACCATGTGAGCCTGGTACAGTCCCACACTGCTGTCCTCTCAGGCAGGACAGGGCAGGACAGGACAGGACAGGACAGGACAGGACCATCTCAGCCATGTGAGCCTGGTACAGTCCCACACTGCTGTCCTCTCAGGCAGGACAGGACAGGACAGGACAGGACAGGACCATCTCAGCCATGTGAGCCTGGTACAGTCCCACACTGCTGTCCTCTCAGGCAGGACAGGACAGGACAGCACAGGACAGGACAGGACAGGACAGGACCATCTCAGCCATCTGAGCCTGGTACAGTCCCACACTGCTGTCCTCTCAGGCAGGACAGGACAGGACAGGACAGGACAGGACAGGACCATCTCAACCATGTGAGCCTGGTACAGTCCCACACTGCTGTCCTCTCAGGCAGGACAGGACAGGACAGGACAGGACAGGACAGGACCATCTCAGCCATGTGAGCCTGGTACAGTCCCACACTGCTGTCCTCTCAGGCAGGACAGGGCAGGACAGGACAGGACAGGACAGGACAGGACCATCTCAGCCATGTGAGCCTGGTACAGTCCCACACTGCTGTCCTCTCAGGCAGGACAGGGCAGGACAGGACAGGACAGGACAGGACAGGACCATCTCAACCATGTGAGCCTGGTACAGTCCCACACTGCTGTCCTCTCAGGCAGGACAGGACAGGACAGCACAGGACAGGACAGGACAGGACCATCTCAACCATGTGAGCCTGGTACAGTCCCACACTGCTGTCCTCTCAGGCAGGACAGGGCAGGACAGGACAGGACAGGACCATCTCAGCCATGTGAGCCTGGTACAGTCCCACACTGCTGTCCTCTCAGGCAGGACAGGGCAGGACAGGACAGGACAGGACAGGACAGGACCATCTCAGCCATGTGAGCCTGGTACAGTCCCACACTGCTGTCCTCTCAGGCAGGACAGGACAGGACAGCACAGGACAGGACAGGACAGGACCATCTCAGCCATCTGAGCCTGGTACAGTCCCACACTGCTGTCCTCTCAGGCAGGACAGGACAGGACAGCACAGGACAGGACAGGACAGGACAGGACCATCTCAACCATGTGAGCCTGGTACAGTCCCACACTGCTGTCCTCTCAGGCAGGACAGGACAGGACAGGACAGGACAGGACAGGACCATCTCAGCCATCTGAGCCTGGTACAGTCCCACACTGCTGTCCTCTCAGGCAGGACAGGACAGGACAGCACAGGACAGGACAGGACAGGACAGGACAGGACCATCTCAGCCATCTGAGCCTGGTACAGTCCCACACTGCTGTCCTCTCAGGCAGGACAGGGCAGGACAGGACAGGACAGGACAGGACAGGACCATCTCAGCCATGTGAGCCTGGTACAGTCCCACACTGCTGTCCTCTCAGGCAGGACAGGACAGGACAGGACAGGACAGGACAGGACCATCTCAGCCATGTGAGCCTGGTACAGTCCCACACTGCTGTCCTCTCAGGCAGGACAGGGCAGGACAGGACAGGACAGGACAGGACCATCTCAACCATGTGAGCCTGGTACAGTCCCACACTGCTGTCCTCTCAGGCAGGACAGGACAGGACAGGACAGGACAGGACCATCTCAGCCATCTGAGCCTGGTACAGTCCCACACTGCTGTCCTCTCAGGCAGGACAGGGCAGGACAGGACAGGACAGGACAGGACAGGACCATCTCAACCATGTGAGCCTGGTACAGTCCCACACTGCTGTCCTCTCAGGCAGGACAGGGCAGGACCGGACCGGACAGGACAGGACAGGACAGGACAGGACCATCTCAGCCATGTGAGCCTGGTACAGTCCCACACTGCTGTCCTCTCAGGCAGGACAGGGCAGGACAGGACAGGACAGGACAGGACAGGACAGGACAGGACAGGACCATCTCAGCCATCTGAGCCTGGTACAGTCCCACACTGCTGTCCTCTCAGGCAGGACAGGACCACGCTCAGGGCACATCACAGCACTGAAGCTCCTGCATGGTCCCAGAGCTGTCTCTGGAGTTGGAGCAGCCACATCCTCGGAAGATGCAAACCACAGAGCTTCTTGTGCTCTGCCTTGCATGGTTGGGCCCTTTGCTGCCTTCAGAAATAAGAGTTGAAGGGCAGGAATCACAGGTGTGTGAGGACAAGTCTGTGTAAATATCCCTAGTTATAGATCTTTGTGTATCTTTTGATCATTCAGCAATGAGAATGTTGGCAGTAACAATACCAGGCATAGCAGAAATCATGGCTCAAAAATATACAATCGCTTTAAAAGCCCCTTTATGAAATGTATCTGTTCTCTCTCTCTGTCCCCTGGTGACTGATGTCAGTTACAGTGAAGGTCATGCCTTCAGGCTTTCATCCCGTGGTACACTTCCCAAAAGGGCAGAAATCTCTGTGGCCGGGAGCGGGCAGCGCAGCAGGGAGGAGCAAGCAGCACGGAAATGGAGGGACTGTCACCCCTGCTGATAGAGAGACAGGCCATGGGGCTGCACCAATGCACCCCAGACTACTTGGAGAGGAGTAGAAAGCAATGTGGATGATAGGGCCATGGGGAAGAGCCTGTTTCAGTGCATGTTGGACATGGAAAGTTCCTGTACAGGCTGGTGATACTCACACAGCCTCAGTGAAATGCAGCTGTCTCCATTCTCTGTACATTCATAGTGAATGCTGTTGGGCTTGGACTTAGGCTGACAGGGAAAGCAAAGGCACCTTAGGTTTAGAGGAGATGTGAAGTGCAGTTATGAGAGTCATTGTTCTGCTGCCAGAGGAGTGGCCCTCAAAGAGCATTTTGGACAGAGGCCAGGGGCTGCACAGGAGCACAGGTGCTGGCTTGGCAAAGGCCCACCCTGCCCTGCATCCTTCACCTTCCTCCCGCTGCAGCAGCCCAGGACCTTGAAAGGCTGCTGCCACCAACACCAATAGCTGGACAGGGCGTTCATCTGCATTGCTTGGGGAATTCAAACCTGTCTTTTTAATTATTCCAGCAATACTTCATCTTCCTCTCCAATGGTTAGCAAAAAGGATCACCAGTTCAGCTGTACTTACATAATGTGGCTGTGAATATCCTATGACTTATTGCCCTATCCCTGATCTTTTCACAGGGTTAAGAGCTTAGGGCTGAAGAATTGCTTGGCTGGGTAAGATGCATTTCTTTTTGCAAAGGAGGGATGATGCTCTTCCAGCCCTGGAAGTATTCTTGTGAAAGTTATTTTTTCTCTACAGTCTTTTATTACTATGATGGGCCGATGTTCATAGGCTTGCACTCTCATTAAGAGGCACAGATTTAAATAAGGGGCTTTAATCAACAATTTTCATCATGATTTAAATCAGCTAGCAGGAAACACAAAATTGATTATTTAAATTAATCTTGTTCTTCATTTGTAGTTTTTAATTATTTTCCTAAGGAACAACTGATACTTCCTCACCGGAGCCTGGTACTCTTTTTTCACTTGTGATCAGGATATGCTATTACCATATTTATTTAAGAATCTGCATATTAAGTCTAAAGTTACTTAACAATTTTCATTTATGTGACAAACCGATGACTGATGCCTCTACTCCATGGCTTATTTTAATGTTCATGTTAAGGTGCACTGCAGAAAAAAGTAACATACATTAGTTACTGTGCTCAGTAAATCACATACTAATCCTAAATATGATGGAGGGATGGGGCAAGGGGAAGAACACAGGTATCAAAACTGATTCTACATTTGAAATGGACATCTTGAACACAGGAAATATTATCTCTTTGACAGCAGGCTGGGGTGTTTCTAATCACCAAATCCTTTTAAAGACTCATATGGGAGAAGGTGCAATCTCCTGTTCCCTCTTTGTTTTTAACCCCCAATGATTTTCTCAAATTGGAGTGAACTGAAAGGAAGAATGTCTTTTTGTGCATCCTGAGAAGAAATGGGTCTGTAGGAAATGGGCTTAGAGTCTCAAGAGTCCCCTGATCCAGTTGGTTCAGCAAATGCTTCAGACACTGCAGTGGCTTGACTTAATCTAAAACTTGTAGAGGTGAACTGCTATTTCTTTTAGTATTACGATGAAATTTAGGCCATAATGTTTAGTGCCACTGGTTCAGGTTTTAAATTAAAATGATCAAATTTTAAATGTATAACGATAAATACAAAAAAAAAAAATCCTACTCTGATTTTTCTGGAAAAGGGACATGTATTTTTATCTGCCTTTAATTTGCATCAACTCTAGCTCAGGGCAGTTGCAATGGCTCGAGGAGCCATATTTCTGATTCATACCATTGTGTGTAAGGTAAAAGCAAAATGAACCTTTTTGAAAAGCTTTGGGGTATATCTGTTTTTCAGATTGAAGGTATTAAATAGATAGTCACATTCATCCTTTGGGTAATTCAGCTGACTTCAGTGGAGAAACTAATGTCCAAGTTAGAGACCTGGTTTCTTGTTGGCTTCAGCCATGGAGACAGAGAGTCCAGGGCTCTCTGGGAGTACCAGGATGGATTTTCCTGTGCTGGTGGATGATCAGCCTCCCTCCCATGTGCGTCTCTGCAGGTTCCTGTTACTGAGGCTCCGTGCCAGCCGTTCTCCCAGCACCCCTGGGCTGTGGAGGGGTTTCTGCTCCTTCCCTCCCTCCCTGTCACTCCTGGAGGGGTGCAGTGCCTCCCTCCTGGTGCTGCAGCTTGGCAGCCATCAGCCCATTCTGCCAATTCCTGAGACGGTTTCCTCCAAGTCACGCTTGAGACTAAAGACAAAACAGCCAAGGCTTGGTTTCTGTTTGTTGCCCTGCCAGAAGCTGTGTGTAGCGTGCCAAGATGTGACATGCAGCACCTTGCTTTGCAGACACACACCACTCATGCTGACTCAGAGCAGGGAAACCCTCACTGCCTTGTCCCACCTTATTGCTGCTCTCATGAAACGCTTCAGCTTTGGGCTGAGGTTTAAAACTAAGGTGTGGGGGGTTTCCCCTAAAGTTTTAGCTTGGCTTGGGGTTTTCTGGGGAGAGCTTGGGTTGTTTAGAGTTTGAGCCTGAATGTTCTTTGGTAGCTGCTGATTCCAAATGATGCTTCTGGCTGCAAAACCCACTGCAAAGAAACGGAAACCAGGAGCAACAGAGTCACTTCAACAATGGCACCCCCTCAGGGTGACCCCAGCCAGCCTGTCTCTGAATTCCACATCTAGGAGGTGAAAATTATGGCCCAGGGTTTTGAATAACTTTATGCTCTATTTTGGGCTGTTTGTGCTGGTCTGTGGCCCCGGTCCCTCCCAGAAAGCAGAGTGGCCCAGCAGTGCCGTGGGCAGGGGCAGAGGCTGGAGCAGGAGCTCGGCCATCCCAGCAAACAGTGACACCGTGTGCTGGGGAGAGCCAAGGGAGCTCCTTTTGTCTCAGCATTATGCAGAGCAGTGATGGAGCAGAACATGAAAACAGCAGAAGCAAGCACTGCTGTAATGGGTAATGGATGAGCACATTTCTGATGGATTTGTTGTTGTTGTTATAGGGTTTTTCATATGTGCAAAACCTATTTGGGCCTCGGATGCCTTAGTGCTGTGAGAGCCTCAGCCTCTGCACATCCCTCTGCCTGGCCCAGCACATCCACCCCACACGGCTCCAATGCACCTTTGTGTTCAAGCTGTTCCTGTCGAGTCCTCTCTGCTCCTGCCACACAGAGCGCATGTTAATGCAAACAGGCATCAGAGAAACTAGAAATGGTGTGCAATTCAACATCATCAACTATGAAATCACTCCTCTCCCATGCAGGGCTGTATCAATCAGGTCAGCTTTGGGTCTCTTCTTCCCAGGAAGCCTCTGCTGCAGGTGCCTCTGAAAAGCACTCTGCTGTTTGTGCTCCGTGTTTCCTGACAGGGAGGCTTGTGGTCATCCATGAGCACACACCATCATCTTCCTACTGATTTAGCATGTGGAAGGATGGGTACAAACCTTTATTAAAGGCAATCTTAATCTTTCTTATGGAACATTTCATAAAAATGTAGGCTTAGAGCAGCTTTCAGAGGCAGCCACAAATTGCCAGCAGTAATACACCAAAATTAGATGGGCTAGATGGGGTTTGTCTGTTGTCATCCTCTGATTGCTTCCTTCCATCACTTGCCTTAACCGGATTTGTCCCTTAGCACCTGACCATTGTCTGGGGAGAGCTTACAAGTAACAAAACACGCTGGCACGGTTGTTTTTATATTAAAAAAAAATGTAATAACTGAGGTGCAAGTGCAAAAAGCAGTGAGTGGGTGAATGGCTGCAGAGTTGGGGTGCAGACGAATGGACGTGGGTAGGAGTGTGGATTGGTACATGGGCAGGTGCACGTATTGGTGGAGGGGTACATGAATTGGCCGTGGATGAGTGCTCAGGTGGGTGGGTGCATGCGTGGATGCATTGGTTGGTGCATGACCGGGCGGGTGCAGGAATGGGTGTGTGGTGCCCAGGTGCACGGGTTGCTGCAGGAATAGGTGGGTGATACATGGGTACGTGCACGCACGGCTGGGCGCACAAGCTGGTGCCCACCTGGACGGAGGGGTGCACTGGCGGGGGCAGGCACGGCTGTTTGGGGGCAGGTGCCTCGGCTGGTGCAGGAGCGGGCGCTCGGGCGGGCAGGTGCGCGGGGCGGTGCAGGGATGGGTGGGCGATGTACGAGCGCACGGTGCGTGCAGCGCTCGGTGCGCGCAGGGGTGCCGCGGCCGCTGCGGACGCGGTGGGCGCCCGTTGGGGCGGCCGGCCGGACAGCCGGACAAAGCCCCGTGCCGTGCCGCGCCGGGCCGTGCCGTGCCGGGCCGTGCCGTGCCGCGCCGTGCCGTGCCGTGCCGTGCAGCGCCGTGCCGGGCCGGGCCGTGCCGTGCAGGGCCGTGCCGTGCCGGGCCGCGCCGCGCCGTGCCGTGCCGTGCCGTGCCGTGCAGCGCCGTGCCGTGCCGTGCCGTGCCGTGCAGGGCCGTGCCGTGCCGGGCCGCGCCGCGCCGTGCCGTGCCGCGCCGCTCCGCACAGGTGCGCAGCTGCCGCCGGCCGTGGCAGCGCGGCCCCGGCGCTCCGGGCGGGGCGGGGCTGCGGGCCCGCTGCGGGGGCGGCGCTGCGCCCGCCCGGCTCGGCTCGGCTGGGCTCGGCTGGGCTCAGCTCGGCTCGGCTGGGCTGGCACGGGGGCGGTGGCGGCACCTGCGGCCGCGCCGTGCGGAGCGAGCGGAGCCGGGCCCGGATGTAGCCGGAACATGGCGCTGGGGGCGGCGTGACGGCGGCGGCCGAGGTAGGCAGGCAGGCAGGCAGGCGGGGAGAGAGGGCGGCGGGGCCGGGGCGCGGGGGCTGCCCGGGGCGCGGGCGGCGGCTGCCCCTGCCCGGGGGCCGCGGGAGCCGGGGGCCGCCCGGAGCCCGGAGACCGCGCTGTGCGCTCCTGGCAGCGCCGCTGCCCGCAGACAAAGGCACGGCCCGGGCATCCCGGCCGCACCTGTGCGGAGCGGCACGGCCGCGGGCGTGCCAGGGCATCCCGGCTCCTCTCCGCGGATCGCCGTAGCTGCTGTTGCTTCTGATAGCTCGCCGGGGTTTCCTACAACAATGGCTTTTCTCTTCTTTTTTCTTTTTAAGCCGTTTTGCTTTTTGCCATTTCCCCCCCCCCCCCCCCCAGAAGTTGCTCCCAACTTTCCGCGAATATGATGTGCTTTTGGGTTTCCCCCAGGGAGCAGGTGCCCAGAGAGCTGTGCAGCCGCTCCTGGAGATGCTCCTACATGCGTCCCTATACCTCTACTCCCTCTTTTTTCTTTTTTTTTCTTTCATGTAAAGGGTTAGAAATGCCTGCAATCGACTCCGCTCTTCTTTCAGTGTTCATGAGCCTCGGATCATCGCAGCTGAAGAAAATGAGCTGCATAGTGACTGCCGTGCTCGAATAACACTCCAGCCTCAGGCCAGGAGAGGTGGTTTTTTCATGGTATTGATCAGACCTTGAGATTTTTTTACCAACCCGCCAGCAGCACGCAGGCTGCCTTTCTTCCTCTTTGTTACATACCAGCCCTCTGCTAACAGAAAGAAACAATGAGATTTTTTCCCTCCCAATTTATTCAGTGTTATATCTAATGGGCTGTCATTGCCAGTAAGGATACAATTCCCAAGAACTTGAGAGGGGCCAGCAGTGACACTCCTCTGCTAGTAGCCTTTCCCGTTCATTTTAGAATTTTTTATGTGCTTTAGCATTTGTGAAATGAAGGAAATGAGTTGGTATCTGTGCTGAGAACGATCTCGGTGGTCCCTGCTGCCCAGACAGCACCAAAGGAATCCTTGCTCCGAGTGTGTTGCCTTTATTGTGCGGTGAAACTTGGGCTGCGCTGCTGGGGCTGCAGCAGGGAGCAGCCGTGCTGCCCTGCCCTGCCCTGCCCTGCCGTGCCCGCTGCCACGGCTGGCACTGGGGCTGCCAGCACGGAGCATCGCTGCTGCTGCTGGTGCTGCTGGGGACAGAGCTCTCGGCACGCCGGCTGTCGGGGTGGCTCTGGCTGTGCAGAGCCACACGCAGGCTGCTGCGGAGGTGCCAGTGGGTGTAGTGCCGCTCCTGGGGCTCCCTGGCCCCCTGCCCCCCCAGGAGCTGCACGGGAAACTGGAGAATCTCCTCTGGTTCGCGTTGAGCTTCACAAAATGGCCCTTTGCCTTGCTCTTTTTTCCTGCCCGTGCGTTGCTGTTTCTGCTGTGTGTGGATGCCCGTGGTGAGCAGCTGCTCTGCTGGGTTCCAGGTGGCAGTGAGGGATCTGGCTGCGTGGGGCAGGGCGCTGGTTTCTGAGCTGGCTGTGCCAGCTAAAGCTTTGGGAGTTACTCCTTGTGGCTCGCCTTACTCCCCATTGCTGTGGCTTAGTCGCTTTTCTTTGGCTGTAGGTCATTTTAGGTTGATGGAAGGTCTTTGCTCACTGTGGAATTGTGTATTTATGCTATCAAATGTATTAATTGGAGATAAATTGAGTAAAAGCATTATTTTAATCAAGGGAAAGACTCACATGTCTCATGTTGAGAGTGCTGAAGTTAAACTTTCTCCTTTCTCCTGCTTCAAACATGGTTTGTATCCCAGTGAGACCATGATTTCACAGTTTTCACAGATGATCTGAGTCCAGCCTGCCGTAGTCCCACATCCCTGTTGAGCAGGAGCTCGGGGTGCTGTTGCTCACCTCTGTTTCACCCTCACCCTGAGGAAGTGAGAGCCCACGGGTCACAGCAGTGTGCGTGTCCTCGGCTGGAGGGACTGCTGGGCCAGGCTTCGCTGGGCAGCCCAGGAGCCATTCCACACTGGGGAGCAGTGCCACAGAGGAACCCTGGCACGCCTGTTGTGGAGAGCCCTGGTAGGAGTCATAGCAAATCCCCTTGGCAGCCAGTCCCCCGTGGAGCCAGACCTGGTCAATCCCATCGCTCCTTTGATTCCCTTATTTCTTTGGCACCTCTCTTTGCCTCCCAGTGGCTTTTCTGTTTGTTTGGGGTTTTTCCCTTGGACATCTTCATCCATCATGAATAGTCACAGTAAGTCAGTGTTTGATTTTCAGTGAGTTCTCAGTATCCCAATGGCTGATTCTAAAATGGAAGTGTGTAACGAGCCAAGTTCCCGCAAAACATTTTACTTCCCCATTATTATTTGCCAGTGTAACAGGTTTTGGCAACTCTTACTCTGGAAACTAATATTTGGGAAGTACAATGCAATGTAAGAGATTTGCTCCCCAGTGTCAGCTCCTGCTGTCAGTCAGCTGAGAACAGACGTCTCGTGGTAGTTAATCACAACTCTTAGTTTGGCTTTACCTTATCAGTGTCACTTCTGACCCCAGATTTGCTACTGACATAGGGGAGACAAACTTCCCCTTGACATCAGCTGGGGCACGCAGCTGGGGTTTAAAGCTGGCTTCTAGGAGAGCTCCAGCTCGTGCAGCGGGAGCCCAAGAGGTGATGCTGGCACAGATCTGTCAGGGGCACAGGTGGCAGCTGCTTCAGGGATGGATGGAAAAAAGAGCTGCAAAGACAGAGCAGAAGAGCACCTGCGTCTCTGCTTCTCCTCTCTGATCACCCTCACGTCTGACACCTAAATCCTCTTCCTGCTTTGAAGCTGCTCCAGTTAGGAATCTGAAGTGTTTGGCATCTACTTGTTCAAAAACATAAACTGGCTCTGGTTTTACCGGTTTACTCTGCAAAAGCTCCAAACACGAGTGTGGCATGTGCCGAAACTGCCAGCAGGTGTGTGTGGGTACAACAGCTGAGGAGGTTCAGAGCCATAAATCCCAAACAAAACCTCTCTTTTAAATAGCTCCTTGGGATGTCCTGCTCCCGGCATTAGCATTGCTGACTCATGGTGCTGTTTGGCTGTCCTGGAGGCGTTTTTGGGACTCTGTCTGCTTTGCTCCGTGCAGAAGTCAGAGCAGTTCGTTTGTTGCATCTGCTGCAGGGTTTGGCCAGGTTTCCCCAGGTTTGGTGAAAGCTGAGCAAAACCTCTGTTGTCAGGATGGAATGGTGTGTGATTGCAGCCAGGTGAAACCAGACAAGTGATGATGGAGATTTCAGGTGGTTGACAGCCTCACACCTGTAGGGCCTACACTTTCTACCATCCTTCAGTTATACTCTTTATTTTTACCATTAATTCTAATCTCTTGAACATACTTGTCTTGCTACTCTCAGTAGCAATTTGAAGCCAGAAATATGTTTTAAACAACTGTTGGCTTAAAAAATGGATGGCATGACCAACAGAGCCTTGGTTTTGATGGCACCTTCCCTTGTAGCTTATCCAGTGTCTGATACAGGTTTATGTGTTGCTCAGTAGGAGCTTCATAGTGTACCTTCCTTCTTTCTAGATACAAAGCTTGATATGTTTATGACGATTTCCCCCAATTGCATTCAGCTGTGATGGGTGGTGAGGTGTGCCAGAGCACTCCCTGATGCACAGCTGCATTCACTTCATAATCAGGGAACAAGCTGAAAGGGGGAATGATTCAAAACCATTAACAGCTGTGAACAAAACCCCAGTTAGTTCTGTCCGTTCAAAAGGCAGCTCCTCCTAGCTCCCTTCAGAGCAAATTTCAGAGCGCTTTAGTGGTGTTTAATGTTCAGGTAACTCTAATTAAGCCTTTATTCCATTAGGCCACAGAGATTCACGGGGGACTTGGCTGTTAGTGCGGGTGCTTCAGCCTGCATGTCACCGAGCCCAGGAGGACTCAATGTTGCATTTGGGGGTCTGTCCCTGTGACAAAGAAAACAAAATATTTCCTCTGCAATTACATGTTAAATTTTGCTTGTTTTGGTTTTTTTCCTGGAGAGAAAACAACTCAGGGGTCAGGACTGCGGCCAAGGCTTCTGGTCTAAGACCAGCCACAGTATTTGGTTCTCTCGTGTTTCAGCTGTGCCTGTTGAAAGCCCTGGCATGAAATTCCAGCTTTAAACCAAGTTTTGTGCCTTAGAGGGTTCAAAGATATCCCTTTGTGAGCGCTGCCTGCGAGCGCAGCGATGTGAGAAGTGTGTGCTCCCATTGCGTCACGCAGGGCCAGCCACAACACACCAAGTCAGCTAGTTTGCATCTTTTCCAACTTTTTCTTTTCTGTGCCGTGTGAGAATGCTGCCACTTTTGGAAGGTGCATCTGGTGGAAGTGCAAAGCTAATAACTGTTTCAGATACAGAGCTTGAATATCTTTTGAAATCAAACCAGCAAAGCAGAAATACGTGAATCAAGTTTAGCTCCTCAGGGCTGCCGTTTGCCATTTGCAACCTTCCTTATCTCCTGAGCGAAGCTTTTATTTAAACATGAGCCGTAGATGCCAGTTAATATTTACACGTCGTGAGCCGCCAAAGCTGGCTCCTGTGAGGGCTGGGGGCAGCCCTGCCTTCCCCCAAGCTCAGGGCACGGTGCACCCACCCTGTGTGCGCATATGGCGTGGGCACGGCCAGGCAGGGCGGCGTGGCTCGCTCCGAGCACACGGTGATGCAGAGTGGAAGTGAAGCCCTGTCTCCCCTCATTTTCCTTCTGGGCTCTCCTGGCTGTGCTCTGCTGCTGGAGGCTGCTGCCGGCAAAGGGCTCTGCCCGCAGCGGGGCACGCTGCCCCGGTGCCACAGGGCCGGGGCTCCGATTCTGCTGAACAAAGATGCTCTGCCAAAAATAGGTTAAGCCAAAGAACTTAGATGCCAAAAATAGCACGAGATATTTTTTCCATTTTCTGACTGTCCTTTTTTTGACTGTGTTTTGGATTTATTGTTCCCTGCTGGAGGCAGCTAAAGAAATAAAAGAGGTACCGCAGCTGTAGGCGAGGGAATAGTGGAAATAGACATACACGGTCACCTCTGATGGGGGAAAACTACATGTGTCAGCTATCCCTGTAGAAATACACAAAACTGACAATGTAAACAAACATGTGCCGTGTCACTAAAACGCTCTCTTAGCAGAAATGTTGTTTTTTTTAGAGGTTAAGGTACCCCACAAAGGGAAGGGTGGAGAGAATCCTGGTGACAAAGGGGAGGACAAAAGAAATGCCAGCAAACAGAAACTGGAATGAATAAATGCCACAGGAATGATCCTGGTGATAGCCCTGTAAACCTTTTATTCCGACAAGCTCTGCTGCGTGTGAATAATTCACTCGTCCCAAACTGGTGGCAGTAAAATCCACCCAGCACTTTTCATAGAGGCTGGGCAGGTTAGAGCTGGTAAAATGTAAGGCTTCTTTCTGGGGATTGTCCATAGGAAGTTTTGTGTGATGAGTTAAACTCCAGCTGCCCCGCTGCCCAGGCTGGAGGCATGCTCAGAGGCTGAGCTGATGGCTTGCACTGCAGCTATTTAAGGGGCTGAGCCTGGAGCTGGGAGTCAGGAGGCACCGTGGCTCTAATCCTGCCTCTGCTGCTCACTGAGCCACCTCCGAGAAGTTATTTAACCTCTGCGTGCCTCTGCTTCCCTCGGGGTAACAGCAGGGATTATGATAATTGCTTCTGAAAAGCACCTTGGGTGTTTCGTTTTATTTTTTTTCCAAAGGTGCAGAACTCTCCAGTTCTGAGCTGGAGAAGCTTGATCCATCCCGGGAGACTTTTCACAGGATTGTGAAAACAATTCTTAATGCCATATTGTTTGTTTGGGTCATGTAAATAAAGAAACTTAAAAGATTTTTGATGCATTTTTTGCACACCACCCACAGAAGGGCTCTTAAGATACAACCAAAGGACATAGAAATGAGGTATAGTTCAAAAGGATTGTTACAGGACACTTCGTGAAATGCAGGTAAACTGGCAGAATGTTTAAATTGTTTCCTTTTTCAACCAAATTCTGCCAAGGCCACAGAAAGCGGGGTTTGCATGTATTAAACTTCTCTCACTTGGGTGTAAAGAGCCCAAAGGCAACAGATTTGTAGCATTGCTCACTTGGATTTGGAGGGTATTTGGTTTTGTGTTTTACAGCAAAGGGTGATTTTCTAGGCTGAACAAGTAGGAAGGTTCCCTGAGAGTGAGATGAGAACAAAGTAAATGTGCCCTGAGCTGTGCCTCTATCCCAGATTTTGAAGCATGCTGGAAAGAATAATGGTACATGAATTTCTCCCTGTTGCACGCACTGAACTCCTCCTTCCCAAAGAGCAGAACTTGTTCCTATTGAAGCTTTGTGTCACAGGGAAATGTTAATCAAAGGGCAGAGAATTGCACGGCTGAGCTGCAGCTGAGAGCAGCGTGCTGCAGTAGCAGTGTGAGCATGGTGCTGTCAGTGGGGTGGCACTGTCCCTGTCACAGGGTGTGCACAGGAGCAGTGTGAGCATGGTGCTGTCAGTGGGGTGGCACTGTCCCTGTCACAGGGTGTGCACAGGAGCAGTGTGGGCATGGTGCTGTCAGTGGGGTGGCACTGTCCCTGTCACAGGGTGTGCACAGGAGCAGTGTGAGCATGGTGCTGTCAGTGGGGTGGCACTGTCCCTGTCACGGCTGTGCACAGGAGCAGTGTGAGCATGGTGCTGTCAGTGGGGTGGCACTGTCCCTGTCACGGCTGTGCACAGGAGCAGTGTGAGCATGGTGCTGTCAGTGGGGTGGCACTGTCCCTGTCACGGGTGTGCACAGGAGCAGTGTGAGCATGGTGCTGTCAGTGGGGTGGCACTGTCCCTGTCACGGCTGTGCACAGGAGCAGTGTGAGCATGGTGCTGTCAGTGGGGTGGCACTGTCCCTGTCACGGGTGTGCACAGGAGCAGTGTGAGCATGGTGCTGTCAGTGGGGTGGCACTGTCCCTGTCACGGGTGTGCACAGGAGCAGTGTGAGCATGGTGCTGTCAGTGGGGTGGCACTGTCCCTGTCACGGGTGTGCACAGGAGCAGTGTGAGCATGGTGCTGTCAGTGGGGTGGCACTGTCCCTGTCACAGGGTGTGCACAGGAGCAGTGTGAGCATGGTGCTGTCAGTGGGGTGGCACTGTCCCTGTCACAGGGTGTGCACAGGAGCAGTGTGAGCATGGTGCTGTCAGTGGGGTGGCACTGTCCCTGTCACGGGTGTGCACAGGAGCAGTGTGAGCATGGTGCTGTCAGTGGGGTGGCACTGTCCCTGTCACGGGTGTGCACAGGAGCAGTGTGAGCATGGTGCTGTCAGTGGGGTGGCACTGTCCCTGTCACGGGTGTGCACAGGAGCAGTGTGAGCATGGTGCTGTCAGTGGGGTGGCACTGTCCCTGTCACAGGGTGTGCACAGGAGCAGTGTGAGCATGGTGCTGTCAGTGGGGTGGCACTGTCCCTGTCACAGCTGTGCACAGGGCCTGGGCAGCTGCAGCAGCAGTGTTAATGGTGCTGTGTTATCCCGTGCTCCAGTGCCCAGGCCGGGGCTGTAATCAAAGCCACTGGCTGCTGTGGAGCCCAGGAGATAAAGAGGTGCTCCTGTTTTTGTGCAGGAGATTGAAATGAAACAGCCCAAAGCGGGGGCTGTGCTGCATCTTCCCAGCACCAGGGATGTGGGCCCTGTCAGCGTGTTTGGGGAAAGGCCTGACTGCCAGAATAGCTCAGTGCTGCTCCAGAAGTTGCAGGTGGTGATTGCCTTTTAAGTTCTGCTCTCTGTTGTGACGTTTTTAGGGCAGTAGATGAAGGATGGAAAGTAGAAACACAAAGAAACGAGAACAATGCGGTGTGGGGATGCCTGCTCTTACCGTGTGGCTGGATGGAGACAGGGCTGTCCTGCCGGAGTCAGGGAGGGCTGGCAGCGAAGGAGAGGTTATTGCCAGTAGGTGCCCTGCCAAAACCAACTATTGATGACAGGGCTCAGTGTAAAGCAGATGGTGTAATCCATACCCTACAGACTGCCTGGGGAAACACGTGCAAAACCACGTGCCGGAGTGCCAGGAGGATTTACTGCGAGGGGTGAGGCAGGAGGAGCCTTCCCTTGGATGGAGATGGGAGCTGAGGCTTGGGTCTGGGGAGCAGGGAGAGTGCTTTACTGAGGCAGGGCTTTTATGAGGGGCTCAGGCATGTCTCTCGTGTTCTGGTATTAGAGATGCAGCACAGAAACTACTGAAATGCAGCATCCATCCCACGTCAGTGCTTTCTGTACCCAGTCTCTTTGAGGACCAACTCTTGGCACTGCCACATTCACAGGGAGACCACGGAGAGCTTTTTCAAGTACTTAAGAAGTACAAGGCATGAGGTAAATAATTTAAACACTGGTTCAGAGCATTGCTAGCTGAAAAGTGACTTACAGTCTCTTCACAGGCTAACAATAAATGGATGGTTTTTCTTCTGTTTGGGGACAGGAGTATGGAATGTGTTGCCCATCAGCGGAGCTGCTTCCTTCCAAGAGAAATGTTTGCTGTAATGAATCATGGAATGACCTGGATTGGAAAGGACTTTAAAGATCATCTTGTTCCAGCTCCCCTGCTGTGGGCAGGAGCACCTTCCACTGTCCCAGCTTGCTCAGAGCCCTATCCAGCCTGGCCTTGAACACCTCCAGGGATGGGGCATCCAAAACTTCTCCCCACCACCCTCACAGGGAAGGATTTCTTCCTAAGCAGTTAAACTAGACCTACTAGGTTTGAAGCCATTTCCCTCATCCTCTCACTCCATGCCCTTGTAAACAGTCTCTTTTCATCTTTTTTATCAGCCCCCATCAGGTACTGCAAGGTCCAGTTAGGTCACCCTGGTGCCTTCTCTTCTCATGAACTCAAGGCCAGGGCTTTTTTCTTCCCAGGATGTCGGAGAATGACTTAAAGAAAAGGCCATGAGACATACAATTGAGAGAAAAGTATAGGGGAAAAGTAAAGCAGTTTCTAACAGTTCTCAGCCTTCTGATTTGTATAAACAATTAGACTCTCTCAGGCATCATTCTATAAACAATGGAGTTCTCGGATTGTCTTCCCATAATAAGCAGAACACCGTCTCTGGGAAGGCCTGCCATCCTGAGAACAGATGTAGAAGTTTTGGGAACGCTGGTTTCTGTTTTAGTTTCTGGTTTCTGTTTTGGTTTCTGTTTTTAATAAACAATTGTAGGTATTCTAAAACAAGAGGAGTGGTTAGAAGTTTCTCTGTTAGCCTATCATGAAATTGGATTACAGAATATTCATGGCGTTCGTTAGCACTGTTATTTAAAGTGATTGATTGATCAATAAAGTTGGAGTTCGATGCATTACCAGGATGGTCGTTCTCCCCTTCACTTCAATACCAGGAGTCCAGTCTGAATTTGGACCTCATCAGTGCAATGGATCCCTGGCATTGTGTGTGTGATGGGAAAAACCTGGTAC
This sequence comes from Melozone crissalis, assembly GCF_028551555.1. Classification (NCBI taxonomy): domain Eukaryota; kingdom Metazoa; phylum Chordata; class Aves; order Passeriformes; family Passerellidae; genus Melozone; species Melozone crissalis. Next base: position 1,622,858 of record NW_026535858.1, read on the forward strand.
CTCTGTGGCTCACATTTATTATAAACTTCTGTTTGTAGAAGCATTTTGACTTCTTCCTCAGCGTCTGGTAGGACTTGGTCTGCAGTATGTTGTTACTGCATTTAATTTTTACACAACAACCTGATGCTGCTTCTGAAGAGAGATCTTCAGCTGAGGATTAAAGGGGTTTTGTGTGGTTTTGTTCCATAGCTTTTGCCATTTTTGTTCCTCGCCTGTTTACTTTGCTCTCGTATTGATCTGAGAGCATCTTGCTATTTTCCTGCAATTTCCAATTCTGTGTGAGGAAGAAAAATAGTCAACTGTCCTGATTTAGCTAGAAATTAAACTGCAACTATTTTTCCATGGAAAATTTCCTTAATAGGAAAATTGGTGATAATTGCTAACTAATGCTTTTTAAAGACTTTTTTAATGGCTGAAAGACTGTCAGGCTGTCAATCAAGACAGATATTGGATAATACTCCATTCTCCTGACAAGTTCCCTTTATTATATGAGGCATGTGTTTCGCTCTGTAAATTTGAGCTGCTCAGAATTTGCCCTTTAGTATTTACTTTTCCTGTCCTTTCTCAGTATTACTCAAGTAGTCCTCGGGTACCTGTACAGCATGGTCAAATGGATGTAATAATCTTTGAAGAAAGGAACTTGGAGATGTGATTAGCTCTGTAGTATCATGGTATTCCTGAACCTTTTAACAGTCTCACCCTGTCATTCCATGAGGCACCCGCCTGTCCTTGCTGAAAGCAGCTCCAAAAGGCAGTGCCTGCCTGTGTGATGAGACACTAAAGCCAGGCAAGTGTGAAACTCTGAGTTGCATGAACATTTGTGGTCCTTATAGCCATTGCTCAAGACTTTTGCCTATAACATAGAGCATTTCATTTTCTCCTTATTTCTTTTAAAGTAGATTTGGAGAGAAAATTGAATGTTTTCTTGTATGTCTCAGGTTCCAAAGGCCTGGGGTTTTCAGAGAAACTGTTAAAACAGGAGAGTTATAATCAATGCACATACTTGACCTGCTGAGAGTAGCATCTCTCCAAAGTATTGGCTGCTCTTTCATGGTTCTGGATTTAAAGCACTATGAAGCAAAATTTATCTCAACTCCAGTCACGACTGGCATTGCATGTAAAGCACCTCAAATGTACAAAACTGGTTCAAAGCAGAGCAGTCAGCGTTCCCAGACCATTTCCCCACCTCCAGCAGTATTTGCATGTTGGATACCATTGCCTTTCATGCGCCGGGAGGTCCTGGAGTTAGCATCTGTAGCAGGCTTTGCTGCTCAGGCTGGGCAGGGCATGGCAAACTGCTCCAGCAATGTTCCCGTGCTGCTGAGGGGAAATACAAGTGAAAGGACCAAGTACAGTATTGATTCTGGCGTAGATAACAGTAAAAATGGCCATGATGTCAGAGCAAAGCATTGCAGTCATTAGGGGAAATAATGGGAAAAATAAAATTAGAGAAATAACCATCTCCCTTGGCCTGCAGATAAATCAAAGCTTAGCCCTTGATCTCTCATCGCTCACTAGCCCGGAACATAAATCCAAGGGTTTATCATTAAGCCTAATGGGTTGTAAAATCTGGGCTATTTTGGAGGTAGTTGCAGAGATTTGCAGCCCAGGCAGAGAGCGGGCTCCGAGCCACTGGGCCTTGTGTAACTGGGTAAATAGCAAGCTTCAAGTAATGCCATAAAGCTATCAAATGTAATAACTAATGCAGCAGGGCAGCGTGGGGAGGGGAGCCTCGCTGGGGACAGGATGGCCATCCTGACGGAACAGCCCTGGGGCAGGAACAGCTTTAGGAACCAGCTGAGGTCCTGTTGCTGTACTGGACTCCAGGTCTGTGCATCTGCTTTGGTTCACATGCAGCACTTTTGTTTTCTGCTCATAGTTCTGCCCTCACCGCGGGCCCCGGGGAGCCAGCAGCACAAACCAGATACACAGGAGGCACCAACACCTCTCTTACTTTGTCATCGCCAGTTAAATATTTATGACAGCGCTTCACAGCGTGCTGGTAAATGCATGCTAGCATATTATGTAAGAGCAATAACATTCTGGAAGGAGGAGACTTCACTAGTGTCCTTTGCTAGTAAATCTGTGCTGCCAGCTCACTGTGGTGAGGCCATGTAAAGGCCATGCCTTTTTCCCCAGTTATTTTAAGTGAAATGGGTGTTCTGCTGCCCGTGTGGAAATGGGCATTCAGCTTTTACCGGCATTTGTAATCACATGTGTTTTAAAACTGCTCTCCATCTCTTATTCAGGGGAGAGTTTGGATCAGGTCAGGCTCCTGTAGAAGTTGATAGCTCTGAATGTACAAGTGAGCAGCAGGTTTTGGTGTGTGATGGGGAGCACATCCCTCGGTGAGGGAGCTGGGGAGAGGGGATCTGGGCTGGGCGTCTTTCGGGTTAATTAAGAGTTCCAAGCAGCTCGTACTTTTCCTGAAGGGCTGTAGAGTATTGATTCCTATCAGTGCTGTACTGCTCCAGAGAAGGGGATTCTTGGGAAATCATTTGCAAAGTCAGTTGTGCCCAGACTGACCTGAGTCAGACTGAAGTTTGGGATGGGTGGCATAGCTTCTGGGAGAATTTGCTGCAGAGTGCTGACTGTGAAAACAGAAAGCTGATGTAGATTTGACTGTGGGACAAGTGAGAGCGTAAGCCATCAAAGGAGAGCCTGTCTAGCTTAGCATAAATAAATCCAATTGATTTAAAGAGAGGTGTGTACATTTGTGCCTTAATGAATGCAGGAGAGGCTCCCCCCACGCCTTTCCCTCCCAAAGGCAGCATCAGGAACCTGTGCTTAGATACGTTTCAGAACTGCAGAAAACAAACTTAGGAGTTAGAGATGATTTGTACTTGGCATGAGTGCTGTTCTCTGTCGTGATGGCTTTCCTAGCAGCAGTGCATGTGTTTGGGAAGACATTTTGGGGATCTGTGCCAGTGAGAGCCAGCCTTGGAAGCAAACAGTGTGGGGATGGCTGAGGCAACAAGCCGCTAGCACGGAGGATGAGCCAGCATGTAGCAGCTCTGGGGAGGGTGGGCTGCAGGCACTGAGGGCCTTGCAGGCTTGGGCACATCCTCTGCACAGTCATGGAGAGATGAAATGTTCAGCAGGTACTGGATTATTTATCTGCTGCACACACGGGGGTGTTTACAAAAAACAAGTGCTCGATGATCGAGACTGTTATCTTAGCTTTCACCAAAGATGCTGAACGGATGCCAAGTGGGAAAGTGAAACCTGCCAAAATCACAAAGTAGCACTAGAAGTTGCTGACTTTTAATTTTGAGCCTTTGCATACAGAGGCAGCCCTAATTATGTGTGCTGTTTGATACACGTGGTTGAGCAGCAGTTGTTTGTGCATTGATTATGTCTCAGTACCTGCTGGTGCAGACTGGGAGTGCCTCGGCTGAGCCGGGCAGGAGTCCCCAGAACCATGGACTGCTCTTACAGGAGGGGCTCCTCCATCTGTCAGCTCCCACTGTGAAGTCTTTGCCCAGCTTTGTGTTTCTGAAAGCCCTGTTGGAAGATGTGGTGAGGTTTTAGTTCTTTTGGTGCAGTTTGAGAAGCAGAAGCTGTGATAGAGCTTGGTACTTTGCTGGGAACACCCACTGCATTATCTTGTAATTCTGTATTGACCCCAGTTCTCCAAACACTTTCCTTGAATTTCAGACCTCAGGAGACTGCTGGATTATGCCATGGGGGCCTGAAAATTCCCTTGTACATTTGAGAAAGGCGATGGGATGGGCACATCTTGGATGGTGTTGGGTTTGATCCATGGGATGGGCGTTGATTCTATGTCTGGCTGGGTATCAGTTCACTTCTGTAACGTACCTGGCAGTTCCAAAATTTCCTGAATGTTGCTCTCTCCCTCTTACATTTCTCTCTTCTAATGTTTTTGAATTTTGCAGCTTTATATAGGCTCCTTCTCCTCCCCCTCTCGCCACTTGGTGCTTCTTCTCCTCCGCCCCAGTTACTAAAATCTCTCCCTGGTGCCTCACCATCGTCAGCAGAGCTCTTCATCTGCAGGCTGCGAGCAGAGCAGAGCACACTGGGGGAAGGAGAAATGATCCTGCACCCCCCTTAAGTTTTGAAGTGGTTGGAAGTTGTTGGCTGATCAAAGGTGGCGCACAGGAGCCTCTTCTCTTTGCCTCCTCCGTCCTTTGTTGGCAGCTCTCTCCTGTTCTGGCTGGCAGGGCTCACCCCTCGGGCTCTGCAGGGCCCTGCTGGAGTGAGAGAGGCTCTGCATTTCCAGATAAAAGCCCTTCTGAGTAGCCTGGTGTGTAATTCCCAGCTGCAGAGTTCCTGCAGTCAGGGTGGTAGGTGCTTTCCAGAAGATGGGAACCCCTGTGGCAGGGAGAGTGAGGAATTTTGGGAAGAGGGGTGAAACAGAGGGAGGACAATGCTCAACTGAATCAGCTGGTGAGAAAAAGCCATTCTGGTTGCTGCAGTCATCAAACCATGACTGTGAGAGTGTTGTGAGCAGCATTTACATGGAGAGAGCTTGTGTAGGTGGGTGAGGAACAGATGTGTCCCTGCCCTTGGAGGTTCTGCAGCTGGACAAAGCCCTGAGCAGCCTGCCCTGTCCTGCTGCAGCCCCTGAGCACAGAGACCCCTCAGCCAGGGGGAGCCTGACCCTGCTCTGTGTTTGAGAGAGGAGCAAAACAAACAAAAATGTTTGGGTCATCGCCAAGGGGAAGTATTAGGAGTGACATGGTGAATTTGTTTTAATTTAATCTGGACTTAATCACTGGTTTAGACTGTACTGGAGGCTTTCAGCTCTGGTGAGGGGTTGGTTGGATAAATGTATTTATTATCCTGCTATTCATTTTCCAGGGATGAACATACCAGGTACTTAAAAGCATGTAGCAAGGAAGAAACAAGAAAAAGCAGACAAATTAAGTGACTCCTGCCAGATTAATTATTCTGTTACATCTCAACTCATATTTTTAAACCTACAACTTTGAAAGGGAATGTTCAAAATTATCTTTGCAATGACCATCTTTCCATCTAATTTAAAGTCATTCAGCTTTACAAGAAGTAATTATGCTCCACACTAACAAATGAAAAGACATGGCAACATCAGGAAAACTAATTATTCAAGCGGTCTTTCTTACATAAAATAGCCAGCTAATCTCCCAGCTTCAGTCCTTGAGTGCTATTGCAACTACCCTCCTGAAAGAGAGCCTCATTCTCGGTGCATTGGCAGTCTGCCTCTGTCCCTGATGGCTCCCTGTGTAGTCAGTCATGGTTTGGGGGTTAAGAAATCCTTCTCTTTTATTTCTCTATCTCTTCTTGCACCCTGTGCAATTTTTTTCCTTGTGACCAGTGAAAGCGAAGCTCAGGGAATGGAAGTTTGTGTCCTGCTTAGAAAAATAAGGAAATCTCCAGACTTGCTGCTCTTCTGCTGCTCTGGCCATCACCCTTGAGACCTTCTGAGGCTGTGGAGGAATGTAAATGTTTTGTAAGTCATTAACTAGTGCACTTGAGGTGGTTATTATTAGCCTAACTCTACTTCTTATAGAAAAATAGAAGGAAAAGAAAAAGCCCTGCTTGCAGAAGAACTCCTAATAATAAGTTGCTGTTAAACACCTCAAGTCCTGATACCTGCGCCTTTCTCTTCTCAGAGTTCTCAGTCCATCTCACTGTCCACTCAAAGCCCTCTTTAGCCTTACTGACCCTTCTAGAAATTCAAAAATGCCTCTTTTGCAAGAAAGTATTTCTAATTCCTGATTGCTCTTAACGTTAAAAACACCTACAGAAAAAAAGTCAGTGAGTCATCAGTGTCCTGTGCTGCCTTCAGGAGGAGCATGATGCTGATGGGTGGCTTTTATTTTTCCTGCTGGGAGAAGCAGGAGGTGGAGGTTGGTAGTTTCTTCCATTCTGCTCCAGGATCCACTTGGGATAATAAATCTATTTATGCTTTCCAGCATGCTTTTAGGTATTTTTTCTTGAAGTCAGTATCTGCATATTTGCGGCTGTCTTTGCAGTAAGTGGAGCGTCTTCAATACTTGCTCCTAATTCTGTTGGCCCTAAACTGGTTTGGTCAATGTTTGCAGTTCTGGGCTGTTGGTGAGATACTTTTGGGGGTGTGCAGGACCATCCTGTGCCCCTGTGCTGTATTCCCACACCTGCACCCCTGTGTGCCATCTGTGCCCTGCTTGGGAGCGCCCTGCTCCGTCATGCTGCCCGATGGCACTGGGATCATCCGTGCTTCATTCTGCTGGGAACACCTGCCTGCTGTTACTGTCTGTGCAAGCATTGCAGCCACGTGCAGGGATCAGCCCCCTGGTCAATAGAGAAATTGCTGCTACAGCTAAACAAGCTGCAGCAAAGCCCCAGGGAGCCACAGCCGGAGCCTGGCCCTCGGCAGAGCTTCAGTGCATCTGAATCATGGGATTGTTTGCTGCTTTTGTTCCTTTCTATCTCATAACATTCCTTAATTTTATACTTTCGTCTCAATTATTGCAGAACATAAGGTTGATGTTGACGGGGAACGATTCATGAGGCTTTCAAGACTTCTTTCCTGATCCCAAGTTACTCGAAGGATTGTTGTGTTTGCAAAGGCAACGCTGCTGTCCCTGCCCTGGGAGAGGCTTTGTGTTTCCCAGCACTGAATTTACATGGACATTTTAAAGGCAGTTTTGTGTGCGCAGCAGTCACTGGCAGAGCCATCAGGATGAGTGCCCAGTGGCTGGCAGTGGCTGGGTTCGTGTCCCCTCTGCCTGTGCAGGGATCCCAGCTGAGCTGGCGCTGGCACGCCTGCCCTGCTGCCTGCAATGGGGATGACACTGCAGCTCACTGGGGCCGTGCTGTGCCGTGAGCTCACTCACCCCTCCAGCTCTCTCGCCTTTGGCAGCCAGCTCTGTCCTGCTCCCTGTTCTGGATGATCAAGGCTTGTTAATCCTTTCCCTAAAAAGTTATGTGCTAGCTCTTCATCTGTGGCCAGTTATAGCAACAAGCTGCTTTTCAACACTCCTGATCATCACTGGGGTTTTGGGTGGTCTACCATTTATCCAGAAGTATGTATCTGTTCAACCTTTGTCTGCTGTGCTAGTTTCATATAAATGAAATATTTATAAATAATAATAAATAACATTTCTTTATTAAACACATTTTCCTGTGCTCTTCAGTGGAATTTGCCAAGGACTGTCTCTTTTTATAAATCTTGCTAAATTCTTGTCTTTGAAATTGCAGAATTTTGCAGCTTCCACCCCCAGAAGTAACAGTGCCCTGAGATCTGCTATCTGATTTTCCTTCTTTCCTGCTCCTAGCACTTCCCTGTATTAATTTGCATTTTCCAAGACAGACGCTTGGCCCCGGTTTCCTTAGGGAATGCTGCCCTTCCTTGGCAAGGCTCGATCTGCTCCAGGAGGCTGCTTCAGTCCCTTTTGCTGTGAGTCCCTTTTCCCTTCACTCATCTGTGTTTGAGCACTTCAGAGGATGTTACTGTGGTGGAGGAGTAAGGAACAGAGAGAGCAGCCCAAATCTCACATCAGCCCTACATTGTGCCTGCAGGCTCCTCTCCCTCCTTACTCTGCTGCTGCCTGGGTGGACTGCAGCTACCGAGTCCCTCCGGGGCATTTCCCAAATGTGGCGGATCCCCAGGGATGCACGAGGCTGTCCCAGATTAACATTGTGGTTTTCTGAGGCTCATCTATTCAAATATGTTTAAGCAAATGGAGTATTCATGATTCTAGATAAAATTAAGAGGGAGGAGGCAGTGGTTTCGCATTTTGAAAGCAAACATTTAAAACAGATGCAGCCTGCTGGGAAGGATCACATTGAATTGCATGACTTTTTGAAAGAAAAGAACATCCATTTGACTCAAGTCCTCAGTATGAAAGATTAGGAGTTAAGAGACATTTTTCGCCCACTTTGAAAGTAAATGTATTTTAAATTTAATTCTTTGGCGCAGCTGCTGCTTTCTCTCTCTGGAAAGTCTTCCTTTTGCTTTGAGCAATGTAAAGATGTGGGCTGGGTGCTAATCCAGTTTAAGATTCCAAACTTCCTTTCCACTCTTTGGAGATTTTCCCATCGCCACCTTCTAGATAAATGTAGAACTGTCTTTTATTTTAACACGGGACTGGTTTAGGGAGATTTGTTGGAGATTCATCAACTCAGCGCAAGGACAAGTACGAGTGTGAAGGTTTCATGTTATTTTGGAATAGATAAATCAATGTAAGACGGTATGAAATCAGCTGGTTTCTCTTTTCCCTCCAGTACGAATACGTAGTGCTGCCCACATTTGAGACACTGACCCAGAGCAAGGCAGGAGCTGTGAGAGGGTGCTGTTGGGGCGGGCAGGAGCAGAGGCAGGACGATGCTCCTGGTGCTGCTCATGGCTGCTGGCTGTGGTGGGGTTACTGCTGCAGTGCCCGCTCCCCTGCGGCTGCAGCACGGCCTGCACAGCGAATGGGGAGTCAGGGGTGCCAGAGCTCCGGGCAGTCTGGTGCTTCCTGAGCTCTCTCACCCCCCTGGACTGCAGGAGGAGCTGCTGAGGGCACACCGCACCAAGTGCCAGCGCTGGGAGACCTGGGCTGAAGCAGCAGCAGGATTTTGCTGTCTCACTGCCCTTGTCCTGATCCAGGCTGCCCCAGGGACTTCCCTCTGCTGTCTCCAGGGAGAGCCTCCTCCTTTCCTGTTCCTCTTCTCCTGAGGAAAGGGAGTGTATTTTGTGCATTGAGCATGCTGATCTAGAGCTCATTAATGCTGTTGTACCATTCTGAATGCATCAGCTGTGCCCATAATACTCAGTCTGAAGCCATTATTCTCTAGAAGTGATCTTCCTATCTTCCTTTATTATTGTTAATATTATTATTAATTTTATACAGCCAGCACTGAGCACTTTTCCAATAGTAACTTGTATTTAGTGACTTATTAAGGTTTATCCAAGTCACAGATTCCCAGCGGATGTTCTGAACTTGTTTCTTATTTAAAAACATCATCTAAATTCAAATCAGGAATTAACACAGTTCTGCAAATGACATTCACCCCTCTGCAGAAGGGCCAGCATTAATCCTGTGTGCTGCAGCAATGGTATTTCAAGCCTTGTTTGAGGGCTTTAGTGGCTTAAATCAGCCTTAGGCAAAGCACAGGCGTCTGCAATAGTTAGACAGGACTAACTTTGGGCAGCCAGTTTAAATGTGTCAGAGGGGCTGGATCAGGACATGGGTTCCCTTCATGGCCAGGGAGGAGACACAGTGCTCCACAAAACCTTCCTGCGTCACTTGGTGCTGGAGTTAGTGCCTACAGACACCATCTCACCCAGCCCTGTTCCCAAAGCATTTGTCCTGCTGCTGGAATCCTGGCCTTTGCTGGGACAGGGGCAAGGTCCCTGTTACAGGGCTCCAAGGGAGCAATGGGGTGCTGGCAGAACCAGCAGGATCCGTCTTTAGGGGCACTTGCAGCTTCTGCTGAAATTCAGGTCAGGTTGGTCTGGTTCCTGTAGGGCTCTCAGGAAATCCCCACTGCAATATATGAATGTATTTGCCTCCTCACTGTTGTCATCAGCAATCCATGCTGTTTGAGTTCCCACCAAACCCGTTGTGCTGGGCCCGTGGGTGGGTTGGAGAGCTTCCATCCATCCCTCCCGTGCCTCTGTAGGGTACAGTCTGCCCTGGGCATGGGAATTGTGAAGTGGGGCTCTGAGTGCAGGAGGAATGTGATACACTCACTTGTCCAACGTCCTGCTGCTCAGAACAGCACAAACCCGAAGCAGATGTGTCATAAAATCATTTTGAATCATTGCAAACAGTGCAGGAGCTCAGTACAAGCATCCATCGCTTTAAGCCACCTCCGCAGAGCTTTGCATCCCTCATGAAATTTGGATGAACTACACTGGGTAAACTGTTCTGCTGTTACCTGATAGCCACCTACCTTCTAGGGCTGAGGCTTGCTGGGGGAAGATGGAAATAGCTTTCAGTGCATGGTGAGAGCTCAGAGTGACTGATGGGATTTCTTGGTCCCATAAAGCTGCTGCCAGTGTAGGAGAACACCTCCCTTTAATTCAGAGACCAGGCAAAGGAGGCTGTCTTGGGCCTGAGATGGAAGTATATGATTATTTAATCGCTGGTTAGTTGGCAATAATGAGCAAGTGTTTTGCAAAATGAGCTCTTAAAGGAAGTCTCTAAACACAAGTGCTGGGGCTGAGCACGAAGTGTGGCCCTGCTGTTCCCAAGAAGGGCTCATTGGATCCCTGTTCCTTCACAGGCAGGTGTTGGGGCGACCCTGCTGCCCAAATTACCAAGCAAAAGCTGTGCCAAGGCCAGGGGAGGACAGAGCTCTGAGGGTTTCTTAACTCAAAACTGTCATTTTGGTGCTCCACTGAGCCTTTCCAGCAAGGATACGTTCCCCTTTAATTGCTGGACTTGTGACAAGAGCTTGACAGAAGAGCAGCCAAGCAATCTTGTTTTCCTTTGTTAGCTATTTTTATTTTACCTGGATCATTACTTATCAAAGAGCGCCGCTATCACTTGAAATAAACATGTTTAAACATTAATAAGTAGCTTAAGAGATGCTCTTTTTGATGCTGTCTGGGAAAACATCATCTGATTTCTGGAGGAGAAAAAACTCAGCGCAAATGTTTTTTCCCTCGTGTGTTTTAATGTCCCTCAGCAATTACTTTGCAAGTGGGAAAGCAAAGAAGGGAAATTGCTGCCGTCAACTTGCTGCCCTTAACATTGCCTTGACAAAAGCCTGACTGGGCCAACAGTGAGAGTGAGGAGAGGTTTGTGAGGGCACCTGGGTCTGCACACTCTTCTTTATTATCTCTCATCACTTCAGCTGCACTGAAAGCCTCATGTAAAATCAGAACGTCATGGTGGCACTCATATCTCCAAATGGCTTGGAAAACTGGCTTGGAAAACTGGCTTTCAAAGGCAAGAATTCCTCCATTTCCTTGTGGCTGAGCAAGTGGCAGTGCGTGGGTGCTGCTCCACGTCCACGTGAGCTGCTGGGTTGGTGGCTCCGCAGCCAGCCAGGCCAGAAGGGACTGTGGAGTCCTGCTGGTGCTACCCTGCGGTTCCTGAGCTGTTCCCAGCACAGGGCAGGCTGTCCTGCTGCTCCTCACCCTGATATTCCATGAGCTCTCCCTTTGCCCTTGTGCTCCCAGCACAGGGCAGGCTGTGTCTGACTGCCCTTCCCTCTGCAGGAGGAGACCCAGCTTTCTTCCCATGGCATCTCCCAGAATTCAGGCGTTTTCTGCTCTATTTCAGAGCTTGTTGGAGAGTTTAATGATTCATGCTGTAAAAATACTTTCCTTGTTGGCTTTTCCCTGTCTTCAGCTTCCAGCCAGTGATTTCTTTTCTTTGTTACTGCAGAGATAACAAAGCCTTTTTCTGGCGCTGTGTTTTCCTTTGTGAAGGGTTTTACGCTATAATCAAGTTACCTCTCAGACAAGCTGAACAGATTGAGCTCCACATTTCTCATTAAAGGACATTTTTCTGCCATCAGTAATTTTTACTACATCCTATTCAGTTTTTAACATTGTTATGCCAAGGCTGACCCCAAAGCTGTTCCAGTGATGCCTTGAGAGGCTGGCCTGGAGCAGAGCAGACAGGGCCAAGAGAATGAAGTAGGTATGTATTAAATGCCTTGAAGGATGCACCCTGGGCAGCAGCAGGCATCAGCAGGATCCATTCCATCCGCTCTGATGTGTGGGGGTGAAGTGTCCTCCTGGCCTGCACGTGTTGCATTCCCAGTTTGCATGGACATGGCCCCAGTGGAATATCCCCTGTCACACGGGGGGTTGTGCTCTGCTCTCCTGGATAATTTTACAGAGGCATTTTGTTGCTGCCTGCCATGGTCAGTTCTGTAGGTACCTCCACAGTCCTTGTGGTGCCAAAGAGGTTTGTGTTTGCTTTGCTTTTTTTGCAATTAAAAGTGGTAAAGAGTTTGACAGTGCAGAGCTGTTCCTGGGGAAAGATGAGTTACGAACTTAATGAACACAGGTATTCCCTGGGCTTTCTTATTTGTTGGTTTTCTGGTTTGGCAGCTAAGCTAAAGTTCAATTAAGTGTCTCTAACCTTGCTGCAGGGAGAGCTGGGGAACCATTTGTTATTTTAAATCTCTTTACTTTTCAATTGTCAAATTCAATTAAGGGAGAATTTATGCTTTCATAGGAAAAGAGCAGCAGCTGTAGAAAACTCAAGGACCTGAGCTGTTCCAGGATCTGTGGAGGGATTTCCTGCTTTCAGCAGAGCCATCTTCAGAGCTTTTGGCAGTAACTTCAGAGCTGTGGCAAATAAGTATTTGCTTATCTTGACTTTTGGGGTGTTTAATGTGCTATAATGTGCATGCTTTGCAGCCAAGCTGTAACCACAGAGGGCAGAGCTCAGCAACATTCACCCTGCACCAGTGCTCTGAGCCTGTTTGCAGAGAGCTTTGTTTGCACAGGCTGCACCTTGCCCCAAAACTGCTGAAATCAAAAGTGATTTTTCCAGGGAGCCCAGACACATATGTAGGGCTTCTTTGGTTGGTTTCCTTTTAATTTCACTGCATCCCAGAAACATCACTTCTTTCCTTCAAAGTCTCACTTATGCTTATTTCCCTGTTTTGGGGAAGGGGGAAAGGGCTTACTGTGCATCAGGGGATGTCATATGTAAAGCCTGTGGGGTGCTTGGGTCCCGTGGGGGCTGTGGAAGTCTGAGGCTGTGCTCTCATGGGCTCTGCCAGCCAGTGGTGCAAAAACAAGCTGCAGTTCCTCTGAAGCCACCTCCTGACCGGGGGCTGGGGCATTTCTGTGGGGCTGCTGCATGTCCAGTGCCTGCAATTAGAGCAGGAGGCTGCTGGTGTGACATACTGGTCTCAGGCTGGCAGGGTATTCCACTGGATAACCTGGTTGGCTTGCTTTGCCATAAACTTTGGGCTTTTCAGTAGTCTCAGAGCAGGTGCTCTTTCTTTTGCTGTCTTGTCCCCTCCCTCCCTCCAGTTAATGGTAAAAAGTATTTTTAAGTACTGTTTCACATAAATCTTGGAGGCTGAGTGACTTAGAAGCCTGCTGGGAAACTGAATGTGTCATCTCTGGAGTAAAACATAGATTTAGGGAGTTTTCATGGGTTTTTTTTCCCAGTGTTGCCATTTCTGGTGGGCCAGCAGATGGAACTGCCCACGAGGCTGTATTTATCCCTGCAAAGCCAGCTGCTGCAAAGTGCTGGGGCGAGGGTTGCTGTGACTCCTGTGCCTTGGAGAAGCTTGTTGTTGTAATGAGAATAATGTCCCTCTGTTTGGCTTAGCAGCATTCTGCAAATCAGTATTTGTTCTTGAGCTTGTGTATAAATCCCACTTAGTTAATTTAGGGCAAAGCTGCAAGTCTGTGTTTGTTCTATGAAAAACAAAAAGGAATCAGAGCAATTTGGGAGGAAAACATGATTTGTGAGATATCATCTGGTAAGATATCTGATGGCATCCTAGAGATTAGAGGGGTTTTCCCAGTGGCGTGGATGTGATGCCATGCCCCGCATCCTCCATAAAAGCACCAGTGTGGTGATTACAGTGAGTGGCACTTGGCCTTTGGGCATTTGTCACTGATGCTCAGAGGCCTTGGAAAGGCAGCAGCCAGGAACGTGGGGCAAGAGCCCCACAAGCCGAGGAGCAGCCAGAGCAGCGTTAAAGCTGTGTGACATTCAGGGTGAAGCAATGCAGAACAGTGGCACCGGTGGGCTCCCTGTGCAGGCAGGAGGACGCTGGGCTGATAACAATCCCCAGGTGTTTCTGGGAGCCAGGAAGGCGGCGGCAGCAGCAGCAGCAGCAGCAGCAGCAGTGTTGGGTGCTGCGTGGAGCCCACGGCGCCCGTGGGAGCTGCCAGCGGCACAGCGGGCACTGGGGTGGCTGCTGCACAGGGACTCTGCAAATCCTGCGGAAATGAATATTTAATAGGGGAAAAAAGGGATTATATGGATGTGTAAATGCTGGTTTTATCTCCTTGCTGCCCTGTAAATGGCTGGTAGCTATCAGCCCAGGAGGGCTGCAATAATTACGGCTTCACTGACTTGGCTGATAGAAAAATCCACTCCACTGGGATGATCCTGTGCTTTCCTTAATGGGAGGCACTGGAGGGTTAGCCCCATTTTAAGGATGCACCTACAAGAAAAAGGGAGTTGCATGGAATCCAGCTGTCCCCAAAAATGGAAAATTCCTCAAATACTGCTTAGCTGTCTCTTCCTTGGCAGCCTGTGGACACAGCACTCCATGGGAGCAGTCACTTTTCCTGGCACCTCCCAGACTTCTTCCCAGCTGAACGTCTTTGGTTTGGTTTTGCCTTGGCTTGTTTTGGCTTTTTCCCCAGAGGAAAAGTCCAAAACAAACTTTTTGCAAAATTTGCATTGTTTCTGTCAGTATTTCATTATTTCTGTCAGTATTTCAAGAAAAAGTTTCTGTTTCCATAGGAGTCCAAGGGAGACAGGTAGAAACCCAGGTAGAGTTGGAGTGCAACATTATTTGTGGATGTACAGATCCATCCTCAGTCTCCACTTGGGAGCTGACAGTGGGGCTGGTAACATCTGAAATCTTCAAAAAATAAATGCTTGTATGTCAACTTTCCCTGTGCTGTCTGGTTTCCTAGGGGCAATATGTAATTTGTTCACTAACAGACTCTCTTATTTAGACAAATTAGACCTTTTTAACACCATTTGTATTAACTGGTTTTGACTGCACTGTGTTAATTACAACAGGGATGGGGACATCATAATTGTAGGGACATCATAAATGTCTTCTCATTATAACAACAATTGTTCTCTAATTTGGGGATAAAAGGCAGTTCTCTGTCCTCAGCTTCCAGTTTCTTTTCCCTGTGTTCAAATGTGGTGCTCAGACCTTTAACATGATCTTGGGGTGCCTGTAATTATGTGAATAACTGGGTGGGAAGGAGTCCTAGCACAGGACAGAATAGCACCAGGGAGTGCAAACTTGCTTCTATAAGCCCAGTAAGAGCAGGAGGAGGAGGGAGATGAGGTGCCAGTGGTGCTGCATCCTGGAGCCAGTACAGCTGGGGACTGGGTAATGCCATCACAAATTGCAGCTGTCCTCACCTTCCCAGTGGAAATTTGGAGTTTATTGCCTGTCCCAGTTGTCCAGGGAAGCACTGAAGGCTTTGAGAAAGACCCACCCACATACCCAGATGCTTTGTGAACACTTCCACAGACTCTGCCACATCGCTGGGCAGCTTCTGCCAGTGCCTGACCGCTGTTCAAGGGAAAACATTGTTATGTCTACTGTGAATAACCTCCCCTGGTGCACTTTAAGGCCATTTGTTCTCATCCTTTCTGTTCAGACGTGGCAGGAGAGGCTGACCCCACCTCACTGCAGCCTCTGCTCAGGTGGCTGTGGAGAGCAGTGAGTGTCCCTCAGAGCATCCTCCTCCCCAGACTGAGCTGGCCCACTTACCTGGACCCCTCCTCACAGCACACATTCTCCAGCCCCTTCTCCAGGGTTTCCTGTCTCTGCACTCACTCCAGCACCTCAATGTCCCTTTTTGAAAGAGAGACCCAAAACTGAACGTGGCACTCAAAATGTGACCTGTCAGTAGTGAGTGCAGGGGACAGTCAGTCCCAGTGCTGCTGCCACGCTGTTCCTGAGAGAGGCCAGCCTTGCCTTGGCCCTCCTGGCCACGAGGGCTCACCCCCAGCTCCCCGCGTGCTGAGCAGCTCAGGCCATTGCTCCCCAGCCCCTGGTGCCTCTGGGCTTGCTGTGACCCAGGGGGCACGCGGCCTTGTTGAACCTCACACACATGTCCTCAGCCTTTTGATCTGATTCAGCCTGCTTGGTTTAGAGTTGTGGAGATGCCCCCAGCCCAGCCCGACACCTTTCCCCACATCTTCAGATGCTGTATTTGCCCTCCCCTGCAAGCTGTCTGCAGGCAGTGTGGTGCAAAGGGCTCGTGCACTCTGCTCAGACACATCCCATGGCTGGAACTGCCTCCCCAGACTGTATCATGGCACTTTAGAAAGTCGAATCTCTTTTTAGCCCCACTTGCTAAGGAGGCTTAAGTGCTCATGCTCTGTTTATATCCTCATCCCTCCCCTGGAGAACTTTTGAACCCGTGGGCCCAGATCAGCCAAATTTATCAGCTGAAGGTGTTGATGGTAGCGAGGCTGTGAGGTTTTTTTGGAGCTAGATAAAGTGGTGACACCGAAGGAAAGCACTTGTGTGTCAGCTCTGGGCTGCTGAGGCAGGAATTCCATGGAGGGGCTTGCAGCACACGGCAGTGTGGGAATTGCTGGAGCAGCTGCTGCTGCAGGGGTGCCTTGGCAGTGCTGGGGCTCACAGGGCTCCCCGTTCCTATTTCTGTGGGGCTCAGCCACATGGGAGGTGGTTTGGCTGTAAATGCCTGCTGTGCTGAGGGGGACCCCACAGCAAAGGGGAGCGGGGCATCACCGACAGGAGCCTCCTGCCCCGCCATCGGGCATCCCTCGGGCCGCGCCCCACGGGGAAACGGAGCCGCCCGAGCCCGGAGCGGGTCTGACCTGCCCCGGATCGGGGAACGGAGCGGCGGAGCCCGGTGTGAACTGAACCCGGTGTGAACTGAACCCGGTGTGAACTGAACCCGGTGCGAATTGGACCCGGTGTGAACTGAACCCGGTATGAATTGTACCCGGTATGAACTGAACCCGGTGTGAACTGAACCCGGTGTGAATTGTACCCGGTGTGAACTGAACCCGGTGTGAACTGAACCCGGTGTGAACTGAACCCGGTGCGAATTGGACCCGGTGTGAACTGAACCCGGTATGAATTGTACCCGGTATGAACTGAACCCGGTGTGAACTGAACCCGGTGTGAATTGAACCCGGTATGAACTGAACCCGGTGTGAACTGAACCCGGTGTGAATTGTACCCGGTGTGAATTGTACCCGGTATGAATTGTACCCGGTATGAACTAAACCCGGTATGAACTGAACCCGGTGTGAATTGTACTCGGTGTGAATTGAACCCGGTATGAACTGAACCCGGTGTGAATTGTACCCGGTGTGAATTGTACCCGGTATGAATTGTACCCGGTATGAATTGTACCCGGTGTGAACTGAACCCGGTGTGAATTGTACCCGGTGTGAATTGAACCCAGTGTGAACTGAACCCGGTGTGAATTGTACCCGGTGTGAATTGTACCCGGTGTGAATTGAACCCAGTGTGAACTGAACCCGGTGTGAATTGTACCCGGTGTGAATTGTACCCGGTGTGAATTGAACCCAGTGTGAACTGAACCCGGTGTGAATTGTACCCGGTGTGAATTGTACCCGGTGTGAATTGAACCCAGTGTGAACTGAACCCGGTGTGAACTGAACCCGGTGTGAATTGTACCCGGTGTGAATTGTACCCGGTGTGAATTGTACCCGGTGTGAACTGAACCCGGTGTGAATTGTACCCGGTGTGAATTGTACCCGGTGTGAATTGTACCCGGTGTGAATTAACCCGCCCCGTCCCGGAGAACCGGGAGCGGCGCTGCCGGGACCGTCCCTTTGCCGCCCGGGCTCGCTTTGGGGAACGCACGGTGTTTTGGAGGAGGAGGAGGATGTGCTAAAGGTGCTGAGGGTGCTAAATCCATCCCTTCTCAAAGATGATTGCGTTTGAGACCGGAAGGTGGAACTGGAAATGGTTATTTGCTAAACTCAAATAGCTTTTCCTTTTCTTTTGTCTTAAATTTGAAGTTTATAACTATGTCCTATAGTTTCAGTGGGAATAAGTTCTGCTGGTTCAAGACAGTGTGTGACACGACAAAGGTTGTTTGATGTCAGTGTATATTTGTAAAAGCACTGTAGAAAAGATGACAGATTAACCTTTAACAAGCAAGACTACCACATTTTGTTTCTAATTTCTAGGACATGGTTCTGAGCCTACTGTAAACAATACATTCTGGCAATTTAAATCACTGCTTTACTCAAGAAGAATTAGAATAAATACCCTAAAAGAAATGGCATGTAACATCAGCAAAAAGGCAGCAAGCAAAACTGTCCAGTGCCTCCATTCTTCTTCTCTATTCTTTTTAGCCTCTTGTCTCTTTTGGGGTCTTTGAGCTAGAGTTGAGGTTCCCTACATGTGCTTCTGTGATGTGGGATGTTCCACCAGCCTCTTTGTGATGACCTCTCATTGCAGGAGTCCAGCAAAATCTTCGTCAGCAGTTTTGCCTTTTGTCATGCGCACATCACATTGTATCCTTGGCTTCCAAAGTGCTCTCTTCCTTGCAGGAATCTTGCTTTCAGCCTTCACTCTTCACTCTTCATGAAATTTCCAAAGTTAGATGTTTTTCTGCCTGGAAAGTCTTTGAAGCTTGAATTTCCAGGATCTTGCCTTCTCTGCTGTGCTCCTGGCAGCCTTTTGCTGAGAAGGGTGTGGGTCTTCAATACTGTGTTTTCCTGCTGTTATATGCCAAACTTCAGTGCTTTAATAAGCCTGTTATTGACTCTGGGACCTTTTAAACTGGAGTTCTCATTCTTCTCATGCCGTTTCTTGTTTTTGGCCTATTAACTCTGATAGGTGATTACATTTAATTATATGAAGTTGAATTTGATTATTTAACGTTAATTAAACCACTCTGTGTTTCCATTCCTCAAATCTCTTGAGAAGGAATTACAATATTCCCTTTCTGGTGTAACCTGCATTAGGAGCATTGGCTAGACTGTTTCAAGCTGAATAGGAGGGGTAGGGCTTATTGGTTTGTTCAGGGGAATGTTGGTAAGGCCTGATGTGCAGGTTTGAGGTGATGGAGACACTGGGCACTGCTTTGCCGTAATAACAACTTCTAAGTAGAGCTAATTTCTCTTTTTCTTTCTTTTTTCCCTCTTTTTAAGAATGGCCTTCAAGCTTCAAGATTTCAGGAGTCTCTTTATATCTCGTTCAGATTCTCTCTGTGTGAGATCTTGCCCACAATGTGGTATAAATCACAGATTAGGTAGTATGGCCTGTCTGAACCAATATTTTAAAATTACAGTCCTTATTTTAACCAGGGGCTTCAGAGCTGACTGTTACTAAATACCAACTTGAATATATTTAATTGGGTACAAAATTTAATGTTAACCTGGATTTATTTTGAAAGGATTGAACAGTTATGAGACCTAGATGTTCATCTGGGTTTTTTTATTTGATTTATGTATCTTCCTCTGTGGCATATTGTAGACAGTTCTTATGAGCTATTTCAACTCTTTAATGTAATTACTTTGAGTGAATGCTCATACCGCAGCTGTACATAGCACAAGCTATGCGTCTGGTACCACTTCTGGAGTTTATTCTGCTAAATGTTTCCCAGGGGTTTTCTCTAATACTTGCATAAAATTCACTACTTTTCAAACATTGCTGCCATAAATTCTCAGGCTAATGTATCCAGAGGAAACAAATAGGAAGATTAAGTAGAACATGTTGTACCTGGACAGATATGACAGAGGCTGTCCCCTGAGCTGGTTCAGCCTGACTGTAAGCCTGTAGTAAGTCCCTGATTTTCCCCAATGGCAAAGGGCTGCCTCCTGTCCCGTCCATGCCCCTGGATGGGTGCTGGCTCTGGGTGTCTCTGGGTGCTGTCTGGCTGCCACGTGCAGCACAGCTCCACAGCTGGGAAAATGAGAAAGCACTGGAAAATGCATCACTGGCTGGTTTGCCAGCGGAATAAGAAATGGTTTCTAGAGGCCATGAATTATGCACAAAGTCATTTTTAATATTAATTTTATTGGTGCTTTATAAAGTGGCTCTAGCAGTGGCATTTTGAAAAGGTTCAAAATAGTGAGTACCTGCAGCAAAGGGCAGCTCCAAAAAAATGATTGCTTTTCCAGGAAAACCAATGGCAAAACAAGCAACTTCTTACCTCAGGGGAGAAAACCAGACCTTGGTCCTGCAGACTTTGCTGCTTGCTTTGCTCTGAGCACGGGAATGGCTTCATTAACCCTTGTGAGATCAAACAGCTGGAATAAAGTTATGCCTGTGTGTGTGTAGGATCAGGGCTTAACCCCCTCAGCATCAGGCAGGATCTGTGCCTCCACAGACCTCTGGGCTTGTGATTTCCCGTGGTGATGGTCACACGGGGATGGGAGGGGTCTCAGGGGTCTGCAGTCACGCCCAGGCCCAGGGGTGGAGGGCACAAACCCCCTGACCCTGCAGCTGAGGGGGCCTGTGGCACTCGGGGTGCCCTGCTCTGTGCATGCAGGCACTGAGTGCTCCGGGCAGCAGCACCTGCACTCTGGGCAGGAATGGCATCCCCTGGGCTCTCGGGCATCCAGCACATGGAATTCAGCCAGAGCCCCCCAAAGAGTTAAATCAGCATCGTTCCTTCAGTGGAGTGTTTTAACAATCCTCTGCAATACCAGCACACAACCAAGTGAAAGCTATTCTGGGCCAGATTTTGCAGTTACTTGAGCTTCAGTGATGTGTAAAGCACTGTGTTGACTCCAGATCTTTCCCCTGCCTGCACAAGTGGTGTTTTTACCACGTGTGCAGAGTTTTCCCCTGCTGTGGAAATACCATTGCCCATGGAATTTATTGTTGCTGATGGGACTGAATCATCTGCATAACTCCCCAGGGCAGGATGCCAAGGAGCAACCCATGGGGCCTCATCCTGCGGGATACAGAGGGCTCCTGACACCCAGCACAGGGTCAGTGGGCATGGGGATGGCTCTTGGACTCCTGTTGGACTCCTTGGGGTCCACTGGGTCTGGTCCTGCTGGAGATACCTCCTCTTTCTGCTGGCATTCATCACGTTCTGGCTCTGGGATCCTGAGCCACAAACCTGGGCAGGATGGAAGAGAAGGAAAGGCAGAGCTGAGCCGTGCTGGCCCAGGTCTGTGTGCACATCTCAGTCTTTGGAGGAGGCACTGGGGGACCCTGATACTGCAGAGTTTGGAGGTGGTGCTGAGCAGACTCCTAAAGGTGCTCTGTTAAATCCCTTTAGAGATGAGACTTTGCAAACATCTGGGCCTGCTTCTTCCGCCCCAGCTGTTTTTCATGTTCTCCAAACAGTATTTTTGACAAATATGCCACGTCCTTTTTGTTAAAAAGAGATATTTCGGTTTTCATCTGACACATGGTTGGATGTTTCTTTCGGTCTCTCTTCACATCTCTCCGTAACTGTTTCTAATCATTCCTAGCAGAATGGTGAATTCCCTTCTCAGCCTTTCCTTCATGAGCTCCCAGAGGCCTTTGTCACCAGTTTTTCTTCTTCACCAGCTCTGTCCTTGCTTGCAGGGCACCCTCGTGCAAACCCCCTGATTGCTGGGTATTGGCCACCATGGGTGTTGTTCCTGTGTTGAGAGGAATAATGTTTAGCAGCAAGTAAAGTGTTTGCTGGTGGAGAGCTACAGCATCTGCAGCCTTCAGTTGTGTTTATTGTTTATGTTTGCAATTTCAGTGTCTTTGCCTTAACAACAGCAATTTAAACGGGTGCTGCTGACAGTTGTTGGATTTTGCATTTCCCTAATAGTCCCCCCCAGCTGTCCCTGAGCCCCGTTCTGCTGGTGTTTGTCAGCTGGGACCGAGCAGCTCCTTTGAAGGCAGAGGCAGCAGAGGGACGTGGCCCCAGCACAGCTCCCCAGCCACGGGCCCACAGAGGGCTGGGGCTTTTCCTTCTGCACAGATTCCTGCAGAGCTGCTCTTCCTCACAGCCCGATTTATGCCCTGGGACTGACGGAGCTGAACTAATGATTCAGAAGAGCTGTGTGTTTTATTGCACAGGGACCAATTTTCCCAAGCCAGAGGGCAAATCCTCCCTTCTTTACCTGTGCTCTGGTTGTGCAGCTGCTGCACATCCTCTTTGATAGTCTGAGAGCTTCAGGTTAGGGGATTCAGGGCCCAGAGGAGCCATTTATCCTCCTTTGGAGCCCAGGAGTGCAGTGGTGTTGCTGTGCTTTGCTGCTGGCTGTGACCTCGCTGGGGGATGCACCAGGCATGAGGGGCCCTGCCCAGCAGAGCACAAGGGCAAGCAAATGGAGGAATTTTGTTTTCTTGTACATTCCTGGGTGTCTGGTCTCAAAGCTCATTACAGAAGGGAAGCTGAGCACTTAGCTCCATCTCCATGAGCTGCTTTGGTAGTCCAGGACCCACACCAGCGCTGCCAGGGGTGATGAGTGACTGAGTTAACAGCGTTGCCTGCTCCTCCTCTCTCCCAAGCATTCCCTAGCACTAGGCTGGCTCTGATGTTCCTGAGTGTGAGATCCAACCCACAGGACCTTCACTGGTGCTGTCCAACCAGCCAGAGGAGACCTGAGCCCTGGGATCCTGGCCCTCTGCAATGAGGAGATGCAGATTTCCACATCTGAACCAAGCCCATCGAGCCTGGAGCGTTGCCAGCACCACAGAGTTGCTGTTTCCATGGAGGCAGCTGGAAAAGCAGATTTTTCCTGTTAAAGGAAGGCAGAGCATGGGACAAAGCACATGTACTCTAATGTGGTGAAGTTCTTTACCAGAAAGTGAACCCCTTTAATGGCTTCTGCATAAATGAGATGTTCCTGAGGCTGTGGATGGAGATGGTGTGTTACTGATCTCATCAAGTCTCGCTTCCATGAGAAGAGAGAGGGGGTTAAGAGCTGAGCCCAAAGGAGATCTATGAATTTGTGAAGGGAGCTGATGGCTCTGTGTCTAATTAACTCAGTTGTGAGTGATCAGGGTGCTGGGAGAAGCACAGAGGGCAGAGCCAGGAGAGCAGGCAGCAGCAGCTGCCACAGTAATTGTGCTACCTTCCCTCACTTCATGGCTGACAAGATCCTCCCCCCTGCCCTCCAGGAGCTGCTGGGCTGCCTTTCCTCTCCAGTACTGAATCAAGTCAAAGCTACTCCCTGATTGAACTGCTCCTCGCCTGCCTCTCCTCCCTTGCTCAGCTCTCCATTGCACCTGTCCGCTCTGGCTCAGCCTCCCCTCCTCTAGGAGCCACTGACATGGACTTCTTGTGGTGCTCTTGTCTTCCCAGAGACACCCAGCATGATCCCTGTGTTTGTGCCTCCTGCCCTGCCCTCCCTGCTCCTGCACTTCCCTGGCAGGGACATGGCCGTGGTGCTTTGGCTGCTGGGGATGTCCCAGGGCTGGGGATGTCCCAGGGCTGGGAGCACCCTGGGTGCAGCTGGTGACAGGGCAGGGACATGGCTGTGGTGCTTTGGCTGCGGGCGATGTCCCAGCACCCTGGGGCTCCTCGCTGCCCAGTGCAAGGAGCTGGGTGCTGGGGGAGCACTGACCATGCTCTAGGGCTGATTCTGCAAGGGGTGCTGCTGCCTGCCCTGTGCCCCGTGCCCCGTGCCCCGTGCCCTGTGCCCCGTGCCCTGGCTCAGCAGGATGGCAGGTTGGACATCAGAAGGGCTCTCACAAAGGGCAGGCACACACAGAGCGGATGCAGCACCGAGGAGGAGGAGGAGGAGGGAAGCAGATGGGCAGCACAGCGTGGCGCTTGCCTGGCCTTTGCTGCTTTGCTGTGGGAAGCTCAGAAAGGACTTGCAGTAGGAGCAGAGAAAGAGGGGAAAATGATTGAAACCCATCAATATTCACAAGAGCAGAAGAAACAAATGTATTGACCTAAATGACCAGTGGTGACTCAGAAGCTTGAGGGAAATAGATGTAAATAGTGGGGAATGGAAATATATGGGAAATACATGTAAATAGCAGCTTGAGGGCTGTGGGCAGCTGCTGACTTCTGAAGGAAAATGCAAAATAATGGAAATGGTTTCTTTGAGGGTCCACTCTCTTCTGCCCTCTGTTCTTCCCCACAGAGACTCATTGCAAATGAGACTTGTAAGTTAAAACACTGACTTCTACCAAAACCAATCCAGGCACTGCTGCCTTCCTTGGAGGAGAGTGTTTCATAAAGCTAATTTGGAGAATAATTTGGTCTGAATCATCTCCATGTGATGCATCCATATGAAATGCAGACTGATTGCAATTTCTGCCTGAGTTTCTCCCAGCTAAAAGCAAGCTGACCTGCAGGTTTTTGTTTTGGTGCATCTATAGGAAAATTTTGCTTCGCTGGCCTATTGTAATTTTTTCCCTTATTCCAGATTTTTTAAAATAAACAGAAGGGATTAACTGGAGTGGAAGGCTTAATTGACCTCTTTCAAACAAATCTCCTCCCTAGAGAAGCTTGAATTAAACCCCCGCTTTCATTCCTGCAATTTAACTGACTGGTGATATCTCATCTGTAAAACAATGTACTCTGATTAAGCCTTAATGTCTTAGACTTTCAAAAGCTGATTTTATAGAGATGCAGAATGTGTAACACTTGTCCTAAAACCTGCCATGTTATTAATTTATTAATATTCTATTCTGGTTGTGTCTTCTACGTTTGTATTTGCTTTTTACTCTGTCCTTGCCACCACAGTTTATATAAATTTCTTCCCTAATCCTTGCAATGCCCAGGTTTGCCTCTGTACTGCCTTGCTATGTATTTATTGATTTCAGTTCACGATTACATTAAGGAAAATCCTTTTATCTGCCCCCACGAGGAGTTGCCTGTTGAGGACAGTTCTTAGGTCCTGTATCATTGTGCAGCAAGCCTTGTGAGTCAGAGAGGAGAGTGGGCTGGGTTTGGTTTGATGAGCCGAGGCGGCAGTGTGGCAGGGACAGAGCTGGCAGTGGAGATGGGTTTGAGATGGAGAGTGGAAGGTTGTTTGGGTAAGGGAAGGAAGGGGTGGTGTGGAAGGACAGGCGGGAGCTGATGGAGTGAGTCCTCTGGGAGCCAGCCCCAGCTCAGCACAGGGGGCAGAGGCGCAGCTGAACAGAGCCCAAGGAAAATGGATGATATGGAAGGTCTGCAGGGAGTCCTGGCTCTGCTTGGGCCGGGGAAATGGAGAAGGAAGCTACTGCTGAGTTCCCTTGGAGCTGTTCAGATTGAAGCATGCCTTTAGCCAGGAGGAAAAAACCCTGCAGTTCCTCCTCCCCGGCCGCAATTGCCTTGCTCTGATTATTGCCAAGTGTGGAAGCATTGCCTCTGCACGTGTGATGGATGCCAGCAGCACTGCAAACTGTCATTGGAGGGGGAAAAGAGAAAAAAGTCTTTTCCTGTGTTTGCTGGAGCATTTCAGATGCTCGTGCTCAGATTGTTGTCCTTCTCCTTTGCCTTTTCCTGTGCATTACAAAACCACCTATTAATAGGCTGGTAGGCGAGCAGTGATTTTGCATGTTAAGCAGTGTGATTGCCTCATCCCATTGGGATTGTGCTCTCTCAGAGTTGGACAGCTGAAAAATTCATATATTGCTAAGTCAATTAGACTTTATTTACAAATATTGGCTCAGAGGGTTTCCAAGTCGGAAACTTTGATTTCTTTTCCTTTTCTGATGAGCATAAGCCTTGCTGGATTCCGACCAGAGAATGTGAAGCTCAGTCTTTTTCCAGCTTTACGAAATCTTGGCTTAGAAAATAAGGATGCAGGGGAACTTTGGTTTCCACTGGAAATGGGAGATGGTGGCAGCAAAGGAGGGGGAGAGAAGTGGCATCTCCTCTGGTGGCTATTCCTGGGGTCAGAGTTCTCTCCTGAAGGCAGCAGCAGTTGCACCAGGACGCAAATGATGCTCCAGAAAGCCCAAGGCTGAGATGAGCCAGCTCTGCAGTGGGGAAGAGAGAGATGAGCTTTGAATTTTGGGGAGGTATGAAACACACAGGTGCCCAGGTGTGCTCTGGGGGTGATTTGGGATCCAGGTGCTCAGGAGTGAGATCTGCCCTCACCAGGCTGACAGTGACACTTAGGACAGAGCTCTCAGAATTCTGGATTTCCTCTGAGATTGGAAACTCCTTTGCAGTAAGTCAAACCCTGTGAAAGAGGTGTCACAGCACCCTAGTAAATATACATGGGGTTTTTCATTTCCCTGTAGATAGCCAGCTGCAGATTTGGTGTTCTGGAAACCGAATCCATATCCTGGATGAGCTGATGTTTGAAATGGTACCATGGGCAGTGTAATGCATGGCGGCTCCAGTGCAGATCAGCTTTTCCCTGCTAGGGAGGGAGAAGGAGCTCACATGGCCCTGGCACTGATGTATTCACATCACATCTCTTGTGTGGGTGAGCTGAGCCCTCCGCTTTTGGCATCCTGAGCTTGGTTACTTGCAAGGACGTGCCACAGGTAAGAAACACAGGGGGACAAATGATGTTACATCCATTTAAAACGCTCAGCCTGAGTGATAGGAGAAGGAATGGTTATAATAACACAGCTGATTGCTGTCAGAGTACTGAAAGGGAGTTTTATTGGAAAAGGCATTATACAGCCCACTGTGCTTTGCATAATCATTTTAAAAGCAGTTCAGGACATCTTCCTGCCTTCATCCTGGAGAAGGCAGGAATAATTCAGAGAGCCAGGGCTGTCAGTGTGGCTGAGCTCCAGGCTGGGCACAGTCACAGCAGGCTGGGGGCACAGGGTGCAGGGGTGCACAGGCTGAGTTGCAGGAGGAGAGCGCAGAAGGATGCTCTGGTCATCCTCTTGTGGTGTCTCGGACAATTTGAGTCTCGTGGCTGTCCTAAAGTCACTTTTCTGAAACCTTCCTGTTGCCTCATGAGGTAAACAGTCAGCTCAGATGCCCGCCTGGAGCACACACAGTTTTCAGGTCAGCTGAAACAGAACATTCCAGGGTATTCATTGAGTCTTGTGTCCAAAACTTGAGAAAATGGACATTTTTGAGGGGTAACTAGATGTCTAATAGCGTTTGAGTTTTGTGTGATTCCCTGCTTAAGTGCATGAGGGAAACTCTGAGAATTAAATGAGAGATTTTGTAGGACAGCATATTTCATTAGAACAGAAACTATAATTTTTTTTTCTGCTAAGCAAATATTTCCTTTAGGACCCGAGCTCCTTCTGCACATGTGATTTCCCTGTCAGCCAGTGGCTCTGCAGGCCCTTTTCCCCAAGTGCTGACTCTGGCCCTGTCACTTGACATACCCACACATGTTCCCTTAATGCATTTTTTGCAGTCACTTTCCTGGCTCATCTTTTGATTTCCCAGTTGTGTCAGCAGCTTTGTTGGAGTCATTCCCTAACGAAGTGGGGAATGAATGAATTAATGACTCTCCCTGCCTCTGGAAACAGCAGTGAATGCAGCCAGAGTCAGCATGCAGAGACGTCCTTCTCTGGTAATTATCATCTTCTAATTGATGGTGAGTTTTTGATGCAGAGCCCTGAAGAAGGAGCTGCAATCTCAGGTGTAAATATGCTAAATTTAAACACAGACACATGTATTTAACTATAAACAGAGGGTTGGGGTCTGATGGGTCCCTGGCACCATTTCAGCAGGCAGGATGGGAGCCTGGGGGCTCTGTGAGCCACTGATTGCTGAGATGGTGGCCAAGTTCTCCTCTCTGCATGGCCTCAGCATCTCCCCTCAGTGGTAAATGAGATCTATCAGGCAGTGCTTGGGCAGGATGGAGGATGGAGGATGGAGGATGCTGCCTCCTTCTGTCCCAGGCTCCTTGTCAGGGTAGTGCTTTCCCAGCCAGAGCCTCGAGAGCTCTGTGAGATCACTCAGTGCAGGCTGGGAGGGATGATGCCATGCTGTTCCACAGAAGTGTTTCTTCTGGGAGACAAGTGGCTTTTTAACCTAATTGTCTGCAAGTCTGGGAGCTGTATCAGCTCATCCACACAGTCACATGGCAGCTTCTCCTGGTGCTTCCAGAGCAAGATTGCTGGGAGTCATCCTAGCTGCTCACTTACCTGGCAAAACATTTCCCTTGTTGGTTTTCTGCTGAGAGGCTGGAAGGGTCCTTTTGGAGCATTTCAGATGGAACCTCTCATCCTGGAGAGGGCCTGGAGAGGATGGCTGGGCCCAGAAAAATGCAGTGATTTGTGTGTGTGCATCCTTGCTCACAAGGAAGGGGTGGGAGCCACCTCCTGCAGCAGCACCACTCTTGGAAGGTGGCACTGGTGCCATCTGAGATGCTGTAACTCAAAACCTTCTGTGGTCTAAAACCGTTTCAATTGTTGGTATTGAAAAGGTGGGAAACAATAAAAACCTACAGTAGCATTCTTCTTGCTGGATTTGCACTGAAATAAAAACATGTGGGTTCTTTCCTTCAGTTCACTGTAGTTTTTGTTTGCTTCTCTGTGGCTGGTGTGAAAACTCTGCTATCAGCTTCAGAGAGAAGGCATGAAGGGAAGGGCAGAGCCAGCATTTCCAACCTGCTGTCTGCAGGTGGCAGAACACAAACTCTGCATGGCTCGGCTGCTTGGCTCTGAAATAAAATCAGTGTTGAGGAATTCCTCAGGTGCAATTATTGATCATTGGGGATTATCCAGGGGGAGGAGGACAGAGCTTTATAAACATTCCATGTCCTGTGTAAAGAGCTTATGGTAACCTTTCTGAAGAAGGCAATAAACAGTGAGCTCTGGAAACCCTTCCAGGCATCAGTTCTCATTTTTAATGTGGAAACAGAGTATGGCCTGACAGCAGCTCAGTAGGTAATAGGATAAGAATTGACTTTCAGACCAGCTTTCCAGCACAATGCATAGTGGAACAAAAAAAAAAAAGACAAGGAAATATGTAAGGAATAAAAATTTAAGGTAGACTGTCCACATCTGTGATGTATTGCAGACTGTGGAAATATTTTCCTTCAGTTACAGCAATGCAGAGTAAAACCAGATAGAAGGGTAGGGAACCTGCAGTGATAACAACAGGCACGATTTCCATCCTGCAGGCACTCACTGTGGATGCATTTATCTATAGATTTGTTTGCATTTTAAAAGCTTTTGACATACCAAATAAAACTGACTTTGCACCATTTCTTGGCAACACAGGTCAGATCCTGTGTTTCATCCTAAAGATATTCTTATGAGAGGCTTGCCATTAATGATGAATGAATAACGAAGCATCTGTTGCTGTTGATCATTCATTGGAAAGCAATCTTTTCTGCAAATGTTTTGGTAATAGAGCAGTTCCTCAGAGCCAGCACAGCCTGTACTGTTTTAGAAGTAAAATAGGAAATGCAGTGAATGATTTTGTAGGAAAATGAAGTGAATGCGAACATAGCAGTGAGGAGCTGTGGCAGGAGATCAAATCCAGAGCCCCAGTGTCATTGCCTTGCTCCAGTGGTGTGTGGTGCTGTCACAGGCATTGTCCCCTCCTGTCCCTGTGACACCTCTGGGGGTGTAAAATCATCTCTGTTCATGGATGCATCCAGCTCTGGATCCAACAACTCAAGGTCACCTGGTTTTTAAACCTAGGAACCGTTTTGCCTCCTTTTTTTCCAAGCAAAAGATGTATTTTTTTGATAGATACAGAATTTCATATCCTTGCAGTCCTACAGTTACCCCCGCCTAGGAATGTCCATATTAAATGATGCTCAGGATTACAGTTTCACTATCCTTGTTCTGATATTTCCTGCAGGTTTGTGTCAGCCCTCTGCTCACTCTTCTCTGCTCATATATCATCCCTTTCATTCTTGACAGTATTTCATTCACTGAATATTTTTTTCTAATTGAAAACATACAAATAGAGTACCTGCACCCTTTAATATAGAACAGTCTAGAACTGTCTTAAAATAGTGCTAATATCAGCTCAGAAAAAATAATTTACAGCTGAAGTTCCAGCAGTAACTTGAGACTCAGGGTGCCTTGTTTAATGGGTGCCTTATTTAATCCCCTCTCCCTGTGGATGTCCAGCATTTCCTACAAAGTTAATACCATTAATTATCTCAAGCTGAGCACCCAGAGGACTGTTTGCTTCTGCAAATCTGAATATTTTCACTTGCTAGGGATAGAAGTTGTTTGAGTTACCTCCAGGGGTTTGGGGGCTGAGGGGGGGGTTTCCTCTTTAATCTGCCCAGAGCTGTTGCAGACTAATTCCCTGCACAAACCCTGTCTCCACGTTGCTATTTATGTGTGCATGTGTATGAGATAATAGAGAGTGACTGACTACAATATATGCATTTAAGCTACTCAGCTGAAAATTACTGAGCATTAAAATCCCCTGGGAATCACAAGAGTGCTAAATTAGGAGAGCACATGTCAGTCAGTGTGTGGAAATGCGTCTCCTACAAGAGCAGCTTTCAGTAAGAAGAATGAGCATTGTTCCCTGGAGTGCATCAATCCCAGTTTGGCCACTCTGTACCAGCTTTTACTATTTCTCTGCAAGAATACATGGGCTTTTGTTATTATTTTTCCCTGGCTTTTGTTCCACTGTGCATTTCTATTAGCTGCGTCTCATGGGCCAGCTATCAAGGGACACACTGCTGTGCTGTGCCAAATGAAGGCATTTCCAGCCATAAGCAAGATATTGTGGATTGAAAAGAGCCACGGGCAGTGACAGGTCCTGGACTCTTTGTAATTGTTTAAATGTGCTTTATTGTACTGAGCAGTGACATAGAAACTCTGAGAAACTGGCTGGTTTGACCCGAGGCAGAAATGAGCAGAATGCTGCAGGGTAAATGAGGGGCTTTGGCAAAGAGGCGTTTCTGTTGGTCTGATCCATCAGTACATCTCTTTGCATGATTGAGGCATGTATTTTAATAGTGCTTAAACAACTTAGAGGTCTGTCCCATCTCCAAAAAATACCAGGCATCTTGAAAATCCATGATAGGAAGTTGAATCCTATTGATCACCAAGCTTTTAATTCTGAAACTCACAGGGCATGCGCTGAAAATGATACTTCTGTACTTTCATTGGACTGAAAGAATAGTCTGGAAAAACGAAGTGGTCACGGTGGTTAATTTCTGTCAGTACATGATTTGTGTGCAGAACAGCTTAGCAGAATGGCAAAAGACTCCAAATGGGAGCTGACTTGGTTTGTTCAGGATTTGTAGGCCCTTTTTGTTGCTGCCAGAGGGGCAGTGTGTAAAATCATCATTCGCAGAGTGTGTGGGAACACCTTCCAAGGTGTTACTGTATTGTTCCCGAACTGAGATGCTCAGATCATAATGAGGAGCAGAGGGATGAGCAGGGATCACGGGAGATGGGGTCCCTCATTAGGCAGGTGAACCAACCCCGCATTCACCTGCACCTTGTCCATTCCTGTGGCAAAACAAAAACCTTGTGTCTGAGGCAGTAATGAGCTCTGCCTCTCACAGCAACTTCATAAATAAATACCAGACATGACCACAGGCCCACCTGCCTCTGCCTTGAGGCGCTCTCTGCTTCTGGGGTGAATCCCATTTGTTTCCATCCTCTCCACCCAGAGTGACACTCTGGGACATAGGAAAGTATTTAGGAATATTAAATGTGGAAAGTCAAACAGGATTTCTCCTTTTGTCACAGTAGTGAGTCAAACCTGACCTGAAACCAGTGTGATTTTTAAGAGTCTTTCCATGAACTTTATTGTCTTCTTATTCAGTTCACTCTGCTTTTCCAGGTGCAGCTTCTGGTTTTATCTCCTGAAAAATAGTGTAGTGCTCTCTGTATTTTCAGTTAAAAGTAGAGATAAATTCTTCTTAAAAACTTAAGCCTGCAGTCAAGGGCATGCTTTATTTTTTGCAAAAGAAGGTCATGCTCTGGTTGCAGCCAGCAGCAGAGGGTCCCTACCGAGAAGCTCAGAACCATCCTTAGACAGAAAGGAAACACAAAGCTATTGTTCCTTATTAAAGAAAAAAAAACCAAACAATTTTCCTCATTTTTAACAGTTTTGTTAAGTATGGTAAATATATGAAATGTACATTAGGTGTATAGATGCACAGATGTGTGCTGGTCTCCTTGCACTTGCCTGAGGAGCAGGAGCTCACAGCAGTGTGAGCAAAGGAGAGGCAGCATCGTTTGCACCTCTCACTCCCTCCCAGACACCTCTCAGGGCTTGTGCTGCCTTCAGCCCTCCCACACCCTGCCTCTCTCCTGGAGATGGAGATTCAGCCCAGCTCACGTCGCCTGCAGCCCCGGCTCTGCAGGCTGCCTTGGCGCGGTAATTGAATTTGTGCCTCTCGATTCTGCTCCCTCATTTAGGATCAAGTATGGGGAAAGGTTACAATTAATCTGAGTGGGGAACAGAGCCACCAGAGCTAATGATGTGTTACTGCTCTGGAGGGGAATAATTGGGGTCCTTGTGGCACAGAAAACTATTATTAGTAAGTAAAAAGTATCAAAAGAAAGCAACCTGCACCCATCTCCCCATGCACAGTTTTGCAATCTGTGTCTCTGTCAGGTTTCCTAAAAATGGAGCATTTTATTAATGCTCCTGCCTGTAAGCAGGTTTTTTGGCTGTGCCTTTGCACAGGACCTTTTCACAGCCCTGGCTGCTCCCCCCTGGGGCTCACAGAGGATGCTCAGCATGCACAAAGGCAATATTTGTATGTTAATAGCATGGCCATCCACGAGGGAAAGGGGCTCTGCTGCTGCTTGCTCAGCTGAGGAACCACAGGGAATCCCTGCAGAAGATGCAGGCTCCCAGGCTTAATGCAGTGTGCAGTGGCTAATTGAAAATGAGCTAATTGCTGCTTTTGAAGGCAAACACGAGGCTGGGCTGGGCAGAGGAGCGCAGAGCCCCTCCTGAGGGGGACTGTGCTGCAGAGCAGTGAGGTGTGTGTAGGAATCCCTGCAGGCTGCCAGGGTGCCCCAGGCCCACAGGGAGCACTCAGGGTTCCTGGGGTCAGTGGGACACACAGCCTACAGTGCAGAGTCATTGAAACTTCCATTGCACAGTGAAAATTCCCATCTCACTCATTATTCCAGGTACTGACTTGTGTTTTTATGTGTGGCAGAACATCACAGACCTTTGCCCAGGGTTAGCTGGGGACATGGGGGATGGCAAGGGCCGTTGTCACTGCTTAAGGGATACCCTTGCAACACTGGCAGTTTTCAAGATTACAAGACATGAAAGGTATTTCCAACTTTAGTCTTTTTTAAAAGAGCAGCTATTTGGAGGGGGAGCAAAAATTGGCTCTGACTTTTTTGTTTGCAACAGAAAATGGGGCAGAGCTAAACAGAGTTCTCTCTTACTTTGTAGCTGACTGAGTTACTCTTAGGATATGATAAAAGATACAGAATACCATTAACATTAGAATGAAGTAATTCTTTTTTTCATTTTATTCCTGCTGCCTTGGATCTAACTTGCTGCAAACGCAAACATTTGTTCTTTGAGGGCAGTAACATAGATCTGGATTTTCAGCTTTTCAGCTCATCAGTCTTGGAGTGTGCTCTGGTCTCACATACAGGAGAGGGAAAGCTCTTGGAAACCCCAGGATGGGGCAAAATTCTGAATGTGAACAAACCTGTGAGCTCTTTGTGAGCTGGCAGGGCTCAGCCTTTTGTGGGAAATCCTGTGCTGAGCCCAGCCCACCCTGGCAGAGCCTGGATGGGCACCCTGGGCAGCACTGCCCCCCTCCTGCTGCAGTGTGGCACTGGAGGGGCTCCTGGCTGGGAACAGCCTTCAGCTGGGCCTGGGGGCAGCACAGTGAGTGCAGGAGCTGATACGGGATTTATTTTTCGTTTGGGGGTGCACATCTCACACCTTGCATGGGGGTCATCTCGGGAAATGTCCTCAGTGGGGCTCTGGTCTGTGGGTGGGGTGTGGAGCAGCCTGGGAGCCCCTGGCTCTGTGGTGTCAGTGAATTATGGCTGTGCACAGAGAGCAGGGCAGTGAGAGGAGCCAGTCTGGCTGTGCTGATGGCCATGGAGTTGGGTTTGGTGGGCACCACAGAAACAGCACTAAGGGCAATGGCAGCGATGGCTCCTGAGCCCCTGGGGCCCGCAGCAGCCCCTGGAGCTGTGGCACAGCTGCTCAGCAGGGCTGGCACTGCTCCTTCCTGGGCACAGACACAGTGATGCAAGTGCTGCAGTTATGGAAGGCTTGGGTAACAATGCCCAGAGCACAGCTCGCACGTGTCTCCTGCTGTCCCTGCTCTTCCCCATCCCCTGGTGGTGTATCTGGGACCAGCCCTGCTGTGGGTGACCCAGGAGAGGTGCTGAGTGCTCAGCAGGTGCTGCAATAGTCTCATTTTGGGCAGTCACAAAGAAGCCTCATTGTGACCACCCAGTGCTGTGTTTTGCTCTGCTGAGTGTTCTGTCCCTGTTCTGCCATCACGGCTGTGGTTCAGAAGCTCTGCCATCCCTAACTCTTGCCCCACGGCTGGGCTGAGGGCTGAGGAGCCCTGGGCATGGCAGCCTGGAGCAGAGCAGGCTCAGCAGACTGGTTAGGTGTCCTGCTGTCCTGCTCCTGAGCTCACTGTGTGCTGCACGGAAGGGCTGCCTCCTGCAGGCCCCACAGGTACAAACACAGAGTCCATGTGCTGCATCAGTTCTGCACTGGGGTGAGTGACAGGGGACAAACACAGAGTCCATGTGCTGCATCAGTTCTGCACTGGGGTGACAGGGGACAAACACAGAGTCCATGTGCTGCATCAGTTCTGCACTGGGGTGAGTGAGAGGGGACAAACACAGAGTCCATGTGCTGCATCAGTTCTGCACTGGGGTGAGTGAGAGGGGACAAACACAGAGTCCATGTGCTGCATCAGTTCAGCACTGGGGTGAGTGACAGGGGACAAACACAGAGTCCATGTGCTGCATCAGTTCTGCACTGGAGTGAGTGACAGGGGACAAACACAGAGTCCATGTGCTGCATCAGTTCTGCACTGGGGTGAGTGACAGGGGACAAACACAGAGTCCATGTGCTGCATCAGTTCTGCACTGGGGTGACAGGGGACAAACACAGAGTCCATGTGCTGCATCAGTTCTGCACTGGGGTGAGTGAGAGGGGACAAACACAGAGTCCATGTGCTGCATCAGTTCTGCACTGGGGTGAGTGAGAGGGGACAAACACAGAGTCCATGTGCTGCATCAGTTCAGCACTGGGGTGAGTGACAGGGGACAAACACAGAGTCCATGTGCTGCATCAGTTCTGCACTGGAGTGAGTGACAGGGGACAAACACAGAGTCCATGTGCTGCATCAGTTCTGCACTGGGGTGAGTGACAGGGGACAAACACAGAGTCCATGTGCTGCATCAGTTCTGCACTGGAGTGAGAGGGGACAAACACAGAGTCCATGTGCTGCATCAGTTCTGCACTGGGGTGAGTGACAGGGGACAAACACAGAGTCCATGTGCTGCATCAGTTCAGCACCACAGTGAGTGCAGGATTCCTGCAGAACTGCCCCAGGGAAGCACTGCAGGGGTGGCTCCTGCTTCCCCCAAAGCCAAGCCCAGTGCCATCAGCAGTGCCCCCCCAGTGTCACCTTGTGCCAGGTGCCACTGGAGCAGCCAGGCTGTCCCTTGGCAAGGAGAGCACAGACATGCTGCCTGTGCTCATGCCACCAAAATAGCACACATGGCAGGTACAGTGCCTGTCATTTCCTCTCCTCTGTGGGGTGGGCACGGGAGGAGCTGCACAGAGAGCTGGCACTTGCTGGGGGCCCTGGCACAGGCAGGGCCTCGTTGGAAGCTGTCAGGAGGAATTAAGTGCAGGGTGAGTGCTCGCGTGGGGGTGGCTCAGGGGCAGCTCTCAGAGCTGTTCTGCTGCCTCCCTCCTCCCTGGGCCTCTCAGCAAGGCTGCCCTCCTCTCTGGGGGTGTTTTCCCAAGCAATCCCATTAGGAAATTAGGGGTTCTTAGTAACTGTGAGAGGATTGCTGGTTTGTGTGAATGGGAGGGTGCCTGAATGAATGTCATGCATTTTGTGCTCTTGATACACATTTCACAAGTTTTCTGCCACACACGCATTATCCAGCATCCTGGAAAGCTCTGTCATTCTTCTTCAAAGCACTTGGGTTATTCCTAAAATGGCTTTAGATGTCTTGGGGAGCATGGAGTCACTTACCAGGGATGTTTAGAGCAGGCAGCACCGTTTCCATTCCTTGGGATCAATGAGGGGCAATGGGCTCCCTTGTGACTGCTGTGTATGTTGCATTCTTTGAGGGGACTGTGCTGAGGGAGGCTGGCTGGGCTTTGCAGCGAAGTGGAGGTGACTGCTGGCTGCTGTCTTGGTGGGTGAAAGTGCTGTTCATTTTCAAAAGCAGTGTGCACTGTGCCACTGATGGGCTTTGAGTTACCCAGGGGTGTTTGGAGCTCAGGAGGACTTGAAGCAGCTGCCTTGGGATGCAAGTCCTGTGGGAAACGCCGACATTGATCAGAGGAAAGAACACATGTCTAGAGCTGATGGTGTAAAATGTTCCTCCAATAGTGTCATGGATCCCTGTCCCTGGGGCACAGGGGGTCGATGCAGGGCCATGGATCTGCACTGCTGCCCTGCTGGGGCACTGCCTGGCTGGGGCTGCTGCTGGCTGAGCTGGAAAGGGCTCACATGGGCAGTCTCTGGGCAGAGAGCACCACCCTGGCTTTGGAACTGTGGCTGTGGGTGCCACACGGTACCCACGTGCACCAAAGGGAAACAAAACAATTGTGATGCTGGGAAAGCAAAAAAGGCGCATCTCAAAGTGATTGTATTACAATATAATCACTTTGATATGTGTCTTTTTGGAGGTTCTGGGAGAGGAAGGTGAGGAAGATACCCAAGTGGACAGAGCTGGAGAGAGACTGTCACAAGAGAGGAGACTTTGGGGATTTCAGAGTAGGGCAGAAAGCCAGAGAGAGGAGTGTGGAAGATCAGACCTGTGAAGAGAGGCCAAGTCTGCTCTGTCTAAAAGAAATATGCTCAAAGGAGACAATCACCTACAAATACACAGGGGGGACTTAGAATGCAGCCCACAATCAATTTTCAAATGATGGACTTGATCTTTAGATAAACCAGTAAAAGGCAGTGAGGATGGAATAAATGTCTGATTTATCACTGCATCCTTCCTTAGCTGCAGCAGCAACACAACCGTATTTTCTTCTCCTTGCTTCCCCTCTCCACCTCCTGAACAAAGTCAGGGAAGCACCTTTAGAGCTGTGATAGAAGGGCAGCTGCCAGCCTCCTCACCCTGCTGCTGCTTCGCACAGATGCTGCTCGAGTGCTGGGCCAGCCCTGCTGGGAATGCCCAGAGAGCAGGGTGGGGGAGAAAGCAGGCAGAGAGCTTTCCCAGCACAGGACAGTGTGTCACTGACAGGCCACAGGGCCCCTGTGTGTTCCCTGGGAGCAGGAATTTATCCTGCCTTGCGCTCAGATTTCTGGAGCCCTCCAGACAGCCGGCTCTGGACTTGCCTCAGTAGCCCTGTGAGGCTGCTCTGCATTTCAGGGTGGGACCCACCGGCCCAAGGGTTGCTGCAGCTGGGGAGGGGATGGGCAAGTGCCTTATCCCTGCCAGGGCTGCAGAGCTGTGCCTGCATTTGCTCCCCCTCGTGTCAGGGCACAGCTCACCCCTTAGCCAGGGCTGTCCCTGGAGCAGAGCCATCCCTGCTGCTGGCGCTGCTCCCATGGGCTGCAACCTGCAGCACCACAGAGAGGAGCACAAAGGGGCACCTGGGGCTTCCTTTCCTGGGAATTCCCTTGTTTCATAAGGCATTCTGAACAGGTTCATTTGTTAAAATCTTCTCCCAGAAAGAGGTCAGGGGAGCGCTTGCCTCGCACAGATCTCAGTGTGTGCAGGGAAGTTCATGGGGTAGGTGGCTAATGGCATCTACCGAAGTTCCCTGTGAAGCAGAGACAGTGGCTGAGTGATACGGCAGTGTAAACATGTGGCCTTTTCCTTTCTGCAGATCTTTCCACCATGTTTGGGAAAAAGAAGAAGAGGCTGGAAATCTCCGGCCCCTCCAACTTCGAGCACCGGGTGCACACCGGCTTCGACCACCGGGAGCAGAAGTTCACGGGGCTGCCCCAGCAGTGGCACAGCCTGCTGGCAGACACAGCCAACAGGCCCAAGCCCATGGTGGATCCCTCGTGCATCACCCCCATCCAGCTGGCTCCTATGAAGGTACTGCGGCCCTCAGCCTGTCTGTCACTGCCCCGATGCACCCTAAGGAAGCAGGGCCAGCACGAGTGGGCTCAGCATGGCGCTGTGCAGGGGGCCGGCATGGCTGGGAGGGAGCTGCACACGCAAACATCTAGCAGCAAAAAGGAATTGTGTGTGTGTAAAAGCGGTGGGAGTGTCTCTGGAGAGCCCGAGTCACAGGCCTGGCAGGGCTGAGCCTTGGCACTGCCGGGCTGCAGAGGAAACAGCCCCAGGTCCCAGGGGAGGCCCCAATGCTGCTCCTCTGCAGCACACAGCTCCTTGGTAATTAATTCAGCAACAGGGCTTCAGGCAAAGGCAGGCTGGAGCCAGGGAGAGAGGGAAATGCACACCAAAGGAGGGAAATCAAATGGCCTGTTCAGCTGGGCAAGGAGCTCGGGGAGGGACTGACTGCACCCACCAGTGGGGTGGGACATGCTGGGGATGGGACAGTGACACAGCCCGGGCCATGGCCTGGGGCTCAGGCTGCACGCCTGGGAGGAACACTGGGCTTGGAGGGTACAGCAGCGCTGGGCAGGGAGCCAGCAGGATTCCAGGCTCAGGACTCTGATGAACTGGCCCTGATTGTGCAGTGTCCCTGGGACTGCACAGCCTGACATGCAGGTGAATCACACCTGTGAGATGCTGAGAGCATGAACTCTGCCAGCCATGCACCTTTCCCTGCCACGCAGCTGCAGAATCAATTTAGGATTTCATTTTCATGACGATTTTCCTGCAACAAGGGAAAATCAGATAATCCTGAGAGTATGGACCCTGTAGTTACATTTGCTAAGTGCTCTTTGGTAAATTTGCATTCACTGCCTGCTCAGGAAGGGCACTCATCACCTGCTGATCAGGGCTGCTGGCTGCTGCTGCAGGACAATGGGGATAAAATCAAGCTCTTCTCTCTTTTTCTTTTTGCTCTAATAAAATATCTTGCTGCTAATGGTGGCCAAGAATAATGAGGAAAAAGGTAGGTAATCTTCTTCCTGCTGCTGTAGGAGAGCAACTTTGTTCCACAGCTCTTCTTAACACCAGAAATATCTCTGGATGTTTGGAATGAATACATGAAGATGTTTTAAAATGGGGGGGAGAAAAAAGAAGTTTATTATCTTCCAGAAATACCCTCTCTTTCCTACAGTTCTGGAGCTATAAATCCCTAAGCTTAAAAAGTATAAAATGGCATTACTTTTCTCAGCACTATAAAGATCATATGACTCTGGGCCTTGGCCTGCAAAGGTGGTTCATGTCCCACTGAAATAACATATGTGAGGGACCAAGCCCCAGATGGGAAATTGCCATGTTCTGAAGCAGAGACAATCACTGTTGGTTCTTTCCAAGCAACTGTAAATTCTTGCTCTTCTGCCTGTGTGTCGGGGCTCTGCATATGACTGATTGAAATGGGCCTCCATAGCACAGCTACAAAATTTTAATAGCAGCTAAGAGGCATTGAATATCACCTGAGCATTGGCTTTTAACTGTATTGCAAGATACCAGCTTAATGTATATTTGTTAAGAGTTAGCATGCTTTGTTTTGATACAGCTTAACTTAGAAGCTGAGTTGCAGTCACTTTAAGAATATTTAACGTTGCTAAACTGGTTCAGCATAAACATTTAATTTAGAGAAAATTTTAATGTGCGCACTTGCACCAGTACATTTAGTGTTTTAAGGGTATTTGGCACTCCTAACTTCACTGAGAACTGTAGGTTTAAAATGCACTTGCAGTTCATGAAGATAGGAAGCAAAGGTTCTGAGATCTCGGTGCTGTTCAGAACTGCTCTCTGTTCCACACAGCAGCTGGCAGCTCAGTTGGTGCAGTGATGTGGGGCAGAGAGGATGCACAGCTGTGCCCTGAGCCCCAGAGCTGAGTCAGGCTGGGGCGCTTGGCCAGAGTTAGCCGTGCTGTGGTGTCAGTCCTGCAGCAGCTCTGGGACCCTGCTGCCGTGTGCTCCTGAGTTCCTTCAGGACTGACAGTGTGTGTGCTGTGCGGCAGGAGGGTTCCTGCCAGTGGCGCTCCTGGGTGGCTGAGGAGCGGCACGGGTCAGAGCCAGACTCGCGCGGCCCAGTCCTGCTTCTGGGACAGAGCTGGTGCTGGCTTCCTTGGGGCTTCACCTGAGCTGAGGCACAGCAAGGGAAAGGCTTTCCCTGCAGCTCTCGCAGGGAGGGCTGTTTGCTTGTCTGCCAGCCTGCAGAGCACATCTGAGGGTGCACAGAGTCTGCCTTGGGGTGAAACCAGCACATGATAAATACTGTCCCTGCTGCACCTCTCCCAGGCATCCTGGGGGATGTCAGCCCTGGGGGATGTCAGCCCTGCCTCTGTCTGAAAGGCTCCTGGAGCTCTGGCACACGTGTGGCAGCTGCTTTTCGTGGAATGTCAGCCTTTGAATGCCAGCCTGAGCTGCCTGTACAGAGTCATTCGTTTTAAAACCAACCAGAGACAATAATGGGATTCCCCTTCTCAGTGTGGCTGACCCAGATACCAGCAGAGCATTGTCTATTTCAGGTGCAAGCACAAGTACAGCACAGCAGAAAACTTCATGAGAAATAGAACAGCAGTGATCTTGATAGGTTTGAGGGGTAGAGACAAGGAGGGGGTGAAAAAAGGCTGATTTTCCACTGAAAACATCCCTGCATGAAAAATGTGAGCAGTCTGTGTCTGCCTGTACTTCAAAGAGGCTTCTCAAAGGCTGCCATGCTGTTGCCAGGGCTCTTGGTCCCCTTGCCTCAGTGCTCTGCAGTTACTCCATGTGTACTGGAGCTCCTGCTTTGCTGTTTGTTCTTAGCACACAACATGCTTGCCTTATCTTTGCCTTTGTGCTGCACAGAAGCTCCGCTCTGGTACCACCCTTTGATTTTTGGAAACTTCAGAATGAATAACTAAGCAAATGCATCTCCACTCCATCCAAAATACCAGGAAAACAGACATCAGAACCTTTATTCTGGGGATTTCTGCCAGGAGAGCTCATCGTTGCCTGTGTAAAGATGCTCCATTAACACTCTTCAATGCCTGCTGCTGTCAGTGGGAGCAGGGAGGCACCGAAGACTTGTTAAAATCCCTTCCCATGTTTCCTGGTGCAGGGAACAGCTGAGCGTCCTCACTTCTGTCAAGTTACTGCAGGGAAAAATGCCATTTGTTCCTGAAGAAATACCATACTGGGGTTATCCTTTAGTTCTCTGTGCTGCTCCATGTGTCAGGCCTCCAGTGCTGTTTTTGTTGGGTGGTTTCATCCATCCTCACCCTCAGCAAGACCAGGGTTCCCAACCTGAGAGTGACAGTGCTGAGTTTGTCCTTGAGAAAGGAGGGAGGCAGCTGTCAGTGTTTGGCTGGCTAAACACGTGGGGACTTCCAGAAAACTGAATTCTGCCTGCTGGGGCCTCCTCATGACCTTCTCCTTCCTCTGCAGTGAATCTGCAGTGGGGAATGACCTCAGGGCTGCCAGCTCCTCTCCCAGCCTTCCATCCTCGCATCTCACAGCTCTGCTCTGTAGGGTTTCTCTTGAAACTTTAGCTTTTCTCACTTTTGCCTCAATCCTTGACCCCAATCCTGGTGAGTCAGCTTTAATTTTTAAAACTTTTCAAAGTTTCTACTGGTGCATTTCAGCCTCTCTCCTGCAAAGAGAAAGAAAAATAAGAAAATGAGTAATTGGTTGTGGCCCTTCCAATAGCTCTGACATGAAAATCAAAGCTTTTGTTCACTCTGCATGAAGACAGAAGGAAAAAAGGCAATTACTTCTCTTCCCCATCCTGTTTGGCCTCTCACATTTTCCCAACACTGACATTCAAGCCTCGTTTAAGGTGCCATTTTTGTGCTACATTTACATGTCCTTGCTTAGATGGAGGATACTGAGCAGAGTGGTGCTGAGTGGCCAAGGACCTCAGAGAGGAGATGAGTGAGGGTCCTTGTGTGGGCTTGAGCAGCCAGAAACATGCAGATTTCATTGGAAACCGCCGTGTGGAACTGCCCAGGGGAAATGCCTGGCCAGGAGCAGGGGGATTTAGGAATACAGAGCTGTTCAGGGGCATGGCAGCAGATGGGCAAAGCAGCGTTGTCCTGACCTCTCTTCTCAGCCTCCCAAATTCTGATTTCCCCCTGACGGCTCCTGCCAGGACAGGACCTGGAGGGCTGCTGACATCTCGTGGGCCTTCCCTGTAAGCACAGCCTGAAAGTCCCTGGGCTGTTAATGCAGGTTCTGCATGGCAGCTCAGTGCTGCCTCAGTGGGACGGCTGGGGGGCTGTCCCCAGCAGGGCAGGCACACAGCCCCTCTGCTGCAGGAGCATGCTGTGCCATGGAGCAGGGCACACAGCCCCTCTGCTGCAGGAGCATGCTGTGCCATGGAGCAGGGCACACAGCCCCTCTGCTGCAGGAGCATGCTGTGCCATGGAGCAGGGCTGAGCAGGGCACACAGCCCCTCTGCTGCAGGAGCATGCTGTGCCATGGAGCAGGGCACACAGCCCCTCTGCTGCAGGAGCATGCTGTGCCATGGAGCAGGGCTGAGCAGGGCACACAGCCCCTCTGCTGCAGGAGCATGCTGTGCCATGGAGCAGGGCACACAGCCCCTCTGCTGCAGGAGCATGCTGTGCCATGGAGCAGGGCACACAGCCCCTCTGCTGCAGGAGCATGCTGTGCCATGGAGCAGGGCACACAGCCCCTCTGCTGCAGGAGCATGCTGTGCCATGGAGCAGGGCTGAGCAGGCACACAGCCCCTCTGCTGCAGGAGCATGCTGTGCCATGGAGCAGGGCTGAGCAGGGCACACAGCCCCTCTGCTGCAGGAGCATGCTGTGCCATGGAGCAGGGCTGAGCAGGATCACAGCCCCTCTGCTGCAGGAGCATGCTGTGCCATGGAGCAGGGCTGAGCAGGGCACACAGCCCCTCTGCTGCAGGAGCATGCTGTGCCATGGAGCAGGGCTGAGCAGGATCACAGCCCCTCTGCTGCAGGAGCATGCTGTGCCATGGAGCAGGGCTGAGCAGGGCACACAGCCCCTCTGCTGCAGGAGCATGCTGTGCCATGGAGCAGGGCTGAGCAGGGCACACAGCCCCTCTGCTGCAGGAGCATGCTGTGCCATGGAGCAGGGCTGAGCAGGCACACAGCCCCTCTGCTGCAGGAGCATGCTGTGCCATGGAGCAGGGCTGAGCAGGGCACACAGCCCCTCTGCTGCAGGAGCATGCTGTGCCATGGAGCAGGGCACACAGCCCCTCTGCTGCAGGAGCATGCTGTGCCATGGAGCAGGGCTGAGCAGGGCACACAGCCCCTCTGCTGCAGGAGCATGCTGTGCCATGGAGCAGGGCTGAGCAGGATCACAGCCCCTCTGCTGCAGGAGCATGCTGTGCCATGGAGCAGGGCTGAGCAGGATCACAGCCCCTCTGCTGCAGGAGCATGCTGTGCCATGGAGCAGGGCTGAGCAGGCACACAGCCCCTCTGCTGCAGGAGCATGCTGTGCCATGGAGCAGGGCTGAGCAGGGCACACAGCACCTCTGCTGCAGGAGCATGCTGTGCCATGGAGCAGGGCTGAGCAGGGCACACAGCCCCTCTGCTGCAGGAGCATGCTGTGCCATGGAGCAGGGCACACAGCCCCTCTGCTGCAGGAGCATGCTGTGCCATGGAGCAGGGCTGAGCAGGGCACACAGCCCCTCTGCTGCAGGAGCATGCTGTGCCATGGAGCAGGGCTGAGCAGGGCACACAGCCCCTCTGCTGCAGGAGCATGCTGTGCCATGGAGCAGGGCTGAGCAGGGCACACAGCCCCTCTGCTGCAGGAGCATGCTGTGCCATGGAGCAGGGCACACAGCCCCTCTGCTGCAGGAGCATGCTGTGCCATGGAGCAGGGCTGAGCAGGGCACACAGCCCCTCTGCTGCAGGAGCATGCTGTGCCATGGAGCAGGGCTGAGCAGGGCACACAGCCCCTCTGCTGCAGGAGCATGCTGTGCCATGGAGCAGGGCACACAGCACCTCTGCTGCAGGAGCATGCTGTGCCATGGAGCAGGGCTGAGCAGGGCACACAGCCCCTCTGCTGCAGGAGCATGCTGTGCCATGGAGCAGGGCTGAGCAGGGCACACAGCCCCTCTGCTGCAGGAGCATGCTGTGCCATGGAGCAGGGCTGAGCAGGGCACACAGCACCTCTGCTGCAGGAGCATGCTGTGCCATGGAGCAGGGCACACAGCCCCTCTGCTGCAGGAGCATGCTGTGCCATGGAGCAGGGCTGAGCAGGGCACACAGCACCTCTGCTGCAGGAGCATGCTGTGCCATGGAGCAGGGCTGAGCAGGGCACACAGCCCCTCTGCTGCAGGAGCATGCTGTGCCATGGAGCAGGGCTGAGCAGGATCACAGCACCTCTGCTGCAGGAGCATGCTGTGCCATGGAGCAGGGCTGAGCAGGGCACACAGCCCCTCTGCTGCAGGAGCATGCTGTGCCATGGAGCAGGGCTGAGCAGGGCACACAGCACCTCTGCTGCAGGAGCATGCTGTGCCATGGAGCAGGGCTGAGCAGGATCACAGCCCCTCTGCTGCAGGAGC
This sequence comes from Melozone crissalis, assembly GCF_028551555.1. Taxonomy (NCBI): domain Eukaryota; kingdom Metazoa; phylum Chordata; class Aves; order Passeriformes; family Passerellidae; genus Melozone; species Melozone crissalis. The sequence continues at coordinate 1,667,001 of NW_026535858.1, forward strand.
ATGCTGTGCCATGGAGCAGGGCTGAGCAGGATCACAGCCCCTCTGCTGCAGGAGCATGCTGTGCCATGGAGCAGGGCTGAGCAGGGCACACAGCCCCTCTGCTGCAGGAGCATGCTGTGCCATGGAGCAGGGCTGAGCAGGGCACACAGCCCCTCTGCTGCAGGAGCATGCTGTGCCATGGAGCAGGGCTGAGCAGGGCTGAGCAGGGCACACAGCCCCTCTGCTGCAGGAGCATGCTGTGCCATGGAGCAGGGCTGAGCAGGGCACACAGCACCTCTGCTGCAGGAGCATGCTGTGCCATGGAGCAGGGCTGAGCAGGGCACACAGCCCCTCTGCTGCAGGAGCATGCTGTGCCATGGAGCAGGGCACACAGCCCCTCTGCTGCAGGAGCATGCTGTGCCATGGAGCAGGGCTGAGCAGGGCACACAGCCCCTCTGCTGCAGGAGCATGCTGTGCCATGGAGCAGGGCTGAGCAGGATCACAGCACCTCTGCTGCAGGAGCATGCTGTGCCATGGAGCAGGGCTGAGCAGGGCACACAGCCCCTCTGCTGCAGGAGCATGCTGTGCCATGGAGCAGGGCTGAGCAGGGCACACAGCACCTCTGCTGCAGGAGCATGCTGTGCCATGGAGCAGGGCTGAGCAGGGCTGAGCAGGATCACAGCACCTCTGCTGCAGGAACATGTTCTGGCACTGAGCAGGGCTGAGCAGCAGGACAGCAGCCGGGTGACTGTGGATCTCAGCCTTTGGAAAGGAGAGGGCAACGTTTGGTGGCCAAAGCCCTTTAGGCTGGTCAGATTTTAAAGTTAGCCCTGCTCTGGAGGCAGGAGTCCCTTCCAGCCACAGCTCTCCTCTGTTATCTCTATCTGCAAGTGGTTGTTGTCAGATTTGCAATTGGCCTGTGAGACAGCCCCAGTTCCCATTTATTTTGGTCACTGAACAGGAATGCATTTGCTGCTGTGTGCTCCTGGAAGGAAACGCTGCCACACATTTAAGTGGAAGCTTTTCTGCCAAAGGGATCATGCCTCACCTGTGAGAGCCATTTGTTTTACTGCGTCTGTAAGTGACAGTGCTGCTGCAGTTATCCCTGTTCCCCCAGATATAATGCAAATATGCCATCTAGTGTCCATGGCTGACTCATGTGAGAAGAGCCCAGCTGACAGCTTTGTGTAATCTTGCAGGAATTTAATCACTGCACAAATAGAAATGAGCCACAGGTATGAATCAGTACAAGTACACAGCTCAGAAGTTCTTAAGAATTTTATCACTGGGTTAATATGTTCTATGTGTTCTGCATCATACAGAGGAAACTTTTGGGTTTATTTCTGATTGTCTGATTTCAGAAAATTATATATTTTATGTAAGTCCTTTAGAATAACACTTCTGCTGCCTGTGAAGTTGATTTCAACAATAGAGTCAGTATTTAAAAGTTATCTGGAAAATGCCCTCAATAGCAGGCTTTAAATTGGGCAGGAGGCTGGACTGAGTGATTGTTGTAGCTCCCTTCCAGCTGAAACAGTCTATCCCATCCCATTCCATCCCATCCCATCCCAAAGGGAACACTTCTCCCTGGGATGCTTTAACTGATCCATTCTCAGTTTTTCCTTACAGTTTTGAGTTTCTGGCTCTCTGAACAGCAGAGTTCCTGATCAGCAGCTCTTTCATTTTCTCACAGTTGTCTTCCTTGCTGTTGAAACATTTCATCCAGCCTGGTTTGGACATTGTTTTTCTAGAGCCTCATTTGGAGAATGAAAACCAGCATCATTATCATTTCAGACTGACCCAAAACACAGGGTATTCCTCAGTGTTTCAGTTCAGCTAATGTGCCAGAAAGTGAATTATTCACATCCCTTTTTGGCCAAGATGTTGTCCTTGATGGCAGCCCCCACGTTCAGGCAGGTACATTTGTCTGGACTGTGCACACCAGCACCAGGGTGTACAAGCAGGACCTGGCCATCCTAGAGAAACACTGAGGCTGCCAGTAAAAATCCTCTCCTGGAGCACAGAGTAAATGCTGTAAGTGTGATGCTAGTGTTGGAGGGATCTTGCAAGGGGAGCCTTGGTCCTGTTAGTGAAGCCCACGTGGGTGAGCAGAACTTTGCTGTTCACAAAGACTGAAAGTGAACTTGGAGCTCACAGTCTGCAGCTGCTGAAGCACAGCAGCCTCCTCTAGAGCTCAAACCCACGGTAACCTACAGGTCTGCACATGGAGGGCCAGACCCTGGTGCCAGCATTTCAGAAACTGAGTCTGGTCTCCTCTGGGAGTACCAGGCTGGGAATACTCTCCAGGTAGCACTTTGTAACCTGAAACAAGCCAGGAATGAGATCCTGACCAAGGACACTCATAATCAGGTTCTGTTTTAAACCTGGAAGCTGGTCCCTGAAGACAAATCCATGGCACACTGTTCCAGTAACTCCAGGCTGGCTTGGCTGTCCTGGAAAATGAGCCACACTGCCAGCCTGGTGTGAGCCCTTGGAGTCCAGACCAGAAACCAGACAGGTCACAGTCCCACTGAACCATGCTCTATGGAATAGAAATCTTCATTGTCCCTCCAATCCAAACCTTTCTGTGATTCCATAATTATAACCAAACAGCCACATTTATTCAATCCCAGCAGAGTTTGGTTCAATAGAGTCACAGGATCAGAGGGGAAGAAATGTTGCCAAGCAGCTGACACCTGTGGAGCCAGAGCTGCAGGTATAAATGTGCTCCTTTCTGTCTCCTGCTCTGACATGATTAGATCTGGGCTTTGGTGGCTCTCTAGGAATTTGAAAGTGCTTAGCTGAGCGTTCTTTCTTGTCTTCCCCTTCATGCAGGATCCAATTACACCAGACAAGTGCTGTGTATTACCAGGGAACAACACTGACTTACCTGCAGAGACTTTTAAATGCTTTTTCTGTTGTCTGTGGGATGAGCCATGTGTGTGTGCACCAGGAAAGAAAGGGCATTTCAGATACAGATCTTTGGAGAGAGAAAAGTGAATGAAAGGGAAGTATTTAGGGTGAGCATTTCTGCTTTTTAATTGCTGAGATCCAGCAGGCATTAGTAGTTAACTATCAGGATCACACAGTTAAAAGGACAGCATAAGATTGTGAATTTTACTGAATTTCACAGTTTTGTAGTCTGAGCAGAGCAGTAATTGGTATCTGTGTCCTACTTTGTAGTTAATGATTCTCACAGAGCATAGTGCACGTGAAGATCCTTATTGCTAAGGCTTACCCTTCCCTGAGAACAGCCCTTTCCAGGAGCATGGGATGCACAGGTGTAGAAATGTGCTTTAAACACAGGGGTTTGCATGAACCGGCCTGGGAAAGGCTCTGGAGCACGAGGGGAGGTCTGGCTGCCATGGCACAGCCCGTGGGGGAAGCAGCCCCATTTCACCCTTCTGCTTCTCCCTGCCTTGGGGAGCTGCCGGGCAGGGCAGGGCAGGGCAGGGCAGGGCAGGGCAGGATCAGCTCTGTGCCAGGGGCAGGGGCAGTCACTGAACCTGGCAGGGCAGGGCAGGGCAGGATCAGCTCCGTGCCAGGGGCAGGGCAGTCACTGAGCCTGGCAGGGCAGGGCAGGGCAGGAGCAGCTCCGTGCCAGGGGCAGGGGCAGTCACTGAACCTGGCAGGGCAGGGCAGGGCAGGATCAGCTCCGTGCCAGGGGCAGGGGCAGTCACTGAGCCTGGCAGGGCAGGGGCAGGATCAGCTCCGTGCCAGGCAGGTCTGTCACTGATCTGGCAGCTCCGATCCGTGCCCAGCCCTGCGTGCACTTGGGGGCGACACAGCCCAGCAAATGCAACACATGGAGCTCAGCCTGAAGGGCTGGAGCAGTTCCTTGTGCACCTGAGATCCTGGTGCTGGGCTGGCCCCACCTCTGCTGCTCTGAATCTCCTGCCTCACCTGGTTCCCATCAAGGTGTTTGATTTGCACTTCTCCTTCAAACAGGGAATAGTTCAAATGTCAGCTGAGGAAGCTTCTCGTGTCTTCTGTCTCACCTGCCTTGTAAATTTGACCTAAGCATCAGATTTCTGCACAGGAGCACTTTTTGCTTCATGACCATGTTTGCAGATGAAAACCACTCCGTGGGAGTCAGTCCTGCTTCCCTAGGACATTCCTATGGCTGCATTTCCCATTTGATAGTGTCCTTGGAAAGGAAAAGTAATATATTTCTTTGGAAGAATGAATGCTGCAATTTTCAATGCAGATGAAATTGGTTTGTGTTTTTATTTTGCCAATACAAATTCCTGGATTCCCTGGAATCAAGGAGTGAGCTTTCAGGAGAGGATGAAGGAGTCCAAAGCAGTCAGAGACATCAGTCACATTAAAAGGTGTTCCTAGCATGTGTGTGGGCAGGAATGCACAATTTTAGTGTGCTAGGAAGAACCTGGAAACTTTCTGGCTGTTTAAGGCCGTGGGACTGAGGCATGTTTTGGCACATTGCTGGTACAGGATGGTTTCACCTTGGCAGTGCCCTCCCTGGCACCTGGGCAGAGCTCTGCACACACCAGCCTGCCCTTCCTCAGGTGCTGACCCCAAATTCCCAGGGCTGGCATTGCAGGGACTGTCCCAGCCCCGAGCAGGGCCCGTGGGCAATGAGCCCCATCCACCTGCAGGGCTGGGGCTGGGGCACCCTGCACTCAGCAGCCTCTGCCTGATGGTTTATGGGGTGGGACAGTCACTGACACCCTCTGCCATGGCCTGCAGAGCACCAGGAGCTTCTCAAGGCAGCCCCACATTCTCAGAAACAGAACTGTGGGCTTTGTCTTCAAGCACCTGCTGTATACGAAACTTCCTTTGCTGTGGCAATACAGTTCTAATTGTTTGTTCTAAATTAACAGACTGTCAGAACCCTCATTTTAATTAAAAGCAGGAGATGACCCTGACCACAGTGGAGTGACCCAAGAGCCTCTGCCCTCCTGAGCAAGTGCCCCTCTGTCAGAGCTGCCAGATGAAGGCAATTGCTTCCTGAGTGTAAAATGTTATCACACTGGAATTGACTTAAATATTTCAGAGAGCTCAATCAGACTGCAGCCAGAAAAATCTTTCACTGAGGGAGAAAAGCTGGGGGATCATTAATTGGGTTAATGCTCCCTCAACCTTGCGTTTGCTAATGGGCATGTTGAGGGCAGAGGGGAGCCTCACCCAGGGAAGCTCCATCCTGGCTGCAGGGAGGGTTTGTGAATCCAGGCTGTGCCTCTGCTCAGCTCCTCTCTGGGGCTGCTGGGCAGAGCAGGCTGCATTCCCCTGTGCAGTGCCCTGTGCCACGGGGCACATGTGGGGTTTCACACCACCCTCCCTAAGCAGGGCTGCTGTCCCCGTGGGAGCCCCATCACCCCCACTAGGGTTGGTGGTGCTGGTGGTGTGGCTGCAGAGAGCTCCATCCTCTGGGATAGCCCCAGGCCCCTGCAGGCTCCCCTTGCTGTCCCAGCTCCCTGCAGTGTCCCTGGGGATGCTTGCACCCAGCTCAGATGGGCAGAGTCAGTTCATTCCTGCTTTGGGATGCATTTTGGGATGTGTTGTCCTGTGACAGGGATGATGCCAGGGCTGAAGGAGGCACCAGGAGTGCCAGCAGCCCTTGCTTCATCTCCTGTGTCCTGTGCCCTCTGTGCACTGCTGTGCTGGAACCATTGCCACCAGCCTCATGGAAATGCAGCAGTGCACAGAGGGCAGTTACAATTCCTGTGACTAATGTGTGTGAGTTATTTAATTTTGTGGGACATTCTTCTTTTCTTTTCCATCTCTGGATAAAAGAAAACTTTGAAGGGTCCTAAGTGCTATGAAACAGAAATTGTTTGGTTTGAGATTTCTCCACTCCTCTCCCTGAAGTTGTTGAACCCATCAGTAACACTGATCAGTACTACAGACACCTTCTGTATCACTGAATCAGTAATACAGACACTTTCTCTTTCAAATTAAAACTTTTAAGTCACATTTCACTCATTTGCTGTGTGTCTGAGAGATTTGTGTATGTATATGACATATAAAAATTGCACAGATCAGATACATTTCACGTAGACCCAGAATAATTACTTTAAACATTTAAAATTCTCTAATAGCATTTCAAATTGCATATAACAAGCATTTTTGTGTATTTAATAAAAAAAATAAGGAAAAATTACTAGAATGTAGATATTTCAGTGGTATTTTAAACTAAACCTTGTGTTAAAGTTGCTGTATTTTAAGATGTCAAAGGAATTACCAGGGAATGTGATTCTAATGAAACGTTGCTCTTGTTGTTATGGAAACCAACTTTTAAACTGCTGTGCAGGGTGGAAATTACACAGTGCTGTTTTGGTGAGCCCTTTTTTATAGCTTTCCATTATTTTGCTTTTGAAGAATGTAACCAGCTGGCAGTGGTGCTGTTGAGCATGTCAGGCTGCTCTCAGGCTGTGCCCTGGTTTGCAGGCTGGGATTTGGAGCCAGCTCAGGTGATGGCCCGTCCCAGACCTGGCACATCCTGCACACCCATGGCTCTGTCTGGGGAATTCTGCCCTCCTAAGGCTGGCTTGGCTGGGTTTTACATTTCTCTGGCTCCTCTTTGGGAGCTGTCCCAAGCAGGGATTTATGGATCTCCTGGAAAGGGATCAGAGCAGTTCAGGAGGAGGGATCATGGCTCACCTGCTGGGACACTCCATGGCAGGGGCAGGTGACACCATCTCGTGCTCCTGGTTTGGGCAGGTGGCCTGTGGGGTGAACTGCATGGTTGGTCCAGGGAGCAGGGACCCAAAATCCTGGCCCAACCCCACTGCAGTCTGCAGAGAGCCTTCCCCAAGGAGGAGCTGAGGGATACCAAACTGATTGCTGTTTTCTAATACTGTGTTTATGGGGAGATGAGAATTTATAGCATTGAGAAGGAATTCATAAGAGAAACGATATAAACTCCAAGGCCTCCAGGTGTACAGGAGGCTCTAAATTACAGCTTCAGGAAGGGATGCTCTGACATAGCTTCCTGCCTGGTGTGTATTCCTTGAGACTGCCTCTGAGTAAGGGCTGCTTCTGTAGGCAGGTGTAGATCAGAACTGGGGCAGCTCCCACAGGGCACTGCTGGAGGGTGCAGTGATGAACTGCCTCCTTTCCCACCCTGTATCTGATGGGTTCCTGCCCAAAAGGCTTCTTTGCAGGCTAATCTGTGTGCCACAAGTGCCTTGAACTCCCCACTGAGGGGATGGAGGGGATGGAGGTGTACAATTCTTTTTCAGTCCTCCTCATGCAGCTTGCCCATTTGGGTGTAATTAAGGATTCACTGGGATGTGGAAGGGTTGGGAGGATAATTCTGACACTGTCCCTTGGGAAAGCAGCTCAGAGGTTTGAATTTGTCCCCCAGTGAATATTGCATGGAGGAAAGCCTGAAGTGCCTCTGACACCTTGGCTGCAGCTGTGAAACTGTGTTACCTACGGGGAAAGCTGGAGTTTGCCTTCTTACTGATGACAGGGATCACTTTTTCTCTCCACATGCTGCTCGTATTTGTTTACACTGGGAATAAATGTGGTGTCATGAACAGCTTCAAATACTTTGAGATGTCTTGCAACACAAGAAAATAAATTGCCAATGGTTCCATCACTTCCATCACATTCTGACCATCTGTGCTTTATGCACCTTTTCTTAAGAACAAAAAAAAAATATTTTCAGCATGGGCTGTGCTTTTAGTTTATGTGTAAAGCAGATAAAGAGAGAAGCTAGCTAGAGGCAAAATCAGAGTTTAGACTGGCTGTTCATAAGGGCGACCTTCCCTTAAAATTCCCTTTTTTTCACCCTGCACATCACAGAGATTTAGAGCCCTCATTGACTGCAGAAAACACAGCTCCAGGAGGACAAAGGATGATATATTCTCAACGAATGTGTAAAGTATAGTAGTTCTAAAGACAATAAATGCAAGGTCGCATTAGGGCACAACAGTTAATTACCCACTTCATTACTGTCAAGGTTAATACAGTATTTGAGCACAGGAGCTGTTTCTCATCTGCTGCTGGAAGCAAGGCAGGACAGCCTCAGCGGCAGGCAGATCCATTACAGCTTATCAGGGCAGCACAGGCGCTGCAGAGCCCCATGAAGGATGGCTGCTGTCACCAGGGAGCCATGGGACACACGGGGAGCCGGGCCCGGCCCCAAACACGGGCACTGCACCCACAGAGACACACGGGGAGCCGGGCCCGGCCCCAAACACGGGCACTGCACCCACAGGGAGCTGGGCCCAGCCCCAAACACGGGCACTGCACCCACAGGGAGCTGGGCCCAGCCCCAAACACGGGCACTGCACCCACAGAGACACACGGGGAGCCGGGCCCGGCCCCAAACACGGGCACTGCACCCACAGAGACACACGGGGAGCCGGGCCCGGCCCCAAACACGGGCACTGCACCCACAGGGAGCTGGACCCAGCCCCAAACACGGGCACTGCACCCACAGAGACACACGAGGAGCCGGGCCCGGCCCCAAACACGGGCACTGCACCCACAGGGACACACGGGGAGCTGGGCCCAGCCCCAAACACAGGCACTGCACCCACAGGGAGCTGGGCCCAGCCCCAAACACGGGCACTGCACCCACAGGGACACACGGGGAGCCGGGCCCGGCCCCAAACACGGGCACTGCACCCACAGGGACACACGGGGAGCCGGGCCCGGCCCCAAACACGGGCACTGCACCCACAGGGAGCTGGGCCCAGCCCCAAACACGGGCACTGCACCCAGACGGGAGCCGAGCCCAGCCCAGGGCACTGCACCCCACAGGGGATCAGACCTGCAGCACTTCAGAATTGTGTATAAACATTTAAGTTCTATTCAGATAGAATACCACTATCACAATCAGATAGAATGTCAAGCAAACCTCTTGACAATACAGAGCATTTCACATGGTCTTGATGAAACACTTCCCAAATTTTCTTCTCCACGGGCACTACAGTTCTTTTGATAAGAACTGTGCTGGATATTTCCTTGGAGAAGATCAAGCTGGTGTAGGCTGCCTGATTGAGCCTGGAAGCATTTCACAAAGTCTGGCCTTCCATATAAGGGAAATGCAAAATTTAAAAACGAGCCAAAGCAAGTAGAAATATTATTGTTATTGCTGTTAGAAATAAATAGGTATCATAATTGATAATAATTGTTATTCACAGTAACAAAGCACTGACTATTCAGAAAGTGTGCCTCTGGAACGGGTAAGTTTTATCCTCCCTTTGTGCTGGCCATTTTCATTTTCTCATGGAAAATAATCTGAAGCCAATAGGAATTGCAGCCATCACACTTGCAAGTCACTGTTAGCCAGTGATCATCCTTAAAATGCTGGGATAAAAGAGATGGGGTTTAGTTCTTAATCCCCTTCACTTCACCAGTCAGGAGGAGACAGCACTGAGGTCCCAGAGCTGTCCAGGACAGCTTCACCAGGCTGAGGCTTCAGTGGAAAATGCTTTTTTTTCTTTTGAAACCAGAATTTCCTGTAAGATCATTTTACTATTAGTGCTATTTTTAAATCCCCACAGTGGAAAAGGTTCCTCCCACGCGTGCACCTGTCTGCAGAAAATCCCCAAACCGCAGGGATTTGTCACCAGTGAATTCCCCAACATAAACACTCAGCTGCGTTTTCTGAACCTTCCTTGTGAGGGTGTGTGACAATGCAGACAGAGCAGAGCGTGCCTGGAGGGGCAGGGGGCAGCTCCCCTTCCCTTGGCACACCCAGGGGAGCTATGCTTTGTGCAGGTTCCCTGGAGGTGTGAAATGGGCACTTCCCTCCTCGGCAGGCCCTGCACAGCCGGGCGTTTCAATCTTGTTTTCAATTCTAAGCATTTCATTGTCGAATGTTGCTGCTTTATTATGTGATAATTAAATAGGAATGATCGTGCAGCCATCCTGCCTAAGAGGCTGGAGCAGAATTAAAGCAATCCCTCTCATCCTGCTGAATGGCTTTGGAGGTGAAAGGAGTGATCTATTTGCTGTCTCTTATTTTTGCTGTCCTATTGTTTCAGTACCACTGGCTTCAAAATAGCAAACTAGGCAAGTAATTACGGACATAAATCAGAGCAGGAGGCAGCGTGAGGTCAGCACTGCTTTGCTTTTCACCTGCCTTTTCTCAGCTGCCTCTTGCTGGGAGACAAAGGAGTACATTCCTGTTAATTTTGTGCTCTTACTGGTGATTGAATGCTTTTTTAGACAAAGTTTGAATCCCTGAGTGCTGTCAAGCAGGAGTTAAGCAGTCTCACCATGCTTGGAACAAGTGCAGAGTGACCAGGCTGGCTCTGGAATGCTGTGGTTGGTGTCCAGTGTCCCACATTCAGCATGTGCCCTGCCTGCTTGGTTCCTGGTACACCACAGTCCATGTGCAACACTTCCAGAGAGGGAAATCTCCTTGGAGTGACCACGGTGACTCTGTTGAAAAGCTCAGTGAGTTAAGTAAGATGCAGCCAGAGATACTTAGCCAAAGTAAATCAACAAAGCAAACGTGTTTTCAGTGGAGCCTGGCTGATTTATGGCCCTGGGCGCCAATCTGTACATCTTATTCCTGTTGGGTGTTTGTAAACGTGCAGTGGTGCTCAACGGCAGTGCCAGGTGAGAAATGGATGCAGGCACATGTCACAGCCCTCAGGTGGAACTGGCTAAAAAATGAAATATTTCCTGAAGGACAGCTGTAACCACACGCTGCTCACCTCCCATCCTAGCAGGAGCAGCAGTGCTTTGGGCATAAAGGAGTGGGATGGGATCTGTGGGAGGCTTGGCAATAGTGGGACACAAACTGTGCCAGCACTTGGCATCCCTGACATGGGTGTCCCAGAGCCATGGTTGTGCACCGTGGCCTGCTGGATGCTGTGTGTTACAAGGAGATGGAGTTAAGTGGTTTTCCCTCTTTCCCAAGTGTATTTTACACTAAGTTAACTAAGAGGCAGTCCTCAGTGGGATTCTGCTACTCAGGAACATACTGTTTTGTAAAAAAAGAAAAAGCCAGGAAAATTCAGTGCCTGATTAACTGTATGCTACTTTTCATTCCAGCAGTTTGCTAAAATAGCACATGGAAGTGACCACTGAATGATTCTCATTTAGCTTATTCATGCCCTGAAAATCCGACTCAGCCCACCAGTGTGGCTTGATGCAGACAACTGAATAAGAACAAATGGAAAATAAGTAGTGAGTTTGGATGTCTCTATTGTTGGCTGCTCAACACCCACCTCTGAAATTGGGCTTTTTGAGAGTGTCTTGGGGTTGCATGCCAAATCCCAGCTTGTGATCTGCACTGTATTTAAACATTTCTTCATGTCCTACTGTAATTATTTATTGAGGTTTTTTTTTAAGCAATGAGATCTGTGACAAAGGACATAAGACCTTGCTGTGGGTAGTCCTGGGTGAATACAGACTTCTTTCCTTTTTGGTGTTTTTTTTTGGTGAAATACTGAACAAAAGCCAGTTTAACCGAAGCCATTTTGTATTGGCAGACCATTGTTCGGGGGAACAAGCCTCGAAAGGACACTTCCATCAACGGGCTGCTGGAGGAGTTTGACAACATCTCGGTGACCCGCTCCAACTCGCTGCGGAAGGAGAGCCCTCCGCGGCACCACCAGGGCAGTGCCAACCACGCGCCCCGGCCCCGCGAGGAGAATGGCTTCATCGTGTGCTCGCAGTACTCGAGCGAGTCGGACAGCACGGCCGAGAGCGCCGGGGAGCGGCTGCGGGACCGGGCCCCGTGCGGGGACGAGTGGGACCGCTACTGCCAGGGCAGCCTGGCCGCCAGGCACAACGGGCACCTGCTCAAGGTCACGGCCCGCGACTTCTACTACTCAGAGGTGGCCCCCCTGCAGCCGGAGCTGTCCCGGTTCCTCCCGGATTACCAGGCTCACCTGGAGAGCAAGCCCAAGGCGCTGGAGTACGGCGGCCTGAGGCTGGAGTACCAGCGCGTGCCCAGCGGCTCCTCCCTGGACTACCGAGATTCCTTCCCCTACGCCCCGTCCCGGGCCTCGCTGCAGAGCGAGGGCCCCAGGGACCGGCTGGACTACGGGGACCCTGACTGGGGACACGGCCTCGCCAAGGAGGACGTGGACAAGAGGCCCAAGTCCTCGTACGTGGACCCCGCGAGCCCCCAGCCGGCCATGAGGCAGAGGTCCAGGTCGGGCTCGGGCCTGCAGGAGCCGGCCATGCCCTACGCGGGCAGCGCCTTCAAAGCTCACCAGCAGGGACATCCCTACAGCTCGTACACCTACCCCCGGCTGTCCGAGAGCGCAGCAGGAGTGCCCAAGGTAACCCAGGGGCTGCACGGGGCCAGGGCAGCAGTGAGGGCAAGGAGCCGTGCGTGGGCACACCGTGCCAGTCGGGGCTGGGAACGGCCCCCAGCGCTCTGGGGCTGCTCCTTGGCAGCCGTGCAAACCCACCCACTGCACTGGCGTGTATGGAAATGGATGGCAGGGACAGTGGGTTTGAGGTACTTATTGAAAGGCAGCTTTGGAGTGCCCATCTTCTGGGGATTTTATTTGAAATTCCCAGTAAGTGCAAGCTCTTCAGCTGTTTTTTGTAGCTTCAGGAGTTCCTGCACCTGAGCACATCTATAGCAGGAGGTAAGATGCTGGTCTGGTTTGTGTATCAGATACTTCTGTGTTTGAGTTGTTACTGTGCAAGGCTGAAACCTCCATGTTTCAGTATTTGTACTGTATTTATGCCATCTTTGTATTACAAGGTTTATGAGCTCTTCACTGCTCATGAGAGTAGGGGCTTACTCCCTTCTGCATTGTTTTTAAGCATTGAAATGAAGTCAAAGCAGCTATCTCACCCAAGACATTTTAGATGTAGTTTTAAAAAAGGGTTGATGTGCAAGAAAGCGTTTCAGCCATGTTATCTAGAGGCAGCTCCTCTCCACAGATCTGTCCCTGCTCTGCCACATGAGGAGTGTTACCTGCACAGGCCCTCCAGCCCTGCTTGCAGCAGTGTGCTGTGACCACTTGTTCAGTTCAGAGTGCTTTTCTCACACCTCTAGTCACATAACCATGATGACCTTCTTAGCATCCAATGCTGTACAAGAGGTGCCTTTTCAGTGTAGTTTGCTCTGAACATCTCTGAGTTCCCCTAGCAACGGGCACTGTGGTGATCATTTTCCCAAGCCTGGGGTTGCTGTGACTTTTCCCGTGCTGAGGAGGGTGACTGTCAGTGGTGAGGTGTGTTCCTCTCTCTGATGGTAGCTGGCCGGTGCATTTGCTTGTGGCTGTGTCCTGCTGCACTGCCAGGTCTGCAGATCCCTGATGTCCCTGGCTTGGAGCTGTGCCAGCCTTGTGCCTCCTCAGGTCTGGCTGCTTTGCCATTACCGTGGTGCAGTGCCCGTGGGAAGGGGTGAGCAATGCACTTTTTGTCCCTCTTTGCACTGGAGCACAGAGCCAGGCTTTGGAGCTTGGATAAACCCTGGGGGGAGCAGAAAAGCCACCAGGTCTCTTTAGATGCCTTTCCAAAGCTCAGGGTGTGGTGGGAGGAGTGTGTGTGGTAGTCACACCAGTGAGGCATTCAGTGTGGATTCTGGAAGCTGGGAGGAAAATCTGGGCTGGGTTAGCTGCCATTTCCTTTACTTAGAGCAGTCATTTTGTCAGAGTTGAGAAAAGAGGAGGGCAAATGCAGTAATGCAGAGACCCTGTAGCAGCTGCTTCTGCCAGTTTTACACCAATCAATAGGGCAGAAGACACAGGTGTTTATTATAGGATTCCAGCACTTGGAAAAATATCCCATTAAAATGCAGTAACAGCTTTTATTTAAAAAAGAAATATGCCTCTATGCAAGATTCATTGTGAGCTGTTCCTCTCCTCAGAGCATCAAAAGAACTCCTACAACCTTGGTGTATTGAAACTTGATGATTCACTGGTAAATGCAGCAGTTCAATTCCCAAACCTGTCCACAGCGCCTGCAGGTGAATAGGAGTTTCTTGTCTTGGATGATTGCTGAAGAATCTTCTTTTCAAGGAGGCATTAGTAAATAATGGTTCATCATGTGAGCTTACTAAATGAGAGTCAGATCTCAAATCAGATATTTTGCAAATGAGATTGGGTTTAAAGTATAATTAAAAGGGCTGAAAAAGTAAGTGAAAAAATCTGCAGGCACAAATGTGGCATCAAAGTGCCTTTAACAATGTTGTTCATTTTGGCTGTAAATGTGAAGAGCAGATTTACTTCAGCATTATTTGCAGGTCAGAGATGTCAGACCAGTCAATGTGTGCCTGTTTCATCATCAGGGGTTTCAGAGTTGTTACATCAGAGGACTTGCCCTGCCCTGGGCTTGGCCGCTGCTGTGCAGGGGAGCCATGGAGGTGTGGGAAGCCAGAGGCTCAGATTTGCCTCTCTGAGCCACCCCTGTGTCAGCACGTGCTCTCCTGTCCTGCAGGCTGACTCCAGGACACCTGCATGGAGCTGCAGAGTCTGCTGTGCCACCCTCCCCACACAGAGCTGCTGTCCCACCTCAGTGTTGTCCCACAACATCGAGTTCATCATTGGCTGCTGTTTGGCCACTCTGTGCTGCATGGGGTTTTTTACCCTCCTCTTCATCACAGGCACCTCTCAACTTCTGCCACCAAGCCCTATTACTTCACAGCTCCTTTCCCTGTCATTGTGCAGGAGCAGCTCTCTGGGACCCTCTCCTGTCCCTCTTTCCAGGGCCCATGGTGTCTGCTCCCCTTCGCTGCTGTAGTGCAGCAGAGGTGTGTCACCACGGTCCCCCTCTGTAGCACGGGCACATTTCCAGCCTGGCAAAGGCAGGGCCGAGCCTTCACTGCCAGAAACCCCCTCCTTTCTCCTGTGTTCCCATCCCAGCCAGCAGCTGTGTGTGAGTGCTGCCTGCCACCTCTGTGTGTGGCACAGAGTCCTGGGGCTGTCCCCAGTGAAGCAGCAGAGCCAGACCTTTGCCTTTGTGGTCTCAGTGTGGGTTACAGACCATCCCTTCTGCACCTGCCACCTGGCAGACTGTGCCATGATGAATGTTGTGCCAGAGCTTTGGCTGCTCCTTTGACCTCATCTGGAAGGAGTGCAGGACTGCTTTCTTCTTTCCTTTGTAGCATTTAAAGGATCTCCGTTCAGTAGGGGCTGCATTCAGCAGCAGAAGTGGAATTATTGGTGGAGTAAAAATGCGTTCATTTTGCTGTGGTATGGAGCACTGCATCAGGACAGCCTTGGAGGAGAGCTTCAGTGATTTATCCATTGTAGCTCCTGACTTCTTGTAGCATTTCTTGGGATTCAGGAAGTGGGTTTACATTGTGCAGCAATGCTAACCTCAGAAAGGCTCTGAGAACTCTCAGCAAGTACACTGAACCCCTGAATGTTCATTCTAAAATTTTACTGCAGAATATTCTTTGGCCAGTGTGTTAAGCCTGGGGCATAGTCAGAAATACCAGACACGGGTGAAGCCTCAAATAATTCATTGGCCTGGATTTATCCAGCTTGAATTTCTAGACCAGGTTTTCCCCATCTCAGTGGTTATAAAGAAAATGGTGTATTTACAGCCAAAGCAATAAATTATTTGTCCCTACATACACAGATATATAGGACAGGGTTAGATTGAGTTCCCCTCCCTCCACCAAACCATCTGAGCACTTCTCCACCTTAATTAGTTTGGCAGATGTAATGTCCTTCATGAAATTCATGTGTCTGACTCCCTTCTGTTTGATGGCTGTCCTGCCTGATGGAGTAAGGGAAATGATGGCTGTAATGGTGTGGGTTTCTGCCTCAGCACCCCAGCACGCTGGGAGGGGACTGCACAGCCCTGCTGCTGCTGCTGCTGCTGCTGGGTGCTCCTGATGGAGGGTGGGGGGCTCTCAGCCCTGCAGGAGGGACACTCCAGCTCTTCCCAGGGCAGCCTCTGACAGCCCCTCTGGAGAGGCTTCCCTCTCCCTGCCAGAGCTGTGCTGGGCAGCCTCTGACAGCCCCTCTGCAGGGACATTCCCCACTAAAGCTGTGCTGGGCAGCCTCTGACAGCCCCTCTGGAGAGGCTTCCCTCTCCCTGCCAGAGCTGTGCTGGGCAGCCTCTGACAGCCCCTCTGCAGGGACATTCCCTTTTCCCCAGAGCCCTGGTGGAGTGAAGGAAGGCCCAGCAGCCCTGGTGGCTCACAGGGAGGTGGGAAAGGCCAGCAGAGAATTGCTCTGGAGGCACCTCCAGCCCCAGGCTCCTCCTCGCGGTGCAGAGCCCACGCTGATAAATTGATGCTGCGGCAGATTTTTTTTTCTTTTTTTTTCTTTTTTCCTTTTTTTTTTTTTTTGCAGTCTTAGCATAAAATGGTCAAATGATGTTCCACCGCAGAATTCAATTTCACAGTTCAGTTGGGTCCTTGATTACACTGCCAAATTCAGATTAATGTGCATTTAACTAACATGGATCAGGGACTCCTGGCTGGCAGCCAGCAGTAATAGTAGCAACCGTGAGCTGTGTAGAGTTTGCTGCTCTGTCCATCCCTGTGCACTGCCACTGAAATTGATTGATTAAATGAACTCATTGCCATAATTATTTGTAATTGTGCTACATGATGAGCCTGTGTCAAACCGCCCCCCTGCCCTGAGATGCTCCACACATCGGCAGGAGTCACACATTGTAAATGTGAAGATGTTCTTTTACAGAGGAAAAAAATATCATTTTTGGGTGGGTTTTTTTGTTCTACATCTTTTGGGCGGGTTTTAGTTTGGATGGAACCAAGCAAACCATTATGTTTGTAAATGTGGAGTATTCGTTAGCCTTCAATGTAATAAGCTTAGAGAAGCTTGAAAAATACAAAAAATAGAAAGGAACCTAGAAATGAACCAGGCTTCCCATTGGGATAATTTCCTTTGCGATTTTCTCTGATTTCAGATGAAAATTAGCAGTTTTGTGACACTGCAGTTAAGTAGTGTGTCGCTGTGGAAAATGATTTAAGAAATGGTGAATTGAATTAGGCTCCTCATCAAACTCACGTATGCAGTACCTCAGACAACAGCTGGCAGCATGGCAAGACTGGAGATGACAGGGATTTTAGGGTGCCACCACCTCCACAGGAAGGGGTTGGGTTATCCCTGAATTGCTGCAGAAAAACATAAGAAAAGGCTAAGAGCTGAGAATCAAAATGCAGGTACT
This sequence comes from Melozone crissalis, assembly GCF_028551555.1. Lineage (NCBI taxonomy): Eukaryota > Metazoa > Chordata > Aves > Passeriformes > Passerellidae > Melozone > Melozone crissalis. Next base: position 1,684,023 of record NW_026535858.1, read on the forward strand.
GGTGAGACTCAGATTGGAATTTGCTGGAGGGCGAGTTTTATGGATGTGACAGGCATGGAATCTTGGAGGAAATGGCCCAGAGAGCCTGCAGGGCACTGCAGATACAGAGCAGATACACTTTTTTAAGCATAGATCCCTTCCAATGCAGGCCATTCTGTGATTCAGCAAGACTGTGGAGTGCCCAAACAGGTACCTGGACAGAAGAACGGACCTGGGATGCAGAGATGTCCTGAGTGTGCTGAGGGCACTGCAGCCCCGTGGTGTGGAGATCCCTGCGCGGCCTGGGGCAGCAGTGCTGCGCTGAGCAGAGGGGGTGCAATGAGGGAGCACGCTGTGCCAGCTCTGCTGGGCCCTGCAGGGGCTGGAAAAGGATGGAGGGGCAGGGCAGGGCAGGGCAGGCAGGGCAGGGAGGAAGGAGGGAGCTGTTCCCAGCCTCACTGTGTGTGTGTGTCTGCCTTGCAGGCGGACTATGAGCGAGCGCAGCTGGTGGTCAGCCCCCCGCTCTGTGGCTCGGACACGTACCCCCGGGGCCCAGCCAAGCTACCTCAGAGCCAGGGCAAGGGCAGCTACGGCGGCGGCAGCTACCAGTACCCCGTGCTGTACCACAAGGCTCCCCACGGGCCGCAGCCCGGCTCCCCGTTCGTGTCCCCGGGCTCGTACCCCGGCTCGCCCAGCCTGGCGCCCGGCGCGTACCCCCCGCCCAGCTGGGGCTCGTGCTCGGAGCAGGCGCCCTCCAGGGTGTCCCACGAGCAGTTCCGCGCCGCCCTGCAGCTGGTGGTGAGCCCCGGGGACCCCCGCGAGTACCTGGACAGCTTCCTCAAGATCGGCGAGGGCTCCACGGGCGTCGTGTGCATCGCCACCGAGCGCCACTCGGGCAAGCAGGTGGCCGTCAAGAAGATGGACCTCAGGAAGCAGCAGAGGAGGGAGCTGCTCTTCAATGAGGTACGGGGGCTTGGGGGTGCCTCGGGGGTCTTTGGGTTCAACAGGAAACGTGGGCCACGTGCCACCATCAGGAGACGCATTCATACCTTTGCAGCCGAAGTGAGGAGTCCCACACAGGCTGTGCTTGTGTAAATATTGTGTAGCCATTCCAGTTTCAGCTCGGCCACTTCTCCTCCAGGCTTGAAACCTCTGGTGCTGTCCCGGGAAACAGCTGAGAGATGTATCAGCTGGTGCATGCTGTGTGTCAGCTGCTCAGACCTGGCCCTGCTGCCTTTTCTGTCTGTCTCCTGGCACAGCTGATTATTCCAGGAGGGAGGATCCAAGCTAACCAGGCTATTCCAGAGTGTGTGTGCTGTATTTGTGGCATACACGTGCTTTTTGTTTCCTCCCTCCTTCCTCTCCTCACCATCAGCACTCCCTGTGCTGTGTTGATGGTACTAAGCTAAGAGCTGTGAGTCCTTTTCCATGTAATTATCTGAGTTAATTCCCACATCTCCTCTCCTGAGTGCTTGCAGCCAGCTCAGAGCCCACAGGTCTTTTACCTGTGTATGTTATTTTAAATTTCAGAGCACTGGTTTTCATTTGCTATTTTTTCACCCAGTTTGTTTGGGGCTTAACAGTACCTTCGCAACCTACAGAGTTTCTCCTTTTTTTAACTTCTTACTCCCTTAAAGCATCTGGTGGGGTGTGTTCACTGCTCCCTTTTTGAGATCACTTGTAAATATCTGATCAATACCAAAACCACTCCCAAGGAAGCCTCCTGTGAGAATGAACCTTTTAATTCTATGTTTTGTTTCCTATACACTGTGTGTCTTCCCTCAGCACATGACAGACTGGAATCTTTAACACCTTTGAAAACATCACATTTTTTAGTTACAATATTAAACAGCAAACTTCAACCAGTTCTTCTTTACACAGTGCAGGACTATGCTGGTTATTTGGGCTTGGCTTTGCCTCTGCTGGAGGCTGGGCTGGCTCTAACTGAGCATCTCTGACAGCTTGAAGCAGGTCCTGCATGCTGTGCAGCACCAAGCTGCTTCCCTGCCACGCTCCAGTCACTCGTGTCATCTGAAAATCTCCTGCAGCAGGGATGGAGTCCCTGTGTCTGTCTGTGGTGGAGTCCCTGTGTCTGTCTGTGATGGAGTCCCTGTGTCTGTGGTGGAGTCCCTCTGTCTGTCTGTGATGGAGTCCCTGTGTCTGTCTGTGGTGGAGTCCCTGTGTCTGTCTGTGATGGAGTCCCTGTGTCTGTGGTGGAGTCCCTCTGTCTGTCTGTGATGGAGTCCCTGTGTCTGTCTGTGGTGGAGTCCCTGTGTCTGTCTGTGATGGAGTCCCTCTGTCTGTCTGTGATGGAGTCCCTGTGTCTGTGGTGGAGTCCCTCTGTCTGTCTGTGCTGGAGTCCCTGTGTCTGTCTGTGGTGGAGTCCCTCTGTCTGTCTGTGATGGAGTCCCTGTGTCTGTCTGTGGTGGAGTCCCTGTGTCTGTCTGTGATGGAGTCCCTGTGTCTGTCTGTGATGGAGTCCCTGTGTCTGTGCTGGAGTCCCTGTGTCTGTCTGTGATGGAGTCCCTGTGTCTGTCTGTGCTGGAGTCCCTGTGTCTGTCTGTGATGGAGCCTTGCCTGGCTGTGCTCTCTCTCTCATGCTTACCACTGTGACCCCCTCAGTCCCCTGAGGTCATGGGCACTGTCCTGGCTGGGCTGCCCTCACTGTGTGTTGAACAAAACCTTTTACCAAAGTTCTCTGATTTTTCTTAAGCTGCCAGTGAAGTTTTTTGTTGTTTGATGTTGAGAATTTCTTGTTGGTATTTCTCCCATGTCTCTAACTCAGAGTACACAAAAAGCAGTAGTAAGCCTTTTAAAAGTCTGTTTGAGTGAGTTTTCTGGGCCCTTACTCCAGCAATCTGTTGAAAATCTGTGCAAAGTACCATTTACTACGTGATAAAAAAGACTTTGATGTGTTGAGGGATTGATCAGGTCAAAAAAAGAATCTGTTGTACTGAAAGCAATTGGCAATAAAAAACCAATTAAATAAACAGGTCTGTTCCTGCAGGCTGAAATAAAACAATTATCTACTGTTTATACTTTAGCAGCCAGAGATTCTTTTTCCCCCTGATGCATTTCCAAGGACTGATATTTTTATGTAAATATTCTGATGTTGTTTATGTGCTGGCGTAAGGATGAGGAGGATGTGATTCATGGCGGATCCTTCCCTCAGCACCGGTGACAAAGAAGGTCACACCAAGTGCCACTGGAGGCCGCGGCACTGGCAGCTGTCCCTTTGTGCCCCTGCAGGTGGTGATCATGAGGGATTACCACCACGAGAACGTGGTGGACATGTACAACAGTTACCTGGTGGGCGACGAGCTCTGGGTGGTGATGGAGTTCCTGGAGGGCGGCGCCCTGACCGACATCGTCACTCACACCAGGTGGGCTGGGCACAGGGAGCAGCCTGCACAGAACACACACAGACACTCAGAGAGCACAGATCCGTGCAGTGTGTGTGTACCAGAACTGAGCCCGTTGGTACACACCTGTGCCACCATCAGTAACAGAGGTGCAGCCCAACTCCTGCGAGCAGCAGCATTTGCTGAACCCAAGGGAAGGAAACACCTGGCAGGGCCTGGTGGGAATGGGGATCTGCTAACACTTTGGGAAGAGGTTTAGCACCAACACAGCTCTTATTCATTGCTTCCTAGAATGGAAAAAAAAAAAAAAAGTTATTTTTCCTTCTCCCTGTTCGGTGATCTGTATTTTTGGGTTTGCTGTCATAACCACCTCTGCTCTAAGGGTGATTTCTCCTCACAAAGGTTACCTGCAAACCAAGTCCAAAACATATAAGGGGAAAAGTATTTTTATGTCAGAATATTTTGTGCTTATGGTGGAGCACATTCCCATATTTCAGTTAATATCCCACCTTTAAAGTAGGAAATTGGCCAGCACAAGAGCTGCAGTGTATGGAACTGCTCTGCCTCTGCTGAGGGCAGACATTAGATTTTACAGCCCTCTTTACATCTGCTCTTTGCTCATCTGCTTCTGAGGAGATGGATAAAATGAGACAGGGAAGAGGGATTCTTTATTTAATTTCTCCTTGAATGAAAGAAAATTAGAATTTCCACACCAAACCAGTGGGAGAATATTTAGGGGAGCAAGAACAAAAGCAAGGAATTATAAATGAGAAAATTTGTGTTCTCTCCCAGTTAAATGGTGCTCTTAGATCCTACCAAGAGTTATAACACAGGTGTTTTACTTTTGAGTGTTACCTTAGCTTATGTGCTGAAATAAATCACAGTATGGCAAGTATTTGCCAAACTGTTAAAAGCTCTGTCTTAAATGTTTCTGACAGAAGTTTGACAGCAAACAGATGCTCCCAGGACACCACTTCTTAAGAGCTGTCATCTATTTTTAACTCAAAACAGTCTTTTCTTAATGTGCTGGGTGGTTTTTTTTTTACATTGCATGACCTTCCCTCAAAGATGCTGCTAAAATACTGCAAATGGCACAAATTAAAGCAGAAATCTCCACAGGTGTTCTTCTGCTCGTGTAAAAGAGATGCTGGAGACATCGGGGATGGGACAGGGGCACAGGGTGCCCAGCCCATCCCCGGCATTGCACTGTAGCTGGGAGAATGACCCCACAATGGGCTTTTCAGCTGTGCACAGAAATGAGGACTCTTGTTTGTTTTTCTGCTGAAATACCCAGAATATTTTTATAGGAAGGCATGAAAGTGCTCTCAAAGAGCTACAACCCAGGGCCTGATGTTTTGCCTACACAATTAAGGGTGGTTTTCCTCATATTTATTTATTCCACACCTGTTCCCATCCCAGTAGCGAAGCCTGCTTGGCAAGCAGCGAGCTTACTGTAAATAAGGCATTTCTGTGATTTCCCAGAGGGAAATTTCTGTGCTTTCCCAGAGCCCCCAGCACGTGGCACACTGGGCTTTTGGCACCAACGCAGAGCTCACTGCAGGGCCGCTGCCCAGCCTCAGCTGCCAGAGTCAGGAGCAGGAGCGGCCCCAGAGGCGCTGCAGGCAGATGTGTGATGGAGCTGGGGCCCGTCCCCTCCCCAGGCTGAGCTCTGTGTGTGTCCCCCTTGCAGGATGAACGAGGAGCAGATCGCCACGGTGTGCGTGTCCGTGCTGCGCGCCCTGTCCTACCTGCACCACCAGGGCGTCATCCACCGCGACATCAAGAGCGACTCCATCCTGCTCACCAGCGACGGCAGGGTGAGCCGGGCTGAGGGGCAGCGAGGGGCACCACGGGCTGGGAGTGACACAGGGAACCTGCTAGAGGCTGTGAACGACTCGTGGGAGAAGCTGCATCCAAGGAACACGGACCTGGCCTCGCTGGCGATTGGCATCTGTGCTGCAGGCAGAGCCCTTGGGGAGGAACTGGAGCCTCAGAGGCAGTGGCAGAGGAAACTAGGCAGTAAGGGTGATGATCAGTGATGGGAGACCTCTGTTTGGACTGCACCACTCCTACCCTGATGCCTTTCAAAAACACTTCCTTTGTACCACACTTAGTTATCATTTACTCAGCAGTTTCTGTACGTGTGCTTTGCTTCCCCAGGCTGGCTGGGAGGCCAGCATCAATCTGTGCAAATAGGAAATAATCTGCATTACTGCTGAAACCCTCCCCAGATGGTAAGAGTAGCGTTCACACTTCCAAGATGCCTGATAAAAGCTGTCCCACAGTTCCATGTGCGTTACTTGCTCTGCCTTTGTGTTGTTAATGAGCAGGGGGAGAAGGGCACAGAATGCTGCACAAGGCTTGCTCACTAAACAAAATGTGGTTTACACACAGAAAAAATTAGGGTTGCTCCCCTGGCCTTACACACCTGTCTAAGGCAAGACCTGAGGGTTGGACTGAGCCCAAGAGCTTTGGTTTGGCAGCAGATCCAGACTTCCCCTTCCCCAGGTAAAGCTCTTGGCTTCCAGGCCTGCTCTGAGTCCGTAGCCAAAGGCTGGCCTGTCCAATTTGATGCCCACTCACCAAGGGAGAGGGATTTTCTTCCTGCAGCAGCCACAGGCTGCTCCTCTTAATCCTGTCAAGGAAAGCCAATCCCACGTGTGTAGGAGTTGTTCAGTTGTGATTTCAGTTCATGTTGCTGGAATAACATCTGATCTGTGCCCAGGATCTGCATACAGTGCCTCATTATACTCATTACTCCAGTCCTCATTATCTGCATTGCAGATTTCTTCATGGCTGTGTTGTGCAATTATCTTTTTTTAGAAAATCCTCGTCTTTTATGTACTCCAATGAGCAATAGATATGCAAAACCTCTTGTGCTCCTACAAAAGAAGATTGGGCTCTGCTTCCAAAATATGCATTATTTCCTCCATTCTTCATCCTGTAAACTGAGAAATACATTTAGCGTGGAGCACTTGGCTATTATTGGCTTTGTTTTGGAAATACCAACAATCATTTCGTAATTCCGTTAAAAATAATATCCGTAACTTTAAAAAAAAGTAATGTCTGTGCTGAATCCAAAAGTGAGTGCTGACAATAAGCCCACACAGTGCAGGGATTTATGCAGCTTCCCACTCCAGCTGTCCTGGGGCTGGTTGGGCTCCCTCTGTATCCCCAGACACGGAGTACTTGATGGCATACACAGCCTGGGGACCTGGGGCGTGGGTCACCGTTGGACTGGGCAGGGATGGAGAGTAGGAAAATGTCCAGGAACATCCCTGGAGAGCTTCCAGGCCTCCAAGTAAGTCCTTGGAGAGGTAAAAAAAAAAGATTTTAGCCTTAAGGATCAAGCTGTTTCTGGAAGGGGTGATGCCACCAACCCTCAGACCAGCTTGTTGTGGAACTTTCACCTTGGCATTGTACAGCGACAGAGAGGGGGGAGGTGATAATTTTCCATAATTTTTGTTGTTAAAAAAAAACAGTCATAAAAGTGTGAGCCAGGCACATGATGCAGCAGGAGCTGCTCTCGGGAGTGCTCGTGTATCCCATAATTTCTATTTCAGGTCACTGCCACAGCTGCTCAAGGACAGCAGTGACTCCTGAGCTGCCAGCAAAGGGAGTCCTGTAGCCTCCCTGCCTCCTCCAGCTCTGCTCTCCCGCTGCCCAGAGAGGGCAGCTCCCTCAGTGACAGCCCAGTGCGAGGTCCTGGGCCTGGCAGACCCTTGGAAGGGTTTTATTTTCTATGGCTGATAAAAAGGAGTGGGGTGAATGCCACTTGTTCCCCACATTTTGTGGCAAACCCAGAGATTGTACAAACTGGTGCAAACCACAGGAGGGGTGGGTGTCACTTGGAAAATGTGTATTACTGGATATCACATATAGATAACTACAAGCATAGGAGTTCTGTTTGGAATATTTTGTTTTCCTTTTATTTTTAAGGGTTATAAGCCATGTATCACCTCCTCATCCTTTGCTGGTGGAGAGGCAATGGGCTGTGACAGATGACATCAGGAATGAGCACCAGTGGCACCCTCCTCCATCTCCCCTTCACTTTAATGTGCTGTGTGTTCCCGAGGCTGGGCTCCTGTGCCAGCCCCTCATCCAGGGCTGGGCTGCTGTGCTGCCCAGGAAAGCACTGCAGCTCCACCGCTGTGCCTGTGCCTGCAGCTGTGCCTGGGGGGGCTTGGTCCTCTCACTCAGGAGGGGCTTTTTCTTCTTCTTTCCACAGATCAAACTGTCTGACTTCGGCTTCTGTGCCCAGGTGTCAAAGGAGGTTCCCAGGAGAAAGTCCCTGGTTGGGACACCCTATTGGATGGCACCAGAGGTGATATCCCGCCTGCCCTACGGCACTGAGGTGAGCACAGACACTGCAGAGGGCATTCCCAGCTCCCTGTGGCACTGAGGTGGGCACGGGACACTGCAGAGGGCATTCCCAGCTCCCTGTGGCACTGAGGTGGGCACGGGACACTGCAGAGGGCATTCCCAGCTCCCTGTGGCACTGAGGTGAGCACAGACACTGCAGAGGGCATTCCCAGCTCCCTGTGGCACTGAGGTGGGCACGGGACACTGCAGAGGGCATTCCCAGCTCCCTGTGGCACTGAGGTGAGCACAGACACTGCAGAGGGCATTCCCAGCTCCCTGTGGCACTGAGGTGGGCACGGGACACTGCAGAGGGCATTCCCAGCTCCCTGTGGCACTGAGGTGGGCACGGGACACTGCAGAGGGCATTCCCAGCTCCCTGTGGCACTGAGGTGGGCACAGACACTGCAGAGGGCATTCCCAGCTCCCTGTGGCACTGAGGTGGGCACGGGACACTGCAGAGGGCATTCCCAGCTCCCTGTGGCACTGAGGTGGGCACAGACACTGCAGAGGGCATTCCCAGCTCCCTGTGGCACTGAGGTGAGCACAGACACTGCAGAGGGCATTCCCAGCTCCCTGTGGCACTGAGGTGAGCACAGGACACTGCAGAGGGCATTCCCAGCTCCCTGTGGCACTGAGGTGAGCACAGACACTGCAGAGGGCATTCCCAGCTCCCTGTGGCACGGAGGTGGGCACGGGACACTGCAGAGGGCATTCCCAGCTCCCTGTGGCACTGAGGTGGGCACGGGACACTGCAGAGGGCATACTGATGTACCCAGGGAAGGGAGTGAGCTGAGCAGGAGCTGCTCCATCCTCACACTGCTCTGGCACGGCACAGCAGGAGCACCCTGCAGGCACTGCTCTCCACCCAGGATCTGTGCTGTTGGAGAAGACATTCCAGAGATAATAGCATCAACTATTATTAGCCCATTAATAGCTTAGGGGGATTATAAAGTGGCTGAACTTAGGGCTGCATTAAGTTTCCCCACCAGAAGGGAAAGGGAAAAAAAAAAAAGGATTTAAGCTAGAGGATAGTGTTGGCAAAAGAGCAAAAGCAGAATGAACTGGCCCTGGCAGTATTTGGGCTGGCAAATGACAGGAATTACAGTCATCAGAGGATTCTGGAGCAGCTCTGCAGCAGGCCAGGACTAAGAATAAAAAAAGGTTTTTTTGAGCTAGAGCTGAATCACTTTCCAAAGGTGTTACATAATGTGCTACCTGTGCTGGCTGTAAACAAGGCTGGCTGTAGTGAGTGCTTGCATTTGCCTCGGGCTCTGGAATGGAGTTCCCATAGTCCTTAAGCTGCAGGGGAACAGAGTAAGTGATTCCAGAGCAGTGAAGTGTACCTGCTCTCCAGCAGCTGCAGGGCACCCTGGGGGACGCTCAGTGGGTGCAGGTCAGTGCAGCTGGAATGCAGGGCAGCAGGACACGGCCTCTCCAAGGCTGGAGCTTCCAGTGGGCAGCACCCGAGGCAGCTGCAGAGCCTGCTTTGTGAGCCCCTGCCGGTCTGGGCCGTCAGGCCCTCACTGCTAGAAGGAAAGCCGTGGCTGGCTGGTAAACACGAAACACGGATGGTGCCGGTGCTGGCTGGGCAGGCAGCAGGAGCCAGTGCAGTGCCAGCAGTGCCCCTGAGCCCCAGGCCATTGCAGGTGGACATCTGGTCCCTGGGCATCATGGTGATGGAGATGATCGACGGGGAGCCGCCGTACTTCAACGAGCCGCCGCTGCAGGCCATGCGCCGCATCCGGGACAACCTCCCGCCCCGCGTCAAGGACACGCACAAGGTCAGCCTTCCCTGGCCCTGCCAGGGCCCCGCAGGCACACCCTGCGTGTCCAAACGCTCACTGTCACCTCCAGGGGCCACTGGAGCAGTGGTGCCGCACAGGGCTCCGGGGGGGAGAAAGAGAGGCCCAAGCCGTCGGTCACGGCCTTGTTTGTGCCTGACCCTGGCGCTGCTTTTGCAGCCAGAGATGGCAAAGGGAGCTGGGCACAGCCCCAAGCTCCCTGTGCTTCCCAGCCTGCCCGAGGAGCAGAGCAGCCCAGCTCACTGCCCTGCTGCAGATGGGTTGGTACACCCACGTGAGGCACCAAAGCCTTTGGGCCCCTCCCAGTTAGGGGGTATTTCCATCAGCCCTCAGCCTAGCTTAATGCTGTTCTGTACCCCAGGGACACCCAAACACTCCAACCACCAGCACTGACCCACAGCCCTCCTGCTGAGCACAGTGTCCCTTTTGTCCCCCAGAAAGCAGCGTGCCCAGAGCAGCACAACTGCAGGGGGCGTTTGGCACCCCAACGCCCGTGTGTGTTTCAGGTCTCGGCGGTGCTGCGGGGCTTCCTGGACTCCATGCTGGTGCGGGAGCCCTCGCAGCGAGCCACGGCGCAGGAGCTGCTCCGACACCCCTTCCTGAAGCTGGCCGGGCCCCCCTCGTGCATCGTGCCCCTCATGAGGCAGCACAGGCACCGCTGAGGGGCTGCTGGGGAGGGGCGGCGCAGAGCCCGGCTCGTGGCTGCGGGATCGCAGGCAGGGAGCAGGAGGAGCAGCAGAGCCTTGAGGAGGAAGGCAGCCCTGAGGAAACGCTGCCGTGTGTACAGAGAGCCCCGGGGCAGGCAGTGCTCCCTGCTCCGCTGTGCCAGGGACAGGAGCAGGCCGGGCACCACGGCTGCCAGGCAGGGCACACCCATTGCCAGCCTGGGCGACGCAGCACCGAGCCAAACAGCTGAGCTTCACCGCGGGCTGAGGCACTTCTGGCTCAGAAGAACACTTTTCTGACAAACAAAGCACTTTTTACCTCGGCCAGAGCAGCGCAATGTATTTTGCAAGAAGTTTGTAATTTTCTGTACAGTACGTTTTGATAACTTGCAGTACTTTGTCATGTACCTGTTGTGTTAGTTAAGTAATAAGTGTAACTTAGAGAATTTGAGAAGATGAAGTTTCCTACTTTTTTAAGCCCTTTTGAAAACAGGAGAAAAAAAAGAAAAAAAAAAGAAACCACAGCCACCTTTATGAAGTTGTAAGGTTTTGCAGAGTTCCCATGGGGTGAGCAGGGGGCTGGTCCTGCCCTCACGGCAGGCGGGAGCGCCTGGCTTGGGGCACGGGGTGACAGAGGCAGCCCAGGCCAGCCCTGCCCCTGGCTGGGGAGCAATGCCCCTGCCCAGCCTTGGCCCAGCGGCCTCCCGGGCTGGCCCGGGCCCTCTCTTGCCAGGCCACCACCCCTGCTCTGCCACCACGGCGGCCTCCGTGACTGCTGTCACTCTCTGGCAGGGCACAGGGAGAGCAGCAGCGCCTCCTGCCAGCCCAGAGGGAGCCCCAGAGCCCTGGCATGGGATGGGTTGGGATGAGCTGCCAGCGTTTGCCAGAGAGGAGGAGTCGTGCTGCTGTCTAGACCTTTCTGAATGTTGATGCAACAGTTGACTACTGCGGTACAATTTTGTGTTATTTGTTGGATGACTTTGCATGTTAACTGTAGGCCTAAATAGATTTGCCTTTAAAATTTTTAGAAGTGCTTCATAATTATTTCGATGAGAAACTAATTTTATTTATTAACGATGAGTTGTTTTTAATTCTGTATAATATAAAAGCCATGTTTTTCAAGTTTGTTTTTTTTTTTTACTGACCTCATTTTATGGTATCTTTAAGAACCACAAAGCCAACTTTGTGAAAACACAGTTTTTTTCTTTTTATGAAATTTCATAGTTAATAAATTAATTGTTATTTATTGTAGTAAATTATAATCAAACATCTAAACCTGGCAGGAGCTGTTGCTTAAAGATCTTCCTCTGGGAGAAAAGAGTTGCCAATAGTAAAGAAGCTCCTTTAGTTCTGCCCTTAAAGAATATTTGGAGGGAGAGAAGCAATTTAAAAATAAACATGGAAGAGCTGTTCTTACATCAGTGTCTTACCCCAGTGCTCTCTCCCTAGCCCTGTTTGCACATTTGAAGAGGACGCTGAAGAAAAGGTTTGGCTCCCAGAGCCCACCCAGCAGGGAGCACCCCCAGCCTCCCAGGGCTCTCTTTTGTAGTCTTGACAACTCAGGAAACCAGGCTGCACCAGTCCAGGCAACGGCACAACTTAGCACTAGCTACAGAATTACCTTTTGTAACCATCTTTGGATAAAAAGGGGGTTGGTGGGAGTTTTTTCTTCAATATTCAGCACATTTTAGGCTGTACAAGTGAAGAATTTTCTGCAACTTTCTTATCATTAGATACTTTAAGCAGTGTTCATCGAGTTTACTGAGAGTTTTGTCAGTTTCAAAGGGGTTTTTTGTGAACACCAGCTACTGGTGGAACAAATGCACATGCAAGTTCAATAAATTCATTAATAAACACTTCAAGTTTCAGTGTGGTTTGTTTTTTCCCCCATGCCTTTTTTCTACTTTATAGATTTGATTCAGTCTCACAGTACTGGACCGAGCAGATAACAAAGGAAAAAAGTGTTCTTATAATATCTACTATTCTTTTACATATATATATATATTATAATATACATATTATAAGAATATATATAAAAAAGAAAAAAGTGTTCTTATAATATATATAAACACACAAGATACACATGAGTATGATACACATACATATATATAATAGTGATTTATAGAGCTGCCCTAAGTGATTTCTAAGTGTCAGTGCATTCCCACCTCCCTTTCTCTATCCCCTAAATAATCCCTGATTACACAGCCCCAGTTTTAGCTCCCAGCTCTTGGTCTCTCACACCTACAGTCGTTCCCAGTTTCCCCAGCAGCACCAGTCAGCTGATGAATCCACAATGTTATTTGCTACCTTCCAGTCTTACAGGTGAGGATTTCTATTACTTTTGGTTTCTGACATCAGTACATACTTCCAAATACATTGAAAAATGTCATGCCATCACCTAAAAACAAACAAATAAGGATGGGAAGAGCACCCATTCCCTCAGAAGCTGAGGCTGATGCTCCAGTGAAATGACTCCCACCTGTCAGTAGGGAATGGTGGCTGTTTCTGAGCTCACACTTCTAAAACTACTCCCAAATACTCCTCACGTGGGAGCAGAGGCCAGGACGTTTCCTGGCTATGTCAGCCCCCTCCTCAGCAATAGAGCAATAATTTATAATTAAAGTCGTAATCACAAGTACTCTGTAAGTCATTAGCAGCTGCTTTAGTAAGTGCCTAATTATTACAGGTCCTTGCAGAGCTCAGGAGGGTGATAAGGTGTATTTATCCACCTTCTGCTGCTGTGTTCATAAACATCTAGAAAGCAAAGCTTTCCATTTGCAGCTCACCCATTAAAAGCCATCAATAAATGAAAGCTAAATGCTAAATTAAATCACAACAAAGTGCTGCCGTCCTGAAGATGCTGCTGCAGTTTGACAGGCAGGAGGGAAGTTGGACATAATCTCTCTCATAAATAATTTTTTATAAATAGGCTTGAAAAGCTTAAAGCAATGGAGAATTCAGATCAATTTTAGTAAATGTGAACAAAAGGATGGGGAGAATGAAAAGATTTTAAAAGGTTTTCATCCAAGAGCTTAAATAACATTTTTTTTCAACCAAGATGCATCAGTCCGGGACACAAACTGTCCCTGACATTAAATTATTGTTTCTTTTTCCTTTCTTCCCCAAAAAGCAAAGCCATGTTTTCTGTCAGTTCAGAAAATCAAGAAATGAATGATTGCATTCCTGTGTTCCCAGTAGGTTACAGACACACTCACCCCCTGAAGGTGAAGGCAGGTGCTTCCTAAGGGAAGCCCTCACGTGCCAGGAGAAGCAGCAGAAGCCCTTCAGGCAGGCACAGGAGCAGCTTCAGCTCTTGGGGCAGTGTCCCCATCCAGCGGGCACTGCCACCACCGCAGGGCTCTGGGCCGGTCCCTGCGAGTCCCCGGCAGGGTCAGTGCAGGATGCGTTAAGGGCAGGTCCCAGAGGCCAGCACAACCGGCCCTTGTCCATCTCACAGCCACGCGGATGTTTGGGAGCAGCTCCCTGTCCGGCAGGCAGTGCTCACGGGAGGAGGCACAGCAAGGGACTGCCACCCCTGGCCCGGGCACAGCTGCCCCGGAGCCACTGCCTCCGCTGCAGGCACACCGAGCAGCCCGGGCAGCTCCGTGAACTGCCCCTTCCCAGGGGGGACTGCCCTCCGAGGGACGGGGAGGGCTCCAGGGGGGCACTCTCCCATCTCTCCCACGGCCCCTGGCCAGAGCGGCCTCTCCAGGAGACACATGGCAGTGGAGGGGCTGCTCTGGCATCTGCAGCTCAGCTGTTGGCTGCCGTTTTGTGTTTGATTGTTCTTTGGGAGGTCACAGCGGCACATGTGCCAGGCTGATGGGAGCCGGCTGGGAGAGCCTGTCTGGCCCCAGGGCAGACAAGGGTGAGGGAGGACAAAGCTCCTCTCTATTAAGGATGAACCTTTAATCCTTTTATTCACCCTCCTGCTACCTCTGGCTTTCTCTAACTGCCTCTAAAAGAACCTTTTCTTTTCTTTTTTAATTACCAGCTTCTTGTAGGCAGTGGCACTTGGTCAGTCTAAAGCTCACCCAGGACCCTTTCAGTGCAGTTCTAAAGGAAAAGGGCAAAGCCACTATCATTGTTAGTGCCATAATTTTGCTTTTTGCATCCAAATGAGAAAACAGCTGAGCATAACACAGAAATGAGACCAGGAATGAGGCAGGACTAAAGGAAGGCTTATGCTGCATCCACCTTCATCAAAAAACCCATACATTTTGGAGGAGACTACAGCATTAAAGAACAGTTAAGTTTCTTCTCTTACCTTTTTCCAACATTGAAATAACTATTTTTGATTGAGTTTTAAGCTGAAAGAAAACAATCAGGCCGCTGAATTAAATTAGTTTAAGAACAAGGTAGTGTTTTCCACACCCTAAATTGACACAAGGCCTGGCCTAACTCCTGCTGAGGTAACACTGGAGCCAAGGGGAGTCAGAGGGCTCAGTAGGAATTGGACTGTACCAGAATAAAACACATCATTGCCCACATAACACAATGGAAAAACAACCAAAAGATAGAAGAAAATTAGGGACAACCAACAAATCAGAGAACACTGAACCACCATGGTGTCTTCACCAAGCCATTTGCAGCACAACCACTGCTGGAATAAATCCTGCATGTGCCATCCACTCAGATTTGTGTTCTGGTTCCATTGGTACCGTGGAGCGAGCACACAGCATTACATCATTTCAAATTAAGAAGGCAAATCAAGCATTATGTATGTACATGTTTTAATTAATTTTAAAAATCGTCTACATTTAAGGATAGATTTCAAGGGTTCCCTTATACTTTTTCTGTTACATTAGATTATACCTGAATAATCTGCATAGTAACTTTAACATTACTGTTTTCTTTTTCTCTTTTTTTTTGTTTTGTTGTGAAAGTTATCAGTTGCAGGTAGCAATGTAACATCTCAACCACAATCACAATACGTGCAGGATGCCCAGCCAGAAGCATTTCTCAGTTGACTTGCAGTAGCATGGCACTTTATAATTTGTGTATCGATACTGTTTTTCTTTTTTTTTTTTTTTCCTAAGTTTACTTCAGATGTAGCTCAAGAAGCAAAAACAAACTTTCTTCGCCCAGTCTCAGGTGTGGGGTCAGCTCCACAGCTGTGATCTGCTCCACTGGAGTTACTGACCTTGAATTTATTATTTTTTTTTCCCAAAGCACACCTGCATTTGCCTCCATGCTTTCCTTAACATGAGTGCAAACTTGGGGATGTGGTTTGAGTCCCATCATCAGAGGGCCTGAATGAGCCCTGTGCAATGGCTCTGTCTCCAGCCCTGCTTCCTGCATGGACAGGAACGTGGAGGGCTGAATGCTCCAAAGGTGACGAAGGGGAGGTAAGACTCTCTTGGGATGGGGAAAAGGAAAAAAATAAATAAAACAAGAAAGCTAGTTGTGCTCCCAGTGTGAAACTCTGACATGTGAAGCCTTTCTGTTCCAGATGATCAGCCCAGCTGCTTGAAGAAGGTATTCAAACCACCTACAGACACCGACTGTCCTTCCAGAGGCTGTGCTAAAGCCAAGCCTTAGCCTGGGTGTCTCTGTGAAACGCCCAGGATGAGGTGCTGTGAATACCATCCCTTGCCCCCCAGAACCTTTCCTCACCCACAGAAAAAAGTGCTTTTGCTTTTTCTACCTGATCAGTGCCTGCGTGTCCCGGTGCTGCTCCTAGCCCATGTGTTTGTACTGAGATCTGTCCCGAGGGATCTGCACCTGGCTGGCTGTCAGCTTGTGGTGGATGTGGTAGATGCCCAGGGTGACCACAATCACCAGCCCCAGGATCAGCCCCAGGATCAGGGGCAGCGTTTCCTCCAGCTGCTCCCGCTGGTCCACCGGGCACTTGTGCTCTGCAGGGAAGGAAGAGGGAAAGGGACGTGGCTGAGACTGCAGGGCAAGGAACAGGGGAAAGGGACGTGGCTGAGACTCTGCAGGGGAAGGAAAGGGGAAAAGGGATACGGCTGGGACTCTGCAGGGGAAGGAACAGGGGGAAGAGGGGAAAGGGACATGGCTGAGACTCTGCAGGGCAAGGAACAGGGGAACAGGGATGTGGCTGAGATGCTGTGAGCTGTGGCTCCCCGGTCACGGCTCCATGCAGGACGGAGTGGCTGCAGCTGCCTGCAGAGCCCTGGGGAGAAAATCAATTGCCTTGGAGCAAAGTGGAATCACTCACAAAGCAGGGAGAGGTACATCTATCAAAGCAGCCCACGCACTGGAAAAACACTGCCATGCCCATAAGCCCAGCCCTCTCTGCCACACATGGATGGCCTTGTTGGGAACGGGGCAGCCGAAGCCTGAGGTTCCCGAGTGCCCCAAGAGCTGCTTTGTTTATCCAAGCAGAGAGTCTGGAGAGGCCTCAGCATCAGGAAGGCTTTAATTGTGCACCAGACTCACCCTGCACATTACCCAGAGACTGCCCCTCTACCTGCAGGCTGGCAGAGTGGAACAGCACCACTGCCCCTCTCTGTGAGCTCCCCAGGGACACAGAACCAGCCCTGGCAGAGCACAGACGTGTGTCTGTGTCAAACAGCACCCCACACTGTCCACCAAATACAGCAAAGGAGCAGCAGAAGCAACATGAGCCCCGCCAGTGTTCTTGTCTCTGGCTGATGAGTCTCTGCCACAGCCTAACAAACCACTAGAAAATAGTGATGCATTGGGAAAATACTTTTCTGCTGAGCTTGGAAAGGCCACTAGGGTCAGGAGCACCGGTAACCCTGGCTCAGCTCCCTTACACTTCCAGAGTCTACTGCAGGCCAGGGGGACAGGACCAGGATGCACATCTTTCCCCACAGGATTGTTGCTTCTCCGTGCTGATGGACAGGCAGGGCCCATGCTGCTGAGATAGGGCTGCCGGGCTAGAAAGGAGAAAAATGCCAGTTCTGGGGGGGAGAAAAGGGTACGTGATACAGGAAGGACAATTCTCTGTCTTCATTGTATTAGAAATGTGCTGGAAACAACGACAACTTTAAAGGGGGAAAAAAAAGGGAAAATAGAAAAGGTGTGTGTTAGATGAACAAATACAAAGGGCACCACAATGTCCCCCCTTGCTAAAGACTGTCCAGATGGGTTCCCCGGGCAGCTGAGCGCAGAGCTCTGCAATAACCACGAAGAGCAAATGCTCCACAAATCTAACAGCATGTGGCAAAGAGCAGGAGAAACGCAGAGAGCCCCGGGCCCAGGCAGGAGGTGACAGCAGGGACCCATCTCCAGCGGTGCTGGCACCTCCAGGAGCTCCACCACGTCCTGGAGTGCAGCCTCCTGCCAGCAACGGCATCAGGAAACATTTCAAGCTGCAAATGAGCTAAAACAAAAAAAAGCAAAAGTGGAATGTTGTCTAACACACAAGAATGTCCTTTTCAGTTCCAGTTGCTCACTGCTTCACCAGAGGAGTGATTAATCACCAGGACTGTGGCACAGGCGACTCAGCAATTGCTGCAATGCAGGGGTTTTGTTTGTTTGTAGTGAGGAGAACGGGGGGTAACCCCGATGGTTACTTAGCTCCCAGAATTGGGTTTCTAGTGCTCTGTGGAATCGTTCCCGGTTCAGGAGGCTAAGGCCTGGGCAGCTCACAGGGACACAAGGCCAGGCAGAGCTGACTGCAGGAAAAGGCACTCAGGGGCAGTGTGTGGGGCCAGGGCTGCTGTGAGCCCACTCCCCACAGGCACAGGGCAGCACCATTGCCATGGAAGGAGCCCAGCTCCAGGAGCTGCTGTGCAGCCCCGTGGCTGCAGACAGCCTGTGCTGAGCTGCCAACCAGCACCAGAGCACTCTGGCTGGACGCTGGCTCCTGCTGGGGAAGGGGCTTAGCTGAAACCAAGAGACGATGGAAAGGAGCTGCTGGAAACCCAGCTGAGAGGATTCCCCGTGCTCAAACACACACCAGCTTTTCCTTGCACCTTTCCCCAAACAGCAACGCTCCAGGAGAACAGGCTGGATGTGGGGGCTGCAGCCAGTGGAGAAGGCAAAGCTAAAAGCACCAGTGCAGAAAGCAGACCCAGCTCTAAAGCCCCCACTTGTAACGTTTGAATTCCACCGAATTTTGCCAGGGCACAAAACACGCCAGAGGACGTGGCCAGAGATCCACGGGCCACAGAAAGCCAGGCTGTGTTTAGGGGTCTGTGTCACGACTCAAAAAGGTGTCAGCTCCTGCAAGCAACCAAGGAAGAGAGCTCTTTATCCTGACACTATTTTTAAGAGGATTAAAATAAAATAAAAAAAGAAAGCCAACAGGAAGGAGAAAGAAAGAAAAAAAAAAAAACAAGCAGCAAGCAAAGCTGTCAGTGTCCAGCAGCACATCCCCAAACCCAGCTGCACCCACTGCACCTCCCTATGCCCTACCCACACCTGCTCCTCACCAGAAACATCCATTTTCTCCTTTTGGAGCAGACCACCAAAGCCTGGGCTCTTTGGAGACTGCAGGGGGAATGGGAATGGGGGATGCAGTATGGAGGCACTGGGAAGTGCAAAGCACAAACACATCTGCAGCAGAAGTGAGGCTCTCTGGGTGCTTACTGCTAGGAGACTGAATTCTCTATTTTAACATTAATATCATATTAATCCACATAATTTTATGACAAATAAAAATTCTTGCACACTTATAAAAGGGTACTTTAACATTTATACAGCATTTTTCACCCCAAGAATTCAAAGCAAAGGCACTGAGGTCCACAACACAGCAGGGAGGCAGGCAGGCAGGCAGCAGGTATCATTCCTGCTCCATCAGCACAGGAACAGGCAAAGGGGAACAGGAGGATAGAAGGGTTTGGACAAATTTGGATGTTCAACCCCCTCAAGTATGGGTAGGTTGGCGCTTGACAAACAGAGAACCACTGCACTGGGAACAGCTACGATTTCAGATTAATGACCCTGCAGGAAAACAGCCCTTTCTGTCAAAATTCCCCAGTATTTCACCCCAGGTCCCAGGATCTCAGCATTCCCCAGTTCCTGGGGTTACCCTCGGCCCAGGGAAGCAAGCAGGTCCCTGGCAATAGGGAGGAAGCTGGGGCTGAGCCGGGAGCTGTGCTGCCCCCCAAACACGGCCGGGTCACCCCTCTGGCAGGGCGGTGCCAGCCCCGCTCCCTGCACCCAGCGCCCACCGCAGAGGGACACAAGGGAGGTGCTGAGGTGCGTTCCTCCCCCCTCTGTGCTGCGCCTCCTCCCAGGCTCACGTACCGCCACGGTTTCTATGGTGAGCGCTCGCCCGGTTCCAGCAGGGGCTGTGAAACCACCTCAGAGCCCATTTTCCCTTCCAGAATCCTCTGCAGAGCACACGGCAAACAGCCCGGCCGGAGGCACAGCGCCCTCCAGCCCGAGCATCGGCACAGGGACCGGCCCAAGGGGAAACAGCCCAGCTGTGTCCGGCAGGACAAGGGGCTGGCATTTTGAGATGGGAGCTTGTAAGTAGACACTTCAAAAATTAAACAAACAAGGACCAGGTGCTTTAAAAAAGTGGCTGCATACCTTGGAGCAAAGGACCCTTGAGAAAATGTGGCCCTCAAGTGGGAGGCTGCAGCTCCCTCTGAGCCACCCCAGGATCCCAGTCCCTGATTATCAGCTGTTGTATCCCTTTGTATTACTATTTTTCATCATATTGCTTTATATTCGAATTTTTAGATATAAAATCAAAAGAGCTGACACTTTCTCTGGGGTTCTTCCATCAGTTTAAATCTTTTCCCACCCTCTTGATCCAGCTCTCATTTTACTCATCTTCTAAGCTGAAAAATGTACACACATTTTCCCCTATTATAAAAAAATAAATTAGCAAAGTCTGATTGAAAAAAAATTCTGCTGCTTCTCTATTGAAAATTAAAAAATAAAACAAATAAATAAATGTGCACTTGTGAAGGTTGGAAGCAGTATCTCAAAAAAAAAATACTCTAGCACATGAATTTAAGCATTCAAAAAAACCAAAGACAATCCAGTAATTCCCTACAAGCTGTTTAACCTATCCCTGCCAGGACAGTGTCAGGACTAATGAAGAAACCTTTCCCCCATTTCTTTGTGGAAAACAGGCCCGACCCTCCTGTGCCTTAGTGATTCTTCCGCTCTAGCAGGTCTCTTTCTCTCCTCCAAAATATTTTAAAATGTTCTGTAGCTTGTTCATAATTAATAGGAATTTCACCTAATGGGAAATTAATGAAGCAAAAAGGAGAAGGCTAATTACTGTAATGTGAGATTGGCAGTGGTTCTCAGACCCCACAATGGATGCTGCTGTGCCACGCGTGTGCCGAGGCTGGAGGGAACGCGGCGCTGGGAGAGCAGCAGTGCCCTGGATGGAGGTCCATTGATAAATCACCTCCCAGCCCCTCTGACCACCCCTCCAGGTGCCCTCTGCTGCTCAGCTTCCAGTGGAATTCAACAAAAAGGAGTGTAATTCAAAAATGAGAGCAACAACTACAGAAAACCCCATTGTGCCTGACAAAGAGAGAAGCCATGCTGTCCTCCAGAGGAGGAATTCCCTCCATGTGTTTAAAGATTGCTAAAGAAACATCATGTCTTTGTGTGCTGGAAAAAAGAAAAGCCCACCAAACTACAGCAACAAAAGAGAAAACAAAATAGAAACAAATTTGCTGCCTGACAGGAAAGAGCATATCATGAAAACAGCAGGTAGGTTCCTCTGGCAGTGAGCCCCAGGTTTGGTTGTTTTAACTGGGAGCTCTAGGACTTCACAGGTTTGGTATCACAGAGACACAGCCTTGCACATTTGAAACACTGTTCTCATCCCCCAAGGTCTGCCCAGCCCAACCCTGAGCACAGGAATCCTGGATACACAGGAGAAAAAAGAGGGTAAAGCTACTCCAACAAAAAAAATTACAGCAAACTATCTAGTTCTACTTTTTTCTCCCTGTAAATCTATGAAAAATGTGGTACTACTTTGATACAAAAACACCCTGCCCACGGATAAAGCCTACTCAGTATTACACTGGCCTTGCTGTGAGTAATTCAGGCAGGCAGAGCTCTGCCAGCACACGCAGCAGCACCAATTTACAACATCGGTGAGAGGACGCGAGTCGTGAGGGCAACCACTCAGCTCTGCAGTCACTGCTGGGCTTCCATTGTGCTCCAAAACATTTCCCACATGCAAAATAATAAAGCTCCACGCTTTTAATGCTAGGCTTGAATACCACCATTTGCTAACTCATTATTAAAAGAGTTGGCCATTACACGTTTTGTTTGCACCTGATTACAATAACGGGCTTAACTGATTTTAGCTAAGGCAGCACTGTGAAATGGGACTGGTCTGCCCTAATCCAGGCATGGCTACACTGCCTCATTCAGCCTGATGGGAAAGCCAAGGGGGAGCACCATGGGTTCCTTGGGATAAAGGAACCTGAGACTGCAGGAACCCTGTCCCATGGCAGCACTGCTGCAGGCTCCAGTGCAAGCCTTTGATACAAAGAGCATGTTGTAACTCAGGTTTTCTTTTCTTCACCACGGATGTTAAGGAACCCCAGAAGCAGAAAGGCATCCCGGGTGTTGGGGCTCCAGGAGCCTCACTGAGGTGCCTGTTTCGCTTCCTTCCCCCTCACAATGGGCATTAATCAAACTGGAGCCAGGAACGTGCACCCCCAGCAAACCCTGCCACTGCAGCCCCCAGCTTCCCCCAGCCTGCAGCAGCCCTAAGGAGCCCCTGGGGCCGTGCTGAAGCATTTTTGTGCTGCAGAGGAGACACCTCAGCCTTGCAGGGCTCCCCAGGGATGCTGCACTGGGGCTTGCTGGCAATCTGACTCTATGAGTACTTACAGAAGACAACGTACATACAACGATGGCCCATGTTTTGGCAGCGGGGCTGAATTTGTAAAGCCTTTTGGGGGACCACAGAGGCAAGGAATGGGTTGGAGGGAGTGCAGGGAGCACTGGGGACAGGCTGCAGTGAGGGGAAGGCGGCCCCGCAAAAGGTGGGACCCAAATTCCTTCAGTAGATTGCAACATCCCCAAAGGCCGTGGCACCATCAGCACCTCGGGGATGCGGGACGTGCCTCTGCCTGCTCCTTACCTTCACTGAAGACAAAATCCGCGGGGATGTCGAAGGGCTGGAGCCGCACTTCCGACAGCAGGAGCTGCACGGACTTCTGGTGGTCGCTGGACACGAGGGAGATGGTCTGCTGCGCCTGGCACTCGTAGGACCGCCCGGCAGGGGTCACCAGGGCCGAGAGCCGGTGCGAGCTGGCCGTGTGCTTCCCGGCTGCCCAGGGACACACACGGGTCAGGCCCGGCCCCGAGGGGAACTGAGCCAACGAACCGAACGGGCGGGACACGGCCGGGGCGCAATGCGGCAGCAGCGCCTGCTGCTCCCGAGGCTCCTCCCGGGGTGCGACCCGGCTTTTGGGGGACACCCCGCACAGCCAGGGCAGCTCCCACACCGGGATGGGCTCCCGCGAGCGGAACACAGCCCCCGCACACGGAGCTACCCCACAAAGCGCAGAGCTGGCCCTGCTGCCGCCGGCTCCGCTCCTGCCGCAGCGCCTGGAGTCCCTACCGTGACATGGCGCCCGCTCACACACACTCGGGGTGCAGCCCGGGACCGGGGCTGTGCCCCCACATTTGGGGAACACCCATTTCCGAGGCTGCACGTGGGCTCTGAATCCAGGCGGGAAGGGGCAGTGCCATTGGGGACCACCCCGCAAAGCAAGACAGGCCACAGAGCCCTTCCTGAAAACAACAGGGCCGTTTCACCCAAGTATAAATTAGAGAAAATATTTCCCCACCATACCGAGCTTGTTTTGCAAGCGAAGGCCGGCTGCGGCTGAGCCAGGTGGAATGAGGGGTATCTTCCACCTCCCGCTTTCTGCAGCCCTTTGTTCCCCTCGGCAGCACAAAAAGGCAATCAGGGCTTCACACGGGCAGGGGCTGATGCGGCACGGCCGGCTCCGTGCTCTGGGGACTCAAACAGTGGGAACACAGCCCCAAAACCAGCACGTCTTATGGCAACAACTCTAAACGCCCTATCCGCTGGAGTTGGAAAATTGCGGAGAGAACTATTTGCAAGTGACAATATTTCATTTTCCAATTCAAGAGAACACATTTCTGAGCCGAAATGAAATAAAAACAAAATGAAAACCAAAAGAATGGAAATCCAGTGAGAAAAAAAGGAGGCTGCTGGGTGCGGAGGTGCGTGGGGGTATGATACTAATGTCAATCTCAGGTATCTCGGGGAACTGCTGCTTTCCCACGTATTCAACAGTCATCAGGATTAACCTCAAAAACAATCTCCCCGCAGGAAAGGAGACAAGCTTTTCCAGCCCAGGTGTCTCCCTGTCCCGTCCCTCGGGCCCTGGGTCCCACAGGACAGCGCAGCAAACGGGCAGAGCTGGGCTCTCCCTCCTCCGCTAACCGCGGTGATTAAAAACAAGGGAAAAAAAAAACCAGCGGAGAAAGAAAATATTAAACATGCGGTTTAAAGCCGGCAGCAGGTCCCGGCTCTGTCGGGAGGCTTTGGGGTTTCCTTTTTCCCGAAGCTCCATTGAGGAGCAGCCCGCGGAGCGCTCCCCGCGCCCGCCCGCCGGGATCTCCCTGAACCCCCGAGCCCGGGCGCTTACGGCTGACGGCATCCTTGAAGTAGGTGCGCTCGGAGGTGTCGTACGTGAACTGGATCCGGCTGAGCTTCCAGGACGCCTCGGGGCCCCGGGACGTGTTGTGCCCCTCCTGCCGAGACAGACAAGGCCGGTGAGGAGCCCGCGGAGCCGCCGCGCCCCCGGCCCGCTCCCGCCGTGCCCGTACCTTGAGGAAGGAGAGTTTGAGGGTGTACGCTTGGTCCAGCCACGAGAGCTCCAGCTCCGACTCGTTCGTGCCGCACTTGCCCTTCATCTCGGCGCCCCGCGACAGCGGGATATCGGCTTGCTCCGTGATCAGCTGCAAAAGGGAGCGGGGCTCAGCGGGGCGACCCCCGAGTCCCCCCACCCCTGCCCCGGCTGAAAATCCTCGGAGGGAATAAAGGACTTTCCGAAAGTAGCGGCAGCTGTGCGCGCGCGTGTGTGCCCCCTGCCATCCCCGGTCCTGCCGGAGCCCCGGACCCCCGGGCCGCACTCACATCCACATAATTGCTGGCCCACACGTCGTAGGGGACGATGAACTTGGCGGCGAATTCGGCCATGAGACACGTCGTCCGGTTTTCCCGCACCACGAAGATGTCCTTCTCGGGGTTAGGGGAGAGCCCGGAGAGGTTTTCAACTTCTTGCTCGGCGGCCAGGCGAGCCGCGGCGTCTGCGGGCACAGCGGGGCTGAGCGCCGGCAGCCCGAGCCTCTGCCGCTCACCCCAACACCCCCCGCCGCCCCGAGGCCCCTGGAGCGAGCTACTCTATCGCGACGGGGCGCTCCTGTCGCGACCGAGCAGGTGGAGGCGATGTGGCAGCCGGCGGCGGTGATGCGAGACCGGTGCCGTGACAACGCCGGGTCCGTCAGCGCCAGCGGCTGCCCGGTCGCGACAGGGCTCCGCGTCGCGACTCGCCACCCAGGTACTCACGCAAGATGAAAAGCAGCCCCGGGAGAAGCCCCCCGGCCATTCTCCCTGCTCGGTCCCGGTGTGGCCGCGGCTGCTGCAGCTGTTCCTCCGAAAGGTCCGCTCCGGAGAAAAGAAAAAAAAATTAAAAATAAAAAGGAGAGGGGAAAAAAGCCGCACACCTCCTTCCTCAGGAGCCGCACCGGCTGCAAAAGCACTCTGCTGCGGAGTGGCGGGGAGGAGGGACGGGGAAAGTGTGTGGGTGTGCGGGGAGGAGGAGGAGGAGGGGAGATGCCGGCGGAGCTGATGGAGCGCCCACGCCGAGGGACGGGGCGTACGCAGCCGGGCGGGGAGGAGGGAGGAAGGGATTCCCCCCCTCCGGCGCCGGGCCCCGCGGAGGGGCTGCCGGGGATCCCCGCGGAGCTCGGGCCGAACGAGGCGCGGCTGGAGCGGAGCGGGCTCACCCCGAGCGCTGTCCCGGCAGGGCCGGCGCTGGCAGCGGGCCCGGGACCCCTCGCCCCGCGGTCCCTGCCGGAGAGGCCGGCGGGATGGAGGAGGGGACACCTATTCCTGTGCCGGCTGCTCACACAGCGTCACTAATTTCGGTGAAGGCGAGCAGCTGCTCCGCGTGTTCATTTAGGAAGAAACGTGCGGTTATTTTTTGCGGCAAGGTCGGAAGCAAACGCGCATCCTTCTGTGAGCGGCCGTGGGCACACCTGAGCTCTAAAATGTCCCAAACCACAAGGCGCACCGTAACATAAAACCCAACAGGCCGAGAAGGTGCTTTAAAACAGGAACAACACGGCCCGTGCGGGTGTTTTGTGGGCACAGGCAGGAGGAGCGCCTCGGAGGCGGGATGGTGGGAACCGAGCCGGGGCACTCAGGGTTTGTCCCTGGCCGGCTCCAAGGTGCGGCACAGCGAGGGAGAGGGGCTGCGGGGCGGGGAGAGAGCTCGGGGGGCTGCCCGCCCCCTGCCCTGCCGGCCCCGGGCCCTCAGCCCCGAGCCAAGGAGCGCCTTCCCTCCCTCGCTGCCAGCCGGGCCCGGCAGTGCGGGCGCTCCCAGCCCGGCTGCGCTGCCGCTCCGTGCGGGGAACTGCGGCCGGCCCCCGTGCTGCTCCCTTGCCCGGCTGATGCCACCTTGAAATATTTCTGCCCCCTCGCACAGGGACTTTTTTTTTGAGCTTTAACGCGCTGCCACTCTCGCCCCGGCGCCAGGAGCACATCCAAATATTTACGATTTACAGCGACACCAGTCCCAGGAGCAGCGGGGACGAAGGGCCCTACACTGACGATGGTTTTTCGGTAAAAAGCCATAGGGACAGCAGCCATCTGGAGTGATAGCGTTACTGGATTCACTACCAATTCCCATTTCTAGTTCAGGAAAAGGCATCTGGAGGAAACCGTCCAAGACATTGCCATCCAAGGTGAGTTTTGATTGTGGGCAGCTGCCCTTTCTCTGCCAGGGCACACACTTGCAGAGAGGAGCTTTCTTGCTGGGAAATGGCTTTTAAAAAAAAAAAAACTGATACTGAAGGAACTTTTTTTTTTAAACTACAGTGTTGAAATTTCCTTTTATGCTTTCTGTACATATTAAATATATTCTGACCATTTCCTTCTCTCTCTCTCCTACTTCATGATGAAAAGCCATTCCCACACACCCCCAAATACCTGTGACAGTCAGACCTGTGTCAGTTGTGGCACAGGATTAGCCTATGGATAATTATTTAAGGGGACTATATAAAGGGAAAAAAATTAATCTTGTAGAAAATAGAACCTTTGACTGTAACAGGCTGTACTTCTGTGATGATTTTAGTGCCTGGCTTCCTCAGGTCCTACACTGATGAGCTGAAGGTAGTGTTTGACTGCCCTTTATTTCCTTTTCTTCTCCACTATTTAATTTCCAGCCTTTTTGAAGATCCTAGGTAGATTATAATGCCCAAAATACATGATTCTGAGCAGCTGCCCCTGCATCCAGCCTGTGCAGGAGGGTCCAGGGAGCAGCTGGGAGAGAGCAGCTGTGCTGGATGCAGGGGCAAGGCTGCCCCCCAGCCCAGAACTGTGCTCCCCCAGCTGCACAGCACAACAAAGCCTTCAGCTCCAGGGACAATTGCCTCTTCCAGCCTGCAGAGCAGCCTTCATCCTGCTCTCTGGGGCAAATAAAAGGGAAAGGCCTAAGACTTCCCAGCACTGAGAAACCCCCAAAACACAGAGCAGGAGGGTCTCACCCAAGCGAGCCAGTGCAGCACCAGCCACCCTGAAATGCTGTGACCAGGGACAGTTCATGGTCCCAGACCAGGTCCCCTGAAACCACTCTGCCACCTGCCCTTACCCCCGGCTCTGGAGGCCACCGGGGCGTCTCTGAAGGCTGAATCCCCCTTGCTGCCCCCAAATACCAGACCTAACAGCTCTTACCAGCCTGCTGGAAGGGAGCACACAGCACGGGGACAGCCAAGCTGCAGTGCTGGGACCACTAGTGCCACAGCCAGCAGGAACAGGGCTTTAGGTCCAATCAGCATTTACCACTTGCAGCTGGTTTCACAGGAAGCACCTGAGGGTGATTTGGGGTGATTTCTTAACTGCATGCAGGTGGTACAGGGGGTTAAATAGGCCCCCACCTGAAAGCAATCAGGTTAACGACAACCCCCAAATTCCTGCAGGTGAAAGAATAGCAGGCTGCCTAGGTGTCATGACCCTCCCCAGCACAGCTGAGCTGAATTTATCTGAAGTGATTCGGAGAGGGAAAATCTGCCACTACCCTCCATGAAATTTCACTGAAGTGGAATCTATCACCCCGGCAGGGAATGACATTTTAAACTGCTTTAACTCAGTATCAATGTTCAAATTGATTAGCTTATTTCATCTCAATGGAAATTTTCACCTCATTACATTAGCAGCCAAACTTCAAATAATTTTTGAATCAAATACTGCTTAAACAGTATTTCAAAACACTTAGCTGACAAAATTCATCACTTAATTTCAAATTACTGCCTGCATTTTATGCTAAATTGTCAGTGGATGAAATAGGTATCAGTGTGGGGAGCTGAGGCTGCAGCTGAGCTCTCCTGCTCGGCAGTTCCACAGAAGCCCATTTTCCTGTCTGAATTGATGGATGGCTCGCTGCTGGCTGAGCAGGGAGCACAGGCTCAGACAGGGGCTCTGGACAGTATTTTCTGTCCTTCCAAAACCTGTGTTTTCCCCTGAGGGGATGGGATGCTCACCAAGGAATTAAATAGGCAGGTTTGATCTTCTCAGGGACGTGCCCTCCATTCCCAGTGGTTTCTTTAGCAGGGCTTTCCAGCCAGGCTCTACATGAGCTTAAGATGCTTCACCATCCAGTTCTCTCCATACCTGGTCTGTCATTTGCTCCTCCTTACAGGCTAAAACCACTGCAGTAGGCAACAGTGTACAATTCCAGCTCACAGCACTGTCTCCACCAGCTGTGTTTTAGAGGACATTTTTAATTAAAGAAAAATCATCATAAAAATCCTGTCCAGCATGCTCTGCAAACACTTCTGCTTCAAGCTCCAGCCAGCACTTAAGCCAGGTTTGGAGAGTGGCTCTCAGTACTCGTCTTTTAAAACATTATAAAGGACCAGGAGCTACCTTCCCAGGCCGTGGCATCAGAATGGGAATTCTGAATGCCCATCCCAAGTCTGCTCAAACCCTGCTTTAAACACCTAAAGATTCACTGACCTCTGTCTCAGTTGCTGCTACACTGCACTCGGGTTGCTGCATTTCCAGGTTATGCTGCTGCACTCCACTGGGGCAGTTCTCTAGTGCTGCACAATGCTTCTATCACTTTTATAAAATTTAAAAAAAAAAAAAAGACTCCTTTGACTAAATAAACTGTGATAGAAATATATTTACACTATGCACATTTTTACAGGAAATACAACTTGCTAAAAATCTGCAATTAATAACACCACCACCCTGCAATTCACTGCAGTCAAAGCTAAAGGATTTGCATTTTTAAGGTTTTTATTAGAGAAGTTGAAAGTTTCATCTCAGGACTGACAATAACATAATTATCTCTCTTCATTTATTTTGTTTATAGGAATATGTAGAATTTGTTTGTACAAGCATATACAACAAAGTAATTGGTGCTTAGTACATTGAAATCAGAAATCTGATTTGTTCTAAACTACCAGTTTTCCATGCGGTCATCTTTGAATTGGCAGCATGGACAATTTCCAAGCCGAATGCTTACATGCATTGTTTTGCAATATAACTACAGCAAGCTCTGGAAACATGCAAATTAACACATTAGCAAATCGTTTTTATATCTAATGGACATAAAAAGGTTATTCCTGATATGAAATTCTGAAAATCTGCATAAATACTTCTGTGTAAAATTAAATTAGTTATGTACTTCTCTTTTACTACAAGTATCAAGAATGCCCACGTAATTAATATACACACATATATATAGAGACCTTGTAATGCTAAAAGTCTTTGTAATTAATCAAACAATATTCTGTGCCATACATTTACTCAGTATTTACCAGCTAGTAGCATGACTGTGGTCATATAGTAGGCATGACAGCCTTAGTAGCATTTGTATCACATGCAAACATACTCTTAGCATTTCTGTTGACTAATTTTATCACGTAGCAACATGTATGTGATTTTCTACAATGTTGTGTTTCCCAAGTGTATAAATACTTTTTACATTTTCACAGTTACAAACTTTTTTGCCAAAAGCCATTTAAACAATCTTTTAAGTTACAATGAACTGTAGTATCCGGGATCTGCAACAACAGGATCAAAATGCAATTTCTATACAAGCAATGTAGGATGTAAACTTTTCTTAAAGTGCCTAATACGTAATTCCTTAGAGCACTGATCAGTTTTGGCACGAATACACTGTATTTCCCTCAGGTTATCCACTGCAGTGACTTCTACAGGATACTGGCTCCCCTCAGAATTGCTAGAGTTGATATGGCACTTGTGAATGACATCGTTAGGCTGCAGAAATACCCTGTCAAGTTACTGCTGCAGCCCATGAATTTGGCCGATGACTGTGTACACGCTGTACTTTTGAATATACTCAGTTACCTTTCCACTGCCTGCTGCCTGAAAAAAACCCATTTAAATATCATTTCAAATCAAACTCAACTCCTTACTGTCCTAATTATTACTTGGCATAAGGTCCCGTTCAGTGGGCTCAGGGAACATCAGTGTGGAGCATCTGACAAGGTGTGGCCTGGCGGGGTCTGGCAGCGTGGGGCTTCTGCACAGCACAGCACACATGGGAACGCAAATGGGAAATTACACCACTCGAGCTACAGCTTTGCTGCCATCTGAGATGATGTTAAAGGTATCTCCCGTGTTTTGAGGCTCTGATCCTGGGATTCTGATGCAGGCAAGGTGCCTGGCGAGATACAGAAAGGAAAACAGGATGGGGTTTAAAAAGCTCTCTTCATCTTCGGGTCGGGGTTTTCTGAACAAAGGAAATTCTCATGGAAATCCCACAAAGGAAATTCAGTGCCCAGTGTTAAAAAAGAAACAATGCAAACCTTAAGACTTGGTGGTCCGTAGCTACCCTTGACATATTAAGAACAAAAACCCAAAACAAACCCCTGCCAAAAACATAACAAACCAAAAGCCCACTATTCAACCTCAGCAATGTTATTCTGAATTTTGCTCTCATTTTAAGGATGCTGTGCTCTCCAACTTCAATTTGCTTGTTGAGGCTTTAAACCACTGTTGCTGGCCTGCGATCCATCTCTGCTTCCAGCTTCACCATCTGCTGCATCTCCTTTGCCTGCAATCCAAAATAACCCATGAAGTGTTGCATTAGACCTTTTGCTCCCAATGAAGCACGCTTCACATGAGTGTGTGAGTGAAACACAGGCAAAGCACACTGAAGAGATATATAACATTATTTTTACACCCCTTGTCCCCCCACCCCAAGTCACTGTTTTCAAAATTGGATGTAATACTTATATCTACAAATTCTTAGGAAATATTTTTTTATTCTATTCTGGGAGTTATGGGTTGACTTTCTAAAGAAGTGTGTGATAAAATGCAGAACCCCAGTTTTGGGGAAGAAGTCAGGCAGATGACAATTTTTTTTCCAGATAGGAAATGTCCAAGAATGTATTCTTACTGCTGTTGTGAGAGTACTGCAATGTGTTAACGCCTGAAATTCATCCATGATCTGGACTTGTTTCTTTCATAAAGACAAGGAAAGACAAAAACCCATCAGTGTAACATCTCTCTTGCTGTAGGCAAGATTTTTAAGTAGTATTTTTTTTAAATAGTGTATTTTAAAAAAATAGTATATTTTTTAAAAATAATTTTTTTCTCTGACCTGGAGATCCTTATGATTAGAGAGGATGTTTTTCACCTCAGGATTAGAGCACTGCTATGTGCTACATGGGATTACACACCCTGGATCCACCTGAAACTGTATCCAAATGCATCATGCAAAATCCAGCAATGAATACATGCCAGACCTCAGGATAAACTCTGCCTGCCTTGGGCTCTGCAGGCAGAGTTAAAGCTCTGTGTGTAAATGGTGACTGGCCTGGGAATCCCCTCTCAAAGGGCACTTTTTAAACTCCCTTCCTCTCTCTCTCAGATGCACACAGAGCAACATTCTCTCCTCCTGTTATCGTGTTTTGGTTTGAAACTCTGCAGTTTCAAGGAACTGAGAGTCAGCATCTCCATTTTCCCTGGGAGTTCTCAATCTGGGAAGTTATTTAAATCCATACCCCAAGGACCCTGAACAAACTGACCCTGAGGGCAATCTAACCTATCTATACAATTAAACTCATGAGCATTAGGACAAGTTTTAGGAAGAGACAGGCCAAGCACTATTTTTTTTTGGTGTAACTGCTGTATTATCCATCCTGCAGGGAAAAATGCTTAGAGGACTTGATTTATTTAAACTATATTGCCCCAGAAGTTGTAAAAGTTGCTTAGCCAGGGAACTTTGCTATACAGGCTGCTACTTAAGGAGTCACCTATTCTGGATGTGCAAACACACATTTGCATAGGTGAAAATGGGCAGATGTAGGTCTAGCGTAATGAGGGTGCACCTCTATTCCTTTTTGAGGTAAATGTGGATTTATGCAGATGTGACATACCTGCCTTCTTGAAAAATCTAGCCCTGCACTTGCTTAATCATCCTTATCATCTTCTTGGGGAAAAAAGTAATTATGATAACAGCAAAGCAACCATCATAAATATGATTAAAAATTAAGTGACAGTCTCCATTTAAATGACTTAAAAAGCTTGAAAGTAATGAAGAAATAATTTTAACATGAAAATATGGAAACATAACAAATAAATCAATATGGACAACCTCTTCTGAAATGTTGGCTGGATTTTGTCTGTGTGTGAGATGAAACATCCAAACAGAACAAAACACAGAGTTTTATTCTCAGTGACTCACACATTTCACGTTTCAGGCTTGTGACTTGACTACAGGCACACAGTGTCCTATAAATATTCTGTGTCCCAGCGTACTGTCTATGGAATTCTTTTAGAGAACCTGGCTTCAAAGACCACATTAGCATCTAGCAAAGGAGCAGGATCTCGTTTGTGCTGCTCAGAGGCTGGGCCAGAGAGTGCATTCCAATGGGAACCCAGCCCAACAGGACAAGGCTCTAGAACCTACACTAGATCAATGAAGTCGGGGCAGCCAAGGGACTCTGCTTTCAGGGCGCTCTCTACTGAGATCTCACACCAGCTAGGAAACACATACAGTAAAAAAATATACCTTTATTTTTTTCCCTAGCCTAATGAGAGTTTTTTCATTATTATGTGTCCATAAATGAATGTTGTTACAGTAGGTGCTGTCAGTAGTGCAAGATGTTATCAGTTCAAGGGAGTGATTCAGATCAGGCAGTGCTGCACACGGGGATGTTCCAGCCCAGTGCAGCTCCTTCCCTTGGAAACACAGGGGTTACAGGGATTTCTTGGAGTAACAATTATTTAGGAAGCCACAGCAGCACAGCCGCATCGTAAAGTGTAATTGCCAGAGCTTGTAACATGTTGGAATTTGAAGTGAATTTTAAAGTGCTCTTCCACAGACACTAGGAAGCTATTTCCAGCCATCTATTCTATATTTGGCTATTCCTAGAGTGGAATTACTTATTTTATTACCATACTGAGATATGTGGATACCCTTTGTCTGACTATCAGCATTAGCAGTTAATCATATGTGTGCTAACACTGAAGTACTTTCCTTAGATCAACAGACACTCTCACAGACACAATTTAGAACTCTAAGCAGATCTTCCAGTAACAGCAGCTAATGCACAAGTTAATCTCTAAATATTTCCTCTGCACATCACTGTTCATATTCATCTGCATTTCAGATGCTAAAGCACAAATACTGCTAATGTTGTGTCAGGCTCAAATATCTGTGTGCAAACAAGATTAGCAATGTGCTCACTGTGTCAATGGCACTTCCCAATGGTTGCATTTACAAGGAGGGCTCCAATGATAATGATTTAATTTAGAAGGAAAGCACACTGAAATAATAGTTTGCTTATTATACGTCCATCCTACCTTGTGTTTGAGACACTGCATGACAGGATTTCAAAAGCTGTTTGTACAAAAATAAAAATGTCAAAATCGAGTAATACAACAAGAAGCAAATTAAATGAATGAAAACTGAAGTGAGATTGAAAAATTAATGCAAGAAAAACATACATAAAACAAAACAAATTTAAATTTACAACATTTTGTACTGAAGGCTGTTTCCACCCATAATTCTACTTTTCTCCATTGTATATTTGTATGAAAATTTTCTTGCCTTGTTCGATCAGGAAAAAAAAGTGTTTCAAAATCCACATTAAACAAACACCCCCAGGATCCAACTAACTTCCATACATCAGTGTCTATAACAGTGATACCAGAGCCAGCTGGGGGGTGCATTGGTGCACTTTTGGGGCTACAAGGAAATGGTCCAAACAGCGCATATGGAAAGATATGCCCTGATGGATCAAATTAGAGTGAGTTAAAAAGCTGTTAAGGACAACCCCTGTGGTGAAGGCCCCCACAAGCCCACACAGGAGTGATAACCAGCACACAGAGGAGCTTATTCCATTTAATAACTGATGATTTATCTGACTTAAATGGCAAATGAGCAAGCTCACGAAGGCTGCTGCTACCCCTCAGCTGCAGAGCTGTAAGCCCAGGTGAGGATGTCTCTAACTGCTCCAAGAGGTGACCCCTCAGTGACTCACACTGATCCCAGCTCCCTCACACAGAACATGGTTATCACATTATGGTCAAAAGCACAATCAGAATCATTCTCTCCTCTCCTTATGTATCTTAAAAAATTGATCCAAAGCTCTCTGAAGCCGATGGAAAGAAAGAAGTGATAACACCATAGCTCTGGATCAAGACCATCACTTTTTGGGCAGCTATCACAGTGACACTACAGATCTGCCATGACCCAAACATCTGCCCCAGGCACTGCCTCCCCAGGTGCTGCCTCCCTGCCTTTAGATGCTGCTCAGGAGCAGACTGACAGCCAGATCCACTCGTGCTGGCTGTTGGAGATGGCACCTACAGCAGCCCTGTGAGGGAGCAGGGTGGGATGGTGGCTGTCACCCAGCAGGAGGTGCAGTGACCAGCAGAGCCCTGCTGGCTGGGGCTCGGTGCTGGCAGCCACCTGAGATCTCCGAGTGCTGTCCCCCCTGCAAGTCACCAGGCTGCAGCTGTGGGGCTCTCTCCTGACACTGGAAATACCTGATTTGCCTGTTCTATTCCCTTCCCTATCTCTCTGCAAGATGGCTTTAATTTGTACTATGGTGTCTTCCAGAGAGTTCAAGTTCTGAACATTTACCAAATAAGAAGTGAGTACATAGTACCCTTAACAGTAGTGAGTATTAAATGCCCCCCTTCTCTCCCACCTCACTGAACTGCTGGGTACATTCCCCTTGCAGTTTACATTTTTAAGTGCAGTACTGCAAGTCCATGCAATTATTCCAGCTCCTCTGGCTCAACCTTTCAGCAGGGGAACTGCTCAGAACGTAGCATTGCTTCCACCAGAAATAAGATTAGAATTTCTCTTTCCTTGCCAAGTAGTTTTTCAATTAAAAAAAAAAAAGGAGCTTATAAACTAGCAGAAAATAATAAGGTATTTTAATTAGGAAAGGGTGTACTAGTACAGATAAAACTCCCCATGCTACTGTACATCTCTAGAATTCAGTCCAAACTCACTGTCTCTCGCAGTTCAGAGACTCTCTGGGCACATTCCTCCTCTGATTTTTCAATCAGTACTAGAAATGTAAGTTCCAAAATGAAGTAAACCGACTTGCTTGAGTTACTTCTGGGGAGTAATTAAAATGGATATGCTGGGTCCTTAATGACTGTCATATCTGGCTAAGGAGTATCAGTGTGGCTGAACAGCTGAAAGGGCACTCTGGCTGAGCAGCTCAGCTCCCACAGGCTCAGCTGAAACAAACCTGCTGCTGCATCATCATTGAAGTCACCTCTTCATTCTGACTCCCAAAGTAGGCAGTGACCAGGAAAAAGTGCCCAGTTTAGTAAGGACTTACATTCAGAGGGATTCTACTCAGCCTGACTCTGGTTACTGTTTTCTCTAACTTGCTTTTCTCCTAAGCCTTTAAAACAAGGTACCTGCTCATTCTGCTTCTCCAAGACTTCTAAGTGCTCAAGTTGAACTTTTTTCAACTGATCCATTTCCTTTGACTGCTTCATTGCCAGCTGTGATTGAGAGAAAATAATGGGAGGGAGAACATAACACATTATTAACAAGTAAAATAAAAGCCTGCTTGAAAGATACACACATGCACGCTGTCTTGTCCCATTTAGGCAGCATAAAACATCGCAGAAGGCCTACTGTATCACCCAAACTTAATAAAAGCTTAATATTATTCTATTATTAATTAATAGATAGAATTAATAGATACATATTATACATATTGCACATAATACATAGACTTGGCAAACACACAGGAATGGCCAGTAATTCTGTTAATTCAAAATAGCTTTGTCTTGTATAGATGTCAGATCTTTTATTCTACTAGTATGTGCAACAAAGCAAAGACAAAAATCAACCAGAGCTGGATTCTCAACACAGAATGAGGATCTTTTTCACTCTCTCAACAGAGGAATGAAAAAGAACATCCAGAAGCAGTGCCCAGTGACTTTCAAGGTTATAGTTACCCTTTTTCTCTCTTCCAGGAACTTTTTTGTGTTGCTGCTGTTCAGTTCTCTGACTCGCCTGAAAAAAATGAAAATGTTCTCCATGAAGAACATTGGAAAAAAATAAACCCAAAAGCTGCAACTGAATCACAAAGTCTTCAGGTGTATTTTATTTTCTGATTATCTGTACCAGGTGGGACTAATGGCAAATTGTACACTCCTCTGGTTCAGAACTTTGCACTTAACAGATTTCCAAGTATATTGGCAGTATGATTGAAGGCTCGACTGCTGTGAATGAAGTTTGCTTCTTCCTTACTCAAGAGTGGTGGTCAAAACTTAAAAAAAATAAAATTGTTTAGTTAATTAGTTAATTTGTGCAGTTTAGTTAATTAGTTAATTTGTGCATCCCTTGCTGCAGTCTGTTGTCAGTTTTGGTAAAAAAAAAGTGCTATGTGTCTTAAGAGTGGAAATAGAAAAAATCATTCAGTGATCATAAGTGAAGTTACACTTATCAATACTGCAAGCTTCTTAAAGCTGCTATTTATGCAAAAATATAAATATGCCATTAATAGTTACATAAATTAACTCAAGTATCTCTGCCTAGGATTTCTGCCACGACAGAGAACAGAAATAGTTCAAACAGTTGATTCAGCCCACAAACCAGAACTGCTTTCAGATCTGGGAGCAGATTTCCCTGGGAGTCATTAGTGAGGTCTGACACAACAAGCAAATGGTTACTGAGGGCTCTGACAGCTCCTCCTGCTCATGAGCTGGGGTGTGCAGCACTCAGGGGACTTGGCTCAGGCTGTGGCACCAAAATAGCCCAGTGCCAGGGAGGGATGTAAAAAAGGAAAGGACGAGCCAGATGGCAAGGCCAAAGTGAAGGGGAAACCCCAGAGGCTTGTAAGACATCATTGTGTAGGTTCTGCTTTTACTCCCTTCTCAGTCAGGCCCTCATCTCACTGAAAAAGCAAAAAAATACAATGCTCTTGAAGTATTGAGTATTAGAATTACTAAAAGGATAAATATGAGAAAATCACCATTTTTTCCTAAAAGGGTCATCTAAAACTTTATCCAGCACAATCTTTTGACCTTCATTTCCATCCATAAAAGCATGGTTTTAATGGAATTAATCCACAGCTTCCCCTGTCAGCCTCTGGCAGCATCTTTCCCTTGTCAGGAAGGGACACTCACCTCTCCCGCTCAGCTTTGTTTTTGATGGATTTGTCTTGGCTGATGGCTTTGCTGTTCTCCATGGATATTTTAGCCTGGTTGGCACGCATCTCCTTGCTTTCCCTGGGCAAAGCAAACACACTAATTAATGCCTGAGGTGCAATCTTGTGAGGTTGGGTTCCTCTACACTGGGGTTACTTTTCCCTTGAAGTATTAAGGAAGAGGAAGGAACAAACAACACTAAAATTCCCTTTGGGTAGAACTTACACAGTTTGAGCAGGAAACCAGAAATCTCCATTTATTCCAGAGAATACAGTTGGAAAGATGAGTTCAAAGCATTTTCACACTTTGAGTATTGTAAAACGGTACAAAATATTCTCTTTTCTCCCTATTATATGAGTTGTCCTAGTACAAGCTACTATAAAAAATGCAATTTGTCTTTTACAACTGCCTAAAAATGTACTAATCCTGCACTCAGAAGGTAACAGCAGTATCAACAGTAATAATGTTTGCTAGTTGTGGTATGAGCTGACACTCTTCCTTTTAAAATTCTACTTTGGGCCTGTGGGCCTGAAAAAAGGGGTTTAGGCCATGGGCAGGCTTGTGTTTGGTTTCTCCTACTGGCTCAGTGAACCTTTCAGCCCTTCCTATGAAAAAAAAATTTTAAAAAATTTTTATTAAAGAACTGTGGTGCCTTTTTTTTTTCTTTTCCCTCCAAGAGTTCATAAAGTTGAACATTTCCTGGACACAGATTTACAAGCAGTGATATCACAGCAAAAATTAGTCTGGGTTCTAAAAAAATGATGTGTTGAAAACATATTTCACTCCAACAATCCTGTCTTCAAATGAAAGCTTTTATTTTCCTAACTGAAATGGAAGTGATTTTCAAACACACTGTCTTAAGAGGAGTGCTGAAATAATTTATTTTGATTTATTTTGATTGTGCTGAAGGATATGAAAAAAGTCAGTGTAGGTGTTCAAAGTGACTTAGCCTGTTTGCATCAGATACAAGTTGAGAGTGGAATAAGTTAAGAGGATTAGAGGACTACTGTGCATCACTGATGATTTAGAAATGAGGCATTGGCCATGGAGGTGGCTGACAGGGCCAACACATCACGCTGTCTCCAGCAAAAACACTCTCCTCCCACAGGCAGTGGTGATTCCTGCAACTGGAAGAAGAGGATAAGCCAGGATGGTAAAGAAAAGAAAAAAGGATTCTGAAAAATGTGGCAGTGCAAGATTTAGCTGCTGATTCCCTACTGAGTCATAGTGACTGCACCTCTGAAATTTATACAAACATGTCTTTTGAAGGGATACTTACCTTTCAGCATGACAGTCTATCCTTGGAATTTATATATTTATTTAGATGACATCAAAGTGCATTAACATGTCATTTTCTGACACCAGTATTGTTTGAATAAATAGAAATCTCTTCTTCTAATAAAAAAAAACCACCACACAATTTCTCTCTCTCTCTCTCTCTCTCTCAGGTTATTTTATCTGGAGTACATAACGCTTGTGAGTACCAGCCTCATGTCCCCAGCTGCAGACCTGCTGCAGGATCCCCACCTCCAGACCAGCCAAGGGAACTCAGTCTGGGGAGGCAGGCTCAGCACCCCTGCAGCTCAATACGCTTCAGGTTTTGAGCAGTATCTGCTGCCTTCTGCTTTGTTTTTAAATGAGCCCAAAGCACAGACAGAAATTGCTTTTTGTGCTGCCAGGGAGGGAAAGCACCTTTCCTACAGCAGGCATCATTTGAGATTATTGATCTCTGCTCCAGGCCTGTGGCCTCTGCTGTGCTCTCCAGCTGATTAGGCAGCTCAGAGAGAGGGAAGTGGTGAGCACAGCCTGCTGAGAGCCTGCTCTGCCCCCACGCTGCCCTCACAGATCCCCCTGCTCCTGGGGACAGACCTGGACTGTCTCCTGGCCTCCAGAGATACGGACATGTCCTCCTACACACAATACATTACATGGAAAAGTTCACAAATTGTCCAGTGATGCCCCTCTGGGGCATTATTATTCACATCTCAATATTTCACAGTCCAAATTCTTCTGAAATATTCATAGATTCAGACACAGTCTTAAATTTGTTTTTACCAGCAAAGTCCCCTGTCTGCACATAATTCCCAAATAAGCAGAAACACACTACATTGCAATGAATAAAGCAGAAAGAATATTGAAGGTTGTTGCTCCTGGGACAGCTGAACAAAGAGGCTTCTTGATATTTATATGGATGCAAATTATCAGATGTGGTTCTTAGTGCTTTTAAACACAGAGCAACACATGGACTGAACACAAATGATTTCTAATAAGAAAGCGAAATCCAGGCTAAGAATATAAGAATCATATACAAGAAATAATAGAGGGATGCTTAAACAACATAGAGGTACAGAAATTCTAAACCCAAAGATTAAACAATGAGAAAAAAGCTTTTTTAAAAATCTAAGTTTTGCCTTAGTGTATATATACTGGTAGGTTGAAATAATAGTTTCTACCAAAGTTAAGAGAACATGGAATTATGTATGGAAAAGAAAACAAAAAAATTACTTTTACAGACCATATATTAGTCAATAATCTTCCAAGCATTCTGATGACTTTCAAACAGGATGGAAAAAAAGACTCAAGAAAAAAAGAAAGTGATGTGATTTCCTGGGCTGATGCCACCAAACATGACTTAGAGGTACAGAACCAAGGGCTGCACCTTCCTCTGGCTAATAGTTTTTGAATGATGAATTTGTATAATAATTTAACAGTTTGTGGACTTGCTATTTGACTGGGTATGTTTTGCAGGACAGCTTGAAGAGATGGGTTAGCAGAGAGATTAACATAAAGATGAGCTCAGTACAAGCCTTTTGCTGGGACAATTCTCTGCTGGATGGGAAGCTTGCAGCTCCCAGCATGTGTTCTCTCTGATGCAGAGACACGCTGCTTTTTGCTCAGGAATTTTAAAAATCATTCCAATTCCTTCTTCAAATGTGATTTGTTTCATTTCTTTCCCCCCCTGATTTTTATGTGAAAGGTGCTGAAGACAATTACATACAAATCTACATATGAATATATGTATTTTGTGTACACACATATTTCATGTCCATACATTTTTAGAATGCTTTGGATAAGAGAACACAGAATAAAAAATTTTTCCTCTACTTACCATGATTTTTAGCACTGTGACTATAACGTGCATTTATTTGATTTCAAATAGGCAGGATGGTTAATTACAAAAGCATTAGCGTCATGTAGTGTCCTCTGTGTGATTATAGCAAGATATTGTATGAAGATAACACATCAGTCTAATGTAGCTTATGCTGCAGCCCCTTTTTACCTCACTTCTCATGGATCTTTCTTACAGCCAGCAGTGCTATAAACACGAGTCCCCAGCTGACAGCAACTCCAAAGGATATTTCTGTATTTTCTACTTCTCGGTTTCCAGCCTCCAAATTGAAGTTCCTGGGTAAAGTCAGTGCAAACTACAAATGCTTCATCATCCCTGCCGCCTTTAAGGAGGTTCAGATGATCTAAATCAGCTAAGAAGCCCATTCCTACATCTACCTGTTGGAGGTTAGAATTTTCCTTTTTTTTTTCTTTCTCTCAGGGAATTTTGTCCCATTTGTTGCTAAGAGACGATAATGACCGGGTACCTCAGAGAAACAAAATAAATGGCCAAGGTGGGGGAAGGATGCAGATGTACTCTCCTAGCTGAGGGGCTTTCTTCTGGAGGGCAGAGGTAGTGGGAAATTTTGGCTGGGGCTGAGGCTGGGCTCAGCTCCTCTGGCTGGTGGGATCGAGGGGGAGATGCTGCGGTTGCTGTGGGCAGAATCTGCCACCACTGTGGGGTTCTGCCTGCTATGATATTCTCCTACCACGAGCGAGGCTCTGCTCCTAAGAGCAGCTCTTGCACTGGGACCTTATTAACGCCCAACCTCACTGGAAGGGACCCTCACCACCTCAGGGGAACACCTGGGGCCCCGCGTCCCTTGCCTGTCTGAGGGAGCCGCTCTGAGGGAGGCGCTCTGAGGGGCCCACGTTCGGAAGCCAGGCCGCACCGTTCCTCTGCCCCTGCTCCGGGGGTTTTCTCTGCCCTGTAACCCCACATCCCGGCTCCTGCTGGAGCTGCAGAGTTTCTGCTGCATCTCCCGTGTCCCTCTGGGCCCGCTGGCCCTGCCCTCCCAGCCCCGCTCCAGTTCCCCTCAGCGCCGTCGCTGCCCGGCCGCCATCGCTGCGTGAGGGAGACGCGGCCGAGCCGCGGCGCCCCCTGCTGGAGCGGGGTCAGCGCCCCCGCCCGGCCGGCAGCCAGCAGCGCCCCTGGCGGCCGCGCCCGGAACTGCAGCGCAGGGAAAGCGCCCGCGGCCGGGGCCGGGCTCTGCTCTGGGGCTGCTGCTCTGTCTGTCTGTCTGTCTGTCTGTTTGCCCTATTATACACAGTAAAAAACCACTGCTCCTTTTCTCACACCTTTGCCTGACAGCCCTGTAATTTCAGAGTTATAATAATTTGGCGGGAAGGGGGTCACATTTTCCATTCCGAGAGGTTGCCGCCTTCCCTGGCAGACACGTCTTTCACCAGGACACTACCTAAGCCTTGCATGGCTGCTTCTTCCACTTCTACCCTGCATTCACCCAGCGCCTTTGGAGCTGTCAATGCAAAAACTAAAGCATTGCACAGAGCAGACCCAAACCAAGCGCTCGTTATCAGGCAGCGCTGCCCTGCTCACCTGTCATGGGAGAATTTCAGCTGCTGGGTTTGCTGTTCGTGAGCGTTAATGAGCAGTTTCTTCAGCAGTTCGCACTGCTGGTTCAAGTGCAAGTCGCGGATTTCCTGCTCCTCGGCGCTGTGCGTGTTGATCATCTCGGACCACTCCTTGGTGTGCTGAGCCACGATCTCTTTGACCTGCAGGGAGGTAACACCAGCCCTGTTAGAGGCTCCAGACAGAGCAACTCCTCCTGCTGCTGAAGGCGATGCAGAGGCAAGCATAAAACGGGTTCTAAAGAACACAGCTAAATTGTGAAAAATGAAGTTGCACAAATGAAGCTGCTTCACAGATAGCAAAGCCACTGAGGGCACTACTGGGTGGGTATAAAAACGCTGTAAACCAAACCCTGCTATTAAGACACTACTACCTAAAGTGCCCTGAATAGAGTGGCTGAATAAATAGTCTCTTCACTGTATTACCATTGTTTTAATACCATCCCTAACATCAAGCGAATAATAAAACAGCTTCACGCTTTTGTTGCCAAGAAAAATATATGTATTGAAAGTACTGAACTTAACAATGGAAAAACCTAGCGAGCAGGATTTCTCTGAGGGCCTAAAGATAGCCTTTGATTTTGTGGAGACAGTTTCACAAACACAGAGCATTTACAGAGAAATCCTGTATTTAGTACAACCTGAATCTGAAGATGGGCTACCTATCTTTGTTTTACAGTCATTAAGTCAGCAGGGAATCTGACAAGTATTCTTCTCTTGCTTATCTCCCAAGCCTCACAAGAATAATGAGATTAAAGTTTTGGAATGTTCCCAAGAGACAGTATTAAGAAGCCTAAATCACCAGAGTTGTTATTATAATATCTCGCGCTTATTGATTTCAAAAAGAAGCTAATAGAAAGATATGTTTTAATCACCTTTAATGATTATCTTTAGGTATTTTGACACGCTATCCTACTTCTCCATAAATGGTATACAAAATGTGCCTCCCAATAAATCCACCTTCAGGTAATCATTTCAACTACAACCAATGACATCTGGGTCATCTTCCATGAAAGCAAACTCGATCCTTTTTAATAAAAATTGCCACTATTTTGCTTAGAAAGTGAGAGAATGGTGAGAAAATGAAAGTGAGAGAATTATGCAAACCCCAGCTAAATATCTTAGCTGAGGTTTGCATAATGAAGAACAGATTGCCTTGCACAGGGTGGTGAAGGTGAAAAAAGTGGAGATTTTATCAGCCCCAGTCTCCATTCTGCCCTGGAGAGGCTCCTCTGAAGGGCCTCTCACCTAAAGCTCGTGTTGCCCAATAAAGAAGGGATCTAATGAAATAAAGAAGTGAGTAATTCTGGAAAGAGCAGGATGACTACTACTACCTGAAAGCCAGATTTACATTTAACTATTAAAGCTAAATGGTGGTCTCATACCAAAACAGGTACAAGCAGCTGATGGAGAGCAACCTGGAGTTTTCTGCAGAAAACAACAAAAGCCTTTTGAGGCAGAAGTTGGTATGACTAACACAAGCCCAATTGATCAGGGTGCTTAAGAGTCAGTGTGCCTCCAGCAAAATGAGCCATGCTTCTTTTTGTGCTTGTGAGGAAGTGCACAACTAAGCCCAGAGCCTGTCAGCCATGAAATGATATGAAGGATGTGGTGCAGTTTGTGGGAGTAGTGTTTTTAATAAGGTGCTCATCAGCACTGCCTTCAGAGCCTGAAAAACATGAGGATTCAGTTTTTAAATGAGTACAAATAAATGCTTGGATGTTTTGAAGGAAGAAAAATGAACTTTTCAGAGGGGTTTTTCAGAGGTTGAGGGGCAGACACTCCAGCTCACCCACAGCACCACCTAAGGCACTTCAGTTTGGGCCAAGCTCAGCCCACGCTCCTGGTACTGCTGATAGGAAAATGTGGGCAGCTCTAAAGCAGGATTTATCAATCTCACACTCTCTGGAAATGCCCCTCTCACATCTCCAGGGCCTCGAGCACCAAGACACTCGAGTTAGGCTGTATGAATCTCCTCTCAACAGTGACCTCATCTGGCTCACCAAACCCCAGTGCGACTAGGATGGACTCAGGAGGGCTAAAAGTCATGGCTGAAGGGTTCAGGAAAACACATTTCTGATTTATTTTCAATACAGAGTTTCCAGATGGAATCAGCTCCATCCACAATTTGAATTCAAAATGGTGCAGGTAGATCAGTCCAAAATGCTGGGTGTAATTTGGAGCACAGCAGCAAAGGGACTGTGCCCTCAGAAAACTCCCACAGTCACAGAAATTGTCAATATTTCCACAAGACAAGTGCTGCTATGTGGCCCAGGCAGCAGGAGGCTGAGTGTTCACCACCACCACAGGCATTCAGTAAACAAACAAGAGCTTGCTTTTATGAAGGCCTCCTTACACTGCAGAGAAAATGCAAAATGAACTTTGCACAAAAAGAGAAGCATGACAATAAACTAAAATAAATAAATTGTGAAATAAATAGTGAAAGGCATGGTGGAAGTGAGTATTTTGTGACTTAATTGTAGAGAGTTTCCAAAGCCAGAACAAACACAGAGGAACAAAGACTCAAGGGCTCATTGCAAATGAATAATGAGATAATTGCTTTTAAATGGTGAATGTTGTAAACCACAGAGAAGCCTGAAGGCAGGAATTCTGAATCTCAGGTACACTGATACCCCAGGATCACATCATATCTCATAGAATTATTGAATCCAGTTCCCAAAGACAAACCCTGCAAAGTGACAGTGTGGTAATACTTAGATAAAGTATTTAATCTAAGAAGGAGGAAATAATCAGAAGAACACCCTGCCTGTGTTTGTGGACAGATGTGCTGTGATGTGCTGCTAATTCCAGAAGCAGCAGGCAGTCTAAGAAGCAGGTACACCTCCTTGTAAAACAAACTTTCCTGTGAAGCTTGAAATGTGAAACTTTCTTTTATTCCATCTCCACCAAGGCAGAAGTCTCATTTCAGGTACAGCAAGATATAACCTGTGAGAAGGATGCAAGGGATGTGCCAAACACCAGTTATAAGACTTTAAACATCCAATTTGACTCAGATTCCAAATAACTTAAAACTCATTGCCATTAAATCATCTGAAATCCAGTTCTGCTGCAGATCTGTGATACACTTCAAAGTCCAGCTGTGGTAAATTCAGAGAGCATCCCTGCTTTTCTCCAATTTATTAGCAGCATAGCTGAAATGA
This sequence comes from Melozone crissalis, assembly GCF_028551555.1. Classification (NCBI taxonomy): domain Eukaryota; kingdom Metazoa; phylum Chordata; class Aves; order Passeriformes; family Passerellidae; genus Melozone; species Melozone crissalis. Next base: position 1,728,846 of record NW_026535858.1, read on the forward strand.
CTATTTAATTTTTACTGGGCTGTGCTCTTGTCCTACTTTCTGCTATTAAGGCAGTGTTGCTTGTGCTAAAGGATAGGAAAAACAACCATTAGCTTCCTTCTCCCCTTCCTGTTCTGCAGCCTGGGTTTGTGAGCCTGTCCTTTCATCTGTTCCTACACCGGGCCTAAGAGACTAATTAAAGTCCTGATAAGGAACCTTCCTCTGCACAGCATATATGCAAGAAGTTTGTTTAGTCACTACGTTCAAGCAGGAATGATCTTTGAAGTAATCTTTCCTTTTTTCTTTTTCATCCTCTGCCCTCTTGATATTGGGACCTACTTTGCTAATGCAGGCGGGTAATTTGCATTTGCTAGGTTAATTGTGTGGGAAGTACACGCTGGGACATTCAGATTTCATTTCAATATTTTATGCCAAACTCGGGCTGGATGTTTGCTCATGACAGGAGGATCTTTGGAGATGAAAAGGTCTCTTTGGTGCTCAAGGTGTCTGCAGGCACAGAGCTGTACTGGAGGACATGAGCTGTAATTAAAGATGAATTATGTTCGAATCTGATATATCAAAATTAGTGGGCCAAATGCTGAGAAATGCTGAACAACTGTTAATTAATCAAACTCCCAGTATATCAGTGTAATGCATTCAGCATCTCAGAATTTAATCTAATTTAATTGCACCTACCTTCATCTAAGATAAGAGTTAATTTCCCTACGGTCTTGAGCACTGTTTGCCAACCTGTTGCTTGCAAACTTTGAATGATCTCCAGGAATAATTCAAGGGGCCACATATAGCAGGTGAAACAAAAGAGGTTGGTGAATAATCTGGAGAATTTTGATGGAACTGCAGTGAGCAGGACATTGAAAATCATTAGAGGAATCCTCAGAGGGGGATGACTTGCAGAGGAGTTCTTTGGGAATTATCCAATAATCAGAAGCTTGAAATTTCAAGTCTTATATTGAAGTCTTACATTTCAAATCTTACATTTAAGTCTCCTTTCAAAATGTCATCCTCAAACTTGACATGGGAGTGGACAAAAAAATAAATCTTTTTTTTCCAGGTATGGATTAAATTAAAGGGAACCATTTTGAAAGCAGGATTTTGAAAGGAACAGGGCTCAGAAACTGAATATATTCGTAGAAAGGGAGAACATGAGTCACATTTATTGGATTTGGAAGATTAATGAACATTTGGATGTTCCTTGTGTACAAATGACACCTAACTCCAGACTATGAGTGATTCAGGTGAGAGAGAGATTAGAGCAAATAGATTTTTGTGTAATGTAATTTCAAATGAGTTTTGGAACTTATGTCTGGATGATTGGGAGCCAGTGCTCCTCAGAGCAGAGTTTGTTTCACTAAGAGAGGAATTAAATTTTTTGTTTTTTGACTTAACTTAAAATTTGCTTTTATTGAAGGAAAGCTTCTGGACTTTTCATAGGGGAAGAAGATAGAGAGATAAGAGAATACTTCAGGTTTTGTTCCTGGGGTGTTTGCCACATCTACAGCTGAGAGGGCAGCAAGAAAGCAAGCCTTGTTTAGAAAATGAGGATCTTCTCTCCATGAAATAATAAAACCAGAGATTAAAGTTCAAAGAAGGCCAGATAAAAATTAACTTGCTCTATCCCCAAAGATGTGACAGTGTTTGTGTGTATTTTCTGTTCTTGTCTGACTCGTTTCACAGGTTTCAGCCTTTACTGGGGGCAGTCTCCAGTGCTGCCCTCCCTCCAGCTGATGTGTCCATGGGTGACTCTTAGTGTCCCTGCCACCTCCAGCCTGGCCAGCTTGCAAAGCTGTCCTGGAGAAGCCTTCCCAAGGGACAGGAAGCCAGTGCACACAGCAGGGGACAGAAGGACAGAGGAAACAGCTCTGAGCAGCTCCAGGGCAGCCAGGAGCTGAGAACAGCTTGTCCCAAGCAGCTGAGGCAGAGTCCCAGGGCACTGTTACTCCCCAGGACCTCGGGGAAAACAAAGCTACGAAGCCATGGGAAAGAAACAAAACAAAACAACACTAGAAATAGGAAGGCATTTGGTTCAAGAGCAGCTTGGGCTCCTCATTCCCTAAGAAACGACTACCAAGGCAAGGCAACAATGATGGAAAATTAAATAGAAACTTCTTTATGTACGTATTTTGGGAATGTGTTTAGCATCCAAATTTCATATAACACATATTCTCTTTGCTTAACTAGAGCTGACACAAATGACCAGTTTCACTGCACAAGGCATGAATATGGTCCTTTCTTCAAAATTTCAAAACAGCAGGAAATTGATGTTGCTTTAAAAAAATTTTTAAGAAACACTTTTAGACACTCAATTACTCCCATTCTTTTCAACGTGTTATTATTGCTGAAAATTATTCATTTGCTTCCAAGAAAATTAACTACCACTTGGGTCTCAAAATCTCTCTTCCAGAAGTTGCATGTGTTAAAATTGGCTGTTTGCTTACCTTAGATTTGTGATCTGATGTTAGTGTCTGAATTTTAATTTCCGTTTCTTTCTTCAATTCAACACAATTACTTCCTCTTAAAAAAAAAAAAAAAAAAAAAAAAAAAAGAAAAATTGCAAATGTGTGCCACAAGTTAAACATCTCCCCATTCACTCAGCACTTACTAATTAAAATGTTAATCAAAGTTGAAGTGCTGCACTGTATTGGAATGAAATTATTTCTTCTGGCAATCCATTCACAACTTACAAAATATTGTTGGATTAATGATCAGTCAATTCAAACACCGCATGATTAATTCTAGATTGGCCCAGCAATTATTCTGTTGCTGAGGATGTGTCAGGCATCTCCATTTATGACACTTGGATCCTTGTCCAGGCTTATAACGCCTTGCCAAGAGAAACAGTTTCTGCCTGCAAACTCACAGGCCTATCCTTGCCACGATTTTAGGCTCTGTTTGAAAAGTAATTTGCTTACTTGTATTTAGTTTGAGGCAGATAAAACCATGCAATCTCAATAATTACCTCCCAGGGTGATGGGGTGCATTAAATCTGGACACCTACAGAACGTGTGGGTGTCCCTCTGTGAGAATAAATGAATGCAAAGGAGGGGCTGGAATTATTACTGGAATAAAACAGTATTTTGAGAGAAGTCTGTTTGGACACCACTGCAACATTTCTGAGTTGGATCACCCTCTGCTGCCAAGTGATGCAGCTCTGTGTCTGGACAGGGACATGGTCATTTATCAGCTGCAGCTGGCCCTGGAATGATGGTCATTGCTGACTGCAGCCACATTAATCCATGTTTGCTCCAGAAAAGGAGATTTATGAAACTCTTAACAAGTTTAAATCCTATTTTCATATCAAAGTACGGCTAAACTTATGGAAATTAACAGAAAATTTCATCATCACCCAGTACCAGGAAAGCCCTGACTGAAAATAGTGTGTCTTGTTTTCCCAAGGGCCATCAGTCATTTATTTTCTACCCAGAGCAAGGGAAATTTTGTAGATTTACAAAATTTGACACTGATTTGACACTCTGGAAGCAATCTAAAGTCATAGAGAGAGGCTCTGGCCGCTGTTACCTGTGCCTGAAAAGCCCAGCAGCTGAAAGGGAAGTGTCTCTGATAACACTGGGATCAGGTGTGGCTGCCATGGAATATCTGGTTTGGTGATCAGGATGAAGACACTGATTCTGAGGCGTGAATCACACATACTTCATCCCAAAACAGCCTCTTTAGTTCCATCACTGGACTCTTCAGAGTCCCAGCCATCCAAGCCACCAGCTGATCCTGCCTCTGGAAACAGCTTTCATCCTGTGCCAAGGCAGCTCCCAGCCCCTTTGGGGCCTGGGATAATGGGAATGGGATTGATGGGATTGTCCCCAGCTGGGGTGGCACAGCCCATGGCTGAACCAGAGTCACAGCTGGGGACAAACAGCCAGGGCCAGCCCAATCCAGGGTCACCTCCCAACCTCACACACCCTAGGCTTTCTGGGCAGTCCCATCAACCAGAAGGATCTTTATGTGCCCTGACTCCAGTTCAGAGTGGGAACACAACCATACCTATTCCCATATGCCCCTCTGGGATTTGTAAGCATTTCAAGTGCATGACAGAAATAGCACAGGGAGCAAAATCCTGTCCATCTGTCAGTGAATTAGCATGTGATTAGAAAACCCTGCTTTGCTGAACAATACGCAGTTGGCATTTGTCACACCATGTGGCAGAAATGGAGCACAAAAAAAGTGCACAACAAGATCAGAGGAGAAAGCTGTCTTTACACCTATCAAAGGCCTTTTTATCAGGAAATAATCTGAGAATTTCAATATGAATGCCTTGAAAACATGTTCTACAAGTTCTCTTACAATTTTTATTCCTTGCAAATGCTCCAGAATGATAGCCAAGGAAATGGAGCATGTCCTGTACCCACTGAACCCAGGACTCTGGATTCATCAGATCATTTAGGTTCAATGAAATTTCTAAGTGTCAGCCAATGCATTCACTTTTAAGCATGTCCTTTAGTACTCTGCACAGCTGGGCTGGGCATAAGTGCCTTGCAGGACGGGCTTTCAGGGCTCACCCTGAAGGAAGCCCTTCATATTTTGCTGTGGCATTAAAAAGTGTTTCACAGCAAGTCTGTCTGCACTGATTCTGATCTGGCTGTTAATCAGATGCACACAGCTAGTCTTGTAAAACTGAAAGAGCCATCAGGAGACTGGGAGCTCTGGAGCCCATGGAAGCATGGAACTGGGGTAAGGAACAGGGCTTTGCACTGAAGCTGCTTCTGGAGTGGTCATTTCCAGTTTTATTTTTCACTCATAATATGGAACTAGCATAACGGCTTTGGTGTCCATGCATTATAAAATTAAGAAAAGATGCTGCAGGTGGCCAATGAAGTGACCTCAAACTGTGAAGTGAATCAAACTGTGGACTGCTCTCATACATGTCCCCTTTTGGGGTGATCTGGAGAGCACTGCTATCCAGGATGTCCCCATATTTATTGCACAGAGACAGCCTTTTCCACCTTGAACTTCCTGGCACACCTTCCTTGGCTGTTTTGTCTGGACAGGCAGAGGCACTGGCTCCTCCCCAGACCAACAGGAACACTGATATTCTTCTATACCAGAGCTCAGGGGAACCTTTCTGCCCCACAGTAATCCTGGTGCAATGCCCAGAGCTCACTTCTCTGCCACTGCAGGAAATAACCTGACTGTAACTAAAACTCCAGCTGTATCAGTAACCTTCTGCTGTGTTATAGTCAATGAAATTGAATCAAAGCCACATTAAATTAATCAATCCTGCAGCTGGCCCCTCTGCTTGGAGAAGTAGTGATTTTCTGGAAGAAACTCCATAGATTGTAAGTATTTGTGCGCTTATAGCTCTCCTGTCTCGAACAAAAAAAGTACAGCAGGAACTGTGAGCTTTCAGTAATTCAGTGAGGAGAATTCTCCTTACCTTGTTTACTTCTGACAGTCCTGCTTCTGCTCCTTTGGCAGTTTACAGCATGTGCACTCAGAACCCCTCCACCATTCCAAGTGATTTATAGGAAAAGCATTCTTGGAGGAATCCAGTGCCAAACAGAGATCTATGTTCAGTATTCAGTGAGTGAGCTGCTGCCAGCTGCTGTTGCCAGATGACAACAATATGAAATTAGGAGCAACTGTTGGCATAGCTGGGTTTGGAACTCCAGTAATTCCTGCTGTCTCAATGAAACTCCAGTGACACAGGCAAAGGTGGAGAGCAGAAACTGCTGCCAGGTGAGCAGCAAGGCAGCAGCAGGGCCTGCCCCTGGGCTCCAAATTAGAATCAGACATTCTATTAAAGTCAGCAGCATCTTCCAGAACCTTTCTGGGACAAACAGGAGACTCACACAGATAATATCCCATCAGCTTGTGCAAGTCAGAACAACTCCACCCCAGTCAAAGGAGTAAGAGTCATCTATCCCAGCTGAGGATCTGTAAGTATTTTGTCAAAAAGAAACTCAACAGCACAGCAGGAGTCTATTATTCTCAAACAGTCAGGATTTAAAAGCCAGCTTTTCCCCTAAAATCCAAACATTGCCACTTTCTGGTCACTAGTTCACTGAGTCTGCCCTCACTGAACACAACAGTGACATTGCCTGGGGAGTGCATGAGACCACACCAGAACACAGAAATAAAATTAGAGGCAAATCCTTTGCTTTTACTTTTAAAATTCTGACAGCAGAAGACTGTAGAAGGGCAGAGTGAGCCCAGCATTTATGAACCATTCCTAGAGCTCATTCTCAGGCTGAAGTATGATGCTGCTTTAAGCTGCAATGCCTTTTTTATGAACACTTTGGTCCAGACCACAATAGTATAAGATACCAAATGTATTTTAAGTCTAAAGAAAAATAATTTAAAAAATATCTTACCCCTTCTTCTTGATTGCCTTCTCCAACATTTTCTCATATGACACCTTTTCCTTGTCATACTGGGCCACTATTTTGTCAATCTGTGTGCAGTGCAGCTTCTGCATGGCACTGTGCTCCTGGAAAACAGCAGGGCCCTGCCATTAGGTCACTGGATATCCGATGGGCAATCTCCTTACAGCCTAGGGAACATCAGTGTACAAATGTTCCCTTCTGCCAATGGAGGGGAGCCCTGAGTGCTTGCACGGTCACACAAGGCGCACCCAGCCTCAGGCACACACCCCAAGGGCTGCCCAAGGGAAGGTGTGCTCCCTGCAGCACATTTCAGTCCGTTTAAACACACTGCCTTTCCTGGGAGTCCAGCTACCACCCCTTAGTCCTCCCCTGTCATTTAATTAGGAACTGCCTGTGCTAGTGAGCCACTGTCTAAAATGAGGCTCAGAGAACTCTAACTGATCATACCTTGGCATGCTTCTTCTTTAAGGCATTCAGCTCCTTCTGCTGTTTCTTTAAATGCTTTATATAAGCCTGAAAAAAGAGAAGCTGGATCAATTCCTCTGTGGCCATACTGAATTTAGCCAGGTAAAATCCTGGCTACTTAAAACAAAAATTAGGAGCACCTCCTGAGAAGCTTGTGTCAAATCTTACCTTCATTTGCTTTAAATCTTCTATCTTCACTTGAGGAATAAGGTCTATACCTGGGAAGGTATTGATACAGTTTATCTATACATACTAGCATACCTCATATTCAAAATTTGAGTTTTACCCCAGCAACCTACATTTAACTTAACAATTAATTAATTAATGTTTTTCACCACATGAAAAAAATAATCACAGGTTAATGAGAAAATTATTGATCAAGATCTAGCTAAAATACAGTCATTTGCTTTTCCCATGCACTCTTCAATCAATTGCCTTGTGCAAAAAGAATTGAATCAATGAGTGCATTTTAATCTCTTATGGCTCTGGACTGAAGTGTCAAAACACAGCAATCTAAGAATTGAAAAAAGGTAATTTTTGCAAACACAGCAAACCATTTATGACTATTAAAACACCTTCAGAATTTTGGTCCCTAGCTGGAGATTGCTCTGGCACCACTTCTTGCAGTGGGGAATTTCTTGGGTAGGGTTATACCTGACTACAAAACTGGGGTGGGACTAGGTGTGCTTCTCCTTGGGTTAAAACACAGGAGGGAAAATCAACTTGCACCCTCTGTGGTAACAGAAATAAAATGTGCATGTTGCTTCATAGCAGGCCAAGGGAAAAGGAGCAGAAGGGTGCTCCAAGACTAAAGGAGAGTTACAAAATGAAGCAGAAACAAAAACCAAAAGAAGTGAAAATTCTGATGAAATTTCAATCACACAAGACTAACAGTACTATGTAGAATGAAAATGAAATGAATGAAAATGTTTTGGTCACTTTAACTGTAATGCAAACAAAATCTGATCTCATTTAATGTTTATGCTTTAATAAATGCTTTGTGACATATTAAAGGTTTTTAAAAAACAACTAAGCACATCCTACATGTAAGTGTTAATAAAAATGTCACTACAATGCCATGAGAGTTGTAATTTTCAGGTTTTCCTGAGGTTTCACACAGAAATGTTGGCCTGTGTATAAATACCCTGCAAACATATTTAGTTAACTGCTCTTAATAATGTCTATGGACTGTAAGATTTCCCTTGCCTTGAGAAGGACTTTCTGGCTTTAAGGTGAATTTAACTGGAAAATTCTCAGACACTGTAAAAGGAAAAAAAAAAAGAGGGGAGAGGAGAGGTAGGCAATCTCCTTAGGGAATATGAATATTTTCTTTTCTTAGGAGCATAAGACTGCTCAAGTATATGGTTTCAACATTGGTCCAGTAAATGAGACAGGAGCAGATGCAGGCACAGATAGAGGCTGAAGTTTTCAAAAACACAAGTGATTTGACTCTTACTGAAAATCTGAGACCAAAAAACCCCCACATTCTTGTGCATTTCAAAGCCTTCCCCATTTTGCTGCTCAAGTAATTTCTGACAGCAGTATGAGCTGTGTATTTTAACAGTGCTAGAATTATTCATATCCTAGTAAATGACAGAGATAAGAAACACAAAATAAGGATCATTACATGGGACATAGAAATGAGCAACTCTATTTTAACATGCAAGAATAGGGATGAAAACTGCAGTCAGGAGAGTGTTAGGCACTGAGACCTCAGGCCTGCATCAGGCTGCTGGGGTTCTAAGCAGGCTTCCTCAGGGTTTTATTTTAAAGCATTTGCTGAATAGAACCACTACACAGAACATTTCCTCAGCTGTCCAGGCCTTGCTCCATGGCCAGCAGGGATCTGCTGTCACCCCAGCAAATTTCATGCTTGATTAATGCACACTAAAGCTAACACTTGTGCAAACGGTCATGGTACATGAAATGAAAACACCTCACTGCACGGAGGGACCCGGGGCTCACACCAGGGAACAACTTCTGAAGGAGTTCAGGTGCCAGAGATGACTGAGGCTTTGATTCACTGCCAGGGACTCCAGGGAAATGGCACTTGGGCTCTCAGCAGATCCCTTCCCCAGAGTGTGCCCAGCCATGGGGGCTTGAATTTGAGCCCAAGAGCCCTCTGTGCTCCTCCTCCCTCCTGGCAATCCCTTGGGCCAAGCTGGATGAGGGACAGAGCCACATCCTAACTCCTGTGGCCCACTCACAGAAATATTTACTGTCTTTCATTCAGCTGTACAAATTTGCTTTCTCGCTTAATCTTCATTACCTGTGATGATATGGGAGAAACAAATAATCCCATTTGAGTGTATAAAATGACTTTGTAGAGTGAATGGCGAAGGGTTAGGGAAAAGTACTTACTCACTTATAAATGAGCACATCTAATTTTTTTTTCCAATAAACATGCCATTTCCATAATCACTATTCAGAATAAAACCACACTGTGAAAACATTTCTAATTGTTGGGAAATCTCTACAGATTCCAGTGAATTCTAAACACCTTTAATTACTTAACTCTGCAACCCTGCCAAGGGATTTGTGGGGGGAGAAAAAAAGCAGAAGAGTTTCTGTGGACTATGCCAGATAACAGTCACTCCTGTTGGCACTGCTCCAGGAATCCTTACTAGTAAACTGCTCCCAGAGCCATGCAGGTTGTGTGTACAATACACAGATAAAATAAACCCCTAGCTGCTTACCAGAGGCGTGCAGCTACACCAAGAGGGCACTGTGTGAAATAAAGCTGCCTTGCCTTTGCAGAGGCATTTCAGCAACACACTGAGTGCATGTGCAATGAGCCAGAGACACCTGCCAAGGGCAGGATGCTAGGAATGAGTGCAAGCCCAGAATGAAAGCTGAGAAATGAGTGCTGTTCTGTGCCCCCTCAGGGCACAGCAGGACCTGGGTACCTTTCTTGGCGTCGGTGCCAGAGCCCAGGCCTGCAGTGGTGCTGGGCCGGAGCTCAGAGCTGCTCTGAGGAGTCACAGTGGCTTTGGGATTGTTGGCCTTCCCCTTCCTGTCGTTCTTGGAAGTGTCATTTGGTACATCAGCTATGTCACTCTGAAAGAAACATCAGAACACAGGCATTGTTCTTTTGCCTGCAGTGTAAAAAGCTGGGAATGTTTCTGAGTGGCTTACTTTAAACATAATGAAATTACAGCATATTCTCAAACAACACTACAGAAAAGCATTTGTAACCTATTCCAAATAGCTACTTACTAAAATACAACTTGGTCCCTATTTATTAAAATCTGCCCCCCTAAAGGAGGTATTAATGTGATCCACGAAAAGCCAGTCAGTATTTCAATAAATGACATAAGGCACACAAAGAAGCTTATATTTGAAAATGAGAAGTGATCAGGTGCATTGATTGGAGAAGGACCAGCTCACTTTAAATAAAGAGCACAGAATGGACAGAAGTGGGTTGTGTTTGTCATTGATTCTACTTACAGTTTCAATGCCCATAGCTCTCATTTGGTCTGCTCTTTTTTCTGTGATTGACAAAAATTTCTTTGGATCTGATAAAGCATCCACAATATCTGTAAGAAAAAAAAAAATCAACTTTTTGTGAGCTTTGCAGGCATCTGGAAATGAGTATTTTACAAAAGCTTTACTCTATCCCTGGTATTATGAGACATGGCTTGCACCAGGAGCCCAGCTTTCTGCAGTGAATTTGGCAGGGCTGGAAGTGCTTATTCCCACAGGACCTGCAAGATGGAACAGTTCTTAATGCACCAAGGTGTGGTTTTAGTCCAGATCCTTGTTTAGAGGAACCCAGTGACTCTGTCAGACTGCTCTAACCTCCTCCCAGCCACTGACTGTAGAATTTGGGACCAGGATGGGATCTCCTGGCCACGAAGCACTAACTTTGTCCCTTGGCTGAGGGTGCTGACTGACTGCAGGGAATTGCAGAAAATGCCTCTGTATTTCCTAGCTAAAGAGCAGTTTCAGGTGGATTGAAGCAATCAGGTAAACCTATTCTCAGCAGCCCTTGTGATATTCCATGACAGGCTGTGAAATGGCTTTTCTGGGCATGACCAGCATTGAATCCTGCACATGACACAGGACCACCAGTGGTACCACAGTCCTGGTGGTCCCACACAAATCACTGAATTTGTTTTCCAGTGCAGTGACAAATGTGCAAGCACAGCTTCACAGCATGACAAAGTCCCAGCAATTTTTTACATGCATATCAAATAATCTCTTCCTGTGCTTAACTCCAACAGTCAAAAAAAAAGTGAAAATATCCAACCCATCAAGAGGCTTGGGAAGAAACTTGTTGTTCAAAGTAGGGGCTGGGCTGTATCATCTCCCTCCCAACCTGAGCTGTTCTGTGGAATGCTCCTCTGAAGCCACAGCTGACAGGCCTCCCATTCCCACAGAAGCTGTATTAACACTCAGCATTACCCTGTCTACACGAACAGGTCTGTACTAACTGCTGTGACCCACTGATGTCTCCTGAAACTTATTTCTCACACACAGAAGCCATGTAGGATTAATTTTTAGCCATGGCAATGGCTCGTGGCTGAGCACTGAGCGTGTCTCCTCTCCCTAAGCCATTAAGGATGGCCTCCTGTCCTTGGCAGTGCAGACCCAGGGCCGCTGGAAACGTCCCAGTTTCACTGGAAGCTGAAGGCAGGAGCTGCCAGGTGAGGATGCCCACGGTGGGCTGTGCCAGGAACCAGCCCAGCACACCCTCAGGCTCAGCCCTGCTGGGGAGCTGAGCCTCCCTGTGCTCTGCTCCTGTCCCCAGTCCCAGGGAGGCGAGCTGGGCTGGGAGCTGCAATCAAACCCACAGCTCTGAGAGTCGCTGCACAGGGCACCCACCACCAACCTGACAGCCAGGCTCACTCACTGCACAGCTCCAGAATAGAAATGTGTACAATGCCGCTCCATTTGCATCAGTTTGTGCCATTACTGTGGTTTTATTGGGAACAGAGGGGCTGATGCAAATAAACCACAAGAAATTGCAAAGCTATAAAATAAAAAAAGGAAAGCACATCTTTGAAAACCTACAATGCATCACCTTTTCTAGTTATTATTCAGGGTGCATTTTAAATCTTACTCATACAGGTTAAAAAGACAAAAAAGAAAGAAAAAAGAAAGTAGGCAGCTACTGACTTGAGCTCTACCTTCCTACAGGTTTGCTGAAACAACCCTGGAGATCCTAGTGATGGCTCATAAAACAATGAGCAGCTCACTCAAGATAAGTAATTAAACCCCCATGGCAGCAGAGCACTAATGACTGATTGCACCTGGGTGTCAGAAGTGACTGCCAGGTGTTCAGCATGCTGCTGCTCTGTACCAAGGAGGGAAACACAGGAGGCACATGCAGCCTGTCTGGGAGGGAGAGCAGAGCCAGAACTGAGCTCACTGAGCTCCTGCTCATGCACAGGCTGCTTTTGCCAAGCTGACAGCAAACCACAGCCACCAGCCCTCCCTTCCAGCAGCATTGCACTGCACCAACACTGTTACTGAGAGTAGCAGTGCTTTCCCACCTTATCAAATAAACCACTCACAGCACTGCTGACGCTGCAGCACACAATGTGCAAACTCTAAACTGGTGCTGAAATTCTCTTTGGAAAACAAGTCTTTCACTTCTGCAGAATGCAGTTTAAAAAATTAAATATTTCTCCTAGTGGATCCAGCACACTCAGCAGCTCAAGCCACATGAAACTCAGTGCTAAGTTTCAATTCTGTTCTTAGGAAAAGTCTGGTGCCATAGAACATCAATCCCAAAACAGAAGCACGTCCTTAGCTGAGAAAATATTTCAACTGAGTCATTTGCTGCCAAAAGCCTCAGTTCAGGTAAGAATTAAAGGGCACACTTAAACATGTCTCTTAGACTGATGGGTCAATTACCCTTGAGAATCTCAAGTTTGGGCAGAAGCTCACACTTCTCTGGAGACAAAGTCCCTGCAGTTACATCCTGGGGATGAAACATGCTGCACAATGGCATGGTGATGCTCCAGGGCCCCTGGCACACCTCCAGCCGACTTGCAGAAACCAGGATTCCACATGTGAACAACACAGATGCTCCTGGAACACCTTTTTTCCATGAAATGTTGTTACTGAAGTCTCAGCCTGTTAATTTTTTAAAGCCTGGATAAGCACCAGCAAACACAGACTTGAAGACAGGTTAGGTCAACCTTCTCTTCCTCCAGTTTCTGCTGTGGGAATCACTCAGAGAAGTGCAGCCATTCTTTACATGGCTGCAGGTTTGAAACAGGTTTTGTGAAGAGAAAAACACTGGTTTGATCAATATGTTTCATCAGTAACCCCTGAGGTAATTGCTGCAGAATCAGAGCTCCAGCATTCTGCGCAATTCCTACTTTTCAGTTTGAAATGGTTCATGCATTGTCCAGCGCACAAGCAAATTTCATCTGGGGTGCAGAAGCCCTTTCTGCCAGGGGGAACTCAGGCATTACACAGGTTTTAGTGGTGCAATGATTACTCTCAGCTCTGTGCTCCCACACACATGTGGCAATTGTCCGCTGCTCAGTGTAAGTGACCACAGCCCTGCCAGCCTCATCATGGAAACGCTCACGTGAAATTAACTTTCTGAGAGCCCAAAAACAATTAAACCACACTAAAAACATGTATAATCGGGGGAGAAAAATGCAGAGAGGTTCTGGATGCTGAATTATTTCACTGGCCTTTTACAAAAATATGCCAATATTCCCAAGAATATAGAATTGACTTTGTTTGAAAGAAACTATGTTTCTACATGTATTTTTTAACACTTATAGACCAATCAATATAGATAAAGTACATCCTAACCAGATGTATGTACAGATGTTTATGTCAGACAATATGTAATAAAAAAAGACTCTAAATTGTCAACAGAGAAAAGAGAAAATCAAATGGAGCTAAGTAGTAGTAGCTTATTTTCCACATTATTTTCTCGTTTTAGTACACTAATGCTTTTATCATCAACAGAGGCAGGCACTTGGTCAGAAAGCAGATTTGTCCCCTCAACATGCAGAGATCCCAAGGAGTTACAGAAAGTTAGGAATCCTGAACCTCCCCATCCTGCAGCACTGCACGTGTGCTCTGGCTGGCACAGGGAGCACTGCAGGGCTTGCACAGCAACACTCTAGAGCCACAGCACAGCGAGCCCAAGGCTGCTCTCACCTCCAAACCCATCAGGCACGTAGGTTTTGAGCACAATGTTGCAGAACACGGTGGGGAGGGAGAGGGGCTTGTTGCCCTCGTTGCGCAGGGAGATGTGTCTGTAACCTGCCTGCAGCCCGTCCAGAGGCAGGATCCTCTGCCCAATCAGCTTGTTGTTGTCATCATACACGGCTATCCTCAGCACAGCAAGGTCCGGCAGGATAACCTGGAAAGCCACAGAGCACAGACACGTCATGGCACTGACAGAGCAGCTCCTCCCCGCCTCCCGTGCGTGAACTCAGGCCAGAAACTGCCAGCACTGCAAGAGCCCAGGTTTCAAAATGAAATCTTCCTAGAAAAGCTTTTTTCACCCCAAATAACGGGTACATTTCAGGCTATGTAAATCCTGCAGCTCGCAGTTACATCAGCTAAATACTCTGCGTGTTTGTTTCTCATTACTGGAGACTGATAAGAAGGCAGGTAAATACTGCATGGGAAATGACAGATCCAGCAGCAACCAAAGGGCAGGCAGTGCTGGATCAGGAGGAATTATGACAGAGAGATGGGATTTGGGATGCATCCAAAAGGGCAAGGAGAGTGCAAGCACAGGCTGCTGGGGATGTGTGAGCTGCTGCAGGCTGTGCTGCACTCAGCACAGGGCTCAAGGCATGCACGGGAGCAGGGATGCTCAGCCTCCTGCCCCTGCCCAGCTGGGCTGACAGACAGGGACAGGGACAGGGAACAGGGAACAGGGAACCCCTGCCCTCCCTACAGCACAGGGGCTGTCCCTGGGCATGCAGCACTGAGGAGCAGGCAGACAGCAGAGTGCAGCTCCTCTGCCAGCCCAGCCCACCCCAACCACACACTGGGACAGGTTTCCCTCCTTCCCTGCCTGGTGCCACTCCCCAGCACTGTGGGACACGGGGAAGAGCTCAGGGAGCTGTGCCTGCCTGCTCCCTCACACCTTCTCAGCCTTGGGGGCACAAATAAAGGCTGCTCTCGGTCTCTGAGCCATGGCAGCAGCTCATGGATATCCTGCTCTGCTCAACTACAGCTCAGCCCTCCCAGCACAGGACACCAGCAGCACTGCTCCCTCCTCCCCTCACACAACAGAGGGACAACACAGAACCCAGGTCAGAGAGACTGAAACCTTATCTTAACTAAAATAAATATGAGAAAACGTGACAGGAGAACAATCAAACACAGTACCTGAGAACAACTGTGTGGGGTTAAGCATCAGCCTGAGCATAACCCTGCAACCCGAGCAGGGCAGGTGAGATCTCTCCCCTACAGGGCACAGATCAGCACATCTTTCATTACATGATGCTCTTTGACACGGATTTGCCAGGGTGGGGACTGAGTTTATTGTTCCCTCTGCATTAATTTGCTCTGTGGTATCCTGCTAGGACTTGCACCCTCTCATGATGCTTTAGCACTGTGCACCCCGTGCCATCAGCATCTCCAGCTGGAGGAATGCTTCCTGCTGTGCTCCTGCCACTCACCTGCTGGATCTCCAGTGGGTGCTGATTACACTGCTAGCTACGATAAGGGCCTGAGGTGGAGAAAAATAATCTCTTGGCTGACCTACAAGTTCAAGAGAGCCTGTGACCATGGGATTGCTCACTGGAGAGCAGTAATGAGAAATACTGGCCTCAGTCTCTGTGCCCATGTCCCAGCACATGGGCTGCACTGGAATTTCTGGCCCTTTTGATGTAAGAAATCAGACAGCAGCAGCTGCTGGTCACACGGCCAGCAAGCCATGGGCAGCACATTGCCTGTACATCAGCATCTTCCCTGTGCTCCTCACGCAGAGAAAAGCACCTGGAGTCACATTCCTTCCACAATATGAGCTCAGAAAAAACTCTTGCATCAACTCAATTTCTCTCAAAAACTGGCTATGCTGTTAGGAAAGCAGATTAAGTGTGTAATATATCCAAGTGTGAAGAGCTATCACCACTCAGCAAAAAGTCTGACATTTGGACTACAAGTCTGAACTTTGGAATAAAAGAGCAACAATTCTGCATGACAACAAAACAGGTGTAAGCAAAACAGATGTTATCCAAGACAGCACTGTAACACATGTAGTCTGGATGAAACTCCAGGCAACAGAAGAAAAATAAAATAAATAAATATATATATATATATATATATGTATCATATATATATAAGGACTGAGAGATAAAAACTGAACATGGACAAATGGTCTCTCTCTTTAAATCCCCCATGCCAAGAAAAAAAGGGTTGTTTTTTCTTTCAGTATTGGAAAAAAATAAAAAAATAAAGAAGGTACATGATGCACATGGACCACTGAAGGAGGGAGCTGGCAACACGCCTGAGGAACACAGCACCCTTCCAACTTTTCCATGTAATGACATTGACCTTAGCTTTGGATGCAGCATCTCACCTGCCCTCTGGGCTGAAGGAACAGTGCAAGATAGCAGCCACTGCCAGGGCAGGGAAGAAGGAATCTCCAGGGAATGATGGTGTCCGCCAGCGGGGCTCACTCTGAGCAGACTGCATACCTTGAACACAGGCATGGTCACAGAGGAGGTGCCTACCTCCAAGTGGGAGGAGGAAGCAAAGGGGAGGAAAAAGCCAAATGGAAACAAAAACAACAAAAAAATCATGTGATAGCTACAGAGGTTATCCGTTAGAAAAATAAAACCAAAGCAGAACCAAAAAGAAAGCAGAACCAAAACAAGGCAAAACCAAGCAGGCTCCTGAAAGCTGCCCTCAGCTTTCCACGTTCACAGCAGCACCCGGGGCCCTAGAAGCCTGGCCGTGGAGCAGCACTCGTCTGGGTGAGCAGGGAGGGCTGGCTCAGGGGGCAGGGCACAGCAGGGCCCTGCACAGATGCCACCCTACCTTCCTGAAGACAAAGGACTCCTCGTTGTACACGGGGTTCAGGCCGTTGTTCATCACCATGCGCGTGCGGAACTCCTTGCGGATGGTGTCCGTGGGCAGCCCGTACATGTCCACCTCCACGTAGGTGCCAATCTTCTTGTCTGACAGGAACTGCCCAGAGATCACCTGCAACACAGCAGCGCAGAGAGGAAGGCACTGCAGGGCAGGCATGTGGGAAATGGAGGTCATTTCTCACTGACATTGCTCTGAGAGATGGTTTACAGCTGACACGTGTTTAGTTCCTCGTGTGCAAAGGGTGCATTTCAAACTGCACCTCCTTGGGAAAGCTCCTGTGGTCAGACACGGAAATACAACTTCACCTGAAATGGTACTGCCAGCAGTGCCTCACAGATGCATCCGCTGCAGGAAAACACTGAATGGAACAACCAGAGCTGGCACTGCTATTCCACAACTTCTAACATTCTGCTCAGAAGCACTTTTTAATATGATACATCTTGAGCACAAGAGGTAAAAGGAAACTCTTGCTCTGTTTTCACTCAGGTGAAGGTTTGAAGCTAATCACGTGTCAGTCTGACTCCATATTATGTGTTTGGAAAGTGCAGGATGCTTCAAAAGTGAAAAACCAAAACCCCACACACCTCCTCAGTATTGTTAGAGATATGAAGGCTTGTTGCCATTTCACTCCAAGTCAAGATTAATCTAGCCACAGCAAGTGATTACTCCAGGGAAAATTTTCATTTCACCAAGATGATCTGTTATTTAAAAATACAGCTGATGTTTTCATTACTACAATCGAGGAGGGAAGAAAAAGACTGAAACATGATTTCACAGAACTAAGCTCATTCCAGATCCTGTTGTTTGCATGACCTAACATCCTTCTGGGGAACACTCTGGATAACAGATCTGAAAAGTTTTGTGGTTGAGGGTATCATTGCTGGCTTTTGCTCCATTCAACTCGTTAATTACAAAATTTGCATGGAATTTTACACTAGTTTTAGTCACAAAAGAAAGGTAACTGTCAAAATGCATGACCTAGGAACCATCTGATCCCACTTCCTTCTTGGAGGGGCTGTGCTTTGATTACCATTTAAGAAAAACAACATTAATTAAACATGCTTATTCTACTAGAGGTGCAAATGGAGCTCAGTTCAACATCTGGGATGCATGAGGAATGCCTGGCCAGCGAGGGTGTGAAACTGAAACGCAGCCCATGGAAAATGCTAACTGAAAGCTGAAGCCTTTTGCTCACCAAGCAGGTTTTACAATTGTCAGCCCCCTCCCAGAACTGGGCACTGACCATGCTGTAGACCTGCAGCAGGAGCTTTATGGACTTGGTTACTCACAGATAGCCCCAGAGTAAGGGCCGGCCTCACACCAACCATTTTCTGCATTCATTTTGAAGATATCCTGTCCCTGCGTGCCCAGACTCCTCCCTGCTCTGTGGGGACAAGTGATGCTGTGCAATTTCACATTGTGCATGGAAAGGAACTTCATTCCTTTATGTGTTTGTGTGGGCTCATGGATTTCAAAAAGACCATTGTGTCAGAACACCACCATGAGCAATAACACATCATTTCCAATTCTATCATTCTCCACTCAGATCAAGGAAACAAAGGCATCTTAGCCAGCAATATTAAAAAAGAAAAGAAAAATAACCAACATGCTGAAATCTGCCCAGTCCAAGCACATTGAGTGCATATATGCAATTTCTGGTGATTCTAAGTGTGCTTTTGGGTGTGCTGGCTGCTGTCTGTGCTGCCTTACCTGCACAGAGCACGTTGCAGCAATAACACCATCCACAGGAGTTTCAGAGAACGGGTCAAACGTCCGGTCTGGTCGCCGCATGAAATCTGGCTTTAGTAGGTACCTTATGGCAAGGGGAAAAAGAGAAAATTATCCTGGATTGGAAATTAAAATGGTATTAAATACCTATGAAATGGATGTTCTGCCCTTAAACAATGAGCTCTCCTAAGCAGTGTAAAATACAGACTCACTCCAGCTGCAAGTGTGAGGAAGTAAAAGAAAGTATTACAGTTGTCTGGAACATAGGTAAACACTAATTTTGACTTTGATTAACCAACTACAGAGAGATTAAATCAATCTGTGATTTTAAGATAAAAATAAATGTAATATAATCAAGGACATTTCAAAACAACTGAACAATACAGTTAAAAAATACAGGGAGTCACCATGTAATAAAACAGATGCTCTCATTTGTTTTAATTCTTTAACACTTGGGAAAAGCACAGAGGGATTTTTCAATGTTATTTTTCCAGATGAAGCAGCTCCTTATGGTTCAAGACTTGTACACTAAATTTCAGCTTGAAGATGATTTTTTCATTGTGGTTATGAAACCTTGGGGGAAACAACTGATAATGTCAGTGCTGACAGATTGTTAATTATAGCAGCATGAAAGGTACCACCACAATAACACTCACAATGCCTCCCTGAGGACCTCACACTGCATCACCATATCAATGAAGCCAATTTGTGCTCTGATGCACCAAAACCCAAGGATTCTGCCACCAAAATGAAACAGCAGTTGATCACTGCAGAAAGGCTGCACATTACAGACATTCCCTTCCACTGATGGAAGAAAATGTGCAACTGGAAAAATCTTGCTAATTCTGCAACCCTGACAAAGCTGCTTGAAGATGAATTTTTACCTACCCTTAGCCTCTAGTGAATCACTGGTACACAATATCATAAAGGCCTACACAGAATTCAGGGATTAAAAAATGCTAGAAAAATTCCAGTGGAAAGAATGTCAGTGCTTTCATCCATTTCTTAATAACACTGCTTCTGTTTGGAAGCAATATTACTATTTTTTCTTCCATTAAAAATATTTTTCTTCCATTAGAAAAGTGATTTCTTAATATTTGGTTAATTTAAGGCAGGTTGGGGCAGAAGGGAACTAACTCTCCTTAGCCTCTGTTTTCAGCCTGCTGCAATAAGAAATGCTGAAATGACCTTGTTTGATCAGCATGAAAGGTGCAAATCAGAAAAGAGGAGTACAGGCAGAAGGAAATGCTCAGTTTTTCATTTCCCTTGTGACTGAAACACCACCACATTTACACTGCATATCAAAACATTACCATGCATTACCACTACATTATTATCAAAGCACTGATGGAAGAACCCAGGAATTTAGTTGGTAACTTTGCCTGTCCTTCAGAGAATTTGGCAAAAGTAAGCAGGTACTGTTTTACTAAGCTGGTGGGTCCAAGAAGAAAGGAACCAAACTCTGCCATAAGAAAGCTTTGGTTTTCTTCTGTTCTTGCTGTTTTGATTGAAATTACAGAGTGCACTTTGTCAAAGCCAAGAGCCTCTCCTGGAGTGCTCACAGCTGCAATGAAGGCATGGCATGGCCAAGCGCTCTGTGCCATTCCCCAAATGAACAACTGTACCAAGCTCCATCCAGCCAGACTTTCTTTCTGAGTAAGATCTGCAGCAGTAAAAGAGCAGCTCCTTCCCAGGAAGAGCTTGCAGATTCTGATGTGTTTCTGGACTGTCATTTCGCGGGATTCATTAAACTTCTTTTCTCCTGCTGCTAATGACCAGTCTGTCCTATTAAGGTCTATCAACATTTGAGAAAAATCTATCAGCATCCCCTGAACATCCTTTGTCATGCAAAAATCATGAGACGGAACTTAGATGAAACACTTCAGGATTCTCTGTGAAATCTGTGCTCCAATTAAGAGTGCACAGATTAGAAATATGTTCCCTATGCATTCAGATTCCACTTGTCCAAGTAAATTTGGCAATTCTGTGAACTGTGCAATGAATCTCCACTCTGAGGCACATCTTCAAAGAAAGGCTGAGAACAGAAGGTGGAGATGGATGTGAATAACTGTGTACAGCATTCATGATCTTCATAATATGAACACAATGCCTCTTGGATCTCATTTGAAAGCTGGGCATAATTAAAAGCATCTTCATTAGAATACCTCCTTGTGGGGGAGAATGCTCCCTGAACTCTGCTGATTTCTACTCCTCACCTAGCATCCCATTCTCCTTTTGTAACACATAATTAATAGTGACAAAATCTTATTAAAACCTTAATAAAGGACCCTGATGCACAGTGCCAACAGTTTAAATCACATCACTCACCCGCACGATCCATTGTACTCAAACTTCCCTTGATTCAGCTGCATTGCTAGGTCTGCCAAGAGAGAGAATCTACTCACTTTCCTGCTGAATAATGCACATCATGAACTAGATCAGAAAATAAGACTGGTTTTCCAGAATAATAAGTTTAAATAAAAATTTAATGCATATAAAACCCACATTTAAGAAATAATAGGAAGCAACAGGAAAACTTCATATTTTTTCACAGGAGTAACAGCTTTACCAAGCATGCTGAAGTCCATGCTGGGCTTAGGAAACAGTATTTCCCTGAATTCAAACACACTTGGCAGGCAGGGAAGTAACAACTGTGGACATGCCAAGTGCCTGGGATGGGATTTCCATCATCTAACCTTTGGTATCTACAGTGCAGATTGGCATCCACATCTCTGCAGATCACTGTGAATAACAGAGGGAAGCAGGAGCTTTAACAGTGCAAATAGCCTCAGAATAACAGATATATTAGAGGAGACATCCTCAAGGAATGCACTCCATCATAATGACAGCCAGCTCTGATGAAGCTGCCTGCAGCCTGATGTCTCAAAGCAGGTGAGGTGCATGTCCCACTGCTTTTCTGAGGACTCAGCAGAATAAAATACCACACC
The DNA here is from genome assembly GCF_028551555.1 of Melozone crissalis. NCBI lineage: Eukaryota > Metazoa > Chordata > Aves > Passeriformes > Passerellidae > Melozone > Melozone crissalis. Next base: position 1,750,351 of record NW_026535858.1, read on the forward strand.
AAGAAAGCACAAAGATCACAGCAGCACTGCTTAGTTCCAACATTTGAAAGCACGTGGGGTTTAGTGAGTGCACTGTTACAGCACTGGTAGGGGAAGATCATGAACATGTAACAATCTCCCTCTATCCAACTCTCTCCAGAACTTTGTAAAAATGAAATGTTTTCCTGCAGCTTTCTACTTACACGAGAATACAACCTCCTGCTTTAGCAACAAAACAGGTATTTCTCCTGCCCAACTGACTGTACCTTCAAAGGGAGCAAAACCTGCTCTGTTATACAAAATACAAGATTGTCTTATGCCCATATCAGTTATTACTGGAGTTACTGGGCAGCTGTAACTTTTATTTCCACAATCATCTTGACAGCACAGCTGGATCACAGGGGAGCAACGCAGGAAAGCTGCTCACTTCCACTTAGACAGCTACTACTCTTAATGTGCAGTTTAAAGGGGCTGGGAATGACATGCAGTGGGCAGAGGCAGTGCTGGGAGCAGAGTGAGGTTTGTATTTCGGCTCCAGCCTCTCTGGCATGCCCACTGGAGTGCTCTACAAGCAGCAGATTCCAGCGTATCCCCTCTCCTGCCTCCTCAGCTGGTGACCCTGGGGCACAGCTTTGCAGGACAGAACTCAGGGGATGACCAAGAGGAGCGTCTGCTGTACCAAAGGCACTGTTCAGAGAGGGGCAAATGAGCACAAAAGCACTGCCACAGCCAGAGAAAGGCAATGGGAAATGGGTCTGTTATATATCTGACTGAAGACATTCCTAGATGAATTTAAAAACCCAATGGAAACAACAGAGAGCCTGCCCTGCTGTACTCACACCTTCACTGAACAGGAACATACATCTCCTCTCAGATCACCCTGTGGAGAGGCATTTCCATTCCCTGGCATCATTCTCTCAGCTGGGATCTCAGACCTGAGCACATGACTGCTGACACTTCCCAACAACTGGTCTAGAAATGCATTTGTCACACAGTCATTACTTTTTACCATCTTAATCAGTGCACTCCATCCTTGCTTTGCAGACATGCACCCAGCTGTGCCAGAGCTGTGTTTTGTGAAAGCACTGATTTCCCTGTAATTAACACTTTTTATTAATAAAAGCCATTTCAGTGGGAAGATGCAGCACTCCATTATTTTCCATAAAAGGACTGAATTTTCCTTCTGTGCATGGCTGTTTTTACTGCTCTTGTCTCACGCTCCCGTGCTCCCACCCCGCTGCATTATTCAGCCATATGTCTGCTTCCTGCAGAAATGCCGGCAGCAAATCCACGGCATCTGGCTGACAGCCACTGCCCAGGCCATTCTTTAGGAGGGAGGGTCACTCTGCCTACCTGGGGTCTGATAGTTCAGTGAGACCATCTGGCAGCCAGCGTTCCAGAAAATCTGCGGCATGTAATTACTGGAGTCCACACGGCCCCCCTTGGGGTAAATCCGACTCATCTGCCGCTTGTTGTAGCTGGGGAATCCATCAAGGAAATCAAACAAACACCACACAGGTGCAGAGGCATGGCCTGCAACCTCCAGCATCTCAACACCATTTCAAGCACTCCTCTTCTGTTACTCTATTTCTCCTTCCTGAGGCACTTCCCCTTTCCCTCTGTAGACATGCAGCACTAAATGTACAAAGGTGCACTGCTTTGTTTTAGCACTGGCAGGAAAGTGGGATGAGGAGGTCAAAGGATACTTCACAAACTCAGTGGCATGAGTGTTCAAACCTCACTATCAAAGGATACTTCACAAACTCAGTGGCATGAGTCTCCAAATCTCACTATCAAATCTCACTGTCAAATCTCACTATTTCCCCTTGCATGAGGTAGGAGAAATGCCCCCTTTCCCTTTGTAGACTAAACACTAACTGCAGAAAGGTGCACTGGTTTGTTTTACGATTGCTAGGAAGGTGGGGGGAGGAGGTGAAAGGATACTTCACAAACTCAATGGCATGAGTCTTCAAATAGCCCAGCCCGACAGACTCGTTGAAGGAGGACATGTTATGGTGAATATTACGTTCTAGAAAGAAAAGACAAGACATTTTAAAACACCTCTGTAATGATGAATCACATTCAAAATCATGCACTATAACAGCAGGACACAGCAGTTTTTGGTCTCTTTCCCCATTATCTATTACTCATAGAATCAAATTATAGTGATAAGAAATTTCATAGAATCAAATTACAGTGATGAGAAATTTCATAGTATTTCTGACTCGCTGCTCTGTTTCTCTCCTTGGGAAATCAACAACATTTTCCTTTTTTGTTTAGGACAACATTGTTATTCAGAGCCTGCACTGTGTGGTAGATAAGGCAAACCAACATGATAAATTGTCTGGTGTGCAGTATCAGCTCACTGCTGCCCACAGTGACAGCTGTGCTCACCTAACTGCAGAGAGAGATGAACTAAAAAAAGCATTTCAGTTGGGAAGGCCCACGGAATAGAACCAACCTAACAGCCTCTATTCTCCCAGTAACTGAGTGACTCCGTGTGGATGACTAATGGAATTACATGCTAACTTCACATCCAAGGAAACAGGTCTACAAACATACTGATGATGGTCATTAAACTATTAAAGTCTTGCGCCCTTATTTCTAAATTCAGGAAATGTAGAGATTAAAAAACTACCTAGGTTAAGCAAATACTTGTATTTCATTCAACCTTTTATGTTACCTTCTGCTACATCGAAACCTTGAAATTTTACAGGCTGAGCATAGTTGACCATTGTTGATAAATATGGATGTATATTGGTTGTGGCACCTACATATTTGTAAGATGCCATCCACGCTTGTTCATCTTCCACAGTTACTAAACCCTGGAAACACATTAAAAAGAACAATCACAATTCTGTCTGTAAACACTGCTGCTGCGTTTTTCAAAGGTGGGACAAAATCATAGCCAAATCTGCAGAAGGTTAAAGACAGTGCAAATTAATACAGGAAAAGTGGAAGTTTAGTGTCACAAGTTAAAATTTATTTCCTTGCTGATATAAGACTGTCAATGTTATAGGATGCATGCAAGAGGGCTGATGATAGAAAAGCTCCTAAGCAGTGGGTAAATATTACATGAAGTTAGTAGGGTAACACTGAGATAAAAGATAAATATTCCAACAGCCTGAACAATGCTGGGAGGTAATGATCCATCTTTGTCAAATAAATTCCAAAACCTGTGATCTAATATGCATTTTCTGATAGAAACTGTGTGTACTTGGCACTCAGAAGAACTTCCTCACCATGAAAACACACATGGGTTCCACTATTAATCTTTCCTAACAGAAGCAAACAAAAATATAGGAACCACAGCCTTCACTGGACAAACAGGTGTCACAAGACAAGAGACAAGTTCCTATTCTTACCCACTTCAACTGATAAAATCCTGAATCCATCACCTATATAAATATGCACTTTATTTGTAACTGAACTTAGAGTTTCCTACAAGTATCTCATCTGCTAGAAACCCACATCAGGAGGCATTTCTTAACTGGCTCTCCCTGTCCAGTATTTGCCTTTCCCTAAACCAGTCTGAAACACATTCTTTTCACTGAAATTAAAAAAGAAACAAAATTCTGTCAAGCTAAACAATCTCTGCAAATTCATCATGTTTTACCCACACATGCATCTTTGGTTGTTCTCCTACTAAAAAATGTGCCTGTAGGCTGGCAGTGACCTTCTGCTGGGAAGTACCAAGTGTGTTCCAACACTCAGAGTGCAGCTCAGTGTTTGGCAGAAGCTCTCCCCATCACTACTCAGGAAATACAGCAAGAGGAAGCTGGCCCAGGCCCTTTCTGGGCCTGGAGGAAATGCAGCTCACAGACCCTGCACCGCTGCAGCTCTTTCACTCCCTGAGGGGCAGAGCAAAGGAGAAGTGAGCCCACTTACCGGAGTGATGGACCTCTGCCTGCCAGGCAGGGCAGGCACATCCCAAGAATGAAACCCATGTGAACTGGAACCACTTATGCCTTGCTGTGAGATGATTATAGTCAAAGGAACACAATTTTGTGGCTGCACAGAGTGACTGAGCTAGCAGAATGAGTCCAGGTACACATTGCTGTATGTGCATTTTGGACTGAATTACACTTCCAGCAGCCCATGAAATCAAACTGACACCACATTTTAATGCTGATCATCAGGGCTCAACCCAACTGCTTTTCAGAAACGTTCACACTGAGGTTTCACAGATGTGATCCCAAGATATGCCCACTGCACATCCCTGTGTTAGTAGAAATCAGGCTTTTTTCTTTGTTACTAGGTCAATAGCTGGTTATAGAGCTTAGGTCAAATTCAGGCCAGATTTACCCACTGAAACCAGTTCTTTTCAGTGTCTTAACTTCTGAAAGGCCATGAACTCAGGCAGAACTGAGCACCCACCTCCTAAAACCCAGGGCTCTTAAAGTGCCTGCTTTGACTGCTCAGAACAGCAAATCTCATTTCACTGCCTTGATCCATCCACACCTCCAGGCAAAGGAGCCCCAGGGAAAAGGGAGCCCCAGGGACTGTGATGCCTCAGTGCCAGGCAATGGCACCCTGCAGGTGCAGCCCTGTGACTGCATCACTGGCACTGCCTCAAAGACAAGGTACCAGACATTGGTGCTATCTTACTCCCTTGCAGACCCCTAATTTTTACAGTAGGGCTATACTCTGCACTGTTCACAACTTTAAAACTGTGAGGTAAGAAAAGGCAAGGAGGGAATGTTTCCTAAAGTCTGCAGAAACAAAGGAATGCACAGGAGCCTTGTAGGGGATAGAGAAGACAAGGGGGAAAGTGGATCTCCATGTCATTTACACCTCCCTACCCTCAAGAAAAGGAGCAGAACTCACTTAGAAAACAACACAGACTGAAAGAAAGTGTGGTTATGAACAGGAGCAGCTTGGATGAGAGAAGAGGAGAAGGAGGAGAAGAGTGGAAAGAGGTGGGAAGAGTCTTACAGAAAGGATTCCTGGGAGAAGATAAATGCAAAAGTCCCAAGGGAAAGCAAAAGGAAGAAAGAGAGAGGAAAACAAAGTGCAGTCAGGGTAAGGGCAGAGGGCAGAATCAAGCAGGGATGACAGATCTCAGCACCACTCAGAGAACAGGTTTCCCAGTGCATGAGATCAGATACTCCTAGGCAGGCAAAGGTCATGCACTCCTGTCTGTCCCAGGTTTCTGACAGCCCTGACCCCAGTGTAAAAGCACAGCAGAAGAAACCCTAGAGGACCAAAGGAGGTAGAGTCACTGTCAAAAATAGGTGTGGTGAAAACTGAGCATAAAATTGTTAAACCACTGAGAATGCATGGTGAGTAATATGCAGGTTATATATAAAGCAATAAAATAAACTACATTACATCCTGTGTCACCTTTTTATTGTTTTCTTGCTCAGAATCTTCAACGGCCTGAGGGAAAGAAAATATATATACATTACCCAAAGAAAAAGCAATAGGAAACACTCACAGTAAGGAGGAAAAAATCCTCAAAAAACGAATGCATTTAGCAAAATGTAAACCCTTTTCCACCTTCCTGCAAGGCTCATCTGTTCCATATACTTTCAAAAATTTGTATCGGTTCCAAATTTGGGTACACAAGATCTGAAACTCAGCCATGGGAACAGGATGAAGCATGCAGACAGTTAAACCAGAGCTATCACTAGATGCTGGGCACAGGAAGCTTCAGAGAAGAATGAAAGAATAACACACCCAGATAAAGATACCACAATAAAGATCATCTGATCTGCATGTGCAAACTGCCAGGCCCTGAAAGCTGAGGGTAAAGAGTGCTGTAAACTGTGCTTGACATGTCCACAGTGGAGAAGGCCTGTCCCAGGATGTTATGTGCAATGCAGCAGCCTGGGGCCTGCCTTCAATTAAAAGCTACTGAGAATCTCAGGTAAATGCTGCCTGGCACTGAGCGTGCATTCCTGCAGAGTAAAGATCAAGGCACTGATCAGCAGAGGAGCAGAGAAGTTACCCAAGGACACGTGCTGAGGATGAGTGACTAGTCTGGAAACAAACAAAAATCCTCAAAACAATAACGACACCTACAAAAAACCCCCATCCAACCAAAACAGCCCAAAACATTCAGGGAGTCAAGGAGCAGTGACTCAGGAAATGCAAAGAAGTGCAATGGCACTGCAGTGGGAGGATCCACAAGAGCTGAGGAAGCCAAGTTGATGACAGAAGATACCCAGAGACAGGTCTGATGGCTCTGGGGCTGCTGCACACACACTGCTGCTTTCCACTCCTACACTTCTGTCTGCAGAAACATCCAAAGGAAGGCAAGGAGGAGGGAAGAAGTGGCCAGAACACCGGAGAGGCAGAGGAACACGATCTGCTGAGGTACCTCAGCCCTCACAGGTGGGCTGTGCTCTGCAGCCAGCAGCACGAATGCCTCCAGAGCAGCTTACTCTGAATTCCAGATCTGGATCTAGTTACCATCAATAACATCCAAGTGACTGATGGCTGCAATGGTCAGGTGTGAGTGGAATACAGAGAACCTTCCCCTGTCTGCCAGCCTGACAGAGCCCCCTCTGGCACACCTCCCTGGGAATTACTGCCCTGTTCTGCCCCCATGCTGTAGGAGGAAGAGAGAACCCACCCAAGGGTTAACCACGCAACATGCTGCAGGAGAACCCTGCAGTGAGCACACAGAGTGCAGCCCTGCCAAAGGACTGCTGAGCAAGGAAGCTCATGTTCCACCTCTCACTGGGACTCTGCACCTGAGGTGCAAAGTGAAACACAGAGGCTGGAGCAGGGAGCTGTTTGCTGCCTTTAACTGGGATTTCTGATTAAATCCTCCACTGTACACTGCTCCCCACACCCTGATTCTGCTTCCTCAGTGAGTGCAAATCCCACCTGAGCAAGGGGAGAGTGGTTCTGGCTACAAAGCTGTGTGTTCTCATGAACCTGAAGGTGAAGGGCACCTGGTGAAGATCTCAGGTTGGAGTCTTGTGACAAGCGCTCTGATGTCTCCACAAAGCAGAGTGCCTTTTGCAACAGCCCCCATAGAAAGTTTTCATAACAATATATATATGAAAGAAGCAATCCCACCTTTTTGACACTGATGGCAACAGCTTCTTTTTGACTGTAATCATCTACAAGGTCACTTCCAAACTTGTACTCAGGATGAGCTTCCTCCTCCTGGTCAGCTGCACAGAAAACAAAAAGGATCAGTGCAAAACCACAGCAGCTGCTGTTTTCTTTGCAAGGCATGAAACAAATGACAGCTGAATTCACAGGTCTGAGTGTGGCATTTCTTAAAAACAGGAATAAAATCCAGAGTATTAGATTTCTAAGAGTTAGGTAACTGTTTCCAAGTGCAGTAAACTACAGCTAAGGCCTCAGATGGTTCATAAGAGAAATTTTATTTGCTGTATCTTTGAAGGAATCAGTATTTTGCCTAGGTGTAAAAACAAAAGCCATTAGCCTTGGGAAATAACAAGAACTGGTGACAGAGTTCTTTAAATAAAGATCTAAGAAGATGCCAGTGGCCAGGCTTGAGTGCATTGTCAGGCTCCTTTTGTGCCCCTCTACAGGGAATTGTTCTCATCTGCTTTTAGGGTGATTTCCATTAGAACCTACAGTACTCAAAGCTAAAAACTAAAGGGGAAAGAAAAAGTCAAATAAATGAGGAGCAGGTGGAGGCTAAAGGTGGGACATTCACTGTGACACAGGGCACAGGCCATGCTTCAGACACTGGCAGGTGGGGTGTGATTTACACCTTCTGAAGGTGCACATTTAAATCACACCCTGAATACATGGCCACATCACTGGCTCAGAGCTGCACATTTACACTGAGGATAACTGAGGTCTGGCAAGAAAAATCCTTCCCCTCATTTCGTCCTTATACAGTATAATGCAGTAATCCCCTCTGATGCTGACCCAAGTGTTAAACACAGTGACAATATGTGTTCTCAAAGCAAAGATCACAACTTCTTAGCCTCTGCCTCTCAGAATGAAAGTCTGATTTGGCTGGTGGTCTAACACAACTTCTGACCAGTGAATGGAAGGTGAAATTGTCTGGGGTGGGGTGGCCAGGCTGGGGTCTGTACAGATGGCCCTGCACTGAGCCCAGAGCTGCTGCTGCTGCTGCTGCTGCCACAGAGCACAGGCACGAGGGAAGGGAGCACCCAGCCCAGGGATCTGCCACAGGCCTCCAGGAAATTCCTCCAGGAAATCCTCACCACTTTCTATTTCCTCTTCGTTATCATCCTCCAGGATATTTACAGGAGCAGCAGTTTCCCCAGCCTCCATCATCTTCTTCAGAGCATCAAGCTGTTCTGTTAATATGAAAAATGAAATTAAATTAGTCGTGATATGAACAGTTTGTAGCACAAAGAAATACAAGAGAACCATCACAAATGATTCCCTGTTCCTCAGATCATTCTGTTTAATGACTCCTCTGGCTTTTCAGATGGTAATAAAATTTTACAGAGTAAGTAGCACCAATAAATATAGATTGCTGTTAGATCTGAAAAGTGGCCAGCAGTAAGGGCTGTGCCCAAAGCTCACTGAAATGAAGGGAAATACTTCACAGGAGCACAGAATCAGGTTGGGAAAGGCCTCTGAGGCTGCATCCAAGCTGTGCCTGAAGCACCAGCTCTGTCAGGCAGCGTGGCTGAGTGCCACAGCAGCCTTTCCTTAACCTCCTGCAGGGACAGGGACTCCCCACCTCTCTGGGCAGCCCATCCCAATGTCTAACCACCCTGCTGGGAAGAAATTCCCCTGAATTCCCATAGACTACAAAGGTCTCTGGAGCAAGCACATTGCTCCCTCACAGGATAAACAGGCAGCTGCCCCTTCAGCGTTTGATCCCTGCACATGGGGGCACAGTGCTTGGGTTTCCAGCTGTGCTCCCATGGGCATTCAGGCACACAGGAGGGGCACAGCCAGGTATGCCTGCAGCCAGTGCAAGGCCTGGGGGTTCCTCTTGGGATGGAGAAAGAGCAGGGTTTATCATTGCAGCCACACTGGGAATTAATACAGCAACATTATTGTTACTGGAAGGAGGTAAACATCACAACTGGCAACAACAGCAAGAGGAGCAATTTGAAATTCCATTTCACTTCGTGCTTATCCTGGAAGAACACAGCAATGCAAACAGACTGGTGTTGGCAGAGCTGACAGGAGATTCTATCTGCCTCATATTTCAGCTCGAGCAGCAGTGTGATAAAAGTCCCAGGATTACATTTCTGGGGCTGCCTGTGCTGTGCAGCATGCTGATATCAAGGCCTAGACTGGCACTCACACGAAACACAAGGGCAAACCAAATGTTATTTACATGTAACTCCTATTCTTCCAGCACCAAAGTACAAACAATCTGGAAACTTTGGGAACAAAGTCTGTTTGCAGAGATCTGGACTTTTGTTTAATTAGTATTTGACAAACGTTACTTACTCTTTTCTACTTCAGGTTTCAGCCTTTTATTCTTTATGAGAATCTTTCTTTTGAGGTCATTGGGAGATGGTAGGGCTTTACCTTGTTCAAGCTGTAAAACAATTCAAAGAAAATGCTCAGTAATAACGACAGCCCTTTGGCCTCCCTGTCCCTGTCTGGATCTGGATTTTAGGGCAGGAACACCGAGGGGCAGTGAAGGAGCAGTGGCACCTCAGGCACACCCAGCAGGCTGTGTGACTGCAGCTCACAGCCTGCTCCCCTCCTCCCCTGCGCTGGGGGAAGCTGTGCTCAGCTGAAGGGGCTGCAGAAGCCAGCACTCAGCTCTCCAGCCTGTGCTGGGGGAAGCTGTGCTCAGCTGAAGGGGCTGCAGAAGCCAGCACTCAGCTCTCCAGCCTGTGCTGGGGGAAGCTGTGCTCAGCTGAAGGGGCTGCAGAAGCCAGCACTCAGCTCTCCAGCCTGTGCTGGGGGAAGCTGTGCTCAGCTGAAGGGGCTGCAGAAGCCAGCACTCAGCTCTCCAGCCTGTGCTGGGGGAAGCTGTGCTCAGCTGAAGGGGCTGCAGAAGCCAGCACTCAGCTCTCCAGCCTGTGCTGGGGGAAGCTGTGCTCAGCTGAAGGGGCTGCAGAAGCCAGCACTCAGCTCTCCAGCCTGTGCTGGGGGAAGCTGTGCTCAGCTGAAGGGGCTGCAGAAGCCAGCACTCAGCTCTCCAGCCTGTGCTGGGGGAAGCTGTGCTCAGCTGAAGGGGCTGCAGAAGCCAGCACTCAGCTCTCCAGCCTGTGCTGGGGGAAGCTGTGCTCAGCTGAAGGGGCTGCAGAAGCCAGCACTCAGCTCTCCAGCCTGTGCTGGGGGAAGCTGTGCTCAGCTGAAGGGGCTGCAGAAGCCAGCACTCAGCTCTCCAGCCTGTGCTGGGGGAAGCTGTGCTCAGCTGAAGGGGCTGCAGAAGCCAGCACTCAGCTCTCCAGCCTGTGCTGGGGGAAGCTGTGCTCAGCTGAAGGGGCTGCAGAAGCCAGCACTCAGCTCTCCAGCCTGTGCTGGGGGAAGCTGTGCTCAGCTGAAGGGGCTGCAGAAGCCAGCACTCAGCTCTCCAGCCTGTGCTGGGGGAAGCTGTGCTCAGCTGAAGGGGCTGCAGAAGCCAGCACTCAGCTCTCCAGCCTGTGCTGGGGGAAGCTGTGCTCAGCTGAAGGGGCTGCAGAAGCCAGCACTCAGCTCTCCAGCCTGTGCTGGGGGAAGCTGTGCTCAGCTGAAGGGGCTGCAGAAGCCAGCACTCAGCTCTCCAGCCTGTGCTGGGGGAAGCTGTGCTCAGCTGAAGGGGCTGCAGAAGCCAGCACTCAGCTCTCCAGCCTGTGCTGGGGGAAGCTGTGCTCAGCTGAAGGGGCTGCAGAAGCCAGCACTCAGCTCTCCAGCCTGCGCTGGGGGAAGCTGTGCTCAGCTGAAGGGGCTGCAGAAGCCAGCACTCAGCTCTCCAGCCTGTGCTGGGGGAAGCTGCACTGCTCTGAATGTTTTCCCACCTCTCCTGCCTGGCAGAGGGTGTGGATGTGACCTGCACTCCTCTCAGAGGCATTCCTGCTTTCCCTCCCTCCCTGGCTCAGCCTGTTATCATCTGATCTCTAAATAAGTCACCTGCTCTGGTCCCCTGGAGCTGCAGAACCCACCTGGAGACTGGAAACGGACTGGCACTGGGGCATGGAAAACTACCAGTGCTCAGCTAGGAAATGGGGACTGGTTTTGCCAGCAGGGTCACAAATTCAGTACTTCTCAAAGGCAAAGGGGACACACACATACACACACAAGGAAGTAGTAATAAAAGTTCCAGTTTGGGGAAGGAGAAAAAATACTATTCAGAAAAGAGGAAAAGTAAAAAATCCTCTGATTTAAGCCCCATCACATCACTGAGGCTAAGAAACAGAGATCTGGGTAAGGTGATTAGCACCCTCCCCAGCTCAGGCTTGCTAGGAATGTTACCCAGGGAGTTGCTGGGTGACCCACAAGGATCACTGAGCCCAGCTCTCCAGTGAATGGCCCATAGAGAGATTGAACCCACAACCTGGCATTCTTAGCACCATAACAGACTGGGGTTTCCAGAGAAGCCTAAATGATACAGGAGCAGAAGGTGTTTCCATGAATAGTGACCATTCTTAGAAGAACTACTGAGACACTCTGATCCCTTAATCACAATCCGAGCTAGAGAGAAGCAGCACGAATTGAAACCAAATAGAAAACCACCACATCAACCCAGCCCCAAGGGAATGGGTGGAAACCTCCTGGAGGGAGGGCAGGGGTCCTGCCCAGCACCCAGGCAGGCTGGATGAGCTGGCTGGGTGAGCACACCTGCTCCTGGCAGCGCCGGGGCTGGAGCCGCACGGGGTGTGAAATGGAACTCCGCTAGGTGTCAGTGCTGCAGAGCTGCAGAGCCCATCTCTGCCGGGCCGCATTCCCGCACAGGGCCACCCTCGCATGCCCCTCGGGACGAACATTTGCTGTTACTCCAAAGCAAATCTGCTCCAGCCAAGTGCCCAGCCTCCCCTAGCCTGCCTCCCTCAGGCCCTGGCCAGGTTCTCAGCTCCAAGACCTTGCCAAGAGCTGCTCCTGCCATCCCTGCAGCGTTTGTGAGCAGCTGGGACTGAACCCACCCACAGGAGGGGAGGACACAGAACACAGGGAGCTCAGCTTTGTTAAACACACCCAGGGATGGTGACCCCACCACCTCCCCGGGCAGCCATTCCAGTGAAAAATTTTTCCTAAAAATATTTTAGGATGAAAAGTCATCTCTTTTAAATAAAACTAATACAAAAAACATAGAGAGACTGGCACATAACATACTGGATGCGTTTCTAGAGGCTGCTTCAACAGGAGATCTCCAAAAAGGTCTTCACAGTATTTTGACATCTTGTACTGTTGATATTTGCTGGAAAAGATTATGCCAGTTAATTTTTAAATGTAAAAAAGAAATCACTATCACTCAGCACAAAAGAATAATGCTAAGTAATGGAGACATCCCAAATTATATACTGCCCACTTTGTTTCAACTGAGAAGTATTACTTCACTGTAATTATACTGTCAATAAAAGTCTATTATTTGACATAGATGAATTTAACAAGACTAAAAAAGTAGAATAACTGAATCTCACACAGCTAATGCAACATCCAACTACATTTCACAGCTTTATCACAGATAAAAATTTTGCCACTATTAAGCTACATAAAGATTGATGAGTATATTAAGTGACATTCAGTATGCCTGCATACCCCCCCCCCCCAGTTTTCAAGTATCATATCATAGCATTTTAAGCTATATCATCTTGCTCAGACAGAGCACAATTTAAAAATTACAGTGGGCACTACACACCTGCAGTGATTTTCAAATGAAAGAATGACAGGGTACTCTGATGTAACAAATGCTGTTTCCTTAATGGCTTGAATTACATCCTGCAAAAAAGCAGCAACAGGATACAAGTCAGAATGGATCAAATTAAAAAGATAATCAAAGGGGTTTTTTATTATCCACCCCACCCTGAGAAACACAGGGATGTCTTAAATGTGCAAATGGAGAGAGAGGCAGAAACCCCTGTGTTCTGATGCCCCCACAGCCTCGCTGTCCCTGCAGCAGGATGGCACCTCCACCCACAGCCATCAGTGGGGAACTCCCACTCCCGCAGGAACTCCTGCCCCTCCAGGCCCTTTCCACAGTGAGGAACTCCTCAGACAACAGAGGTGTTTACTCCGGGGTGCAAAGGGCCCCAGGGTGTGAGGGAGTGGGGCAAGAGCGGCCAGCCTGCTCCCTGCAGGCTCTGTGGAAGGCAGAGGGAGCACAGGGTGGGTGGCGCAGGTCAGGAAAGAGCCCCAGAGCCTGGGCCGGAATCCCTGCCCCCACAGTGCATCCCACAGGAGCAGCAGCCCAGGGAGGAGGGGAGGCTGTCCTGCCTGGCCTCCCCTGGGCTTTGCTGCCAGCTGCAGAGGTGTTACCTTGAAAAGGATGTCTGTGCACATTGCTTTCCCATGGGTTATTATGGGCTCCTGGTCTTCACCTTTGCCATCCCAACAGTCCAGCTCTACACACCTGAGGATCCAAGGAAAATAAACACAGCGTTTTATTCCAGGTGAGCTACCTGGGACATGTTTTAGCAGTGATGGTCAGAACAATAAGCTGCAAATCAGTTTTGGGCATTGCACAACTCTTTCTAAGCTGTCCATGTGCTATTTCTATAACTTTGGCTATACCACTGTAAATATGGCATGTGTGAGTCAGTACATTCTCATCTGGACAATAATGTCTTTAGCACTGAGCCACTCTTCTTATTCTCATTCTATTAAGTCAATTAGTAGAAATTAAGCAGGAAATCATGAACTTCCTGATTCTCATTAACATATAAACTTTGTCACTACAAAGCAGAGAGCCCTCTGAAATTCTCCAGCTGTCATTCTGAGATCAAACTTCTGCTAACTTTCTCACAAACTCTCCTTATATCAATTTCTACATTCCTCTGCCTGGAGGAATGCTTTTGTGAGAAAAATAAGATTCTTAAACAAACACAAGTTTTCCTTTGCCACACCAACACATTTACACATTCGATTGTACAAGATAGCAACACCAAGGTACATTATGCAGTATTTTAAAGCATTAGATTCACAAAAATGGATTATGTCCTGCTTCCAACCTGCATCCAGCCAAAAGCACTTGTCTGTACATCTCCACTGAAGACTTGCCCCCAAACTGCCTGCCTGTTAGATAGGTATTGTGGGAGGAGCTGATGAAGTAGTGAGCCAGAGGATGGTCCATCTCCTGGTACAGCTCCAAGCGGTCCAGGAACACGGGGGCATTCTCATCTGACATCAGGTACCTGCAGAAGCCATCACTGGAGATGACACCTGCAGGGACAGGGAGCCACGGTGAGTCACTGCCAGCAGCACAGGGTGCACAGCACCCACACCACCTCCAGAGCAGGGATCCAGCCCAGAACCTGCTAGTGACACAGGTTCCTGCAAGCAAGGAGCTCTCCCCCTCCCCTGCTCCAGGCTGCAAAATGTGCCATTATGTTCCAGATTTACACAGGTTCCTGCAAGCATTCAGCTCTGCCCTTCCCCTGCTCCAGGCTGCAAAATGTGCCATTATGTTCCAGATTTACACAGGTTCCTGCAGGCATTCAGCTCTGCCCTTCCCCTGCTCCAGGCTGCAAAATGTGCCATTATGTTCCAGATTTACACAGGTTCCTGCAAGCATTCAGCTCTGCCCTTCCCCTGCTCCAGGCTGCAAAATGTGCCATTATGTTCCAGATTTACACAGGTTCCTGCAGGCATTCAGCTCTGCCCTTCCCCTGCTCCAGGCTGCCCAGCACCTGGTGCCAAATGTGCCATTGTGTCCCAGATTAAAACCAGGTGCCCACCAGCTCCACCCCTGAGTCTAGCACTCATCAGCAGCAGAGCTAAGGCACAGAAGGAGGTGCAGAAGGCAAACAGGCAGTGACATCTCCTCAGAACAGTCCCACAGTTCTGATCTCTGGGAGTTCTGCAGTCATGGAGCAGGTTTCTGTGCCCCTTCCTGCCCCCTGTCACAGCCAGCCCTGTGCCACATCACTGTCACCCAGCTCCCCACTGACACACACACAGGGACATGCACCTGAGAACCTCTGCAGTGCTTCATTCACAAAATGTACCACACCTTCATTAGGGAAATCTACAATACCTTCCATTTACTGTTTGAAATACATGCTCATACCTTTGTAAATGAAAACAGAAACCTACAATGAACATGGCACATACAGGAATTCAGAACACAGAATTCATAATACCTCTCTTATCTGTCTGCTGGTCTATGCCTATAATAAAGTATATAAAAATACAAATTAAGGGCTAACTTTTAATGAAACCAAATTAGGAATAATTACTATGGCAATATCAGTTTTAAAGAGGCCAAGAGTCTGAAAAATGAAAATAATCTGTCATAGGGAAGAAGGGATTACTTACAAAGAGCTGCTGCAGGGAATGGTTACCTGGCACTTATTTTGGCATTGCTTTCTCTGAAGTAATTTATGAACATCCAGCTGTTTGTTGTTAAGGTAAGGTTGCAGCAGTCCTATTTTTATTTTCTTTAAGTCTATTTTTCTCTTATACAGAGAAGTGGAGTGATCCCAGTTTCCATTCTACTTCTAACTTTCTGAAAAAAAACCAAGCCTAATGGAGCTTAAATGTTCTGTGCTTGGTGTCAGCCAGGGGGGAGCTGCTCCACAATGTTTTACCCAAGTGCTCTCAGCTGATCCTGAGTATGAAGAAAAGGGGGCAAAAACCAATCTGATTTTGAAGGGGAGGTGTTTTTCCAGCGGAGCAGTGTCCTGGCCCAGCACCCTCCACAAGTGCTTGTCCCCACGCCACAGGCACTGCAAACTCCCTTTGAAATGCCTGAATGCTTCAGAACAAACTCCCCAAATGCCCAAACCAGTGAACCCTGAACTCCCTCCCCCTTTACCTTTCCTCTTCAAGTCTTCATCTGGCTCATATGTCTCAATTATCTGCATTGCTCTTTTTGTGTCATAGAAGGGAAACAAAATTTCATTGAGCCGAGGATCTCGCTGATGCTGAGGTGAGAAAACAAGGGAATTCAGCAAAACAAGACAGTGCATGGCTACCACACAGAGCATTTCATTACTGCAGATGAGAAAGAAAGAAGTGGACATTTTAAAAAAAAGAAAAAAAAGCAGCCCTATAATTTACAGATTGTTCAACAGCAACTTCAGCATCAGACAGAAAATGAATTTATCTTTCATAAGAAACCTAGGCAGCTTGATCACAAAAATAGTTTTTAAAAAGAAAAATCGAATGCAATCATGTAACTGGTCTTACTCTTGCTTATTCATGAAAATAATGACTGCACATGGAATCTGTGCAAATGAGATGTAGAAAACAAATAGCTAATGTCCCTTTGTAAATTCTCTCTCTCTTCCTTTTTTTTGCAAAGACTTGACTGGTGGCACTGTAATCACCTCTGCAAAAATGCAAGTCTTACACAATATCTACAGCTAAAGCAAAAAAATAAAATACAGCTAAAAAAAAATAAAGCTGTACTGTAAATACAGAATTAGAAATTTGAGTTTAGAAATGCGCAAGTACTGGATGATTATTTGTGAATCGTGGAAACATCATGTTTTAACTATTCAAAAACCAGCACAGGTTCTTGGAGTAAATGTGCACACAGCATATTTACACAGAATTTCACAGCATCATCTCTTAATTCACAATACTTTACAATATTAGGATTTAATAATATATGTCATGTTTAGGTACAATTTAGCAGTGATTTCTAATAGACTAATAAAAATCAGAATTTGTATGTTTTCACTTTGCAGCATGCTATGTAACTTTGGTTTTTGCTCCATGCTGGATTAGAGCTGCACACTGTGTGCCTGATTCTCCATTAAAAGAAAATAAAACCAGAATTAACAGAATAGTGGCATGGAAGCAGATGCAACACAACAAAGAAATAAATATGACTGTGAAAACACTCTATTCCCCCAGAAGGTGCACAGTTTCCAAGCTTTAGTTTCAGCAGAATCCAGAGATGCAAGAGGCCACCCCCATACTGGCAGTCCCTAATTTGGAGTGACAGGATGGTGTTGGCATGGCTTACACAGCACTATCAGCATTTGCTGTAATTCCTTATGTGGAAAGTTTTTAATAATTTTTTTTTCCCATAAGAAAAGTAATATCCAATCCAATCCAATCTAATCTCTTTTCTTACAACCAATCCATTGGTGCATGTGCTTAATTAACTCCAAGAAATTACAACCAATGCCAAGTCAATCATGCAGTTAGGGAGGGATGTTTCAGGGGATGCCACTGGCACTGTGCAGCACCTAAACACAGCAGGGTTATCCAGAGGGGCTGTGGGGATGCCCAGAACACTCAGACAAACACCACAGGCTGTGGGGATGCCCAGAACACTCACACCAAACACCACAGGCTGTGGGGATGCCCAGAACACTCACACCAAACACCACAGGCTGTGGGGATGCTCAGAACACTCAGACAAACACCACAGGCTGTGGGGATGCCCAGAACACTCAGACAAACACCACAGGCTGTGGGGATGCTCAGGAACACTCACACCAAACACCACAGGCTGTGGGGATGCCCAGAACACTCAGACAAACACCACAGGCTGTGGGGATGCTCAGAACACTCACACCAAACACCACAGGCTGTGGGGATGCCCAGAACACTCACACCAAACACCACAGGCTGTGGGGATGCTCAGAACACTCACACCAAACACCACAGGCTGTGGGGATGCCCAGAACACTCACACCAAACACCACAGGCTGTGGGGATGCCCAGAACACTCACACCAAACACCACAGGCTGTGGGGATGCTCAGAACACTCAGACAAACACCACAGGCTGTGGGGATGCCCAGAACACTCACACAAAACACCACAGGCTGTGGGGATGCCCAGAACACTCACACCAAACACCACAGGCTGTGGGGATGCCCAGAACACTCACACCAAACACCACAGGCTGTGGGGATGCCCAGAACACTCACACCAAACACCACAGGCTGTGGGGATGCTCAGAACACTCACACCAAACACCACAGGCTGTGGGGATGCTCAGAACACTCACACCAAACACCACAGGCTGTGGGGATGCTCAGGAACACTCAGACAAACACCACAGGCTGTGGGGATGCCCAGCACACTCACACCAAACACCACAGGCTGTGGGGATGCTCAGGAACACTCACACCAAACACCACAGGCTGTGGGGATGCTCAGAACACTCACACCAAACACCACAGGCTGTGGGGATGCCCAGAACACTCAGACAAACACCACAGGCTGTGGGGATGCCCAGAACACTCACACCAAACACCACAGGCTGTGGGGATGCCCAGAACACTCACACCAAACACCACAGGCTGTGGGGATGCCCAGAACACTCACACCAAACACCACAGGCTGTGGGGATGCCCAGAACACTCACACCAAACACCACAGGCTGTGGGGATGCTCAGGAACACTCACACCAAACACCACAGGCTGTGGGGATGCCCAGAACACTCACACCAAACACCACAGGCTGTGGGGATGCTCAGGAACACTCAGACAAACACCACAGGCTGTGGGGATGCCCAGCACACTCACACCAAACACCACAGGCTGTGGGGATGCTCAGGAACACTCACACCAAACACCACAGGCTGTGGGGATGCTCAGGAACACTCACACCAAACACCACAGGCTGTGGGGATGCCCAGCACACTCACACCAAACACCACAGGCTGTGGGGATGCCCAGAACACTCACACCAAACACCACAGGCTGTGGGGATGCCCAGAACACTCACACCAAACACCACAGGCTGTGGGGATGCCCAGAACACTCACACCAAACACCACAGGCTGTGGGGATGCCCAGAACACTCACACCAAACACCACAGGCTGTGGGGATGCTCAGGAACACTCACACCAAACACCACAGGCTGTGGGGATGCCCAGAACACTCACACCAAACACCACAGGCTGTGGGGATGCTCAGGAACACTCAGACAAACACCACAGGCTGTGGGGATGCCCAGAACACTCACACCAAACACCACAGGCTGTGGGGATGCCCAGAACACTCACACCAAACACCACAGGCTGTGGGGATGCTCAGGAACACTCACACCAAACACCACAGGCTGTGGGGATGCTCAGGAACACTCACACCAAACACCACAGGCTGTGGGGATGCCCAGCACACTCACACCAAACACCACAGGCTGTGGGGATGCCCAGAACACTCACACCAAACACCACAGGCTGTGGGGATGCTCAGGAACACTCACACCAAACACCACAGGCTGTGGGGATGCCCAGAACACTCACACCAAACACCACAGGCTGTGGGGATGCCCAGAACACTCACACCAAACACCAAAGGCTGTGGGGATGCTCAGAACACTCACACCAAACACCACAGGCTGTGGGGATGCCCAGAACACTCACACCAAACACCACAGGCTGTGGGGATGCTCAGGAACACTCACACCAAACACCACAGGCTGTGGGGATGCCCAGAACACTCACACCAAACACCACAGGCTTTGGGGATGCTCAGGAACACTCAGACAAACACCACAGGCTGTGGGGATGCCCAGAACACTCAGACAAACACCACAGGCTGTGGGGATGCTCAGAACACTCAGACAAACACCACAGGCTGTGGGGATGCCCAGAACACTCACACCAAACACCACAGGCTGTGGGGATGCCCAGAACACTCACACCAAACACCACAGGCTGTGGGGATGCCCAGAACACTCACACCAAACACCACAGGCTGTGGGGATGCTCAGGAACACTCACACCAAACACCACAGGCTGTGGGGATGCTCAGAACACTCAGACAAACACCACAGGCTGTGGGGATGCCCAGAACACTCACACCAAACACCACAGGCTGTGGGGATGCCCAGAACACTCACACCAAACACCACAGGCTGTGGGGATGCTCAGGAACACTCAGACAAACACCACAGAGAGCAGATGAAAGCAGGACACAACAACACCACCACAACATGGCATGCAACAGCTCCAGGGTGACAAATGACAAGGCTTTACACCCCTAGTGACAATACAGCACCTCAGAAAATGGTCAGAAACAGTGGGGATGGCTCTGTGCTCAAGAAAAGGGCTCTTCCCCACTCACTTGCTTCTACAGTTAGTAATGAGTAAACAGAAGAATATAAATGGGGTAAAGCAAAATGCCTCCTCTTGAGAAGAAGTCCCAGAGTTATCAGAAGGAGCTGAGAGCAAAATATTCTTGCAGTAGCAGCGATCACTGTTCATCATTGATCCTCCAGTGGAACAGAAGGGTATCCTTATTTTCACTTTGTTTAAAATATAAAGTTGGCAACTGATAAAGATCTACTTTAAAAAGTTCTCTATTGTCTTTTGGGGAAATGTTCTGTACCCTAGAGCTTGGTGGCACAGGGAACCTGTGTTTTGTTTTCACCAGAACTTGAAGTGTGAAATTTCATATCAAGAGGTAAGACCCCCCAGGATTGATTGTGCATGTGCAACAAGGCTGTGTTTGGCTGTTCTGGTTACCCTGCCACACAGGGCACCCTGTTCTGGTTACCCTGGGCACCCCTACACCGGGCACTCCCAGGCAGGTGGGGGTGAGCTGACTGAAAACAGGGGAGAAAGGGGGCCCAGAGGGTTTGCAGAGAGAGCAAAGCTCACCCAGCCCCCCCAGCAGCTGGGAGTGGGCACAGCCTGAGACACACAGCCCTGCAAAGGTGCTCAAAGCAGTTCTGCCTAAAAGCAGCACTGCCCTGGGCTGCAGAGAAGGGCCTTCTGGGGAGATGGACAGCTGGGGCATGCAAAGAGGGACTGGGAAGGGGGGAGGAAGCCAGGAACTGGGAATAGAAAAGGATCTCTCCATACCTCCCTCCCAAAAGAATGGATGAGCACTGGTCAGACTACTGAAAATTCCATTTTAACTGCTACTTGCCTTGTTATTTTATTGCTGTAAATGAACTGCAGAAGAAAATCTGAATAGTAGTGATTTCAGTCCCTTTTCTACTACATTTCCTCTTTTTTTCCTCCCAAAATTTGACTTGAAAACCAGGAGATCTATACAAAATGCTCAGTGCATGACAACAATTAAGTTTCTAAAAACTTCCCAGAAGCTTTAATAGTGAAACACAATTAAATCATCTGTCAGCCAGCAGCATTTAAAAGTCAAACAGAGGCAGGAGTCTGGAAAAAGTCCAGGAAAGCTGCTCACTCTCCTCTCATCCCCAGGCACACACCCTCGTGCTCTCTTAAAAACCCATAACACTCAGAGCTTCTGCAGCATGCCTTGGAGGTTACTGCACAATAATTTAAGCTAAAGAGTCTCATGAAGAGCTGCTGTGCCAAGTGACTCCCCTCTCCTATGTAATGGCAATAACCTTTTGATATTGCCAGCATTAGACACCACTGCTAATTGCAGGGCTGGCCAGCAGCCAAGGGACAGAAGTGATCCCTGCAGGAGGCACATCCTGGGTCCTTTTGTGCCTTTCAAATTATGGCCAAAACTTTAAACTCTGCTTGGAGGCCAAAAGACCTCCAACACAGACCAAAGGCACTGCTTTCAGTCACCAGAATAAATGTCCTCCCCTAGAAAAAACACTGGAGCAATTCATCCCAGCTCTGGTCCTGCTCCAAAGGGGCCCACCACAGGATTTCCAACTGCAAAATGCATTTTGTCAATACGGATGCAGTCAACAAGATGCACCTTTCCCCAATACTACCTATAAATTTCCCCAATACTACCTATATTTCCCTATATAAAATAATGTTTCTAATTCTGTAAAAAGATCTGCTAAAGTCACACAAAATTGAGAGCACAGCAGCTCAATCTTAATTTTTCAGTTACTGGGGTTCTTACAAATGCTGGCAGCTTTTCTTCAGAAGTCTGGGCTTCAAGGAACTAAACTTTAATTTAAAACAATTACAGATCAATTTTAAAATGAATATAAAACAGTAATTTACCTGACAATGAAGAGTGACACTAAAAAATCCAAAGCTGGATGTCTCACAGCAGTAAGATTAAGCCTTGCCAGTAGATAGGAACTAAGGCCCCAAATATGTAACCCCAATTATGTAATCAAGCTGCTAATCTTCTCTCTCTCTCTTTTCTTTTTGAATACCCTTTCTACAAGTAATTCAGATTAATTTGAATACCCTTTCTACAAGAAATTCAGGTTTACCAAAGAGTAAGGTACATGTTCTATGCTGAAAAATAAAATTATATTCTAAATTTGATATATAGGCAACTTACAGCTTGGCTCTTCAGACTGAAGTATCCAATAAACAAACATGTATATATACAAACATATATAAAATTGAACTGTAAGTAGTAAAACAATTTTAGATGGAGAGATTTTTTTTGGTAATGCACCTAAAAACGTCACATAGTGAGGCTGGCAGCTTCCCATGTTCAGGATGACAGTAATCTGCTGGTACAGCACCTACTGGGATGTGTTTGCTTTCCATGGGTGTGCTCTTGTCAAATCCACATACTGCATTTACTGCTAAAATGAGTAAAAGTTTTCTATAACTTCCTGTGCTTTAGGAACAGAAAAGAACCAAGACCACACTGTTTATTGAACTACTTCACACACTCATGATGCTTTTAAGAAATACTAAATACTTCTGCCAACAACTGCATTCTGGAAATACAGCAATAAAAATATTTCCTCCTATTCTGCACACACGGTATTTTAAAAATCATATACAAACTCTTAAAATATCCTCTTAGCTCTTAGTTGTGTAACAGATTGAAATACTGCTGCTGAGGAGGATGAAATCCCTGTTTATAAACACCTACTTCAGTTTTTCTACTGTTCTAGAAGGACTAGTAGATGGATTTAGCTGGGGCTACAGGTGAAACAACTGCAATGCAACGCTGGGTGTATTTCAGTGCAATGAAGAGCACAAACAGCACAAACCACACAGGACTCACACCACCACACAGGCACAGGTAACCAGGAGGGGCAGCTGCAGAGAGCAGGGCGGCACAAGGGCCGGGCTGATTTAGCCCCTGGGTGTGCCCCAGGGGAGATCAGCAGGTCAGAAGCACACAGGGGCACGGGGCATGCAATGGGAAGCTGGAGGAAGCCACTGCAGACACACTGGGGTGGGAGTTAATGTATGAAAAAGCTTACTTCATTTAGAAAGCTCACTAATTGGTCTACCGTTAAATAATCAGTTTTGTCTCCATTGCTGAAAAGGAATTTATTAGAGAATGTGAGTTGTTGTACACGATGCTACAGTAGGTATGATTTACATGTTGACATTGCTGACACTTAAAAACCACCTGCTATTTTCTACTTGAATGTAGCTGTATAATCTCAACATGAACAGGCACAGAAAACATGCTAACTGTCTATCAGTACCTCCCACAACAGATCTGCCTACCCCTGAACAACACCACAACATAAAACAACATGTAAGTCCTCCAGCTGAGAATAAATTTAGTGAAGAAATTTTTCAAACTGCAAATTTCTTACTTAATTTAATTAGTTCACATACTGTGTTAATCACCTAAAGGAGCCAGTTAAAATTACAGTAGTTAGTAAAGCCAATGCAAAAAAAAAAGGGTTCCAGGTGTTTCCTTTAACTCATGTAAAGGTTGCTCTGAAATACAGAGTGAACTTTTACATTAACAGTCTGAGGAGGGAGGAAGGGGTAAAACACAGACTGGAGCTTGTTCTAAAGTACTGCTGATGCTACTAGGACTCAAGGGTAGATAAATTTTACAGTGTTCTGTCACTATTAGTTATGGACTAAAAATACACAAAATGTCTCTAAAGCAAGATTATATGAAATTTGAACTTACATCTTCTTAAAGAGGTCCTCTATGTCAGTTCGGGGACAAATCTTTTGGGTAAGCTCATAAAATTTCTCATAAGTAAAAGCTGCAGGCTCAATTTCATCATTCTGCAATGAAATACAAAGGTACATTTACCCAGACAAGAGAGCTTATGTGCTCTTTTCCCAAGAGAATACCTTATATCAGAAAAAAGCAACTGCGAAATGGTTTAGCTCCTTCCCAAGTTTAAATTTACCCAGTTTCTTTTGTATTCTCTCAAAGTAATTCTGAGTTCATCTTTACCGTAGATTTGTTAGATGTGCTTGTATTCTACCCTCAGTAATTACTAACAGTAATTCTACATAAACACAGAGCTGGAAAACAATCTATTTCTCTTCTGAAGCTTAAAAAAAACCCAAAAACCAACCCAAACCCAAAAAGTTCAAGCCATCCCCTCTCTGGGGCTCCCACTGCAAGTGGGACAGAGCTGGAGAGCAGCTCTGCGGAGGAGGGGAGCAAAGGGCAGGAGGAGTCCCAGAAATCCAACAGAACAATCTATTACACGCATACTTTGTGCTCATATACTTAGCATAAATGAACAAAAGGTGGTTTGTGACAGCAAAGAAGGGAAGCCTCCTCTAGGAGGTTTAAGGACCTCTGTGTCATCCAGATTTAATTACATTTTGGCTCTAGTAAACAACCTCCAGCGATTAGTAAGTCACACGCAATAGGCACGCTTTTTGTGATGCAAATGGCTTCGATTACAGCTACAAACGTGAATGAGTCATTCCCTTATTAGTACACAAAAGCACTTATTCACAGCCACTAAGTACCTTTCCGCTGGGAAGACCCAATTCCTTCAGTGCCTGAAAGATCACTTTTTCTGTTTTACCTGATGCAAACGTTCTGGTTATGCTAAAACAAAAAACAGTGGAGAGAAAAAAAGAAACAACAGAGAAATGTCAGTCATTTTTAAACAATCATCTCTCACTGCCAGCACTTTCCTCTGGCTCCGGCTGATGAATGGAAGCAGCTCCAAGCAGGAGTGCAGTGGGAGGATGCTCTGAGCTGCCCTGCTCTGCCTGGGAGCCATCGGAAATACACCCAATAATGAACTGCAAACAGAACAAAAGAGGGGTTTTCACCCAGGGCACTGGGGCACGGAGCCGTGCAAAGCACTCTTCTGTTTGCTCTTTTCAGCTGTGTGCTGGTACAAGTGACTGCTCACACAGCAGCAGCTTCTGCAAGGGAGGAGATTCCCTGGGTCATTCCCGGCTGGGTGCCTTCCCTTCCATGCCAGGCACTGAACTGTGTTTGTGCTGCCTTCCCTTCCATGCCAGGCACTGAACTGCATTTGTGGTGCCTTCCCTTCCATGCCAGGCATTGAACTGCGTTTGTGCTGCCTTCCCTTCCATGCCAGGCATTGAACTGCGTTTGTGCTGCCTTCCCTTCCATCCCCTGCATTGAACTGCATTCGTGCTGCCTTCCCTTCCATGCCAGGCACTGAACTGTGCCACACAAGGCAGAGGGGGCTGCTCCCAAAGGCAGCTTCCCTCCTCCTCCCTTTGCAAGCAGCTGCTGCTACCAGATCCCAGCCACAGGCAAAGCCCAATCCCTGCTGCAGTGCTCCCTGAGCTCCCAGCCATGGAGAATAACACCAAATTCCCTGTCCCAGCCGTGCTGCACAGAGACCCTCCCAGCTGGAACATTCCCGCCAAACTGATGAGCACCCTGCTCCTCCCCAAAGCACTGGTTTCACTTGCAATGAGATCAGTCCCACAGAAATGCAGCTATTTGGTGTGGTGAACAGGAGAGTGCCTATTTCTGACTCCATTTGAGAAGAGGCAGAATCATCCCTGGATCGGAAGGGGGATCCAAACCTCACAGCTCCCCTGCCTTCTGTCTGGGGCTCGAGCTGCAATGCTGTGTGTGACCCACAACCCTTGACTGTGGTGTCCTCACCTGCAGAGAGAGCCCTTCGTTCTCCAAGGCATCCAAGATGTGTCCTAACAAAAGCTGAACACTGCAAACACTCAGGGGCTGCTGGTAAGAACGTGTTGCTCTTTATCACCAAGTGAGACAAACATTTGCTGAGACTTTTAGTCAATCTCATGCATAATAAATAATTTCACTTGGCAAGAGACGTGAAACAAATTGTGGCTGCTATTTGTTGCCATAGCAATTCATGGTTGTTTTATTCTCCAAAACACTCTAAACTGCCTATGTAAATATTTTCATACTAATAAAATTAAGATCAGGAAGTGAAAATATCTAAATTATAAAAAAATATTTTAACAAAACTTAGCCATGTTTTTCTTCTTACTGGGTCCTTACAACAGTTGATTTCTATGTCCCTATTTAGGCATCTAAGTTAGCTGTTTAAATTTCACAAGCTGATAAGTACCAAGATATTTTCACTAAAATATAGACTGAGTTTAACTTTAGACACTTGTTTCTTAAAAAAATCCTCAGGCAACTATTTTTCCTGCTAATTCTAAACCACAGAGTAATGTTAGCTCTACAATTTACAACCTATTTCCAGCCCTGTAAATTTCTATGTCTTTTATAATGAATTGGACTCCAATAATAAATGTCCTGTAAAACATGTAATATTGGTGTAAGTAATTAATCAGATGTGTGCCAAGATTCCATGGCTGCAGGGAACTTACTTTTGATGCCAAATGTATTTTTTTATTTCTCAAAAGCTGATAGCAAGCACAGCAGTAATTTGTAATGACAGCAGCAGTGCAGAGAAGATTGCATGAACCAGAAAAGATTGTAAA
This sequence comes from Melozone crissalis, assembly GCF_028551555.1. Lineage (NCBI taxonomy): Eukaryota > Metazoa > Chordata > Aves > Passeriformes > Passerellidae > Melozone > Melozone crissalis. The sequence goes on from NW_026535858.1 coordinate 1,776,822, forward strand.
AATACAGCGTGACACGTTCATTTTGCCAAGGCTATTGCAAATAAAACTGCTTTTCCTTCTATCAGAAGAGAGTCCATCCTAGCAGATTTACATTCATCTGGACACCCAGAGGTGTTTACTCCTCATGTTCCACCTGCACTGCTTTGGGGCTCCTGCTAACACGCCAGTCCACTTCCTCACAAATACTGAAAATCCTCCCCACCTCTGGAACTGAGGGATTTGACTCTGCTCTGCTTGCTGATGGATTAAATGACTTGTCACTTCTGACCTTCAGCACTTTCCGACCACCACCTCAAAAACCAAGCCAGCCCAGCCTGTGGAAATCAATCTTCTACCATGGCTGCCCTGAACTGATCAGCTGGGCCTGACCTGCCTGCACTGTACAGGAAATTATCTGACTCTGATTTCCAACCAACACTGAACCATTGCAACAGACTTCTTCCAGACACTCTGGAGTAATTGATATGAAACACACATAAAAAACCTCTACTTTCAAACTAACTCGGGCAAACTACTGAAAAACAGATTTAAGGTTCATTTGTCATAGTTTAGCTCTTTCTTTTATTACTATGTATTTTCATAGTTAGAACCTAAACTTGCTTGAACCCTTCTCAATGTAGTGATACAAAGGGATAATCACAGTCTGAGCAAAGCTAATTTCTAACCAGGCTCTAGATGAGCAGGTGCAACTCACTCACACAGAAAATATTTTCTACCAGCAGAAAGTTGAAGAAACCAAGAAGATTTTTTTCTTTACAAACGCTGACCTGTTTGCTCATCTGTTACAGCAGTGTTAAAATCGGAACATACAAAACATCTTACAAATGCCCTGCCTTTGCAAGAGCTGTAAATGGAATTTTAGACTCAGACTGCTAAAATTTATCAAAGCCCAAAAGGCAAAGCTGCTGCTCTCCCAAGGTTTTCACACTGCTCACTGCCAGGGTTCCCTCTCTCCCAAACACAGCACATCGACAGCATCAGACCTACACCAGAATACATTAAAACCCAAAAGTGCCTTGAGAAAATCTGTGTGCCTTTGCAACTCCCAGCTGCACAGCCAAGCAGTCAGGAATATTTATGGCATTACCACAAACAGCCTGAGGAGTGTCACCTCCTCGAGGCTCCTCACTCCCTGTGGAGTGTGAGAGACGCAAACTTGGGAGGAAACGCAAGGAGCTCGGGTTCTGCAGGTGAGGGGTTTTTCTCTTTGTGTTTTAGTGCACCTCTGTGTAAAAATGAAATACAGGTGTGAGCCTCAAAAATGTGCCACATTTCACCCAGACCAAGGTGGCCCATTCCTTGGAGCACCCAGATGCAAAGGAGATTCAGCTCCATGGAACAGCAGATCCCTTACAAATTTATAAGCAACCTTCTTTCACAATAAATTAACTGCTAGGGACTGATCTGTGTTAACCCGTAAGTAGTGCAAATTCAAATGTAAAGATTTAATACACTGGACCCAGTGAACTGGATTTTCAAGCAACAGACAGCCTGCGTACACAAATCAGGATGCTGGAGCCCAACAGAGACAATTTATGCCTCACTAAATGTGATGTAAAACATTTAAAGGCAGAAACAGTTTCAGACAAGCTAGCACACTATAAATTCATGCTGTGGAACAGGTTGTGTGTTCAAGCACAGGCATAGAGCTGCAAAGCCCCGGAAACGGATTTGTCCCTGTGGAATTGCTCCCTCCTGGTTCCCCTCCAGCTGCTGATATTCCCCATGGCACTCCTGCACAGGAGGTGCCTGGTGGCAGCTGAGGGTGAGGAGTAAGCAGGGAGCTGGCCCTGTGAGAGCTGGGAGCTGAACACACGGAGGCTGCTGGGACACTGGCAAGGTGGCACTGAGCCACCAAGCTAAAGAAGCCTGCCAAGCAGCATGGCAGGCCCTCTGTCTTTCTGCAGACTCTACAGATGCAAAATCCTCTTTTCCTCCCTTGGAAAAAAAATGTGAGGGGCCTATCTTCCAAAGTCCTCCCTCTTGCTCCCTGTGGTGAGTTCCTCTCTATGAAAACCCAGCATGCCCCAAAACTCTGCCTGGCATGGCCTTTGTGACGAGAACAGCAGCTCAGTGCATGGGCAAGGATGAGTCCTAGAGCAGGAGGGGAGCACTACTGCCCACCAGAGAGAACTGAAAACCTGTCACCTGTAACAGCTGACAGCTGAGCAGCAGGAAAGATGCTGTTCTGGCCTTGCTGTTCCCAAAACTATCACCCAACAGCTCATTTACCATGTGCACAGACCCAAACATTGTCCTGGGGGGCCTTTAAAAGCAGGAGCATTTTTGGCAGATGCATGTATGTCTCTTTTACAGGGAACTGCAGTTTAAAAGTACCTTTTTGTCCTCCACTTAACTGGCCTGCAAGCTTTTATGGCTCTTTTTTTAAAGTACTTTATCAAATTTTACAACTGAAAAACCCATCCCAGGGTTTGAGGAATGTCAGGAGAAATCTGATGCTCTTAGCTCTAAGTGACTTTGAAAACTATTAGAATACCTTTCATTACAATGGACTGCAAAAAAATATAAATTACTAGGCTGCTAAGAATTACTTGCCTATCTTACCAAGGAGGGCAGATAAGAATATCTAGTTCTGTACTTACTATTGCATATGTATTAATAATAATATTAATATTATGTTCCACTATTAAGCCACAGAATTTTATTAAAATTATAGAACTTGGAAGTGAAAAACCCTAGAGCTCCCCAATGTGCTTACCTCCGAACTGGAATTTTCCCATTGGTGTTTGTTAGAAAGGCCAGCTTCATCCAGCTGAAATTAGGAATGAAATATTTTTAAAACACTGTTTATTAAAATTGGGGTCTAGACGTTATGTTTAACTTGTTGCCATGTCTGCTAAATAGTACAAACAAATAATTGTTCTGCAATAAAAACATTTTTCTGTAACCTTCTAATGCTTGAGGCAGGGCAGTTCTTTAACTGCAAAGGCAAAAAGCAGCCCAAAAAAATCACTACAGCAATTAACACCAGTGTGAAGATGAGAAAGTCTCATGGGGCTTTGCTTGCATATGCATCAAAGAGAAAACAAGCCAGCCAATAATTAAAACATACACTACCATAAATCAAATGAACAGTTATAAATTCTCCTGTAATTTCTCCTGGGCAGGTGCCAGATATAGCCTTGAGACATCTTTAGTCTCAATAAAAGAGAAACTCCTAACTCATTTAATACCATTTTCTTTCTGACACTGTTTTGTAAAGGTCAAACTACAGAAAGCAATTTTTTTTTCCAATTCCAACAAGGAAAACACAAGGACAGAAAAATAAAGGAGAAGGGGGAGGAAAGAAAGCAACTTACTGTTTCTTGAGACAGGTCATTGGACTGACATTGTTAGCTCTGAAGTTATGTATGATGGATCCAAGCCCTTCTACCCATTGCTGAAAAACACCAAAACACCAAATCAGCAACACTGAAGAGGGGAGAAGTAGGAAAGCTTGGCTTGGGGGAAGGCTCCTCCTTGAAGCCATGGGTAATGTCAATAACCTGTGCCAGGTCACAGCCCATGCCATGGAAAAGCCCAGCCTATTTTATCCATTTTACCCATCACTGCTCATCCCCCACGAGGCACAGGGACTGTGCTTTCCATTCCTCCCAATGCTACACGTGGGACCAGCAGTGCCAGTAAATCAGTGTACTGCCAGCCACGGCAAGTGATCACTCACTGATTTATTGGGGCCTCCATTTATGCCCTGTATGAACCCTGGCCTCCTTTTAGAGTGGCAATACCAGCCCTTGCTGAGCTGATATTTATTTATACCCTGTATGAACATTTGCCTCCCTTTGGGGGCAGGGGCAACACCAGCCCCTGCTGAGCACCATCACGCACTGTGAGGACATATTTCACTGGTCCAGCTTAGGAAAGGAGTGAAATAAAATATCAATAAGCTGGAGGAGGCACAACAACTGCTCTCACACCCTGTTACATATCCAAGCCTTGCTTGCTTTCATCCTTCAAATGCACAGCATTGCAAATAATCCCTGGGATGACTTGCAGCCAACAGCAGCATTACAGCCCTCACTGCTGTAATTCCTCTTTCAGGGATCTATTTTCCTGCTGTAGCCTGCACCCCAAGCTTGCAGAGCTGCAGCTTAAGGCTTAGGCCCTGACACGAACCCCCACTGACTTCAGCAAGAATCCTGGCAGGAAAAAGCCATGGCAAGATTCAAAAATGGCAGTGCTACAAGCCAAGTTCCATCTCAATTATGCCATTGTAACACTAGGATTACTCAACTGATAATTTACACTGGTGGAATGGAGATGGGATTTAGTCCACTGCTAAACATTAACCTTGGGAATAAAGGAGCTTTTTGCCTCTGGCCAAATGCTGTGCATGCAGCCTGAGCTGGCTTGGGCAGCATCCAGACATGACACTCATAAATAGATGCAGATGAGCGGATTTTTCTTTTCATGAATGAGTGCTGTACATCTGCAAGACAGATGAAAAAAAATCCTGATTTACACTGGAGGAGCACTAGCCTCTTTGGGAAAGGGTGTATTGTAAACTGCAGGCAGCAAATCCCTGGGTTAAAACAAGGTCTGAGGTGTCAATTCAACACACTTCAGGAGACCCCTGCACTCATGAAATATTAAATCTGTTTTCCTTTAGGAAAAGTAGTCACTTATTAAGATGCATGTTAATATTCAAGTGTTCTTTTTTAAGTTACCTTTTAAATAAGTACTGCATTAAATATTCATTTAAAGAGATCAAGTGTGTGTCTGAGAATCATTTGAAAAACAGAACCATCACTTATGGGAAAAGGTAGCATTTAGCGTTTTCTTAGGTGTGTTTTTGGGCTTGGAAACAACCCCCCAGTCAGAGTCTGCCCTCCCATCTCCCTTTTCCAGCTGCATGAGTAGACGACTCTGTAGTCATAGGCTGCAGGGACTGCCTAGGAAGATAAAGAAAGCAAGGTTCATGGGGCAAGATAATACTATTTTATCTTTATATTAGAACTGATATAACTAGAAACCACTGACAGATTCAGGAAACACTGGTGTTTTCCCACAAATGTTCCTTCACCTCAGATGATAAAGGAATGGGGCTCGTGATAATTTCAGGGTAATTGCCTGAACAAATCTTACACAGAATTCAATTTCCTAGAACTGCTGAAATTCAACTGTTGTCAACTGCCTGTGTTTGGGGTTTGTGGTTTGTTTGGGTTTGGGTTTTTCTGGTTTGTTTTGGGTTTGGGAGATTTTTTGTTTGTTTGGTTGGGTGTTTGCTTTTGTTGTTGTTTAAACCAATTAAATGTAACATTCCTGCTGCATTAACATTGTTACAGCTACACCACCATTGGTCCTTGTGTGTTCTGCATTGGTCTGCAGCCCTTCAGAACTCCTCAGCCCTCCAACACTGACCCAACCACTCAGTGGCATACTCACTGCAAACAGAAAACCCCTGCAAAAATTCCATGACACCAAATGCACGTTGGGAATAAGCTGCAGGCTTTCTGCCATTTGTTCCTGCCAGAAAACCACCCCTGGAGCAGTGCTGCCCACATCAGCATTTCATTTGGAGCTAACACCACAGACCCCTTCTGACTTGAAGGCAACGGATTGAGACTACACCAGATACAACAAAAACTGACATTTAAAAGCAAGGCTGGCCAGCACTCAGCTCTGCAGTTACCTCTGCTCATCTAGAAGAGCTGCCAAGAATGAACAGTGCTAGAAAAAAACAGGAGTGAAGAGAGAAATCAATACACTAAGCACATCCCAAGCGAGTTTTCATAGGAGTTGTCGTGATGGCTCCCACTTTAGAGGTCTCCCTAACCTTTTCTCAGTGTTAATGCCCTTCTCTGACAGAGATGCCGAGGCAGGAACTGCACTCCCTCAGAACAAAACAGCACAAAGCTGCAGCCCAGCCCTGCTGAGGCACAAAGCACCACACTGCTGGGGCAGCAGGCAGGGAGGGAGCCCCGAGCCTCTCCACGGTGTGTGAGGGGCCCTGGGCAGCAGCAGCAGCTCCAGAGCCCCTCCTGCCCATCTGCTCCAGCTACAGCAGCTCTGGCTGCCTGCCCTGGCTCTGGGCACAGCAGCTCCTGCAGTCACAGCACACACTGCCCACGGCCACCAGCTGCCCCTCAGGAACAGGAACACAAAGGAAAACCAAACTCAACGACACATTCAGCACTGGCAGCCTTTGTGTCCCTCTGAGGCAGAACAGTCTCAATTAATACTGCCTTCACACTTGCTCCTAGGGTACTGTGATCAGTGCACAGATACTCACAAAATTCAATATCCAGCTGGCACTATATCGCTTTCCTGACAACAAACCATTCCCAGGTTTAATGCACACTGTCTGATGACCTTGCAGGAGGGATGAAAGAGGGGCTCAGGTTTATCCAGCTAACACACAGACAAATACAGCAGCAACCTTGCTTGTATTCTGTGACAGCACCCCTTAATTTATAGATGAAGCTGAAAGACCTGTACATCTACATAAGGAACAGAGATAAAGATCCTCAGTTCTCTTCTTTCACCCTCAGCATTTTCAAGTCACTACCTGTGCAAAGGATGAAAATTCTGTAAAAAGTGGAATTCTGAAATGAGGTACCATTTAGGAAGCAATTATTGGTGCCATTTAGGTACCAATAGGAAGCACCTTGTTCTTAGAAAAAAATACGTCTTTGATAGAAATCAGGGTACATTGGATTCTTACTGATGCTAGTGCTGAATATTTTCCAATTTTCAAAATATGGTTCAGTACCCTTAATCTGTTGAGATATACACAAATATTATTCCTGATTCATAGAGGGATCTGGACCCTGATATCTAATCCTAGAGAATGAACAGCCATGAAAAGAAACAACACCAAACAGCAGTACATCTTAAGCTCAGACCCCCTTAGGCTGACACAAGAGGCCAAAATCTACACTGCAGGCTGGAACAAACACTGTGTTGTTTTTCTCTGACAACATCAAACACTGTCAAACATCTCCAGAAGAAGAAGGGGCAAGAAAAACCAATCACAGAAGCACTCTCTTAGCTTTTGCTGTCAGCCTGAAATGCTTCTGAGGCTCTTAGTGACCCTGTGTTAGTGAGGTTCACTGATGGAACACAGGCACAACTGGCAGGGGGCACAAATAAGTTTGGCCTTTCAGCTCTATTTTAGCCATCAACCTTTCACTTGGGCAGGGTTAAAAAGGACAAGAATTATGAAAGGTTAAAAAGCACCATAGCCTGCAGCTCATGACATTGCAGACAAGGCCATGCATGGCTTGTTGACCCATGGGGTCAGTACTGCCAGACCTCTCCAGATTGTACCTTCCCCTTTCCAGGGTTGCACTCTACCTGCTGCAGGCATCAGGAGAGGCAGGGAGGCACTGCCCTCTGATTTTGGGGTTCAGGGTCTGGGACTGGCTGCCAAGGGCTCCAGAGCCCGAAGGCTCAGGAAGCCACAGAGAATTGTTCCCACCTGTGCCCAGGACACACTGGGCTGGCAGGAATCCCTGGCATTGCCCTCAGCCAGCAGATGTCCCCATTCCCTCAGTGCAAACACCTCACAACTGCTCTCTGCTCCAGGAAAATCCCCCAGCAGCCACAGCAAGGAACCTGAGGGGTGCCAGTGCCAAACCTCCCCCTGCCCTGCCCCACCGCAGCACTGACTGTAGCAGGGCATGGCTCTGGAAACACTGCCAGGACTTGCACACAGATGAAAGGGAACCTTGTGACCTTCAGCTATTCCAGCAGCAAAGCTGGGGCTCACCTGAGGCTCACAGGCTGTACTGGAGCTGCCCAGGGTGCCCACACTGCTGCCACTCAGCGCATTGCCAGAGTGGCTGAGCAAAGACAACAAGTCCAGATTTTGGGTGGCTGAAGTACAAGAGCTTTACTGGACTAATGGCAGCCCATGTGCCAAGGGCTGAGGCCTCACCCCAGCACTGGATCACTTCTGCCCCAAGGAAATTCATCCCCAAATACTCACTGGCCTTTTCAACTGTCCTAGACTGAGGGAAACAGATTATCCAATTACTGGGGCACACAAAGTCCATCTGGGAAGTAAAAAAGAAAAATACACACATATGCTCTCATCTCTAATATATGTGTGTGCATGTGTGTGTGTTAATTTTAGCTCAGGATAATTTATACAACCTGATTAAATCAGGATTCCAAACACCAGGTTTTAAATTCCACCTTTTACAGTCACTCTCTACTACCACAGTGGAGCTGTTTTAGGAGTGGACCGTGACAGCTGCTTGCAATCAGAGACACAGTACACCCAATTCTGTGGCTGTTTTAAGAGTGGAAATGAAAACCAATTTCTCAGCTGAAAACACCAATAAAATTTAAGTAGATAGAATGTAAATAGCAGAGCTGGAGCTTGGAGACAAGTGCAGAGATAATAAACACTCTCTTGTTGCTGGAGCAGCTGTACTTGGGGCACAGCAGTGCCTTGGGCAGCCCTGCTGAGCACCAGGGGCACAGGTGAGGACAGGTGACAAGAGCCAGCCTGGGATGGGCCCAGAGGGAGGGTCCAGCCCTGCCCACAGCAGTCCCCAGCCCACTGCCACAGCTGGGGCACCCCAGGGACTGTCCCCCTGTGCCACCCTGTGCCAGAGACCTGCAGAACCTGCTTCCCAGTGTGCCACCCCTTGCACCGACAGGATCTTCCACCAATTCCCTTTGTCACAGCTAGCCAGTCCCATTCCAAGCCAGCCTTCAGTGGGTTACAATGCTTCTTTTCCCATTGCAAATTATCACCTACAGAGGCCTTTCTGGGCTGCAAAGTTCTGAGCTTTAGTGCTTGGATCTGCCACTCAGTTCCCTCATGTAAAGTACCCCAGTCACGCTGAGACCAAGGCTCTGTTCCTCACAGCAATGGGGGACAGCAGAAAGCACAGGTTTCTTGCACACATTTACAACCCTCACACATATCTGGGCAGCTCAAGCTTCAGTCATTGCCCCTTCCCCTCCAAACTCTTGCCTCTGTCATTTCACAAGAGGGGCTTTGAGCTGGATTAATGTGAGGCCTATTTTAAGCTGCAGTTAGCAGCTGCACAGCTACTCAATGCCATGCAAAGGCTGGTTCCTCTGCAGCGGATTTACTGTGTCCCACAAGGAAGATGTTCTCTCCTGAACACAACAGGAAGAATGAAGCAGGAGCACTTCTATATGCAGATAACTCCTAGAAAATTCCATTTCAGCACAGAAGTGCAGTAGCAAGCTGTGGTATTTACCATATACCAAAGGTCAACACAGCACAGGCCAAATTCCCCAGCGAAGGCAACTTAGAGAGCTCTGCATTGATTTTTTGGCTTGATCTGCCTTCTGCTGTCCCTCATGCCTCACACATCTCCTATCAGATGAGGTGGATCATCACTGCTGACAGCTCTGGGTGAGTGTTTTGGTGGAAAGGCTCCCAGATGCAGGCTCTGGGTTCCATGGGGCTCAGAGCCTGCCCACTGCAGCATGACACACCAGTTCTGTAAGGCTGGGCTGCTAATGAGCACCAGAGCTTCTCCACAGCATAATTAGCTCATCTCTTGTGACAGCCTCTGTAATGGGCCTGCATTCTCACAAACCAATTAGTCTAATACAGGTTATTGAGATCTAGGGTGGCTGAGAAACTTAACTGCAGCTGCTCTCAGAATAAATCAGAGATGCTGCTGGGTGAAGTGTGAAAGTGAATGCTGCCAACATCTCCTATGCTTTGCTCCTTTTTTCAAATGCTTTCAAAACATAACTCTGACACATTATTTCCCTTGAAGTCTGCTGAAAATACACACAGTAAAATCAATTTAGTGCACCTATGTAAGTTATACAAGTGTTTCTCCTATAAAGGAGTTTGCTCAGTATTGCCAGTGCTTCCAAAGGTATGGATCCAAAGCAATGAACAATAAACCAGACTGGCAAGGGATTTAGTGATGCTGCATTCAGCGAACAGTTTTAAAGGAGGGGATTTACCAGGTGTGTGATAGTGATCACTATTTAATACTTATCTTACAGGCAGAACAGATTATAATCCTGAACACCCTAAATGCATGCAGACAGAAGAAAAGCCAAGAGTGTGTATTTTAAACGCCCATGGATGCCTGGATCTCAGCTAGCAGTGTTCTGTCAGCACTCTGAGCAGGTTTCTCAGGGCAGCTCACAGCTGAGGGCCAGGGCAGGCGGAGGCCAGGACTCTCAGCAGAGCTGCAGGCTGTAGCCCTCAGGAAGGATGAGGTGTCAAACAGCACCATTGCTTCCTGAGGGCTGCTCCATGTCAATGGGAAGCAGAAAAGGGCCTGGCCACACTGGGATGCCCTTAACTGCACAGTTTCCTTTCCTGCTTTTGTTTTTTCAAACAATACAAACCACACAACACAATTGGGTTATCAGAACTTTGAAGGGCTGAAAATGGCAGCAATTGCACTTCCCTTCAGCAATCCTGTCACAGAGCCAGCAGCACCAGCTTGTCTGCTGGGGCAGCCCCCCACAGAGGCACTGACCAGCCCAGGGAATGCCCTGTGCCATACACAGAGGTCACACAGGGGCACTGACCAGCTCAGGGAATGCCCTGTGCCATACACAGAGGTCACACAGGGGCACTGACCAGCCCAGGGAGTGCCCTGTGCCATACACAGAGGTCACACAGGGGCACTGACCAGCTCAGGGAATGCCCTGTGCCATACACAGAGGTCACACAGGGGCACTGACCAGCCCAGGGAGTGCCCTGTGCCATACACAGAGGCACTGACCAGCTCAGGGAATGCCCTGTGCCATACACAGAGGTCACACAGGGGCACTGACCAGCCCAGGGAGTGCCCTGTGCCATACACAGAGGTCACACAGGGGCACTGACCAGCTCAGGGAATGCCCTGTGCCATACACAGAGGTCACACAGGGGCACTGACCAGCCCAGGGAGTGCCCTGTGCCATACACAGAGGTCACACAGGGGCACTGACCAGCTCAGGGAATGCCCTGTGCCATACACAGAGGTCTCACAGAGGCACTGACCAGCCCAGGGAATGCCCTGTGCCATACACAGAGGTCTCACAGAGGCACTGACCAGCCCAGGGAATGCCCTGTGCCATACACAGAGGTCTCACAGAGGCACTGACCAGCCCAGGGAATGCCCTGTGCCATACACAGAGGTCTCACAGAGGCACTGACCAGCCCAGGGAATGCCCTGTGCCATACACAGAGGTCTCACAGAGGCACTGACCAGCTCAGGGAATGCCCTGTGCTGTACACAGAGGTCTCACAGAGGCACTGACCAGCCCAGGGAATGCCCAGTGCTGTACACAGAGGCACTGACCAGCCCAGGGAATGCCCTGTGCCATACACAGAGGTCTCACAGAGGCACTGACCAGCTCAGGGAATGCCCTGTGCTGTACACAGAGGTCTCACAGAGGCACTGACCAGCTCAGGGAGTGCCCTGTGCCATACACAGAGGTCTCATAGAGGCACTGACCAGCCCAGGGAGTGCCCTGTGCCATACACAGAGGCACTGACCAGCTCAGGGAGTGCCCTGTGCCATACACAGAGGTCTCACAGAGGCACTGACCAGCCCAGGGAATGCCCTGTGCCATACACAGAGGCACTGACCAGCTCAGGGAATGCCCTGTGCCATACACAGAGGTCTCACAGAGGCACTGACCAGCCCAGGGAATGCCCTGTGCCATACACAGAGGTCACACAGGGGCACTGACCAGCCCAGGGAATGCCCTGTGCCATACACAGAGGTCTCACAGAGGCACTGACCAGCTCAGGGAATGCCCTGTGCTGTACACAGAGGTCTCACAGAGGCACTGACCAGCTCAGGGAGTGCCCTGTGCCATACACAGAGGTCTCATAGAGGCACTGACCAGCCCAGGGAGTGCCCTGTGCCATACACAGAGGCACTGACCAGCTCAGGGAGTGCCCTGTGCCGTACACAGAGGTCTCACAGAGGCACTGACCAGCCCAGGGAATGCCCTGTGCTGCACACAATGCCCTCAGTGTCTCTGATAACCCTCTGTGTATGCTCAGGCTGACAATCACTGTTTCCCTCACACAGCACACACACAGGGATGCTCCACAGGGATGTTTGGTGCCCTCTGGAAGGGCAGGGCAGCAGACTCTAACCCAGGTATTTCAGTCAGCCACGCAGGCAGGCTTAGGAAAAACAATTGAGCACTGCTGATGAGCTCTTCTCTCACCTCCCACACACAGTTTAATTGTGAAATACCTTGGCTATTTCTGTGGTTTCTGCTACCATGAAAGTGAAGCTGATGTTCACCAGGTCTGTGCCACTGCAAACACACACTATCCGTCCTTCCAGCTCGTTTTCTGATTTTCCAACAGCCTCGAGTGCAGTCAGTATTTTGGGATCCTGTGAGACACAATAAAGAACTTGTTACATTTGCAGCACTTCTGCTATGCAAGGCACGATGGTAAAAATGCATTTTCACCTCCTCATACATTTACAAACCTTTAAACCTTTGCCAGTCATCTGAAATGAGTGCTTTCACTCAGAAACATTGTGTGCAAACCTGAGAAAACAACACATTCTGACAGTCAGGAACATGATTGTGAGAACTCATCTTTTCATCACGAAGAAGAACAATTAATCACTCCAAGGACTGGGGACAGAGGATCAGCACTGATCTGGAAGTTAATTATTCCCATCTAGTTAACCCCATAGTTCCTGCAGTCATGATCTGTGTGACTTGGAGGTTCTTTAGTGACGTGTCACACGAGCTGCTGTCCCTGCTGCTGCTGGAGGTTCCATGGGCATGCTTTTGGAAGGGCAGAGCTGGAGCAGCAGCTCACTGCTGTGTCTGTGAGCATGGGGCTGTCTGCACCACCACAGCTCTTGCCCCTTCAGTGGGGCAGAGATCTGGGCCTGCAGACTCCCAGGAGGATTTCTAAGAGAGAGTTACCTACATAAAAACACTTCACATGTGAAAGTGGAAATGCAGGGCTCACAGCAGATCTCCTAAACTGAAGGGCTGCTGGAAGGAGAGGCACAACTCTGCAGAAAACCCTGCATATTCCTTCTGAATACTCCCGAGTGTATTTCCAAAGGCTTGGGGCTCCAGAACTCCTAGCTAGTACTTCTGCTGAAACCCTTTAAAAAGGCAGGCTGTGACCAGCTGCCCTCTCTGACCACCTAAACGCAGAAAGAGGGATGCAAACAAATCTTTCTACACTTTTGCTAATGGAGAGAGAAGATAAGATAAAATAAATTCAAACAAATCAGAACAAAATGAATGGAAAATGAACATTTTTCCTCAGATCCCTAAACAAGTATCCCAATAAACTGTTACAAGATAATTAAAATCTCCTGCTATGTGCTCTTAATGTCTGTTCAGCTCTCAGTGCATCCTGAACCCTGCAGTACATCAGAAAGGCCAGATGACTGACGCTGCCCACTGCAATCACAACAAATCCTGCAAAACTTCAAATGTGAGGCTATGATTGCAAAATAAAAGCTGTGTAACTGGTATTACTTAAAGAAACGAATGCCACCCTGCATTTCACCTTCAGCTGAAATATTGCTCGTTTAAATGAAGTATAAAGTAAGTACAGAGTACCTTTGGTACAGCTCCAAAGCGAACACTGTTGATCAGGGAGCACTCTAACACCTGGCCCTCCTGAAAGGACAAAAAGGGTACAAGTTCAAAGGCTGCTGAGACACAATTCCACTGGGAGTTTCACCAAAAATAAACTGAGAATTTCATTGGCAAACTCTGTTAATAAACACTAAGCAGTATATTTCCTTTCAGTATTAGTTGATTCCCTCTTAAATTCTTCACTTCTGTCAATTCTAAAAAGAATAAGACGAGGACTAGTTTTGTAAATAAACTAACACGGTATTTTAAATTTTTTAAAAACAGAATATACATAAAGTGCAACAACATATAATATACATTCCTGACATAATTGCAATATACCTTTCCTTCACTTTTCCAGCTCAGAAAAAAGCCAAATTCATCCACTTGGAAGAGACAGTTGCTTTCAAAGACAAAAGATTCCTATAGAAAAGAAAATACAGACCATTCATTTTAGTCAGTTTGCCAAATATCAATTATTTATCATTCAAAAATAAAGAATTGTTCTGTTTCTTCCCAAAGACCCTCCTGCAGAATTTGCTGTTCCCCCAAAAAAAACAGAAACAAGGGAGGCAGGCCTTTAAAAAAGAGATCACGTTTAATGATTTGTCTTATTGCTCACACTTGAGACACTGAGATGCACTTAATTAATATTTTCCTACCTTATTGCAACTAAATGAAGATGTTTTATTTAATAGAAGCAGTGATTCTTACCTAATAAAGAATCTTAATGAAACAGAACTTCAAGAAATGTACTGAAAATTAAATGCTTGAAGGTCAAAAATATATAATTTGCCAATGTCACCTTCAGGATCCAACGGCCACACTTCCTTTCAAGGTGCAGAATTTGGGAAGCATTTTCTGTTGCACTGTGGCAGTGTACATGCTGTGAGTGCTCTGCAGGCAGAGTGAGTGACAAGCAGAGCTTGCAGGATATTGATTTGTACAAGAAATCAGGAAACAATGGCACTCCAGAGAGACTGGGCAAGGCAAAAAGTCAGATGAGCTGAATTTATAAAGAGATTTTCCCCACACACCTCCAGCCTCAATTGGAGCATCATAAATTAAGCTGAAATGCAGGAAAAGGGTGTGCAGAATCAACCACTTCAAGAAAAAGAGGATCCAGAACTTCCTGACTTCCTTCACTGAATAGTGAGGAGAATTTGTGGGAAGAGTCCTCTGTGAGGAAACAAAGCAGGCTCCCAGGTGTGCCCCAGAAACCTGGAGCAGGAGGGGCTCACAGGATGGACAGACAGGGCTCTGCGCCATGGGGGGAAGGCAGGAGCTCCTTCCTGGGCTTTGGGGGCAGCAAACCCAGCTGAAGGAGCCTGAGCTGGGTGCCAGAGCTGGGGTGTCCCACAGCAGAACAGCACAGCTGTGCCTGGCCACCCCATCCCAGCAGTGACACCCAGGTGCCAGCAGTGCCCCTGAACCCCACAGGTGCCCAGAGCAGAACAGCACAGCTGTGCCTGGCCACCCCATCCCAGCAGTGACAGCCAGGTGCCAGCAGTGCCCCTGAACCCCACAGGTGCCCAGAGCAGAACAGCACAGCTGTGCCTGGCACTGCCCCTGCCAGTGGTGACATCCCAGCAGTGACAGCCAGGTGCCAGCAGTGCCCCTGAACCCCACAGGTGCCCAGAGCAGAACAGCACAGCTGTGCCTGGCACTGCCCCTGCCAGTGGTGACATCCCAGCAGTGACAGCCAGGTGCCAGCAGTGCCCCTGAACCCCACAGGTGCCCAGAGCAGAACAGCACAGCTGTGCCTGGTCACCCCATCCCAGCAGTGACAGCCAGGTGCCAGCAGTGCCCCTGAACCCCACAGGTGCCCAGAGCAGAACAGCACAGCTGTGCCTGGCCACCCCATCCCAGCAGTGACAGCCAGGTGCCAGCAGTGCCCCTGAACCCCACAGGTGCCCAGAGCAGAACAGCACAGCTGTGCCTGGCCACCCCATCCCAGCAGTGACAGCCAGGTGCCAGCAGTGCCCCTGAACCCCACAGGTGCCCAGAGCAGAACAGCACAGCTGTGCCTGGTCACCCCATCCCAGCAGTGACAGCCAGGTGCCAGCAGTGCCCCTGAATCCCACCCAACCTGGAGCACCTGGAACCCTCTGCTGCAGCTGCACTCTCTGTTCTTGGTGAAGGCTGAGAGAACAACCACTCACTCACAGGCTGTGTCTGCAGCAGGGCTTGCTGAAGGAAAATAAAGCTTTTTTCTCCATCTCCACCACTATCTACTTCATTTATCTGGCCCCAAATCTGGAAACACAGGGTAAACCAACTATCCCTATCTTGGCAGGCCTGGTGATAAAAAATACCTTTTACTTACATTTCCAAAGATAAGAAAATACTAATATCCCTGAAGGCACTTACCTTCAACTTACAGAGATCTCCTGTTCAAACAAGATTAAAAATAGACCCTGATACAATTATTCTTACCAGCATATCAATGCTGAGTATAGGGTAAACTTCTCAGCACTTTATTTCAGCTGCCTGTGTAAAATGTCCTGGTTTGCATTCTTTTAATAAAGGTGGATTAAAGCACAGCTGAAAGCAGGATCATAGTAATCATATTTCAGATAGAGTGCAGATTGATTTTCCAAAGTAGATAAAACCACTCCAGTTCTCAAATGATGCATTTGAATCAGAAAATGATTGTTCTGTGTTCTCTGACTTTCCCTTGTAAAAGGCAGGTGCTCAGTTTATATATCCAAGAAAAAGCAATATTCTCCCTCCATTTGATAGAGAATACAAAAAAATGGAAGGATTAACTTTGTTTAATAATGTGCTTTATGAATCTGCAAAGATGAGAGTTTTATACACATTACAGATATTTTGATCCAATTCTCCCTTTCTCTTCCTCAGGGCTTATGTCAAATCAGAGGGATTAAATATATTTTAAAGCTATTTCTTTTAAAAGTAAAAAAAAACCCTCTATGTAGCAATAAAGTCTGTTGGTATTGCCTCCCCACAGACATTTCTGAGGGTATTACCAGAAAAAATTAAAGTTTCTTTGTGTACAATGAAAGCAAAGCATGAAATATTCTGGCACTTCTGCATATTTAAAAGAGAATAGCAAATGAAAAGCAACTGGGTCTTACCTCTTCGTATCTATCAAACACAGCTCCATCTTGCAGAAAAGAGGGAACTGGCTTCTGCCAGTTAAATTCATAAGGTTTTGCCATGATTACAGAAGAAAAACCTGAAATGGAATGGAAAAGCACAGTTCAATTACTGTCCTTCAAAAGGAGCACTTCAAAGGCCAAGCAGGAAAAAAAGTGACTTTTAGCTTTTCCTTTCATACAGAAGTACTGAAAAGTCACAGTGCATTTCCAAATTAGGAGCTTGCCTCCTAAGAGTAATTTTGTTTCATATCTTTAAAATGAAAAATACTTGTAAAATGTGTGTATGAACTTAATTATTTGAAAAACACTTGCACTGTAACTTTAGAGTACAATGAGCCTGGTATTAACCTAGCTCTAGGTGACCAAATACTACAACCTGTATTGCAGACAAATGCTGCTTATTTTTCTGGTCATTGATACAGAAATCAAAAATACAGTTTGAAAGTTAGGTACACATGCCACCGTTAAGTGTTCATTTTCATTCAAAATAGGATGATATGAAATAATAGATCTCTATTCCCAAATCTTAAAAAAAGGACTAAATTATACTTAAACTATTAGTCTGTCCCTTTTTTCTCCCAATGAAGAGAAGCTTTGAAGAAAACAGATCATCTATATCCAACATCTTATCAAAAGCCTCCTTTTCTTTTAGCCAGTCCTGTGCAGACACACCTGAAGTGATAACCACTATTTTTATGGCATGGTAGCTGTTCCCCAATCTATTTAAATGTCTTCTATTATCAGAATGGTCTTCAAACACAACAGGTAGCTCCCGCAGCAATAACTGCTCCCATCCTTCTGGGAAAAGCTGACACGTTCTGTGCTAAAACACCAGAAATGTACTGGCACTTTTAAGGCTGTGAAGAATATTCCTGCGCAGTCCCAAGCCTGTAAAAATGGCTTTTTCCCCTTTTATACTGGTGCTGAACCCCACACAAACCCAATTTAGAAGTTCTGCAGATGCTGTGTAAGGCAGATCCTAGTGCTCCCTCCAGAGCGGCACTCAGAAACCCGGCTGTGAGGAGTGCTTGAGCACACTCTGAGCTCTGAGAAACATTCCCCACCTCAGCAGCACACACATCACCTGGCCAGCCCTGCATGCAGCCCCAGAGGCACAGCCGTGTGCCAGCCCCTGCCCAGGGGTGCTCTCCTCCCTCCCTCTGGGCACTCACGCAGCCCCAGAGGCACAGCCCTGTGCCAGCCCCTGCCCAGGGGTGCTCTCCTCCCTCCCTCTGGGCACTCACACAGCCCCAGAGGCACAGCCCTGTGCCAGCCCCTGCCCAGGGGTGCTCTCCTCCCTCTGGGCACTCACACAGCCCCAGAGGCACAGCCGTGTGCCAGCCCCTGCCCAGGGGTGCTCTCCTCCCTCCCTCTGGGCACTCACACAGCCCCAGAGGCACAGCCCTGTGCCAGCCCCTGCCCAGGGGTGCTCTCCTCCCTCCCTCTGGGCACTCACACAGCCCCAGAGGCACAGCCCTGTGCCAGCCCCTGCCCAGGGGTGCTCTCCTCCCTCTGGGCACTCACACAGCCCCAGAGGCACAGCCCTGTGCCAGCCCCTGCCCAGGGGTGCTCTCCTCCCTCCCTCTGGGCACTCACACAGCCCCAGAGGCACAGCCCTGTGCCAGCCCCTGCCCAGGGGTGCTCTCCTCCCTCCCTCTGGGCACTCACACAGCCCCAGAGGCACAGCCGTGTGCCAGCCCCTGCCCAGGGGTGCTCTCCTCCCTCTGGGCACTCACACAGCCCCAGAGGCACAGCCGTGTGCCAGCCCCTGCCCAGGGGTGCTCTCCTCCCTCTGGGCACTCACACAGCCCCAGAGGCACAGCCCTGTGCCAGCCCCTGCCCAGGGGTGCTCTCCTCCCTCTGGGCACTCACACAGTCAGATGAGCCTGTTACTCCATCGCTGGCACACTCAACAGGAGCTCCCCAGCTGGGGCTGCACCGTGCATTTCCCAGCCCTGCAGTCAGGCTGAGCCTCTCCTCTCTCCCTGGTGCCTCTCTGGATGAGGGTCTGGCCCAGGAGCAGTGAGGCAGCACCACGCCCTGTCCCAGAGCCAGCAGCACAGCCCTCCGTGCCATTTGCATGGGCCGGGTTTAGGGCACAGAACAGCCTGACTGCTCTCAGCTCATCCACAGTCTGGACACTCCAGCTCCTTGTTATTTCCCACCTTCCCAGTCCCTTTCCCAGCTCTGCTCTCACAGGTCACTGCAGTTTACAGATGCACGGAGACAGATGAAGTGTGAGGGAAAGGCAGCTCGAGTACATGCGGCAAGGAGCTGGAGGAACCGTAACAAACAACATTTTTAAGCCTTATGCTTTGGCAGCTGTGCAGAAGGTGAAGAAAACTCTCTCTGCCTTTAGAAAAGCTCTTTTCAGCCTCTCACATTTCTTACGCTCCTCTCAAAAATCCATTTTTTTCTTAACCGTGTTAGCTTTTAAGATCACCAAACTAAAATACAAAATATTCCGTTGTCACTCTTTGGACCTCTGCTAATCTTCATCAATTTTTTAGCAGTTCAAAGCGAGTGAAAAACAACACCAATCCCAATCAGCAAACCCAAACAAACATGACGTTGCAGCGTGCATATGGCTGCAAATGCATGCATGCATATATCCTCACTATGGTGAGAATCAAGAATTACCCTCTTTAGAGACATTAAATAACAAGGAAATGTGTCAAGATTCAACTGGGAGACACAGAAGGTTAAGGAATTAAATTTAAAGGCAGCAAAATTTTAATTTGAAAACTTTTATACTACCTTTAAAAACTGAAATCAAATTTTCTTACTGACTTAAGAGTTCTCAAAGTATAATATGAATACGTACCATTCACAAAAGCAGAAAGAACACTCCTAAAAATCCACCTCAGGACTCAATTAATGACTACAAGGGAGAGGTGGGTGAAGTGCAGCAGTTAACAGCCTCTTGCAGCATCTCCCTTTCTCCCAACTCTGGTTTGTGCCTGAAGCATGTTTTGGATGACATGAAACTCACCTGGAGCACCCAAAGAGCGAGGACACAAAATGAACCATATTCAGAAGAGCATTAATTAACACAAAAGTCTCTCTCTTCTGTAAGCTTGGCTGTACTAAGCTAAACCTGGGGCGTGTGGGCTGTAAATCCTGGGTTTGTCACTCCCTGACCAAGAGAAGGACAAGGTGTGGCTGAACAGGAGGAGGAAAGGATTCTGTTAGTACAAAGGAGACAAATGTTTGTGGAAAGAGGTGCTATTCTAAACTAACCCACAGGGCTGGCTAGCATGATGGATGGACACTCCTTGGGTCCCATAAACATCCTGTCAATGCTGAGACACTGCTGGCAAGGACAGCAGGGTTCCTCAGAGCTGCCCCCCCAGTTTCAAACACACAAACTCATCATTTCCGCACTTTGCTCAGCCCCAGGATCCTAACAGGACCTGGAGGGGTTTTTTTAGTCATTATTATTTTTGCTCTGGAATGAAGCCCTGTTTGCTGAGTGAGAGGTGAGGAGGCTCTGCACTCTGTGTTTGCCATTTCACCACTCACCTCGTGGCATTACAGCCCCTAAACCTGCCCCAGTTACTGTCTGTTGGGTTTCAAGGGCAGCACCCACCCAGAACTGTGCTGAGTTTGGTAATCATGCCCAGGAATAGATGTTTTTCTTACAGATACAAGGAAGCAATTAAAAAACCCCAAAAAGTGAATCTATTTCCCATTCCCAGTCACCCCAGGACATTCCCCCACCTTGAAGAACATATAACCTTCAGCATCACTCCTGTTTGGTGAACAAGATTCTTTATTAGAAAGACAACCAGATCTAGATCAGCAGACTTCTCTAACTTTTGGGGTGTTTTATGGAGTTCATCCCAGTCCAGCAAGCCTCCCCCTGCACAGCTATAGACTAGAGTAAACATCCAGCTGTCCATGACCAAACAGGCACTGAAGCATTGAAATTCTTATAAAAATGCCCCCTTCATTTTTTAATGAGACTTTGAAATACTGTCATATTCAAATAGTGTAAATATTTCTAGAAACTTGAAGAAAAGTCAGATCTTCATGTATTTACTCCTCAATGTCAAATTCATTTGGTCATAAAGGTACTGACATTAACATAAGCAAAATGCAGAGACAGGGAAATGAAAAAAAGCAAATGCAGTTTCATGTCTTTTAAACATGAAACCTTGGTTTCAACTCCAGAACTTAAAATTCAGAGTAAGTTTTAAGAAAATAAAAGCCACTATAGTGTGAATCCTATATGAAAAGTAGCAGGGCCATGCTGCTGAATTTCTGCAGTGTCCACTCTATACCGTGAGACAATTCCAAGATATCCCAGCTCTCCAAGCTGCTCCACAGTCAAATTTTGCTGGATTTTTTTCCCTTTTTTTTAAGATTAATTTTTGTGCGGGCTGTTTTTAAACAGATTACTCCCCCAGCTAATGCAACACCTGAAAGCAGCTGTCCCCAGAGCAAGGCCAGGAACAGCAGCAGGCACCCAGGATGGCCAGCAGCGCTCTCCACTCCCGCTGCCCCCTTTCCATTGCACGGGCAGGGCTGGGATTCAGGGCCAGCCGGGGCCCAGAGCACAGCAAGAGGGGCTGCTCTGAGCTGCCCTCTGAGCGCTGCCCCAGCTCAGGGAGGCTGCCCACGCAGAGCTCCCAGGGAGAACCTGCTGCTGCTCTGCCCTCAGTCACACCTCTGGTGACAGCCACTGTTTCTGACAAGGGCAATTCTAGCACAAAACACAGGGCTCTAACATCACCCCTCAGTTTCCTCACAGGTTTTTCTTCTTGTCCTAATGGTCCCTAGTTTATCCATACCTAGAGCTTTCCCCAGCATTCCTATTCATTTGAAAACTCTCATTTTTTGACGTAGGTGCTGACCACCCATCCTTTTTGAGGGGGTGCCTTGACGAGAAGTGAATGGTGCAGAAAGAGACATGTTGGTGTTGTAAATGAACTTATTCTGGTCTATTTCCAACAGTGTAACAAAACTCTGTTCTGACTATTAGAAATACATTTAAATCAAGCCATTATGGAAAGCTTCTCAGATGATTCACTCAGGTCTAATTCCTCACAAACTTCTAAATTACAGACATTTGTAGGCCCAGGAAGGCAAATTATTTCTCTGCTCAGCAGCAATACAGAGCCACTGGAGCAGAGTTTCCCTTTTGAATTGATCACCAAAGTCATCAGGACTCATCACAGCCTGGGACCAGTCCTTGAGTGCCACCATTGTGAACCAGCTTTATTAGCTTCACCAGCTGACCAAAATGAGCCTTCAGATAGATGTCACTTGAAATGCCTGGAAAAACAAAAGTAACGCTGCGATTGCAACACCAAAGTGTTCAAAGAAAAGGTAACATGTTACTGATTTTCAAAACGACTCCTAAAGAAACAAGAGAACCTATACATACTCCTAGAAAAAGGTATGACTTCAATAGTGAGCTAAAATGCAGAACTATCAGAATTGGATGTTACTAAAAACTTAAGCGTTAAAAAATAATAAACCAGACATAGAAAACTACAAACTTCATGGAATAAGTAAAGTTGTATTTCCTATTCTTTCCTTCTGGTGATAGGAAATTTGGTATTCTCCGTTTTGTAACAGCAATGGTGAGAGAAAAAGGGAAAGGCACAGATCTCCCCAACGGATAATTTCAGGAGGGAAATGCTCATAGTCCTGTGAATAGTACAGAGGATTTAGCAATCTGACTCATCAAAAGACAGTAAATGACCATTGATGTTCACTTACACATATTATTCAGTATGCATCCAACAGTAACATTTTGCTTTAGATCTGTCAAGTGAACTTCCTTTCATGTGAGCATGTGATGAGGAACCACTCCCCAGAACCCTCTGTGCTTTGTCCTATTCCAATAACACCAACCATGCAAAATATTAAGCTGTCTAAAAATGTGAAGATGCTACATTTTTACCTTTAGTCATGCAGAAGCCTTAGAGGTGCTCAGATTTACTTAGCATAAAGTCAAGTGTCCCATTTCCTGGAAGCCACCTCATCCCCAGGTAGTAGTAGAGAGCAAATTGGGCTTTGATGGAAACAATGGTTTGTGCAATCGCTGCCAAGATCCTTTCTGAACTGCTATGGCATGTGATGGATGTATACAGTGTGGCTGGATTTAACCAGCAGTCACTTCTATTAAGTTTAATTACTTCACTCTGTGGCTTTCAGTGGAAGGCAGTGTTAAGACAAAGGCTACCTCATGGAATAATAAAACAAACAAACAAACAAACATGCAGCAATTGCAAAACACCACAAGTATTTCCTGATTTACTGAGGCCCAGAGTCTCTCTTCACAGTTTTGTAAACTCTGACACCTTGTATCACTACAGCAGAAAATTACAGCCTAAAGGAATGGGATTTGGCAGATTTGCCAAAAATTTTGGCAAATCTATTGAAAAATTTTGGCAAATCTATTGAAAAGCCAAGTTTTCAGCATGGTGATTGGGTAAGGAATACCATACTTAATTTCTACTGTTGTTTAATCTGCTGCTGACAGGTGACGCATTTTAAGTCAGTGAAGAGTGTTTCTCACTTTTAGGTACACCTGTGCAAAGTGTTTGTGCAAATTATTTGAATTCAAATCATGGGCAATTTTGACATTTAGAACTTCAGTTTCTTCTTTTTAGCTGCATTCTGGAGCTTTGTGCTCTACAAGATCTCAAGCAGAAGTGGTTCCTGTACTTTAATGTGACAGGAAGACAGGAATAAATGTTTGAAATTAAAATTCTAGAAAGAGTTCAGGTGGGAGTACAGATAAACACCAAACAATTGTAAGTGAGCATCACTCCAATAACAAATGCAGGAGTTCAGGAAGGGATCCAAGGACATAAAACAACCACAAGATCCTAAGAGTGAATTATTAACTACAAACACCATGAAAACAAACTTCCAAACTGCATTAATATCAGCAGTCTTTCCTTTCTAAGTGCAAGGAAAGGTTTTGGAAAGAACACACTGTAGCACCTCAAACAAAACCAAAACAAGCTACAACTATCAGCTGCTCTGTGACCACATCCTGAGGACACAGTTGTCTGTTTCCAAACTCTGACACAGGCTCGGACTTTGGATTAATAAAACAAAATGAAAGGTCAGGATCATATTTTTGTAATAACTTCTAAATCCCTGTGTGTTTGAAATAATCCCTGCTATGGTCAGGTACTTTAGTTCAAACCAAACTTTAATAAAGTCTGGACATGATTTATTAGGATCTTTTTCAAAATACACAGATATATTAAAAACTAATAAGCTGTGAGGAACATAGATGTTACTTTAAAATCTAAAATTAGGAAAGTGACATTATAATTTGCTGGTTTTCTGGATGATTTCTGAGAAAACAAGAGTGACCCACATTGCTGGCTTAAAATTTCAGACAAAGCTAAGGTGATCTCTGGCAATTGTTCCTGCAGTCTAGAGTGCATTAACATCAAAAAGCTGGATGCACTGTTTGATAGTTGGCAGTGTGTTAGAAGTAGGTATTTGTTGGAAGTTTAAACTAATTACAAATTTCTTGGTACTCTGCATAGAGCCTAGGAGCCACAGTCACCATGGAAATGCACAGGGCATTTACACTTCTTAGATTGTCATTGTGCAGTTTAACCCATGGCATCAGTAAGGTGTTGGTATCTAACTCAGAAGATGCAATGCTGCTCAGATTCCATCCCAACACCCTTCCCTTCCCTCATGTCAAAGGTAGGGGAATGCAGGCAGGGCATTATCAGCTGGCTGGAATGCAAATTACCCTTTCTGCATTGCTATAGCATGTGATGATGTTTTCTGCCAAGATTTCAAGCTCACATCACAGAAAATCTCCCAGTCTGTATGAGGAAGAGAAACTCCGTGGGGCTCACAGTGTGTGCTTCAACACTCCTGTGCAAAGAGCAGATCTGGGAATCACAATGACATTTAATGGATGGGGAAAATAACAATAACTGCCTGGCCTAAACCCTGTTGCAGAGGTTCAAGTTGTTTGTTTTTCTCACCCCTCAGCTGCCACTCTGGCTGTTGTATGCAAAGCCAGCACCCAGCATCGATTGCTCAGGAAAAACACAGCCCCTTTGGGGCAGGAGGAGCCAAAGGATCCAGGCTGAGCTGGGGGTGAGCCACACAGCTCTGAGTGCTGCACAGACACTTTGCTGTTTCCCACGTTCCTCTGCCTGCCTCTAAAGAATGAAGCTAGCAAGGCTTGTCTGAATTACAGATTTAGTGATGCTAAGCACCCCTTTCACCAGTAACACCCAGTGCTAACTCATTAACAAAGTGGGCATTTTACTGAAGATGAGATTGCCCTGGTTCTAAACACAGGGTATCACAACTAGGCAGGGCTGGAAATAAACTGCTGCCCAACATTTGGAAACCCAGAAGCCCACTTTCCAGCAGGATAAATACAGACAGCCACGTTGCAGATACACCAGCTTATCATTTATTTACATCTTTAATTTTGTAGAGAAGCAAGAGCAAAAAGCAAGTGGTTGTGAACTTTCAGTTATTATTCCTTCATTATGGTAGGTAGGTGGCAGAGTAAGCATTTCTTGTCAATTTGTTTCAGTCACATTTCTTTTTAAATGGTTATTGTGCCACTGCCCAGAAGCTCTGAAAACAATAGGAAAGATTGCGCAGCAAATGTGGCCAAGGATAAAGGAAAAATATCCCCAAATCCTTTAGCTGGCAAGCTGATGGTTAACCAGAAGCAGAAAATGGGAATGCATAAAACATGGCATCACAGTCTGTTCACTAATCCCTGCCTCAGAGAGCCCCTGCAATCTGCATATTCATTTCTGCTAATCAAATATTAAAGCAGCTCTCTTGACACGGTGCCCTGCTCCCTGTCACTGCCGAGGCCAGGAGGTGACAGCTGCTGTCTCTGTGGTGCAGGGAGCTGCCTGAGGCTGCCCAGGGCTCTGTCTGAGCAGCAGCCCACAGTGCCATGCAGTCACTGCTGAGGCATTCAGCTGTTTGTATGCTCAGAATGCACCCCAAACGCCACCCTGAACATGAATGCATGGCTTGTGCAGAAATGGGTAAAACCAGCCCTGTCAGCTGGTGAAGAGCGGGGTGAGGGGTGCTCCAAGCAGAACCTCTCCCACTTTCTGCTGGATGAACTGGGCTCTGTGAGCTATTCATAACAGAGACAGGAAACTTCTGAAGGAAAGCATCTCTGTTTTTGATTGCTCCAAGTGGATGATTTGACAGAGTATTCCTAAAGGGATAAAAATAAAAGTGTTGGTATGTAACCCATTAGTCCTGTATGGAGACAGAAAGGAGTGCTGGTTTGGCCTGCTGGCACACACAGCCCTTTGGAGCCTGCTCTGACAGCTCCTGAGAAACAGCAACATCCACAGCATGCTGAGGAACCCCATTTATCCAGACTTTTCTGGAGCAGCTGGTGACACCAGAGTCAGGGGACTCCATTTCTCTGAATCCCTAACTTCAGGATGTCATTTCAGTGTCAAGCAGCAGGAGAGTGGGAGCTGGTCCCTCTCTGAGCTCCTCATCATCATCACTGTTCTTTCTTGCCAGCAGCTGCTGTGACCCTGCTAGGAGGAAGGGGACACACACAGCACAAGCAGAGGATGTAGCTCTGCCCCCACAGGTCCGTGGGGAACGCTCCCACACGGGCAGGGAGAGCAGCAGCCCTTTCCCCTCCTCCCTGCAAAGGTGAGAGCACACACTCCATGAGCGCATTGCTGACCCCAGACAACCACCAGGGCACGGAGAAGTGAAATGGGTGGGGAAGAGCACAGCAATTGAAAAGAGGAGGAAGGAACTAACACAGGAAAAGCCACAGGAAGCAAGGATGGGGTGTCTGGCACTGATGTGGGCTGGGGCAGCATGACAAAGTGCCTGAGATGGCCACGCTTTCACCGTGCTAGAACAGAACAGTAGATGATTTCCGCTTCAGCTTTCCCAAACTATTTGGGATAGCGCAGGCAAGGCTATTTTTAGAGATTATTCCAAGTATGAAGCGGGGTTACTGCAACATGGCTGGAAAGGAAGGAACTGGGTGGAATATACACTAAGAAAGACCAAAAGAAAAACCAGGCTGGTGCCTGTGTGTGGGGTGGAAAAGAGAGAAGTGGTGGCAGGAACGCTGCCAGCATTCCAGGCAAGGGCAGGGGGGTCACTCACTGACCAGGCAGCTCAGGAGAGCCATGGCAGGGATCCTGCAGGGGAGGAGATCAGTATTGCCCCATGCTGCAAACAGACCAACACAGCAATGGGGAACAGGCCTGGAAAGGTGAAAGAACTGATTCTAGATGTGAGGGTGGAGGCCAAAGAAGGAGCAGTCTGTTTGGCAGCCATCAAATGCAGTGACAATCAACAGACATAACCAGTTACATCATAAACATTGATAAAGGGACCCTCGCAGACACAGAGAGAAAATGTTTTGCCATTTGCACTGGCTGGACGGACTGAAGTGCTCTCAAGGGGTGCTCAGCCACTCTGGCCTCCCACAGCTCAGGAACAAGTGGCACACAGGCTCAGCAAAGGCACAGCCCATCACAACACAGAGCAGCACCTCACCCAAAGCACAGAGACCTCGCAGAAAGGGAAGGCAACATTTTTATGTGTCTAAAACCAGCTTTGTCTGCATCACCATTAAGCATAATAATTACCATTGCGAAGAATAAAAACTTGAGCCCAGCAGGCTTTTCCCATAAGAAAACTGGTCAGCTAGTTCAGACTGCTTTTTTTTCCTGTCACATACCTATTAAATGCCTCAGACTGTTTAATGTGATAAAAATGTCTAGACTGGTTTTTGACTGAAAGCTGAAGGAAGAGTGTTCTTTGCCCTTGGCTAGCAAACCCCTTGTAAGCACAATAATGTGAATGCTGTCCTTCTGCAGCCCACACTTTCTGCATACATCCATAAATCCATTGCAGCAATCTTCAGAAATCTTGAGATCTGATAGACCAGCCCAGGGAAATATCAAGCATATAGGTGCAATATAGTATATATGTAAATACAATACAATATATATGTAAATACAATATAGTATATATGTAAATACAGCGTTTCTTTGCAAGGAAAAATCTGCAGTTTATAATCAGACTACAGGCATTGCTGAGGAGAAGAAGATGACAGCACCTGTCACAAGCCAGTTAACAAAATCTCCCCAAAAAATCCAAAAATATTCTGCTGAAACTGATAAAGAGCAAACCAGTTGCTGAAGCAAGCAGCAGAGTTAAAGCAAGGAATCCCAATGGGCACATTAGGAAAAGCATTGCCACATGTGAGTCACTGCATTCAGAGCTTTGTGGTCCCGAGCTGCCCTCAGTCTCCAGCAGCTGTTTATTTTTGTGTAACAAAACTTCTAACATAATTACAATCACTCTAAACTTAGATGCAAGCACAGAGTTTATACTAAAAATACCTCTGGCAGTGAAATTCCCCAGCTCGAGTGGCGCACACCCCCAGCCCTTTCTGCGTAGGGGCTCTGAGTGTGCACCTGTGCAGCGGGTGTGCTCAGGGGACAGGTGCATCAGATTCCTGTCAGCAGGGGGATTCATGCTGGAACATCAGCTGCACACCATGGAAAAGCGTGAGGGGAAACACTATCCCTGCACACCACTCCTTGTGGCCAAGCCCTGCAGGAAACAAAAGCTGCCAAAGGAATTCATGGACAGCAGGACGTGACAGGAACATCACTCTGGCCTGGTCACAACTGGACTGTCAAACCACATATCAGAGCCCCACTTCCACCTTCCTGTACCCTGTTTGTTCCCAAAGCAGTCCTCACATCCTGAGGACAATTTTTTGTTCAAAATGCTCTTAATCTCCCTTTCAAGGCCCTAATTAGATCTTGTTTTTGTGATCAGGCCATAAAGTGCACTGCCAGTCACAGGAGCTGAAAAAGAAACAACAGAACACACCCTGCAGGAAAACAACTCAGGGCTTGGGAATATCTATGGGAAGGTTGTTTCAAGGGAGGAAAATGGCAGTTTTTCCAAATCAAAAGACCAAGGGCAAAAGGATTTGTACAGTAGAGGTATGGACCCACCACTGAGGCAGAAACTGGTTCCCATTCTCCTTAAGATACCATTTCCCCTGAGCAAGTCAGAATATTCCCCTCTGTTAAAGGCAAGAATGTGTTTTTTCAGCATTATCAGGGAAGGTGATTTTATTGGTTGTGGAGCACTTGGATACTATACAACTCCACTATACAGTGGAGAACAGACCAAGCAAGATCACTGGTCACTGTCTAAAATGAATCTTTTGTGAAATAACTATGTGTGCAAACTGAAAGCTTGCACCAGGGAGGTTGCACTGTGGGTTTGCTGTTTGCTTGCTTGCTTAAATATTAATATAGAGTTTAGATCATCAATCTCTCCTTTTGTCAGCACATCTCCTGCAGGGTTGGTTCCTGTACAGTCCATGTCCAAGTCAGAGGGTGCTTTGCACAGTCACGGCACGGCTGAATTGAATCCCTTCTTTGCTCCATTTGTTCTTGTCTTTGGGCATCTGAGTGAAATGGCACGTGGAGGGAAAAGGGAGCAGCCCAGGTGGTGTTTCTCTTGCCATCCCCAGGAACACAGAGTGGTCTGCAAGTGCTTTGAGCGGAGCAGCTGGCAGCAGCCTCCTGAAGGCAGGCAACCAGGCTGTGCTTACTGACATACCAGCTTGTTGGCAAGGCTGCTTTGGATGGCAGATAAAAGCAGCACAGGGAAGGGAGAGGCTGCTGCTTCTCCTGAAACACAAGTGGCTGGCACAACACCAGAAATAACAGATTTCATAAATAAACTAACCAAGCTTTCCCTTCCTGGGTTGTATTTCTGCTGGTTTCTCAAAACCTCGATCGCATGGGTTCATTAAGGGTTAATGAATAATGCTGCTCGTTGCTGTATGCAAACCAAGATCTGTGTGTGAGCAAGGGCTGGGCTGTTGGCTCACACTGAGTGCTCCTGGTGAACCAGGTGAAGGGCACGGATGTGCTCAGCCAGCAGGCAGGCAGGGGACACCCGTGTGTCCTGCTGTGTCCCCAGGCTGGTGGCAGAGGGAGCTGGAGCCCACCCCGCTGAGGGCAGCCAGAGGCTCCTCCCTGCAGGGACCCCACACAAACCCCACAGCCCTGTGTCTGCCTGCTCTGCTCGCAGTGCCAGCAGGGCTGAGCCCCTCGGAGCCCCCGGGGCCGGGAGGGGACAATGCAGCTCCTGTGACTGAGGAGAGCCGTGCTAACCCTGCTGCCAGCCCGAGTGCCCCCATCCCAGCCAGGCACAGCCCGACACGGGTGGAAAGCTCTTGTGCTTTTGTTCTTTTCTGCTGCTTCTGTGCAGCGACCAGGTGACACAGCAGCCACAGCACCAAGGACACACTGGAGCACTCACAGGGCCAAGAGCAGTGAATTCCAAATTGCATCTCACACACACTGATGGGAAAGACCACCAGCATTTCGAAAACTGGCTGACTTTGAGAATCATTTCTCTCACCTTTGATACTCTGCAGCCCATTTTGCCAGGACTCTTGGTCTGATCTCCCAATCCTAAAGCAAGTTTGCCACTTCTTAAATTTTACAACGTACTGAAAACTCGGCTTTATGATCTGGTTACAAAGCCATCCAGGAACTTGCTTAATATAACTTTAAAAAGCAAACCCACAGCCAACAGGTACCCTAGCTGGTAAGCTGAAACATTTTCAAGAGTCTATTTATTTATTAATAAATCCCATGATTTATTAAGAAATTGAACACAAAGAAACAGCAGAACTTGTTTTTGAAGCTGTGGTTAAA
This sequence comes from Melozone crissalis, assembly GCF_028551555.1. Classification (NCBI taxonomy): domain Eukaryota; kingdom Metazoa; phylum Chordata; class Aves; order Passeriformes; family Passerellidae; genus Melozone; species Melozone crissalis. The sequence goes on from NW_026535858.1 coordinate 1,807,210, forward strand.
CAACCACCTGATCTTGAAGTTCAGGATGGCAACACTTGAAAATCAGGTGGAACACAAAATCCTGCAGGTGCTGGATGTGATAAGAAGGGAAACCCTGCTTTTCCTTGGAAATCCAAATTCACACACAAGATAAGGAGGAATAAGTTACTCAGGCAAACCTCTCACTGTGGCAGAACTATCAGATCTAGGAAACAAAGGCTGCTCTTTACAAGCTGTGTAAGGGACAGTACTCCATTACAATTAAAGAAATCAAACTTCCTTTTGCTTTCACACCCAGTCCTGACAGGCACAAGATAACATTATCTCTACCCAAACCTGCCTTTCTCAGCTGTGGCTGTGTTTTGGAGTAGAAGTACAAAACCAGGAAAGAAACCGCGCTGATAAACTGAGATAAAAACTCCAAAGCTAGCAGAAAGGCACAGAGTAGGTATGAGCTCCAGCCACGCTCCCTGAACCCCTGTGACTGCCTGTGCCACAAACTGAACTTGGGCTCCATCAGCAATCCCACCAGCAATAATACTCTGCAGAGTGGGTGGCTTTGCTCAGCAATCAAACCTGCAGCTGCACTCAAGGCATGCCCACACAGACCTGCCTTACCAGTGTACTCAATATTGTTTACAAAAATATTCTTTAAAAAACCCATGCGCTACATCTTTAAAGTTTCAGTCAATGTTTTAAACAAGAAGAAAAAAAAAACACATATAAAAATTAAGGGGTTTTTTTTGTCTAGTTTGTTTTTCATACATGAGTATTAAGAGACTTCCCTTTTTTCCTGCATCAAGAGTACAGAGAATTCTTCTGCTCTCACACAGAAATCCTCTGTGTGTGACACATGCATTGAGGGATGTTTCCAGCTGGAAAAAGGCGGTCCCTGAGTGCCCACACTGGTCAGGGACCTGGTGTAGGTGAGACCCCACTGGCAGCAGGGCAGCAGCAGCTCAGGAATGCTCCAGCCAAGCCTTCAGTGGCACACTCACAGTGTGCAGAGGTGTGAGCCAGCTCTGAGCTGGCTGTGCTTCCCCTGCTCTCTGGGGTCCAGCTCCTCAGCCCCACACAGCTCCCTGGCTGCTCTGTGAGCTCCTCAGCCCCACACAGCTCCCTGGCCGCTCTGTGAGCTCCTCAGCCCCACACAGCTCCCTGGCCGCTCTGTGAGCTCCTCAGCCCCACACAGCTCCCTGGCCGCTCTGTGAGCTCCTCAGGCACACACAGCTCCCTGGCCGCTCTGTGAGCTCCTCAGCCCCACACAGCTCCCTGGCCGCTCTGTGAGCTCCTCAGCCCCACACAGCTCCCTGGCCGCTCTGTGAGCTCCTCAGCCCCACACAGCTCCCTGGCCGCTCTGTGAGCTCCTCAGCCCCACACAGCTCCCTGGCCGCTCTGTGAGCTCCTCAGGCACACACAGCTCCCTGGCCGCTCTGTGAGCTCCTCAGCCCCACACAGCTCCCTGGCCGCTCTGTGAGCTCCTCAGCCCCACACAGCTCCCTGGCCGCTCTGTGAGCTCCTCAGGCACACACAGCTCCCTGGCCGCTCTGTGAGCTCCTCAGCCCCACACAGCTCCCTGGCCGCTCTGTGAGCTCCTCAGCCCCACACAGCTCCCTGGCCGCTCTGTGAGCTCCTCAGGCACACACAGCTCCCTGGCCGCTCTGTGAGCTCCTCAGCCCCACACAGCTCCCTGGCCGCTCTGTGAGCTCCTCAGCCCCACACAGCTCCCTGGCCGCTCTGTGAGCTCCTCAGGCACACACAGCTCCCTGTGCCACAGCCAGGCTGCTCCCAGCTGCAGGGATCCTGGGAATGATGCTGTGCAGGGCAGCCATAGCTTCTGCTGCTCCTGTGAGTGCTGCTCTGCAGTGCATCCACAGCCACCCAAACCAGGCTGGCTGAAAGCCCTCTAGTATCACAAAGCAACCAGAGATGATTCTAGACTGCAGTGATACTATCCAAAACTCTGCAGTAACATTGGTATTTCTTCAGAACAGCCTGCAGATACTGAAACCTTCATAAATCACTCTGTACAAGCAGTGTTGCTCTAATACTGATTTTGTGTTGTGAAAATGAGTACCTGCTCCTCTGTAACATGGCAAGACACTGAAAACACAGCTCTCAAATAGATTTCTGTCATCCAACTATGAGCCCCTCCAGGCAGGTGCACTGCAAGCTAAAATTACTACAGCCAAAGCATGGGTGAAATCCAAACCCTGGGTTTGTACTCCAGCCTTTAAAATTGGAAGTTTTCTTCAACAAATCCACTGTTTAAGAATTAAGTTGTGACTGAAACTCAGGAAACTGAAGCAAATTGAACCAGGAAAAATAGGCATTTTTCCCCACTGACTCCAACCTGTGCTCAGCTTACATACCACTGCTCAGGAAGGGCCCAAGAGAACCCCACAAGCATTTGAAGAATTTGCAAACAGTGCTTCAATGTAAACCCTCCACTGGCCAGAGTCAAGTGACCCATGTCAAGAACACCTTGAATAGCACATCGAACCTATTTTGTTGTCATTCTGCAAAAGACATAAGCAAACAATGATAAATGGTGGCAGTGAACACACGGAGATGACACAGAAGTGCTCTGCTGCCTTCAGGGAGGAGCCCAGAGCCTCTGCTGTGAGCACTGGGAGAGGGAACTGGGATGGTGGCACACCTGGGAGATGCAGAGGATGCAAGTGCCAGGCGTTCTGCTGGCAGAGAACCAGCCAGTGCGACACACGTGCTCATCACAATTTTCACAACTTGTTCTGTTGCTCCCAAAGCCCTTGACAGCACCTGGGTAAACAGGAATCTTTGCATCCATCTTCCACACAGAATCACAGAACCAATTGCATTAGAAAAGATCTCTGGGATTGCTGAGCCCAGTGTTTGACTGAACACCAGTGTGTCAACCAGAGCAGGGCACCGAGTGCCACATCCAGCCCTTAATGGAACACCTCAATTCAAAAAGATGACAGAAACTACAAACCCAGAGGACATACACCAAAACTAAATTGAAGGGAAAATATTAGACAGCATTAATGACTTTAAAGACATTTTGTCCACTGAAATCTTACAATAAATGGTACAGGTTTACCTTTTCACAGAATGCTAATCTTATTGTTCATTAATATATGCTGACATGTAGTAATCAGCTTCTTGAAGTTAAAATTTTTGTAGACATCTGGAGGGACCAATGGTCTTGAATTAAAAGAGGACTGTTTGATATTTTCACCCTAATTTACAGCACATTGTATCTATTCAACTGTTCTTAAAAAAAAAAAAAGGTACAAGGGGAAAATTCCTCTTTACATCTCTTTGGGATTAGAAAATCAAATTCTAGTACAGTCATGCACTTGGCTGTGCACAGCACTGTCCATCAGATAGTTGGAAAGCTCCCCAGAAAAACAGACCCCTCTCACAGACAAGGAAAAAGCTTTGAATGACAGAAAACAGAGATGACCTAAGAGAATAATTGCATTCTCACTCTGCAGATGAGCAGTGGCACTCATTTTATATATCAAGGAGCAATTTTCACCAGAACTTCTAATCTGACATGGCAGAACAAGTCCCCTTGTGCTTTAACATCCTGACTGGGTGGGATGGCAGAGTTTGCTCAGCTGGATGGACACAGCTCCTCCAAATCCAGGTCTGAGAGCCAGGGACATGCCACAGGAGCAGGGGGATATAATGATAATTATAATTACAAAGCTAATATACATGCTCAGTGATGTGGCCAGAAACACCTGTGGGATTCAGCTAACTCACACACTTCTGTGAACTCCAGAGAATCATTTACGTGTTTCAATCTTTAAATACAAGTGCAAATCCAGTCCAAATACTGTGTGAAGTCAAAGCACAGCTTGGTCCCTCCATGTCTGAGGTCACAACTCCACCTGCACCTCCCATCCCACTCCTCTGAACATCTCAAATGCTCACTAATCCTTTCCCTATGGATTCTGGTTTGTAAGGTCAGCTTTCTGACAGTCACGGAGTCACAGCTGCCACAGTCCCTATCAAATGATTCAGGGCAGCCTGGAAGCTCATTCCAAGTACAACACATTCTTGCTTGCATTCTTGCTTCTTGTCATCACAGGATTTATCCCAGCCCTCTGTGAGAATTACCCCCACAGAAGCCTCTAACAGATTTCCATTACCACACACGCTAATGATGAAATAAGCACCCTGCTTCTACTTCATTTTGGTGCTCCTCAATCAGAGCTGCCAACATTTCTAATAGTCATTGCTAACAGTAGAGCTAAAGTAACATTCAGCACCTCATCATGTAGGATCTGCCAGATTTTCAGCTCATTTGCAGGTTTTTTTGGTCTTATTCCATGCTTTGAATATGCTTGGATCCAAAGCCATTTTCCCTGAGGTACATTCCAAAATTCACAAACTATATGCTGCAGAGGAATCTGCAATTTATAATAAGATTTAAACTTTGCTTAGTTTTGTAATTCCCTCTATTAAATCACTTTTATTAGATGCTCTTAATGTAAGTGCTTTACCAGAATGGTCATTTCTTGGAAAATATGACTTCAGCCACATTAAAGCCACCAAGACTCCTATTTGCAGTGATCTCTCAAGAGAAGGGAAGCAATACAAACAGACTGGGCAGACTAAAAAGGACAGACTAAAATCAATGTGAAGATGCCATCAGGTCTAGTGGCACATCCAAGTGCTGTCAGCTGCACAAGATGTGACTGGGGCTGTGATGCCTGAGAGGCTGCCCTAGAACAAAGTTGGGATCCATTTAAAGGCCTCAAAGGACACACCTTGGGCTGTCACACGTTTCCACACTTTTATAAGTTTTTAAAACCCATTTCCATGTTTGGTTTAATTGTCCAATTCCAGCTCCAGGTTTTGCAGTCCCATCCTCCTCAATTCCCTGTTGTTTACACCTTTTTGGGCCTGAAGCTGCAAGTTCTTGGGCTGGAAAAGGATTGTGAAGAGAACTTGCTAACACTTTACATGGAAGTTCAGAGTTAGACGTTAATGCAGTACAGAATCTGGAAAATATGAAAGCTAAAACTTAGGGCATCAGGTGAACTCCACTTAAGAATAAATACTGGCTTCACTTTAATCTGATTTTTTTCAGCTGTGCTCTACGTGCTTGGAAATACTAACAAGCACAGCTTTTGTTACTAGATAAGATCTTGCCTTTTGGGTAGCTCTACCTCAAATTATTTCTCTCCATAAAATGAGCAGGCTGTTCTAAATTCAATATTTAGTGACTAAAAGACCCAGAAGATTTAATCTTCTTATGTGCTGCCAATCTCATTCAAACTAACCTGTGCCTTAACAGCAGGTTTTGAGATTTTGAATATATGTGCACACACACATACAAACAGTTTATATACGTATGTAACATATATGTAACATGGATTTTTCAATGCACAGAGACTGCTTTGAGATACCTCATTGTTAGCTAAACATACTTAAATTTTTTGCATGTTTACGCAAAGTTTAATTGCTTCTAAAGGATTCAGGGTTACAAGTCTTGTGCAGAGGGACACAGATGTTAGATTTAATAAATGATTGAAAGACTAAATCCCAATAAATCACTAAGTGTCTGGCTTCAGGAAGTTTTGATTGTTAATGTACAATAACTTCAACACTTTTTAGTAAATTAAATAATGACCGTAGCTTCATGAAAGGTGTTTATAAAAGGTCTGTGCATCTTTACAGATAAAAACCCCAAACAAACCAAAATCAACCCAAAAACCCACAAACAAACCCTAAATATAAGACAACCACCAAAAAACCCAAAGCAAACATTAGGTCCTTGAACTGAAGGAGCCTCATAAAATAATGTACTCATAAAATCATGTAATTATTCAGACCCAGGAAGGGCCAAATCCATTCCACTCTGAGAGATGTGACAAACTTTCACCTTTATTGCTCCAGAGGAAACCAGCTCTGCAGGCAACCTATTCAGAGGCTTCACGGTTCTTTGCCCCGGAGAAGATTTTCCAACTCTCAAAGGTTTCCAAATTTCAAATTTCTTACCCCAGACAGCACAGCACATGGATTTTCCCTTTTTTCTTTGCAGAAACCTATTGAATATTTCAAAGCCATGATCAGTTCTGGAGACTGCCATCTGTCCAGAAGCCCCTGAGCTGCTGTAGAAGATGATTGCTGACAGACCAGGTGGTGCAGGGTGCTCCTCCTGAGGGTCTGTGCCCAGCACTGGGTGCCCAAACCCTTCCCAGCACTTTGTTACCATGAACAATTGGCAAGCACACCAACTCCAGTAGTGACCATTCCTTCAGAAGCCATGGAGAGCACTACAACAAAAAACCCCAGGCCAAAGCAGAAGCACACCAGGTATGACTGAGCTCTAGTGCCGGACTTGCATCAAACCCTGCATGAATTTCTTGAAGAGCCCTACAGAAGCTGCCTATAGGCTCTTTGAAAACTTAGCAGTAGATATTAATTTAAGATTTCTGGCAAGTTCAGTGGTTCAATGATTTTTTTCTCCCCTGAAATACAAGCAGTAATTAAAAATACTGATTTTCAGTATGACCTATAATCAGGAGTTCAGATGTGCAGACTGGCAGATGTACAAAACGTGCATGATGTAAGAGACGAAACACCAGCCCATACTGAGCCAGTGGGCAGAAGGGATCCTGAAAGTGATCCTGAAAGCATCCCAATTTATGCAACTTGGCTGGGAGTACTCTGCTTAAAGAACAAGCCATTGAAAGTTTGAAAGAAATGTGGTAAATATTTTTGCTACATAGTTTCCAGTTTACACAACTCTGAAATAGTTCTCCTCTTTAAATATAGGATATTTTAAAATCAATTATTACAAAAATAAGGATGCTCAGTAAATAGGAACACAAATCTTAAGGGCTGCAAAATAAACTGGATTTTCTCTCAGTGCCAGACCGATGCTTTTAGCTGCTTCAAATAGAAAACAAATGAGGGACCAAAGCACTTTTCTACACAATCCTTATTACCATGTTTAGGACACTGAAACAAATTATAGTACTGGCATGAGATTTACTACCTAAAATTTTCAATGCAGCTTCTTTTAATCCTGGATTTAAAAGATGCAGGGACTGAAGGAAGAATGAGAACAGCATGAGCTTTCTGAGCCAGCTTTCCAGGCTGTCCCATCTGAGAAAAGAAGTGAGGAGCAGGGTCCAACAGCAACATCAATGCTGTGATCTGCCACCACCTACAAAGGGTTAATGACCCTGACTTCACTCAGCACCCACGCTGTGCCTTGCACCAGGGCATCCTCTGGTACCTGGGAGGTGATGCTGGAGAAACAAAGCAAAGTGGAGTCTCCATCCATGACTTTGCAAGGACACAGCAGCAGGAATCTCTGCTGAGCAGGAACACGTACAACCTTCCAGTGCACACCTCTGCTCTGTGATGCCATCCCACAGGGAGCCAACACTACTGTCTGACCACCAAGCACCAGGAGAATGAAATCTCTTTTCTCAGCTGGAAATTGGGATCTCTCTGGCCATCGGAACACTGCAGTAAGTGAGAGACAGGCAATCAACAACACATAATTAGCAGATCTACAACTTCCTCTTGATTGCCAAGGCTTGTATAAATAACGTGTAGACACTACTCCTCCTGTCTGAGGACTAAAACATGTTTTGTTTTTTAATGGTATCTACACAGCCAAGGAATGCAGCTACCATTAAAGGAACCTTCAGTGACATCAGCATGTTTCAATTAACAGAACTAGCTGGCTAATTCCTGCCAGTACTTATGTCTATATTTAGATTTATTTGATAGTTGCAGTAAAATTAATGAGTGAACACAAACTGAGAGTGTTTCCAGGATTTGGACCCAACTGCTGAGGAGAAACAGGACCTCGACTAAATTCCTTTTCCTGTTAGCTTCAATCTGGCCACATCCCAAAACTTTTTGGGATTTAAATAATTTACACTCAGCCAGTCAAAATGTTCCTGTACCCTCCACACAGACTCTTTCACAAGAATTTCAATGGGGAATTAAAATACACCACTCCTGCCTCTGACAGCAGCAAACATTTCAGAGTAAGCACAAGGCAAAGATGAAAATTACAGTGGGAGGCAATCACACTCATTTGCCAATGTAACCGAGAACTCTACAGTCCTTTTCTAAGTGTAATGAATTTGCAAATATTAAGATTCATGTGATCACTTCACCTCAGCTTAATTACTCTCCCAAGAGAATACCATATGCATAAGCAGTGCCAGCTGTAATCCCTGATTCACAGTTTAAACACTTATGCACGATCATCTTCTGCGAGAGAGGAGGAAAGCCCGCATTACAGACGGCAGAATTATAGGAAGCAGGGAAGGTGACAACTCGAGGTTTGCCAACCCTGGAATTACACTGAATGCTTTTAACTTGAACTCCTCCTGGAGCACAGCCAAGGATCTGGTATCAGGGGATGCTTTAGAGCAACATATTCCGCATGCAAAAGTGCCAAGAGAATATGTTAGGGAAATTAAATCGTTCTGTTCCACTCCTCAGCACTCATGGAAGCCCGGGCAGAGGCTGGTAATTAGCTCATTTACATGAACTCTGTGCTGAAGAGTATTTAAAGGAATTCCAGCAGTACAGTGTTGCAGGGGCAGGACAGCGTGGCCTGACTGCCATCCCTGTGGCTGGGGCAAGACAAGCCACTTTTGGCTGCACGAGGATGGGCAGTAGGACGGCTGGAAATAGCTCCATCTCTGCAATTTGACAGTTCAATATGTAATTTCCTCACAAAGAGCCTCATCAGCGTCCCATTGAAGTGGACTGCAGAGCTGGATCAGGAGAGGCAAGGAAGGCAGCCCTCAGTCCAAGGGCCTGTAGGAAAGCAGGGATCACTCCTGGTTCATCCAGCTATCCGGGGGCTGGGACCAGCACAGGCAGCAGGGCAGGCAAAGCTTTCAGTGCCACGGGGGATGCTGTCAGGGCATTTCCTGCAGCAGGTAGATGTTACCTCTACAGGTTTTCACACAGTGGAGTTCAGGGGTTTATTTTGAAATAACCCTTCCCTGTGTATGTGTTTTATCTTCCCAAACTCCAATTCTCCAGTTTTAAGCCTTCCCATTCCGAGGTTTGCCACTATAAAAACGTGGCAAGGTTTGAGGCACAATGAACCATATTTAACAGGGAGAACAAGTTATACATGCACATTACTCTGCTTTACACCACTAATTATCTGCTCATGGCTCTGCAGTCACTATGGTACATTATCTGTCTATAATCTCATCAATTTTGTATAGGAAACATGCATTGGAGAATTAATGCCCTTTATGATGATACAGCTTCATATCCTGCTAATGAAACACCAGCCCAAAAGCTGTTTTCAAAGCTCCACAAATATTACATCTAATCTACTATGCAAACATCTATCTTGGAACCCTGACAACAAGGAACTAACTTTTAATGCTTTCATAACATTTGCAAGTTGGAAAAGAAAAAAAAAAAAGAAATGTTATGTTATGAGTCAACAGGATCCTCCTCTTTATGGAAATTAAATGCCAAAAGCAAATATGGAATTCCCTCATGTGGCCCTGTTGTTTTCTTCAGTTTTCCCACAGAGTTTAAAAAAAAAAAAAAGCCTACATAGGGACTTTAAATAAATAAAAAAAAACATGCACTGCAGACAGAAAAAAAGCTATATATTTCTACCAGCTTTTAAAGTTCCAGATTTTATGGATAAGGTTCACTGATAGTACAGCACCTTAGGTGAGACAAGCTTACTTACAAGTTATTAATCACCCAGTAAGTAAATGAGAAGAGCTAAAAAGAAAAGCAGATAAGCTTTGGACACAGAGCCATGGTCTTAGGACTGACACAGAAATAGCAAAGTTGAAGCTAGAGAGATTTTTTCCCCTTGATCTTCTGATCTTTCTGACAACATTTGCAGCCACCCCCCACAGTCCCAGGGAAGAGAGAAGCAATTCTCCAGAGCATCAAAACCAGATGCACAGAAGAATGTTCTGGCTTAGCTGCTGGAACTCCTCTGTGATTAACCACCAATCCAACTCGTGGAAAGCTAATTTCCAGTCATTATTATTAAGCACCACGAGGTAAGGCAGAGCTTTTCTCCTCTTCTGAAGCTTTGTGTGCATAAGCCCCTGGTGCTCTCCCCCCAGACATCTCCCTCTCCAGAGACCTTTCTGTCTGCATAATATGGAGCACCTTCAAGGTCCTCAACATGGAGAGAATTATAGCAGTCACTTTTTTACTAACTTTGGGGGTTTTTCCCATGCAGAAGCAAATGTAAAGAAACAAAACCTAAAGTTTCCAGTTGGCTTACCACCTCTAAAATAGTTTTTCTTTAGTTTATGGGGGAGAGAAGTCCCTCTTGTTAATGTTATGGAGACTTACCTAACACTCTTCTTTTGTCTCTAACATGTGTTTCACAGAGGTGTGTCCAGATTCCCAGTGACCCAACAGACTGTCAGCTACACAAAAAGCTTTTGGATCACTTCCCTAAATTCCTCCCATGTCAAAACCACGACAATGTCCCTGCTGTGAAAAACTGAAGTGATGACCCCATATGGTGACACATTCACCAGCAGAAGTCTCAGCCCTCATTCTTAGACCAATTACACCTTCCAACCAAGATGTGACACGGCTATGGATTCATGGCAAGCAGTCTGATGCTCCTCTGTACTTTGTGCTTTATGCATCTGCCTTTCCATATTTTGGAGAGAGAGAAATCAGTTGTTAAAAACAAGCAGCAGCATTGGAGGATTTGCTCAGTGTGACCTGGGCACAGGGTTCCCTCTCTTTTCTTCTCTTTCTGCCCAAGATCAGCTGCTCCCAACAGTGGTTGGTGCCTCCCACTAGTGAAGGGCCCACAGGTGGGCCTGTACCTACAGAAGGCTCTTTCATTCCCAAAACCACTGGCACAATGGGCAAAGAGAAGGGGTGACAGGTCAGCAGAAGATAAGGAGGTAGAAGCAGACATCTGATTGCTCTTTTTTCTACAGCAAAGGATAAAACCCCCCAGCAATATTAAAAAAGATGTTATGCACTGCTGCAAGCTCATGATTCTTATCTCTGTGCTTGTCAGGCCGTTACTTTCTATTTGGTTAAGTAAACTTTGTATTTGGTCAAGTAAACTCAGCATACCAAAACATTGCCAAACATGGTTAGAAAGTAACAGAACCCAGTCAAAAGGCATTGTTTGAAGGGAGAAATTTAGATGGATGGCAGGATACTTGCATACAACACATCAATCAATTATGCAACCATGTGCATGACTCAGTAGATGTGAAAGATTATTCTCCTCAAGGAACGTGCTTAAAAACATATGGAACAATAATATTTCTCAGTAACTTCCCTCTACTCTGAGCTCTCTCTGTCCATTAACAAACACAAAGGTGCCACAGCACTGCTATGGACTGCAGAACACTTCATTAAACCCTAATCTCTCCCAGGAAACAGCAAGAGCAGGATCACAGCCTGCAGTTGTTACACCCAGCCCTCACTGCCCACACTGAGTGACTCCTGCTAGCCGTGTGTGAAACTTGCTAACCTGCTATGCCCAGACCTGCAGACTGACTCTGTTGCTTCATAGGACATAATCCCATAACAAATATTCCCCTTTTCTGAAACCAAGCAAAGCACAAGAGCTGCCACCCTCCAGGTGATCACCAAGCACTGAGAGCAGCATTACTGTAGGACAGTCACACAGGGGGAGGTCACTGGCACAGGGCCAGATCTCCAAACCGGCCCAATATTAAGACTTCAAAAGAATTTCACTCCTTTTCAGGCTCATGATGAAGTGTGTGAACTCTCAAGTGCTCAGCACCCAGTGAGAACAAACAGTCCTGTTTGTATCACTTGTGCAGCAATTGGCCATTTCTCTGAGGACATTATCAAAAGCTGTTCCAGCTTTGTTCTTTTCAACAGCCTTGCTGCCTAATGGCACCAAACATTTCCTGCAAAATAAAAGATAGGCTTACTTAGCTTTTCAAAATAATCAATTTGCAGAACTGGGGCAGGGAACATGTGGGATGTATTAACTTGTCCTGATTTTCAGGAGGAGCTGTCAGTCCTGTATCAGAGTAGGCCATTCTCTTGCTGCAAAAGCTTTGCATTTCAGGAATTCAGAAACTAGCCTGGGGGAAAAAAGAGCTCCTTTCCTGCTGAACTCAGACATGAAAGGATCCGAGCTCAGAGGTGCCTTGCTTTCTAAAAAACCCCAAAGTTCTCTGAAATGTGAGTACATTCTGATAACTTGTGCAAGTCAGAAAAGCGAGTTTCCACAGTCTGGCATTCCCTCTATACAAAAGCTGTTTCTGTTACAATTACAGTTAAGAAACAAGAGCCAAGTTTGCTGACTGAAGCACAGTAGATGCTCCAGAAAAGGCTGCTTTCTGCTTAATCTCCTGACAAAGCCAGGGGATGCAGAGACGTGACATTGTTTACCATCATTACTCTTCTTCTGACTGTTCTTCAATAAACAAGAGCTCCTTTCTACAGGCAGCTGCTTCTACAGAGGCAACAAGAGCTTTAGTCATAAAACTGAATTCAACTTATGCAGAAAAATCTTTAAACTTTTTCCCTCCATTTACCTTATTTTGAAAAAGTCTTTATTCCCCCACACACTGCCAAATTCAAGTACTGCTTCTTGGCCTCTATTTTGGCAAACATCTTGTAAGGATCCCTTAAACAATGAATAGCAAAACCACAGTTGTGGAACTAAAACACATACCAGGTAATAACAGGGAAGTAGCAGTGCTTGCAGAGCCTGCTTCCCAGTCAGGAATTGCTGCAAAGCTGTGGAATTTCAGTGGTATTCTGTTGTCATCTTATTGCAGGGGTTCCATGCTGTTATCTCCTTATCACAAAAGTTCCATACCTGCTTGGTGTTCCTCGTGGGCAGCTCCTCAGAGCACTGCCTCTTTCTCCTTCACACAGCAGCCACCTGACTCCAGTTCCCTCCTCACCCAACCCCACTCTTTACAGCACTCCTCTTCTCACTGGTTACACCTGTGCCCTGTTAAAGTCAGGCCTGCTCCTCATCTTTGCTAATTGGCCCAGCTGCAACTCCTTAGGGGTGAGATTACTTTCTGCACTACCTTTGTTTTCTTATATTCTATCCCCCTACAGTATCCAGGCACCTTTGGGTCTCCTAACACTATTCCTAGCACTGCAGAAGCCCTGTGCAAACACACAATGCCTTCATTATTAACACATCCAGGTCCTCGGGCAGCAATCTCTCTGCAGTGGAGTTTTAGTCTCTATAAAACTGCAAGTAATGGTGACAATTTTCAAACTCCTAAGGGCCAAATTTTAGCTTTAAATTATGCCTCTGTTAACCTTCTGTATTTTCCTGCTTCGCCAGTTCTCCACTGTATTCCCCCTGCTGTCCTTTGTGGCAGCTCCTACATTTCAGAAAACTCAGCAGAGCTGTAACTTATTCCAGTTTTCATACTCATCCACTGCAAATACCCTCACAAGCAAACCTGGGCACCACTCTTAGAGCCATTGAGAGCAGACAGAAAACGCCAGGGTTTAATAAAGCAGCACAAGGAAGCCTACAACATGCAGGTGAGCATAGCAGCAGGAGCTGTAGCAGGCTGTGCACAAGGCAGCCCTGAAACCATCCCTGACACCACACTGGAAGCACGGCTTCAGCTCACACTCAGCACAAATCACAGCAAACTACAACCCATTGAGAAAATGGGCTTTGCTGCTCTGTGAGTTTACAAAAATGCAAACTACAACATTACAGCCTCGTTTTCTAGCGATCTGCACTCAGATGTTGCTCCCGTGACATCATTAATCTCCATGGAAACCTCAGAATAACTGTTGGCCTGAAATAGGTTCTGTCATCCCAGATCAACTCAAAAGTAGTCCAGCAGAAGATCTTGTATCTCATTTTTTTGGCTGTACATTCTTACCAGCACAGCTGAAGAGTTACAATTCCTGCAGCCACTCTGAAATAGAGCTTTCATTCCTAACAATCAGAACATACATAAAGTGAACTATTTTTCCAGCTGAGGCTGAGATACAGAGATTCAAAGATTACCTACTTCTAGAATAAGATATAGGCTTGAAAAAACCCCAAATGATGTGCCTATGTGGAATTTTACAAGATGATTAAAGCCAGGAGAGCAGGCTCCTAAAATTCCTCTAGATCTCTGCACAGCATTATCCCCTACAAGAAGGGAGCAGGGCAAAGCCAAGAGACTATTCTGAAGGTATTGATTAAAATTTCCTTTTGAGAGAAAGTGTCTATTCTAAATGTCTGTTTCGAGTGGAGCACAACCAGATGGGTCATGTTGGGTTTTTCTTTCTCCTTCTCCACACCAATCACGGCACTCTCTATGATTATTGTCCCCAGCACGGGGTCAGCAAAGTTCCTCAGAGATGTTCCACCCAGCTAACAGGTCCTCTGCAAATGGGTTTTGCGCTCAGTTGAACTCAGAGAGTCACTAAATGTCAGGAAAGCTGTTTGCTTGGCAAGAAGCCCTGTGCACAAATTGGTTCTACAAGGAAAACATGCTGCCTGGCTGTCTACAAATGCAGAACATGTTATACAGACATATAAATAATCTGGCTTCTCGTAGACCAAAACTAAGGAAGTAATCTGGAAACAGGGAATTTGAGACTTGCACAGTTGTGTCACACTGCACTAAAACTGGCATTATTGAATAGAATTTGGTCATTGCTATCCATTTCTAGAGCTAATTAGCAAATTGCTGTATAAATTTTTCTGAGATGCAAGAAATAAAGAGGCAAAAGAAAACAAGGGGGGGAATTAAAATAGTACATGAAGATTTGTACCTATTCATTTTCAACAGTATGGAAAAGAGTTGCCTCCACCTAGAGCTGCAAGAACTTTAGATATTTCCAGAAAAATAAAAGAAAAAAAAAGGAAAAAAATCTTGAATTCCTCAGATCTGATCTTCCCAACTTTTAACTCTTGCATGTCATTCCATGATCACAGTTTATCTCTATTGTGGCAGAAACCTTCTTTTATTGCATATTTGTCCACTTTCAAAGCTAATAAAGTCCTGGGGCTGTCTGTATGGCTGGGTTATTTTAGCTACTGCTGTCCTATGGTAGAACAGAAATTTCTTAGCATGGGGTTGCTGACAGTCTCACCAGCTTCGGTAACACTGCTGATGGCAAACATCACCCAGGTACACTGTCGAGTCTGGGGTTTTTGTTTGATTGCATTTTAACTCTTGGAGCAGCAGTCAAAGACTCTTCTAGCAATGGCAGCCATGAGGTGAGCCCAGGGGACCAGACCAAGCATGTAACCACACTGTTAGTTGTCAGAATATTCTTCTGCAGTTTGCTTCTCAGGAGCTCGGAGCCATCAGCAGCATTTTGGTGTTAAATGCTTTACTTGGTGTGGTCTCACTGTATCATCAACTGTGTTAAACTCATAAGAGCAAGCTGAAAATAACAGGAAACCAAGCTGACAGATAGCTAATATAATGTGCTAACCCTGACTAAAATTCCAGCCCTGGAAGCCAGGCAGGGGTGTCCAAGGAGAGACAGCAGGATCGCTGCCCACGCCTGTCTCTGTGCATTTCCTTCCAGGTCTCCACCTTTATGATGGCCTCAGAACTATGGAATCACTGTGCAACATGAGAACACAAAACCTTCCAACCACACAAGAATGACTCAGTAAATTGGCTTAGAGCTAAAGCAATAAATTGCTGCTTGTGGGGGATTTTTCTCCCTAATTCTGAAAGTCTGGCTCACCTTCCTTTTCTCTGGCTCTTGCCTCTAGGAGTAAGTTATGAAGCCCTAATAATCCTGCTGCTTGCATGAAGGGGAAATTGCTTGGTTCTTTCTCCCCAAAGACGCTTTTATGAAACATTCAGACTTCACCAGCTCAGCAAACAGAATACAAAACACTGCCCGCAGCAGAGAACATCAAGGTATAAAATACTTGAAGAACAAAATGAAAAGGCAAGTAATTTCTTCTTTTTAAACTGATGTTAGGTTTCACAAAGGGGGTCCTCAAGTTTTTGTAGAAGACAGGATGTCCTGGTTGCTTCTGTTATTCATCTTCTCCACAATAAAGTGTCTCCTCTGGTCTTAGAACAATTAACTCTAACAAACAGAAGCAGCAGGGACAAAAAGCAAAGAAAGAAAGAAATCCACAAAAGACAGCTGAACTTCCAAGCATTTATGGAACAGACTGAGGACCAAAAGAGGCAACATCTGACAAAGGTGACATATTATCCTTGAGAGGCAAAAGCTCAGGCTGTACCAGCAGCCTGATGTTGCAAAGCAGCTCCCACTGAAGCAGCAGCAAGTATCAAAACAAGGAGTTTATTAATTGCTGTAAAGTCACTGTGTCATTTTGTTATACAAAAAGCACCAGACACAGCAGCAGCTGAAATGTTTTAAACGAAGCCCAAATTTTTTGAACTTGCTTATTGAATATGAACTCTTGTTCCCAGTATTTCCAGCAAGTTCCTGTGCTCAACAGATCTCATCCACTGTGCGACCTTGCGCACATTAATTAAAATAACAAAGTTCTCTAATACCTGTTATTTCAAGGACTTCTGTTGTCATCTTATTGCAAAAGTTCCATGCCTCCTTGGTGATGTCTCACGGGCATCCCCTTGCAGCACTGACTCCTCCTTCCTCACAGCACAGCCACCACACTGCAGCCCTCTCCTCAGCCAGCTCATCCACTTTTTTGTAGCACTCTTCTTCTTATGGGGCACAGCTGTGGCCTGCTAAGGGCAGGCCTGCTCCTGATTTTGGGGATTGGTACAGCTGCAGCTCCTCAGGTGTGAGACTGCCTTCTGCACTGTCTGTATTTTCCTACATTCTATCCCCCCACAACCTCAAGTGCAGCTTTTACTTTCAGGACTGCTGTGAGAAAAGCTGGACTCTAAGAGAGGATCAAACAAGCTTCCAAGCTGTATACAAAACATGGAAAGTCAGCAAGGCCATCACAAGGTTTAATTACAGAAAGCAAATGCAGCTGATGAAGATGAGCCTTGATGGGTCACAGAATCTTGTTACAAGTCAGTGAGCTCCAGTGCTGAAGTTTAGATTGGTTTAAAATTCATGCTTATCTATACTTCTTAAAGAGCACCTTAAAACTAAGTCCAAACACAAGCTAATAATTTTTGGCATTTTGAAGCTTCAATAATTGGAGACTCATTTTCTTTCAGGATACACACACACACATAAGCATCCATGTGCACCAAACCACCACTGCAAATGCTTTCTGAACTCCAGGACAGCCTGGATGTTAATGCTCTGTCATAGCCAAATGCTTCATTATCCACTGGGTTTCTGAGCAGCATGTATTCTCCTTGGCCTCATAGGAATGCCAGAAATTACTTGTGTTGCTGTTTGTCAGTTGCCATGCTTTGTCAACTGTTTCACCCTTTGGGAATATGAAATCCACCCACAATTTCTCAGGTTTGCATTAGTTAAGTTCTGCCCAGCATGAGCTTTATCTTCAGGAAAACAGCAATATTTTTCAAGAATTCTAATCCCTGGTTATAGCTAGTAACAAACAGATTCAGTTTAGGGATAATCAGTGCCACTTGAATGACAAGCCAGGACAGAGGGGAAAGCCAAGACACAGCAATATCTGTATATATATCTGTATCTATACATATCTGGTATATGCATGGAGAATATGGAGCTGAGGATGTGAGATGAGACAGTGGGAGTTGTCTGGCCTGGAGCTAAACCCGTTTGATGGGTGACAGAGGCAGTTCCAGGCAATCCCTGTACAAGGCAGTACTCCCTCCTCCCTCACTGTCTACGTGAAGCATTTTCTGGATAGCACAGACTGCAGAGAAAAAGACTGAAACATTCTCAGCTGCCCTCTGAGACTCCCTGGGGTCATCCAGAGCCCTGCTGACACTGGCCCAGGAGATGACAGCTTTTAGGCAGACTGGCCACTCAGCAGTGATTGCCACCGCTCATCACTGAACCTCACCCTCATTTCCCAGGAGAATTCAGCACATTAGAAACCCACAAGGCACAGAGAGCCAGTAAGGAGCAAGACATCCAGAGCTGTACCTGGAGTTGTTTAGGGGAATAGTTCCCTTCCACTGGGCTTGAAAAATTGGATTTTCTGGATGAAAAACAAGTACTTTTAAGTGTGGGCCACTGGCTCCAGTATTTGTTATCAGCCTGAAGGCTTTGCAGCAGTTTCATCAGTTGCCAGTGTTGTGCGACACTCGTCCATGGCAACAGAGTTCAGAATTCAGTCATGAAGAAGTCTCCCATTTAGTGAGAACAGGACTAGATGGAGCATTTTGCCGATCTTTTTTGTTGGCCTGGCTTTGCCATGACAATTCCTGAGGGTGGCATGGACCAAACCAGGGGTAGCCAAGTCCAAAGGCTTTGCTAAGGGGCACTTTGGGAAATCCTAGAGCTGCTGAGGCAGCCCTGCTGTACAGAAGCATTTCTAACTGCTTCTCCCCAGAGTTGCTCCTCACAAGCTGGTCATTTATACACCACCACCCCTGACTGTTCCTGACAAACTGAGCAGGCTCCAATTGTGGCAATAATGCCCCTTCTCCAAATTCCCCAAACACCAGTTTCCCAGCAGCAACAACCCGTGCTCCCCACTGTTACCCAAGCTTTCTCCTCAGTTATAAAGGTGTTTCTTTTGAGTCCTGGCTGTCTTAAGCCATTGGATCAGGTAACAAAGACTTCAGTGGCACTCCCAGCTCCCTGACCTCCCCTCCAACACCAGCAACTTGTTCCTGTCTGCAACAGACAGGATACTCAGGCAGTGACTACACCACAGCACAAAAAATGTGTCTTTCCCTTTGTTCTGCAGGACAACACTGGCTCCTGATGAGGCTCACAGCCTCATTTCCACAGAAACAGTGCTAGGCTGACATTATAAAACACTGAAAGCCAACACTGCTGGGAAACACATGAGCCCTACAAACTACATACTGAAGTCTCTGATACTCCTAAAGGGTTTCAGCATACCAAGTACAGGACAATATATGAGTGATATCCCCATATATGTGTGTGTGCACAATTGGTCACAATAGTGGAATGAGAGTTCAAACTGATGCACTGAGAGAGGGACAGGCTCCATTAGCAGCACATCTGCAAACGGCACTCAGCTGTGATTTCTAGTTTAGGAGTGAGCAACTTACATAGGAGTTCTGTGCTGGGTGGACAATCAGGGGTCTAACTGGACTGCTGTGCTGGGAAACTCTTCCTTCTGTGAAGCAACAAAACAAGATGATCAGTCTGAGACCTGGTGTTATCTGCTAGATCTCACTATTGCAAAAACACCCCGCCCATGGCCCACAGAGTGCAGTACCCAGACAAACACTGCAGAACAGGACTGGGTTCTGCCACTGCTAAATCCTTCCTGGGAAATGTTCTGCACACAGAACGATGGACTGCGGCTGGGAGTGCTGGAAGCTCTGGATGAAGCATCTCATTCCCCACTGCAGCACGCCAGGACAGCTTTTAACATTCATAAAGCATCCTGAATGATTAATAATCATCACAAAGGAGCAGCTGAACAGTGCTGCCACATTTATCTCTTCCCAGAATAAATGCTAGCTGATTTTGTGTTTCGTGTCTTCCTTAGACGAGCAACATAAACTTGGGAAGATTTCACTCCAGAATGAGTAACAGACAAGTTCCAGTAGCAAGGGAGTGCTATCCCAGGAGTACAGCATGACAGCTACAAAGCACAAGGCTAATGATCCCCCTGCATCCATTCCTAAGGTTTCTGAACATCCCACCTGCCCTGGGGCCAGGTGCACCCTGCTGCAGCTCAGGTGTTTAGCAAGGACATGAGGGTACCAGTGCCAGGCCATCCTGGCTGGCATTGTACCAAAACACAGCCAAAGTCATTGCACGCCCCAAAGAGCTCATGGGAACTGCTGCCAGGGATTCCACACCCCAAAGAGCTCATGGGAACTGCTGCCAGGGATACACTGCTGAACTGGGGCTCCTTGGAAGCACTGAGGAAACACTTTCTGCACAAGAGCCTCAAAACTGGGCCTTGCTCACAGAAAAGGGACTTCATTTGAGCCACTGAAGAAGGATAATGAGGCAGCTCATCGGGGGGCATCCTGTGCTGCAAGAGGCCACAAAAAGAGTATAAAGGTCTTGAGTGGAGAATGGGAAAAATGAACAACAAAGGGTTGGGGCCTGGACTGGTCAGGGGTGAGAGTGTGTTACTTATTAGCAAGAGAAACAGAGCAAGGGCATCAGGAATCACGGTGTAGAGCACTGAAGTACAAAAGGCAAGCTGATGTTTGATGTAAAAGGAGCCAGGAGAGACAGAGGCTAAAAACCATGAAACTATTTCAGCTTGGTGAAGTAAGACTGCAATTAACAAGGCAAGTTTGCTACAGTCAGAAGAACACAACAATGAGATGTGTGCACAGATAAGAAGACTTTTCCAGCAGATGTTCCCCATCTGCCATGCAATCCCCTCAAGCACCAGTCTTCAGCCTGCGAGCCAAAGAGAGCTGAGTAACAAATAAAATTGTCACTCAGTGTCCTGGGGCTGCTCACAGCAAGTCACAGGCAAGAGGAAAGCAGCAGAGAAGTTTGGGGACGAACAAGGAGGACAAAGAAGGTACTGAAGTCCAAGAGTGCACAAAAGGTGAAATCAGCTGTTTGCTGTGTGAGTTTAGGAGAAAACTGAAGATTAAATAACACCAAGTGCACCAACAGTAGATGGAGCTGTGAGATAAGAGGAAAAAAATAACCTTTAAAGGGCTAATTAAAATAGCAATTGTGAAAACGAAGGCACAAACCCTTTCTTCACCCCCCAGAGCTGAATGTGGAGCAGTATGACAGCCATGCCACGGCAGCAGAAGGAGCTGCAGCACCTTGTCACTCTTCCCTGCCCTTAGTTAAGGCAACACTGCCCACACTGGCACAGGTGGAATCCCTGCCAGCTTGCTGCCAGCCATCTGCCAAGCACCAGGCACAGGCAAACTCAAGCTGATCTAAATCTCATCAAGTGGCTGCTCCCATTCCCCACACTTTGCATTCTGCTTTACATTCTAACACCACCTGAATTTTTTCACAGAAGCACAGACAAAAATTGTAACCTGTTTTCTGGGTTATTTTTTTTTTTTAATGGAATTAGTTCTCAGAAGCCTGTTGATCTCTGGAAAGAACAAGCAATACTGTGAGATAAGGGCTAAGGAACACTAGTGATGTATAAAAAGATCTGCAGAGACAACTGGCATCACTCATTGCCATGAGGAACTGTGTAAATGGACTTCACCAACGAAGGCCCCCTCATATCCAGAATCCAAACAAAGCTGGACAACTCTAGTAACTCCAGGTGGAACTATGAATTTGACTTGAAACTTTTCTGTAAACAGGAAAAAACCCAGCCCTGGTCCTGCATTAGGCAGCATGCAGTGAGCCTGTCAAGCATCAGAACAGCTTCATCTGTCAGATCTAAGAACTGCTCTAGGACAGGCTTGGACACCTTGTTCTTCTGTGAACACCCTCTGAGGAAGTGAGTTCAGCCTTTTCTGAAATTAAGGCACAAAAATGAAATAGCTTCTAGCCCTGCTCACTGAAGAAAGATCCCAGCCACATTCCTGTGAGAACAAGCAACAAAAGGGACATTTTATATAAACTTTAATTCTTTCTTCCTCCCACAACTTCACAAGTCATCTCCAGTCACCTTTTTACAAGGAAAGAACTGGAACCTCCAACACAATGCTGCAAATCTTTTTGGAGCAAGACCACACACATGATAAGTGACATTATCAGAGCTAGTTTTCAGAGACTTGGAAAAGAGCCTATGTCCAAAAGCTTAATGGCTGGTCTCAGCAGTCAGCCTGATAAAAGACACCATCTGCTTTTACCAGTCTGACTTCTTAACTTAGGGGGGGAAAAGGGAAAAACAAAAAAGAATATTTTATATCTAAGCAGCTGATTGGCAACATTTACTAACAATTCACAAGAGGTGCCACTGAGGCCTAACTCCATCACATGGCGCTAACTGGAGTCCAGGGCCTCCTTAAGTTATCAAATGGATGGTCAGGTGGGAACTCTGTGCATACTTACAGGATAATACATGGAAGTATATGATTAATTTTATCAACAACAACAGGCTGGAAGCCCAGGGTGAGTTTCAGTTTGCAGCCACAGAAATGAGTGTACAGTCACACAGCTGGCCTGCTGCACATCAGGCAATCCATTTCTCTCAGTTTTGTGAAGCTGAGCTTTAAACCATGTTGTGCAATTATAATTCACCACACTGAAACCTGCTGATTACACCATGCATGCAGGACTCAACTCATTTCCAGACAGAGTGGAAACCACAGAATGGTTCTGGGGCCCTTCAGACTATTAAGACGTATGCTAATTAGTTGCTACTTGATAGTAAAGTATAGCTAGATGTAAACTACATCATGGAAGAGCTGTTGTCTACATCTAGCTATGTGTATTTGTTATTTAAAACAATTTTACATATTATTACTTTGCTATTTAATACTTTGTTATTTATTACTTATTGTTATTTAATACTTTGCTATTTAAAACAATTTTACATATTATCTTTTTCAAATCAGCATCACAGCAAAGCCACAAATGACACCAACAATCATGTTGATGGCAGGGAAGAAACCAAACTAGGGGAAAAGAGCCAAGCTACCAGTGGCAGCCAGTGCTTGCAGTGTGGCAGCTGAGCAGCAGAGGGGCTGGGGCAGCACAGGACCCATCCCCAGTCCCAGCTGAGCCTGCCCTGCCGGGCACAGAACAAACCCCTCTCACCACCGCAGCACCAGGGACAACACTCACACGCCTCTGCTTTGATTCTACCTGTGACCCAAAGCTGAAGGCAAGTTAAAAACGCACCTGGAGCGGAGGCAGAGCTGCCCCTGAGATGCCCTGATCCCTGCACTGTGCACTCAGTGACCTGGGGCCTGGGCAGCAGAGGGACACGGCCACAAAGGGGCTCTGCACACGCAGCTGGCTCCTGCATGGCACTGCCACCTGCATGGCACTGCACTGCCCTGCCAGGGAAAGGAGCCCCCAGGGAGGGGACAGCAAACATTTTCTGTTTGTTCTAAAAAACTCAAACACTCAATTGCTGTAAGAGAACACAATAAAGATATAATGGAGCAGGATTTAGATCTAGCAACTGCCAAAGCCAAGAATACAGAATCTCTCTGGTGCCCAGCGTGGGTCGTCAGCTGTACAGTATGCTAAAAGTTGAAATATTTTATTCTTGCTGTAGCAAAATAATATTTGTGACTGGAAGCTCTACAGCAGCAATCCAGGCAGAGCAGTAATTTCTGCCTGAATACAAGGACTGCTGGACCATTTGGAAATAAATAAGAAGGCCAGCATTCACCTGGGGATCCAGCAAACAGGGAGAGGGAAGAGCAGTACTGTGGTTCTTTCCTTGGAGAGCTGTCCTGGTAGTGCCTCTGGCCAAATCACATGGATCAATGTGTCCTAATTCTGGCAGCAGGAAGAACACATGTTCTTAGAGACATTCCTAAAAATCCCACAGCAAAAAGAGTAGGGGAAGTGGGGGTTCGTCCATCCAAGAGCAAACACCTGCACGAGGGCCTTCAAACCATACACATGGATCACACAAGGCATGCAGAAATTACACAGGGACTACAATTTAAGCTGACCATTACAATTTCCCAGTGGCAAACACATTTTACAATGTCTTTATTTTATTTTAACAGGGAAAAAAAAAAATCCAACCAAAGCCTGCCTCTTCTTTTTTCTTATGGGTTCAGTGATGAGGGTTAAGGTTTGGATTGACAAACAGAAACATGAGCACAGCTGAGGGAATAGCAAACTTAGAAAGTTACAAAAACTTTATACCCAGAGCAATACAGCAGGGACCTGCACCCTCACACTTCTGTTTTTATTTCATGCAGTTTGTCTTTGTCTTCACTGCTGCCTTATGCGTGCTTTAATTGCACCATGCTAACAAGCAGCTGACATTTGATGTGTTGGAACAAGGGATTAATGCTTTAAGGGATGTAAAGGCTGTGATTTCAAGTTGCTTTTGTAAGGAACATTACTGTCCACAGAGGGTTGTAAGGGAACCAGTAAAAGCCATGTCCAGATTGACGTGGGGGAGAGGGTATTCCAAATTTTGAGATGCTGTACCTGATAAGATTTTGATTGTGTTGAAATGACAGAGTTACACATCACTCCTCTTTCCCACAGCACTCAATCTTTTATATTATTTCCTCTGTTCAAGCTGGAACATTAAAGGAAGATTTCCAAACCCACAAAGCCATTTCATGAAGGAAAAAAAAATAAATCAATATATACCCATACCCCAGCTGCAAAGACATGCAGAATGCTCTAACAGAAGCCTGTGGTTGCCACAGAAAACAAACAAAAACATTTGCAAAACAGGCTGTGGCAGGAACAGAGGGAAAACATAAGAAAACCCTTTGGTCACAGCAGTACCGGGCTCATCCACCCTGGTGGCACCCAGGGAAATGGGACACAAACAGCAAAGAGAAACTGAGTTATCCTTGGTGAGGGAGGGCTGCACGCTCTGAGCACCACGGTTCTGGGAAGGATGGCAAAGAAAAAGTAACGAGGAGAAATGCCAGGTGATGATTGCCAAAACTTCCATCTTATGTTCTTAAGCATTAAACCTGAAACCCGACAATGGTGGCCCCAGCATGGCAATAGAATAATCAATGACAATTTTTTGCTGGGGACAGTTTGGCAGTATAAAAAGGTTGTGACAATATAGTCAAGGATGTCCTCACAATAATTAAATTTACATTTAATATCTGTTATTTCCTTTTTCTTCATAAAACTCTGATCAAAACAGATTTTCTCCTCCATATCTTTCCCACCACTGATATAAATGAAAAAACGAACAGAGTGACTCTCATTACAACGGATTTGAAGCATAATAAAGGATTTTGGAGGGTTGCACGTGTCCATTTTTGCCCTTTAAAACCACTTAAGTGATGATTTATTTAAGTCAACTTGAAGTTTGTTGCTGGCCCAGTGCTGAAGGGTCAGCAGTGCCAGGAGAATCCAGAATCCACACTTGTGCATGTACAGGCACGTAGTGCTGTCCTATTTACACTTTTATTTTAATTCTGTTGGTCCAAAATGCATCTGCAGCAACACAGCACTCATGGAACTCGCTAAACTTTCTGCTGTTTCCCATTTTAAAAAGCATTCCTGTTGGAGCTCATACATGATAGATGAGCTTTGAATATTTTCGCATCATTTGAATGGTAATGGTTTCAGCACTGGAAACTTTTTATCCAGAGAAAAGTTCATGAACACACACAAATATTCATGATCTCACCATGGTCAAGTGATCCTGGTTAGAGCTGAATAAAAACATACAGACATTTAACACAGGACTGGAGTAAAGAAATTCCAATCTTAAAATATCAAGTTAAGCATTTCCAAAAATAATGCCAAAATATTCCAAAACTATGATGACATGTTCAGTTTGATGTATTTAGAGATGTAGTAGATAATAACACTAAATAAAGCAAGAGGAATAATGTATAAAGGAAATATTCAAACTTGCAGAGACAAGCACATACCTTCATCCAAGTGGTTGGACTGTGTGAGTAAAGAGTTGAAATTTGGATTCCATTTAATAAGACAGTTTTGACAAAGATTTTAATGCATCATCTAAATCTTCTAATCAATTTCAGTGTATAAATTAAGTCTCACTCAAATTTTATGCCAACCCATCAGGTTATTTGGTAATATGTCATATTTTGTAATGATTTCTAATAAAACATCACATAAAACTTTATGGATAATTCTTTTTTACAGTGTTTTTCTCTGAAGTTTTAGATTAAACATTACCCAACATCATCATAATTTTTAAAAAGGGTAGATTGTCAACTATTTCTTACTAACTTGCACTGGAAAAGAAAAATAAAAACTGATCATTCCAGAGCATCCTGCATTGAAATTATGTTGTCAGTTCAGTGTGTTCTCAAAACAAAGCCTTACACAAGAATTTCACTGAGGACTTCTAGCAAGACCACTTGGAGGTTGTGTAAAGTTGCACCCCAATAGAGGAATCTTGATCTTTTCATCTTGCACGTATTGAATCCTGTGATTGTGCTCACTTCAGTGAGCTTGCCATGGAAAAACTGTAAGGAAGGTGTAAGGACAAACTGTATACTTTTCAAAGTAAATTTGCTATCATTCTGACAAAAAAAAAAAACCTCCACTTGAAACAGCTCGACAGCAACAATTTGGGGTTTTATTTTACTTATAAAAATACAGGCAATAGTCTGCATGGGCACTTTATAACCTCCCTGAAACCTGAATCTCCTAAAGCTATGAATAAATTCCTTTCACAGAAAGATGGGTCTCTTCAGACATTCCTAGAATTCCCCATGATCATTACTGACAGAGGGACTATTCATGGGGATCTTATCACTTACTGCCACATATCAGAGCAGCCCAGAGTGTGCTGCAGTGCAGGCAGGTGGAATGCCAGTGATTTCATCTGGCCTGCCCTGAGCACAAGCACAGAGCTGCTGCAATGAGCTCAGGGAGAGCACACGAGAGAATCCCCAGCTCTGCTGTGCTTCCAGAGCACCACAAAGCCAGCTGCATCAGCTTGCTGGTTCCAAGCCATCCAAATCTCTCTCTGATCTCCTGTGTATGCCAAAAATGAGGAATACAGCACAAGAAAGCACTGAATTCGTATTTGTCACTGTCTGCAACAGATGGATGGTGAGAGCTTAAAAACCTCAGCTGAGCTGCAGAATCACAAGCAGCTTTTTAGGGCTGAGCTCTGAGCTTCTCGTGGCCATGCTGAACTGCCCAGCAGGAAACAGTCAATACTTGTTCACTCCCTGCTTTCCCCAGACTGCACAGGACTCCAGTGACAACTTGCATTCCTGCTTTTTCCAGGCTGACACTTCTCCCAAGGACACCATTTTTTTGGAAGAACAGTCCTTATGCATCAGGCAACGAGTATGATTTTGAAATTGATGTGAATTCTATCACTAATTTAGGAAGAACTAGGATTTAATCCAAAGAATGCAACCATATGCTATTTAACATTATTGTAATGTAAACTGTGATGTGAAATACAGCCTGACTGCTAAAAGAACCAGAAAATTGTCTAGAAGCTTTCTGGTTCACCATATTTCCTAAATTTGTCTGCTATAAACTCCAGCTCAGTTTTTGTCAATTCCCTGCAAAAGACCATTTTTATTTAAAAAAACCCATAAAATTAAAAGGCTTGAAAGTCTAGTAAGTTGTTTCACCATACAAAACCAGGAACATTCCTATGTATAAATTTTACCTAGTAGTGCATCTGGCTGATGTCAGGTTATCAAAATGATTGACTTGATGAAGTCTGGAAATAGGAATGACAGGAAATTATAGGAAGAATGGATTTTTGACACTTGAAAGACAGAGCTTGTTGGCTGAAAGCATCTGATCATGACTATACTGACCCACCTGCAAAGAGGCAGCGAGCACAACTCTCCTTCCTGTGCTGGGGAGAGGAAAGATGCTTTGAAAGAGGAGAAAAGGGAATTGCCCCCAGGAGCAGAGCTGAGAATCCCACAGCACACATCCAGGGCCTCCTGGCCAGCACCAGGCCTCACCTAGGCAGCTGAGACTGCCAATGTGATTAGCTCAGAGCAGATTTAATCCACAGCTTTCCCTGGCTGCACAGAGGAGCCTGTCTGGATTCACAGGCTCCATGGGATCGCCTTCCCTACAGCACACACACAAATGTCATTTACAGTGGAGATTCCTCACAGAGGAACTCCCCACTCTTAGGGGATACCTCTCCCATTCACACAAATCTCTGGGGTTGGCTTCCAGGAAATTTTGAACAAGGAATTTTGAAGAGGGGATGCTTTACCAGATTCTGTCACAGCTACGTGCTTTGGATGTAAAATTTCTGTTCCTGGCATTTATTAAAAGGTTCTTCAACACCTCATAACCTTTCTGTAGGCATTTGAACCACTCTGCTCATTTTAAGAGCACTGTGAGCCACTGGAACAAGCAGCCCAGGGAAGCTGTGGCTGCCCCATCCCTGGAAGGGCTTAAGACCAGGTTGGATTGAGCTCTGATCAAGCTGGTCTAGTGAAATTCCAACCCTGCCCATGGCAGAGGGTTCGAATCTTTAAGGTCCCTTCCCACCCAGGTCACGCTTTGATACATTTAACTCTAGAGGTTAAATTAAAAAAAAAAAAAGTATAATTTCATTACATTTGATAGCATTTCTGACAGTCTGTGCAGTTCTATGGCATTTTTTTTTTCAGCATTGAAGAGTAAGAATTTACAGAAAACAAGCCTCCTAAATTCTTCAGTATTCCAATTTTCTACAGCGTAACAGGCTGTGGCATAAGTCTGTGGCAAAGAAAGCCAACAAATGCTCTGCCAAAAGTCAGAACCTGTTACATGCATAATCAATTGAAAAGATAATGCAAGCTATTATCTGACACATAAGACATCCTCCAAGTGCACTTCTGAATTAAAACAGTGCTTTATATGAACCCCTGTGTGCTAGGCCATTTTTGCCTCCATTTGTGTGTGTGCCCATCTAATTTGCAGTGCTGCAAAAGAGAACTGAATAAACAAATGGTTCACAACTGATGAACACGACTCAACTGGTGAAGGGTTTATCTCATTTATGTTTCCAAAGGAAGATGTCTCACTCGTGCCCAGCTGCATTAACCATAATTTACCATAAATCATGCAGGCAGCCTCTAAGTCAATGAACCAAGCTCACGATTTAACCCTTCTCCCTTAATTAGAAAGGCTGTTAATTCAGGAGGATATCACTGACTTGGAATCTGATGCATTTCAAATAAAACAGTAACAGTCCCATCATTATAGCTTCAATCTATCCAGCTGCTGGCTGATTTTTATGATTTTTTTTCCAATGTCTTGTGCTGTGCCTGCATGCTACTGCACGAGTGGAAGAAAATTCCACTGTCACTCCCATAAATGTTCTCCAGTTAAAAATAAATAACAAAAGTGACCAAGAGTGCAGCTTCACACAGTGAAACTGCCCATAAAGGAGCTGATAGGTCCTAAGTGACTGAATGCAGATAGGAGACCTCAAAAATAATGTAAACCACTGTGAAGGTAAAAATCTGTATTCACTGGGAGTTTTCTTTTCTGCTGTCTTTCAATTTCAGCACATTATTGCTAGTCCAGGAGTGCTGGAAACAACCTTACAACCTTTGAGATATCTCAGATATTCTGAAGGATGCAAAAAGAGTCTGATAACAAGGAAAGTGTCATAGATGTTAAAATACTTCTTCAAAGGAGGTAAACATTCCTTTGCCACTTTTATTTCTCAAATATTATAGTTTTTTCCACCTTGAGGCCTGACCTGCAGTGGAAGATTGATTCACCTTAGCTGTATCTGTTTTGCATCATTGAGATACAAAGAACATATCCTGTTGTAGAGCAGATAAATCAATGCTTACTAAGATGGCTGCTTTCACCCTTGGGCTTGTACTGGTTCAATTGCATTAGCCAGTAAAATAAATAAACACGTTCCAATATTAACTGGCAAAATCAGAATCAACACACTTTGAATTCAGGTGAGAATTGACTCCTAACTATCAAAACCTACAGAAACTAAATTTGAAAGAATATTTCTTACCCAAACAAGTCTGGAGTTGCACAAAGCCCTGTATTGAACCATTAATGATATGAATTAGTGCTTGGCTAAGGTTTGCTGGTGTGCTCACTCAGTGTTGAGGCACTCCAAACCCAGCTCCTGTGGGATGGACACGATCACCCTCAGCAAGGGCAGGCTCCCATGGTGCTGCTCTCCCTCCCTCCCTGGGAACCAGCTCCTCCTGCTGAGGACACAGCTGTCCCTCACCTGGGCTGCTGGGCACCACAGGGTCATGGAGCCCGAAGGCCTGTCCTGAGCAGAGAGGAAGGGAAGAAGAGGAACCCACTGCTCCTGGCCTCCCAGGCACTGCTCAGGCTGCAGCACCTGGGCCTGTCACCAAGAACTCCAGGGATGCATCCAGAGCCAGCCCTGCTCTGCCTGGGGCTGAGCCCTGGACACAGAGGGCATTGCTCATCCATGGCACCCACCCTGCCTGCACACCTGGGAAACGACTGCAAGCACTGCCATTCTACCACACTAACCGCCTCTACGTCTCTGCACTCATTTTTAAGCAAGCCAGCAGTGCTTCAAACCAGGCACAGTCTCTGCATTTAAGACAGGCTAAGCCATGCCTAAAATCTGCAGGCAAAGTGCTAAATTCAAGGCAGATAAAAAAGTGATAAATACTGCCATAAATCACAGCATAATGTGAATAAATACCTGTGACTGCATCCTCACAACATCATTGTTACACTGGATTCATCACTGCCTGTTGCTCCTGAACGCCACCTAACCTAGAAACCAAATTATCCACTGCTGCCTCTGCAGTTGTTTCCATTTTGCTGATCCAAGGGAAAAAAAAATAGAAAACAGAAAACATCCAGCCAAAATATGACAAAGATAAGTTACTTGCCTTCTAATTTTGCCAAAATCTTCTAGGAAATGAAATCAGAATTCCCTGGTGCTGCATTGCGAGCGGAAATGCCACGCTCCGAGAGCACGAAATGAATGTTGCACTGCAGCTGAGCAGGACAATAAAAGCATTGTGACAAACGGCCTCAGTGCCCCACCACACTGACTCTTCTCCAGTTAGCCTTAAAAGCAGAGACAAGCCACAAGGAATAATAATATTAATTCTGCTTGACATACATTTCCTACCAGACAACAGACTACTGTGGAAGAACGCCTGGTGACAGATTTTATAGACAAACACAAGCCAGCCCTGCCCAGCAGACCACCCAGATCACTGAACAGGATTCTACTGCTCCCTGGAAACACTTGCAGATCAGATCCATTCTGGAAGCAAAATTAATACGGTTTAAATTCTGGACAGTAAATAATCCTAATCCCAGTCGTCACATAATGGGCCTAATCTATAAAATTCTGTTTGCCTGGGGCAGGAACTGGGCCTTGAGGTGCCGTTAAAGGAAGGACAAGCATGCACAAACACTCAGTGCCCATCCTTGTGCATTATGAGTGGGACTGCAGCCAGCACTCCTGTTCCTCGCTCTGTTTTTTGCTGTGACCCCCCAGTACTGGCAGCAGACCCCACCACAGCTTCCTTCCAACACCAGTCATGCTGCCATCCCAGTTCTGATGCAGGTCCAGTCACCCCTGTGTTTACCACAGAGATGGAGTAAGCAAAATGGCCTTAAATGTCACCAGCAGCTCCACCTCTCCCTCTGGCAGCAGAAGTACTGAATATGCCAAATGTAGAAAAAGAAAATCCACAGGAAGCAGCAAAAAGTTGATTAATTTTTAACTTGTTGAGATTTCTTTTGTCTTCGAGAAACAGAAAATAACTTGAAAACAATGCTATGTTTACAGCAGAAGTGGGAAACTATCTGCAAACACAGTCTAATCAATTTTTTCTCCTTATGTGGATATATCCTGGAGCAATGCACACATTCCCAAATCTCAAGATCCCTAACACATTAAGGCATGAGAGCACTCAGAAGAATATCCCAGCACAAGAAAATAAACATTTCTTTTTACTGATCTTAAAATATCATATCCACAAATGATGCTTTTTAGGGATGGAAGGTAGAGAAAAGCTTCTTACAAAACATTTAGTTTTATATTTATGAGAATTAATTCTGTAAAGCTCAGCTGATAAGCTCCTGTTAATTATACTGCTTTCTGTGCACGCCTTTCATCTGAGGTTCTGGAAGCACATGGAAAATGTTAATTGGGTCTCAGAACACTACTGTGAGGAAGGCAAAGCCTCCTTACACCGAAGACAAGGCACAGAGAGCTGATGTCATTTGCCAGGGGTCACCCACGTGCCCTGGGGCTCAAGGGCAGTGGGCAGGCAGCAGCAGAGGGGTTCCCCCCCAGGTCAGAGCTCAGCACCACCCCATCGCTCACTCCTGGCCCTGCAGAGCTGCACTGTCACACTGCACAGCAGCCACCCTGGCCCTGCAGAGCTGCACTGTCACACTGCACAGCAGCCACCCTGGCCCTGCAGAGCTGCACTGTCACACTGCACAGCAGCCACCCTGGCCCTGCAGAGCTGTCCCCATGGAAGGTGCTCTTCCAGCTGGGGGCACTGCTGGGAATTGCTCTTCTTCAAACCCAACTGCTCCACAAACACAACTGCTTGTTGAAGCCAAAGCAAACTCTGGCTGCTATCATTAAATGTCGTGCCTGGAAGGTTGGAATATCGTATAGTATCAAAGGTTTAGAATCTCATTTTCTGCCCTGCCTGATTACTTAAGCCACCACTATAAAACTATCATGGATAAAATCTCACCTGAAGCTGATTAAATCTCTAATGATGTAATGGAAGAGTACAAGAACAATTGATTTACATTTTTCTGTGAAATATTTATTTACCTCTACTGCAGCTTTGGGTTCTGCACAGGAGCATTTTGCTTGCCAACTTCCTGTAACTTACACCCAAAACTTCAATCTCCCTCTGCCAATTGCCTGCTTCAACAAATCATAAGCATTGAAATATGCTTTCATTTGCCTAAAATGAAGACAGCAATTCAATCTGAAAGGATTCATGATAGCTGCAGTACAAAAGTGAGGTGCAAAGATGACTAAGTTGCAAAAGAGAAGCTCTATCTCATAAAAAAACACCAGAAATAAGCCAAACATGACTGACTTTTTAAATTGCCAGCTAAAACATATTCAGCTTTCTACACAGACTTGTATTCATGTGTCTAACAGGAGAGCAGATGAACACACCCTGTGCAATCACTGTGTGCCCATAAGTAGAATCAGACCCACTCAGACACCCCAAAATCTCCCCTTTTCAGAGGTGATGAGCACACACAGCAGAAAACCCTTGCACAGCTGGGATGGAGCCTCTCTGAAATGCTGATACCCACCAGGGATCCTGGCTGACAGCTCAGCCCTGGGGCCGAGGGTGGGCTGAAAATCACCTTCCCACTGTCAGTGTGTACTCAGCCAGCTTTAACCTTCACCTAAACCAAAACAAACGGCGAGCAACCCCTATCAGTGAGGCACTGCTACTGAACGCAGGCTACCCACGATACCCCTCACTCTTTAGGTGAGAGAGGTTCAATTCCTGAGCAGGGAACAGACCACTAAGAAATGATTCCACCTCCTGTCACATTTGGTCATAATTTCAGCTACTTCTTTAATCCCTCCTTGACAATACAAGATACATTTTTATTCATTTTAGGTATCATTCTGCTGCTCCACACTAGTTATTAATTTGAAGCTCTTACATTTGGAGCCATCATTTACTGCTCAAACAGTACTTGGTGACATGCAGAGACTAAAGGGTTGTCAAACAGAATGCCACACAGTTTTCAAAAGTTAGCAAAGCATAAAAGCTTTAAGATTTAGAAAACCCAAACAACCAGCCTTGCAAATAGTATTTGAAAGGTGTAAATGTGGGTGTAGTCAACACTACCGGAAAAAAAGAAAAACAAACCTTGAATGAAAACAAGTTTTTAATACAGGCCTTCAATAAATTAGATGCGCAGCGCTTCTATTGATAAAAGGTTGAAGCAGCCCCTTTGATACATAATAGAAGCTCAGTTAAAATGTTTCTCACATGGGCCCCATTGAGATGAAAACCCTGAGCAGAAAGCAAAGCCCTGGTTCCCAACTAAACTAAATAAAACCAAGGTCACCCCAGTACTTTCACAGACCAAGAAATCTGCAGCTGTGACACCACCATCCCTCTGCTACTACAGAGACAGAGCCACTGCCAGCCCCCCAAAATAAGCTGAATTCCAGATTATACTTCCCTTGAAATCAGTTAGGGATGTCTCAATTTACTGTTGTGCTCAGAGATAAGCGCCACTGGAAAACAATCACAATTGAATATGTGAGTGTGTGCTGGCCCCAAAGGACACTGCAAATTGGAGGGAAAAAAGAATTCCAGTCTCAGCCCTCAGGCATGGGAACAGCTCTCATGAGACTATCTGGACACATAATTCAAAACTCCCTCAGTGCTTGGAAAACATACAGAACACAAATTCCCTGAGCCCACTGGCACAGCCAGTCAGAGCCCCTTGTTTACAGCTATTCAGATTGCAAGGAAGCTGAAGACGGGCTGCATTAATTTTATATCATGTCTTTTAATTAAATCTTTCTGGCTACCCAGAACCCAATTTTGCCTTCATAAGATGAGGCTTTAGTAGAGGGCTGTAAATAGAACGTGGATTCATTTCCATATAAAGAGATCCAAATATATTACCCTTCACTAATGGGAAAAACCAGAAAGCCCCATGTTAACTAACAACTCATCTTTCACAAACTTGACACACACATTTTAGCAGAACAGGGTGTCAGTAACAGCTGGAAAGCAACACCTTGAGAAGAACTTCTGCTCCTGCTCCGTAACCATGGAAGAGTCCAAGGGAAAACTGAACTGGCAAAACAGAACCTGAGATAAGGGAACAGTTTGTAGGCCTGGGAGCTTTGTTGTTGTTTTTACAGGGGATTTCAAGCTTCATGGTTTCTCTTTATCACTGCAATAACAGGGTTTTGTCTCAGGTCTTCATTTCCAATTCAAGTTGTACATTGGACTTTTATCTCTCACAGAGTTATGCACACCCTGGGTCATGTTAGACAGCAAATCCAGTGGCTTGTCTGTGCTCAGGTTACTCCTTCTGTCACATGCAAGTTATCACCATTCCTAATATACTGCTCATACTCATTTTCTTTAATAAGAATGAATTCTAGCAGTGAAGTGCAAAAGCACAAAGATGCCATTGGCCTTAGAAGGCAAAATAGCAACAGATAATTCTATTCACCTTTCATAACATATTCAAGTTAACATTTAAACTAAAAAGCAAAAAGCTTTAAATATACTCTTTTCTAAGAGCATTCTACACAACAAAAAAGGGAAGGCTGGTTTCATTTCCAGGCATTGCCTGTTAATGGTTTGAGAACTAATTACCTATTGTGAAATTCCAGCAACTACATGACTCAACTGTTAAAATGATTGCAACACCATTCAATAATCTGATTGTCTGTAGTGAGAACTGTTAGATATGTAATGGTCCTGAAAATATGGGACTCGTTTGACCAGGGACCAGGAAGCTTCCCAAAATCTCACCAATTACTTATGAGGGAAGAGCCAAGAATTCAGAAATTCTGACAAATCTCACGTCTCAACTTCTAAAGCCCAAGACATAGAAGAACTATAATTCTGATGCCAAGCCATTTCAGCAGGAACACAAAAAAAAAAAAAAAACAATGCTTGGGGTTTATTCTCGTATAGTACCAGGGGAAAAAAAGGAGTAATAATTTTTTTTAAGTAACAAATTTGTTTAACAGGCAATCAAGCAAAAGCCAGTCTCGGGTAAATTGAAATGTCTTGTGTGAGGAAATCAGTACAAGCAGTTAACTCCTACAGAGCATGAGCTGTGTGAGTAACACCACAAGGACTCCCAGTGTGCCTCTGAGTATTCAGCAGCAGCTCTGGAGGGCAAAGTGCAGCCCATCCCCTGTGTCTGGCCAACATGACAGTCCTTGCATCACTGACTGGGAACACTTCAAGAATTTTACCCCTTCATGAAAAGCAAACCCACTCACTCAAGAGGAGAAATAAAAAGAAAAGATGAGGAGAAAGGATTTAAACCAGTTTGCAATCTGACACTTCCAGTGCTCATTTAAGACAGGTTCAGAAAAGGTAATTTCCATCATTATCAAACAAAGC
Source organism: Melozone crissalis (assembly GCF_028551555.1). Classification (NCBI taxonomy): domain Eukaryota; kingdom Metazoa; phylum Chordata; class Aves; order Passeriformes; family Passerellidae; genus Melozone; species Melozone crissalis. Next base: position 1,842,822 of record NW_026535858.1, read on the forward strand.
TTTGGTAAAATCTGGTAGGTAAGCCTTCTTAGAGTGGTACCATGATAATCTTCAGCGAAGGCTGTTCCTGACTTTTCCATACACAAAACGTAACAGGGAATCACAAAGACCATCCTGCCCTGTGACATGCTACACGTAAGCTAAGGTCTGGAGCTGCTGCTGCTGCCACAGCCTGGTGTGCAAATGGAAGCTGGCACCTGGGTTCCCTGCTGCAGGCACCGTGCCATGCCACAGGCAGGGGCCAGGCTCTCTGCTAGGGCTGTGGCACAGTGTGCCTGTGGAGCAGCAAATGCGGAGGGGAAGGGTCAAAGCTCCTAGGGAAAGGTGCGTGTGGGGAGGTGAAGGAGGCAGGGAGCACAAAGGGGACACCTCACGGTGGAGCTCATGGAGGGTGGGGAGGATAAAAACGTGTAGCTGCGGGAACATGGTGCCAAAATGGAAGTTAATGAAAGTTAAAGAAAGTAAGGGACACATGACCTGTTTCAGGAGTCAGGTGATGCACGTGCAGAGAGGGAAGGGTGGAACAGCCAGTTTCCAAAATCAGCATGGGCAAGCAACAAGCACAGCCAGGTCCATTGGGATCCCAGCAGCAGAGCTGCTCACTCCCTCACCTCCACTCATCTCTGCTGTGCAACAGCAAAGCTGCCATCTCAGAGAGAGGGAATGATTCACTGGAGCACAGCAGTGTGCGTGCAGCTGAGCAGAGCCGCTCCGGAGCTCAGGGCCCAGACACAACCCTCCCACACCACTGCTCCCAGCTCTGCACCCCGGAGGTGTGGAGGGCTCACCTGGCACGAGAGGCACCACAGCAAGGACAAGGCATGGCTGAATGCGAGCCTGCCCTTGCACTTCCAACCACAGGGGAAACGCCCTGCCAAACTCTTCCTGTCTTCACTTGCCATGGCAGAGCAAGCAATCCAGGGTACATCCCTGTTTCTACCAGGAACATCTCACAACTTCCAGCTAAGTCCTGGATCTCTCATTGTGTGTCCATGTTACCCCATTAGCATTTGTTATTACACACTCCAAAGCGCTTTCTTTCTTTCTCTGCCACTCATCTTTTTCACTCTTCACTCCTCAAAACAACAATATTGATCATACTACCCTCAAAAGTTAATAAATTGCTGAAAAACAGCAGCCAGCACTAACTGAGCTAAATTCACTTTCTCTTTGCATAGTTTCCTTACTCAATCTTTTCTAACTTTGACACAGATTATTAATAGGGCCGGTTTAAAGTTTTCCACTCAAAACTGAGATTTTTAAGGAAAACATGCATTTGATTACATTAAATTTTGCCTGATCCCCAATCTCTTCAGTGACTCAGTTTTTGAGCTGTCACCATCAGAATGATATTATCACCCCACCTTTTGTTCTGAACCGAAAAGGAGCTGGGCTGAGCTGTAGTTTCACACATTCCTGGGTGAGGACTCTGCATCTTGTGTCTGTCTGCTTGGCACCTCAAACCCTGCATCCATCCATCCATCCATGTGAAAGGTTTTCTCCAGTCTATCACCACAGCTGTTTTCCAGTCCACCCTACTGAGACACTCTGCAAAAATGGATGTGCATAAAAGTAATACAAAATGCAATAAATTACACTAAACCAGAAACTACCAGCTTCACTAGTCCTCAGGTTGTTTCCCAACAACCAAAGAGAAATGCTTAGGGAAATCTGTCAAATGTTGTACTTCCCAAAAAGAGCAAAACACAGAAGATCCTACTGGCTTATCTCACTCAGTGGAATTCTCAGGAGTGATGCTATTTTGGTTTCATGGATGCACTAGACCAAGAGCTGTCAGCAAACTCAGTTAAGTTAGAAGTTTTACACAGAAGTATACTTTAATATACTTTAACCTACTGCTGACTACTTCAGAGATCTGGTTTTTAGGACGGCTTTTAAAACAAGCACAAAGCCAAACAAGGATTTTGTCAATGAGTTTACTACACAGCACTTTGTTACTCAAAAAAAAAAAAAAATCTTTCTTCCTTCCCCTGAGATGCTTTGACAGAGAGCAGATGATTTCATTCAGCGGGACTTGCAGAGAAATTCAATGAGGGCAGCATTCCAGATTGCCTTCCGGACGCAACATGACATCCTCATCACCTCCAGAGGAAACACACGCCAGAGCCGAAATTCCTGCTGCAACATGTGCTCCCTCTGCACTTGGAACAGCCCCACAGCCCAGAGAGCCTCAGCTGCTGTGTGATACCACATGCCAAAACACAGATAAAGCCTTTGACATCATTCAACCTCCACAGGAGGAACTCTTTATACAACCATGAGCAGAAGTTTTAAGTAGCAACATTTCTTAAAATGACACTTGAATGCTCAAAGGTCTTTCTTGTCCCATCTTTCCCCGCTGATGTCTCTGTGTGAGCAGCACAACACCCATTCCCACCCCACCCCTAATGGCCAAGCTAAGAAGAAAAGGTGCCATTATAATCTTGTTCCAGTTCTTACAGGCAAAGCAGCAGCACAAAATACTGTGATCTGAGAGAAAAGGATGTGCTTACATTTTGAGTTAGTCTGGGCAGCACTAAAGAGGCAGAATTTGTAACCTAATCCCTTTTGGAGACTTACAACAAAAGCAGATTGATGGAATGCCCTACTTTTTGTCAAGGATCATCTCATACAGCAAAGATCAAATGAGATGAAAAAGTTGCTTTACAGAATAAGTATCAGCAAATTTCAAAGCACTGCAAACACAAAGTGGATTAGAACATGGCCCTATGAAAAGGAGGTCTGGGGTTTAGTCTCTGATCTGACAACGCCTGGCTACCCACCCTTGAACAATACACTTATCTTTGAGTTCCACCATCTGTAAAACAGGGGATGGTGCCATCTCATGGGACTGGTTTGAGCTTTAATTAATTACTGCTCACAAAGGACCTCAGCTTCCTCAGCTCTTAAGGCACTATTACAACTCTCATCCATAACTCCTGTAACTCACAGCCCTTAGCAGGCAATCCCATTAAATACCAGACTATGCCATGTTTGTAAAACCCATGAGGGCACACAAACATACAAAAGGTTGTGCAAATTAACCAAATTATCTCAGGCTCTGTGACCAAGGAACCCCTGACTTGCCCACACAGGTAAAGTGTTCATATCTAAATGCTCCAGTAAATCTAACAGGAATATTCTTGTGTTAAGCACTGGACAAAATTTTAAGGAGCTTTCAATACTTCTGAAAAATCCCTTGCCCAAAAATAGATACAAGTGGAGGGCTCAAAATATTTTCACCTCTAGATAAGAGGGTAGCAGCAATAACATAACAGAGAAGTCAGTTCTCTGCAGAAGAAGCAAGTAATATAAAAAGTGCTTCTCTTTGGGGATTGCCATCCTTCCCCTACAAAAAAGGCTTCTGGTGACAGATGGGAAGGAGGTGGGGCTGCCCCATATTACATCTAATCTTGATTTTCACATGAAAATCATACAGCCATTACTAATTCTGATTTAACAAAATAATGGCTTTATTCTGAGCTACTGCAATTATTGCATTTTACAATCTCATCTATATATTCCCTCCTGGATGATACCAATGTGGTCATGCAGCAGTGCACTAAAATCCTCAGTACAGAATGCTCTATTTAATAAATTCTCCCAGTTCTGACATTCTCTGAAGTTTCAGAAAACCAAATGAGAAAGTTAGACAAAAAACCCCCGATATTATTATTCAGCATTGTATTTCAAGAGAAAGCAAAGTGCTTTGAGTTCAGCTTTTCTGTTATGAGCATAGTCTGCCTTCAACACAAAAATACAACTGAAAATGCTAGCAGTGATCATCAGCAATTCATTCCTTTCCATTTATAGTTAAATGCTGCACCCTCTCAATATGCAAATAACTGCTTTGCCACTTCAAATCTCAAATACTAAAGGCTGAAAAATCAGTTAGGCTTTAAATTGCTTGCAAGAAACCAGTGAGATTTACCAAAATTATTGAGGATTCTTATTGATTTCACTTTGCTCACAGGAATGCAATGATCGACAGACACTGAGACAAAGCTTCTTGCTGAGAAGCAAAGTTTTTGTCCACTCTTGTCAGAGGAGCAAGAGAAAATGCTGTGTCCACAGCAGGCTGTGGGTGTAGGCACAGAGAGACCATAAACACCTGTACCATGTTCTCATGGGGGTCAGGAGGCTGTGGGAGCATCAGCAAATCACCTGTACCTGGGGGTTACTGCAGCCATTCCCCATGGAGCGATGAACAATCAGCACGGTCAGACAGCAGGGCTTGCACAGGTTCAATGCTAACGTGGGAAAACAAATCAGAGTTTATCAGCTAATGACCAGGCTGGCTCACTCCTCCTCTCCAGCTGGGGGTTACATCTGGAGAAGTGGCCAATTAGGCGGGTAAACAGCGAGGTGGTTGGGCTCAGCAGTTCCCAGAAGAGAGCAAGGGTCCTTCCTGGCAGCAAACAGAGCAGAGCACGAGGCAGCAGCGTGCTCTGGCAGGACCCAGCGCAGCAGCCTGGCTCAGCTGAAGGCAGGGCAGGGTTTCGCCTCCTCTGCTCAGGGTTGTTGGGCCACACCCGGGCCAGCACTCAGGGAGGTGGGAGCAGCGCAGCAAGCCCAGCACAATCCCTGAGCCTGGCAGGGATGGCAGTGCTGTCCCTGTGGAGCAGGGCTCCTCTGCCTTCACAAAGGGGGGCTGGGGGGACACCCTCAGCAGCTCCAGCAGCACCCACGGGGGTGTCAGAGGACACGGACCAGGCTCCTCACAGGGAGCAAGGGGCTAGGAGGAGCTGAAAACACACAGCCCTCAGTTCTCTGTTCCCGTGGAGTGTGGCACTCCAAAAACAAGGGATGAGGCTGAGCAAGCTGCAGGAGGGCAAGGAGGATGGGATGGAGATCATGGAAGATGGGCTGTGCATCCCAAAAACAGAGCTGCACTCAAGGAGGGAGCAGAGCAGACTGCTCCCACCCAGCTGAGGCTGAAAGGCTCCAGCAGAGCCACCACAATGAGCTGGCAGCTGCCTGCAGAGCAGCAGGATGGAGGGAAAGAAAGCTTCCTCCTGTATCAGCACTGTGGGAGAGGCTCAACACTCGTGCCATCTTCTATTTATGACGGTTTTCTATAATAAAAAGAAGGTATTCATTTTTGAGACTTAAAATAAAATTTAATCTGCAAAGGTCAATAAGCAGTGCCTGATTACAAACTCTATAAAGGCCAAAGAGACTCTTGTGTCATTGCTGAGACTCGGTTCTCGTTCTGTAACCTTTAGAATGACTTTCTGTTCAATCTGAGTAATCACGACCTTTCTCATCAGCAAGCTGAGATCAAACTCTTAATCCATTAGGAAAATGACAGAGACCTCTCTCCCCTGCATTGTTACAGTGTTTATGTAGGCCATAGACGAGTGAATAGTCTCAGGTGATAGTCTGATGTTTGAAGATAAAGACCAAATGGGTATTTTTGCAGACACTGTCATTGGGGAGCAAAGCTGTGGTAGTATGGTTTGCAGTTAAACTTTTATCTGCTTGTCTGGAAAAAAACAAATCAAATAGAGACTTGTCCAGCTATTCTAGAATGAAAATAAATATCTACTATTCCCATTTGTTAATTATATAAGCCACAAGGTGTTAACTTTTATATAAGGTTGAACAAAATTCAGTAACAGATCATCCACTGCATCACCTCAATAGAAGTAATTTTTTTAGCACACTTGACAATTTCAAGAGCAACTACTTGAACTAGAACAACAACACAAGGGAAAATTGATTCTGTGTAAATCCTGGACAACGGCACGTGTGGTAACTGTAAAAATGCAGAACTACAAATCCCCTTGGCTTCACAGAGAAGCTGAGAGGTGGAACAGGAGTTGAATGCAGCTGGCAGGTCCCCCAGCTGAGTTTTCTGGCTGGCCACTAATCAATGCACAGTGTCACACCTCCTGAGGACACGTCACCGCCTCCCGGGGGATTTGTCTGAGCCAAGGCAGATGAATCATTCCCCAAAATGCCGCCTTCTCTCCCGGGACTGCACCAGCAGAACAACAGCTTCAACAGATGACTTGTTTTAGGCAGCCAAAGCCAGGCAAGATAAACCCTACCTGTGGAGCTACACAGCAATATCTCCTAAAACTGCATCTTCACTTCTCTGGGCACATAAACATTGCCATTTGTGTGCCCTTTCTTATGGGTGGCAACTTCATTTCTGCTCAACTCACGCACCAACCAACTTCTGCTTTTATCACACCTTCTGCAAACATTTTCTCTCTCGCAGCTCCTGATGTTTTTTGGGGTTCCTTTGGGTTTTAAAATTGTGGAAATCTTGTTCAGAATATACTCCTTAAACTGAAAGGATTCTTAAAAACATCTCAAAACATCCACTGCATTTTAAGCTTACGTACAAAATGAAAAACTTCAGCATCCAAAAAAGAAATGTGAGCTTTTCTTTATGCATGTTAATTAACTTGTTCTAGCAAAGTTTCACCTCATTTCCCCAATGTAATAAATTATAAAAATCATTAGAAAGACTGCATTTTACTGGAAGGCAAATACAATACAAAATACAATCAGTGCAGCAGCGAGTACTTGAGAATGTCACTAATCATAAAAAGCTTAGTATCAGTCACAGCTCTTTTCTAAGTAGTACAAAAATGTGGGGAGAGAAACACAGAAGGCTCAGGAAAACGGAGGATTAGGGCTTTCCTTAACCTCTTATGATTATGTTCCCCTAATGTACTATTCTTCAATTCAACCAAGAGCAGAGATGACAAGACAGCTTCTAAAGGCAAATGAAAATAAAACCAGCAAACAGTGTTAGGTCTTGAATTACTGCAGAATCACCATGTAAGTTAACTACAGAAATTAACTCGTGTGGAACATTTTACTACTAGAAGTGATCAGAACATTGGCAGCTGTTGTTACCCAGTGAATACCAGGAAAATGTAATTATACAAGAGCACAGCTAGAATAAATATCTTCCCTCAGAAGTAGGAAAAGGGAGAAGAACAGATGCATGTTTGGCGAAAACTAGAAATTTTGCTGAAGTGTCGGGCATCTGATGATTTGGGCTAACATTTTTTTGCCTTAAGGGGAGGGAGAAAAGTACAGACTTTACAGAATATACTCCTTAATAAGCAAATACTTAAAATATTATTATTGTTTTAAACCAAGAGGGCTGTAATTTTGCATTGCATTAACCAATGTGAACATGACTTGGCCCTGGAAAGGCTGTTAAGCAGTTTGGGTGTAAGAAGTGACCCGCTTGGGTATTGCAGCAGCCTGGTGCGAGCACCCAAGGGCTTGCAACAATATTAGATGTAAATAAGAGAACAATTCATTGCTCTCAAGCTACTACCTGCCTGGTCACACAGCATCTCCTCAAGCATTCCTGCCATGAAGCATGTACAGAACAGCTGAAGCAACCTTCCTTGTCCCTGGGCTGAGGCCCTCCAGGAAAGTATTTCAAAAATGCCTTTTGCTGTCCCACTGCACAGCTGCTGTCCTGACACCAAGGGCAGCTTGATGAGCCAAAGGCACATTTGCCTGGGCTTTGCACAGAGCTTCCTCCTCGTGAGCAGGCACAAAAATACATCCCATGTGTCAGAGTGCACGGGCAGCACCTGCCAAGGGCTGGTCTTCATAAGTGTGTTAGTAATCATGCCAAATGAGCCCCTTTTCTTTAAACAAACAAATAAGCAAACAAACAAAGGGCTGAGTTCAGAACTGAGTGAGAAATTCAGTTTTTCACCTGTGTTTTGGGGGAGCTGTCAGGAACTACTGACTTTACCAGTTTTTCTACTTTTGCAGCAGACATTCTAACCTAGACTTGAGATGCAGCTGATTTTTCTAAAAGAAAGGCACTGACTGAAGGAACAGAACAAGATGGCTTTGTTTACTGTGCTCTGCACAACTTCAGCTGGGTAACTTCAGCTCTCCAGGAGCCTCCCCCTCATCCAGGGCAACACAAAGGTTACACAAGGTACGTTCTGCAGTCCTCAATCGCCTTCCTCAGCAGTGCCTGAGCCGAGTTAATTGCTGAGAAGGGACAGCTGAGTGACCTGGGCCCCAGAACAAACACTCCCTGCCTCTGGAAAAGCCTTTGCCAGGAGTTGGGGGAGCTTCTCACCAAAGGCTGTGCCAGCTCTTCCTCCTCTGCAATGGCAATGACCACTCGACGACTGCAATTGCAGTTCACATTTCTATTTGTTACTGATATAAACTATGGGATATCAGTTTATCACTGAATTTCCACCTTCACGCGTTGTCATCTTACCGCAGGGGTTCCATGCTGTTGTCTCCTTATCACAAGAGTTCCATACCTGCTTGGTGTTCCACGTGGGCAGCTCCTCAGAGCACTGCCTCTTTCTCCTTCACACAGCAGCCACCTGACTCCAGTTCCCTCCTCACCCACCCCACTCTTTATAGCACTCCTCTTCTCACTGGTTACACCTGTGGCCTGTTAAAGCCAGGCCTGCTCCTCATCTTTGCTAATTGGCCCAGCTGCAACTCCTTAGGGGTGAGATTACTTTCTGCACTATCTTTGTTTTCTTATATTCTATCCCCCCACATTCAAGTAGCATTATTTTTAAAACATAAGGCAGAATTTAAATTCTAAAGATCAGAGTTTAAAAAACAAAAGCAAAACCAACCATCTCTTCACAGCAGGAAAGGGAGGGGTAAAAAAACCAATCCATCATATTCTGCACTTTACATTAAACAGCAAAGTACACAGACTCACTGGAGTAAAGGTGAGAGAAGATGGAAGCTGCAGTAGTCCTTTTAAAAAGTATAACCTAAAAGCTTTTTCAGAGCAATTCTACTTTATAATTTATCTCATAGTTAAAAGAACAGATGAAAATTGCTGCATTCTCCTTCATTTCCCAAATGTTCCTCATTGACTAACAGAAGGTTTATCTCTATTTTCATAAGCACAGGCTCCTTAACAAAGCTCAAGAGTGAGACTGACAACAGTTTTCCACACAGTGAGCTTATTAAATTCTGATTCAGCAAAGGCAAACACAGGAATAAATTCAGGAAAGCTGTTATTCACACTGCCATTAATGAAAACAGTCCCACAAATAACACTGCTTGACATTTAACAAATCAAATCCTCTCCCTGTAAAATCACCCATTGAACAAAACACATTTAAAGGCCTATTTTAAAAAAACCTCTGAGGGGAATGAAATACTTTAGGTTTTGATGTTAGCGAGATTAATTAGTATTTATTTATTTAAAAAACAATGAACTACTGTGAACTCTAATCTGGGAAAAGCAACGCTTCTCCCAAAGAGCTGAAAACTAAACATTCATCAACTTGAGTTGAAGTAACTCCACTATTGAAGAAATGTGTAGAGAAAGATCTTTTTGTCCTCTTTTCCTACAGCCTACAAATAAGGAAAGTGTAGGAATATGGCTGGGCAAGCTTGAACAGTGCCCTAATAAATATTCATGGAGCATTTGTGCTGCAGTACAGAGTTCCCAAGGAGTGAAACTATACAGCTGCATATACCTGTCACAAACCTTGACATCTGTTCTCTTTTAAACCCTAAATTGACAGCACGGGTGTTTATAGTGCACATTGCTACATCTAACAAATCAAAAAGATAATCACTTATTAGCATGCTATCAGAAAGGCTCTTTTTTATTCAGAAAGTATGAAAAGAGCTGACGTATCCAACAGAAACATCTTAGTACAGAGATATCTGAAGAAAATTTTAGTAAAAAAACCAAATAAATATAATGTTAAACTTATGTGGTTGTCCAATAAATATTTAGTATGTCTCAAAGATGTGTATTTTCATTTTTATAAAAGTTGATATGTTTAAAATTAGCAATTTTTCTCCATAAATATACTGCTAATTCTATTATTTGAGCTGAGCAGCATAAGATAGCATCTAAAGCAGTCACTATTCATACTTAGAAAAGACAATTTTCCATTAATCGCCTCTGCTGAGTTCCCAAACTAAAACAAAACTGTATCTCATTAATGCTGGCAAACTGCCATGCCCTCTCAACTTTCCAAAATTTAAACTACTAATATGGAAACAAACAAACAAAGTTACACACAAGAAACTAAAATTATCTTCAGTTTTACAGTAAAAAATGCTACAGGTCACAACCAAAAAACTATCCTTCAAAGCCTGCACTATAATTTATACTGGAAGAGTGAAAAATCAAAACTGTTCCTTGGATAAAGCTGTGTGGTAGCACCAGGAACAAGAGTTTTAATACTTGCTAACACCTCAAAACACCCTCCTGTGCTGGAATATGCTGCTCCCTCCCATATCCATTTTCTTCTCTTTCTCTAGGTTCCAACTATGCTCATTAAAAAGAAAAAACACGCACAGATCATTACAGATGTACGTGCAGAATGGACAGACTTACCATCTCCTTGCACTGAGCTACTTCCCACCCCCCCAAACCAGCTTCTGGCACTTGGGGAAACCCACCTTCAAAAATAAAACTTCTCACATTACCCTCAGGTAAGAATCTCTATTCCACCCTTTTGTTTTCCATTTGCTACCAGAAAGTTATCCCCAAACTTGATTCAGTTCATCTGCTTTCCCAATTCCACACCCAAACAGAACAGGAAGGGCAAGAACACAAAGAAATAGGACACAAAAACTGCACCACACTAAGACAGAAGGAGACTGTATTTTTAGGAGCCAATTTAATTAACCTCACCCCCCTCAATAACTGGAGACAAACTGCTATTCTAGTAAGGAGGAATTTTCTTACATTTAGATAAAGTGTAAAAGCAATGTTATTTTCATTATGACTTTTCACTAAGCCGTACGTGACACAGACGAAACATCAGAAACAAGAACATTACCAATCTGAAAGCAAGTGACAAAACAGATCCAAGAAACTCCTTTTCACTGTGCTCTCCCTATTCCTCCCTCAGCAATTCACAGAATTTTACTATTTCAATTTTCCATGTTTTTAAAACATACTCCTCCCTGCGAGGACTGGGTAACCTTTAAATGGATCTCGGCGCAAGTGAAACGGGAGCACGCCTGGCTGACTGCTCAAGAGAAAAAGTGGAGCTGTAATTTACAGAGCACTGTCTAATGCACAAAGCAAACTGGGCAAAGACAGAAAAATACCACTGTTTATTTTGTGGTTGCCTTCTGATAAATATAAAGGGCAAGGCTGAAAGCTGCCAGTTGGAAGGCGGCTTACAGCGTGTTAAATGTTGCTGAGGAGAAATAGAAGGTTTCATCAGTTTGCTCTGAAACACAGCAGGCTCCCCAGGTTTTGCAGAAGCTGAGGAAAGCCATGGCCAGGTCATGTCTGTCTCAGCCCAAACAGCCACCGAGGCTGCACATGGAATCACACCACATGCCGTGACCAGGACACTTCTCCAAAGTGACGTGGCAATTCCTGAAAAACCAAAGTGTTGTATAGAGAAAAGCCGACCCCAGCAAGTTTTCCCTCCTGCCTAACAAGCAATTTCCCATGGAAACAAACCTGCCCAGTGTCCTCCTCCAGCGCAGCCTCAGCCTGGGACAGGCACATCCCCCCAGTCCCCACCTGGGCTCAGCAGCTCCTCACGGGAGAGCCCCTCAGTCCCTGAGCATGGAGAACTCCAGCTTGAAACTATTCAAAATGAACACTGGAATTGTTGCATTACATTCTCCTCAGACTACTTTTGCTCTAAAATGGAACAGCTACTTATTTTCTGTTTGGATATTTTGGTGGGTTTTTCTTTTTTGTTCCCTCCTGCCTGAAGACTGGGTTTTCCTGTATTCCAGAAGGGTGCATGCACACAACCATATGCAAGTCCCCATGTGCAATTTTTATTTTAAGTTTTAATAATTTCATTTTATAAATATTTTTGCATCTGTTATTTACAGTTATATATTCTATATATCCACAGGGATGGCTGCTGTTTGCAGGTAAGACATACACAGAGATGATACACGCAGATACAACAAAATGTTCTGTATATTTTTGCTTCTCACTCCTAGAATGCAGCATTTGTAATTCATCTGGGCAGCATACTACTTATCCAACACAAGGCAGTGGAGCAGGAAATCAAACTGAGGTGGGAGTTATTTACTTTTTAGATCCTTTTTTTTCAATGTACAGCATGAGTTTCATAGTTGAGGTTTTTCTGAGAGAGTGACATTAGGGATAAAATAAAAATTGTAGCAACATATAGTCTGGAACATTTTGCTGGCTTTGGTATTTTATTGGTATAAGTATTACAGACGCTTGAGTGTGTGTATGTTGGCATTTTTGCTTGTATCCACAAGCACAAAGGTGAATGTCAGTCCAATAGATGCATTTACTTAAAAATAAGTAAATGCCAAGAACACAAGGCTTCTCTCTCACTGACTGCCTTTACTGTGCACACTGGGTTAATGTGAAGCCCATTTGGGTGGTTAGAGATTTACCTTTCTTAATCCATAAGCAAAGAAATAGCATGAGAAAGGATTTTTAGACAAAGCCCTAGTGACTGCAGCACAGCAGTCAGGTAGGAAGCAGCAAGGAGAGCTGAGCCAATGAGCCAAAGTTTTACCAGACCTCCACCCTTCCCTAGGCAGAGCTGGGTGATACACACCGCAATTAACTGAAAGAATATTTGGATTTATATTCGGAAATTAAAAAAAAATTGAAAAGGAGAAAAGAGGAAAAAAAGATTGAGTTCTAAAATGGTTCAGCTTCATTTCCTCTACCAATTTTACGTTTCTTTTTGCCACCTCCTGGCTGCCTTTTTACCCCTTCACAAAATAAAACCAGATCCAGCTATTACAGCACAGCTGTGGAAAATATTCCACTGCCAGTGAGATAAAGAGCCTCCCTGAGTTCATTCTGCAGGTTTGCCTCTGGCACACTGCACGGTCTGGCTGGCTCTCCTGCTGAGACAATAACCTGACATTTCACTGCACTTTACTCCCCTTGATCCCAAGACACACCATTTGCCTGTATTCATCTTTGAAAATAAGGCCTGAATAATAAATTCCTGAAAATTCTGTTCAAATTACAGCTGATGTGCAATCAGCTCCTTGGAGGTGCGTTGGGGTAAATAACCCCTGGTCTCCTTCCTGCCCAAACACTCAGGTGTTTGACAGAGCTGCCATCACCCCTCGCCTTCACCCTGGCAGTGCTTTCATCTCCTCCCTGCCTTGCCCCTGGAGCACCCTCTCTTTGCCTGGGGCGGTTCCTGACTCCTGGCTGCTGTTTCCCAGTGACCCCAGCCCTGAGCTGCCTTTGCTCTGGAAGGGAGCCTGCCAGGGCCAGCTGCTGCAGGCTAATGGCACAGGGCTAGGGCCCTGCCCATTTCTGGTACCTGTGCTCGTGTCTCAGCGCAAGGCAGGCTCTCCTTTCTCTAAAGGGAACCATCAGCTGTGTCACAACCCCTGCAAAGCCAGATCCCTTCATCTTTGCTGGCAGGAATACAGCTGCAGCAGCAGGAAAAGGGAAGAAAAATGTCTTTTCCCAAGGAAAGTGTCTTTTCTGTATCACACCACTAAGGCTGCTTTCCCCAGGATGAAGAGTGAAGCACAGACTTTGGACTGCAGTGTAAAACGGAACAGGGCTCTTTCCAGACACAGAAAGCTCCTTCCTGCCCGAGGTGACAGCAGCCTCTGCACCAGGAGCCAAGTGGGAACAGTGCCCTTCCAGCACTGTCACACTCTGAATCATGCCACTGATAACAACGTGACACACAACACAAAATCGAGGGGCTTAATGGCCCCATATACAGTCTGAGCTCCCACCATTTTATTTATGTAATTTTGTAATAAAATGAATGAAAAATGCTTTCATGGACAGCTCAATACCTTGGGTGCTAATGCATGTACTCACAAATTCAGGCACGTAGAGTTTCACTCTCTCCTACATTGTACTACAATACCCATGGATAATGCAACACTACCAAGATAAGAAAAAACCCATCTTTTACTTAGCATCTAGACTAAGACTACCCTAAATTGTCTTGTATTAAAACAATTACTCAAGTCATTCAACCACCCTGCTCAGTGTTAGGTTTTGACATATCACAGCTCTCATTTGACAGCAAATCAAGTGCAAGCTACTACTTTTCCCTGAAGATGTGTTGCTCAAGAGGGGATTTTGTTCTGTAGTCTGTAAGTGCCCTAGAATTGATATGTATATGTTAATGGAACAGTATATAAAGTCACCTCAAAGGCAATTGGTTTAAAATTGTAAACCCCTACAGATGGGATGTAGGGTGACAAGTTAATTTAAAATTAGATATACTGCACACCTGATAATTGAGAGAAGTGGGAGGAGGGAGAAGAAGGTTACTGCTCTATATTTGAAAGGTGAATCCCTCCTTCATGAGAGGATGAGGAAGGCAATCCAGAACCACACTGCAAGGACTTCCAGAGAGCTGCACAGGCTGGGAAGGGTTTTTTTAGTGCTTATTATTGCTGCAGACTATTTCTACCTATGGCAATTATCATTTGTGGGATGAAATATAATACCAAAGGGAGGCAAGAGAGATTCAGTTTTCAGACACAAAGCACTACTTTTAGGAACAACAGCTAGAACAATGAGCAGAAAACACAGTGACAGTAGCTTCCTGTTTCAATAGCAGTTCTAATTGCTGCCATTCAGTTATTCAGAGCCAGCTCCACGTTCCTGTTGTGCCAGGAGCACTGGAGGGACTCTGAAGGTAAGAGCTGCCATCCTGCCCTTGGAAGTGCTCTGTCTTAAACATGACTTTCACTTGTGTGTGAAATCCCTCATAAACACAATGTGAGCACCAGGCAAGTGAGGCTATAAACCAAACAAACCAAACCTGGTAGGGTAAAGCAGCATGCACCAGTGGGCCCCACTCCCAGCTCCTGAGGCTCCAGCCTTTTGCCTGCTGATTTACAGGACACCCAAGTCCACTTGGACACCTGACATGAGAAGTGCAACTGCAGGTGAGCACATACACACATTCTGACAAAGCAATTATGCAAACTGGACAGAACATCTCCAGGGATGTTTCATGACCGAAAGCAAAGCAGAAACAGCAGTTCATCTCAATTCTAAAAAAGAGTCATCTAAAAAGACAAAAACTATATATGCAGCTCAGAGAAAACAACAAGTAACTCTGACTCAGCACGGCTGAAATAAAATCTAAATCAAATCTCTTTACTGCCCTTTCCCCCCTTTTACAGAAAAGTCAGCCTAAAAGCACAAGGATGTAAAAATGCTCTAGTTTGGCAAAATAAGTCACATTCCATAAAAGACCTATTATTAGCTTTGTCACTGTTCTATTTGTCTTCAATGTCTTTTCTAATAAAACCTAGAAGAATGAAGGGCAATATAACTATTTCTAAATCTCTATGTAAACAAAAAAGGAATGTGCCTGTTTATTTTCTAGCACAGAACTAAACACACCACATCAATGATAAATGATTTGGGGAGCAGGCTGTGTTCATGCTGACCTTACCTGCCACGGACTGAGAATTTTCCATCCACACCAAACAGGGAACAACTTACGTGACACAAAGTTGATTTTTATAGAATCAGACAAATTTACATTTCTTTCTAAATGAAAAGTGTACAACAAACCTTATGGCCAGTCTCCAAGAGGCTTTTGTCTTCTCCTGCATTATAAGGGAGATTTTTTAAGTGCTGCCAAATGAAGCTCTTAAGAAATCATACCTTGGAACTAGTGAAATACTGTGGAAAGCATCAGCCACTGAGTCACACTCTCTTTATGCAACAACTGACCAGCACAGCTCCTTCTGTTAGATAAGCCTGCACTACTCATTTTCTTCCAATATTGGCCAAAGACTATTTGAATTAAAACTTTCCAGCTTTTCCTCTTTGGTTACTAAATATCCTTCAGCTTCACATTATCCAAGGAGCCTCTGGAAACAGCACATCCCAGTCTTTGACGCTGCTGTAGGAGAAAGGGGAAACTGAGGGAAGGGAGAGATGTTGGCATCTGTCAGCAAAGAGAGAAAGAGCAAAGGAAACGGTGGGAGCACCACAATAACTCCCAGGGCTCTTATCCACACACAAAACTCAGATGCACGTCTGAGATGCTGTGGACTTGAGGGAAAAACAGATCACAGGTCACAAACACGTTTATACATATATATTTATATATACACACACTTAACACCACATGACATTTTTCTGGCTCTGATCTACATAGAGTCTTTGCAGAGCAGCATTCACTCCTTCCATCAAGAAGGATGCAGCAGTTGCATTTTCAGCCCTTCCTCACCTGTCATACTCACACAAACATGGGCCTACT
Organism: Melozone crissalis; assembly: GCF_028551555.1. Lineage (NCBI taxonomy): Eukaryota > Metazoa > Chordata > Aves > Passeriformes > Passerellidae > Melozone > Melozone crissalis. Next base: position 1,859,003 of record NW_026535858.1, read on the forward strand.
GCAAGACAGGAGCTGGACTTGAGACAGCCCACACAGAGATTCCAAGCTCACCATTTTAGGCTTGATGTGTCCGGGTTTGAGTTATTTTTAAGAAACATTAATCATTAGCAGTAAAAAAAAAATTTAAAAAGATATTTTCTTCCTCTGCACAAAATGGTACATGCCATGGTTAGATTTTACATCGTAACCACTTGTATGTTGAGTATCAGCCCAAAAATCAAAATAAGAGGTATAAGATACATGGGTTTCCCTTTCACACCCTCTAGCTGGCATGGCAAATGCTGTTTCTTTGCTACTTTTCTGGGTGTGGAACATCTCTTTTTGTGTCTCCAGAAACAAAACACAGTCAGACACAGTGCTTTGGAGGTTTGAAGGAGCTCTGTGTTTGCTGACCTTTAATTCAGTTCTGAACACTGTTGTGGTCCAACACATCTACCCCAGTGACTCCAAAAGATGTTTATCTACACACTGCTCTACCCTGTTATTCAGCAATTCTGCAGGAGTGCTGTAACTCACTGTCCCCTGGGAGCGGCCTGTAACATCTGCCATCATTCCAAAAGCAAACGGATGCAGCATGGAAAGCACCTCACTGCACAGGGCTGGGCAGCACAGCAAGAGAGAAGAAGCCACGTGTGATGGAAAGCACATTACCCATGACAAGGCAGCAGCTACTTCCAGCAGCATCAGTCCAGTGATAACCTGGAATTAGCTTTTAATTAGTTTTAACTTCTGCAGCCAGTAGGCACAGCTGGTGAATTCCTGGCGTCCCAAACCAGGAGAGCAATGCTCCCATTCATGTTAAGGGAAGATCAGGAATTTCATCTGTTCTCACAGTAGCAAATAAATACATTGTTCACTTTTGTGCCCCCTGCTAAAAGCAGAATAGGGTAAAAAATAAGCGACCACATGATTTGCTTGCTTCAGGGTGCAGAAATTCTAACCTGCTTAGCTTTGTGTTAGAGCTCATTAGAGAAGCCACAGGGAGGAATTTCTTTGTCCTTCTGCACATGCATGGAAAGGGACAAAATCTCCTCTGCCACCTAACAAGAGGACCTAAACCAGCTTCCTCAATTACTGGTGTTTTCTGTTACAGGGCAAATTAAGGGCTCTCTTAAACAAAAGCAGACTATAAATATTTCTTCTCATACAAGCCAAACAGAGAACAGCTCTGCAACCACGCTAATTCGAGGTAAGCTCCTGAGATACATTTCTTTAGCTTTTTCAAGAAATGGAAATGTTAATTTGGCATGTTAGAGTCACACAAACCCCCAACCCATTACCACAGTCCTGTGCTCCATCACAGTTTTTCTTTTCATGCTTGTTTGCTGATTGACAAACAAAACTTGGCCACTTTTTGAAATTGCTGAGTACAACTGGAGTGGGAATGGCAACACTTGCCTGGTTAAAGAACTAAATGCTTGTTGAGAAGAAAACCACTGCTGTGATTCACCAGCATCACTTTTCTGATGCTCTGCTTTCCTACATCAGTGCAGGATATGAACATGAGACACCCGAGCACCAAAACAAAGCCTTTCAACCACAACCTGCCACAGGAGCTGCAAGACTTTGTGAAAAGACATGATCCTATCAACAGTTGCCAACTAAGTTAATAAATTGAAGCGACCCATGGGAAAGAAAGGTCAAAAGAAAAACAAGCAAAAAAAATTCCACAAAAGCACCACAATACAAATTTATACAGCTGCTTTCTTAGAGCCTGTTCATGCAGCTAGAAAAACTGGTCCCAATGATGTTAGCAGGCTATACAGCACACTCATGATCTTTATATTTTACATCAGGGGAAACTCAACTGATATAAAATGTTATTAGTGCCTGTGAAGTGTCCTGGCTGAAAAGCTGTCCAGGGATTAGAATAATTAAAAACTATTCAGGCTCTGCCCCTTAAATCTGATTCTACTCCAATAAAACCAATTCAATTTTTTTCTTTCAACTGTGAGAAGGATTTGGCCTTAAATTACAATACTCTGATAGCTAAATTTACAGAATTAGCAATACCCTGAAAATGTAAAACCGCAGAGAGAAAAGAGAGCTCATAAAAAATAAACCTTATGGGATTGTCAATTAAGATATTTTAGCTTCCCAACTTAAAATAAATGGAAAATATGCCATATGAACCTCTGTAGATGTTCAATCATTTTATTTTTATTATATTGAGACCCATAATTGTACCTAGAAGGAAGGAAAAACTGGATCACTTTGTCCCCATTGGTCTAAAAGGCACAAGTACCATCAGGAGACATACCTGACTCTCTGACAGAGTGATGAGACCTCCATTAGCAAAGCTTCAGATGGAAGAAAAAAAATTAGGACAGTCAGAAAAATTTCAGAGAATTTAATTGTTCACACGGCTATGGAATAAAATCCACACCATTTTGAACATTTAATGAAACCACAGTTGAGCACGGAGTGCAGTGCACACCTAATCAAATATAAATACTGCCATGTACTTCACTACATATGCTGAATAAAATTACTTTTGGACTCTAATTTCACCTTCTTTTGTGTGCCCCACACTCAAAACTTAGGATTTGCTCTGGAAAATGTGTTTTGGACTGTGCCATACACTCTGCAGTAGCCTATGAAAAACAGAATCCTTCATGGAATCACATGTGTATGAGCTTCCCTAGGTAGCTTTGACAAATTTGCCTTTATCCCTTCCTCACAGCATTTGCATAGAAATAATCTTCTAGGTAAAACCAGCTTGACTGGAGTTAATGATGTCCCCTCACTGAACTGAGGCGTTTAAGCTGAAGAGGAGTAATTTGTCTGTGGAGAGAATTTGAGTATTAAAAACCAGCCAAGACCAAGTCTTTGCACTTAGCATCAGGCATTTATCACAACTTGGACAATGGAAAAATAAAGAAATGCCAAAACAGAAAAAACTGTTCCCGGGAGGACAAAACCAAGGCTGAAGTTTAAAGTCTACCAGCAGCCTGCTCCCATCCTTCTCTTCATTTACACGTGTGGCCAACCGCACCAGAACACGCTCAAAACAGAAATGTTTGTGCAGGAAAGGCCTTGCTGGCAGTGCTGCTTGAAGAATTGTCCTAAAGGAACATTTCTCTAAGAGACATTTTATGAAGGCAGTCTTGCTACAGCCCTGATCTCTGCAAGCAGCAAAACAACACCTCCAGTGAAGCAGAAGCAGCAGCTCTCCCAGCGCAGCCCATCAAATCAGGGTAAGCAAATTTCCAACAGCCTCCTGTTTCAGTGCCAGGCTTGTCAATATTCCCCATTTACAGCTCCTCTAAAAGGAGCAATAAACCATCTGCATATCTGGTTAAGTAAAGCTTACAGAAACACAGGAAAAGGGACAGCAGTTTCAAGTAAAGAATGCAGGGAAAAATGTTTCTACACTTAAACCCCCCGTGAGATGAATGAATCTGAGCTATTTATTTTTATATCTGAGCTTTTCTATTTTCCCAAAGGATCTCACAAACCCCACGTACCTGGCACAGCCAGACCTCGGAGCGGAGCTGACACAGTGCAGCTAACATTTTGTTTACCAGAGACCTTTGTAATTCAATTTGCAGACATTTGCAAATGCTAGCTCTCAGACTGCTCTCCTGATGGGTTCTTTAACAGCTCAGGAGATGCCCAGGAACGGTGGCAGTATTAGGATAATCACCCTCAGCAGCAAATCTTTCCATCTAGCCTTTTAGTAATGTTGCAGCCTCAAAATGACAAATAGAAAAAGCCATTTCAAGCAACACGGACTCTGGCTCTAAGGAAATCTCTCTGGTGGGTATTTTCTTTTCACAAAAAAACCCAGTATCCAATAATTTCTAACTAATTCTATCCTGAAGATTTGTTGTGACATTTGGAAAACCTCTGGATGCTTTAGTTACTCCAGTCTTTGGTGTTGAGTACAGATGTGCAATACCCCTCAAAGGAAACTACAGATTTTCTTTTTATTTTTGGCAGGTGAAAAGCAAAATTAAAATTTAGTTTGCAGTAAAATTTTCATTTTGAAGAGGTCTTTAAGTAACTTCCAATACTTCATACCAAGTTATTAATTTAAATTACTTCAGCAATCTAGCAAAAAAAATCAGTCAATTAGACTTTGTCAAATTCCAAATAAAACTTACAGATAACTCCAAATGTCAAAACATGCTACATACCGTGCCACCATGGGATCATTAAAAAAAAGGTAATGACTTCAGTGTGAAGAGGAACAAAATGTTTTTCAAAGGAATTCTTAATAAAAAACCCAACAAATCCTAACTCAAATCCACCAGGATCTTCAAGCAACTAAGAGAGTTCAGGTACAAACTTCCAAATGAAGATTACTTTTTTCACCTTTCTGTGAAGTGTCAAAATGTAATATTAATTCTTCCTGTTCTCAGAAAATCTAAAGAGGACTACCAAGCTATTAAACCTTCTAGTGGATCATTTGTGGTATGAGTTATTAGCATAATTGGGGGCACACTTTATTCTGACCTTTGCAAAACTTTCATTTCCCAAATGTGATAGATACAAAGTGCTTTTATAATACCAATAATGATTATTTCCTATGGGAAACTGCCAATTATAAGTCGGTGAAAAATGCTATATCAGATGTACATTGAGAAAATGAACACACCTACCAACAGTCAGACTAATTAAAGCCATTCTTGAAATATTAATAAAGCTTTCCCCTTCCATGAAATACAACCTGTACATTTTGGTCCAGCTCTATCCTTGTCAGATCATTCTTTCAACAATAACAGATGTTTGATTAGTGGTAAATACAGCATTTCTGCTGTATTTCTTTCCCTGGCAGTAAACCAACACGTGTGGGAAGCTGTTTTAACATTTAACCACTTGACTCGAATTCACATTGTTTATATCAAGTCACATCAAGCGCTAACAAAAACACTCAAGATAAGGAAACAAACCTCACGTTCTGGACACAGTTCTTAAAGGAAAAACAAAAAAAGGCAGAGGAAAGATAAGCAGTAAACTGTCAGAGAGCTTGGGTTTGGGTTTATGATATTGCCTGCAGCACCTTCTGCTGCAGCCACAAGTACGACAGGCAGTGTCTTCAATGGCATCATCTCCTGCTCTTGTGTCACCTGCTGTCCTGTGCCACCTCTGCCAGCTCCTGCCTGTGAGCTGCCAGGAAAAGAAGGGACAGGGAAAGCACAGCCAAGCCAAAGCTGCTGAACACACTTACTGGGCAGAGGACAGGACAACTGCCCTACCACCAATATACCATCACTTCCACAGCAAATTCAGTGCAAATTAACTCAGAGGAGTATTAATAATGAAAAAACTGACTCCACATTATATGTGACAATAGAAGAGCCTCCATGCTGATACATCAGTGATGAGCAGAGGAAAGCCTCTGATTTCCTTCAAAATATGCACTTGGAAACAGCCTCAAACTGCTTAACATTTTATAAGAGTAAGCTTCCCAGTTCGCCAACTGTGTTTAAACACAACAAGAAAAAAAAGATCCTGTAGAATCCAGGCAACAAATTGTTCCATTAAGACATGGGCCGAAAGTAAAATAATTTTAAACCACAGAAGTTTATTTTTTGGATTTTTCAAAATATCTAGCTAGCTGCTTACTACATCCTTGACACAAAAGCAGACCATCAGCAGAGAAAAAAAAGGAATCCTACTGCTTTTCAGGCAGACAGACCCAAAAGACTTGTAGACAGACTTGTATGGCCAAATGTTCACAACCAGGAGCTGGATACCTCATTATATCAGACGGCCACCTGTGTAAGTGAGGTCATTTACAAAAACACCAAGCACAAACAGTCAAAGTCCTCCAAGTGTACAAAAATGTACAAATGCCCAAGAAAGGAGCAGCTGCAGATGCTGAAAAAGCAGTTCATACATCAGCACAAGAAATACCTGCAGCACCTACAGCTGCCCCAGAGGTGTCCTCCCATTTGCTAACTGCAAATGATCGTGCTTCTGATCAGAATTCTCAGTCTGGTATCGATCACAGAGCAAAAAGTGCAGCTATGAAATCCAGGTAGATTTGCTTGCTACTTTTCATTCCAATGTTTACCAAGTCTCATTAGTTTTGAGGGGAAGAAAGAACAGCTAAAATATAAATAACTGAAAAGTGGCATATGTGTTGTTAAGCAATAGACAGCATTCCCTGTTTGCCTGTCTCTACCCTTTGGGTACAGAAAATAACTAGACAGCAGTCTTATCACTCCACATACTGTACCTTTCAAAACTTGGCACAGCACCTCTTACATACTGTGTTTCAGCTCAAACAGCTCAATACGTGCCTCAGAGACCTGGCAGCAGTTCTTTGAGGAGTTATTTCCTACTTTTCTGGCTTAGGCAACCTGTCAAGTGTGGAAAATTTACACTTAGTAGATCCCAAATATGTACACAGAGCAAGAGGAAATCATAATAACCACAATTATAAATGAAGTTTTGAATGTCAATTCAATTTGCCACAGGTATTTCCACTGCCTCCAAGAAATGATTCTGATGTGGAACAGCACGTGCCACCTTCTCAGCCTGCAGTTGCTACAGGTACTGTGATCAAAAGGGATTAGTTTGGGTAAGCAGCTGCAGTGGGCAGACTCCATAACACACACACTCCCTGCTCTCCACTGCAATACTCCTTTTGAGAGCAAAATTACAGCTGATAAGATACGAACAGCAGAACAAAAGCAAGCTCTGGGAAAGCCAGACAATACTGAGAAGTTTTGTCTTTGATTAGCATCTCTTTACAGATTCTTTTTTTTTACATTCAACCAAATACTGCTCCTCTATATTGTTGCCATACTCTTGTCTCCTTATCACAAGAGTTCCATACCTGCTTGGTGTTCCTCGTGGATAGCTCCTCAGAGCACTGCCTCTTTCTCCTTCACACAGCAGCCACCTGACTCCAGTTCCCTCCTCACCCAACCCCACTCTTTACAGCACTCCTCTTCTCACTGGTTACACCTGGTTAAAGCCAGGCCTGTTCCTCATCTTTGCTAATTGGCCCAGCTGCAACTCCTTAGGGGTGAGATTACTTTCTGCACTATCTTTGTTTTCTTATATTCTATCCCCCTACGCAGACCACAAAAGCAGTCAGAGCAAACATCCCTCTGAAATTTTCCATAATTTTATGGTTTTAAGTAGTTTAAAGTAATGGAAGAAAAGAAAAATCCTTTAAAAATACAATGCAGTTTTTGGCAATAATTTAGTAATTTTCCTTTTTGGCTTTGCCAGAAAACAGTAAGGGTTAAAGATGAATACACTATTCATGTGGCAGGAGGAGACACATCAGTTTAAAAGAGAGCATCCAACAGGCCAGTAATCTTGCTGTATCAATAGTAGGTCTTGGCAGATAGTTTCAACAGGAGAAGAGAGTCAGAAATGAATAAAACATTTTGTCCAAACTCAGCTGTGCACGACCTCTTTCTTTCTTTCCCACCATGTAGGTATTTCCTGTATCTGACAGTTTTATGATGACATTTCCCACTTTTGCTACCTTGCTGCCTTTATCTCACAGCTCTCCCCATACTTTTCAGATCATCCTGCTAATTCTTTCACTCTCCATTTCTCACATAATTGGCCTCAGGTGAAGCCAGTGGCAGAAATCCCACAAATGTGTCTGCAGTAGTTTACCTTGGGAATACGGGATGTCAGTCAGGTCTTTGCCCTCCAGCTCTGGCACCAAGTCATGCCAGCTTTGGGCAGGCTGAGAAAACACAAAAGGGAAGAGTTTCCTTCTTCCACTCCCTCCTACTGCACTCTCTCCATTTCACACACTCCTGTGGATAACTGCAGCAGACTCTTGTGCTCTGCTTTGCCCCTGGATCCAATACCATGCACTAAGGAAACACCCAGAAAACAGAAAAGAAGGGGGAGAGGGGAAGCCATAAAGAGCCCAAGTATGTCTTAGAGAGCTGAACCTGCACGGAACAAAATGGTTTGCAAGGACCTCACTTCCTCCAGGTTTTACTGAGGCCAAACAGTACACGGTGCCACTTTGTGCCTCTTGGTTTCTGACTTGCTCTTCCCATACTCCGCACTTTTGGATTCAAAATCAGCACTTCACACATTTTAAAAGAAGAAGGTTTAACTTCAGGCATTGATGAAATAGAAATTTTCAATAAAACAATGCTATGACTTAGTTCTTTATATAATCTTTTCAAAAAACAGCAAATAGTCTTTCCCTCCTGGGGAATGGCAGATAAATCTTCCGGGACAGTTTTACAAGGCAGTCACTTAGAGAAATACACAGACAAAGAAAACAACCTTTCTCAGCCTTAGACAACTCTTATCATAAACAACTAAAATTTACAGGAGCCAAGATTTGTTTTCTCCTTTTTTCTGCATTAGGATGTCTGATGATTCAGGTTTCAGACAGACCTACCACAGACCAGTTTGAGGCAGCAGTCTGGTAAACTTTGAAATCCTCTCCAGAAGTCCACCAGTCACTCATTCTTTCACCATTAACTTTTGCTCTGGCAGAAAAAATGAAAACTGACTCAGATTAAAAAAAAAGAAAAATCCCAGAATTATGGAATAGTTTTGGTTGGAAAGAGCCTTTCAATGCCATCTAGTCCTGCAATGAGAAGAGACATCTTCAGCTAGACCAGGTTGCTCAGAGTCCAACCCAGCCTAACCCTGAATGTTTCCAGGGATGGGGCACCCCCAATCTAAGTGGGAAATCTGTTCCAGTTTTTTCACCATCCTCATTGTAAAAAACTTCTTCCTTAAATATACCCAGTTTCAATTCAAAGCCATTTGTCCTGTCACAAGACCCTACTAAAAAGTTTGTCTTCATCTTTAAGACCTTCTTAAATATTGAAAGGAGGCAGTAGCCTGGAGCCTTCTCTCCTCCAGCTCAGAAATGACCTTTTAGAATGTTATGTATCAGGTGTGCTTTTGGGCCAGCTCAGCCCCTGATTCACTCTCAAACTGGCTTTTGGTGTGAACAAGCATCCAGGGACAAGAAATTAGTCTCCTTTCCCACTCCCAGCCTCTATTTTCTTTATCACAAGTGTCAGTTTAAATGTAAAGGAAACTACAGAGACCCTGACAACTGAGACAGTCACACTGCCATAAATTATCATTACACTTTTGTTATCACTTGCTGTGAGCTCCCAGAGCTCTGCCTCCTCTCCAAACCACAATCTTGCTCAGACTGAGACCTTTGCCACTACACAGGTTTTCTGCTCCTTGCACGCTCACCTCTCTCACACAAGTGTCTGCACAATGCTGGATTTTGCTGTAATTAAACAGAACAGTCTCCCAAAGGAAAGCACAAAGACAACAACATGATCACAAGCAGCAGGGAATATTTGGAAAACAATACTTCATCTGGATGCAGTAAGCTTCATTTATTTTTCTTTTGCCTCTCTATTTTGGTTTTATACTGTTGACTCCAAGTTTTAATGACCAAAGATATTTTAAGCATTCCTGACCTAGAAATGTGCTAAGAATAAGAGAACTTTATAATAAAGAAAACATTGGCCATCTGAAGGGAAACTCAGAGTATACCCCACCTTAGTGAGCTATGCATGTTGCTTATGAGCAGCAGATAAGTTCTCAGGCCTACAAGGACTCAATTTCCAGAAAACAGAGATAACATGGGAAAAGAATCAGATAGGCTGTAGGATTCAATGGACCTGATTAAGAGAACAGTTGGGGGATTCATGGCATGGATTATTTTGACAACAGCAATCTGAGCAAATGGCTTTGGTCTCTAACAAGAAGGGCAGCTTTCCTTTATTCTCTCCCCTATAAAGTGTCACTTCCATTTGGGACCAGTTACCATGCCCCTTATAAGGAGCAGGCAGCAAATAGTTTGGGACTAAAACTCATCCTAAATTATGCTCAGTAGGTGTGAGAGTTCCACGCTGGCACAAGAAGAACAAGTGCAAGATGTTTCTGTGATTGCAGCAGGCAGATTACACAGAGGGAACTCCATCAATATGTGGCCAAGGAATGCTGCAGCTCCCCAACTCAGAGATACAGTGACACACAAGTACCCACAGGAGCACAGGTAATTTAATCAAAAATGCACATGCCAAATATTCAGGCTCTGTCCTTCACATGAAAGGTCTGCAATTCTGTAAATAAACCACAGGGATCTTATTTCACCTCCATAAAAATCAACTGTGAAGTGTTGATGAATAAAATCAATGAGCTAACTGTGAGGAAATGTTTTAATTATTATTCCAATCAGGAATGCCTAGTGAACATCATGGCCAGTTTCACACTACAAACTTGAACAGGAATTCAGCCCTCTCTCCTTTCCACAGTGTTGGAAAGCACCTTTCATTTAAAGGATTTTCTTTGGCTAGTTTTCTCTTCAGCTCAATCTCTTTCAGACTAGGAGAGGGGTCAAAGTTCCTGCAGCTCCTGATTATTCAATAACATGACTAATGCTCTCCTAAGGGGAACTTGATTACAGGTAAATTATGTATTATGATAAAGGCACCATCTCCCATTTGCACAGGCCTGTCCTCCCACCCACCACTATGTAAACACAATAAACCTTTAAGGATGCACTGCCTGACCTCATCTCCTGAAGAAATACTGCCTGGAATCACACTGTAATGAAACACAGGAGAGCACAGAATGGCCCCATTTAATCTTTAACAATATGATATTTTAACAGGCTTCTACCCAGACAACCTCTCCTAGGCATCCTCAGTGCAACCAATATTAACTGCAGCATGCTGTTCACAGACCCTAAAACTGGCTGTACAAATTGTGACTGCCTGGGGCTACTTTTGTTTTGTTATGGAGCCAAGTTATCCTCATATTTATTTGATGCAAAAAGTTGGGAGCTTTGAAATCTGCTGTTCCTTTTTTCACAAAGTTTTAGAAGTCTTTGACTTTTAGGATGGTGTGTAAAGCCTATGGCATGTCCTTCTTCATGTTGTGTTGAAGTGGTTAAAAAGAGGATCCAGTGGAAAACGAAAAGCATCACCTCTAACTTCCTTCACTAACTAAGCCCCCAAAGGGGCTTTTCCCTGTAATATTTACTCTTACTTTGAAAACATCAAATGTGACACTCCAGGTAAACTTATTCACCTACTATTCCTTTATCACTTTTAACAAATGAACCAGCAGTTCTGCCATTAATGGAAATTCATTCCAAGTCTCTTACTAGTAAGGTTTCTACTGCTGCACCTGGATAAGAAGTCAGCCCTATCCATATTTTCAGAACATTGCTCTACAAAGATATTTACAGAAGTTTCTACTTTCCAAGAAAGCTATTTCTGGCCAATGTAGGCTTATTTTTTTCTTTTTCAATTATTTTAAACTGTACTTGTGCCCACAGAAGAATTATTTTTATCAGTTACAAATAAACAAACCAACTGTGACAGAACACCAGGTCACAGTGCAGCAGATTCCCAACTGCTTGTGGCACAGACTACATGGATAAACCAACAATCCAGGAGTGAAAAACAAGGAAAACAAGTCTGTTTTCACCACTAATGCCAAGGTAGGATAGGTAGAGCACTGCCTACAACCTTTGTACCATTTCTTCTAGTTCTACAATTCTAGATAAACACCACAACCACATCCTTTGGTGTCAATGACTTGTTCTGCAATGAAATTTTCCTGTTGTGGTCTTATTGCAGGGGTTCCATGCTGTTGTCTCCTTATCACAAAAGTCTCATACCTGCTTGGTGTTCCACGTGGGCAGCTCCTCAGAGCACTGCCTCTTTCTCCTTCACACAGCAGCCACCTGACTCCAGTTCCCTCCTCACCCACCCCACTCTTTATAGCACTCCTCTTCTCATTGGTTACACCTGTGGCCTGTTAAAGTCAGGCCTGCTCCTCATCTTTGCTAATTGGCCCAGCTGCAACTCCTTAGGGGTGAGATTACTTTCTGCACTATCTTTGTTTTCTTATAGTCTGTCCTCTTACATTTTCCTACTAAAGATCCCTTTAGAGCAGATCCACCAGCAATTGGAATCCTCATCTGAGATTTCTCACACGATTTCATTTCAGACAACATTGGAGAACTCTTATATGAATTTAGGTGTGGTTTTAGAAGAACAATAAAAAGCAAATGCACCACCTAATCATTATCACTTCAAAACTTTCATGCACAAAGCCTGTGCCCTGCTCTGCACCTGTTCAGTACAACAGGAATCAAAGAATTCATCTAAACTGAGCTTGAGGTCTCAGTCAGGATTAGCCAGAAACTAACATTTGTCACAACTTTCTGAGCCTGCTCAAGGCCTGGATTGCTAAAGCAATTGGAATTCTGTGCCAGCTTGGTGCTTCTGGAGGAAAAGCGGTTTTCAGGCAGCAGAAGCCAATAGGGTAAGAATCCTCTATGCCAACGGGATGGGTAAAACTTTACTCAGACTAGGAAGAGAACATAAACTGGTATGCAAGTGACTCATCCCCCTGTACCAAAAGAAAGTAAAAACCTTGCTCTCCACAAACACAAGGTGAGAAGGATCTGCTGGAACACAGACTCCAGAACCTAAATTGACTTTGCAGCTGTTTAGGAACGGCTATCACTGGAGTCTATTGGGCCTGAGGGGGAGCACACCAAAGAACAATTTCTACTCATCCAAACTCTCCAGGATGTTAGACTCCAAAAAGATAAGGCCTCTGAGAACTGTGAATACCCTCATCTGCCTGGGTCTGATCAACCTCACACATACACACTTCCTTAATGTCAGGATATCTGGTTTCAGGAGAGCACAGCACCCTCTGAATTTGCAGTTATGATCTAAATTTCTAATAACTTCTCTCCTCTCATGAACACCAACTGCTGCTTTTTCAGAACACATTTGTCCTTCTACTGACATGGACAGTGCAGCATTGCAATGGTAAACTGTATTTTAAACAGGAAGTAGATAATCTAGTACAAAACAGAATTAAAATACTAAAAGAACAGAAAATGTATACCTTTTGAAAATCAGAAACTGTTCCGTAGAAATTCACATTGTAGAAAATGTCTTCCTTTCCCTTAAAAGAAAAAAAAAAAAAGCCTTAATTGTGCATATTCATATTTAATTACCTAATAAAATCCCAGTAAACTACTACAAGACCTTCTTTTTCCTCCAGAAATAATTTCTCCTTATGGATCTGAATATTTACACTGTAGCAAACAAATACTGAGTGCTCAGTGAGTTTTCGTTTGAAGTTCGTTTTATTTTGAAATTCCTGTTATTGAAGCAGAAGCATCATAGCTGCAGGTGACAGGAACACATGGCACCCATTCTTCCAAGCATTTAAAACTAGAAAGCAACACAATGGAGACTAAGGATGGAGCAGTGTGTCAGGAACAGGGAAAATAAAGTATTTTATTTTGAGACATACAATCAGGTCTGTCTATCATCCCATCTTTAGGTAAAAAGTAATTTATGCCATTGTTATTAGTGCTAGATGCATTTCCTGCATTGCTTTTGCCAACGCTCTGGAGGGATGGAAGCATCGACTTCTGTTTTCCCCATCTTTGGAGGGGAAGGAGCAGCACAGGGACACCCAACACCAACTCCTGTACCTCTGAGCAGTACAAGTGGGCAGGGTGCTTCGGTGCTGCTCCTTTGCACCCCTCTTGTTTCCAAATGCACAGACCCAGTGATTTCCTTCTGTGAGACATAAGTGTGAGACCTTAAATTGGACAGGAGCACAACAGCCCTCCAGCCAGCAAAGCAGCAGGTTTACACAAACAGGAACGAAAATGACCAAAGAGCGCTCAAAAATGAAATCAAATCCAAATTCACATTAGAAATCCATGTTTTATAGGAGACAGTATTTTATTAAAAGAAAGCGTCTTCAGCATTATTGAAAATAACATGAAATTGACTGCTGCTTTTTCAAATGAATTTCTATCAAGAGCTCCTACACATTAGATCAGAAGCTGTATTTTTCTCTCTTCCATCAAGCTAAATCTTTCTTCCTTTATAGAAAAAATAAATTGAAGCCTAAAGTTGAGAACATCTCAATATCCACTAGGTGCATACACAGAATTAAATTTGACCTGATACTCTTCAGTTTTATGAGGTTTAAGTTTTATGAGAAGAAGAAAAAACCCTCAATATTAGAAACAGATTGCAGAAAACAAGGGTCTCAGCCAAGGGAAGCCAGAGCATGTTGTGGCTCTAGCATTTGCTTTGAGAACTCATGGCACATAAAACACCCTGAGTATGGGACCAGAGGGACTGAGAACCACAGCAATCACAATTACAGCAATGAGGGCAGTTAAAGAGAAACCTTTCCTCCTCTGTTGAATCCTCTCAAAGTTGCCAAAAACGTCCATTAAAAGAAGTCGTTTCAAATCATAAATAGCAATGCTGAGAGAATGATGGCTACGTACTTTGTTCTCATTAAATATTGACAGCATTCTCTTCTAGTAAGAGACTACACAGTGATTTCAGGTCTTTTTTAAATTATTTTTTTAAATGCCTCAAACTCTTTAATTTTGCTGGTGCACTTTCAGCCTGCCCTCAGCAGCTCCTAATTACATGACAAGATATCTCTGGGTCTCCAGGACTTTGCAGCTTCACACAAAAGCATCCTTACACTTACTCCTGGGTCAACTAGAGCCAGCTTCATGCTAAAATAAACTCCCTGTCCAAAACAGCCTGTGCTGGGAAACAAAGACATGACAAGATTATTTTCAAGCATACAAACTGCTCTGTTAGTGTGCAGCAGGAGATCCAGCCCAGCCCTTTTTGTTCCCCTGCAGCCTGCAGTCAGATTTCAGCAGGGTTACATCAGTGTGGGATCCAGCCAGCTCCACTGGAACCAGGAGCATCCCAGCAGCCCTAATGCACATTCCAGAAACACAACCTGCTTCCCACTGGTGTTAATCAGCCACAGCTTTCTGGGCACAACTGCCACTGGGCCCTGAAATTTCTCATGTTCCATGTAAACACACGAGTACAATCTCATAAATTTAATGAACAAAATCAGTTTCTTTTTAGCTATGCAAATACCAAAAATCTCTCTCTGTGTCTTTCCACCAGTTAAGTATTTCTTCAGAAGCTTGTTTGTGTCCAAAATCTCCAGTGGCCCTTTCAGCGAGCCTGTAAATTCTTTGAGGGAAGCACTCCGAGCCAGAGTGCAGCCTCAGTCCCTGAAACACTGAGCAGCTTGTAATTCACAGCAACAGGACAACTGATGGAGGAATGGACAGTGGCTGCAGCCTCAGCTCTGCCCTCCCTTCCAGAGCTGGGTTAAAGGCTAAAATACAAAAACCCCACAATTTTCATTTTCCTCGTGTTCTAAAGAAAAAGAAAAAAAAAATTAAATGAAAAAGCCTTAAGTACCTTGATGCCTGCCTTTTTTTTTTTTTTTTTTTTTTTTTGCAAAGGATCTTTAATTTGATGTTCCTCGCAACACCAGGGCAGGTGTAGAGGAATCAAATTCTGATGTGGCCAGTGTTCATTCTGGCCACAACACACATTTCTCCACTGGTGTTCAGTAAAGCACAACGTGTTTCTTCACTTGTCACCTGGCCTTTCTTCCTGTCACCTTAAATACACCCCATGGGCGTCCTCTCTCTTCACAACCTAACCCCCTTACAAGCTCCAAGGAAAAGACTTATTTTTGCAAAAGACCCAGCTGAATCATAACGACCCTTCAAAAGGACGGGCAACCTTCATCAAGACTCTGGGCTTGTCAACAGAATTTTTTTCCTTTTCTTTTTCATTTCAAGCAGAAAACAAGTTTTCATCCAGAGGGATCCATCACTCAAGGTTCTTTTTCACCTGTCACTCTGAAATGCTCAGAGAAAATGACCTGACAAATACACACTTCTGCAAGACCTTCCCATTGATGGACACTTGCTTGCAGATAATCACCTCCTTGAGTTACCCAGAGTATAACTTTAGAATTCCAATAAGGACCTTTTGCCTCATTCTAATTAAAAGCAAAGTACAAGCACTCAATTTAGAAAAGACCATTAGAGACTTAATTTAAACATGACAATTTTAGTCTGTCAATATACTGAAATGATCATTACCTATCAAACCTTCTCTCATTCTGTACCGGAAAGGAGCTTCGACCATAGCTCATTAGTTAATTTTAGACACACAACTGTTACCATTTTTCAGACATGAATTGACTGTATATCCCTAATCTGGATGCACAGCTCTGAAAAGGTCATTTCTTTCTTTGTATTTTTTTTTCAGGAGTAGGGGGAAAAAAAAAACCAAAGCAAAAGAAGAGGCAAACACAGAAGGCAGGAGGAAAATGTGAAGAATTGCCTGTCATCCTCACTCCTGGGGGCAGGAGAGCCCGGTGAGGGATGCGGTGTCAGCTCCCAGGGCCCCGCTGCACATCCCTCACTCTCCCGCGAGGCTGCTGAGAAAGCCCAGCTCCTTCCTGGCGTGGAGCCTTGCCAGGGACATCAGGCTGTTGCTGCTGACATGCTCCACACACCATTCGGTGGCTTCCTGCTCGAGGCATTACATAATCTGAGCCTCTGGCATATCTTTCTGGAACATTTCGTGTGCTCGCCCACAGGATCAGCAGCATCTCCAGCTCCCACAGCTCTGCACCTCCCTGCACTGATTCTGATCTGGAGGGCACTGACTGCAGGCACAGATGGCTGTTGATCCCCACTAAACACAAACTTGACCGTATGACTCCAAAAAGGACAAAAGAAGCAGGTAACCACGCAGTTAAACACAATTAATGGTCACAGGAATACCACGATGGGAATCACTTTTAGAAACCACAGAATTCTATCAAGGGCTGCTGCACCCAGCTTCACTAAGGCAGAAACTTATTAACCAAAGGGAGCACACAGCCTCCTATCAGCACCACACACAACCCACCCCATCAGCCCTAAATCTGCCTCCAGCCATGAAATCCTGAGTCAGGAGAGCTCCTGACTCGGGGTCAATGTGCACATAGCTAACCTGAAAGGTACAATCACTCCTTGACGTTTGCTGAGCAAGACTCAGGGCACTGCCCTCCTGAAACAGGCAGACTCTTTCCACAGAGATGTCAAGTACTTGGAGCCCAGAGATTCCATTTCATGAGAAGCTGTCAATTGATAATAAAGCACACCCTCCAAAATGATGTGTAGACAATAGAATCTTTTAGACCTTTTTCTACAGAGCAGGAGTTATATGATAAACCCCACATAACTTAAACCAAGCAATAAACAACAGCAGCATTTGTGCACTATAGAACAGTTATTACAAACTCTAATCAGTATGCAAATGTAATAGCACCAAAATACACAATCTGCAATTTGACTCAGAGAATTTCAGGGTGTCTTGGATGTGATTATATACTATTATATACTTGGATGTGATTGTATACTATTATATACAACTCCTGGAGGGAATTTTACCTATGGCTAAAGGAAGTTTTTTGGTTTGTTTGGTTGTTTTTTTTTTTCCTGGTGGAATTCTCAATTTTTAGTCGCCTCTAGTAATTCTCTGGAACCAAAATAATCATGCTGCAGTTTAAAAGGTTTTCAATCTATGAAATTACTCACTGCTGATGAAAGCATTAACAATCCAAGACTTCATTTACAGCATTACAAAGAATCCAGGACAATTATGGGTAAATGCTTTTACTCAGCTTGGGCCAACAAAATTAATTATTATCATAAAAACCTGCACTCCAACCAAGAGTAAAGTTTAAAGGTGTCCCACCACATTCAAAGAGAACAGAAAGGAAGGAACAGGCCTGGACTCCAACATGAAAGTGGGCAGCTAATGCAGGCCCTGGGGAACGTGCAGCAGGTGACAGGATGGGAAGAGGATGGATACTCCTTTCAGGCCAGCAAGCCAGCACTTTGCATCACCAAGATAAAATCTGATATCTCCAGGGAAAGCTCAGCACCATCACATAAATCCTTCTGCAGCCTAATAGTTCTGTTTGGGATGTACTCTGTGTTCCAGAAACTGGGAGCCTGCTCCTTGCCAGCCCGGCTCTGAAATGTAGGCCAGCAGCTCAAATGTTGCGTGTGGTGATCTATGCTTTTTTATCCCAATCCTCCACCACAGCAAGAGAAAGGGATTAAGCGGCATTATTTTTCCCCCTGAATATTTACTGAGATAATTACATGCCATACTATAATACAAGATTATTTTGCACAGTACAAAATAACATGGAACAGGCCTGTTGTTTTATGGAAACCTCTTGGTCCCATCACTCTTGATCACTTTGGGCTTGTTCCTTCAGGAAAGTTTAACAGCAAACTCTTCCAAATGTACCAAATAGATGCACTCAGCTTCTTCATACAGTCCCATTTTTAGCAATCATATTTTTAAAATTATTTCACAAAACATTATTAATGACTTAAGCCATCTGTGTTTCTAGAGAACGCTCCCTTCCATCCTTTCTTTCCTTCCTACTGGGTTGCACAGTAAAGACTTTTTTATTTACAACCACTTTTATGCCAGCAGATGTTTTACCACACAAAACTGCTTTGCTGCAAAGTTCAAGAAGAAAGTGGTGGGAAGAAGTTTACATAAGCAGACATCATCAACAAAAGCAGGAGAGCCTGGCAAACCACAGGCCGCAGTCATTTAATTCACACAAATCTCTCTTCCCCTTTCTCACTCTGCTTTCCAATTTGATTTAATTCCATAGGAGGATCTGACTGGCAGTCACTCCATAATGCATTGCAAGGTTTAAATGCCAGCAGCTTTCCTTGTCTTGACAAAATGTACAGAGCAGAAATTTAATTACAACTGGTTCAAATGCACTTTTGTTTTGCTTTTACCCACCTGGAACACGGAGGCCATTTAAAGTAAACACGTTTAGTCACTGGATAATGTGAAGTATAAAGGAAAAATTACACTGTAATAAACAGAGATACATTTGAAAACAATTTTGATTTCTTATCGCTGAACCTGGCTGCAACCAGCTAGCTGCAAGTGGCATGACTGTGATGGAAATGGCGTGGTACTGCAGTGCAAGAAAGTAAACATCTTCTCCCAGACAGCAGCACAGCAGTTGAAATCCACCCAAGAAAACCATTTGCATTATCGGTGTGCATTATTCTGCCCTAACGTTTTGACACTGAGTTTAAACATTAAGCTGGGAGTACAATGCCTCTTTTTGAAACTAATGCAATTTCTTGGGGCAAAATCTGATATGGCCAGCCAGATTTCCTGAGTGCTAGTTTCTCCTAAGGAAAAAAAGAAAAGGGAAAAAAAAGAGACATCGGTTTAATTTTGATTTGTCCAGTAAACAGATCAAAGCATTGCAGCTCTGCAGAGGAGGTTTACAAAGCCTCCTTGTGCAAACATCCTGGGCCTGATGCTGCCAGCTGCACTGAAGCAAATCTCATCTGATGGCAGCCAGTGCTGGTTTGTGCTACATTGTCCAATGCAAAAATTTACACTTTAAAGGGAAGTCAAAATCTTTGAAGTTCCACTTGATCAAAAATTATTAAAACATGCAGCTTGAATTTTTAGGCTGATCTTAAACACATGTAGCTGGAAACGTTTCACACTTCTATTCTGTTTCTTATATACCAAAAACTGTATTCAGCTCTAGGCTCCTCCTATTCCAGTGCAATAAATTCTTTGGGTGAAGGAGCATTTTTAACAAATTTGTACAACGCCTAAAAGAGAGATTCCAGAAGCACTATTAGATCACTGAGAACTGCAAGACTGCGAAGTGTAAATAATTTTTAGCATAGCTGAAACATCTTTCTAGATCTGTGCTTTGTAAGATTGTAATTTCTGCCCAGTCCCTTCTATTTCTTTTCTCATCCAAGTGAGCAGTTGAGCTTGTTCAGGGTTTGCTGCTTGCTGCCTTTCACAGAACAAAAGGAAGAGGGAGGAAACTGAAATGACACAACCCATATAAATTAGTTTTAAAATGTTCAGTGGTAGGCCTGATGTCTGCAGCTACTTTGATTCTTTGCAGAAGAAATTTCCTTTCTATACATATATATGGTTGTCACTTGAGTGTCCCTTTAAGCCAGCTTTGCTGATTCAGACTATGCCCATACCATTTTTATTGCCAAAGCAATAAAAAAAAAAAGGTGTTCCTGAGTTATGTTCTAACTTAAAAGATTTATACAGGGAATCCTCAACCTTAGAAACAACACCAAGAAGAACATTGTAATTTCTGCTGCAAGACTGCTGTCAACGTCCATATGCAAAAAGCCTGCTTGATAAATATCCTATATTTACACACAAGACTGTGCTTCTAAACCTGAAACTCTGCTCTTTCTGGGCTACAAATCAAAACTGGATCTGTTGCATAACAAAGGCATTAAAGATAATGGCCTCTGCGACTGCGTGGCACATGAGTGTGAGCAGTGTGAGCAATGCCCTGCTCCATACATTACCCTGCACCCCGGGGAGCTGGGCTGGCAGAGCATGGCCATGTCCCTGATTGCTACGGTTTGATTTCCAAGTCAAGGTCAAGAAGCAATTTACCAGGATCCCTGTTGCTAACACACATGGGCTGCAGGCTTTGGAGAAGTCATCTTGCCACGTTAAAAAAGGTCTCAACAACTGGAACATAAAGAGATGAAATAGTCTGTAAGCTGCTTTATACCCTCAGGTACTTCAACACGTTGGACTGAACAGCATGGATGCCAATTCTTTTTAACCTGCATATATCAGCTCTGTATATATATTCTAATTAAAAACACTGTATTGCAGTGTATTCCCTCATCTGAGGTATCAGCAAATGGGCACCAAGCAGGTTACATAAAAAATAACAAAGAATGCATCGGAATAAATGCCATAAAATAAATAATGCAAGGATCGTCCCTGCCCCAGAAACCTTGCAATTTAGGCCATGAACAAAGAATCCTTACGGGATCATACCAAACCTACCTCCCATTCCTCAGCTGACATTTACATTGTGCTGTACTCCTTCAGTTCATACTTTCAGGGCTGGAACTATGCACTTGTTGTGATGTGCACTGCTGAAATCTGCTCTGGATCTCGTGGTTCACAAGACAGTGAGCCTTCTTGTCAGGCATTATCATGACATTTAAGATAGATATTGAAAAATACCTAATCAGAACACTGTGGGTGAGGGGTGTGTCGTACTGTATTTAACCCAAGTCTTCCTTTAGAACAAAGAAATCTGATTTTTGAAGTGTGACCAGCTATGCCCATACCCAAAAGACGGGGAGAGGGAAGGGGGACAAGGTGGTGGAATTACCAAAACAATACCAAGCAACAAGCAGCTTTCTGTCTGGGCCCCTCTCCTCCTGTGTCACAAAGGGTTACCTGTCCTAACCCAGGAGTATCACTGTTCCTCCTACAGGATCAAAAGTGTCCTCACTGCCACTCCTTGCTGGCTGAAATTGAGCTAAAAATTCGTTTGAAATTGAATCAGTCTCAACGTGGCCATCTAAAATTCCACCAGTACCTCTCAATCCTTAAAAAGGGAATGCTTTTGACATGTGCTGCTACAAATGAGAAGGCTTGAGCCTGCTTTGTGGATGTAGGCTTTGCTTTGGAAGGATAAACGGAGCCCCATCAGATGTGCAGACCATGGGGAACAAATAAAGGTCTGAAATTAAGGTCTCCAATTAACTATTTCACCTGCAAAAATTACAGACTGATGTAATCAATCTCCAGCTCTGCAGGGCTGGGTTTGTGCACTTGCAGTGTGCTGTACTCAGGTCAGTTTTTTCCTCATACATGGTAAATCCCCCTGCCAAGTCCTGACACTATTTGGATTCTCGTTACCTTTCTTTTGTTAGGTCAAATTTCAAGATTAGGAAAAAGAAGAAAACAAAATCACACACTGCCAAACAATAAAAGAGAAGCTATTATCTATCAGACAGAATAGCTTTTTTCCCATTATTTTCCCTTTGAAAGGGGAAAGGAATGAAGAACTGAGTGGACAAACACCATTTTGGCCTATGAATCATCCCTGATAAAACTGCAGATGCACAAACCCAGTCACAGCAGTATCACAGTAAGAGAGATCAGATAAATTTCCATAACCATCCAAAAGGCCCCTGAGATGAGGCAGGATGATTTTGAATTGAATTTTGAGATGCAAGACTCAAACGGACTCAGGTTACTTGCTTGCAGCACCCACGCTCTGTCAATACACAGTGCTGAAAAGGAAGAGCCAAATCTTGTTAAAATTATGTCTCAGTCACTAAGAGAAGTGCTAATTACCAGCTGGACTGAAGACCACTGAGATAAGCAAAATATTCCCTGCCACAGCCTTTTAGACAACATTTGTTAATTTCTAAAACCCAAGATGTGATGATAGCAGGGAGAGATGGAAGGAAGGGAAGGATTAATCCCCTTTCAGTCATATTTAAATAAGCCTTCCTTTAAATGATTTAAAATTAAGTGAGAAGCATTATCTCTTCATCAACTTCTACAAAAAGAAAGGCAGCCAGAAATTTATTTGTGCAATTAATGTGATATTCATGTATACAGAAGCACTTTTAATTGAAACTATAAGTTGGCTTTTCAGTAACTGAAGGATTTCAGGTAATGGTTTATGAAATCAAGAAATAACACCAGAAAAGTGGTTATAATTTAAATTAGCAGTCACTTTTTAAGGAAGAGATGTAGCTCACCTGAAAAATACCGTAAATCTACAATTCTGAAGTGTTTCCATAGATAGTTTTATAGCTCCTACAAAGAAAAGCAAAAAAACAAACACAAACCCGACACCTTACTCTGATAATTACTTCCACTAATGCTTTGAAGAAATGCTTGCACAGATGTTTCAAATGAGCCAGGTGAAGCAGCACAAGTTTTGGTGACCATTTCAGACTGTTCCTGAAGGCGCTCATGAGCATTGCAGCGCCGCTGAAGGCTCAGGCTGCTCTTTTAGCCGTATCCCTGTCCTGAGGGGGTCCAGGTCCCTGGCAGGAGGCTGCAGGCAGGTGGGGCTCAGCCTGTTCTCCCAGGGGCAGGACCAGGCCTCAGGCTGCTCCAGGGGAGGCTCAGGCTGGCAGACCCTGCACTGGCTGCCCAGGGAGGGGTGGGCTCACCATCCCTGCAGCTGCTCAGGGAAAGCCTGGACGTGGCACTCAGTGCCAAGGTGATGTTCGATCTGAGACTGGATTCAATGATTTCAGAGGCCTTTTCCAACCTCATTGAATCTGTGAAAATTAAATAATTCAAAAACTAAACCCCCAAAAAAGACTAGGGAAAAAATACCCTGTAGTATTATTGTCTTCTGTAAAGAAAACAGTTGCACTTAAAGGCAAGAATGAAAACACCCAGCAAACATCCTGACACTAAACTACAGTGGGATGGAGCCAATTCCTTAAAACCCAATAATGTAACTCTTAACACAGCAATGCAATTTCCTCTACCATTTCCACCTGTGAGGATCAAAAACTGTTTTCCAGCTTTCAAAAGCCTCAAACTATCACCACATTGCTCAGCACCTGACTCATGGAAAACCACTCACGGAATCAGTCATTTGATGATTCAAAATTACCTGAAAAACTACCTGGATGTTTTTCCACATAATTTCAGATCAGTTCAATTGATGTTTTTAATGTGTCACATATCTGAGAGCTGCACTTAGATCTTTGTTTTCACAATATTATTATTCACTGGTTCTACTGTGGGGAGGGGAGGTGGTTATTCCAGATTAAAGTGAGTAGTGTCTTTCCAAGGGTAAATTAAAAACTAAAGCAGGATGAGATCAGGGAAGATTACCAGGCACTGTTTATAAACTGAGCATAACTAAATCAAAGGTATATAAATCAGAGCACGCATTTCTTGGCAGATTGATTCGGTTTTGAAAACTGAAGTGCCACAGACTTCATTTAAAAAAAATCTCCAGCAATAAAGATCACTTTTTTTTTTCAGAAGTAACCGATTTCATGCCAATTTACAGCTACTCCTGTAAAGTACTGCTTTCACCTCATGTGCTTTAAAATACAAGAAGCGTTTACAGAATAAATACATGTGTTTGTATAGCAAAGAATTACTGCAAACATATACTTTTGATTTCCCCACATCTGGAAATGCAGTTAGGTTACGTGAGGCTTTAGCTCATCACAGAAAAGCTGTAAGAAACTAACACATGGGAATCCACACAAAACAAACAAAAAATCATTACAAATAAGAACAACAACGTTCTTTAAGTTAAAAAAAAAGGAAAAACAAACTCAAAAACATGTACCCCAAATCAATCAACGGTCACCATATCCAAAACCCAACAGATCATCATTTTTCTCAGACTGCAATCCAAAGATTTAGCACTGAAAATGAAGATGCAACAGAGAATATGAAGTTTTTTTGCATGATTCAGACTACCAGATAAAGGTCTAAGCAAGCTGTGATTCTTCTATCCACACAGGGACCACAACTCCACAGTACAAACTTCACTAGTAAGAATCTTCCACAAGAACTCAACCAGACCAGCAGAGCTGGAGATTTATCCCTTCCACACCCAGCAAATGGGAACATGGCATAGGAACAACACCCAGCATTTCTCCACAGCAATGCTCACCCAGCTCTCTAGAGAGGTAAAAGCAACATGCAGAGGACTGATGCTGCTGTCGGCCTTTTCTGTCCCTCCAAGGCTCTGTGCACCTTCACTCCGGGCTGGATCCAGACAGCTCTGTGACCAACAAAGCAGCTGGGCTCACAGAGTGCCTCTGGGGGCTCTGCTCTCTCCGAGTGCCTCTGGGGTTCTGTTCTCTCTGAGTGCCTCTGGGGGCTCTCTCCGAGTGCCTCTGGGGGTTCTCTCTCCCAAGCACACAACCCCACAACCACCCACAAAAGCGTCCCTGCAGCTTACAGAGCCCACCAGCACCACACCAACTCATTAACTCTCCCAGTTAAGTACCACATGCTTCCTCCAAGGTGTCATTCTTCATTCATTCCGCAGGGAAGAGATGGGATTACTCCCATGAAAGCAGTGCAAATAGTTCTGTTACCTGATGCAAAGAGTAATTTAAGACATTTTCTTGTATCAAGTCACACAGATGAAATGGCACACCAACTATTTTTATATGGCTCTTCTAGTTAAGCTCATGCTCTCATTAGGATATCTCAAAGGAGATATCCTTTTATCAACATCTGTTTACCAGGCTTAGCACACATGCCAATTCCAGCACTTTCTCAGTTTGTAAAGAAAAACAAACAAAAAATTAAAAGCATGCAGAGCCAAACATACACAATACTTTAGGATGCATCCAAGTAGACAGGAGCCTGCTTGAGAAAAGCAAAACTATACCAGTGATGTGTGAATGCAGGAAAGCAGCAACCTACAACTAAAAAAAAACTTTGCCCAGCTCGTCCTCACCTGGGCCAAGGTCTTCTCAGAAGTTATGTCTCCTCCCAGCCACCTGGTACAGTCTCAGGTCATCAAAAAGCCACTCTGTATTTCACAGCCAAAACCGAGGGCATCAGCAAAAAGACCAGCCAGCCCCTGCTACACGCTGCCAAATCCGAAGGGCTTGGCAAAAAGGAAATGAGTCCCCGTATCGGTGCAGCCGCAGCAGGGAGGGCAGGACCTTCCCCCGGCACAGCAGAGGCACACGGGGGCTGCTGCTGCCAGCCCCGGAGCGAGCAGGGGAGGCCGAGGGTCGCCGAGCCCCCCGAGCCCAGGCGAGCCCCCCGCCCCGGCTGCCCTATCTGAGCCCTCCGTTGTTCTCCAGGGCACCCCGCTCCCCGCCCAAACCCCCACCTTCCCTCCAGCGCGGGGATTCTCCAATCAAAGCAGATAGGCGCATCATGTGAGGGATGGCGGCACGCTGGGGGGATTTCCGAGAGCTCCTGCAGCATCCACGGCCACGGGAGATCTCCCGGGTGAGAAGCACGGGCCAAGCAGGGGTGCCAAAGTGCCCGCGTTACCTGCGGCTCACGGCTCCTGGGGCAGACTGCAGCACCTCATTTGCAATCTGCTCCGATACACCTGCGACCACACTCCATCTTCCCCTGTCAATTACTGGGTGACCACTGCTCCTAAGCGTATCCTGTAGGGAAGCAGTACACAAATAACACAGGCTGAAAGACCAGAAAGCAATAATTACTCCGTCTCTTCTTTGCTGATGTCAGACATGCAGTACGGCTCTCCAAATCCACCAGAGCACCCAATTAATCTGCGCTAATCCTCAAGAACTATATCTGAAAAACAAGTAGTAAAATCAAATCATCCAACAGCCTCTGCCTTGCCTTGCAGTCACCACAACACCATGCTACCCAACCTCTCCTTTAACACATCTGAGCTTCCTCCTCATCTCTGCAAACAAACCTACAGAGAATTTATCAGCCTCTCTCCCTGCCTTCTTCAGAAACGCATTTCTTTCTGTGATCACAGTCCTTCATAGAAAAAATTATACCAATTTCTGTTGGGTTCAACAGATCACATTAGCCTTGCCAAAGAAACCACTCCATGGCTCAATTTCCTACTTCCCAATAAGGCATTCATATCCCATTTCAACACACACTTGACCGAGAAGAATTCTGTGGGAATTATCCTACTTTGTGTATTTCAAAGCAAACAGGCTCTCAGTGCAGCTATCAATCCCTTTCTTCCCTGTGTGGCAGCAGCAGTGAGATGGCAGAGAGGGAGTCAAGCCCCTGGATCCAGCACACAGCCTCGGCTCAGAGGAGAGCACAGAGCATCTGTATGTGCAACAAGTACAGCACATGCAGCAACATCCACAGTGCACATCCCCAGAAAAGAAAACCAAAGGGCAAATGTGGGAGACATGGCAATTTTAGGCATGGGAATTAATATGTTCAAGGAGTATAAAAATGGGAGCAGAAAAACTCATAGAGTTTTGGAATAGTCTACAAGATCAAGGAGTTAAAAAATGCCACTTTGCTATGAGAAGTTATTTCATCTGACTTCATTCAAGACCACAGCTTACATCTCAGAGAACTCCCTTATTACTTGTTATTTTCCACATCATCAGTGCTCACAGGATCATGGACACTCGAGATCACTGGAATCCAAGAGATGCTCCTTATTAACCTTCCAAGTCCTTCTTCTCTTTTGCCCCCTTTATTAGTCACTGACCTCCTGGATGATTACTTCCAGTCTGCACGAATGTGCGTGCTCAGGCTGAATGGAGAAATTGGTAGAAAGGGAAATTTATCTGTAACTTCACGAATAAAGAGCCTGCCCTTTAATACCTTTTTCATACCCATTTCCTCCTTACTAAAGTGCACCCAAAATTCTGCAGCTGAATATATATCTCCTCTTAGCTGGCTAGACCAACTGCAGACATAAATTACTTCTATGTAACTATTTGATAGTTCAATGACATTTGTAAATTTTTTATCTTCATAATTTCAGATGGTGCTGCACATAAAAACAACAGAATACAAACAGCAAGACTAGATTAAGACTTTTCAAGTAAAGGGTCTATTGGTACAACATCTGAGAAGGAACAATGTAGAGGGTTTAATTTGAACAGTCCCTTTTAAATCCAGCCTCTGTAATGTTACACACCTGCTCAAGGTCTTCTAGGTTGTAAGGTTGGCTCACAAAGGAAGTTTCAATTGGAGAGCCCCAAAGTCAACTGAACAGAACCGGTTTCTGCAGAAGGGAGAGGGCAAAGGCACTTTGTAACTTCAGCACCACCAATTTCACCAGTCTGCAAACAGCCCTTACAATGGAGCGCATTCCAAACTGGCTGTCTCACCTCATCTGCCAAAGCTCCCAGTTACTGTTACTGGGGAAAGAACGGGCTCTTACTCTGAGGGAAGATCAAACCAGGGACTCTCAGCTCTCCCGGAGCAGCGCCTCATGGTGGTACAATTATACATCCCATATAAAATAGGAAGCAAGGCTCTAATTTTGGATGTACGACAGCCACCAACCAACTTCTTAAGCTGCACTTTGGTCCTGGCTATTGCATACAGAAAGGTGAGAGACCCACTGTGAGCAATTAGGAACACCTATGGGGTATAGAATAGATTTTTTATCAGGCAGCTTGGAGCAATTGCATAAATAGATTATGGATTCACCTGCAAGGTGGTCATGAAAGAGAGGAGGACAAGAGATGCTCAGTGCTGTACCCATGGTCTGTCTGTCCCACGACCAGCTATGAGCCACAGGTGGGACAGGATCATGATGGAGCTTAACAATGCTGACTGGTAATGGAAAAGAACAGGAAACCACAAAGAGATCCAAGTGACAGCCCCATCTGCCACAGAAACCTACATGGTGCAAAAGGCAAGAGGCCTTAACAGCTGGATCCCTTGTACTTCTCCCTTTTCAGGAGCAGATACACCACATTAACCTAACCTTTCAGTGACACCACACTGCTCCCCAGGAACAGGCTCTCTCCCACAGGAAAACTGACTAGTGCCTCTAAGAACTCTAAAGGTGAAATGAAACATTTTAATTGCTCACAAACACCATTTATCCAAGAGTAATAACAAGGGAAACAGCGTGCTATGACTTCATATTAGGCTAGGAGGCTCTTCAGAGGAGAGGAAGATGAAGGTTTTGTCTCATTCTTCTCCAAAACTCAAGACTCTTTTGCTGTTGCACAGGTACAACTTAAACAAGCACTTCTTTCAGTGGCTGCCATGTAGAATGACTTGTAAGGCAAACTGACCACAGCACCTCACTACCTGGCACAAGCTGATGCTGGTCCTCACAAGGAGGGCATGCAAGTGTTGATTTCCCTCCAAGATCCCTGCAGGGAAGACATGTGCAGCCCATACCCAGAAGTCTGCAGGAGAGGAGCCTCTGGAGCCACAGCTGAGCCGCACCATCTATTTCTGTGACTCGCAGAGGCCGCTTGGGAGCGCCTTGCCCTGAACGCCGCAGATTCCCAGCAGCAGCACCCCGCAGGCAGGGACAGAAGGGCTGTTCTGATGCTGCTCCCCATCTCGTGGCACCCTATTCCAGGCACTCTGATACTTCAGCATGTCCTTCTGGAACAGGGACCTTACTACTAGGCTAATGAATTCATTCCAGAATGGCTGGGAACCTGTCCTCTTCCACAGTTTCACAGCCTCTTTAGCCATATTCACTAAACTTCCAGAAAGCACTACCACCATAGGATGGGTGAGGACCAGCAAGATAGATTTTAATAGTTTGGTGTTCACAGGGCAAGATACAAGCAAAGCAGGACGGCCAATGCCAAAGCACAGTACCTTTGGTATTTACACCACTGATATCCCGTGTATTCTAACCCTCTACAGGTCAGCTCTTTGGAACACAAAGTCCAAAAATCACATTCTTTTTCTGCAGAGACAAGAGGACCACAAAACCTGCTCCCAGAGAGTCTTGCCGAATAAAACTCATCGGAGCCTTTGATGCGTGCACATAGGTGATTCTGATGCGGTGCTACGCATGAATCTTTCATAAGAATAAGATGTCCTAAATAGTATAATCAAAAAACTTTTGAGGGCTGGATCATAAACACCTCCACTGTGTGCAACTTCTCCAGACATCAAAGAGTCTTCCCCGAACCAGATGCATTACATATCTTGCAAAATTAGTAAATGTGCTCAAGCCATCAATTTTGCAATTTTTGAAGTAGCACAATGCATCTATTTATTAGAGAATGGAACTAAGCCCAGGCTGCTGATTAGCCATCCCACAAATAATGCTTATGCAACCCTTCGTAATGATTTCCACTAACAACCAACCGGAGATTTTATGACTTGGAAAATTTCACTTCTAAACCAATTTACAACACTTCCCAAAATCTAATGGGACAGATGATTGAAAGTGCAGAGGAAAGCAGCCTTCTCTGAAATCAATGAGGTACAATTTTCGTAAGTAGTCTCTCTTAGGTAAGATGCCTGCATTAAGTTTTGGTTCTCATTTCTAAAATTCTCATAAGTACTCCTCTTTCCTTTCCTCCCTTTCCTCTAGAAAAGGGATTAATTCAATTTTAAGGAAAATAATAAACCAGCAGTTTCAGACTTCATTCTCTGGCATATTACAAAGAGGAAGGAATAGCAATTGAGCTGTTAAAACCACCAGGGAAAGCAAACCACCAAACAATTCGAAAAGCCCACAGAAATGACAAGATAAAAAATGAAACAGAAATACAAACCAAGCCATTTGGTAAGCACAAAACTTCTATCCCTACAAGCTTTCAACACAGTATACCTAAGCCTGGTGAAAATGAAGCCATCAGTTCCTACACAGCTGTAACAAATACTTGACAGACTTCCAGCACAGCCCCAAGTTCACCATCACAGCCAGCTATTACTGGAACAAATGCCCAAAGTCTGCAGCAGAAGTCAGCAGCGTATGTCAAGCCCAAACAACTCGCCGTTGTTTTTGAAAAGGTGAAAACAACACAATATTTTGTGTGAAACACAACAGAGAAGTATTTCCTCTGTCAGTAAGGGAAATTCAAATGACTTCTCTTTCCTGCCCCTTTTGGTCTTCCCCTTCAAGAGGAAGAGAGTCTCTTCCCTGCATTCTAAGAAAAAGCAGAGAGTGTAGGTTATGCATAAATTCATGACAGAAAGCACTATTTTAGAACAAAGCTCCTGTGCGTGGGCGCATGTCTTTAAAATAAAAGGCATTGTTACTCTCCCAAGTGCATATCCACAGCCAGCAATCAAGTCAGATCCTCGCATTTTATTTTGACAGCCACGCAGTCATATTTTCACCAGGGGTTTGACTTTCCCATCAATACCTGGTTTTTAGCAATATCATCAAGAGATGAATCAAAACTGACACGTGAAGGCACACCGGTATTAACGGCTGTGGAAGGGAATTCTCATCCTAGAGATCTGTAATTTAACTGCTTCATCAGGGTACCAGTTGCAGGGAGGAATAAATCTGAACTCATATTTAGGAGCTGTCTCTGCACAATACAAAACTGCTTGGCTGCATATAACAGTAATTACTTTGTAGTTCATGACACTATTAGGTACCTTTGATCTGGTGAAAGCCTGCAAGTACTGTGGCCATGACACTTCCAGAAGCTGGAAGGAATTGACCTGAAGTGAGAAGCAGTATCAGCTTGCTAGCACTGCTCAGTAAACTCCAGAACACAGCCCTGAACACAAACGTGCTGTGGAAGAACCTGCTCCATCCCCTCACAGGATCCAAAATGAGACCTTTTCCCCAGGACACTCCTCAACAGCAATTATTAAACTGAAAATTCCATGGTGCAACAGCAGGCAAAGTTTGAGAAACACAAACATTATATATGTATTAGCAGAGGATGATGCACACTATACTGAAGATTTATACTGTGCAAGACTTGGTGTCAAATCCACCCTTCCCACAGATGCATCCCCACGGACACTTTAACATTATATAAACTCCCCCTGAGATAATGATTATTCTATAACTTTCTAAAATCATCCCCCTTTGGGAAAGTATTACCTAACAAACACACATTAAATACCTCACAAGCGCATTAGATCCCTGGGTTTCTACTACATGCTAGCATAAAAGAATATTTGTACTTTATTTTGAGATATTAAAAAAAAAAAAAAAAAAAAAGAAGACCAGGCTGGATAACTGTAACTGCAAAGGATAAACAGGATTAAGTAACAGGTGTCTGACTGCACATAATTCAAAGTCGTGCATGGAATGGCTATGGAATGGAAATGGAAACATTTTGCACCTTCCTTTGAAAATCACCAGTATGCAGTATGCAATTTACAAATGTCTTGTAAATTCCAACCACACAGACAGAGGCAACAGGAGCACTTGTACCCCCAGAGACCTCTGGATATATACGAAAGAAAACAAACAATCTTCAAAGGTAAGCTTGCGGGGGGGGGGGGAAAGGAAACAAAAAAAGGGAAAAATGGAAGGAAAAAAACCAACCCACTGCAAGAAAGTTATACTTAACTACACAGAAACATTTGTCACACCGCCCAGCACTGACAAAATCCGGATACACTCAGAAACTACAGCAGCGAGGATGAGGGGAGGACTCCAGAGGCCGGGCGCACACACAGAGGGACCCACGGAGGGACTCACAGAGGGCCCCACACGGATCCACGGAGGGACCCACACACGGAGGGACCCACAGAGGGCCCCACACGGATCCACGGAGGGACCCACACACGGAGGGACCCACAGAGGGCCCCACACACGGAGGGAACCACGGAGGGACCCACACACGGAGGGACCCACACACGGAAACCGGTGAAACTGACACGGACACGGGTGAAACTGACACACGGACACATGCGTGTGTACACAGCCCTGCATGCGTGTCGCACACAGGCGTGCGTGGCACGCAGACACACCTATGTGACACACACCCACGTACCACAGCCCCACACGGGGGTGAGGGACCCACACGGCGGCAGACCCCCGCAGGCGACAGCCCCACAGGTTCATGGCAGCCCCACACGGGGGTGAGGGACTCACACGGCGACAGTCCCTCGCAGGTGACAGCCCCACACGGGGGTGAGGGACTCACACGGCGACAGTCCCTCGCAGGTGACAGCCCCACACGGGGGTGAGGGACTCACACGGTGACAGCCCCACAGGCTCGCGTCAGCCCCACAGGTCCGTGGCAGCCCCACACGCTCGCGCCGGCCCCACGCGGCCGGGGGAGCCCAAGGTTACGGCCCGATGCTGGGGGGGCCCGGGCAGCGCCGCTCCCCGCCAAGGGCGCGAAGCCGCGGACAGAGCCGCGGCCGCCCCGCGTCCCCCCCGCCTCAATGGTGGCCGCTCCGGCCGCCCGTACCTCAAGCGCCGAGGCTGCTTCCTCCTCCTCTTCCTCCTCACGCCGTGCCAGTGCCTGTGTGTGTCTGTGTGTGTGCGCGACCCGCCCGCCCCACAGCGGCGGCGGCTCCTCCTTCCCCCCTCCCTTCCCTTCCCTTCCCCTCCCTCCTCCCCCGCCGCCGCGCCCGCCTCAACCCCCGCAGCGCCCGGAGACGCGGCAGGGACGGGGGAAACCCCAGGGCGGCCGCCGCCTGCGCTGGCCGGGCCGGGCCGGGCCGGGCCGCCGCCGGCTCCCCCCGCCGCCGCCGCGCAGGCTGCGGGCAGCGCATGGCAAGTGGGCGGCGGGGCCGCGGGCGCGGAGCTCCGCCCGCACGGCTCCCCCGGGCGCGGAGGCTCCGCGGCCCCGGCCGGCAGCCGCAGGTACCGCACGGTGCCCCCGAGGATGCCGCGCCGGCGCGGATCGGAAAGGGCGAGGAGGAAATCCCCTTTCCCCTGCGCTCCGCCAGGCCTGCTGCTCCCCACGCTGCCAAGGGGAGAAAGGCGATGGTGCGGAGGCCGCTGGAGGGTTCCCACAGTCCCGCAGTTTTCATCTCAGAATTACAGTTGGACTCCTTGAGGTTTATTGGAGTGAGCCTTGGAGGAGCTCAGCTCTGGAGCGGGGGATTCCCTCTTCCCACATCCCCTGGCCAGCCCTTTCCCAGCTCATGACTGTCCGCAAACCACTGCCATGGGCTGCCCTGGTGCCCTCCCTGTGCTCCCCTCTTTCTGTCACCGTGTGCCCGGCTCACCTTTCCCCGTCTCCTCATGATTTCAGAGAAATGCTTTCCCCCGCGTCAAGGAAAAAAAGCAAACGTGAAACGCCCACAAAACCAAACAAATTGCCGAGCCTGACAGGCAGGGCAGGTTCCCATCCCTGTTCACCTGCAGGCCGACTTTGGACTTTGTTAGTGAGCTGTGGAACGTGTGGGACCGCTCCGAGGGGACACCGGCACCGAGAGCGGGTGTGGGGAGAGACAGCGAGCTGCAGATGAGAAGTTATCCCGGGTGAGCTGAGGAAGCAGTGCAGGAAAATCCTCCTGCTAGTCACAGAAAGGGCGTTGCACTGCCATAAACTACTCGAGCCGGTAACGCGGTAGCCAAGATCTCAGGCTGTATTATCCTGTAACATACATACACTGCACAAATCCAAGCTTGGAATGAGAGGCCACATCCGGACACCACTGCTAGGATGTGATTAAATATATATATATATATATATATATATATATATATATATATATTCTGCCTTCCAGAGCTGCCTATCAAAGAAGCAAGCAGAGGGGGACTGAGAGCAGCAGCAGGGATGGCAGGCCAGGTTCCAGGGCCAGCCTGCCAGCAGAGCAGGGCTGCGCTCTCAGGGGCTCCTGTGGCCCAGGCAGGTGCTGCCTTGAGCAGATGTTTGTGTTTGCCGAGTAGCCTCAGTTAGAAATCCCTCATGGGCTCGGGGGCAGAGGCAGGGCTGCAGAAATCCCCCAAGGGCACAGGGCTGCAGGCAGGGCCGGGTGGGCGTAGCACGCCAAAGGAGGTGCAGGAAGGAAATAACAAAGGAACCTGGATGAGAAGCACGTGAGCTGGACCAAGGCCAGTGCTGCTGGCAGGGCTAAGGGGATCTAGTTAACAGGATATGGGAGCAGCAATTACAGCCATTAAAGATGGACGGTATCTGCTTGAATGTCACATGGAAGGGCTTAGGGAAGAGGGGTTTTTGTTTGTGGTTCCCAAGCGTTTGTTTCTGAATGAATGGGAGATGGATGCATTTATGTGTACACAAATGAAGTGCTCCGTGTCCTTTTCATTGCTTTCTTTTCCTTTGGTTTGTTTTTTTTCTTTTTGCCATTGGGCTGTATGTAAATTAAGTAAATTATTATGTAAGTAGTAACAAAAAAGTGTTTTAATTCCAGTGAGACACAATCAGTTGCTCGCTAGAAAACAGCATTGGATTCTCCTTAGGAATCCCTGTGTGGATTGTCTTCAGCTCTCTAGAGCTGGCAGAGTCTGTAAGCACAGCCATTGTTATTCTGGTCCATACCTCTATCTGGCTTTTCCCATGATTTCTTATCTCCTTTTCCCCAAAAATGGCTTCTACGTGACTATAAGTCATGGCTGCCTGCCTGTGCAGGGAGATTTTATTCCAGGGTAAAACTAGGTCTATTATCTTCATTACTGCTGTTCTTAAAAGAGCTTTAGCAAAATGTAAGGACCTGAAACGCTTGGGTAACTTAACTGCATGAGATGCAGGCAAGCAGTGGCATCTCAGAATTAGTGGAATTTCTTTAGAAAAAGCTGCTCGTTGTCCTTCCCCTTCCGCTGTCACTCCCTGACCTGGCTTGTTCCCTGAAAGAAGGACAGTCAGCAAAGGAACCCGTGTCAGGACCCTGGGTCTGTGAGGAAACAGAGTTACTGACAATGTCAAGGGTTCTTCACAATAAAAGGTGTTTAAAG
The DNA here is from genome assembly GCF_028551555.1 of Melozone crissalis. Classification (NCBI taxonomy): domain Eukaryota; kingdom Metazoa; phylum Chordata; class Aves; order Passeriformes; family Passerellidae; genus Melozone; species Melozone crissalis. The sequence continues at coordinate 1,893,941 of NW_026535858.1, forward strand.
TCATAGAAAGTCAGGCCATACAAAGGGCCTGAAACTCCCCACACAATTGCATGTGGCTGGGCCAAGCCCCTATATCAAGATAAATTCCCACTTCTCTGAATTTTGTTGTGATACAGCTCTATTTACACACTTGGACTTGTAAACTCAACAGCTGATGACAACAGTTTCATCTTTGTTTCTGTCCTGATTCCCTCCTGGCTTCAGCAGTCAGTGTGACTTGGCTTCTTAGGGATAAGTAAGGAGTGAATCCCAGAACCTCCAAATTTCCAGCTAGTTCTTAGGCTGACTTGCTGTGGACAACACGGAGCTGTCCTGTTTAATTTGCTTCCAACAGGACAACATTGGGTATTATAGCTTTAGGAGCAGCAAATATAAACATATGCAAATGCTAAAGATTTCACCCTCATGACTTACCAGAAAGATTTAGGGAAAGATGAACTGTGCCAGCAATTCCTATGTCCCAGGAAACACAACAGACCAGTCCTAACCTGCGCAGCAATCACCTGAAACCCAGTGCATTTAAAATGGTTGCCGCATAAAGGTAGTGTCACCTCACCTGATTATAGTTAGCAAAAAGGTAGAGCTGCCTTCACAGGGACCCACTCGAGCTGCAGCATATTCCGAGTGAAAATGAATTTTCCAAAGACATTGGTATTTTGGTGTTATTTCCAGTGTTATTCCTTCTTTGATACAAGGGTGCAGGATGTTTCATAATCACAGCCCCTCTAGGTCTTAGAATATTCACCCAAAGGAATTTATTCTCAGTGGTTTATTTTTGGGCTGTATAAAGCAAAATTTCCCTTGGCCTTCAGCATGTGCAGTGATCAAAAGCAGGCAATAGGCATAGAAACACGGTGGGTGCTGGAGTCGGATCTGCAAAACGCAGAGAGGGTGGTTCTGTGCCATTGGCTCCCAGCCAACCTCTGACAGATGCATGTCGGTCTAACCTGTGTGTGCTCCTCCCTGACTGATGCCACCTCTTGGTCAGGCCATTGATTATTTTCCTTCCAACACGGATGTTCTGCTGACTCCGTTGACACCGCACGCCGGGGGAAGGCTCACGCGCACAATTAATGGCCATTAGCGGTGTGGTTTATTAACCTGGGCTGCACGCAGCCGCTCCGGTGCATGTCCTGCACGGGTTTCCATCCCCAGTGTCCCTGGGGAGAGCCGGGCTGCTGTCCCTGCTGCCACAGGGCTCTCTGGTGTGCGACCATCGGCCGCTAATGGTGCTGCGCTCGCTATTGATGGGGAAAACACATCGCCCACGACCGATAGCACAGCAGCCGCCTAGGGCACGCTCCCAGCCCTGAGCGTCTGCAATGCAAAAAGGCTGGGTAAATGGGCACTCCAGGGCCACACTGCAGGCTGAAGTAGACAGACGCTTAATTTAAGGTCTACTTCCAAAAAAAAAGAGCTGAGGTGAATAATTTTGATTAAAAGTACTTTTGATTTTTTTTTTTCATGACTGTTTTTGTGAACACTGCTGGGCCATTTTGTTGCAGCTTGAGGCAGACAGCAAGCTTGGAATATTTTAGTCTGGTAGTTAAAATTTTGGCAAAATACTGGAAGTCTTGGCAGTTCTAAATGTAGATGTATCTACCAGCTCTCCCTTGCAAAATGTTCATCTTCACAAATATTTTGGTTAGGCAGGACACAGCAAAATGAAAGAGACTTCAGTCTTGAAACTGTCCTTTTCCCAGGTACAAAGCCCTTTTGCTCAAGATTATTGAGTTTCTACACCTGTAAATACCATCCTGTTCCAGACCTTCATGGTCCCAATCATTTGTATCAGCTGTGATCCCTTTGTTTTGTGCACCCATATCCCATCAAATGCTTTGATTTAGGAAAAGCTGAGGTTACTTTACTGAAAGATGAAGCAACATTTCCTCCAGTACCAGATCTTTGATTTATTATAAAATAAAATTATCTGTGATCATTTTTCAAAGAGACTGTTAGCTTCCTTCTGGGCTTTTCAGGGAGCTACACATACACAGATTGATACAATAGGAACGAGTGGGAACAAAGGGAATGTTTTTCCTCTGCCCACAATATAATATTAATGACAGACATTGCAATTATTATTTTTGAGGTCTTTCTTATTAAAAGGAGTGTATATTACTAATCAAGAGTGCCGTAGTGGATCTATTCAGGATGCTAATTAGGCTCTTCATTGTGCTGGGATATATTTATCTTCAGGCTTGTGCTCCAGGTCTTCTGAATGCAGCACTACAGAAGCACAGGGCTTGAGAAGGGTTCCTCCAGAAGCTGCATAATGCAGCAGGGAGGGAAGCAGAGCTTTCAGGGTAATGCTGCTAATGAGATTGTGTTTTTCCGTTTGGATGTTAGGGGAAGAGAAGGGTTGCGTTTCTTTGCCTGACTTAATGACAAGAAATTTAATTTAGCATTGAGCAATACTTTTTTGTATCTTTTAAGGTACCAGTAAGGTATCTCCACCTTCCAAAGAAATGGCATGAGTATCAGAAATAGCACAGTGCTATTCAGCCCTCCAGACAAGGAGCCAGTCAGGGTTTGTGTGTGCGAGACAAGGGCTCTGTCCTTCATCAGCACCCCTGTCCCCATCCACCATGACCTGAACAAGATTTGTTGCTGCACGCCACGTTCAGCAGCCCAAGGAGGGAGCCCTGGGGCTCCTGTCTCACTTCTGGGAGCTCATTCCTCATCCCTGTCTGTAGAGGAACACAGTCCCCCTGCCCCAGGGCTGTGAGAGTGAGTTTCACCTCCAGTCTCGCCCTCTGTGTATGTACATGGCCAATGAGACTCAGCCTGCCTGCTGAGCCCCCAAACCTGCTTCTGCTCCCCCTCCTCAGCTGGGTGTCTGCAGGGGTGCAGATCAAGTTCACTTTGCCTAAGTGTTCCAAAAGGGTTGGCATTGCCTGCAAGGAAATCGTGGGAGTATTGGCACAACCAGGCTGAAACAACAGCACTCAGTGTTGTAAATGATCCATAGAAAGACAAGCAGGTTATGTAAAAAATGCTCTTTGAAAATTGTAAAGGAAAACTTATTAATAAACTGTAACAAATCTGTGCTCACTCAGAAGTACTCTGCTTTAAATATTAATGCAAAATGCAAGAACTTTTCGGTTCAGGATTTTTCTGTCAAATGAAAGACTTTAAAGAAGTCACAGAAGACAAAAGCAGTCCAACCCATGAACCTTCCTGTGTGACTTTTAGTTCTGTAGTCGACAGTCCTTTGTTTTCAATCCCATCAGATACTTTTCAAAACCCATTTTCCTAGTATCTAACCACTTGTGATTTGTTTATAGTGACAGAGCTAAAAAAATTCACCATCAGTGAATTTCAGTTCCAAAGTTGCTCTCTAACATCAGCAGCAAGTTTTTGCATTAGCCCTCCAATGCAAACAGTGAGTCTAGGGACTCTTCAGCTTGTGGGCTTGGTGCTTTTATCATGGATTGGACACAGTGCTTGCAGTGGAGAGTTCCTTCCAGATGTCTGTATACATTTCCTGTATCTGCTTCTCTGTACTTTCCATTAGATCTTCTAGGAGAAGTAACCTAACTCTGAAACAAACTCTGTTTCCTCTCCTATAGACAAGTTCCTGTTCTTCCTTTTCAGAGCTCAGGTTGTTTTCTCTTCTCTTAGTAGCTGGATGATGTGGTTGGATTACTAAGGTGCAGAAAGCATTTAGATGTCACCTGAGTCTGTATCTGTACAATGCAAGTTCAAGTGCTTCTGGAGTATCCAGAGGCTTTCCATACTGCTTTGGCATCAGAGATGGCCCTTGAAAATGGCACTGTGTGTAGTCAGACCATGATCCTGGATAGAACAGTGAATAAACAAAAGAAATCATGTCAGCACACAGTCTGAATGGCCCTGATATTTCAGTTCTTCTGCCACTTGTCATGTTTCTGCTCTGGTGCCATTGCAGAAAGTCAGGTGGCCTGGCCTGTGTTTGCTGCCCCCCCAGGAGAGGGGACAAGCCCCTGGGAGCCAGCCAGCCGTGTTTTGGGCACCGAGCTGCCAGCAAGCAGGGCAAGGCTGTGTGCTGGTGAAGGAGAGGGTGGAAGGCCAGGGCAGGACGCCTGTGTGCCAGAGGGGCCCAAGGATACGAGTGCCGCCCACTGCTGAGCCATCTGCAGGTTATTGCATGCCTTGATGGACAGGCACTTATTAGAAAGGAGTCACACCAAGTCCACTGCGTGGGCTTAGGCACATCTCCTCCTGCTCTGCTGTTATTTATCTCTTCCCTGTACTTCCAGCATTTGTTTTTAATTCATATACTGACAGTGACACACGGCAGGAGTCCACAAATGCATAAGATAGCAGCTGGTTGAGCCCCAGAGGAACTGTGTTTTGGCAATAAATCCGAGGAGCAGACAGCAAACCACGCTTTGATAGGTACAGAGCAGGTTGGTCTCTTGAATGCTTATGTACCTGCTTGCTGCAGGGCATGCACTTACTCAGGCAGCACCAATGCAACATCAGTGCCCTGCCAGAGCAGTCCCTGGGCACCAGTGAGGTGAGGATCACACCAGGGCCACCAGGTTAGCACAGGGGAACTGCACTTACCCTCCTCCTCCCTCCTTTCGCCATGAGTTGTTGCCACATCCATAATTAAACTGCAGCTGAATAATTCAGAGTCTATTCAGAGTCTATTCAGATTGTCTATTGTCTGTGCTGAGCAGGGGATGAGTGTCTGCAGCAGCACACAGAACACAACAATGCTGTAATATCAGATCCTTGCTAACTCCAGGGGTAACTTCTTTTACCACAGAGCCACCTTTGGAGCTTGCTTTGTTTGTTTGGTTTGGGGCTTTTGTGCTTCCTCCCTTCTCCATGCTAATACTGCCCACAACTGTGGATCGTGAGCTCCCAGTGCCCAACCTGCCCTTGCCATAACGAGGGGAGCAGTGTCCAGGCTGGTAAGGAACCTCCTTCCTGCATCACCTGGCCAACAAGCCGCACCACAAAAACGAGGTGGTGTCCTCACCAGCAGCCTTGTCCAGGCATGCAGCAGGGAGGTGCTGCATTTTCCTCAGGCTGTGTGTGACAGGGCCCTCAAGAGCTGCCAGAGGATGGGCCTGAAGGAGTGGGAAGGGGCTTTGTGACTGCAGCCAGGAGGAGCTGGCATGCAAAGGGAGCTTCCCACTTGTCTGAACTGCTGGGAGAGGCACAACCTTCACCAGCTTTCATCCCCACCATTGCCCCAGGGGTGTTTCCCTGCCCTTGGAGCACAGCACCTGACCCTGCTTCACCAGTTTTCATCCCCCCATTGCCCCAGGGGTGTTTCCCTGCCCTTGGAGCACAGCACCTGACCTTGCTTCACCAGTTTTCATCCCCCCATTGCCCCACTGGGGTGTTTCCCTGCCCTTGGAGCACAGCACCTGACCCTGCTTGTCAGCCTGATCGCAGGCTGCAGGGTGGGAAACACTCATTAAAATCCATCAGTGCCAGCCTCAGAACACATTCAAAACAGAGAGTAAATATATCGTTTCTGTCTTTCTTCTTCTGTCCTCCTCCACTCCCCCTCGCTTTGCTTCCCGGATCTGTTGCTGCTGCTGCCTCCCACAAGCCTTTCCCAGGTTCTGCTCCCCCAGCAAGGGCAGGGGCTCTCCCTGGGGAGCAGAGGGTCTGCCCCAGCAGCGCCAGCAGGCACGCACTGCCTGGGAGGAGCAGAGACGGTCCCCAAGTCACCGGGAGGCTGGGACACAGCTCAGGGCACGCCGAGCAAGCAGCTCTGAGCAAATGGAGTAAATTATTGATGCAATCTCACCAGTCCCACCAGCCCTGCTGAGGATGGATTTGGCCCAAGGAAGCAGCAGGAGGGCAGCACATGAGACAGTCAGAGCCTGGGGAGCAGGGAGCTGAGCTGCACCAGCCACCCTGCCGAGGCTGGGCACACACAAGATCTGCCATGCAGCTCCACAACTGCTCAGCTTCTGTCCTCCAGCTCTGGAGTATCTCTGCTCACACTAAAACCTTAATGAGTGCTTGCCAAGTTCTTGTAATCACACCAAATTTCATAATTTAAACATGTTTTGAAGCTCCAGAGAAAAAATGTACATCAGTGGGAACCAGCCATCTGGAAAGCTTTGGATCTTTTTTTGCTCATTTGTTTGTTTGCAATTCAGCTATTCCAGTACTGTAAGGGTAATTTAGTTATTTATTTAATTTCAAAGTTTTTAGGTTACAGCAGGAGTTTTAAGTAACTCAAGCAGGGATAATTCACCACTATGAAAAGTAAATGATTCCTGAATGATGAATGAGGTTTGTGGTTATGCCAAGGTATGGTCCATACTCTTGAAAGCCATTGCTTCTGATGCTCTTTGCATGACAGTTTCTTGTAATGCCATTTTTCTCTTGCCTCCGAGTTGTAAGAGAGGGGTAGAGTCAAACTTAGGGTGCAAAAGAGACAGAAGCAGCCTCACCAGCCATGACCTATTGAAAGGTCAAATCATCAAAAGAAAAAGAGATGATGATACAAAATGCCTTCAGCAAACACCCTGTGCAATACACTATGATCCTGGCCAGGTGCACTGTTCCTTATGAAATTATGTATTGCAATATGCGCAGCTCTGCTTTCATACAAAGTCAAAACTGCTTTAACTGATAAGATTATCTCTCCGCTATTCATACTTTTGTTTTTTAATTATTTATCCTTGCTGAAATGATTCTATGTACCATTTTATTCCTTTCATTTTCTGGACAGTTTTTTTCTTGTTATTGTTTGTTTCAGTGGTCCTTTTGAGGCCCCTAAACGAGAAAATAGAGTCAGGAGAATTGAACATGAATTAAAGTGAAGGAAGAGAGAGACTAACAAGTGAGCTATGACAGCAAAGATTACATCTGGGGGAAAGAAATCAGCACAAGCGGAGGAATGAATGGACACAGAGGAAGAAATAATGACAAGAGAGAAAGAGAAGACACAGTAAAAGGTAAGAGGTGGCAAAATTCGTAATACTGAAGAAAAAGGTAAACAATAATCTGCTGTAGGGGGAAACAAACAAACATTAGGCTGCAGAGAAAACTGAAAAGGAAGTTGAAAGAATACACAACTTTATTCCAAAACCAATTGAGAGGCCAATAAAGTGTCAAATATATAACAAAACCAAATAATCCTTTAAATGACAAGATGCATGACCTTGGAGGAGAGGCAGCAGTTTTCAGGGGTTTTTTTCAGCCATATCTCAGGCAAAAACTGGAGGTGCTGAGTAAATTTTTAATTGAGAGCATAAATGATTTACATGTTCACAGCAATGCATTCCTCCTTCCTCTGCCACCAAATGAAATTCTTTCACAGCAAGCACCAAACCTTGATTTCCAGTGCCACTGTCATAAAAAAAGGCTACTCCTCTAAGCTTTCTCCCCTTTCTGACAGTACAATGCTTTGTGCCCGCTGCCCAAGTGAGAAATTTCTCTTTGAAAGTGTATATTTTAGAGGAACATGGCAATCCAATCAAATTAGCTGTTCATAGCCTTAGGAGGCAAAAAACCAACTGTTAGCATTTGGATGTTTCTACAATTAATGTTTGTATGATCTTACATCTTAATGTGACTGTATTTGAATGCTTTTGGGTGCTGCATAATAAAGAGCTGGTTACTAAACTTAGCAGCACTTCATGTAGATTAGACATTATAATTGATGCTTACAGAACAGGACCCAGAGAAATGAATTTTATGTTGCTCCAATTTCACTGGTTTAAATTAAAGAGCTACAAAAGGTCTTCATACCATGTGGGAAGGAAAAAAGAGCATGCATTCATGGGTGATGGCAAGCAATTGTGTTTATTTGTTCTCTGGAAGTGCATGGATGTCTTGTAACTCCTGCCCAGGGTGAGCTCTCCCAGCTCAATTCCCTGTGCTGCAGTCTTGCTGCATCAGACTTCAGCCTCCTCCTCCTCCTCCTCCTCCTCCTCCAGCATCCCTGGTCTCTGATATTTTCCCTGTTTCCTTGCCCTTTGTTTCAGTGCTTGACTAGTGAAATTTTTGGCTCCCAATCTGTTCCAACACCTCCAGGTAGTGCAGGTTTTAGCAATTTTCCAGTCAAAGACCTGGGTTCATGCACAAAGCTTGGAAGAGGCTTTGCCTGGAGCAGAATTACTCTCCTTTCTTTCTCCAGAGCCTGTTCATGTGCCAAAAGCCTTTATTGATCAACCTGTATAGATCTGCTGGCACTCTGTTGTGCCTTCAGCAGAAGAAAGACTTCCAGAGGCACAAAGTGGGGATAATTCATATTTGTCAGCCTGGGAGCTGTATATTGGGATAGATAACCCAAATCATCCCAATATGATCTTCTATGGGAGGCAATTTCCTGTCCAGATGCCAGACCTGAGGTCAAGCAGTGAGATTTGCACCTCCTGAGCCAGGAATGTAACTCAGCTGCAGCTGATCCATGCCAGCCTGAGGCAGGTGGGGCAGCTGCAGGGCTGTATCCAGGTACAGAGAGCCTTTATCCCAGGTACAAAGCTCTTTTCTCAGATACAAAGCCTTTATCCGAGGTACAGAGCCCCTTTCCCAGGTACAGAGCCCTTCATCCCAGGTACAGAGCCCCTTTCCCAGGCACAGACTGCAGCCTTGGCCAGCTCCCTCCCAGGCAGGTGCCACAAGGCTCCCAGTCTGGCACTGAAAGGCAAAGTGGTACCACCACATTTTAGATTTGAGGAGTGACTTGGATGTGTGACCCCAGGAGGCAGCTCTGAGTTGGGATTCATAAGGCACTGAGGAGAGAAACCTCATCCTTCTTTGCATACCCCACAGAGGAATATCACAGGAGGTGTTTTGGATGCCAGTAAGGAAGCAGGAACCCCCTGAATCTGGAATTTACCTCCATCACAAATAATCCTGAATAAACACTGTTAATGAGCACTGACAATGCTAGTATGAAATCCTGTCCCAGCAGTTCCTCATTAAGCTGGCCTGTTCCAAACACTCTAATCTAAAATTATGTGTATCAGGGAAGTCATAAAAAGCAGGAGCTCTAATCAGCAATGTTTGATGAAAGAAAGGAATAGATAAGATTTTTCGTATGCCTAGTTAAATAATGGCAGAAAAGGGAGGTGAAGACAACCACAGGCAGGGGAGAACCTGTAATCAGGCCTCATTAATACTATAGTTAATTGATTTTCTGCTCAGATTCCAAGGAGGAACAGGAATCTTCCTTTAAGGTGGGTAATAGATTAACAAACATTGGAGAGGCAGAGAGGAAGGGACACACTTGTATCTAAGCAGTGTGAGCTTTTCCAGTTTTGAAAAGTCTATTTGCTTCAGAAGTTAGCATGAAACTCAGTGCTGCAATAGTCACAGCCTTAAAAGATTGTTTTCCCTAAACTTTGCATGGTTAACAAAAAAAAAAAAAAAAAAAAAAAAAAAATCCCTTTTTGTGAGACTTCCCCTCTCCTTTTATCATATCTGGGGAGCCATCAGTTGAAGAATCCAGCATTTCTCTACTCTGCTAATCACTTGGCCTACATATGATTCTCTTTTCAAGTGGTGATTTGGGTGCTGTGACTAGTGGGACACGGAGAGAGAAACAAAAACTATTTTCCCAGAATGAAAAAGGCCTGTTTTCATTCAGTTCAGGTAAACTATGCAGACTTTTTAAGTGCTTGGTGCTGACTGAGATTAAACAGGAGCAACACAGTGCCAGAAGTGTTTTCCAGGAATATCATCAAAGTAATGGTCTGCCTAAGCACATAAATAAGTTTACATGGGGTGCTGCTCTCTGAAATCCCATGTGCTGCAGAGGAGGGATCTCCCATGGCAGCTCACCCAAGTCCATTGTGTCAGTGCTGAATCCATCCCAATATTCTAAATCCAAGAACCAATGCTGCTTTACAAAGCTGTTTTCCTCAAAGTGCACCTTTTTTTTTTTCCCTCTAAAACCTTTTCCTATTTATACCCTGCTTCAGCAGCTGTGCTTTATTCCCCATTCAACCTCCATTTTCCCTTAAGAGGGATAATTAATTTAGAACTCCAGGCAATCAGACATAGGTGAGAACCCAGCTTTCCTGGTGTTGCCTTTCTTTTCTTAGCCATTAAATGGTGCAGTTGTGCCTCACGTTTACATGGGAATGAGGGAATACACCCAAAATCAACACCAGAAAATAATTCCTTTTAGTGCTATGCTAACATCATGAAACACAGAAGTGCAGAAGTTGTATTCCTCTACTACAGTATAAATTCATCCTGGGTTCTGAGGTACTAGAAAACCAAGAACTGACAGAATTAGGCTTTGATGTGTCATTTTCACTTAAGCAACCCAATGCTTGCCCAATAGTTTCAAGAAGTGTTTTCAGGAACCTCGGGTGCAGTGACACTTCAGAGATTTCTTTTTCCCAACAGAGAAGAGCAGCCTGTTTGCATTTATTGGGGATTTCTGTACGTGCTCCCTGCTTTTAGTGCTGAAGGCTGCCAGCAGTGGGGTGCTTCAGTTACAGGAGAATCCCAGCCCTTCCCTACCCAAAGGGATGGATGCAAAAGGTCACACTGACACTGCTAAAAGGAAAAATGAGTCCCCAGGCTATGGGAGCTGTCAGCTTAGGTGTTTTGTCTGACCTGGTCTCAGGGTTTTGTTGACCCTTAGAAAGAAACTCATTCTCTGGGACTTGAGAAGGAAGAGGGGAAATAGTTGATGTCACTCTTCTCTCAGTCAGGTTTTAATCCTATAATCTGAGACATCATCTCCCTCACTGCCTGGGTGACCTGGGTGCTCCCAGCCACCTTGTCCTGCTCCCTCAGGGAAGGAATACAAAGCAGGAATCGGGTCATAGGTGTCCTGAGAACATATAAATGGGCACATATTGGTGATCTCAGTTATTTAGTGAGATCTGTGCTCATGTTTCACCACCCTAGACTGAGGTCAAATCCTCTTTTGATTTTAGCATATAAAAAGCCCTTTTTTATGCTGTAATTAAGTATATTATTTATTCCACACCCTTCATGCAATAAGTGACTTCTGCTAGCCTGCTTTTTGCATGATTTCCCTTTAGAGCTAAAGCAGTTGGGATAGTGAAAAATCTATTGCTTGTCACCTCCCACCCCCCAGTATTGGCAGGGTGTGTAAAGCACGAAAGTGAAAACACTCACACCCGCAGTGTTCTGTCACAGAGAGCCTACCTGGGCTCCTGCTTCAGTAAAATCCAGGTGCTTCCATGTGATCCTACCTTTGCAACACACATGTGCTCAGGCTGGGTGCGTTGTGTTTTGCAGACACTACGGGAGAGCCTGACGGAGAGGGGCTCGCGGATGAGAGGGGAGAAAACCACGTTTGCAGTCCATAAAAGCAGCCCTCACAGAGGATCTCCCCACCCAGTGACCTCTGAAGTTGCAAGGACACATGGCCTAGACAGGTAAGGGAATTATGTTGCTCATTATTTTACCGTGGTTTGTGCTGCGAAGCATGCTCGTACAAGGGAAGAGCAGTTTGTAAAACTGTGTTTAAAAAGAGCTGGGTTTGTCAGCCATGACAACAGCCAGGGGAAGATTTAAATAAAATAATAGGTGTTTTTTGCCTTTAATGTCTATAATTAGTTAATGCAGCGTGAAAACCAGCACATCATTACTCTGCCTCTCTCCAATGTAGAGAAAATCAACAAAGAGAAAACATGCAAACCCAGTATTTTTTAGCTTGTCTTGTAAGAGCCTGGCTCCTGTTTAGTATGCATTTAGTAACGATGCATTCAAATGAATAATTTAGACCTCTCATGACAACTTTTCAAGAGCAGTTTTATCAATGTCAGACAGCTTCCCGTTTTTGACCATAGAAACACAAGAAACACAAGACAGAAACCACCACTGCCATTATTAGTTTTGGCTCATCTTCCTGCTGTTTGGATAGGAAAGCCCCATTTAATTTTATTTTTTTCTAGGAGTGAATTGGCATCATTACTTTTAGAACTTCCTGATTGTAAATGCTGAATCAAATGTATTGCCATAAAAGAAAAAAAAAAAAAGCCCTGCTTTGTACCAGCACTGCTAAAGCTGCAAAACCAGACACTCCTGGGAAATGCTAGAATTTACACTGTCTTAGTTTTGCAGGTCATTACTTCTGTGTGCTAAGGCACAGTCAGTCACCTCACAGGTGCTGACAGGCTGCTTACAACAGAGCCAGTGATGCCACATTTGCTTGCCCAGGCTGGAAGAGGGAACCATCCCCACTCAGCAGAGCAGCTCCCTTTGTTGACAGCACTTTTGGTGGCAGTTGTGTGAGGAAGGATTATTTAAGGACTTTTATGTTCAGCTGCACACAATTGCTCCACATTCTGGTGCTCAAACCGACAGCCTCACAGGGGTTAGTTTTAAGTAAAGGACTGTGTCTGTCCCTTTCTGTTTTGGTCTGTGGCTCTAGCAGGTGTAAGGAGCTCAGCTTGCCCTGCATGAACCATCTCAGCCGAAGGCAAAACAAGCTCCAGCCTTGTACAGATTTTTACCATCCCTCTGGGTTCTTCTCAGGTTGTCACTTACTGTTTCACTTTGTTAGGAAAGGATATGTCGAGTAAAAAGAACTTTGAAATCAAGAGGTCAGCTAAAAATACCACTAAACATTTAGTATTCCCTTCCACATGCTCATGGAGATTTTTTCCAGCTTTTTCTTCAGACCTTATTGATTCCTCTTATGAACATAATCTTATGTAGGTGCACACCCTGCATAAGGTGCCAAGCTGCAATGTTCTGATGGATTCAGCAATAGACTTAAATTTAGCAATTTTCTGATTGGAAATAATGACATTATTCATGTGCCCTTGTACCAACTCCCAAGCTGCTGCCTGGCTCTCTTGACAATATGACGTTCCTGATGCACATTATCTCAGAGGTCAGTGCAGAAGGAAAGGTGTTATGCAACACTCAAGAACAAATCCTCCAAGGAGGAGGTCTCAGATAGGCACAAAAATCCAGTCTTGGCACAGTATCTGCTGGGTCCTTGCACACTTTAAATATATGCAGTGCTCCCTTGCTGGGTGTTACTTACAGCTGAGACATCAGCACTGGCTCAGTACACTCAGGGTAGTCATTGGACAGCTGGCCACAGGAATGGTGAAGAGCAGTGACTGATGGGATAAACTTATTGTTATCTTTTGAGGTTGTATGGAGGTTTTCCTTATAGCTCGTGTTACTTTGTGAGCAACCTGCAAAAGCGCCCAAAGAGAGCAATCTAAATCCACAAGCAGCTGAGCAGCAGCAGTCAGTTTGTATTTAGAATTTTGCTTCCCCATCAGATATAATTCCAGATTTTGGGTCCAGTTGCTCAGTGGCTCGATTGCTATATCTGAAAATTATATGAAGTCCTCAGAGCATTGTGACAAAGCAAAGGCTAGAACTTCATCAGCCCAGCAGCCAAGGTGTGAGCACAGAGTGAGCTGTGAGACATCCCTAGAGCAGTCTGGGAGCAGGACACAGCCTGGGCTGCCCTGATACCCTCCTGCTGCAGCCAGCCTTGTCCTCCTGCTGCAGCCAGCCTTGCCTTGCCTTCCTGCTGCAGCCAGCCTTGCCTTGCCCTCCTGCAGCCCCCTGTGCCACAACCCAGGCTGTGCAGCTGCACACAGCTGGCACAGGCACCCGGCACAGGCAGCCCTGGCTCAGCAGCACTGACGGGGACTGAGCCCCTCCTGCCCTGCCCTGCCGCTCTAAAGGAGCCTCTTCCTTCCCAGGCTTGCGTGCAGCCGAGCACGAAAGCTGGGGGGACCTGGAGATTGAAATATTTGATTTGCCTGAGCAGAAAGCCCTTACTGACACAAACCAGGGCCTGTGATGAGATCTTGTTTACCAGGCTGGCGTGGGGCTGGAAATCAATGCACCACAATTGCTGTGACCAGAAATTAGACTCACTTAGTGAACGAAATTCATTAAAACAAGCTATGGCTCACATCACACCTTTTGCATGACTGATTTAACACTGTTGCTTCCTTCTTACTTTCTCCCAGAACGACCTTTCTAGAGCAAAACATTTGTAGAAAGTCACTTGTAAAAATTATGAAATAGAAAGTAATAAAAAATGTCAGTCTTTTATAATGAGGCACTTACTAATAAAACCTTTAATTAAAATGTTGTTGAAAAACTTAAATGACAATTAAAAAAACCACAGATGTGTGCAGTAAGTCACTTGTGCAACATCTTTAGCAATTTCTTTTTAAGAACCTTTGATGGGTTCTCTTTATATTAAAACTTTCCTTTATTCCTTTCCCTTAAGCATCAACTGCCCCACACTTGCACTGGCCATGGTCTTTTTAAATAGGTTTAAAAGATTCTCTTACCAGGAGTTACTCTGCAAAAGTGATTTGAAGTTGGAGGAAGAAGCTTTGTGACTCAGAGGTGCAGCAGACACAATGGCAGGAGTGTGTAGAACAAGGGGAGAGGCAGGAGCTGGTGAATGGGTTACTAACAGAACTGGGACAGAGCCATGAAGCATCAGTAGCTAATAAACTCCCTGTATCTCTGATACAGGCCAGAAAGCCCCGAGGCCCTGCCCACAGAAAGTGGTGTTGTGCTGCTGACTAACAGCACCTGTGGCTAATTTAGGCAAGCAGATCAAAATAAGCCTGATAAAAACAAGGAAAGGAAAGATTTGTGTCCCTTGTATCTTCCTTTCATGCTGATATCCTTGGGATGGAAAGGAGAGCTGGATCAGTTCCATGTTTGTGGTACAAGCCCCTGGTGTGTGTGCTGCATGCACGTTTTCATGAAGCACATTTTGGGGGCTGACACTTCTTTCCTCTCTTTATCTCTCCACTTCTCCATCCAAACAGAAATATCCCCAGCTAGTGCTCATCCCAGCAAGAACAGCAGTAGTACATCTGTGTGCAGATGGTGGAGAAAAAGAGCTTGTTTCCATTGCATTGCTGGCAAAATAAAACTGAGAACTGTCTTTTCTCTCCTGAGTGCTCACCCACAAGCTCAGCTTCCACTGAGCATGCTGTGTGTGGTGCACAGACCTGCAGAGCCCCTAGGCACCGCTGTATAATAAAGTGTTCACTGCCAGCAGGTTAAAATTCAGTTTAGCACCCACTGGCCCACACGGAGCTGCCCTGGCAGCAAGGAGCAGGTCTCATTAACACTGCTATGCTGCCCCATAGACCAGGAGCCGATAGCAGTTATTTATACTCTTACAAGGTAGGCGTAAACCACAGAAATTACTACAGCTGTGCTTAGACTGGGAGACAGAAGTGGTTTGGTTCACTCTGTGGTGCTGGGTGCCCCAGGATTTGGGATATCAGGCTGGATAAGGGATGTGCAGCACACACACACCAGGGAGAGAACAAGGGCTTCGCTTCACTCCAGAAGCCAGAGATGCTCTAGGATCCTGTGACAGGCAACTCCTCTGAGCTGCCTCCAAAGAAAGAGTTTGTTAGGAAGAAACCCTCTTCTGACATAGAAATCATGCTTTTACTATTATTAAATATTAATTTAAAATAATCAATAGGAACAGGACTTTTAATTTCTGAAGGCACAGAGGTCCAGAGCTGCAGGGCTACAGTAGCTGACTTCCATCACAACTGGTTTCAGACTGGGATTTTAAGAGTCCCATTCTTCCTGCAAATCTTTCTTTCCAGGAATGGGAAGAAGAATGAAAAATAAGTTTCATTTTCAGCTTGCCTAGGCGTTGTTCATCTGCACGTCTCACACGTTTGGTGGACAGGATATTGCCTTACATTTGTGTTCACCTTTCTGATTTAAACAATAGCACCTCTTCCCTAGGAAACCAGCACTATTTAACTAGTGCTGAATTACAAGGGACATTGAGGAACCTGGTTTTGCAAGGAAAAAAATGTGAAAAAATTGCATTGATTAAAGTTACCAGCTTAAAATGATTTGTTCAAAATTCCCCCACTGCAGTGAAACCCCCATAAAACCAACCTACAGTAGGAAGTGTATGCATATAATTTGCACAGCTGCCATTCAGGGGCAGACAGGGTAGGAAATAAGAGGCTGCAGCAATTCAAGCTCTAACCCCAAGCCTCAACTCCTGCCACAGTCTCAGCACAGCTGGAGGTTTTTTGCTAAATTTGTCCCCACTGTAGTCAAGAAAGATGGAAAGAGCCTAATTAGACTTCAGGCTCAGGATCTCAGGAGTGGGAGCAGAGCAGCTCCCCACCCCTTTGGAACCAAAAGCTGAGCTCAAGAAATATCAAAACCCAGCCAAAAAAAAGAGATGTCACTACATGGTTGCATTTGTATTTAGGATAGTTAAAAAGACAGAACTGTATTCAGTTGCACTTTTGAAAGAGAGAGTTTAAACCAGCTAAGAGTTCAATTTGAAACTGAAATGCTGTGTTCTGGTTTGTTTTATGAATGCCTATAAATGCTGGACTTTTAGATGATTTAAAAAAAACCAAAACATTTTCAGTGAAATGATGCTTCAGGGGTAGTGAGGTTAGGGCACATTTTCTGAAGGGTGGATTAACATTGGGTAGGATGCCAAATGCCAATGAGTGCCAAATCCTGCTGTATGCTAGATTATCAAAACGTGTCTTCATGTTTTGGAAAAGAAAAAAAGCAGTCCATCCTGAAAATTTTTCCTATTCATCCTTTAGTTTCTCAAAAAACCCATTTCATTTAGGGTGATATTTCTGAAGTGGATGTTGAAAAAATGCTTCTCTGGTGTGAAGATCCCCAGTTTCTCATGAAATCAATATTGTGTATTAGTTGTCCTCTCCATCTCTGAAAAAAATCAAGTCATAAATCTTTCTGGCATCTCTATTCATTCTCCTGATTACACCATATAATGCTGAGGAACAAAGCAAGCTTTTTTTTTTTGCTAAATTGTGTGTTTGGAGAGGCTTGTGAGGGGGACTGTGTAGCTGGGGAGATAAAGCTTCTAACTCCACATTAATATATAGCTCAAAAAGAAAAGAAATTGGAACAGCCATGAAAAATGGAGTACAAGATACACCTTGCATTAGTATTTCTGAGCTAAAGGAATGGGCTATCAAGATTTAGGTGGCATAATATTCTGAATTCTATTTTAAAAGCATCATTATCATCAGAGAACACTTAATATAAATCCTTCCTACGGATTCCCTGCAGGAATAAGGTGGCCTAGCTAACAAAGCCTTGATTTATTCCATAAAACATACTCCATTTTCCTATGAAATGTAGACAAGGCACCTGCTTCTACCATCTCCATGGCTCAGCTGCCACTGCACAAATATTCCTTTATGCCCAAGGAGTACCTGGGCACTACCACACGCCCTGATGTACAAAGGGCTCCATTCACACGCCTCGCAGGAAGGAGCAAACAAGGACACCACAACTGCCAACACACAGGAACTCGTTCAGCTCCAGCAGACACAGCACTTCCACCCCCTGCCAGGATTCTCACACAGCACGCCGTAGCAGGCACGTGAAGGAAGCCAAAACAAGAGCAGGGTTTGCTGCCTGAGCTCTTCCCTCTGCAGGCTTGCAGAAGGAAGGGTGACAAGCAGGGTCCTTGCACCCCCCAGCCTGTAAAAGCAGTGTCAGTGCAGCTTCCCCTGTGCCCAGAGACCCTTCTGCCTCTCATTTATCAACCCTGCCTCATGAAAACGCTGTGCCATAAACCCATGCTCATCTCTCTGTCCTTCTTGCTGTCGCTCATGAGTGCCCCTTTGCCCCATAAATGCCCACAGCACACGGCTGGGACCATCCAGCAGCTCTGGCTCCTGTCTGTGATGTGGGCTCCCTCTGGCAGTGCCCATCAGGGGCAGCCTTTGGCATGATCTAATACAGCAGGTCTAGAGACTCAGTAGGTATTAGCAGCATCCCGGTGGGTGCTGGCAAATTCCAGCCCTAAATGAGGCACCCAAGGAGCCCACTGAGGGCAGGGAGGCTGCTCAGCTGAGCAGGGCTTACGCACAAGAGCTGCACCACAGGCTCCTGCTAATTGCAGTGAGAGCAGACTTGGCCCCAAGGAAGGGAGGCACCAGAAACATCCACGAGGATTCTCTCTGTGTCCTTGTGTGAATTCACCTGTGGAGTGCACGCCAAAGGCGGATGTGTGCTAGGAATGAGAGGTACAGAATCCTGAATGGCATCCAGGCAGTATCCCTGTCATGCATTACACTGGTTATCCTCCCAGATCCATCCCAGGGCCGTGTGACAGCCCTGCTCCAAACCAGTGTTTTACATGAGCACAACGATTTTTCCAAAGGAGACTTTCCAGTGGCCGTGCACCAAAACCCCCTTGGTGAGAGAAGCTGTGATGCTGCTCCTGGTACAGCAATCAGGAACCCAAAGGGAGAGAAATGCACTCAGGCAGTGTAACTCACAATTACATTGCTGCAGGACATCTGCTCTGTGAGGAACAGCTCTGCTCAGATCATAAAGAGCACTGGCATTGGAGGGTAACCTCCAGACACCCACCAGTGAATCTGTGAATGCACACCTAGCCACCACAACCAGGCTGAACACATAGAGGGTTTGGTACTCTCAGTACAGATCAGAACAACGGATCACTTCCATCCCCACAGCTTCCACAGCCTGGCTATAGGAAAATAAATTGCAGCTTAGGAGTTACAGTCTGTGTTTAAAAGAGGTGGAGACGGCAAATACCTGTGTGTAATGTTTAATGCTTTATGAAACCCTCCCCTATTTTTCTCTAAACAATTCTGAATAAAACAGCAGCCTGTTTTAATACAACCTCAACCCAACCCCTCTATGATAAGGATTTAAAGATGCTTAAACCTAGTTTGTAAGCAGCTTCATTTCTGATTAGGATTAAAAAGCATCCTGAGTATTAATCCTGCATTCTTCAGTAAGCTTAAAAGAAGGAAAATATATAGTGAACAGTTCTTCACTAACGAATCAACCAACCAACATTAGTGTCAGGATGGTTACAAAATTGCTCTCTACACGTCTGCAATAATTCAATTATCGTTTGTGCTTGCGATGGAACATGAAGTGTTGGTTACTTTGGGACAGTACTCTCCCAGCTCTCTTTGGAAACCATTTGTGCTATTAAATCATTGATTCCCAGCCCTGTGCTCAGCTGACAGCCCCATACATCAGCCCATCCAGAAGAGAAGATCTGTACAAGGTCTTTGAGCGGCCCTTCCCCAGCTCATGTCTTGTCTGCGGCCAGGACATCGCTACAACACAGCACCACCTTCTTTGGTTCTATCAAGCTTCAAGGAAGGCTGGTAATTTCCATTTCCCCCCTCAACACCCAGACCTACTTTCCTTTAAAAACTCTGATCTTTGCATCCCTTTCCACCCCCTCGTACACGGCAGTTTCTATAATCATCCCCTTATATAAGAGACCCAGAACCGGGAGCGGTTATTTATCCATGTTTGCTGCCCTGCCTTTCTCCCCAGAGAGCACCAAAATAACCCAACAGCTCCCCATTTGGTGCACGTGGGCTGGCATACCCTTGTCACCAGTGGTGCCCGCTGTCACCCTGAGGGGAGCGATGCTGGGGACAGAGAGAAGGGTTCCTGCGGAAGGAATCCTACGGGGTCCTTGCTCTGGTGCTGCTTTTCCAGATATTCAGCTCCATGGTGTGCTGCACAGCAGGTGATGGGTACCCAGCTCTGCCAGGCTTGCACAAGGGAGCCATGCAGGCAGGGAAGCAGCAGTGGCACAAAGGGAGGCATGCAGGGAAGCAGCAGGGAGCATCCCCAGTGCCAGAGCCCCTGCAGCAGACAAACCTGCACCCACCCAGAGCCGGGCTCCTGACCTGGCCCCTGTGCAGCTTTCATTGTTGGCCTGGTTATTTCCAGGTGGCCCTGCCGCAGCGTTGTGACTCAGCTGGTTTCTCACTGACCTGGCAGGTTTTCACTGCTCTTGTGTCCTGCTGGCTGGCAGAACAACAAAGTCTGGGGGATTTATGTGCCCCGACACCCACGCAGGAGCTGGGAGAGAAGCCTCCTCCCAAGGAGAGGAAGTTTTTGCAGACAGATGCCTCTGTTTGAAGTGTCCATGTGTATTTAGGCCCTGATCCATGGGAGCATGGGAGCACTCAGCCCTAGGCACATCCATACTGCTGTCACCAGGCTGTGCAAAGTGAGGTTGGTGTTTAAGTCTTTCCTGGGCTTAAAGCTTCAGGTTTTTGTCCTGGCAGCCCTCGTAGCCTGCAGTGTTCTAGGTTGATGATTAACAGAGCACCTAAAGATGAAAGTTTGCAGCACACACATATTTCTGCAGTGAAAAAGCACAGGATAACTTGTTTAATCCATTCTGGGGAAGGGCTTTTACAAGCAAACATGCATTTACCCTTTTTATTAGGCATTTCAGCCACAGAATTTATGACCTCAGCAGAGTCTTGCCCTGTGCAGAGCACCTGTAGGCAGGAGTTGCTGCAGGAGAAGTCAGTGGTGCATGGCCTATAAATGCCTGTTAGACACCACACAGTGTGCTTGGGCTAGCAGCAGCTTCACGGGGACAGACACATCCCACATTTAGTCACTGTGTCAACCCAGCCCTTGTCTTGCCAATTTGGTTCCTGCCCAGCTCTCCACTGACTTGGTTACTTTGAGGGAAGCAGATGGGAACTAGTGGTATTCCAGAAGGCTGGGGGAGTTTCTGATGGGCCCAGACAAGTTTGACAACAAAAGCCTAGTCCTGAAGAAATACTTCTCTTCTTTAAACAAAAAAAAAAAAAATGTTTGGAGTTATTGGGAAAAAAATCTCAACTTATTATTAGCATGCAGATTTTTTAGTGCAAACCAGCTTGAGCTTGGTGTTGCTGGTACCCTCCATCAGCTTTGTTCCATGGCCAAACCATTTCTTCAGTGAGCTGCTTTGGTCTGGTGCCCTCAGAAGCTGATTGTCCCTGCCACTTCCCAGACCACCTTCCTTCCGTTTCTCCTTCATTTCTGCAGAACTGAACTCCAGACTCTACAATCCAAATTAAAAGACTTAATTTTTATAACTTGTCAGCCAGACCAAATTAGTTTTGCTGATAAGGGAAATCCGCTTGTTTGCTGGATGAGAGATGGAAAGTGGCTGTGCCAGCTCGGGGATGGTTCTGAGCCAGGACTGGAAATAGCAGCACTCAGCCTCAGAGTTCATCACTGAGCCACTTCTTCAGAAAAATCACCCAAACAATTTCCTGATGCTTCCCCAGCCACGCCTCTCTGAAACTCTTCTCCCCCCTGAGCTGTTGATTTGGAAAAGTAAATCCTTTGTTCTTCTCTCCAGAAACTGCACTGCTTTACTGACAGCTTGAAAATGGACATTGTGGTTGATTGTCTTACTCACTCCTCTTCCACAGCGATGGCATACAGCAATGGTCAGGGAGTACAAGTTTTTACATTTGAAATGTAAAGCTACCTGGTGTCATCATCACCTCATCAGTGGTATAATAATGCTCACTTTTCACCTGACCTTTAGAAATCAGCAGATTCAATTACTTGTAGCATTTGCTGAAGATCCTCCAGGGATCTCACCATAAATTATGCTGTATTCTACAAATAGATATGACAACACTAATCAGCAAATTAAATGACAGTGATCATTCCTGCAGAGATACTTAAACATCTGATTGAGCTGGTGGGTTGGATCTCTGCAGCCTTCATCTTCAGCAGAGCCACTGCTCTCGTGCACAGGAAATGCTGACCTTGCAAGCAGGCACCTGTAGGGCACTGAAGATGTCTGACAAAAGAAGGGAGCAAAAGCCTGATGCCTCCAAGCAAATGGACATGGCTGGATGGTGACTCCAGTTCTTTCATTAATGTTTGGCTCTGACTTTACACAATTATTCCAGACAGAGCAGGTCTGGACACTTCCTAGCACTCTTTTCCCCAGGCATGGGAGAGCCATCATTACCCCAGCACCAGCAAGCTGCCTCCCTCCAGGCAGTGATTGCCAGGTAGTCCTGGGGCTATTCCTCCTTGAGCTGTTTTCCACAGCCTACCCAACAGCCATTCTGCAGTGGATCTTATCCCAGTCCCCCCTCACTGCCCTGTCCAGCTGCAACACCTGCCAAACCCCCCATCATCAGCTGGCTGTGAGTGACTGCGCTCCATGCGTCGCCTGCAGCGTGGTTGGATCAGAAATGCTGGGCAGGAAGGGCAGGATGCAGAACCTGGGGCTGGAAGGTGCAAAGGAAGGACTACAGGTCATGGGGCACAGGAGATATCACTGGGGCCAGGCTCACAGTGCAAAGGGCTGGGGGCGCCTGGGGCCATGGCCCTGCTGGAAGGTCAGCCAGAGGAGCCCTGAGCCATGTCCTGCACTCACAGGCATGCCACCTTCATGTGGCCTGCTCCTGCAGCCATTCCCTGGAGCAGGTGCTGCAGGAGAGGGGCAGCATGGAGCCGAGAGGTGTGACTGCTTCCTCCACCACAAGCTGTTATTTTGACAGCTCTATTACAGTCATATAGAAACAACTCCTGGGAAGTGTAAAGCACTATAAAAAACCAGGCAGGGAAATCATCTGTCCTGCAATATGCCAGCTTTCACTGCAGAAGAGGATGGGATGCCAATGAAGATCTGCAATGGGTTGTTTCCCTGCCTCTTTCTTTGGCCACAGTTGGTTACTGTTCACCCCAATTTCTCCTGTTAAGTCTGTGTGGTTGTCACATCTGATGTTTATTTCACAGCAGCCCTCTCCCCCAGATTCATTTTTCATAGAAGCATGAAGATCTCAGCCCAGCTGAGGTGAAGGGAGGAGCAGCCCTTCCTCGAGCTCCTTTCTCAGGGAAAAGCCACAGACAGTTATCCCAGGAACCACTGGCTGTGCTCAGAGTTCAGGTGTGGCTCTGCATCCTCACAGAGCAGGGCTGATCATGGGGGTACCACAGTGGTTTCCTGCCCCAGGGGCCACTGACACGAAGTCCAAACTGCTGCTTGCTGTGCATGTCCATGCCAGGGCTTCAGTGAGGGATTTGGGTAATGCAGGTGCATTCCTTGGTGTAATGGAGAGTCAGATCCTATACACACCAAGGTTTAGCTCATATGAAAAGCCAGCAGCCCCTCCTGGAGTCACCTCTGCTACAGCAAAAAGAGCTGTGCCCTCAGCCTGGCAGGAGCAGAGCAGCCCTGCTGGGACCCCAGCCACGTTCCCACTGCTCTGCTCCTCCAGGAGCCTGCAGCAGCACCTTGGTCACCAGGAGAGCCCTTGCTCTGCACACCTGGGGGTGCTAGGAATGCATTTCCTAATCCAGCAGCAGACACACCCAGCCACTCTAGCACCAAAAACTCAGAATAAAGTTTCTTTTTTTTTCTTTTCTCTTCTAATCACACATAGTACTTGGTAGCAACACCATCTGATAGCCCAGCATAAACAATCCTGCTCATTTGTGTTGCTCGTTGGCGTTCTCCACAGAGACACACACACAAGTTTTCTCTGTGTGCCACTCCTCCCACCTTGGGGAAGGAAATTAGAAGTGCTGATGGAGGAGCTCCAGTCACATTTCCTTCCAGCTTCTCGTGGCATCAGCTCAACAGTGACAGTTTGTAAGGCAAAACAAATGGCTTGTGAAGTGAGTGTGTGTTATGGAGCCCTACCCAGAAGAAATGCCTGTCAGGTACTCCAGAAATTCACTGTGACTTTGGTACCTTTTTGTTTGACAAGAGCTGTGCTGCAAAGTTTAGCTTTCACCCTCATTACTGCAAATTATTCCCCCGGCTGAAGTGCCTTTTCTCTTAGGCAGTACACTGCAAACTGGTGCTGTGCTCCCAATCAGCATCACCCTTCTGTCAAGGGAATGCCTTCAAGGGCTTCTCTCTGCACCTGGCACTTCTTGTGGAGGAGCCCTTGCAGCAAAAGGAAAGTTTTCAGCCTGAGGAGCAACACTCAAGTGCTGCAGGCAGGAGAATCCTCTCTGCAGCTTAGAGGAGCTCCAAGTACCGCACAGACTGACATACCCACCCTCTTTCATCCCTTTACACACCAATTGTCCCTTCCTTGCCTTTTCTGTCCGCACATTTCTAAGGCAGCACCAGTCCTCTAGGGCCACAGGCTGAGCTGGAGCTTTGTGGGAGGCTCATAGTACACATTAATATTACTATATTAATATTGCAAGAACTACAAATAATGCCTTTTGCTTTCTCCCTTCCCCCTCTCCTGGGTCCTCTGTCATGGATATCACGGCATTGTCTGAACCTCTTGTGTCTGGGAATGGTTACAGGAAAAAATCAGGACAAGACAGATATTTCAGCCGTGGAAGACCAAGGAGAATTTCATTTGTCATGAGCTGGAGTAATTAGAAGTAATTTTTGCATGTTTTGGATGCTGACTTTGGTCAGAGCATGAGCTGTGCAAAACGCTTATTTTTATAGTTTTGACGTAAATCATGGAATGTTTTCTTTCTTAATTTGGAACACTTGCCCCAAATGTTCCAAGTCTCTGTAGATAAGTCCAGGCTCTTTTCTTCCTGACAACATCCATCCATCCATTAAAGTCCCAGGGTTGACTGCCCAAGTTGTTTAGCTGGACTGAACACAGGACAGGCATCTTTTAAAAGTGGTAAGTTCCAACAGTCTTCACAGACCACTGATTCCAAGTAAGATGCACAGCTTTGCTGTCTAAAATCTGCCTTCTTCTGTGCAGAAGTGCCATGGGTCATTTGCTTAATAAAATAAACCCAGCCTCCTCCCCCAAGCCCGGCACATACACAAAAATAATTTCCTTGGTTATATTTTTCTCTGGGGATGCTTAAACTGTCAGCTTTGCTGAGCTACATTCTCCCCTCTCATTCTTTCTCATGGGTGATGTCTTGTCACAAGGGACTCGGTGCAAAGTCACATTTTGAAATTTTCCAGAGGATTTAATATTAATGCATGTATAAAAGACTTGCAAAATCTTTCTCTTTTGAAATGATCATATTCTATCAATAGTTGCTAGAGCTGGAGTTGTTCAGCTTTGGCAAATAGTTGGAAATATAAGAAGCAAACGCTTCTGATCCCAGGGTTACATGGATGTACAAATTTTCAGATCAGTCACTGTCTCAGGGTATGGGCATGTGATCATTGCTCACTCACATGAGATCCATCTGAAATGATCCCACGTGATTGGAATCAGTGTGGAACGAGGAGCTCTCTGTTTCCAGTTGTATCTTCTGTTATCCATGGAAAGTCCTGCTTGGCCAACAACAATAAACTCTTGGGAGTGATCGCACACATCCCGAAACCTCTACCAGCGAACGTGGGAAAAGCAGAAGCTTCAGTTTGGTTTGAACCTAGGACACTGGCTAAGAATCAGTTACTGTAATGGATGGCAATGCAGAAATGTCAGCCCACAGGGCCTGTCTCACATGGATACACATTTGGGAGCTTCTCACATTTGCAGTTTCAGCTGTCATCCTCTGCAGCCACCCACAGCCAGGAGCAGCGGTGCGAGATCACACCAACACCCTCACACTGACACTTGGGCTCGTGTTTAATGTCCATGCTAACCCATCACTTAAAATCCATGGCCATTCAACCTCAAAACACTTGAAATGATTAATAATTAAAAGCTGCCTAGATAGGAATGTAACGTGCCGAAACATTGGCTAGCAAAGGCAGCTTGGCACAAGGATTTGCATTACAGCCTTTTCATCAGTTACAATAAATGAGTGTGGTAGAATGTCTCCTCCCCTATTAAATTAATATGCTTTTTTTTTTTTTTTTTGGCTCACATATGGCGGAAATATCCTGGTGGCAGTAGGAAGGGTCTTGGCAGACCTGTGCCTAAATGTGTGTTGATGCCTTGCCGTACAAGTTTCCTGTAGGGAGAGCAGGGGTTTAGGCGGGTGCAGCCACCGTGATCACGGGTGCCTGGCTGTCAGCGTGCCTGGATGGGCTCCATCTGCAATCAAAGGCACAGTGTGGCTCCCACAGAAAGCTGCCTGGGAGATGGATGGGCTGCATTGTAAGATGAGTCCCGCTCCTGCTGTAACTTGTGGCAAATTGCAGTTTTGCCAGGAAAAGCAGGATCAGGCGCTGCTGGCTGATGCCTGTATTTCTGCTGGTAAGGAATGCTAGCCAGAAAACCCAAAATGGTTGTATAGAAACATCCTCTGACTGGTTTCCCCCCCATTTGATAAAAATACTGCATGCTTTAAATCAATTACCTGTCTTGTGCGGCTCCCTGTGTCGGTGGTTTTGCAGCCTTCACTGATTTGGGGTTGCTAACTCTGATTTTACTGCAGGTGCTATGGTGCTGATTGATTTTTTTGCAATTATCATCTCCTTGAGTTTTGTGAAAACAGTTTCCATTTCACAGCTCACAATGGTCCCACATATGCTGCTGGTCAGGTTGCAAACATGCAACCTGTAACTGCTGTAGGCACTAGAAATATTGGTGGGGATAATTACAATTACAAATGAAAATGAAGTTTTTATTTAAAGGAGGCTTTATGAATGTCCCAGTTTGGGTTTTGAATGGGTGGTGGTACTGAGGCAGAAACCACCTCCTGTCCTACTGGACACCAGTGCTCCATCACCCCACACTGTACACGTCTGGTTTACACCTTACTGACAGACTCAGCATCCCTACAAACCTGGTCCCAATTCTGAGGACTGAAATAAGAAATTAATTTGAGTGCCTGATATTGAATTCTGATCCTCCAAGCCTTGCATTTGTCCCTGCATCCCCACCATCTGCATCCACGATGCTGCCGGGTTGCTGGAAGACGACGTGGTTTGGACCAGATCCTCTCCAGGCTCGGGGCAAGCACAGCATTATTTTCATTCCACTAGCTGAAGGAGGCAGATCTGGTGGCAATTTAAGAATCATACATTATCACAGGCTATGAAAAGAATAATTTATGCCCTTGAGCATTTCTCAGATCTTTCAGCAAAATCAGACATCTAAAGGAAAATCTGGTTCTTTGGAGAGCCACAGGGATGAGTAATGCACCCAAGAGGAGTTGGGGTTCAGACAAGAAGGGATTAGCATGCTCCACCAGTGTGGTTTTGTCCTCTCAGCCACACTCAGGCACATCATGTTTCCTCGTTTCATAACAACCATCTGGATGTGGAAATGGGAAGATGGGAGCTGGTTCTGTGCCTCTGGTTTGTCTTCCAGGGGCCACACGTCCCCTTCTGCAGAGGGCTGAGGGCTGTCTTTGTGCTGGGAGCTTGCACCACTCCTGCTTCCCTCTGACACACAGTGCCACACACTGCAACAGGCCTTGGGCTGGAGCTCTGAAAGAGGGGAAGCGCCCCAGGAACACCTCACCAGTGTGATCACAACCATCCAGAATGCTTTTGTGCTGGGCTGCAACCTGCTGCTCTGCTGGCCATTCATCAAATCCATGTATGAAATGCCCAGTGCTCCCCCAGGATCTTGTTGCCTTCACACAAGGAATCACTGAAATAGCTTTGCTTCTGTTGGCATTCACCTTGTGCTAGGATAACCTCTGCCCCCCAAAAAGCAACCCCAAACTGCCCATTAATTTCTCCAGCAATGGAGGGATCTATCTGCAGCTCCTTGAGCGTGTGACACTGGGCAGTCACCATTACATAGCTGACCTAAGGCAAATCCCAGATGATCTAATTATTAAAAAATAAAATAAACACCCCCTCTCCCTCCCTGCCTTACCACCCTGAATTTGTGTGAATCTCCCTCACTGAACATCTGATAGTTCATTTAAAAGAAAGAAAAAAAACCAAACAGAGCAGAGGGTTCCCTTGTGGAATGTAAGACCTCCAAAGGACTTTTGGCAGCATCTGGAGATATTAAGTTTTCAGACTAGGTATGCATAGCACAATAATTAGGTCCCCTGAAGAGACCCCAGTAATTGATGGAATTTTATGATATCTATTATGAAAGTATGAAACGGCTCTTCATAGAAAACACTATTGGATTTTTCACTCTTTATTCCACATAGGCTAAAAATCAATATTAACACCTGGCTAGTGAATTCTGACACTTGAAGAAGTTTGTGGCACAAAGGGCTCCCAACACTGGGCACTAATTGCTGTGGAGCTAACGGGACCAAGAGCACCGTGCTGTGTGCATTGGATTAGACAGCCTGCTCAAGAAACACCCTCTGAGTTTCTTTAAGAAACATTGAAGAACTTGCCTTCTGCAACAAAAAGCTGTAAGTTTTATTTTGTGGAGCAGGCCCTTTACTTCTGGCAGTGCTCCAGAGTGCTGAAAAACCAAGTGAGCAGGGAACAAACAGAACGTGCAGCGTGCATCGGCACTGCAAGCAGAGCTCCAACATCAGACAGCTCTCCTGCATTTGGGGCTGAGCTGAGAACAGCCACCAGGCAGAGGCACAGTGGGATGTGGAGCTGCCCAGGCCGGTGGCTGTCCCTCCCTGCTGGCACAGGCTGCCTGGCTCGCTGCTGGTGCCCGCCAGGCTGCTGCAGAGCGGCAGCTAGCGCCAGCGCAGGGGAAGGGCTGGCACAGCAACGTGCAGCCTGCAGCAGCAGTTCTCTACAGAAACACTCCCCTCACTTCACATGCAGCTCAGGTGCTGGCTTTCATACAGCTGCTGTAAGGTAGGGCTGCGGTTTGACAAAGAGGGCTTTGCTGCAATGGTCTCAGTGAATATGGAGAGAAGAGGTATTTAACTCTGTTAGCTCCATGCAGCAAGACAATGATAACTGTGTCAAATTCACCTTAATGCATACTGAAGCAGGGCCAGTTAAACTACAAGATTTTTATCACTGTGTGTAACACCAGCAAATGCCTGTCCCTGTGCCCTGGAGCCCTTCTGGCACCACTGGCATCCCCTGGCCACAGCCAGTCCCACTACGAGGTGAGGAGTTGCACCTTTCCTCCAATAATTGACAACAGCAGCATTTCCATGGAGAGCCAGATAATTTCCCTTTCATCAGTTACCTTGACACAAGATAGTTATCACAGCTCCCCAGTCTGTCACTGGTCTGAGGGAACAGGAATTTTAAAAGAGATACAGGTTTGAAATTATGGCAATAGAAAGCAGTTGCATTTTATGGAAAGGGAGAACAAATGCCCAAAGCTGGGTTTCCTTGGGAAAGCACAGCAACAATTATTTTGTTGCTACCAAGGCAATACCAAGGTGTTTTCTTCCTATTCCTAGACCCTTAATATAATAAAAGGAGCTAATAGGAAGCTGTAGGAGCCATGGGACAGCCTGTGCACTCTGCACCATCCCCAGCCCTGCCCAGGAGTCCACAGGGGCAGGAAAGGGCTTTTCTCCCTCCCCTCCCCTCTCCAGCCAGCCTGGCAGCTGCTGCAGGTGTCTGAGCAGGGCACAGAGCACAGCAGTGGCATCAAGGGCTCTGTGGGCACTTGCAGCCCACAAATCAGGGCAGCAAAGAGCCCTGCTGAGGGCTGGGCTGTGGTCTGGGGCTGGACCATCAGAGGGAGGCTCTGTGGCAGCAAAGCAAAGGCAGAGGGCAACATTTATTTACTGAGAGGAACACAGGCTCTTCCCCACTTGTCCCAGTCCCTTCCCACCAGGAGAGGCTTCTCCCCCAGCCCAGGAAGGAGCTCTCTCTGAGATCCCTGCACTGGGATGGAGATGTGCAGCCACCCCACGGCTCTGTCCCAGCTGCTCCCCAGGCTG
This sequence comes from Melozone crissalis, assembly GCF_028551555.1. Lineage (NCBI taxonomy): Eukaryota > Metazoa > Chordata > Aves > Passeriformes > Passerellidae > Melozone > Melozone crissalis. The sequence goes on from NW_026535858.1 coordinate 1,923,323, forward strand.
CACTCTGTGAGTCAGAGATGATCTTACCACAGGCTGCACAGCGGGCTCTGCCCCCCGCCAGGGACTTCATCTGCTCTGCTCAGCTGGTGCCGGGCTGCAGGAGCTCTTGGCTTCAGTTTATTTATTGCTGAGGGCGCCTGGGCTGCCACAGCTTGGCTGATTTACACCCTTGCAGAGAGGTGACTCGTTTGCTGGGAGACATCCCACATGGTGAATCACCACTCAGGGTTCCTTGACTGACCCTGGCAATTAAGAGGATATTAGAAAGCCTTTCCAAGGGGAATCTCAGCCTTGGGGTGATCATATGTGAAAGTGCCCTCCTGGGGAAAAAACCCTCCAAGAAAAGAACATTATGCTAAGAGGAGCAGATCTTAATGCCATGAGAAGCTGTGAGATCATCTGGTCTGGGCTGTCCATCACAGTGCCCTCTGCTGCATCCACACTGAGCACAGGGTGCAAGCACCTGCTGTGGCATCATCCCATGCATTGCATCATCCCCTCTTCCTGCCAGTGCCTGCAATCCATCACCTCTGCTCTGGGAATGCAGAAAGGAAATAAAGAGGGTGATGAGTGAAACAGCTGGGGCAGTGGAACAGAAGTACAGGTGCTGCCATTTGTTGAGACAGGTTATTGGTGTGGCTGGAAGTCACGTCCCAGCTCTCCTGCAAAAGCCTTCCTGTAAACCAGCACATTTTCTTACCAGTTCATTGGCTCCTGCACACTGCTTTTTGTTTCCCATTGTTCCAGAGTCACTGCAAATGCCCATTGTGCTGGCACGGGCAGGGGCTGGAGGCACGGGCACGTGCAATTTCTTGTTTCACAAAAGCCTGCAGGGAAATTTCCCTGCCTTCTCCTGGCACTGCCCCTCCTGTCAGCAAAGGCTCAGGGTAAGGTCTCCTCAGTCAACTGAGGCTCTTGAACCAACGAATGGAGAAAACTGGGCTTGTGTTAAGAAATTTTTATTTGTCCTTTGGATCTGTAATGTAAGCACATAAAATTACAAGTGGAAGAAACATCATGCCACAAAATTGCATAGAATTTTTACAAAAATGTGAATTATGCCTCTGAAACAATCATAGATTGAGAAACCGAAAAAATATGTACATGTTAACTGGAATATTTCATCCTACTCTGAAAGCAAATCATCAAGGACTAATCAATCACAGACACTATTAATACAATGTACAAGAGCAACACTGATTTCAAAGAAAGGCAAGCAATGATGTCCCTTTAGTTATCTGTCAGTGAATGTTTAGCTAATACATGAGCATTAATTAACATAATTATGAACATGTTAAGTCTAAAATGTCTGGCCTTCATTAGAATTTTTAAAATTCTGTTTATACTGCCAAAACCAAGCTATTTTCAGTAGTGTAAAGATATCTGAAGTGCACGACCTAGTTTAATATAGACAGCTCTATTCTATACAGCAGAAAGTCCACAATACAGCATTTCCACACATTCAACACGGAACAAGGCAAATACATAAAAGGCACAAGACTTGCACATCATAAAGACCCTTTTGTCATTATCTTACTCTAGTTCAAGTAATATCAATATTAAATGATATCAGTTTCACTGAAATAGTTTGAACGATGCAAGATGTACAGGATCACACACTACCTTACACCTGCAGAAAGTGGCACTGTACAGATATAAAAAAATGGGAGTACGGGAAATGGTCAAATACAAACGTACTGTAAAATGACTACAGCTGATAGTATATTGAACCCAACCAGTCTATTTATTTCTTATTAAATATAAATAAAAGGTTCACTGGCGTTTGCCCGAGTTTCTCTGAGGGCTGTGTGATTCCTGGCTCCCCTGAAGCCCTCGGGAACGTCACTGAGGCTCGGAGGAGCCAGGCCTGTCCCAAAAGCCTGCGCCGTACAACGCTTCTGTAATGCAACAGCTTCAGTTTTATATCAACACTGCTAGCAGTTTATTCTCGTAATAATTTAGACAACACGTCATTTTAACTTTATAAAATGCAGCATTAAATGTCGACTCTACATTTTCAATGAGTGATTAAGATTGATTTCAAAGTGCAAAACTAGGATTAGCAGAGGAGTCACCTTTCCTAGCGTTAAGATGAAAGTCAGATTTTTGAATTTCATGTGCACTGATTTCGTCATCATAAACCAGAACAGTTTAATTCAAAATATGATCTCCAAACAATGTGCAATTTTTCTTTCTTTCTGCTCTAAGTTTAAAAAGGAAACATCAAAATACTGTTTGTTTTCCAAGATTTGAACTTATATATATACACACCATTATTTAACTGAAAACTTAAGCTTGATTTGTATTTTATTGCTTAAATTTAAATAAAATAAGTTACTTTAAGTACTAAACTCCTGAGGGAATGGAAGTAAGGTAACTCAACTGTTAGGGTGTGTTAAATGCCTCCCTATTAACTGATTGCTCTCTCCGACTGCCGTGTAACCCTAGGTAAGGCCCTGATCTTCAAAGGTGGATGTGAGTGTTATTCCCAGCCCAGCTCCCCAGCCCAGTGGTGCAGGAGAACACAGCTCTGCAGGATCAGCGTGTCCAGGCCAGCCTGGGGCTTCTGGGCTGGTGTCCCCTTGCCCCAAGGCCCCTCCACCAGCAGGGAAGGATCGTGCACTGGCCCAGGTACAATCCCGACTGTCTGAGGTGTCTCATGATTCCCATTTCTGCTGGGGGGCAATCCACAGAACAGCATTTCTTACCTTTTCAAACATCCTCACTTTCAAATGTGTCTCTGTCATCCGATAGAAATTTCCCAGAATGTGCTGTTACTTCTCTCATGCATTTCATACAGTACGCTAACTTTGATTGTTCTTATTTTAACAAGTCAGTTAAACAGATTAATATACATTTTTAAATAACAGTGGTCATGTTTTTATACTCTGCTTTTAAATTTTAGACCTTAGTAAAACTGAACCTCAGTCTTAAAAATAATGGAAGATTCTGTTAGATTTCAAATACTGTAGTCCTAAACATTTTATAATCCTATCAAATTCAGTAAGCTTAAAATATGATACTTAAAATCAATACTTTTGAGTCTGCAAAATATATATCAAATTTATATTCTAAAACTACTTTGATTTACACCACTAACACCACAAAAAGAATTCTATGATTCCATGATTATTCTATAGCAGTATAACCCAGATGTTAGCTCTCGGAAAGATTCTTTCTATTCACGGATCCCTGAAACATTTCATTTGGCCAAGAGACCACATCAACTTCAAATAGCAACATGCTGTGTGTGTATATGGACAGATGTGTGTGCACATACAGCTATATATATATATAAATGTATATATATACAAACATATATGCACTCACACGGTGTAGCAAACACAGACGGACACAGACACTGACAATCTCCACGCCGGTTCTTCTCTCCCTTTTCCTCTCGTCCCCACAGTTCCAAGAATTTTCAGCAGCAAATATATGTCTCTCCATGGGATAAACATAATATCAAGACAGCAAGCCACCAGTGCTTGCAGAGCTAAAAAGGATCCAAGGTTTCAGTGCAAATGTAAAAGGATGGTACAGCTGTCAAGGTGCAGTTATAAAGAAGGAAACAAATATGATTAGGTGCTGTTGTGATATTCGCCAGGATCTCTATTAGTTTGGAGCACTTGGCTCTGGCACTCCAAAAGGAAATCTGCACACACTTTTCTCTGTACAATACACTGGTCTTCATTAAACATTCTTAACAGTGAACATGGCCAGAAAATTACCCACTGTAAACTGGCCAAAAAAAAAAAAAAAAAAAAGGAAAAATAAAGAGAAGAGGGAGGTTAACATATTAATTTTCCCATTACAACTGCACTAAGCTTTAGGATAATAATCAGATGAAGAATGAGAATGAAGACCTTTGCAGAATACTTTTATAAAATGTTCCTTTGGGGAGATGTGCACTCGAGTGCAGATTCCTGCTGCCTCCCTCCAGGAGCTCCGGCGCAGCTCACCGCGGCACGGCGGAGATGGCAGCTGGGAAAGGCGCACCCCGTGCACTGATTGTTTCTTGGGCAGTTAAAAAGTAGTATCAAACACTTTCTCTTGGGTATCTTCTTCCAATTCCTCCTCACTTTGTGGAGGTTTATGGTTTGATTTTCCACTGTCAGAGGCCAGGGAAGAGGGGGCAGAACTGTGGTCTCCATCCTCACTGATTTTCCCTTTCATGGCTTCCTGTACGAACTCCAGAATTTCCAAAGGCAGTCTTTTGAATTTGTCTTGATATTCCTGATCAAGTTCCACCTGCAACTACAACAAAAGAGACAAGCTGTCTTCAGGTGTATGTGATATGACCAGTGCTACAGGATGGGGAAAGCACCACACCAGGCAGGAAGGGCATTACCAAGGCACTTTTGCACAATTCAAGACCGTACTCCCTTCCTTCCCGTATCAGCACCACGCATCCAAAGTGCCTATCAATTTCCATGCAGTCATTGCCAAGCTGGAGGAACGTGCAGTCACAAGGCTGGTTTTGGGTACCATCCTTGGGTACCCAAATCCTTCAAATTAATGTGGATTTAACTGTAGTGGTATCCATACTCCCACTGGCTTTGACAAGACCCCATTCAGGTGCAGTATGGATCACGGATAGGCCTTTGAAAGAGCAAGGCCTTCATTGAGCTTCAGGTAGTTAATCACACATCAAACACACCACAAACGTTGCTCTGAGAACAATAAAACAACTTGTGCCAGATTTCTTGGGTTGGAGAAACCATTAGGAAAAACTCAGTTGTCAAAGGGAGTCAGAGAGGGAGGGAAAACAAGTTAAATTACATTTCTTAGGGCTAGATCATGGAAAGTTACATTATCGGATTAATGCAGAATGTGTCTTGGACATTACTGGGGAAAAAGTGTCATATCATCAACAGGATGCAAAAGGCATGCAGAAAGAAATCTGGCTATCAGTCTTCAGGAAGCAGTGGGTCCTTTCCCAGTATTTATCAGTACAGCCTTTGTTTTTAGTGCCCATATTAGGATCTGCACAATCCATTATTTGAAAAACATTATTGTGTATCAAAGTTTCAACTGAAGACAAAGCCAATTTTTTCATCATGACCAATATGAGCACAGCAGGAAGCGAAAGGGGTGAGTTCCAAAGCCAGACCCGCTCCATCTGTCCGTCCATTCATCCATCCATCCATCTACCCACCTTCTTAAAAAGAGGGAGTCAGGTTCTGCTAACTGTAGCTGCAGCAGTTTTGCAATAGTTTCTTAGGCAATTGTGTTTTCAGGTAAGTATTTTCCCAGGATTTCCAGGATAAAGGTGCTGGGAATTCTGATCCTTCAGCCCTAGGCCTGAGTCTGTCCTGTGCAGTTTCAGGTCTCCTCCACCCCACTGCAACAGCTCTCAACGGGCAGTGCGAATTTTCACCTGAACATCAGGTCCTATCCCAGGCTTCCCATTCTTCACCTGTCCACACACACCATGTGCCTCTACCCCTGCCCCTCCCTCTGGGCCCTTCCAATCCCATTCCCCATGCTTCTGGCCTGGTTTTCATCCTGCATCTCTGACTTTATTTTTGTGAGGCCTCTTCTCCTTTCTCCTGATGTGCAAATCAATGTCCTTAGCTCACCCGGTCTAGTTCTACATTCCTTAATTAGACAAATTCTGCAGCTTTTCTTCCTCAAGATCTAAGACCTGTTCTTTTTCCTTTTGGTTTCCCTGCTAAAGCTCTTTTCCTGCCTTCTTTCTGGCAATTCTCCTGATGTCCTGGCCTCTGTTTCCCACCTCAGATAAAACCAAGTCTGAGGCATAAACGGTTCCATTAAACACACCCTGTGTCTAAAATACATATTTCTATCAGCCAGAAATATATAGTTGTCACTGTGGTAAGTTAATAATTATCATAACACCCTTCTTCTTTTCCTGCACCCCTTCATTTTCTGGCTTTCTGTAGAGACACAAATTTTCTGAAGGAATCCTCCTTTTGTCTCCATTTTGCAAACACTTCCACAAGTACAGGCATCATCAGAGGAACAGTGCCATGGGGTGGCTGGTGGATAAACTGGAATGATCCTCCCTCTCTGCCTGCTCAGCACAGCCCCAGCAGTGACTCCTGCTGCCCAGGGAGCCCCTCGGCCCCCATGAGATCACATCCGCACTGCTGCACTGTTGGCAGCTCGGCACTCAGTGGCTCACACTGTGAAACCAGAGATTAAATCCTGGGCAAAAGATTAAATTCTTCCTTCATGGTGCTTGGGGTTACAGTTTGTGGCTAAATACCTGCCCTGTAAAACCACAGGAGTGTCCAAGGCAGAGATGGGCTGCTGCATTCCCCCACCTCGCTGTCACACGTGGCATTTGTGAATTTTGGGCACCTCAGGTACAGAAGGTGTGCAGTATCATAAATCAGGGAAAAGGCTCCTGGCTCTCAACTTCCTTCAGAACCTCAATGTGCTTAATTAGGTTTAAAAGCAAAGGAAATATTTGAAATCCCTCAGAAAGTGAACATTATGTGAACCCAGTGCAGCCATAAGCATGTTGTTAGGTAACAATTGCATCCAATATTCTCCTAAAGCACCTCCAGTGGCTAATCCCCCCTAAGCTGAGTGCTCAATAGAGATGACATGGATCTGGTGGATCTGGAGCTACCCTTCTGTCTCCAGAGACCGTCTACAGAGATATCTCATCATGAGAAGGTTGAAGTTAGTTGAGAAGGAGCAGCCAGCAGACAAGGAGGGTTGATTAAACTGCATCAGTAAAAATTAGTTTTGATTTTGACTCCAAAGGCTCTGTCAGCTCTTCCCCTTGCTCAGTCTCTGACAAGCCCCTCAGATCCCATCCATTCTCTGGCCCCTGAGCTACCACACAAGGTTAAGGAAACAAGTTGCCAGCTTAAAACCAGCTGGCCTTAAGAAATCCAGCTGTTTTTCTCCTAAAAGCCACAGTGTTGTTCTGTTTGTTCTGTAGCTTCACAGGGACATTGCAGTTCATGGCAGTGAATGGAGAGCTGCCCTCCCAGCAGCAGCAGCCACACACAGCTCTCATTTGGCTGGCTGATGGCAAGACAAGGTGCCAGGTTACAGCGTGAGTGGAAACCTCTCTGCTCCACCAGCTCCTCACCAGATCCACCCAGGGCTGGCTGATGGCAAGACAAAATGCCATGTTAATGTGTGAGTAAAACCTCTCTGCTCCACCAGCTCCTCACCAGATCCACCCAGGGCCCTCCTGCTCAGCCTGCTGTTCCCCTGGCTGCTTCCCATCACAAGTCCACCTACCCCAATTTCTCTGCTCCCCAGCTACTGAACAAGGTGACCTACACTTGCTGTTAGGATTTTGGAGTCAGACAAGGGGGGGAATGAGACTGGCACATCATTATCTGGACCACTGTCCTCATTAACATGTAACAACCCTCCTCCTTCTGTTATCTCACTGCCTGCCCTCTTGCATATCCTCTGTCCTCTCCTTAACCCACAACAAAAACAACACAAATGTCACCCCCACGTGGCTTTAGTGTCCCACGGCTGGACACTATTTCTTGTTCAGGTAGATCTCACTCCCTGTACTTTACTGACAGGCAGGGGGTTAAAACTTTAACATGCAGAGCCATCATGTTGGCAATGGGGCCCTTGGGGACAGGAGATGAATCTGTGAGTCCCTCTTGATGGCTGTGGCCAGCAGCTCTTCAATGTGTGCTTCCACCTCCTACCTTTTATATTTTTCCCCAACAGTGCAAGTTAAAAAATGCCAGCTGATGCTCCCCTCAGCCACACAGAATGTGCCCTGGACAAACAGCACCACCTGCACCTCCAAGCCAACCCCACAGCCCTGGGCCGAGGGCAGGGCACGAGCAGGGCTCCCAGGTGAGCAGAGCTCCCGGGGCCCAGCCAGCTGCCCAGCTCCCTCCCGTTCAAAGGGCCCTGCAGCATCCTCCTGCTGCCCAAAAAGCGCCCTGTGCTTGCCCCTCTCCTCATCCCCACACCCTGGGACGCAGCTCACGCGCCTTCTTGAACGTATCTGCAGCTCAGCAACAACCCAAGGGTCACTGCTGGAAAAGCATCTCCAGAATCAATCTTCAGCCAAAAGCCTTTTGAGAAAGTTATGTGGGAAATACAACCAATTACTCATTTTGGTGAAAAAACCCCACCAAAACACAGTTTTTGTTGAAACAAAAACATTAATTATGGCCATATTTGGTTTGATGAAGTTCTCCCATTGCAAGGATTTAATATGACTCCAAATAAGTCACTTTTTTGAGTCTCAGGTTTTTCCATTCTGCTGGGAATTTTTCTCTAAGGGCAGATTTTTGAGTTTGGTGTTTCTGTTCTATCTCCTTTTAAATTTATCTTATTTTGTTTTCCTGATGACTTTCTTTCCCTGAATGATGCAGTGAATTATGAATGGAAAATTATTCAAATACCCTGGCTCAACAATTTAGGTAAAAATAGACTCTGAGGACTAAATAGTTCAGTATCTCCAACAATCTCTGACATTTCCAACAGTAAACTCTTTATGCCTAAGATTTTGTCACAATTTTTGAGTTAAGATTTCAAATGAGAGACATTTTAAAGTTGTGTTATATCTCCTTGAAATAATAATATATGAAAAACCTACTCTTTTGGTATTTGATTGTTGCATTTACTCACAGTTGAAATGTGGTGCTCATTTGTATCCATAATTACCCTGGCACTGCCCACGTGCAGGATATTATTTAATTCCACACAGACAGTGCCTGTGCTTTTTGTTTTACCGATGGGAACTCAAGTGCATTTGTTTCTTCTGTGCAATTTCAGCAGAATGTACTTTGACAGCAGGCTGTGAGTGGCCACTGCACCTTCTGTAACCAAAGGGGGGCTGCAGCCTCTGCAGGGAATTTCTGTTCAGCACAGCTCCCGTTTCCCTTATCACGTGCCATGGGAAATGTTTATTTTGCTAACACCAGCACCACTGACATTGCCAGTGCTCAGTGCTGCCATATTGCAACAGCAGCACTGGGCTGGGATTGGGGCCCCCTCCTTCTCTAAATCTGCTAAAGCCACAAATACTTCTTTTTCTTCCTGCAAATATTTGACCCATGTGCCTTAAGATACTTTTAAATAGAGGATTTGGGGCTTTTAAGCCTGCATCAGACAACAAATATGCATAATGTCAGCGACCTCAATTTAGCTTCCAAAATAGCACATGGAGGACTCCCAGACACAGGGTACAGAGAGCAGGAAGGCTGCTGTTCCTCTGCTTTTCATTTGCACAGCTTACTTAATTAGAAAGCCATTCTGGAGGGATACAGCATTAAAAGACACATGAGCAGCAAGAACTGTTAAAAGCAGATGGAGGCTCAGTAACAGGGAGAGTGAAATTGAGGAACAGAGCTCAGGGATCAAGTGATTTATAGGCAGCAATTTTTGTTTAATTGGAAACAGTAGGAGTTCCTTATTAAGGAGCATGTTATTCCCTCCACTAAGCAGATTTCTGCTGGGAAGGCAAAGGAGTAAGCACAGCTCAGATGTCCTCATGCCTCCAGGCCACAGTCCCTGTGCAGCAGGGCTGGAGCCCTCCTGCCCCACCAGAGTGGCCTGAGGCAGCAGGGGCAGCAGCAGGTTCTCCTGGGAAAGAGTCACCTCTGCATGGGCAGGGAGACCTAAAGGCTCCTTTTGCTCCCAGGGACACCAGGGAAGGGCGTAAAGGGATGTGCCAACCATGTTAATTAACATTTGGGCTTCATACAGCTCAAGGACAGCACTGCTAGCCCTGAGCTGAAACTAGTCAGGTAGACAGGAGTGTGGAACCATCAAGGGGAGCCTAAGGGCACTTGGCAGCTGAGGTGGCACCAGGTAAAGAGCAGCAGGAAATGCCTTCATGCTGTCTGGAAAGCTCCTGTTGATGAGTCCTGTCCTCAGACAAGGACATCTCTGCATTTCAAACAGTGGTTACTCGGCAGACCATGAGACACACCAGGCACACCAATTCCCAAATCCTCCTCTGCCTCCCTGCCTGAAGGAGATGCTCCCATGTCCTCCACACGAGGCCGACCCCACCACCCCCAGTGTCCAGGCTGCTGGCTCAGCCCCAGCTCTGCCTGCCCCCATGTCCCCCATGCCCCCAGGCTGCACAGCCCAGCTCTGTGCTGGACAGAAAGCACCAGCAGGCACAGCAGAGGCCAGCCAAGGCTGTTATCGTGCCCTGGTATCTGCCCCTGCACACACACTGCCCCCCTTACCTGCCCTGCCGCAGCCCAGGGGCTCTCTGTGAGGCCAAGGGGATGGGCTCTGCCTGCCCAGGGTACACAAGTCCCCCGGTGAATGAGTCCCTGTGATGTGTGCCAAGGCACCGGACTGTCACCTGGGGCCCCATCAATCTGTGCCTCTGTTAACTGCAGCCTCCATTAAACCAGTGGCACCTGGCTCCTGCATTTTAGTGTTTAGAAGGAGCTCATACCCACCTTTGTGTAGTAAACCCACATTTGCTCCAATAACTGATTAAAAATAAATGTCTGGGGCATCTAACTCACTTTCTCTTTAATTATCCAACCCAAACTTCTGTCATTCATATCAATAAATCCCCCTCTAGCAAACCACCCATCACTCCAAGCACTACGCCCTGAACCTGACCATGACCTTCAGCTTCTTTGACCAATTTCCAAGCCCATCCTTCCTAGGAATCCCACTAATCCTCATCTCAACAGCATTCCCAGCTCTCTCACTGCCCTCCCTAGACAAACCATGAGTTACCAATCTGGACACCATGAGTGCTGCCCAGGTTACAGACATATTGAACACACATTCACCTGCACAGCATCTCTGCTGAGACCTGCTGGGTTAGAGAAGGTCCTACAGCAAAGGCCTGAACTGGAGATCTTTGCCTACTGGCAATTGGATTATTAGCAGCAATTTCAGATCTCTTGCATTTTCTTTAAAGAAATTTTTAAAGAACTAGCTTGCACTGAGTTCTGTGGGAGGATTTTCTTCACAGTAACTCGTTTCCTGTTTCTTCAAAAGCCTGGCAGTTTATCCTCATGCACAGCCCTGCTCTGTGCCTTGCAAGCTGCATACTTGGAATTACTCCTCTTTCTGATGATTATTTCATGTAACAGTTTGCTTTTGAGGACAAAATGCTTTCTTAAGCTGTCAAGTGGCTCTTAGACAACACTATAAAAGCATGACCTATGCACCTCATAATGCATATGAATAAAAATAATTTGAGCTAGAATGAACAGGAGAAAATCCCCTTTCTATGGGCATTTTAAGGGTAGATTCTGAGATTCTGTTCTTTTTCATCATCACTAGAGTAAGCTGTCTTCACTGTAAGCAAAGGGAATCTGCTCAGTTTCAATGCAATAAATCCAGAGAAGCTCCCCTCATCTATCAGCAGATACTGCCCTTAGTTTACTGGGGTGGATCCAGGGTAAATAACTCGAGTGACAGAGCTCAAAGAGAGCGTCTTAGCTGGTCCTTTTTTTAAAGTGCTCTCCATATTTTGGATACTGCAAGACAAACAAACAACAAAAAGAATCAGTGCAGCCATTACCTTCTAATAAATGATGTTTTTCCACTTCCCCGGTGCCTCCAAGGCAGCCTGCAAACAACACAGGCCTTCCAAGAGTGGCAGTATTGTAATCCTCATCTCAAGAGGTCATGACAGTCCCTTGGAAACTCATTTTAAATGACATCTTGAGGTTACAACAGCAACAATATATCCCAGAAATATTCCAAAGCCCGGGCAGAGCGAGCAGAGCACGCAGCACTCAGCAGCAGCAGCACCATGGCTGCAGAGCAGGGTGTCCCCAGCAGCCATGGCATCTGCAGGACACTCAATATTCACTGTGCTTGGCCTGAGAGTGGTGGTGTCCCCCTGAGTGAGAGATTCTGGCAATTTTGAAAAGAGGAGAGACAAGAAAAGAAAGTTTCAGGTGCTTAAGGCCTCCTGTGTGAGGGCTCAGGAGCTGCTGGAGCTCAGATCTGGAAAAAGGTGGTGGAACCCACAGCAGAGCTTTTGGCTGCTCACCTAGATGGAACCCTGGGTTCAGGTTAACCAAGCACTTCCCAGTCTCTCATATCCACCTTGCTAACAGCAATGACAGTGGTGTCTGTGTCTGGCTCTTGGCAGGACATCTCTAACAGGCGAGTGCCACAGAAAATTCCCTCTGAGCCTGCTCCTCCAACAGGACAATGGAAAGGAGACAAATAATCCCTTGGTGTGTCTCTCTCCAGGGCCATCCCTGTGCTCCTGGAAGCCGAGGGAACAGCTCAGGCTGTGACTGAGTCTGGCAGCTCCTCTCACTGCCATACCTGCCCTGGCCCTCCAGCCTGCTCTGAGGACAGGAGCTGCAGCACACACTGAGGGCTGTGCCTCTGCACACAGCACCTTCTGAGGGCACACACCCACTGCCAGCCCATGGCCCTCACCATGCGCAGGGAGCTGCCACCCTTGGCTCAGAAATAACCACACTGATACAGCCTCTGCTGCCCTTTGAATGTACCTTGCTCTCCATGCCAGGGAGCATCTGCAGGATGGAGCCCACTGAAAGGTCTGCTTGGAAAATTACTGAGCACTCAGTCCTTCTCCCAATTTCTTGTTAAAAATGGATGTTTCTAGACTGGAAAGCAAGCACACTCTGAATAGAGATCAAAGCCTTCAAAGTTGCTTTGAAAACCTTCTCAAGCAGTTGCAGCTCTATAATCCCCTGTAACAGCGAAGGCTATTCCAAAATATTTCCTAACTCATCAACAACATGAATCTGGCTTCCTCTTCACTATTAGCAGAGACTTTTGCACTGACTCTCCCCAGATAATGAGCCAAGTCAGTGACAGACCCACTGAACATAGCAGGCCAATGAAAAAACCCACTCAGAACCTGGCAGAAGTTCCCAGCGCAGACAGAGCCACTGTCCCTCCTCCTCCATCTCCCAGAAAGGATGGCTCAGTGCTTTGGCCTTTGCACTCCCAAGTGCCAGGCAAGTTCTGAGGCTGGGTTTAACAATGACAAAGAGCTGGGCCCAGGTTCAAACCCATGTGCTGATGAATATGTTCATGATTACCTAATGGCCATCAACTGGAGATGTATCATTGCTGCTGGGCACTGAGGCTGCTCTGTGTTTATATTCTGTGATTATCTTCACATCCCTCCACTTCCACCCTGAGTTCATCCACATAGCCACACTGCTCATCATCTCATGCTGTATTACACAACACACTGGGCTTTTTTTTACTTGAGAGGCAAAATTAGTGTGGAATTTTAACTGCAACTATTAAAAACTTCAGAGCTTAATGTAAGAGCAACACTGCCCAGTGGTTCAGCCTAATTAAAAATAGCCTGAAGGTTTTTCTTCCTTATACTACAATGAGCTTTAAAGGGAAAAACCCTCCTCTTGCTGTTTGTGCTGCTGTTCCTGGATTAAGCAATACTGTGCACTAGGAGGCTGACTGAGCCATCCTCATGATTAAGTTCAAGGGATTAATATTTCAGTTCAGTTGTTTTTCATTTAAACATTCTCTCCAAAGTTCATATTAACACTGACTGCTGCAAGCCTAGGCAACTCTCTAATTACCCATCAAGTTTAAATGACCCGTGCAGAAAACTTTATGTCAGTGATGTCCAGCAAGCATCCCACAATGCAAAAATTGACAAAAGGTAATCTCATCAGGGCAGATCAAGAGGACAAAGCTGCCCAGGGCAGCCTGAACTCCTGCAGTACAGCACACACCCAAAGCTCACTCCAGCCTACAGGGCAGGGATTGGCTTTAATGGGGTTTGGAGCTGCAGCCACACACGTACAGGTGCAAGCACGGCAGATCAAGGGAAGGAACTGCTGGCACTAAAGGGCATGAGATGCTTGCTCCTGACCCAGCAGGGAGCTGGGATAATTGTAACCTGCCTCACAAAGGAGAGCTGCAAAGCTGTGTGTCAGTGGCTCAGCGCTTTCACCTGAACATCACTCCTTTTTTCAATTTAAGCAAACTACAAAGGTGAAGGAGTCTGGGAAAAGGGTGCAGGCTGCTGCTTAAAATCCAGCAGCCAAGAGATAACAAGCTCCCACAGAGAAGGGCAGCTGCCTTGCTCACCTGCAGACCTTGCTCTCTCTGTACAACCCCCTCAGGTCTGCCTGCAGCACTGAGCTCCCTGGGGAAGGGAAGCTGCTGCTGAGGGGGTTTGTGCCTCCTGATGCTGATTCTGGGTGAGGAACTGCCACCCTGCCCATGCTGCAGCACTGAGCTCCCTGGGGAAGGGAAGCTGCTGCTGAGGGGGTTTGTGCCTCCTGATTCTGGGTGAGGAACTGCCACCCTGCAGCCTCCCAGCCTGGTGCAGGGAGGAGCTGTGACAGCATGTGTCCCAGGCCTGTGTGTGAGGCTGTGCCGTGGCACACTTGCCCTGGCTCTGGAAGGGCTCTTGAACACATCTCTGTGTTACAGAGACTGCCGCTGAGCTCTGGTCAGCCCCTGCTGCTGCCAGCCGAAGGGACACACCAATCCCTCAGGAGCCAGCAGGGACAGCACAAGTTCAAACCCCTGAGGATCAGCTCCCCTGGTGCCCCCTGTCCCCCCAGGCTCAGTGGCACAGGAAGGTCACTGTGGGCCTCCCCACAGCCCCTGCAGGGACTGTGAGCTCCTCACTGTGAGCTGCTCCGCCCCCTCTCCTCCTGGGCTAACACAGGTCATCAAAGCTCAGTTCACCACAGGGTCAAGCCTGAGCTCAGTTCCAAGAAGCTCGTGGAACTTCACTAAGCCCTTTGCTTTTTTTTCCACTGAGAGGCATGCCATCGAAATGCCTAACATGATCCCCCTGGAGCTCCACTTTGTTTTTAATCTGATTTCATTTATGTGTATCACTATTGGTAGCTTCTCTCTTGGAAAGGTTTTGCACCATGCAAAACCTTATTTAAGAAAAAAAAACCACTGGCAGTAGAACAAAACCTCTTTCCATTACAAGAACTTATCTTTCTAATGCTCTATCAGTGTTTTATTATTATTTTGGTACTTGACATCTTCCAAAAGCATTAAAAAGTTCTTGAGAGACCTTACAGCTTTACAGTGTATTCTCTGATGCCAATTCTGATCACAATCTAGCTGAAGATAAGTTTAATGAACACTAGAAAAATAAAGGCCTTTCATAAGTGATCAAGTGATTTGAAGAAGCAAAAGGGTACTTTAAAAACACGTGTTTCTCACTTTAGAGCCCTATTCTAAAAATGTGCAGAGTGCACATCTCTGCAACAGAAATTCATCTGGAACTTGGGGAGTATTTATTTCAAATCATAGTAGAAAGTATCAGAAATGAAAGAGATTATTAACTTGCAAATACACCTTTTAGAACAACAACTATAAAATGTCATCTCTTCCCCATCTCAGGGAAATCCATTTAGTATTAGAGAAATACAGACAGACATTAGATTTAGTGATGGTGAGTCGAATAATAAAGTCTTCTGCTACTATAATAACAGTAAAAAGATTATTCTGAATTAGTCACAGAAGTTATTCCTAAAAAATTCTTATCACTTATGTTATTTAAACTTTCTTACATATCAATTAGTTTGAAATAATAAGTCTTTAGGCTATCTATTAATTGCAGCGCTGTTGGCACGATCTGTGCTTAAAATTACACAATGAAAATTAAGCTGAAGCACCAAGCTGTCTTGGCTAACAAAAAAGATTTCCTCAGCCCTTTGGATAGAGCAGGAGAGAGAATGGGGGCACAGAATCCACAGGAGAACTCAGATTGCTGAGTTACAGCTCCCTCCTGCCACAGGCTGCCAGGGGCTGTGCAGGGCATGGGGTGAGAGCCTGGGCTGAGGCTGCAGGGCTGCTTGCCCGGCATAGTTCCCATTGCCCTGCACAGCTCCCATTGCCCTGCACAGTTCCCATTCCCCTGCACAGCTCCCATTGCCCTGCACAGTTCCCACTGCCCTGCACAGTTCCCATTGCCCTGCACAGCTCCCATTGCTTGCCCTGCACAGCTCCCATAGCCCTGCACAGTTCCCATTGCCCTGCACAGCTCCCATTGCCCTGCACAGTTCCCATAGCCCTGCACAGCTCCCATAGCCCTGCACAGCTCCCATTGCCCTGCACAGTTCCCATAGCCCTGCACAGCTCCCATAGCCCTGCACAGTTCCCACTGCCCTGCACAGCTCCCATTGCTTGCCCTGCACAGCTCCCATAGCCCTGCACAGCTCCCACTGCCCTGCACAGCTCCCACTGCCCTGCACAGTTCCCATAGCCCTGCACAGCTCCCATTGTCCTGCACAGCTCCCATTGCTTGCCCTGCACAGCTCCCATTGCCCTGCACAGTCCCCATTGCCCTGCACAGTCCCCATTGCCCTGCACAGTCCCCATTGCCCTGCACAGTTCCCACTGCCCTGCACAGTTCCCATTCCCCTGCACAGCTCCCATTGCTTGCCCTGCACAGCTCCCATTGCCCTGCACAGTCCCCATTGCCCTGCACAGTTCCCATTGCCCTGCACAGCTCCCATTGCCCTGCACAGTTCCCATTGCTTGCCCAGCCCATCTTCCCATTGCTTTCCCTGCCCCTTTTCCCGTTGCTTTCCCAGCCCATCTTCCCATTGCTCTCCCTGCACATTTCCCAGCCATTTCCCCATGGCTTTCCCAGCCCATTTTCCCAGTGCCTGCCATGGCTGCTCCCAGGCAAAGGAGCTCCCAGGACTGAGGCAGAGGAAAGGCAGCAGCACTCAGAGCAGGAGGAGAGCTGCTCCAGGACATTCTGCACAGGGCAATGACAAACCCAATGGATGAGGCATTTAGAGGGTGAAGTCACTCCTTCAGAAGGCACGGGGAGGCTGTTTGCGGAGGAATACCTGGTCCATAACCAGGAGAAGACATCAATTTTCATTTCTCCTGCTGTTATGGCTTGAGGCTCTACAAGAAGCCTCCAACCCACGCTTTTAAGTCTGGCTGTCTCTGCAGAGCAGATCTAAGGACAGCTGAGCTCCCCTTGCCTGCTCGTCCTTGGCTCCCCAGAGAGACTGAAGCTACCCTTTGGCACTTGTGCCATTCCCTCTGGGCTGGCTCCTGCTGGGCCCTGTCACAGGCACGGCAGGCACTGCACAGCAGCGCTGACCAGCACGGGGCTTTGGAAAACACCTGCCAAGGAATGGCTGCACTGTCTGCCCAAATCCCCTGTGCCTGCACTGCAGAGGGGCCAGAGAGCTGCTCCAGAGATCCAGGGAACGGCATCTTCCTGCCACAGGAATTAGAATAAAAGCAGGGAGAGAAACCTCTTTAAATCAGAGCAGCCACTGCGGCTCACTCCTGTCAGCCTCTGCCTGCCCCACCTGCAGCTCCCTGGCTCCTGCACCCCATGGTTATTGCACTTTCAAATAAGGAAAGGCAGAGCATCCTCCTGCTACACTTAATGAGCTACAGGGAGGGAACAAGGGTGAGTGCTGAGTCAATCCCCTTGTGACAGGTCTGTGTGCTGGTGGATGCACAGACACACACATGAAAAAGGGAAGGCATCTGAATATTTTAAATACATCAACATAATTACTCCACTGTCATAAGCATGGGTTTTGTTGGGGAAAAAAAAATCATGTTACTGAAATATTCATAGAAAAGATGCAGTTTGTTCAGGGAGGACAGGTACAAAGAGACCTTTGGTGAGATATTTATCAAGGATCTGTATTGTTTTTGTGATCTCCAGCACAGGGTGGAGAGGGACCTGCTCAGGGTCTCTGGGCAATGGCAGAATTGAACACAAAAGCAACTCTGTGGGCACTCTCACAGATGTCTGGTGGTGAAGCTTTACTTACTTGCCCAGAAAACTTCTCCAAAATGATTTCAGGAGAGCACAGCATATTTCAACTTTGAGCAGGCAACATCCATACTGGCAGTATGTCCTCTCTGCTGGTGACTGGGTGGGACAACAGACACCTCTTGCCAGGAGGGACGTGGGGCTGTGAGCAGGCTCACTGCTTTTCCACATTGAACCAATCCCTGCAGCAGCCAACAGAGAGGACCCTGCCCATGTAAACCCTCAAACGTGGTTTGTGTCCCTGAACTGAATCTGCTTAAGAGTTGCAACCATTACATGGCAGCTGATCTTACAAGAAATTAACTCCAGTCTTAGAAAAAGAGATCACTTCAAAAGTAAAAAAGCTAAGCAATAATTTAAAAATTGGAATTCATTTTCAGCCAATTAGTATTTCCAAGTGGGAGCTGCAGTAGTGCCTGTCTGAATACAAATGGGAAAGAAGGGTACTCCAGGCCAAGAGGAGGAGGGAACACCGCCATGGCACTGGGGAGAAGTCACTGCAGAACTGATTCCCTCATGGCATGGAGAGCACCAGCCCCTGCTTGGGATTGCAATGATCCCCTGACAGACAGACAGACAGACAGACAGACAGTGAGGGATCACTGCCAGCAGCTCCTGCAGCTCCCAGGCTGCATTGGTGTCAAGTGGATTACTGAAAGGACAGGGAAGCATTGAATTGCTGCAACTCAATCCCATCAGGAACACCAATTTCTGAAACTTGACGTCTGCTCTGGAAACTGAACCTGCAAAATTTTCAGCAGAAAGGAGCATTTTGAGAGCAGAAATACTACAGTGAGATCTCTCAGACCTATATGGCACCCTGCAGAACAAACCTGATCCCAACAGGCACCTCTGCCCTCACTAATGGGAATTATCTCAAGGAGGAGCACAGAGGAGTGACTGCAAGCTGCTTCTAGCAATGCTAACCTTCACTATCA
The DNA here is from genome assembly GCF_028551555.1 of Melozone crissalis. Classification (NCBI taxonomy): domain Eukaryota; kingdom Metazoa; phylum Chordata; class Aves; order Passeriformes; family Passerellidae; genus Melozone; species Melozone crissalis. The sequence goes on from NW_026535858.1 coordinate 1,941,968, forward strand.
GCAGGCTGTGAAGTAATGTGCCCTGTAAGCTCCACACCATATGTTTTACTCAGGCATGAACACCTCCTTATGAAAATAAAGCTGTAGGAGGAGAGGCAGCACAGGGCAGTGCCATCCCATCCCCACAGGCCATGCAGCAGCTGAACCCGGAGGCTGAAGTTGTGCAGAATTCTGCATGCGTGCAGCAGCTACCAAAGGACAGAATTCCAGCTTTAGGAAAAAGCACAGCTTGATCCTAGACAGCACCTACATATGGCTGAAGCCTCACTGAAAAACTCCCTCATGCACTTAAGTGTCCATTTGAAACACAGCTTAGAGATTGAGAAAAGTGCAGCAGTACTTTCTAGGTTCTGCTTTTTAGACTTCCTAAAAGCCATTCCTATCCAGCAAAAAGAAAAATCTCAGTGCAAAAGAATAGAATAAAAAAAAGGCTGCAGGATCAGACCAGACTCATAAGTCTACGTTCTTTTCTTTTTGTTTCAAAATTTTATCTACTGCTGACAAAAAATGGTGAACTGGGAGTTCCTCCTGTAGCTGGCTAACATTTAGTCACTAGAGGATTCAAACAGCTCCTGAATGAAGCTGTAATTTAGGGAATTTCTCTAGATTTCTGCATAGCTATTAGCGTGCCTTAGAAGGATGCTGTGCCTCCCCTGCACAGAAATATTCTCTGAGGTGACCAGTTGTGTAAAGCCCAAAGCCAGTGCTTTACTCCACCAGAGCAGGAGCTGAGATATTCCTCTCTGGCCTGCAGGAAGTATTTACTCCCTTCTTCTGCCCTGCCTTCCCTCCCTTACCCTGGTGCTACACAGCATCCCAAATGCCCAGTCCTGTGTGTGTAACAGTGAGAGCTTAGAACAGAAAGGGGTGGATAAAAATGTTTCTTCCCATCATTCTCCCATTTTCTTTGGTGTACTGGTGCTCCCCAAGTGCTCAGTGCCAATCCCCTTTGTTTCCAGGTGTCCTGCCCACGTGGGGTGCCCTGAGTGACACTCCACCCTGCACAGCTTCTCCTGGTCCTGAACACAGCACTCTGAAGTGCTGAGAGCAGCACGAAGGAAGGAAGGAGTAACTCCAGTGGTGTAAGGAGGAGTTACTTTCACTAGAGGAGGTTTTTTCCTGGGGTCTGATTTCCTTTTAGCTGTGCAGGAGCCACTGGATTTGCCTGGGTTCCCACCCTCCTCCCAAGATATCCTCACTTGACCCAGTCAGGTGAGATGAGGCTGGCCTCTTATTATTTAAAATGTAAGTGATGCATGACAAAAGCAGAGTTAAAACAAGTTCTTGTGTTTTTTCCAAACGTTCAGGGAGCTGTTTCAAGGCAGCTCATCTCCATTCCCCTCCTCCTGCTTTTCAGGAAAGGAAGACAGCACATCCCTCAGGAGCAGAAATCAATATTCTCCTGTCACTTGAACACAAACAACAAAGAAATCCCAGTCCCCTAGCGAGCAATTGCCAGTTTAATCTTGCCATCTTCAGTAAGTCACTCCTTGGAATACTGTGGAGGTGCCAACATATTCATTATGGGCTCTGCTTTCTTTTGTCACAACCACTGTGCTCAGGAAATCCACATTTAGTTCCCTTGCCTGTGTCCAAGAGGAAAACAGCACTCCTGAAATCAGGGCCCCACCTCACAGTTTGAATGTCTAACCCCGCCACAACAGAACTAAACAATACTTGCAATTGTGTTATCTTTAACAAGCATTGGAGAAAAATGCTCACTTCTTATGCAACAGTAAAAACCTTTAAATAAACCGTAACAATGTGAATTAACACATGAGGAATATGGTGGAGTCTGGGTGAGCAGAGCAGGATACTCACGGAAAGAAAAGCCTGACAAACCGAATTTAGTCACTTCACAAACCAAACTTAGCACTTGCCTTTCTGCAAAGCCCAGGACTCTGTGTTGTGCAGGGCACAGATCCAATGTTGTTGTTGTTGTTGTCTTACTGTGAAGCTTTCCTGCCTCCTTTGTGGATTCCCAAGGGCAGCCCCTCACCACAGCACTGCCAGCTGAGCCCACCCTTCTCACACTCACTGGATGTACCTGGGGCCATTAGGGGCAGGCTGTTTCTGATCCCTGGTAATCAGTGCAGCTGAACTCCTCAGGGCTGAGACTGCCTTTAGCACTATCGCTTATTCTTCTGCCATCCATGCTCCCACAATCAAACACCCAGAGCTGGTTCCCCCCTCCTTGCCAGCGCCTGTCCATAAACAAGGATTTGGTCAGTATTTAAAACCCCAAACAACTCCCCCAGCCACGCTGAGAGAACAAACACAGCCCTCACTGAGAGCCATGGCAGTTCCCTCCAAACAAGCAAAGCATATCAAAGCAACCCAGGAGAAAGCAGTTGGAGCGAAACAGTAAATAAAAATACAAAGCAAGCAGGACTCCCTGATTTAGTGACAAAGCTGTGGCTGACTGCTATCCCCCTAGAAGTGAAAGGCCCAGCCCTCCTGGCATGGCTGTGTTTGCAGGAACTTTGCTTACACATAATCATGTCTCCTGATGAACACACCTGAAATAATGCTTCATTCCATCCCCATCCTGTCATCATTAGCCCTTCCATAAAGCAATGAAGAAAACCCCCTTACTTTCATCTACTTTCATCTTTCTTCCAGGCTTTGCCTACTTTTCCTCAATTGTCTTCTGTTCTCTTGATTCTGCCTGAAAAATTCACCCTCTTACGTTTTAGCCTTCCCCTTTAGGCTTCACTAATCCTGTTTTACTGATCCCCATTCATCAGTTCTTTCTCTTTGTCCCCCAGTTCTTCCTCCTGCTGTGATGCCCTGGTTAATCCCATCTTTATCCCATACTCTGGTGTCCCAGATGACAAATCCCTAATTTATCTACTTGGTAAGCTTCATCTTCAGAGGCAGCCAGAATTCCTACTTCAACACCTTTCCCCACCTCCCACTTCTACATCCAAATGCTCTCAATTCCTACCCCACATGAATAATCAATCAACCAACCAATCAATCAATGTCCTTTACCTCTTCAGAGAGCGATTGCACAGTGCTTGGTGCTGTGATCTGACAGTACTGCAGCTACTGTGAGCAGAGAACAGAGCACATTGCCATGACCCCAGGGCTGTGGAGGAAAGCTGGGATGCTCATGCTGTTACACACAGCCCCTGCTGGCTGCACTGAGGGGCAGAAGCAGCAATCCATCAAACAGGCAGGGGAGATGATGGGGTGGGGATGACCCGAGAAGGCACAAATCGGTCTCAAAGGGATGTCATGGTCAGGGGCAGCTCGTGTTATGCAGCTAGCAGGTAAAAATCAGGGCTGGGATTGCTCAAAGGCTTCAGAAAAACCACCAGGCAGTTAATTGTGGATGGTCCTGACTCGGTTTTGACATGTAAAATGAAAACAACATCAGCATTACTGGATAAAAAGGGGAATTTTTCACTCACTTTCACTATAGTCTCATATTCCATTTCTACTTCTGTTTTTCCTCTACTTCTTGTTCTTCTATGCTCTTTAAAACAAAACCAAGGATCATTTCAATTTGAGGTGATTAACAGTTACTCTAAGCTGAAATGACATAATTCTGTGCATTACAGTAAAGCAACATCTCTTTAATCTATGCACTTAATGAAAAACAAAAGATTACTTCATGCTCTGTGTGCCGGCTCATTAATATTTGACTAGGTACACATTAGTCAGAGAAACAGTCTATTTATCACAACCTGTCACTCCATGCTACAAGAGCAGTATTCCAGTGTTCCAGCTGTGCTTGAGGGAGAGATCCAGCTTTAGTTGAAGTTGCAGCTTATGCAGGATGCAAGAAGGGTCACTGCTTTCTGGGAGAGGGAAGGAAGTGTGTCTGGAGGGAAAGATGAGCATCAGCCATGCCCCTGGAGTGTGTGCTGGAAGAGACACCCTGCCCTTGGACTGGGATCATGCTGATGCCGTGGGCTCAGGGCAGTTGGCATGGAAAGGCCCCAGCACAGCCCCAGGTGCTCACAGGAGTGTGCTGCTCCAGCCCTCGGCCCTGGAGTCACTCTGGCAGGAGATGTGGGACACACACACTGCTCATGGAGCTGTTCCCACTGCTCCCACCTGCATCCCAAGCTGCTTCATCCACTGCACCCACCTTCATCCCAAACTGCTTTTCATCTCTGGAACCTTGGCTTTGGCAGCTCAAGGAGCAGCAGGATTGTCCCAAAGGCCCTGGAGTGCTCTGGGAGTGTCAGACTGTCCCAAAGGCCCTGGAGTGCCCCAGGAGTGTCACATTGTCCCAAAGGCCCTGGAGTGCCCCAGGAGTGTCACATTGTCCCAAAGGCCCTGGAGTGCTCTAGGATTGTCAGACTGTCCCAAAGGCCCTGGTGAGCTTTGGGATTGTCAGACTGTCCCAAAGGCCCTGGAGTGCTCTGGGAGTGTCAGACTGTCCCAAAGGCCCTGGAGTGCTCTGGGAGTGTCACACTGTCCCAAAGGCCCTGGAGTGCTCTGGGAGTGTCAGACTGTCCCAAAGGCCCTGGTGAGCTTTGGGATTGTCAGACTGTCCCAAAGGCCCTGGAGTGCCCCAGGAGTGTCACACTGTCCCAAAGGCCCTGGAGTGCTCTGGGAGTGTCACATTGTCCCAAAGGCCCTGGTGAGCTGACTCACTGCATCCCACACCACTCTGAGCACCCTGAACTCAAACTCACTCTCTTGGAGAGATCTAAGGTGTGGAGCAGACAAGTCCTGAAGGTAATCCAGCAGCAACCAAAAAGACACAAGTTTGTTCCTTAGTTCTTGCAGTTATCATGAAATTATAGCCAGGGAGTGAAAAAAATGGGAGACTTTTTGGTTGTTGCTGAGTGCAGTCCTCAAACAGCCCTGCCCTGCCATTGGCAAGTGGCTGCAGCTTGCTCTCTTCTCTGTTGAGCTAAATTATTGTGGTAGCTGTCTTGTCTCTCTCTAAAACCAGTGTTACTTCAGCAATAAGTGATTTACTGCTCCACAGGGTAACAATTGCAGGAGTCTATCACTGAACTTGGTTCTGCTTGCAGAAGTTAAATCACAGCTCTGTCATGACAGGGCTGGTGCCACCAAGGTCTTGACTTCCCACATCATTATACTTTATACTTTATCCTGTATTCTGGACAGCTTTGTGTCTGCACTGTTCCAGCAGCCAGAGCTGTAGTGGCACCCCTGTCACACACAGGGGACACACAGGTGACAGCCAGCCATGGAACAACTGCATGTGAGCTCACTGAGGTCACCTGTGCTTGGGCTTAGGTGTCAGGTTTGTTATGAATGAAACTGAAGATGGAAACCTTTAAAAAGAAATACAAACAGACAATAACACAAAATAAAGCTTCTCATTTAAAATGTAAAGATGAAATAGCTTAGAAACCGAGGTAGTACTCTTAGCATTTGTTACAAAACATTTCCTCTTAAAGCATTTTCTTAAACTGAATACAATTATTGAGTCACTTCCTTGGTAATGGGTAAAGAAGCAGAACAATATGTCTGAGCACTGTGTGCTCATGTTACTTCCATGCAGATTGATAAATCCCTTCTAATTGAGTCACAATGCAGGCAGAAAATACCATTAGCTAACAACTGGCTGGATTTGACTGAAATGTGTGCAAGGGAACCTCTGCCACCTTCTCATGTTGATGTGCAGCAATGAAATGATGCAGAAATGAATGTTGTTTATGTTCTCCTTGCAGCCTCTGTCACTGTGGCAGCAGTGGGCTGTGAAGCTGCGGCATGAGCACTGACACAAAGGGTGTTAGGGACACATGTGGGGCAGAGGATGCTCAGGAAATGGTGCCACTGGCTGTGGCAGCTTGCACCATCTTGACATGCAAAACGAACCTAAAATAGTAGCTGAGGAAGCAGAAGGTGACAGTTTGTAGCAGCAAAGAAGGTGAAATGTAAAGTGAAATAAGAAAGCTACTTAATTTTGCACAGTTCCTTATCCCTCCTCCTGATGCACTTCATTTTCCTGCCCCTTTGATCCATGTACCTCACTGGTTCTGTGCTCCCACTGACAGACAAATCAGATAAAGCAACTCACAGAAAATTGGCAATTTGTACTAAATTACGTGTAACTTTGCAGCACAAAAACATTTTGTTGCTGGGGATGTTGGCCTAGTTACTTCAGTGAGGTTTGTAACTACTGAAAGCAGGTTAAGATTGGATTAAAAATTCCCTTAAAACCAGTCTTGGAAAACACTACTAAGCATCCTCTTGCTAAATTTCTTAGTTTGTGCAACATGAACACTTTTCCTTTCTTTTGGCGTCGTTTTTAGCCAGCCTCCCTGTTAAAGAGCACATTGTGCTTTGGGCAAAGGTCTGTGCACTCTGTGTGTTGTGCTCACACACCAGGATTTGGATGTGCAAAGGAGGCACACATCTGCCAATATCCAGCTTTACCTACCTGCAGGATGAACATCAGAAATAAGTAAACATTTCAACAAAAAGCAACATTCAAACTTGGTAACAAACCCCCCTTACTTAACCAAAGTGAGGAATTTCCCCTTGATTATGTAACAAAACACAGTCCATGGGAAGTGACAGAGATATCTGGGTAGCATGAGCTCCACAGGCAGAGGAAAGCAAGGGTTACCAGGTATAACTGCTCAGCTGTGAGCAGGGTATGCACCCCTCAAACCTCTGTTTGTTATGGAGCTTTTAGCAATATCATCTGTGCCCTTGCACCCTGGGATGCTCCTGATCCAAGAGAAGGAGGTGCAGCAGACAGACAGACATCAGATATTTACCACAGCTGCTCTGGGAGCTCCAGGCATGGCCTTGCAGTGTAAGAAGGAGAAAGTCAGAGAGAAACACAGGGATTAAAACAAACACTGAATGTTTCAAGCTCTTCTCTATTCTGATGGTCGAGACTGCACTTGCAAAACTGCCTGGTTTTGAAAATGCCTGAGCAACTTTTGATTGTAGTGTGAGCTGAACCTTTGTGCTTGTACAGACATTGCATCAAGCAGCTCCTGGTGAAATCCCTGACACAGAGGTAAGAAAACACAGAAATACACACACTTTCCCAAATCATAAAGCAGCCATTTATCTGTTGCTTTTGTTAGTGCTGAGACAACATTTTAGGGAAGACACACACAGAAACCAGATGCAGAAGAACACCAATGACAAAGGGAAGGGATAAAACATTATCTGCTATTCACAGTCACTGCCTATCTAATACTGGTTTCCCAAAAGCTTTCTGGAGACACCAGGAAGTCCAGAAATCAATCCAGCAAGTGTTTAAACTTTTAAAATACTGAAGATGAATATAGTCTGGTTTATCTGATGGTCCTGGATGTGTCCTCACCTGTGCAAAGGGCCACCCAAAAAGCTGCACCTTACATTTCTGGTTTCTAAGCTGCCATGAAAAGTTGGGTTGTGCTCTCAGTTATTGTGCCATTCCTGTAAAGAACTACTGCCATAATTAGCCAGGATTTCTCTTCTTGCTGGCACACAGAGTCTTGTCGGTGCCCACATAAATTGTGCTGATCTAACACCCCCAGCCAGCTCTTGTTAACATGGCTGTTCTTCACAATTATCCATCAATGACCCTTAAAGCCACACTGAAGAAATGTGTCTGAGGAGAAGGGAAAGGAGAGGGTGCTTGTCCCAAGAGCTGCCTCACAGCCCAGGGCTGAGCTCCCTCAGGAATCCCCAAGCTCTCAGCTGCTCACACACTCACACCTGCTGCCTCTGGCAGGCACCTGCGGGCTCTTCCCTGACCACGGTGGCTTTATTGTGCAGGCTGTGAAACCCAGTTACACTCAGTTGTATTCTCATCTTCCCTGGGCCACAGCAGATCCTTCACACCCCTGTCACAGACACAGCACGGATCTGGGTTTGCTTATCAATTGATCCAAGACTGACTGTGGAGCAGGCAGAGGAGGAAATGCAGGAGGGAGAGCTTGGTCCTGGCTTTGATCTCACCCAGTGAAACAAGCAAACAAAGAAATCAGATGAATTCTAGCGCATGTCAGTGGGAATGCATGCTTTAACAGCAGCATGTGTGGAACCCCCCCTGAGCAATTCCACCCTTCAGTTACACACACAGCCTCCAGCTGCAGCAGGAACAGTCTTCAGATGCTCTCCTGTTCCTCATCCTGGGCAAAGAACACTCCCCTCCTGCTTTATATTGACTGTTTCAGATATAACCCTTAAAAAATCCACTGCAATTATACAGCAGCTCCATAAATGCCAGCAGATTAAGCCAGAATATGCATCTTTCAGCTCAAAACAAAACTCCCAAACCTCAATACAGGGTCCAAGCAGAGCATCACTGAAATTCTGTCTGTACAAAACATTTTATTTATCATCCTTACCATCTGTGGCATAACATTCACTAACTGTAAGCTAGACAGAGATCAAGAGAATGGACTTCATTTCTCAGAAATGTATTTCCATTAATACATTGAGTGTTAGACAGAAAAAGTCCAGTCTGGCACTCTGACCACCTGCAAAACTGCATGAAATACCAGTTACTGGTTCACATTTTAATACAATTAGAAGTTGAAAGCAACAGCATGGTCTTGTCTTACAGACAAGCATGATAGCTTAGGCAATTTCAGGGCCTCCTCTGTATTAAACAGAGCAGATTGCAGAGTTTTCTCTGCAGCAAAAGGAGCTTTATTTCCTAAGAACATTCAAAATCCAAATCCTTTCCCTAATGAAGTGTCAGATGAAAGGATCTTCTTCACAAACACATCAAGAAAATGCCATCTCCCAGAATTTCATTAAGCATTAAATGGCTGTGAATTAACCAGCAAAAAATGTTGATTTTTTTTGACAAATTGTTATTCATTCCATTTACTAGCTAAGACAGAATACATATGACAATTAGTTCTTCAAATGACTGCATGGGGGAAATCCCTTCTGTCCTGATGCTCTGCATTTTATGATAAGCTCATTTGTTTGTGTCTAAGAGCAGATTCTCAGCTTCATTCCTTTCTGAAACCAAAGTTAGCCTCACACGGATAATGGAGCTGCTGCTAATAAAGCCAAGATGTCTGAACATCAATTTGCTGAATGGAAAATCCTGCTTATTTGGAGCTAATTCAGTATAGCAGTACCTGCTTAAGATCAATTGGCAGCAGACTATTTCCTATTTATTGCTACTTAAAATCACGGATTTCCTGTTCCAAACAGCATAAAGCCTGAGAAATTAGCTGCAGCCCAGAGTGCTATTGACTCAGCTGGGGCAGGAGATGTAGATTTGCCACCCCATAGCAGGGTCTGTAAGAGCAGTGGCTCTCAGGCATGACAAGGCAGCAGAGGGAGGCCAGGTGTGGAGGCAAGCTCTGAGATTTGTCTCTCAAGGCTGTGGGGTGCACAATGGCTCAGCTGTGCCTTCCTGCCCAGCCTGGGGCACCCAGCACACAGCCTGCAACCCTCCCTGGGCACACTGAACCCGAGCCCTTCTGCCTCAGCTGCAGCCTTTCCTGCCCTGGGGAGAATAATGCTGCAGCTGTGTGCCAAGGGATATCTGCAGTGCCATCTGGGCTAAAGCTCCCCTCCCACCCTGCTCCTGCCAGCTCCACACAGAAATGTTCCCAGCCGATGGTGCTGGGCACAATTCCTCTTCTGGAACACGGGCCAGCCAGGAAAGCACACAGCCTTGGGAACAGCACGACAAATGGGAATACTGGAGTGGTCCTGAGCTGAGGATGATCCCACCCAGTGCTTTCAGTGCACTGCCCAGAACATTCAGTCCCTGGGATTTGAGACTGCCTGAACTGCTGAGTTCCCAGGAGAGCAGCACCTGCTGGGCACCACTGTGATGGCACCACACCTCAGAGGGCACAGACAAGGGCTGTGCCATCCTGTGATGGCACCACACCTCAGAGGGCACAGGGAAGGGCTGTGCCATCCTGTGATGGCACCACACCTCAGAGGGCACAGACAAGGGCTGTGCCATCCTGTGATGGCACCACACCTCAGAGGGCACAGACAAGGGCTGTGCCATCCTGTGATGGCACCACACTTGAGAGGGCACAGACAAGGGCTGTGCCATCCTGTGATGGCACCACACCTCAGAGGGCACAGACAAGGGCTGTGCCATCCTGTGATGGCACCACACTTGAGAGGGCACAGACAAGGGCTGTGCCATCCTGTGATGGCACCACACCTCAGAGGGCACAGACAAGGGCTGTGCCATCCTGTGATGGCACCACACCTCAGAGGGCACAGACAAGGGCTGTGCCATCCCTGTCTCCCTAATCCACATGAACTGACACAGGATGCACTTAGAGCAGGAAAATGCCTATTAATAAATCAACCCTTCTTGTTTTACCCCTCCAAAAATCTCTGCCTCATTCCCACATCAAAAGCCTAAAACCTGCTCAGGCTCATCTTGTGTGATTTAATCAACCTCAGCAGCCTGGACTGCATTTCCACCATGGCAGAAGTGACCCACAAAGGTAAAACTCTCCAGGAAGGAGCCCTGCATCTCTCCTGAGCTTTGGCCAGCCAGGTGCCAACAAATGCTTCTTCACTGGCACCAAATCCTCAGTGAGACAGGGATACACCTCCTTTACAGTTCCATCTCACACCCCCAGGTAAGTCAATGCTGAGCACTGCACATGAGGACAGTTTAGAACTCCAACCATTCATTTTTGTTACTGTTATCCTTTGTTTTTCAAGTTTTTGAAGGATGCCAAAGGTCATTCTGGAGGATCTGGTCAGGAGATAACATTCAAAAGCAATTATTAGAGTCTGACTTTGTTACTAGCATTTTCTTGGACACCCCAAACATACTTATTCAAACAGCTTCCCCAGTCAGTCTTCTATTCATAGGTAGATTTTTTAAACAGTGCTTGGTCATAGTAATAGCATGGCAAAAAATAGAATAGGTGTATAATTAATGAAATAACTGTGTTGAAAGTATATTCAGTACTTTAAGTAAGAGAGAAGTACTTCAAGTTGTCTTCCATGTTGCTCAAATACTTCCAGAATTCTTTTGGTTGGAAACTATGTTTAAAAAGCAACTGGGCAGGGACTGTCTGTTTGTGAGAGGCCCCTGCAGAACCAGCCAAGGGTTTCAGGGTCTCTGTTCCTGCACTAAGCTCAATAACACTTATTCTATCTGCATTTCTTATTAAAAGAATGCAATCAAATTATTAATGACAAATATAAATATTAATGTGTTGATATTTAGATGATAAAATGTAGTTTTGTTGTTCAGAGAAATAAGCTGCCCCTTTTTTCTGCTGGCTTGAAACAGCCCTTTGTTTATCTTCATCTTGTTTTCCAACATAACTTATTTATTTACAGCATGTCAAGGGAGAAACCTAATTTCTAAGGACATTTTCCAATTAACTTTCCTAATTAAAAGTAAAAGTTAGAGTGAATTGGTTTGTAAATGGCATGACGTAAAGCCCCCAGAATGGACAGATTCTGGGAAGTGACTGAGAATGCCCCTACCCAGGCAGGATGAGGAATGCTGCCCCTGTTCCCTGTGCAGGTGTCCCAGGCCTTGTCTGCATTCTGAACTGCCTGCTTTGGATCAATGCCATCTGCCCCCAAAGGCTGTGCACTGCCAGGGAATGCTGCTGCCCTTGGCTCCTGTTAGTGCTCACAGGGAGTTTGCACCCAGCCTTGGCTTTGGGAGTTCTGAGCCTGCTCTGGACGTGAATCTGTACCAAGAGTCCCCACCACGATCCAGCTCCATGGATTTCTGCAGGAGTCCAGGGACAGCCCCGGGAATGCTGCTGCTGCTGCACTGATCCAAACCCCTGCCACTCACTGAGAGCTTCAGAGGGAATTCACAATTTCAGCAGGGACCACGATCTTGTCCTGAGTGCCCTCAATGAAGTTTGTGTGAGGCTCTCAAATCCTGTGCTTGAGCTGCACCCAGACACAGGAACTGGAACCTGGGGATCACACTGTCCTGTCTGACTGGGGATCCATTGCAAACAGACTCACCCACTGAACAGCCCATGAGAACTGGGAAAATATTTAAATCCAATAGAGCCAAAGATGGTTGCAAACCACTTTAAAGCCCTGGAATGACTTATTTCCCCAGTGCATTAATGGCAGTGAATAACCACACTCTTTGTGGATGCAAGAGCATTTCACATCTAAAAATAACTTACACTGTGCACTGATCACAAATCTAGACATACCCAAGGCAGCCTGGAGTCACAGATCAATTTATAATACTTATTAAAAAAATAAATAAAATAAGCTTAAGGCAAAATTAGATGTTCTACTTGCTCCATATATCGTGGACATGTGCCATGAGTTATGGCAGACTTTCTCTAAGACACACTAATTTAGATGAATGTACTTCTTCGCAGTTTCAGTACTAAAAATACCATTTTTTCCTCATCTATTGAAAATACAAGGCAATATATTCCCCATACATTTGACAGATACAAACACCTGGCTGCCTCCTGCTCACATCCTACCATCTCACAACAGCTTCACACACATTTTAAGCAGCACTTTCCTTGTTTAGTACTGAACAAACAGATAAATGTGCTTTGATGTATTTGCTGTGCAAGAAGAGTAGCTTCTATGTTCCCATAAAATGCTCTCAGAAATAATAATGATAGTAATAACAAAAATAATGACAAAAGAAGCTGTAAACTCCAGTAGGGCCTGGCTGTAGCTGGAGAAACCCAGTGACTCTGGGCTTTGAGGACAATGAGTCCCCACACGGTTGAAATTAGAGCGCTTGTGTGCAGACAGCAGCATTGTGCTCTGCCTTTGTGGTGGTGTTTGGAACCACACGAGGCACAGCTTGGGCAGGCAGCTGAGGAAAGCTGATGGCTTCATGCTCCTGTATTCCTTGTGCCAGGGGGAAATGCTGCTGTGCTCAGCACAGGGTGCCAGGGAACCTCTCTGCTGCAGCTTTGGCACGGGCTAAATCCCCTCTGCAGCCAGCCGGGAACCTGGCAATCCATAAATCTGCCTTTCCCCCTCCTGTTTGCCATGCAGGGGAAACTCTGACCTCACTGTAAATGCAGCCAGCTAGGAATACTTGAGGAGACCACAAAACTCCTTTCTGGATTGCTGGTTTCAACACAGGACTGGGAACCATCAGAACTGGAGTCTAAGTGTGTCCTGCAGATAATTCACTCTGAAAGATGCTTCAGCCAAAGATTTCAAACATTGACACCTCAGGTAAGGCAGCAAAATGCAAGTTAACCAAGCAAAGCCTTCAATGCACAAAAAACACTGTGCTGGTTTGAGCTGGAAGCACCACAAGGAACTTTTATCACACATAATTTTCCTTTTTGGAATTGTCTATTGATTTTTGTTTCAGACCCACACATTTAAAACTCACAGCTAAATTTGTCTTGACAGTGTCAGTTCAACTGAGCTACAAATGTCTTCCATTTGTGTCTATACCTGTTCTACTTGCCAGGTTCAGCTTCAGAGACCTCTAAAATCAGACTGCTTCAAAAGCTAGGTTTCCTCAAAAACATATCCTGGGGTAATAAACACCTAGAATCTCTATTTCTAGGAACAACTGGCCATAATGACCAGGGTTTTTTTGGCACTTTCCATGTCATTTACACGTGCTCTGAGCCCCAGTGCATCCCTGCCCTGCCCTGTGAGTGTCCACAGAGAGGGAAGCAATGCCATTGACTCCCAGAGTGGCACTGGTGGCCATAAGGGCTCCCAGCGTCCCACCCCTCTTCCTGTGGGCTTTTCCCTGCCAGGATTGCAGGTGAGCTCCTGCAGGCCCTGCCCAGGCTGCTCCTGCAGCCAAGGTCACCTTGCAGAGCTCTGTTTGCCCGCAGCTGACGTTGATTCATGGTGCCAGATGGCAAAGGACAAAGCACAATCACTCAGCACAACGTGTGACCCACTTCCACTCCCAGCAATCTGCTGCCTAATGCTTGGGAAATGCAGAGACTTTGATTACAATTGTCATTTTGTGTCCTAGCTGGCCCACATGTGGCATGTGCACTCTGCATCCCAGACACATCTGCTCCACAGGGCAGTGCCATGGTGCCTCCCTTCCTCCTGCAACAGGGCCTGTGATGTGTGAGTGCCACCTCCTTGTGTCCTGCAGGCACTCTCAGAAGTAATTACACAAGTTATTGCTGTGCATATGGACAGCTAATGAAGAGCCAGGCACCCCATGCTGGCACCACACCAAGCAATAGTGAAACAGTCACGAGTCTGCTCCAGAGGAGAGGACAAAGACAGGACACACAAAATTCATGGAGGGCTCCCAGTCAAACCCGAGGGAAGCCATGGGGAAACTCTGTCCCTGCTCAAAGTCACAGATACATCTACAGGAGCAGCAGGAGCAGGGAATTTCTGCAGCAATGAGCTCCTCTGTGAAGGGATGTGAGAGTAATGGAAGTGACATCTGGTCACTGCAGGGCAGCGTCCCCAGATTGCTCAGGGCTTTAGGAGTGCCACAGTGCCAGGCTGGCTCTGCCCCTGGCTGCTAGCAGGGGCTGTCCGAGGGAAAAACAGTCCTAGAGCAGACAGGTAACACAACTCCCACCTTTAGCACCCCTTCCTGGTCCTGATCCCCCAAACCCTGCCCCAAGTCCTGCAGCTCCAGTTTTAGCTCCTGTCAAAGTGTCACTCAACAAGAACTTCAGTGCTGAAAACATTAAATTTCTGAAGTGGTCTCCAATCCCTGTTGAATCTCCTCAGCTTCTGACAGATTTTTCAAGGGCTTGGCACACCAGTAAATGAAGTGGAACTGCTGAAAGTCTCCAGTGTTGAGCAGCTCCTCTAGTGAGAGTTCAGCACCAGGGAGTTCAGTGGTGGTGAATGTGGGCACACACAACTCAGTAGCTCTCCTAAAGGAAAGCAGAATGCTTGCTGAAACAGAAATCCTTCAGGCCAGGAGAGCACAGAACCCAGAAAGCCTGCAGAGAAACAAGGCTGACACCACATTTTACACTGAGGAGGAGGTGACAGAGCCTGCCTGGAAACCTTCCTATCACATATTAATAGTGTTTATTCAGGGAAAATGGGAAGGGAAGGACAAACACAGGGAGAAGCAGTTGTATCACGGTGTAGACACTGCTAATGAGGTGATTGCAGGTGGCAGAGTAAGCGCAAATAATTGGCAGGACCCTGCCTAAAATAAAAACTTACCAGCAAACCAAGTATCTTGTTACTGAATAAAGATTTGCAGGGCTACTCTCAGAAAATATCATCACATTATCTGAGTGCCACACGTGGTGTTACCTTCAGCAAGAAGTTCCCAGGGCTGGGAAGATGACTAGGAAGGATATTCCAGTTGAGGATGGAAAACAAATATTTTACAATCAAGCAGAAAAAGCAGCTTCACCTGCAGGCACCTGGCCTGGTCTGTCACACATTTCAGGTCCCTGCACACATTTCAGGTCCTTCCTGGGGCCTGAGTGAAGCAGGAGGCTCCCCTGGGCTGCTCAGCACAGACACCCCCTGTGTGGGGCTGCCTGCCTTGGCAAGGAAAGCCTGAGCAGGGGGAAGTGCCTGCTGCACTGGGCTGGTGTGGAAAGGAGCCAAGGTGTCTGTGCACTGAGCTGTGCTGGCAACTGTCTGCCCTGCAGTTTATAAACGAGGTGCCACAAAAAACAAACACAACTGAAGAGAGTCTCCTCAAACAAGAGCAAAGTAAACAGAGATGCTTCATCAGAAGCTACATCCTCTGTTTTTGTTTTTGTTTTTTTTTTCCTCTTTGGTTCAACTTAAAAATGAATTATCTTTCAATCCTTCATAGAAAACACATGTTTTGTTAACAATACTTTGAAGAAAAAGGTCCTTTTGGGGGCATGACTGTCTTCTAAAGGGAAGAGAGAAATTTAGTAAAACTCATCCTTGCTTGCTCTTTAGATCTTTCCAACAGGAGTTTGCAACTGCTTCCCCTATACTGAACACTCACAAAAGAGAAAAAATCTCTTAAATAGTGTGGAACTGGGGTAAACTAAGAACAGCAATACAATGGAAGAGTTTTGTTTGGGTTAGTGCTCCAGTTGGTGTTTTTGGAAGAGTTAGATGGACAATATTCAGGATAGCTCTTTATTTAAGGAAGGGAGCACACACCATAAATTAGAAAGTATAAATATTTAAAGGTTTGCTGAAAGTGTACACAAGCAACCTACTATGGCTGAACTGCTTTTTCTAGGCAATAGCTACAATAGATGTCCTTAAAAGTGATCCCTTGGTGTAACACTGGGCAAAGGCCAAGAGAAACTCAGTTTCCAGGATGGACCCCTAGGGAATTCTTTACTTTAAAGTGCCACATGGAATGCTTACATTAAGTCAGAGGGGCAAAGAAACTGACGGTATCCAAAATGTTTGGTTGGGCAGGCAGTGCATGGCACCAGCCTGTGAATAAACAGCTCTGCCAGACCCCTGAGTGCAGGGACACTGCTCCAGGGCTCTCAGCTCTGCTCTGTCCCTGCAGCACAAGTGTGGATGTGCCTTTGGGGCTGCAATCAACACTCAGCCAAAAGGGCAAAAAATGTCCCCAAAGTCCCACAGCCAACAGCGGCAATTTCACACAGTTCCCAGCTTGGGAGTGGCTGAGGACAAGCACACAGCCAAGCCCGGCGGCTGGGAGCGTGTGCCTGGAGAATGCAGAGTTCAGAGAGTGAAAAAATCCTTAAACACCACAGCATGGAGGAGGACACAGGCAAGGGGGAAGATCAACAGGAGGAGATTTCCCCTCTCTCTGTAATGAAAGTCATGAGCTGTGCACCATGGGATTTCCCAAGCCACAAGCAGCACTGGAAGTGCCAGAGCTGCCCAATGCGCCAATGTGCCAGCCACGCTGCAGCACAGCCCTGCCAGGGGTGTCCTTCTGAGCCCTGGCACCCAGGGCACTGCCAGAGCTGCCCAATGCGCCAGCCAGGCTGCACACAGCCCTGCCAGGGGTGCCCCTCTGAGCCCTGGCACCCAGGGCACTGCCAGAGCTGCCCAATGTGCCAGCCAGGCTGCACACAGCCCTGCCAGGGGTGCCCCTCTGAGCCCTGGGGACCCATTTCCCATTTCCCAGCTCCATATCCCACCCTGCTCTTTGTGCGCCACTAAAGCAACGCTCCCAGCTTTCCATGGATTAGCAGCAAAGGCACCTGATACTTTCCTGAGTTTCTTTTTTTTGGGGAGTAAAATCTCCTTCAAACAGTTTGTAGGTGAAGCAGACAATGAGCAACAGAAACTCAGTTTTGTTGTTACAGCATTAGAAAGTAAAACGTGAATTTATACCTAGCTTTAACTTGTTTTCACAAGCAAAATCACAGATGAAACACAGCCTGTCTTTCTTCTTGACAGTAAAACCTCCTCTCCCTTACTTAATTACTCTTCATATCTTAGATTTAAAATCTTAGTAGAGCACCTCAATACATCTAAGAGCCTTCTGTGCAAATTCTCCAGTAATTCTTATAAAATCAAATCATTTCATCTGATGGCATGAAAGGTAAAATTCATTTCTTGTCTCTGCAGATGAGTAGTTACTGGAATGTCAATTCTCACTCCTTAAAAGAGGGCTGGCTTTAACTTAACACCACAATTCCAGTCGGAATTTCTCTTCTAAAATTTTAGTTTTTCCAAAAGCTAAAATTCCTGAGCTAATGAAATGCCAATGTAGAACATTTAGTCTTAACTTTAATAATTTTTTCTTGCTTTTTGTTATTAAATATGCATATAAAGATATATGTCTATCTGTAATGAACGCAACAGTAAAACAATTATTCCTTCTGCTTTGAAGACACACAATGCAACTCACAAATCTTATTGAAACTTTAGATTGACCAGTCTGGGGCAGTTGAAGCCACCTTGGAACAGTATCAGAGCATCTTGGCACTGCTTTGCATTGGCAGGCAATGGAGCACCAAAATCTGCCTCCCAATTCCATCTCCCTCCTGCCTCTCCCCAAGCATCCCGCTCCTCCACACCCCCTACAAGTGTCCATATCCTCATTCTCTGCTGCACTTCCTTCCTTCCTCCTATTCTCAGCGTTTCCTTTTCCCTGGGAGCTGAAGAGTGTCTCCTAATAGAGCTAATGTGTGTTTTAAACATTTGCCTTCCTGCCTATCTGCCCTCCTGGTTCCAGCAGCTTTTCACCATTCCCACTGCTGGTGCTGGGGCAGCTCCCTGGCTGCTATTTGAGAAATAAATCCCTGTTCCAGAGTCCCTGCATGGCAGGAAGCACCAGCTGCAGGGGTCAACAACACCCCAAAAATGGTTGAAGCTTTTCTGCTGTGAAACTGTGACAGAGGCAACAGCAAAGCACTCCGCGAGCCTGTAACAACAGGGAGTGTTCCAGCAGCACTCCTCCCTGAGCTGCCAAGAGAGCTTGGCAGAGAGAGAGTACAAACTGGGGAAGGACAAGGAAAACGTGGGAACTGGGAGAGCCTGGCTGCTGGCACTCAGAGGGGAAACTGCTCCTGTGATGGGCTGGGATCCAGCAAGGCCGGGCTGCCCTGAGCTCGGGGAGCCAGGCACAGCTGGGCCAGGGTCAGGGCAGCGGGGACACAGAACCCTGCAGGACACGGCACTGGGACAGAAATGGGAGCCGAGCAGGGACACGAGAGAGGGAACCACCCCCTTCTGTCCCAGAGGGGAGCCCCACACAGGGCTGATCCCTGTCCAGCTGACCCCAGCGTGGACAGTGCAAGGTGCATGGCCTGCCAGGGATCAATGCCCTAACTGAGCAGAAACACACACAAATATCCCCCAGTGGCACTCCCAGGGAAATGAGTCCCAAGTTTCACGGTGGGTAACAGAAACTGAAAGCCAGCAAGAACAAGTGAGGCATTGCAGTGGAATTGAGGGGTCACAGGGAGGTCAGGGGCACCGTTTTGGTGTGAATTCCAGCATTGTGTTCTGCATCACAGGAAAGGCAACACCCAGGGTAAAAAGAAAGAGGGGAGACGTGATTCATTTGGAGGGTAAAGCTGGCTAAGAGGCAGCTAAAAGAGGCACTTAAAAGGGGTTAGAAATGTTGTTTCTTTACCAGTTAACAGGCTCAGGAGACCAACCCCCAAAATTCTGTGTGGACTTGCACATGAAAGACCCTATATCTGAACCAGAAGCTGCTGAGTGCTGAAAACATTTCTAAAAGCCATTCTGTGACATGAGTGAGGGACAGATCCTGTGTAAGTGCTGCTGGATGTGGCTGCCTTTGCTCCTGAGCTGGAGGGGAAGCTGGCAGGATTCTGGGGGGGCTCCCCTGGGGTAACTAAGGAGCCAGGGCTGCACAAGCACTCAGGAATGCTGGTCTGAGGATGAAGGACGTGAGTGTGAGTGACAGGAGGGGCAGCCAGAGCTGCAAACAGGACTGAGAGGCCAGCTGAGAAATCCTGTGTCTGCTGAGAGGGAGACTGGAGAACTCTTGTTAAAAAGGAGCAATCTGTGCTTCCCATTCTACAGCAAGAGTGTGCTGCACAGAGCATGGGATAGCAGAGATCATCCTCTCCAAGTACTTGCTCAGGAAATGTAAATCTAGTAAGGCAAAACGTGGAGTGGGCTCAGTTACTGCTCTGAAGGCTTTCCACAGAAAACACAGGCCAAGCTGGGACTCTTCCCATGGCAGGAATGATCCACTGCTGATTTTCCCTGCTGTGTCATTAATATTGCATCCTGTCACAGCCTGTGCACCAGACAAGAACTGCCCAGCCTCAGAGGGACAAACAGGAGCCCTGACCTGAGAAGCCACCACAAAGTTACTGGAGAGCAGAGCTCTTGGAAAACAATCAGAAGTGAGGACAGAAGGACATTGCTGAGTGCCCTCTGCACAGTGAGGAACATCATCTGCAAGCAGGGCAGACAATGAGCTCAACAAACCAACACCAAATGCATTTCCTCACAATATGCTACCAGCTCCAAGGGCAATGTTTCTTCTGAGCTAGAAAGCCACATTATTTGTTTTATGATTCAACAAGCAGGGAGTGAATCTGACAAACGGTGAGGGAAGGGTGACTGGGGAGCACTGGCACAGCAGCATGCCAGTCAGGGTGATCATCACACAGCTTTGGTACTCCCTGTGTAAGAAGGTAAAAATGCTGGGATGATGCCCTTCAGCAAAAGATAAACACGAGAGGAAAACCCAGGAGTTGCAGTCACTGGAGGGTGTGATCAGTCCCTACGTGCACTCCCACAGCTGAGCCAGGGATGCTGCACACACAGTGATTGCTCAGCTAGGGCAGTAAGGAGTCAGTCCACCTTGTCTGCAGGAGCAGGAATTGCCTACCAGGATGCACCAGAGTACAGCAGAAAACAGGGCAGGGACAGAAAGGGGTTTCATTACTGTACCAACACAACAGTGAGTGTGGGACTGTGGAACTACCACTGTTAATCTCAACTTAGGTACAAGAGCTCCCAGTGATGGAGCTTTCCCTATCCCCACACCAGGTGGGGAGGCAAATGCATCTGGATAATCCCAGGAAGGAGGAGTGCTGGAGTAACAAACATGAAGAAAAATTAGAAATGTAATTTC
Organism: Melozone crissalis; assembly: GCF_028551555.1. NCBI lineage: Eukaryota > Metazoa > Chordata > Aves > Passeriformes > Passerellidae > Melozone > Melozone crissalis. The sequence goes on from NW_026535858.1 coordinate 1,962,336, forward strand.
CAGTCAGAAAAATGGAAGAGGAACGTGATGGGGAGGAAGGGAACATTTGTTTTCAAGCCACCAAACGAGGCTTTCACAATGAACAGAAGGGGAAAACCAAAGAGTGACAGGCAGAATGGTTTGTGCAGCTCCAGAGTAAGGGTTCCATGGAGAGGAGAGATTCTGTGCATTAACTGGGGAGCCACATTCATAATGAATGCAGGATGACATTTTGAGCTTCACTTGCCTTCTCCCCTGCCAATCCATCTCCCTGCTTTGCAGTCTGTCACTCCTGAGGATGTGTTAATCTCTGGGCTGAGGAGATAAATCTGTTTGGGCTCTTCCTGAGGAGCAGCTACCTGTTAAGCACTGCAGAGAGCCTCTCTAGGAGGGAAGAGCCACTGCAGTTTGCTGAGAGGAGAATTCATCCAGCAGATAACTCTCAGTGAAGCCTTCCATGACTTCCTCCTGTATTTACTGTCTCATTTGCATTTCTATAGCCTCTATCATCTGAACACCTCAAAATGCCCCACGTGCTTAACCTAACAAATCCCCAACACAATTCAAGGAGCAGCAGGGCAGTTTAGAGCCAAGCAGGGATGATGGAATTCCTGCCACTGGAGCTGGAAGCTGGTGCACAGATAATTCTGTGTTTTCTACAGGGTGGGAGGAAGGAGGAGAGTCCATGAAACCTGCACAGCCCCTCCTGAGCTATGAAAGCATCCTCAGTGCCCTGTGCTGCCTTCTGTGCACCAAACCTTTCACTCCCATCCTCAGTGCCCTGTGCTGCCTTCTGTGCACCAAACCTTTCATTCCCATCCTCAGTGCCCTGTGCTGCCTTCTCTACACCAAACCTTTCACTCCCATCCTCAGTGCCCTGTGCTGCCTTCTCTACACCAAACCTTTCATTCCCATCCTCAGTGCCCTGTGCTGCCTTCTCTACACCAAACCTTTCACTCCCATCCTCAGTGCCCTGTGCTGCCTTCTCTGCACCAAACCTTTCATTCCCATCAGCTGCCTGAGGTCCCTTTCCTTTGTGCCATTTGCTGTGCTCACAGCCAGGGAAGGCTCTCAATGGGCAGGCAGAATTTTCCCCATTTATTGTCTTTCCAGAAGAGAAGCAGAATATTAAGCAGGCAATTTTAAAGGACGGGGGGGAAAAAAGAAAGAAAGTAAAAAACAAAGGTTTGAATCGCACGGTAATTAATGTGGTGATCATGCCAGTTTGAAAATCACTAAGAGAATTTTGTGATAGTGAATTTTCCATCCTGCAAGGCTGTGAATAAATGTAATTTAACAGATGCATCCAAAATGCACATGCATCAAGCTAAATCTCTAAAATTATAGCATTTGCATGTTCTTAATATAGCTAGTGAGCATGTGTGCCTATGCACACACAGCCAAATATTTACTGTAACATATGGAAACCACATTTCTTCATCAATGTAAACAAATGGGTTCTATCCACTCCACTTCCTCATACTGTGATTAAAATTCATGCTGGACAGCTTAGAACAGGTACCAGTACTGCTCCATTTATGAGTCTTCAGAGGTCAGAAGAATTTTATCTGCCCAGTGTGTTGGATCACAAACCTGTGGCCTGTTCAGCACCTTTATCTGATGCAATTCTGTCCCTAGTTATCAATGCCCTGTACAGCACTGCTGGTGTGATACAACACTGCTGCTTTAGGGCGTCTGCACACTCCTACACTCATTGTCTGTTCTAGAACGTGAACTTGCAGAGCACATTTTGCAAGAGAAAAAGAAAGTGGGTGATGTTATGGCATCACAGAAATCAGCTTTCCTCATTTTATCTCATCTAATTGAGGGCTGCTTCTGTTGCCAAGTGATTTATACATCTGGGCTTCCTTGATGTACAAATCAAAGTGTTCGTTACACTAAAAGTGGCATGTAATTGCTTGTCAGCAGTCACCTTGCTGTAAGAAATGCGAAAGAAATCAAAGGAAATGTAGAATATTACTGGAGATGCCTTTGACAATGAACAGGACTGTGTAAATGGCTGATCAGCTCTGAAAGGGAAATATCTGGTGAAGGGTTTTGGTATAAATACAAGCTAAAAAGGTTTGTGTTCAATGGAATTCAATCTCTAATCCCTAAACTCTGTGTGCGCTTGGCCTCTCAAAAGCCAGGCAGAGCAGAGGGGAGGGCCCAGGCTCTGTGCAATGGGCTGATCTGCACCTGCAGTGTTTGCACACATCTCTGTGCCCTGTGCATCCTCTGTCCCACCTGAGGGAAGGCAGCAGAGCTCACAAACGTGCAGAGCACTCGAGGCAGCTCTGTCACACCTCTCCCCTTCAGGCTGCTCCTCCTGCAAGAGCCCCACTCCCACAGGCACTTGTGGGCACTCCCTGAAGTGTCAGCAGCCAGTGATGGCAAAGAGCAGGCAGTGCAAGAGGTGGAAAATAAGGGCTACAGAAAGAGCAGGAGAAAGGAACCGCATGCTGAGAAAAGGAGCTCGATGGAAGGTGGAGAAGGACAAGTAGGAGAGCAGGGGAAATGGGGGAAAGTGGGGATATAGAGAAAAGGAGAAATGAAAAAGGCTGAGAGGCCTCCCTCCATTATCAGCAGAGTAACATTATGCCTGATAACTTCCTTTAGTGCATGGCTTCATTTCTATAAACCACTGGCCAGTCTGAGAGCTGGGAAGCCGAGGGAATGAACCAGAGCTCAGATTCCCTGCCCCATACCCAGCAGGTTTAAAAGGAAGGATTTTTCTATCACAAGAACATCAAAACTGCTTTATCTTTCATATATGAGCAATGGAAAAAGAACAAAAATTGTGAACTTTCACCACACTCATGATGGAAAACTCAACGTTACAATACTGGGCTCCAATGTTAAAAGATAATGTTAAAAAGTTTAAATTTTGCCTTGACCAGCCTAGAGCCAGGCTCTGTATCAAAGCACATCTGGATTAGTCCTCCCCTTGCCAGGCACATCCAGTGATGCCACACAGAGCCCACAGATCCCTGGGACTGCACAAAAGAGCTCATGGTCAGGTACAGAGCTGCACTTTGGCTGCTTAGTCACACCTCACACTCTGGGCAAAACCTGCCTCCAAACCCGGGCTGAATAATGGGAATTTACTGAGTCACTGCAGGCCAACCCATGGACTGCCATCCCCCACAGCTCCTGGATGATGAACTGCAGCAGCCCCTCTGCTGGAAAATGCTGATTTGGTGCAAGTGACTCACGGGAGATGTTCAGATGTCTAATGAAAAGTCATCTTTCCAGGGAACATCCTTCCCAGCTATTCTGTGCTGACTCCAGAGGCAGCACTGGGAGCAATGTGGGAACAGGGCTGGAACGTTTCCCTGACACTTTCTCTCCCTCCTGGATGCGCAGGGCTTTCATCTCCCACCAAGCTCAGTACTCTCAACCTCCTGGGGAAGAGACTGCATCTCCAAACAACAGCATTTCTTCTGATTTTGGTTGTTTCTAGAAATAAAAACCCTTCCTCGAGACAGGCTACACACGATTTTCAACACACTCTTTAAATCAGGTATAGTTTTGAAGCTCCAACACAAGTTTTGTTATTTCTGCTACCCTTTCCTGTGCAGCCAGTAGCATTTCCATCAGTGCCTCTGCTTTGCAGGGGATTCTGCACAAACCCTGCCCCTCTCCTGCCTAATGACTGCACACACAGAGCCCTTCCTGCACCACAGCCCTTTCAGAACCACTGATTTTACTCCTCTGCTCATTAAAGAACACATTCCCCCCCCCACCCCCTTTCATGCATTTTAAAGCATCTAATGAATTCACATACCAGGCATTAATATTTCTTTCAGCACTTTTCCATTAGCTGTGTCAAACTGGATCTGCTGCCATTTGTCATGCTGCACCGAGGGGCTGATAATTATGCTGCTGTTGCTGTGGCGATGGCAACACCAGGAGTATTTGGTGGTGCCTCCAGCTGTACAGGGGTGTTTGGCTGTGCCCCTGGGTGTGTGTGGCTGGCTCTGGGAGCCAGGGCTGTGTGCAGGGTGCTGTGTGTGCGTGGGGGATGTCTGAGTGTGCTGCCATGCATTCCAAGCTGTGCACACCCCATGCAGAATTCAGTGTGCTTTATCGTTTATCATTCTCCTGTCCTTCATCATTTAGCATTTCCTGGAGTGCCAGCCCAGCTCCTGCAGAGGGCAAGGGCACAGAACACCTGTGGTGGTGCTCCCTGACATTCACCAAAGCACTCTGCACAGTCACAGACATTTCCCCAGCACAGCCCTCTCTGGGCAGGTTTAAATATTGCACAGCCTCAGCCAAACACCCTGACACAAAACCTTGGCACTCCCTGGCTCCTTCAGTTTTTTAGCGTGGCTTTGGTTGTTTTCCCCTCAGAGAGCACCAGGTTAACACAGCAGTCAGCTCTGGAGCCAGGCTGATGGGGCTCTCAGCAAGCTGGGACAGGGGAAGGGAGGTTTAAGAAGGAGATGAGCTTTAAGAAACCTAATATCTTTAAATCACCAGTGACACTGGGAACTTGATCATGTTCCTTCTGATTTACACTGCTGCAGAATTGAAAACTTTGCCCTTTCAAGTAATTTATTTCCCCTTTTATTGCAGCTCCAGAGCAAACCCAAGATTTTCTCTGACTTCCAGTAGAATGACCCATGTGTGAAAAATGGGTCATCTCCTTCCCTCTATCAATAAACTCCAATTTAAATTTATCATATTTCTCCATTTCATCAAAGTATTTCTTTATATTTAAATTCTTCCTACAAAGAGTTGGTGACATTTTTATTTAAAGAAAGTGGTATCAGAATTGAATTTAAAAATTTAAAAAGCATTTTGCATATCCACACTGGAAAAGTGATGCTGTTGATTTAAAAGGCATGTGTTCCAAGGACGAGTATGGCTAAGAGTTACACTGAAGGCACTAAATTAACACAATAAATATCACCTCAAATTGCTGCATGTATCTTTTGTGATACCCATTTCTCACTCTGCAATATTTATCCTGCTGGAAAACAAACAACCCTTTAAAATGTGGATTTGTAAGGAAGATGTAAACCAGCAAGGCCCAAAGTGACAATGATGCTTTGAGCATCCTGGTACTGGACTGGACCCTTTTGCTCTCAGGCCTGGGATGTGTCAGTCGCTTCAGGGAACTCGGGGAGGTTTTATTGGTACAAAACTGGCACAGGATAAAGGGCAGCCTGCTTATTTTTAATGAGTGAAGTGAGATTATTTACTGCTCAGTTCCTAGGCTGAAAGTGCACTCTGCAGCATTTATCCACTGGGAGAAACAGCAGAAAAGGGAGCACCCTAAATTCCCCAAAATAATACCCTGAACTGGGGGCAGCTCAGCAACTGCACCAACAGCACACTTAAATCCCAGCAGATTTAAATCCCAGCACATTTAAATCCCAACTTTGTTCAAAGTTTGGGCTGACACCTGTGAGCAAAGAGCCAGATCCTGCAGGGAATGGGCCAGGAGTACTGATCCCAAAATCATAAACAGTCCCAATGATCTCAAAATTTAAACACAAGCTCCCATCCAGAAGTGGGAAGATGCCAGATCAAGTCACAGGAACATTTGTAAATCTCACTCTGTGTTTCTTTTTTCTCTTTTAAATATTCCTTTTAAATATTCCTTGGTTACTGAGGCTATGAAAATTCCCTTCATTTCTCCGTGCTGTTGCCTACTTAATGAGGTAAATAAACATTTTATTATTCCCCTCTGATGAGTACACAAGCACCAAAGCCCAGAGCTGAACAGTGAAACAAACAGTAAATTATTTCAATCTTCTTAATCCCCTGCTTTTTTGGCAGATAATGCCACAAGTCATTTCAGCTTAGCAGCCACAGATTGAAGACAGATTTCTTTTTAAACTTTGAAAATGTTCAAATTGAATGAACTAACAAACAGAATTTTTACTCAAACAGGGAAAAATAGAAGAACTTTGTAAATATGACACTGGCTATCAGATCACTTTTATGGGTTTTTTTGCCATGAGTCTGAATACTGATTTTTTTGGGAGGACAACTTTCCCCTGTCCGATCCCAAGCCAGGCAAGTCCCATGAATCCCAGTAAACTGAAATAACCTTTTCCTCCAAACTCCTGCCCCAAAATTCTTGGAGAGCTGCCTGTGGTTGAACTGGAATGCATCTGGAAGTGTTTGAATCGAGTGCAGCTTGCCCAAAAGGCAGCCTGGCTTCCTGCAGAGGTGTCAGGGATGAAAGGGGGTTGTGGTGGACACAGCATTGCTGCTGTGAGCTCCCAGGGAGCTGAAGTGACTCTGGAACACTCACCACAGCTCCTCAGGGCTGCTGAAATACCTTTTACAAGATCTTTCAGAAGGTGTTTACCTTCTGGAAGGTATTTCAGGGCACATTTGCTGTTTGCCCTCCTTTTAACTCAACAGCATCACCTGCACCAGGAGGTCACAGAGCTTCACCCAAAGCTGCAGCTCTGGAGGTACCAGAGGCTGTAAAGGATCAGCACCTTGTTAGTTTGGCTCTGCAATGTGAATGTGTATCACTCTGTGCCTCCATGAGTTTTTCATGCACACTGTTGATATTAATTTCTGATTGGATGTGGAAGCGTCAACTCCCAATTAATAACAGGTGCCAAATTGGGAGACAATAAATGTAGGAAAGTGAGTTATTATGCATCAGGTGCTTCTATTTTCCATTTACAAGGACAGATTTATAATTTTAAAGAATTGTTTTCATTACACTTTTTGAAGAGAAAAAGGAATTCCATACCTTAAGGCTGAATATTCTCTTCATTCACCAGAAAGAGCACAGAGGTGCAAGGCTTAGAACAAAGTGTGCCCAGCTCCTGGTGCCTCTGCAGGAGCCACACCAGTTACACCTCACTGACAGCTGGGGCTGCAGGGACACATTGAGGGCAGCCAGAACAGCCCTGCAGAGCTCAGGGCAGGAGCTCAGGAGGGTCACTGTCCCACTGGGATCCAAGGGTGGCTCTGACCCACCAGCACAGGTAACACAAGTCCCACTGAGTCCAACTAGAGGAGGCTTCGGTCTATTTACTGTAACTGAGTCGATTCCCAGAAAAATAATTAACTCCTTGTCGTGTCTCATGTGTATTGATTTCAGTAATTACAATGGAATTGGAGGCAAGGGGGCAGGGGGAAGGAAATGCACTTGATTTGTGTTTCATTTGATGCACAAGCTGGCAGGGACAGAGCCATGTGTGCCATGCCCATCCTGGGCACTCCCTGTGCCACATGCAGGACCCAAAATCCCTCCCTGCCCTGACACATTCAGGGCACGGAGCTGGGCACCCCTGGGCATCCCTCCCACTGCAGGCAGGAGAGCAGCCTAGGGGGACAAGGTAAGCACAGGACAAGCTCCATGTGCATCAGTGACTGAGAGGAGGAGACAGAGCACCAGGGTGGGAGAGAAAGAAAATACAAGTTGTGACTGATAACAGAGCTGCCAGCAGATAATGTAAGGAAAAACAAGGACTGGGAGAAGAGAAAATACAATATGACCTTGCTTGGTGATGGTGCTGTCAGGAAAAGCCAGCAGGAGGGAACCTGGAACTACAGAACCTGGTTCTACAAAACCTGGAACTACAGAACCTGGGTTCCACAGAACCTGGAACTACAGAACCTGGAACTACAGAACCTGGGTTCCACAGAACCTGGGTTCCACAGAACCTGGAACTACAGAACCTGGTTCTACAAAACCTGGAACTACAGAACCTGGGTTCCACAGAACCTGGGTTCCACAGAACCTGGAACTACAGAACCTGGAACTACAGAACCTGGTTCTACAAAACCTGGAACTACAGAACCTGGGTTCCACAGAACCTGGAACTACAGAACCTGGAACTACAGAACCTGGTTCCACAGAACCTGGTTCCACACCTGGCTGTAACCCCCAGGCTGTGCAGGGTCACGGGTCAGTGTGACACTGCCATCACACACGCAGGTCACTGTGTCACTGCCATCACACAGAGCCACCTCTGGGCTCACTGAAGCCCATCCTGCCCTGGCTCCTGCAGCACCACAAGGAGCTGTTTCCAGCCTTTTCCCTAAAAGTACCAGTTCAGGAAGTCTCCAACTCTCACAGGAGCAGAAAAGCTCTTTCTTATACAATAGCCCTGCAAATGGAAGCCGCAAAACAGTCTCACATCCAAACCCTAGAAAGAAATGATGCATGTGAGGGAGAGGCAGAGCTTAGGGCCATAAATCAGCCCCGAGTTAAGCACTTTGAGCTAACCCTGCGATATTTTAAACAAAACAAACCAAACCAAAGCAGCCTCCAGGACAGGGAGCTACTCTGCATCCAGGTTGTGCAGGTTCTAACACATCAACACTCCAAGGCAGATGTTCTCCTGGTGCCCTGCACACACCACAGGAGAGGAAGCTGCTAACCCATAGTTTGAGAAAAGCCAGCACAATGGGAGAGGCTGTGGCAGTGTGCTGGCAACACTGGGTGCCACAGCATCCTCCCTGGCTGGGAAAGGGCTGTGAGCACAGTCAGAGCACAACAACACACACTGGGAGCACCAATAAATAACCCAGCAGCACTGAGGGATGACAGCAGATCTGTCTCCAGTGGAATCACTGCTGAGAATACTGAAAATTCTTTCCCTCTTAATATATTGAACTCTCTATTTGGGGCTGAGTTGATGCTGCCAGAAAAGCCTTTTAACACAGGCAGCATAAATTTCAGTGGGTGTTTGAAGCAGGAGAGGCTGGGCTGTTGAAAAAGCAGCCCCCAGAAAGGCTGCAGCCTGCAGCAAACACAGCAGCTCTGCTCAGCTGGGAAATCATTTGATCTATTTTGTATCATCCACCCCGGCACTGAGGAGGCAAATATGGGAGTGAAATATGGACACAGAGCAAAGCATGAAAAGAGACTTAATAAAATGAGTAATTATGTTTTCCTAAAGCCTCTCATGCAAGCAGGAGGCACCAGCACCATAAATTGAGCCTGGTGCCTGTTTAGTGTGGGGAAGGGAAAGCCCTGGAGCCAGGCCCTGTGAGCACAGCCCTGAGAGGAGGGAGGGCAGGGATCTGGAGCTGATCCAGTGCTGCTCTGCGCCCACAGGGATCTGGAGCTGCCCTGTGTCCACAGCCAGCCCTGGGCAGAGGGAACTGATCAAAGAGTCAGTGGCTGCCCCAGCACCTTTCCAAATTCAGCTCAAGTCCTCAGTGACAAATTTCCAGTGCCTTATGCTACTCCTCAGTACATGGATCAATTAAAAATAAAAAATAAAGAAGACAAGAAGGAAGGACACAGCTAAGCACAATAATTGAGTGCCCAAGGATCCAGTGCTAGAAGCACTGACTGATTATTCTTCAGCATTTTAAATTCCAGTTCACAAGCCTGATAAACTCATGATCCCACAGCACCAAACATAAAAATATGGATACTTTTTACACCCACAAGATGCCCACAACACCAAAAAGTTCCAGCTTTTTGTGAGCACCATTTTACAAACATGAGTAGAAAACTGGAAATGCAAACATTTTTGTTTTCCCAAACTATTGTAAACTTGTGTAAACTCTTAGCCCTTAGCCTTACTCTGTGCTGCTTCCCAGAGGTGCCATGGCAGCAGTGATGACTCCCAGGCAGTGCCAGAGTTCCAGCTGTGGCACAGGCACAGAAACACTGGGGCTGTGGGCACAGACAGGGAATGGAGCTGAGCCAAGGACACAGGTGTGAGCAGGAGCAGAACAATGAGAGCAGACGTGACACAGTGGGCTGGAGGAGTTACCCTGCTGAACACAAGCCTCCCTCCGTGTGCTAGTGTGACCATGGCCAGGTGTTCCTACAGGAGATCAGGCGCAGCATCTGAACCTCTCCACTGAGGCTGGTGGCAAAGCTGCCCCAGCTCCACCCGGAGCAAGAGGGAGCCCCAGGCCTCAGGAGCAGAGCCTGCATTTCAGAACGTTACACGTGGATGCAGTGCATAAACTCCAAGAGAGGCAATCCATCCAGCAAGCCGTGTGGAATGTGAAGCACTATTCTGTACCAAAGCTCCTGGTGTCCCACAGCAACCCCTGCTGGGGTGCCACAGGACCCGGGGCAGCATGCTAAGGAGATATCTCTCTGTCCTTCCAGCGGGAGCTGTGTTTTGCTTCAGGGCAGTCAGGCACAGGGGAGGGAAGGGCACACTCTGCTGGTCACAGCACCGTCTGCACTGACAGCTCCTGATCAGTGGGTGCTGCCCAGAGCCCTCCTGTCACACCTGCAGGGGAGGGGTGCCCCGCAGGCTGCTCCTGCCTCCCCTCACCCTGCTGCCACTGAGGGGCCTCCGGTGCTTCCCTCACGTTCAAACATCAGCCTACCTGCTGCCAGAGCTCCTTCTCTCCTGAAGGACAATTTTAGCAGTGTTACATGTTCAAAAACTCTTTACCTTGGGCTTTTCATCCAGTATTTGCTGGCGGATCTCCTTGTGTTTCTCTATAAGTTTCTCCTGCCTTTTGCTCTGAGCATCTTCTAGCTGTCAGGAAAGAGCAGAGGATGTTTGTTCATGGATTGAACATCCTCACTCTCCCACCTGCCCCCCAACAAACACCGCACCCATCAGAACTGAGACACTGTCATCAAACTGCGACCAATTCCAAGCTGAAATGACACAAATGACACAGCACTGCCTGAGCATCCCTGAGCACAGCTGTGCAACAGTCAGGTGTGGACATGGAACATCACATTTCACATGTAGCATTCAGGATCACAAATGTCTGAAGGACTTACTGCAGACTCTAATATTATTCAATTACAAATTTTGGGCTTCACTTAGTAACACCCTCAGAAACAAAACCCACTTAATTTACTTAATTCTTTAGGTTGCTTCCTAAATCAGACTCTTCTAAGCAAAAAATGGGCCAACTTTAGAACCTGACTATCTGCATTGAAATTAAGAGGAGAATTCAATGGCTGCACATGTTCCATAGTGATTTTACACCCCAAAGCATTGCAGGGCATGATTCCAGCCTGGTGTGAACCACCTGTAGCTTCAGAAAAGCTAACAACTGTAATAGAATTCTTTAATTGGTGTTTACAGAACTTACAGAATGCTTTTTACATTTCAGTAACTGTACCAATGCAATTAAAGTTAGGATATACTCTGCAATGAAATGTTCATTGACTTTCCTTATGCAATCTTTGCATTTGTCAGCAAGCAAGGCCATTAAAAAAATGGGTGCATTTTCCATGGATATTCAGAGATGAAATTGTATTGAATTCTTCCCTCTTCAGCACCATCCCCCAAGTGCTGACTAACAATTAATGAAGGGCTGTCTGAAATCCCAGCTTTCCTTTAATGGGAATCCCAGCTTTCCTTTACCTGGAATGGAAAGCAGAGCCTACACTGCATCTGCTGGGAGCCAGCAGGTGCAGGACCCTCCTGCTGAAGCCCAGAACCTGCAGCAGAACCCAAGCTGGAAGGTGCAAGGTGCCCTTTCCTGCCCCAGCAGCAGCAGCAGAGGCTGACCTACCCTCTTGATGTACTGCACCACCTCCTGGATGTAGGAGCGGATCATCTCCGTCTTCTCCCTGGGGAAGCATTCCAGCATTAGTGCATTCTTCCAGCATTATTGCAATATTCCAGCATTACTGCAATATTCCAGCATTGCTGCAGGCACAGCAGCACATCCCACTGTGCTAAACACAATGGCTTTTACCTGCCTGACTCTTTGCCTCACCCAGGCCAAACCCTGGGTGGTTTGCCTAAGTCCTACAGAACACGAAGTAAAAACAATGAAATCGGTGAGTCTGTGTAACATTCCTGCCCAAAGTTGTGCAGAAGCTTTAGAGGAGCAGCAGTGCAGCCCGAGTGAGTCAGAAGGGATCCACCAGAAGGAAGGTCTCACACCTCTGCGCCCTGCTCCCAGAGTGAGGACAGGCTGTGTCACACACAGGGGAAAGCTGACTTTCAATGGGGTTCCCATCTCACCTCCCTCAAGGGCTCTTGGAAAAGCCTGACAGAGGAAAGTCCTTGGGAAAAATAAGGAAAAAAAATGAAAGGGCAAGAGAAAAGAACTGCTATCTGTGTGTCCCTGAGCCTTTGTCACCAGTGCCACATTTACCTCTCAGCAAATCATTTCCTCCTGCAATTGATTTTTACTGCTGCAGCATTTCCACAATGGCCAGCTGCTCTCTTCTAAAATGAATTCCATGCCCTCTGAACAGCTCTAACTATGTTAAGTATTTCTCCTCATTTCCATAACAAATTATTCTCATCTTTATTTTTTTTAATAGGATGTTTATTGATATTTTTAATGTGCTGATTCTGAAACTACCTGAAACCCCTCACTGTGTGTGTCTGTGATTTCCTCTCAGGGCTCCAAATACAGATTCTCTCTTGAGAGGCTCCAGACCCTGTGCAAACCCTTTCACCTGCAGCAAACCAAACACAGTTGTGCCTCTGTTACATGGTAAAACTCAAACATTAGAGGGTTTCCTTTTCGGTTGTGTTCTGTTCGCTCCTCTTGTATTTTTAACTGCTCTAAAGTAAAGCTCGTGAACAGGAGATTGGAGCAGCCCCAGGAAATGAAATTATTGCCAGGGAAAGGACTCTGGGGAGGTCTGACTGAAGGCTGCCTTGCATTTAGGGTCAAGACCTTCCTTTGGTTACCAGCTGTGAAAAATCCTGTGCAGTGATATGGATCCAGGGATTTACTTACTCTTCCATTTGATTTTTATCCTTGGACTTTGCTTCTGTGATCTTCTCCTGCCTCTTCTTGTCCATTTTTTTCTTCAGTTCTTTCTTTTCTCTAAAGCATAAAAAATAAAGGGAAGTACAGAAAGTATCCAAACAAATCCCACAAGGAGCAGCAATCAGTGGTAAGGGAACAGCACTTACTTTTCACATGTTTCCTTCAGTTTTTTTAGCTGGTTGTTCTGACACTCCTCTGCTACATCTGTCAGCTTCTGAATTAGCTAGAAAAAAAAATCCCCAAAACAAAAATATGTATTTTCAGCTAAACATCACAGAGGCAGCTAAATTTCCTGAAAAGCCTGCAGCAGGCAGGAAAGTGTTACACCATTCCCAGATGAATTAGCAACGATCAAAAGGCAGCAAACATCATTATCAGTGTAAACACATGATTAACTTGGGGAGTTCAGCCAGAATGGTGCATGTCCAACTCACCCAGAAACTGCTACTCCTCTGTACAGCGAGGTGACACACTTTAAATGTAAAACCAAAATACAGTTCAAGTGTTTTACCTTTGCTAGGAATGAAAACGCCTGTGAAAAAACATGAGGGGTCGCAAATTGAATTTACACAATGCTAATTGCCAGCTGCATTCCTGTGTGACAGAACATCCAGGTTTTTCAGTGAGGGCTGAAATGTTCCTCCTGTAGTGAGGATTATTACAAGGAATGCTTTGGATTTCGGGGTGGTCAGGGGCATGTTGAAAACCAGACATGGCAGGTATGGAAGGCAAGCACAGAGAAGCATAACCTACATTTTGGTCACAGAAGGAAAATCTCTGAGTCACTGTGTGAAATCTGCTGTGGGTTCATTCTCCTTGGTGCCCAAAGCAGTAACAAAGGGCACAGCTGTGCTGGGGATGCTGACACGAGGGGAGCTGTGGGCACAGCTCCTGGGACAGCTCAGGGAATAAAGTGGGAATTGGGACCCTAAAAGGGTTTGATCACCCTTCTAGGTTAAGTCTGGTTTTGTAAAATCACCCTCCCAGGGTGATGAACCAGGAGTGTGTAACAAGGCACAGCTGGTCTGATCCAACTTTTCATTCCACAGATAAAAGCAGAAGGGTACCAACAATAGGCTCCCCACTAAAATAAAGCCATCAGAAAGAACCTCTCAGCTGAAAGGCAAGTTTGAATTGGAATATTAACTCCTGCTCAGCTCAGAGGGAAAGCTGCCCAAAAGTTCTGTGCTAAAAAATGAATTTACTGTGCCACCACCCAACAGGATAATGGCAGAAACCTACCTTGGCTTTGAGAAATGCAGTTCCCATTTTGGAATGAGAAGAGTTACCTCAGGAGATAAGCCCAACTATGTGGGTCTAGAATGGTTCTTTTTTATAAAAATCCAAATCTCTGAGAAGCAGCCAGCAGCTGTCAGTGGGATGGGGACTGTCCCTGGGGTGGGTACACACACCCACACTGTGCCCACACACCCACCCTGGAGCACTGGGACTCACAGGATGGGGACAAACACCCCAGCTCTGTGCTGTGACCATGGAAATCAGCCTGTGCAGGGCACTGCTGAGCAGCACCACACACAGATCACAAATCACTCCTCTTACCTGCTCTTCGTGGCTGCCAGGCAGAGGAGACAAATCAGACAAATCACCCATCAGGAGGGAGGCAGAACATCAGGTAATAGAAACAACTGCAAGAGGGGGCTGTCTGGAGCTGATAAACAGTTTGCACTCCCATAACACCCTTTAAGAATGTCCATTTCTGCCTAATGTCCATGAGCATCAGCTTCCATCTGCCCAACTCCTCTGCTTCAGCTCAGAGGGCCTATGATCCTGCTGCAGTTGTCAGCCAAACTCCAGCTGTAAAAACAAAGCTGACCTGGACCAATGAATGCAAAACACTCCTTCACCATATCCAGAAGGTGTCCTGCATCCCCTCAGAGTGCTCATCTGCCACAGGAACACTCTTTGGCACAACCCTCCGTCCTGGGGAACGCTTGAATCTATTTTCACGGTGTTTCAATTTATTTCCTGGCTAACCCTGCCTCCTTGTGCACTGCAGGTTTGGAAAAGTGGCAGAACAAAACAGGAACATCATTCCAAAAGCTGCAGTAAAATGAGGGAAGAACAATGAGGGAAGAACAATGCTGCTGCCCTTGTGCCTTGCACCCAAAGCCCTCTGAGCTGCTGGGAGTGACACAGTGACACAGCAGCCCCTGGAGCTGCAGCACAGCACAGGGAATGGGGCTCTGCAAGGGACCCCAGGCAGGAGGAAGCCCCAGCTATGAGAATGTGTCCTGGTGCCCCCAGTGCCCCCCTGGGCACAAACCTACCAGCTTGATGTGCTCCCGCTTCTGGTACTTCTCGCTGTAGTACTGCTCCTGCCTGAGGTTGAGCAGCTGCTGCTGCTGCTTCTCCTTCAGCTCCACCAGCTTCTGGGTCATCTCCGAGTCCAGGGCAGCCAGCTCCTGCTCGATGGTGGAGGAGCTGTGGTCAGGGCTGCTGGTGTCAGACCTGCAGGGAACAGCACAGGTCACCAGGCTGGCACCACCCTGCCTCCCCTTGGCTCCATCTGCCTGCTGAAGGCACATCTGTATAAACTGATAAACTGCCTGCGAACGAGCTCCTCAGCACCACACACAGAGCAGGAAGATGGGAGATTTTAGCCCCAGTAAGTTAAAAAGAAGTTATTAATGATTTATTAATGGCACGGCTGCACCTTTTAAACCTCATCCCACTGACCCACCAGGGTGGTGGCAACCAGACTCAGCGAGCTGTAAAGGCAGCTGCCAAGACTTCCCATGGAACTTGTTTATCCCCTTCCAGAC
The DNA here is from genome assembly GCF_028551555.1 of Melozone crissalis. Classification (NCBI taxonomy): domain Eukaryota; kingdom Metazoa; phylum Chordata; class Aves; order Passeriformes; family Passerellidae; genus Melozone; species Melozone crissalis. Next base: position 1,977,761 of record NW_026535858.1, read on the forward strand.
AGAACTTGAACTTCAAAGCTGCACAGCCTCCAGCAGGAGGGGTGAATGCTGAGTATTTTGGAAACAAAGTCATCCCTGCACCCACTCAGCAATAAATTAAAAAGCTGAACGTTACATCTGCATTTACCAAATGCTTCACACGCAGGAACATCCCTTTATTTGGTGTTTTGTCCCCCCTTCAGGAAATGCCATGCATAGCACACACAGCAAAGGGCTCCATGGGCTGCTGCCTCCAGAAGGAAAGCTCACACCCCAGTGGGGAGCAAAGCTCAGGCAGGCAGCTCTCAGGAGCAAGGCAAAAACAAAATAACAAAGGGAAAAACACAAAAACAAAGGGAAAAACACAGCAAAGAAGCTAAAAAGTAACACTAAGGAACAGCTTGGGTCTGTTTTACTCTTGAGACAGAAGGAAGGACAGATGTAACTGTGAAAGGAGATAGATGACACCAAACTGCCCAGGAGAAAATTAAGCAGCAAATCCAGTATCACTTCGAGGCCAGCACTAAGCAAACCCAAGGAAAACACACGACAGGAATGAGATGCTGCTGTGTCCCTGCCCTGCTGCTGTTTGCTGCCAGGCTCAGGTGCTAAATCAGTTGCCTGGGAAACGTCAGAACAGCGCAGGAGAGGGACAAAACAGCAAAACCTTGAACAGGGAGGGCTGACACGGGAGAAAAATGAGTTTGCTCCTCAGAAATGTGCAGAGACTCCAGTGCAGAGCTGGCTCTGCCTCTCTCCTCTCTCCCAGGTTCAAGTGTGCAGCTGCTGTCACTCAGAGCTACCTCTGCTGAATAATGTGATCCCGCTCTCATCCCTCCGAGGACACCAGTGCCAAGGTAGCCTCCTTTTATTTCTTGTGTTTTGATTGTGTTTGAATATTCTGCTAAGAGGTTAAGTGTGCTGGGTGAGGGTAATTTAAACATTACAGGGCCAGAAGACAGCGTGAATGAATATTACAGTCAGCATATGATGCCATTGCACAACACATATTTTACAGCTGACATTTCTCTTGTATTTCTGGGAAAAAGGAATCAGGCCTGTTTCTAAACACCGGCTGAAATACTGGCTGCTTTTTATGGGATGTGATCATTAAAGGAACTTCAGAGCAACACCAACAAAACCCTTGTGCACGTGTATAAATAAATATTTCAAACTTCCTGCAGACAATTCAGGCTGTACTGAGTCTTGGCTCAGTTTTAGACAAGGGCAGAAAGCAGAAATTGCTCCTGACAGTGACAACACATTTTTATGGCCATCTGATACAGGACTCCTGTGAAGCAGTGATTTATACTTTGCAGTTACAGGCAAATAGTATCAGCAATAATTTAAAAAAATAAAAAATTCTCTTGGGTTCTATTAGAAGTCTGCTGCTTGAGATAACATGTAATTGCAAGCTTGAAAATCCCTGAAAACATATTTGTGCCTTTTTTGACATGTAACCTCCAGACTTGTCTGTATGGGCACAAACTCCCCATCTGTGACACCACTGGGGCAGCTCCACTCAGGAGACTGCAGGGTTTTGCTGCCTGACATCAGCAGTGGTTTGCAGTGAGACCAAACACAGCAAAAAACCTCAAACCCTTTCTTGCTCAAAAACAAATGAGTCATGGTATTCATCCAGCTTGATTTTCTGCTTAGACGTGAATAGGAGGAAAGGCAGAAACGTGCTGTTGTTGTGCCTGCCACTGTCTGTCGCCCACTTTGGTGGCAGAAAACACTGCAGATAAAATAAAACATCCCTGGGCTGGGAGCTGACAGCCAGCCATTAAAGGGAGCTTGTTACACTCAAATACAGAACCTGGAAGCTGAAAACTGGCAGCAGTGCAGGCCAGCAGAACACAGATATATTGTGAGTGCCCAGCTCTTCTAAGGCCAGTGACATTGTGTCATCAGGAAGGCAGGAAAGAAAAAGCTCCTGCCAGGGACAAGCCATGGCCTGAGTCCCAGCCACTCACATTTAGAGGTACTACCAACAAGGTTGGCAGCCAGAGCAGCCTTGCAGCTTTTTTCTCTGATATCTCCTACCAAAAAGTAATTTTTTTAGAAGTTTGTTCAATATCATCATATTTAAGAACTGCTGCTACATCAATTTCATGTAAAAGTTAAGTGGACTTTAGCACTTATCTAGTTACTTTAAAAACTAAATGATGTTAAGACAGAAAGGATGCACCAATGGGAGAAATAAAAAGTTCATTTGCAAGAGTCTCTGGCACTGACTGGCTCTGTGTGTGTACATGCTTGTCCAGGAGTTATGAACTGATCTTTATTAACATACAGCTCCTACCATAAGAACAAGGCAATCATTGTAGAAAGGTTAGTAAGAATTCACTGCAGGTTTTCGCATTTCAATTGCTAATAATAGTTAATAAAGAATGTAAAAGTTGTATCAGGACAGTGAAGGAGACAGGGTGGTGCAAGGCTTGGAAAGAGAAGGCACAGAAGGGGTGTTCCTGCAGGGGCAAAGCCAGGCAGTGGTTAGGACACTCCCAGGTGCTCCAGATCAATCATGATTTATCAGCAGTCAGGTTTTTACAATCTCCAGGTGCCTCTTTCCCCCAGCTCCACACCTGTGCCCTCTGCTGTGGCCTGAGCTTTCCCAGGGCTCTATTGTGGAGCCATCGCTCTCACCTCCCCCATGAACCAGGAACCTGCTGCTGGGCATTTTCTGTGCTCTGCCCCCTCTGTGCGAATTCTCTACCCTTAAAAGCAGCACAGGTGCCTGGGGACAGGTCCCCAGCAGCCGGTGCTGAGGAGGGTGCCTCACCCACCTCTTCTTGCTGTCCCTCTTGGCGGTTTTCTCCAGCACGGCCCTCCGCCGCAGGTAGTCGTTCTGGATCTCGTTGTACTTGGCCGTGTGCTCCTTGATCAGGTCCGTGGTTTTCTTGTGGTGCCTCTTCACCAGGTCCTTCATCTCCTTGTAGTGCTTCTTCTGCAGCTTCACAAAGGCCTTCTGCTGCTTCAGCTCCTCGATGGTCTGTGCCTCCACCTCTGCAATGGCAACCACAAAAGGCACTTCAGCTCTCCAGCAGGGCAGGATTTCAGCCAGAGCCAGGGACTGCCACCAGCAGCAATGAACAAACCCTGCTTGTTTGCTGGGGTGAAGGAAATATGGCATAAACTGAGTGGTTTTACCTGAAATGAGCTAACTGGCTTGAAAGCACTGGGATAAAATGGTTCCACTACTATTCACTACATTCAGAACAAATTTAGCCCCTGTTCTCACAATAATGCTGCTCTTTTTTCTGGCTGAGATGGTAGCTTGGTGGTCATGAAACCACAAAAATTTCTAAAAAATTCCCTGTTGGCACCCATCTCATATGATGTGCCCAAACATTGTTTACTTCAGCCCTGAGGAAGAACACTTGGCATGTGCATTTTCTAGGAGTCACTGCAGTCCCAACCACTGGAAGAAATGTCTAAGCCAGGTGCCTATTTCATAAAAAATATCTTTTTCTTGACAAGAAAGCTTATCATTCCTGCATTCTGTGTATTTATTACCTGTGAGGACACTCTGGATAAGATCTTCTGTCTTTGCAGGTGCTTTCACAGAACCTAGAGGTAAAAGAGATGTTTAATTCCAATTCTTTTAAAACAACAACCACGACTGTGCTGCTTGAGTGTTAGAGCATGGCAGGTGACACAGGACACACCCTGACGTGGGCAGACTTTAATCACTGCAGAAAACACATCTTTTGGGCATTTGAGGAGCATGAAGACAGAAAGGTGACCCTCCAAACCCCACCTGAGCTGTGCTGTGTTACTGATGAGGAGGAGGAACTCCCTGACACCACTCACACGAGTCATGTAAGTGGCATTAGGCTGGCAGTACAACCACATTACACAGTGTGTGGCAGTGCAGAATTCCTGCACACAGCACGAATCCAGCAGATACTGCAGCCATAAAATCATAATCACTGTGTTTAACAAGCATTTGCTGCAGGAGACGTGTCATTACAAAGCACACCAGTGCCTAGGACTGGGTTTTGTGTGTGCAGTAAGATGTCACTGTGCATAGAAACAATTCCAAGAGATTCCTGCACTTGCAGCCACAACAAAAAAACCCCAGCACATTTTCTTGCTCATAAAGAATTTCATTTTCACCACCAATGCAACTGTTAAGTAAAAGATATTTGTATATTTGAAGCAGAGAAAAGTGGTGGGAAAGTTTCTACTTATTTTAGACAAACAAAACAAACACCACAACTTCCCACCTTTGTTCTTTGGACATAAAGCACTTGAAAAAATATTACCCAAACTAATTTAGAAAAGATGGGACTTTTTTTCCTCTCTTCCTTTGTGTTGTTTGTTATGTTTTACCTGGTGCTGGCTGGCTGTGCACAACCTGAGTGGCTGGTTTGGGGGTGAGGGAGGCAGTGAAATTCACCCCATTTTCTGCTGGTGTTGGCCTGGGCTCATTGTTGGCTTCAGACGGTGCATCCCCGTGGTCAATCTGAAATCACATCGTCATTCACATCATTTTTCCCAAATAACAGACATCATTTACTTGCTTTAGTTTAGTCTGGCTTTTAAATGAAAATTCTGCAAACATTGTATCTAAAAATCATTCTAAAATAAAGCAACGGAAGAAGAGATCCTTAGGAGCTGTGGTAACCCAGGTGGCTCATTTGTGCAGGGTAAATTTCAAGAAGAAATGGAGCATGCATTATTCTGAAAAAGTATTTTAAGCAGAAATAACTCATCAGGGACATTTTTTAGTGCAACATATATTAGCTGCACCAGATGTGAGGGCTGCACTGCAGTGAGGAGCCATAAAATCTTTCTAGAAATAACATAGGTGCTGCCAGGAGAACGCTCCCCAAATCCCTGCTGCGAGCAAAACATGTACACGAGATTGCTGCTAAATTTCATAGACACACCCAGCACTGCCATTCCTCACCATTCTCTCAGAGCAGGAACATCCCTGTGACTCCCAAGATCTGACATTCCTGTAACCACACTCCAAGGGAATCTGTGAACAGCACCTGCATTCTGCTGCATGGGCACCTCTGTGGGATCCAAATACTGAAGCATTTTCCACACTCCTTTTCTTCTCTCCATCTCCTCAGGGCTCAGGCTTGCAGCGTGCACTGCACTACACCCTGGACACCTGAACTGTCCCTGTGACCATCAGGGTTTAACAGGCACCAGCCCTCACAAACAGAGGGTCATTCAAAGCAATTTTTATTTTGAAATGTTTCCGCTTCCTGCTGTCCCTGCCAGGCCTGGTTGCCATGGAGTCTCAGGGAAGTTTTGGATTTGTTCCTTCAGCTGCTTCCATCTCCTCCTCTGATGCTAATCACATTACGTGAGGAGGCAGGACAGCACAGCTGGCTTTTTATTTCTGCCCCATGATTACCCCAGGCTTGCAGAACATCAGCCTGTGCTGCATCAATGGAGGCAGAATGGATTCTGATCCAAGGGTTTTGTGCTGCTGAGTTCCTTCAGCCTGGCCCTGACACTACACTGTGCATTCCAAAATTCCTGTCTCACCAGCCCATCCCTACCAGAATGACAGCAGAGAGGTACTGTGGGCAGGAGCACGATGCAACTGAAAAGCAGTGCCAACAACTTCATTTACACCAAGCAGCAATGGCTGCAGTAAAACACAGAAAAACCTAATTCAGCCAACTTTTCTAACACAGGAACAATGTGACAGGCAAAAGCTGTAGCTGTGATAAACACACACAGATGTGGTGATCCTCACAGCTCTCCTCAGGCTGCAGTGCATTAGCTTAATAAAAACAATGTTTGCTACACACATCACCAACATTTAATGCAAAAAAAGCCAGAATTCCCAACTCCTGGCAGCTCTGTGCCCCAGTGCATGGGAAGTGGGTGATACCTTCTTTTGAGACCTGAATTTTAGGTGCTGTGAAATGCTGCATCACACCTTGCTGAGGAACTATTAATATAACCTGTCACTTTGGGACATAAAACATCTGTCTGCAGAAACTGAAGCAGAAATCTGAGGCAGGATCATGAAGTGAATAAGGAATAATTCTCACTACATCAAGCAATCGAATCTCATGAAAAAGCACTTTCTCTTCCCATAATTCACCACACTGTGCTAAAAGAATGCTAAAATAAATATGATTTTTCCTTTTAAAAAAAGGGGTTTTCCTTTTAGGCTGTTTTAAAAACATGATGTAATCCAGCCTTCTAATTTACAGTTTTAATAATCACATAAACTGGTTTCTATTTCACACTGCCATGTCTACTGCAACACAGTGCATTTACCAAGCAGAGAGATCCATACCCATAGAGGGTAGACAGATCCATACCCATAGAGGACTTTATCTATGGGTCTATTTTTATTTGTACAGAGAAAAGGAGCTGCTGCAGGCTGGGATTAGCCCTTACCAAGGAATTCCCTGCAAATTCCTTGGGATTGCTCCTCCTGTCTGTAAAGGACACTTGGCAGGGGGAGAGAGGGCAGCCTTCACTGCCTGTATGCTCTGAGAGATTCACAATGAGATGACCTAAAGGTACAAAACTCACACTGCAGGCATTCCTCTCCCCAAAACCAGCTCTGCCCTGAGAGATTCACAATGAGATGACCTAAAGGTACAAAACTCACACTGCAGGCATTCCTCTCCCCAAAACCAGCTCTGCCCTGAGAGATTCACAATGAGATGACCTAAAGGTACAAAACTCACACTGCAGGCATTCCTCTCCCCAAAACCAGCTCTGCTCAGGCCAGGCTGGAGGGCAAGAGCTGGCCAAGGAAAGCAAAGGCAGGAACTCCTGTCATATTTACAAAGGGAACTTAGTAAATAAATGCAGAAAAGAGAACCTCAGTCTGTTCTTCACCATTCTTTGCCTATGTGATTGCACTGACACTAACAGACAAGGAGTGAAGCCTGAAGAAAAGCTGATTTCTTGGTTTACAACAATTCACTGCTGGGTAGTTTAGTTCACTCCTGTTCTGTGAGGAGCCTGTGGAACTCCCTGCAGGGTTGGGTTTAAACTTCTGCAGCAAGGAGAGCAAAGCAGAATCCTCTGAGTTCTCCTCTGACAGCTGCTCAGGTCAGAGATGTGTGTGAGGGGAAGGACAGAGGAGTGGGGAGCAGAACCTGTGCTGGGAGCCAGAACAATCAGTTCCAGTGTGCAAGGCTGAAACTGGGCTTTGGGAATGGGAACCCAGGTGCAATTGCTGGCAAACACACTTGGGTTTGTTCAGCTGTGCTGCCAGTGAATGTACCTGCGATTATGGATTGCTGTGGTTGTTGCGGGCCAGTAAAAGTGAAGAAAACTGACAGGTGAGGAAAATGTTATCATCACAAAACGTGGTCAGGGAATTCAAGATTTCCAAGCACAGACCTTTCCCAAAAAGTGCCTTTAAAACAGAAGGTAACTGTGGTGGACTCAGATTGACACTTCCAGGGGCAGCTTTGTCCCTGTCCCTTGGTGCTGCAGCTAACTCAACCCTTACACATTTATAGCAAACAGACCACAATCACTACAGTTTTCTTTCACAAAATATTTCTGTGCTTCTCCAAAACAACCTCCTTTACCCTGTGAGCTTCCAAGCTCCTTGACAATCATCCCTCTTTAATCCATTTGCTGCAAAAGACACTCTATGACAAGAATATTTCTAACTGACAAATAAGCCTGTATATACCAGGAAAATGTGTAGCTTTTCAAAAGTAAAAATGACCTCTAAGGTATTTAAAGGATTCTGTTAAAAAAGGCTTTGCTATTAATATAGAATCTCAGGTGTGGTGTGTCCCAGATAAATGTCTGGGATCCTATTGAGCATTTCAGTGTCCTCATTCAGAGAGCCCGTGACACTGCACACACAGTGAAGGGCTGGCTACTGAATTGTAATGACTTTCCCTCATCTGGTCTGCTTTGAGAGCATATTCTGGGCTACAAAATCTAGTTCAGAGAGGCTCTGCACATCTGAGCATTGCAGAAGGCAGGCACCAGAGCTGAGGGCAGCTTAGGATTGAAAAAGCTGGAGACTGCTGAGAGCCTTTGGGTCACAGGGTGTGCCCAACACCTGGCACAGCCACCGCTGGCAGGCAAAGCTGATGTCCCCAAACACTGCTGGAAGCCCAGTGACAGTGCCTGGGACAGGATGTTTGACCATGCAGGATCCATCAGAAACCACAGTGAACTCTCAGTTATACCCACAACAACCTCTGTGCATTTGGGGGCACAACACCTTCAATTACACAGAAAAAAGTTATATGTGCATAACACCTTCAATTATACAGAAAAAGGTAATATGTGCATAACACCTTCAATCATACAGAAAAAAGGTTATATGTGCATAACACCTTCAATTATACAGAAAAAGGTTCACAGCTTAGTCTACAGGTTACCATAAATATCCAGATATTAACAACTTAAATTGGGGCTCCCACAGCTTTCAGCTGAGCAACACTAAGCCTGTTTTATTTACTCCATGGTCTCCTCCCTCTTCATTTCTAACATCCATGAAGGGCTGAACTCCAGGTCCCTTCCCAGTTAAATTACTGTAGGATTACCCTGAGTCTCTTCAGGACATGTTTGCTCACAGAGGATCTATAGAGACACTCTAATCTGAGATACACAAATGTTTCTCAGCAGAATGACCTCTCCAGAGACAGGCTGAAATTCCCTGCAATTTGTAGTATTTCCAGGAAAAACTCCTGACACAGAGGTGTCTTTTTCTGAAAGGGGAAGCAGCGGCACAGTGCAGAAAACAAGGGGCATTGTGTCACAGAGATTTCAGGTGCTCCAGAGCAAAGCTGCACACACACAAATAACACAAACAGCCCTTCCTGTGTCTCAGCTCAGAGCAGCAGGCTGCTGTGTGGGATGTGCTGTGCCCAGCCCTTCTCAGGGTGACATATGTACAGGTGTTCTGTAATCAGGGATGTTCAGTGTTTGCCTTCCCAAGCAAAGAAGGTGCTTTTAAACACCACAGCATCATCTCCAGAGGCTCAGAAACCTCCCTTACCTCTTTCTTGACCTCCTCCTCATCCTCCAGAGTGAGTGCAGCCAGCTGCTTAGCTCTCTGCTCCATCAGGTTCACATATCTGATGGGGTTGGATAAGGCCTCAATCACATCTAGGAACAAGGCAAACACTTCAGTCCCAAAGCCCTGGAGTTGTGGCCGTGGCACTCAGGGTTTAGGGAAAAGGCAGAACTGTGGTTTTCCCTGAAGATGCTCTTTGCCTGGCATTTAAACCCAGCCCTGTTAGAGCCAATGCCAAAGCCAGTTCCCTCCCTGGAGCATGGCACAATGACATCCTCATGTGTCCTGCACGCAGTTTCACTTGTGCTCCAGTGCCAGGTGCCTGGGCTATCTCCTCCTTTGGAGCCTGCTGAAAATCAGAGCTGGCCCTAACCCTAAGCCTCAGGCAAGGTGCTGTAAATCAAATCAGGCCATCTCCTGGGAGTGAGGATCCAATGCAGATCTCTGCTCACAGGACTGTCACCCCAGCCTGGCAAGCCCTCCACACCCCATGCGCTTTGTGTTTCAATTTTAAAAATATATTAAATAATATAAAATGATATTAAATATTATAAAATTATATTAAATAATATAAAGTTACATTCCCTTCCATTCCCCAGCAAGAGAACTGCCTGTATAATTACCTGCATAAGTGTCAGGGACGTAGTCTTTGACCTCGATGTACACAAAGAGGGCTGGCAGTGTCAGGGGCTGGTTCCTCTCATTCCTCAAGCAGATGTAGTGGTAGCCTGCAAGGTAAGGAACAACCAGTTCACAGCAGAAACCCCTCCACAGGCACTTCCAATGTATTCCTGTTGTATTTGGTATTTAGAGAGTGGCAGCTCCAGGCACTGCTGGGAGGGGAAGGGTTACCTGAGGGTTTCAGGGATAACTGTGCAGACTGCTGGAAAGGCATGAGGCACTGCAGCTCAAAATTATACTTTCTGTTTATTCTGCATGTGTGGTTGATGCTAAAAATGGTAATTTATTTAAGGTTTTCATGCATTCTGGTTTAGTACCTCTGTCTGGATTTTTTTTAGTTTAGTACATCTAACTTAATTTTCAGAAGTGACCTTGGTAGTACTCAGCAACTGAACAGCCAAAGTGAACTGAGATGTAACAGCCCATCCACACACAGCATCTGATTAAAAAATATACAATGTGGCATGATGGCCACAGTGTGTTGTGTGTAAATATAATATATATATTATTATATATATACATATATTATATTATTATTATATCTATTATATATTATATACATATTATTATTATTATTATTATTATTATTATTATTATTATTATTATTATTATAGGATATATATAAATCCCGTTGTGTGACCATCCTCAGGAATACATCTGTAGGAAGAGGAATTCCAGGCTGTTTTGAAAGCTGGCTGCCCCACCTTTGATCACTGAGTGCCATGTCCAGCTGGGGAGCCACCTGTGTGAGAGGTGTCAGGATGCAGGGCAGGAGCAGGATGCCTTTACCTGGCTAAATCCTTGCTTTGGGAACAGTGACAAGGCTGTGCATTTATGTGACAGCAGGATGTAACTTTCAGGTGCATCTCAGAAGAGAGAGAGATGAAATACTGCAAAGGGTTCTCAGTTCTCTCAACCTCCTCCAGGTTTTCAGCAGGGCAGACTCAGCCCAACAGGCTGCTCTCCATCACATGCTGCAAACTGAGCATAGCTGGGGCCAAAGCACAGAGAAAGGGCCTGGGGGAACAGCTCTGCTAGGATTCCACTTGCCACAAGAGGGAAACCCTTCCCATGCCCCTTGTCCTCTCCAGTCACCCACCTCCCTTCCCCTGGCACTCTGCAGCTCCATCCATTCAGCCAGCAGAAAATGCAGCTGGCACAACAAAGGTGTCAGCTGGACTGACAAGCTAAGTTTGCTCGTGATAAAGGTGTGGAGATGATTGCTCAGGAGTAGTTTGGCCAGCTGTCGGATGTGGGGACATGTGAGTTTTGTGCTGGGTAACACAGGGCAGATAGAGATGCTCTTCCTTTAGCAGGAGTAAAGCTGGGAGCACGCTCATAGCCCATATGCTGCCCTGATTCAGTTTCCTCCCCTGGCTGGAGAATCTGGCACTGAATGTGAGCCAAACCCTTGCTCAAGCTGCCAGTGTCACTGCCTCTTTCTGAAACAGGATCTCTAACAAGTCTCTGGCCTGGAAAATGTGGCTGGAGTTGTCACACAAGGTAACTTTCATTGAAGTGGCCACTCATTATAATAGAAACAATGTGATATAGTAGAAATAATATGATAAATGTGGCCACTAGTTATAGTAGAAATAATGTGATACAGATCTGAGCACTTCCCTTGCTCAAGCTGCCAGTGTCACTGCCTCTTTCTGAAACAGGATCTCTAACAAGTCCCTGGCCTGGAAAATGTGGCCGGAGTTGTCACACAAGGTAACTTTCATTGAAGTGACCACTAATTATAGTAGAAATAATGTGAATATAGAAGAGGCCAATAATGATATTTTTATTTCAATTTTCAGCAATGAGGATGAAAGTAATTTTGGATTGATTTAAAGGTATTGCAGAGATATAAGAGCTGGCACACAGGTCAGTCTCTCATGTGTGCAGAAATTACATTGAGGGGAGGAGGTTTGGCTTTGATTCCCAGCCACGTCCCATGCTCACAAACATGACATCAAAATTGGCTGTTGCTGCTCCCTCTCCTATTAAAAGTGTGCAATTACACTTCTTAGCACAAACCTGTTGCAATTGTACTCTTCAGCATAAACCTGTGAGCATGAAATTGGGGTACTGGAGAGAAGAAGCGCCAACTATGCCTCCTGTGCTTTAATTCCATTGCTTTTCCTGCATGGTCCAAAATTTCAGTTTCTGCTGAAATTGTTTTGTTTTTCAAGTCCTCATTTGCAGTGAGCTGCTGAGTGGCTGCTGATCAGGAGCAGCTGGGATTGTGCCTGGCTGTCTCTTCTCAGCACGCAGTGTCTGTCAGGATGGGGAGAAGCTTTTACCTGGTCGGATTGCTGAGACTGGCAGGATCCGGTGGCCAATGAATTTCCCTCCTTCCTCATACACTGCCAGCCTTAAACAGGCCAGGGAAGGCAAAACCACCTGCAAGGCAATATTATTACTGCATTGTCAGATTTCACTCTGAATGACGCAGCTCCTTCCACAGGCTGCACAGAACACATGCTAAAATTTATCTGGTCATGAGAAGGAAAAAACAAACAAAAAACCAAACAAAGCCATGCAAAAAGCTTCTCTGATTTATTTTCAGCTTCTAAAAATAGTAGTCTCTGAGCACAGGGCAGTCAGGCACGATCCTTAACTAAATACAGAAATAAGTACACTAATTAGAAGTTCATTACAGAAGAAAAATGCCAGTGATGTTTCCAAACCTAAGCTCTGGCAGGCTGCCACAGGAAAGCCATTGAGAAGGCCAACTTATTCATGGAAAAGAGCCCTGCTACAAGTACCAAGTGTCTGAACACCCTTGTGAGAGAAACCCAAAAGAAACTGTTTTACAGGCACCTGGACTGGGGATATGCTCAACCAAGGTGCTCAGAGGTTCTGTTCAAATACTGGCTGCAGGCATATTGCAAAGTGCAATAAAACACCCACACTGCAGGTACATTGCAAAGTTCAAATAGTGGCTGCAGGAATATTGCAAAGTGCAATAAAACACCCACACTGCAGGTACATTGCAAAGTTCAAATATTGGCTGCAGGAATATTGAAAGTGCAATAAAACACCCACACTGCAGGTACATTGCAAAGTTCAAATAGTGGCTGCAGGAATATTGCAAAGTGCAATAAAACACCCACACTGCAGGTACATTGCAAAGTTCAAATACTGGCTGCAGGAATATTGCAAAGTGCAATAAAACACCCACACTGCAGGTACATTGCAAAGTTCAAATAGTGGCTGCAGGAATATTGCAAAGTGCAATAAAACACCCACACTGCAGGTACATTGCAAAGTTCAAATAGTGGCTGCAGGAATATTGCAAAGTGCAATAAAACACCCACACTGCAGGTACATTGCAAAGTTCAAATATTGGCTGCAGGAATATTGCAAAGTGCAATAAAACACCCACACTGCAGGTACATTGCAAAGTTCAAATATTGGCTGCAGGAATATTGCAAAGTGCAATAAAACACCCACACTGCATGGTGCCCAGTGTGCTCTGCCCACAGTTCCCTTTGGGAAGCAAGGGTCACACCAACCTTCTTGAACACTATGGCCTCCTCCTCCCACACCGGGTTCACTGCATTGCCTTGAGAGGTCTTGGTCTTCAGAGCTTTCCTCCTGGTGTCCACAGGCAGGCCAAACATGTCCACCTCCACATAGGTACCCACTTTTTTATCAGAAAGGAACTGGCCTGAAATGATCTAAAGCCAAAGGAGCATTGTCACAGATGGCTGTGGTGGGTGAGGAAATGAGTGGCTGCAGAGCTCTCATTAATGATCAGTGGTGGCATTTAAAATAGAACCACAACAGCACTAAGCCCACAATAAACAGGAAAAAACCCCAATATTTGACTGCAGACACAGCAAAACAGCTTGTGAGGCCTGGTTTCTGTGACCCTGTGCTCCTGAATTCCCCTATGAGCAATAATGTGACCAGGCTGCTGCCCTTCCCTCAGCAGGAACACTCATTTGATCTCCTCCTCCATCTGTACGCCCAGCTCCTGACAACTCTTAAGTTCTATCTAGTCTCAACAGCAGGTTCAAACAATGCTTAAAAATCAGAGGCTTAAATGGCAGAGAAATTATATATGTGCTTTTACCTGTGAGGGAGAAAACAACCTCACAAGTCTGTGTTCTAATAAAGGCTCAGGAAGTTTATGGCTTTATAGCTGGAGATACAAAAGTGAATTCCCCAAGTGAATTTGTCCCCCTGCCACAGCCAGCGCAATCTATCCCCCTGAACACTTATGCAGGTGATTCTCCACCTGCAGACTCCTGGCAGTCCCTGAACTTCATTGGAGGCCCTCAAAAAGGAACAGGGAAAACCAAGTTGGCAATGAATTGCAGCTGACATTTATGGTTCCACAGTTCTGCTGGAGAATTCTCAGAAAAGCAGAAAAATTTATTGATGCTGAGCATGTAGTGTTCTAGCTATTGCAGTCCAGCCTCCCACTTCACAACAGCATGTTTTAAATCCAGCCCTTTGTTTCTAAAACAGCCAAACTGCTCCTAAATCCATACATCTCCCAGTTCTGTGGTTCTGGAATTTCTTCTATGGCAAAGAATACATACAACAAAAATATACTGATTCCTCCTACCATGCAAAATGAGAGGCAGAGTTTAAAAATTAAATGTTGTTCCATGAAATTAAATTTATTTTATTGGCATAGTATAGTCATTTTTGAGGCCCCTGCACCACAGAAACAGAAATATATCCATGCTCTGGCATTGTCATGAGAGCACTTCCACCAGCTACATCCATACCTTGACAGACAGAGTGTTGGCCACTATTCCATCCACTATTCCCTCAGTAAATGGATCAAAGTGCTTGTCTGGCCTTCTCATGAATTCTGGCTTTAACCTGTAGCCACTTTTGCCATTGTACTCGTACATTCCCATGTTTATTTGCATAGACAAATCTGGATGTGAAAAATATTGGAAAGAGTTATTTTATGGATAATAAATAATAAATAAAAAAAATTAAAAAAAAACATAAATAAACAAAATAATAATAAATTCAGTAAAAAAAAACCAGTAAACCTTAAAAAATTACTGTAATTTCTGACTGCAACAGAAACAGTACAAGCCTGGGTTAAACACTTTAATTAGCAGCTCTCTAGTATACTTGAGAATCCCTAGATAATTTTTGACAAATACAAAGTTTTCTACCTATGAATCAGCAAGTGCCTGAGAAAAGTGGACATGTACAGCTCCCCAGAGGCAGAGCACAGCAGAACTGCACTCACCCACAGTTTGGAAGTTGAGGGCCACCATCTGGCAGCCAGCATTCCAGAAGACTTGGGGCATGTAGTTGGAAGAGTCCACTCGAGTTCCCTTGGGGTAAATCCTGCTCAGCTGCATCTTGTTGTACCTGAGCAGGGAGGGGTTAAGGTGCACAACACCTGACAAGAATCACCTGGCACACAGGTGAGAAGGGCAGCTGCAGGGCTGAATTAAACACAGGTGATTCTTTACAGAATGGCCACGGGTTCCTTGTTGGATTTCTGCAAGCATCATGCTTCCAGGTGTCCATGGTTTTGCAGGAGATATGATAAATATGGGGCAGTTAAAGGTGCTGCTGTTCCTGCACGGAGTACTCAGAACAAGCAAGGAAAGAGCACATTCATACAATTCCATTTATCTCTACATTGCTACTTTGGGATTTCCCTGGGATTACATTTCCAGAGGCCAGCTGCTTGTAAACAGTGAATCTTCCTCTGGAGCAGGGAGAGGTGCTCAGTTAAAAAGTGGTTTTCTGCAATGAGATTAGAGTTGGCCTCCACGTGGACAGAAATGACAAGTGTACACATCTTCTGGCTGAGTGTCCAAACCTCTGAGATGAGGATGTGCTGCAGGCAATCCCTGGAAGGAGCTCTCCATTCATCTCCTTTGAGGCACTGCTTTATCTGTTTATCTCTTTCACTTCATTCATTTTAACTGCAGCCATGAGGAGAGAGACTGAGAAACATCAAAAGGTCTAACCAGAACATTCCGTAGCTTTTCTTTAGAAGTTATAAAAATAATTGAGAAATTGTGTGCCAATAAATCAGTAGAGGCATGATGGCAAAGTGAGTGCTCTCATGTGACTTTGCAGAGAAGTCATTTTGACAATTTGCTCACCATAACTCTCACCACTCCATATAGGATGATAAATTTAACAATCAGAATTAGGTCTTCAATATGTCATTTGTGCCTATTCCCTCTAGTCCTAGCCCACAGCACGAGGACTCATGCCAGTTTTTAAATTAGCTCATCAGAACTCAGGCCAATTAATTCCTTTAGAAATCTTTAGAAAAAATCAAATCTAATCTACAAATTTCATTTGGGTTCCCTATTTCCCCAGCTCCTGTCTGTGAATTCCAACAAAGCTCTGTAGCAGATCTCAGATAGAGAAGGACTTAGGAAGGCACTTTGTGAAAGTCAAGGATACTCCACAAATTCCACTGGAGATTTTGTCAGCTGCTCAAGCCCTTTGGTTTCCACGAAGGAAGACATTTCAAAGCTCTTGTTGCGTTCTGCAGGTGGAGAGGGGAGAGAAAACCAGGGATAGAACAGGTTAGACACAAACTGGTGTGGTTTAGTGCCAGTCCCCTCAGCCCATTTTCAGCTCCTTTCACCCTGATCCCAAGGAATTGATGGCTGTGCTGGCAGCAGGGCCCCTGCTCTGACACACGCAGGGCTCCACCTTTGGGTGCACTGGGGAGGGGAGCCCAGAGGTCCCATGTGTGACACAGAGGGGCTGCAGCACCTGCTGTGGGCACTGCTGGGCCTCTGCCCTGTCCCTGCAGGCTCATGTGGGGCTGGAGCCACCTGCAGCTGCAAGAACTGATGTCCATGGCAGGTTAAAGCAGCAGAGCAGTGCAGTGGCTCTTGGTGCATCAGGGGCAAGGTCAGAGGTGTCCAAGCCACCAAACACCACTATCCATCCATCCCTGAGGGTGCACTCCTGTGCCCCAGCAGGGATTCAGACCTAATCCCCAACTGATTTCAGGCTTTTATGGTCTCTTTCATTTGGTCAAACTTTCTGAGCAGCTCCTCCCCCACACCTGAGCTGGCAGAACAAACATTAATTTGTGCATTGCTGTCACCCACCTTAGCCTGATGTGGGCACAGCCTCTCAATGCACCCAGGCACTAGCTTCAGAACCTTCCCTTGTGTGCAGAGGAAAGGCTTGCTGTGAACTAACCCTTCCCACTCCATCCCAGCCAGCCCTGTGCTTGCCTGGAAGGGCCACTGGAGTTAAATCCATTAACTCAGCTGTGATCTGCTTAAAAATGAGGGGACAGTGCCTGTGGTGGGGCAAGACCTCTCCAGCATCAGCGCCTTGCTGCAAGCAGCCAGAAAGGCAGGGAGAAGGGGTAGGAGTGGCTGTAAGAGTGTTGCAGCAACCCAGGGACAGGCTGCCAAGCTGCAGGGCAGGGGCAAAGCTGAGCAAAGGCTCAGAGAGCAGCACACAAACAGGGGGGCTCTGTCCTCCCAGGGAGCCACAAAGGAAGCAGTGAGTGCATCCAAGGAAATGGTTTGGGCCACTGTGAGAGGAAATTGTGCTGCCAGCCTGGGAGCACAAACCATTCTCAGCCTGTGCTGCAGAGTCAGGGGATGAACATGGGTTTCCAAAAGTAATTCCTGCCTCTAGGAGAGCTGGGACTCACCCTCCATGGTGGTCCCTATTTCTAATCAGCAACCATCATGCCACTGCTGTTATTCACAGCTGTTATCTCCTAATGGTGAAAAACTCTCATTATTCCCTACAGGCTGCTCTCCTACCACTCCCTCTTCCTTTCTAGCACGCAACATCCTTCCCTTCTCCAGCTGGCTCACCTCCATCTCAGCTTCTCATAAAGGCACTGGGATTGTTGTTATTCCAGCCACCCCCTACTGATGGCACAGCACAGCAACACCCGTGTACTGGTTTTATTCTGTTTAGAATGTAGGTGCTAGAATTTCTAGTAGCAATAAACTCTTATTTCTAGAATTTCTGGTAGCCATAAACTCTTATTTCTCAGCATTGTCTTTAAGTAGAGCATTTGCAGAAAACCAGAGCTGGTAGCTGTTAAAGGATTTGGTTACCAACTGTCCAGAGCTTTATCAGATCCTTAATTAAAATAAGAACAATTATTTCCTTGTAGTATCTGAGAGGATTAAGGGACCTGCCCTTTGAAGAGAAAACTGCAGGAGAGACATTTCTCTCTTGTGATACATTACACTGTGCTATCTTATCAGGAGCAAATTACTGCAGAGTGAACAAACAACTCATTGAAAACTGTCTGAAAAACGTGGGAAAATACACTTACAGGTACTGCCTGCCAGAGAGGAGGGAACCTTTCCAGTGAGGGCATCAGGGCACTGGTACAGACACACTGCTGTTCAATATTGCTGTTACCAGCTTGGATGCAAGACCAGAAACTGCACTTTTAAAATGTGTGACTGACAGAAGCAGTGAGGTACTGCTGTCACTACAGAGGGCTGAATCACAAATGCAAACAAACTCTGAATAAAATATAACAAATTAGCAAAGTGCTGGAACACTGGAACTATAAAACTGTACAAAAGACAAGTATGGATCTCTGTGCTTAAGAAAGTGAGGTCAAGTGAATGAAAGTAAAATTTTTGGGAAAGAGCTGGATAGATAGCAAACTGAAAAGCATCCTCATTTAATCCCTTTTTTATTCAGCTCATTTAACGAAGACCCAGCAGTGAGTCCAGGCCAGGACTAAGACCAGAACACCCAAGCTGTTCTTTAGCCAGCCAGCAACATTTCCCACCTAGGGCCATATTTATTGCATAACGATTTGTTGACACAAACACCAAAAATTTGATTCTTTAACAATATGAGTTCACTGAAACTCTGTTATTGATCAGAGGTCACATCAGGACTTGTGAGAAAAATCTGGACAGATTTTTCAGCAGCAGATCTTTACAAAAAACAAAACTCAGAAAGGCAAAGGCATGTGAACAGTAAAAACAAACAAAAAAACCCTACATGAGGCAATTGTCTAACAGCTGCATCAACTTGTAGTGCTAGGATCCACATGGCTTCCTCTCCAGAAGGCACATCTCCTCCCCACTGCGCTCCTGTAACTCTCATTAGGGCTGGAGGGGATTATCTACACCCCAAGGGCCCTGCTGCAGGGAACCAGCACAGCTCCCTGCACGGGGCATGCCTGCTCGTGTGTGGCACTGCATAAATACCCACACCAGTGAACACTGGGAACTTCCCAGTGTTTGTTATTCAGCACAGCAAATGCCACATCTTGTACAGACACAGGGACTTAGGCACAATTACCTGTCCTCTGCCAAGGACACCACAAATCCGGAATAAATTAAAGTGCTGTGCACTCCTTTAACTGAAAAGCTGCAAAAGCACATTAAACCTGTCAAAACAAAGTGAGAAAGGGCAGGCAGGCAGTGGGGGGTGTGCATCAAGGAAGGCAGAGATGCTGCAGTGTTTGCTGAGGATGGCACTGAGTGCATTCCAGCAGGGGCTGAGATGATGGCCTTTCCTTCACAGCACACAGGGGCAGGAAAGTGAATCTGCACCTGGGGACTCTGAATCTTCTATAGAAGTACTAGAGGCAAAAGGAAATAGGAATATTTATGACCACCTTTCTCAAACTGCTTCAGTCACGGACAACAAACAGCACATAACTTTCAAAACTGTTTTTGAAATGTCAGCGTGTTTACTGTTGATGGAGTTGGATATTTAGACTAAAAGAGGCTTCAAAAAACAAATGGATTTATTTGGCTGGGTACCAAGGGAACATTTTCTGTCTGTGTTCCTGTATCTAACTGAGAGGAAGCCAAGCAGCATTTCTGCAGAACTCTGCCAAACACTTGCCAGGTAATTTTAAGACGTTTCTTACTTACTTTTTGATACTTCAAATGACTCAAACTTCACAGGCTGAATGTAGTTTACCAGGTTAGACATCTCTTCAGTGGCCATGGCCTCACTTCCAGCAGTACCCTAGGGAAGAGAAGGGAGAATGCTGCAGTTGGTCTGTCCACCAGAGGCCACAAATGCCAAAGCCCAGTTTTCTATCACTTGTGGTGTCTTTCACTGCCCCTGGCTAAGGAAGGCAATGCTTCATGTAGGGGAATGCCACATGGGAAAGAGCAAGGTGGGCTGGAGGGTGGGAATGTTCACGTTAAACTGATGCTTTATTCATTGTTTTCACGTGGCTCCCAGGAAGGGACAGCATTGCCCCCACCCCTGCACAGTGCATTAGTGCTCCTGGGTAAATAATGAACCTCTCAGCTCTGACGGCAGGTTTTGCATCCAACAACGCTAAAAGGCAGCTGCTCCAAACAGATCTGCTGTGGTGCTGTTTGCTCTTCATCTTGAGAAAACAAAAGTATAGAAAAAGCAAAGATGTCTTTCCAAACCGACCAACAACCACGTTAGGTGGGGAAGCTGGTGCTGGTGCTCTGCCTGCCTTCCTCCACTGGATGGCAGCTCCAGTCCTGCTAACACTCACCAACCCGATCCCCACCTCATCCCCGCCCTTACTTCATCCATCGACGACTTCTTACAGTCGTCATCGTAGTCATCGTCGTCGTCGCTCTCCATGTCTGCTTCTCCTGCAAAGGTCCAAGCAGAAGATGAGGCCTGGCAGGGACAACGAGCAGGGACAAACCCAGGGAGGGTGTGCAGGCAGCCCTGCCTGCAGCAGCCTGTGCTGGGCATGTGCTTCTTGTCCCAGCACCAAACCCAAGGGAGGGACCCATCCATCCCGAGCATGGAGTTCAATTCTCACGGCCCAGGCAGCAGAACTCTTGCTCTGAGCTGCCTGATGCTCGTTCCTTGGCCAGCAGCACTGAGAGGGGGGTGCAGTGTGCCCAGTGTGGCTATCTCAGAGATATTCCCGAGTTATTCCTGACTGCTCTGACATACTCCCGAGTTTGGGACACAGCCCCAGCGTTTGGAGGTGTGAGTCCAGCCTGCAGGGTGCATGCAGGGCTCCAGGAGTGCCCCAGCCCCTCTGGGCAGCTGCAGCCTGCACAGGGTGGAGAAACCACCATGAGAATCCATGGGCTCTGCTGTGCTGTGTGCCAAGGGCTGCTCAGCAGGGCCCACCTGTGCTGGGCATGCAGAGCCCTGCCCCGAGGGGCAGCAGTGCCAGCAGCTCCCTGCAGGGCCCTGTGGAGCAGAGCTGAGCCGTGCTGTGCCAGCTGAGGGCACTGCAAACCCAGCAATGGCAGCAGTGCCCAAGGCTCATCCCGCCCCTGAGAGCTCAAATGGCACCAAACACAGCACATCCATTGCCTCATCCCAGTTCCAGGGCGCTCACCAAACTTCCACGGGCAAGGTGAGAATTATTTAATGTTAATTAACAAAGGCTTTCCCTCGCCTTCAAAGTGTTTTGATTGGTTGCATCGGAAATTAAATCATTAAGGAATATCAAGTTAATCTTTGCCTTTAGAAACTCCTCCTGTGGGCCTGGCTGTCATCAAGTGTACCTGTGCATCCTAAGGCTCTGGGAAGGAACATTTACCTATGCTGCAGTCACCCACCCACACCTGTAACAGTGACAGCTCTCCCTGAAGACTTCATCCCACAAACCTCCCAGCACAACAATCTAACTACTGTGCAGCATCCCAAATTCTCCAGAGAATGGCAATTCAGTCTCAGCTCCCCCTGTCGGTCTGGGTGCCCTGAGTCAATAGAGGCTCCTCTTTGCCCCAGGGGCCCCTCCTGAGCCCAGGGAGCACACACGAGTGTGCCTTGCACAACCCAGGGAGGACCGCCCAGCCTGCACGTCCTTCCAGGGCCAGATGTGGAAATGTCAGCCTTTGATTCACCAACACACTTCTTCCTGAACGTTTCATTGAGGAAAATAGCATGATTGCTCAACAGGCCCAGGGGATGGCTCAGGGAGCCTCAGCACAGTGCACAGAGCCAGGCAAGCTCTCCCAGGGTTTGCACTGACAATCTCTGCATGGGGAGCTCTCCACTGATTGAACCAGGCTGGCAGAAGAACCCCAGAAGGGGGAGGTGGGCGAGTTTTGGCCAGCTTGCACCTCTGAGAGCAGAGGTACACGATAGCCTGTTCCTGCTGCAAGCGCCCAGGGAGGAAAGTACACACTGCATGGTTGCTTTGTTTAAAATAATTTAACACAAACACTCCCAAGGAGATCCAATCTCATTTTCAAGTTCTGCATCAGACAGCAAAACCAGGACAAGTAACACACAGGGGTGCCAGCATGAGAGTGTCAGGAGGTGTGGAACACCTGCACTGCCTTGCCCCAGCATGGACTCAAAATGAGAGTGTCAGGAGGTGTGGAACACCTGCACTGCCTTGTCCCCTGTGCTCACTGCCAGCCCTCTCTCCCTGATGCATGGCAGGCACAAAAGCCACCCTGAGGCTGTCCAAGGGACAATCAGCTGTCATACCATCATTACTGGCTGCATTTAGATGGCACTGCAAACCCAGCTCAGCACAGGACCTCTCCGGTGCTCCCCAGCACACAAACACAGTGAAAATAGAGTCCTTCTCCAAGGAAGCCAAACAAAAGCCTGCCCAGGGACAGAGGCAGCCAGAAGAGTACCAAGAAATTGGAGGATACAGCTTACAACACACAGAAGGGCACAGGAAACCCCAAGGGCAGCTTGGAGGATGTTTCCAAGGAGCTGTCCCTGCTGAGTGAGGCAGTGTGGAGATATAAAAGTGTTCCTTGGGAGAAATAATGACTGGGCAAAGGAGGCTGAGCCCCAGCTGAAGGGCACAGGGGCTCAACACAGCAATACTGACTGGAGGATCATCAGGAGAGCTGGGAATGACCAGCCAAATCCTTGGCTTGAGGAAGCACTGTGCTAAACATTATCCATTCTCATCACCCTGACAGACTGGCAGCCCAATGAAACCAAAGGGTAGACAGTGCTTGAAATTCAGAGGGATCTGGTAATCTGCTCTCTCAGAGCCTTTCCGACAATGGCCAGGATGAATTATGGATGTGGCTCTTGCTGGTGCAGTTGTTAACTCTGCAACCTTTAGGCAGCCACCACCATCCCAGGGGGCATTTACCTTTTGGGTTTTCCACTGTACCTCAGCACTGGCTGACTTTTAAAAAGGGAAAGATAGCCTTTATTCATTTTGATAAACCATTTTGCTTTGTAACAATGGACCATGGTCCCAGCTGGCATCAGCAGCAGTTACACCCACTGAGCCCAAAACCTTGTCTCCAGTTTTCCATTTAGGCATCATGAAACCATGGAGCCAATTCTGTCCTCTGTCCCTGCCTTCCATGAGTCCTTCCTTGCAGCACCCACTGCTGTGACAAAACCATCATCCCATCAGTGAGAAACTAACAATCTGCTTATTTAACAGTATTTAATCCTGCTCCATCAGCAAGCTTTAGCTCCTTTCAGTGTGGGCCTGCTTTTGGTGAACGCACATCCTGAAGAACTGCACTGCTCCTTCTGCACTGACAGAACTTTGGAAATCTTGTTTGCTCACCTCTGTTCACTGTGCAGGAGCAGCCAGGTCTAAGAGGCTTGTTCACCAAAACTGCAATCTATCTCAAGGGTTATCTCAGAAATTCTTCTGCTTTGTCAGCTTTGCTCTACTTTTAGAAAAAGTTTTTTCCACTGACATGTATTGAAGTCACTTCCTACATCAGTTTTATGGGCACCCTGCAAGGCATCCTACAAAGCTCAGAATTCTTTCTTTAATTATTGCTGCTATTTCACCAGCACTACAATTTTATATGGTCTTACAACACATCAAAAACGTGGGTTTACTGGAGTTTAAATCTGACCTCAAGCAGTGTAAGACACAGCGAATCTTGATACCAACTCCAGTGTGAATTTCCACTTTGTTTTGCACTGCTGTGAAAAAACTCATTTAGAATCTCCAGAAGGCCAAATCAGCCCAACTTTCTCCTGGAGATCAGCAGCAATTCTGACAGGAGCTATACAACCCAACAGACTGGCTTGAATAATATATCCAAGCTGCTAAATGTCAAGATTATATTAAGGCTGGAGCACTGGAACACTTAACATTGAGAAATGTTAAGAATCAGGCTTCTGATTAATTGCATTGCTCCAGAAAGAAATTGGTGCTGGGTGCAGAGGAGCACAAGGCTTGCAGAGCTCCAGGGTGACACATTGCCAATGTGGGGATGTGAGAAGAAGGGTGGCATGGTCACTCTTGGGCTGTCTGTGTAGAAACTCTTCACTACCTCAATGTTCTCATAAAATGGGGAATAATTTTTTTAACTGTCCACAGACAGAAAAAACTGGAACCAGACTTACAGAAATGCTGCATGCTCATAGCTGTAAGCTGTAGCTGTAGTCTCTGGAGCTCTGAACACTTAAAAATTCAAAGCACTCTAGAAAAATGTCATTCTGGGTGTTCCTCATCACTCATCCCCAGAGTGTTCTTAAGTAGTGTCAGATTTGTCTGTCCTCAGCTACAACTGCTGTAATGATATTGCACTTCCCACAGGTACCATTCAGATAAACTCACTGCTGTTTGGCAGCCTGGATACCCCCACAGACACCCACTGAGGATGCTCTAGCTAGGATCAAGCACTGAATGACAGAGAGAGGAACAATATTGACTAACTGCATTCTCAGAAAGAGGCACAAGTGCCACAGGAGAGGCAGAGGCTGACACAAGGACACAAGCAATGTGTGTTGGCAGTCACGGATGAACCAAGTGACCACAGCAAGTCTGCAGCCTCAGTTCCAGCATTTTCTAATTTCTAAGCGCCCACCTTCATAACCAGAAGCTGTTGCAGAGGTAATACAGGCATACTAGTCACAGTTAATTTGTAAAATTACACACCCTTTTATGGGATTGACCCTTCTGCCTGGCACCATCATCATCACCACCTTTATTCCCAGCCTGGGGCTGTTCAGCACAGCTCGTGGGGAGGCTGCTCAGGGCAGAGCTGTGGCCCCAGTGCAGCCCAGCCCCTCAGAGGGCCAAGGCTGTGCTCCCTGCCACTGTCCTCACCCTGGGCTGCTCACAGAAAGGGACAGCTGGGAATGCAGGGCTCATTCCAAATGCTGCAGACGAGGCAGATGGAACACACACCTATCCTTCTCCTGCTTGGGATTTGTCTAAAGCAAATCAAGAAAATAGCATTAAGTCATCCCTGACACAGAGATGAATCTTGCTTTGAAATCCAAAGCATGCCCTTTTTATAGTTTCTTAAAAACAACAGTTGAAAACTCTTTTTTGCTGCTAATAGGATAAACAATGCTATCCACAAACGAAGCAGGATTTCTTTCTCGTTAATTCAGCTTGGGGCAAACTGCCAGCAGGAAAATTTTCAGCTCAGTTAATCAGAGTTCAGAAAAAAGCTACAAACAATGGGGAAAAGTTTTTAAATGGCAAATGGCAATGAACTGATATTTCAGCAGAGCTTTTGATTTACTCTGTGAGTTTTCTACTGCTGGGGCATAAATATCTGTGCCTATAAGAACACAAAATTTCAGTCTGGATAGCAGAAGGAATTCCAGTGCAGGGAACAGACACTGGGCTGGGAATTAGGATATAGAGATGTCATTATTTCTGTTTCCATCTGTGGAACAGAAGAACATCTTATAGCACTTTAAACAGAGGTCCATGACATGCAGGACATCAGCAGGCTGAGCCTTCCCTGCCTGAGGAACAGGGATCTCATCCCTTTATCCTAAACCCTGGGGCACTGCAGACACTGTGCAGGTTCTGGGGAACAGGTTCTGTCTGCAAGGGCACCAAATAATGGTAGGCACAGCCCAGAGGCAACAAGGACAGGAAAACATTTCCATTTGCTATTGGGCTTGGGCACACAGCAAAGGCAGCCAAGGGTGGAGGAGCTGGCAGCTGCCTGTCCTTAATAAGCAGTGCAGAAATGTAAGCACACACCAGAGAGCCTGGGGAAATCCATGAGAACTCACAGAACAGATTCCAGGATCAAAGACACCTCAGCACATATCAGAGAGCCTGGGTCAATCCATGAGAACTCACAGAACAGATTCCAGGATCAAAGACACTTCAGTGCTGTTTCCTGCTGAGCAACCCCAACTGCTGCACCTTTCCCTTGCTGCAGCACTGCAAATTGCTGGGATTGCATTTGTGCTGGAGGGAGAAGAGTACTATGCCCTACCTGCTCCAGGGGAGGAGGGCTCAAACATGCTGGATGTGTCACTGCAAGTGTTGGAAGCTTGCTCTGACAGCTTCTTCTTTGCACTCCCATCCGCTGACTTGTGAGACTTCTTCTTGTTCTTCACCAGGATTTTGTACATTAGGTCCATGGGGCTAGGGAGAGGAACGCCAGCCTCCAGCTTCCAGGGAGAAAGAGGAGAGATTTGTTAGAGCAGCAGAAGGAGCAGGCTCATGGCAGTTTCTTAGGGAGCACGTGGTGCAGGACACTTCTATAAGCTCTGTAAGCCCTGTTAAAATGAAATGGATTTTGCACAAGAGGCAATGTCAACATTCAATGAAACAGGGCTGCTGAGGGCACTTAAGAAGAAAAATGCTTTATGAAGTGCCTGCAGTAATAACCAAAATAAGTATTATCTCAGCTATGAGAGTCCAGGTTTTCAAATGGCAGCAATGAGGATCAATTGCATTGAAAAGATCACAATTCACTCCATCAGGGCAATCTCTGCCTCACAAATGATGCTGAAGCCACCAACAGCTCACAACCCCCTCCTTTAGACTGAGAGGCTTCCCATGAGGAATGAGCAGGACAGACACCCCAGGAAACATCCCCAGCATTTGTGGTGGGATAACACCAAGGCACCTCACCGGGTACTTCTCCAAGGGATCCATCAGCAGGGCATCTCCAAATATCAACCTGCAGTACTCTGCCATTTTTGCCTGCTGTTTAGGGCTGAAGGGAAGAAAGGAAAGAAATAAATGAGTCCTACTAATGCTCCAGAGTGACAGCAGCAGTAATGGAGCACCTAATAGCACTAAACTGGATATAATTTCCTGATCCAATAGCTATGAATTTTTCAGTGAGACCTACATACATCATGCAATTATTTCAGTTCCTCTGATGGAGTTTATCAAAGTGAACATACACAAAGTAAAGGCGTAAGTCAATGGAATAACAGTGAAACAACCATAACGTGAATTTGCCTCTTTCAGGCAATACTTTTATTCAAAATTGAAGTTTTTTCCCCCTTGTGTTACTTTATACACATGCCTGGCATTTTTCTTGCCCTGCAATTCTCACAACATCCTCTGCTCTGTAACCTGAACCTCAGCAAACTCCACCTGTAACCAATTCCCCCCAAGTGCAACCAAAGATGAAGCAATTCCTGCATGCCAGTGATGGAAGTTCTAGGACTGAAGGTAGGTTTTGCACTCAGAAACATTACTCCAATCAGCTCAAAATGCAGCTCAGTACCACAGTCACGCTCTAATTTTAGAAAGCTGAGGATTTTTGCTACATGTGCCTGTTTAAAATGCGTAGCATCTGAGCTGAGGCATCTTTCAAGGTTTCCTTTTTTGACACTCTGCTGGGAAGCCTCGATTAAAGGACAGGTTTGCATGGCTTAATATAACTTCCTCAGCTCCTGCTAATTAGGAACTGCATGTCATGGAAGAGACAGGGATGCTGCAAGCTGGTATGTTACCATGGAGCTGCTCTTCATGACAAAATCGAGCTGGGTATAGAGGAAAAAAAGACAAAAAATGCTCATTTTTCTCTTGCAAAGCAGGAGTTCAGCCCTGGCTGTGCCCAGCTGGGCAGTGGTTACCAACTCCCAGGTCAGCATGGCCAAAGCAGAGCTGAGAAAAAGGCCGGGTGGCCAAATGACATCTCCATCAGAAAACAGAATTTCCCTGGGTTCAGCATCCTGGCTGCCCCTGGAAGCAGAGAGGGGCTGAAGCAGTCATTAGCTCAGTCACTGACAGAAAATACTGCCAGGAGGCTTTGAATTATCCCCAAAGCAGGAGCTGCACGCATTTAAATCCCAACAGCACGTCACAAATGCTGTGTTCTGCATGCAGCCAGTTCTGCACAGAAAGAAGCTAAAAGGCACTTAGAGCTCTGGATGGGAACCACGCTGAAGACAAGCAAGGCAGCAGAACACAGAACCCTCATGGGAGAAGGTGGTGGGAGAGCAGATCAGGCTGGGACATTGTGTGGGTATCGCCAACCAAATAAAGGCACCACTCCAGCAGAGTGTGCCCCAAATCCAGGGGCCATCAGTGAGCTTTATTCACTCTGCTCCCCCAGCCTGCGTTCTGAACAGGTCCATGCTCTCAGAAGGCAGGAAGTTCAAAGGACAGCTCCTTGAATCAAAAGAGGCCATTTACTGAAACTGGAGCAATTAGGTGTGACATCATCATCATCATCCTTACATGGGCACGACTCCAAAAAGAACTCTCCATAGGAATTGGAAAAAAATAAAAAGCAAGAGTTAAATGGAATAAATTCCCAGTCACCACCACAGCCAGAACAAATTCTTCTGATCTTCTGTGTTTAATTACATGTTTACCTCAAAGAGAGCACAGTGAGAACTTTCATTTTTGCAAATGAGAAAAATGTAATGCAGCATGATGTTGGTTCAGTGTATAAATCCCAATGTCACTGCATCCCAGAGGCAGAAAGTGGGAAAATTATGTGAAAAACCAGTAAGTTTTAATACCACAAAAAACCCTTGAGGTAGCAACAAGGCCAAATGAGGAAAATCTTGACATTTCAAAGCTACTTGTCTTTGTGAACTGGACTACGTGTACAAATATTTTTAAAAGCTCCTAAGGGGGGATAGAAAAAAAATTAGGAGTACCAGCATTTAACTGTGTGGTAGATCTTTGTGTTCCCTCTCTCCCTAACATACATACCTCTGTATGTACTGCTGCAAGAGACAGACCATTAGGAAAAGCAGATTACAAATCCCTATTTTAAGAAGTTGGAATATTGGTTTCTTTTTATTTCCCATTCTTTGAAAATTATGAACCAGAGCAACAGAAACACCAAATTTTCTAAATCAATATGTTCCCCCAATTCTGTTATGAAGTCAAACCCCAGGTATTTCCTGGTCCACATCTCCTGTAACTGGAAACTCTCTCAGCATTCATGCACTGCAGTGAGAACTGATTGTCTGAAAGGAGCTGACTTTATCTGCTTTGTGATTTTCACTGTGCAGACACAGACAGGCAGCACACACACTTGTTATAGGTGTCCCCAAAACGTGCCAGGGTGAGGGGACGTAAAGTAGGAGCATGATACCTGGAGATACAGAAATATAAAGAATATTAAGAAATGTTTTCATCACCATTATTGTACTGCCTGCACTTTGTTTTACTGCTGTGTTTGTGTCATGCCTGTCATGAAGGTCAACCCAGAGGCTCCTTGGCACAAGTGCTGCTCCCAACATTACATTTTTATCACTTCTGCAGAGATACTTCCTCTGCATAAGACAAAGGCACAGATGCTTCCCAGAAGAGTCTAAAATAATTCAAAGTGTGGGACGAAAAAGTGATAAAAATCCTGTTAATATTTGAAGCAACAATTCCAGCCAGAAACCAGCAGTATGAATAACTGTAATTAAATTTAATCTTGGAAGCAATCTTATATGGATACTGCTCAAGGATCACTTAACCTTTTTGCTCTGTCATCAGTGCATTTCTAATTATAGAGTGTCTGCTTTCAGATCTGCAGATTGCTTATCGCCTTGCAAGCCCCATTTCAAACACCAAGGTCTCCTTGAGGTCCTTTCAGCATTTCCAGGGCACTCCTCTGCTTTCTTCCCAGAACCACAGCTTGGTTTAGTGGTCTTTTTTCTCAGCAGGCATGTTTTGACTTCACTATAATTGATGACATACATACTATTTTATGTCATCTAAAAGTTACATGCTTGCCTCTTTTCCTTAACTTTTCATTGCATACAAATAGGCAAAAAAACCTACACTAATAGTAGAGTTATAGTACAGGAAATAAAATCCTTCGTGTGCTGTGGAGATAGCGGAGAGGAGCCCTTCTAGGAGACACATCAAAGGAAAGCAAATGAGATGATTTACACCATGTGCCAAAAAGTGATTTTTCCCCTAGGTGGACAAGAAGTGTCAAAAATATTCCCATGAACATAAACCAGAATAAAGAAAAATTGTGTTTTAAGTCCAGTGCTGATTAACAATGTCATATCTATGTGATGATGTGAAACTTATTTACCTCTGATAATTGCAGTCTGTTTACAAGCCAGGAACACAGGCTAAAAACCATATTTTTGTTTAAGCCAATGCAAACATTTCTAGGGGAGCAGAATTTTGCAAATGACTCCGCCAACTTGAAAAGCAGAAAAAATATTTGGTCCCCTAGAGGTAGGAATTGATGAAACAGGATTTGTTTGACAGCAATTCTAAAAAAACATTGGCACTTTTTTGTTAACATTTAGGGCAAAGTCCAGCCTTAAGATCCAGGAGAAAAACAACATTCCAAGGAAATGAAAAGACAAAAGGAGCATTCCATGAAATTAGGTGAACCTTTCTGTCAGTGACATGACTAATTGCAGATTTCTCCAGCAACTAGTGAAGGAATTAAGGGGCAATTGTAGAAGCTGGTAAAATAACTAGAAATTACTTTCTGGCAAAGCAAAATCAGAAGGCACACACACTGAATCTGATCATTTACCATAGCAGAAAAGAACCACTAGCAGGAAAGCCTCAGAAAGAGAAAAGATTTGGTCATGGTTTTGCAAACTTGCTTTGCTACAACCCTGTGTCTCAGCAATGCATGGAAAAGGATATCAGAGAGCACAGGTCAGGTTAATTCCTTACTCCATGGCTGGGGGTTTCTGCAGAGAAAGGTTCCATTCCTTCCATGGGGCAAGCTGTAAATAACAGGAATGCAGCAAGAACCCTGTCCCCTTCCAGGCACATTCCTGCAGTGCCACCCTGCCTTTCATTCTGACACTGCCTCATCTCAGGATTTTAAAGCCACTTTTGTGTATAACTTACATCTGACAGGAGTTTATTCCATAAATCTTTCTACTTCTTCACCTTCCTAAAATAGATCACCCTGGAACAGTTGAAGATTTAAGTCGTGATGACTTTAAAGGAGGAAAAATGTAACTCTTGTGGTTAAAATAATTTAGCTGTTATTTTTCGTCTGCCTCATGTGAACAGAGTGAATGTATATTGCAATAAATCCAGAAGAATGAGTACAAAATATAATACTTTCAAAAATGATGGTTGACATCTTTCCTAAAGGCCAGAATTTGGAAGCACTGTGAGTTCAAACCTACAGGAGCAGGTGAGTGCAACCCAAAGGGACACAAAGTACACCAAAAAGAAATGAGGGGCCATTAGAAAAGGCAATTAAACACAGCCTCTGTGTGGGCTTTCAGAGGCAGAACTGAGCAGGATTTAAGAGACTGTTTGAATCACAACCATGTGCCCTCAATGCGTGAGCAGAGCAAACACATATTTGCCCCCAAGAGGTAAATTTGTACCCTGGGATATTCAGGTAGTGGAGCTCAGCCCTCTGATTTTAAATTTTTCTACCTACATAATTTCTGATCAGTATTGTCACATCTGTTCTTTAAAAACATTCTTACACAGCTGCTTCTACCAGTTCCTTCCCTTATGACAAGAATGTTCCTGCTAAAAAAATGGAAAAGCAATTAGCCCTCACCTTCTCCTCTTTCAGAAACTAAAGTGCCAACCTCATTTCTGATTTGTGTTAAACATTCATAGCTGCCCCCAAGAATATTTTTATTTTACATTGAAAAAAACCCAAAAAACAAAAGCAAACCCAAAAATTAGCTTCTAAGTCCAAACTGCCCCCAGAAATGTTGGAAATGTTTTCACAGCAAATAAAAACACAAAAGGGGAAAAGACAATTCAAGTTAAGGTTAAGGTTATGTGTCACTGTCACTCCAATTTGAACCATGTGGTCTCTGCATTCAAAACCAAGGTTAATGTTTAAAAAAACAATCAGAACTATAAAAATAAAACAGATCACTGGGACAAAGATAGAAGTGTTCTCATTTATTTATATAAAATAGTCCTTTTATTATAACTAAAAAAGAGAAAATGAAATAAACTTAAGTAAACGGTTATTTTTTTGGCAGAAATTAACAGTTCCTGGCCATCCCACCACCTATTTTGCAGTCCTAGAAATCCATGGTTTGGCCTCTGCCTCGAACACAAGACACAGACCAAATGCTGAATGTGTTTGCAGCACAGAACAGGGTCACAAGCAGGGGAAATACTGCCTGGTTTTCTCTGGAGTATTGCTGCATTCCAGCAGGACACACTGAGAGTGAAAAGTTAACAAAATCCCTCTCACAACCCAACCTCCCCTCCCAAAGAACAGGTTCTGATTCAGGGAGGTTTTCAGGAACAGACCCAATTTCACTTTTGGATAAGAGCTGTTGTTTGGGTCACAGGTGCACACACAATTCCATGCCTAGACCTTATAAAAAATGAAACATCAGCCAAGAGAAAGGTGGTAATTACTTACGAATCCACATGGTTTTCAAAGGAAAGGAGGATTGGGAAGGGTGATGTCTTAAATGCACATTCAGCAATAGCTTCTATTACTTCCTAAAGAATCAAAATAAACACAGTTACAAATTTTACTCTCTAAAGAAGCAGAGTTGTAGCCTTTGAAGACAGAAAGGACCCAACAAGCTCTGAGATCATTCCCTGCGATCCAAACTTCCTTCCTAAACATCCCAGAAAGCTCTGGATGTGCTCCTGCCACAACCCAATTTTTCAACCTGAACTATAATCGAATCTCCAAAACATCTGATGAGTCTCAAGCACCCCATTTCTCAAGAAATGACTTATGTCTGCCCAAATCAATAGTTTAAATGTAAAGCTTGGTTTTGGTGTGGAGCTGCTCCATGCCTGCAGCTACAGCTTTCATGTGCTATAATAAAAATGCTCTGACAAAGGCAGATCTCCAAACATCATGTATCCATAAAATCCTTACTTACTCTGACTCACATTTTAGTTCTCCCTGTCTTTTTTTTTTTGATGACAGAAATCCCTTTAAGGCAAAATAAAAGAAAAAAGAAATCTTTACTCAATTAAAACAGTTGGTTCTGTGGTAATTATCAGAAAACTCAGAAAAGTCCATAAAGTTTCCTGTCAACCTTACAGAAAATGGAAACCCTAAATCCAGTAGAAAAGTCATTTGACAATGCTGATTTTAGTGAGGTGCACAATAAATGCACTCATTGTTACAAATGATGAAATGTTTCCCTCTTGGAACAAATCTCTCTTCCAGAAGAACACAGAAAACACTGAAGACTTTTCATATGCTGGCAAACCCTGGAGTTTCTACAAACCCATAAGGCTCTGCCACACCAAATCATAAGCATGACTAAAACATGAAAGATGTATTTATGTTAAACAAGCTTTCTCTGGGGATTCCTCTTGTTCATTTTCTGCACTTTTAGAGGCCCAACTGAGAAGCATAACAGCAAGAAATCCACTTCCTAAAAGAAGAGCTGAGCTCCTGGTACATTCTTCCGGCCCACTTGTTTTCAATGCTTTCCTGCTGCAAGAGGGGATGGAGCCCTGCATGAGTGGGGAAATAAAATAACCTGGAGAGTGAAATTAGGATTGAGCTGGTGAGATGTGAGATGAAGAGCTCAGACACCGCTTCAGTGAAGGCAAATGCAGCATGGGTTAAAAATCAGATTAACTTAGCTTTAAATTCCTGCTCATGACCAAAGCAGCTGAGAGCCTCCTCCCTCAATTAAAAGACTCCCAGCAATCAAACCCCATGCCCATAAACATAATGGTCAGAGGGACAGAAGCTGGCAGGTGGCTCCAGCTGCAGAATGCCTCACTGGATCAGCCCTGCAGGGTTAAACATGGGCACACACACAGAGAAGCCAGCAGGCTGAGCAGAACCCCTGTGCCCTGGTCACAGCAGAGCGTGAGCTGATACACGAGTGAGCATTCAAGGCATGAAGTGATTCTCGCACTCCAGACACATTATTCCCTGCCATTTTGCTCCTCCCCAGCCCAGCAGCACACACTCAAACCACTGAGTGTTGGAGTGTTGAAAAGAAACCGAGATGTTTTTCCACATTTTTCTGGGTGGATTAAAAATGCCTGCCCTGGAATGACCTATGAAATACTCCTGAGGAGGTTTAAAATGCTTCCCAATATCTCTCCTGCCAGCACAGTGCCAAGGGTTGAACATCTAAATATCCAGGGATAATCCTTGTTCCTGCTAATGATCCTTTTAAAAATCAGATTAACTTTGTTATAAATTCCTGCTCATGACCAAAGCAGTCAAGAGCCATCTCCCTCAATTAAAAGACTTCCAGCAATCAAACCCTATGCCTATAAACATAATTGGCCTCTCATAAACATAACTGGGAAGTTAATAACAAACGTGCAAGAAGGTTGTTTTGCGTGTTTCTGTGATGACCTCAATCAGGGAAGAATCAGAGAAAGCAAACTGGAAAAAAATGGATTGTCCTGGCACAAGTGAAAATTAGTGTTATGTCTGTGGCAGAGCTGTTTGCTTTTTTCCCTAAAGAATGGCACTAGAAGACAAAAATCCCCACCCAACAAAAGCTTTCAAGTATGGGAAATAGGTCCCAAAGCTGTAGCCACACGTAATTCCCAGAACACAACTAAAGTCAGTAATAAACATTTTCCCACATATTCTTGCACACAATAAATGTGTGCTAGAAATGCATTTCCATGGTGAGTTAGTGTCTCAGATGAAGAAGAATTATTTCTTCACACTTCAAAAATGATTTCCTGTGCTGACTACCAATCCTAATACTACAGGCAAACACCTCCATTATGCTCCTCTAACACCTCAGATCAAAAACATCTTTAAGAAGGACAAGAAGATAACAATTTAAGGCTATTGCTAAGGGTTTGGTCTCTCTACCTTATACTGTAGGAAAGGAAATGGAAGCTGGAATTCAATAATAAAGATGACATGTCTGGGGTTTGAATGGCACAAATATCCCTTCACAGCCTCCAAAGATGGTGATTTTTCTTTTTCTCCCTCCAGTGCTTTGGGTCTGATCCCAAGCATCAGGGATAATTTTGCACACTCACTTATTAATTCTTTTTAAATATAATGCCAAGTGTCTGGGTCCTGTGCATGCAGCCTGCCCACCAGGCCATGAGCAGCATATTCTCTGCTCACAGGAATTTAAAGGCTGGCAAATTGTTGAGATCTGGCTGCTGCTTCCTGTCCCAGTTCAGGACTTTTGCCTCCCACTGCCAGTGACCAGGCAGAGAGGGGAAAGGGAGTGAACTGATGTGCTGGTTACTGCTGCCCAAACCCTGTCCAGCTCTGTCCCCTGGAGCTGTAACCCAGATAGTGATTTCTCCCAGTGCCTCCACACGCCCATTTGTGTCTGTGCAGAGCCAGCTGTGGTGGCTGTGCCTGGTCCCTCAGCCCTGGCTGTGGCTCCTGTCCCTGTGAGACGTGCTGCAGGGACGTGCACAGGAGCACGGACCTGGGCATGGAGCCCAGTCCCCAGATGGCCCTGAGAAATAATCCCTGTTCCTCACCCTGCCCTGACCACCAGGAGCCTCTCCCCACGCAAGGTGCACATGCTGCAACTCTCCTCTCCCAGCCATTCTGTGCCGCTCTGCCCTTTCCTCCTGCAGCAGCTTCTGCCCTCCCAGCGAGGGCTGTGCAGGAGCAGAGCCTGCCCAGGGGAAGGCAGGTGTACCTTGAAGGAGATCTCGGTGGTCATGGTGAAGCCGTGGGTGATGACGGGCTCCTCCTCGGCCGTGCGGCCCTTCCAGCAGTCCAGCTCCACGCAGCGGCAGCCCGACAGCAGCACCTGCCGGTACATCTCCACCGACGAGTTCCCTGCCAGCTGCCCAGCTGCAACAGCACAGGGAGAGGCAGGTCAGCCTGGGCCCCAGGAGGGGATGAACTGCTCTGACAAGGACAGAGCTACAGCAGCTTGGGCCCTCGGCTGGCAGGGACAACGCGGTCATCGCTCCAAAGAACGCCAACAGCGGGAGAATGCAACGAAATCCCTTTGAGACAGACAGGGTCATGGATCCATCCCTCTGGCACAGCCAGGGTCATGGATCCATCCCTCTGGCACAGTCAATGCCATGGATCCATCCCTTTGGCACAGCCAGTGCCATGGTCTGAATCCATCCCTTTGGCACAGTCAGGGTCATGGTCTGGATCCATCCCTTTGGCACAGTCAATGCCATGGATCCATCCCTTTGGCACAGTCAGTGCCACGGTCTGGATCCATCCCTTTGGCACAGCCAGTGCCATGGTCTGGATCCATCCCTCTGGCACAGTCAATGCCATGGATCCATCCCTTTGGCACAGCCAGTGCCATGGTCTGAATCCATCCCTTTGGCACAGCCAGGGTCATGGTCTGGATCCATCCCTCTGGCACAGCCAATGCCATGGATCCATCCCTTTGGCACAGCCAGTGCCATGGTCTGGATCCATCCCTTTGGCACAGTCAGTGCCATGGTCTGGATCCATCCCTTTGGCACAGTCAGTGCCATGGTCTGGATCCATCCCTTTGGCACAGTCAGTGCCACGGTCTGGATCCATCCCTTTGGCACAGTCAGGGTCATGGATCCATCCCTTTGGCACAGTCAGGGTCATGGATCCATCCCTTTGGCACAGCCAGGGTCATGGTCTGGATCCATCCCTTTGGCACAGTCAGTGCCATGGTCTGGATCCATCCCTTTGGCACAGTCAGTGCCATGGTCTGGATCCATCCCTTTGGCACAGTCAGTGCCATGGTCTGGATCCATCCCTTTGGCACAGTCAGGGTCATGGATTCTGCCCTTTGGCACAGTCAGGGTCATGGTTTGGATCCTGCCCTCAGTCTAACAGAGAAAAAACCCAGCTGAAGCCAGCTCCAAAGCTCTGATGGACAGCATCAAATACATGAAAGCAAATAATAATAGCAATAATAATAATAATAACAACAGCAACAATGATAATAAACAACAACAATAACAACTTCATTCTGTGAGATTTTGTTATCCCTTGACCAGCAATGCGAAATTCAGACTCGGGAGACCAAGACCACATTTTCTCACACCATGCAACGCAGTTCAGTACGAGATGAAACAAACCCCCTGCAGTCACTAATGGCACCACCATTAGGTCTCAAATCAATATTTAATATGCTAACCACTGCAATGAGCTGGTCAGTTAAATTTCCCTGATGTGTTACTGTATTGTGCAGGGAGAAATTAAATTAAACTGTCCTTTTCCAATAATGAGATAATATAAATCTAAAAACTGAGAAGGAAAAACTAATTTTTTCCAAACTTGTGAAGTATAGAAAAGAAACCCCCAAAAAATTCCACCCCAAGCCAACAAAGAAGTCCAGCTGGATTCAGGGAAGGATACCCAGCCAGGTTGTCTTCATCTGCTGCAACAGGTTTGATTCCAGTCACTGAGATACAAATCTCTTGCAGCAGAGAGGGAACATAATGGAAGAATGGCTTTGTGCCTCTTTTAGATGTGAAGAAAATGGATGCAGTTTCCTCCTCTCTAGCAGACTTGCTGAGAAGATCTTCCTGGATTTCTTGAAGGAAATTAATTTTCTTTTTAAGGAGGCAGTGAGTTCATTTAGAGTGAAGATTCTTTGCTGGCTGGGGACATATAAATACTTCATCTAGACTGGCATATACGATAATGCAGATGAATCCTCATTTTATTGTCTCTGTGATTCTGTGTTTAGGTTTTATGCTGGGAAATACACATTTTGGGATTCGCCTCACAAAAAGCATTGTCTGCTCTTGCTCTGTTTTTACCTTGCACTAAAACCTGTGTAGCAGAACCCCTTACTTGCAAATCCCTGTTCACAGTTTCTGTCTGATACATGAGGTGGAGCAATCATAAATACTCCACGAGGTATTAACATGACTCCTGTTGAAATCCATCAGAATTCTCAGCTCCTGCTGGAACCAGTGACAAATATCTGCTAATAACAGAAGGAACTGGCCAGGGCTGGAAAGCTCTGAAAATCCAAATGGAGTCAGCAAAGTGACAACCTGTCTCTTTTTCTCATTTTCTTTTGGAATTTAGCTTTTTCCTGTTTCACCTTTGATTATGGCAGATTATCTTTCCTCACACAAAAACCTTTCTGGTGCAATTCCAACGCCTGGGTTAAGTAGTGGCTCTTTTTCTTTGCAGGATGCAAACAGGCATAAGCATGGGTCAGGGAATAACAACTCACATTTCCATGTACTTATCCCTGAGCATCTGCTGGTGAAATCTTGGCTCTCACAGGGATCCACTGAACTCTACTGCCTAAAAACCCCATTTTCACTTAGAAAACTGCTCTAATGTTGTTTTTCTTTTCCCTGAGAGCACACAGAGTTTGGATTAACAAAGTGTTTCCCAAGAGACTCCTGGTGGTTATCAGTGCTGAGTGTTTTGTGCTCAGAGATCCTTCACCTTCCAAAGTGCTTAAGTAAATCATGACATGCATCACTTGCCACATGACACTTCCCACACCTTATTAATAAGGCTCAGACATTTTGGAAGGATTCCTGCAAAGGATGGGAGGATATTCAACCTCCAAACCACACAACCTTCAGAAGGACCCCCAGGCAGAGTGTAAAATGCTAGCACATGTTTAATAGTCTCAACAGCTTGTTTTTCTGAAATACAGAATATGAGAAATATGCTCCCAAATGTGGGGGTTTTGCATACATTATTTAGAAATATCTATTGTGTGAGTCCCTGTTTGCATTCTAAAATGTGATAGCAGACACTAAAGGGAACATTTCCGGTATATTTTTAATAGCCTGGGTACAGATCAATTTTTCAATACTGGAAATTGAAAGCATTATGTATTCCCTTCCACAATACAAACAGTGTCTACAGTAACACCATGCAGAACATTTGCATCCCATCACCCTATGAGGGCTAAGGAGAAAAGGATTCTGACAAAAAACTCACTTTTCAGAAAAATGTGATTGGCTAAACAACACCTGACAGGACAGCATGCAAAATGAGCTGGTGCTGTCTGATGAGAGCTGAGGATGTGACCCAGGATTCCCCTCACAGAGCACTTCCACACCTCTGTAACTTTGAGCTGCTCCTGCCTCAGGAAGTGCATCCTTGCTGGGTTCATCTACCACTGTTTCTCCAAGTGCAAGTTATTTCCAATACATGGAGTTAAAACCGGGTCGCTATCTATTGAAGACATCCTTCCTCCCCAAACTGGATCCATCTATTGGGAATCACCTGACTCTCCACTATTCTAGAACCAGAGGCTGGTGCTTCCCTCTGTCCCAGCAGTTTCTCCCAGCACGAGGTGCCTGTATCCTCCCTTTGCTGGGCATGAACACAAGTTCCTACATCTCCTGTCTCCAGACAAGTCCTGGAGGAGCACCAGTGCCCTGGATCACACAGTGGGGGCTGCAGTGTGCAAATCAGAGCCCCACACTGCTGGCAGCCTGGCTCCTCACTCCAGAGCCACACAAGGTGCTGGCAGCTGAGATTTCATAGACCCAGCCCATTTATCTGAGTTTGTTTTGCTCCTGAGCTATTTCCCCATGCAGGACGAGCAGATCAGACCCCACACAGCAGCGGGGAGGTGTCCCCAGCTCTCCTGCCCTTCCCTATGGAACCTGCTCTGGAGGCTGCGAGGTGAGGAAGGGTTCAGGAAGGGCTGGATGCAGAAATCAGCAGCAGCAGTGGGACTGAGGGAGCACTGGGAGCAGAAGAGCTGGAGAATGATGGATGAGAGGTCACAGGCAGCACCAGAGAAGAGAACTAGCCCTGGTGAGCCATTTTTCTAGGAACAACTGAAATACCAGACTGTAAGAAGAGGCTGAGGGTGGATGGGATAGTCCCACACTGGCTACATGTGCTCAGCTGAGATTATTTTTCCTTTTAGCCAAAACATGTATTCCAGGCCTGTGATTTCAGTATTTCACATTTCCCATCAACAACAGCAAGCTGCCCAGCCCTCAGAACATGCAGGGCTGAGTGTGACATGCCATCATTTGTCTCTGACTTTGGGTGCTGCTGAAAGAAATGTTGCCCAAAAAATCACTCCCCACTGTGCCCACAGCAGGAACCTGAGAGGAGACTCCAGGAAAAAGCAGGGCTGCACTTTAAGGGTTCAAAGGAATAAAGAATTAAATTTGATACCAGTGAGAAAAAAAGATGAGACAGTAAAAAAAGTTTCTCAAAGATGACATCTCTTTAAGTTAGCCTAGGTTCAGTGCAAATCGCTTCTTTTTACCTTTGTTCTTAAAAACTACATATCCCTAAGAAAAAAGAAAGCAGTAACACTTCTAAATAAATAATCAGGACTTGATGTACTGCCAAGGGTTTCTACTAGAGGCTAGGAAAGTGATCAGCATAATTAAAAATAAATTCAGAGTGTGCGCATGGTGCTTTTTATGTTATAATGTTGGTTTTTTGTGCATGCTTTTTCTGGGTTAAAAAAACCAACAAAGGGAGAGATAATTGGTAGGGCATTAAGCTCAGTAATCATAAAGTAATGCCAGGCTGAGTGGTTTTCTTATTGTCCTGGTAATGATTACATGACCAGTTGCTATTTCATGGCCTCAGTCAGGGCAAAGGTGCTCCCAAGGCTTCCCTTCCAGAGCCATGAGCACTTGGGCAGATCCTTCAAACTCTTTTGGGAAAGGGAATAGCCAGCTGCCATTAATTTCATTAATTGTATTTCCTTGTTAGAAGAAGGCAAATGGGAGCGTGATTGCTGTGTCTCATGCAGGTTCAGAGCAAAGTCCCAGGCTGTCAGTTTTTGTAAGGCACAGATAAAAATCAAATCCTGAATCCCATTGTGGGCCAGCTGCCACACATTCACTGCACATAATGAACCCACTGAAGGGGAAGGGCCTGTGGTTGGTGCCTGTAAATGCAAAACACGCACTCTGAAAAGGAATTTGAAAGAGCTTCAGACTTCTCTTGCACTATGCCCTGGGTTTATCCTGATTTACTCCCCCCAGTTTCCTAAGATAGGAATATTTTGTCAAATTAAGGCTGAAGATCATGTTTCCAAATATAGGCTCTGAAGTTCCTTGGAAATGCAGGCACAGAAACCCGTAGGTGCAATCTGAGATGATCTGCAGACTTTCACATCCAAGTCAAAGCAAGTGTAGCAAGTGTCAAGGTAAATAATTAAACATCTGAGGTCACTGGGAGTGCAGCTAAAAAAATAGAATAGGTTGGGCTAATCATGAATCCTTAATTCTTTGGGGTTTGGCTTCTGTACCTCTAAACCTTTGGAGCACATCTCTGTCCTGACCAGCCCAGATAAAAATCTGTGGTATGGACCTGGCTGTAAATTCCTGCTGGTAGAGAGGAGAGCAGTCTTTTATCTGCTCAGATCAACCTCAGATTGCATGGTCTCTAAACCTCCTGTGGGCCTGTGTTCCTCCTCTGGCACGGCAGCTTGACTGTTTTCTTCCAGAATATCTGTATGAAGCTGCAGCATTTGCCCTAAGCACCCGCTAATCCTCAGTGACAGCACAAAGTCCTCACTGGAGGTAAGAGGTCTGCAAAGCATCACAGTTACAAATTGCTTTTGCTTTGGCCACGTCTTCACTCCACCAAAGGGCATAAATTTCTGCATATTGGAATCATAACTTAAAAGTGGCCACGCTGATTTTCATTTCTTTGAATTCAGAGCAAGAAAATCGCTGTCAAAACAAATACTTGTGTGACAAGCTCTAGCACAAAACACGTTTTACAGCTGAGATATAAACCCCTGAAAAATGGTGCCTAATGGAAACAATGACAGTTCATTCACTCTGTGAAAGCTGGCAAAGGTGCTGGAGAAGGAGCTGGAACAAACACA
Source organism: Melozone crissalis (assembly GCF_028551555.1). NCBI lineage: Eukaryota > Metazoa > Chordata > Aves > Passeriformes > Passerellidae > Melozone > Melozone crissalis. Next base: position 2,019,099 of record NW_026535858.1, read on the forward strand.
GAGCAGATGAAAATAACTCCCTGAGGTCTGTTTAAAGTGGGCATCACCAGTGCCTGGGCTTGTTTATGCTTTGGCATGCTGGCACTCTGAAGGAGTTGGTCAGCTAAGGCCACTCTGTTAATAGCATTAAGAAGCCTACATTACACATAAACCACATTTTTAGCATTCAGTGCAGCATCATTTTTTTAAATTAAACATAATGCTAAGTCATCAGCAAACATGACAGGACAAAGCAAATATCAAATCAAACAGGAGAGAACCCCCTGTGCACATCTGCTTGCCCCAAACATTTGTTCCCACGTAAACCAAACTAAAATAGCAAATTTACAATTATTTTCTCACGAGTTAACAGAACCTTGGACTAGGAAACAAATGCCAAAAGTCAAATTCCTAAACTGCCTTAGCTTTTTCTGAGTCTTAAAGCATTGTTGACTTTGCTGTGCAAACAACACAGTTCAGACTGTAACTCTAATTAACAGGAGTTTCTGGGTGCTCAGCCTTTTTCAAAACATGACAGCACCTAAAGGTTTCAGCTCAGCTGTCAGATATTGGCAGGGAACAGAATTCCCTCCTGGCACTTATGGGCTGTCAGAAAGTTATGTGCCATGCTGAACTTCCCTGATCTCTGAATCAAAGCAAATTTCATGGACCACAGCAAGCTGCCAGATTTCATGTTTATGGGCAAATTTATGAGCTACAGAGATGTTTCCCATATTCTGCTTTGCACACTTGTCCTTCTGTCTTTGTCGCCATAAAAAGTACAATGTTCATTCTCCTCCCTAATGATGGGCCTTAATCTGCAATCCCACTTGAGGGAAACTTCCCAGGCACTTCACTGGGTTTCTGACCAGAACTTTTCTGAACAAAGCAACTGCTGCTCACCTGTTAATTAAAGTATATTTGATGCACTTGTGTTGCAGCTGCAACAAAAATCGAGTGCCACCCTTGCTTCCCTGGAGAACGAACTCCACCATGTGTTTAATGCTGCTGATTTCAGTGTATTTTATGCCACCACTGAAAACACCCAGAATTTCTGCAAGGTCAGACATCAGGTGGTACCTGTGAGGTAGGTGTTGTGTGAGGAGTTGATGAAGTAGTGTGACAGTGGCTGAGACATGTCCTCATTCAAGTCCAGTTTCTCGGGGGGGACGACGCCGTTCTCCTCCCCGCTCAGGTAGCGCATGAAGCCATCCACGGAGATCTGTCCTGGGAGAGCAACCAGGGAGAGCACAGTCAGTCCCAGCTGCACACCCCGGCACAGGCAGCTTACAGCTGGCACTTTATCTCTGGATTTACAACAGAAAGATTTAATGGCATGTTTGGGTATAAAAACCTAGACAAGAGGCACATACCACAAAGACACAGGGACATGACGGATTCACACTTTTTCTTTTTCTGGCTTTTTGCATTAAAATTATCTTAGCCCTAAAATTGTCATGAAACTTAAAAAAAATATCCATTGTGCTTTACACAGTTCAAGTCATAGAGTTAATTGGCCTGTCTTTTTCTCTCACCGCTGCCATGTTAAATTTGATCTGATGTCTCTTCTTGGGATGGAACCACAGCAGAAGCCATGGCAGCAGCTACAGCCCTCAGTGAGATCCTTCTCTCTGCAGGGCTTGGAGCTTGCCAGCACAAGAAATTTATTTTTCTTCTCCTTCAAACACCTCTTCTCTAATTTATCTGATTAATTACAATTCCCCTCCCCATGGGGTCACTCAGTAGTGCTTTGTTAAAACACTTAAAACCAGCACAAACATAGAAATGCCTCCTTTTTCCTGAGGCATCTGGCAATTGAAATGTTCAATACAACTCAGGGCCACGGAGGCACCTCCTGCTGAAGAGGGCAAGAACTTTCTCATCCTCCCCTCTCCCTTTGTCCTCTTTCCCTCACACTCTGCACCTTCCCTGCCTCACTCTGCATTTTTTCCCATCACACTTGGCATATTTTTGACTTGGTTCCCAAAGCACACATAAGTGTGCTAAGTTTAGTAAAGCCAGCTAAAGTTTGGTAAATAACAGATCCATTTTGATGTTTTTATTGTGCATTGGAACAGGTCTGAAAAATATAAGTGTGGAGGAGAAATGCAAAAGTGTCTAATGTACTCTTACCACAGACATTCCCAATACCTCAAAATTAGAAACATGCACCTGAATTAAAATCTTCCAAGAGTTTGGAAAGGCACTGCCCAGTGTGGAAGTGTCTCTCTGTGCCTCTCCTGCAGAAATACTTGAGGCAGTTTCTCAGCAAATGGTTCCACAGAACAGCTCAAACTGCTGCTCCGTGCAACCTTCAGCATGGTGGGAATTGATGCAGAGATCAAAACAGAACCACCACATTGGGAACCAAGTGAAGTCAACAGAATCTGGCATTTTCTCATTCCAATTTCATAGGAAGGAGAAGTAATTTCCTACTAGAAGAGGAGTATGTTGAGAGGTTCTATTGAATTTCCTGACTGTGATCAGCTTCATTATATGAAACACGGGAAGTGTTTGTGCAGCCTGATCTTTTTCTGCATCCCTGGCTCCACCTGATTGTTCCAAAATAGTTACAAGTGAGGGAAAAAGAAAAGAAAAGCACAAATGAAGTGGCAAGTTCTACTCATTTCACAAGAATTCCTTACTAACTCCAGCTATGTAATCCCATGGCTTTCAAGATCTATTACAATTGATCAAATACATGAATGTTCCTGGATAAAAGAGAAAACACATAAAAATGTAACTGTTGCTTTGTGCACAAGTATCAAGGCTCTTTTCTGGTCAACATTTGCCACTTCTGTTTTCCCAGATCCTTTTTCCTGGAGCAGTCTTCAGGCAGGTGACACACTTCTGGCAAACGATTTATCAAAATTCACTGAATTTCCTGGAGTAATGAAGTGAATCCTCTTTTCCATGGTTCTTAGATCTTGTCAACATTCATCAGTCAAAATGTTTTCTTCTGTAGCTCATGAGATCTGGACTATCCCCATCCTGGGAGCTGGTGATCACACATTTGCCATGAAGCAGAATTCCAGCCACTGCAGTGGTTGGTAGGACAGATTGTGCTTTGTGAATGCACTTCTCAGAGGCTCCTCTGTTCGAAGATTTACTGTGTTATCACCCAGTAATAGTGTGATAACACACTCTTGGTGTGCTATCTTAGTCCTGTTTGCCAGATCCAGAGAGCCAGGCCCGTGTCTCCTGAGGGGCCTGTGGCAGTGCTAGGCCAGACACAGGTGACAGTCCATGGAAAACTGCTCTCATGCAGCTTCCAGGGCTGGAAAAAGCTGCTTTTGACACAGAAATCCTTCTCCCAGAGCCTAATAAGGCACAGGTAGCTTGACCAGATCCTGCTTTGCCAACCCTTTTAACAGCCAGCATGACCAGCATGGTGCCTGATGTGGAAATGCTCCTGTGGCCCTGGGCACTTGCCAGCTCTCAGCATCAGGATGTAAACAAACCCTGCTCACTCAACACCTGCTCAAAGACATCAGGGTTCAAAGCAGGTTTGAACTGCCAAAAGAAGCTGCTCCTGCAGTTCTGTGCCCTCTGCACAGGTCCAAGACCAGAAGAGCAGCAGTGCAGTAGCCTGGGGGAGATTTAATAAAAGTGCTGCTAACCCTGAGAACTTCTCAAACAGCTGCTGGGTCTAAACTTCATCCCCTTATTTTGATGTGCAGCTCCCTAATTTTCCTGGGCTCTAGGAAAATTTTCCTAGCCCAGCCTGCTCCCAGGAGCCTTCCAGTCCTCCAGGAAAAGTCTTGGGATGGAAAACAAGAAAGGCACAGCAGGCAGCAGAAAAAACAACATATGTGAGCACTTTTCTTTGCATTTCATCCTTGCAACTTTAACAACAGCCTTCACTTGTCCCTTAAAGTTTGTGGATGATCTGTATGACAATTAAAACGTGCATTTACTTGTACACAGTAAACAGGTTAGGCCACATGGATTTTAAACATTTCTATTTGTATATTTGCAAACCTCATAGTGCTTTCCATTTGTTTACAGCCATGCTGTTATCCACTCAGTTATAATCTAACAGGAAAGCACCATTGTGCCAAGAGATGTTATTAAAGCAAAAAAGAAAACAAACAAAAAGGAAGCGAGACAATTAATTGGCACCTCGTATCTCCCAGTCAGCAGCACAGAACTGCAATGGTGTTTTGTCTGACAGTGAAATCAGGTTTACTCCAATGCAGTCTGTAACAATAATCACATTTGCTGTAATCCCACACAACTGAGCAGCCCTCTCAAATTGAAGATAAGAATCCAACAAGCAAAGCAGACACTTGATAATCCAGGGAGAGATCCGTGAATCGTGTTCCATTGGGAACTCTCTCTCACAAACAAGCCCTGCAATTCCCAGCTCATTAGGGATTAAGATTTCATGCACAGTGTGGAGCAGGATGCACAGATCCTGGTGTGTCTCCTGACACTGGGCACACATGAGCTACTGCAGAGAAGCTCCCAGGATGAATTTCCATGGAATCCACACTGTGTGGGGGACAGTGTGCCAGAGCTGCTCTGGTAGCACTTGCAGGGTTTGCATGCAAGTGGTGCTGGAAGCTGCTTGGCTTTCCAGACACATTTCTACTGCTCTATTGGTTGGGAGTTGTAGTTATCACAAAGCTCCCATACCTTCTTGGTGATGTCTCACGGGCATCCCCTTGCAGCACTGACTCCTCCTTCCTCACAGCACAGCCACCACACTGCAGCCCTGTCCTCAGCCAGCTCACCCACTTTTTTGTAGCACTCTTCTTCTTATGGGGCACAGCTGTGGCCTGCTAAGGGCAGGCCTGCTCCTGATTTTGGGGATTGGTACAGCTGCAGCTCCTCAGGTGTGAGACTGCCTTCTGCACTGTCTGTATTTTCCTACATTCTATCTGCCCACAGGGGATAACTGCAGTTTCTGCTTATTCAGCTTTGCAAACCAGGGCAGGACAGGACTGTCCCACTGCACTGTCCACTCTCTGCCACTCTTGGTGGCAAAGTCACCGCAAGGAGAGAACACAGAATGAGCTCAGCCCAGACCAAAAAGACCCCAACCCTACAACTGGGTAAGGACCTCACCCCAATTATCTTAGTGCTGCTTTGTTTTAGAAAAAACAGTGAGCATGGCAAAAACTGTCAGGCCTCCGGTCAGGATCTGCAGATACATCAAAATATCAGAGTAGCAGCCACCACTTACACACCAGGGGCAGAAATCATCAGCAGCTCCTCCATTTCAGCAGTTATCTCAATGATCAGTAAGGGTAAAAATGATCAGTAAGGGCAAAGATTCACACCAGTCAGTCTTATGAAATTAATAAGTAGAGGAACAGCAATATATCTGAATTACTGCATCTGGCTATTAGTGAAGCATTTAATGAAGTTTTAAACTCAGATTTTTCCTAATTGGAAAAACTAATCTGCTAAAAAGCTCAGATAGAAATAAACTGAGGTCAGCTTAAAAGATCAGGGTTTCTTTGAATTTGAAAGCTGAACTGTACAAGAAGTCCAGAGGCTGCACACTGATCAGTGGTAGGTCTGGTTTCATAAAGTCCTCAATAATGTGAAAAAGTAGAACCAACAACACAGGGTTTAAAAACCAGACAGTTCTCTGGTGGCTGTTGGCAAAACAAGAGGGCAAAGCTGCCATGAACCAGGTAAATGGGACACAAATAAATGAGAACACACAAACAACAATTCAAGCTACACAGCTAATCACTGCAGAAAAGGAAAATCCAAAATACAGAGGTGAACAGGGAAGACAGGAATCCATCACCCTGAAAAACAGATGAGATGCAGAGAATGGCAACCCATCTGTAAAGGAAGCTGCATCACAAAAGGTGATTAAGAAAAAGGAATTAAACAGGTAATGAGACCAGAGTGAGCAGTAGAAAACTTGGGATGTGTGTCTGGAAAAGCTTGGCACTGCTTCAATTAAGTGTGCTAGGAAACAGTCTTGCAGTGGATTTATTGCTTGTGTCATTGCTTAAATCCTTTAAAATCGAAGCAGGACAATATCCTGTTGTGCTCAAATCTCATTTCCTTTCCCTAAACTTGGAGGAAAACATAATGGATCCAATCCTGCCCTCAGTTTTAGTCATTGAAATACCTCCTGTAATTAGAGTTACCTGGCCACAAACCAAAACAAGCTGTCTTGGGGAACATGTTCTTGCAAGAGAAATGGAAAACTCCCTCAGTAAGGAAGGGACAGAGCAGGATTCCTCTCTCCTGCCTTGGATGGGTACAGTGCAGTGAGCCACAGGGAGATGTGAGCACAGACAGAATGATACAGGATCAATTATCCTATAGATATGATTTAACCTGATACAGGATCAGGATCAATTATCCTACAGATATGGTTTATGCTGATACAGGATCAGGATCAATTATCCTATAGACCTGATTTATCCTGATACAGGATCACGATCAATTATCCTATAGACCTGATTTATCCTGATACAGGATCAGGATCAATTATCCTATAGATATGGTTTATGCTGATAGAGGATCAATTATCCTATAGATATGGTTTATCCTGATACAGGATCAATTATCCTATAGATATGGTTTATCCTGATACAGGATCAGGATCAATTATCCTACAGCTATGATTTATGCTGATACAGGATCAGGGTAAATTATCATATAGATATGATTTATGCTGATACAGGATCAGGATCAATTATCCTATAGATATGGTTTATCCTGATACAGGACCAGGATCAATTCTCCTACAGATCTGATTTATCCTGATACAGGATCAGGATAAATGCTTACTGAATGGGACACAAATCAAACAAGAACACACAAATAACAATTCAAGCTACACAGCTAATCACTGGAGCAAAGAAAAGTCCAAAATACAGAGGTGAACAGGGAAGAAGATGCCCAGGAATCCATCACCCTGAATGCCAAGTCAGTGAGGGAAATCAGGGAGAAGCAAACCTGGTGTGTCTGAGCAGGCTCCACAGAAGAGTTTGCTCAGTGCCCACTACTCCATGGGGAAATACCACATGCCCAAGGACACTGAGATCCAGAGCTGTGTGCACAGCAAGGCTCCTCAAGTACAGAAGAGTTCAGGGTGCCTAAATCAGGAATGCTTGTCATTCTAATGAACTATCACATCCACTTTAGCATCTGGACAAGTGCACAGTGAAAACCAAGAGTGGATACAATCATTTACCTTTTCTGAGGGTGGCAAGAAAATGTTTGCAGATGGAAAACCACTTTTCTGAACAATCAAGATGAGGCACTGCAGCCCAAGACACTGAATTCACTCCAGGGAAGAAATATTTCCTACAACCTTCCACACGAGCCATGCCAAACAGCAAATCTACTTAAATCAGAATTAAAAACCAGAATTAAAACGTGGGGAGCATTCCAAGGACACTGCCATCTCCAAGGGAAAAGAAAGTGGAGTGGCACCTGAGGAAAAAGCAGGTTTCCAAATCTCACTGGTGCCTGTAGGCAGGAACCATCCAGGTTTAACAAGATCTTAAAGCCAACTGCAGTGTTGAGTGTGGTATTTATTTACTCATTTTATTACAAGTCACAGGCTTTTTCAGGCTCTCAGGAAGGAAGGGCTCTGACCCACTGGGGCTACACAGCCTATGAAAAGGAGATATTTTTCTGCAGTAGTGCTAGAAAACAGCAAAACACACATTGAAGCAGGGAGGATTCTAAGCACTCGACATTTTCTCTTCCTTACACTTGATACCTTGGAAACACATTTATTTCGATGGCTATTGATCCTTTGAATGCCTGCAGCAGCTTTAAAAGCCTCTGCTGTTACAATGCACGGTCACAGTTCAGAGATTCTGGTAAGCAGAGCTTTCCTGACAAGGAAAACAAGTCTTGGAGCAGTTCCTAAAACTTAGCAGGCAGATGCTAAACTTGTTAGAAGGCCAACTTAAATAACCAGTAATTGTTAAGGAGCGGGGAAAACCCCAAGCAACTGATCTCTGCTAAGTCTCAAGACCGAAGCAGGGTTTCACAGCCACAAACCCATCCTCTGCTCTTGACTTCACAGCAGAGATGCAGCAGAAATTGTTTCTGACAGGATATCCCTTACAGCACATCACAAGACAGTCAGTTTAGATCCAATTAAATCCACAAAACCACTACAAAAGCACCTTTACACCAGTCCCTAGCTGCAGTGGGATGAGCACTTTGCAGCATGGCAGGTTTCTAAGGCAGCTGAGTGGAAAGGATTGAAATCAGACAGATAAAAACACCATTCATCCCAGCATACTACAGTTATTTCTGACAGACTTGAAAGAGGGACAGCACTGGAATATGTCACTGTCTTGCCAAACCTCTCAAAAACATCCTCTGCACAATGCTCAGAGTGATCCTGGGAGATGGAATAATGTTAAATGCTGGCTTACTTCCAATTGCTACGTTGCATTAAAAGATATCTAAAAATATGTATTTTTCTCTGCTAAGTGATACTTCTCTACCTAAGCTATTAATGCACTTGCCAAAAGGACTGCCCTGTACTATCATGGGAAGAGATAAGAGTGTCAGTGTGCTCTAAGGACTGAAAAAAATCTAAAAGAGAAAAAAAATCACAGGTGACATTTTTACTTCCACAAACTCCTGCAACTGAAAAAAGATTAATATTGAGAGAAGTTGAAAAGAATAAAGGGGTGGCACTACAAAGTGCAAACAAACTGAAAAGAAGGGATTTTAGTCCCTTTAAAGGGCATTTCTTATCTGTCCTTTAAACTGGGTCCGGCAGCTGCAGGCACTGCAGTGGACAACCCCTTCCACAAACAACTTGAGCTCTCTCCTAACAACAATTGCTTTTTTTGCCCTCTTTGCTACCTCTGCTACTCTGTGCCAGGACCACATTGTTAGGAAACTTTTCCTCATTTCCAGCCTCAATTTACTCAAGGTCACTTGATCCCTGTGTGTTCTTGTGCCAGCATTGTCCCTCAGTTCCCCACCTCGTGCTGCCTCCCCAGAGTTCTGGATTTATGGGTGGGGTATGAATTTATGGGCAGGGTATGTATTGATATCCTTCCAGCTGGAGGATATTGGTGGATACTGGTGGATATTGGTGGCTGACTGCATCTGCCAGCAGAAGGAAACTCCCTCCCATGGATGCTGTGCCCTAAACCATGCCATGTTTGTCCAAACTTTATCTGCGTTTGTTTCCCTCAGCACTGGAGTCCAGGCTCCTTCATATTTTCAGAAACAAACCTTATCTAATATTCATCTTCAAATTATAAATTCTGCTGCTAAAATGGAATACTTCCCCGTGCTCCATAAAAGAGGCAGCAACAAGCACAGAATAAACAGCTTGACTGCTGGACTGAGTTTTCTATTTATGGGCTCTGACAGTCTGAGGCCGGGTCAAACACAATACAGAAAAATACTCTCCAGTGGAGATGCAAAAAATCCTTATAATTGAGGAATTCCCGTTCTAAAAGGTTTTTACATTTAGTTTTTCACTTGAGATGCAATGTTCCAAACAACTTCAAGATCTGAAATTAATTTTTCAGCTTAACTAGAAAAAGCAACCTCCAGTGTATTAGAGAAATAAATTTTGCAAACTCATTTTGACAAATAGTCTCCATTAACATATTTATGCTGCCACATTATCTATACTAACATTTGTTGCACACATATATATATATACACACACAGCTATATATATATATATTTTAAACAATTTTTAAAAAAAGGTTTCCTGGTAAGCTGCCTAGCTGCTGACAGCCTGGGCTAGCCCTACAACTTTGGTGTGGCTTAAACATTTCAAAGAGTAATAAATCATGCCTGGGATCTATTGTTCTGTCAATATTTGAGACAGAAACAGGGCAGAGAGCTCTTCCCCTGTACAAGTGGAATGCTGGAAAACACTGACAATCCCAAAGTTAATGGGCTTTTGGGGAAGTATTCTCACTTTCTATGTTCCAGTTGTGAGGCCAAGGAATTCCAACTGTTCTGTAACACTTCCTACAAGTGTTTCATACCAACCATTTGCCTGAGTGATTAATACATCAGAATTTATGCTTTAAATATTATGAAGCATGTCTCAAAAGTAGAGCCATGGCTGCACAGTGCTTGTTTTTGCCATTAAAATCTGTTACCTAGGAAATGACCCCCTTCTGCCACCAAAGGAATCCAGGGTGTAATTATTCTTAAGCAGTTACCAAAAAGGTGAATTTAATGCAGTGGGGTGAAAATGTTTAAATTGCATAAAAGTTTAAAGGAGGAAAAACACATTTATGCTGGGGTGAATAGTGCTTGGTGTTAAGGCTGCCATGGGAAAAATACATACAATAGATGCTGAATAAAATTAAATATAACTTAATTGAATGCTGATTGCTTAATTTATTTTATTACCTAAGAAAAACTCAGCGCAACAACTACCAATAAATGTGCACTGCAAAACAGAATTCATACTGGAATTCATGGAGAGAGCCATGCAACCAGCTCCTCTACAATCCTTACAAATGCATGTCAAACCAAAGCTGACACACAGCAAATAGATACAGAGAAAATCTGGAGAAAGAAACAGCGTGAAACGTAAGAGCAGATCTAAAGGGTTGGCCCTTTAAAATTAAAGAAGCAGAGATAATATTTAAATAAATGCATCCTTACAAGGGAAAAAAAAATCAACATCTTTATGCCATTACTTAGAGCACTTTCACACTCTATTTTTAATTCTTCCACCACAAAACCATGCTAAAAATAAAGGCTGATAATAGCCTAACCCTTGCCTTGCTCCCTCCAAGGATAATGTGGAAACACTTAATTAATGGCTTTAGTTTTTTCACACTCCTTTCCCTGGCAGCCCTTGAGTTTGTGCTCTCCCTGCTTTCATTCCCAGCCTGGGGCTGGGTGCAGGTGTGGAAGTGACCCAGGGGCTGTGGCTTGTTAGGTAAGGAAGAGCCACATGTTTCTGCGGAATGGAAAACACGCAGATATGGTAAATTCTCCTCCAGCCTCCCAGCACACAGGGACAGACTGCTCAGCACCACCAGGGGCTCCTCCTGCTCCCTCCTGATAAGGGAACAGCTCTGCAGGGAATTCATCTCCTTCCCAGCACGACACAAAGCATTAATCACACCAGCTCACCTGGCCCACAATAAAACACCACTGCAGACACTTCACCTATGCAGATGTCAAGCCCACCTCTCTGCTGATTCTGCAAAAGCTCCGCTGTGTCCCAGCAATAAATGCACCTAAAATACATCAGTGACTGCAGGAGCTTTACTCAGACCTCTGTAACCTCAGGAACTTCAGGAGCAAAAGATTTTACTAGGTACCCGAGGAGCTGCAAAAATGTAAAACATTATGGACAGCTCTTGCTTACTGTGCTCGGAACAGTGCAGGTGAGCAGCAACAAAAGGCTACAACGGGGACCAGGGGAGTGATGAGATCCCAAAAGCATCTGAATAGTGCACAACAACTCACCAGAAATCCATTTAATTAGCTGTGAGAGAATCATTAGAAGAGAATATTGTGGTACAGTGGATGTGCACAGTCAATGAGCTGGGACAGGAATTTTGAAAGAATCATCAGAGGAGTGAAGAGCTAGCACTATCCAGACAGGGAGCAAGGAGTCAGGTGTGCACATGGCTTCCACTTCATAAATTTGGATTTACATTTTTAAGGAAAAAAAAAAATCTCTGATTTCATTTAAAAGAACTTTTCAATGCATGAAATTTTATTTGCTAACAAGCATGTGCATCACCCTTTTGGAGGTTGTCTGGGTACCTGCGTTCATGTTTCTGGCCAAAAACTGTCTGGAAACTTCACTTCAACAACCCTGGCAGCAGAAGCCTGGGGGATCATCCCTTTTCCAGAACACCACATTAAAAGGTTAAATCACTGCTCTAAATACGTGCTTACATTTTGGTGACATTTTATAGACACGAAGCATTTTTTGACAATTATTCCATGAGTGCAGAAATGAGTGCACACCTACACTTCATTTAATATACAGTGAACTGCATTCCCAACTCGGAGCAGATGCACAGAAAATATTGTGTCCCTATGTCATCCCTGATTAGCCAATTCCTGTCATTTTGGGATTTACACTGGAGCTGCTGCCAGTTCTGCAGCTCAGCTGCCAGACAGGGAGGTGGTTCTTCAGCACAGAGGTGGATACCAGGGTGTGCCAGCTGGACCCAGTGCACAAGCCTGAAAAGGGAAAAAACTGCACAACAATCCCACTAAAAGAATTAACTCTCTGTGATCTTTCTCTTGCTCAAGTCAGCATTTTCAGAGAGAACTGATTTTTAAAACAACACAGATCACACCCAGGACAAGAGACATCCATGGAACAGCACCAGGGTAAACAGGGTGAACAAATCCCACAAAAACCTGTGTGCACCAGGGTAAACAGGGTGAGCAAACCCCACTGGAGGCTGGGGGCAAACACCACCACAGCACCTTCCCCCTGGGCTCTGTTTCACGTTTTCTCCTTATTGCCAGGCAGAGGTGTGACTCTGGCACACCACACGCCTCCTTCTAATAAATCCTTTATTTGGCTGATGTGGAGTGCTAATATTTGGGTAGCAAGGATGATCTTTCAGGTAACAGACTTTCCTGTAAGGTAAGCACAGAGCACAGCTCTAATATTTGCACAGATGAGAAAGGAGGTCACAAGGGGTTCCATTTCCTCAAGGAACCGCTCCTGCTGACGTCAAGAGACAGTTTGCATAAATATGGCCAAGAAGCAGGACTTAACCCTCCACAAAAACCTGGAAACACTCACTTGGATTGGGCTAGAAAAATAAGAAACTTAAGAGGAAAAAATTAGAAGTGCTTGAGAGACAACATTCACGATGACATCGGTTTCCTCCAGCAAGATGCAAAGGTGAGAAAGCTTCCAGATGGGAGTGCCTTCAGTTAACCTCCAGATTCTTGGGACTTTTTTGATTCATAATCTCTGGACCAAGCCATCTTTTTTTCATATTAGATCTGTTTTTCAGGATATTCCCATGGCTCTAAAATTTCTAAGGTGTAAACACACCAAAATCTGGGTTAATCATCAGGATATGTGGACTGGAATAAAAGAGGATGCAGAAACAAACTGAGTGCTATTTTAAGACTTGTGGTGGTAGCAAAAATCTGCAGAGATTTGTGCAGGAGCTCTTTCACTGGTTTTGGCTAAGTGCCCAGCTAAATCCTGACAACACTTGAGATGTTCAAAAGGGAATTTTCTGTGATTATAGCATGAAATACACTAAGTTGATCCCATATCTTGCATTGTACACCACTTTATCCAAAAGCAGAGGGCTAGACCTAATAGTATTATTAAATTATAGATTTATCACACTCTGAGTTCCATTGTCCCTGATTTTTTTTCTTTCAGCTTTACATTTTAGATGCTGGTAAACAGCCACCGTGCTAGCCAGGCTTCTGCTGAGGGTCACATCCCAGAGCAACTCTCCTGTCAATCCTCCACACTGCAAAGCCAGCAGGGAAGCAGCCCCATCCCTGCTCACTGACACCAACCCAACACATTTTATTTTAAAATGCACCACAGGATGTCTCACTGGCCTGTGAGATCCCAAAGCAGACAGCTGGGACAGCAGCTGGATTTGGAAGCAGACTTTGCTCTAGCATGTAGGAGAACTGAGTGACTGTGTCTGAGTGCAGCAGGAGTGTGAAATGCACTGACCTTTCTTGGCCAGGTTGCTGTTGGGTTCATACTTCTCAATCAGCACTTGAACTTGCTCTTGTTTGAGAGGCGGGTAAAGGATCTCGTTCAATCGTGGATCCCGCTGCTTCAAATTGATGAAGTCCATCATCTGATCCACAGTAAGGTAGGGCTTGCTCTTGGCACCACTGCAGAGAAATTAAAGCAACAGCAAAGTCATGTTAATACATTTCCTTGGAGTCTGGTTCTGGGTCTGAAACTTCCCAAGGAAACTGACACAAGATTCATACAAAACTATCATACAATAAAAACATCACTGTGTCTCTGCACTGATTTGTTTTGCCAAAGGTTCTCCATCAGACATCTAGGAGGAAGATCTCTGACAATGTTCAGCATTACTGGCATCAATGGGAAGACTTGGAGCAATGCTAAAAGCCTTTCATTCCTCCGAATTCTTGGAATGGAGCTATTTAACAAAGCAAAAGAGAAAAGAGCCATGGGATTCAATCCCCAGCTTGCCACAACCACTCTGCTGGCACTCTGGGCCCAGCTATTTGGGTTTACTGCTGAATAACAGCAGCCCTGATTGCATTATTCTGGTGATTTGTGTGGGTCCCTTTTTTATAAATCTTCTAAAAGCTTGGAGGTGCTCTGCAAGGCAAGCAAAAAGCTGCCTGTTTGGGGAGGCAGTGAAGAGAGCAGAGTTTGGCACAAGCTGTGCCCTGACAGAAACCCAGGCTTGCCGTCCTGCCTCCACTGACCAGGCTGTGCTCAAAGTGAAGCACACGGATTGCTGCAGGGGTAGCGGCACCAGGACTTACAGAGCTCAGAACTGAATGGATCAAATCAGTTGTAGCCGGCTGCTAATTTAATTTCACGGTGTGAATCCATCATACTCAAATCCTAAAAGTTGCTGCATTTTTTTGCCAGTCCTAATTAAGCTTTTGGGGGCGATTATACATATTCTCATGCCTATTTTGTGCTGTTATTGCTTATTACTCTTCTTTCTTTACTTTCTCGGAAACCTAAACTGTCCTCATCAATGCAGAAAAACAAGACCTGGCAGTTCTGCTCCTCTAGGAACAAATTCCTGTAAAACTCAAGCCATCAGAAGTGGAGGTAAAAGCCTGGGAGAGAAGGAGCCCTTGATCCAAGATTAAATAACAACCCTGCTTGACATTTAAATCTGTTACTGGCCAGCCCTGCATGCTGCTGTAGTGTAAATAACCCGCTTTGCCGTGGCCAGCCCAGAAAATCAGTGAATGGGGAAACTAAATAAATAAATAAAGGAATGAGAGTGCTTCCTTACAACTCAGAGAAAATGTGGTCGATCTCAGGGCGAGGGCAGAGGTTGTTCAGGAACACTCTGTACACTTCTGGCGTGAAGTCGTCTTGGGGGATTGAATCATTCTGTGAAATGGGGAAACAAACAGAGAGAGACACATACAGCACTGTTACATGTTCTGTGCACACTGAGCACTCAGTGGTGGCTGCTTTTGATTTCCTTCCTGCAACCCAGAGGAGCCCAGATTCTGCAGGGTTGTAAGTGCCCTGAATGCCAGAGCAGCTTAAAGAATACAGCTTTAAAAAGTACACACAAATACATAGTATTTTTATTTTATTTATTATATTATATTATATATAATATTATTTATAATACATAATATTATTTATTATATATAATATATTTATTTCATGTATTATATATCTGTATTTTTTATTTTTCAGCTTCCATGAGGCCCAGGTATGTCATCCTCTGAGCACCTGGGAAGGAGGAGGAAGGCACATGTCCCTGCCTAACCCCCTGCCCCCAAGCAGAAATGGGTGTACCAGCCCTGCTGAGTCTCTGAGCTCACCCCAGCCGTGCTGAGCCCGTGGTTGTCAGTGAGCAGAGCAGCAGCATCACAGGGGTGAGGATGTCACTCATCCTGCCAGAGCTGTCACACAGCTGGGGAGCAATCTGGGTCACTGTGTCACTGCTGCTACACTTGTTCCCTGGCAGCAGCAGGGATCCTGCCTGTTCCTGCACATACACGTTCAGGATGCCACAGTTCTGGGCAGCACTCAAGCAGCACAGCTCTGCCATCCATCTTCATCTTTGTCCTGAACACTCAGTGTGACACACTTGGCAATCAGATTTCTTTTAGAGGAATTGATAGAAATGCTCACCTGCAGAACACATGCCAGCTTTTTTTTTTTTCCCCTTACATCTTCTACAATTTAGAGTGATTTAATTTTAGAGCAATTTAAATTTAGTCTAACTTCTAGATGACAATTTCATCACCCTCACTACATTTTTCCCTGAAAAAATCAAATTACTGGAGGCATTTACTGTACTGAGTATAAGAGCCCTTCATCCAAAGCTGTGGCACGTGGTCTCTGGGAGCACCATGGCCCACAGGATGGCTCTCCATGCTCCAAAAAGGGATGAACCAGAAGAGGAGGATGGTAATTTGGGCACAAAGCTGCTTGCTTGGCAAGGCTGGCTGGGGCAAGCAGCGCCTGTGTTACTGTGCCTGTTCAGCAGCGTTGCATGGGGAACCTGCAGCACGGCTCAACCCTTTGTCAGACCCAAGGAAACTTTGCTGTGCTCTTCCTGCCTCAGGTTATTACAATAAATAAACAACGCCACAGGCATCACTTTGTGTCCTTTCATCCGAAATTCACACAGCCTTGAGAGGGCTTTATCCTGTTTCTGTCCATAGGAGCCAATCTGTCCCAGACTGACCAGTCTGGGCTGTCCTCTGCTCTGCCTGGACAACCATCCCCAGGCTCCAACATTCTGGGTGACCCCACCAGAGCCTTAACCCTCCTTTTCTGGCAGGCTGGGGTGGCTGCAGGGTGAGCTGGCTCAGACTCCCCCAGCCAGAGCCTCCCTGTGTGTGTGTGTGTTCCAAATGGGATCAATCCCTGAGCCAGGTAACTCACTGCTGCCAAAGCCAGGGCCAGGCTGGATGGAGAAGGGGGAATGCTGAGGGGACAGCATGAAAACAGGGCTGCCAGTGGCACTGCCCCCATGGCACTGGAAAATCCAAGCTGTGGAGCTCTCCGTGCCAACACCTGTGCTTGCCTTGAGGCTGGGATTCTCAAAGCTTGGGAATTCTCCTGTTAGAGTTGCCAGCCTGCCCTCCCCTGCTCATAACCCCTGTCCAGCAGGGTGCTGCTCCTCAGCCAGGCCTTTTCAATGATTCTCTGACCACCACAGAGCTACAGTCCTCCATCAAGCCACTATTTTTTCTTTACAAGGGACTTGAAGGTGCTCAGCTGAACAAAAGTTTATTTCTTCCAACAGCCTGAGATCCAGGCTCTGATTTGCCCCTCAGACCCAGTTAGCAGACATCAGTTTGCCTCCCTGTGTCTGCAAACACCCACTGCAAAGAGAACAACCAACATGAGCCCTCAGGCACAAGTGTACAGAACTTTTTAACAGGTGTTTCCTACCAGTACCATCATCAGTGGGTACAAACCACAGATATCCAGATGGGAGGCTGAAGCCACCTCAGGCACACCTCCCACAGCCATTTTTGGCATTTAAAAGCCTGTGTGCCCCCAGGGATGGAAATACACTGCCCCCTGACTCAGGCTGGTCTGAGCCATCCCTGTTCAGAGGAACCACCCACACACCTTATGGGCTCATCTCTTTGTGACACCAAGGAACAGAGCACAAACCCTCTGCACCACATGAGAGTGGTGCATCCCTCCTTTCCAGCCTGGCTCAACACTGGCATTCCATTTTATCCCTTGATTAGATGCTCTTCTAATTTCAAGCCCTGCTGATTTAGGATTTGCCTGCTAACCTGCCTGCTTTTGTAACATCTGTATCCAGTCTGTTACATATTTGGCAGCATGAGAGCTAATTCGGATTATTTGCACAGACTGGATTCAAGAGCTGGTTATTTTATTTTAACACTCAAGCTCACTGGTGCTTCATTGTGAACCCTGACATTAACTAGAAGGCAAAAACCACTTTTCACAGCCAAAAGGCCAGCTAAAATAAAGCTCTCCAAATTCTATTTAAGGCACCTTCAACCAAAACAAACAAAAAATATCCAACAATAACAAAAAGCAACCCCATTTCCAAAAGACAGCCAAGATTTAAAACAAACCTACATAGGAGAATCAGATGGCAGTCAGAAATTCATTGGGGTATTTTAAAACTTTGTTCAAATGTTTATTTAATCTTTCTGCTTTCAGATCTACTGGATGATGACTGTTCCAAAAATCAGGATTCTTGGATTGATTCTGCAAGACTCCACACAGGCCAGTTGTGAACCAGAAAGAGAGGAATTACTAAAGCCATGCTTTGAAACATGCTTGACTTGAGGCCCATGGTTCATCCCACTGTGACCATGCCCTGCTGCTCAGCACTGCAGAGAATCCATCCCTTACCAAGGTCCTTAAAGACAAAATAAAGGATTTATTTTCAGCAATTTTGAGGGTTCTCTCTGGCGCTACTCCTCAGGAGGAAAACAATTACCTGGGCAAGGAGAACTCTTGCTCCTCTTGCACTAAGTGCAGAGCCTGCAGGTTTTTTCCCTGGGGAGTGGGGCTGATGGATGGGGTACCTGTCCTGTCACAGAAAGTCCACACAGGGACACTGGACACTGTCCCCTGTCACTGTGAGAGGCACATGAGGGAACATCCCAGGCTTGAAGATCCACTCTCAAGTTCCAAGAGCTGCAGCACACATGGTGTGAAGCTCGTGGCCAACAGGCTCCATATCCTCCCAGAGCAATGAGAGGTGGGCAAGCTCAGGGAAAAAATCCATGAGGCATGAATATGAAAATGCTAACATCCATGAGAGATTTTCATGAATTCTCTGAATAATTTGGCTGAGCAAACTCCCTGATATTCATGTCTTGCATGCTGCTGGAGTCCACTGCTCTCCCAAGGCTTTATGGGAACACCATGTGTCCTGCAGTAATAGGGCAGAAAGGCTGGAAGCTGGAGCTAAAATTTCACTTGCTCAGATGAACAGGAACACAAAGGAAAGGAGCTGTGGTTGAAGTTCTGCTTCTCTTCCATTCCCTTACCTCCATGAGATTCAGTTTTGCCCTTCCACAGTATTTTCCAAAGATGATCACCACAGTTCTCTTTGGTGCATGCAGCACATTTCCCTTTTGTCCCAACCAAAGAAAGGATCTACTTCATACTCTGAATCACTTTCAAGATGGTATCCCAGCAACAAGCATCCAGCAGTGTGTATGTAAAACTGGCTCTACTTAGATAAATAGCAGAAAAGGCTGCAGTTTCGTTCAAAGACCCAAATGGTATTTAAATTTTCCTTTCAGAGACACGTAGTAAACGGAAGAAATAAATCAGCTGATTCAGAAAGCAGTGTCTCAGAGATTTTTTTTGCACACTTTGTCTTGTTTGCTATCAATTAAATGGAAACTCATCTTTAAAACCTTTCTCTCCACATTTCTAACCTCACAATATTACTTCAGATAAGATTATTACAGTATTTTATACCTACTTTGCTGACATTCCTCGGAATTTTATTTAAACCTATGAAGGAAGGTCTCACTGAAGGGGTGTTTGAGGATTGGCTGGGAAAGATTTTGCTCCTCTGTTCTGGAGCTGCAGGAAGGGGCTCTGTTAAACCACTGGGGGTGCAAATGTCAAGGAAACCTCTCAGCACAGAGCTCTGTATGAGTCAGGGGATCAGGAGATGCAGGCTGTCTCTGCTACAGAAGGGTTGTGCCCCACCTCTTGGACCCCTGAAGGAAGGGATTATCCTGCAGGAACCTGTCCTGGGATTAAAACCCAGCTTGAGCAGAGAGGTGGGAGCACATGTCCCACTGTGGTTGCTCCCAGCCTCACCCAATCTGTGACTCCAGAGTTAACTGGAATCACCTACTCGAGGTCATTCCATCTGAAAAAGCCTTCTTGAGGGCCAGGTGCCACCCTGGAAATGCTCTGGGTTGAGGAGAGCTCCTGGATGAGCCGGATACAATGGCTGCATGCCTGCAGTGTTGGCGGCTCCCACAGCACATTTCCACATTTCCTTCGTGCACCTTTTGGATAAGGCAGGGGGAGTTTATCCTGTCACTTATCTGCAGCTACAGACCACACCTCAGGCTAACAATGAAATTGTGCAAAGGTCACCTAAAAATGCCCTCACAGGATTCCTCCAGGACAGCTCACACAAACTCTGCCCTTCCTTTGAATCCTTTCAGGCTTCTTCCAGTGCCCCTGATCCCAAACAACTCCAACCCAAAGGCACTCAGAGGGCTCTCAGGAACCTCAGGGTGGGAAAGCCAGAGCTGCTGCCGAGGAGCCGTCCAGAGCAAAGGCAGAACAGAGGAGAGGACACAGCAGCCAAGCCAAGCCCAGCCCAGCTTGTAGGAGTGTCAGGGGATAGGATGGTCAGAATGGATACAGAGGAGAGCTCTCTGAGGCCAGGTCATGGAACTTGGCGTTTATTGCAAAGGGCCTGGGCGCAGGGCCCTGCTGGGAGCTGCCAGACACAGCTCGGAGCAGGCCCGAGAGGAGAGAGAGGATGAGAGGGTGAGAGAGCAAAAGGGCAAGAGAGCTAAAGGGGTGCGAGAGTGACGTTCTCATTACAATACAATAAATCTTCTTCTGTGTTGAATATTCTAAATTGTTGTCTTATACAGCACAACAGTTTTATTATCGTTATGTTATCTTAGATATTAAGAGTTCTACTATCATTATAGTGCAAGGATTCTACATTGCCAGAGCTCCATACCTCCTCAATGCTTCTCGTAGGCAGCTCCTCTAGGCACTGACTCTTCCTGGTCCTTGCAGCAGCCATCTGACTCCAGCTCCCACCAATCCACTCTTTTATACCACTGCTCTTATTGGCTACAGGTGTGGCCTGTTAACACCAGGCCTGCTCCTAATCTTTAGTAATTGGTTCAGCTGCAACTCTTTAGGGGGTAAGATTACATTCTATACACCTTCATTTACCCACACTGTGTCCCCCTACACTAATTTTTACTAACTAATCTAGTACAATATACAAATTTTATAGCATTTACATACAGCCTGTAAGAATCGTTACATTACCACACACTGTGTTACATTTTAAACCCTAAAAACTCCTCTTTGGGCCCCTTCTGCCAAGCTGTAGGGTCTGCTCTGACGCTTGGGCCTGTCTGCAAGCAGAGGGTGTTGCTCCATCAAAAGGGGATCACCTTCAGCTGGCCACACCATTGTTTTCTTCATTGTCTGAGGTATCTCAAAGCTTGCTTTCATTTCAATCTCGCTTATAGTTTCCATATTCTCAAAACCTTTTGCCAGACAATCATATTGATAAGGCTTTCCTGTTCCATGTCCCCCACCAGAGCTCGCTCAGTGCTTACCCTGGAGGAGGGCAGGTTGCAGGCCTCCAGCGCCGTCTCCACGCGCTTTCTGTCCGAGGAGAACAGGCGGTAAATGCTGCAAGGGGCACAAACACAGGGGTTTGCTTTAAACACCTGCCTTGATGGCCCTTGTGGCTCAAGGACTGAGTATCTCCCAGCAGCCTACTGCATCTTTAGCCATTTGTTTCCATTTGCTGGCTGCCCAGTACAGAGGGGAGTTTGACAGCGCCCAGGTTTAACCCTACCCCACACCAGCCCCTATCATAGCAGGCATTTATTTCAGCCATCACCGGTCTCTTCATTCCCCCAGTGAGATGCAATTTGAATCTATTTATTTACACAAATCCCTGAGATAAAGAAATTATGCTGCTTCTTTTTTTTTTATTTTTAATTTTCACAAGTGGAAAGAACCAGGGCAGAGAGGCAGAACGCCTGTGCCCCAAGGGCATTTGAGCAGAGACACCCCATCATCACTGTTATAAAGAGAGGGTAAAATTATTCTTCTAGGCACAGGGGTCCCCAGCTCATCCCAAACACATCTTCACAGCCCAAAGTCAGCAGAGTACACGTGGCAAGGAAGGGGAACAGCACTTACTTCTTCAGAGGAATGCGTCCCTCTGGAGTCACCTGCAGCTTGAGCTTTGTGTAGCTGTGGAGAGAAAAGCACCCTGCTTTATTTTGACAGCATTTTCAAGGAGCTCTCCATCACCTTCCTAGCTCTGGGCTAGTGCTCTGATCATGTGGCAAGTCCCACTCAGCTCCTTCTCCCAGCAGGAAAACATGTTGGGATATCATTATTGACCACAAACCTTCTACTGTCTGTCCTGAGAGAACTGTAAATGAGTTTTGCAGCAACATCATCTGGTGAAAAATGTGGCAACACTTAAATATTTCAGAGGAGTTTTTTTTTGTTAAAAAACTCAGTTTTTTGTTAAAAACTCAGCTTTTTCACTTCACCCACTGGTCTGCCAAGAGAAGAAGGAACTGCATGGTTCTAATAAACTCTCCTTTTCTCCCCAACAGAAAATGCCATTAACAGCCACTTCAAAAGCACAGTGCACGCTGAAACTAGGATGACTGGGATAGGAACATTTCCACAAATCCTTGACTGCCCACAGTTTCATCGTCTGGAAACTGAAGCCTTTCGTGCTACTGTGTCACCAAGCATAACCCCTGGCACTGAGGGAGATTAAAACAAAACAGAAAAAAATCACAGCAGCTATTTTAAAAAACCCAAAAGTTTCTTTTATTTTGCCTTCTATTTTTTTTCAAAATTTTGATTACATTTTGGTGACATAGAGTTTTCCTCTATAACCAAGGAAATTAGAAATAACACAAGATGGGCAAAAGCTGTTTATTATTGCACTCCCAGTGCTCCAAGGAACTGAATGTCATAGAGAAAACACCTTCACTCTGCTCTAATGCAATCTGGCTTTCTCTTTCAACAAAAGGATTCTGATAGGACTCCAACCAACCCTTTGCTTAGTACACCAATTACAATGGGGAAATAATTTAATCTTCAAAGTTATACATTTCTTAAGTGGCTGATTTGGCATCCGTGCAGAGGAGCTGGGAAACCTCACGGTTTCCAAGTGATTTATTAATTAGTGGGAAAAAACACAGGAATGCCATGCTTGCCTGCCACTGAATCCACACAGTGTGTCCAGTGACTTCATCTTTAATTAATATGGCTTGAAAAGCTGCCAAGGAACAGCTCCAGCCAAGGAGCTCTGCTGCAGCGTGTGATGAGACATTTCTCCCCTGGTTGGGGTAGGAAAGGGCCCATTAGGCACAGCCCAACCCTCCCCACTGCAGAGCTGCCAGCAGAGCCCACTGGGCACCTGGGCATTTCAGGGGCAGGAAATTGTGGAACAAATCCCCCTCCAAGCCCTTCTCCAGCCTGTGGAGCTGAAGGAAGTCACAGCTCAGGTGGGCACACTCCCAGCAGGCAGGGCCAACAGGAAATGTGAAATGTTCCCATCCATCTGGGATTTTGTTTGCCTAAAACATCCCTGCTGCCTCAACACACCATTGTCAGACACAATGCTGTGTTTCCAACAGCACCCACCCTTCAGAGCTGCCTCAAGAATTCCTGCATGGGGAGGAAACACACACCCACAGATGCACATCCCTCCTCCCTCCCACAGCAGGCACCTGTGGCTCTGTGGGGTTAAATTCAGCACTCTGGAACATTCTGACTCTGAGGGCAGCTCATGGAAGAAGCCTCCAAAAGTGCAGGAAAAGGGGAGGTTAATTTTGGAGGGAAGAAGGTTTTAGGAAGGTAAGTTTGGTATTTAACTGGACTGAGCCCTGCCTGTGAGCAGGGAAAGGTGTTTGGGGTGACACTAAGCTGACTTTAGGCAGCTAACTCACAGCCTGGGGAGGTGCAGCCCCTCTTTTAGATGTCCAAAAGGCCAGTGAGTATCCCAGCTCAACACCAGCACTCTCTGGCAGGCTCTGCCACGCTCTTCTCAAAGCTCTGATTTCCACTAAACTGCCTCTCATCAGCTGAGAGTTGCTAACATCAGGTTTAGCTCTCTTCCCTTTCAGGTGTGTATTTCATCCAGACCTTCCCACAAACAGCTTTTCTGCTTCATGGAAAGCAACCCAGAATCTGCCCACTCTGCCAGGCAATGCAGAGGAATGAATTCTCTCTGGATCACATGGAAATCAGAGATGGGACTGAGGAAAAGGGACTTCTGGCACTTCTCTTTTTTGTTTTGTTATCAATAAAATACGAAAACAAACCAGAAGCAAGTCAGTCCAGAATATTCTTTCTTTTTAAATGGCGACTTTCAGCCTAGAGCTGAAGCTCCAGCTGTACAAGGGGCAGGGAACATGCAACTCTGACTTTTTCTGCAATGATTTCACAGCTTGCCAGGAGAGCCCTAGAAAGGATTTTTGCTTAGATGACTTGTGGGTAACAGGCTTTTTAGAGCCACAGGGACCAGGAGCTGTGTGTACAGAAGTGACAAGGCAGCAGAGCAGAAACAATGGATGCCAAGGTGAGTAAGAGGCTGCAGGAAGATGCTGCAGAGGGAGGAGCATCTCCCCAGGGTGACAGGCAGGGCCTTCTCCAGAAACAGGACACCCAGCTCCCAGGGTGACACAACCAGGGCCTTCTCCAGAAACAAGACACCCAGCTCCCAGGGTGACACCCAGCTCCCCAGGGTGACAGGCAGGGCCTTCTCCAGAAACAGGACACCCAGCTCCCAGGGTGACACAACCAGGGCCTTCTCCAGAAACAAGACACCCAGCTCCCAGGGTGACACCCAGCTCCCCAGGGTGACAGGCAGGGCCTTCTCCAGAAACAGGACACCCAGCTCCCAGGGT
Organism: Melozone crissalis; assembly: GCF_028551555.1. Taxonomy (NCBI): domain Eukaryota; kingdom Metazoa; phylum Chordata; class Aves; order Passeriformes; family Passerellidae; genus Melozone; species Melozone crissalis. The sequence goes on from NW_026535858.1 coordinate 2,043,345, forward strand.
GACACAACCAGGGCCTTCTCCAGAAACAAGACACCCAGCTCCCAGGGTGACAGGCAGGGCCACTTACGCCTTCTCCAGGAACGCATCCCTCGACATGTTCTGGGCCAAGAGATTTGTTGCCAAACTGAACACTTCATCTGACCATTCCTGTGAAGGAAAAATTGAAGAAATGAGGCTCAGTTTAGATGTTTAGTGACACAATGCAACATATTTTTGGAAATTATGCTTTGAAGAAAAGGGCCTAATTAAAGCCTGAACTTGATTTTTCCAATTACATCTTCCCTCCTCATCTGTGAGACCTGTTTTTCTCATGCTACAAAAAAAAATGAAGACTGTTACAAATTGAAGTCCTGGCTCTATCCAAGATAAGGAGCAAGCTTAAAAACTCCCCAAGCAGCAGAAGTACACAGGAGTACATTTCAATTACTCTGATATGCAAGGAAGATGCAAGTCCAAAGAACTCTTTCTCCCTGATTGCCCATCCTCACACTGTGGTCCTATCCCCCACTAAATATTTTTCCCTCTTCCTGTTGCAGGGAAGAAATGCTACAGAATCATGGAATGGGGTTGAAGGGATGTCCAAGAGGATCCAGATCCAAGGGACACCTTCCTCTAGACAGGCTGCTCCACATTGCTCCAGTCCTTTTCCTGCCTCCCTGACCTTTCCTGGTTCCCAGCAGGGCTGACCATGATTATAATCTGAATTTTAGACTCAGAGTTTGTGCTGCTCTCCTCCCTTGCAGGTCTCTCCCACAGCTTTTCATTGACAGCTTCAGTGTGTTTTTCCTTTCTAACTTGGTGCTTATTCACAGTCTTTAATTGCAAATCTTTTTTATCACAGCTGTGGTTTTGGATTGGCTTCATTTAACCCCACTGAAAGAAAGGGAAGAAAACAAGAAGTGCCTTTGCAAACAATGTGACTGCTTTTTGTTTTAGTTGACAAAGCTTTCGGAGTTTTGTTCCAATCAAAAGTTATGTTTCCTTTCCTAACAGTCCAAATCCAAAATTCCCACTGCCACCCTCTTTGGGAAATATTCCCTTCTCCTTGGTCTTTCTTTTTCTTGAAAAAAAAAATATTTAAAAAAAAGGGGGAGACCATTCTGCCAAAAATGGATAGGGATGGGAAGTGTCATTGACTTCCACTGAAACAAATGTTCCTGTGTCACTTTGCAGCTTAGAGCCTGTTTTACCAAAAAATCCTCATTTTTCCACATGACTAGGTGACTGATTTGAGAAGCTGGGGAGGTTTTCCATCTTTTTTATAAGCTGAGGTTTATTCCCTGATGTTATCAGACCTTGTTCCTGAAGCTGGTGTCCCACCTGTGCTGCCAAGGATAACGCTGCCTGCATGCCCAGTGTTTTAGAGTGTTTTAGTGGCCTCTGATGTCCTCCAGCTCTCAGATCCTGAGCCCATTCCATTCACCTTCAGCAACAGAGATAACACCTCTCCTGTGCTGCTGTTTGTGCAAGAGAAACCTTCTTTCCTCACACACAGACTTGTTCTGGAGGCAAATCAGTGCTGCCCAGACAGTCCTCCCTCCACCCTCTTGTGCCATTCTTCTCCTTTAATTGTTTTTCCTTCTTAGGTCTAGTTTGGAAAAGCCAGGGGTGTGAGAAGGCAGAGGAGGAGGAGTCAGGCTCGCTAGCAGCACAACTGCTTTGCTGCGAGTCCTGGAACAGAGAGCATATTAAGTGCAGCATCTGTTTTTCTTCTTGGCAACTCATTTTTCCAGGCTCAAAATAGGCTCATCTTGTAAACACTGCTTTGTTTAGGCACTAATAATAGCTGCTCAGGCTTCTCCCTGTGACACTGACGGCCACAGAGACTCACACAGCACAAAATACTCGCTGGAAATTGAAAATACACTGCCTTTTAACAGACCCTGATGGACTGTTCTCATCCTGCTGCTTCTGCTGGGCTTGAAGCTGCAATATTTTGTGTAAAACAGAAGTAGGGCACTCCAAGAGTATCCCACACCCCCAGCTCTTCCTTTCCTTTGTCTGAGTGCTCGTTGACAGGAATGTGAGGGGAACTCACTCATTATGTGCCTGTCACACACATTATTTATATCAGCAGCCTCGCCATTTGTTCCATTCTGCTCCTCTGCTGGCTTCTCGTGGCTCTCCAAAGCAGCCCCATTGCTGTTGCCAGAGACTCTGAGGGTACCTGCAGGCTGAGCCCCTCCTAACTGTGACTGCCATGGGTGCTGCAGCCTCTGCACAGATGTGATACAACAGGAAAACAGAAATCTGGGCTTTTGGAAACAAAACAGGGCTGCAGCAGTGCCAGCAAACCCAGCACTGATCCCTCATGGGAGCAGAAGGACCTGACCTTCTGATCTGCAACTCCAAGAAGCCACATCCATCATGGTAACAGAGAGCTTCCTGCACCTGATCCCCTCCTGGCTGTGCCCTGCCACACCAGTTCACCTTCTGCCATTCCTGTGAACTTTGCTGAGGGGTAATTCAGCTGCTCAGGGCTTTGGCAGGGAGCACATGAGCAGCAGCTCCTTGGAAAAGGGCTGCTCCTTTGGAAATGCACTAATCTCTCTGCCTCTGCATGCATCAGGGGCCCATGAGACAGAAGAGATGAGACCTTTTTCATAAGAAAAGGCAGCACAGGGCCTTGAAAACTCTTTCTTCAAATCAGGCCTGACTGTGTGTGAAAGCAATGTTCCTCACACATTTCTTTTTGGTGGGAGGCTAACAAAGCAAGCTGCTGAAATTCTACACTTTCAGAATTTCATTTTTTAAAAAACCATTTCAAGTGGATGTGAATTTATTTAATTCTACTGATCAAGCTCTTACATACACTGGGGAAGATAGAAAAATGAAGATGTATGCTGGAAAGAACAGGATAGCGTGACTTGTGAATCATCCTCAATGACATCATTTTACTGATAGAGGAATTCTTCAGCTCTCAGTGATGCATTTTACCCAAAGCTCATCAAAGTGAGGAGAGAGAGATTTCCTGGGGCCCTGCATGGCCAGGATGGGCAGTGCAGAAAGAACAGAGCTGCCATGAGAGGCACCAAAGAGAGTGAGAGGTGGGAACAAGGAGATGTTCCCTTCTGAACCTGCTGGATTTGGGAAGAGAGGGAACTGATGGGCTGGACTTCCTCATGCTGGGAGTGGAGACAGAGAAAAGGAGCACTTGCTCAGAACAGGGTTTGAGAATGAACTCTGCTGCTTCTGCAGCAATCTGAGGATGCTCACAAATAAATCCTACCCCAGACAGGCACTCTCAGATGGAAACAAGTGAGGGCTCTCTCAGTGCTGCTTCTCTCCCCACCAGGGCACACCTTTCTGCCTGCCCTTTACACCAGGGCCTCATGAATGCCAAGCTGCATTCCTTGATCAAAGCAGGTGCCCTCAGCTCATCACTGATGTGCTTTAAATATCAGTTATTTTCTCCTGGAGGAACAAACATAAACCAGCACACTGACATTTCTATTTACTGCACCTGAGGCAAGCTGAAAACCAACCCCAGACTTGCATTCTCCTACTTCTCCCATAACTTGGCCGATGGATGTGACCAGCAGAGTTTGTAGCAGAAAAGGCAAAGGGAGAAATCCTCTAATGGAATGATTTTAATTGCCTCATTAAGACCATTACCATTTACTTTGCCTTTCTCCTTAAGGGAGCTCTGGTCAACACTTGCCACACAACTTGAAAAACAAGGTGTCACAAATGAAGGGTTAACCAAAAAATATTCACAAGGTGTCACAAATGAAGGGTTAACCAAAAAATATTCATGCACTGAGAAGGAAAGGTGGGAAGGATTTCCATTGGCACTTGCTTTCCCTGGAACATCAGAAGGGTCAAAATTGCAAGCGTGATGCTGGCAATGCCTTGTACTGACATTGCTCCCCAGAGCTCCCTGAGGGATGACTTGTGCCTGATGTGCTTATTTATTACACTTTCTCTGACTCACTGCATGGGGCTGAGACAATAGAGACCAAATTCTGTGTTCTGGTTCATGTAAAGTTGGTAAACAGGTTCAAAAGGGAGGAATTTTTAGATGTGTTCAACAGTGATCAAAACTGTTTTGATTCAGACAATCAGGACATTTAACATGGCCTCAAAGCACACACAGTTCATATGCAATGACTTAAAAATTGCATCCCCAGGCCACAGTGCCCAACTGATCAAAAATTAATTTATTTGCTCTACTGCATTTACAAATAAAAAGGAAGACTCCGATTCTTAGTTACTCAGATGGTAGGAGTTACTCAAGATTTGGAGCAGCCAAGCTTTTACAAAATATTATTTTATCTGCTTTAAGGTTCCATTATCAAACAGAAAATAGCCCTAAAACACCCATTTCTGTGCTGTTTTAGCAAATAGATTATGGCTCACTGACTGCTGGCTAGACAGGAAAGTGAAAAAGGAGGACAAGCTTCTGATTTGGGTGATTTTCCCTGCTCCTTGATAAGGGACAGCAATTTCTGCTGGGAAAGCTTTAGCATACCTTTTCATTTCCCTTCATAAGCATAGCTCCTTTTTTTCTCCTGAAGAGTTATTTCAACTGCTTTCATTTCTGCACTGTTAAGATTTCTCACCCTGTAGAGCTCTGCATTTTCCAGCCTAAGAACAGCACTTGCCTCTCAGCTCTTCATGGACCACCACAAACTCCTCTGTCTCTATTCTTCTGTGTCGAAGAACTGGAAATTTTTTGCCAGTTGGCTAAAGAAGATTAGCAGAAATGGGAATCTGGCAAGCAGAAATGTCCCCTCCTTGCTGAAGGCTTTCATCCAATGACCTTTCTGCACCTGGCCTAACAGTCCTTGTTGGCTGTGAGGTGTTAAAATAATCCCTTGCTTTTGTTAAATCCTTGCAGGCTGCAGAGAAGCTCTTTTCACACAATCTGGTGAAGGCCAGGATGTGAAAATGCCCTGTGGAAAGTGTTCTGTGCGTGGATTTCTGGATTTCTGGGAGCAGAGCGTGCCCACATGAGTGTAAGGGGAGAGAGGAGAAGCTTTGGGAAGTCTGCTGGAAACAGATAAAGCAAAAATTCCCAGTTCATTAAACAGAATTGAATGGTAGAGAAATTGGAAGGAGGAGGAAAAAACCCAAACACAACTGTACTAAGTGTAATTTTATGTTGTGGGTTGGACAGAGGAAACTGATGGACCTGCACGGAAAAAACTACTTTTCTAAGAAAATTATATTGACTACAAGCCTTATCAAGGGTTCTCAGCAGGCAAAATGTGATGCTGCTCCTGAAATACTGATGTGTGTTTGGGGAGCCACAGCGTCACATCTCACTCCTGAGCTAAAATTTGTGTGTAACACTATTTTTACTGCGATTATTTGGGCTTTACAAGCAACGTTCTGAACACAAGCACATTTATAAGGGGCATTAATCTTGCTGAATAAACTCCTTGGGAAAAAAAAAAAAAAAAACAAACCACAAAACAAAAACAGATTGCACATTTCTTCTTGGGAAGCTCCAGAATAGAAGTGTGCTTCATCTCACAGCAGCTCCCACTTTCAGCTCAGGTATCCCTATCTCCAAACACTACCCCCAAATCCTGAATTGGCTGTGACAGACTTCACGTGGCAGGTGTGTTACCTTTGCAATGTCATCCTGGAACGCCACGAGGTTCAGGTAGGAGATGTTGACCAGGTCAGGCCCGTACACCACGGTGACCATCCTGTTTTCCAGCCGGCCTCCCGCGTTCCCAGCGTCCAGCAGCTCCCGCAGCTTCGGGTCCTGCAGGGGAGCAGCCACCAAGGGGTTAAAAACTGCTGCAAAATACACTGTACAAACTGCAAACACTCCCACTCTGAAAATCTGTGTCATTCTGAACGTTTTAAGCACGTTGGTTCTGATCTGGTTAACGGCTCATTAAATAGTTAAAGTTGTTAACGCAGAATAAAAACGAAATCATTGCTGTAATGCTCCAAAGCTCTGAGCTCTGTGTTGGTGCTGTGCACACTCAGAGCTGTCCAGCTGATGGCTGCACAGTCCTGTTTTCAGTCATTTTGCTGCAGAAGTCAAGCAAACACAAACTGTCAAAACAACACAATCTGTCCAAAGGCTACTGTCCTCAGCAGCGATTTTAATGGGTCTGAGATAAAACTGAAAATGAGAACTTAAGTTTTTCCTGAGGAATCAAGAATACTTTTGGAGTTAACTTTCTTAAACTCTATGAAATGAGTAATGGAATTTTGGTGTTGCCCTGCTCTTTCTTCTTCATGTTCAACAGGTCATGTGTTATTGAAATTATTAGTTATATTCCATTTAGATTTAGCTGTATTGAAATTATTAGTTATATTCCATTTAGATTTAGCTTTTAGCCTTCACTCCCCCCCAGTTTGTATCCAGTACAGAATCACAGACTCATTTAGGTTGGAAAAGACCTTTAAGAGCATGGAGTGCAGCTGTTCCCCCTGCCCTGCCAAAGCCACCAGTGACCCATGTCCCCAAATGCCACCTCCACAGGTCTGTTAAAGCCCTCCAGGGATGGCGACTCAACCCTTCCGTGGGCACCTTGTTCCAGCCTCACAGAGGAGCCACCACCTAACACTTCTGTGAAGGAAAGCTGAATTCAAGGGTTTTCATCAGCTATTAATAGCCTGAACCTCAGCTGCACTGGCAACCTAAATGTGAGTGAAAACCTCAGGTTATTTGGTGACTCTGCTCATTTCTGTGAGGCTGCTGCATTTCCAAGAATTGCACTCAGTGTGTTTGAAATGAAGCAAATGGGTCCCTGGCCTCGTGGTGAAGTTTATGGAGACAGATGGAAAGCTGCCCTGCATGACTGGATTCACCCCTTGGAAAGGGCCTTACAATGTGAAAGCTCAGCCTTCCTAGAAGGCAACACTGCTCAGTCTCCTACAAAAACTAAAAAGTGGCTAGCAAAATAATCCCTGTGGGATGGCAGATGCCTTGAAGAGATCAGGTTATTTCAAAACTGACACAATAAATGCTCTGCACTTTGAATTTCACTCTCCCATGAATCCTCTCCCCACATTGCCTGCATATGTTCCATTTGTGGTATTCTTAATATTTCATAACTTTTTAAATAAGTATCTACATTTCCACCAACTGATACCAATTAAATTTAAAATGACAAGGTTAATATGATAAAAAGGGCCATTTTTCATGGATCTTGCAGGAAATCCTGTACCAACAAGACATCAATCTAAAGGGCATCCCCTGATTGGTATCATACCTTCTTGGAGGCAATGGAGCTGTGTGTGTGTTCACCAAACACTTCACCAGATTTAGGAGAACACTTTTGGAGCATGAGGTAGAAACTGAAAAGAAAGTACAAAGCTGTCTATCATAAGTGCTGAGCCTCTTTAAATACTGGGTATGATGCCAAGTGTTACAGGAGAACAGACAGAATGATCCTATTTAAGGGCTCAGTAAATGGGGAATATCATTGTGCTCCCAGACAAAGATGGTTTCGTGGGTAAACAAGTTAATCACAGCCTTTCACAGGAGAGAAACACAGGAGGGGGATACAGAAATAGTCGTGTTTCAGAGATTTCAGAGGATTCAAAGCAGAAAGACAAAGAAATGGTATCGTTTAGATCTGGGAGAAGGGCTAGAGAAATGCCCTGCAGTTGCTCAGTCAGTCATGGTGCATTACTGGATGGGTTCCTTTCTCTTTTATTTACAGGCTGGATGTTTCAAAGCTTTGTTTTATGTCTCTGGGAGATGAGAATCCATCTCCTTTCCATTCCAGCCCCAAATCAGACAGATAAATGCCTGTGCTCAAGGGCCTGTCTGGGAGCAGCATCATTCTTCCTGGGCTCAGACAGAGGGGGATTGTGTCTGTGCTTTCCTGCTTCCCCAGCACTGCCCCTGCTCCCTCCCTCTCCCTGCCTGAGCCTCCTGCTCACAGCTCTGCTCTGGATCATGGACTGCACTGGGAGCACCAGAAGGAGAGGGCAGAACCTCCCTCTTCTGTATTTACACCTGGCCAAGGATGTCTCAGGGGTGAATCACACTCCAGTATGACCAAGACATGCATCAGCCACAGAGTAAAGAAACAAACATATTTGCAATGAGATGTTTTCTCCAAGGAAATTCATCCAAAGCAAAGTTATCTGGCAGCGGCTCATTTTTCAGAAGTGCAAATAAGTGGCAAATCAAGCAATGTGAGTGTGGGTTTGGTTTTCCAAATCCAAGATTTTTTTTGCCAGGTTTTCCAAGCAAGCAGTTAGACAGAGCATTGTCTTTGGGCTGCTGTGTTTGAATGGCTAAAATGTGAATTTCTCTGCTGTGTTCAAGGCTTGTCTAGCAAAGTTGGAAGCACAGAGTCCATTACAGCAGTGCCCTGTCCAGCACCACCCAGCAGCTGTCAATAAAGGGAATACACCACAATTCCTGGGCTGTCTCAGTGAAACATGCTGTAGGCCCCACAGACCCCAAAGACATATTCTAATAGCTGGTTTTCAGTATTGCTTTAAACATTTTCTATTTTTAATTTCAGTGCAAGAGAATAATTTTGATGCTAACATGACTCAGAGCCAGGCTGACCCCTGCCATGGGTGCATTTGCCCTTCAGGGTGACACTTGCACTTGTCAGTGACAACCTCACCCTTAGCTGATGATCCAGGCCATAATCAGTGCTTGGATCTGAGGTTCTCACACACCAAACCCCACTGCCAGCTCCCACATTCATTCCTCAGCTCCCTTGTTACCCCCTTTGCTGCAAACACTGTTGAGGAGATGAGCAAAATCTCCTTCACCAACATCTTGAAGGCTCTCAGTGCTCTATGAATCAAAGCCCTTCTGGAAATGTCAGCAGGTTTTCCCGTGGAGATGGCAGGAAAGCACATGGGGAAAAATACCAAACCAAGCAGCAAGACCAAATTTAGCTTCTTTCATGGAAATGGGATTGATTTTGGTGATTCCATTTTGGGGCATGACACTGCCAAGCCTGCTGCTGGTTGGGGTTGTGGTTCATGCACTGGCTCACGAGTGGACAGATTGGTTTGAGATAAACTCTTTGCTAAAGTGGGGCCTAATTAGCAATATGCTGAGCTCTTTGATGGACATTCAGAAGAATTACACCTATTTAATATTGATTACAGCAACTTTTGGAACACCTGAAGTTTGGGAACGCACCCATGGGATGGCCAATGAACAGCAGTCATTGGCAATACCCACATAACTCATCCAAATTCCCTTCGTAGCTCAATATTTCAAGTCTTTGATGTTTCCTGTTGTTTCTTGCAGTAAAAAGGGATCAGTTTGGTTTTCCCCTTCCACTGGGGTCTGGTAGGAGCTTCAGCTCAAGGACTGTAAGTACCTGGAGGCTGCCCCAGAAATAGGTCAGGAAAATCAGTGTTTGGATGGGACAGTGCTGCTTAAATTCCCAGGGGGAGATGGAATTTGTGAGCAGGCAAATGTGGAGGAGGCGATAAGGATGGTGTTGGCAGCACAAAGAGCTTTAGAATCTATCAAAAATCACATTAGTCATGTCAAATTTGGGGCTAGGGTTGATCAGAGGATTGCCTGCTCATTGGAAAACATCTTCCCTATTTTGTTCTGTTGTCTTGGGGAACTTATCAAAGAAAATATACCTTAAAACAATGGGAAATAAAGAGAGAAGAGAGGAAAAAATTAACCAGAAACACTAAAAAAAAAAAAAAAAAAAAAAAAAAGGCTTATGGAAGTCCTACCATTTTCATGAACAAATGCAAAATAATGACATTTTGTTAGAAACCAGGGTCCTGTGGACAGATGGATAAAAATAGATTTCAATCAGACTTCCCTAACTTTCTCCTGCTGTATTTCCTTTTCACTGGAAATCATAAGTATAACACAAACTTAGAGAGGCACCTCAGGCCACATTACAATCCCTGCCTGCCACTGTGACTGCTGTTATTAAAATGTAGGTCCTAACCCTGAAATCCCAATTAGTGTGTGCTCTGCACAGCACAGCAAATGCCATAACATCTTTTATTAGTATCACCAGCTTCTTAAACTGTTTTTTTTTACTTCTGCAAACCTGCAGCACACCATCTGCCTGTGGAAACGCTCTGGTTTTTTCATGCATGGTTATAAAAGGCTGCCACGAGGTTCTGTGGCACCCAAATGCTGGTTCTAACATTCCAGGGAGCAGCAGGTCAGCTGCAGTGGTGCCTTGGGTTTAGTTTTTCTATTTTTCAGGTTCTGTGCTGCTTTAGTGTGTGGGTCTGGGCTCCACATTATGGGATGGTGAGCTCTCTGCACAGAGCAGGGAGACAAAACAATTCCCGCTCCAGCTGGGCACCAAGGACAAATGACCCAAATCTCAGCCCAAGAGCACAAACACCGTGGGCTGGAGAGAGAAAAACAAGAATGGGACTTGGTAACCTAAAGCTGGAATTGGACAATTAGCTCCAATATGGAAATGGAGCAGAACTGATCACAGTGACAGACCCCATGAGTGCTCGTGCATTTTGGGGCCATTTTGGTTCATCTTGGGTGCATCAATGGAGATCCTTTGAATAAATCCCTATTTTATTCTGTAACTCCATCCAGCCCCTGTTCTAGGCCAGCCTTCCCAAGGCATCAGCAGCACCATCTCAGAGAGCAGCTTCCGATCCCTTTAAAAAGCAAAGGAAATGCTAAAAGTTTTCCTGCGTTTGATGGTTATAGATATCCAGACAATCACAACTTCTTGGGTTGCTGGAACAGGCGTGCAACTAAATATTGGGAATTTTTAGTTAAAACATGAATTTACAATGCAAAAAACCCTCAAAACTATCTCACAGAGCTATTTCACACTGCCATAGGGTACTTCAGAATTCCTGCAACTGTCATGGTCTGCATTACTACCTGTAACTGTCACAAACCCAAATCATTGCATTTATGTCCTGATGACTTCAGGAGAGACTTGAAACAAAAATGGCACCAATTTTCACCTTTGTTTTCTGCTCATCAAACTGAGATTTCCAAGCACTCAAAAGTGCATTTATATTTTCCTAGCTCAATATGTATCCCAGAAGAAGGAATATAGGGGAGGAAAGAAGCTGCTACATATGCAAAGAGTTTTCCAGGAAACATTGGAGTTTTAGGCTTAAATTAAACAAAGTACCTTGCTAAATCAGGGCTTTCTATTATGACTCCATTGAAGGCAGAACTCCCACAGATTTTCCACAAATAGAACAATGTCCTGTCTTCAAGAATTCCTTATCACAGAGTGTTTATCAACAAAAATGTATATATATAGATAGCATGGACATGTCATATATTTGACCCAGATTTCAAAATACCAGCTCTTAACACTTAAAGCACCAGGTGAGTTGCTGGTTTAGGGGCAGTAAAACAGGAAATAAAAAGTGACTCCTAAAATCACAGCATGTACCCCTGTGGCTAGCTGAGGGTTGCCAAGCCCCAGCTCTGCTGAGTGACCCAAGCCAGCTCCTCAGTGCCAGCTGCCCAGCAGACAACACCAGCTAAAGGCAGGAATTGCTTCCTAAGGCTCTCAAATCTCCTTTGTACCCCTGTGGCAGCTGAAGCACACACTCAGCTCTGCTCTGCCAGGATTTCAGGTCCAGGATGACACCTAAGAGCCGCTCCTCATCTTTGTGTGGGACCCTCAGGAACAAAATGTCCTTTTCAGCTGGCTGAAACTCACTGCGGACAATGCCCACACAGAGCTCACATTCCCATTCTGGTTCCATCCCCTTTGTGCCACACATCACCAGGAGCTTCCCATCGAGCGCATGGACAGACTCATCCTGCAGAGAAATCTCCTTCTCTGCCCCTTTGCTGAGAGCAAAGTCAGAACTCTCAAGTTTATCCTCCAGCAATGCCTCTCAGTGATTAAGGAGAATGTCCAACATGGGAATCACATCTGCAGAACTCACTGACAGCATTTTGTCTGTCTGTCTCACTGACAGCCATGTGAAATGAACAGACTGCAATTAAGATATCAAAGATACTCAAAACAGTGCTCTCCAAACTCTCTTTGATGACACACAACACACAGGAAGTCTGATAGCTAAATGGATTTATTTGTATCCGGTTATCCTTACCAAAATCATTGTCATTAAACCAGAAAACTATTTAGCCTAACAACCACTGCAGTGTGGTTTCAGCACAAATAATGTCTTCACACATTTCACAAAAGAGTATCAGATCAAGATAGAACCAAAATATTTGCAAATAAATTTCTCCTCCTTTCTAAGGTTTCAGAATGGATTCCAAATTTGGTGTGCTATCACCATAGCTACCTATGCACAGAAACAGAGCCAGGATCTTGTTTAAACACCCAAGTCATCCAGACATCATTTCTGTGCAAACCAAGTCACTGTGCACAAAACAAGAGGAAGTTTCTTTAAAAAATAATCTCAGTCATCTAAACTGGGCTCAATTGGACCATCTGCTCAGTTAATACAGTGGAATATTTCTGACATATGACACAGCATGAGGTAAAAGGAGTCAGAAATGCTTTAGTCAGTCCCTAGGGAAGGAGATCCAAGGCATGCACGGATCTGGTACGTGCAGCAATCCCAAACACCTCAGATGCAGCTAAAACCCCAGGGCTGTTCCTCCCACAGACATTATCAGGGAGGACAGGGTGCCATAAATGACACCCCAAACACTCAGGGCTGATTAACCTTCCCGTGAAACACCTGCTCCAGAACAATGGCTGGTTTGCCTAAAACAGCGTGATCCAATTCCAGGCTTGAAGTAACAACATCAACACATCAAGTTTACCAGGACCAGGCTATGGAAAGAGTGAAGACCAGGCTACGAAGAGAGAAGTGGAAAGAGTGAAAAAGATACTTCTTTTTCTGTGATGTACAGCTTTTGAGGAAGAGAGAGCACGTGCCAGCTTAATCCATGTTTTTCTTTGGCAAAGGAATAAGAAGGAAGCCAATCTCTGCCTGTACAAAGGGACTCTGGAAAAGAGAGGACTGCGTCAATAGATATTTCCAATAGAATTCTAACTGTGAGCTCTGAAAATGCAGGATGAATTCATGCTGGCTTTCTCCAACACCTATGTGGCAGAAATGGGTTATTTAAAAACATCCAAGGTGATAAATCAGTATTTTTATAACACCTAGGGACATCCCCCTAGAAAACCTGCAGGAGCACAGAATCATCCTTTGGAAGCTCTCAGGTCTCTTTTCACCTCCATTTCCACTGACACCATCATTTCTGTACCAGATGTCTGCAAAACCTTACTGGAGACAACACTACAAGCTCACTGATGGTAAAATTCACTGATGGCAATTCAGTTCCAGTTTTGGTGAAGATACTCCTGAGAGTACAAAATCAGATTGATTCCTGGGGAAAAGGGAGAGAGATGCCCACAGGATACCTATGGCAAACACACTGAAACCAGGATTTTAGCTGAAATACAAAGTGAATTAATTGCACGTGCTGAGGAAAGCCCAGGGAGAAAACCAGGGCCACCTCATCCCTCTTTTCCTGACCCTTCTCACAGTTCCAGTGATCCCAATCCAGCTTCCCTGGGTCTCTCATGACAGAACATGAAGCAAATATCCAGCCAGGATTTTATTTTCATTTCCCATCCTAACACTCATATTTCTCAAGATGTTATTTCCTAGGCTCGTGGTATTTGAGTTTTAGATTGTTTGCAAGACTGTGTGTTCTAACAAAAAACAAGTGACAGCATAAACCATCTAAGTAAAATCAGACCAAATGTGGTGGTTTTCAGTGCTTTTGGATGTGGTTGTGATTAACATGAAAAAGCTTTACTTATCACAGTGTAAATCTTAATTTATATTGATGCCAACTCAATACCAAGCAGCTACAACCACTCACAGCCTTCCTCTAGGTGTTCTCTAACTCATGAGCATTTTTTACCAATTTTTATCAGCTGCAGATGGCTCATTATTTTAAAGATGACCTTTAAACACACACATTTCCCTTCCCTGCTTTTCCTTCCTCCAAATTCCACGAGTTTTTCTTCAATTTAATTTAAAAGGAAGAGGTGAACAGACAGTGGAGAAAAGAAACTCATCTCATTTCCATGTCACTTTTATGAACTCGTTTTCTTTGGTCTGTATGAGACTATTGCAGAACCTATAAAAAGCCTTTAAATGAAATGATTTCTACAGCAACTTGCACAGCCCCTAAGGGCAGGAATAGCTGGAACAGCAGCTTGATTTTCACTTATCTATAAATCTCACATGCATTGTTCTCCCAAACTGGAATTGCTGTGTGCAGTTATTTTAATAGATTTACTTCAGAGGTTGAGGCACAATTGGCTCCTCATTTATCTGAATTTGTCAAAACCTGAGCTGGATGAGAGGCACTGTGGGCATCCCCACGCTGCTCTGGAGTGCTCCACCAGGGCTGCAGGAAAACCTCCTGCACTTTAATGCATATTTTGTGTTTTGGCTGGTGGAAATGTGTCCATCCAGACAGTCTGAAATGCTGCCTGCACCACGTACCCACCCCACACAGACAGAACAGATGAAACCAGAGAGCCAGGACTGGAAACATCTGACTAACGAGCTGCTCATTATTGCAACATTTCACACACGCTCAGCAGCAGAGGAAAAAAATAATGATAATTTAAAAAAATTTTAAAAACCCCAACAAACAAAAACAAACAAAAAGAACAAGAAAAGAGCCTGTGTGCCATGCCAGCAACATTTTGTTCACTCTTACCTGTCGCAGAGACACATTTTGGTGTCATTTTTTTCAATCACAAAGTCACGTGGGATGCTTAATGCTAAAGGTTTCAATTTACCTGATTTTAATTATTGTAAACACTCACTGCTCCCATTACCTTAAAGTATTTAATTCTAGGGGACTCATTTGCAGCATAGGAAAGAAAAATAAACCATTTCAATGATGATGCAACAGAAGTGGAAATTGTTTCCTTCTTGGGCTGTAGCAAACACTCAGCCTGTGAGCTCAGCACAGGCTCTTAATGGCACACGTGATTAATTATTGATGGCTAATGGTGAGTTGAGCTGCACTGTCCTGTGTCACAAAGCCTTCCCTGCACCTCAGAGCAGAAGCAGAAATACATGCAGACGTTTGACACCTACAAATTGATGCCAACTTAGCCCACACAGATGAACTAATTCCCTGCAGATATTGTTGGAGCTGTCCTGGCTCCTGGTGACAGCCCAGCTCGGTGGGAACTGGAGCCAGGGCAGCACAAAGCCAAGGGACTTGACTCTGAAAATCCATAAAACCAGCTAAAAACCACATGGCAAAATCATACAGCAGATGCCACTGCCTCAAATGGCAAAGTTAATAGAGAAAAAGTAATGCATAATAAAAATCGAATTAAGACTCCTTTTTACAACTTGCTCAGTTTCTATTTACTCCAGAGAGGAGGATTTTCTCTAAGTACATTTTAACTTTTAAAATAAGTGTCTAGCAGACAAAAACCAAGTAGAAATAGGCTCCTGGTTTACAAGACAACATGACTACTGAAGGAAAAAAAAAAAAGGAAGTAAATTCTACAAGGAGCATGAGTAAGAAGCACAAATATGTTTTGCTGGCTGAGGAGGGAGAGACAGCAGTGAATAAATGCAGCCACTGGATTTGGGTGGTGTTGTGCCAGATGAATTTCAGCACCTGTGCAAGCACAGGAACCATGTTCAGTCTCTGCTGGAAAGGACATCAAGCACTGATGTCCCTGGCCAGCAGCTGCACAGAGCAATTCTTCAGGGGATGCATTATTTAAGGCATTGGTTTTGTACTCCACGGTTTTGAGAGCTAATAGGGGAAGGGAATATACAAAGGGTGGCTGGATCAATTTTAAATCAAGCCTGAAGAACACAACACATCACTTGGAGAGCAGTGCTGGAGAAAATCCTGAGTGTCACAAATCACAGATTTGTGAGCAGCCAAACAACGTGAGAATACCAAGACATGGAAGAGGGAAAATCAGTGCAGGCAGAAAATGGTGGAAATGGTCCCAAAAAATCCAGATGCAAACTTTTGAGTGAGCAGTTTTGGGCATCTGAATCATTCACATGAGTTCTAGAACCAAAATTCACTCATAAATACACATTGCTGCCTGTACATCTGCATTGGGACAGCTGCAGCAAACTTGGTCCTTCAAACTGCTCCAATTCCATCAGCTTTCCTCATGGTTCACAGGGAAAGGCACAGGGACAGCAGACAGCTCTCACTGAACACCTCTGCATCCCTGATAGCCATGGCTGGCTCTTTGCCACAGCAGAAATCATTAAATTTTGGGAAAGCACAAGGAAACAAAGAATATTTTTAACCCCAGAACCTCCTGTGATTCCTGACTAGGTACCAACACCAGGTGATGCACAGAAACCAAGAGATAATAATGGCAATTCTGCCCTAATGCACAAACCCAACACCTCAATTCCAAGAGATTCACCTGCACTTAGAGGAGCTGAGAAAGGGTAAAAAGTTGGCAGACGAAGTTCAACCATGATTAATTGTTTTTAAAGCTCCTCACACAAATCATGGCAGCTTGCAAAGAATTCAATTTCTTACATTCAGAGGGTGGATCAGCACTTCTCTTCCTAATTTCCCTTGCTAAGTGCCAGACAGACTCCCAGTTATCCAAGAATTTAATGAACTAAATCCAGCCATTTAAGGCTGTTTCATCTAGATAAGAAGCTTCCCAACTTGAAGGATAAAACAGCCTTAAAGGCAATGGAAAACAAACCCCACTTTGATGTGCATAAACTACCCAAGCAGTTAATTTTCAATGATAAAAATAAAATTTTAGCTGGGGGATGTCAAGTAAACAGGCTTGGCAGGAGAAGGGAGTCCAGGAAAGAGAGGAGGAGGCTGGAAAATTCCTGCACAAACTCCAGGCCACACTTTGTGCTCCCCCTTTGCTGAACTTGCCCAGGATCCCCAGTGGAGCACTTGACTGAGCAAAACTATGAACTCCAGGCTTTGACCAAAATACTTCTGAAAGGTTAAAGAGTCCAGTGCTTTTTGAAAAGGGAATTAAAAGTATTTTGTGCACATAAGATTGTGGCACTGAGGGTACGCTTCCTCCATTTGGATCCCTTCCAATACATCCTTGGGAAAACAAACAGTTATAATGGATGTAGTTTGGAAAGGGATATTCTGCAAATATGGGAATATTCTAAATGTCACTTCCCCAAAACAAGAATTTGACACTGGGTTTTAATAAAGATGCATTAATTCCTTGCTGTTCTGAGTTCTTTTTTCCCCTATCCTTTAACAGGAAATAATGAGACAACCAAAACCTGGACATTTCTCGCGATGAGAGAGGTGAAAAATCCTGAATTTCAGTGTCTTCATTTCCCCCCTCTGTAAACTGAGCTTTTTCTCCCTTTTGCTTCTCTAAAATTTACTGAGTTTCATTTTTCTTACATTCTGATCAACCACTCTTGCTTGCCTCACTGAGAGTGTTACCACAGCAGAAGTCTTTTTTCCCCCTTTGGATGATTTCCATGAAGAATAAATGTATGCTTCATCCTTCCCCATCTGAACAAGCTCTGAGGTGATGAAGCACAAACCCTCATTGCATTCACATGAGCAGAGTTCAGCCCTTCCCTTCCCTTCCCTGCCTGATTGGGTCCCTGGGATGCTGCTTTGAGGAGCCCATGATATCGTCTGAAAAATCCCTTTGCCAGGATTTTTCTCCTGAGAAGCCTCAGAGGAAAAGAAAACCAATAATTATCTGCTACTGTGGAATGCAACAGGTGCAACTGTGATTGGTCCATGTTGGTTGTTTCTAATTAGTGCCAATCACAGTCAGCTGGCTCGGACTCTCTGGTCAGTCACAAGATTTTATTATCATTCTTTTCTATTCCTTTCAAGCCTTCTGGTTAAATCCTTTCTTCTGTTCTTTTCGTAAGTTTTACTATATCAAATTAAATAATACTATATACTATATGCTATATAATATGACGTGATATGATATGACATAATATAATATGTAATTAATATAATATAATATAATATAATATAATATAATATAATATAATATAATATAATATAATATAATATAATATAATATAATATAATATATATTTGGAGAACATCCCCAGGCTGTGGGATGGGACCATTCCAGCCTGGCCTGCCAGTGACGCCAACCCTGCCAGCTCACCCATAAACCAAACAAATCCCTGCAGATAAACCCTGGTGAGTAATGGGTCAGCACTATAAATAGGGAGATAGATCAATAGTGCCTGGAGTCAGCCTGAATGCTGCAATTAATGATTTCCCAAAATAGCAGCAAGCCAGGGCCACATGGTACAGCTGGCACCTACCTGGGACCACAGAGCATGAGCAACACGGGGTCAAAACCCTCTAAGTACCTTCTCTTCCTCTTTCCCATATTTTCCATAC
Organism: Melozone crissalis; assembly: GCF_028551555.1. Classification (NCBI taxonomy): domain Eukaryota; kingdom Metazoa; phylum Chordata; class Aves; order Passeriformes; family Passerellidae; genus Melozone; species Melozone crissalis. The sequence goes on from NW_026535858.1 coordinate 2,061,607, forward strand.
CACTTAGACACTTAAATAGGCTAGGATTTGTTTTATTTGCTCAGTGGGCTTATTTGAAAAAGATTTTATATATATATATATATATATATATATATATATGTATATATATGTATATGTATATATGTATATATATGTGTGTGTATATATATTCTTTTATATATTTTACATATATTAATATATATTTATAGATATAAATACATTTTATTTATATATATTCTTTTATATATATATATATAATAATCTTATATATATGAAAAAGATTATTCTTTTATATATATAAAAGAATAATCACTTAGATATATAGTGTATATATATAAAAATATAGTGTATATATATATGTAAATATAGTGTACATATATATAAAATATATATAAAAGATAATAAAAATTATCCTTTCAGAATAATCTACATTTTATATACATACACTATAACAAATATACTTTTTTAATATTTCTGTGAGATAATTTTTATTGGCACCACCATCTGGTTTTAATTTTATACATGGTGGTGGTGCTTGTGGCATTTGCCCCTTGCTGTGCAAGCACAACTAACAACAGGGAGCAAATTCTCAGCAAATTCTTTCAATGTCTCTTTGACTTTGGTTTTCATCCCAACTCACAGCTAAGCTCCTGGAGGAAGGGAACAACAGGATGTTTGGAAAGAGGGATAAATGCAATACTGGGAAATGGAATAAAAGTACAGCCTTACACCTTCCCCAGGAAAAACACCTGTGCCAGTAGAACACACAGTGAATGGAAGTGCCTGAGCAGCCTCCTGGGCAGGGTTCCCAGCAGGAATTTATTTCTGCCTTATCAAGTTTCTCATCAGTTTTTTAAACCAGGCTGCTAAATAGGTGTAAATCTCCTGAATGGCAGGAAATTCACTGTGGAGACAGAAACTTTCAGGCTGCAGTGGATATCATCTACCCCGAAATCTGACCTCTCTAACTGCAACTCTGAGGGGATACTACAGGAGCCACAACCAGACTGCGCTCATGATTCAAATGGATTTAAGAAAAAGAATGAAGACCACAACTAAACAAAATTTAAAAAAAAAAAAAAAAAAAAAAAACACAAACAGACAACTCACAAAAACCCCCAATCAAACTATAAAAACAATCAAAAGACCCCCAACTTACCACTGCTGAGATTTTCACTATTAATACAAAGGAATGGAGAAATTGAAATTACAGTGGAGAAAATTTTAAAAAATATAGAAAGTTAAGGCAACTGACACAAATAAACTTACTGCTCTCAAACCAGTTTGCCAGAACCTTTATCAAACACCCCTTAATGTGTTTAATAATTTAGCACCTTTAGAGGGGTTATACCCTGATCTGACACTGCTTTTCCCTGCCAGCCTTAAATAAAATCAAATTCCCATTTATTGGGTGAGTCCTTGCCTCGGTACCTGATCTTTTCTGCTGCCATTTGGAGTTGTGTTTGTGCAGAACACATCTGCTGATATCCACATCTTCTGTCAAGGGAGCTGGGACCCCAAAAAGCTGCAAAGTGCCATTTACTTGGTGTCACACAAGCCACAGGATGGCTCTCCCAGTTATTTGGTGCCACGTGGCCACAGCAGACTGAGCTCCATTCCCTGCACACCCCTTGGGTTTTGGGGTTTGATCACATCAGACTCTCCTGGTGCCTCACATGGAGGTTCTGCACCTTCCCTCAGAAACCTGGGAGTGCAACTGCAAGTTTGTGCTCCGTTTTATGGACAAGGAAAGCACAGAGCACAAGAAATTTATTTATTTTTAATGCCCTGTGGGATGAGTGAGCTGCTCCAAAGGATGTCCTGCATGAACCAGAAGCTGAACAGATCCCAGCTAACTCTGTGAGGAGCAGAAAGCTGGAACCTCCCACCTTAAAAAACAAGGAAAGGAAAATAAAATACACTTCCATGGACACAGCAACATAAACTTGCTGCTGCCTCTCTCGAGGCCTCCTGCCAGATCCTGCCCAGACAAGGATGTACAAAAGCAAACACTGAAAAACAAGTTCCTATTTTTTTTGAAGCTTGGAGCATCTCATTGTGCAGTTTCCCTTCAGATCAAGCGGCAGCAGCAGCAGAACAAATACCTGAGCAGAGCATATTTTATTAGATCAGCTGTCAGGCAAATGCCATTTTGCCTTAAAAACAAAACAAAACAAAACAAAAACGGCCACTCTCCCAAAAAAAGGAAGAAAAAAAAGGCAAATAGGACAGGTTTTTCTAAGTAGGTTTCTATGAAGGTTGCTTAAAAAGCTCCCAAATTGTGAATTAATGCCACCGACGGAAGCACTGTGCAAGAAGACTTGGGAGATGCTGGCTCTGAGGCAGGAAGGGCTGTGCTCAGCACTTTGGCAGCACAGGAGCCTTTGGGATGAGCTCTGCTGGCACTTGGTGCCACAGGGAGCACAATGTGAACAATCCCACTGGGTGTAAACTGCAAAACCCCATTCCCAAGCCAGGAAGGAAAAGCAGAAGCTCACAGAATGCAGGAGGAGTGAAATAGTTGTGGCTGCTGTGATGGGATGCCCTTGGAAGCTGCAGGAATTAATTGGGCAACACCAAACCAAGGCACCATGGATTCCTGTGATGCTCATCAGTGGGAGCTCTGCAGGAGAGGGGAATGAGCTGAGAAATGAGGCTGATGGCTGCAGTTTATCCCCAATTTCTGGTCTTATTCCCATCCCTGGTGGGAGCAGAACAGTGATGTTGACACTGACCTGAGGCACCTGAGCAGCTCTCGTGAAATCCATACCCAGAAACTTCCCTTTGGGTTTGTTTTGGCTTTTTCAAGGACTTCAATTACATCTACAATTCCTCTTTACACTGCAGATTTTCATATTAAGAAGGGGAAAAAAAAGGTGGTTTTTTTCCCCTTGCTTTAATGTTTCTGTTCCTGACATATTTCTTTTACCAAGGTGTGACATTTTAACGTGGGCTTAAGAAGAAAGAATTTTAGAGAAGGGTATAGATTTTTGCAAGAGCTCTGATTCAAGAGGAGCTGAAAAAAAAACCCTTAAAATCTTTGAAGAATTCTATTGCTGAGGCACAAAATACTGGAAAACCTGATTATTCTTCAGGCAATAGAAAAAAATGAGTAAGTGGCTTTGATATTTCTAAGATGATGCAGACAATGTCACTTGCTTTTCCATTTCCAAGCCTTTTTGTAAATATTTGGACCTTAGAGCAGCAAGAAGCCTCTCCATATTTTCAGACACAAAAAAAATGAAGTATTTCCTAAGGGGAAAAATAAATGTTTTCTGTTAACTCCCCAGCTGTCTGGGAAGAAAGCAGCAGAAAAGGAGATGGGGAAGAAGTCTTACACATCTGAGACAGTTTTTCCAATGAGAACAGTTTTTAAGATTAATTTTTGACAGTGGCTGCCAGTTGCTCACCTGAAAGCCTTTCTCAATCTCTCTGGACCTTTTCTTTCCATGAGTCTCTCTGTATCACTACTTCTTACCATAAAAACTCGTCATTTGTGAAAAGATCTCAATTCTGAAATTAGCTTTATGAGAGAAAATGATAGCTCTTAGATAACACCATCACCCGCAGTGCCATGGATGTAAATATTAGCAATTTAAAGCTTTCAGGGTGATGTTTCTTCTATTTTTTTTTCTTTCTCCCAGGAGATGCCTCCTCTGCTGTATTTTAGTTCTTTTTTCTTCACATTTCTTTTAAGAGCCCCTACGTCCTTGATTTTCCTGGATCATTGTTTCAGCCCATGTGGCTCTCACTATATTCTGTCTTCTGTGAATTTCAGCAGCTGACATCCCTCATTTTCTCTGGTTGAAAGGAAAATTAAATATACACCATTTAATCAGCCTACATATGCTCATTTTCCTTTGTCCTGACTGTTGGGGTGTAATAGCTTGGGTTTTATTTGCTGTTAACAGGCTTGTAATTGTTTCTGATAAAATAATACAGTGTTTGTTCAGCTCTGCAAAACAGAAACACATAAAACCACAAGTTTTGTGCACAGCCTTTGTGTGAGCTGAAGGAGGGTTCAGCAGAAAGTGCTCCTAGTGACTATCAGATTCAATCAGTCTGTTTAGTGAAGTTCTGCAAGGAGAATATGACAGTTCTGCTCCTGTTTACTGAAAACACTGACCAGGACAGCCAGACATGGACATGAAACATGGAAAAGTCAGGCAATACTTTGAGGAGAACACAACTGCTTCTTTCTTTTTTAAAGCAATTTTGCTGCAATGATTTGCTGTTCAGATCTTGCATAAAGATCACGAGGGATCCATTCCAAAATTCTATTTCTGGTTGCTTTTTTGACATCTTACAGCAATGCTGCTTTTGCTGTGTAGGTGACAGGAAACGTATGTTAAATAACAGAAATTTAGCCTCTCAAAAGAAATTCAAAGGTCTCTCTGGTGTGAGACACAGCATGAAAATTAATCAGTGGAATTCCTCATCAGACAGTCCACAACACAAGCACAGAAAACATTTCATTCAGGGAACCATATGTGCCTAAGAATACCTGGCCTAGCCCCAAATTTTGCAAGGTGCAGCTCTCAGCTTTCTTCCCCAGCACAGCAATTATGCCTCCATTGTGCTCCCTTCTCTTATTTTTAGCAGTGAATGTGTCCACACAAAAAACTGATTAATTCTCATCAGCATCTGGCACAGCCCTGGCTATTCTTTTACAGGTAACCAAAAGCTGCCCTCACTTTTTTTGGCCAGCAGAAATGTTCCAGTGAGCAATTCAGGAATATTTACCCTGGACACAAGATTGTTCTCCTGTTAGCACGCTGACATATCTTGAGATCAAACTGTAAGAAGAAATTTCAGCTGCTGAATGGTGGAAGGTTTTGTGCAGAGCCTGCACGCTGCTTCCCTTCCCCTTGGCAGGACGCCTTTGTGGATGATTGCTGATTTTTAAATACTAAAAAGTCTGTTCTGCTATTGCTAAACACATTCCTGAGGCAAAGGAGAAATGGGGGAAAATTATGAGGATTAAAGCAAAGTATCTAAAATCTCCCTTTTGTTAGGGAATAGAAATATGCCATGCCCTGAAAGCCTATGGAAACCACGAGTGTTTCCTACTCAAAGTCTGGAGAGCATCTCATAAATGCAGGCTCTGATCAACAACCCCTGAAAAATCCCCACCAAAATCATCACACAAATGCCCCAAACTAAGATGTTCCCTCAGCTTTCCATACAAACTCCTCACTATCAGAAAATCCGCCTTGCTGCCATTAAAAAAAAAAAAAAACAACCAAACTCAAGAAAACAACAATAAACTCCAAACAAACAAATAATAAAACCCAGAAGAAAATTCAGTTTCCTAGAAGCTTGGAAAACTGCAGCCTGATGGAATCTGGACTTGCAGAATGCTATTTCTGTACAACTGCTGCCATTACTGCAGTCCTGTCACCTGTTCCTGGAGAAGGAAAAAAAAAAAACCAGAATTTTTTTTCCCCCAATGAAATATCTGGAAGTTCTTGATCTGAGCAAAAACGAATTTAAATTTGCAATATCCACTTTGGAAGTTTTAATTAATTCAGAATGTCTTCAGTGGCTTTGTTTATTTTTAAAAGCCATGCAATACCCTTAGTGCACAATCACATCCCAATCCATGGCTGCATTAATCACATTTTAAATGACAAGGACATCCATGATCAAAGAATCTCATCCTGCCTGACAGAAGCTCCTGATGCAGCCTGACACTGATCTAGACCAGAAGAGGCTTCAGCGTTAAAAACAAAATCAGATTCACTGTTAGCCGGCAGTTATTTGCCTTTCTTGTTAATAATTTCAGTCCTTTCCTATTAAGCCAGGCTGGATACATCAGGCAGAGTCTCAGCCAGAGGCATCTGTGAAGTATTCAGCTTTAATCCATGTCCAATCCGTTCAGGGATCCTGGAGATAACCTGCAGCTCCCCACACACTGCCTCTGTCCCTGGATGATCATTTCACTTCCTCAAGGGGTGCAAAAGAACATTTCTGCTCCCCCAAATATCCCCTTAACAAGCCACTTTTAACAAATGACTTTGAATTGTATGTGGTAGATCTGTGCGACCATCCTGAGAGCAGTTCTAACTCTGACTGGAATGATTTCATTTCTCCTTTTTCCAGGCTCACAAACCCACTTCACTCCAACTTTCTAACCCAGGTTTTGGCAATCAGGCGCTCAGGAGATGGCACGTGCTGCAGGATGCAGACAGACACTCTGTCATTGGAACTGCTGTGGAAATCTAAATCTGCTCCTGAGGACTTCCAGAGCCCAGCCTTTGTCCCTGGATCATGTTCCCACACAAGAAGGGCCTCACACTCACTGCCTCACCAGATTTCCAAGCTGTTTGCTCATTCTGCTGGCTTTGTTAATTGTGAGCCCAGGGAGCTGGGCCCAGACTGTAAAACCCCAGCTCATTAAAGCTACAGAGAAAAGGTGTGGGGAGATAATTTCTCTGTGCCTTGCTCCTCAGGTATGACAAGCAGCAGCTCTGGGGCTGCTCCCCTGCAATTACAGGAGCTGCCTGCGCTGAATTAATTCATTTCGATGCTAAACATGCTCTAACAAGGTATATTGTAAATAGCACAAACACACAGGGGACGACCTGCACTTATGCTGCCTCCCAGCAGGTACAAAAGCCCCTTGAGAATTCCGATGTTTCAGTACAAACTCACACAGGTAAAGGCCAGATGTAAAACACATCCCCCACTGGGCCCACACCATTTTGCTCTCACATTTCTACAGCCAATTCCCTCCAAAGCTCAACATTGAGCAGCTCCAGAGAGAAGGTGACACCTGGATTAAACACAAACCTTGCTCCTACCAAGCAGCACAAACATTTATTGTCACTGCACCCAGTGCTGTGTCACCACTACAGCACCATGGAGAGACTCCTCTTCTGGAAACTGCAGAAACTGGAATGGACTTAAAGAAACTCCCCATGAAACTTAAGACGACATTTCCCTTTTCTGTGAAGACCTGGGCCTCATGGGGAGATTGGAGAGGAAAGGCCTACTCTGTCTACAAAGGGACAGTAGACACAGTAGGCCTTCATATTGCCTGACTTTATATTTGGTTGTGAAGAGAGCAAGGGAGTAATAACTGGGACACTGCACAAAAATCCAGTGTGGGGCTTCACCTCAGCACACTTTCCCACAAGCAGAAGTTTGGCATTTTGCCTAAACTCCAATGGAACAAGAAGGCACTTCAGAGGGAGGTGCCTGCTGCCACAGCTGTACCAAGACACACAAACTGCCTGGGTGTCCAGGCTTTGGGTAAGCAAAATGACAATTAATACAGGGGGAAAATAATCAGAGATGAGCCATGCAAAACCTGCCCAACCCCTGGTCCTGGATCACTTCACAGCCTGCCTTCTCCCAGGAGTTCATTGTGGATATGTTCCAGCCTGGTGGAGACCCACACAGGAGCACTGAAAACATCTGGAACTGCCAAAAAACCATTCCTTGTGCCTTTAGACTCCACACCTACAGCTGGGGTGATAAAGACACAAAAAGCTAACAACCTTCTGGGTGCCCCACAGTCACTTCTGAGCTCCCTGAAGCCTCCCATGCTTTGGGACCAGAGTTGTAGTTTTCCTGGCATGGCATTGCCAAGGGGCTCAAGCCATCAAGTCCTAAAGGCCAAGAGTTCAGACCCCTGTGGCTTTTTAAGGGATTGTTCTCTTTTAGTAGGACAATACCCAAAGGGAGGTGCTTCCCCAAACCCAATGGTCCCCTTTCAATAATGAAAGCATTCTGCCTGAGACACGGAGCTCACAGAATGCAATAAAACCGTCCACTGCTCATGAATCAGGTACTTCAAAGCAATATAAACACCAATAAAAAGGTTAGAACGTTATTTCTGTAAACTTTGCTGCTGTGGCAGTGTGACAGTTGTGCCTCAGCACACAGACTGAGGAGGGAAATTCTTTTTAAACAGACAAACCAAGTGCCAGGAGAGGGAGAGCCTCAGAGCTGGGCTGCAGGGATTTGGGCTCTGCCTCAGAGAGCTGGAAGAGGCTTCTCAGCAGTTTTTCACGAGATTTATTCCCAGATTTATTCCCATAAAGAAAAGGTTTCATTTGTAAAGCAGAAGCACCAGCAGGGCCTGGCCCTGCTGCCAGAGGCCTCTCAGGGCTGTTGCTGCCCCAGCCCTTCACCAAAGCCATGCATGTGGGCACACAGTGGGCACAGCCCTCTGCAAGACCTGCTCAGAAAGGACACTTTGCCCAGAGACTGATTTCCCACACAGAGAGAACAAGTTTGTTTTGTGTTTGCAGTAGTTCAGGATCGGCTCTGACTCCCTTCCCTGGCACTGAATAAATCCCAATTCAGATGCAGCTGCCCCCATGGTTACAAAACAAACTGTCAGCTCCCCGAGAAGTGACAGCTGAGTGCAAGGACAAAAAGTTAAAAATAAAAGGTAAAATATATATCTATATAAAATACATTATTACTGCTTTCTGCAAACAGAAGAACCTTCTCTCGAGCAGTACATAGTACTGGAATTTAATAGCATTTTGGCAATGTTACGCAACTCACAGACAGCAAAGAAATAAGGGCTCAGTGGTGAAGTGCTCTGCATGCAGAACTACTGAAAAGCTGCTTGACAGGGAAAACAGTGCCTACATAAAGCATTAGTGCTTTGGAAGATCCTCACTGAGAGGTGTAACTTGTAATATTACAAAAAGAACTGGCCTTGAAAATTGGCAGATCTTTAAACCCCTCAATTCCTTCCAAAATGTGTATAATGCTTTTATCTGGGGGGGGCGGGGGGGGGGAAGCATTTCAACTTGAATTTATGACTGAGAACAGAAATTACTTTACACTGGAAGAGAAATCAAACAGACCTTAAAGAGACATTGTCTGATTTAAACTGAGCCAGCAACAACCATCAATACCAACATTTGGTGTCAGTGGAAGCAATTTCAAGCACAAAGAAGATGCAGCAGCTCCTACAACCTGCAAAGAGTGGTAATGTCAGTCCAAAATAATATAAAATACCACACTGGCTTAGCAGCTATCAAGAAGTTTGAGATCCATAAGAAATCCTGAGAAGCTGGCAGCTGAAGAAAGTAAGTGGAATTTATTTATTTTCAGGGAAAAGACTTTGAGAAATCCAAAACATGTGCAGCATGAAGAGAAGCAAGCAGAGAAGTACAAGCAGGACAAAGCAAACAGCGCTGACAAGCTCATCCTTGAGCCTTTGTAAATAAAACCCAGGAAAGGAAGGATACTACAATATCTGCAATGAAATTCAAGCCCAACCAGAGCCATGAAAAAGCTGTGTCAGAAAGGTGAATTACCTGAACCAAGCTCAGATCTCACTGCCATTGCCTTTTTAATTACAGAGAGAGGTTAATAAAATGTAGCAGAAATACATTTATGACACTTCAAAGACAAGACTCTGCTAAATTCCAGTTCCATCCTGCAGCAAGTGCCTGAGACAGAATTAATAACCTGTAACTTAAGAGTCTTTCTTTGTAGCAATAAATACAGAGAGATATTGCACAGAAATTCTGCCCCAGGGACAGAACAAATCTGTGCTTCAGTGATTCGAGTCAACAACAGCAACAAAGCTTTCAGAGTTTTCCAAAATCCTGTTGAATCCTTTCAGACCAAGATCTGGGGGTAATAGAGGCAAACTGAATTGCAGCATTTATTCCCTGCTGCACACATGAGCCCTCACATGATGAGTATAGGAGTGACATTACAGCACCAAAGGAATTTGGAGGAAATTCAATAAACTCCAGCTTAATGAATGGAATATCCTGAGCACCTTCTTCCCCAAGCCTGAGAAAGCCTTGGTATGTGCAAGTGGTATAAATGCCCATGAAAGCACAGAGCTTGGAATCTCAGATTCCTGCACACTCCTGTTTTCCTCCCAAACCCCAGTGTGTCTTTCAGCAGCCCATTTCATTCCCCCAGCTCGATTTAAAGCATGCACTGACCTGCAGCTGCCAGGTCACATTCTCCTCATTCTTGGTGGCAGAACCCACCACAACCCACTCTGATAATCCACCCAGAGCAGTGACAGCCTTCCTTCCTGAAAGCCCAAGGCAGAGCAGGGGCAATCCACTCATTGATCTGACAAGTAATTTGTGGCTTTGCCTGACAGGGATTAATTAAGATTGGAAGAGAGGTGGGAGGATAAGCAACAGAGGTCCCTGAGGGGCTGATAAACCAGAGGGATGTTTCACAGCTAAAAGGCACATCAACAAACCCCTGAATGCTGGAGTCCCTCAATTACATGGCCACAGCACCTTCCACGCTTCTCCTAGGAAAGGGAAGAGAGAGCAAAGGAAGGGTGGGATCCACACTGCAACCTGGAGCAAAATTCTCAGTGAAAGCAGTAACTTAATTACAGAAATGAATTTTAATGCAACCAGATTGGAATTATTTACCTGGGTTCATCGCTGTAAATCAGCACAGTCTTCTGAATGTCAGTTCCAAATTAAGCCAATATAAATATTTGATGGAAGTTCACAATACGTGTAAACAACAATATACTAATGACACTGAATTGTTTTGTAACACTGAAAATGAGATTTTATTCCTAATGAACTTTCTGCATACTCAAATTATTTTAAATTATTTGTTCTACCTCCATTTGTTCTGGTATACGAGATTATATTAATGAGGTGTAATTGTGATGCACAGCAATGTGTGAAGCATTTTTCAGTATTTAGTCCTATGAAAAGCACAAATATCAAGCAATCCCGAAGTTTGTGGACAAGTAAAACCCCAGTGATGACTGGAAATCAAGCCTGCAGAGCCCAGAGATGGAGCTCAAAGTCTGGCTTAGCCAAATGCTCAGGATCAGACACTCAGCGAGCAGGAGGAGGCAGCTGCTGCTCCCAGGAGAACAGGGTGGGAAGGGCTCCAAGGCAGGGAATTGCACCACTCCAGCAGCCAGAGCCACGGTAACATCTGACAGAATTGTACTCGTATGTAGAAAATTGTGGCTGAAGCCAGAAGCAGATGAAACGCAACACCAAAGCCATGTGATTTCTCTTTTTCCAAGGCAGATCTGCCTCACTGAATTTCCTCTTGTGCATCTTCTGCAAGCAGCAGCGGTGTCAGCTCTGCTCTGGAGATGTCTCTGTCCTGGGATGGGGCTTTGCATCCCTGTGTTATCTCACTTTGGATACGGGGCTGCAGTTCAATCCTGCACAAAAAAACAGCTCTGTGGACTTGTAGTCAGTGCTATTAATTGGCTGCCTTGATACTTAATTAATCTTCTCAGTGGAACATCTTCATCCTATGTAACATTTGAACTTCCATCAGTTACTGAAAGTGGGATATTGATTAAGAGACAGAAAAACAGCAACCTGGAGAAAACCCAACCACACCTGAAGCAAGACCCAGCCACAAGAATGAATCCTTGCTTTGTAACCACCTTCTTATCAGATCCTTTTATTTACCACACCTTGCTATTGTTCTTGTAAATTGGGGTGGGCTCATGCACTAAAATTCACCTGACACATCAGGTACAGGCTTCATATACAGAAGTTTCTTCCTGAATTATAAAATAAATAATAAACATTTTCTAAAAGGGCTTTTGGTGACTTTACAGAAGTCTGTATCTGCCCACAGGTGCCCACTGGGCCTCCTGCAAGCAGGTCCTCCTTCACCACTGAAACACCTTCCCAGACCCACTCTCCAGGCTCTAAACTGGGCAAGAGCTGGAACAGAGTTTGCAGGGTCACATCTCCCCCGTGTGCTCAGCTCAGTCCCTTTCTGTGTCTGCATTTAATTTTGGCACTGGGACTTCTGACATTCTGGAACACTTCAGACTCTGATCATCTGATTCAGATGCAGCCCCAGACTCGTAGACACCTACGTTGTGGGGGTGGCTGGATTCTCAACTTTGCTTCAACTTTCTCTCCTATTTCAGCCTTACATAACGCATCTATTTCGGTCTGTGCCATCAAACATTAAAATTAAGAAAAGCCTCGCTTCACAGCTGAATATAAAGTGAGTTCTTGATGCTCATGTTCCCAGCAGGGACATTTAACCACATCCAGTCGCTGCCACCTGTGTAAATGGGGTGCAGCAATTTTGCCTTCACAGTCATTTTTAGGATAAAAATTGCAGGTGCACATTGACACCTCAATGTACAAACTGCAGAGAATGCAAACTGTGCCATTACTATGACTTGCCCAATACCTCCATAGGAGTTTTTTAAACTTGAAGTTTATATCTCTTCTTTTATTCCCAGATAACAATCTGTGAGTTTTGTGATAATAAAATACAACCAGAAAAATGCTTAATGCTAAAATTTACATGCTCAATAAAATGGTGCCTAGAAATTATATAAAAAAGCAGCCCTTTCATATTTTACTCAGTGTGGCTTTGAGAAGGGAAAGCTCACCAACCAATTCTTTTGAAAACCTATTGCAGCACTGCCAGTTTTGAAAGAAAATACATAATTTTCCAGCAGAGTTGAAAGCAGGGAAAAGCAGACAATCCCCATCAGCGAAGAGGAAATAAAGTGCTCTCTCCTCTGGCTCTGAACAGAGACAAATGTTATTTGTTTCAATGAAGAATGGCTCACACAAATGCTCTTTGGATCTGTTTTGGTTTGATTTTTCTTTTTTTTTCTTTTTTGGGAAAAACTTTTGTCAGATAATGTTTTAAAGCATTCCCAAATGTTTTATATTATGCAGCCGACCCAATCCATTGTCTGCTAAGTAATGAAAATGTCCAGACTCATCTGTGAAGCAGAAAGTCCTTGCAAAGTTAATGGTGTTTGATAAATGGCACCTTCTTCCCCAGCCCTCCCTAACTGGATGCAGTGATCACACATCTGTCTCCCTTCCCAGTGGAATATTCATTTCTGCTGCCTCCCAGCCCTGAGAGCTCTCACCTGCCAGCTGAGGGAACAAAGCAAAATGAATTTGTGCAATTCAAGAGGAACTGGAAATATTCCTAAAGAGGGGCAGATTAGCACAAGAATGACTGCTGGTCATTAAAGGCTGTCCAAACCACTCTGCAGCGTAGGTCCCTCTATTTCATCTATTTCTCTCTGGGAAAAGTGCTCTGCTTGCAGAGCTGTCTATTTTTATACTTTCTGAAGAGAGGAGTCTTCAGAATGGGCTTCAAGCTGCTTTAACACACTGCACTCTGGAGAATTCTGTCCATGTTTGTGTAGTAAAGTACAGCAAAAAAGAAATCCAGTGGCACACATTTTCCTGAGAAGCAGGCTGGACTTTCCCTCACACTGGGCAGCAGTGGCTGGTACTGAACACAGTCTCCCACAGTACCAGGGAAAGTGCAGAACAATGCCCAAACTTGGACCCCAGGTAAAAAACAAAGGTCCCCCAGGTAAAACCCCCTCAGATACACCTCAAAGGTCTCCCCAGGTAAAGCCCCCTCAGATACACCTCAAAGGTCCCCCAGGTAAAACCCCCTCAGGTACCCCCCAAAGGTCTCCCCAGGTAAAGCCCCCTCAGATACACCCCAAAGGTCTCCCCAGTGCCCTTTCAGCACAGCGCAGTGGGAGTCAGACCACTGACCCCATAAACCCTTGAGGCAGTGGTTTATAACCCTCTATAAACCACTGGAGGCGGGGAATGCCTTCCCAGAGCTGCTCAGAAACCCTCCCTCCATGGGGAAGGCACCAAGGTCTCTCCCAAAGCAAGGCACACACTGCTGCAGCCCACATGTTCTCCTGGCATTTCAGCACAAAACTCTTGCCACAAACACAGGGATTTTGTCACTGCCCTCCTCATTTGACAAATTCTTGTTCCATTTTTGTCTAATTGTCATCAAGCATATGTGTTCATTTATAAACATATCAGTCAACCATTCAGCACACTTGGAAATGTATATTCAACAGGAGATAGGTCTTAAGGTCTTTTTAAGTTTTCTTAAAATCCTGGGATTACTCTCCTCATGGAAAGAAATTAAATGTTTTCTGAACATTTACTACTAATTAAGTACCCAATTAGTACAAAACCAGCAAATATCAAAGCAGATCATTTATATAAAGGGAAGTATACACAGAATGCCAAACAATATTCTCCTCCTTCAAAGACCAGACCTGTAAAACCAGTGGAACCAAGGAAGCAGTGCAAGCAGGACTGGGCAACCAAAGAAGCCATACAGTAAAATTAAACTCCAGAATCTTTATGAGTACTTTTTCTGGACCAAATAAGCTAATCATTTCTCCAACTCCCTTCAAAGGCATTACTTCAGTGCAAAGCTATGCATGTACCTAAAAACATTTACAGGCACAGAAGCCTTCCTGTAAATTGAAAATAAATTAATCAGCTCTGGCAGTGTTTCACCAGGGCCCTGCTGAGGGCAGAAAATGTGACAGGGTCCGAATAAAAGCTGAGGCTGTTCCATAAGCTGCATGGGTGCAGTTCTGATGAGGTGATGAATGATATCACCTCTCATTATATCTCATGGCTGTTGAAGGCATTCTGCACCTCGGTGTGTGCGAGCCCAGTATCCCTCCAGCTGGAAATGCATTCCTTAAAGGCAGCAATTCTGCTCGTGCACGAAGTCTAATCCTACAAAGGCCCCAGGAAAAGATTCTGCCAGCTTCAAAGCAGAGCGTGCTTCTTGCAGAATATGGTAATAATTATCCATCCCTTCAGCACATTAGAAATATTCATTTCATCAAGGTCAGAGCCACTTGAGGGACTGTGAGTGCTTGCTCATTTTAAAGCCTGATTTCTGTATATTGCCCCATAAGTCTCTGGGAAGTGTGAACACCAAGAACATGCTGAAACTACCATGTTGTTAAGTAGGAAAACTACACTGAACCCATTAATTTAAAAGGCTGGTTTATTTTCTTAGACGAATTTAAGGAGTTTTGTCTGGTTGTTTACATTAAAACAGTTTTTACTCAGTAGCTAAAGTTAATTTGAAGCTTATGCATATAGAGAGATTCATTACCAACAACACCAAAAAAAGAACTAAATACAAACCCAAGCAATTATGTTTCTTAATTGCTATCTCATCTAGGGTCAGAGATACCAACATCTCTTCATCACACTTGACATTCAGAGCTGCTCAGGTGCTTCAAATGCATAACTGCAAAACACATGGTCCTGGGCAGCACTTTGGAGTTTAATATTTCTGAATTATCAGGTTTTATCCCCAACTCTGCCCCAGTGTCTCCACGGGTTCTGCTCTGTGAGGTGGTTAATAAAACTAAGTTGTTAGTGGAAGGTTTTTCATAAAAGATAAAGTTGCAGCAGAGTTGTTTTCATTACAATAGCAACAGTCCTGCAGGGCAAGGAGGGTTTCCAGTGAGATTTTTGCAGCTTTTCTAGCAGGAAACTCTCAAACATGAGATATCCATGCCTAAACAGAAAGAGAACTAGATGCAATCAACAGACTCCTTAATTGTCTTTCCCATGGCTCCCTGCAGAAAAAAGCCCACACCTTTATTCTGCAGATACTAATTTCAGAATGTGGTATTTTTAGGAAGGAAAAAAAATGACAGAGAAAAAAAAGCCATATGACTGACATATATTAATTAAACCCTGCTGTGATGTTTATTAGTTTGGGAATAATTATTTAATCAAGAAATAGCTGCCAAGCTTTTGATTTGATGCTGATGAATAGGTATGTTCAAAGAGATATCTGAAGCCAGCTGAAGTAGGAAAAAATCCAGAATAATTCATAGGAATTTGAAAGCAGTGGCTCAGCACAAGAACACTGACCTTGAATTTATTCATGTTCTAAGTCTGAGACCTTTGGCATCTTTTCTGAATAAACACCACTGTGATCTGCAAATGTTTATTGGCACGACTGAGCCAAACATGAAAACAACCCACGGCACAAGCTGGAGGAAGCAGGACAAACAAGCTGGCAGCTTGTGCTACATGTCCTTCCACTGCTCCCACAGAAACACACCTGGGGAAAAAGGAATCATGGAATAGAAGAACAGGGACATCCAGAATGACCATGAGGAGGAGGAGGAATGGCCCAACTACAAAGCCTGTATGATTTCTCTAGAGTCAAGCAATGCCATGGTGGATTAAAAACCAGTTAAAACTCACACACATATGTGCATATACATGTACATGCTTACATACAATAAACATGGCTTAGAATTCTCTTTTTAGACATTGGTTAGGCATTGTCTTTTTAGACAATTGCTTTGACACCTTTCTAAGGGATCTGCATCAGGGAGTTGGATGGACATGTAAGATCTTTCCTTTATGGCCGATTTGTTCTCTTGCTGAAAGCCATACACTAAACTGAGGAAGGGGTTGTCAGTCCAGCCACTCATTTATGCCTCTCTAAAAATGCTACAGGGGATGGATCTCCTGGCAGGGATGTCTGCTAAAGGAGCAGCGATTCCCTCTGGAGTGGCAGGATGGACCAAGGAGGAACCTGCAGCCAGGCATGAGAGCAGGGCTGCACAGGTGTGCACAGGTATGCTGTGCTGCTGTGACAGGCTGGGCTTTCTCCCACAGGGTAACAATCCTCCCATTTTGGAAGGAGTGGGAGATTCTGTGAGCCTGAATGCCAACAAAGGGTTTGTCTGTCACTGAGGAGGCGTGATGGGAACCCAGGGGGAGGCAGGCACCGTGCTGTAGAGCCTGAGCTCTCCTGAGCACAATTTTCTCCTTCCCAAGCAAATGGGAGCTCCAATTCCCCGTGTCTGGGGACCCTCTTGAGCACACACCACTGGTGCCACCATTTCAGAGCCGCTCCATTTGTCAGCTAAGGCCTGGGCTTTCAGTCTTGGCCTTCACTTGCAGCTCTTTCCATGAACATCTTTTCCAGCAAAGCCAGAGCTCTGCAAGATGAAATCTGTGCTTACTAACGAGGGACAGGTAATTTCAGCAGCGCTGTTTCCTGAGGATCTCTGTCCTGTTGAGCAGTTTAAATGATTCACACTGGCAGGGCAAGGAGTAGAACATGCACAGTCCATCTCCTCCCACCTCTCCCATGAGCCTGGGTATCACAGGCAGCCTTGGTTCTGCCTTTCCCACTCTTCTGAGAATTCATTTTTGAGTATTAACAGATTTCCTCTCAGATAGTTCCCTGTGTTTAATTTACCCAAGAAAGGAGGGAATAAAATACCTAATGTACTGATTGCTAGAGTAAATAATGAACAAAGGCAAACCAGAATGAATACCTGCAATAAATGAGCAATCTACATGGCTAAGTGATAACATGGTGACTGATACAGGATCAAAGGCTGGTGAAGAAGGGAAAGTTTCTGGTTTTCATGTTTAATCTCTTCCACACAATAGGACAGTTTGTTTTGAGTGGCCAGTATATACTCAGTCTACAAGCAGCCTGGTCTCCAGTGAGATTTGACTTCCAGCTGAAAACCCATTTCCTACAGACAAGGTTCTAAGGAGTGTCTAGACAAGTCTTCACCCAGGTGTCATCTGCTGGAAACACAGAAATTTCCTTGTGCTGGGCAAAAACAACCCAGTGTGGGGTGTACAGCGACCAAATAACCATGTACAAGACTTTCAGGAGACAATAAAAGGCTGCAAAACCTTAGAGGAATGCCAGAAAATTCAGATCCATGATTAACAAAATCTTGTTCTGTATATTTAACGTTTTTAAGGCCACCTCTCTCAGCAAGGACTGCATGCACAGACTCAGACCTAGTCCCCTCTATCACACAGCACAGTCACAAGCACATGCAGTCTGTTCTTTCCCCCATCCCACAGAAAAAGGGCCTGAGGCTAAACTGGGTTAGTGTGTCACTGTGACAGCAGTTTTCCTGCTGAAGACACACCGTGCACAGAAAAGGGACCAAGAGAACAAGAGAAAAATTGCCAACTGTGTAAATAAACTATTTAGTGCAATACAACAAAAAATGACATCTGGTTTTGCTGGGGCACAACAGTGCTGGGGCCCTTTGACAGAAATCCTTCTGGCCAGACAAATAACAAATACTAAAACATTTTTCGGGTGTAATCTTGCAGCTGGTCACCTGCCTGCAGTGGCATGATGGCATACACAGAAAAGCATTAAAAAGTCTAAAGGAATACAAGGAAAAACATCTTGGGGTCTTTTAACATCTCAAGGGGAGGAAGAAGGAAGCATGCTGTGAACACAGCAGCATTTGGCTTAAAAACACAATGCATGATTGATTAACTTTGATGAGGGTTCTTGTGGCAAGTGTTACGTCCATCTAATTTAAGAGAATAAAATATATCTAGTACTGAGAAATCTTGCTGGACATGCAAGCTGAGCTCTCCTCCACCCCACTGAGAAACACTTCTGTGTATGGAGTATTTTTAGGGAAATGTCTGAGCCTTATTGGACTGAACACTGTGCAAGAAGCTGTGGAACAGATTCAGCAGAATCTGCCTTCTGAAGAGAAGAGGGTTGAGCTTTCAGCCCTGTGCCAGTGCTGCTGTGGCTGGGGTTTCTGTTTGCTGATGGGCTGAGCCAGATCCAGGCTCACTGAAACCCTTCAAAGCCTCCATCAGCTCCCACATCACACACAGCACTGCAGGCAAAGTACCTGAGCACTGCTTGGACTCCTCCCCAGGAAAATGGGCAGCAACACACTGAACAGTGATCTCTGAGACCTGCACTATGGGGTTATCACTAAAAGGGTTCTGGAAACAACCTGTGGCCAACAGAACTGAAACAGGACAAAGAGATAGAACCATGCACATGAATCAGGCATGGACATTATCTCTAATAAGCTCGAGATGTGTTTGTTTGCCTACACATGGGCACCACAATTATTCTTCCATTCCCACTGGAAGGACACTCCCTGCCCTGAACAGTTGTGTGTTCTGTTTTTCTCTATCTGCAGACACACACAAAAGCCTCATGAGCATCTCACACAAGAGGAAGGTTTATATTCATGATTTGAGGGTGAAGCCCCACGCTGAACCACACATCACACAGTGTCAGTATAACTGGGATGTTCCAAATGTGGTGCTTTTAAAGCAGAGTGGACATGAGCAGTTTTTATATCCTGCAGCAGGCAGGATCAGAATAGAAATGAGTCTGAAAATCATCTTGGCTTTACTTCACATGTGAAAACAGCTCTTACAGTGCCTTAAAACTG
Organism: Melozone crissalis; assembly: GCF_028551555.1. NCBI lineage: Eukaryota > Metazoa > Chordata > Aves > Passeriformes > Passerellidae > Melozone > Melozone crissalis. The sequence goes on from NW_026535858.1 coordinate 2,080,583, forward strand.
AGCACTATTTTATGGCAACAAATGCTGCTTTCTCTTTGTGCCCAAACAGCCTAAAGTGTAACATTCCATTCTTCCTGACACATTCCAACTAGTGAATACAGGTATAAACTTCAGGAAGAGCTGAGTTCTTGGGAAATAGGAGAAATGAAATCCTAATGCTGTACCAACGTACTGCAGTAACCAATGGTGATGAATCTTTCCTGTCAATGTTACTCTCACCCCCAAACTCTCTGCAGCTTAAATAAGGAAGAGTGATGCAAGTTGGAAAGAATCCTGCACTATTGATGTAGCAATGCAGCAGGTACCTGAGAAATTAAGGTTTAGATGCATTTTGCCAAGCTAACACGTGCTCAGGTGTTACACCTTGTCTTTCTAGCAAGGTTTGCCTGTATAATAATGCTGCAGTGCTTGACCCAAAAAAATGCCCTGAAACTCCCCAAGGGAAACAAAACAAGCCCTGAGGGAACACACAAAGCAGTGAGGGAAAAGGAAGAAAACTCCAGCTTTGATCCTTTCCAGAAAACAAAAGACTTTTCCTCCTGCCCGCTCCAGGTATTTGGCAGGCTACAGTCAGGACCAGGTGAGGATGAAGCAGCAGCATTTCCCTGAGGCACAATTCTCTCTAAATATCCATTTGTTCTCCTCAATACCCAAACTCCAGTGGCCTTTCCTGGAGCCAGCTGCAATGCAGTGAAGGTGCCTGTATCCAGGGGGCACAGAAAAACTGAAAAAAGTCCTGTCCTTCCTAACAGTGGACAGGGAAGGAAGGATCTGTTATAATCAGTGTCTCCACAAAGAAAATGCATTCAAGTTATAAAAACTGCAGCATTTTAAAAAGCAGCTTTCTCTTCTTCCTGAACTTCTCATTCATTATCACTGTGCATTTCACACAGATTTTGGCTTAGCTGATCAAGTCCTAAAATGTTCCTCTGACAATGTCAAGCCCTAAAATGTTCCTCTGTTCCTCTGCTGGTCAAATAAAATGGCAAGGAGGGGCCTGTGAGGTAAAATCCCAGTCCTGCTTATGCCAACAAAATGCTGCTGCTGCTGCCATCAGTGAGAGCCAGGTTTCACTTTTGATTCCATCCACACACTATTTCTGATTGTAAACAAGTGAAATGGAAGCATGGTCCTTACCTGAAAATATGAGAGCAATAAGAGTGAAGAGTAGAAAGAAAATAAAGAAAAATAAGAGAAGAAGAAGAAAAAAGAAGAAAAAGGAAGGGAATAAGAAAAAAGGAAGGGAAAAGGAAGAAAAGTAAGAAGAAAAGGAAGAAAAGGAAGAGGAAAAGGAAGAGGAAAAGGAAGAGGAAAAGGAAGAGAAAAAGGAAGAGAAAAAGGAAGAGAAAAAGGAAGAGAAAAAGGAAGAGAAAAAGGAGGAAAAGAGGAGAATATGAGAAAAAAAGAAGAGAAAAAGAGAAAAAAAGAGGAAAAGAAAAAATAAGGAGGAAAAAAATAAAACGAGACTAAAAGAACACAGTAATTGCAACACATATTCCATTCAGCAGATTTCTCTTCCAGAGCAGTATGTAAATGTCAGTGAGCTACATCCTTTGGTAATCACCAGCATATCTCGTAACTTCATCATCAGGAAGAGTCAAAGTTTAAAAAACATTATCATAGGAGATGGAGGCTGAGCATGAACTTCCAATGCCAAATGCAAGAAGCTGCTCTCAGAACACTTGGAGCTAGTTTAAATAAATACATCTCCCTACACACAGCAATGTGATAAGAGCAGGGAATCAAGCCCAGCTGTACCAAAGGCAGGGGAGATGGAAGCAGAGGTAAATTCCATTTAAACACAGGCTCACATGTAGCTCTGCAGCTACTACAGCTTGATCTGCTCTGGACCCGAGCGAGGAAAGGGCAGTTTCTGTTCCAGCCTCAGCTACAAATGACAGAGATGAACAAGAATTAGCTGCTGCAGTATTTATAACTGGGGACACTCCTGAGGATTTCCAGAGCACAACACCCTGCAATCAGGCAGATTCACCCCCACTGCAGAACCAGCACCACTTTTTATCCCTAGATGAGAATCCTGCTACGACGAACTCCAGAGAGAAAATATCTGGGTTTATTTGAAATTATTTTAGTAGGATTTCAGCAAAACAATTTACTCAGACTGCTGCAGCTGCTTTAGTGAAAGCAATTGACTTTTCATCCTGATTTTATTGCTGCTGCTGGGGGAAATGAAACCAACTTCTCATGGTAATTCCAAATAATTCTTTGGTAATTCTTTCCTTTATAGGAAAGCAATAAAATGGCCTTGTTGTTAGTATAATACCAGGTATGAAGAGACTGCTCTGATCACCCTTTTTATCCTGGCATACAATCTGATCAATTCAGTGCTGCAGATGCACCCCAAGGGCAGCCCCTGAAGCCCAAAAGTACCCACAGAATTTTGGTTACTATGTCACACAAGCTGATAGAACAACTTCAGAAGCTTCAGAGTGTTATGCCAACATTTTGTCCTCAATTTTGCTTTTTCTCCAGCCTCTGTAAGAAAAACTGGCAGGTGTGGATGGTGGGGTTGTGGTTCTCAATTGCTGCTGTTTCCAAGTGTCTTTATGTGTAATTCAGGCAACTTCCCCCCCTGTGATTAGAAAAAAAAAACCCAAAAAAGCAGCAAGGAAGCAAAGCAACTGGAAATATGATATTCCTCCCCAAATCATCCCATCCCTGGGAACAAACCATGGGCATTTCCCTCCCACAGGACTTCCTCACCTGCTCCAACAGTGCCAGGGGCAGCCCCAGATTAAAATATCCCTGAAGGGAGCTTGGTTAAACAGCTCAAAGGAACTTTTAATCCAATCCTTGCTTATTTTAAATCAATGGAAAGGCGCATGCCCTCTGTTTTTGGAAACCCAGGCTTTTGTGCTCTATGTTACCTCTGTTTTCCCTTGAATCTCTGTGGAATTTATTTGCATCAATCATGAGCAAAGAGCAACAAATTCTCTACTTTTGTTTTTAAAGTTCTTTAAGTGATGCAAAACTAAAAATTACAGAGCTAAAATGAAATAATGCTTAATTTGATTTATTTTTTCACAACATTTTCTGACAGTAGCCCCAATCCAGCTGTACTACCTCTGCACACAATTTCTCCAGCTCCAAGGAGGAGATTTAAATCTCCTACATTTAGCTGGGAGACATTATCTCCATTAAATTTATGAAGAGAAAGGAGGAATTTTCCTCACCCAAAAATGCAGAAAACAGTGAAGGGAAAATTAGAACTCATGGGGGCAAAATGCCTGGCAAGCTGCGCAGGGGTTAGTTAAATATAAAAGCATGCTTGGAAACCAGAACTCGGCCAAGCAGGCACCTAGCAACAAAATGCTGCACTTGATGTGCTTTTAAATAGGAGAGAAATGGTGCTGTGAGTGAAACTAGAATTCCTCTTTGAAACATCTCCTGCTACTGGGCTACCAAACGCCACAGGGCTAAAGATGCTCCCTGACACCAAAGGGAATGACCAAATTCTCTGTCTCCTGATGTGCTTTGGCAGGGGATGTACCTTCTCCATAGCCACAGACTGGTTCTCCTTTCTTTGTGGATTTTGCCCAGAAAAACATTTAAAGGATCTGGTGTTATGAATTTGGGATGCTCAGGTGGCACTTCCAGCCAGGAAGGGATGAAGAGGGCACTCAGGACAGGTGATGTGTTTTGGGGTGTGAGGACAAAAATCCCTTGAGGTTCAGCCAAAAAACGTATCCTTGGGATAACTCCACATCAGTGACTGCACCCCAGAGGCTCAGTTGGCATTTTCCTTATTTTTCAGCTTGATATCCTGAAAAAAGCTGCGTGACTGACCCTGCAATTTACCACTGCAGTGCTGGGCATTTTACAGCCCTGCACCTTGAACAGGTACAGCACTATTTTCAGGCTGGCAGCATAATGTACAGCTCCATACATGTGTAACAGCTGGAATTAAGAGCTTAAATCTGCTTTGTGAGATGTATGGCCATTAAAACGCGGGCAATGATGGAAATAAAATAAGGAAAAGAACAAAGGAAAAGGCTGTTATGCACTCCTTAGCACCAAACATCAATTCACTCACAGTTGTTCCCCAAAAAGAAAAAAAGAGAAAAACTTATGAAAAAGAGAAAAGGAGAACTTGCCAAGTGTAAAAGTCTGTGCCATGAAATCCCAACAGATCCAGTAAGTAATGTAAGAAATCCTTGTGATGTACAAGATGGAGTTGAGCTCTCAGGGTACATAAACTGTCACAATTTAATAAATATAAAATGAAAATAACTGCTTCAAGTTGTGTAAAAATACAGCAGTGCTGGTCATACTGAAAATGGAAAATAAAAATGGAGAAAAAAAGAAAAGGCACCAACCCATCAAGCAGGACACAGCTCCAACCAACATCTTGCAACTTCAGCTACCACAACAGCAGTGCCTAAATGCCACCTTTGGAGCCCTTTGCCACTTTGCTGTTTTAAAAGCACATTTCACCATTTCCTCCTAGGACCTGGGGGATGTTTTCCCCTGTGTAACTGCTGAAGCCCTGGGTTTGGCACAGAGGGATGATCTGATGGCAGAGAACTGGAGAATCCCCCAGCAGGTCCTGCTTGAGCACAATGGGTGCAAAAGCAGCCCAGGATTTCCATAAAACTGCAGAGAAGTCAGTGAATTTACAGACACCTGACCATGACAACCTGGCCATCCAGACCAAAAAGGCTTCAAGCCATAATGATCATCACAAAAATTAATTTATTGCGTGCACATGCAATCTGCTTAGCTCTGAGCACACAGACACAGACATAGGTGCTCACTCGTGGTTCCTTCCCACACCACTGACATTCTGCCTGTGGGATGGTGTATTTCTCCTGGATAATGTTATTACATATTTTATTGACGTCAATAACCTTGTTTTTGGAGGACAGTAATAACTTCTGGCTATTTTTACTTACAGGCAGGAATTTGCAAATATTAATTGAGGTCCATGATCCTTCATGGTAATAGTTACCAGAATGTTCAGGAGGAAACATCACAACTTCTCCTGTAAATAGTGCCAGGCCAAGAACAAACATAAATTTAAGTTAGCCCTTCAGTAGCTCTCACTGTGGTTTTTTACTCTGTGAGCTGGTAAAAGAAGAAGCTATAATAAAACACTTCTATTTTACCCTTTTCCACATGATCAGCCTTATTTCAGCGGCAAGAGAATAACAAGTGTTTTGGGAAATGCGCAGGAAAGTAAAAATTACTGAATGATATTTCCCCAGCTTTCAAAATGCAACGTTTGAAGGCATCAGCTTGGGCAGGGAAAGGGAACATTCGCATTCCCCCTTCTCTGTCCCTGTGCAGCTCAACTGTGCTATCTTAGCCTGACACTGACAGAGGGGGTACAAAAGCATAAACCCTGTAACAGACCTGCTGCACCAAGGGACAGGGTGACACGGAGCTGTTCTCCCACTTCCAGGTATTCTGTGTCCAGAGTAATAAAAATAACAATAAAAATGGATGTGTTTCGCCCTGGGCTGCTCTAAAACACCTCAGACTTTTCCAAAAGCACCTTGTTGCACTCTGACTGAGCTCTCCCACTTCATTTCTCTCTGTTCCTGTTGCCTGACAGAGCAGCAGACTGCAGCAGCCCACACAGCCTGTCCTGCTAATGGGGATCTCACAGTGAATCTCCTTTCCCCCTGGTTTATTTTCCTTCTCACCAACCTGCAGGGAATGGAATCCCTCAGAGGTTACAGAGGCAGCAAAGGAAGATGAGGTGACACCAAATCCAGCACCTCTGGGGGTTGCAGAAGCTGCAGAAAAATCTCCCATCCAGGTCCTACAAAACCAATCAAAGCCTTCCTTATCAGCCCGAAGAGCCATTTATTGTAACACCTGGGACGTAAGTGACCAAAAACTTCTTAATAAAGACACAAACAAGGACAGAAAAACCCACAGTGTCATAAACAAAGAGCTCTTCTGTACAGTGATAATTGGAGTTTTTCTCCTCAATATGGTCCTTTGTTCACTTTCATGTTCACCCAATGAGCTTAATGCTTTTATAATTCAATCTCTGCCTGCCTGGCTATGAATAAAGGATTAGGCCTGATGGGAAAGGTCATGTTGACCTTGAGAGCTATCAAGTGACAAGACATTTTAGCAGTGGAGTAAACAATTTAAATACATCTTGGAAACAGACAGATCCTAATGATGGAGCCAAACACACAATCAAATGATACTTTGTTCTAATAAAAAGTTTATCCTGTCTCTTCCAGCTCTGTTAATGCTGTGATTTTTATGTATTTTCTGTCAACTTGACAACCCAGTTTATCAATTACAGCTTTTTTACCAAGCACATTTTCCCACCACATAAAGTTTGCAACCCCCAAAATGCAAATGTTCAGAAATGCACATTAGGAACACTTGCCTTGTTATTAAACTAAACCATCTTCAATAATCTTTATGCAAACATCACCATATCTTTCTTTCTAAATATTCTGTAAAGTAGCTCCCCCACCAGCCAGAATTTGCACAAATGCAAATGAAAACATTTAGAGACTGGAGTTTCTAAGCCCTTTTTTTGAGGGGAAAATGGTCCTTCAACATGTGTCAGTGCTGCTCCCAGTCAGAGAAGCAGGCCCTACACTTACACATAGATTGTTTCATGATGCATTTCTGCTCATAACAGGGAAAGAATTCCATAAGTAATGAGAGGTCAGTTTTTGGTAAATTCTGTGAAAAATGGAAATTACAAAATTTCACAGCTTCTCTCCAGTATAAAATCACTATTTTATTTTTTTCCTCCAGACTACTGTCTGGCAGCTGTTGACAAAACTTGACTTTTTAATGGTCTGCATAAGCTTGGCTGACAAAATTCCCAACAGAGAACACCCATCTACAACACAGCACTGACAGCTGACAATGCCCTCCGAGTCGGGATCACTGCTCCAATAATCTGTGCTCTTCACAGCACCATCAAACCCCATTTATTCATTTATTCATGAGCTTCAGTGCCGATTAACACTCATCCCAGTGAAGCTGGAGGACAGAAGATGACTTTTCCTTATCATTCTCCAGATAAACCCAAAGAACAGATGACAGCACTTAGTGCTGATCACAGCACTGTGGTGCTGAGAAAGTTTAACCTCAGAAATTACAGCCCCACAAATCACAAGCAGCTGAAGGACAGCCAAAATAAAATTCTGAAACCAAACCGTTCTGGCCTGTCTCATCAAATGATTGGAAAGGTATTTCCCTCTGCATTTCCTGAGGGAAAGGGATGGAACAATCCATGAGACAAAGCAGGAGAAAAGCAGTAAAACAGCACAACTCCCGTGACAAGTGCTGTAGGGAGGGCTGCAGCCTTTCAGTTCCTGCCAGGGGTTTTCTCCAAGGCATTCTATTTTTGTCTTCTTTTCTTCCTCCTGGAAACCAGACCTGGGAAAGATCTCACAGGCTGCTCTGCAATGCTGGACTGGCAAGGTGGGGGAAAGGAACCACAGCAAGCTGTGTGTGCTGGTGTGCAGGGAAGGCAGCAAAGACAGAACCAAGAAAAATCTGATCTAAACCAAAAGCAGCAGCTCTTACAATGCTCTGAGATCCAGGAACATCACCTTGGTGTCAGACAGTGAAAAGCTGCCCACATTCCCTGTATCGCAGTACAGGCTTCTAAACTCTGGGAAGTAAAACCAAATTTGAACAGGTTTTGTACATTGCTCAATCTGTCAAGAACATGGACACACTATAAACCACAGCATTGTCCAAGCTCCTCATTTCTGAGACATTTCTGAGGACTTGACATCAAACCCTATTTTGTTTACATACTAAAGCAATTCTATGGATCTCTGCAGAGCTAGTCAGATCAGCCAAACTGCACTGCTTTCTGGTGTTTCTGATCAGGAAATTGGTGATAATTTTCTCTTTCTTGTAACCTGAATTATAAAAGCAATTTTCAATCATGCACTGGGTGCATGAACAAGCCTTTTCCATTATAACACCACTGATTTAAGAGGGATGATACTTCACACAGCACAATCACATTTGAAGGGTTCTTATTATAGCAACTCCTCCATAACTGGAGCATTAAATAAGTTCTACTGTGTTATTAAAAAGCCTTGAAAATACTCTTTGAAGTTACTTAAAGTTACATTATGGGCCTGTCACTTCTTCTTTTGGAAGAAATAAGACCTGGGAATTGGGGAGAGGAACAGAATCACAAGGTTTGGTGTGACAGCTCCAATGCGAGAACCACCAACCCCTTTGTGCCCAACACCCTGACCCAGGGGCAAAGCATTTCTAACAACACAGCAAACCTGGCTTGTCTCATTCCAGGGCTTCTCAATCCTCTCCTGAGCACACAGCAAGAAGCCCAGTCCTTTTGACAGTTTTTGCAGTGCTTTTTGCTGCTTTGGGATAAATCTGCCTGCAAAGCAAATGAGTGAGGCCAGGGGGAGAGGCCCCTCTCTATAACTGGCTGATCTTTTCCCATTAACTGTGTTTTTTATATTTCTGAGGAGAAGAGACTGATGGCATTTTTTGTCTGAAACCCCACCTGCTGAAATGTCACACTGCACATCAGAGTTCAGGTGAAGACGACTGACCCCAACCTCTCCATTAAACACAGATCAGTCAGGGAAACTTGACTTCTGCCCTTCCAGCTGAAGTCCTTTAGGAAATCAATCCCATTAAATATCATGCACAGAAGTGCCTATAAGCAAGTGGCTGGACTGACTTAACTATATCCCTGCACTTTGCTCATTTACATCCAAGAATTTACCTCACATGGAGTTAAAAACCCAAAAGTGATGCAGGAATGCTGTCATGGATAACTCAAAGCATAAGAAAGATCCAGCTGGTGCTGAGTGAGCAGCCCTGGGATGCAGATCATGCCCAGGAGAAGCAGGAGGGAGATTTTCCACTGCAGAGCAGCGGGAGGTGGGCAGATCCCAGCCTGTCAAGGGACTTCTCCAAATGGCACAAAGCATTTGCAATTTGTGTTCCCACTGACTGTTCCCCACACACAGAGTCTCTGCTCAGCCTCTTGGCTCGTTCCAAACCCCCAAGAGTGAAAGCCTGGTTTCAACAGAGCTCTTGTGATCCTTCCCAAAGGAGCTTTTCAGCTGCAGTCTCTCTGCACATCACCTAAAGGACTGTGAATCTGTTGTTTGCGACCCTCTGGTCCCATTAAGAAATCAGAGAGCTGAAAGCCCAGAAAAGTCAATGCCTTTAGAAGCTTGGAAATTTAGGAAATGCAGTTTCATGCTCTCAGTGTCCCTGTCTGGAATGGGAAGTAGGATTACTTTTCTGCTTCACCTGATAAAGCTGATAAGTTTAAATCTCTAGTCTCAGTGCATAAATGAATCAATAACATTATTTCTAATTGGAAGACACACCCCAGTAAGTTTTAAAATCCAATTCTTGTGTGTATCTGGCTTCCTGGCAGTGGCAGTGCATCACATGCCCCTCTGCTACGAGCAGTGATAATTCAAGGGACTTTTGTGTCCCAGACTGCAATACTGCATTCTCTGGATAAATGTCCACAACTTCAGCATTCCCAGATTTCTCTGTGTTGAAGCACACAACTTACAGCTTAGCAAACCTGAATCATATCCCTTTTCTACCACACACAGCAACTGGGCAACACAATAGCAACAACATTTACATCCTTTACACCCCACACCTGCCAGGGGGAGGTCAGCAGCACTGGCTCAATCACAGCTGAAAAGCTCCAATCCTTTAAAAATGGAACTTTATCCCAAATTGTGGGAAACAAACTGCACAAGGAGAGGTGATGGTGCCTCGTGGTTTTGATGCAGATGAATATTAAGTTTAATTTCCAGACAGAGCAGGAACGATTTAACACATTTATTGGTTGCTTAGAAGCAGGGAAATCTAAAGCACAAGTGACAACATCACTACCCAATGTCACAAACTATGCAAGTATAATGAAAAATATATTTCCCTGCACCAAGGGAAATATAGGTTTGATATTAGGAAATTTTTTTTTTAATATAAAGGGTGATAAAGTTCTGGAATGTTCTGCCTGGGGAGGTGGTGGGGTCCCCATCCCTGGGTGTGTTTAACAAAGACTGGATGTGGCACTGGATGCCAGGGTTGAGTTGGGGTGTTGGGGCTGGGTTGGACTCAATGATCTTGAAGGTCTCTCCCAGCCTGGTCATTCTGTGTGAATTCTGTGAGAAGTTTTGGCAAGATAACTGGAATTATAACTAATGGAAAGCACCATTCTTGAAATTATAACTAATGGAAAGAACTATATAACTAATTATTAATTAGTTAGGAAAGAACTATATAACTAATTATTAATTTCACCGATCTTGAAAGTATAACAGTGGCAAAGAAGCAAAGTGCACAAACACCTGGAGGGCTGTGTGGGACCTGCAGCACCCAGCAGGGAAGGGGAGCAGGGTGAGCAGGGCAAGCAGAGCAGATGGTGGCACCTCCCCAGCTCTCTGCAAGAGCTCATGCAGCACCAGCATTCTGTGAATCCAGCTGGAAAATGGGCAGTTTCTCCTGGGTGTGCATCCTGGAGGGTTTCTGCCCTTCCCAGGCCCAGCAGTGCCAGAGTAATTAGCTCTCCCCTGTTAATGACTCCATCCATGACAGGCTCTCAGATAAATGGCACCGTGGACAGAGAAACCACCAGATGTCAATTCGAGCTACAAAGCTCTGTTCCAGGACACTGACTCACCTGCTCTCTCCCTCATCAGTTTTATTCTGAAGTTTGAATCAGAGAAACAAAAACGGGGAAAGGGGAGTGCTGGATCCAGCTTTTCTCACCATCAGCACTCACAAAGAAATCTGTAATTTATTAAGTCTCAACACCTTGACCCACAGTCCCTATTCTCAGAGCAGTTAACTCCAAAGGTATCTATTTTGTCCACTGGACTTCAGAAAAAACCCCAAGCACATAAATCCATCTGGATGGAAAACAGGGTTTTACCAGAAGGTTATAATTTTTTTTTTTTTTTGCCTTAATAGCAGAAGAAACTCAGAATGAATCATTTCGTGATATTATCTGAGAGCATGCTGGTAACCTCTATCATCACTGAAACTGTGGCTCCAGAAGGATTTTTTTGACCAAGGTATCATCTCATAACAAATTATGTTTAAGCAGTTCGATTCATTTTAGCAGACCAAAACTCCTTGCTCAGAGCAGACAGTGGTGAAAAAATCTCTCTAATAAACTGAGGCTGCAAAGAAAAAGCAGTTCACCTCTTTATATGAAAATTTAATATATATTCTTATATTTTTCCTCCGGCCAAGAAGGAAAAAGAATCAGACCTGACTAACTCCCCACAGAACAACAATTCTGGTATTTGATTACCTTTTAAAAGGCAATTGTAACCCAGTTTTTTAAAGTTCACCTACAGCAAATTGCTGCCAAGGAACTGATGGCCAGTTTTTGAGAGGTATTGCCTTGAAACACTTCCCTAAACCAACACAGCTGATGGCAGACTTGCAGTGAGTGATGTGTTCTGAACAGACTGTGCCTCTCGTTTGCTTCTCCATCCTGCAGGCTCAAACCCATCCTTAGGAACTGGGAATGAGTCTGCAGTGATGGGTAAAGCTCACAGGAAATGTGGCATCCTCATGAAAAGTTTCTTTCAGGAATATGGGAGTGAGGATCTCGATTAAAATTTTGAGTAAAGGATATTCTGAGGAATGAGAAGGAGGCAGAGACAAATGTTAATATTCTGACAGGAATGCAGCACCTTCTCACCACACTGACTACATCCAGGATTTATGGATTGTATTACATCCAGCTTTTCCCTGGATTTACCCTGTTACAGGACAGGTGAAAATGCAGGGGTGAAGTTAAAGATGACACTCACCCATGGAGTAATTACATTAAATTTAAAAAAGACACTCCACTTGACTGCTAAATCTGTTGCAAAACACTGTGTACTTTACCTGTTTATACCCAATTGTCTACTTTCCTAAAATTAGCTTTCCTATGACACCCAGCTGAGGTTTCTAACAGCCTGTCATGGTTCCATATCTGAATCTGGAAAAAAAAATCCACAAAACTTTCTTGCTGAAATGCTTTAACCAAAAGTTATTTAATGAAAGGGTGTTATATTTTTTTTCCCTTACCCTTTCATGGACGGTTTTTACTGAATTTCCTGCATTTAATTGAAAAAAATCCCCAATTTGCTCAGTGCTTGTTTTCCAAGCACATAAAAGTGTTCTGTAAATGTTTCCTAGGAAGACAAGCAATGGATGGAGATAAAAAAGCCCCTCACACACACCCCAGGCCATTCTGTATTTAGGCCCTGCGTGTGTGAGGGAGGCAGGCCGCACTGGGTGTGAGAGGAGGAGATTTCCCTGCTGCAGGGGCAGATCCTGCTCTGGCACACAGGAGGGATGGGTGCTGCTGCTGGCAGGGCAGGGATGAGGGAATTACAGACACACAGCCACACAGCATGATTTACAGGATTTCCAGGCTGGCAGTGGGAGCAGGCAGCTCGGGGGTGAGCGTGTGGGAAGGAATGGGGAGACAGCCAGGAGGCCCTTCCTGGGTCCAGGCCCAGCCTGGACGCTTCTGAAGGGAATAAAACCAGCAAAAATAGAAAAACCAGCACAAAACTGTTCCACCTCCCTGGTTTGCATCAGCGAAGAATTTGGTGCAAAGTGCTGCAGCAAATGAAGCCTGTGGAGACGGTGGGAGTTGGAAATGACAACCTCATGGAGTCCTCTCCCCCACAGCTGCCCCGAGCCTCAAACCCCTGAATAATCCCCAGCCCACTCGTGCCGTGCCCAGGAAATAACATGGCTTTGAGCTCGCCTGTCTCGGGTAAAACAAAAGCTTTTGTGATTCACAACAGAAACCGGAATGCTAAAATTCCCTGCAGAACTACTGAGTGTGTCTTTTGAAACACAGTGCTTATTACCAGGGACTTGTCGTCCCAAGAGCAAGTGCAACCTTGACATCTGCTTATTTTCTTTCAGAAAAGCACCTTGCTCAGTTATTATACATTGAAAGCTTGATGGTTGCCAGCAGCTAGAAGGGTACAAGCCACCAAGCAAGTGCCACAAAGTGGTAATATTGAAGCTGCAGGATGTAAGGCTGCTGAAAGAACAAATAAACACTATTGCTACAGAGAGCCTTAAGAAGGAAAGAAATCGGGATTTCCCCAAAGAAAAATATGAAGCAAGCCTTGCACAACTTCATTGTACAGAAGATTTCTATGAAATACATCCCTCTCCATGCCCCAAAGACACTAAAATCCTGGCTGTGTGCAGCCTCTCTCCATGGCCCAAAGGACACTAAAATCCTGGCTGTGTGCAGCCTTTCTCCATGTCCCAAAGGACACTAAAATCCTGGTATGTGCAGCCCCTCTCCATGTCCCAAAGGACACTAAAATCCTGGCTGTGTGCAGCCTGGCAGCCTGCTGGCTGTGGGAACAGAAAATAAGGCACTGCTTCCCTATGGATTTAACAGCACCACACATGCCAAGCTGGGGAAGCTTCAAGGTCACTGGACAATATTTAAGATGCTGATACTTAGTCATGCAATAATAATGTCAACTGCAATTAAATGCATTTGCAGAACATACCTTTTCAACTGTGGGGATAAAAACACCTTTTAGGGCTCATTCCAGAAGTGTCTGGTACAGAATGATGCCCATAGTTTTTTACATTGAAGTTAATTCAGGCATTTTAGAATACACTTGTAAATAAAGCCCTACCAGGAGCAGCCTTGGTGATCTCACTGGAACCAGACCCAAAATGTGTGATGCTATAAAAGCACCATGATCAGGAGGGAAAAGCAGGGTGTCCCCAGGTACCATTTCCATAGCTGGTGTGCTCTGAATGTCCCTACATTGCACAGAGGCTCTGACTCTGGGGCAGGAGAGACTCTGCAGTGGGAAGAGCAAGGATTCCAGCAGGGAAAGGGAAAGCCTCATTGGGAGTGGGCTATGGTGCCATCTCAGCATGGGGATTTTTCTGCCAACCAACACTGCATGGTGAGCTCTGCTCTCCTTCCTCCCCCAGTTAATAAAAGCAAATTCTTGGTTTGAGACGCTGTTTCTCTCCTGCAGCCCCTGCCCCGAATTTGGCTTCAGCAAAAAGTTACTGCCACAGCCCTGCTCAAAGCCTTTCCTCCAACATCCTTTCCAAAATCCCATGGGGCCACTTGGCAAAAACAAGGACAACTCTTGCCCAGCTGCCAAACACCCTTCCAGCTCTTTCTCTTCCCTCTTCCTTCCCCTGCTTGAAATGCTCTCAGCAACACCCTCTCTGTGGGTGTCTCTCGGCCAGAGCCACTTGCTAATAAACACTTTTACTCTGAGCCCCTGAATCTCTGCCCCAGCTCACAACTCTGGCCTTGTCTTTGCCTAAAACAGCTTTTATTGTCATTTATTGCCTGCCCCTCTTATTTCCTGTTTCCCCTGTGCACCACTTCAAGAGCAGCACAGATTTGCTCCTCACATGTTGAGGAACGCTGCTTCTGTCCAAAGTGTCATTTACAAAGTTTGGAAGGATTCTGATGAGGATTTCTGGGCAGGTTTTGGTGCTGTCAATCTTTGTTCCAAACAGAAAATTAGCTTTAAAAGCTGATTTTGAAAATTAGCTTGGAAAATTAGCTTAAAAAACCTATGAAAGCAAAACAGCTGAACAGAAATTTGTTTTTACAACCACAAACTCTTTGGAAGTATTTTTGTGCCAGGGGTGTCAAGCCCTGTGAACCCTCCAAGCAGCTAAAGAATCAATGAATGAGCAATGAAGGTATTTTTAGCTGTTGGGGTGGGATAATTCATCCTGCCTTCACTTCAGGGCAGGACCCAGGGTGCCTCTGGTTATGTGCACTCTTTGACACATGGAGAATTTAGCATTTCAGGATTAGCCAATCTACCTCACACCTTGCAGGGCGCATCACATATCACACAAACACAGAGCTCCTAAAGCCCTTTCCACCAGAGATGGCAAAAACAAGAGTTCCTGAGCCTTAAGCCCCAGTCTCAAAAGTTTTTTTGAGGCTGCCTCAACTATTTCAACAATAAAAATATCTACTTTTAGTTTTTAATAAGTTCTGTTTGTCTTTTTCATGCTAGATATAAAGCAAGCTTTCAGTCTTGTAAGATATTTGTGTCCTGTTTGCCCAGCTAAAACAACAGAAATCCAAGTAAAAACAGAGGTTTTGCTGACAGGCAATAACTCAGCGCTCATTCTATTCCACTGTCAGGAACGGGGAAAACACACAGCAGGAAGATTGGAACACCCACAAACACCAAGAAGAATTTGGCATTTGGCGCAAAAATACAGGGGAAGACCCAGCTCCGTTCCAAACAGTGGCATGTGGAGGGGTTTCACCAGGCAGGTGAGATCCCAGCCACAGAGCATCACCATCCATCCCAGCCTGTTCCCCATCACCAGCAGGATGGAGAGGACAACAATTCACCCTTTATCACCCAGCTGGAAAGGGCTGGCAGTGCAAAGGGAATAACAGGTGAGGATATGACACTTTAATTTAGGGGCTGTGAGCCCCTCAGAGCAGCAGCTCCTCCCCACTGAGAATTCCCAAACTCCACCTGGAGCCAAATCCTGCCCCAGCCATGGTGGGTTCACTCATTAGGATTTTAAGGAGCTTGGAAATAAAATAACATTTCTGTGCTAGCTGTAAATCCTTAGTCACCTGGCAAATCAGGTCTATTTTCCTTCCACTTTTACTCATAAAAGCACTACTGGTCTGCCTAAATTTACATTGTGTTTTTATTGTGGAGACTGTGGAAGTTCAGAGTTCTCAGCAATGCTGTCGTAACTCAAATAAATTTGTGAGGGTTTCCAGACAAATTCCTTATCAGGATATTACTGCCACTGTTAAAACCCAGAGAAAAGAAAATGACTTGTTAGGTTTTGAAAAAAAAAGAGCTATGGACCTTGAACATGACAATTCATTAATATTCCTTGTTGCGTATACATTACAACCTCATTGACAAATCACCCAACAAAGTCATTATTTTGGGGTTTTTTTGTTGTTTTCTAAAGAGTATAATTTAATGTGAAGATCATTCTTTGCATTTCTAGATTAGTCTTTTTAGCCTGTAAATAAGATATCAAAAGTGGGAATGAAAGCATTCTACTAAAAAGCACTTTGAAAAGAATAGTCTACCAAATTAATTCTGTGACTGATCAAAAGAACAAATTTTATTAGTTTTCTTTATGCGCCTACTAATTATGTAATTTTCTTTATTCCTGAGGACTGAAGTACTGCTCTCCAAAAAGCGCTTGCAAACCCAAGATATCAGTAGTTAATCAGGTAGAATAAACATTAAATAACTTCACAGGAGAATTTTGCCTCATGCTCCAAACTCTGACTGCACTGGAATAAGGAAATAAAAGAGAAAACAAGGGTTTTTATGATTAAAGTCAGTGAAATTGTTCCATTTGCCTCATACCAGTTGACTACAATGGATTCAAGTGGCAGGTCCATGTTGATAAAGCCCCTAAGAACACAGCCATGGACTAAGCAGGACTTGTTTTAATAAGAGCTGGCCATGCTCAAATGGAAACAATTTCTAGTCCCTTCACACCTATGGGTTTGCTACCAGGCAAACCCCAGAAATAAACGAGAAATAGAAAAAACTTCCAGCGCTTACAGAATTTCAAGAAATTTCAAAGACCTTCATCCAGTTTAAGAAAACAATATTTCAAAATCTAGAGTTGGACTATGAGAACAGTAAAACCCCATCAGTATTTCTATCATTTTAGGTAACTTTTCCTCTTTTGTTTTCTGTGACTCAGTGATAGGAACAACGATCCAACTACTTTATTTAGACCGAAAAAGAATGTTCTGTTTGAAACAAAACGAGCACTAGACGGTATTTCCCTTCGCCAGGGCTGTGAATGACAAAATAAAAGAGCCAGTCTCTGGAAGATTTGTTTTCTTCCTTGCTGGAGTTTGTGTGACTCAGCCAGCACTAACAGCAGGCTCCAGAATGCCTGCAAATGGGGGCTTGAGAGCAGCACAGCCAAATCCCAGCTTAGGGGAGCACTTGGCAAAGGAGATGCTGCTCCTCTGGAAAAGCCAGCCATCCATAAAGAAATTCATGGAAATCACTGTCAGTCTGAAAGGCTGCCCATTGCTTTCAAGTGCTTCAGGTTCTCTTGTCCCTCTGCCCACCACAGAGAGGCTTAACTAAGAGTGAGCAGCATCTTTTATTTATCACCTGAAAACTCCTCATTGTTTCTGCTCCATGCCCTGCCAAACAATCAACAGGTCTGTGCCACAGGCCAGGGCTGAGGGAGATCACAGTGCTGCAGGAAACAATACTGATGGTGCTGTGATGCCTCAGGTTTGGCTTTTCTATTTTTCAGGTTCTGTGCTGCTCTAGTGTGTGGGTCTGGGCTCCATATTATGGGATGGTGAGCTCTGTGCACAGAGCAGGGAGACAAAACAATTCCCGCTCCAGCTGGGCACCAAGGACAAATGATCCAAATCTCAGCCCAAGAGCACAAACACCGTGGGCTGGAGAGAGAAAAACAAGAACGGGACTTGATAACCTAAAGCTGGAATTGGACAATTAGCTCCAAGACGCAAATGGAGCAGAACTGATCACAGTGACAGACCCCATGAGTGCTCGTGCATTTTGGGGCCATTTTGGTTCATCTTGGGTGCAGCCCTGGCTGGGCTCTTGTGCTGCCCAAGGTGGATCCATGGAGGAGATCCTTTGAATAAATCCCTGCTTTATTCTGTATCTCTGTCCAGCCTCCCCAGGGCATCATCAGCTGCACACAGAGGATGTGATGGTGCCGCTGGACAGGAGAACAGCACCATGTGATGGAAACCCAGGAAGAACTTCAAGCAGATTGAATGGACGATCTGAAACCAGAGGAGGCCACAAAGCTGATGTGAAGGCTGCAGCACCTTTCCTAGACAGAGAATTGGAGGTTGCAGGGAGAGCTCAGAGCCTCTTTCAGGGCTAAAGGGGCTCCAGGAGAGCTGGAGAGGGAATGGGGACAAGGGACAGAGTGACAGGACAAGAGAAATTGCTTTAACTGTCAGATTGAATATTAGGTTAAAAAAATCCCTCTGAGGGTGGTGAGGCCATGGCACAGTAGCCCAGAGAAGCTGTGGCTGCCCCATACCAGGGAATATTCCAAACCAGGCAGGATGGTGCTTACAGCAACCTGGGATAGTGGGAATTGTCCCTGTCCATGGCAGGAGGTTGGAACAAGATGAGCTCTGAGGTGCCTCCCAACCCAAAGCACTCACTGGTTCCATGATTGTGTAAAAATTTAATGTAATTATAGCCATGATAGATATGAGGGATGCAAGGTCTGCAGGGAAAATAATATTGTTTATTAGAATAATTGATGCAGTTGGAAAGGATATAAATTTCTAATAGAGCACATTTCACTTTGTGCTATCTGTGTATTCCTTTCAAAATGTGCCTAGATGATAACAGCTTGCCAGCAAGGCAGAAATTGCCTCATTACCAGTGAAATATTCCAAGTGACGGTATACACAGCATTGTCAAATGTAGGAAATCATCAAAGTGGGGACTGAAGAAAAAAGAGAATATTCCACATTTCAGCTAAAAGATTTTTAAGTCAAGCTTCCTTTGCAGATTCAGACAGATAAAAACTTGCACTTTTTCAAAGCAATCACAAATGGCTTTTAAGAAGGATAAGCCAAGACCATGGCTAAACCTCTGTGTGCATCAGGGGGCCAGATCCTGTTGAATCCCAGCATGAATTTGGAAAAACAACTGGAAAAGTTGCTTTGCAAGCAGCCTGTAGTTCCCGGGACACTGTGTGAGCACAGGGAGACATGAACCCCTTCTCCAGGCACAGCCACCTTGCTGCTTTCTTCCTTTCCCCACAGCCCTCAGTGTCAGGATCCTTGTGACTGATAAGAAACATGTTGTGAGAATGGCTCTGGGCACCTGCCTTCTCCCCAGAAGAGTAAAATGTTAAAAAGATCCAAATTTAGCGTGACTTCTTTGATTATTTGCCTCTAAAATATAGAACAATGCACATATGCTCATTTTAATAATGCATCAACGCTCCTTCCTAGTTCCCAGGAGTTATTCTCTCTTTCAGATGATCTCCCAAATCCATAAGAAATGAGCTTAATTTCTTTCTGCACTAAAAGTGCAGATTGCCTCTCAATTACCTATATTTCTGTTGGAAGCTGGATTATTTAAAGCTCTCAAATTATTCAGCCACCAGAACTTAATTCATTTAATGATTACACGCAAAACTGAACCTTTGAACCATTTCACTCAACTGGCTCTCTAATTGTTCTTCAGCAGCCTCCTAATAACTGGAAATATTTCCTTAAACTGTGGCAAAAAGCTGAACTGAGATGTGTAGTCTGGAGCTGAGACTTTTCAGATTTTCCTGCACAAATTCTCCATCACTGTTGCCACACATGCATTTATAACATTGTCCTCAGGATTATTTCCAGGCTGCCAGGACTTTGGGGGAGCTGCACACTGAAAGTATTGCCCAGTTCATACTAAATTCAAAACCCTGAGGGCCAGGACAGCTCAGCCTCAGTGCTTCTGGGGCTGCTCATCTAACAAAGCCCATGCTGGGGACCTGCTAATTCTGTTTCCTCGGGAGCACTGGGTCATCCTGCTTTCCACAAGCCCCAAGTGCCCCAACACTTCAGCACAAAGGGATGAGAAAAGCAGAATTCATTCTCACATCACTCACTGGACCACACTGACAGCTCTCAGCAATTACAGGCACACGACCCCTGCCCACGCTGAGGGAAGAAATGACAAACTCTCCTGCTTAGATGGGGGAAATATTTTCAGTAACAAAAAGTGCCTGGAAGGGGATGGCATTTTTAGTAAGGAAGCGCACACACACAGCCCTGTAAGTAGAGATTTCTTGTATCTTCTGCTATCAGTGGCTCTAGATTTCAAAAAATAAATTATTCATCTTCCCCAGCTCGACAGCCTGTGCATTAATTTTAGGAATAAAAGTAAATTGCTTTGAGTGGAAGAATCAGTCCAGAGTACAGACTTACTGGGCTCTATTAGTAGAAATAAAAAGGTGAAAGAGTCTAAAATTCAGATAATAAACCTTGAAGATGGCAAAAAAACCACCAGCAAGATGCTTCACCCAACCTTCTCATTCCTTACACAACCCTAAAATATGCCCTAAAAGGGATAACCTCATTTTCCTTACTTAACATCTTCAATTTAGCAACGTGGGGGCAAGAAATTACTGCAAACTCAATCCAAACCATGACATCTGATAGCAAAATCTGCATTCCCTGTAAACAGTGTGGGAAATCTACCTAACCAAGACTGATTTAATTCTTTAAGGTTGTGTCACAACGGTGGTGGAAACATCCCAAAGGAGTCATTTTGCAGAGACACGAGGGTTTTAGAAGGGATTAATTATAGAATATTTGAAGGACCAGGCAGTTTTAATAAGGCAGCATGAAGAGCAACACAGCTGAGCATGACGGCAGAGTTAAATCCTTGTGTTCCTGTTGTGCACACCCCAAATGGAAACTGCTGCTGTCTTTCAGCTGTAAATTTATTTATTTATTTAAATAGAAGTTCCATGTCCAAGGACCATTCTTAACAACAGATACATGTAAAGTTCAGAACACAGTTGCACCAGCAAGTGCAAAGCAGGAGCACGTGGTAAGATGAAAAACACACCCACAACCAATAAAACCTCTACAGCAAAGCAGTTTCACAGAATTCAGTGGCACCAGAACAAATTGAAATGAGCAAATAAAAGACTCCAAATTAGCTATTTGAAGTTTTCATAAAACATTCTCATGGTCTCCAAACCACCACAGGAAGGTTCATAACCTTCCTTAAAAAATTATTATCTCCTTCTCAATTTTAATCTTTTTATAATGCATGCAATTTTTTATCTTAAAAGAGAGTGCCAGATCATTTGCTGAATTTTTAAAACTATTTATCATTCTTTCCCCTCAATAAAACTTCATTAAGGTTATTAAACAGAGAAGAACTTGTATTTGCCCCTCTGCTGTAACCCTGTATTCTGGCAAAACGTGAACTGCATCTTTTTGCCACTATTTTGACATTCAAGGGGAGCCAGAACTGCCAATTTAATATTTAATTAAATATAGAGATAAATCTGAAGAAACCCCTGCAGTTGTGTGACTTCTTGCTTTCTCTACCTTCTCATCCTCTTCTACAAATCTATTTTGTTTGGTATAATTGAAAATCAGGAGTCCAGGTGTGAGGTTCAATCTTTAAGTTAGTGAGGAAACTTAACTCAAAAGGAAATAAAGGCAGGAGGCAAAGTGACAATCAGGACCACGTGTCTGATGGCAATGTGCATTCTGGATGGTTTCTACAGGACACATGAAGTATTTCCAGCCTGGCTCAGGAGTGGCACTGTGTTTTCAGGATAACCTTCCTCTGTGGTGCTACTGGATCTGTAATTCCCATTCTGCCTCCAAGGGCTGCCACCTTTCTGCTGATGGATTTTATTTTTTCATCTCTACAAATAGGACCTGTTTAATGCTGACCAAGTACTTTTCCCTAGAAATGACAGCTTCAGCAAAGCTGTGTGTTACGGCTGGTCCCTATAGATACCTGCCCACTCTATATCCAAGAACTTCATCCAGCAGGAAACTGGAAAAGCTGCAGAGCTTCAACAGGAGGCAGCATTCTGCACTTTTATTACCACCTTTACAGACACAGAGCAGTACAAACAACCCTCAGAGGCAAGACAAAGCCAACCAAAGTGAGAACAATTCAATGGCCCCTTCCCTGATACAGATAGCAGACAGCCAAAACCCCACTAAGACAGGAGTTACTGATTGCCTGTTTTAGCTAAAAGACTTTTCTTTCCCTGATAGGGAAGGAAAAGTTTCCTTCCTCTCTGATGGGTTTGAGAGAGAAGGATGGGTTCATGTGACCCTCTGTGCAATGCCATGGAAATGTCTGGAGTCTGTCTGGACATTTGTGGGGGACACAGGGAATTTCAGGGCAGCAGCCTTGCAAGAGCACTCCCTATTGCAGCTCGAATGGGATAAAATATTTGTAAAACAAGCCACTTAAATATGTGCTAATTTCATCTAACAAATCTAACTCATCTGCCAGCAAACTCCCTGGGACAAGAGAACATTCTGTTTGCCAGCTTAAAAACCTCCAGGCATTTAATTTGCTCCCAAATAACACCTTGGTCATTTCAGCCAGAGTTGAGGACAGTCTGGTCCAGGTGCCAGCCTCCTGCAGACAATGACAATAAAGGTGCCATTGCCACACAACTTTGCTCAAGCCTGCTGCTTCCCCTGCCCTGCCCAAGCAGACACATCCAGCAGCTCCTCAGGGATGCCAGAGAAGCCTCTCAACCAGCAGACAGGATTTGTTTAAAGGCACACTTATAAAAAATAAAAAGGCTCAGCCTCTAGGCAGTTTCTGGTTTGTTCACTCGTTTATTTTGCACAGGAGAGCACGGAAGCACAGTTTCCAACAGAAACATAAAATCATAGTTAACACACTAAATCCCTAAAGAGGAGCAGGCTGATTTTTCTCCCTGAAACAGGCAAGAGAAAAAGATCTCTGTCACAAAAAGCAACCAAAAAAGAGCCACACAGATAAGGCACTTCAAAAAGAAAATGAATTCTTTTATAATTTGGAGGACAATTACTTAGAGATTGACATTCACAAGCATCCAGCTCCTCAAGGACAGAGCAGCAAGACCAGAAATCCAGCTACCACTACTCCCATTTTCCATTCCCACTGATGCACAGCCTGATTAAGATTATACCCTTTGAGCAGCCAAATATGAGGAAAATTCCAAGTTTGCTACCTAAAAACTGCAGGCTAGAATCCCTCAGATGAAAATGACAGCACAACCCCTGAGATCACAGGGGAATCATTAACTTCATCCCACAAAGGACATGTCTGCTTCTTCACAGTTCAACTGATTTCAGTTTTTTAATCCAAATGCTGAGAGTAACCTCCAATTTTCATCATGTAAAATATTAACAATTTGCCCTTACTTAGCTGCTGCAATAGCCAGGTCTTGCAGAATTACAGATGGGGCCAAAGCACGAGGGAGCAGCCCAAAATCTCTCCAGTTAGAGATTCGTTTGTTTGCCAATTCCAGGAATGTACCCCAGGTACTGATGCTGTCCATCACTTGCAGAAAGCTTCCCACAGAAAGCAGGGAAATGTTCCTTAAGCCTCCAAAATGTTTCACGCTTTTCCGATGGAATTTCAGTGAGATTCAGTTAAGTTATGAAGCGCTAAAATAATCATCATTTTACTTCTTAGGAAAATGTCAGCAACATGGCTAAACAAGCAACAGAAAACTGACACCTCTATTTTCCCAACTTGTTTTGCCACTTACATAACCTCTAACTTTTGTGTTTGGTAAGAAAATACATAGATGATAAAGAATTAAAAATTAACGACTTGGGAAGTCAATTTCCACCACAATTCCAGTAGGATTCAGCATGCTAAATCCTCAGGTTCTTCTGAAATGCTTAAGATTTTAAATCTTAAAAATTAAAGATTTTTTTTAATTTTTTATAAATTAAGCTTCAATCTTTAGGCAATTCATCTCCATCCCCAAAACCTGGCACTCCACAGAGCTGTCCTTTGTGGGTCAGCTACCAAGATCTGGAAGAGGGGCAGAAAATCAAACCCACTCCGAGCAGCTGTTTCCACAGATGTGCTTGCTTCCATCAAACCAAGAATGATTCCTGTGATCAAGACCCCCAAGGATATGTGCATCCAATTCCTTTTTGTAAATAAATTCAGCTATATGAACTCTTGCTTTAATAACACATTCCTCCATCCTTGTGAAAACATGGCACCAGGGAAAGGCAGGGATCCCTGTCAGGGATCTGCAGGGAGTTGTGTAATTGCAGTGGAAGATGAAAACATGGGGTAAAAGATGAGAACAAAATACTAGAAATCTTCAGTTTTGCCAACACAAAGTACAAATATCACATGCAGACAAGTGCAATGTAATTATTACTACCCAGTTCAAATTTATTCATTATGAGCTCACCTTGCATCGCCTAAAAAATCAGCAAGATTCTGTGGAGCAGCAGAAATATAATTACCAAGATCACTCCAATGCACTGTGCCATTAACACCTTATTATAATGAGGCCACAATATGAAAGCATCTCATAGACAGAGCTGTGGTTTGCAATTCATGCTGCAATTAGGTCTAGGTCTAATTCAATGCATCCAGCTCTAAGTGGGATGGAAATTCTGGAAGTCTTTGTCCTCAGAGATAAAGGTCAATCGTGCAAGTCCAAATTAACTTCAGTGAGAAATTCACAGGGGAAAGGCTTGTGAAGCACTGGCCCAGGGAAGGGGCAGAGCCACCCTCCTTGGAGGGATTTAATTGATTTGGCACTTGGGGACAGGGTTTAGTGGCCTTAGCAGTGCTGGGGGAACAGCTGGACTCCATCATCTCAGAGATCTTTTCAAGTCTAAAGGATTCTGTGACTCTGAGAACATGTTAAGGCTTTTCCAGCAAGAAACTGCAGCTAAAAAACCTAACAGCTAACCCCTACACATACACAAATCCCGATAATCAATTATTTAGTCAAAATATTCCTTGATGTTTCCTTTTCCCCCACCCTTTTCTTCCCAAGTTTTCTCTGTATGGTGGCACAGATCTGAACTAAAAATGGACATGTCTGAAGCTGCAAAGCACAATTTTCTGCATCAGGGCTGAAGACTGGAATCCTGGATTCCCGTTTGAAGTAATTCTAACAGAGATCCATACCTTCAAAATAGGCATATTAATGAACTTCTCCTAAGAGCACCACTCCTGCGAACACTGAATCTTTGATTCCTGCAGGAGCAGTTATGATGTTCATTTTGAGTGTATTTCTGCACGTATTGGAGCATTTTCTTTATTTCATTATAGGCAGTCCTAGCTCAGAGCAGCAGAGGGGATTTGTCTGAAGGCTCATTCCCAAAGCACCCAAGTGATACTTCCGAGTACAGAGCTGCTATTATCAGCCATTACCCAAATCTCACAGCACAACACAATCAAACTGCTGGAAACACCCAACGCCCGATGCTGCTCCGTTTTTGCATTTTGTCTTGCACAGCACGACACAAAACAAATACATTACATGAATCAAAGCCTGGGAAAGAACTTCTGAGACAATGGAATTAAGCATTTAAGTGTTCCCTTTGAATTGAGATGCATTCAGTGATAGCAGGATGAGGCACAATGTATGCTGCGAGTTCTCCACCTCAGATGCAAACAAAGCACTCTCTTTAGTGTTGTTTGTCCTGCAAAAACCACATTAACTGAAGATGCTCTCATTAAAGATCTGTTTGCTCTGTAGCTTCTTCTCAAGCACCTGAAGCTTCAATATAAGCTGATCCATAAATGAACTTCCACCCTCAGTTACCCTTGGCTAAAAACCACTTTACTGAAGATACAACGTCTCTTAAAATCAGTTTTTAAAAGCAGCTGCAAATGGACTCTTTAAGCAGGGAATGGAAGTTTTAAAGCCTGAACCCTCTCCAGCTTGCCAGGTAGGGCTGTTGTTTTCAGGAACTATCACAATGCCATTCCCAAGCAGCTTTGGTGACTCAGTGCTAAGCCTCTGTGTGTGTGTGTGGGAAGCTGCAATTTGAATTTGTCTCCCCCTGGGTTGCCACTTTGGGACTCTGGTGCCAAAATAAAGCCGCGGGTTGTGCAGGGGAGGAATTTTGGGTGTGATCCCAGGATGGCTCCGTGCTGGGGAGGCTGAGTGGGCCCAGGGCTTGCCTGGGGGCTGTGCTCAGTGCCTGCCAGGATGGGGAGCATTCAGGGGCTCTCAGGAAGGGCTCAGAGCAAGGAAAAATGGCAGAGT
Source organism: Melozone crissalis (assembly GCF_028551555.1). Classification (NCBI taxonomy): domain Eukaryota; kingdom Metazoa; phylum Chordata; class Aves; order Passeriformes; family Passerellidae; genus Melozone; species Melozone crissalis. The sequence goes on from NW_026535858.1 coordinate 2,106,341, forward strand.
TTGGTTCAAAGTCACCTTTTCCCTTCTCTTCTAAATACAGTGGGTTTACCAACCACAAATGGAGGCATAAAGAGTCTGAGCAGACTGCCCTCTATTTAAAATGATGATATTTTATCCTCCAGTGAATGTTTTTATTGAGTGTCCTGCTGAGGTGAGGGTATTTAGCATCTCCAGCCCACCCTCTCTTGAAATGATACTTTACTCTCCAGTGAATGCTTTTATTGACTGTCCTGCAGAGGTGAGGGTATCTAGCATCTCCAGAGGTGCCAGAGATCAAGGACTGGCACCTGAAATAGCTTCCCTACCCACACTCAGCTCCCTCCTGAACCTTGCAGCCCCTCTCCTGCTCCTGGGAAGTGCCCCAGGCAGGGCTCAGTGTTTTATGGTCTGTTAGAGGCATCAGGAACGATGCTGTGCTGGGTCCTAGCTGGGGCACTCAGAGATGAGCACTGAGGGTACTGATAGTAAAGGAGAGATGAGCAAAAAGGGAACTGAATCAATGGGGGGTGAGAAAGGAGCCATTTTTCTCCTCGTACAAGAGAGCAGAGTGAGAAGCAGTGAGCAAGGTTTGTGCTGCAGCTCAGGAGAAGCTTTGGAGCTGTCCTAAGTAGGAAGCAGCCCTTGCTGAGGGCTCTCAGGCTGATGCAAACCCCCTCTAAAGTCCACATTTTGGGTTCACAGGTTATTTGGGAATGAAGGGGTGGCTCAGCTGAGAGCAGGCATTACAAATGCAGATTTGGCAGTGCCACAGGAGGACCTGTGCAAGCCCTCTCTAAAATCCACACTTTTGGTCCACAGGTTGTTTGGGAATGAATGGGTGGCTCAGCTGAGAGCAGGCATCACAAAAAGCTGGTTTGGCAGTGCCACAGGAGGCTCTGAGGAACATCCCCAGCACACAGCCCAGCACTTTGGAGCCAAGCACACACCAAAGCACAGCCTGCCCTAAGTGGATAAAGCCAGATTTATTCAGCAGCTTGAGGATTGAGCCACGAAACCCTAATCCACCAATATCACTCTGGAAAGTAAGGCTAATTCAGGCTTACCAGAGCATGCTCTACCTCCTCTAAACCAGCTTTTATTTTTTAAACTGTCTTTAATTTGCAGCTTATGCTGCAAGTTCTAAGCTGTTCCATATAGGCCAACAAAAAGGGAAAAAAACTCAAAACATCAAAACAAAACCAAACCAAACAATCCAAACCAAACATGCTCGAAAAGTCAAACAAAATACAAAGAAACAAAAGAAAAACCCCAAACCAAATAGGCTTGAAAAGTCAAACAAAATACAAAGTATGCTCTGCATGCTACAACATGGGAAGCAAACCTGATAAACCATTTGGTTCAATTAAGCCAAGCCACTATGGGAGCATCCTCAGTATCCAGTTTAGTTCCCAAACTGCAGTTTTATCTGCTCACATTCTCATGTTCTTAGCTCCTGGGGACACTAAATTAATAAAAGTTCTGTCCTGTTTTGCCAAAACAAGGGTTTAGTTTTTATGTAGTTGATTTGGATGGAAGGAAAGCAGTGAAATATGGGAATAAGGGAGCTGGGGCTGCAGAATGGGTTCTGCCTTAGACCAGACACAGCAAGGTTGAAGGGTCAGATAAATTAAATCACTTTAAATCAGATACTGTGGAGCAAGCACTGAATTTCTGCACTTCCTTTTTACAGCCCCGTCGTGTCCTTAGCCTGTGTAATTATTAAATGTGAGATCAGAGGGCTGAAATGCATGGAACATTTACACAGGCACACACACACACCCCCAGCTGTGAGCTATCCCATCTCAAAGCTTCCAAACCAACTCTTCACAGAGCATTTCAGAAATGCACAAAATGCAGATTCCCTTCATCACGTGAAACGCCTCAGGGGAGAAAACAAAACAGGAAAAACAGCTTGAGGTAAGGATTTTTAAAGCATGGAACGTGCCAAAATTGGAGAAATGTCTTAATCTGCAGTGGTGGAAGTGCACCAAGTGAAACACTTCAATATTAAAACAACCAATGTTTTTAGGACAGAACGAGTTCCCCAGTAGTATATTAATGCAAAATGATGTGCTTGGAAATGGGAAGTGATTAAAAACATACCAAATAAAATCAAAACATTGAAAAGCTTTTTTGATGGCAAGATCAAATTAAGAGTAATTTTTATTCCACTTGGAGGGAAAACTGTATTAACATCCATTAAAATCTATAGTAAACTGATTAGCCATGATTGCTGTGGTTTAAACACGCACTTTGGGCAATACAGGGCAAAAATGAATCCAAAATGCCCTCGGATGAGGGATGGAGGGATGGATGGAGGGAGCATTTCTGGCTGCAGCAGACCAAGAAGGTTGTGGTGCTTCACCACAGGTAGCCAACTTCTCCTTGGGTGTGTGACAGGACTTGTGGTGTGTTAAACATCAGGGTAAGGAACCGTAGGGTGTGTAAATAGAGTACAGAGCCTGTTAAGATCCCCTATTGATTGAGCTGTGTCTCAGTAAGGACAGAGTGGCTTCAAAAGGCATCTCAGAGTGCACAGGACATGGCCTGTGGCAGCTTACCAACCCCTCACTGACCCATATTTGTAATCAAAATGAAATCCTCCTGTGAAGGCTATCAAAGCCTCACTTGCCAAAATCCCACTAACCTACAAGATAAAGCCTTTAGGCTGCAAACTTTCATTTAACCTCAGTGTCACTGCTGCGTGCAGAGCTAACATGGAGCAAGTTCCCAAGGTACCCTTCAAGGCAAAAATGTAATTTTGCACCCAGCTGTAGATGGATTTCCCCTAAAACACCACCTTGGACACTTTCACTGTATTCAAGCAGTTGCTTCACGGTGTTCAAGTGCAGGTTACAGATCAATGCAGCTCAACAGCCGTGAGAGAAAATTTCACTGTCACAATTAATACTTAATCAATTTGCAGTGCCTTGTTCTCCAACAGGCACTTAAAATACAGGGAACAGGCAGAGCCTTAAACTGCTGGGAGAATAATTACCACCCTGACTGGGTCCTGAACACAATGCCACTCTGCTGTGGGGTTCTGACAAACACATACAGACACTCACAGATCCAGTGACATTTTCTGTTCTTTTATTAAACACTCTGTGTGGGCAAGGAAAGAAAGGAGGCTGCAGTGTAATTTTTGACACCGTGTAATATCAATGCTAAAATACAAGTGAAAGACTTTTAAAACAAAGTTGCAGTGTTTCTTCCAGTAAGTTCCCCTTTTGTGTTATTACCAAGCCTCATTTTTGATATTCACAAGGCAAATGAATGGTTTTCTTTTCTGAAAGGGAAAACTGAAATCACTGTCAACAAAATGATCAAGAAACAAAGATGATGCATATTACAATTAAGATGTTAAATTGTTAAAGACTAAAGTTTCAAAACTCCCCACTGCAATGAGAAGGAAAAGTCTGACACACAATATGCAGAAGAGATGGTAGGTAAATAACTCCAAGTGTAGAATTGTGCAGCTTGGGAGTGAAATGCATGTTAGGAAAGTGGTAAAACTTTCAGTTCTACATCAGGTAACACCACTTTAAACTGATTTGGCACCAGAGCCCTAACAGCAGGCACATCATTGAAATGGGGTGTTCCCACCTGAATTTGATGTAAAAACTGAGCTCCACACATTGATGACACTGTTAGGTAGGTATTAGCTGCTACACATAATTAGTACCTGGGGACAAGTGTTAATCTGACAAAGAGTTAAGAAATGGAGATACCACCAATAAACAAAAACCTCATTAAAGAAATTTTGTTCTTCAAGTATTTCCACTGCTGTTAATCTTTAGAGAACTCTTTTTCAATCATTTCTTGGGAACTTGCCCTCAGCACCTTTTAGGCTGAGAATGTGATAATTTGTACTGGCCCTCAAATGAACCAACACTGAGGAAAACTGCCTGGGTCACATGCATTGGGCAATTCATTTAAATGCACAAGGTCTGCTCAACAGACTGCAGAACCACCCATTTCCCTGGCTTTGTGAGGCCCTGCACACAGAATTTATGAATTAACAAGCCCAGTTAGCCAGTTCCTGAATGCACACCTGAAAGAAAAGAAAATAGCAGTAGATTTACTGGTATAGTAATGCCTAAATGTTGATTTGCTCAGCATCAATTAGAGAAAACCATATGTTCTCCATGGGAGACAAAAATAAAATGGAACCAAACCCATTTTCATTTAAATGCCTGGAATTGACTGTGTTCTCAGAGTGATATTGCCAAAGAACCTACTTAAGAGGCTGCTGCAACAGAAGCATTCAGCAGAGGAAAGGAGAGGAGGAGATGCTGAATGCAGGAGCTGAGGTGCCCTTTGCAAGCCCTGTCCTGGGACAATGACACCACAATGTCTGCTCTGGCAGACACCCTCATTTGCGGGATAATTCCCACCAAACGGCTCGGGCACTGTCATTTTCCATTCAGGAGCTGCTGCAGCTGGGCTGAGTGAGTGCTGCCCATTAACGCTGCCCAGCTGCCTCCCAGCTCTCTGCTGGCACGCTGGTGATGCCCAGAACGCTGATGATGCCCAGCAAAACAGCACCAAGATGGGGCTGTCACACCCAGCCCATCACAACCTGATTTCCAGCCCACCTGCCCGAGCACAAAGCTCACACCCAGGCTGCTGATGCTGAACTTGGGGCAGGACCCAGACCCTATGGACTGTTCTCCGCTTCCTTTGCTGCACGCACATCACCTGACCAGGAGCCATCTATCCATCAACCAAGGAAAGCCTAGAAGTAGCTTTCCACATGCATGAATGCTGGAAATAAATTAAATAGCCTGTTGCAGAAAACCCAGGCAGATGTAAATTCTGGCCGGTGTAAGAAGGGAGGAGAAGGAGAGGACAAACAATCTTCACTATGGGGTCTCTCCTCATTTCAGAGTGGAGACTGTTCACATAATGGTTTATTCCTTGCCCTTTCCTCATACAAAAAAAGTGAGCACATAAGAGCCATTCTAGTTCTGTAATTTTACCTTTTTCCCCATGTTTAATCAGTGTGGAGCTCATGGAACCCTTTGTGCTATCGTGTAGGTTCCAGAGCCAGAAAAGAAGGCTGCCCATGCTGCACTTCTTTGGAACAGGGTTCTTCTGTTTGGAATTTTTAATAATTTCTAGTAAACCACAGGCTCTGTAGCTCACTGGTGAATGATTTGTCTCAGCTACTGTTTGAACCACTTGTATGAAGTGAAGAAATCACCCTTGGAAGGTTTCAAACCAGATTCCCACGTGTCTGTGAGATGTCAAGGGCGGCTGAATTGGTACCAGCAGGCTCTAAGAGCATGTTTGCACTGTCAGCTCACTGTCAGAGCTGGGACATTTGGGGGGGTCTCTCAGAAGGAGCTGCAGGTACCAAGTGGGTCTGAAGGAGCTGGAACAAGCAGTGACAGAGAGTACCACAACAATCCTTGTCACTGATCACACTCTGCAGCAGTCAGGAATTCCTCCCCTCTCTCCTGTCAGCAGCACAATTCCCAGTGCTGCTTCTACTACAGAGCTAAAGCTGTGAAATCCTGCAAATTGCCCTCATGGAAAATCCAGCATTAAGGTGCTTTATCTGTTTGGGGTTTTTTTCTCTTTTGCTTTTGATGGAGGGGAAACACTCCAACCAAACAGAACAGAAACACCCAACCCCCTAAAACTGAACAAAAAACTTCACAGCAAAGCCCCAGATCAAACTCCAATGAAACCAATGCACCTTCTCTCCCTTCAGAAAGTCTTTTATCTTCCTGGGGCAACTGAATCACAATTTAGATGCTTTGGAAGGAAGCAGCAAGCCTGGCAGCTCTAATGCACTTATGCAGCAGGCCAGGCTTCACCTAATGCAGTAACAGCATCCTGAACAGCACCAAACCTCCCCAAATCCATCTCTCCACTATCTCACCCTACACTTTCCTACTTGAAACAGGTCTCTCTATTTATACTTTTAAAGATATGAGCGTGCAATCCAGATATGAACAGAAACACAGTATCTCTTCATACTGATACAGATAATAGAATTAACACAGAGCCAGGGCATCCCTGGGAACCACTGCACAGTCTGTGCAGTGTAAACTTCGGACATTTTAAGGTCCTAAAGGAAGGTCAGCCTCAGGGTTCATTTTAAACAATAAAAACGAACCTTTCCCACTTCTCCGAACAAAGTTTAAGAAAGGAACAGCAGCACTACCTAAATGCTTTGTCTTTTAAAGACGAGAGGAACAAGAGTTCTTTTTACTCTAAAAAAATAAGCACTGCAGTGTGGTGTGGGGTTTATTTAGACATGTATGAGCAAGGAGAAACCACAGCACACGCATTAACAGGAAGATGATCTTGCAGCTATAGTCCACTCCTTGACACCAGAGGCTTATAAAATAGACTAGAGGCTTGTAAAATAGACTTGCAGGTTGTATTTTTGTCCAATAATTTCTATAAAATGATACTACAATACAAAATTGTCCCACCCACCAACACTTCAAAATGGAGAATGTGCTTAGAGTGAGAAAAAGAAGTTGGCTTCAGAGAAGGTTTTGGAAAAGGGCAGGGGAGAACCACACTTATCCTGCCAAAATGTGGAAGGGTTACTTCCCAAACAGAAAGATTTGGCCGGTATGAAGCATTTACACATCTCATAGCAAAATAAAGAATGTTTTTCCTTAAAATATTTTAAGAAGAAATAAAATGCATATTTCAAAGACACTTTCATGAGCATGTGCTATAGTCCAGATTACACAACACTGCTTCTATTAAAAACAAAGCCTAGTCTGAAAAAACACCCAGCCATATTCATGGTGTTTGGAAATGAGAAATAGATGACGAGGAGCGTTTTCTTCATTAAGTAACAAATTGCTTCTCAGAGATGGATATTTTAAGATATGCAAGTGGCCAATTGTCAGCTGGTGTAAATTATCACACTAGCAGGGAGCTCTATTTTTACCAGCTGAAGATTTTGCCCCTGAGCATCTGCCAGTGAAGCCAGCCAGGGAACCATGGACATGTATCTGGAAAGGCATTGATTCTAAAGGATGACAAGGTAATTACAACGTGCTGGGCAATTGCAGGGATGGGGGCAGGAGAAGGATGAGCAAAGTCACAGTAAGTAACAAAACGAGCAGGAAAGCAGACAGCAATCCTGGTAGCTCTGCAGGCTTGGCATTAGTGCACCAAAAGCTGTGTCAGAGCCCTCCCTCCCAGCCCCGTGCTGCAGATGCTGGATATAAAATACAAACTGTGCTTCAGCATCTGGGCTGAGTCAGCACGGCTGTTCTCCCCTACAGCAGCCAGGGACAGCTGCTGACTGCTGAAACCAAGGGAGTGGATATTCTGAAGAGCAGGATAAAGCAGTTACATCATTTAAAGACAGCAATTTCCATGTGCATCTTGGCTGAACAAGTCCAGTGAGCTGGGTCCAAAAGAACCTCCCTGACACCTGGAGCGTGTCCCCGCACCCTGGGCACCCTGGCTGAGGGCTGGGCATCATCCCATCCCTTCTAACAACTGAGACATCCTCCCAAAGCCCTGGGCTTGCTTGCTGGGGGCGCCATCCCCAGCCATGGTTTGGGTTTCTGCTTGCTCTCGGTCACCGAAGGTACAGGGGACAGTAAAGGAGACAACATATGGACTCCATCATTCAGAAGGCATAAAAAGAGGCAAAAAGCCTCTCCTTTATTCAGATATCTTATTTTATATCTTAGTTTACTACAGGTGGATCTGACTGGTCATTTAATGAATACATTTCACATGACTGGCTAATTAACAAGACACCCATTTGGTAAATAACCTTGCTGTGAACACACACAGCACACGATCGTTGACACGATCACAGCTACAGAGATTAAGGATTGTTTGTAATTCTCTTTGAGTTTCTCACAGCTGTTCCCACAACAATGCCTGGGAAGCTATCTATCTGTTTCTCCCTGTGAGCAGAGCGCTGCCACCACAGTTCTCCACACACCCTTTGCTCGTACTCAACCCCTGTGCTCGAGGTGGAGTTCAGAGACTGCAACAGAGCAGCTTCCAGGGGCACCACAAGCACTGGAAAGCTCCACATTTAAACAAAACACCTTCCCCAGCGTTCCATGTAATGCTTCAGTGCTTTCAGAAGACAAGAGCAGGATAAAAAGTGTTTCCCTGAGTGTCCCACATCAGCAGCATCATTTTGCGTGCTAACAGCTCACCTTCCCCTGCACTGACAGCACGGGCAGCCCCTTCCTGTTGCTTCATTTGCAGGGAAACGAGACCGGAGCTGATGCATTTCTGCAGGAAATTTACATTTCTGCACCATGTTAACCCAGCTCAGCACTGCTGCCTCTCACAACTGTACATTCTCATTGCTCCGAGTGTGTCACCGCTCAGACTGAGCAGCCCAGCCACTGGTAAAGAATAACTCCTAATTACATGGCGTAATCATTAATTAGCATTCATCCAGAGCTGAAGCTTGCATTCGTGGCTGGTGAATGACGTGATAGCGAGTGTTGAGCAGCTCTTAGTCACATCCCTGGGACATCACGGCTATGCCACTGCTAAGCCCTTTACATGAAGTCTGGTACCTCTCTAGATGGACACTTAGTCTCAAAAAACACTGACAGACTAAAATACGTGGATTTGGACCTCAATTCAGAGCAGATAATTCTGTCAAGGAAACATTATGAAGAAGACGAAAAAAAGCAGAAGCAGATTATTATATTTATGCTGTGCTGGATTCACAGCCACCACTTTTAACAACAGGCTTTATCCTTCATGTAACCAAATTAATGCTAATCTCCTCGAGAGTTCCAGAAATCCAAACCAGAGAAACTCCTCATTTTCAGCATTTCAAAACTCGCTTCACAATGCTCTGCTTTTCATTTTTATTGTGACCTCCCCACGAAAGGCTGCTTCAGCCTTGCCCAGTAAATACTGTGGTGTATTTACTCTGGACGCCAAAGCACTGGCGGTGCTTCCATTTCATTGTACAAGGCCAAGATAACAAATACAGATTTATTATTAAATGTCCCACCTTTCACACTATGCAAATTTGCCCAGCCTGCAGCCTACTTTTGGCAGTCCTCTTTCCCAAGGGCCCTTTAGGAAGAGGCTATCAGCCAGATTAATTATTTTAACAATAGCAGCCTTTTCCTACCGCCATTTTTTCTGTCACCATTATATGACATAAAGCAGGGGGGAGGCAGAATGAATTCATCCAGCCTGTAATACATCTCAGCCCCAAGCTTCCCAGAAGCAGCGTGCAAGAACAAAGCCACCAGCCTTGCGTGACAAGTGACAGGGGACAAGGGGAGAGTGGTACATCAGTTCAGTTGGGTCTGGTTAGGGGTCTTGAAGAGGTTTGGAGATTCCCCTATCTCTCTGTGTGATCTACTCCACTACAGTATAGCAGTTGTAATGACAATTTTCTCCTATTATCTCATCTACACCTCAGATCATATGCAGAACTGCTTGCTTTCTTGTTATTTTCTTCCTTTCTCGTCACATTTCTATGTGAACAGGGTAAGATAATTCATCTTAACTAAACAGAAGTAACAGTATTCTATGAGACTTGGTAACATAAACAAGAGTTAAGGCAGGCAGAAGAGGCAGTTTGGAGATGGGATTTTTCAAAGTATCAATGACTGCTTAAGGTTTGCTACAAGCCACTTCAATATCATCTAAATGCTTGAGATGTGGTGTAATACATTGCCTTGAGTTATGCTCGGCTGGTTTAGTCACCTCTACAACAGGACTGAAGAGGGATTGCCTTAGGATAAAATTAAAGGTGTTAGAACACAAAAAAAAGTTCAACAGATGTGCAGGCAGAACTCAAGAGGAAAGTAATTTGCCAATTTGCCCCCTATTTTTAAAATTTCCTGCTGCTGCTCAGGGTCAGGCTGGGAAAAGGAATGCGCAGGGAACCCTGCCACCTGCTATAGACACCAGATGTGTTTATGGGAAAAAAAAAAAAAAACTTATGTACATTACTTAAAGAAGCACAGAAATTAGAGATTTTCTCACTTTGAGATAACACCTGAATGCAGAAGCTGATAGTGAGTAGGATAACACAAACCCAAGGATTCCCTAACTCCTCATTATTATTTTTTTTTCACAACTCAGAGTCACAGATCTGCATGGAAGGAGAGGGAATCGTTCCTCTGCCAAGCTGAGTCGCCGTGGGTGTCAGGAGCTGCCCTTCCACTGGGCTGAGCAGAGCCTTGTGCCTCTGTGTTCCAAATTCACTCTTCTTGGAGATCCTGGTCCCAGAATGGCAAAACAACTCGGGCACAGGGGATGAGGTCATGCGAATGGGCTGCACTGTATGTTTGATTTAACAGAAAACATGAAGCAGTTGGCACTCTGCAGCCCGCTCTGTAATGTTTACAAAATGATAATAACCGCAAAGAAACGCCAACAGGAACTTAGCACAAGTTAAACAAATCACCCTCAAAGTGGCACTCTGACACAATGGTGTCAAAACACATTTCCTTTCCCACTGGAACAATCCTATTATTGCACGCTGGCAAATGGAGGGGAGAAAAGCGGATTTAAACCCATGGGAAAACGGCACATTTACAGGGACATGAGCAAGGCTGGCGAGATCACAGAGCTACTCAGGGCAAGCTGGGCTTGCTCAGAGAACTTCTGGAGGCAAGAGGTTCGACGGAGAAAAGGCCTAGAGGGTTATCCCATGTCAGCACAAATCCAGGAAAAGACAATGCCATCTTCATTACTCCAACAGCACCAAATCATAACGCTCCCACAAAATGAAAAAAATTTATAATCCGCCCTTCCTCTTCCACACCAGCAGAGAAGTGAGACAGAGGACAAGAAATTGTTTTCCCAGTGCTCCAAGACTGGCCCGTGTAAGGCTCCACAGGAACCAACACAGCTTTGAGCAGACTGACACAAATCCTGCCAGGCCAATGGAAATGTCTGATTAGGAGAGGTCCTAAACTCTGGGAGTCAGGAGGGCTCACCCATCCAACGGCACCACCTGCATTTCCAGCTCAGTTTTCCAGCTCAATATTTCCCTGCCATGTGTCTTCAGAAGAGTCAGTGCTTTTGGAGCCAAAATCAAACATTTCAGGGAAACACAGATGTCAAAAATCAAGGGTCACTTCACTTCTACAGGAAGCACCTCCATCTCTCCCCCTATTTCCACCCATGGTGTGAAGGGCTCAGATGCCAGCTGGACAAAACACCACATCCACAAACTCCAGTGCAGTCAGGGTTGGGATGGAGGAGTGGGCAGCCCAACCTACAATATCATCATAGGCTTCATAACTTCGGAATTGAAGGAATTTGACAAGTCTCTGAATAGGATTTTAGGGCACAGCTGGTGAAACCAGAGGATCCAGGACATAAAGACCAGGTCAAGCACAACAAATCCTGGAGCAGCTTTCAATGGAAAGCCCAGTGACTACAAGATGAGTGTGTCTAACACTGCCAGCAAAAGATACCGGTCTGTCAGTGAGATTAAGGTCACTTATTACACAAGTCCAGCACAGGATGCCAGAACTTCAATGAGGAGGGGAAAAGCTTGAGACAGCCGTGTAGATTCCTGTGCATCAGCAGCAGGGAGGATGCCAGGAGCAGATCTGCTGGTGCTGCAAACCTGACTGATGCACGCCTGAGGTGAGGAGAGGACCTGCTGCACCCACGGACAGGAGTCCATTAGGAACTGGGTTTTAGTTCCTAAAATGACAGCACCAACAACTACCTGAACTGTTGCTTATATTGAAGAATTTCTCTCAAATCTCCATGGCCAGAGATAAAATAGTCACACCACTGTAAGATTAGTCAAAACTATGTAAAAGCACAAATATCCCAAAATTAAGGAGGAAAAAATCTTGATGGTTGAGTTACATGTCTGAAACAAAGCAACATCAAGTCTGCTGCATTACAACAGTTACTGCAAAACTTCAGGCCAATTGCTAAGGCAAAACTTCAGGCCAATTGCTAAGGCAAAACCCCAGTAATGATCTGTGCTGTGTGACCATGGAAGGTCAAGGAGTGCTGGAACTGTTTTGTGGCTTCCTCTTTGAGCTCACCAGAGGAAACCTGGAGCAATTACACGTGGGGATGATGAAGGGCTTGGAGGGGAGCATGAGGGCTAATTGCACCATCACTTCTGAACACTTCTAAAGAGAAACCTGGGAGGTGGAAACCCCAATGTGGACATTTCTGGCACCCCAGCCAAAGCCTGGCTGACTGGGAGCACCACACAGCAGAGTCTGACATCTATTCACTGCTAATTACAACAGAGTCCCTAATACACAATATTGATGTTCCTCTTCTGACTGCTCAGGCTCTAGAATATCTCTGTTTTTACTGAATGTTCCCAAGTGTTGCTGGAGCTGAATGGGCTGAAGATTCCCCCCAAAAGCAGTGTGGCACCTCACTTGTCTCTAGAGGCACCTCAGCTCAGTAATTAGGCTGCCACCTTTCACTTCTGCCTGCTTCCAAACAATGCTTCTGCAGGCTTGTTCTGAAGCAAACCAGCCATTTAACCACACACAAAGGGACTGCTGCCTTCCCAGAGAAAGAGAAGTCAGATTTGTGAATTTCCTTGGAGGTAAAAAGGTATAATTACAGACCATTAGTAGCAAGTCCTCCCCTCACAAAAGGTTGAACATTAACATTCCTTAAAGGGTTTCCTGAGCCTTTTTTGCTTGGTAAAAATATCCCAGAAGGGTGGAAGAAAGAAAGCCCTCCACAACACAAGCAGCATGGAGCCTTTTTGCCAGATAATGCATTTCTTATTTTGGCAATAATGAAAGGCACGTTGGGCACTTTCTAAAGCAGTTTGTTCCAGATTGCTGCCTCCCACTGCACACAAAAAAAATAATGACCCCTTCCCCAGCCCATCCCAACAGCAGCACGCCATGCCCATGGCACAATGTCCCATTGTGTGCTCTGAATGCTGGAGGATGAGAGCTGGGTGCTGCCAGAGTGTTGATCCGAGGGAAGGAGAAGGGGCCCTGCAAAGATAAATGCATGGAACGATGCCACACTCTGGCCCTGCCTCCTCTGAGCTGCTGCAGGAGCTGGGCAGAGGAAGCTGGAGATGGACTGCACAGGCATTTCAGCAGTGCTGCCTCCTCTGCTTGCAGGGCAAGTGACAAATCTCCTTTTTCTTGCGATCCCAGAGTATAAAACAGGATCCCTATTCCGGCTGTCCCTGTTTTTTTCTTTCTATCAGTTTCCTATCCCCTGCCCCCCTGCATTTATCAGACGAGTATGGGGATGGGTTTACAGGTCTCTCACAACCCACAGTGAGGGTGGAAGCCACCCTGAAAGCTCATGAAAAGGCTGAAGCCACCTTGCAAAATCAGAGCTGTACAGGAAAGGAGGGACACTCCATCCAATTCCTGTGTTCAGTGGATAACCTGTCCCCAAGGATGCAATCACAAAGCAGCCTCTGCTCAGCTAAGGCACAGGAACTGACCAACAGCACTTGGGTTCCTAAATGCCTCAGCCACTCCCAGAACTTCCCACCTAGGACAGCATGCCTGGATAGCCCTGAGGTGTGGAAGTAAAAAATAATGAGCCCATGACTATTTTCATAGTGATTATGAAAACAGTGATCCCATCACTAGGAGAGTCTCCTGGCAGAACCTGTGGAGTGAAGGCAAGGGAAAACCCATTCCTGGTTTGGTTCTCTTCCTTCTCCCATGCCACCTATCCTTCCATGGCTCTCCTGGCAGCCCTTTTTCCACAGGCCAGCATGCTGAGGCCCTCAGCCTGTTGCTTCCTGCAGCACTTGGTTGACAGCTCTGTTTTGTTTGTGGCTCCTCTCCGTTCAGCCACATCATTATGTCCATTTGCAGCACAGAAACGAGTTCCAAGAATCAACTGACTCACATTCATTAGGGCTGTTTGCACAGCATCTGATGATGCTGTTGCTCCATCCAGAAAGGACGCTGTGTCCATGCTTGTGCCATGCCTGGGTGGACCCATGACACTGATGAGTTTGTCAATGAGATGTGCCCACCTCCTCCCCATGACCAGGAGCACACAGAAAACATTAAACAGGTTTTTGTTTTACCTGCCTAAAAACCGTTAAACAGATTTTTGTTTTACATCCCATTTTTTCTTCAACTCTGTTTTAGAAATCATTGGGAGTTTTTACTCCAAAAGAGCTATAACAATTTAATGCTATTACCTTGTATTAAATGGCACAATTTTGATTATTTAAGCTGAATCCAGGGTAACATAGTTCATAAGTTCATAAGCTTTAAAGTTTTAAAATAAGTACACCACAACCCCACTTCTGGACAGGCAAAGAGCTGATTGCATGGAACACAAGCAAGGAGATGACACGAAGAAACAAACTCAAATTCTCCACGAGCTTTATCCAGCAGCACATTCCCCTGAACTACAGGCTTTTGCCACAATACCAATTAAAGAGACATTTTAGGCATTTGGAAGCTCTAATCTGGGCACAGTGTGAAAACTTTTTTTTTTTTTAATAATAGATTGGTAAGCTTATAACTCAACATCTCTTTGAAATATTTGGCCATTAAAAGCTATACAGCTGACCCTGAGGTACCTCAGGGAAAATGTAATATTGTTCTTCAATAATTAGGTCAGAATCTGATATTTTGACCTCTGTGTACTGCTGCTGAGAAATATGAGCAAAAGTCAGTATAACCTGAGGCTTTCATGATAGGGTCAGAACCTCTGTGCTGTGAAATATTCCAGCTGCCCCCAAGGGGATTCAAGTCATTACTGGATATTCCTTCTCTCATACTGTCTTCCCTCCCACTGACAGCAGTGTACAATATTTCCATCAGCAAAAAACCATTCCCCAATTTAAAAAAATGTCCTTCTCATTCACAATCAGCAAGTGCCATCTCCGAGATGTATTTTGTCCTCCTGCAAACACAGCAACTGTTTCTGTACTCAAGTGGCAAATAAAATCCATGCTCGGTGCCGAGTTTAGTTAGAAAAGTGTTTTGTTTATAAAAAAAGAAATATCTCATCTTCAAAATCACCCAAGTAACACTAAGGCTGTGTCCTGCTGACTGTCAATAACAACTAAATCTTTAGGAGGTGACATAATGACAAAACTGTTGCAAGCACAGAGAAGCAGAAATATTTCACAGACTGAATGTGGCTATTTGCAATTTTTCAAAACACATTTGCTATCTGCAACTTTTCAAAAAAGCAACAGCGAGTGCACAGCACTAAGCCCAGAACGTTTTCCAAAAGCCCAGAAGCTCTGACGGGAATGTGCCCATGGGTTTTTCTCCATGAGATGAAAACCAGTTGCGCTGACCCAGGCTCTGGAGCTGGTTGTATTCCCACTAAGAGGTACTGCCAGTCTAAAGAGAACTGACAGCTTTCTTTTCCCGAAACTTTTGGGACCACCAAAGTTCATGCGCTCAGGCTAAGTGTGTCTTACAAGGCTACATGGAAAAATGTGGATCCCTGCTCATTTTTCCATGTGCCAGAGCAGGAGATGGATAGCAATTGCATTGTGAAGCCAATAACCACCTCACTTTATTCATTCCTCCCCAAAAGACTAACACTGTTTGCTTTTCCAAAAGCTTGATTTATTACTTCCAGCAACCCGGATGGGAATTAATTGGGAGAAAATGCAAGAGCTGTCCAAACAGAAGCCTGCACAAGAGCTACTGCCTGCAAAGCAAAGCTGAACTGAGAGCTGGAAAAGGTCACATCCTTTTATTTCTTTTAATATCTTTTATTTCCAAAACAAAAAAAGAGCCAAAGGAGGCGCAGGCTTGGTGTTCATGACACCAGCTCCAGCCACCTCCAGAAAACCTCCTGTACTGCATGAAGACAACTCACTACTGGAAAGCACGTCAAATAAAAAATGATACCATGAACAAAGGCAGCTTCAATATACATTCATTGGAAAAAATAAAGCCTCAACTTCACAGTTTCCAGAAAACATCCCATTTGAAATAACAGCACAAGCTTCACAGAAATGATGTAAAGACGGAACACAGCTCTTGTTTCTCTTGCCATCAGTGAAACAGAGGAAAAGTCATTTAGTGCTCAGCTCCAACAGAAAGCACCACTGCTTTTAAGCTTTGAAAGAAAGCCAACCAGTTCACTTAGCATTTCCTAGCAATAAGCATTTACCCAAGACAAGCACGCCAGCCTTTTGTTTAGTACAGAATTATTGCCTGTATGCCTTGAAAATTGAGCCTGTCACACAGATATTTTTTATAAACAGCAGCTCACACCCATTTAATAAATGAAAGCATCTCAGACACAATCATAACCCTGCACAGAGCAATCAGACACAGGAACGTGGCCATTTTACAAAGCACTGATCACATTTGCAGCCCCAGTTTCTCCCCCTTCCCTCCACAGCAGCACCTTGAGGTGCTGGAATACGGACAGAGCGAAACAGTCAGATCAGAAATGGGCACAACGTTTAAATCCAGCACCAGTGTTGCACTCAGGTGCCAAAAACCCCACACAGCACAGTGGTTCAGAGCTAAAGAATGCACAGCACACCCTCAGCTGGCTCCAAAGCTGTGCCATTTCACACCAGATCCCAGCAAAGGTGATTTGATCACAAAGCTACACAGGGACTCGTGATGTAGATGGATGGCTTGAGTACAGTTCTGCTTCTTCCTGCAGATGTATCATCCTCTAAATTTAATAAACAGAAATGCAAAAGCATTCTTCTTGTTGCTGTCTTATATTGAATCATCTGCTTTCAAGCACCCCTTCAAGGTGCTTAAACTAAGAGAGCTTAGGCCCAGTAAGATCTTTGCTATGTGATGCTAAGTGGTTTTGACAAGCTCTATTATAATTACTTTAAAATGCTTTGTTCCGATGCTCGTGTTTGCTGAAGTCTTTGATGGGAGATTAAATTACCTTCACCCAAAATTCCTATAATAAATTAAAGAAAACAGAAATGTAGCGTCAATTTGTGTCCAAATCTGCTTACAAAAGAAAATTAGCTCAGTCCTCTGCCCAGCCAAGCACTCAATCATGTGCATAATTTTTATTACGTCAGTATTCCCACTGATGTCAATGGCCAATTGCAGCCGCAATCACAAGTTCTGTGCATGCCTGAGTGCTTTCCTGGAGCTGGGCCTGAGAGGATTCTCAGCACATGGCAGGGACTTGGGACAGCCAGTCCAGGGAAAGCATCTGGGCACCGATGTCAGGAGAGAGCTCAGCCCACAGCCTGATGCTCCCTCACACAGAGAACCCAGTCCTGCATGATAAAACTTCAATTCCATTTATAACATAAAAAAGCCAGCACCAGGCTGCCCTGAGCCAATGAAGAACCAAGAGAACCAAGTCCTGCATGATCAAACTTCAATTACACTTGCAACCAGCACCAGGCTGCCCTGAGTCAGTGAAGTACCATCCAAACTTCAGGCAATTAATTGATGATTAGAGCAGTGCCACTTAATTAAATAAAACCCTGACAGATACAAAAAATGGTGAGGTTTACTGCATTTCCAAAGAACCCCAAGTTACCTTATCACATTGTATTGTACTTCACCAAATTCCTTTTAATTTGCCATGTATCGTGCGTATGTGTCCATTAACACCACATACATAAATATATACTTACACACATGTACTGGTAATATTGGGCTGCTAGCCTCCAGATTTTTCTCAGAATGACTGCTCTCTGACATCCTTTTGAACAACAAATTTCAACATTTAGCCATTACTACTAACACAAAGAAAAACCTACAATTTTAATTTCAGAGACACACCTAAACTCATCCTAGTACAACTAATTTTTCATGCTGACCAGCACCTAAACTTATGCCTAAATGGTAAATTTGTGGCTTTTCTCCATTTTTAAGTATGCATGTTTAATTTCTGCACAACAAACCTACAGAAGTTCTGTGTAACTCTTGGCAAATACCAATCACTGCTCTGAAGATAAAGCATGAAAAATCTCCTGCTTGGTACCCCCTCCATCCATCTTGTACCATTATTCCAGCCTTGGTGACAGCTGCAGCTTCCAGCCCCTGGGAGACTAGGAGAAACGATAACAGGCCCTTCCCAAGCTTCACACTTAATAAAATAAATCCAAAGCATCACAATAAGCAGCAGAACAAGTGCTTCAGTCTTTTTGTGCCAGTGATTTCCTGTTTATACACACCAAAAACACATTTTAAAATACTTTATATATGTATATATTTATAGTGGGTCACTAATATCAGGCACAGCTCAAACATGCTTCTGTTGATATTCAAAGAGGATGAGCATGGAATTGATTTATTTTTTCCTTCTCCCTTAAGAATGGTTTCCACAAAGGGCAAATTTGATAATCAATTACTATATTAAGAACAGAACCTATACTAAGCCATGAATCTTCATCCAGCAGTTGCAATATAAACAGACACATCTGGTTCACAAGTTCCCTTCTCATTACCTTTCTGTTTGCTTTTAAACCTCCTTAATTTCTTCATGCACTCCTTTAATAACAGTTCAGCAGTGCTAAGCATCTCCTGGTGGGAGATGAATTTATAACACTAATTCTAATCTTTACATTCTGCTCCATTTTGAAACATGCATTCCAGACAAGTCACTCTGATGCTTTTCAAACTTGATCTGAAGTTGCTAAAATGGAATTTTCCAATTTGAATCATCTCAGCTTCAGAACAGAGACCAGAACTGCCTCAGTACAATTCACACATGTATTTACGGACACGACGTTCCCCAGTGCTAAAATAAACCATTTTCTAATGATCTGCAGGAGCTCAGACGAGATGCCTCATGCATCTGCCCTTTGCATGAAGGACCAGAAGGAGATGCCAAAGGGGTTTGAAGATGCTGCATGAACACTTTCACAGTGGTATTGATCTGGCACAAAGAAATGCCTGCCACGTCACAGCACAGCTGACCTTAAATCTGTCAGTGATGGAAGACAAAAGAACTATTTACAGGTTCAAACTCCAGCTTTGTAACCTGTTTGCAAGTGCTGTCTGGGACACCTGAAGATTATTAGGTCTTACCATCCTTTTAATGATTTTTTTATTATCATTGATTTTCTTTTTAATGCCAAAGAGCCTGTGTTAGACTCCCGCAAGCCAAAAAGACAAACTATTCATCCTCCAGCGGGCCCGAGGAATCCAACACCTTCTTCCCTTTAGTTCATTAGAAATTTGAAAGTTAAACGTTTTCTAAAACGTAGAATTCAAAACAGGATTAAGTAAATACAAATTCATTTTTGACGAGTCCTCACAGGAAAGGAAATCCAACCAGCATTAAAAACAGGGGCCCAGAAAAAGCACAAAAAGTTCTCTCCATGCTTTACAAAGCTCATTTTCAAGCTTATGATCTGACAGGGGCAGAGTAACATAAATCCAAATGGTATTTCAGTCTTTTTTTTCTGTTTTCCAATGCTCATTCAACTTCCAGGCACTTTTGCTGGTGAAGAGGGCACTTATTCAAACCAAATCATAAGGGCTCCTTTTGGGCTGCTTAAAATGCTTAAAATGTACAGGACTACCTCATGTTGGTGCCAGAAGTCAGGAGTGAACCAAAGACACCCAGAAGATCCAAAACATATAAAAAATACACTCAAAAAGAATTCCACTTTTTGTCTCTTGTCTCCAGACTCAAATGCTGTACTTAGGAAATGACAGGACTCCACAAATAATGTTTCCAGTTCTTAAATTGTTTTGTCCCAAGGCTAATTATATTAATAGACTTCCCTGGGTTTAATTAGCATTTTGTACAACCCCAGCTGATCATTAAAATTTCATTTAATCTGATCACCAAAGTACATATTTTAGGTCCAGTCCAGATGAAGGAATTGCAAGCATACAATTACAACTGAGTGGATGAGCCAGGGCATTTTTCACTCCTAAATTTAATTTCGGTATCACAGGTCCATTAGTGAGGATTGCTGGATCTTCCTCCTTGTTTAAGTGACAGCAGCAATCGATCACAACCTCCTGTTTTGTATATTGGGAGCACTAATTCTCAGTTCCTGTCACTCAGCAGTCACAGGTGGCCTTTCCTACCCTAAACTCAAGGTCTGCCAGCCTTTGAGCCTGGCTGGAAGGCACCAGCAGACAGAATTTCATAAAACACAACTGGACAAAGCTGTAGACACACCTCTGTATAACAAATTCCCCCAGGAGAGCTTTGCTCCTTCCCTGAGCTCACATGGACAGGCTGTAAAGGTGATTTGGGCACACTCGTTGTTTCTAGGTCATTATCTGCCATCTCCACTTCAAAAGCAATCCCAGGGCTGGATACAGAGCCTGGCCCTGGATAACTTATGGAAGCATTAATTCCTCTGCTCCTGGCTTCCCCACAGCACAAACTGAGCCAGCGCCTCCGTGATGAAAGGACTGAGCTCATGGAACCTCTGATTTTCCATGATGTGAGTGCTCCTGCCCAGGTACAGAACGACTCCAACTCCCAGCTCTCAGTTCAGATGGAAACTTTATTCTAATGTTAAGCCTTGAATAATTGCTGCTGGGCACCAGAACTTGAGCAGCTCAGACGTTTACAAGGCCTGGTTTACATACACTTGTGGTAGCAGCCTTTAGGTTAAACTGAGAACACACAAAATTGTTTGTGTTTCCGAGAGTTTGCTTTAATTGTCCAATATTTTAATAATCTGCTTACAGCCTGTCTGGTTTTGTTTATCTGGAAGAAGCAGTTTGCATGAGCAAGATAATTCAATTTAAAAACTACATTCCCTGTAGATGTCTCCAGTATGTAGAACATTTTGGTCAGTGATGTGCTTCACAAAGGCTGTGCTGCACTTCCTACACTGAAGCCACAATACTCCTTCCTTGGGGGAAAAGGTTATTTGGTGCATGAGAAGTTTAGGATTTTATTCTGTTAAATATTTTGTTGCAGATCTGACCTCCTTGGGCCATTTTTGTTTGCACAAATCTTTCCCACCAAGTATTAGTCATGCTCTGGGTTCTGTTAAAATAGTTTTGATGAGAATTCTTGTAGCTGGCACAGGGGCTCAGGAACAAAATGAAGCTGACTTGTAAGCATTTATTTTATCCAAAGTTTGTGGCTCAGCTGCTTATCTGAACTTCCATTATAAACTTTGGCTTGCTTGTAAATCTTGGGAAAGATCTTTTCATTAAACCACCAGGCATTAACATGAAAATTCAGTAAGGAAAAGCGAGTGCTTTGAAATTAAATTTAAATAAAAAGAAGCTCTTATTCAACCTATTAGTACTTTGAGAACTTGATTTCTAGATCCAATTAAAAGCAATTAAACCCCAAAGCTCCAGAACTGCACTCCAAGGAGAACACACAGTGGCACAACAAAACGCAGGGATGCAATCGGAGCTGTATTGAAAGTGCTGATGTTTTGCATGGTTTTGGCTTTTAAGGCACACAAAGTCACTGCACTGGGAAAAATCAAACAGCCTGGATGGGAGGGGGGCCCAAGCAGCTGCATCTGCCCTGTTCTGGAATGGCTCAGCAAAAGCAGAGAGCTGCTGGCACTCCTGAACAAACTCCTGCTCCAGGCTCTCTGTAAATCCAATCTCCACACGAGGTTCCTCAGACCCACCTGATCCTCAGCAACTTGCTCAGGTTGTCAGATCTCAGCACCAGGGAATCCGCACTCTTGCCAGGCAGTGTAACCGTATGTATGGCATGCTCTCACACAGCCCCCTCCCCTGCTGCTAATTCCTGCACAATTAGCACTTGGTGGCACACCCCTCAGTGCACAGAGAGTCCCTGATTGATTAATCACCAGCACCCTTTGTCAGACATCACCAGGGAGGGACACCAAGGGGAACTGGCTCTCTGGACCCTGGAAGAGAGAGCAGCATTTGCAGAAAGGACTCTCTCCACTGCCCTTAACTCTGTGCCCAGGCAGTGTTTATTTAGCCACTGCTTCACTCGAGAGGTTTTGAAACTCCTTTTGTGATTTGTTTCCAGGTGCAGTCACCACCTTGTTTTAGACCTCACAGCTCAGCTGAGGTGCTGGTTAAAGGCACTGTGGTTGTCTGTGAACAGTCTTGGCAAGGAAGGGTGGTGCTCCCACAGAGGCTCCAGCCCAGCTGCTTGCAGAAGAAATTGCTCTGCACTTGTGCAGAGACCTCTGCCAAGGAAAGGAAGTTCAAAACAGGACCAAATAAGCTAAAGGTGGGGAGGAAAATGAATACAACAGCACCACATCCAGCACCTGCTCAGGCTGATGATTTCAAGAGCTTTCTGTTCTGTTGGCAACAGAGCTCCAGTCCATTTCACTCAGCATCCTTCCCAAAAAGTACATTTCAGCTCTGGCTCTTTTCAGCCTTTTTTTTAATGCAGAAAATCCAGCACCCTGGTGTTAATGCCATTTCTCAGTCAGGAAGTAACAGGCAAAGCTCAATTAGGAAATTGCGCTACCAGGACATTTTACATTCTTGATAAAGTGACACAAACTTGACTCAAAGTTCCTTTTCCCAGTGCCATACATGACCCACTGCAGCATTTGCTCATCTGCAGGTGCTGCAGATGCTCTGAGCCTGGGGCTGGAACCAGAGCAGCTCCAGCTGCCGTGTTTCACATCAGGCAATGCCTTCCTGCAGCTCCTCCTTCCAAGACCTCTGTATTTCATGCCCAACAATCCAAAACAGAAAGCCAAGGAGTCATGCAAACCAAGAGCAGCAGTTCAGTGGCAGCAGATGTGTCTTCCTTCAATTATCAGACACACATGTAGCATGAGAGTTTATTCAGATAACTTTCCTCTGTCTCCTGAAAAGCTTTAGGAACCTTTGGTCTCGCAGTTCCACTTTCCTGGGTGTTGACAGTTAAGAACAATCTCTGTTTCTCCAAGAGAAAAAATAAGGGATGATTCAGAGGTGCACAATTAGATTGAGATATTCCAGGTTAGGGAAAGCAAATGTGACAAGGCTGTCAGGATTTTCCTCCCAGATTTAGGAGAAACAGATGAGACATTACATAAACTCCTCACTGATCACCAAGGTTAAGCTCTACAGCAGATCATCAATTTAGAGCAATTTACTATTCCAATATGAAAGATTTGCTTAGAATTACAAGTACTCTCTTCCATAGTTTAACGGTTGTTGGAGGAAAGAATGAATTAGAGCTTATTTTTTATAAATAAGATCCATAAAATTGAAGAAATGTAAACTTGGAAAGGACTTGAATGGTCATTAGCAAAGTATAATGGAGAAGAAATACTTGAGTAACACAAATACAAATGCCTTTGTAAATGCTGCTCCTGCTTAGGGCTTGACTCCCATTTTGAAATATCCACACAATTCCCACTTCACTGCATAAAAAGCAAACAGATATTGAGGGCACTGTCTGATTTAGTTACTACTGGGAAATTGCATTAGGCACAGATCCCAAAATAATAACTATTCTGCTCCTCAACTTCTAAACCAAACATACACATCTGCAAACGCTCCCCATGCTGGGCCTGCCAGCCTGCAGCTCATTACAGAGCACAGCAAAAGGCTACACTGATAGCACTGCAGATAACACATCCTGATCCTTCACCTGCAGGCAGCTCTTTCATCCCTGAAATCATGTCAGGATAGAGCCATGCAGCTGCGGGAGCAGACACGGCTTGGGCTTTAAACACACCCAAGAAAAACCATGCAAATATTGATGGGACTGGATTGCAGTGCTCAGAGGGAAGCTCAGACTGGCAGGAGGGCAGGGATTTGTTGCCATCCATCTCCCCACCTGCCTGGTGCTGTGGCTGTGATGGGAATGGTGCTGAGCTATGGCAATGCAGGGTTAGTGGTCATTGCTGCTGCTCTGGGCAGCAGGACGAATGACAGGAGGGTTTCATTATCAGAAACATGGCAGCAGCTTTCTAGGATCACACAAATTGGATTGCAGCTCTCAAACATGAAGTGTGCTGTCAAACGCAATTTCTTCTTCAAAGAAACATGTCCTAGATAAAGGAATGAAACTGTAAATAGATTATAAACCAGATTTAAACTGATTACAGGTTAACGCAGGATCCAGACCAAAGACACGCAGTGCTGCAGGCTGCATATCACTGAACTGAGCTCCTGGCTCTGGGTGACTCCACACAGAATTTTTCAAGAAATACGACCAACTACCAAGAAAGAGAAAATGAAAGAAAAAGGGGAAATGCACAAAAAATGAGATGTCACTAAGTAAAAATGCTTTGTTGGGTTGGGTGTAGCTACACCGGGCTCAGGCTGGACATCAAGAAGTTTCTTCATGGAAGAGGTTGTCCCTTGGTTGGGACTCTCAAGGGAGATGATGGAGCCACCATCCCTGGTCAGGAATGGCCAGACATGGCACACAGAGCTCTGCTCTGGTTGGCATGGCAAAGGCTCAGCCACAGCTTGGGCTCCATGACCTCAGAGCTCTCTTACGACCTTAATGATTCTGTGATTCTGAAATAATCCAACATCAGCTGAACTCCATAGCTGAAGGTGCTTCACACAGCACTTCCAACCCCTTCAAAGGAGCAACTGTTTGGGCTCCAGCTAGGAGTTAAGTAAATACAGATGTAGAAAGAGTAGGAAAATAAATAAAACAGTGCACTAAAACTGCACCAGCATTACTAATTGCTGCTTATTGGGCTTTTTCCTGGCTTAGCTGTTTCCCAACAAAAACCAAGCAGCTGCTAAGATTGCACAAGGAGCTCTTTGCCCCCACATCTTGTGCAGGCCTTGCTAGATGCTGCTTGGAGAAGGCCTCTCTGCTGCTCCCCAGGCCCTGAGGGCTCCCTGTGCTCTGCCTGGAGGGTCCCCATTTCCACATTCAACCTCCCCAGGCTGATTGTCACTGCAATTCAATGTCCCCTGGCCGGTCTGTGGTGGCCTCCCCACAACAATGTGACTGCACTCAGCTGTGACACTTCATTCCTCCAGAGCAGGCCTGTGGGCACCGCCCAGCCCTTCCCCTCAGGAGAAGCAAACGGACAAAACCATTTCCCACGTTTCTAAAGAAGTCTGTTCCAGCCAGCACAGTTCATGCTTTGTGACAGCGCTCCTCTCTGCAACATCAATAAACAAGGAACAGAAACAGATTTCAAGTCAGAAATAGAAAAGAGTGTGCTTGGCTCAGATGACCCACTGCGGTCCCTTCCAACTGCACCCACTCTGTGGTTTTTTGAATTTAAGAAACAACAATTAGTTTCACTAGAAATCTGTATCTGGTCTAGAAAAGTGTAGATGATTTCCACTGATATCAAATATTTAACATGAGAAAACCAACAGAAATATTTGCAAAATATTTAAATTGGTAACTAACTACTGTTTCTAAAATATGGAATTTTAGACTGAAGATGAATTTACGTGGATTTTTCCTCCAAGTCTCCCTTGTGATGCTGTTTGCTAAAGAAGCTCATCAGAATTGGTTTTGTCTTGTTCCAGCCTCACACTTAATAAAAATTACTCTACATTTGTTAAAACGCAACTTTTAATGAAGCTCCCAATGCAGAAATAAAAGAAATCAGAACACACACATCAAATTCTGCTGAAAACCAAACCAGCCCAGCAGAATGAAGCAGGCTGGCTCTGCTGTGTGTGTCCAGACTAAACTGTGCCCTCCCAGGCCAGGCTTTGCAGAGGAATTTAAACCAGAGCCAGCTGCTGCCCACATCACTCGTCCCTGCATCTCAAGAAAGCTCCTCAAACACAATAAGCCATCATATTTCTTCCCCAGCCACGGTTTCAAACATTAGTGCTTTTGTTCTGAGCCTGCACATTATTTTCTCTCTCACACACACAGGACGTGACCAGCCAGCCCAGTTTTTTGCAGTGTGATGAGGTTTTCCTTTGTTATATCCACTAATCAGCATTGAGAGCAACTTGGGAAAGAGAGATTCTGGATGAGCAGAGCCCACTCAAGTTGGCTTTTCAAGCTAAGATTTTATTATTTGAAGCAAAATTAAAAGGAAGCCAATCAGCTCCCTCTGGGTGATGGGAATTTTAAAGAACCCTGCTGCACATCTCAAAAACAAATAAATGAAATACAGCTTTTTATTTTTTTTCCTTTCTTTTGGTGATTTGCCTGTTGATTGCCTTTTCATTTCCTGGAGACATTTCTAAGCCTTGTACATCCCAAAGCCCAAACACAATCAATCCAGCCCCCAAATTGCAATCACCCACTGGGGCAGCACACGGAGGATGCCCAGTGTTTGTGCTGCCTCTGCTCACATCCAGCCACAGCAGCATCTCTGTATTTCACTGGGGTGGGCTCACTCCACACGCTGATAAGTGCCCTATAAATAGATTTTGGCCTGGCCCACGGGCTCTGACGTGCAGCAATTGATGTAAATAAGCTCTGGGGTTAGAGTCTGTGACAAACACTACTGTGGTTGTGTAAACAGCTGTCTCCATGGCTCAGGGGAGGATGGAATCCACTGCTCAGCTCTCTGCCTGCACAGCTGGGCACATGGGCTCCAAGGAGGGCTTTTGCTGTGTGCCTGTAGCTTTTTTATTATGTGTCCATGCTGCTGAGACCACAGAGCCTGTATTGACACTTGCAAAGTGATCCTTGCAATTCTCAAGACAATCCCATGCTGAAAAGCAGGGAAAAACAAGAATTTTCCTTTTTTTAATCCCCAGTTCTCTTATTTACAGCAGGTAGAGCAAACTGTACCACACTCATCTGGCCAGATTGAACTGTGTATTCATGCAATTCAGTTCTGTACTCCCAGGGGCAACAGACAATGCACACCCAAAGAAAAACATCCATCTGCATCTACATCAGGGGCTCAGTATTTTCATGCAAATAAAAACATCTCTCCTCATCTTTTTCTCTGCTTTATAAGCACATTAGAATTCCAAGTATGTCTCTAATATTCAACTACAATTGAAATAACTTTAGATCAAATAGCTTTGTATCACATTTGACATAGCTCAAACAGTAAAGGAAAGTACATTTTTTTCCCTCATATCCTAAATAATCTTGCAAATAGTTTTGGATTTATCACCAGGATAAACTGCATGACTAACAGGCACAATTCCCACTCAGGGGAAAGCTGCTGACAGCACTTCTACATTCTCATCACTCATCTTAGTTCTGGGCTACTTAATATAGACTTCTCTTTAAACAACACTTTGTCTCCCAGCTCTTATCCTGGGATCACACCTTTCCTGGATGTGCTAAACAAGCTCTTGGTCATGGCAGGCTCCTTCCTACAAGGCTGCTGCAGCCCATGCCAAGAGCCTGGATGAATCAGGCTGCACAGGCAGGCAGGGCAGCAATCCACTTCCCTTCCACGGCATGTGCAACCCCAGCCCAGGCAATTCCCTCCTCCAGCAGGAAGGGAGCTCACAGGGGATGCTGATTGCCACAGGAAACTCAAACAGCGCTCAGCAAACCTGGCCAGCAGCACTAGGGGTGCTCACTTTGCACAACCTCCTCAGTCTGCTTAAATCTACTCAACTGATCATCTGCAGATTATTGCAAATGTTCAAGCAGCTCACAAACACCAAATTTCCTGAAGCCACAGGGCCATGGAAACATATAAACTAGCAATATCAAGTGATTATGCTTTCAGAGAATACTTTAAATGTGAACCAAATAGAAAAGGCAAGCATCATCAAAATATGAGGAGACCTAAGCACAGCTTGCAAGTTCTCCTTTTTTATTATGTAAGCAACAGTTAAATAATTCCACTTCTCCTCCCACCACCTGAAACTCTCCTGACTCCAGCAGGTTGGAAAAAAAATAGTCTTGAAAACAAAATCACTTCCCACAACTGAAATACTGCCACAAACTTATGTCTTAAAAAGGAGCTGATCACATTCAGTGATGCCTGCAAGAACTCCCAGCAGCAACAGCTCCTTTCAGACATGCAGAAGTGCTGCCACTTTGCAGTACAGGGACAAACACAGGGCAATGATGAGCACATCAGTTATGAGAAGGTCCAACCAAGGGCATCGGGGAACTGCAGAATGCCTTGGGTTGGGAGAAGCCTTAAAAACCACATTGTTCCAACCCCCTGGCATGGCAGGAACATCCTTCCACTAAACCAGGTTGCTCAGTGCCCATGCAAACTGGCCTTGAACACTTTAATCAGATTCCAACTCTACAGTATCAGCAGCCTCAGCTCCCAAAGCACCCAGAGCCTTGGGCCACTGCACAGAAACTCTGAAGGACAATATGAGAGCAGCTCCAGGAGAATTTCTCTTCTTCCAGCCAAAACCAAGCAAAGCCAAAGCCCTGCAGCAGTTCTGAAGTGTTCATGCACTAAAACACACAAACCCTGAGACCCCAGCAAGCCCCTGTCCTGCCTCTGTCCAGCACCCTGCATGTTTACCCTGGTAACAACAGTCCACGGCTGGGAAGAACACTTTACACTGCCCTAACCAAACACATCAGTATTTCTGGGGAAGGTGATGCTCTCCCCTGCACACTCAGTGTGCTCTGAGCATTTTAACAGCATGCAAATTACAGCCATTATTTCCAAGATTAATGTTTCCCCTTTATACATGACCTTAGCTAGCACGGATTTTCTGCTTCTGCCACTTCATTAGCAAACACCATTCTGAAGGCATTTACGCTAAACATTCCCGAGCACAGCACACAACTTCTCACCTAAATTATTTTAAATGTATTTCATTAATCTCACAAGAAGGAGGTTAACTCCGAGCAGACACAAGAACAAAAAAATCTTTGTGTAATTTCACTTATGGCATTATCAATACTGGATGTGTTTCAGAAAAGGGAAAATCAGCATGGGATGCATAGCAAGTCAGACCCACCATCAGCACAGCTCCTCTGAACTACCAGAACCTTCCATCACAGTAATTTCTTATAAAAATGACTGAGTTGATAATAATTTTTCTGTGTTTCAACACAACAGAAAGACCTCATTTCCTCTGAACTATATTTTTTTTAAAATCCATTTATTTACCAGTTGCAGTAAACTATGTTCTAACACTGACCTAGCACCAGGACTGGCCACAACTTTCATGCATTCAAACAAGATTTGTTGTATTAGTATTTGCAAGTTGTACTGACACTTGTTTTAGGATTCCTCCTGGAAATAATACGGAGAAGATCTGTTCTTTTAACAGGTGTTATGGTAACTAACCGCCAAAGACTCAACCCACAATGTCCTCCACAGTAAAAAAACCTTACTAAACCATGTAGAGCTGTGTATCAGTCTTAACACACCACAGTTTTCACTGCACTTTGTTCTTGGGAATCACAAAGAGTTGGAAAATGCATTAAGCCAACTTTTGGCCCTCCGAAAATATCCTTGTAGCTCTGGCCTACAGAGAACCATTTTGCCTCCCTGTGCCATCCCTTTTGCAGGAACACCCCTGAGAATGGCCCATCACCAGCCCAGGAGTGGCAGAGTGTCTGAACTCCCCAGTGGCACCAGCTGATAATTCTGTTTATTTAACCAGGATTAGTTTGTGAGGCGACAGAGCTGAGACAGCCACAGACAAGCAACTCTCACTCAATACAGCTGTAAGGGTTTTTGTTATCACCACACAAATACTGCCCAGGACTTATTTAAAAATGAACTATTTGCAAGCCTTACGTGGTAGCATAATCCTATTTATAATTAAATAGGAAGGGAGCTTTATTTGGTTTCAGAAATAAGCTACTGTATTAAAAACCCAGGCAGATATTTGGATGCACTTGCCCACATTCCTGCACATCCACAGCAGACAAAGCAAAAGGAACAAGTCTCCTTTCTGCCTGATGATTTGGAAGAATGGGTTTAACATGAATATAGTGATGTCACTACCCTGGAAATCCATAGTTGGTGCTGCTTTGCACTCCACATTTACTGCCATTCACTGCCTTACCTGGAACTGAATTTTCAGTTCTGCTCTGATATTCCTACTAAAATGTTTGCCAGCAATATTGGTTGAGGTCTCTTTGCAGGACACCTGTGTCCCTACAAGATCCCAGTGGCACAGCCATGCCTTGGGACACACACAGACCAAAAAGCTCCATCAGGAGATCCCAAAAACCCCTTTTATATGCAGATGATAACCAGCATACCAAACCTTCGCAACTAATTAAAACCTGACAGCTTTCTCCAAAGGACTGCTTACAAGCTAAGGGATGTAATGACAAATCACCAAGCTGGTTTCCAATAAAGCAGGAAAATTTTAATCATTTGTTCCAAACAGTTGCAGAAAGATGCATCTGCTGTGACATTTCCACTTGAGCCTGTTGATCCTACGTTTAAAGCTTGAGGGTATTGCACTGCCACCAGATCTCTCCACACTGCTGCTAAAATATGAACTTTAATATTTACGAAATATTTCTAGGTGGAGATTATGGCTCTGAAGCGAAGACTAGCATGGCTCAGTTATTGAGTACCTTTACATTTTCCAGTGAAAAATTTTAACATTTTTTCCAGACTGAGTGTTCATGCTAGGCTAAATTGAACAATCCTTATTTTTACAGATAACAACGTTTTATTTATTAGTTTTTGCATTAGCATTGCCATAGGGCTGTGCTTTCCCAAGACTTTGTGATCTTGGTGCAAGTTAAAAGGTAACACATGGATCTGCAAGGTAACAAACAGATAATATTGGAAATTGATAGTTTCAACACCTTAACATCGTTAGAAATGCCTCCAAAATGATTTTGTCACCCAACCAATTTTTAAATGCTGTGCCTGCTGCTGCAAAAATGCCATTTGTCACATTCAGGTGAGGGCTATCCTGACTGACAGGGTGTGGGGGTTTGTCCCAGCTGCACCCTCAGCTCATCAGCATCATTGGTTGGGAAAGCAGGAATGAGACATCCCTGTCCTGGACCACTGAGCAGAGGAAAAAAAATAAATTGTGCATGTACACACGCTTAACCAAAAGCAGCAGCAGCATTTAAAGCACAGCTCTACTGATAATTTCTCATGTTTTCAGGAACTCAAATACCACGTATTTAATTGAGCAGGGCATGCCTTTTCAAATTTAAACGTCAAGCTTTAAAATTACAGTTGTAAGATGCCACTGCGCTTCTTAAAATACAGAATTTCTTATTACAGGCTTTGCGCTGCAAACTTTGGCAAACAAAAAAAAGATGAAGGCTTTAGAAATACAACAAAGTAAAGTATGAAACCAACCAGTTCAGAAAGATAACTGAAACAGTCAGCAAGCAGGGAGGAAAATAAAATTAAATCTTTCTGGAAATGGTTCATAGTGAAAGCCTTGGAAAAAACCCTGTGATTTCTGCCGTGGCCTGAATGTTAGTAAATAGTGATTTCAATGAGCTGGCCAGACACAGCTAAGCTACACAGTGAATGACAGGCTGCTGAAAAGGTTCCCAATTCCCCAAACAAAATAAAGTCACCAGTTTGGGCCACTGAAGGGTCCAAGGTAAAGCCCCCTCACTCTCAGGGCCCACAGAATTCAAACCATTTCCATTTCCACTTGAGCACTGGCCAAACATCAAACAAAGAAATTCATCTCAACCTTCCTCAATAAAGTAAAACTCAACCTAGACAAAATGTTTATGCAACTCAATCATTATTATGAAAAAAGCAAGCAGTTATGTAAAAGAACGAACACATTTGGGGCGGATGTTTGTGGCTGTCGCTGTTATCCCCAAGGTGAGTGGGAAGAAGGTGAGCTGCACGCCCATTCCATTTTTGTTTCTTTTTGGCAGAAATAGAACGCTGCTTCGGCACAATTTACATTTTCTAATTTAGCATCAAGGTTGTTGGAGGGAAAGCAGCGTGCATTTCTATCAGCAGACAGAAATAACAGCAGCATTTGAGGCAGAATGGAGACATCCTGAGCAGGGTGACAGGAGCCAGTGGGTGTGCTGCTGTCCTGGGCCAGCCAGGCACACAGCTGGGCATGGACTGAGAGCACAGAAAGAAAGGAAAAAGCCCAGCACATCTGCCATTTCACACAGGCAGTGTGATCAGGGTGTTACAAACGCAGCATCAATGTCCCTGCACAAGTCAGTGCCACGGAGCACAGTCCGGGGAGCTCTGACACTTCAAATGGACTTGCACATCCTCATTTCCCCCCAAATCACCTGATTTCCAGTTAAACAATGATTTAGACATCCCTTGCTAGTTTTCCTTTCAGTTCCTGAGCCCCCTCGTTCAGAAAACGCTGCTTTCCCTCCATGGATGTGTTAGAAGCCAGCAAACCTTCCACAGCAGCTTTTGGATTACACCGAGATAGGTCCAAAATCATCTCACTCGAGCATTTCAAGAAAAGCCACCAAATACAGAGAGGCTGGTGCTGATATTAAAATAGCAGTTGGAGCCTTGGCAAACTTCTGACATTCAGGCATCTGAATTATTTTTCTCTGTAGAGCTTGCTTGTTAAAGTGAGAAAACTTGGGGCGGGGGAGCCATGAGGTTTTTTAAAATTGGGGATTACTCTCTAAACACATCTTGGCATGAGAGTGATCCTATCATTCATAATTTCATCTCCTACAGGTTTCACAGTATATGTTATTTAAAGGAATTCATTTCCTGCTGAATGATTTATGAAGGAAAACAGGATGCTAAGGGAAAACATACTGATCAAATGCATCAGAAGTTTTCAATATGAGCATTTACCATGGAGTTATTTCCTTCTCCCTGTCAACTAATCCTGATATTTCTTCTCGCTAGTAAAAACACATACAGTTGCTTAAGATTTCAGTTTCCATAGAAACTGTTATTGGCTGAAGTAAATACAAGATGGAAAAAAGTGTGACTTCCGTAGTCCTGTGAGCATGTTTGCAGCTGCCAGATTTTCACCACCTGACCATTCATTTCTCAGTGTTTAGTGGTGCCTGACATTTTTAGCTGCAGCTCCCTTTAAAGAGCACGGACTCTCTTTTGAGAGGCACTTCCATGCTTGGCAGAAGGTATGTGAGTATTCATAGCTATTCCTTTGTACAAAAGCACATTTTGTGTTATTTGATTTTGCAGACTTTGTCACTGAACTTTAAAAGGGAAAAGATGCCTCAGATTGCACAGCAAACCAAAGCTTGAGAGGGTGTTACCAGGTAATGTGCAAATAAAGGGCAATAAAACATGGCTTCATCACAAGTAGTGATTTTCTCCTGCTCCCAAAATTCCTCTTGCTCCCCTTCCTACCTGATTCTAATACAAACTTAAAAAGCAAAGTCCTGATAATCATTTTATAATCCCCTCACTTCTTTATAAATGTCATTTTACTTTGAATGGAGGCACTTCTTCCTAACATACACAATTAATGTGTCTTTTCTTGTTCCCATAAGAACATGAATTTAATTTTTTCCTCGTGTAGAGCTCTGTGCTGCCTGAGATTTTGCCTTTCCACCAAGGAACCATCCTTTGCATGTATATTGCATTGAGATGGAAAGCTCTGTTACCATTTCTGAAAATAGCAGCTGAAGGCAGCAGGAGCCACCCCTGACAATGTGCAAAAAGAAAACGATGCTAGAGCTTCTCAGGGTCATTTCAGTAGACTGATTTTCATCTCCTGAGCATCAAGTGCTTTGGTAGCCACTAAAAACTGCCTTCTACATGGTCAGAAACCCCAGTTCCTGCCCTGCTCAGGGGCAGCCACACCTTCACTGCAGCACCCAAAAATGTGTTCTCAGCTCCCTGCTGGTGCCACCACATTGCTGTGAGGACTGCAGGGTGAGAGCTGCACTCCTGTGCCTGCAAGGTTCTCTAAAAAACATTGAGGGGATGGAGAAAGCAACCAGAGCAGCTGGGTGAGAAACCCAGGAAGGTGCAAAAACCATGCAAGAACCACCACAAAACATACGGCACTGGACTTAGGGAAAAATGCTATGAAAACTGAATATCAACCCAAACAGGAGAAATAGTAAAACGCTTTGTGCTTCTCAGTCCTTTTTAGAAATGAAGAATACTCATGGCAGTGCACTGAATGCAGCATGAGAACAGACTGAGCTTTGGAAACACAGTCCCTTAAAATCATTTCTTGTGTGGCAGTACACCTCGCACGTTCTGATAACTAACTGTGGATGAAGCTAATGACACTGAAACTTAGCTTACCACAAAAATAGAAAGGAATTACTCTTTTTTATTTAACGAGGAAGTCAAGGCTTATTAAAAAAGACACTTATTTCTATCAAAAAGCAGCAGTAGATCAGAAATACACCAAATGAGGTTTAAAGATTCCCATTACGTTTGTAATGACAACCCATGGGTGAAATCTACTTTTAGAATTCTGAAGAGAGATTAAAAAATTTGCATCAACTGGCAGAAGTCCCCTAATATAAAAATTGGGCAGAAGGAGGGCTGGTGGGGTGATGTAGAGAAAGTCACCTCAGTCTCTTGGTTTGCAGCGGGTGCTCCCAGCTGGAAGCAGAGCTGTGCAAAAGAGCCCCTGAAAAGCTTTGGGGAGCATCCTCCATTCCCAGGGCTCTTCAGCCAAAATCCCAGGAGTTTTACTGAAACCTGGTGCTGTTCAGCTGCTGCCCACACACACATCAATGACAAAAGGCAGCTCATTCACACAGGTGGAGTGTTTCACCACCCTGAGAGCCGGGATTTTCTCCTACCCTTGGTTTAATGCCACTGCTGTCAGAGCTGAAACGTGCTCCAACAAAACCAGCCTTTATGTAACCCAATAAATAAAAGTCACCAAGGCAATAGCTGTGCATAAATTTGAGCTGAAAACATTTTGTTAGAAGAACGTGAATGTCCTCTGTAAAGCAGGTAGCATTTTAAAATAATGTTCTAGACATTGTTAATACTTTATTGCTATTCATCATAGAACCATTAATCATGGTGAACTCATTTGGTATTAATGTGGATGTCATAAAGTACTTCTGTTGCATTTCAATTATAACTCAGCCTTTAAAATGCTGCCAGCACTACATGGAGAGCTTTGAAAGCCAGATATGCATAGTCTGTTCAGAGATAACTACAACTGCTTTCTGGCAGGGAAAAACAACCTTTTCCATTCCCAATGGCCCTCAGGGGGCTGTGCCTGGGCCCAGGGCTGCAAGGAAGAGAGGTCATCCAGACCCAGGAATATTCCTGCCCCAAGATGAGAGTGGGAGAAACATTCTTTTGGTCGGTTCCGTCAGGGCTAAGCAGCAGCAAGGCCAAGCTTTGCAGGCCCTGGGAGATTCCATTTTTTCTCCCATCACTCCTGGGATTCCCTGAGGCACTCTCTTGCTTCCAGAGCTGAGTGCTTGGGCCTTTCCTCTCGTGTGCTGTGTCTGCCCCAACAAAAACACCAGAGAGAACTTGGATCTGCAGCCTGCTGTCTGCGGAGACTGGAAATGAGCGCACAATCCATCAGGGCAAACCCAGAGGGAGCCGATATCCCGACCTCTCTGACAGCAGTTTAACAAACAAACCCAAATCCTCCTCCTTGGCCTCAGGAGGCACTGAACGAGCAAAATCACCAGCACAAAATACAACACGGACTCAAACAAACATCAGCTCCCTGCCACCAGGGAAGCCAAGAACTTGGGTAAGTGCACCTTGACAAACCAAGATTTTTGCTGCCAGCACAGCTTCCAGATGGATTTTACACACAGAATCCCAAGACAACAACAATCCCAACACTTCTCAACAGAAACAGTGTTAAACAAAGAAAAGGCAAAACAATTCTCTTTAGCTGCAGGAACGTTTTTTCTTCTTTTCAACTCTTGCATATAATTCCCATTTTTTTTTATCCAGGTCATCAATGTAACAAGAAAGCACACAGCAAGAATTCCTACCTTGGGAGCTCTGGCATGTTTTCCACATCTGGCATCTTTGACAAGGCTGATATCCAGCAGCTCAGTCTCCTAGAAGGAAAAATTGCAAAACAAGTGATTATTCCATTATTCAAGAAGCCTTGTTGTGTTACCAGTGTCCCACTTCCCACATGTGTTTGTCCAAATGGAGATCAGCTCCCGGGAGAGCTCAGGTGCACCCAGGCAATCCCAGCAGCAGCACTAGGATATTTAGGTTACACAGAAGCCATGAGAGTCAAGCTGATTTCCTGGACTGCCAAACAGCAGCTGCTGTGCTTTTGCTTTAATCCCGTTAATACAATTTTAGCATTTTGATGCTTGTCGCAGAGTGACAAAAGGCAGTGTCACAAACAGAAAACCCTGCCTCTGCAATGGAAAACCTGCTTTTTTATTGCCAGAACACTTTGAAAAGTGCTCATAAACCCCAAGAAGTGTTTTATCTGTAATGATAACAAGGTTCAGCAATTTCAGTGGCTGCTGCTCAGTAAGGCGCAGGCCCTTTTTGACAGGCATTTCACAGCTTGTGTGCTACTCTTGAGCTATGGGCTATACACATGGCACATCACGACAGCTCTGCTGGGCACATTCTTGCCCTCCCCTGCACACAAGGAGCATGAAGAATCCCTTTCCCTGATTTGGGCATTTGGGAGGAGGATGGATGCTGGGGCAGATTGCGGATTCCCAACCTGAAGTGCTCCAGCAGAAGTGTGGCCACACTGCAGGGAGCCTGTTTAGAGAAAATTGCACTTTTGGGATGGTTATTTTTGCTCTCGCTTGCCTGAAAGAGGACAAGAGCATCAAAACCTGCAGAGATTAGAAAGAAGCATTGGCAGGGCGATAAGAGGTGGAAATAACCCAAACTCCACCAATACTCAGGGCACATGGACACAAGCACTCTTCTGACAGTGCAGGTGAAACTTGAAATAAAAACAATTCACAATTAAGTGCACTGGAGGGCTTTGAGTCCTTTTGACTGAGGTAATCCATATGGCCATTAAGATCCTGGCAGGAATGAAAACTGTGGAACATGAAAACTGTGGAATACGAAAACCATGGAACATGGCAGAGCTACATAGAACTCAGGTGGGAAACAGGAATTGTATTTACAACACCCAATAATACCCACACGCCAAAGTGGTCTCGAGCCCATGGGGGAATGTTCCACAGAAGCTCCAGGCACGTGCAGACCATAAAAAATCAGATTTCCCCAACTGAAAGGACTAAGGAGCACTAAAAATAAAGGCTTCAGCAGCAAAAACATGAGGGAAATTAAATATGCTGAAGAAAAATGGATCTTACAGATCACAGAGATGCTGAGCCACACAGTGTGACTTTCAAAAGGTTTTTTTTTATTTGTCTGGTATTCTGGTTTTTAAAAAAAAGAGAAGAACAACTAAGAGAATTAGTAATTTAGTCACTTACAAAAGTACAACTAGACCTCCCTAACACAAACAGACCCTTTTAAGTGGAATAGCACACATGAAAAACAGACACGAAAAAGGGAAAAGGGAATGACCAGCACTGCCAAGGACCTGCACAGCCCTGCCCAGGTTTGCATCCTCACAAGTGGAGGAGGATGAGGAGGCACAGGGCTGGTTTGGAGTTTGGACCACTGCTTTCAAGCTGCTTGCATGCCACCAAGCCATGTGCAGAAAATGTGACACCTGAGGATCCAAGAACCGCCAAGGGCAGTCTAAGAGTGAGGGAAAAGGAGATTTTGTGGGGCTGCTTGGCTCAGCCCACTGCCAGGGCTGTGGGAAAGGCTGATGCCCCTCATGGCCTTCCTGCCCTGTTACCTCTCTGGCAGAGAACACAGGGCTTGTCATCCCATCCCCAGAATCCTTTCCATCCCTATCTGACAGCATCATTTAATATAAATAGATGAGAGCAGGAGCTGCATCCATGCAAGTGCCTCTGCAGGCAGGTTCAGTGGGGCTTGGATAAATCAAAACTCATAATGGGCCATTTCTTAGTGCTTTGGTTCAAAGAAACCTCCTGGAATTCCCTCACCCCAGGCACTTGCTTTCATCTTTCAAACAGCTAATTAAGAGGGCAGAGATCAGCTTCCTTGCAAGTCAGAGGAAATACCATTTCCCTATTGCAAAACGCAGGGGGACTTTTGCAAAAGGAAAAGACACTCGAGCAGTGGCCAAAGAAATGCCACATTTCCTGTGCAGCACAACAGCCCGAGCCCTCCTCCACCTAAATAAACAGGAGTTCTGTTAATGACTTCCTCCAGGCAGGCTTGGAAATGCACTCTGTGTGACAGGGGGCATGGAAACCATAGCACATTATGGGAGGGTAAAGAAAAATGCAAATTCTCTAAACAGAGGAAAGTTGGGACTTGCAGAGACCTCCAGTCATTGCTGCTGGGATTTAACCCTGCAATAGAGAAACATCTCTTAATGCAACTGGTAGATGCCTCCAGTCATTCATAACATAAAACATCTGGGGCAGTCACTAACCCTCCCACGTTTGTTTCCAATCAGCAGCCCAGACAGAGGAGCATTCAGAGAGGGCTGCATTGTGCAATCTCACTTTTATGGCTGAGCACACGCTCACAAAAGCAATGAATTGTGCAACCCTCACTGTCTGCTTGAGCACTTGTAATTAGGCCCATCTGAATTTAATAGAACACCACCAATTTACACCAGCTGAGGGTCTGGCTCGCTTCTATTTCACACTGCCCAAAACGATGCCTGCTGACTGAGTCACGGTGCCTTGGGAAGGTGCTGGTGGCACAGCCCCAGCCCCAGAGCAGGAATTCTGCTGGGCACCACTGCACAGCTCTCCTGGAGCAGCAGCAGGGCCTTCAAAGGTTGGCCCATACATTGCTAGCCAAATAAACTTTGGAAAACTAAGCTGGTTTTCTAAACAAGCACCTTTTATTGCTACTGCATGGCAACATCTGGTCCAAGTTTTCAAAGGGGCAAAGCCAATTTGCTGAGACAAACTTCAAACAGAGAGTCAAACAACACTTTCTATTGGGAATAGCTAATCAAAATGAAATACTGCTTTAATATTGAAAGTCTGTTTTATCATTCTCTGAACATGAAAGCACTGAATAGCTCTAGAAGAAAAAAAAATGTATGCAGTTCTGTGCTATATTTATTTTATTCAACATTTTAAATAATAAAACCACATGACTACTGTCCTAACAATATGTCAGAAAGAAAAGATTAAGAACAATACTTGAATCTGATGAGGAGGAATTGCAGAATCAAATGGTGGTGGAATCACCATCATGCCCTGGGCAACCACTGCAGTGTCACACCACCCTGTGTGAAGAATTTACAAGTGGCAAAGAAATGACAAGCTATGCTAAAGAACTACCTTAGGTAAACAGGTATGGAAATTCATCCATTTACAGCCCCTTATGGAATACATGTCACTCAGATTTCAGGGGTTTGGACAGTGATCCATCAGCCACACCCTGATTAACCCCAGGATGAAATCCTCCACAGTGGGATGGAACATCTAACACCAGTTCCAAAAGGGTGCTTGCAGAGCTAGGGGATGTCACATATCATTCCTCTGCTCAGAGCATACCTATTTTTCCTTATTATCAATGAGAATAAATTGAATGAAACACAGCAATTTGTCTCCTCATCCCAAAGGAACACTGTGGAGGACTGGTGGAAGTGATTTAACAGAAACCTGCACTGACAGCTACAAGCAGGAACAGCAAGGCTGTCACTGACTGTAAGTGGAGCTGTGCTTCCCCAGAAGTGCCATTCTATAATTCTGCATCCCACCAGAGAGACACAGTCCCTGAAGAAGCTGTCTCCATGCTTCCTCCTGGCAGCACACAATCCAATTATTGGCATCAGAATGATGGGCTGTGTCAGTAGGGCAGCAGCAGAGCAGCACGTACACCTCCCATCAGCAGGAGAACTCAACAACACCCAAGGCTTGGGCTGCACAGCTGTCCTACACTAATTCAATGGCAGGACCACTGGGCTTGGTATCACAGACAATGGAAAATTTTCTAAAAAAATCCCTTGAACAAAATGAGAGCAGAATGATTTCTTACTACCCAAAATGTATCATCTGTAAATTTGAGCTTGTGCTAATCTTTACTGGGTGGTCACCAGTTCTTAATTCCAAAAGACTTGGGGGACCTCAGCAAGGCAAGAACCAGCATTTGTTATTTGACTCAACTGCTCTGAGAAAGAGCTCTAAATACCTTTTAAAAAAATACATTTATATCATACATGTATATACACACACACACATATATATATATAAATACCTTAAAACATATATATATATATATATATATATATAAATATCTGAAAGGTTTCCTGGCACTTCAGGAAAAACCTCCAAGCAGAGTTGGATGACATCCCTCCTCCTGCAAGGCCCCCATAGGAAGCATTCCTCTGGAAAAACAAGCCCCAGACTGAAAAGTTCTGGCTATCTTAATAATACAGAGTGTCTCAGTGTATCCCTGGAGTTGTAAGAACAGCAATATCTTCTAGTAGAGGGAAAATGATCTGTGGTTTATATAAAGCATAAAACATTGAGCTATTAGGACAAAAATGAGAGGGAATTTTCATGCTAAGTGCCCTTTTAATAATGAAAGCGAAACAATTCTTCTGCAGCTATGCATGGAGCTCTTTGCTGCTTCATCAAAGGAAAATTTCATTTACTTGGATTTACAGATGCTGTGGCTGAGCAGCCTGGAAACGGGCACAGAGATTTAACAACACAAATCTGAGGAGTGCAAAGAAACTGGAAGCAGAAGAACACAGTAAAGATTTGCTGCCTGCCTTCATCCCAGCAAGCTGACCATCACCAACAGGCAAAGGACACAGGGAAGGGCCAGCGTGCTCTGATCAGCCACCATTGCAAGTGTTAGAACAGTGGAAAGAGAGGAAATTGCCATACCAGGTAAGACTTCAGCCACTCATCAGTCTCAGCCAACTGATGCTACAGTTCAGCCCAAAGTCACCAGTGCTGATAAGCTCAGCTTGGTCTATAAAAACACTTCCCCTTCAGTCAGAGTGTCAGTAAATACTCCAAGAACCAAGCCACAATCTTTAACCTTACAGCCTAAACACACAAGACAATCAGTGAATAAAGGAGCAATGGGTTTGTGAAGGGATCCCCCAGCAGGACAGAGGAATCCCACATGCTTCATGAACATGGCATCTCCTTATGCCACTGCTCTCCCTTCTCAGGAAAGGCTCCACTATGAGAACACTCAACCCCAGAAGCTTCTCATCCCAACAACTTGGGTTTGGTGCAGCATGCAGCGGGAATTGTATGGACAGGAACACCCTGAATGTAGCTGGTTGGGTCTGGTTTGGATCTGCTAAAATTGCTCTCACACCGCTGCCCGTCCCACTCACACAGGCAGGGAACAACAGCAGCAAAAGGAGAATTCATCAAGTGCAGCCATATTCAAAAATGAAAAGAGCTGGGGGCGGACCTGCTCCAGAAGAAAGTCCAAAAGCACCTTGTAGGCAGCCCCCATAATGGTACTTGACTGATTTTTATTCACACAGCTGAGAATAACCTGGCAATTTGTAGCTTTAGAGTCACAGGCAAGAGTACAGTGAATTGAAGTTTAAGCAGTATGTTAAAAAACCCAAAAAAACCCAATATTTCTATTAAGAAACTTTTCCTTTCAAATCACAACTCAAAACATGTATGATTATAATGATTAAACGCCTGCCCAAGAAGGGATCTATCATATTTTGGGGGTGATGTTCTCACGCCATTATTTCCCACTGACAGGGGATCACAGACTACACAGAGATTATGGGTTTTCCTCTGAAGCAAGCAAAATGTGTTATTTTCAACAGAGAGCCCCAAACAGTGAACAGCAGGAGCAGAGACTCTCACCCCACATGGAAAACCACTGCACAACCCTTGCTGCATCACACCTGACAGTGTGACAACCTGTCCATCAACAAAAGGTTTTTCCAAGACTGAACGAGATTCAAGGCTTTTGAACTTTTGAAAAGCCCCTTTTTTAATGCATGCAGCATAAGTTGGAGGCACTTAAACAGATATCAACAAATTAATGGCTCTGGATGTTTAATGTTAGATCCACTTTAGCAGGCGAGGGTGTTTTTGGCAGAACTGCACTGCTCTGGAGTTGTTCTCCTTCTCC
Source organism: Melozone crissalis (assembly GCF_028551555.1). Taxonomy (NCBI): domain Eukaryota; kingdom Metazoa; phylum Chordata; class Aves; order Passeriformes; family Passerellidae; genus Melozone; species Melozone crissalis. Next base: position 2,147,973 of record NW_026535858.1, read on the forward strand.
TTCTGACTAGCTGGGTTTGTGGAGGGGTTTGGAGACTGCACATTCATGCCAACAGCACAGAGCGTTTGGCTTGTCTGCCAAGACAAGCATTTAAACAAGAAATGCTTTTTACAGATCTAAATGTAACCCAATGGGGAGATCAGGGGCTTGGAGCTGCTCTGCTCCCCACACAGCACAGGGAGTTTTTATGTTAAGGACAAGCACAGCAATCCATGCCCTATTTACAGGCATGGACAAAGAGAATCCACTAAAAACTGCATGGAAGCAGAATGTGCATCCCTGCCAGCTCCAGCCCTGGCATGTGCTACTGAACTGGAAATCACAGGCCAGGCACAATTCCAGCTGCAGGCTCCAGCTATAACACGCTGCTGGAGCACCAACAACAGCAGCTGAAACCCTGCACAACCTGGACACTGGGAAGAACCCCAAGCACCTACAATTTCAGAAAAGGGAGCAGAAACAACCCCCGCAGCTGCGTGCACGTTAGTCTGACAGGCAAAGCTTTGGAGGAGATGATCAAAGGAGTATTAATCACATGAAGGTAAAACAACAAAAAATAAGATTCAGCATGAGCTTGCTGGCCAGATCATACCTCAGCTTCTAATTTTTCTTTTTTCTTCGTACAGGAAGCTTTTCCCTGCCTGAATTCTGATTACTGACATGAGCTGGAACTGGCAGGTCATCATCCCAAACTCTGGTCGCCAGTACCCTGAGGTGCACTGAACCTGAGAAGGTTCCAGAAGTGATCACAGAACCCAGCACAGGCTCTTGTTAGCAGAGACTCAGAGCTTGGCTTCCACCAATCAGCTAAGAGGGGGATGATTATTGTCTATGAATGCTTGCATTGTGTAATCAGCTGAGAGGAAGAGGAGCTATTCAATCCACAAAGAAATAAGAACTGAGTTATATGGATTCTAATAAGTGTGGGCAAAATTAGGACTATTTTTTTCTTCAGAATTTGAAAGCAAAAATCACTTTTAAAAAGGGGTTTGAGATGTGTTTCTGAATACTAATACATGCACTACACAATATCCATAAACACAGAGCACAGAAAATATTTTTTCTAAAGTAACTCTATTTATTCACAGCTAAATCTTTGCATCCTCACCACTCCAACCACCAGGCAGCTTTATCTGCAAAGTTACCACTGGATAGTTCAGAGAGCAATTCATTAAATGCTAATTTGCAAGGGACCTATCTGGCAAGTGCTGGTACTCCAGCAATTTCAGAGGAGATTTCTACTTGCAGGCTGCTTAGGTGAAGCTCAGAAAAGGCAGCAGAAGAGGGAAAAGCTTTTCGCAGGCAGATCCTGGGCTGTTGGCTGCTCTCAGGGAGGATGAAGCACACCAACAGCATCAGCTGAAGGTGTCCACGCACACCAGAGAGGTGAGAAAGCTGCAGGTGGGGGCACAGCAGCTCCCTGAGGAAGCATTGCTTTGTTCTGAGGGAAATCCTGATTTGCTGCTTCTACAGGCACAGTCCCTAGTGCAGGGGCTGGGCAGCAATTTTCCATGTTCTCCTCCCTGTGCTGAGGCACAAACTCTCACTCCATCCTCCCACAGCCCCTTTCCACTTCACCTGCTCCTGCCACACTTGAATTTCCCTTATTACCTCCATTTGCTGCTTACCTTGTAAATACAAATGAGTTTAAAACAGTTACTTGTTCGGTGTTTATTAGGGAATTAATTAGAGGGGAGTAAGAATGTCTTGCTAATTTATTCTTTACAAGCTGTAATCATTATTATTTTTGCACGCTCTCAGGGTTTATGGATAAGTGCATCTTAAAAATCAAAGCAAAAAAGGAACAAAAAAAAGAATCCCCAGACCCGAATCAGTGGGTGAATCTCTACAGATTTAATTTACATTCATCTGCTGTTAATCTGAATGCATAATATTCTTCACCATTATTTTATAAATCTCTAGCTGGAGCTGGGAAATTATTTTTATTGAAGTATTTGCATGCGCATGCCTCAGATAGTTTTTGTCTTGGCAGCTGTGCCTGAAATTGGGATTTACACGGAGCGAGGAAATACGGGTCACTCTGCAAACACAGCAGAGATGAAGTCAATGGCAACTTGTTGGAGGACCTTGAATTCTTGCCAGGCCACGTTTCCCAAAATATTTTGCACTGCACCACACTGAAGCCTCAATTAGCAGCTCCTCTCTCCTCTCCAGCAGGAGCCAGCTGCTCTGAGCACCAAAGGCACGGACACAGAGCAGAACCAAGCTGGAATTCAGCAAAAAACCTGCACAGGTGGGTGAGTAGCTCTGCTCATCCTTCATCAAACTGAAAAAGGCACTTTTCTTAACAGGGATCACTTCTGCCTACACCTGAAGTGTGCCAATAGCGGCAATACACTCAATGTACTCCAAACTTTGCATTTTATTCCTTGCCTGAATCCAGGACTTTGGGGCTGTTACAGGCCAGGGAATTTTTGCTAACTGTGTCTTGCTGGCAGCACAGATACAAGAAAACATGAAAAAATATTTTCCTCTCCTATCAGGGCACTCTTTGGCTGTTTCCTGTTTATATTTTCTCCTGCTATGTGGAACTAAAAGCAAGGCAGCAAAGCCAAGGTTAGCCCTGCTGCCTAATGATGTTTCTTTATTTAGCAGCTCGTTTGACTGCAGTTGCTGCTTTCTCCCCCAGAAACGTTCTCAGTTCTGTTCTCTGGAGCATAATTATTCCAAGTACCTTTCCCCCAGCAGCAGCACACCAACACTTCTTGACTTTGCAAAAGTTCAAGTTCCTGAAGGTGACTGAAACACAACTTAAAGAAAGTACTGAAGGACTCAGTCCTGGCAGGGAAACACAAAAGAGGGAGAGGACCCAAACACTCTGCAGGTCCCCCAAGCCTCTATGAATCACCATTTTTAAAAACCTCAAGGGCATTTTTCATGGCACACCCAACCTGCAAGCCTGAATAATAACACCCAAACACACTGCTTTGAATCCATTTGTATCTCATATTGCCAGAAAAATCATCTCACTTCCCCAGTGCCCTCCCTGACACGACCTGGATGTCAGCTCTGCGTTTCTTCTCCAGACTTGAACCTCTCAGCATGAAATAATCCTGCTGGATGATTGCCTGGGCTGGGCTGGGTTGGTTGTTATTATTCTTAATGCAGCAGCCAAGGTGATTTCACCAATTTCCTCAAATGAAGCTGCAATTTCTGAAATAAGGCACATCCCAGCGAAAGAGATGAATGGGAGTCAGAAATGGTTTTGGGAAATGGTTCATGCATGCTCCAAAGTACCTCCTGCATGTGGGAACATCTAATGCCTTCCTGCTTGGAAAAACACCTGTGGATTTCAACAGTCAGCAAGGTTGTGCTACAACATCTGTGAAAACACAGCCAAGTTTGGACAAGAGACTGAAACATCTCCTTTCACACACAATGAACTTAAAAACCCAGAATATATGTGCATGCTGTTATTCTCAAAAGGCATAAGGGAAATTAAGTGTTTAAGTGTTTAATCTGGCATTTCACAATTTCTAAGTTGTTAAGCTTGTAGCTTAAGTAATGTCTTGTTTCTTTCTAAATAAAATTTCACGTGTAATGAAATTATCATTAGGAGTCAAGGGTATGATTTAGCACGTCTTTCAAAGCAGGCTAGGCTGCATCCAGAACAACACCAAAAGTGCTATTATTGAGTAAAAAGCAGGGTAGTTTGGGAAAAAAAATACTCACATGCTTAGAAAAGGAATGATTTTTCTGTAATGACGTAGATTGAGAAACAGCTATTTTTGTTAACATCTTCAAAGAGACTATTTGAGTTATGGCAAGTAAACAGAGGAAAACTAGGAAAACAGCTTTTTTTTCCTCTCAGAAAGATGATGGTTTGACAAGCAGCAATGAGACAGAAGAGTCAAGAGTGACCACAATGAACGTGTTCTACCTGATAATGGGCAAACACAAAACTGGCAATTCTCTCAAAAGCAAGCAAATAAACACAGGGACTTGTGACACTCTTTCCTCCACACCTTTACATATATTCCTGTTACAAAACTTGCCTCTTTTGTAACAAGTAAAATCCCCCCTCAGACACATGATGCAACATTTTATATTTCTGTTTTAGCCTGGATTATCTCCAGGATCTTCCAAACCCGATCCAAAACCCTAATCTGTGTATCAACAGTTGTGAAAATGTGGGTATATGACAGCGTAATGGCATTCTCACTTCCTTTCCCACAGCAAATACAATTTTCCATTCAGAAAAAAAAATTGCAGAAACACCTTTCATTTCTCTGAAAATCTGGCTTTACTGACAGTCCAGATTTACCTTTTTCTGTACAGAAAAGTCTCTAAAATACTACCAGTGTGTAACTGTTCTTTGAAATAAGTTTTTATTGAGGCTGGTAGAGGCTCAGTCTCTCTCAGTAGCCTCAGCCTTTCAAAAGGATTGTTTACCACTTCAATTAAAGGAACAGAATAGCATCACCAATTAAAAAGATGAAGGAGATGGAGTTTTATATTAAACTTGAAATTACCCTTATGGATAAACAAACCTTAGCCAATTATTGCGGCAGCAAAACAAATTAAGATACAGTCTCAAACCAGATTAAACACGAGATTAATTTCCTCGACAAGGACTTGCCCAACATGGGAGAGCTCAGCAGCCACAGCCCTGAAGGAGGAACACAGATCATCCAGGCACTGGGAAAGCACCAGCAGGAATGGCATTTTAACACTTCCTCCACTATTTTGTGTAACTTTTGTTACGAGTTCAACAGACTCGTTTGTGCTACAGGAAGATCCTATCAATATTTGAGCAGCACATCCGACCTCCACCAAATAAATCAACCCATCTCGACTTTTATTGCCCCAGATATGGAATCCACATTTGATCATCTCATAAATAATTGCTCACCTCTGATGCTCAGCAGAGTTTGAATGGGCCATTATCAGGCAGAAGCCTAAATAACGTACTATTGCTGCTCCATTGATGGCACACAGTCTCTCCCCCTCCAAAATTCATAATTAAAGAAGCAGCCTGGGCACATCGACTCTGTTCACCTCAGAAATATTGGAGACATTTGTTTCTTCTGCACCTGCCACACAGGGACAGCAATCTGCACACTGCATTGTCCCCAGAAACAAATCCCAAGGAAACATCAGCAATGCAGGGAATGGAGCTCAACGTCCACTAGTGTCTGATGGATTTGGTTTCTGAAGGGATTTCATGCTCCATCAGAATCACACTAAACACCAGACACTAGGAAGAAACAGGAAAAACCATTTCCAAGCTGGATTTATAAAGTAAACTGTGGAAATAGGCAGAGTTAACATTTACTTTGGCCGCAGAAGCCCTCCTGAAGTTTCCCTGGAATACAGAGCTGCTCCTCGGGGCTGTGTCAGCGTCTGTGCCTCTGGCAATAAAACGTGCCCTGTGCAGAATCATCGCTTCTCCCTTTAGATGTGCATGGGGCAAGTCCCTGCTCCTCTTCTCTTTCAACCCCAACATGCGTTTTCAGAAAATCAGAAAATTAGTTTCCAGAATGCTTTAGGTTATTTCAAAAAGGAAAAAAACCCCAAAAAAAAAAAAACAAAACAAAAAAACCAAAAACCACAACAACAACAACAAAAAAACACAACCAAAATCAAAAAACCCAAAAAAAAAAAAAACCCACCAAACCAAACCTTCTTGTTGATACTTGACAGGAAAACCCATCTATTGCTATGGCAGTCACTGCCACTCACCACAGATCTTCCTGCATGTGCAGCTTCCTGAGCATAAAGAGATTGGGGGGGGGAAAAATCTGATTTGAATTTCTGATGTCATCTCTATGGTGTTGATCTTAGACATGTTAACAGTGGCATGCAGGTTAACATATGTCTCTCACATTGTGGAGTCAATATCCCACCCAGAGTAAATCTCAAAGTTCAGCATGCCCCGAATTAAATCCTGTAATGACTCCTAAAGATGGCCATACAATCTCTAATGTCAATACCATACTCTGGTCCATGGTTATAATTTGTTCAGTCAATAATTCACCACAGTCTATTAAACTTAGTACTGGCTTCCTCAAAAGCGCTAAAATAAATGTTTAAAAGACTCCCAATGGCATATTTATAGTTATCTATAATTGGCTCTGCAGCATCACAGGAGCACATCATGGAAATTATATATATAAATCAGAGCACGATCCTAATTTCACACTTATTCTCCAAGGGTTGGCATAAACAATCTCAAAGCCTCCTGTAGTTCGTGACAGCCTGAATCCACAGCCCAGGCTGCACAGCCAGCAAGGCTCCTCTGAGTTTTGTTCTGCTTTGGCTGCATCAGGACTCTGAGCAGAAGCTGAAGGCCAATCCCCAGCTCACTCTTTGTTGTTAAAAAAAAACAAACCAAACAAAAGAAGAAACCAATACAAGCAGGCAGCGCAGAAGCGCTGAATCTTTTCAATATCTTGTTATCTATCTTTGTGATAGATATGAACTCCATAAGAAGTCAAAAAACAAGGAGGAAAAAAAAAAAGGCTGGCTGGCAAATGTTGATGCACAGCAGCTCATGTTATAACACACACTGCTGGATTCCTTTTTCCATCCATATGCCAGGAACAATTGACCTAAGGCAAGGCTTTTTTATTGCAACTTTTGGCAGATCCAGTCAATATCCATTATTTACAATTATGCCTTTGTGTGTGTGTTTCCACAGTAGTATCTCTGCCTAATTGTCAAGCCCAGATAGGACTTTGCCATATAATTATTCAAAATGCATTTGGTAAGTGATGCAGAGGGAAGATGCAGGAGGAAAATGATACCAGTATGAAATTACATTCCTAACAGCACTCTGCAGTGCATCTCTCTAAACACAAAGTATATGGCAAGCTAGCACTAAAAACCCTCTACCAAAACCCTTCTTTGTTCATGTTTCCTTCAGTAATTCAACACCCTTTGTTTTCCTATCTGTGGTGAGCAGCAGCTGGACCTGCACTGCAAAACCCCACTGGTACCACCCCACAACACAGATCCTGCTCAGGGCTAAATCCCACAACACAACAGTCCTCTAGACCCGTGCTCTAAACAGAAATCCCACGTCCCACACCAGGGTGACAGGGCTGGGGGACAGCACCTGGTGTAAGCACAGACCTGCTGCCCACAGAAGTGGCAGTCCAAGAGTTAAACTCAGCTTTAGTTCAGCTGAGCAGACTATGGAGTTTCTTTCAGCTGACAAATTTTTGATGTGGTATTTCAAGAGGGAGATAAATTTAATCAGTTTACTGTGAGTTTGTCACGATACAAAATCACCTAATGGCCAGAGGTCCTGAACTTGCCCCTGAATAGTTGAAGGCAGATCAGGCAGGTACCAGTTTAATATCCAGCTACATCCAAGTTCCTCTCTTCTGCTCCTGGGACAGCCAAGATATTTTCTATGGAAAGGCAGAAGGGAGAGGCAGGGGGCAGCCACAGGAGTGTCAATATCAAGTACATGCCACAAAACACACTCTGTCTGTACTTGCTTTCAGGGCTCTTTGCAAGTAACCACATCCTGATGCCCCTCCCTTGCTTTCAGGCTCCTTTATGTGAGCATCTTCCAGTGAGTGATAAAGGAAGCCGCAGGCTGGAATGTGCAAATGCAGGGAGTGTGGGAGTTGCTCAGTTCCCCCAGGAACAAGTGGCATAAGCACTAGCAGTGCTAATGGAGGATCAGCTAATGGAGGATTCCCCTGAGACACCAGCCTGTCTGAATCGCCTCCCCTGTCAGCACTCCTGGAGGACAGGGGAGCTCTGGCAAAGCTGCACTCCCAGCATCTTTCTAAGCCAGCCAAATTAGCCTAAATGAACAATGGCAGGCCAAAAAAAGGCTGCAGCAATATAATTTGGCTTTGTGCTAAATATAGTACAACAGCACACATTCTGTTCTGAAGTGCAACTCCAACAAAAAGCAAAAGATAACTTCTAAAGCCTCTCAATATTTTCCTTTGCACATCCCTGTGAAAGATGAGAGATCAGGCATTGCCCAATGCCTGATTTGCAATCCTTGAGCAAAAATGGTCAAGCAGACTGACACACCAGTACAAATAACCTGACCAGAATCAAGTGGCAGCAGAGCTCAGTGCCTCATGCACTGCTCATGAAGGGAGTCTAGGAAGGAAAACTGGAAGACAAAACCACAAAATGGATCAGTGCAGCGATCCCTGTGCCACTTGTGCCTCTCCCAAGGCAAACAAGTGATGGAAGGAGCTGTTCTGCTCCTCTGCTCACGTGTGTCTCCCCAGTGCCCCGTCTGAGCAGCTCCTGCTCAGCTGAGAGCACCCACCAGTCAACACAACCTGATGAGCTCAGTCCCACTCCAATGGGAGAAATTTGAATTTCACACAGTTCGGGGTGACAAGCATTTCAGCGGGCTCTTGTTGGCATGCTGAGACGACAGAGCTCATCATTTCCTTTCATTTCATTTTTGCTGTTTGCAGATAGGAAGTACTTGTTAACCAAGACACCAAGAAAAGGTAAAATACTTCTAAGCTTGCTGCAGAAGCGCTGAATAGTGAGAAAATGCTAAGGGTCAAAAAGACTAAATTCCTTATCCAGCTCCAGTACCCTGCCAGCTCTGCCTCCCCACTAACATCACCCCTGAGATGCTGCCATACTGCCACAGGCACAAGTGCTCATACCGGATTTTCTCTCCTCCATCCTTTCCTCTTATTCCTCCAAAGACTCCTCTGTCCTGGCATGCCCTCCTCAGGCTCACCATCTCCAACCCACCATTTGTCTATTTTGAGTTTTTTGTGCATGTACAAAAGTGACCTGGGAAGGCTGTGCTTCATTCACACATTGCACAGGGCTCAAGGTTTGGCCATCCAGGTGCAGGGGGAGACAGAGCTGCAGCTCTGACTGACCAGCACATGGAGAGGAGACACAGGTAAGGCATTTTGGAAGGCCAAACCTGCCTTCTCCCACAGGTTCTGCTTTGGGAGGAGTTTGGAGCAAGAAGAAAACACAGCCGATTTCAGAACACTCACCTGGAAAACAGATAGCAAAGTCTGCTTTTTGCCTTGCCCTTAGAAATGAAGATACTGAGACATTCCCTAGTAATGCTGCCTGATCACTTTCTGTAAGAAGAAAGTTAACCCTCTCTTCCTCTCTAAAGAAGCTCATTTCCTTCCAGTTGCTATCCTGCAGAAATAATATGCCTTGACTCACAAAATTTGTGTTTAGTAACCCACAGCAAGCAACAGAACGTGTCTGCACTCGGGATCTAAGAAAAAAGGAAACTGTGTTTGTCCGCCCACAACCAGGCAAGCCAAAATTATTTGGGGGATAATTTGAATTCACACATGTGTTTAAAAATATATATGGAAACGTACTTTTGGTTTGTTTAAACCAAGGGTGTATGTCAAGGACCATCAGCTTCAACTCCTCCTAGACTTTGATGGCTTGTTTAGCCACCAGGGAGAAGAGGAAGTTATTTCTTTTTGCGGTAAAAAAGAAAAATAAACAACCCCCTCCACTCCTCCAAACCCACTCCTCCTCACTCACACACACCAGAAGACCCAAAGGCAAACAAACAACAGCCCCAGAGGAAATAAACTTCAAAAAAACCAAACAAGCATAAAATTCCTTAAAGTGTGCCACCTTTCAAGAGAACATTTGGCACCCACTTCAAAATAACAAACAGGGACATGCAGCCCATGTATCTCCTCCCTTTAGAAATAAATTGAGAGTTGCTGTGATACTTCAGAGATCCATCAACAACAACCAAAATCTAACCAGTGAGGCTTTTTCGTGTGTGTGTCTGCAGGCCTACAGTGTTGACAGATTCTGCCATCTTCAAAAGATATATTGTTGAATTGTTTGAATTGAACTCACTCTTTAAAGTTGGCAAGTCACACCTAAATTTCCCAAAATATCATTTTTGATTACCTGGAAAAAATAATTCTGGTTTGGGCATTCTCCACGTCACCAAAAAAAAGCACATTCAGGGCACGGGCATACACATGACAGACACATCATGTACATAACACCTTGTATTTTATAGTTGTGGCCAGTGATCCAAAATGACAACAAAAAATTTAAACAAGCTTATGTGATATAAGATTCTTTAAATCATGAATTTAGGCTTTTTTTTTTTTACATGTTCTTGATCCAGTTTTTATTTTAAATTTTTATTTTAAAACAAATTTATTTTATTTTAAAATTTTCACCTACAGGAGCATGAAAATTCCTGTCAGAACAAGCAAAAAAATCTGTTATGTCATGATGGAACTGCAGAAATTGGGACTTTTAACAAAGCACCAAACAGGATGAGGTTTAAGTTTCAGAGATCTATAAGCATCTGAAGGAATCAGTGAACCCAAAGGTAAAAATAACAGCAGGAATTACACCACTGATTTCAACAGCATCAGGTTCTTATCCTGCCTGCCCAAACTTAATTTCTTTTGTGTCAGTCGATTATGCCTTGGCATTTTGCCCTCCTGTAGCGAGCCACAATTTGTAAATTAGTTTTCAAGGTTAAAAAAAGGTGCAAGGAAATGAGATTTCCTACTGCCAACCCAACATCACCATGAAGCATTGCAGCAGCTTTCCCAAAAGTGCACATATTGGTCACTCTCCTGATAAAAAAAATTAAAATAAATTCTGACAGGTGATTCATTTGCCTTTTACCACTGCCCCAGCACAGGGAGATGTGCTGACCCCCCAAAGGCTCCAGCAGCAGCTCAACATCTGCATTTTCACAGGGTGCTCCACAGCACCCACCCTAAAGATCCAGAAAAAAGCCTGAGCACAAAGCAGGTGCAATAGGGACAAATTCAGGCAAAATCCAGGCAGTGACTCTCTTATAAACACAAGGTTCTGTCTGTTCTACAGGATCATCATCATCATCACTGTCGCAGTCTCAGAAGAAATGTGGAGTCATATCTTGCTGTCTGTTGTGCAAACAGAGCTAATGAGAGTCATGTGGGTCATGTTTTTCATTGGAGGGAGGATATGAGCCTGATTCAACTCCACTGAAATCAATGGCAGCCCTTCCATTCGTCTCAATGAGCCTGGATCAGCTTCTGGAAGGTCAGGATGTAAAAACCCCTCTGCTCACACAGGTATCTGCTGCCTTCAGAAGTCCCAGCACAAATTCAGCACACCAAAATCCACTCAAATCAGGTCAGAAGAAAAGAATACACAACCAGTATTTTTATATCAAAATGCCTTATGTCAGTGGGAAACAGCTGCATATTTTCCTTACTCTACTTTTTTTCAGGGTTAGCTTCAAACTAAATTAATCATGTAAAATTCAAAAAACCTCAGCATGTGCTGACAGAACTCATGTGAGTGCATGGGATAAGTGCAGAGAACTCCAGGGCACTGCAAGCATTGATCACTTTATCAATGCAGAGAAACTAAAATACAGTATTTAAAAAGAAAAGCTGAAGAAAATGCCTCTTTTTCCAAGCAGAAACACATTACTGGTTTCAGGCACTCATTTACAAGAAGGAAAAGCAATTTTTTCTCCACACAAGTTCTGCAAATGATGCATTTTAACAGGTACACAAAGTGGGATTCTGGCTACAACAACAGATTTCTGTGTTCTCTTGTTACCCTCACTTAAGGGCAGCAAGTGGCAGCATCCCCTCAGATAAATCTTTACCACTTTGCTTTAGAGCTTCTCTTGGTTTTGTACTAAACAATGGCCAGGTGATGGGAGGAAGGGAGGCTGCGTCACACCAGGAGCATGCCAGGAACAGCTGCAAGGATGGACAGGGCTGTTATTATTTGCATCAGTGCTGTCTTTGGTCCAACACTTCAGGACAGACCCTCCTCAGAAGGACACACATTACAGGGATGCTCATTTAACTGCTGCCAATTGGATATGCACTGGGAATGAAAATATTTTTACTTAAATGTTGACTTCATAGCCACTTCAACAGCAGCCCTACCACTCCCAGCAAATAAATCTCACCACCAGCTTGAAGCAATGTCCTCCCTCCCTAGTTTTCCTCATTGCTAGCAAAGCCACCTATATTATTTTTACTCCTGGTTTTCTTTGTAAACTGTGTGCATAACGCCAGCCCTATGGAACCTCTACACTCCAAAAGGACACAAACACCACCGAGGGTTACTTGTGGAAGCTCATTCAGGGAGATGCTCTGTTCCTTGCCCATCTCTGAGCACTTGGGGGACTCAATTCATCTTGGTCTAGCGCTTTGTCAGCTTTCCACAGCTCTAATTACCTCATTATGTGCTTCACTACACCAGTCAGGCCTTTTTCCTTTCTACATCGCCTCTTACGGTCCTGTTGCTTATCCTAAGGAACTTTTTTTTTTTTCCCTTTTTTTCCCCCCCCATGTGTGAAAAGCAGCGGAGGGAAATGGAGTGAACTTGCTCAGTGAACTCGGAGTCTCCTGCCCGGCCGCATGCCTGAAGGCACAGGATAATTAGGCACATGCCAGACAGATCACATCTGATGATGCTCTGCTCTCTCCAGCTGATTGCCTTTCATCAGCACCTCCAGTCATCCTCAGCTCGCTCTCCTTTCCAGGTCCCCGTGTGCCTGTCAGCTCACAAAGAGTTATTTTAGGAAGAAGGATCTGGAGACAGACAGGTTGGAAACAGATCTGAAAAAGCAGGGAACTGAACGCAGCAAGAACAGCGGAGATGGTGACATCAGCCTCCCCGTTCCGGGTTTCCATGGCTGAGAATAAGCAATACCTGCTGCCACAGGCATGGAAAGGCTCTCTGGCAGGCACAGCATTGAGCATGCACCAGAGAGACAAGCGACTCGTATTTGCTGCTTACCCCACTAAAAGGAATTGTTCCCAGCGCAGGAAGAACAGGGCTCTATTGAACACTGTGTTCAGATTGCTCTGCTCCGGATTGAAACACGGGGAAAATAAAGCTGCATCTCATGGAGGTGACACAACTTGGCCTGAAGCTGCTCCATTTCCACCACTGTTGCTGAGCCATCCATGGAAGCTGCCATGGGAGCAAACCTGGGATGCCACAGAAAATCCAGCCTTAAATCTGGGTACCAGAATCCTCCTGGATTCTCTGAAAGGCAGCTGACAGACTGGAAGGTTCATCAGGCTCGAGGGAGAATTATCTTCTCTCCATTTCCCTTGCATTCTGTGTTTGTTTCCACCAAGCACCTCCTATTCCCAGGATTTGTTACTCCCCCATGTCAATGGCACCTACTCTTTCTTTCTTCTGTTTACCCTTTCATCTGCTTTCTTTGGCATTATTTTAGTCATCCAAACCGATGACTAAAATTTCCTCCCTTTAATATAAAGTGCCCTTCCTCTCTTATCTGCACGGTCCCAAGACATACAGCTCTGAAAACCTGGAAGGTTTGGGGGCACAGGATTTGTTCTTGCTTTGTGGGGCTTATTTGGGTTTTGCCTTCAATCACCACCATCCTGCTCTGGAAACAGAACGTTGCTGTGGGGCACCAGTGTGATCAGATCTCTTGGGTTCTTCACACAGGAAGAAAAAAAACCAAAACAACACAGAGAGGAAAGGCCGAGAAAAAAAATAGTTTTTTATATTTGGATGAACTGAACAGCATTGATCCTCTAAGATGGGAGCCAAATGACAGCCCAAAGCAGCCCCTAAAATAAGTTACAAACCAAGACAGCATTAATACAGAAAGGCAGGGGAGCAGCAGGATGGGAGGGAATAAAGCCAGTCAGCCATGCCCCAAAGGATGGCTGCTGCCAAGGAAAGAATTCAGACTCTGAATAAATTACAGCATTTTCATCCCATCCACTACTTCAAAAGTATTCAACTCATCACTGGGACCAAAACTTCAAAGGGGGCTCAGTTAGCTTCCATTTGAGCAAGAAAGGAAGTGGCCAAATTTCACAAAGAACTGGACATGTGGCAGTGAGCTACTCTAACTTCTATTAAGAGGAACCTGATGTTAATTTATATTTCTGCCATTACTCTGAGTTTGCTGGCTCAAGCTCATCTTTCAGCTACGTCCAATACCCACTCTAACGCTCCCCATTACCATTCCCAGTCAGCTCCTTCACAGCTGTTCTGCTCCCAGTCTGACATCCCCAGTCGCTGGTGTTGCTCTGTCCTCCTCCAGGTGTGCTGTGCCTCTGGAGGGGAGCCCAGGTGAGCTGCACACCCAAACCTGCACACCCAAACCTGCACACCCATCCCTCCCTGTTCCCTTTCCAAGGAGCACAGCCTCCGGTGCTCAGGCAGCAAAACCCTCCCATTATCTCTCTGACCTTCCTGCATATTTCAAGAGATTGTTCTGTGGCTTGTGCTCAAGCCAGAGCAGAGCTCAGGGAGGTTTGTGTTGCCTTCCCCGCATCCTCACCTCTGCCATCACACGCAATCAATGGATGTGACAGGTCCAACCCAGGCTATCACTGACGTAACCCAGCACTCCAGACTTTGCTTTGCCATTTATGAGCTTGCCTGTTTGTTTTTCCAAAAAAAAAAAAAAAGGCTAAATTCTGTGCTTGTTTGGAACTTCGTCTACAAATAGAAAACAAATGCAAAATCTGAAAAAAAAAAAAAACAAACCAAACAAAAGAAGCCACATATCTCAGTGATGCACTAGAACACTTCAAACAACAGAGATTTCAGTTTTGTGCCAGAATGGAAATTCACCCAGCTTGGGAGCATACCTTGATGCTGTAAATACGTGTGAGTGTTTAAATACGTGTGAGTACCAACTCCATCATTTCTATGGAAGTCTTCAGTTCTGCAATGCCAAATATGGCTCTAATTAAAGATTTAACACAACCTGTCCCTTTGCATCTGGTGGCTGTGTGCTGCAAAGCTGGAGAAGCACTGCAGAAATCAATTAGCTGCTGTAATGCCAGCCGTGCTTCCTGCGAGCTCCAAAATATCTTTGGGCATGGAGCTTGCTGTGTAACAGAATACAGGGCTATCTGTATTTCCAGCTCCTAATGATCCATTAAATGAGTGCATGCCATGAGGAGGGAAGGGTGTTGTTTTAGCTGTTTATTTTTATCAACATCAATAGGGGCTAGAGTGTAATTAAAAAAAGTCTGCCAAACCTTACATCAGGTTTCAAGTGACACTTCTGTGAATTTAGGAAAGGTTATTCCAGTACAGTTGAGTGATTCAATGCTTAAAACTTGTTCTGGGGTAACAGACGAACACTTTATGATTTTCTACATTACTGAAGGACAAGCAGAAAACAAAACCAGACTCAAAGGTGAAATACACTCTGACCAAAGGACCAGACAGAGCTCCAGTTGCTGATTAATAAATGGGAAGAGAACAGAGTTAGTACCTCCTTGCACTACGGCTGTTTTGTCCCGGGATCTAACCTCATGTCCAAACAAAAATAACAACAAAACAGCTGCCTTCCAACCTGCAGCAATGGCTGCAGTGACTCTCCCTGCACTGCAAGTGAACAAACACAAATTACTCCTCTCACGAGCACACGGTTGCTAGGAAAACAGCTGTGAAAACCTAGAAGGCTGCAAACAAAATGTTAGAGCAATCAGGGCCGTGACAGCGCTCAGAAAAGGGACCTGTTTCTTGGAAAACCAAGCTGAGGAAAGGAAGAGGCAGCTGTGAGCAGCTGCTCTGGAGGCACAAGGCTCTGGCACGGCTTCCATGGGGCACCATGGGATGGACCCACATCCCAAAGGCTTCCCTTGGATGCCATGAGATTCCTGTCAGACACTGAATAGAAGCTTTCTGCCAGAAAATGCCCACCTCTGGATCTTCACACAGAGAGCTGATTGAGCTCCTCTCCCAAACTTAATTTAGCACTGCGTGCTCATCAAATATGCCACAAGTGGATTGTGTTGTAAATCAACAGGGGCCATGGGGCACATAATCAGATAAAGAACGGAGAGGAGCACAGCAGAATCCTGACACAGCAAAGCTCCCCATTACAGGGCAAGTGTGCCATGGGAAAAGGAGGTGCTTCTCCGGCCAGGGAGGGGACAAAGGGGGACAAATGCCATTTGTATTCAGGACAGCAGCAGAGCACAGGGCCACCACCAGTGTTCTGGCAGTCCACACGGTCCTAAGGCTGTTAATCAATAGCAACAGAAGGATTCAGCTGTGCCAGCAGCATCTCTATCACTCCATTTTACAGCTATGCTAATCAATCACTTAAAACCGTTCCCCATCCGCCCCAAAAAAATCCATCCCAGCATATACAGAAATTTCTGTAGTTAAGGATCTTTGGGAAGCCCTACTCTCCCCTAATGAGAGTTAGTGCTGATTCCCTAAGCCTTTGGCCAGCTTTCATTCACAGGACTCATCATCCCACTACGAAAGATGAAAAATTCCAAGTGAGGTTTGAGACTGATCAGAGAAAGCCCTGCGCTTAATGGAAAGGACAAAAATAGCACTTATTATTTTTGGGATTCGCACCAATTGCTTTCCACTTTATTTTGGTTTTTCCCTGTGTTTAAACATGGCCTCCCACACTTATTTAACACCTGTTTAAACACTGTTTAATCACTTGATACTCACTGAATGTACTCTTGTTAGGAGGGATTTATGGCACTGACCTGATTAGGGAACAACCATTGGCATTGGTGATCATTAGGCTGCAATGGCTCCCTGGGAGATGTCCCACTAAAAGTGCCTGTCTCAATTAAGCACTGCAATTAAGCGGACCATATCTATAGGGTGATCTCACAAGGAGAACAAGGCACTTCAAAAGCCTTTTTTTGCCTTGTGTTAATACATTTTTAATGTAGAATTAGTGCTTTCGACTGGAGAAGAGACCATTACCTATAGGTTTCTCTAAAAAGTCCTTTTTTGGGGGGTGTCTTACTTCCTTAAAATGCAGCTGAGGTGGAAACATGTCCTGCATGACAGTGGGGCACTAAACAGAGATCAAATCTTCGTGGTGGTTCTCTAGCACCTCAGCAAGGTTTGCCAGGTAAAATCACAAGACAATTAACGTGACTCATAAGTAGTCAGGCACTTGTCCTTCTTCACATGGAAGATCTGGGGTCTGCTTGCATGTGGCACAAAGTATCCATGGCAAATACTTCTCTGGGAAGTTTTAATCCTTTCCTATGCGCTGCATGTGCCCACCAGCACCAAAGCACCAGAGACAACACTCTATATCACTGGCAAGAAAAAAATGCACTTTTAAAACTGTAATTTACTCTAACTCATTGAGATTTTTTTAGATATTACCCTAAACTTACAGCTTAATCCCCTAGCTGTAGGAAAGAGCAAAACAAAGCTCAGAATAAGACAAAATTGCTTTCTACTGTGTTTAGAGATACTGCAGCAAGTCTCCAGCCCCTGGCATCGGGCTCCTGGGTAGCTGCAGTCACTGATTCACTCCTCATTGCTGACAAACTCCACTGAGCCAGCTGAGCTGATACCTGTTTCCCAGGTGAGAACAATTAAGGCAGCAAATCAGCAGGCACACGCTCCAGCACTGCCTGCCCATGCAGAGAGAGCAGTGCCATGGAAACTGGGAATGCCAGGGCCACGGGCAGGCACCAGAGGAGCGCTGAGCCCAGGGCTGAGCCAACAGCTGCCACAGCAGTGCTGCAGGAAGGCATTTAAAAGCCTGGACAGGAATTTGTTACCTCACCATTAGCTACCCCATTATCATTTGCCCGTGCAGCGCTGTGACCTGCAGGCTGGAGAAATAAAGGATTCGGCTTCATCTCTTCAACAGCCATTCCTACTTCTTTTCCACAGCCTAAATTTTACATCTTTCTAAGCAGTACAAGCTAAACACTTTTGGCTTCCCAGCCAAAGAAAACAAGGCAGCCAGTGGACTGTCCTACTGCCCTTTCCAACTTGAACAACCACAGACAAACCACTCGTTCCTAAGTTTGGGAACTGCATATCCTCTGAAGCAGACCTACCAACAGCTCTGCAGCACGACAGCCTCCCTCTCCAGCCCCACACAGATGCAAACATCTGCCTTGGTCTGCTGCAGGTTCCTGTGACATCTGCCCAAAGACTGACTGCAGGGAACGCTGCTCCTCTCCTTCTGACCTCACTGCTGATCACCCTGAGCTGAATGCTGTCAGAACAATGGGAGAGGGGCAAGCACAGCACAGAGGAGGTGAAGATGAGGGGCAGCACATGCTGAGGAGGCAGCAAGGGCTCTGCCAGATGTTCTGCAGTGAAACGTCCATGGCTGTGGCAGACAAATCCATGCCTAATGTGTCAGACACATCCAATCCTAGCTCTCCATGCCTGTCGGCTCCATCAGAGGCTAGCAGGGCACTGAGATCTGAGGCACCCACTCGAGGCACACCCCAGGGCCTGAAGCCAGGATGGATTTTAGTTCTGGAGCCCAGCCTGACCTGCAGCAGCCTTTGCACCTGCCCTGACCCTGAGGTTTGCTGCAGGACACCAGCCAGAGCCACTCATCACCAATGTGCTCTCCCTCACCCACACAGCTGCAGCAATCCAGCCTGTCTGGCCTCATTTTTCAGCTGATGGTGGCTCTCAGCCCTCCAACCATCTCAGTGCCAATCAACACACGAGCCAAAAACACCAGAAATCAGCCACAACACCAGCCACGAACAACTCTCATTGCTTTTTCACCACTATTTTACCTGTGCCTTTGTGAGCTGCTGAGAATTCCTGAAGGACTCAAATTTTCCAAAAACGCGAAAGGCTATCTTCAAATCAGATGCTGTGTGTATAACCACAGAATGGTTCAGGTTGGAAGGGACCCTAAAGATGATCCTTTTCCAAAGCCCTGCCTTGGAGGGCACCTTCCCCTGTCCCAGCTTGCTCCAAGCTCCATTCAGCAAGGATATTTCCAGGGATGAGGCAGCCACAGCTTCTCCAGGGCCTCATCCTCATGGTCAAGGACTTGGTCCTGAAACACCTGACCTGAGCCAACCCAGTGCACACATTTACTGTATTCCAGTTCCAAAGGACCCTTGGAATACCCTGGATGGCCAAAACAGGAGGCAAAGGGAACCCAGCCATCACTCTGTGCTGGTCAGGGCTCCCCAGAGGGCAGCAAACACTGGGCTGGCACAGACACCCAGAAATCCTGCAGGTACAGCACCTGCCCCAGAGGTTACCTGAGCAAAAAGGTTGAAATTTATCCACAAAAAAGAGATATGGGAGGGGGAACCCCAGAGCACGCCTGCAGTGGTTAGAACTACTGTGATTTGAGAGAAAATGAAGGCATTTTCATTCATTGTGTGGTCCTCAATGAATATTTGTTCATGCCAAAAGCTCCCTTTCTGTGAATGAGGTGTGTCCCCTCTTTTCTCACAAATAACAGCAGCCAACAAATAATAATGACCAAAAAAATTAAAATTAGTCTTTTACTGTAACCCAAAACAAAGGAGTGATGCTGCCACTCGAGCTACATCCTTCACACCTTCTCCCAACATTCTCTAATAACACCTTTATCTAAAAACTGCTCCAGGAGGCTTTTAACCACTGCTGTCTGTACAGTACGGAGTGGAGTGACATGGGGCTGAATCTCCATCATTACTCAACAAATCTGGCTTTCTGAACGGGTGATTTCCTGTTTTGCTCTCACTGTGGGACTGATTCACATCTCCCCTGACGCCAGAGGAAAGCGATTTCAGCCTTTTTCAGCCCAGGCTTCCCAGATTCTGCAATTCACAGAATTCACACACAAAACTGCTGCTCGTTTGGCAAAGGGCTGCCCAGCTGGGAGGCTCCTGAAAATATCTGGCAGCCTGCTCTGGAGAAGCCCAGCATCCTCCTTACTTCCTATGGGGTAGGAGATGGATGCAGGATGTAAATGGGATGAGCTTGGACATCGCCAAGAAGAAAATGAAAATTAATTATGAGCATTTTCTTAGTTACACTCCAAAAGCATCACCCCTTTAAAACCTCTTCAATGATTAGAAACTGTGTCCTGTAGCACATCTCTCCGTCTAACAGAAAAATTTGAAGGTTTTTCTCATGTTACCAAAAGTACAAGGCTAAGCGTAACAAACTTTTTATTTCTATTTGCAAAACAAAATTGCGACTTTTTCACAGAAGAACACTAAACACATCTGTCTCAGCTGGAATGCTAGAATTTGGAAAAGCTATCCATCAGCTGTGATCAGGGCCATTAAAGCAGCTTTACATTTTTACTGCAGATTTTTGTCCCCGGGCTTTAAAAACTGAGCTGCACATTTAAGACTTGGGTTTCAGTTTGAAGCTGTTCTGCCAATAAAAATGTTAACAGTTTATTTATAGAAACCTCGCTCACTTCCTACAGCAGAATAGATAACCTTTAATAATGGACAATAAATAGTAAGAACACATTAAATGCAATACAGACAGCTCAACACAGCTGAACACACATGGCTCTAATAGAAGCAGCAAATTTCTGATATTTCCTACAAATCAGAAATTTTGATAAACATTTGTCCTGCTTTGTGAATATTTTTACCTCCCCGGTCATTCAATTCTAGATTAGTGATTTTACTGAGGTTTTTTTCCCAAATGCCCAAGCCCTGCACTGAGGGGAGATGGCCTCAGGTGTTTCAGATGGCAGTGAATAAATTAACTTCCAGGCACATTAGCAGCAAAAGTGACATTTGTCAGCTTCATTCTATGCAAGTGGTGACTGTCATACCCACATGCTCAATCCTCTGCCCCTGAACTATCCCAAAAGGTTGCAAAACACAGCAGCTTTCACCTGCAAATATCTACAAGCAGGAACACAGCCTGCTGGAATGGAGAACTGGCTGTGTGGGGTGATGCCATCTCCTGCAGCCCCCCAAATCCTGCACACAGCCAAACCCACCCTAAGCATCACCCCAAGCAGGTACAAAGCCTGGCTATTGTGGAAAGCAAAGTTCTGGAGATGGGAAATGCTCATTTGGCGCCTCCAAGCCTCTCTGCTTGCCTCAGTTATTCCCTGTTTAATCACCAATTCACACATTATCCAAGTTTTGCAAACTGGAGAGCAACACACCACCATGCTGCTTTTATGCACAGAAGAAATGCAGCCATGGTGTCCAGAAACACTGGACAGAGAAGGAAAAAAAGAAAAAAAAAACAACTTTCAGCAAATCCAGTGATTGCCCTAGCCTGAGGTAATTCACAAGATCCATCACTCCATGAAAAGAATCTCATTTTTCAAATATGCAATGAAATATCACCTCACAAAATTAATAAGAAATGGTTTGGCAGAAATTCAGTAGCACAGGAAGCAGGAATTAAAAGGAGGCATTTAAAGAGAAAAAGAGCAGGGGGAAGAGGTTATATTTCAACTCCTAAACATTTGAGACACCCCTTTGTGGAGAGAGCCTTGGTCAGGGCAGGATGTGACAGAGTGACCTGGCAGGAGGGACATGCTGATCCTCCCTAGGTCAGACAGCAACAGAAGCTGGTTCTGGTTAATACTTAGTTTTTTCTACCCTTCCCACTGATTTGAGCCTATGCTGCTCCATCTCAGACTCAGAACTGTGAGGGAAATTAAACGCTGGGCAGATTTCTCCAAGGAGGATTTAGGATGATGCACGGTGTAAAGACAAATAACGCTCTGAGCGGTGTTAGGGGAGGAACTCAAAGCAAACACTTTGAGCTCACCTTTCTCCCCTCCAGTGAACAGGAGAAGATTCCAGAGACTGGGGGTTGCTGGTGTGTTTGCAGAGGGAGGAAAGATCCTGAAATAATGGTGATCAGATAATTTCAGCCCAACTGCAGCAGGGAACACGGTGAGGAAGTCAGAAGGGAGAGATGCCGATGAGTCACTGAGCTGTGTGCTTGCAGGGGCTGCAGCTCAGGGGTTCCTCAAGGGTTAAATGGTTCCTCAGTGGTTAAATGGCTCCTCAGGGGTTAAATGGCTCCTGAAGCTGTCACCAACCCCTTAATGCCCAGCACCAGCCCTGCATCACCCATATCCCACCCTCAAAACCTCCTGAAGGGCTCTTCAAATGCATTGCAGACCAAAAGCTCCTGTTCCAAGGCACTTTTAGCTGGTCATGGTATCCTGCCTGGAATTCTCTTGCCCCCATTTACCCCAATTTCTATGTTTTATCAATAAAACATGCCACAGCTCAGAGAACAGCAGCAGATGCAGATTGTCTCGCTCCTGCTTTAAGGTTTCCCCTCTCCACAAAAACTGGAGGACAATTCTTTCCTAAGACTGTGGAATAAATGGAAAAAACCCACAAAACAGTTTTAATTACATCCTCAAAAGGATCTCAGAGAGGCACCAACAGAGGGGATATTCAGGAAGAGACAAAGGAAGTACTATTAATCCCCACACTGGAGATCAAGACCTGAAGTAAGGGAAGATTAAATGAACCTCCTTTGTTTACCCAGGAAGTCTGTATCTAGCCTGGAAGACAAGCCCAAGCCTCCTAATTTCCAGCCACAAAACAGACTTCCTTCCAACTAATAAAAGCTTACAGGAATCCCAGCTCCGGGTTTGCACGCAGGCAAAGCAGCGCATCTCTCACAGCAGGAGACAGAGTGCAGATGTGCACAGGGAATAAAAGGAATAGATAAAAAATGCTGGTGGAGAGCATCTTTTCAGGCATTTCTTTTCCTGGCCCTTCCCCAGCACAGCCAATAAATCATCATCTCTCCCCATCGTGCACACACAGCTTGTGTCTCCTGATTCTATTGCTACACAAGAGCACAATTTCACCCATCAGGAAACACACTTTAATGCGTGTTCCTCGGCAGGATCTGCTCTCTGGGGCTGCTGCAGATGAAGAGAGGCAGAAAGAACCCATCCTTATAATTTAAATGCAGCTCCTCTGACACACACCTGAATGTCAGACTGTGCCAAGCAGGAAAGCCAACACACATGAACTGCACAGACACAAGGAACCAAGAGATGAAATGCAGCACACCATGAGGCAAAACCAAAGAAATATCCTTTTGTCAAAGATGCACTGTATCTTTTAGATCCTGGTCATAAAGGAGAAATGTTAAATTTCCATATCCTTCAATCAACTACAGTAACATCACCTAAGCTGAATAAGACACCATGCAAAGGATGAGCCGAAATCCCAACAATATAGGAAAAACCCCTGTTCTTCACAACAAAGCAGATGAAAAGCTGCACAGAATATTTACCTATTAAAGTCTTATAAATTACCAACACTAAATTGCACACATGGCGTATCCATTTGCATGGGATGCACGGAATGGAAAGACCAGAACAAGTCCTAAGTTGTGGCACCCAGGCCTTAGGGGAGAGTACCAGCAAACCCACATTCTGCAGTGCTGCTGCAAATCCAATCTTCCTCAGAGGTTGTTGCTATAAAAGACCTTCAATAGACTTGATCTCATTTACTTAAAAAAGACTGTCAGAAAGGCTTGTCAGCAACTTCTTAGAAAGGCAGCCGAGGGAGGGGAAGCAGATTGTTAGCATTAGAATATCACCTTCCATCTGGATGTGTTTAACATAGGATCAGATACAAGATTTGGACATGAATTTGAAGCCCTTGGTCTCATGCCCAGATTAAACTTGAACTTAAGGACTTGAAGACATGTTCTCGTCTGTGGGATGTTAATAAAAGCTCCAAACATTCAGGCAATTTCACTGCTTATACTCCCTTGCACTTCTTTAAAAAAACGTTAAGTACATTTAAAAAAGAAAAAACTATAAAAAGCCATTAAACACCTACAAGCTCTGCTGTATGCTGAATAAAGAGAAAAAAAGAAGAAAGGGAATAGACAGAAGCAATATCTCAAGTTCTGCAGTTTCAAAGAGTCTACCAATAAATGGACTTATTGATGGGCACCAGGTGAAGTGACACAACTGCTACTTACTTAATGATAAAAAGAAAAAAACCCAAACATTTCCTAAACCAACCACATCCTTTGCTGTGGATTTTAGCCATAACCCTTTATCCCACAGCCAGAAGTCACTGCAAACAAAAAGCCACAAAAAGCCCCAAAAAGCTCTGTCCCCTCCCAGCCTGCCCAAGCAAGCCCTGGCTTTCCAAAGCAGAGCATCCCCATTCCTGATCAGGGTGTCCCCACAAGGAGAAGCTGCAGCACAAGGAGTCCCTGCCCTGGGTGAGACAGAGAGCTGGTGAGCAGGAATTTTTCTCACAGGAAATTTTGGTGAGGAACAGCACGTTGTCAGGCTTTCATTAAAAAAAAAAAAATATTTTCCTGCAGAGAAAGGAAACATTTTCTCTTTGGCAGCCCAGGGAAGGAACAGCTCCGTGTTTTGCAGAGTAACTGTGCATGTTTCTTGTGAAAACAGAAGTGTTTTATATAAGCTATTTGATGAACTAAGCAATCTCTGTTCAGAAGAATTACCATCTCAAACACTTGGAGAAAACATCTGCTACCAGCCCCACTTAAAGGCAGGAGCACCCTCACAGCAAAAGTGCAGAACATCACATTCAGAAACACTGAATTTCTCAGGAATTAGCCAGGACAGGTAACTGTATATTCCTTTTTATGCCTAAACTATGATTGTAGCTAGTTCAAAAGGGAAAATTGTTTAGAGTAAATTAGCTGGAGCACAACACATGTAATGTTATTTCTTTTCCAGCCACTGTTTGACACATGGCTCAGGTGGGCACCTGAACCACAGCCCCACATCAGAACAGTTCTTCAAGGCTGCCTTTCACTGGGAAAAAATATTGTTCTTCATATGTAATATTACCTTGATTATGTATTTCCACCCCATTTTTAAACTGAAAAGATCCACTTTATCACAAATTACCTAAAATGCAAACACTCCAGTCCCAGCCCCAAGTTTTGTCATATCAAGGTGCACATGAAGTGCTGTGAATAAAAAGCAGCAAAGCTCGTGGGAATTTTGGTACTGCCTTGAACAGAGCCCGTCTCTTTTCCTCTTGCATCCACATTATCCAGTTTATTTTTATTCTCTTTCATTCCTGTTCTCACCCAGCCCAAAGCATTAACCTTGCAGCCCAGGTGTGCTGTCATCATTCAGGGAAGAAGAACAGGACATTTATAGCACATCAGGAACTGCTCAGCACTGACAGAGGCTGGGGCAGCATCCCAATCTGAGCCACAGAGCAGCACCTGATCATCTCTCACCTCTCTGAAAGCTCCTCCAAAATGAACAGCATCTGATCACCTCTCACCTCCCTGAAAGCTCCTCAAAATCAACAGCATCTGATCATCTCTCACCTCCCTGAAGGCTCCAAACCCAACAGATGGACGTGGCTTAGGCAGCCACTGCAGCTGTTACTGCTGAAGAGCACAGAGAAATCAGCTTGTTCTTCCACAACTGTGATGTGGCCACCAGCAAAGCAGAGGCTTCAGAGCTATTTCATGTCACATGGCTTGGCCATTGTAATAACTGACAAGTAATAATGACCTGGACCTGTAAAATCAAATTATCTCTCACTCCTCCTCATCTTGTACCCAGAAAAATACCTGGGCACATCTCCATCCCCTACCCAGGAACATGTTATACAATTTATAACTTCTGTCTACACCTCAACAATCCAAAGTATTTCTGAATCAGGACAGTCTCTAAAAGCACAAGAGTCAACCCTCATTCAGGCACAGATTACAATCCCTACCTGTTCCCATTAAAAGCAGCAAACCCTTCAGCTGCTCTGCACCACTGGGTAACTTTAATTTGCAAAGCACTGCTTAAAAGGGAGACAATTTTTTAGAGCACCTGAGATTTAGAGGAATTATCTAAATCACAAAGAAGCATCAATTTCCAACCAGAAAAAATTGGTGACTTAGAGCACAAAAGATTCTACATAATTCTGTTGCTTTCTCCTGCCTGCTTTGACAGGCAAACTTGTGCCACAAACAAAGCCTTTGTAAATTGTGTTTGTTTTCCATCCTTCATAATTAGTCCTTGCATGCTCTGATTTGTCAGCTTGGTATTAAAGAATAACAATAATTTTCTATTATAATGTAGTGCTCTAAAAGCATTTAACAGTTCCTCTTTGCTACTGAATGATAAGAGACTGCACTAATTAATTGCATTCCCTCTGTTTTATGCTTCATAAAAACTTTAGAGGAGGTTTCAAAGGCACAAAAGGACATTTAAACAGCTTGCACTCCATAGAAAACAGCACTGTGTGCCTTGGAAAATGTCTTACTACAACAAATGGCCACAGTGAATGAAATTAAAAAGATTTCTGGTTCAGAAGGACTTAAAAATTCATGTCCAGTTACACCTAGGACTTGAATTCTAGAGATGCTCACTCCTTCCAATTCACTAGAAAACATTGAAGTTGGTAATATTCTTCTCTTTCAAGTTTTCCCAGAAATTAAAAGGTCCAGTGTTTGTCAAACTTAAGTGTACAAAACCAAGCAATAGAAAATATCTAATTGTTTTCTGGTTTATCCCTAAAAACAGGATGGAGTTCTTTTCCGGCTATCAAAAAAATATTGCAAAATGAAGCAAACTAGAAGAAATAAACCCAATACAAAGCAAAACTGCAAAGATACCAAAGTTCCAAAATTCCTGTGTTCAGGTACAAACCCCTGACGAATAAGTATTTTCTCTGATAACATCTTGGAGGGGTGAAGAAAGCTCCCAGACTGCACTATCTGAGAAATGCTGAGAACAACACCCAACTCTTATTTAACCAAACATGGAACAACTGTAATTTAAAGCATCACAAACCAGCTGTAATTCATTTCAAGATGTTTTAATGAAAGATGGCAAAATCAGGGACAGATAATCTATCTGTGCTCCTTATCCCACAAGTATGTATGAGCTCATGTCAGCACCAACACTCTCCTTTCTTACATAATTAGGATGTAGGATGCCTATTACTGAGACACCTACATAAATATTAAATTAGGACATTTATTCTTCTCACTTATCACAGTCAAGCCACTGGAAGAAATCATTTTCCTTCCACAAATCCTGCATTAATCACCCTCTCAAAGCAAAGCCACTGCATAAGTGCTTTGCACTCGCACGCGTTCTATTCAACTTTGAAGCTAAATGGTCCAAATGAATATTTTCTTTTAAGATGGTGAAATATTGATTGAGATTCCCATCCAAGGAGAACTTGGCAAACTGCTCTGTATCCCATGGGGTCTCCACACTGGGCACAGGAATTGCCAGACTATGGGAAGTGACCATGCAAAAACCCTCAGGCATGCAAAACCTTGGGCATGGTTATGTCTAAGCCACACAAAATAGCCACTGGAAAGTGCAAATTCTAAGCACATAAAAGGAAGAACCCTGCCTCTTATTTCTATTAGGCAAACTGGGTTAGAGCAGATGGCACTGCCACAGAGAGAGGAGAAAACGCCAGTTTGTGGGGCAGACATGGGGACGCACTGAGAGCTCCTGAAATGCAGCTCACAGGATTCCTGCGCAGTCACCAGGCAGGGATTTGTCTCCTTGCAGCCCCTGGAACAGGCAGGGCTCTCCAAGCCTCCCCCAGAGCCCTGGGGCAGCCAGGATTGCAGCTCTGCCCAGAGCCTGGCACCGCCGCACTCCAGGGATGCGCTGTCACACAGCCAAGGCTCCAGCCTCAACCTCTGCTGCTCATTCCTTAATGAATACACAGACAGTGCTCCGGGACTTGATAAAAGGAATTAGATCTTATAAAAGGAATTAGATCTTATCGGGCCTTTCTTGAAAAGAAAACACTCCCAGCCAAAGCCTGGCCTTGCATACTGGCTGAGCTGATTGTGCAGCACACACGGCAACTCCAAGGGATGGCACTGAAGCCCAGCTTCAGAAAGCAGAGCACAGGAGTGCTCTGGTGAGCTAAATGCAGTAGGATAAGCACAGCAGAAAATTCAGAACTAACCCCAAAGGCTGCTGCAAGGTGTGGAACTGGTGTTGGTATTGCCTAAAACCAACACCAACATTCCTGCCTTGGAATAGCATTTTAATTCCTTTCCAGCACCAGACCTGCTTAGAGCACATTGAATTTCCAGCAGAAATTTGAGCCAGAAAACACTAAAACCCTACGAAAAACCTCTGCAGTGAAATGAGAAGAGGGCTGTCTGTCTGCCAGGCACTGACCCACAGCCCAAACCCCTCTGCACGGCAGAGTGCATTGCTGAAGATGCACAGTTGGCCTTTCCTTTCGGGAAGGTTCCTCTCAATGCACAATCTGCCTTTCCTTTTGGGAAGGTTCCTCTCAATGCACAGTCTGCCTTTCCTTTTGGGAAGGGTCCTCTCTCATCCAGAGGGATGCATAACAATCATTCACAAAGATTAAGAGTTTGAAGAACAGAGGGTACATAATCATCTCGGCACAGGATGAATCACTTGCCAAACACTCTTCCCCTTTTATTATTTTATGGGGAAACCCAACCTCCCTAGGAGCCAAAATACCAGTGTCATGCAGGTTTACAGCAATGGCAAGGGGTCACACCCTGGCACCCAGTCCTGCCAATGGCACCACCCACAGCCCAGGGAAATTGTGTTGGATATTTCCAACACAACCAGCACAAACACAGTAACAGCTACCCTGTCCCACCTGCAACAAATGTAAAGAGCACTTGAAGTACCTTGCATGTATTTTTATTTCAAAAGGCTGCAATAGTCAATACGCATAATGGTGAAACAAATTATAACATCCCGCTTGAAAAGCATTTCTTTAGAGGTTCATTAACTCAGTATTAAACCATATTAGGACATGGCAAGCATATCTACAGGGTAGGAATTAATTACATATTTGCATTTTTGTCACACTGTATGGTTATACAGAGGGGCCTGGCTGCCACATTTATCTGAAATACAATTGCCACTGAGGCTGAGGGAAGCTCTCAGACAAGTGGCTTTAATATGATTCCTTTACTTAAGTTTGGAAGTGAACTCAATTGAATTAGGCCACTTTAATGGTGAAGAAAAGCATCCGCAGAGACGTTTTATGCAGTGCAACAAGCTGCTTTAAAAAATTAACTTATATTAGTTTTCCCATGTGCTCTTCCATTCACTAACCCTTTAGGAAGGTTATAGTTTTAGCACTATTGACCTGATTAAATGAAATTTCACTCTCTCACATTACAGTTCTCCACTTGCTAATGTGAAGAAATCACTAAATTACAGTGAGCTCCCTGGAAGAGCCATCCAGTTCCAGAAGAAGGAGTATTTTTGCTGTGGTATTTCAGTGTTTTACACTATAGGGCTGGAAAAACACTCAGCCTTGTTTGGAATTTGGCGAGTGGCACCCAGTGCAGTATTTGAGGGGGTGGATGGGGGGGTCTGCAGTCCCTTTTGGCTTCGCTTTATTTACAATTATTTAACTGCCCTTGTAGTCTGACACAAGTTCATCGCTCTTAAGACAACAAAACTGAAACCAGCCAACTCAAAATTATTGTAACATCTCAAATAACAGCACAACCACCATCAGTGGCTCCCAAGCTTTTCCCTAGACCCTCCCGGCTCCTGAGCTAAGAGCAGAGAGCAATTCCAGCTCTGCAGCACATCTCCAGGCTGGATGCTCAGGACGTGGCAGATGCGTATTTAATTACAGCACGTCTGAAGCAGGCAGCGAGATCAAAAGGAAAGAAATGCTACAGTGAGGAGAGCTGATCTAAAGCTGCAATCAGAAACGTGAGCCCAAGGGAAGGGGCTGTTTGAGTTGGTAGGGAGGCATTACACACAGAATTAGGATCAGTGTTATGGTTCTGAAAATGGAGCAAGCAAGATAAGCAGTGGCACATAAACTGAGTATTTACACAGCTGTAAAACATCGACCAGGAGAATTGTGAGAATGTGTGTTTGGAATGGGGAAATCTTCTCCACCTGATCCTGTACAATAATCTGCTTTATTGCCCTTTATTGCTTCTGAATCCGACATGAACACCAGAAAACAGTCATTGATTGAAGCCACGTGTATTTGAGTAAAATATGGACCCAAACTTCCCATTTATTAAAATAAAAACCCAAACAATAAGACTATTAAAACTTAATTTAAAGTGTCTATTTAAAACTTAAAATGAAGGAGTATTTTGCTTAAAAGTCTAGACATAAAACGTTTTCACCTGGTTATGTTGCAACCTGGTACCAAGAAAAATAACTTTACTACTCTGCTTGCTCCTACTGTGCACAGAAAGACAAATGCTGGTCAGTTCTGTCAGGGAACTGCTTTCACAAAAAACCTCCTCTGGGAAAAGAAACGGCTCACTGTACTTGAACTGACAGGCTGGCCAGTTCTCTCATGAATTCATTGGTCCTGGCTTATCAGCAGGCAGGCTTGTTTGTACTTGTCTTACTTTCAAGATGCTTATACAAGAATAATTTATTAATTCTGTATATCTGTTTGTTTGACATAAAAATAAAGTTCCCCTGCTGCCAGCCCCTGTCCCAGCCGCCCTCCAAGGGAAGGAGGCAAACCCTGGGAAGGAGAAGCTCCCATGCGAGCAGTGACACTTGCTCAGAGCTGCCACTCAGCACGGCCAGGGGAAGGTGAGAGCCAAAGGGCAGCAGACACAGCCAAGGGCACATCCAGATATGGTCAAATCTGCAGATCTTGGACCCAATCCAGAATTTATCCTTCTGCCAAAGCTGAAACACATCTCGAGTTTAGGCCAGAAAATTAAGAATGATGGCTTGGTGTCTGGGTGATTCAGGAACAGTATGCAGTTATCAGTCTTGGGGGAAACACACTCACCTTAAAAGAATCAAATTAATAAACTGTTATAAACCTCCAGGAGTAATAAATACTAAAAAAAATATTTCAAAATAAAAGTACTAACTTTACTGCACCTTGCCAAGCATGTGCTACTGCAGGGCTGTGACCAAATAACTCTTCTATTTCCAAATACATGACACATGCAAGCTATAAATAAACAAGTTCAAGATGTGCACTGATACCACAGACATCATTTACTCACGCTGCTGTCCTTGACTCACTGCAGCCCATTTCTGATCTTGACTTTTTTCCCCTCTCTTCAGGCACAAAAACACCCCAGCCTGCCCAACACCACCAGGTGGATGCAGCAGCATTTATCTTTCATTCACTCCATATCATTTCCCAGCCCAGATTTCCTGTGCTCAAGCACTGCCTGCAATGTAAAGTCAGATCCTAAATCCATCCAAAAGATGGAAACTCCCCAGATCTTGTGTTAACCATCAGCTGTTCCTAGAGAACACCATACACACGCTCAGGCATTTTAATTATTATTATTTAGGCCATCAAGTGCAGGTGGGAAGAGTCCAGCACGAAACAATCCTGCTCTAGAGTTGCAGCACCCCTGGAATCAGTCACCAAGCACACAAAGGAAACTGAAGTAACTGTAGATAAGTAATTGACAAGAGTGTTGGATAAAAAGAAACAAATGTTATATCAAAAGCCTTCTATATTTGCATGAAATTACTGAAGATTTCAGAAATGAGACCTGGACATGCAAATCTTGGAACTGAAAATCCAGGTGGTGCCAGGAGTCACTGATGTGAGCAGCTCCATCCCTACACACCCAACACAGCCTGAAACTCAGATGTTGAGTACACTGTGCTCATTAACAGCCATTGGGGAAATTATCCACCCAACAAAAACACACACACTTCATTCTCTGCTATGGCTGAGGTTGAGATCTTTAAAACTAAAATAGAAAAGCAAGCCAGATGCACTGAGGAGAGGATTTTGAGTGATTTACACGGGTTTGGCTCCAAGGATTTTCGTTTTGGTGGCAAAACCCATCACTGCAATCTGCCATTAACTTCCAAGCTTGAGGAGCATGTGAAGATGATCACACTTTTTCCTCAAAAATGCATGCAGGCAATTCTAGAGACAGCAGTGGTGCCCAGAACCACAGATATTATTGACACCTTTATGAAACCTGCTGGAAAAGGCATGCTGGTTTCCACAAGCTTGGTGTGAAATACACCAGCAGAGAGAACCAGCAGGCTTCATGGGCCATGAAGAGCTAAATAAAAGCCCAAAGGGTTCTGGCCATGTGTAAATAACCAAGCAGAGCCCAGCCCGTGCCTGCCCACTGCCAATATTCCCAGCAGAGTCTGAAGCCTTTCTAGCTGGACAAACAGAATATTTAAAAATGGAGCTGGGTTTGGACAGTCTTGTCTATCTGATGGCTTCATAGCTTACTAAATAACTTCAGCTTCTGGGAAAGCGAAGCGACTGCAAAAATAGTAACGTTTTATCTCAAAATGTTAAGCTGCAGTTGTGCATCCATATAACCTCACCATCCAGACTTCATTTTGCCTTTTGAGGGCCTGGTTTTGTGTGTTCACAATTTATGTGGAAAATTATAAGAGCTAAGGGTTAATACATGAACATTTTAAGTCAAATGAGAACTCTCAATATGACAGTCCTGGGTGGTTTTCAATGCTTAATTTTTTGCTGAAAAGTCACATTAACACCAGGGTGGGATGGCTCTGCTTTGTAATTTAGAATATGGGAAAAAAGTGTACAGGTATGCAGGTTCTCCATGAGCTCCCTATTTCCCTAACCCATGGGCTGTACAATTCCAGAATTAGGCACTGTGCTCACTTGCTCTCCAGAGCAGCTAACAAGAATAAAAGAAACATCACAAGAATGCGTCGCAGGCATTATTTTTTCTCCCTCATTACTGAAGTGCTGTAAGAACAGAGGAATATTTTCCCCCCAGTATTTACTTAGCACTCCTTCTCCCTCCTTTTAGGCTGTTTATTTTCATTTAAATGTAACAGATAAAATATTTAAACTTCACAGTGCAAACAATGTATCAGATACATCAAATGCTGGACTGAGTGGGCCAAAATAAATCGGAGATAGCTTGCATTGCCTTTGTTGCTGCTGCAATGATCTCGCAATGATAGCACAGTCTCCCCTTGCAGAATGGAGCCCTGATGCTCCCAGCTAGCTGGAGGGATAAAAACAAACCTGACTCTTATTACAGCACCCAGAGAATTTCATTGCATCCTCACTGGATCATTCATTCTTGGGGGCTGCACTGCAGCATCACAAATGTCTTTATAATCTGTCTCTATAATCTTCCACCTGTGTGCCAGCGAGGCTGCTCATTGCAGTAATGCAGCTTTAATTGTGTCCACGGGATAGAAAAAGCAATTTCCACAGAAATAAACCATCACCCAAGTCAGCTTCTCACAAACCAACTCTGGGCTCGTGTTTCTTGATCCTGAGGCAACTCCATGCCCAAGGCTTATTTTTACCAACGCTGATCTGAAACCAGAATGTCTTTAATCAGCCAGGGCATTTTAATAATCCTGTTATTAACAGATTAACTTTAGCATGACAGACACTTTCCAGACTTTTCTGCCTGTGTGAGCTACAGGAGCAAAAGAACATCAAGCACATCACAAAAATGTGATTTTACACTGTCCTTGCAGCTACAGTGGCTGTGTGCACGCAGAGGAAAGGCGCCAAAACAGGACAATATTTAATGTACTGAAAGAGGTATCCAACAGCCCTCATGGCTGGAAATTAATGTCCCAGTTGCAATTCTAGATTAATGCTTAATACAGTACTTGTTTCTTGTGCTGTAAGGAGTGTGATTTATTACAAACCAAAGGGGCCAGCACTCATCAGGCAGCAGAAACTGGACAAACTCTGAAAGCCAGCTCTGCTCTCACACCAATTCTCCTTCTGTTACAGAGACAACAGCACTGAGTGGAACACAGATGTCAGGGACAAAACCTGCATGATGAGAGTTGTCTGCTCACACCACAACAGCTCAGCAGCTCTAATTAAGCAGAGCTCAGAAGTGCCACAAAATAACAGAGATGCCTCTGGCAGCAACTTATTCAGTCACATCTCAAAAATACTTCTTAAATTAATCTCTGACGATCACTTACTGCCTGAAATCCATGGTGCACTCAGCCTTAGAGGCAGCAACAGCAAATTTCATGCTGATCTTACATGAAATTGAAATTTTTGAGCAAACAGTTCAGCTTTGGCTGCTTGTACAATGCTCACTTGTCAGCTGGCTGCCAGTTTAACCACTGTGGAGCAGACAAAGGTACATAGGACAGCTGCAGTCCAGACCACCATGACAAATCCTGATTCCAGACTTTTTACAAGTCCCCCCTCAGAGCTTTATGGCATTTCAGCAAGGGGATGCACATCTGCTGGGGATGGAGCACAGGGATAAGTGATTTGGATAGTGCCATGAAATGCTCTTTTGGGCAGCCAGCACCAGGAGCAGAACCAATTCCAGTGCGTGAAGCCACTCACATGACGTGTCATGCAGCTGGTGTGAAAGCCAGCATTAAGGCCTGGGGATGCAAACTGCCTTTCCTGGGGATGAGAGCAGCAGGCATTCTGGAAATAACATTGTTTTAGCTCAAGGACGAAGCCGTGAGTGGCTCACAAGGCTGTCCCTTCCCAGAAGGATGCAGACACAGGATGAATCCCAACACAGCACCAGGAAGGATGCTGGAGGAAGCAATCCCCAGACTGTGTCCCTCAGCAGCCTCCTTCCCTCTGGAACAGGCATTTTGGAGCCATTTAGCCAATTAACACCACATGATAAGGACATGCCAGTGGGCACATCATCATGTGGATGCACAGCCATGTGAGTTCTACATGCAGGGACTGGACACCAAATTTGCAAGCCTGTCCAGCCCTTCCTTTGGGCATCAGACTGATCCAGAATTATGGTATCATGGCAGTGAAATCATTAATCTGATATATTTGAGGACTTTGTGTTACCAACAGTGTAGCTGCATATAAAAGCAGAGGATTTCACACTGCATCCAGAAAACAGTGATCCATGCTCTTCGGTTAAAATAGGAAGGAACTAAATTATGGCCAGCAAGTGCCAGGTGGGCCAGGGAGCAAAGACAAAGAAAGAAAAACTAATACGAAAATTTAATTTCTGAAAATGGCTACACTTAAAAGGTCAAGATTGGTCTGTGTCCAGAAGGAATGAATAGTTCCTAGAAACTGAGAACACAAATGTAGAAACTCAAGTGTCAAGTTTCTATGCCAAATACTGGCCTAGAGAGCATCTGTGAGAGTCAGGAGACAAACTCATCAGCTAAGATGCAGGACACTTGTACACTAGCCACCAAAACACCCCACATTTCGTGCCAATTATCCTTCCAATTATCCTTCCTCTCCCACCTTATCACCTGGACTGCACATGGAAAAAAGCTCAAAGTGCTTGTTGTTGAAGCAATAACATTTTCAGTCCAGAGCATCAATGATAGAAGAATTCTTTTAGTCTGCAAAAAGCATCTGGCTACTGAGAGAAGCAGGAGCCCTGCAGTTATCACACTGCACAAATCCCAGCATTTCCCATGTGCATTCTGCTGCTCCAGAACTGTCCTTATGGCCCAAGCAATGTGTCCTTCCATCCCAGTGCCCCTCAGAAATGGGGATTCTTGTGTGCCTCAACATCTCACAGGGCACACATTCCCACAAAATCCAAATATCCTGTTCTTCTGCCTGAGAGCACTTTCCCAAAATGTGAACACACAAATGCCATGAAACTACCCAATCCAGCAGAAGGGCTCATGCCCTCTCTGGCCAGCCCAGTGCACACGGAGGAAAAGCAGCACACAAAGATAAATGATCTCTGTGCCTTTTTCATGTAGAGCAACATCACAGCACTCCCAGAACCTGGAAATGTTCCAGCAACACCCTGTTGGGTACCCAAAGACAGATGACTGAACACAGCCAGTGGCTTGCTTCCCACTAAAGTCTGCTCAGGATTTTATTTCAGCTTATTTTTCCCTAAAAAACAATAGTTTTATTTTAAAAAGTCAGAATGGCAATCTTGAAGAAAAATCCTCAAGGCATTTTAGAATTTTCTTTCACCATTCCAAATCATTATTTTCCCATCTATATAATAGACACCTCAAAGGTACAAAACTTGTATTGCAAGCATTAATATTGCTCTGGAATCACACACGAGGGTAAATGAGGTGCTGTTGCCAGCAAAGGAAATCACTTATTTAAACTTCCATGGAGCCACAGGTCACTGTTTCATTAAAATCCCCTCCAGCCCAAACATCATGACAATACCTGTAAGCTTAAGAGGAGCTGGCATTTAAAGGCAGCTGGCCTTAGCACTGGCATTTTCAGCAGTGTGGGGATAATTCCTGACATTCACTGTGCTGCAGGGACAGCAGGAAGGGGACAAGCAGGGATCTGAGCTCCGCTGATGCCCGACAGCTCAACAACATCATCAGTGTCAGCACCAATAGTGGCCACATGAAATCTGGCACTCCTCACCCCGGCCACGTCTGGAGACACTCAAGGAGCACTTAGCTCCCAGTAAATTACAGCTCCAAGTGCTTGAGGATGCATTTTATAAACTTGCTCTGGCACTGGGCTGGATTGTGGACACAAATGACAAAAACTCCAAGGAGTAAGAGAGCTCGGCAAGCCTGGGTGTTTCTAACCTGAGCTATCAGATGAACAAAACTACTCATGAGTAAGGTGTCAACAGAATAACACAAAAAATTGTGTTAAATAATTATTTCTAACTTGGAGAGTTACCTGGAAATGTCCAGGTAAAGGCTCTGCCATCGATTCTCGTGGCTGTTCTAAAAATACCTGCTGAAATTATTTAGAGAGATCTGAAACACAAACAGCACTTTCTGCTGGCCAAAAAGACAGAAGTTTCTGCAAATGTCAGTCTCTGCCACCTGCCACTGCACTTGCCCACCTCTGTCACTTGAGAAAGTCACACCAGCAGTGTTGGGCCCTCCCAGTGATCATCCCAGGCTCCATTCATCTCTTTTTATGCATTTTGCCTTTTTTAAAAACCTTTTCTATGCTGTTCTATCTGTTAAACCCCTATGTAGCCTGCTGAACCCTCTGAAAATATTCCAGAAGAAACTCATAGTGCCTCAGAAGCTCCTGTTCTATAACTCTACAATTTCTACCTTAATTTGGCAGCGACACCTCCATCAAACACTCCCAAGGATTGTTTACTTACAATGGCATTTGAAAATGTTAAGCATCTGCTCTGAACACAGACACACATCTCAGACAGGCTATCTGGAAGAGCATCACTTGATTTCCAAGGCCCAATTAATCACTTCAAAGTTCACTCCCTCGGAAAAAAAAAATATTTTAAAGGACACCAGCAAGGACAAAACTTTCCCAAAGCTTATCAAAGGCACATGAAAAAAAAAAAAAGGGCTCCTTTTCTCACTGAGCAAGGTGCAGAGAAGCAAAGGCAGCGTGTGCTGCTTCCCCAGCACTTTCACCAGGCTGGGACTGCAGGAAGGTTCTTGGGAAAGGCTCTATAAATAAGAGAGTGGCAGCAGGATGGTGGGAAGGAGGAGGAACTTCAGTGCACACTGACTTTTATGGTAATTCCTCACAGGAAAAGCAATTTTATGGGAGACAAAATCCATTTCCCCACTGATCAAAGCAAACCTGCCAGCACCTCCCACCCAAACCATCCTCACTTGCTCTGACTTTTGGCCACAGAGCCAGCCCTTGGGGCACGAGGATCCTCCCCTTCTGAGCCCTCAGCTTTTGGGACTGAGGATTTTTTGGGACTGAGGATTTTGGTGGAAATCCCAACACCCACTGATGCCTGGAGGGGCAGGGCTTGGCTGGACAGCCACGTCAAAAATGTGGGAAAACAGGGAAAAACTGGGCTGGCTTGGCCAAACTGAGCAAGGAAAAGACAAAACACCTTCCAATTAGCACATCTCATTAAGGTTTGCTTGCTGGCTGAAGGACAGGGTGCAAGCTGGAAACTGAATTTCTGGGACGGTGGTGAATGCACTAAAATCTGTTTTCTGTGACAGCTATTGTTTGTCCTGCAAGACAGACTTGCAAATTACACATTTCACAATAAATAAATATCTGCCTGACTTCAGCTCATCTTCCTTGTTCACAGGTCTATTTCTCTTTCTAGCAAGTGCAACAGGAGCTTCACCAAAAGCAGTCACCATGCACAGACATTTCCTTTGGAACTTTCCATCAGCGCTGGCCAGACCAAGCCTTGCTTTGTTTATTGCACAACTTCTCTGGGAGGTAAATCCATATAATCCAGGAAATAACAGCAGACTTGTTTTCCCCTGACTTGCTTTACATGGATAGGTCTCAAAAAAAAAAAACCCCAAAAAGCAGCACCACAACACACTGCACTCAGAAATGTGCACAAGCACACATGGATGCATCTGACTCCCACAACTTTAAAGTGCCTGCACTTGCAGAGCTCTAAAAACTCCTGACACTATGTTTACATGCCCAAAACGATCCTTTCCCATGGAATTTCACCAATTTTGCGTGCCCTGGGAAATGAAGAGCCGGAACACATTCAATACAAGCAAATACATGCAATAAACCAAGCTCAAGTGGCTGAAACTTTTAGGGATGATACACAACAGAAGGCAACAGAAATCGATTTACTGTTATTCTCTGTGCAAAATAAGAGAGCACATTTTCAAAGTGTTACAATTCATATAATACTTTTCCATTTGATATATATTTCTGATAGCATTCTTCAAAGGGTATCAGTGAAATAAGGATTATATGGAAGTGCTAAGCTTGAAGGTTTCTCCCCAACAACACACAGCACTACATCTTCTAATTACTTACTGAATTTCTTTCAGGTAGGAAATAAAAAAAAAAACACCTTAATTCCAAGCTTCCCCTGGTTTCTAAATGTCCAGTGAGAAGCAGCACAACAGCCAACAAAAAAGTATTTAGCTGACAACTAATGAAGGAGCTTTCTACTTTTGACTTGAGGCTTCAAATATTACACACACACTAGAGACTGCTAAAAAACCCAGATTTTAGGGGTTGGGACTGGAAGAGAGCAGGAGGGAACCTTGATTGCTACAAAGGGGGACTCTTGGCCCACCCACCAGTGTTATCACTCGCCCTTTCCAAAATAACTATTATTCCTTTACAGCAAGAGGAACCTTGCCATAACATTTCATCTAAAGGATAAAATCCAGACTAGGGACAGACTCAGTCTTATTTCTGCTAAGTTTAGTTATCAGCTTTCAAGAACTGATTAAAAAATCCCAGAATTTTCCAGCAAATGACACCATTTCCAAGCATTTGGTGTTGAGAACAAAAATATCAAGGTGGACCTTATGAAACATTGATTTCCATTCAAATTCTCTGAAGTGTCTGTATTAAACCCTTCAGTGTTGTACCACTAAACAGCTTTTCATGGCTTCACCAGGCGTCCCAGGGCAGGGAAGGATCCAGCCCAAACCCAGCATTTCCCAAACCTGAGCCAGCAGCCAGCACACAGCAATGGAATCACTCCATGGACTCACACTGGAATCACAGGGGAGCTTTTGGAAGCATTTTGTACCTTTTGAACACCTGCCAGCACCAAACCAATCCTCAAAAGGCAGAGGATCCGAGTTCTGCTGCTCCACCTCTTGGAGATCCATCTATCAAAGCTTTAACATTTCACAGAGACACAGTGAGATCTGCCTCAACAGCTGCACTCCGTGAGCACCTTGAAGAATTTAAGGCAGAACTTAAATTAAGAATATAAAT
This sequence comes from Melozone crissalis, assembly GCF_028551555.1. Taxonomy (NCBI): domain Eukaryota; kingdom Metazoa; phylum Chordata; class Aves; order Passeriformes; family Passerellidae; genus Melozone; species Melozone crissalis. The sequence continues at coordinate 2,187,176 of NW_026535858.1, forward strand.
TAATTCAGCTGCACCCACAAATTTTCTCACTTTTGCATGTCCAAGTCAACAAACTCTTTTACATTGACATTTTGCCTTAAAAATACAAAAACCTTTCAACATTAAGGGCTGTGGAAAGGCCTGGGGACATTCTCAGTGACTTTTGCTGTATGAGTTAGAGACAAATGCTGCAGGTTCCATAAGAACACAATTACAGCTCCATTCCCCCAGAGCTGCCAATCAGCCCCTTGCAAAGTGATGCCAGAGAACTTGACAAGACATCAGATTACATTTCTGTCAGCTGCAGTGTTGGAAACTTATTTTCATTAATTACCCCAGTCAATCAAAAAGGAGAAAGTAACTCTTCCACTTTTACTTTTCTTCACTGGATGCAGGGATTGAAGCAGCGGAGCAGCTTTGCTTTCGAGAGGAATTGCTGTCCCCAAATGCATAGAATTCCCCTCAAACACCGAGATCTGTGCCCTGCATGGCAGGGGATGCCCAGAACTGAGGCTTGCTGATCAGAGCTGATCCAGCCCCAGACTGACACGGAGAGGTGGAATCAGCAAGACGTGGCTCCCCGGCAAACTGCTCTCCCAGCTCTCCACATCCAAACACAGCTCTCCCTTTTAGCAGAAGGCAGCTTCAGTTTCAGTCTCCCTACCCGTGTAAGCTAACAGGCCATTCTTCCAATAAAATAAGCAAGCATGGTCAATAATTCTGGAGCTTTTCTTCCTGTGCTTTGGGAACCACACCAGCTCACACAGCAGCTTCTGTAACCACACTGTGAGGTCATTTCCCCTCACACTAACACAGGAGAAATGAACAAAGCAGAAACATAAACCAAGCTTCTTTAAAAACAGGGAGAGCAGGTTAAAACTTTGAGGTAACCACAGATGCCAAACAACAGCAACCCAATGAAATTTCATTCCCATTTCCCACATTTTTTATTTTGCCAACGACAACATCAGAAGAGCCACAATCACTGCATCATCCACTACAGCTGGGCTTCTATTTCCAAGTTTTCAGTTGTTGCTGTCTCTTCTCAAAATACAGCATTGCTTCATGGGACCAAGCCTCAGTATCTCTGCTGGAGCAGCATCCCTTCCGCAGATTTTTACTTCCAAATTCAGCTCCACGTGGATGCAGCAGCACCCACCCAAACCCTGGGCTCTGCTCCCTGCACACAAGGTGATGAACAGCAGCTCCTGTGCTCTGTGCAAGGACCCACACAAGGAAATACCTGAGGAAGCTGTAAAGCAGCAAGAACAAGGAGAGCAGCAGCTGAAGCCACTCCCTGGATTATGAACTCTCCTCATGGCTGCTGCTTGGCTCTAATCACAGTTCTGCTGTCTCTGAGGCTGCCTTTTGCAGCTTTCCCAAAACCTTCTGATTCTGTGGATTCCCACACAATCCCACCCTTCATTTCCACTCCCTAAAGTGCATTTAGAGCCACCCTTGGAGCCCTGCCTGCTGCTGGAGCAGGGCTGCAGCAACACCTGAGTGACACTGAGGAGTTACAGGCGCTGAGAGCTCAGGAAATCCCATCTTCCAGTCCCTGCAGGGCTCTCTCTACCCAGGCAGGAGCTGGTGAGACAGAGCTGCACCCTGCAGAAATGCCTTGGCACTGTGTCCCAGAAGATGACACCAGCCCACATCCACATTTAGCTTTGGCTCAGACACTGGGGACACTGTTACAGGCTGCCTGGTGGCTCCCACCTCATCTTCCTCCCAAATGACAAATTAAGTTAACTTCAGAAAACCCAAGAAAGCCTAGAAAACCTACAGCCAGGCTCGATTAATCTCCCAGTATTTCAATACATTCCATATTGCCTCAACAGACTTTCCCTTTCCTACATCTGCTGTAGGATTAGAGGGAAGGAAAAAAGTTTAGGCTTTGAGAGCTTCTCATTATTTGGGCCACCACTTATCTGTCACTCCAGTTTAAGGCAGCTACAGCAATGAGAAAACGTGCATCAATATCTCCATCATTTCAATTGACTTGTGAATTGTCCAGGAGTGAAACACTGCTGCCAAATGCCAGATCCCAGACCACCATGGAACAGGAACTTCCATGGGAACCTCAGGAAAACCACCAAGGAACAGGAACACCCATGGAAACCAACAACCACCATGGAACAGGAACATCCATGGAAGACAACAACCACCATGGAACAGGAACACTCTGACTACACCAGGACACCAAACGAGCATCCCAAATGCAGCCAAAGCCCCCAAATGTGACTCTTGTCACTCACACCAAGGCTGGACAAGGCTTCGAGACCTGAGGACACAAATGTCCACCCCAGTGTGTGCTGGCGATGTGGATATCATGAATTATCACTTGAATCATCTTCTCTGAAGAAGGGACCTTGCTAGAAAGAAAAATCCCTGGGCACAAATCTAACACATAAAACCTCATCTCTGAAAACTGATTCAGCTTCAAAGACCAAGCTCCATACCTGGCTTGCTTTCTGTCCTGACAGCATGCACAACATCAACTCACTTAAATACTGCATGATTTGGAATTTTCAGACAATTTTCAGACACAAATTTACGCTTCTTGCTAAAATGAAATAAATAAAGCCCCAAAAGAACACAGATGTTTGCCTCCTTCAGTGAAGGGCCTTTCCTTGCCCAGCTGTGTAACTCACACCCATCCATCTCCATCTCCCTCTGAAGCTGAAAACCCACACAGTTTAGCTCAGAAAATGGTCCAAGTGAGAAAGATCCTGGAGTTCAAACAAAATGCTCCAAGCCCTCTCCCCCGTGGCTTGCAAAGAGCTCTATGTTTGTGGCTCATTTAAAACTCCAGAATCTCCTTTTAGACAACCTCTGGGAAAAAAAACATCAGGAACATTCAGATACAAGAGATAGGACTGATCCCTAAAGTCAACAGAACATAAATTTATGAACCCACAAAAGAGTATGGCTTTTCCACAAGTTAGCCTATTGCATTTTATCCACACACACAGAAATGACTATTAACAAACACTTTAAAAACGCCAGCTGTGAAATCCGGGGAGAATTCTGGCTTTGGCATTTCCCAGAGGTCACAGAGCCACAAAAGGCTGGTCCCCTGTCCTTGCTACTCACGCAGCAACACGTGCCAGGTGAATTCACCTGAATGAGAGGGGGATTTATGGACAGCTCATTCGCTGCCCAGCAGCCAAAGGAAAGCTCCCCACCTCTGCAGGTAACAAATTCCTTCCTCAAATAATACAAACTTTTGTGTCCTGCATCCAGTGTGGATGCTGACCTTCAGTGGTGGACAAAAGCTGCCTTTGCAGTGTCAGTCTTTGACTTCAAACTGGGCTGTTTTCTTCCTTTTTTGGCATATAATGTTATGAGGCCATAGCAGCCCGTTCTCAGGCTAGTTCTGTAAATCATTTCCACCAAAATTAATCACATCTAGATATAAACATTCAGACCACCCAACGGACTATATTCCCAACATAAAGACAAGCCAATTACACAATGTATCTAATGCCACTAGGATATTTATTACATTAATGGAGTAGATTTTACAGTTTCTGAAACAGTCCCCGAAGATTATGTATGATTTATTCCCATAGATCTTACTCTTCTAGCCATGCCCATATAATTGGCATTTTTTAGTGTCTGGGGAGTTTACTTACAATGCCCTCATGATTCAGAGATTATCCTCACACTGGTGTCATCACCATGCAGACTAAATTCAAATGTACAAAATTAATAAATGGCTGAAACATCTCAGTTTCACCAGCCTCAGATATGGATGTGCTTCAAATCCCTCTTTTGAATCAGGCACAGGGAGAGGGGGGGCTTGAGTCCCTCCAGACCCTGAGGGATCTCACACTGGTCAATCCCTATTTATACAACAGCAACACTCAAGTGTTTTTGTTCTAAGGTTCCCAGAAGGAAATCTAGTCAGTGCCACCAGCTGGATGCTCCACTTCCATGTGTCCCTTTTCCCTCCATTCACATCCTCTGAACAGAGAGAGAGAGATAATCCTCTCTCCCAGGTTTTTTCCTGGAGAAGCACAGGGAGAAAAAGATAAAACAATTCTTATCTCCTTTCCCTGCTCCTGTTGTTTGTGCACACGTGGAATGTGTTAGGAAGATTGTTTACCTGAAGGGATTTGCTAATTGGATTCTGGTGATGGTTGTTGGCATTAATTGGCCTGTTGTGTCCTGGCTGTCTGGAGACAGGCATGGGGTTTTTTCAGTATGCATCTTTTAGTGTTCTATAGTGTAATACCTCTTCAGTATAGTTATAATACAGTATTAATGTAATATAATATAGTTTAATAAAGCAATTGCTCAGCATTCTGTACCAACGGAGTCAGATGCCAATCACCCCCTGCACTGGGGGCTCCCTGAATGCTGCACTCCACCTCCAAGCCCTCTGTGGAATTGGGAGGTGATGGATTAGCCACCATCAGGCTCTGCACAGGCAGGCAAAGCTGAATGAGGCCAGGTGTGATGCTGGGATGCAGCAAATGCCAGCTCCAGGTGTTGCCCATCCGTCCTTCAGGATCCACAGTCTCATGTCACAGAATTGCAACAGCATGATGAGCCAAATGTGCCTCCAGCCCCACGGCACAGGGCAGGTTTAGCAAGTTTGGATTCCTATTTCTAGCCCTGGGAATCCTCAGGTGCCACCAGGGTCTGGGAGCTGTGGGGATCCACAGAATCAGAGGGTTTTGGAAAAGCTGCAAAAGGCAGGCCCCAGAGACAGCAGAACTGTGATCAGAGCTAAGCAGCAGCCATGAGATTGGTCAGCAGAAAAATTACTTAAAAAGTAGAAAAGCACAAATAGAACAATGGTCTGTGTATTAATGCTTGTCTAGAATAACTCTCTAAGCTGCAGAAAAGTTTATCTAGTGAGATACTAGGAAGTTTGAAGCTTAATAATGGAGCAGAGTGGAGAAAAAAAAAAAGAGAGCTTCACTCAACATTATGAAATGTCTTTTGTCACTTCTCAACCAAGAGGAAAAAAAAATACATTTCCAAGGAATTAAGAGATCTTATTTTAACAGTCAGCTTTGCAACAGGACCAAGCCTTTAAATAATTCCAACCACACACAGTGGCTACAAAGGGCAGATAATTTTCCCCTTTCACAAAGGCTGCAAGATCTAAATTTGGTGAGAAAGTGCAAATATTTCAGTCTGGCAGACAGAACAGCTGGGCTGACCTCCAGCCTCCTCCACCTTACCTACACCCCCTCCCTGCGTCCTTCATTTCAGCAGAAACACAGATTGAGATTCCAATATATTGTGAAAGAGGGATCTAAATGTGGGTATGCAACACAGAGCCATGCAGCAGGCATTGGGATGAGCTGGCAGTGACAAGACAGATTTGCAGGCAGCACACTGAAAATATCTCCTTCTGGCAGGAGAACAGCAGAGCCACTCTTGAGGCTGGTTTGGGATTTACTGCACGCAGGTCTGAGGAGAGGAGCTCTCCACCTCATCCATCCAGCATGGATGGCACCCCTGTGCTCTCCTGCAGCACCCTGACAGCTCTCCTAGCAATTCCCACTGCCAAAGATGCCTGCAGGCTGTGGCTGCAAGGGGCAGGAAGCAGAGTTCCAGATTTGGCTGAGATCCTTTCCAAGCATGGCATCATTCATGCCAATAATGCAGCGTGGCACTCGTTAATGCCAATAATGCAGCATGGCACTCATCGATGCCAATTATGCAGCGTGGCACCCACCTTTATTTTACTTATCTCTATTTCTGGGGAAATTAATGAGTAAACCATTCCTGTGTTGTTCTAAAAGTTGCCTTAAACACAGAGCGTTTTGAAAGTGTCCCAGTCTCAAAGTTGAAAGTGCCAATATAAGTACCTAAATTATGGGATGCACTCCTAACTTCCAAACAGCAGTGTTCCACTTCATAGCACCTTTTATTAAATCAGGCTTGATGTCAAACTGTCCTGGGTCAGCACAGGGCAGCCGGAATTAAACTACAAGAGCTTCCTTTAGAATTCCATTAGTGCTTTAACAAGGCTCCAACAAGCATCACTCAGTGCCCAGCAGCTCCCCCATGCTCATCAATATTTTCACTGTGATCCTCATTAGAGCACTTGCTGCACAGCAGAGCAGGATTCTGCATCCTGCCTTCACACATCTTCCAACACAGTGCAGCAACTGCAAGGCAAAAAGCATCTGTGCAGCTAGAATTATTCAAATTAACACACACACAGTGAACCTAAAACTCTTATAATCTGCAGCAAAGCGTTTTCCCAATGCTGAGTTAGTACAAGTTGCCCATAAAGAAAATACAGGAGTGAGAAGATGCCCTAGGACGGGGAGCTACAGAGTCCTCACACACCAACCCCAAACCAACAAGGAAAGCCCAAAAAGTGGGGTACAACGGAGCACTGCAGAGTGTGCAAAATGCCAGAACTGTAGGAACAAGCAGGGTCAAATCCACATTTTTAGTGGTAAAAAGCTTTAAGGTAAATAAGGCAAGGATTAGTGCAAAACTGACATTATTGCCACTCAGTTGTATTTTAAGAGACTCTTTCAAACTCCCCAAAAAGGCCCAAATTCCCACATTTCTAACACATTTATCCCATAGCACTGATGAGCAGGGGAGTGTGTGTGTTCACACAGGGAGATCACATGCATGGAGACAGAATATATCTGATTTAAAGACGGTTATTTTTGGAGCACAGCTAAAAAAAAAAAAAAAAAAAAAAATCCCTGGAAGCAAAACAGGGAGAGGAAAGGGCCAGGATGAGAAGCATCAGGGAGAAGTGAATCCAACAGGCACACCAGGAGACCAGCAAGGCTGGGGTGCTAGCAGCCAGTTTTTGAGCCATGCTAATAACAGGTCAGGCGGCAGAGCTGATGCTGCACATCCAGCCAAATCCGTGCACAGGCTGCAGGCACCAACACAAGAGAACCAGCAGCACATACATCTGGCTGCCTCCAGAGCCATCCATCCTCAATTTCCGAGGCTCTCCGGCTTCCTCACTTCAGCAAACCGATCTATGCTGTGGATTAAACCCAACACCTCACTTTCTGTCCCTGCCTCCTGCACAAGCAGGGAGATCTTCAGCAGTGGGAAATGCTCACAGAGATCTGTGTTTGATGTAGAACCATTTCCCTAATGGGCCCTGAACAATTTCCACGTTTTGAAAGCAGAGAGATTTCCTCTAAATCAGCAGCCTGATGGGAAGCTGACCTCCATGAAATATTTCCTCCCATTTTCACTGTCCGTGGCAATTCCCCACCACTTTCCCAGTCTTCCTTTATTCCGCTCACAGGCTGATTTTTAACTTGTTGGGGAAAAAAACATATCTTTAAATTCCCAACTGAAAAAAACAACAACCAAAAACCAAAAATCAATTTTTGCTCTCAAAAAATCAGGGACAATCCCCTTTCAGCTTGGCACTCAGTTCACACCTGCAGGAATGGGGCAAGTTTAAAGCAAAACCATTCATTAACCAATTTCACTTTCTCTTCAGTAGGGGGGGATTGTCATCTGAGGTCAAAAGTGTCCTATGGATAAAAAGCTTCCCCAGTTTTGCCATTATTTCCCCTTGTGCCCATCTGACACTGGACAATGCGCAGATGCTAATTAGAGTTGTTTTTTTATTTTTACAGAAGTGTATGGAGAAGCCTCAGAAGTAGTAGAGCACTGAGAGCACAAGACATCTAATATAGAATTTTAAAAAACAAAAAAAAACCTAACTAAAAAGACCCCCACAAGTCTTGCTCATGCCTGGTAGAATGCCAGGACACGGACCTGGGGTTATTAAGGGTTTAAGGTCTGGGGTTTCCTTGTGTTTAAGTTACTTAGCTGTTTTTCTGCTTACATGCCAAGAGAGAAGCGTGAATACATGTTTAATGATGCACTTTTGGGGGGTTTTTAAGGGTTTAAGTTATTTAGTTTTTTTTCTGCTTACATGCCGAGAGAGAAGTGTGAATACATGTTTAATGATGCACTTCTTGGATGTTTTCAGTGCTGAGATGCACAGCTGGGCAACCTTGCTCCTGAATAAATTAAGCCAAACAGCTGAGATTTGGAGCATTTGAGATTTGTCTTTTAAATATTGATATATTAACTTCAGTGCTCACTGTATGCTTATCAGGTGTACTGTAAGGCATGTATAGATGTAATGTAAATGTCACTCCCTGAAATGTGAGGCAGGACTGGTGCCCTTGGCTGGGCTGCCCATGCTCCAAGGGCTGAGGAGGGCAGCTCCAGCCTCACATCCCTCCCACACAGCACCAGCGCTGCCAGGGGCTCCTCAACAAACACTTCCCCGGGACAAACAACACCTTCCTGTGTTTACAGCAGGCAGTGGAAGCTGCTGCAGGCTCCCAGGAGCTGGGGATTGATGTGGAGTTTCAGCACACACTGCTCAGTCTCAGTGGGTGACACTGGCTCTGCATGCCCTGTGTTCTCCCAGCCTGCTGCCATGCCCAGCTTCCAAAACCAGGGGCAACAAACCACTGTGTGCTCCTGAGAGACAGGACAGCACACAAACCACCCTCGGGCTTTTAAACCCCCACACGGATCCACACAGGAGCAATTAGCTGCTCTCCTCCTTTCCCTGCTCAGCCACTGACTCAGTGCCATCCCACCACTAAGTGCCTTCTCCCCACATCCTCTGATTGCAAAACAACTTCCAGACAAAGGATGCAGGAGCAATAACACTCAGGCTGCCTGACAATACCTTTTTCTTCTCCTAGACTGCCTGTGCATCCATTAATACATTTATCCATAGACAGAAATCAGGCTTTGTCTGGCCTTGCTTTGCTAGTTGGGCTAAACACACCAAATGCTTCCAGCCTCTGCTCATCTCCTCAAAAATGCTTTTGATTATCACTCCTTTTTACTCCAGCAGACTTCTCTTCACCTGGGTAAATTCTGATTTGTCTTTCTTCCACGCTCATGAGCAGAATAAGAACAAATGGAAGAAATGGCATTCCATGTTAAAAGAAAAAAATATCAGGAAATTGAATTATGTTTTAGTCAGGTCATAAAAAAAACCCACCACAATGAATATTGTCTGGATTTGCTGTAGTTAAGAAACATTACCTAAACAATCAGGTAAGTAACAGACATAAGCTTGTCACATTAATTAATTTTTCTTTTAAATCCCATGTTGAGAACCATTCAAGTAATAATATGGAATCAGCCAGCAGTCTGCATACAGATGAAGGAAAAAATATTCCAGAATCTTCAGCAATAAAAGAACTTCATGCTGGAAAACACAATTAACATCAGAAAGCTGTCCTGCCATCTGTTCAAAACAAAAGGTATCAAGTGTTGCCAGCAAACAGGGAAATGCTGTGGGTGCTGTGATTGTGGAGGATTTACCCTTACAGGTGACAGCAAGGTAGGCTGAAATATGCAAGTGCACAGTGAGTGTGTCAAGAAGCAGGACACCAACTGCAAGAGTGGAGCTTAAATTAATTACTGCCCTCCATCCTCACAGAGCCCCAGGTGGGACACTGGGGATGCTCTGCCCTCCATCCTCACACAGCCCCAGGTGGGACACTGGGGATGCTCTGCTCTCCATCCTCACACAGCCCCAGGTGGGACACTGGGGATGCTCTGCCCTCCATCCTCACACAGCCCCAGGTGGGACACTGAGGGTGCTCTGCTCTCCATCCTCACACAGCTCCAGGTGGGACACTGGGGATGCTCTGCCCTCCATCCTCACACAGCTCCAGGTGGGACACTGGGGATGCTCTGCTCTCCATCCTCACACAGCTCCAGGTGGGACACTGGGGATGCTCTGCCCTCCATCCTCACACAGCTCCAGGTGGGACACTGGGGATGCTCTGCCCTCCATCCTCACACAGCTCCCTATGGGACACTGGGGATGCTCTGCCCTCCATCCTCACACAGCTCCCTATGGGACACTGGGGATGCTCTGCCCTCCATCCTCACACAGCCCCAGGTGGGACACTGGGGATGCTCTGCCCTCCATCCTCACACAGCTCCCTATGGGACACTGAGGGTGCTCTGCTCTCCATCCTCACACAGCCCCAGGTGGGACACTGAGGGTGCTCTGCCCTCCATCCTCACACAGCCCCAGGTGGGACACTGGGGATGCTCTGCCCTCCATCCTCACACAGCCCTGGGCTCTGGCTGCACCAGGAGCACCTCACAGTGCCCAGAGCCACTGCTGGGCAGCAGGCACTGCACATCTCTGCCTTTCCCTGCAGCACAGGTGGAACAGAACAGGAACAGAACCACAAAACCATGCCAGGAGCAGCTCAGCCAGCCAAGGAGCACTGCAGGGCCACACCACCAGCTCTGAGCTAAATAACAACACAGCACAGGGGAGTGGCTTTCTGTTTGCTCTGCTGTTCCCCCCCAGCAGTTCAGGTACCTTCACTGATAAGGCACAGCAAGCAGAGGGGCAGATGGGTGCTGTGAGCAGCACACCCCTGCCCAGCAGCGATTTACTGTGCCACAGGCTCACAGGGCACACCAATGGCCTCAGGGATGGCTGCTGCTGCCCAGCCTCATGCCCAAGGAAGCTGGCACTGCCCTCTGCCACCCCATCACTGTGCAGCAAGGCTTATCTCTGCACACGCAGAAAATAACAGGCCCTGCTGGTGACAAAAGCAATTGCTTAAACAAAATAACGCGGGGAAAAAAAGAGAAAGTGATCACATCGTCCTCATATTTCTTCACATAGTTCTGCTATCATCACAGGATGGCTTCACACAAAGAGAAGGAAATTAAAGAGGATCTCCTATATAACCTCCTTTTCTCATGTATTTGCAATCTCGCAACACACACCCAAATACTCTGTAAAAGCAGAAAATGGCATTTCCTTTCCAGTCCTTGCACTATCAGCACCCCAGCAGATATAAATTTACTTTCTTTAAATAGGCACTGCTAGAATGGTGTTTAGAAACAAGCTTCACCTAGTTGTCATGAATTATTAACCAGAAAAAATCCCTCTTGTTCTTCACAGAGTCTTGATTTGCAAGTTTAAAAACCAAACTGACACTTCAACCTCTTGTATAAATACCCAACCTTTAAAAAAATGCTCTGAGCATTATAAATACATTTTTTCATGAATATGAGAACAACAATTCTATAAATAGCCATTCTTCACAGAGTTGCCCTGAGACATTGTTTTTACAGACAACAGTAGGAAACTGAAGGAGGTCTAAGCACCAAACACATTAAAAGTGAAATAAACTCTCCAACCAGCTCTGGGTTTCCACTTATTCTTACAAAGTTCATCGTTCTTTTTTGGCTTGTACAATGAGTTTATGCAAGGGAAGGAACAGGCCAAAAGGCTGCACTGACTCCTGGCAAGGGATTTACACTCAGTGTAAATCAGGCCCAGCTTCTGGGGGCACTCACTGGCAGCAATTTAATTTAACACAGCTCTGCCCACCACAGCCTTGCAGGAGCACAGGCAAACACAGGATTCTCATCAAAAATTACAAAATACGGTTCCACACAGACCCACTGCAAGCCCTGCTCCATCTCCCCTCAAAAGCAAACACAGGAAGATAAACAAACACAATCTAACATAACAAACTGCCTCCCCAGTGTGCCTGCACGTTTCAGGGCTGCTCTCTCCCCAAGCTATTTCTGCCCTGCTATCCAAACAAAACCAACAAGAACTCCCCCCAAAAACAGCAGCACAGCTGGTGCACCAGGTTTCTGCAGCCAGAACTCCACAAGCACACACTGGGGTTTTCTGGCAGACACTCATGCAGGGCCAGAGCTCAAGCACCACCAAGTTCAACACCATCTCCAGCAGGGAGCCAGCACAAGCACTCACTTGACAGGTGCTTGAAAATTCACCTCTGCAACGAGGAGAAACTCACTCAATTCCCAGCTTCAATACAGTGTTCTACAACACTCATTTTCTATATATTTTATATATAAACCTGGGTGCCAATGAGTGCTAACACTGATTTTCTATATATTTTATACATAAACCTGGGTACCTAACAAGCTGCACCCAGGTGCTCATGGTGCTAGCATTCATTTTCTATATATTTTATATATAAACTTGGGCACCAAACAAGCTGCACCCCAGTGCTCAGGGTGCTAGCACTCATTTTCTAGATATTTTAAATATAAACCTGGGTACCAAACAAGCAGCATCCAAATTCTCAGGGGCTAGCACTCATTTTCTATATATTTTATATATAAACCTGGGTACCAATGAGTACTAGCACTCATTATTTTCTATATATTTTATATATAAACCTGGGTACCAAACAAGCTGCACCCAGGTGCTCAGGGTGCTTACATTCATTTTCTATATATTTTATATATAAACCTGGGTACCAAACAAGCTGCACCCAGGTGCTCAGGGTGCTTACATTCATTTTCTATATATTTTATATATAAACCTGGGTACCAAACAAGCTGCACCCAAGTGCCCAGGGTGCACTCTATTTCTATACATTTTAAACATAAAATATATTATATTTAAATATAATTATATATCTATTTATATTAAATGTATACATTTTATATTTTATTTCATATTCATATTTTATTTAACATTTAAATTCATATTTTAAAATTAAATGCATATTTATATTAAATATAAAATATATTCTATTTACATATAAACCTGGGTGCCAAACAAGCTGCATCCAAGTGTTCAGGGTGCTAACACTCACTTTCTATATATTCTAAAACACTTGTCTGCTGTGCCAGGACTGCACATCACACCACAGAGAAAAAGAAGAACCATTCTGGAGCTGGATTTTTTTTTCTCTTACCTTATTTTGATCTGTCCAGTAGAAGAAAAATCCCTGTGGGTCTGTTCTGAGGATAATTGGAGTCACAACAGTGGAGTCCTGGCAGAGAAAGGACAAACAAGAAATCCATGTCAGCACACAGAACACATAATTACGCACAAGCTGCTTTGCCATCCGTGCTAATGGATTGCAACACGCAGGAATTACCCTGAAGGTATCACCAGCAGGAGGGCACTGAAAGAATTTAGTATCACCTGCCTCATCTCCATTTCTCTGACACAATGTGTTCCCATTCCTGTGGAGACAGCACCCAACAACTGCAGGCTTGTCAACATGTGGAGTTAACCCAGAACAGCTGGGAGAGGGTGAAGCTCAACAGGCAAAACAGCCTGGATGTCAAAGCAGAGCCCACACAGCAAAACATCACAGCTAGGTGTCCACTGCCCACCTTGGTCTCACTTCACCTTCAGATAGCAACACTAAATACCTCTAAAATTGACTTTTACAAAGGCCAATTTGCCTAGAAAACACAGAAGAGCATCCTTCACCTTAAGACTTCTGTCAGTAACATTCCATTAAAATTTATCTTTTTTTTTTAATCAAGCCATGAAAATTTTAGCAATGGCAGTATATTTGCATTCCACCTGACTTTCCAACTGTTTGAAAAGCTGTCTAGTCTGGTAACATCCACAGCTCAGGTCATGTAAAACCAGGCCCATTTCTCAGCACACTGAGCAAGGCAGCCTGGTTACCTAAAATTCCTGTCTCTGAGTGACAGCAAAGCCTGACCCAGGAGCCACAGGCTCCAACCCAGGACTTTTCCACAGCTGGAAATTCATCCCATCTCCCACCTGAGGCTGCCCAGCAACAACTGACCCCACTGCAGCCTGCTCCCAACAGGATTCCTCCTCTCTATCTTCCATGGCATCCATAAAGACACTGCTGTCTCAAGACCTCTACCCATTTTTCAAACTCCATTTAGGAGTTATGGAAGGGGCACAGAAGGGAAAAAGACAATAATACAGAGAAATTGCAGAATTACAGAAAAACACAGAAAAATTGCCTAAGCCTCAGCTCCCCAGGGTAAACACACAGCTCCTCCTCAGAAAGGATTTCTATTTCTCTTGAGGTGCTACAGGTATTTTACAGCTTCAGCATTCACCTATTTCCAAAGCAGAAATGTGTGAGGTCAGTCCATGTGGCGTTGGGGACAAAAAATGGGCTGTGACAGGTTCAAGTTTAAATCCAGCATATTTCAGGGTGGAGTAGAAACACAAAGAAAGCTGATGGAAGTCACACACAAATAAAAAAAAAAAAAAAAAAAAAAAAAAACCCAAAAAAACCAAACAAAAAAAAAACAACAAAAAAAACCAAAAAAAAAAAAAACCAAAAAAAAACCAAAAAAAAAAAACAAACATAAACCAAAAAAAAAATCAACCAAATGAGACTGTCCCAGATGTGCCCAAGGCTCTGTCACTGACCCTTCATTAAAACACTGCACTGCCCCTCCCTAAGAGAGCAGACATGCAGAATTTGCAGGATCTTATTTCCCCCCCATTTTTTCCTAGTTTTTAATATCCTTTACACCTGAGAGTTGGATGCTGTTTGAAGCAATATGCAAATTTGGGTTTAAAATATATGAGACCCTGAAGGAATCTGTATCCACAAGAACCTAAAAAAGGGTTCTTAGACCTCCACTACTCAAAAGAGAGAAAAAATCCCTTTTCTGGAAACATAACTTTTTTTTCCTTATTTCATTGTGTCATCAATGTGCATGAAAATATAAAATGAGGAAAGATAAAGACAGAGTCCTTCTGCCTTTGGATGAGGTGTGAGGAACTTGAGGGGAAAGGGAAGGAAGTGATGGGAAACAGACACAGAGCAATTCTGTCCAGGATTAACTAATTCTGCTGCATCGTTTCAACCCAAAGTGTGTTTGATGACACACACCTATCAGAGCAATACTTCTGTACATGTGAAAAATATTGACTAAAATCAAGAGATTGTATTGAATAAATATTGAATAAAATCAAAGCAGAGGATGAGGGGGAAGAACCTTCAATATCCATCAGCGGCCTAAAGGAAACTTCATCATGACAGGGTGAGTCCTGCTCTGGGAATCTCGGCTCCAGAAAGATGTTTGGTTGTGCTGGGGTTTTTATTTGTTTTTTTTAATTAACTCTGACACCAGGCCCAGCACCATTAAGGTGCTGATGAACACGAGGATCTGAGAAGAACTCTGCACGTGTGTTTGTGCAAGATGTGCCTCAGGAACTGCTCCATGCAGCAACAAAAGCCATGTGCCTCATGCTTTGTATGTTCTGCAGCTTAATTAGCACCCTTGTAAAGCCCTGACATCAGATGCCACACTCAGCCCTGGGTGTGGAGGCATGGAAATAATAAATGAACTTTTGGAGGCAGCTCTGCCAGTCCTTCCAGAGTAAAGCAGAGTCCTCTGGCACCTGGGACAGGTCTCTTGCTGTTATACAAATCTGCAAAAACAATCAAAAGGACTCCTGAAGAAACCTCTTGCAATATACAGTCAAGAAGAGCAGCAGTTCAAGGCTAGGAAATAGAGATTTGCTTCAACCTGCAAGTGTCTGGTGCATTTATTTACAAACATTACTGCACTGGTAAGGGAATGGCTGTGGTTTATGACCCATAGGACACACCTGCAGTCATTCATGAGCATTCTGGAGTCCATTAATCCAATTTCCTCACCCAAAGAGCTGACCTCATAACTCTCCTGAACAGAGTGACCAACCACACACAGCTCTGAACAAAAGGGTTATGGACAGAACACAACAGAAGAGGAGGAACATTAAAATGACAAACAGAATTTCAAGGACAAACAAATCAGGGGCAGACATTCCTATCTCCCCTAACCCACTCAGATGCAAAAGTGAGATAAACCAGGGAAAAAAAAAAGTGTTGCCCATCTCAGAAGCTGAAGGGTTTGGAAATTTAAACGTGCAGTAGGAGAGCAGCCTATATCCTGTATCCCTCCCTGTGGATATTTCCAGAGCAGCCCCTTGAGCAGCAGGCCAGACTCCTGGGGCAGTTCCAAGCACATGAAAAAGGTGCAGGATGAGATGAGCAAGGCAAAACCCAGCTGTGACCAGAATCACTTTTTAAAGGGCATTTAATTTACCTTTAGAAGTCCTCCACCTTTGTCTTTGCTGACTTAGGGCCAATTCTCTACTTTCCTCCAGCCCCACAGCCTCAAAGGAGTTTTGTGGCTGCTCTCTACTCACTCCATTAAGTTCCTCCTAATTGGCTGCTCAACCTCAGAGCCTGCATTAGCAAATTCAGTGTTTTGTACTTTGAAACAAAGAGGTTTCCACTTTGTGCCCAGGAAGTGCCACAAGGAGCTCTGTGATCCTCACACAGCAGAGCACAGGCACAGAGGATCAATGCACAAACCCACAATTAAATGGATGCTTCAAGGTCTGCTTTTAAGAGTGGGGCCCTACCTGGAACACCAGTAAGCAAAAAGTGCCGCCTCCATTCATTCCATTGCCACTGACCAGGAAAGATCATCACACAAAGATAATTAGTGAAGAGCTGAAAGCTTGGGTTTAGCTCCTTTCTGACCCTATTTATGAGAGCACCACCATGGCCTGGCTGTGCACAAGGTGGAGCCTTTTATTCCATGACCACGAGCCAGAAAAGCTTGTGCTTCCATAAATCACATATAGATAATGATGATGTTCCTTAGAAACAGCTGCAGTCAAAACCCACACCAACAGATCCTCAAAAGAAAAGCAGAGCAGGCTCTGTCCTCAGCTCCTCTGACAGATGGGGCTCACGACACTGCCTTATTAAGGCTGCTCTTCCCTGGGTTTGCCTCAGACTTCCAGAAACGCTGAACATCCCCAAACAGAACCTGAAAACTTTTGCACATCATTATTTCACTTGCCTGAATCTTCTGGAAAACTTTCTGCCAAACTGCAGAAACACAAAGCTAAGAAAGATGGACTCTTTCTGGCAGAGGCAAAATATTCTTGAATATTTCTTTCACTTTGGCCTAAAATCTGGTTGAGCAAAGGTGTCAGACCTGGGGACAGCCCCTAAGAAGAGTTCCCTTGCCATCCCACAAGCCAGCGGGATTCCAGGCCTGGGAAGAACAAGCAAATGAGAAGGGACAGAATTCCAGTTTCACAGGGTCACACACCCGAGAATTCCAAAATACAGAGTGTACTCAGACTGAACTAAACAGGATCACCCAGACAGTCAGAACTCAAATTCCTCAGGCTGAACTACAGTGAAAGGGACAAAGTTCCCACCCCATCTGCAGTGAACCCTGAAATAATGGGGAAGGATAAAAATGCCCTTTTTCCTTGAAGGCAGAGAATAAAGGGAGAACTTGAGAGCAAAGGCAGTGAAATACCAACCAGGAAGATTTTCACCATGGCCACAGAGTTCTTGTGTGATGCTGAGAAAATCATTTAAACCAGTCTGCTCATCAGCATAAATGCTGCCTCTTTTGATTTTGAGAGAACACTGGAATTACATTTCCACATTTCATTTTCTAGTTTTCAGAGATGCTGAGCTCAAATTCATCCGAAACCACTGGGGAGGCATTCTGAGCACCTGGCAGTGTGGCACTGCAGGCTGAAAATTAGGTCCAAGGTACCTAATCACAGATTAAAAATTAGGAGATTTTAATGTTGGTCTTTTTTTGGATCTACAACAGAATAACTTGAAACTGGAAAATTTTGTCATTTAACGGGCCTTGTGAAAATAAATTAACAGTGCTTATGAAGCATTTGCTTTCTAATAGATCAAAAGCTGCATAGTTAGAAATAGACTGCAAGGGTTAATTGTGGATTAACTATTTCACTCCAGGTTTGGTTAAAAAAACCAAAAGAGTCTTGAGCATTCAAACACTGAAGTGAGGAAAGCACACAGGGCACAACCCAAATTCCCAGTTAAGCTCCCTCTCCCAAAGAATGCTCACTTATTTAGGAGCTGTTTTCTGGTTTTCCCTTTCCCTTGTATCCACCAGCACTCCAAAGGGCTCCAAAACCCCGTAACAGAGATCTCATCTATGACTTGAACATCAGATCCTCCCAGGCAGGCATTTAACCCACCTGCAGCAGATCCAGATCTTATTTTCCCCCCACACTGAAGTTATAAAGAGCCTTCCAACAGAGCTAACCAAGTTCAGGCTTTCCAATTTACTAAACGTTAATTCTTAAAAATTGTAAATTCAATCTCTCAAGACCAAAGCCACAACTTGCACTCATTCAGATAAAACACTTCTAAACAGCCCAGAGCTGAAACTTGTTTACTACATAAAGATTAGCAACAGAGAAGAAACAGCAAAATCTCTGGAATGCTGGACTTGACCTCTTCACTCCAGACTGAACGTGTTCACAAAAAAAATAAACTCTTCAGCTTATTGTTTTAGTTTTATACACACAGAACAATGGATTCTCATTTTTCATGTCCTCACTAATGTACTGGAGTGGCAGCCTTGTGCACAGCTTAAAAACAAACAAAAAAAGGCAGGGGGGGGAAAGAGTTATTTTGAGTAACTTCTGAAAAATTCCAAGTTGTTTATTTGTCTCATCTCAGCTTATCCATAATAAAAGATGCTCTGATGTTATGTTTACTTGTAAGGTTAAAGGGCATACTCTTGATAGTCTTCTTTAAAACATTCTAAACAGAGAAAGAAGGCTGCAAATCTCCAGAGCGTTCACTCTGAGCTCACAAATGCTTTATTGAGACAAAGTGCTCTAAGAGAAAGGCATTAAAAAATATTTAAAAGATCTGGGCTCTATTTTGCTGCTCACCTGGGGAAGCTCTGCAGCCACTAAGCAATGCTACCAGTCAGGTTTGCTGCACTAATCCAGTGCTTAGAAAGAAAAGATGTGGCCAGAAAATTGCAGTCCTGGCCCTCAATTTAGGTAGAACTCACCTTAGCAATACACTTCACTTAAAAGTGAAAGTAAACAGTGTGAGCCACTGAGAGCTCAGTCAAAATCTTTATGCAAAGTACATATTATCACTGGGGAAGATAAGGAAGCCTTTAAAGCAAGAAATGAAAACAAACCTATTTTTGAACCTGCACCATCGTATTAACTCGCTGGAGTGTGCCAATTACAGCTCTGAGAAAATATCAGCTCAGCTGTGCTCTGAGCCTCAGTTACGTCTATCCTGTTGCCACCACAGGCCAGAGAGAAACAAGGAAAGGCAGATTTCTGCCCTCAGGACAGATAATTCTGGGAGAAGCTGCTCTTTATGCTCAGCTTTCCTTGCCCTTCTCAGCCTAGCAACACATCCTGCCACATTAAGCTTAAACTCTTACCAAAAACAGTTTCACCTGTGAACTTAATTACATTTATTTATTAACCTGCTCAGAACTGTGATCAGGAGGAGCTGCTGTGAGCACAGCAGAGGGGATGCAGCCCCCTGTGTCAGCTTTCCCTAGAAATACAAGGGCACAGCTGCCCAAAGCCAGAGCAGCAGTCAGGAGGCTTTGGACACAGCCACAAGAAAGACCAAAGCAGCCAGCCACGTTTATCTTCCACAAACTCCAAGAGCAGCTACTTCTGCTCAGTGCCTTGTGAACCCAAAACTCCACACCAAGAGCAACACGTGATTCTCAAATTTGCTTTCTGCAAAGTTACAGGACAACAATGAACTGTTTGGGTTCAGCGCTTCACACCCTGATCCCCAATGGAATTTGTGAACAGTGTACCAGGCATTGGATGCCTGTGTTGCATCCAATCCCAAGGCACGAAAGAGTGACTGGTCTTGCAAAGCCAGACCCCTTTAAATGATCCTAATGCGTTTTCAATATAGAAACTGAAGGTGGGCTGCAGAGGAGATGGAATCCCATACCTTCTACCTGCCTCTCTGTGATCTGGAGTGATGCTACTCCACACAACACAGAATTCCTTCAGCCCCCCCTCACACTCTTGTTTAAATGCTCCCAGCATTTCCCACTGGAAAATTCTCAGCAGTTTAAAGGTTTAAAGCTCAGCTAGGAAAACTTTGCTTCAGGCTGAAACTTGGTACAAGTGGTAAGAATTCACAACAACCACTTCTGCTTCGTGAAATGCAAAGCAAAGTCAGTAGGACCATCTTAAAACTGCATCCCAAAACAGAAGGGAAGGGAACAAGGAGAGGATGGAGGCTGCCCCAGTGCACAGGCACGGAAGAACTCAACTCCCATTCTCACACACAGTGAGAAGAAATGGTGCATAACAAACATCAATCAGTGTGTGAGCCAGAGCAGACTCCCTTCCCTTGAAACCTTGGATTTTGTGGGGCTTCCACTGCTGAGAACACTACAGGGAAGACATGAGGGGTGGGAAATGTGCACAAACACACACAATGCACGGTCAACAATGAGTTACTGCCAGAATTGTTAGCACAGTGGGCCTAAAAAGCCATCACCTTTCACAGGGCTGCCAGTGAAAGCACTAACTGAACACAACAGGACTCAACTCACACACTCCAGGCAACACCTGAGGACTGCTGAGCAGCACCTTTATCCCAAAATACAGGTCTTTCTCCAGAATTTAGCCATGTTTTATTAGTGCAGCCTTCAGGTTTACAATTGTAAATCTTTTTACCAACTAGCCTGTGGCAGGCAGGTGAAGATCCACTGTGCATGGAGAACACCTCTTCATCTTTTAACTCTATCTATATAACTACTATTTGGAAAATAGTAATAACAAACTGTTGGCTGATGGCTTGGGCTTTCAGTCTGGAGACTCAATCTTTAGCTCGACCTCTGCATACACACGCAGAAATTCCTTGGTAACTTACCAAAAATAAAACAATAACTGCAAATGACAAGGCTGCCTTTTCCTACCCTAAGGAAAATGTCAACCCGAAGAAAACGTTTTCTCACTCAAGCCTAGTTCCTGACCGTGCAGAACCTGTATCAAAGCCAGGGTTTGGTACGCAGACAAGGTCAGTTTCCTGAGCCTTTCAAAAAAGTGTTCGCTTATTACTGTAAACAAAACTTCACACCACAGGTTGTTTGGTTTCTGACGTTCTCTTTCTCCTTGGGAGTGTTTATCGCAGGTTTACAGGGGTCAGGCTCACACACTGGGCTGCTGGACAGGCTGAAAGCAGCGACAAAAGAGCGAGATGGAACAAGCCAAGTTACACACGAGCTGCTCCTTCTCCCTCGCTGCTGTCCCTCCAGGTGTTGCTGTGGATGTCTTCAGCACAGCAAACGCACAAGAGCTCTGAAACAACTCATCCTCAACACTTCTCCTGGCGTTCAGGCTGCCTGTCTTCTCTCCCAGCCATTTCTCTGCCTCAGCTCAGTCTCCCGATGGCACACTCAGACTTTCTGGGGCACCTGCACCTCTGTGCACAGCCGAGACACAGACAGCCAGGGCTGGGCTGCCAGAGCAAAACCCAGCACAGGACTCATCCTGCAGGCTTTGAACATGCCAACTCTGCCGGTCAGCTCTCCTTTCCTTAGAAAGTGTCCCGGGCACAGCCAGCGCGCCAAGGAAGAGATCCCAGCCGCACAGCGCTGCTCTGCCAAAGGTGAGGGGGAAACCACACTCCTTTCCTATGTCAGGCTATACAAATGTAAAGGGCTGGGAAGGAGCAAGCAGTGCAGGGAAAGCAGATGCGATGGTGAGGCCAGCCTCATGCCCTAAGGAGCCAAGGAAGAAGAAGTAAAGCGACCAAGGGTACCCGAACTGGGAGAACACACCGGGGCTTGACAACTCCACCAGAAGGAGCGAGACAGCGAGAGGAGCAGGAGCGGCTGGGAGGAGGAGACGGGAGGTGGAACGAGAGGGAGCAGGCTGAAACAACTCTGCCACGGGCACAGAGGCGGCAGCACGCACAGCGAGAGGCGGCGGAGGAAGGCGCTCCGAACGGAGCCAGCCCAGCGCGATTCCACAGGACAGCCGTCCCACAAACTTCGCCCGGCGCTCAACCCCTCGGCGGGGCAGGGGACACCCGGCGGGGACCCCTCGGTGGCCCGCAGCCCTCCCGCCCCATCGCCCCGCAAACCCCGCCGGGGGAAGGGCAGCGCTACTCACATCGTCCCACTTGACGAATTTGACGCCTTTCTTGAGCGTTTCGGAGACGCAGACGGGCTTGAGCTGCAGAGCGTGCACCCCAGGCTGTGCCCCGGCCATCTGCCCCGCATGGACGCCGCGCTCGCTGTGCCCCGGCGCGGAGGAGCCGCGGCGAGCGGCCGAGGCGGCAGGGAGGGACGGACGGAGGGAGGGACGCCGGAAACCCGGCAGGGAGGCCGGCACAGGCGGCGGGCGGCGAGGACGAGCGGCTTCAGTGGCGCTGCTGGCCCAGGGAGCTGGCGCGGCAGCGGCCGGGGCGAGCCATGCGGCGGCACATCCTCTATATACGGCCGGCCCGCCCGCCGCTCGCACACACACGCACGCACGCAGGGCACGGAGGAGCCGCCGCGCTGCCCGCTCCGCTCGCTCCCTCCCCTCCTTCCCCGCCTCAGCCGCTCCTCCTCCCGCCAGGCTCGGCCCCCGAGGTTCCCCCGCGCCCAGGGCAGCGCCGGCGGCGCCGCGGCGCCACCTCCCGGCCGCCGGTACCGCCCGGTGCCTCCCGAGCAGCGCGGCCCCGGCCGCCGGTACCGCCCGGTGCCTCCCGAGCAGCGCAGCCCCGGCTGGGAATGGGAGACGCACCCGCCTCCCTCCCCGGGAAGCGCTCCTTGGGCTCCGGCACCGCTCCGAAATGCCCAGGAGAAGTCAGCGAGAATGAGTGTCCCTGCTTCTTGTCCCGCTCAGTCTCACCATGGACCTGTGGAGATCAGCCAGCCCAGCATCCCCACCAAGGCAGGGGCACATGGGGTACGTGACACAAAAACTTGTCCAGGTAAATTTGGGATATCTCCAGACAGGGAGACCCCACAGCCTCTCTGGGCAGCACTTCTGCCGCCTTCAACAGAGAAGTTGTCCCTCCTGTTGAGTGAAACTTCTCAGCTTTGAGGAAACAGTCATGGCAAAAGCAAGGGACAGCGCTGAGCCGCACAGCGATGCCAAAAGAGGAGTGACTTTTAATTGAAAGAGTGGCGCAAACAATTCCCAAAGCTTGGCGCTTTAAATACACAGAAAGTGCTTTACCGCGTCTTTTTGATCTCGTCAGGTGAAGAGGCTTCCTCAGAACAAAGGAATGTGACCTTAATTCAGGTTTTAGGTGTACTCAACTCAGAAGGCATCAAGATGGAAAAACATCCTCTCACCCAGCAAAATTCTGAATCCAGAGGTTTTAAGGAAAATGTGAAGAAAAAAGTGCTCCACCAACGACCTCCTCTCTGTGAGAGCCCCTGTGCAATCATACAGATAAAGCATCAGCACACAAGATTTCTAATTTCTCTGTAGGAGTTTCCAACTGACCCTTGGGATTTAGGGCACCAGGCCAAACTCCTGCTATAGACAAAGCAAATTGCACAGAAAAAAAATGCCTTTGAATGTATCCTTAACTTAGTTTGGAGGAATGATATTTCAAGAGTACTAAGTATTTTTTTCTTCAATCTGAGTGTGGAGATGTTGGTTCTGTTTTTTTAATTAAAAAGCCACCAACTGGCATATTGGACTGCTGATTTGCTCTTACTCTAAAGAGTCACTAAAGCTTTTCCTCTGGGTCTTTTCCAGATTCTCCCCCTTCAATGAAAGTTTTTGGTTGCCTTTAGTGGGAGGTGAACCTGCTCCTTCACCATAGCCCATGCATGCAGCAGACACATTTCAAGGCCAATTAACCCATTGGATCTATTTTTTGTTCTTATTAACCTTCCCTGCAGACGTGGGTGTCACTCCAGTCAGGATGAGAGCCTGCTCTCTGCCTGCTGTGCTGTAATCCCCAGCCATTTGCCATGACTTAAAGCTCAAATAACCAATTCTGCCTTTGGATGGGCTTGCTCAGTGATGGGGGAAAAGGGAGAGATTTTCAGGGCCATTTTCACAACTGCCTTTTCATCTCATTCCATATAGCATACAAAAGAATGGAAGTGCTACTAAAATCCACAGAAAATAAGAGCAGAGAGTACTGGTGCTACAGAGCTGACTCATGATCCCTTAAGCTCTTGCATTCCCAGGAGTCTGCTGAAATCAGACCTTGGGAAGATGTAAACCTGCCAGGGATGGTGGCACTTCCCAACAAACCCACAAATCCACTTTCACTTGGCCTGGACTCATTTACAGCCTTTGTTAGGGAAAAACAAATCACAATTCATGATATCTCAGGATCCAAGATGATGCCAGAGGCTCCCAGAAATCATTGATGTGAACATGGAAGAAGAGGGCCTGTGGATTGGGATGGGCTCTGATACTGCTGCCTGTCATTACAGATGGTAAGTTTTGTCTGGAGCAATTCTGTGGTTTTTCAGACTTGAGTATTTAAATGTGATAGTATTTGCCTGAAGAGAAACACACCTTTCACATGGCAGGTATCTGAGGAATTTTCCATCCAAAGGAAGCAGCAGCACCCAAGGAAATGGCATGATGCCTGAGCCTTTTAAACAACAGCTCTGCAAAGTGCCTATGATTCAGCCTGTGCTGAAAAATCCTGGGCTCTGTGAAGTCAGTGGGAATTTCAGTTTCAACCCAGATAGCTGGCTCATGTGTTACTGCTTCTGCCTCACCGGCATCTGCTGCAGCAAGGAGCACGGTTCTTGGTGCCTGGCGCACACTGCCAACACAAATTCAGAGCTGTCTCAATCTAGCTCCCTTCCCACAAAGCTGGGGATCAGCGACCTGGAAACCAGCCCCACTCAGCAGGATTGTTACACCCAGAAACAGTACAAAGATCTTGTCCTCAAATGATGGGACCAAGCCTCACAGCAGAGGAGCCAGACACCTTCCTCCACAGCCTCAGTTAAACACCTAAATGCTTCTCTTCTATTTCTTCACTCAGCCCCTTTCAGTTCCAAGAGTGAAGGCAAGATGTGGTGCTAGAAAAAAACCCACTCAGCAATAGGCTTATTCAAGTGGTTATTCCAAATCCTACAAATCAGATGGGATATTGGTGTCATGTTGCTGCAAGAGCTATTTCAGGATATTTTTCATTTCTCTAGGTTCAAAAATCCCAGCCTAGACAGTCAAGGGATTGCCTTGCATGGATAATACAAGTTGTTAGAATGCAGTATACCCATAAAGCATTATTTTTTATGTAAGGGGCTTAGGCACCAATATTTCATTTCCAGGAGAATAACTGAACACGCAATGTTTTAGACACACATCTGGATGTGTGTGTAAACAAGACAGGAAAGGAGCAAAAATTGATGTAAATAACAGTTGGCATAGACCAAATAGCCAGGTCAAATGAAGACATGGCAAAAGCTACACAGAAAGACTCTCTGAAGTGATATGAGAAATGCACTAAAACCTAAATTTACTGTTTTAAATTTGGGTTCAGAGAAATATGTATTAAATGTCTATTTCACTGGCTATCCTGAGTTTATTGGTGTAATTCTAGGTCCTGAAGAGAAGCAGGGGCCCCAGCCTTGCAAATGCTTCCCTGCAATGGTGCACTGAGCATACAAAGATTTAAACCTAAGTGTTTGCAGGATTAGGGATTAAAGCTATACTTCTGGTGAAGCTGAGTTTATCATCCTTACTGAATTTTAAATTGGGTCAAATTATACTCTAATTATCAGTGGGAGCAGGATCATTAAATTCTATGGAACAACTCTGGAAAAGAAACAGAAATCTCTTTGATGAAAGCTCAGTCCCTCTGATAAGCAGCTACTCCACATCATGCATACAGCAGAGCTCCTCCCTGACCAAGGAGTGCCACGAGGTGAGCTGAAGCTGCCCTGTGTGCTGAGAAATGCCCCCTTCCAAATGCAGGAGTCACTGATTTACTGGGAGAGCCAATCTGCCCATTCTCCTGTAAGCTGAGCAATGTGTGGATGTTTAATCTGCTCCCCTCCCCAGGTGCCACACACTCAGACCAGCAGCCAGACACAGACCCCATCTTCAGGAGGGAACCTTGGTGGCACATATTCACTCAATCAGGTGGCTGAATGTAGAGTGAATGTGAAATTCTGGCACACAAACCACCACCATAGCAACACAGACAGCCTGGCAACAGCAGCAGCTGCACAGAAACTGGGAGGGGAATCTCATACAAGAGTCCATTTCCTGTTGAAATCATCCTCATTTTCCCTCACATCAGAATCACAAATGTCTGTGTAATACTGGGAGAATAAAGATAAATGCAGTGTGATGGGAATTATGACACAAGCAGTGTCTTTGTGTAAATGAAGTGGCTGGGTCACTGCTACACTCACTGGAACCGTGTTTTGTTTTGGATGGATTGTGACCTGAGGCACAGCCGGCACCTGTGGAACCCCACATCACCAGAAACAGCCCATGACCCCCAGAAAACACTCTGTGTGCAAAAGAATGAGGATGGTTTGGACAGAAGGTGCTGCTGGCAGGATTCCTCCCCCATGAGACCTCTTACCCTGCTCTTTCTCTGGGATGGGCCCTGGTTTGAGAGGCCCTTCCCTGATGCTGCTCCATTCCATGGGCCCCTCTCCATGTCCCCTGACACTCCCTGCCTACTTAACCTCCGCTAAAAAATCCCAAACTATTTCCAGAACAACCCAAAATTATTGCCATTCTCAGCAGTGAAAATGGCAAGTTAATAAGCCAGCTAATGCATTCCCTAGGATGTGTTAATTCACCTTTTAGGTACTGGAACCTGTTCTTGCTTCCCTGCTCAATTTACAGCATGATACATATTTTTTTAGAGATTGTTAAAACCAGTCCATAAATCACACAACACATTTAAGAATGTTGAAGTTAATTATGAAAGATTTCATGGCCTACCAGGTTTGTTAAATCACAGGTGGGGTAAACTGCCCCTGACTTCAAAGCTGTGCATTTGTTTATCCCAGTAACACGTGCACCTTTGCCTTGTTTTGTTCTCTTGCAGCTCTTAGCTTTTGTCCCAGCTGCACGGGCAGATCAGAGCCCTCTCACCTGCTTTAATTCACATCCAAGCTGAGCTGTGAGGTGAACTAAAACACAAAAATATCCAAAGCAGCAATTGCCTTGAAAATGCCCAGCCCTTGTGTGGAGCAGAAATTGTGCTCTGAATGAGGAGCTGCTGCATGAATGGCCCCTCTGTGCTCCATGCAAGGACAAGAATGCTGGTTTGTGCTTTTCTTGCAGGGTCTGAAAATCACACAAACCTCATGGTATCCTTCAGAGGCACAAAGATGCTTCCATATTACACATAATGAGTCAGCACACACTTGCTCTGGACTCCCAGCTCCAATTCCCACAAAGCTTTTGCATGTATTGCTGTGACAGAGCAATATTTAACTAACAGCTCCCAGCTGCATTTCCCATTACCATGGTGGAGTCGTGTCCCGTGGTAGCCAATTCATTTCAGCCCAGCTTACAAGTCTGGTACAGTGTAAAAAATAGATATATTAAAGCTGGTGGCAGGGTGGTTTGTCTTTAGAAAGATGGGAGATTATGAGTCTGAAGAAGTGTTCACAGATCTGGCACAATCCTCTTTCCTTAAACTCAAATGAATTCATCTTTCAGGTCCTCCTAGATGGCTTTTGTCCATCGCATTCCTAAAGGCAAAGAGCCCAGCACACACCCTGGATTCTGGAGATCACCAGGGCTTGGTTTAAGTACCCTAAAAATTAAGGGTCTGCACACCAGCAGGACTATTTCATTCCATTAAACATTTAGACAAAAAGTGTCTGCAACTCATTCAGATGCTAAAAACTTAAGGAGAAAATTTGTATTTCATTTGTTGCATGATAAACTTGATACATTTTCAATTTTTACACTTCCCAATTGCTGTTTTTATGTCATGATACTCCTAAATTAAAACAAAGATTTTGATGGCATACCTTCTCTTGAAGGAGGCCACTTGAAACTTTATGCCTTTCCCACTGACACTTTTCTCTAAGCTCATTTCAGAAATATTCTTATATTAGCCTGTCATGGATCAGACCTTCATTACAATCCTGGCTATTTTACAGAACCTGCAGTTGTGAAGGCTGAAATTCCACAACTGACACAACATTAGTCAGAAAGCAATAGGACACCATTTACGTAGCTGCAAACACTTCCTTTCAGCTTTGCTTCTAAAACCTGGAGCAATTCTCTTGTGATGCAGGTCTTTAAGCCACATCTCCTGCAGTGGATTGAAACTCTTAATGGCAGAAAGAAAAACAAACCCTCAATTCCCAGTTACTTTTCAGAGAAGCTGAAGAGTTTTTAATGTTGCTGAGCTGAATAAAGCTCAGGTCACTGACAACACATGGAATGGAAGAGAGGACACAGCCTCCCACAACCTGTGAGCTGTCCCTGCCCAAATTCCAGTGCCTCAGCACAGCAGTGTCCTCCAAAATCACAAAGCTGAGTAATAAACTGAAAGCTATTATGGCCTAGCCAAACCCTGATGCTCTTATTAATATTCACAATAAGCATTTTCCAACATGCAGTGCATTTTCTTGATAAAAAATAGAGCACCCTTCACCAGCAATGAAGAGTTTTGTAGGATTTGAGGTGAGAGCACAAAGGCTGGGATGCAGGCTCAGGAATGGCTCTGCTGCTGCTCCTGTCCCTGTGTGGCAAGGAAAGCGCTCACTGCCAAGCAATCTGCTCTAACAGGGGGCCTGCTGGGCAATCAGAAACATCATTTACCAACCAGGAGGCACTGAGACACTGCCAGGGAAAGGAGGAGGTTCAACAGGGCAGGAAAAATGCCTTTTATAAGGCCACATCTTGATGTTTATCAGCAAAACACAGCCAGGAGGAGGAGAGGGAGAACCAGCCAGTGTCTCTATTCCACAGCACTGCAAGATCACTGCAAAGTGCTGGTTGCCTCTCTCACGTCTTGTATCAGATATTCAGCTCCACAATACCCAAAAGTCCCCTTGTTCCAGGAAAAGGGAGAAGAAAAGGACCAATAGCTTAAACTGAAGGGCCCCAGTCATACTTGGGTTGAAGCCATTCCATGAGCTTTGGTGCCAGTTCAGAAAGGCACTCTGAAAGCAAATAAATGATCCTGCAATTGTCTTTTCGCTGAGATTATGCAACGGTTTTGATAAAACGGCTCATGATGAATTTAAGTTTCAACATTCATTTTCCCAGTAGTCTTGTAAACACATAAAAGGTCACGACATATAATTTCAAATAAGGAAAAGCAATTATTGTAAGGAAACCTTATGTTTCAGAGCAGCCAGCAGCTAAAGAACATTGAGCAAAACAAAGCTGAGTGAACATCACAGGCTGTAATAAAAAACACCTCTTGACTTCTCTACACAATGAGATCTGCAGCACTCACAAGGAATGCCTGGCACAGGTGCTCATTTGAATTAACATTCACCCACCAGTGTTGCCACAGTTGAAATCTCAGATCATCTACCAGCAGGTTGTCTGCTTATAAAATTCATCTGAATGTAGATGCCAGTTAAAGAAAGTATATTTTTGTTTTTTTCAGAAAATACAGAATAATAGAAGTTACTTGCTTTTACAGTACCAAGAACACATTAAGGGATTTCTACACTTGTAATACACCAGGGATTCAAGCAGGAGTGCAGCCTCCTTCTGCACACACACAATTTCAGCAGTTTGCAGTGTTTGTTACAGTCTCTGACACAAAGGAAGCGTGCTCAGAGCAAGGATTATCACTGCCCCAAGAGACCATGATCTTACAAGAAGTCTCAGATAAGCTGAGACCCAAGTCCAGATTTCCAAGAAACCTAATCAAGTAGTGTTTCTCTGTTCTCCTTCATGCCTTACAACACTGATAAACCAAAACAAAAAAAAAATAGGTGTTTTAGATATGATACAATAGCAAGAATCAACAGAGCAGTGTAGAGAAAAGATCTTGTGAGCAGCATTATATAAATAGCAATCCAAGAGGAGTGTTTAATAAATACTGGTACCAAGTCTGTCAATAAAATTCTAGCCATTGATGCCATCTCAAAGCTGGCACAATAGGAGCTATTATTGAAGAAGTATTTAAATTAAAGCACAGCTGCCTTGCAGAGTAGTTCAGAAATGCACCTAAAATAGAAGGGACATAGCAATGTGACTTCAGTTTGGCATTTCAGACAAAGTCACCACAAATTCAATAACGTGAGCACATCACAATGCCAGAGCAGCACAGCCCTGCTTCAAAAACCCAAGTGTCTGATCACGCACAGCACTGATCCTCCCTAGCACTGGACTGATTTCCATTGAGCTGTAGGTGCTGACTTCCTTTCAGGATCAGCTCAGGAGAGATGATTCTCACAGACAAATGGCACATAGGAGCTCAAAAGCCCCTGAACGTGGGCCCTTTCACATGCAGATTCATGGCTGGAATCCATTTGTTCAGGAGGTGGAAAAGGGATCCATTTGTTCAGGAGATGCAAAATGGATCCATTTGTTCAGGAGATGCAAAGTGCTGCCATATGACTGCACTCTGACAAAGGCAGGCTCCCAGGCTGTCAAACAGCCCCTCCAGAGCCAGAGCTCCTTGCCTTCCCCTGCCACTGCCCACCCCTGAACACCTCCTTCTCACCCACCTGAAAATGGACATGGCTATCGCCTGATAAGGGACTTGCAAGCTACAATGAGCATCTAATTGTACCGTGGAATATTGCTAAAAAATGCCAGCTTCATTGTAGAAATGTATAAAAACACACCAAGTTTTGGCAGTGGGGACACAGCCATTGGTTTGGGAGCAGTTTGCTTCCTTGGTGGAAAATTGTTTCCCTCTAATCTTTTTGTGGAAATAGTCAGGCCCTTCATTTCCACAGCAAAGCGTGAAGGTGAGGAACTCAATGCCCAGATTCCATGCCCTCAGGATCAGCTCTGTGGCCTTGTCTGTTCTATGGGTGAGATCTCTGCACCCAAGACCCCCCTATTTAATTCTTCACCACCTTCCTCCACTGGGGAAGCCCACGTACACCTCAGCCATGCTCCAGTACCTGGCCTAAGATCATTTCACTTTGTGCCAGAAGTGTTTCAGTACCAGATTGTTAACAGAGGGGAATAATTCCAGTTATGGTGGGAGCATGGATAACGTTTGGAGTCACCTAGCAAGCTCAAACCAAGCTGCAAAGATCCAGTACCACAGAAATGGCTCAGAGCCCCTTGAGGATAACCCAGCAGGGCTCTGACATCCCATCACTCACCAGCAGGAAGTGGCCAGCTTCCAATCTGCCACTGGGTGCCAACCACCTCCATTTCCTTCCTGAACAGCAACTGTATTTTGGAATATCTGATCCCCACAGACTTCAGCTGCAGAGCTTTAAAACTCTCACATGGTGGGCAGATCGCTGCTCTCCCCTACTGCAAATTCTGACTCACATCTCCTGCTCAGATTTGGTGTCTCTGGGAGGGTGGGCACTGAATTTGGGGAGCTTTAGCAAACACTGCTTGGCAGGCACTGAGTGGCCTGGGCAGCAGATTCCCAGTGTCACCTGTGGCTTGTTTCTGGCAAGGCACTGGGTTCTGTACTCTCACTTCTGTGTGTTTCTGACTCATTAAATGGCTTGGAAGGGAGCTTGAAGACCATCTAGTTCCACCAAAGCTAAAAGTGCAATTATCTGAAAAATACAGTTTATTCCTCCATTAAAAAAAAAGGCATTTCAAATAAAACTAGATACTGCTGGTAGCTGAACATGGTTTTTTTAAATCTGCTGTTCTCAGGCACACATCCTTCGCAAGAATTAATCTTTTGGCAGAGTATTTTCTCAGCACACTCTATTGTTAAGTATTTAAGAAGAACATTAGGTATGGAATTTTCTGAGGTGGGAGAAAAGGAATTGGTAGTCTTTTCCTCCTTTATGTAAATGAAATAAGTGTTACATGCATGTAATCTATGCACATACACATTCCTAGTTATATTTAACTAGGAATGTTGTTTGCAGCACAACATACAAATATTCCACCTGGACATCTCACTGAAATTTTTCTTTCTTTCCTAAATCAAGCACCTACCACATGGAATAGCTATTTGAATTTGGCCTGCACTGCTCCTAACAGCTTATCTCCAAGAGGCTTTTCTACATAACTTTTTTCTGTAAAACATCTCATAGCTCAGAAAACAGGACTCCATTTTTACTTGAATATATAAAGCCGCAATGAAGAGTCTTAACCCCAGTGAAAGACAACATCCTTTCTAAGAGAGAGACAGGCACAGCTCTCCTCTAATGGCAGCATTTCTGTGTCTGAGAAAAGGCTATTAGGAAGATACTGCCTTGCAGTGCTATAAAAATGAGTTAAAAGCCATCTTGCTGCTAGGTATTTTATATCTACAGCTACTCAGAAAAAAACCTGTCATCTCAAACTCGAGAGGGGGAAATGTACAACACATCTTCATGGGTGGAAAATGAAAAAGGAAAGGTTGCTTATGCATAATACATAATATCACCAACAGGTTCCAATATATGAAAATACTGATTAATATTTAAAGGACTATTATGTGTCCCCTAATGCCAAGTGACACAAGGTCAGCTGTGCATGAAAAATAATGACATTATCAAAGGGAGCTGCATCAGGTGAAGATATTGTGGCAATTATGGAGTTGCTGTCCTTATCGCTTCAGACTTGTTTTCTTTCTAACTCCCTGATCTTAGGTGTTCAGTTGTTGGCAACGAACACAGATATTTCTGCTTGTTATAAATGTAACTGCCACGGTTTGTGATCCATTAGTGAGCTATTTTATATAAACCACTGTAATAGCTTGGTGATTTACACTCACTATTTAATACTCTTTCCATCAGCAGCATTCTGGCAGTGATTCTTGTTGCAAGTGTTCAGTGGAGAATAATTTCCTTGCAGTCTGTAATTGCCACCTCTCAAACAATTTCAGCCTTTTAGCATCGATTTTAAGAGAACTTTATGAGGAGTCACATATGAATATTCATCAAGCATTGTATTACAAATATAACCAGCACAATAGATCAGATTAAAGGAAAAAGATCCTTACTATTTACAGTGTACTCCTAAAATATGGAAGAAATTATTGCCAAGGTGTTTCAGAACTAAGACTCCTAGCAATGGCACTTGCATTTCAATCAAATTTTTATCAAATCAAGGTCTTTGTAGGGTAATTCTAACATGTATTATTTTTAGGTTGGACTTACAACACATTTGCTTTATTCCAGGTTCAGCCCTGGTGCTTTTCATAAATCACTTTCACCTGAAAGCTTCCTTAGGGCCAATAAAGTCAGAAGGTGATGTAAATGTGGATAACTTGTCAGTCAGCAGGCATTTACAGCACACAAGCCTTGCACAGAAGCATGAAGTGAGAAAGAAAAGATGGACAGGAAGAGCCTGTTTCCATTAACAGAGCACATTTCCCAACTGTTTAATCAGGCTGTACCCCAGGTGGCCTCACATGACAAACCCCTGGCACTTGTACTTTGTAAAGTACAAAAAATGTTGTTTGCAGAGACAAAAGGGGCTCCTTCAGGACAGTAATGCCACAGGACTGTGAGATGGTGAGAGCAAAGATCCATGGTAAAGATCTCTAGGAAATGCCTGCACATACAGCCCTCAGCATTTCATAGAGAGGAATGTGAGAGGTGATACAATGAGCATTTCCCACAAATATTGCTCCTGTAATATATTAGATCTTTCACCATTAATTTGCCACTTCAGAGTAAGCCAAGATCCAGCCAAGTGATAGGAACTGCTACAAAGCAACACTAAAGGAGAATCCCCATCCTTCACTGGATGCAAGGGGAAACAGTGACAGGGGATGAGGAAAAGGCAAGTTCTAGCCCATCTTTTACTCATTTATTACTTTTGGAACGCACGCTGAAAGGTACATAATCATTGAAAGGATAATTTCTGTCATAACCTCAATCTATGAACTTAAGTTAACAGAGAAATTGTATTGATGAACATCCTAGTTTAGAGCAACATTTGCTAACTGATACTGCTTTTTGTCATCTTTGTGACATCCCTTCAAAAAATGCAGGATGTGTTTCCCAAGGATCCATGCTCACATGGAATACTGAGACACCAGTCAGTGGCTAATCCACAGAAGATAATGTCCTGTTTAATTCCTGTTTAATGTCACTTATCAGAACAACATGACCAACTGGCAAAGAAATGTGAGCCTGATTACAGATATTCCTGTCCCAGTGTCAGCTATCAAGGTTACAGTTTTATTCCCTACTTTACATGTTTATGCTTACATGAATAAGCAATGTATTCTAATAGACCACTAATTTAACCTCTCCTCCTCAAGCAAATAATTTTAATACATAATTACAAGTAAGCATTTAATGTTTGCTTAGAGTATAAACAGTTTAAATACCCAGTTGGAATGCTGAATGTATTTTATGTTAGATATTTCTGAACTTATAACACAGAAAGTAAAATTTTGATTTCCTAATCCATTTATCTGCTATTTGAAGAGAATTTTCCTCTAGAATTTGTTCACCTGGCATGGTTTAAATAAGCACAAAGCCTGCTGCAATCACTGTAAACCAGCTCAAAGCAACAATCTGCCCGTGTGTAGCTAAGTGGGATTAAGTGCACTGCTGCAAGCTTTTTATACCTTTTTTTAAACACTGCTTCTATTTCAGAAGCCTCCTGGTCATTCAGACTGCAGGTGCTTCATTTCCAGAGGAGCAGTTTGGGACCAGTGTGCTCTGAGCCCCTTTGGGCTCTGCAGCCAATGGAGCTGCTCCTACCTTGGCATTGGAGCATCCAGGCTCTTTGTTCTGGGCCAGAACACCTCATTCCTGCAACTTTCTGTGGGCACTGACATTTATAAACAAGCCTGAATTGGTTGAGGTGAGTTATATTGCAGGATATTACAATTGTTTACTCTAATTTTTATTTTCTTTAAAAAGCTGCAGATTTTTCCCAGTGGCCTGTACAGCTCAGGCTGCTTTGGACAGCTAAGTGTCACCATGCCTAATGCCAGGTTTATTAAACCACAAAGTTCTGGTGTTTCCTGCATCCATGTGGTGTTTCAATATCCAAGGATCTAGTACTAGCTCTGACAGCAGAAAGGGAGCTTTTCTTTCCTTTCTGTGGAATATCTGCTGACCATTTTGAGGTCCTTTTTGCATGCAAAGCCGCTCATCCAGGAAATCTGTCTTCCCTTGCAGCCATGCTTCAGGTTTTTTCCCTGCTCCCTTTTATCTCCTGAAGTGAATGCTTGCCTTGTTCTCAGAGTGCTTGCTCCTCACACAAGTGCCTGAAAAGCAGCGGCAATGCTGAGTGCCATGTGAGATCATCTTGAATAGGATTGAGCCTGAAAGCTCTTCAGAAATTCAGATTTACCCTTGTAGCAGAAGAATATGAAACATGTCAGGCCCAGCCACTCTGACCACTCACTTATGCTAATGGACTTTGATAGGAACTTCTCTCATCAGCAGCTTTTAATGCCTGTGCAGAGTGTTTCAGATTTTTAATAGGCCTAATAGTGTGGGGAGCTGAGAGACAGCCAGATGAGTGATGCCTTCACAGTAACATTATCCTGTCATTCCCCCATTGTCCCAGCTTGAAACCAGCACCTCAGGTTAGCGTGACCTCAGATGCACATCAAAGCCTTTCGCTGCCATCACAGCTGCCTTATTCTGCCCGTGCAATTTACTCCAAAACCTGATCTGCGAGAAAACAGGAACCAGACTTGAATAGGAATAGCCCTGTTGGCTAGAACAAATAGCATTTAATGAAGAAAAGCCCAATGTCCTCCCAGAGCAAAGCAGTGACTGTCTCAATAAAACACTGAAATAGATCCCAACACAGTCGGTTTGTGCTGCCCCAATTTTCCAGAGATACACTGACTTAAAAGCAAAACACAGACTGTGAGAGACTTCTCAAAAAGCTCTTTCCTCACACAATTTCACAGATGAAAAGAAGAATCAGACCAGTCACAAATGATACAACATTTACAAACAAGTAGAAATAGAAAGTGACAAAGAATATAATCCCACTGGCAAGGCCAATCAAACAGTGAAATCACACAAGAGGAAACAGCCAGACTTCCACACCCATGTCAGTCCTGGGCCCACAGCAGCAGGGCATTTTGGAGAAATGAGCTGAGCAAGAAGCTCCAGAGGGTTTCCAGCCCTTCTGTGCACTGCTTTAGAGGCAGGGCTGCTGGTGCTGAGCACAACAAAACAGAGCACCAAGGATCCTCATCTAAAGCTGTTCTTACTCCCTGTGCTAATACAGCACTACCAGCTTGTTCAGTAAACCCATAATTGTTACTTTCCCAGGAAAGAGAGGAGAGAAACTGGCTTTAAGAGAGTTGCATTCCAAGAGTCATAGGTAATTAGCAAACAGAAAACTGTCAGAAGATTTTTGGCAAGCCCAGGCAGTAATGACTCATAACAACAACTTCTTTAGCCAAGGAACTTTCTATACCTCTCTCATCTCTCCTTTCTGTTACACTGTGCAGCCTCCAACTTTGCAATGTCACCTGCAGTTCGTGGTTTCACACGTTTGGAGTCCACAGGTCAATCAAAAAGAGGTAAATCTATTAAAAACCAAACCCCCACTTTCGTGGCAGCTGTGGGTCCTTGCCAAGCAGGATGTTCTCAATCTAAGACCCAATGACAGGATGCATCCAATTAAAGTTTACTTGCTCACCTCTAGCACCATATTAACATCCAGAGAGTCAAGCCCTCCAATGAGGCAGAATATTCTTGGATTAAACTAACTTCCACTCCTTATTTCAGGAACTCGTTTTTGGAGATAAAAGAAAACCTATAAAATGGATCACATCACAAAAGGTAAAGAGCTTGAGGTTTAATTCTGATTTTGGTATTAACTTTAAAAAAAAAGGCTTCTAATTTTATTTCACACCTGGACAATTGTACTCTGCAGACATACAAGGGTTAGTTAGTTGTAATTCCCCTTGAATGATGTAAAAATGCTATGTAAGTGCTAAAGGCCATAAATTTCTCCAATAATGAATTGGCATAATTCCTAGACTTGATTACAACTTGTCCAAGAACTGTGCATAATGCATCTCATACACAGAAAAGTCCAGCACCCATTATTATATATGGCCCTGAGCAGCCTGGAGAACAGATATTAGCCTAAGTGATCCACTCAGTATTTTGCTCTCTCTAAAATGGCCCAGAATTAAAGATTGTAAAATATGTATCTTTGTTCTCCCCTATCTTTGCTTGCACTTAGCATGGTAATAAAAGTTGTTTCTTTAATATATGAATTATGCATTATATATGGGTATGAATTGTGAAAGGCTCACATGCAGCAAGACTAAATTTGCTTTCATTCAGCTTAGACAAAGTGCAAAAAGAATTAATAACAGGAATAATAATGCTGTTCTGATTACAGAAGTTCTACTTCAACACTATGTAACCACACAGCTTGGGATCCTTATAGGGGTTAACAAATTAGCACATGATTGGGCATTATCCCCACACTTGCAAGGAGCAAAATGAAAAGATGAACAGAATTAAACTGCCCAGGACTAAATGAAGGGCCAGACTGAGCTAGACACACTCTCACAGTCTCAGTTTGCTGGTTACCAGTCACACCTCCAGCTCTTATCAAGAGGATTTCCTTTCTTGATACAGCTATTGTTGTATCTTGTTATTTGTCAAGAATTAACATCTCCACGGTGGTCACATGGAGAGACAGCTCTGAAGGAAGCTGCTATTAATATTTAAAATTCAGACAACTCAGGGGAATAGTAGCAAACAAGACAAAACACAGCAGAAGGAATTTGCAACAGGAACACAAATGTTTGTGGGAAGAAGTCTCCAGCAGTAAGCTCCCTGGACTATCAAGGCCAATAAAAAAATAACAGCCCTGGAAGAGAGGAAGCAAAGCCTTGGAAGCTCTGCTTGTATTTCACTTGCATGATAACACAAGAAAATCTGGTGCCTCAATCATGCACAGTAACTCGTGTTTATGACTGCAGACAACGAGGGCTCTGGCTGCTGGGAGGGACTCTGCTTCTAAATTGGGACCATAAACATTTGAGGAGCCACACAGGAGCAATATTTCCTCTACTAACTTAAATTTCCTCTTCTTGGGCAGCTGTCACTGGCAGGAAATTTTGGGGGTGGATTTTCTTGACTTTGCTCCAGCTCTGGACTACTCCCATGAGTTCCCTCATTCACCATTAGTGAAAAACAGCACTGAGCCACAGAAGGCTCTTGTTAAGCTGCAGTGGCAAAGACATCTAATGAATTTCAGGAAGAGCAGGACACAGGAATCCTCCTCCCATCCTTGCCTTCCGCACACCTGCCCTTTGCTGTCCTGTCAGGAGAAATGGGCTGGAAAGGAACCTCAGCACCTCCTAAATTCCCCTGCTCCCCTCAGTTTGTATCTGTTGTTGAGCGCTGCTGCATGCTCAGCCTCAGGGTGGCCAACCTTAAGAGCAGGAATTATTTAGCCTCATCTTCCTCACTTTTCCCTCCTTCTAAACTTCAGCTGGACTGGAGCTCCCTGCAGGGTCTGCAGCTGATGGCAAAGCAAACATTTCTCCAGGCTGACTGCTCAGTGTTCATCCCAGGTGCCTCCCCAAGAGCCCAGAACACCTTCCAAGGCAGGAGCAGCACCTCTCCCACCTGCTGCTGGCACCACAAAGTCAATTAATCCCTCATGACTCTTTGCTCCTTGGCTTCTGAGCATTCCCAAAGCAGCCGGGTAATGCCAGCCACCCAGTCCCTTTGAGATGTGCCTCCTGCCAGCTGTGAGAATGGCTTTGAGGCTCGCCGTTTTCAGGGAATGCTACCAAATAATGCTTTAATTCGCTTACAGCTTGCATCTCAGCTCAAATGAGAGCTAAGAGGAGCAGCTGAGTCACTCAGCCTGCCCTGATCCCTGCTTCAGAACTGTTTGTAAATCCCAGCTTAACAGGCATCTGGTGAAAACTTGGCACACAACTTTGCCCAGTGGCAAAAATACAAAACTATCAATTTAATCCTTGGAACATTTGCAGTCTCCAGACAGCTGACCAATGAAATACCAAGCTGCTTTCCCCAAATATGCAATTTGTTGGCAGTCTCCAAAGGGTTAAGGGCTAGATTTAATTGCTAATAAAATTGAATAAAATATTCTCAAGGGAATTAATGGGAATTGTTTCAGGCTCCAAACTCAGCTAAACCAGTTTTTAATTAAGCCGTATTTAATAAATAACATCTAAAACAACTGGGCTGCTTTCTTAAGGCTTACTAAGGAAAGGCTGATTCTCTAAATTTTGGTAGATTTTCTGACTGCAACATAGAGGTTGGACAGTAGAATAAAGCATGGATTTTAACAAGATCAATCTTGCTGTGAGAGCTTTGATTTCAATTATAGGTAGGCCAGGTTTGCAGCCAATGAGAATATTTGAATGTTTTGCAGCACTCTGAGCTGATCTCTATGCAGCAATGCAAGAGGCTCCTCCTTACAGACTTTTCATGTCACATTTTCCAATCCAGCATGGAGAGGGTTTGAGCACTTGGATCTGGGGCTGTGTTTGTGCAGTGCCTGGCAGAGTGCAGCTCCAGGGCACAACCAGGGCCCATGGGCACTGCAATGACCACAAAGTGATTTACTCCCATTTCACTCATCCCCATGTCACAGAGCACATGCTTCTCCTGCCTCTGCCAAGGGGTGCATGCAATATCCTCCTGACTCAGCGTGTGTGAGAGGCAGCACAGACCTCCCTGACAGACCATATGGCACTTGTATTTACAAAGCTGTGTACTTTGGGATACACTGCCTGAGAACACACCTGCCAAACCATTGTGTGGTCTACAAACACAGAACAGCCTTAACACGGTGGGAAGCGTGGATGAAATGCAGCCAGGCTCCAGCTCAGTCCCCTGCAGTGAGCATCCAGCCCATCCACACCTGTGCCAGCAGCCAGGTGTGCAAATTCCAGCCCATCCTCATCCTCGGGCCCTGCTCACAGCCCCTGCTGCCAGCCAGCAGTCACTGCCACCCTGACCCTGTGACAAGCCCTGAAGGAACAGGATTGCCATCCTGGAAGCCAACCCAGGCCCTGTGAGCTGCTGCCATCGACTGGGCAGCTAATTAATGCCTTGAGCTGCACTAATGAACCGAGCAGCTCGTTAGCGCAGCTACAGCAATGATTTGTGTACAGTAAATACCAGCAAAGCTAAGCTCTGCAGCCCTGCACTAACGGGATTAATGACTGCTCTGCACGAGGTGCAAGGAGCCAGCTCAATGGAGCCCCAGGGATCTTCTTGCTGTTCATTTTCTGCCCGTTTACACAGGTCCTGGATGGCAGGACCTAGAGCATCTCCCTGAACTCCCAAAGGCTGATCAGCTCTGAATAAAGCCAGGAGCTGCCTCAACAGCAGCAGAGTCTTAAGAACGAACAGCACTACAATGGGGCCATTCCTGCTTGCCTTTCCAACAGAGAGAGTTTCTGAAAACACATTCTGCACAAGAAAAGCCCAGCAGTTCTTTACTCAGTGCCAACAGTAATTTTTCTCCAGCTCCCACATTCAGGCAGTTTGCTTGCAACCTTTCCAAATGATTTCTGCTCCAGGAAGAACAGTGGATATCCAGTGCTCTTTTATCACATACAAACTGGAAAAGCACAATTAAAAGGAGGGGTGAACAGTGGAGAGTATCACAGAAGCTGCAGGCTGAATGCAATACCTAGGGATGGGCCAGGTGCAATATATACTATAGATATATGTTGTAATAACACATAGTATAATGCCTATTAAATTTATTATTACACTATATATATTACACCTATTATATGTATTACTCCTATATTACACCTATTATAAGCATTACTCCCATATTACACCTGTTATATATATTGTATATATAAAATACAGTGCATTTCATAAGCACCATGTAAAAGCCAGTCAATGCTTCTACAAATAGGCCCAGAAGATTCACATCAACACTTTGAAATCCAGCCATGTGTTGATTGTCTAAGCACTACCAGGTGTAGAGGAAAAATTCCAGAGTGACATACAAATGAAGAAAACAGGGCCTGAACATAGACAGAACCAGCAACATAATTTACAGTGTTGCTTGCACTAAAGGCTCATTAAAAAGGGAGAAAAAAAAAAGTTTGTAGTTTT
Source organism: Melozone crissalis (assembly GCF_028551555.1). NCBI lineage: Eukaryota > Metazoa > Chordata > Aves > Passeriformes > Passerellidae > Melozone > Melozone crissalis. The sequence goes on from NW_026535858.1 coordinate 2,227,841, forward strand.
TTTTTCAGACCTAATATTAGTGTGAGCACCTTCAAAGTGGAGATCTTGGAGAAAAAAAAACCCATTAAGAGTATTTGAGACAGTCTCAGAGTATGCACCAGGAACTCGTAGGTATAACTTCAGTACTTTCATCAGTTGGGAATTTTTTCAATTCCAAATGGATGATGTCAAAATAAAGTTTAGATAGCCATTAACTCAAATACTACAGATTCATAGTCTATATTTTCATCTAACTTTTCTTGAGCAGTCCATGAGTAATGTCATGCCAGGGTGGCTTCATACAGGTTTTTCACACAATAGATTGTGAGGGGAGAACAAGTGTTCTAAAACAAAGACATGTGCAAGGCAAGCAATTTTATAAAACATTACTAAAAGGTGATCCTTTTGCTTTTCAAAAACCTGGAGATCTTAAATGAGGTGAAAATGAATTGCATGCAAATGCATAAAAATTCCAAGATGCAGCTCACCCTCCTTGTACACAGCTGCAGCTGATTTTTGTCCCCTCCAAGGTAGTCAGGAAATGACTCTGAAATCTGCAGCTAATACTTCAGTTGGGATTTTAGGATTTGAGGCTGAGAAGTAAATACATCTTTGAAGCTGGATGTATCAGGCATGAAGGCTTGAACCACCAAGTGATTAACTTCATCCACTAAAGCAGCCCTGAGCCTTCACACTGAGCTTTTCAACTTGTGGAATGGAAAAACCAAAACAGGATAAAATACTTGACACGGGGAAATAATTGGTAAAACACTGCCAGCACAAAACTTTGAGCCCATGCACATCTCTGCAATGCACAATAGGGGACTCTAAGCTGGGCTAATGAATTAATATTAATAATTGTGTCCTGAGAGTGAAGACTCAGAGAGGCCAAACTAAAATGTAAATATAAACAAAGCCAAGCCTCTGTGGTTGTGGTTTAGCTGACAGGACCCCACTATAGCAACTGCACTGTCATCCAGCAGCTTCCAAGAGGAAATTGTAAGGGAAGAGGGCAGCAAAGAGGATAAGAAGGATTAATTTAAAATGTACGTTTTTATCTTTTTACTCAGAAAACCAGTGTTCAAACAATAACATCTATGCTTAAGAGATAAAGGTGAAGCTGCAGAGAAGAGCCACAATCCATTAGCACAATGAGTGCTTCCAATTTTAGCAGTGGCAGGCAGAGCCCTTCCACACAGAGGTTAGCTAAACAGTTATTTTAAGGCTCCCTGTCCTTAGTGGAAAATTAATAGAGCAAGTGTCAAAAGCCTTTCATGACTTCAAAAATTAGAACAGTCTGTCTCCACTGGGTATCTGTCCTGCATAGAGAGCCCTCACCCACTGAAATGTAGAGTGGGGAGTTTATCCAGCACCTGGAAATGAGCACAGCTGTCCTGGAATCATCACAACCATATATCTCTATCACACATTGCACTGCCTGCCTGGAACAGCTCTGCTCACCCACTGACATGCACAGCAGCAGAAAATTGGAAATACAACCATTTAGAGAATCACCACACGCCTTGGAAACCTCCCCTGGTGGAGGAGGCACAGGCTTAGACTCACTTATTGAACCTGCAGAAGAAACTGTGTGCACATTTGCCAGATTTTAACTTAAAAGGAAACTCCCAAAGCTGAAGTTCTTCACTCTGTGGGGACAAAGTTTTGCTGCTCTTTTTGAGGTAATCAGGTGTATTTGAAGGCAAAACAAGGCTTAAACAGGCATGGCTCAGGGGAACACTTAATGCTTCCATCTACTTCTCATTTGACTCCTGCAAGAGGATGAAAAAACTTGTCTGGATGTTTCTTAGGAAATATTTATTTTTACACAATCTCCACAATAATCTATGGTTTTGGTTTGCTAATAGCAAATTATTGTTGGCATAATTAATTTAACTGTTGTTGTTCAAAGTGTATTGCACAAGAAAGGGACATTTCATATATCATAAATGTCTGGATATTCATGTCCAAATGCCAACATTACATACAGCTGCACCTCAAACCTCATTTTGGTTTGATTATGGGATTAATTTATTCCTAAACCCACAAAATCCCCCCTTTTCAAAAGCAAGCCTCAAGAAATCTGTTTGAAAGTTAACCTTGAAGCCAGTTTTACAATTAATTTGAATGAAATTCCTATTTAGCAGCTAAAACAATTTCCTCTAAGTGGCATGATGCCAAATGTGATCTCTACTCCCTTTTCTAGTGGCAGAGAGCTCATGACTGTAAAATAAGCGAGAGCTCCAAAGGCTGCAGTGTTCTGCAAAATGGATCCTGAGGGAAAATAGCTTACTGTGGCTGTGGAAACAAGATACTTTTTGCTTTTTCTCTCCCCACAGAGCAGCAGTAGCTCCGCATCCAGGGGATGCTCTGCATTTTCACTCCTAAATTAAAGAACCCAGGGTGGGTGAGCACACGATGCTCCTCAACACTGAGGAACAGCACATACATTCTTTGGGCTCCTAAAATAATCTCCCAAGGGAACACTGTGGTTCTTCTTTGAGGCTGAGGACTACATGGAAGCCAAGTAAAGTTTTCCATGTAGTGACTAACCCAGAAGCTATCCATCATTCTGCCAGCCTGCTTCCAGGGCTAATTCCCATTGTTGCTTTCTTGGCCTGCTTGAACCACTCCTCGTCCTTTGGGTTTGCTGCATGCACACACACACACACACAGGAGCAGGTTTTCCTTCTGGGAAGCTCCCAATAAATGCAACTTTCGGTGGCCTCTCTCCCTTCCACGCACTCAGTTCTTTAAACCTGCACTCTCTAAGCATTTAGGGCCAAAGCTGAGCTGCATTTCTCTGGGTGCAGCTGTGAGCAGGTGAGATACAAACATTCATTGAATTCTTGTATTGTTCTCTAATTGATCTTTTCCCCCTAATTAATCTCTTCTCTCTAATTAATCTTGTATGGTTCTCTAATTCAAAGAATTAGAATTCTTCGAGCATTCTAATTGCTATTCATACTTATGGAATCAACATTCTCCTATTTTCAGCTATGACAGTCCAGCTCCAATTGCAGAGGCCTAAGCAGTTAAAAAGTCCATACTGTCACAAAAACATGTAACCCTGAATAGTGTCACTATCCAGATGTAACAGAGCTGCTGTGACTCATGAGCCAGGAGAAAATCCACCAGAATGGAAATTTTCCAAGGCAAAGCCAGATCTTTAACTGAAACCTTTCAGGGAGGCTTTTTGGCAGAAATGTCTGTTTCTGAACAAGCACTGAATGCCTGAAACATGATCACTACTAGCCTAAAATGAAAATACAAGAGCCAGTTCCACTGCACATCCTTTGATTATGTAAAAGAGCAGGAAGAGATGACTTTGGGGCCCTTTGATGACAATTCCTAGCTGAAATAACATCATCTAGGGATGAAATGCTTTCATCAAATCTCAGCTTCCCTTGTGAAGATAGGCCTAATTTACTGACCTTCAAAGCACTCATTTCAATCATTATAGTTTGGGCCTGTACATTTTCTATAAAGGATCTTTTAAACTTGGAGTTCATCCTTATCTCTGCTTGAACCAAAAAAAACCCAGCAAAACCCATTTTTGAGCCCCAGTCTGTAATAATTACATAATATTTTTCATTTGTAGGTCTAATTGATTACAAGTCCAAAGTTTTAAAAACTTCAGTCTTAGCAGACTGCAGTTCACCTAAATGTTCACAATTTAAAACACTGCCAGGGCTATGGCAAATTTAGCAGGGCTGCAACTGTGACCCACAGCTTGCAGTGATATCCTAAATACTAAAATCCTTGGAAACTCATACTAGCATAGCAATTTCTGAGAATTCAAACTGGTGTTTGTGGATGCACAAACAGAAGGCAGGAATAAAAGCCTGCAGAATATATTTCCTATTTTAAAACCACAATTCTGAGTCTGATCCCTCCTTCCTGCATTATCCTCATGCTCCACTCCTGGCTTCTCTTCCTCTCAGGTTCCTGAGATTTGTAGAACATGAAAATTCATTCTATTTCTCCCACATAAATCTTCAAGAATACCCAATATCCAAATAATTAAATACACTCCCATGTATGCAGGACGTTTGTTTTTTCTACACCATTTGAATCCTTTTCCTAAAACACATGGCAGCCTTGGCAGAATGGAATTGGGATCAAATCCCTTCATTAAAAACAAGCACTTATGCATTTTGGTTTGAAAGAAAAATACTTTGATATACCCATTTAAGTGACTGCTTTGTGCACATCGATATATTCACAGTTAAAATACAGCTTCCCAAGTTCAACCACCTTGCTGAATACTGTGATCTATTGAAAATACCTGTTGTTTCATCACCAAGGCCTCTGACAGGACAGATTTGCATTGCTGGCTTTCATTTCTCTTTGGATGTTCAGAGGCAACATCCCTCTTCCCAACTTTTATTCATTTTTAAGTGCTTATCCACAGTGTGTAATGCAGGAGCTTGTTTCCATCAGCAAACCAAGCAAAACTGATAGAACATGCAGAGAGTAGGCTAAAAGGAAAGAACTGGCATTTTTCAGCACTGCTTTCATTTCCACATCTGCACACAGGGTTTCAGTGGAGTGGGTATTCCTCTTTTCCCCCATGAGCTCAGCATGACTATCAGCCCCAGATTGCTCATCTCAGAGCACACCACAAAGGCAGCTGGCGACTGTTTGTCTTCAGTAACAATGAAAATTGGATGACTTGGAGCAATCTAGGATGAATTGTGCCATCCATTTGCAGGAGAGAAGCAGTAAAAACTCATTGCTTCTCCCAAAGAGTTCCTAGTTTTCAGAAAATGTGGGGTCTAACAACACCATTCAGTAAATGTGCTATTACATTTACCCAAAAACTGATCACAGTTTTTGGAGAAAACTGCTTTTAAGAAATGATGAACTTGCACAGAATGCTTTGAGCATTTGGATGTCAATAAAACAAAGCAGAAGAACATGGTTTTTCAAGTGTTGAAATAAAGTTACTCTGACCTGAAGCCTTTTAAAATAACTTCCCATAGAGGTATTTCAATAACAACAAGAGCTGAACTATTATGGTGCGCAAAGAATCACAACTAATGAAAGAACATAACATCTATCTGCTTTAAAAATGCTAAGTGGCCATGTTATTGCTAATCAATAAATATTCTTTACTAATGAAAAAAATATTTAAGTGCACAGTAAAAGCATCAGGAGTGTAGAAATGTTCTCTTCTCTTTTAGAGAAGGCTTTTTATCAGTGCTGCTGCACCCATTTACAGGCAGGGAGGTGAAGATGAGGGGAATTGCTCAGCACCAGAAGGGACCAGAGCCCTTTTCTCCTCCTGCAGCTCCACCCATCCTGCCACACACCTGAGGCAATGCCACCTCAAAGCAAGCATCTCTCCAAGCAGTATCTCAGCAGAAACAGGCTAATTTTACCAGCTCTCTTCTTCTAAATATTCACATGTGCTCCATTGTATGATCTGACACTCAAAGCTGACTAAATTATACAGTGATCTTAAGATATTTTCAGTAACACTTATTTTACAGCTGGAACGTGCCTGACAAGTGGCCTGCAAAGCTTTGCAGCTCAGAACTTATTCAATAAATCTCCAGCATCTTTTAATGTTTCCTTCTCCTTTGTGTCCTTGTGTAACAGACTCAAAGTCAACAGTGCTTGGTTTAAAAATAAAATTCAGAATCCAAACTCGCACAGGAAAACATCTCATTTCCAGTGCTCAGGCTGATTACCTTTTTACACCTGGCAAGGAGCCCAACTCTCCTGGGTTTCAGGGAGAGGCAGGGTGCAAAGTGCTCACTATTCACAGGGCATTATCAAACCACAGTTTACTCCCACAGGAGCCTCCAGGTTGCTCATCCACTCTTGGGCCAGAGGGTGGAAGAGCAATTTGAAGGTCTGGCTATTCCTTTTCCCCAAGGGAAAGAAACAGGAATGTGTTCTCCAGGCTCCCAGGCACATCAGGGAAGGAACTGGTGGCAGAGAGTGACACAGGCATTTTCACTCCTTCCAAAAAAATGTACAATAATTCAGATCTCAGCCTGTCACCGTGCCTTGCACAATTTCTATGTCCTTTTTTTAGCATTTTTTTTCCTCCAGTTTACTGCAATAAAAGCAATGCATTAAGGACCAGTGTTTTGACAAGAAAAGTCAAGACAAGACCATGGAGCTGCTCCTTTTAAAGTAATTATCAAAGTCCAAATCGATTTTAGCAGGGAAACCTGATCCTTAACCTGGTAATTAATGGAGATGATTCCAGAAAGAGAGCTCATTTTTCATACAGTACAATGACAGATCTTGTTTCCATAAATGAGGTGAACAGGCTGATGCTGCCAAGTTTCAATCTAACATAGACTGCTCAACAACCAGGGCCTCCAAGAAGTAATTTTATTTCCCATGTTTATGTACAGCTGAATTTTCTCTTGGGCAGAGCAGTCCAACTGTCAAAAGCTGTCACTTCCAAAATCCAGACACAGCATTTTTTCTTATATTTGATTTTTTCCCCTTGTTTTCAAAACTAAAAATGCTGCTGAAGATGCAGGCAGATTATTTAGCTTGTGATTTTTAATATTTTCACTTTAAGCCAGTTTTGTCAAAAATGGGACTGTTGGAAAGCAGCCACTGCAATCAGTGCAGCTCTGTCAGGTAAAGTGTCTCTGAGCAGAGTCCATCAAACACTCAGCATGACAAATCAATCCAGTTTACACCCGTCCCACAGCAATTGTCTCTGGCCTGGCAAAGCCCCATTAGAGTGAATTGCAGAAGTGATTTCTGCCATAAGGAACTGGGGCAGAGAGGGAGAGCAGGGGACAGGCACCACTCAGGCACCCAATAAAGATATCACTGGGCTGCACACTTAGCAAGTGACTTCAAATAAGGTTCACCACCACACACCTTACTTATCAAAGCAAAGACAAGGCAGAAAACTTCCCAATATCCAAAACAACTCAAGTCAAATATCTGAATGCTTAGAATGATTGGTATTTTCTGGAAGTGATGGATCTTGAAAGAGGTTTCACCCCATATTAGGGGTTTTTATCCCTGAAGGAGAGTACACTTAAATCTGTTTTCAATGCGCTTTGATGTGGGCACCCTGATCTTAGATTTTTAATTGTTTCACCTTAGGCTTGCTGAATAAATCGTAAAACACTCTGGGTCACATTTAATGAGCAATTATAAATTGTCTGCATATTTCCCATCAACATCCCTGTGCTACTCCCAAACAAAAGCAGAGTGCAAACTGTACCCAGCAGGCCAGCTCAAGGTGACAAGCAGCACCAATAGTGAAAGGAAACAATCACACAGATAACTCCCACTTCTTGCCTCAGCCATGCAGAGGTGGAGGGATGGATGTAAGAAGGCTCTCTGGACAAATGGGCCTTGAGAGGCTGCCTGAACTGCAGCAGTGTCTCCAAGCCACGATGTGATTTGGAGTGACGCCTGAAGGTCAGCATTCTGCCTCCAACCTTTGATCCTTTTACAGTGAGCAAACCTCCCTTGCCATCCCAGCTGCAGGCCTTCTTCCCAGCAGAAAAGCAGGGAACTCATTTCAAGCCTGTGCACTCCATTTATGCTGCTGCCCTGCAATTTCCAGAGCAAAGCAAGTTAAGAAAACATCTTCACTTCATACACAGAGTCAGATAATGATGTTCTCTCAGACTGACTGTCCTCCCAGGAAGCCTGGGCACTTACACATTCCAGGAAAAAGTGAGCATTGAGTGCTGCCTTTCTGATCTGGTGCTGTTTTTCCCCCCCTTCTGCATTGATAGAAATATTTCCAACAGCATTTGCCCATCCAGCTCTCAGTGCCTTCCATTAAGGGCAGAAATGGAAGTGTCAAGACAACTTATTACTATTTATCCTTGAAGCACTCTGTGATTCTATTTGTCTCTCATTACAAGCCAAGGAAATGCATGAGCTGCCTGGTATCTGTGCCTTGCAGAGAGCTGGATCTCTAAGGATGCACCATAAAATGCTACAAATAAACACAGGATGCTGCACACATGGCAAAAATAACCCCAGGCATCACCTCAGCATCAGAAAACAGCTGAGGGAAAATGTAAAGGGTCTCTGGAAATATGGATATGGCTGAACAGATATTCAGAAGCAATGAAAGGAGAAGGAGCCAGCCACTCTACCTGCTGCTGCAGACCTGCCTCAGGCTCCAGAGACAGCTGCACACCTGGGAACAAAGCCTTGGGAAGAGGAGGACAAGCAAGTCCTCAAAAGGCTGCAGTCCTGCCAAAGAGGAAGCACATGCAGTGCTCACATATCAGCTCACACCTCACAAGAGAGCTCACCTTCCCCCAGGCACAGGCAGACACCATCACTGGAGGCTTTCAAGCTGCAGCTGGACAGGGGTTTAAGGGGTTTCTCTCTCCTCCCTTTGCCATGACAGGCTGGACCACAGGATATTTTGAGGCCCTTTGCAGCCTCATCTCTCCTATTACTCAATAACCAAAATAGTCCCTTCACTTTTTGTGAAACAGTATTTTTCCACAGTGGCTTAAGGCTTGATTTGTCACCAAGACATTTCAATGCTAGCATTGCTTTCCCTTTTTTCTTTTTGGAGAAAAATTGACAAAGCCTTCAGAATTTCATACTTCAACAAAATTGCTGTTCAGGGTCTGTAGCAGCAGCAGCAGGGAAACCAAGCTCAGCCTGGAAACAGAATCATTACCAGGGGGCTGATATCCTAAAGGAGGCAAAACCCACTTAGCAGGAGGCTCCATCTTAAATTTGCCATCCTGTAATCAGCTGTTGACAAACTTAATTGACTGGAGCTCAGCATCCACCAACACGAGCAAGTGTTGGGGAGGACATGGGTTGTCTAACTGGATGCATTCCCAATCTGTCAGCACACTTGCAAAGGATAAGTACACAACTGGTTCATCACACAAATGGAAATCACACCTGCTCCAAGCTGTCATTAACACACTGCACTGCCAGCTAACTGGGAGTGGGGTAGGAAATACATGGAGAGCAGGAATTTACTTCCACTTTGTAAAACACTGGCCCAGCTTCCACCACAGTCAGTGATGGAGCAGCACTTGGCCTACAAAATAGTAAAAGAGAGAGGAAGAAAAAAAGTTATCTAGTTCTTACAATGCTAGGTTTAGGAGGCCACAGGTCCTAAACAAAAGCAGGAGCTACTTTTGTAATACAAAGCACAATTAAACTCTGGAACCACCTGCTAAAGAATCCAGGAACTATAAACAAGTCCAAAAGCACATACATGAATTCACACAAGTCCATTGCTAATAATTAAAGATAAATTAAATGCTCCAGAAACCTCTATTGGTGCCAAGAGTTTCCAACATCACACACAGCCCTAACCTGCACTCTTTCCTCAGGAAATTGTTATTAACCTGTGGTGAGACAAGACCCTTGGTTTGACAGAAATTGGTCTGATCCAGCCTTCCAATTCTTATACTGAAGTTCAGTCAGATGAGAAAGAGGGGCCTGGTTGGATAGTCCTAACAGGGAACTAAGGGAAATTCCACAAACCCAATCTTAGCACCTTTTTTTCTTTCAATTCCATTAATGCAGGGCACAGAAGCAAGGAGACCCCCTGACAAACAGGAGGAAATGATGAGGAGGACTCCATTGATAACAGAAGGCTAACTAATTACTTTATTACACTATATTATTCTATATTTACTATATCTAAACTGAATCTGCAGAAGCACTCACTGCCCAGAATCAGCCAACAGCCCCAACTCACACACCTGGATTCAATTGGTCAGTGAATCAAATCACTCACAGCAGAACCCAATTACCAACTCCCTTCAGGTAATCAACCTTCCACAATGCTTTCCACCTGTTCCAAAACACAGGAGCAGTGAATGACGTAAGAATTGTTTTTTCTTTCTCTGAGGTTCAGAGAGTGTGAATCCCAGAAAATCCTTGGGAAGTTGTGCCTTGCTTTTCTCTGTGAAGTAAAACACAGCCACAATAGGGTATTTACTACAATTTTTAATTACTACAGCAATAATATCATTCCTCACTAGGGTATTCTAATAGGTGTTTTCAAAGGCAGTCACCTGTACAAAGCACCAGTGATGCATCCAGTAGGAATAAAGGAAAGATATTGGGAAAACGTTTTTACTGGGCAGTTAGTTACCTATACAAAGTCCCACACTCTCATTGTTTTCTCAAGCCTTATGAAAGCTCAGAAGTCCAAGCATCCTCTCTAACATCTTCCCTCCTTCCAGCTTGGATTTTAACAAACCAGCTCTTCATTTCCTCAGAACAAAAGCAGGTTGGCAGCTAAAGCTGTGAAAGCAGCACAGCAATCTTATTACACATGCCAGGTTTGCTATGCTACCCTGCAGAAAAGCACCAAGTGATGCTAATTAGAATCCAAACACAAGCAGCTGGGTGACTCTGATGAGCACTGAAACTGCAACACTTCCAAAAGCTTTGACTGCATCTGGCCTAGGTGCACTAGTCCATCCACAGTCCCTATCTGATTTCTCCAGGAAGCTGCTGATAAAAATTCACAGAAATCAGATACTCTGAAATGGGTGTTTGAGCTGAATGCGACACCTGCATGCATGCTTTCAGAGCAAACACACAAAGTGCTCTATTGGCAGCATTAAACACCTCCTTTCTCAGCTCTCCTCTGCTGAAGCAAGGAACCAGCAGTAATCTCCATTCCCCTGCAGACTGAGCAATGGCTCTTGCAGAGGATTAGTTTACCATGCAGTAATCTGCTCCCTCAACAGCCTATTCTGGAGTACAGCAGCAAATCCCACTCTCTAATCCTGTTGGTTTCAGCGACAGGAGCCAGTGACAAGCACACATCCCAGTGTAACAGGGTGGAGCAGCTCCCATCTGAGAAGCTTTCTCCCCTTGCTTAGGCCAATTAAACTAAAAAAAGAACCCAACCAAATAATTTAACACAGAAAATCGCACATTACCCACATCTACAGATTTTAAAGCAAGCGTAGATGCTTCACAGCGCCACTAGAGTGTCAGAAAAGTGAATTTAACTTCTAAAGTTCCCACTCTCACCTCCCAGAGTTCAGTTCCAGCCCCTGTCTATCCATCTCCTCATATGAGGAAGCTCAAGCAGGGCTGAGGAGCCCAGCACAGAACAACACCCCACAGGAGCTAAAGCAGGCACAAATAACAAAACCCAGGAGCTGAACCAGGTATAAGTAACAAAACCCATCACCTACCTCAAACACAGCAAGAGGATGAACCAGGCACAGGAGCCGCTTGGCTAGGAAATAGAATGACAGGCAAAGCACTGAAGACAAGCATAAAGCACAGCTAAAAACCAGCACTACTTGAGCTTGAGCTTAAATAGGGCCCAAGGCCCTGTGGGAGGGGTGTGGGTGGGGGCCCAGGTGAGGGTGATCGGGGCTAATGAAGCTCATCAGCACTAACTGAGCTGATTGGTGCTCTCAGGGCTCTGCTCAGCTGTTCCTTGTTAAGCCCCTCTGCAGAACGCTTTTTTCCCCCCCCAAAGAAGGTTCTAGTACTTACCTTGATGAGAAACAAGCAGGTGGTTTAAAAGCTATCTGTGCTTTTATTAGAGACTTTTAAAAAATAGGAACGCAATGTAAGAATAACAATAACACCAAGGGCAGGGTTATATTTTCATTACAGTCCCCCATGATTTGATATTTTTTGACACTTGTGGTAAGGGACAGTTCTGGGCCCCAGAGGATGTTCTGGGCATAAAATCCACAGTTCTTCCTAGGCAGAAGAAGTAACCAGTACCTGTTACCAGCCAAAAAAATTGTAATTGTCTGGCCTTTTGTTCACAGCCCAGATTTTACTGGGAAATACTGAACCACAAGCAACAGCAAATGGTAGACAGACAGGAAGACTTAAAAAATGTCTGTTGCATCTCCAAATGACAGCCCTCTGTTTTAGGGAATGACAGCAGAGCTCGTTTCTTAGGGTGTGGTGGGACTGGCCTGACTCCCTGCGCATTCTTAGGGCTTTTTTTCCCATTTCTGCAACAGAAATCACATTGTTGCATTTCAGAAACTGATTGGAGGGTTCATTATTTTGAAATATTTTTACTGTTCTCAAAACTGCAACAGAGTATTCTTCTCTTTTACCTCAATGAGGCATTTAATTCAGCTTCTTCCCAAACACGTGTGAAAGGAGGACCAGGAGTGCTGTCAGAAGCTGTGATTTAGCAGGACATGTTTCTCGTGGATGGATCTGTGTTTAAATTGAAAAATAAACTGTAGATTTGTAGTTACACCCTAACAGCTTGCCAAAAGTACAGTTCCCCATGAAGGCAAGTCAGGAAGTAAAATCTTCCCCTGTGTTTGTGGCCAAGGCTCTGTCAGTGTCACAAGTGTCACTGTCTGCTCAGCCACTGAACGTGGCTTGCTTCAAGATGCCTTTGCCTTCAGGTTTACACTCCTGCTGGTTTCCTTTCACAAATTAATGTCCAGAACAGAAACAAAACATCTCCCTGTGGAATTGGAGACATAAAGAGAGAATGCCATCATTGTCTTACACGTTGCCATTTTTTTCCTATTCATTTATCATGGAAAAAGTCACAGAAAAGGGACAACAAAATGTAAAATATCATCTTAAAGAGTATCCATCACTTTCAGTACAGAGCTCTCCTAGAATAGGCTATATAGGACCATGTGTTTATATCCATTAGATAGTTACCATACAAAATCCAGGTATTAGAACAGGTTTTCATTGTCCACTTGTGGAGCTGAGCAGTACTTAGGAGGAGAAGGATGGCAAAGGAGCCTCTGAGCAGTCACCAGCTTCATATTCCATAAAAAGCCTGCTATTTCTAGAGATCTGCTAATGCATTCTTTGGCAAAGGGGTAGCTCTGAAAGAAAGAAACTTTTAAATCAGCCCATATCATCAGCCCACACTTGAGATAAATGTGCACCCTCTACAGTTTCCTTTTTCTCTCAAAAGGAAAATCTCTTGACTTCATGACTGAGACCCTTGTGCTCTAGGGCTGGATCGCAAGTGCTCTGCTCAGGAACCACCCCCCAGATCAAAATCAATCATTTTCCTTGTGGGGATCACCTTAATTATCAAACCATGTGTCTGAAAGTTGCAATAGGCTGAAATATTTATGGGCACTCCGGAGGTTGCATTCAATTAGGATTTGTTGATTGTAAATGTGAAGATTTCTGTGGCCTTGGCAAACTAAGACTGGAATTGCAGCTTCCTGGAAGTTCCAGTAGCCTTTTATTTTTTTGCAGACAATGCATTCCATTTTGTGGGAATTTTGCAGCCTGCTAATAAAATCACCTTTGTTTAGCTGCCTCATCTTTCACCTGCATTTTTGGTTATGAAAAAAAATATTTTTTTCTGGACCAAGAATTTTGAACTCCACCTGGTTTACACTGCACTATAGAAAACTTTTTGGATTGACTCCAATTTTCATTCAACTAATTTATCATAAAATCACCCCACTGGTTTTTGGCTCTAACTGAAAGTGGTCTTGTTCCTGAAATTCCAGGAACAATTTGAGATCATTGTCCCAAGGATAAATGGCTTGAAATGTCTATTGGACACTCCTGATGAAAGATAAGTGCTGAGTTAAACTCAGATCATATTGCATGTAATTCTTCTTTCAAATAACTTCTTTTCAACAGTCCCTGGGAAAGGGAGGGGAAGGAGAATTACAGTGGCAAAGCTATGGCACAATGCAGTTACATAATTGCATTTCTTACATTCAGTGGAGATTTCAATAAGTTTCTCAGGACGAGTAGGTTTTTCCAGTGCTTTGCAAGGTCCTGTGGAGTTGTTACCTTGTTTAAATGGTTGCCAGGGAAAAGGAAAAAACAGAGGCTGAGCATTCCTTGTCCTTGGTGCACATCATGCACTGCTAAGTGGGAGAGGAACAGGAGATCTGGTTAAACAGGAGGTCGAGGACAAGGATTTAATACCTGTTTTGAAACACCTGCAAATGAACATTACTTTCCAAAACTTGGAAATTATTAAAGAAGACTGATCCCATAGGACCCTCAGAGGACTGGAATAAATATCAAGGCAGAATATCCATTAATTGTTCAGATGGGGGGCAGAAATATTATTTTTCACTGCTTTTAGGTGAAGGCATTTTCTTAGGGTGGGAGAGAATGGTACAAATTCTGAAAAGTGGATTCAGCAGCACACTGGAAAATATTGTTTCATGTATATCCTGCTGCTTTTATCAGAAGTTGCTTAATTTAGATAAATAAATTCAGCCCAAATTCAGATTAATAAATAAGAATATTTGCAGAGGTTGGGACTTTTGGAACCTTTGCTTGAGAGCTACATGCAGTGGCATCTGGATTTATGGCTCTGCTGCACTTTGTCTCTAAGATGCTTATCCAAAAACTGACTACAAGCAAGAATTTGGCTTATGACACAACAGCTTTCATTTTCCCAAACTTGCCAGATGAGCTTTTACTCTTTCTGCAGGAAGTTTTGATGCACTGCAACCTTTAAGATCACAGCATCCACTGGGTGATACAGAGTGCACAGCAGCTCCCGTGCCACAGCACATCTGTGTGCTTGGCCTGGGTTTCCATCCCAGCCTTGGCTTCACTGCTGAGCTCCTGCAGCAGTCACAGCAGGCTAAAAATGAGCTTGGCACTCCTGGAGTGGGGCTCTGGCACTGCCTGGAATGGAAACAGCACTTACTGTGGTCACAGGACCCAGGGCAGCTTTTGGATACACAGTTCCTGTGCAGTGCCTGCTGAGGGCAGCTGGAGTCTCCAGGTCTGCCTGACTAACACAGCTCGATTCACTTCTTTAGCACAACGTGTGGCAGCCAGACGGGAGCTGAAAAAGGGTTATTGTTGGAACAAGAAGTCACAGGTGGCAAAAGCCATGTCTAAATAACACCCATGACATATCTAATAAACCTTAGTTGTGATTCAGGCCTGAATTTTGGATTCCTGTATCGTGTAAGGAAGAATAACTCTTCTTTCTTTAATAGAATGATTCCTGGTTTAATCTGGGAGCACAATCATAACCACTCTGTCAGTGACATGTTGTACTGTAAATCCTGTCCTGGTACATGCATGCCCTTCTCACAACTGACAGAAAACAGAGGAAAACCACAACCAGCCACAGGTCCAGGAGCAGAATTTGGCCACAGCTGTTGGCACTAGATTTGCTGCCTGATCAACCTAGCCAGCTTGAGCATGCATTATAATCTAATAAAAACCTAATAATACCTTTCCATCTAACTCAGCCACATACATCAGGCTTTGGAGGTGTCAAGCCTAAAAAGAGAATTTTACTGCTGTCTTGAAGTCTTTTTATTGCTGAGAAAAATATATTGCAAGCAACAATTCCTTACACAGCAGTTGTCTCTCTTTTCCACTCTGGAAAAAAAAAAGTTAAGAAAAATCAAAGCAATAAAAATTCACGTCCAGATCTGATGCACTCAAACTTGAAAGCTTGCTCCCCTGTCTCTTGTAAGATCTTTTAAATTCTGCAAAGGCTTGACAGGCAGAAGATGAGCAGATGCACAGCAGAGGTGGGAGATGATCTTGTGGGAGGTCCCCTGCCTTGTGCAGAGAAGGCTGTGGAGGCGTGCCCGCGCGCTGGGGCTGCGTGGGGAGAGGGAGCCCAGCAATGCTCCTCTTTGCAGGGCTGGGGTTACATAAGGCTTGGCAGTGCCTTCCTCTCCTCCCCTCGGGAGATGCCAGCAGGGAGGCACTGCAGGAGAACAGGCTGCCTTGCAGGAGAATGCTCGTTCTGTGTGTGCCAGCTGCCCTGCTGGGCATCACCTTTCCAGAGGCAAAGCAAAGCAGGCTGCTCCTTGCTCCTGTTTCTGCTCCCAGGACAAGGTGTGCCCTGGAGTTATCCCTGCTCCCTGGGTACCTCTGGCTGTACACTGAGCACTGCTGTTCTCTGTTTCACACTATGGATGACAAACTCCCCTCTGGACATGCAGGCAAGGTGAACAAGCAGAATATTCCAAGTTATTTGATACTGTGTGAAAAACGCCAATCACCCGTTTCGAAAATTTTAAAAGTTTAATAGTAGTAAAATGGTTATAAAAATAGTAATACAATTAGAGTAATAATAATTTGGACAGATTGAATTAGGACAATATGAGACAATAAACACAAACAGTTACAGACATCTGGGTACCTTTTCTGGGCAGCACGAGCCCGAGAAAGAACACCCGTTAACAAAGGATTAACCCTTAAAAGCAATAACCTGTTGCATAGTCATACACCTCATACATGATGCATAAATTCCATTCAAATACAGGATTCGGTCTGGTCATCATCAACTTCTTCCTTCTAATCCTGACAGCACCTTGGAGGTGGGAAGAAGTTCGTTTCTTCTGCTAAGAGGGCAATAAATTCCTTTTCTCTGAAAGGTTCAGGTGTCCTGGGGCTGCTGTCTGGTGCAAGTGCCTCATTCCTTTCTTAAAAAAATCCCACTAACATAGTTCTTATTTTAACCACAAAAATTACCTTTTAACTACAAGACTTCATTTATCATATTATTAGACGTTAATATAGCACTACTAATCAATACATCAAAACACATATGGTGAATATCTGCACAGAGCCATATAATATGCACTTTTCACAAACTACAAGATCAAGAAGAGCCACTCAGGAGGGTGGGGAAGAACTGTTGGTGCACATCAGCTTACCTGTGTAAGAAGAATAAAAGTGAGAGTGATATTTTTTGATAATAAGGTATATTTTTCAATGTTGAATACTCCTGATAACTTGTCTCCAAATCTTGGCAGGACTAGTTCCTCACATTTCTGGAGACCAGCAAAACTCAAAGTAAGTCAGAGATGTTCAACTGGATGTATTCTGGGGACAGTACCCTGTAAATATGATTTCCTCCTCTCATTGCATACCTACCTTTTGGTGAGCAGTCATTAGATTCACATTAACTTGATGAATATGAAGCAGACAGCTCTTCATGTATATTATTTTAATATTCCAATGAATTCTTTAGTCTGGTTTTTGAAGCACAGATATGAGCATTCCTTGTCAAAGTCGAAGTTTTGTCTAAAAGCTTTTGTTCATTTGTATTGGATATCAAAGGCAGGGCCCTGGTGACTTCCCAACAGTTACAGTGCTGTGTATTTGTTGATTTGTCTGTTCTAAACCAAACCATTCTCCTCAAACATAACAAGATTCATTGTTAATAAATCCATGGAAAAAAATGCATTGAATATGTATTTTGGCCACATCTTATTTATTCTCTACTACATTATTTAAGTTATAAAACTCTTTTAGCATTCACATAGTGAAAAGTATATTGCAACTGTTATTTGTGTTGTTTTGTTAGACAAATGTACAAATTAAATTTGGAAATATCAACATTGCTATTGTCTGTGCGATGATAATTTCTTATTTTCTGGTTTCACAACCAACCCATCTAGAGCAAATTCCAAAAGTTTAGGAGAGTAGTTCTGGAAATCCAGTAGAGAACTGGAAAAAATGACGTAGCTGGTGATATCAGGTGTATTTTAGGAAAATGAGTGTTGCAGTAATTTATTCTGCTCTAGGCAGTGTCATGAATCCATCATGGCACACAGAGAGAGAAAATATGTCAAGAATGCTGGAATACCTTTCCTTACCACAAGACACCCACACAAACTAATAATAGGACAACATTCAATAAAGTAGAAAATAAACCTAGTAGAAACCAAGTTAAGGAAAGTTGGGAAAGAATTTTCCAGCTTCATCCTCTGTGCCACACACCTAAAACCTCTAAAATTTTAAACTCTCTTCTTTTTCCACTAGAAAACCACACTATCAGAGGAGGCAAATTTTAGTTCAGTGAACATAAAGACACAGAAGTCTGAGTGGGAAGTCAGACTTTTAAAAGTCACCTAGCTCAGCAGCCTCCCTGTACGGAAACTAGTGGTAAAACACAAAGTCCTGCCTTGCTCACACTGCTCAAGAGAAACAGCGAAATTACCGATGGGGAGGTCTAGGAAACAATGTATTTAGGTGGTGTCCTCTGTGCAGAGCAAGGGCTGGTCACCCAGATAAATTATCATTCCAGCACAGAAATATTTGTGAGCTGAGTGTCACAGAGCAAGAGAAAGTCAGGTTGGCATCCTTCCCTCCTTGAAAGCTTCACTTGTTCTTTCCACACTGTACTTGAACTTTCCATTTTATCATCAAGGTTAAAACAAACAAACACAGACAATAATTTTTTAAAATTTATTTATTTTTTAATCAAATTCTGTCCAAAACTCACCTGGGGGTCATGGCTACACTGCAATCACCAGCTGTGGAAACCTAAAGTGGCAGCTGGATTCCTGCAGCTGTTCTGCAGCAGCAGTGAGGGTTTGGAAGCTGGAAACTGTGGCTCTCCATGTGCAGAGCCCACGGAGCAGCACACACGCACTGTAAGGGCTGGAGCAGGGCAGGTTAACAGAAACCCACTGAAACTAAGGGAGGGTAAATTGTGTAAGGAACAGAGTAATTGAAGTCACCACAGAAGCAAGGGAAGGTCTGGCCCAGACCCTTGTTTTCTCTGACCGGCCCTCCTTGCTTTCTCTTTTCATCCATTTCCTAATGGATGTTCCTAATCAGGCTCAATGAGGTGTGCCATCTCCATCCTGGCCAGCCTGACCTACTTCTCGGGGATTAGCAGCTCCATGACATCTCCCCTGACTTAGGAACACTCTGCTCTCTCTCAGGAACGAAACCAGCTCTGCCTCCTTCCTGATCAGCGTTTGGCTGAAATGCAAACCTCCTCTGTGCTGGATGTGGCTAGAAATTACTGATAAATTAGTTACAAAGTAAGTTTTTCTTTCCTCGTTCTTTGGAATTCACAGGAACACTCCCATTTATTTGGAGCCATCGTTTTACATGTTGTTCCTTCTCAGCCCCTTCATTTGCATGTTCTTTAATGACACAGCTATAATTGTTCACCACCCTGTATCACCACTAAATAAAATGTTCCTCAGCCTTCCCTTCTGCACCATCAGTTCTTTGTCACTTAAATTCTCCTAATTTGGCTCCACCAGATCTCAACCCTCTCTCTGCTTTGGCCAATCACTTTTTCTTCTCTCCCTAGAGAATCTATAGAAAGATGAGAACGTTTCCCTCAAGTTTCCCAAGTTCTTATTAGCAGTAGAAAAGGGGAAAAAAAGTAAAAGTAACTTCTTTATTACCTTCTCACAAAGGAACATCAGCCAAGTGTGTGTCTTCTCAAATGAATACTACTGCTGTATTTTTTTTTCTTTTCACTACATATTCCAGGTCTAAACATTGCTAAACCATCCAATTTTACACTATCCATTTAGGAAGGGCAATGATAAATTAGAGAAAGTGTGTGTTTTTTTTTTTTCTTTTACAAATCATGAAAGGATTAGAAGAACTGTAATATAGAGACTCTGAGTTAGTGCACCGCATTGAAAATATTACAAGAATCGTGTTCTGAGAGGCTTTTACTTATTTAATCCTCAGCTGGCATTAACTGCAGTGGCAAGATGGCTCAGAAAATGAAGAGATCTCTGCAGTGCTGGGAAGCTGTCAGCAACACTCTTCTTTGGTCAGGGCAGGTACTGTTGGAATACCTGGTGAGGACAGAGGCACTGAGTCATTGGGAGAGGCCTCATTACTCCTGATAAATAAAAAAAGAGAAAAACATTCTGTCATGGTTCCATTTCTGCATAGTGAGAGTGGTGCTAGGGCCATCTTCTGCTTCTGTCACCAAATATTAACCTGAGTCTGCTTCAGTGACAATAAAGGCCAGACCAGCACTTGGGCTTTAAGGAAAGGTTTGATCAAACCCAGAATCCTGTGGGGAAATACAGAAATGATGTAAAGGAGCCTCATAAAATAAACTGGTAAAGTGCAACAAAATTCACAGGTGATAAATGCTACTATTTCCTCTGCTGAGGGAAATAAAGTGTGAGTGTTTTACCAACAGGACTTACCAGCACTGTGTTGAGTAACTGTTATTAAGTTGTTCAGCACAAGTTACTTCTATGCCAAGATAATCTCCAGCCAAACAAAGATTTTCACAACAGACAAGAAGGCAGTCTAGACCTGTACAGTGATCCCTTCTAGTTTTTTTTTCCTGGTTAGTTTACCAAGCTAACTAAAGAATTTGATTTTCTTAATTTCCATTAACTAAGAGTGTAGTCATCCCACTCAAGGGCAGGGCTGCTGGTCAGAGGGACCTGGGTAAGCCAGAAGGATGGGGCTGACTGGAGTCAAGGAAAACACAGCCCCAGTCAAGGAGTTTCACCTCAACATGAAGAAGACATTGTTTACGTTCAGGTTGACAAAGCACCAGAAAGGCAGCCTAGGGAAGCCATGGAGCATTCCTGTCTGAAGAGATTCCAAACTCACCTGGAGGTGTAGGGGGATAGAACATAAGTAAATAAAGATAGTATAGAAAGTAATCTAAGTAAATAAAGTTGGTATAGAAAGTAATCTTACCCCCTAAAGAGTTACAGCTGAGCCAATTGTTAAGGATTAGGAGCAGGCCTGATGTTAACAGGCCACAGCTGTAGCTAATAGAAGAGTGTTATAAAAGAGTGGGTTGGTGGGAACTGGACTTAGTTGGCTGCTGTGAGGATGAGTCAATGCCTAGAGGGGCGGTCTGTGAGAAACATCAGGGAGGTAAAAAACTCTATGGGAATATGGAACCCTTGCAATGTAATGACAAGAGGTGCTCCTGTGTCACCTGCTCCGGGTGACCCCGCCTTGGCAGGGGCTTGGACAGAATCCCGAACTGCTCTGGGATTCTTATTAGCAGTAGAAAAGGGGGGGAAAGGGCCATAGCCCCTCGGAACGGGGAGCATTCGCTTTAGGGCGATCCCGCAGCGTCGGTGCCTCACAGCACAAACTGGAGCCATCACCGCTGCTCAACCAGCTCCCACCACACGGCACCGGGGACAGAAAGCTCCGCAAACCTGGTCGAGAACGCCGCGAGCTGCGGCCGGAGCAGGTGCCCAGAGGCCCGCTGGAGCACCACTCCAGGCTGAGGACCGCTCGGGGTCAGTGCCCGGCCGCTCTGGCTGTAAGGGATGGGCACAGGGACCGCTCGGAGCCGGTGCCCGGCCGCTCCAGCCGTGAGGGGCGGGCACGGGGACCAGGGCCTGTGCCCGGCCGTGAGGGGCGGGGCGGGCCGGAGGAGCCGCCCCTGCCCGCGCAGGCACCGCCCCCGCGGGGCCGCTCCTGCCCCGACTTCCTGAGGGCGGGCGGACGGGCCCAAGATGGCGCCGGGCCGCTGGCGCCAGGGGCGGCGGCTGCTCCGCGCTCTGCTGCTCGTGGCGCTGCTGGGTCCCGCCGCCGCCTTTTCTTCGTCCTTCTACAGCCCCGGCGAGCCGCGGAGCAGCGTGCGAGTGCTGTGCGGCTCCAACTGGAGCCTGGTGTTGCAGGGCCAGTGGATGTTGGAGTTGTGAGTAGCGGCCGCTTTCCCGCCCGCCTCGGAGGCAGCGTGGCCGGGGGGGCGAGGGGGGTTCCCTGCGGGCATGGCCGGTACCTGCAGCCCCGCTGTGGGGACAAGGGGGCCGGGCCGGCCTTCCTGCCCTGCGGAGGGGCTGTGCAGCTTCCCCACGCCGGCAGCTTCCCGGGCACGGCCAGAGGGAGCAGCGGGCGGTGCCCGGTGCCTGCCCTCAGTCGGCGGGCACAGCCCGGTCTGCGGGGATGGCCGGGCACAACCCGCCGGTTCCCGGCTGTGTGGGCACAGTCCTCAAGGTTAAACGGGTCACTCCAGACAGACGGTAATGAGGGATATGGAGGTGTCGGAGCGAGCCCAGAACAGGCCACAGAGTTGATCAGAGGAATGCAGCGTCTCTCCTTTGAGGAAAGGTTGAGAGAATTGGGGTTGTTCACCCTGGAAAAGAGAAGGCTTTGGGTAGCCGAACTGGGGCCTTCCAGTACCTGAAGGGAATTTACAGGGAAGATGGGGAAAGCCTGTTTTATAAGAGCGTGCCATGACAGACCAAGGGGGAGTGCCTTTAAACTGATGGTTACTTGGGTTAAGTTGGATATTGGGGAAGAAATTCTTTACTGTGGGTATGGTGAGGCCTGGCACAGGTTGCCCGGAGAAGCTGTGGATGCCCCTGGGTCCCTGGAAATGTTCGAGCCGCGTTGAATGGGGCTTGGAGCACCCTGGGCCAGAGAAAGGTGTCCCTGCCCGTGGCACGGGGTTGGCACTGGATGGGTGCCAAAATCCCTTCCATCCCCAACCATTCCATGATCCTGTGAAGCAGCTGTCCCTCAGGTTCCCGTCTGAGTGTCCCAGGTTAAAGGGTCACTCTGGGATCAGTGTCCAGCACTGCCCCTTGCCCTGCTCCCACCAGGGGCTGGCGCTGGGTTCTGTGCGAGCTCCGAGAGGGCTGGATTCCGTAGGGAACATGTAGCAGGAGTGGGCTTACAGAGCAGGATTACATAATATCCCAGCCTCGCCTTGAGCTCGGGGCTCTCATTCAAGGGAGATGCATCACATTTCATTAATTCTGACTGCACTGGAGCAGTGGCTTTGCTTGGGACATGACACAGTGTTTGAAATGCACGTGACTTTATTTTTGGTGCGGCCTCGCTCACCTGCTTGTGTTTAGAAGGGGGGAAATGGAGCTTGAGGGTTTCTTTTTAAGACAGCAGTGAGTAAAAAAGTAGTTTAAGTAGGCAGTACAGCCACGTGGTACCTGTGGGCCGTGCAGCTATAAAATAGGATTTTATTGTGGCACTTGTGCTACTCCGTGCAAGTGCTTGAGTTTAAAGCAGTTTGAACATCTGAACTCGTGCTAACTCCTAAGTACTTAACTAGCTACTTAAAGTTTTGGCTTGCCCTTGAGTTTATCTCCAGTCTCTTCTTAGCAGGATGGACTATCACCTAGGCTTTAGTGCTCAGGATCCTGCTCCACCCTGGTGTTAATCAGGAACAGGTGGTGAATAGGTTAATCAGGAATACCACGTGAATAGGTGGTAACGATCCTGAAACACCTGATAGCGACCCAGGCATGCCAGCTGTTGTGGTTGAGCATTTAGAATGGGTTTTGTGTCTCTCTTCATTTATTGGGATCTGAAAGCTGGAGGGAAAAATAAATGTTTTAAATTGGAGTTTTTTTCACTTAGTCCAACGTGGAAGCGATTGTATGAAAGTTACCGGTTTGTACACAGGTTGGTGAGTTTCCAGGAGGAAGGTCATTTATGGCCACTCCAAGTTTTTATTTCTAAACGAAAATATTTAAATAACTAGTGGTGCGTCCCTCAGAAGAAAAGAGAGGAACTGACTGAAATCGGAAGTGGTTGGGGTAACAAACAATTAGAGTCCTTTGGAAGCCTTTACTGCAATTGAAAAGTTGGTTTTTGGTTTGGAGTGAGAGGTTGCTGACCAGCAATGGTGGCAGAGCTTTAGTGTTAGCTGGGCATGGTACACGTTGCTGCACTGCTTGAATCAGCCTCTAATTAATGTTATTCGGTGTTTGATGTGTGAAAGATCCCTGGGTCTCCCTGCTATTTCCTGTGGTTCATTGCTGGTGCTTTCTGCTTTTCTCCTGAGGAGGAACCTTTGTCTTTAATGAGGGCGCAGACTCAGTGCTGCTGGTGTGAATTTAGTGGGAGTTGGAGCTCTTGGACTGATTTTTTTTTTTGAATGTTTCCTGGGCAGAATCCAGTCTGGGATTTTTCCCCTAATGCCCTTTCTGGATGAAATCTGCTCCGAGTTTCCTCCCCATCCCTGCTCCTCACCGTTAAAATACCCTTAAGAGAAGGGAGAAAATTCTGTTTTAGTTTGGGAGTGAAGCTGGGGGAGGCAGCATGTTACAGCCACTGAGTTTTTCCATGGGCAGCAGCTGTGTCCCTCTTGCCTAATTGTTCCTTATTGGGCTCGTGGCAGAAACTCCAGGTGGGAATTCTCAGCCCAGGTGGGGAGGAGAGCAAGCACAGCCTAACCCAATTCTTGCAGCAGTTTGCTTTCTGATGGATTTTGACTTCTGCTGGTTTTTATCTGGTTTAGAGCAAGTGATCCAAACAGGAGTCCTGAGTGTCAGCCCATGCATTCCTTCTGTGCTGTCTCAGGCTGGCTGGCAGCACTGCAGTAATGTCCATTACAGCCTCATTTGTTTGGAGAACCTCCTATTTATTTAGAACACTTTTGTTTTTCGAGCAGTGCTTTTTTTTAATGGAAGTGTTACTATTGCATCTTCATAAAAAATATTATTTTCATCTGCTACTCTTTTGAAGCCTCCTGCTGTAGTAGGAACAGGTACAGCTGCTGTTTAATGTCAGTTTTTCTATTTGGGAAAGTGGAAAATCACTGTGTAATTCCACTTTTTTGTTGTTCTCAGGTGCATAAATAGAGAAATTAAAGTTTGAAATTACTTGTGTGTGGCATCTGTAGCAGAAATGGGATTTTTCTTCCTTCACTCCCCCTAGCTGAGGTGTGTGTACTTGACTGGCTTTTTGCAAATATTTCGTTATTCATAGCTGGAAAAACTGCAGGCCCTGGAAGTGCTGCTGCATTTTATTGATAAAAATGTTTTGGAGAAGGTTCTGGATCTGCAGACGTTGCACCAGTTTTTGGATGCTGTTGCTATCACAGCACACAGGTCTGGGCTGGAGTGCTGTGCGTGTGATGCTGCAATAAGCTGTGTTTAAAAGTTTCCCTCTTTCTGTAGCTGTGAGATAATGATTCATTAATATGATGAGTTTTCTTTTTGTCTTTAATCTTGTGTCTGTCTGGAGCACAGAAAACTAATTTCTGGTCTGCTTACTTAAAAGTGCATTTTGCATTTCCAAACTTGATTTATCTTAATTTAACACCCTCTTCTTTTTGACGTAAATTAAAACAAGCAAACAAGAAGCCCAACCTATCAATGAACTCTTTGTCTTTGTGCCTCTGGTTACAAAAGAAACTGTTTATGCTCTTGGTGCATCTGCAGTACTTCATGTGCTTGTTCCCACTTCGGGTATTAAATGTTTTGGTTCCCCTCTGTTTCAGCACAGACTCATTGCAGTGTGCACCTGAAAAACAATGTCTTCATTGTCCATTTCAGTTCTAGCCAGGTGAAAGTCAGGAGACCAGTTAATAGTCATGTTTCTAAGGGTTATTATTCTTACAGTGCAAGACTACTTTTATTTTTTCATTGTCGCTTACTATGGAACATTGCCCTGCTGTCTCCGTGGCCAGCTGCTTGCAAGGGTTGAGCCTCCACCAGCACCTTTGGTCTGTAGCTTCAAGGGAGTGTGCTAAAAATGAAATTGCATGTTTTGGTACGTGGATGGTTTAATCGGTTGCCTTGAAGTACTGTGTGTAAATCAAATCCCAAATGCTGTGCTAAATATTTAACAAGTGCTGTCAGTTAAGAATTCAACAAGGTTGAGAATTTTCTGTCACTTAAGGGTGTCTTGTTAGTGTCCAGGCTTTTCTTTGTCTTATTCTTAAATACCCAGTAACCCAAAACCCAATAAAAGCCAAAAAGCAGGGGGAATGAAAATCAAGTTATCAACACTGTTTTGGTTTTGAAGCCTCTGCAGCTCTGCTGGCTGAGTCCAGAGGAAGTGACCAAACATTTAATAACCCACAGCTGAGTGTTGTGCAGGGCTTTGGCTGAACAAAACCTGCAGCAATGTGATGCTGAAATGTACTTTGTAGCAGAAACAAAACAGGTGCAGAAGGGGACATAGAAACATGTAGAATGATGGAACTTAATCTGCTGAAGCTCTAGAGTAATTCACATAATTTTTCGTTATTGATTTGCTTTCTATTTTAAAAATAATTTCTCCTTCTTTAAAAAAAGCTTTGTCTGGTTTGGCGCTCGGTAGGAAGCTCCTTGACAGCTTCCAGGGCTTGTGTTGTGATACAGATCCACAGGGGTAAATGACAGGGACCAGCTTCTGTATCTTTGCCTGCCACCTGCTCACTTGGAAAGCCATTAAAAACTCAGTTGATCTGGAGCTTTGCTTTTGTTGGCATTACAGAGCTGCCCATCCTGCCCCAAGACCCAGCTGTATTTAGAATTGTCTTTTCTTGTTTTCATGTTGTATGCTTATGAGATCTGTAGCAATAAAGCAAAACTATTTAAATACAAATAAGAGTTTAATTCTGCTGCTGCTTTTACCATTCCATTGGGTATTGTCCCCACATTTTTGCTCTTATTAAAATAGCACTCCCAATATGAACTCCATCAAGCAGCTTGGTTTAAGGAAGGTTTGCTGTTTGCTGTTCAGCAAATCCTCTCATGCTGTATCCATGAGCTGTTTTTCCTTTTTCCTGGATTTGTGCAGCTTGCTGAAATTGCCAAAGTGTCGATTGGTACTCAGAGTTGCATCTGCTATTGTTGGTAATGGTAGTGAGAAGGCAGATAAAGGGAGTCAGTTAAATGTACTTGGAAAGGGTGGAATGGTGAATTCAGTGGCCAGGCAGGTGCAAGCAGAGAGAGAGGCGGCTCAGAGCTGGAAAATATCAGTACATCTTAACAAAGTCTGTGTGTTTGCTGATGCACTGGGGCTGATAGGCAGAGTGGCACCTTTGCTCAAACTGGTTTTCACTTGGCTGGGGTTTGTTGTGCTGCCTCAGTGAAGCTGTTGGTATTCGAAAGCCAAAGGTCGTTCCTTTGTGCTTTAGATCAGAGATAAATAGAAGTCAAAAGCAAAGCCTGAGAGCTTCAAACTTTGCCTTTCAATTGCTTTTTATATGCCCTCTGCAAAAGCTTTAGGTATTTAATAGAGTAGGAGCAGGAGAAAATGCCTGGATTCTTGGAAATAGTGATTTTAATTGTTGTTGCAGTGATAGATGTGTGCCTTTTTTATGGAGGGCTGGCCATGTTTGAGAGCATTCCAGCTGTAAAACTGCTGTGGAAGAGCTCTGGAAGCATCAGGAATGAGGTGTGTGTGGGGAATGTGCAGTACCTGCTTGCAGTGAGTAGTTTGGCAGTGTGTAACTTCTAGCTGTGATGGAGATCAGCAAATTGCCTTTTAATGTGGAACAGGCTACTGAAAGCTTCCTTTCCTTAACAGAGTGCCCAAATCTTGATTCAAATTCCAGAAGATTTTGATTTTTGGCTTGGAGCAGCCTGTTTTCTTGTCACACCTTTTGCACTGCACCCTGTGCCCTGCAGGTTGATAGGGAGGGGGATTGGGGGTGACAGCCTGAAATTTGGTGGTGGTGACAAAGTGCTCATTGCTTCCTGCCCTGCCTGGTGTTTGGCAGAAGAAATTTGGGTACTTCTGCCTTTGCCAGGGACCTGCTCTTGCATTTTGTGCCTTGGAAAGCAACAAAGACTGGTTCCACAGCAGACACAAGGGTCTGTTTCCCTGCTCCTGCAGATGATATTGTTTTCTATGAATTTAAGAATGACAGTTGTGCTGTAATTTCTTTAGAAATACAAATCTGTCACAGTTCTAAAAACCCTGTTGAAAGCATTTCCCTCTGTCCTTCAGGGTGCAGAAAGTTTTTTCCAACTTTTGCTGAGATGTCCTAAGTGTGTGAGGTATTTTACTATTCTGTAACTTACCTCCCCTTACACTGACTCTTTCAGTATTTTACGACTGAGCAAGAGACACAAAGCTTTGGTAATGTAATTTATTTGTTATATCCAGGGGGCAGGCATGAATTCCTTGATGCTGCACAACAAATGCAGGCATGAAAGCTTGAGGAAGGTGAGGGTGTGGAGGTGAACAGCAGTGGTAACTCTGGCAGAAATCTGATGTCTGTTACAAGTTGTCTCTGGAGCGTGTGGGGACAGGCTGTTTCCTGCTGGCAGGAACTGCACGTGTAATTTCAGGAATGTAAAGCAAATATTTTAGTCCTGATTATCTGTTCAGCTGGAGTGGCTGCATCTTGCAGCATTATTTGGAACTATTGCCATCCCATGTCCAGTATTGATACTAAAAATTAGACAGCCACCAACCACAGCTTTTTGTGAAATTCACTGTTACATCCTGTCACTGCTGAACTGTGGCATGGGTAGATTTTCATGCTGCTTTGAACTAAAGGAAATACTTTCAATCATATAAGAGTTAGTTGTGTATTGAATATTCCACTTCATTCAGGAGAAATGCTCATGCATGTCAAATGTAAATGTAAATTTTGATGGGGTCAAAATTTCTATTCCAAAATCAGATTAAACAGGCTAAAGGATGTATTTGTTTTGAAAATCTCATGGTGTGAATCTGAGACATCTAGAGAAGCTGGATTTAGAAAACAGTGAAGCTTCTCTTTTATTTTAGCTCAACAGCAGCTGCATTATCTGATGGATGTTTGCAGGTTCTTATCAGTCAAGCCTGTATAATGAAATAATCCTCTTTGTAGACTACAGGAGTACAGAGTACCTGCCAGACTGTTATTAAAAGCTCTCTCTGGGCCAGCAGCACAATGGAGAACATCACTGTGTGTGAGACTTGTTTCCAGTATCCTTTGGGGAGATACTGAGGGGCTGTCTCTTGGCAGGATAAGATTTGTGTCCTTTTTGCAGATGCTTTCACACAGAGTGATGTTGACTTAAAAAGACAAGATATAGGCTTTCACAGTTAGACTCATAAATTTCTAGTACAGTTAAATAAAACAAGCATTTTTAATTTGTGTCTTTTCAACTGCCAAGATTCCCTTTTTTAAATACAGCAGTTTAAAAACTACCAGAAGGCACTCAGAGTACATCTGATTCCACCTCTTCTGTGAGAAATGACCTGTTTTACATGAAGCTTGATTGATATGAAACATCTGGGGGTGGCAGGGATATCTCTGTCTGCAGCCAGTAGGGAAGTAAGCATTCCTGAGAGCCAGAGAACAGGGATTGCCAGTCCCCAGGTCACACAGCAGGGGTGGCAGAGAAAGCAGAGGAGTGGAGAGCCTTGGGAAGGCTCCCAGGGATGGTTTTGTGCTCAGGATCTTGGACTCTGCCCAGGAGGGAATGTGGTTCTGTGCTTTGCAATGGATGGGGAGCGTGGTGGCATCTGAGGAGCCCTGTGATCAGGAGAGTATCCCCAAACTCACTGCTTTTGCTGCCAGAAACCTGCATCCCTGCCCTGGTAAGTCGCATTAAAGCCCATGAAGGTCTCTCCTCATTGCTAAAAGGCTGAGTCTGTGCATGCACAATGGCCCCAGCTCAGCCTGTACCTCCTAGTCCTGGTTCCCTGCAGGCTTGGCCAACCAAGTTAGGATAAAATACAGAAAGGTGGAAAAAGGGATTTTTATAATGAATTTTATCTGATGTTATGCTTTATATTAGCTGCTCTGTTTCCAGATTGATGTTAGCAATAGGTACAAAATTGGTTTAATTCTTCTGATTGAGAGTGTAGAAAATGCACTCTTGAAAAGAGCACTCCTATTTTTCTGAAATGAATCCTGGGTAAAACAAGATGATAAGTATGAGCAGCAGGAATTTTATGTGTGCTCTTTTCAAGTCTCATGGCTGATCTCAAAAAGGGCGTGTTGTGATGTATGAGTAGTGGGCTAAGGCAAATGTAATTTCAGGAGTTTTGAGGTGTGGGAAATCAATACAAATTGTTGTGATGAAGGATGCTGCTTCAAAGGACAGCCTGGCTTCAATAATTCAGATAGCTGCCATGAAAATGTATTTTATTTCCTATGTAAATAGAATAAATCACAAGTGGTGAGGAGCTTGGATATGAATTTCTCAAATCTGTGATTTGTTTTGTTCTAATAACATGGGGAGGAACATAGGGATTGATAAAAAAACTTTGATTGTCTTACTCAGTAGACTTGATTAAGAAAAACTGTAGGCTTTCCCTTTGTGATTGATGTGTTTGTACATTGTATGATAGATCAATGAGCATGTGTGTAATGGAAGAATATAAAATGTTTCCTGCCTTCCCCCCAGTTACGCCCCGTGGTGCCCGGCCTGCCGGCAGCTGGAGCCCACCTGGGAGAGCTTTGCCAAGGAGAGCGAGCGGCTCGGCATTGCCGTGGGCAAGGTGGATGTCACTCAGGAGCCAGGTACTGCAGCAAACACTGTCTTCAGTAACTGAATTATCCAGCACAACCACCATTTGCTGTTTGTTTAGGCTTCCAAGTCAAAATCATCTTCTCCACACTGTTTCTCCATACAGTTCGTATTTCTGAGCTGAAGTTGATAAACTCAGTTTGAAGGATTAAAGAACTGGGGGGTGATTTGGCTTAATACTGACTTACAAGAGGCTTATTCTCTATTTTAATCTTCTGCACTGGAAGCTGTTGCCTGTCTCGTTCCTCCAACCTGTCTGCAGAAGATTCCAGCTCTGTACCCTCCTGTTAGGAGAATTTCAGGGTGTGGTAGAGCAATCCTGTT
The DNA here is from genome assembly GCF_028551555.1 of Melozone crissalis. Lineage (NCBI taxonomy): Eukaryota > Metazoa > Chordata > Aves > Passeriformes > Passerellidae > Melozone > Melozone crissalis. The sequence continues at coordinate 2,257,972 of NW_026535858.1, forward strand.
TTAATTAAAAGTTTCTAACTGTTTTGCCACTGCTTTAATTGTGGCAGTGCTTTGTATTACACATGTTATTGCTGTTTCCTGTTGGTGATGCACATATGCAAATATGTTTATAAAAACATTTCCCTAACTGTTCACAGAAGCACGAGTGCAATCGAATTTATTCCTTTGGTGACTCCCTTCAAAGTTTTGAGCGTGTCTTTGTACAAGCAATATTAATATTGTATAAACCTCTGCATCTCCTGAGAATGCTTCATGCTTGCTTGGGCTTTAAGGGGATAAAGGATTTTATCAGCAGTATCAAAAGACTGGTAGATGAGATGTTATTAGAAAAAAAAAGCCAGACTTCACTGATTCTTCTTTGTTTTTGCTTTATAAAGTGTGTGAAAAATGTGTTTATTAGTTGAATACATGCTGAACAGATTTTCTGTGTCAAAAGTATTGTCTCAGAATCAGCAATCTGAATTGACAAGAAAATGCCAGCATTTCTAGACCCTGTGTAGGTTTATGTCTTGCTAGAAGTTCACAAGTAGAGAAAAAAGTCTGGTATCAAAAAGCTGCCTATACTAATCATTATATAGTGTTATAAACAGATGAGTTTTAATATTGCCTTGTTTAAATAGATGTAACCTAATACTTGGATTTCTAATGTTGCTGAGAGTCCTGACCCCTAAGCATGGTTTTTCCCGAGTCCAAGGACTGACCAAAATGATGAATTTGTAGCAAAGCTCATGTAATACACCTCCAACATCCAGCTCAGCCCTGGGAGCTGCAGGCACTTCTAGAAGTAAGGAATGCTCAAACTGGAAAACAAACATTTATTACGTGTTTGACCTTTGGTGCTGATGTAATTTGGAAGATATGAGTTTCTATGGAGCTCTCCAAAGTTACTGAGGTATTTTTACTGTGGGCTTTGCATCAGCCTTTCAGTTGTGTTCAAGTGCTCTGTCTCCTTTCTTGATTGCACAATGGTACTTTAATTAGTCTCAGTTATGTAACCCCTTCATTGAATTGAAAGTAGTCAAAATGTGTTAAATTAGGGGAAAACCGTGAGATGAGTGCAGAGTTACATAAAATTGCACTTCCCAAAGCAAAGGAGAAAGTGGCCATTCATGGGGCTTAATTGCAGGAGATGCCTGAAGAATGAATCCACCAGAGTCTTAATGGCTTCACAGCACATTTCAGTCCTCGATGTTCCAGCCCTCAAGTGCTTCCTCTTGCCTCATCTTCTGCATTGGAACATTCAGTGTGGATCAGGCACATAGTGCACATGCTTCTGGACCCTTAAATTCTGCATATTTGTGGTGCCTTTTTAAAGCTCCTGATCACAACATTCACCTGTCAATTACAGCAAGACTTCTTGGATCTTGTGTGTCTTCTTTGAGTAGTTGTTGGTTGAAAGTAGTTGGATGACAGCTCTATTCTTTGTACGTTTTTGGAGGTGTGCATATCTGTGAAATGCCTCAGATAAAAGGGTTTTTAAATTTTTGATTAACTGCTGATTTCATAGTGGATGTCACTTTCTCATTCACAGATACTGTACTGTAGCCAATTCAAGATTGTATTCAACAGGCACCAAAACGATTTAATGTGTTCTTAAATTTTGTAGCTGACTCACATCTGGTTTTACCAATCTAGGGAGGTGCCTTAGATAACCAGCAAACCTCCACCAAAAATATTGGGGATGGTTAGATGCATTTCATAACTTATAGATTTCAGATTTGCTTCTGAGGTGTTCAGGATAGGCCACAGATGAGAGGTTTGAGCTGTTTTATTTCCTTTGCCTGAGTGGCATTTGTAAGAACTTGAAAAAGCCTGTCAGTGTTCCCATGACTTTCTCTGTTGTTAAGCTAATTATGTTCTTTGTGTCTCTCCACCCACTTTTCCTTGTGCAGCTGTGCTGTCTGCTTTATTAATTGTGCTACTACACTTGTGGGTTTGTTTGCTTTCTCTCCCCCTGTGCTGGCACAACTTTTAGGTGTTCCAGAAAGTTTTTCATCACCTTGGCTCTTGTAGCAATACAGGCAGAGAGCTCTAAAGATGAGGTAAAGAAGCTTTCTTTTCTGGGACTTTAAAGATCATTTGCTTTACATGTCTTCAGACAAAATACCAAACAACAAAAAAAGCCATAACCCTTTTTTTGCGTGTTCCACTGAGGAATTCACACTGAGGAAAACATTACCAGTGGAACTTTTAAAAATACCTGCCTTATTTCAGTATGGCTCATCTTTGTCTCTAAAGGCAGAAACCCTGTTGCTACAATATTTTTCCATGGCTAATTCTGTTGCCTAGAGCTGTTTGCTTTATTGAAGGCTGCATAAGGCCTTCATTTCCCAGAGGATTTTCAGACTTTTCTAAAAGGCAAAGTTAAATAACCATACTCTTTACACTGGTACTTGAGATGAATTGCAGTTGCTGCCTACTGGAATTCAGCCCTTTCTGATGGACTCTGAGTGCATCTAATGCTGGGCTGGTGCACAACTTCAGCTGTGTGCAAATACTGAGGAGACAAATCCATTGATGAGAAAATACCTCTCAGTAAACAAACATTGTTCAAGCTAAACGTTCTTCCTTCATTTATAACCAATATTCAGTATCTGTTACTGTTTTTGGCAGTATCTGAGGACAAACTGTTAACCTGTATTTACAAAACAATGGTGAAAGCTGTGCAGCCTGCTGTAAAATACAGACATGTTGCTATTTATAGGTAAGTCAGAATGCTGAGAAATTTCAATGTTACTGAACTGTTTGTGTGTTTTCTTTCCTTTCTAGGCTTGAGTGGTCGTTTCTTTGTCACAACACTTCCTACAATTTACCAGTAAGTGTGTCATACTGGAAACTGCAGCTGTTGTCATTTGATTTAATCTATAACTGAAAAGTAGGGGAAAATGAAGGAATAGTGACTGTCAATTTCGGCTCAGGTTATTGTGGCTTTGATTGCATGATGGATTCCTTATGTGAGGCTTTCCTTTAGCTTAAGTGACTTTTTTAAGATTCCCTGTTATCCATACTATTAAAAATGGAGCAGAGAAGACATTTGCTGTATCTCTTCTCCAATAAGGTGATGCCATCCTTAAAGTATTGAACCCTTCATTAAGTCAGAGGATTATGGGTTGTGCAGATACACAAATACATATATATGTGCACTTTTAATTCTGATTTGTATTTAGAAATGGTCAGGTTGTTAACCTCATGTGCTTTGTGTATTTGCTGTAGTACCAGTGAACATTTAAGAAAAATAGCAGTTTATAAATGGCAAAACCCTGTGCTGTTTAAAACCTCAGATTTTTCCATGCTGGATTGCAGTTCCCAAACCCTCACTCCGAGCCAGTGAGATCTGTGGTGTCTGTGGGGTTTTGGGTGGGTTTTTGTCCCGGATTTGGGGCTGTGTGTGCTGATGGGTTTGTTTTGCAGCGCCAACGATGGAGTGTTCCGCAGATACCGCGGCTCCCGCACCCTGGAGGATCTCCAAGGCTACATCCTGGAGAGGAAATGGGAAGCTGTGGAGCCTGTGGCAGGATGGAAGTCTCCGTCTTCTATAATGTAACATTGGTTTTTGTTAACAAGAACAATGTTTTATATCTCTGTATTCACTGAGAGTCCTGTATTGACAATTTAGAGACAAAAGGCCTTTATTCCTTGGACTTGCAGAAGCCATCAGTATTGACAGGCTGATCCCCAGCTTCTCACCTATACAGGCAGCTTATTTTCTGCATTTGCTTTTGTTTGTGTCTGCTGGGGCTTGTTTATGTCATATTTGAAAAGAGATTAAAAGAAAAAATACGGGCACTGATCATTATGTAAAGTGGCATTTCCAATATCTGCTGAGTCCTGGAATCAAGTGTGTGTTTATGTAAATTACTGCTTCATGACTTCTGGCTACTGCTACTTTAGCTTTAGGGGTTTCTTGTTTATTTCTCTACAGGAGAGACTTTTGTCTCCTCTTGGAATAGCAAACAGTGGTGCTTACAGGATGTGTAAGAACTTGTTTGTGGAAAGAGTGATTTGCTTAGAAATATTGTGGAAAGCTTGCATGGCACAAAGGATGAAGCAAAGATGTGAGTGGCCTGCAGTTCATTCTGGCTGAAGCCATTATGTATAAATTCACATCAGAGATCCAGAGAGGGTCTTTATTTTTCATGTGAGAAGGAAGAGGAGCTGTAGGATATTTAAAGATGGGGAGAGGAGCTGCAGGGCTGCTGTGAACCTGTCCTTCCATTTCCTTGTTTTCAGGATGCATGGCATGGCAGGGCTGTTTCACTTCTCAGGATGGATCAGGGTAAGTAACTGTGTGGTGTTTTCCATACTCCTTTTTACGCTTAGAATAGTCGTATGTTTAAAAGTCATTATGACTGAATATTTTTATTTTCTTTTTATGGGAGCTGCATCATGTGTTGCGCAGGAGAAAGGAGGGCCAGGGGGTTTTTCAGTAATCATTTCTGGGTCTGGGGTTCAAACTGGCAACACCACTTGTATAGGAACATGATGAATTTGGATAATAGAGTAATTATCAGAGGTAAAGGAGAAACGCTTAGCTATGCTGTGTGCTTTAAAATATTAAAGCATATTTCACACTACAGTATTTCAAGATGCTTTAATTTGGGAGCTATCCAAGTTTTTCCATGGCATTCAAATAGTGAGGATTTTCAGATTCTGGTTAGGAAGCATCCTCTTAAAACCTTGGAGTGTCAGTGATAGTGAGGCACTGTGTTTGATTGCAGCAAGATATGTTACTATTGTAACCTGTGCTTCAGACAGGAAACATAGTTGAGAGTTGGAACAAGATTGTATCACTTTTACTGAGCATCAAACTAACATAGAATGAAGCAGAGCTCTGAGTGTGTATCTTTGATTCTCTCGCTGGATAATATTTACTTTTTATAACCTTCTGATATTTCTCTCCCATGGTTGCTCTGAAGTGGTGTTGTTTCTCTATGGTCTCCTTCCTGAAAGATTAACTGTCCTGGGAAGAAACCTATAATTTATGTTCCATTTAGATGAATATTTCAGGTGTACATTTCCTCACTCCTCCTGCTCTGCTGTCTTTGCTTAGGCCTCAACAAATAGCAAAAGATGTTCTGACATTTAAAAAGACAACTCTGGAATTTTTGTGTTTAAACTGCTGTAAATGTTGTTTGTGGTTTGTTTTGAGGGAGATTTAATGTCATAATTGACCTCCCACCAGCTTGCTGACTCCCTGTGCTGCTTGACTCAGCCAGTTAAATTTGTAGGTTTGAGGAACAGGTCACAGTTTGAAAGAAGTCTTAATACTGTATTTGGGTTATTATATTTAAATTTAGAAGGGAAATACTTTATTTAGTGTATGCTTAGGTTGTGTGGCTCATTTTAAGAGCTAAAAATCTTAAGGAAGAGCTGAATGGTTTGACTTTAGTGAATGAACAGATGCCACATAAGGATGAAGGATGTTGTGGTACTCTCCTGCAGAGCTCCCCATCCATCCTTCTTCAGTGAAGGTTATGTGTGGCATCTGTAATGCTGAGTGTCTCAGGGAGAAGGAATTGTGCACCCTCTGCTTAAAAAGCCTTTTCATGTGAACAAATCAGTAAAAACCCCCCAGATGTAATGGTGTCCAAAGGGGAAGACTTCAATATAAATACTGGTAAATGAAAGCTATTAATCAGACAGCAATGCATGTAATGGTGTTGGCTGTAGAAATCCTAAGTGGTTTCAGGTATGAAGTTATTAACTGTCTTGTTCTAATTTCCAGCAAATTCATAACTACCTCACTGGCACTCTTGGAGTTCATGTTTGGGTTTCCTATGCCATCTTCATCCTAGCTACCTTACTGATTGGCCTGCTCTTAGGTTTGGTAAGAAAACATTACCTTTCTTTTCCTCAGTTAACTAGAACTCTTTCCGTTATCTTGTGAAAAAAAGAAACCAACTTTGCTCATAAGATATACTTAAATATACCTTGCTTTAATAACATATTACTGAGTACTAATATCTCTTCCCTGTGATACCCAGAGTGTGTGAGAGTGGGTTAAAGCTGTGCCAGGGAGGTTTAGACTGGACGTGAAGAAGCAGAGGGTGGTGGAACACTGCAGAAGGCTCCCCAGAGAGGTGGTCAGTGCCCCAGGCTTGTCCCTGGTCAAGAAGCATTTGGACAGAGCCCTCAATACAAATCAGGTCACCTTCTTATGAAACTTTATCAAATTTGTATTAAATGCTTCAGTTTACATTTGTTCAGTCCATCCACTAAAGGACTGATTCCTGTATTGGCCCTTTTGTATTTAAGACTTTTCTACTTAAGAGTGGCAAGTGTGGTCAGAGTTGGTCAGGACTGCAGCTTGGGTCAGCACTGTAAGGGTTCTGCCACGCTGTTACTCAAAATCAAAGGATGAAAATATTTTTTTAAGGCTTTGGAGATTTGGGGGTTTAGTTTTTTTCAGGTTAGTTGCCTGTTCCACAAGCACATTCTGCAACTGCAAGGACAGTTCACACAGTTCTGCTGGTAACTGGTTCAGCCTGCTGCTAGGTCACTGTTCCTTGTAGGATGTGTAAAAGTTGTTTCTTTTATGTGGATCCCTGCCCTTTGGCCCAAATATTAGTGAAATAAAGAAAAATTTTGTCAGTATATTTCCAAGTAGTTCTGGGAAGTGATTTCAAAGCAGTTGAAATCTGAATTTAGGCAAAACCATGTTTTATACTCAATGTGCATGCAGAATTCTTGTATACAAGCAAATGTTTTTGATTATTCAATTTCAACAGCTTTCATTTTTCTAGATGGTAGATTTTCACCAGATAAGAGCAAAGCAAGTTAGTATAACTAGGAGCAAGTGAATATCATGTTTTAAAAGAAACTCTCCTTACTCCTTCACTAAAAATACCCCAACTGAAAAAGCTGAAAAAATGTGCAGTTCATCCCTCAGCTCTTTCCAAAAAGCTTTTCAATGATTGAAATATATTTCTTTCACATGGTGTCAGCTGTCTCTTTCTGTGCACTATTCTTAGCATGTGACAGTGAGGCACAAATGTCTTCCTTGCATTTTGAGTTCTGCACTGGGCTGGCCAAATAATGAGCACAAAAGCTGGAACACACACCTGTACTGGAGAGCCAGAGACAGGAATGGAATAACATCCCAAAATACAGGAAATCTTCAAGATTTTTTTCATGAATTTTCAGAAAGTAAAAATTCTCAACTGTGTTCTGAGCTGTTCTTCAGCTGTAAGCAGTGTCAGTACTGAATAAATTTAGGAAAGTAGGAGGCAGAAAATGGGTAGTAGAAGGCAGGGAATGCTGGTTAGTACACACTGAGAATGCACTTTTTTCTGTGTTTTTATTTAGCTCTTATCTCTAAGCAAGATAACACAATTTTGTAAATTTGATTGTGCATATCTATCTAAAAGGAATGAGTGCAGGGACTTGTGCAATTGCTAATAAATGCCGTTTTTATTATTGCTAATAAATGCCTTTTTCCTTTGCACAGGTCCTGGTTTTGATTTCAGACTGCCTCTGCCCAGCCAAGTCAAAACACTTGGCTGAAACACCTGGTAAGAACTCTTCTGAGAGGCTGAGGAGCTGTAGTTTCAGGTGTAAATTTGTAGGAGGAAGGGCAACACACTGTTCAGATCTTAGCTGTGAACCAGTAACCCAGGAGCCAAGTAAAACTGGTTTGTCTTTGGTTTGTAATGCAGTGGAATAAAATCCAAGTCCATCTGTGCCTGACATGCAAGGAAAAGTAATGGAAGTGAGGAGAAATCTACTGAAGATTTCAGGAAATAACTGAGAAATAAGGAAAAGTTTTCAGTCACAGAACCACAGGACGGTTCAGGTCAGAAGGGACTTTAAGGATCGTCTGTTTCCAGTCCCAGTTGGAATAATAATTGTGATCCCTTATAATAAAGTCCATCAGTGTTTCAGAGCGTGTCCCTGCAGCTCAGAAGGCTTTGCTGTGGGTCAGTCTAACTGCAGTCTCTGCTTTGTTTAGAGGAAGCCGTCAGCAAGGAGAACGCGGAGAACGCGGCGCTGGAGCAGCCCGACGAGGCCGCGCGGCTCTCTGCCGATGAGGCTGCTGATGTCAACGACCTCTCAGATGGAGAAGATGCAAACTCCAGTGCTGACGAGTCAGAGGAGGATTTAGCACTTGGAAAAGAATCAGGGGGAGAAGAGACAGAAGACTTGAGCGAGCAGCCTGCAGCTGAAGCAGAGACTGAAAGCACAGTGAGGCAGCGGAAGAGTCAGGGTGCTGAGAAGGAACTATAGCTTCCCCCGTGGTGTCTCTTGTACACCTGGACCAAAGAAGTGTCAGACCCCTCCGGGTCTGAAGCTGGAGCTTACACTTGATTTGTCGTTGGTGTTTACGCAAAGCTCTGCTCTGCCAGCAGGCTCCTCTTTTTTTTAAGCTTAGTACCTGCTTACTTTCTTTGATAAGCACATTTGCTGTGTGTTGTGTGACCTTAGCCATGACAATCAGAATCAATGTCTTATCTGTTCCATGTCCTCAGAGAAGAAGGGGGTGTCAGCCTCAGTTCACCAGCTCTGAAATGATCATTGTGCGTGTGTGTCCCTCTAAGGACTGACCTGGGCAAGATCAGGACTTTTAACTCCACGGTAGCTTGGCAGGATTGTGACTTTTCTGTCTGAGTGTTGATTGTTCCCAAATGCCACAGAAGCACAGAGACAATTCACTAGTGAAAGGAGGCACTTTACTGGTCTTCTATCAGAAATGTTGTGTACCATGGGTTTGTTTTTATCACTTTCAGCTGAAGCACCTTTCTATTTGCATTTGTTTTGGAAGTTGATCCTGCAGCTCACCCCCAGATGTGTCAGTTTTTGGTGATCCAGCGGCTGTGCAGCTTGAGTTGTTTGACCCAAGGAGCTGGAGTAATTAAAAACCTCAGGCAGAAAGAGTGGCAGCTAAATGTTTAAAATGTGTTGGAACTTTTAGAAGGTTTAGAGGAAATTATTTTGGTGGGGGGGGGAGAAATTTTGCCAAAGCACAACTACTTTTTTTTTTCTTTTGGTAATTTATTCCCATCAGGAGGATAGGAGCAGGAAATGCTCACTTTGGAATCAGTGAGTTGTCTTTATCATGCCAGTACAAGTTTGTCATGTGCAGTGCAGCCCTGCCATTTCCAGCTTGGAGTGCTTTTGGCAGAGCTCAGGCTGCTGTAGTGATGCTATCTGGAGGGGCACTTAGGGTTTTACCTTTGATCACTTTTCTACTTTTGGAATCATCACATTGGGGAAATAGAGGGGGCACAGGTGGACAGGGATGAGGAGCTTTGGGTTTTGCTGCTTCTATCAGAAAAATGTGCGTGTGTTGGACTGTGTAAAGTGAAATTGGCTTGTCAGGTAGACAGCATTAGGTGTGGTTAGACTTGTGTCATTAAACATATCAGTGTATCACTCCTTTGGGTTAATGTGTAAGCCTTTTTTAGTGAGGAGTACCCTCCATGAGATTCTGTATGTTCCTGCTTTGATGTATGACCATGAGCGTAAGATGTGTCCTAATCTTGATATTATTTTAAAAAATATATATATGTTGCATAAAACTTGCTAACATGCATGAATTTCATCTTGTTCTTCAAGAATGAAGAGCAGTCAGAGATGAGATCATCTCTTATTAGAAGCTGCAAATGCAAAATGCTGATTTCCTTTGAGACTGAGATTAATAGGGGCAATTTGTGTTGAAAGCTGTTTTGTTGTTGATGTTTTTTAATGCTTACAAAGAACATAATTGCTAAGAAGGGCAACTTTCCCATCTATGTCCTGTCCCATATGTTTTCAAACCATATGGTAGAAACTCTGCATTTCTCTGGTAGAACTGCTCAAAGAAGAAAATGACACTGCATATCCTGAATTTGAAATTTCTTAAGGAGTATTCCCAGTCTGGAGTTTGATTTCCATGTAGTGGACACCTGTAAATGTGCTTTACGTAGGTGTAAACACAGACTTGATAATATCTACACCTTGCACTATGTTGAGAGGAGCTTGTGGCGTTTGGCTCTTGTCCCATGTCAGTGAGAGGTGTAAAGCTGACCCAGCAGTAGGTGAGGCACACAGCAGCCTGTTAAAAGCTGCGCTTCTGTCTGCAGAAACCAGGAGAACTTTGTGGCCACTACAGCGTGAAGAAAAGAACTGTGCACTTGGAAGACGAAGAGGTGTTCTCAAGAGCTGGGTTTCCCTCTGGATTTCGCAAACAAACCCACAAATGGCACTTTGTCCTCAAAGGCACGTGGTCTGAGAGATCAGAAGCCCCTTTGTGGTGTGTCTGAATTCTCTGCTTATGTTGCCTCTGTCCTGGCACATCACAGTTGGGTTTGGGTTATTAGACCAAAGATAGGAAGTGTTTTCCATCATGGCAGACTGAGCTGTAAGATCACTGATGAGCAGGGATTAAGTAAGCAGGCAGCAGTGACAGCAGCTTAGATCTGTCTGGTGAATCTAGAAATGAGCTTGGTCAGGCTTCTGAGGGTTCTTAAACAGAGCATGGATGTTCTTCCTGTTTTCATGAGTAAAGTAGGGAATATTAGTGCTGACCCTATTTGATGTGCATTGGTGTATCTTATTACAAAGATCACTGGACTGTGGCTAAGGCTTTGCTTAGAAAAGGTGACACTGTGCAACCATGGATGTCTCCAACTTAACTTTACATTTGTAGGAAAATGACTGTAGTGTGATACTGGAGATAGTCAGCTTTGACTAATTCATCTGGAAACAGCAGGCAGCAAACACTGTAAAGGTAAATTTGTGTTTAACAGTAAAACAATTAACTGTGCAGTAGGAGTCTCATGTTAACATACCTTCCAGGATCAGGTATTTTTCCACTAAAACACATTTTAATTGAATCATGTGAGTAGTGCTAATGAGACCATGACAATAGTTTTCAACTTGGTGCGTTTCCAAAAAGTCAGGATCAACCTTTTGTGCAATCTGGGTGTACTGTTATCTCTGCTCTGTGAGGATTAATCATGAAGAAATGGAAATTGTTCTTGCAACCTCAGTATAGACAAAAGGGCCTTGGAGAAGCTGCTGCTGGCACTGTTCAAAATGTTCTGATGAAGGACAGGGCCTTAAGGCTTGTGAACTAGAGCTGTGTGTCAAAATTAATTTAAAATTGTTGAGAAGCAATTTAAATATCAATTGGGCTGCATGCCACTGGAATGGGAATGCTTAACAGCACCTCATGCAAAAAATCTGGCAGGTTCCTTTTTCAAGAGGCTGGAAATCCATCCAGCATTCCAAACCTCCTGTCCTTGGGATCTGTGTGAAACTTGTATGTGTGTCTTGGAATGCTCTGTATCTACTGCCCCTGTGGGAGTGGCACGTGTTATGTGGGTTTTCTTCTTGCAAATGTTACACAGGGTTGTCTGTTGCATCAAAGTGTTGCAAATTTATACTTAGGCGTATTTTTACTGAAATGCCACATAAAATTTTGTATTTATGACCTGCTTGGAGTCATTTTCATTTCCTCAGTGCAGAGTTGGCTCACCTGTGTCATTAACAAAAGGTTTGGGGTTTTTTTAAATAATGCTGATCTTCCAATTAATCATAGATGTGGTGACTTGTGAAGATTCCTTAAAATCTTTAAAAGGAACCTGGACATCAATGAATTGCTTCCTTTTGGAGGGTTTCCCTGGAGGAACCCAGGGCTCTCAGAGGTTCAGAGTGGAGCTGGGCAGGACAGCAAAACTGAACCCTTAAAGGCTTCACCTGCACGTGAGGTAGTTCTTTCCCCTCCCTGAGAAATCCCAACTCTGCCAAAGCTGTGCTGACTCCCTCTGGGATTTGGAGCCCAGCAAGAAATGTGCAGACCTCAAGAGCCATCCTCAGGATGTGGTTCACATTCCAGGCAGTGCTGCAGGAATGGGCTGTAGGGGCAGCTGTGCAGAGGGAGCAGGGACAGCCAGGAACCATCCCTGGCCCTCCTTGGAGCAGCTGCTGGATCTGGCACTGGGTTCCTTCTGCTCAGGTGAGTTACCTGAGTGCCTCTCCCTGTGAATGAGCAGTTACAGGGCCTGGGCCATTGCCACTCGCTTTGCTTTTCGTCTTTTCCACTGTGTTCATTTCTGAATGCAAAGTGCAAGTTGGAATGGTATCAAATGAAGCCTTGGGAGTGTTTTGTTTGCTACCTCATCAGCTCCTTCTTGTTCTCTTTTGTCATGTGAGAATATGAAATTTTCTCCATGAAAACATCACATGGAGTACTACAGGCAAAACCGGATCAGGTTTTGATCAGGTTCAAGCAATCAGACAAATCCAAGCTCTAGCTTTGTAGAGGAAATACTGAAGAGAACTAAAGTGGTAAAAAGCTTGATTTTTCCATCTGGAACTGGACCAGTGTAAGTCCCAGCTCTGGGAATGCAGCTGCCCAATACTGTGTGCTGTCATTCCCTTCTGCTGAGGAGTAAGTTGTGTTTCCCTTCAATAAGTCCTATGGTGATAACTTATTTTTAACCAAACATTTTCATTCCTCTCCCATTAGAAAAACACCTAAAACTCTCTGCTTTTACTTTCATTCATCTTTCCTGAGGAGAAAGCAAAGCTCTGTGTTTAAACACACAGGGAACAAATGGGGATGTAGGTATCCTAATATTTTCATTTTCATTTCTATTTTACATGGAAGTGCTGTTTTTTATGGCTCATTAGAATTACTTGGAGCCTGCTGGTACTTCAGACTTTTACATCTGTTAATCTGGATTCCAGGGGAGTGTGGGAGCTGAACTGCACACCACGGATTTTCCTGGCACAGGCTGGGCCTGTGCCTCACGTGCTTGCAGAGGATGCAGAAAGGGCAGTGGCCATTCCAGGTGTCAGTCACACATCAGAAAATGACAAAATCACCTTGATAAGGGCACTTTTTATTTCTTTGTTGCTGTGCTTGTGGGGACAACAGTAACACATCTTGGTAAATCTGCCCTGGATTGGTTTCATTGAGCGCTCCAGCTCTTCCCAGGAGAATCAGTCCTCTGCTCAGTGCTGCACTGTTCTGCCATCCCAGCAGCCTCCAGACTTCCCAAAAGAGACATCCAGGGGCCTGTTCCAGCCACCTGCTGAGCTGTCCTCATCCCTGCAGCATCCCTTGGCTTGGACTGGAGTTGCCAGATGGCTGCTGGGGTAAAAACTCCACAAATATTTTCTGTTGGTTCTCCTGGCTGGCTTGGAGGGGACGAAACAAATTGATTCAACTTTGGCTGATGTAAGATGCTGTCCAAAAACACTCTAGAAAATGGGTGTTTTATGACTTCATTTGGAGAAATTGTTTGTGGGGAATTCAGAAGCCAAAATAACTGTTTTACTTATGTGAGGTACTTGATAAAACAGCTTTGCACAACACTCTTGAGAAATGGGCAATGGCTTGTGCACTAAAATGTTTGGATTCTATGCTGCAGTTAACTTTTCCAGTTAATCTTTACTGCAGCTAACTGAAGGGAGAAAGTCCCAGCTGGGTCGTGTTTCCCCTGCAGAGGTTTTTGTGTGCTGACAGGACTCTGTTGATGTTGTCTCTGATCCTGCAGAAGGACACAGGACCAGACTGGAGTTCTGTGCAGAAGTCTCCCTTTCTAGCAAGTCACAGCCACCAGCACAAGCATGTTGTGGTTTTTCTCTGAAGTCTTTTTGGCTTTTGCAAGTAGTGCTTTCTGAGCCACAAGGTGTGACTCTGTTCCACAGCCCTCTGTGGGGTTTTCCCTCTGGAATTGGTGATGGGTCTTTGAACCACAGTGAAGTTTCCATTGCAGAGCCTGGTTCAGCTGAGCTCCAGGTGTGACCCCATGCTCTGTTTGTAGCTCCTGGCAAAGGAGCAGGGGAGAAGCAGGAGATGAGGGAGGGGATGCTCACAGTGCCCTGACTCTGTTGGGGTTTTTGACATGGGCTGTGGCAGTGAGGTTTGTGTGGCTGCTCAGGCAAGCTCTTGGCTGTTCAGCCACAATGGATGCTGTTCCTTGGCTCCAGGGTTAAAGGTCAGACAGCCAAAGCCTCATTAAGCAGCCAGGGAAAATCTCACCCAGAAAAATTCTTTAAAATGAGGAGCCAATTACTTGAAGGGAAGGTGTGTGTGTTGGTGTCAGATGTGCTGGGAGACCTGGTACTAAATCTCACATTTTCCTTAGTTTTGCTCCCTGTGTGCTGATACTGGCACCTTCCAGCTCACCCCAGCTAGCCACATGGGAAGTGGTGCATCCTGCTGGAGGCTCCAGTTCCAGTTGGACCCCTGGGCTCTGAGGAGCATCCCAAGGTGTGTTGGCTGGGTTGCAGCAGGAATTCAGTGGTCCCAGGGGGCCTTCGGGGTGTCAGTGGCACATGTGGGAGCATCCAGAGAAGGTGACGCCTGAGAAGCTTCCCTGCAGGGGAGGGAAGAGGAGCTCTGAGCCTGAGTGGCAAATTAGGGCAGTTAAAGTAAGGCACCAATACCCTGTGAATGTGGCAGAGAAGCATCTAACTGGAAAAATATCAGAGTGGGAAGAGTTTTGAGGAATACAGACATTACAGAACAGGAGAGGGGAACAGTGGTGCCACACTATTGTTGCCTCCAGAAATTTTTGTGACTTCCCAACATAAAAACCTTTTGAGTTCATTAAGGTTGAGCTTAGCTGCACATACTAGAATGTTCAGCTATCATGCAGCACTTCCTTTCTCATGCTCCAGGGTAAATACCTGTTTTTAGCACAGATGATGCCAACTTTACATAAATGCAAGCAGACATGTCCCCAGTTTTTTGCTGCAAGCACAGTGAAATGCCAAGGTTAAAGCAGTTTGCATTTGAATTGTTTATGACACTGATATGTGACAAATGCCTTGTGGTGTAATTGTGTGTAAATTGATATTAATGTGCAGTCTACAGCTGAAAAAATGAATATATACACATTATATACTCTTAATTTCCCTCTTGAACAATTACTGTAAACCCCTTTCAAACTCTGCATATTTGTTAAAATTTAAAACAAGGAGAAATCAAGAAATGTTAGCCAAGTCTGTAACACTTTGGATGAGGGTTGTGTCTTTGAGAAGATGATTTTATTTCCAGCCAGTGAGTGCATCTGACTCTTGAGGAATAACGGGAGCCCTCTGGGTTGTGGAGATGGAATTACCTGAAAATCAGGAGCTGTTTGCCCAAGGATGTCTGGCAGCTGGGGCTCTGCAACTGGCCTTGGTATCCAGGATTCTAATGGCAGTAACTGCAGTCTCACCTGTGTTAGGTGTTACCCTGTGTGTGCAGGCTGGGAGCTGCTTTTAGAAATCATCCAAATCAAGTTTTTGCTTTTTGGGTGTGAGCCAACTCTTTATGCTTTCAGTCTACTGGGTATTTTGGATGACAGAGGGGAATGAACATTTCTGTTACTGGAGCTTTAACTACATATTTCTTTCCTTGCTTATTAATTTTCTTCCTTTTTACCGTATTTCATTCTGTTTTAGGTTGGCCTTGACCACATGAACTAAAAGATGGTGCTGAAGTCCAATGTGACACAAGAAGTTGGTGTATTTATTTTTTTTTTTTTGGAAGGGGGGGAATGTAGACAAGTTGACTCTTGATGAGGTCCCATATTAATGATTTACAGGCAAAACTCTGGAGTTTAAAGGAGTGGGAATACAGTAAGCCAGTGGGATCTGCAGCCATGTCTGGCAGGCCAGTGTGCATTGCGGATTTTGAGGAGTATGCCAGAAGCTTCCTGCCCAAGGCTGTGTATGATTATTACAGCTCTGGGGCGGATGACCAGGAAACCCTGGCAGAGAATGTGGCAGCGTTCTCCAGGTAGGAGGATGATTGAAGGCTGGGGTGGGAGGCAGGGGGTGTAAGTTCTGCTTTACTGGTGGATTTAGTGGTGCAATTTTAGATTTTTCTCTGTGAACAAAACTCCATTTTTCTGCAATGTCTTTCTATTTTAGCAGAAAGACTCTCAGCTGATTTTTCAGGACAACTCTCTCCCCTTTCACTCCTCCACCTAACAATTTCTGTCAAAAAGCAGTCCCTAAAATCCATTAGCACCTTTTTAGTTTTACCTGCATTTGGGTTCTTTTGTTAACAGAAATTCTCTCCAGAGTCTTTCAGCTCCAGTATTTAATCAGCCAATGAAGCTGTAATTTCTACATTTTGGGTTACAGCGCCAGCAAGGGGTTCTTAGGGTGGAGTTGTACTTTTTAGGTCCTTAGTCAGTTTTGCCTTTTCCTTAGTTCTCCTCAACTGAGTTAGTGCTGTGGCCTTCCCAGATGAGGGCTGCAGAAGGAGTTGCCTTTCCCAGCCCTGGGGAAAGCCAGGGCTCAGTCTGAGCTGTGCTCAGGGGTTTCCAGCAGGTCAGCCCTTCACCAGGGGATACTGTAAATGCTAGGAACTGTTCTAAACCACTTCTGACTTAGACTGACCCTCTAAACTGACCTGGGCTCAGGTCAGCCTTAGCCTCAGAAGGACAAGGTCTGCACAAAGTCAGGGGCACTTGCTGTGGAAGTGTCACAAATGGCATCCATCAGTTGGCTCCCTGCTCCCAGATGTCCCTGAGCAGGGCAGAGGGCAGGAGGCAGCTGGAGGCTGCTCCCCTCAGCCCAGCTGAGCCCAGTCAAGCTGCTCAAACAACTGCTGACATCTCCTTCCTTCTGGGGCTCTGTTGGTGCAGGCATTTAACCCCTGCACTTGCCTTTGCTAAGGCCTTGTCTTTAGTTCCTCTGAGCCTAACCAAACAAACCATGACTGTCCTGGTTTATCCTTGCTCTTTCTCCCTCCCTGCTTTGCTACTCACTGCTCCAGTTGCTTTTCCACAGGCTCTGGGCCATTCAGCTGCAACCTGATGCAAGTTGAAGGCTGTAGGAGACTTTGTGATAATTCATTTAGCAGGATCTCAAAGGTCAGAACCTTAAAATTAAGGGCATGCATAGAAAAGCTTTATAATGTCAAGAGAAGACAACTCACCTCCAGTGCTTATTCCAGACCTCCTAGCTCCATGCAGAAGCTGCCATCACAGAAACTCCCCTGCTCAAACACAGCCAAAAGAGGAGTGAATAGGAGCAGGAGGGGATGGAGCAGCACTCACCTGATTTTTATTGTACCTTTTTTAATGCTTCCAGATGCTCTGATGCTACTTGCCCTCATAAAAGTGAAATGAGACATTAAGGAAAGGGCTCTCCAAGGAAGCACTTGCAGGCAATAAACTGCAGGAGCAGTGAGTGTTTGACTTGTAACTGCTGAAGCTGATCGTGGTGAGGTGGGATCTGAAGCTGCCAGGGACAGGCTAGCAAAGAGCTGTGCTGGCATCAGCAGAGCAGGGAGAAAAGGGCAGCCCTGCTCTGAAGCTGTTCCTGCCACAGGGATGGAGTCCTCTGATAAGAGACCTCCTTGCATTGGGCTGGTTGCCTGTGGGCTTCAGGCTTACCTCATCTTTCCTGAATCCTCTATCAGATTTTCAGTAAAACCCTCCAGTTTTAGATGTTTGAAACTGGTGTTTGCAGGCAGCCAGGACTGAAGGAGATGTTCATTAGCCGTGCCTGAGACATTAAAAGCAATCAGTGACATTTGGTGTGGCTGGAAGTCCCTCAGTGCTGGGTCCCTGCCCCTCAGCAGAGTGGGGAGGAAGGGCTGGGACGTGTTTCTGTCTTTGCTCTCCCTCCATTTGTATTTATCTGACATTAAACAAGATCCCATTTTCTCAGCATGTGGGATGCTGCCATGAACAGTCCTTAGACCATGTTTGCAATGGCTTCCTGGGAATACATCCCTAGAAGGTAGAACCTGCTGTAATGACTTTGCAATATTTTGGTTAATAAGATCTATTTGACACAAGGGACTTTGGAGAACCCTTCTTTTCCCTTGGATGCTGTTGGGAGAAGCATGGCCCAGCTGTTACAGGTAGGGAAGTGCTGCTCACTCTGAGCCTCACAGTCCTCCTGTTCCTGCCTGCAGCTTGTGGGTAAATATAAAGTCGGATGGACTTTGCACCCCCAAGGCACAAAGATCACCAGGTCAGATAATTTTGTGAAAGACTGGAGTATGTTCAGCTTTGTTTGCCATTGGTTTCTCCTGTCAGGAGCTTAGTTGCAAGGTTCAGTCTGATTTAGAAAGTTTGCAGATTATTAAATATTTGTAAGTTTGAATGGAAGAGAAAGCACTGAAGCTGAACCAGAAGTAGGGATGTTTAGGCTGTACCTTTATGGTGCAGGATTATTCAGGTGAGGTGTGAGGGTGGAAAACCAGTGCTGGGTTCATCTGTGAGTTCTTTATTATGTTTTTTTGGCAAAGGTTTAATTTCTGGAGAAATAAATAGATTATCTTATTAAGGACTAGTATTACTACTGTTATTAAGAATGGACCCTAATGGATCCATTGTTGCTGGGTCCTGCAGTATCTTTAGAACACTCCATGCAATTTTTGGAGCAGCACAATTCATAGTCATTGGATTATAAAAGCAGTGTCTTGGCCTCTTGACCTTGAGGTGCTTTGTGTAATCAGCTCCCAGAGTCCGAGCGCCTCCACAAGGACAGTGTTTAAGGTGAGTTTAACCCCAGGTACAGCAGCTCTCCTGGGACTGAGGCAAGAACCAGCACACAGGTTTTGACATCAGTGTGTTCTGCTGAGGCCAGAAAAGTGTTTCTTATGCATAGTTCTCCAATGGCCCTGCCAGAAGTGAGGCCAGGAAGGATGATTTGGGATGGCAGAGCATGTCATTCCCTGTGGTGCCTGCCTGCCTCCTCCTCGGGTTTGCTCTGCACCCTGGAATGCTGAGTGTCCTCCCAGGCCTGTCTGGAGCTGAAATCCCCTCTGGAGTTGTCACAGAAGTGAGGGGCCTGGGTGGAGAAGAGATTTTTGTGGCAAGGTCAGGACGCCTTTGGCTGATGGCATTCAGGAAATCAGTCTGGAGCCTCCCCTCTTAGCATGCCAGGGAGGGGGATGTGGAGCAGGCTCCTGCTAATCCACCCTGCCACGGAGTTCCTGCAGGCCTTGGGAGGAGCTGCCTTGTTCTGCTGTGTGCAAGGAGCAGCAGCTGCTGCTTCAGCAGTGCATCATCAATTCATCAGTTGAGTTCATCAGTGCAGGCTTTCTGCAAACCTGCTGCTACCTTACAGCAGTTAAAGGCATTGAAATGGCCACAGAGGTAATTTAAACACTGGTTAGAAAAGCAAGGCTGATGGTGGGACTGGGTCAGACAAGTCTGGGAAGTTCAGGGCAGAAAATGAAAGGAATGCTTGGAATAATTATTCAGTTGTGTTGTTGTGATGTCTTTCACATCAGATTCCCAGTGCACCACAAAAAGAGTGTGGATGGCAAAACATGCTGGGAGGGAAGAGAACTTTCCCCAGGGAGAAGCAGCTGCTGCTTCGCCTGGCACAGCACCAGCCCCTGAAGGGAAGTGGAGCTGTAGGAGACAGAAGGGCAGCAAACTGGGTTGGGTTTAGGATGGAGGCTTGGCCTGAGCACTGTCTTCTTCCAAATGTGCTTCTTGCCCTGCAGCACGAGGGGATTTGGGACAGCTCAGGAGAGGACAAGAGGAGCTGCTTGAAAATATGGTGCAGTTTGAAAATTTCCATCTTTTTCCCAACTGAAAGCAGCCGGTCCTTCCCTCTTAGCCCACTGCAAGGTAATTTACAAACAAATTTTTTTGAGCGTGGAGAAAAAAGGAAAAAAACCCAAAGATTAATCCCCCTTCCTTCCCTTTAGTCCTTCCTTCCAAACAGCTTTTAGCTGGAGCTGCCTAAGTCAGGAGCGCTCGCTGCCTTCCCTCTGCAGCACCTCCTGCTTCCAGCTGGGAACAAGGATGCACTCACTCTCACTTGCTGATTGCAGCACACCAGTGTGGACTTGGCTGGGAAAAGATGTGGGTGATGAGGAGATGATGAATTTAAAATAAATCCAAGTTTTTTTCCAAAATGTGCAGGAAATGTTTCACTGAAGGACTTGGAGGAAGCAGGTGCTGTGTGCAGCCCAGTGAATGTGCCCTGGTGATGGGGGAATGCTGCCTGTGAGCTTTCCTTGCTGCTGGGAAGGGCAACACTGGTGTCAAGTGTCTGTCCAACTCAGAGCTGGAAACACCCGAGTTTCCAAGGCAAGAGCAGGTTTTACTGAAGGACAATGATACTCTGGTGTCTTGGTGTTTATGTGGGAGTGCTCAGTTCTGTGTCAGGAGCACCCATCCAGCTGGTGACCTGATCAGGGATCTCTGCTTGGGACTGCATCACTTCTCTTGCATGCACTGCTGGGAGGGTTTTGGCTCCTCCTGCTTCTCTTCCCAGCCAGAAGCACCACAGGGATGTTTTACCTCAGGACTGACCCTCACAAGCTGGCTGTGAGATGGCAGAGGCAGGCACCAATCTGAGAAACCAGGAGCCTGGGGAGCAGGGAGATGCTTCACATCCTTCATGCTTTTGGGTTTGACTGCATAAATCAGCAAGGTTATAAAGGGATTTTTGTTTTCTTTCTCTACTGGGAAAAGATACCTCAGGGCAGAGTGGAAGCCTTCAGAATGAGGATTAGGGGAAAAAGGGGGAGATAGTAGTGATGTTTTCTTTGTCCCACCCTCAGCCCATCCTCCCCTGAAAAATAACCAAGTGTTACAATGGCATGAAAACAAGTGTGAGGAGATGTTCCTCCGTGTGTGTCTTGGCACTGAGCAGCACAGCTGACTTGCACAGCCACACATCTCCTTCCAAGCATCATAACTGTCTTCCTCCTGCCTGGGGAGCACTGCCTGCAGAGCTGGCACAGCCCCAGGCCTTCAGAAAGGTGGGATCTGCCCCAGGCTTTTTGGGGAAATGTCTCTTGATCTTTCTATAAAACAGATTTTGTCTTTTCCCCCTGACTTTTCATTTTAATGCTCAAGCTCACCTCTGCTCCCTGTCGGAGGGTAGCAGTGGCTCTGGTTCTCTCTTTGTGCTGGTAATTACGATATTATCAGTCTCGAGCATTCTGGTGCTGAGCAGTTGCTCAGGGTCAGCAGTATTGGACAATAATGTTTAATTCTTCTCTGCAGTAACAGTTCAGAAGCCATGGGAGCCCTTGGGAAGGGAGGGAGGCCTCGGTGGGAGTCGGTGCTTGCAGGGAGGCTTTGGCCTGGCTGGGCTCAGGAGAGGCAGCCCCAGGTGTGGCACCCCCTCTTGTGGCTTCTAGTGGTGGCACTGCTGTGACAGCACTGAACGATGGGACAAGTCCCATGGCACGGGCATCCCCAGCAATGCAGCCCTCCTCCTGAAACCCTGGGTGTTATGCTGTCTAGTTGATCCCCTAATAGGGATCATGGTCTTCTGATGCTGTTTTGTGGGTGGGAGTTGAAAAAAGGTCAATTTGTGCGTGCAGCCTGGCTGCAGTGAACTGTAATTTCAGGTTAACTGTGTTTAGTTTGCTCTGGTTTGGAAAAGGGAGTTCCTTCCTTGCAGGCCAGGCTTGTGTTACCAATAACCCCGTGTCTGTTGGTTCCTTAGTCCATGGAGGGATAACTGAGGGTGGCTGATGACTTTCCCCATGTGCACACAGCCTCTGGCACCCAGTTCTGCTTTCAGGGGGCTGAGACTCACCACAACCTCATTGTTTTACAGCTCCTGTCTTTCGTTTCTAACAATACCAGCCAGAAATGTCCAGGGGGAGCAGGTGTCTCTCCAGGTGTGGTGCCCTGCAGGGGTTTTGCTGCAGCTCTGGGTGGCACAGTGGGGTTCTGACAGCAGCAGAACCCGCTCCTGTGCGTTCCCCCCGCTGCAGCCCTTTAAATCCGGTGTATCTGTGTGTGCCAGGTGGAAGCTGTACCCGCGGGTGCTCAGGGATGTGTCGGTGATGGACCTGTCCACCTCCGTGCTGGGGCACAGGGTCACCGTGCCCGTGTGCGTGGCCGCCACCGCGATGCAGCGCATGGCTCACCCGCTCGGAGAGACGGCCACAGCCCGAGGTGAGCGGGGAGGGACGGGGACAGGGACAGGGCGGTGCCTGCCGGGGCATCCCGGCTGGCTCGGGCTCCTGCGGGGTCTGAACTGCTGCTCAGGGTTGATTCTTGCCTTTGTTTTTTACTCTTTCACTCTTCTTGTGGTTTCCCTCTCCATGAAAAGGGGCGGGGGGGGGAAATAAAGGATACAAGAGGGGAATAATTTGTTGCATGTAAAATTGAAACATCTACCTATCCATACATTCTGTGTTACTGTAAACATTGCCACAGCGACATTCTTCCCATTAGAGAATTGACTCCAGAAATTCTGAGGCCTTTTTTTGCCTGGCAAGCATCCTTGCTTGGAAGAGAGCTCTTTGAGAGCATCCCAGGGAGGCAGTGAGATAAGGGCCCCTCTGGGCTAGAAGCTGCACAAAAGGATATTAACCAGAATTCAGATGGCGAGCTGTTGCCTACTTCTTTAACTCCAGCTGCAGGATGGCACTAAATCTGAATAAGGGGTGCGGGCTGTGCATTTCAGTGGAAAAAAGGAAAAGGGCACAAAATCTAAATAGGTGATATTTAAAAAAAGCATTAACCCTGTGCATGGCTGGGTTATTCCTCTGGCAGCGTTTCCATGCCCAGTGCAGCAGATGTGGTGTGAAGCGAGTGGAGTTTGAGCCCTGCAGTGGGAGCAGCTCTCGTGGCTGTGCTGTGCAGGGGGTGGGCTGCAGCGCTATCTCTCTGTGCCAAACACAGCTCTCCCATTTCTCAGCCCGTTCGGGGCCGCGCTTTCCCCGCCCAGGAGCTGTTGGAGGAGCCGCCGCTGCTCCCTGTTAGTGAATGCCGGCCGCTCCACGCGATGGCACTGCAGCCCCTCGCATCGCCCTGGGAAGGGCCTCCTGCTCCTGCCCCATGCTCTGGCAGCCCCGCCGATCCCTTCTGGGCCAGGTCCTGCAGAGCAAACTCTGAAACATTGAGTGCAAACATTAATGCAACGGTGAGAGCGACATGTAGAACACAACATTCAGGATGTTTCTTAGCAAAGATTCCCGCTGATGCTGCTGCCTGGCCGCATTTGAAACATAAATCCTCAATGGCATGCTAAGTTGAATGGTACAATAAGGCTGGGTACCACATTTGCAAACTTTAACACGTGATTATTGCATTTAATGTTTCTGGGTTTTCACCTGGCACAGCTCAGTGTACTGGCACCAGTTGCAATGTGTGGTCCAGTAAATTTATCCATTGGAGCTGGTGAATTTTTCATTGCTTTCAAATGATAGCCAGTATTAAAATTACATCCTCTGTATTGCATTGGCATTTGGGGAGAAAAAGAATGGCTTTGGTTTTGTGCTGTTAGAGGAGGAGAGGGGTACTTGGTTCCAAGCTTTTGGTTTGACCTTATAAGATGACAGAAATGAGATGTAAGTACACATTTGGTGTTAGGGGTCTCTTAAACTCGGGACACTGGGGATTGGGGGTTTGCCACATCCAACTTCTGTTCCAGAGGTGGCACGGGGTTTAAGTGAGCAAACTCTTGGTTGCTTTAATTCAGCTTCTGTTTCAGCTGCACTGGTTTGCACAAGCCAAGGAAGCCTGATCATAGTCCTGTGGCTCCTGCCAAGCCTGGCATGCTCCATAAGCCTGGCTGTTCTTGGTGTGCAGGGAGTGCTGTTTGGGGTGGTGCCTCTGCTGTGGCCATGATCCTTGAGAGGCACAGCATGGCCTGAGTCCTGCCCCTCCCCAGGCAGTGCCCTGCCTCCTGTTGGGGCACAGCAGCTCCCAGAGGAGCCTCCCTGTGTGCCACCGGTCTGCCCTGACCCCCAGGGATAATCCTGGTTCTCACCACGCTGCCCTGCAGAGCAGGGAGGTGAGGAGAGCAATGGCAGCTCCTTCCCTGAGCATTGAGAACAATGCTTGAAGAATTCCCTGGAGTGACAGGAATTGTCTTGCTTGCAGCTGCCCTGCTCTCCCAGCAGGTTTGGCCATGGGCTGTAGGGTCAATGTCCCCTCTGGGGACAAGGGCATGTCATGGTGTCCCTCAGAACTCCCTGCCCTCACAGCTTCTTGCTCTGGGGCCTGTCAGGGTTTGGGGGCTGCTGCCCCTGAGGGACGCTGTCCCATGGCAGCCAAGCTGCTGGAGAAGGGTGTGCACCTTCCCAGAGCAGGGCAGGGTCTGTCAGCTCACCTCAAGCACCCTTCATGGACAGTGCTTCTGTGTGAGTAAATAATCTTTTCTAGGGAAAACAGCCAGTTGTCATTTTAAGGCTTGCTGGTGACAGGCCAGCCAATATAATGTAAGTGATTCAAAGGTTAGGTGAGCCCACTCTGAGCAGAATAAACTGCATTAATGGTCAAACCTTGTCAAACAGCCTCAAATCCACATGTTGCATTTACTCCTATTAACTAGACTTTAAAATAATAAATGACTTTTTAAAATGTCTATGCAGGCTGTAATAAGGCTGCTCCTCAGTTTTCTCTGACTTTTGTCTGAATGTAGCAGGAGTCCTTCCTTACAGAGAAAGCTCTCTTGTCCTTGAAACAATTTCATGCACTTGGCAGTTGTCCCAGTTTTTCTAGGTCTTCCTTCAAGTATATTCCCTGGCATTTTAGTTGTAGCTCATCAGTGTATGTGGCAATTTTCCAAAGAATGGATTTTCTGTTCAGTAGAGACTGAAAAATTGGGAGGAAAATTGTTTTGGATTAACTGAAATGTTTCATTTGATCCAAAACATAATGTTTTATTTCATTTTCCTACTGGCTAATGCTTTTAGCTATAGTTCTGTTTTGAAACAAAAGTGTCAGCTCAGGAGAAAACATTTCCATTTTGAAAAGATCAACACATGACATTTTGACTTAGGTGTTTTTTTTCTCATCTTTCCCACTCCAATTTCAACCTTTTTGACTAAAAATATTTGCCAAATTCGATGAATAATCTTAGCCACTAAAGAGCAAAACGTTGTTCTCCAAACACTTTTCAATGGAACCCTTCTGATTCTATGGGATCTTTTTCCTCTTGCTTGTCCATCAGCAGATTCCCTGTTCCTCCAAGCCAAGGCATTCCTTTGCCACCCTGACTTCATGCTGTGCTTGCAAACCAACAGGACCCACTTTGAGTACCCTGACTCAGAACCCTGTGCACCATTCAGCTGCTCAGCAAGAAATAGTTGAGGTGTTTTGGAACCTTAATTGATTACAAACAGATCTGTAGCATTATTTTATTGAGATTTGTCTTTATATTCCTGCTTATTCCATATTGCACGTAATGAGTGGTTTAAATTCCTGTTTTTACCTCACAGCAGCATTGCAGTGCCTGGCTTCTCCATGAATGGCAGAAAATCAGGCTGAGAACCCGACTGTGCTCTTGGCCAGGTATTTTGGGAGCTGTCCCTGACAGTGCTCAGGTTGGAGTTTCTGTGCTTGCCCTGTGCAGCTGCACTCCTGCCCCTCTCCAGGCTGCTGCTGAGGCAGGAAGGGTTTCACCATCACCTGCACCCTCTGCTCTGCCAAGCAGAGCACAGCAGTGCTGACTGCAAAGCTGTTCTATTCCCCCTGCTTTACAGAGCTTCTGGCAGCTCTGTCATTCCCACTGGAGAGGGAGCAACACCTTTGTTCCTTTGGCTCTTAACAGGTTGCTACTGTGCTTTTTCTCTCTGTGATGCTGAGCACTGAAATTTGGGTTTCCTCTGCCCATCAGACATGGCTGTGAGTGGGAAGAGGGGAATTGGCCATTTGTTACGTTTTGTGCTCAGCCACAGTGAAAGCAGCAGGACTTTGTACCCCTCTGTTACCTGTGTGGTGATCAAAAGGTGAGGTTGGTTTTGAGATATGAAAATTAATGTGAATCCAGAGGCATGGGGGGGAGGATGCTCTGAGGCTTCAGGATGGAAAAAGGGCTAAGAAAAGTCACTGCTGTGTTCCCCACTGGGGCTCCCCCGTGCATCCTGCCCCATTTGTTGCTGTGTGAAACACCTCAGTTGAGTTTCCCAGAGTGAATGGCTTCCAAGTGCCAGAGGGCAGGTTTGGACTGGGGATGAGGGAGAGACTCTTTACCTTTCTGTGATCCCATGGTCTCCCCCAGCTCCCTGTGCGTGGCTCCTGCTGTGCTCTCTGCTGTCACAGAGCCCAACAGGAGCCTGCAGGGTGCACAAGGGTGAATTATCCTTTGGGCAAGGCTCAGGATTAAAAGAAGACCTGGGGAAAAAAAACCCATGAAAAACAAGCAACCAAAAGCAATCATGCAATGGCATGAGGAAAGGCTGGTTTACAAAAACATCTCATGCTTAAACTCTGGCAAATGTCACACTTTGCAGCAAGAGCATCCTGTGGAATATGGCTGTAGTGGGACTGATTTCAAATAATAATTTGCAGCACCCCAAAAGTAAGTGTAAGATATGGCTGTTAGAGGAAATGAGTTGCTTCTGTTCTCTTCAACTGCAGCTAAATGTGTGAGAAGTTGGGGCTATTTTTAGAGAAACCTAATTTGAGGTAGAAAAAACCCCAAGCAAACCTGGCAGCACTTCAGGCCTCTGTATCTCATGGTTTTAGAAGTCTAGAAAATTGTCAAAATAAGCTTTAAAACGATCAAGATCAAGCACACATTGACCAAAACTGGAACTGGGGATTTCTAAAACCTTGACAAGTTTTGTCTGGGAACTTTGGATTTGCCTGAGAGATCTAAACTGCGTATGTGGAGCTGGTGCTTCACCAGAGAGCTGTGAACTTTGCAGGAGAGACGAGGGGAATTTTGTGAGCATGCTTGCATGAAAATGCCATAACCCCGTTTGGGATGGCTGAACTCTCATTGAACCAAACTGCTTAAACCTGATCTTAAATAAGAGAAAGGCACTATTTTCTCTGTTGCTGCATGGGCAGCTAAGTTGAAAGGATATGGTGATATCCCATGATTTATGTCTTCTCTTCACCAAAAATTATTTATTGTGCGGTTTCTAACTAAATTTTGCTTTTGCAATAGAGGTAGGCGTGAGAATAAAAGGCAAAAATGGAAATAAGTGGATACCTAAAGGCAGATTGAACCATAACATTTGCATTTCTCCCTTATCTGATGTGAGGGTTTTGCAATTCCTGGGTTTGCAGCATTCCTAATGTAGAGGGAATTGTGTCCAGCAGTTTAAAGCAGAGGCAGGAGATGGTTTCAAACTGGAAGGGTTTGGGTGATTGCTGCTGGATTTCCAGTGAGGGAAAACTGGCTGGTGGCCCTGGGAGGGTGTAACCAATTTGTTTGAATAAGCTGTTCATAAGTTTCCCCTCCAAGAGGCTTGTAATCCTTATTTAATAAAATGTTGTCATAAAGACCACTTTTTAATTCCTCCACGGGCTGGGGATGACGTCTTGAAACAGGGGTCCATTTACATTCAAAATATGCGTACTGTGGTAGACCAAGGAAAACGAGGCTTTCTATAGCATTTCTGAGTTTTACAGTGTGTTTTCCCTTTATTTTACAATAAGTGACAGATTACTCCAAAAAGAATGAGTGGTAGATTCAGGATCTGTGTGAGGTTAGCTGGTGCAGCCTGGGCTGGCAGCCTGTCATGGTTTGATGTTGGCACAGTCTTGGGAGTTTGCAGTTTATTGCAGCCCCAAGACACATGCCAAGTCTCTGTTTTGGCCTGAATGTTCAAAGAATGAGTTGGAGTTCTTCAGTTTTTGGTCTCAGAGTTGTTTATTGTGTCTTATCTATAAAATTTTTTCTTCTGTCCAGCTGAGGTCTGCTCAGCAGGACAGACAGAGGCACCCTGACTGTCCCCAGGGCGGTGTGATCTCTTTATACTACAAGCTATGTATAACATGTTTGCAATTGCTTTCCAATACCTATCACCTATGTTAGACAGTGAGCTTCTCTTCTAAACCAATCCCTAACATCACAGCAGAAGATGGAGGTAGAGAAGAAGGAGGGCTGGACATGCCCAAGTCTGTGACAGTGTTTGCAGGGGTTCTTGGATGAGGGAAAAGATAAGGATCTGACTCCATGTTTCAGAAGGCTGATTTATTATTTTATGATATATATTACATTAAAACTATACTAAAAGAATAGAAGAAAAGGTTTCATCAGAAGGCTGGCTAAGAATAGAATAGCAAAGAATGATAACAGAGGTTTGTGTCTTGGACTCTGTCTGAGCCAGCTGACTGTGATTGGCCATTAATTAGAAACAATCACACAAGACCAATCACAGATGCATCTGTTGCATTCCACAGCAGCAGATAACTATTGTTTACCTTTTGTTCCTGAAGTCTCTCAGCTTCTCAGCAGGAAAAATCCTAAGGAAAGGATTTTCCATAGAAGATGTCTGTGACACAAGTCCCTCCATCTTGTCCCTGAAACCCCTATCCTAAAAACCCTAATATCTACTTTTTCACCTAGTGATAATTTTATTATTATACCACTTCTGTGGCTTTCACATCCACATACAAAGCTGGTAATTTGCTCCAGGGGTCATAATCAAGCCCACAGGCGTTCTGGGCTGTGTGCCAGGGTCTCCGAGCCCCCTGGCAGGGGTCCTGGCATCTCTGCACACCCAGAGGGATGCACTGAGTTCTGCCAGCACAATGCCACTGCTCTCATGACAATATATGCTCCCTGGTGTCTGCTGTGAGATGTGACAGGAATAGAGCAAAGCAGGCTCCAACTTAGGAATGGGCATCCCAAAAAAGCTCACTTCTGCCTGCGCGGAGGGCGATTTTTGGGAGGCAACGTGGCAGCATCCAGAAACCCGGAAGCTTTAAATGCCTTTATTTGAACGCTCCTGTTTAGCCTGTCCCTCTGTGCTCCCGCAGCGTGCCAGGCCGTGGGCACGGGAATGATGCTGAGCTCCTGGGCCACGTCGTCCATGGAGGAGGTGGCGGCGGCGGCGCCGGCCGCGCTGCGCTGGCTGCAGCTGTACGCCTACAAGGAGCGGCGGGTGACGGCGGCGCTGGTGCGGCGCGCGGAGAGCGCCGGCTTCCGCGGCATCTTCCTCACCGTGGACACGCCGTACCTCGGCCGCCGCCGCGCCGACGTGCGCAACCGCTTCCAGCTGCCCCCGCACCTCAGGTACCGCTGCTGGATGTGGGGCCGGGACGGCGCCGCGGGGTGCTGGGGGAGAAGCCGGGGCCGGGAGCGCCTCTGTGGGGCTGTGCGTGCGTCTGCCTGGGGCACAACAAAGCTTTCCTGGCTCTTGGCACGCTAAAAGATGCTGTGCCGGGCAGGCTGCTGAAGTAAGAGACACGGGGCAATTCTTTGTGCATGGATCAATGTGCTCTTGGTTGTATTCAAATAGGGCAGAGCCTGCAGTGACCTGCTCTGATGTTGAACTGGGATCCACCAGCGGAATGGGCTGGGCTCCAAAAGTGGGCCAAGAGTCCCTTCCAAAAGATGTTATGGTTGCTCCCGCATTGTCCTATGACCCTGCTCTGGGCCCAGGACCACGTCACTACTGACTGCAGAGCCCCTTTTTGAGCAACTCCAGTTCTTCTTTTACTCCAATACAGAAACATATGGGTATCAGTCTTTCTAAATTCTCCATGAGGGCAGTTTTTACCCCACAGTGTGTTTTGGGACATTTTCTGGGTCTCAGAATTTGTGGCATCGTGATTGACTTCAGCACTAATTATAGTTCCTCCCTACTGCAGGGCCAATGAGGATTTCAATTTTAACAGAGTGAAACCAGGGTTTTAACCTTACAATGGTGTTTAAGTGCTGATTTGCTTGGCCTTTTGTAAATACAAATTGATAAGACTAGAGACTCCCCTGATAAACATATGCTGAAGTGCTGGCACGGTTCTAGCAGGCAAGGACTGGCTGCAAGAATATTTACTCAATGGGATATCCAGGACTTGAAGCTAAAAATCTTGTGAGGTTCTTGCAGGTAGGTCTTGGTAAGAACCACAGTCTACCATGGCACATGTTAGAATTATTTAGAGCATGAAAATGAAGAGACAAAGAAAATAGCTTAATGCATTTTGAAGCAGATAAACTTTGTGGTGAGTTCTGGGTGAAAGCTAGTTTTGTATATTGTCAGTGAAATTGAATTGTTCTTCCTATGTCTCCAAAGGTTGTTGCGTTATACTGTACACATGCTGTAAGTACCATGTACTTAGCAAGAATCTCATCTAGAGTTTTTCTTCATTTCCATACTATTCAAAAGGAAGATAAGCCATGGGGCTCTGCTCTTCTCTACCTTGCTGGCTAAAACCCTCCAGAGCATGAGTGTTGGCTCTCCCCCATGTACTTGTACTTGCAGCTAAGAGATGGAAGTCGACAGAGGAACTGAACTGTGCCCTGGTTTCTCTGTTAAAGTACAGTTTTAAGAGGGAAACACTAGAAAGCAAAAAAAGCCCCAACACATCTAACATGAAAATGTACCACACTGGTGTGTGTGTGCCCGATGTTGTAATCCTGCTCGAGATCTGTGTTTGACACATCATCAATATACACTGACCTTTATCTTTACTCTGAAAGATAAAATTAGGCAATTAGAAAATAGATTACTTTTTAGAGGCAATAGAATTCTAAGGCCTGGGGTTGAGGAGTTCTGGAATGTGAGTCCAACAACCCAAAGACATTTCAGCAAAGCAGGAGAGTGTTTCTGAAGCACTTTGACCCCACCCCAAATATATTTGTTAAATTTGCCCAAATATAACAGGGTTTTGAGTGAACAGGATGAAATCATGAGAAATTGGAGTAATCCTTGAAGGTTCCAATTCCTCACTGCAGATCCCTGAGTGCTGCCTGGGCAGAGCTTTGTTGCAGAGCCACAGTGAAACTCTCCTAGCGCGGGGCTCTGCTCATTTATGTGATAACTTTTTCTTGGCTTCGGGTTTTCAACAAAGTTTCAAAGCAACAACAAGGTGCCATTGTGCTCTGAAATGTATGTAAGGCAACATTCATCCAAGTGTTGATCTGCATTCTGCAGGCCAAGAAAAACAACAGTTATTTATATAATCTTATCCATGGTTCTGTTTTTCTCTGGGCACCCCACCCTCCACAAACCAACAGCTGAAAAGCTGGATCTTGCTGAGAGCCCACTCCTTTCTCATTTGCTTCTGGGCCTGGAGCTGAACAGAAAAGCCATCTGAAATGCTGCTTGTTGCAGGCATGAAATCAGCAGTGAAACCTGCCAGGTTCCATGCAAAAACACTCATGCACTTCCCAAAATGTGAAAAGTGAGTATTAAATAGCCCAATGTGGAACAGGACATGGTTTCAGAAGAGCAGGGCAACTGGGACATGGATGTGCTAGAACCTGGGAGATTTTGTTGCTGAAAAACCCAAGTAACAGCAACGTTTTCACATGAGCTTCCTTTGCTCTCTGCATTTTACAAGGAAATGTACAAAAGGGACACAAGGTAAACAGGCTGGCTGTTGGCCTTATTGGACAGATGAAAATTCTGAATTCTTTGCAAAGCTTCATGGACATCCATCTGTTTCATGGAGCATAAGAAAACTTTATTTCCTCCCTGATCCCCTATTCCTCTCACAGCTGAATTCCCTGGACTTGAAACACAAAACCCAACCCTGTTTATTTTGCTATAGAAGTCAAACTATTACCTTGGGCCAGAGAAACTTGTCCCAGATTTATCACAAAACCATCACAGAAAGATAGAAGGGCTTGGGTTGGACAGGACATGAAAGATCCAGTGTTTGTGTTGATTATCAATGCTTTGTCAGCCAAAGGTTTTGGCTCCCTGAGGAGGGGGATCTGACCTGCTGGGACTGGCTGGTTTTGCTCCTGCCCTGCACTGTAGTAAAGCTTTACCTCAGGCATACTGCATGCTGCCATTAGGGACCCATGGTGGCTGCAGAGAATCCTCCTCAGGCTGTTTTTCTGTGTCTTGTGTCGCTTTTTAGCCTGAAGAACTTCTCGAGCAGCGATCTGGCCTTCTCCTCAGGGAAGGACTTCGGGGAGGACAGCGGGCTGGCCGTGTACGTGGCCGAGGCCATCGATGCCACCGTCAGCTGGGAGGACGTCAAGTGGCTGCGGGCGCTGACCTCGCTGCCCATCGTGCTCAAGGGCATCCTCAGGGGTGGGTACCCTGCTGCCTCCTGGGACAGGGCAAGGGCACGGCTGTCACCTCCTCCTGCACCACCAGGAACCCACCAGGGACGGTGTTTGTGGGAGCAGCTGCCTAAAGGAGTGCCTGGTGTTGTCCCCAACGCCATCATTAATACCATCGTGCCAGTAATTTTGTAGTAGACAAAATCATTCAGCAAAGGAATTTCTTACTGATGAATTCTGGAACATAATAGAGAAAATAGAGTTGGCAACCAAGGTGGCTGCTGATCCAAAGGGATAAAATGTTCTGCTCCAACATTTCAAGCTGCTGTTCTGATCTTACTACTTAAAGATAAAACCTTTTTCTTTGTGGAGGCGAGGCTTTGGAAGGCTGAAGCCCTAAGGTGGCTTTGCATGAGCTGACAATGGTTTTCTTAGTGATTCCTTGATTGTGGTGTCTACAAGCTCCCACTTATGGAGGGACACATCCTGTTTGGGTTTTTTCCTAGCTGATGATGCCAGAGAAGCTGTAAAGCTTGGGGTAAACGGGATCCTGGTGTCAAATCACGGAGCACGACAGCTTGATGGGGTCCCTGCTACTGTGAGTACTGATGCCAATATGCTCCAGTAATCTTTAATTTTCTCTGCCTTTTGGGTTCTTGTTTGCATTCTCTGAACATGCAGAAGCTGGAGGAAAAACCTGGAATAAGTGTTCTATGCCTTAAGCCATGAGTAAAAACCTCTCTCCACTTCTCTATGTATGTCACATCGTACTCTGAGTTAGACACAGCCTCTCCTTGGTAGATCAAAATGGAAAATCTTTCAGAATTGTTTTTTCCACTCCCCTCTTCCACGTCTTCTTTCTCATTCTTTTTTGAAAAACTCTCATTGCCATTTGCAGCACGCTGAAAGTTGTATTAGGGTCAGTTTTCCTCTTTTAATATTCTTTGGAGGCTTCTGAAAAATTGCAGTTAAGGAACAGCTAAAAGCAGAATGAAACTCTCCATTTTTCTCCTTTCAAGTATTTTCACCTTTGGAAAAGGGAGAGAGTGGTTAAATTACAGTTTTTCCTTTTTCCTTTTCCTTGTCGTGCTACCCCATGACTTTTCCAAAGGTGAAAGGGATTTGAGAATTTCTCCGTTGGCAAAAAAGAAAGAAGTAAAGGAAAATGAAAAAGTATGTGCTCAGGATGAAGGAAAAACCCCAAAATTCCAGTCATCACTCATCTTGCTTCATTTGGTGTGGGAAAGCTGCACAAATAAAAAGAGAATGAAAGGGAGGGGAATCAAAGCCCAGTTGTGCCTCTCTGGGTATTTCCAATATGTTCTCGATGAAAAACCTCCTGTTTTCCATGCTGGTTCCCTGAAGGGAGAGGGGAACAGGTCCTCTTGTCACCTCCTGGGAATCCATTCCCCAATTTCACTGAGAGCATTTGAAGCTCTTGGGCAAGCCTGTGTGTGAGGTAATCCAACAGCGACAATGTATAAGGTTGTTAAAAACATCATTTTGAGGAACTCATAAGAGCTCAAGAAATACAAATTAATTTTTGACAGCTGTAGCAGAAGAGAAATTTGCAAACTCCTTGTTAGGAGTTACTCCTTTGCTACACCACAGGGCAGAGGAGAACTGCTAAAATTTATGTGTTCCCTGGGTTTCTGGTACAAAGAACACTACTCCACAATGCCTGTTTTTATACAGAATCTGTATCAGGTCATGTTAAATGGTTCTGATTTAGAAACATAATAATTTGCTTCAGTTTCGTGGGGTTTCAGATCATGAGCTGAACCCAAGCTGGTCAATATTTCTAGTGTCTAGTTACACATTGAGGAAATCTATGTTTTAATTATGGTTTGCATCATGCTGTAGTTATTAGAGCACTTTAATGTTGGTACGGTTTGTCAGGATGTAGAAAGTGGTCTCTGGATGTGGAAGTAGATCCAAAATATGTCTGGCAAGAGAGCAAAACCAAAGGGAGGGGGAAAATCACAGCAAGTGCCAAACTTCAAGAAAATTTTAATCCAAATCTAAAAACAAAGTGCACTTTCAAGTTTTTTCCCTCCATCTTCTAGTCATTTTTATCCATTAGAAAGGAAATGAATTACATCCGTATTTGAAAGATGTGAATTTGTATATCTTTTGTCTTACTTCCACACGCTGTTTCCAGTCTCCTTAATACTTGGCTCCTGGTGGTGCTCCTTTCCTGATTTTCATGAATAGGAACTATTTAGGTGGCCTTGTAGGAAAATTTGCCCTGTAATTAATGCTCCAGGCTTGGATTTAGGAGGCTCATCCTTTCATTGGGACCTCTTGCATGGCAAGAGGAATTAATTCCCTGGTTACACACTTGTAACCTGAGAACAGTAAAAATATTTCCCCCCTTACTTGTGTCATGGGTGTAGGGGATAAGCTGAGAAAGGGATGAGCGGAGCTCAGTGAAAGCAGCATACATGTGCATTAAAAGAAATTACTTCCCACCTTGCTCAAAACTTAGAGGAAAGCTAATGTTTTCTTATCTTAAAAAGTTTTTCTCTATAGTCATTCCTGTAATTAGATGCATTTTCAAGAGGGAAAGTACATTAATTAAAATTTTTCGGCCAACTCTTAGTTCTTCCAGGCATGTGTTTGTCTCACTCCTTGTCTGTAGGTACACTGTCTGCCTCTGGGCTCCTGAGCTGGCCCTCAGGATAAATGAATGGGAAATTTAAACTGGAAGCAAAGATG
Organism: Melozone crissalis; assembly: GCF_028551555.1. Taxonomy (NCBI): domain Eukaryota; kingdom Metazoa; phylum Chordata; class Aves; order Passeriformes; family Passerellidae; genus Melozone; species Melozone crissalis. The sequence goes on from NW_026535858.1 coordinate 2,292,478, forward strand.
ATTATTTAAAAAGTAAGCTGATCCAATTTCATCCCCAAGCTAGCGAAGGCTGGAAGTTTGGGAGGTAACACCACCAACAGGCTTCCTTAGTGCTGCTGTTTCATATATTCTGCATAAGAATCAGATACTGGCTTGTGTCAGATATGTGTCATGGGGTCAGATGCCCATTTTTTGAGACCCTGCTGATTCTCATTCTGTTTATGTGACTCCAAATAAATCTGACCTTTGTATGTACCTTCTACCCTGCAAAGTCACTGCTGGTTCTCAATACAAAGCTGTGTTATTTGGGTGTATATTTAGGCATGCAACTGCTCATTAAGCTGCTGTAAAGCTTGGATCCTGTGTGTAAGAACTGGCTCAAAAAATAAATAGAGCTTCAGGAGCAGCCAAGCTGTGTTCCTGGTTTCTCTCTCCTAGATTGATGTCCTGCCTGAGATCGTGGAGGCTGTGGAGGGGAAGGTGGAGGTGTTCCTGGATGGAGGTGTGAGAAAAGGCACGGACGTTCTCAAGGCCCTGGCTCTCGGTGCCAAAGCTGTTTTTGTTGGGAGACCTGTCCTCTGGGGCCTGGCTTATCAGGTAAGTGAGGGAAAGCCCAAATGCCTGACTGCAGATCCCTAGAGTCACTGTTTAACCCTATTAAATGCACACATGTGTGTGTGTGATGCATCTGTGTGCATCCACATCATCTGATTTGCTGTTTGCTCAAATTTGCTATGAGCAACCCTCAGGATTTATGTTTGTGCAGAAAACCTTTCTTGGCACACACATACATGTCTGTGCCTACACACATAAGTGTACACATCATAGTTTTCATTGTCTCCTAATCTCCCAGGGTGAAGAAGGAGCAAAAGAAGTTCTCCAGATGCTGAAGGAAGAGTTTTGCCTGGCAATGGCACTGACAGGTGGGACATCAGCATTTCCTCTCCAAAATCACGTTTTCTCATTTGCCCCAGGCAAGGTGCTATAGCAACTTGCATGAGGGGAATGTCTGCAATCTAAACAACTTGGTCTGTGGAGAAATGGGAAAAAGACTTGTTATCCCTGCCTTATAAATGGGGAATTGAATAGATTAGGTGAAAACATTATTTTGTGAGGTTTTTTTCACAAGGAAAGCAATAAATCCATAGAAAAGTAGTGGCAAATCTTTGGTTGCTGAGGGGTGGATTTCATCTGACAGAATGGAGATTTTTATGAGGCAGATAAAGAAAAGGCTTAGAGTGGGTTGGAAAATCAGGGGCTTGAACTGATCTGCAACTTCTCCTCCAGGATGCCGGAGAGTGGAAGAAATCGACAGGACACTGATCCGAAGACATCAAGCATTGTTTTCCAAGATTTAGGTCTGAAGACTCCTGCCTTGTGCATTGCCTGTTGTGCTTCCAGACAAAATCCAACTGCATTCCCTCGGTGGGCCTCCTCCTGCAATCCTGAGGGAACTCTCTGCTCTGTAGGAAATCACTTGCTGAAGAAAGAACTCAAAGTAAATTTTACAGGTGCTTCCAAATCTCTCAGGCTCTTAAGGAAAGCTGTGTGGTTAGAGATGGGCCTTTATACAAGACCAGCACAGAAACTTCGAGGTGTTTTGCAACAAATGCAGATAATTAATTTCCATGCCTGGGAGTAATTTAGCTGTTAAAGTGAAACTATAAACAGAAATGCTGAAATTTAAAATGCAAAAGATGCTTCTTGCTCACTGTTTAGAGAAACTAGACTGTAGATTGTAGAGATTAAATCTTGCTTTCCTCTGAACAGTGTGTCCTTTCCCTAGTGACTTTATAAGCATCTGGGCTTGTGGCACGTAGGCTGTAGGAGCCCAGAGGACTCTGTGTTTTAAGGAACCAAAGAGCAAAGCAAAACTGGGGAAATTCAGCTGTTTAAGTGGCACAAGCCCCTCTGCAATCAGACAGCTGCTATGTACATGCATTGGATGTGTGTCAGACCCTTGGCTACTGCAAGTCCCTGTAGCCCAAACTGTGCCAGCTGCCTCCACCTGGAGCTCCGAGTCCCATTTTTCACCTGGACTGATTTGCTAATAGTGGCAAGGGAAGGCTGATGCTGCCTGGAGAGTTTGTAGAATTTGCAGCCATGTGCAAAAGGGAAACTTGGATAACTGAGGCATTAACCCTTGACTTGGGAAGAGCCTAGTGGCTCTATTTAGTTTCATGCACACCTTTAAGTCAGATAAATCTTGGTGTTCTTCACTCTGCTCATGGGGAGGGTGCAGAGACATGCAGGACCTGTGCCTCTGTTCTCTGAATAACCCAAATATCCACTGAATTCAGGAGACATTTTGCAGCTGTAAAGAATAAAGGAGGTAAGACCATGCTGTTCTCACCTTGGGTAAAACCAAGGCTAGCTCTTCACCTGTCTCACCTCCCTTGCAGGTATGGCAGTTTTACAGGGAGCAGGGAAAGGCCACACAGGTTTTGAATATCTTGCTATGAAAATTTAATGTTCATTTTTAAAGAAGACCAAAAAAGAGAAAAACCCCTTAATTTCATGGTTTCACTGACATCACCAGCTCCACCATTTGTTTCCCATCAGCCTTGTGCATTCTGACTCCCCCACTTTGCTTGGTTTGAAATATCCCTTACTGAGCTTTAGAGGCAGCTTTGTAATGAAATGATGGAATATTATAATGGGAACTAAAGCTGGGGCTGGAACTGGAAATGGGGAGAAAACCCAAAAGGCCACATGCTTGCCCTCCAGTTGTAAAATCTGTGCTCTTATTTACTGCAGAATGTGGTCTGTTGTGTGAGAGTTGCGTAGCAACAAAATAAAGTTTATCTGTGCAAGGAAATATGAATGTTTCTCAGAGAACAGAGAAACATAATTTCAGCTGTTTACTGCACTTATCATATCTGTTGCAATGTGGACTGTGTCAGATGTCAATTACAGACTAACTTCGGCAAGACTGTTTATTTGAGATAATATAAATGTTACTTAAAAGACAGGGGCATAATATCTTATGTTTACATGTTTAAGATCTATTTCTAAAGCTCAGAAGATGCAGTTTCCTGTCTTTGCCCCAGCCAGATTGGAGGAAAGTTCTGAAACTCTGTGGCTCAGTAGAAGTTCTGATGGTGAGGCAACCAGATTTGTTACTTGTGCGTAATTCACCGTTTCTAGTTCCTCTGGGATAAGGGGCTTACATTGCTTTTTCCTGCCTGTTATCTGAGAATCATCTGACTGCCTTCCAGTTCAACCCTGGTAAGACTAGACAAGCATTAAAAACCAAAATTAGAGCCAAATACTTAAAGGCTGTGAGACTGTTAACAGAAAGTAAATTCATTTGTCTGGTAGAATTCTCTTTTTAAAATATTCCACAGTGAAGAGAATTTCTTTTGATTTTGAGACAACCAAACACAACTACTTCTTGAAATTATTAAATAAGAAAATAAAAGGTAGGAATTCTGTTTGGTTTGGGTTAAAAAGCAGAAAGACTGAGTGTTCTCAACCATTTAAAAAACTGAACAATGTCCAGGCTAAGAAAAAAATCTATCTCCACACTTGCTTCATCTGGAGAAGCTGAGGAAAAAAACCAGAGCACACAGGTGATAGTAGATCTTTGTTTGTGAAAGTGTTTCTGAGGAGAATGTAAGTAATGTAACAAAAAAATAGGTCTTTGTGAAATATGTAAGTAGAAAATTATTTGTCTTAAGTAACAAGTGAACCCAACAAACTTTTAGGAACCATTAGTCATAGTCCTTAGATCAAGGCACAGAAGTAGAGGGGAGCAGAAATGTTTTGCATTTATGATGCTTTAGTGGAACTGCATACCCAAATGGCAAATAACAAATGTGATGGGTTTAATAGTGAAATTGTTTTCTGTCTTCGCTTGGGCTCCATATTAAGTCACAAATGCAAAGAAAAATTATCTACATAGAAAGAAACCTAATAAAGGGAGAACAGTGAGTGATATTTCAGTACCCACAAAGACAACACTCAGCTGGTGTGCTGGGTACTGAGGAAAAACCCCAACTGGTTTGGGAGTCTGGTAAAGAATCAGTGACTGAATGGAGCTCTCCAACCATCTCCCACAAGGGACCAGGAACATCCCTGGAAAAGGAGATTGCAGCTCTGAATGAGCAAATATTTATCACATGTTTTGTGAAGAGAGAAGAGACCAAAAGCAAAACATGAGGGTGTGAAAGAGGAAGACCATCCTGTGCTTTTTAGGAGAGACTGGTACTTCCCAAGAGGTTCAGATGTGAGGCAGGCTCTTACACACTGGTGTTCCATGTTCAGTCTGTGTGTGGAGTTCTCTGCTGCTGGCAGTTCAGAAGTTTCCCTTTTTTGGAAGCATTGCCACAAAGCTGTCTCCAGTGAGCTCCTGGAGGCTTAAACCCACTGAAGGATGTGTAGAAGAGGGCAGCATTCTCCAGAGGATATGCAGAAAGCACTCAGGAGGTTTGGAGAGGCTTCAGCCCTGGTTTGGGATCTCAACAGCTCAGATCAAGACATGCATTGTTAGCACTAAGTTCTAAAGAAATCAATCTGTTTCTAAGTGGCAAAGTCAGTGAAAGAGCCTGTGATGTTTCCTGGACAGCTGACAGACCACACTGAAGCTGGACATGCAGGGAGCAGGGTTCTCCTAGGAAAAAAAACAATATCCCTCTGGAAAAGCCCACCTTGAGCAGGTTTGGTTGTGCTGGGAACATCCTTGCCATAAGAGTCTGGCAGTTTAACTCGGCAGAGGAGAGCACAGAGATGGTTCAGCAGATGGCAGAGTCAGCTGAGGGCTCTGAGAACATCTGACCCTTCAGATCAAACTGAAGAGGAGATTACTGCAGCTTCAGCACAGATTTTCCTCTCTCTCTCTCTCTTGCCTGTCAGTCCTTTGAAGCAGAGACCTGCTGCTTTCTGAATGTTTGGAGCGTGCACACAGGGTGGAGAATCCAGTAAGTAAATAATAGGAGCCATAAGTCAGTGCAGTGAAGCTGAGGAGCTGTGAAAGACATGATCTGTTTTCTTGTGACCTCCACCTCTCACTGTGACTCCGGGACACGTTATTGTGTTTTATTTGCTCCAGGGGCCAAGTCAAACAAATAGCTCTGGAACTCTGCTAAGAACTCCACCCCCATTCCCCAATTTTTCAGGTTGAGCATGAAACTTGTCTGTCTTACTGGGAATTTCTGAACATAAATAAACAGACACTTAGAGTAACTCGCCTTGATAAATGGGCAGTGTAGGTCGGGGCCTGCTGGATATGCAGGCGACTCCAAGATGAAGCAGAGCTGGGGAAGTAGGCAGGAATGGCTCTGCTTTTCTTGGCTTCTCAAATGGTTTTCAGGCTGAAATCAAATACTTGAGTGCATGAGGAAAGCTGGCTTCTGAAGTCATGATTTTGCACTGAACCTCACTGTAAGGATATCTCTTATAAAGCTACTTTTGATGTGGAAATTTGGCTCCAAACCACACTGAAGGCCATTATAAATAACCACTTCATCACAGGACACACAGAAGTTGGCTTCCTTGAACACTCCTAGAAAGCAAGCCCAACCTTATTGAGCCATAACCTCAGCTAGTGTAAATCAGAGAAGCTCCATTGACTTCATTAGTTTACTCTGATTTACACCAGCTGTGACTGCAGCCCACAATACAGCAAGATATGTCAGCTTTTAAATTCTGTCACTGGGTGTTGAACAAAACTGGTTTTAAAACAAGACTGGCAATCCCAGATTTAGATCCTAATGAGATGCAGCATTGTAATTGTTTCACGATGCTTATATGCTCCATTTTGTTTTCATTTTTGCATTGCTTCTGTTTTTCTTATCTCCTGCCAAACAGAGGAAGAGTACCACATATGTTACATTCATAACAAAGATGTTTTGCTGCATCGAGAACACGTCCTCCAGATGCTAAGTGCCTTTATGCTGGAGCTCAGCTTCTTCCTTTGCATAGGTACATGGGTTATGTGCCAACATAAGAACACCCCTGAGGGCAGCCCTGTGTTTCCCCAGGGCCTGGGGCTCTGGAAACGGGAACCCTGAGGTTGTCCCAGGGGAACTTCAAAGATCTGATTCCCCCTTAGGGATTTCCAGCTCCTAAGGTGGCTCATTTCAGGTGAGCAGGATGAATTGTGCCCAGGAGCACTTTGATAGGACTGCCCTGAGACCATCATTACTCTGTCACAGTCCTGCAGGGTGCTCAGGTAATTAACCACACCGACTAATCAACTGGCACTCTGTGGGGTGGAAGGCTGGGAGGTGCATACAGATGGATATTCAGCCAAAGGGAAGACATCCATATAACCAGACTGACAGTGATTAATATTGGTTATTACTTTATGACAGCAGCAGCTGTAGGTTCCAGTCAAGGTTAAGGCAGCGCTGTGCTCTGCAGAGATGCTTTTCTGCAGGCAGCAGTCTCTGCTCAACAGAGTCAGAAGGGTAAATTGACAGGCAGAGGTAAAGAAAGTCTCTCTCTAAAATGGGGAAAGAAATCAACTGGATTCACCCAGCTAAGTCCCTTAACTTTCCCCTCCCTAAATTTGCTGTTCTCCCTAAGGCAGGTAACTCTGGGTTGGGCAACACACACCACAAATACTCAGCAACCAGGGGAAGGTCCACAGGCAAACAGCAGAGGTGGTTTAGGAGAATTGAAGGTAGTGGATGTGGATTTTAAACACTTAGTTGTCATTAAACAGGTTCCTGCAGAGCAGATATTCACCATAAGGTTTATTTCATGTGAGGTGAGTCTCATTTTTGAGAGCAGTCACCAAGACTTCAAAGGAAGGTGTGAAGACCCTACAATAAGGTGACACAGCATAAACTCAGCTGTTGCACAAATTCAGGATGGGTGTTGTGCAGGTCTCTACTCTATGGTCAGCAAATTAGTTCAGCATGTTCTGTTACCAGACCCAGACACCTAGCATGGCTGTGAGATGAACAATCTTCCTAACAGATTCTGAATGCTGATCAGAGGTGGGAATTCAAACAGCAGGATCATCTCCCATATCTAAGCTTCTTTTCTCTGGGTCTGTACACATATTCTAGCAAAGAGAGAGAGGCTGAAGAGTGCAGGAAGGGAGTCTTTGTTATAATTTTAATGGAAATTGTCACTGACATGTCTGAAGCCTTCCCATTAGTTAGTTAAGAGCAGCAAAAATTACTGAATGTAGTAAAAATTCCCTTTGGCAAGCCTATGTCTCTACCCAAGAACCTGGAAGAATTAAAGAAGTGCCTGCCATAAAAGAAACTCTACTGGCAAGTTCTTTGAAAGAGTTACAAACAGAGAAATGTATTTTAGGAAAAGGCAACTTGTGCTTTCCTGAGACTGTGACCAACGGAATATATCTGCAATTAAAGAGTTGGCACTAATCCACCTCATTTCCTCACTGCCTGCTGGAGAGTTTGTTTCACAGCTCCTCATGCGTGGCTGCAGGACTGGGGGTTGCAGCACCCATCTCTTGGCTGTGACACCTCACTGCATGCTGTGTGTTTTCTGCCGTGCCCACAGCAGAAACGTCCTTGGATGGGATCACACAGGGAACCTGGGAGGAGAAGGATGGGTGAGATTTCTGGGCAGAGCCTTTGTCCTTTGGAAAGAGTTGGACATGAGGTATGGACAGGCGTGAGTGTTGCTGGGGTGTTTTGGTGAGAAGGTAAGAGCTCATTTTCATTTTCCAAGAGCCCCCTACCCAGTATTGAAGTTGAAGGTTTGCCAGATGGGACAAGGGACCTGCTTAGGTGGGACTTTGGTGGCCTGTGGTCCTTCAGCAGCACTTTATGTTAGCAGAGAAAGCACTGAGTCTTGTGGCACAGAAACCCAGTCCCTGGTTTCCATACACCATCCACAGCCACGGTAAGGAATCTAAAGAGGAGACTGGCAAAGACCTTCTAGTGAACCTACAGGCTCAGTTCTCCCTGCCTTCCCAAGAGACACCAACGTTTTCCTACCTTTCACTAGAAGTTTTGTGGGAACCCCATCAAGTTCATAGTATTTGAATTGGTAGGACTTGCAGCTGTCATGTGAGGTGCTTGATGGTTGCTTTTATCAGGAATTTTGAGGCCACAGCTGGAGGAAAGCAGTGAGTTCTGTGGCAAGGCTGCTGTGGTGATTGTTTGTAGTTTGGCAAAGGCTGTGCAGTAACCTTTTAAATCCTACTGGTATTTCCCAGACAAACTTGCCCTGTTACAGAGTTGGTGCTGAATCATAGAATGCTTGGGTTGAAAGGGACCTTAAAGCTCATCTAGTTCCTACCTTCCTGCCATGGGCAGGGGCAACTTCCACTAGACCAGGTTGCTCAGAGCTTCACTCAATCCATCCTTTGTGAATGGAAAAGTGAACAGTCCCAGTACATGACATGCACACTTTAATATATAAATAACCCAAACAGCTTATGATCTCTGTACTTTACTCTCTGTGTAATTTGTCCATAAACAATATCTTAAACAGATTAGATCTCCCAACCTTTGCTTTTTGTGTGCTCCCTGCTAGCAGGCTGAGACATCTCTGATAGCTCCAGCTCCAGTTTATGTTCTGGGTATTCAGTGGTGCCAGAGACACTGGCAAGACCTCCTGCCATCACTGACAGTCCTCCTGTTAGTCTAGGGACTGATGCTTGCAAATAGTTATGTGTGGGTTTGTAACTGCTGCATAACAGACTACAGAACCACACCCAACCGAAACAATTCGCTGGCATGCTAATGAGCATCAACCCAGACAGCTCAACCATCTGTGTGCTCTGCTTTTTATCTGTTTTAAGTGTGTTGGGTTTGGGTGTACATGTCCTCTCTGCAAGAATAAAACCATACTCTTGATCTATTGCAGAAAGGCCCTTTTTCCATAAAGATAAAAAGATAAAGAAAATTATTCCATTTGATTCTCAGTCCTTTTTCCATTATTGCTCTGATATGGATGGGACCATATTGTCAAGTTATTATGGAGTATGTAGAGCACACCCAAAGAACAAGGAATTGTAGAGCACATCCAGCCCCCTAGCTGATTTATTAATTTGTGCTGCTGTTTACTGATGTGTTTGGAAATCTTCAGAACTGTGTGATGAGCCAAGATGTTGGCTGCAACACAGAGTGTGTCTCAGCCAACACTGTGGCTGCTGCCGTGATTTCTAGAGCTGTGGCTGTAGCACAATCATTCCATTCTGAATTTGTGCACTGGGTAATTTACCTGGGAGGATTTTTGTTGCCTCTGAGAAGCTTTTTGGTTATTAACGCAGGAAAAGCAATATGTCTAGAAATATTAATACATGGGAATGCATGATCCTAAGTCCACTCCAGCATGTGATTTCCATCTGTGCAACAAAACTTTGCACATGTGTCTGGCTAAGGGGCTGCCTGTTGATCTCATGTGTAATGTGTGCAATGTCCACAGCCCAAGCAGCTCCCAGCTGTATGTGGGAGCAGAGGAGCCACGCTAAGGTGTGTATTCAACATCTGCCTTATAAGTTTTCCTTCTCTGACCATGACTTTTTGGAGTTCACTGATGTCCTGGTGGGGAACCTGTGTCTGATTTCCCAGAGGTGAAACCTTTTTGCCATGCAGGACCCAAAACCTCTGCAGCCATTGCAAATATTCCAAGAAGTGTACACAGATCAGTAAAAAGATGGAGTGAGTACTTGGTCTTGGTTTGGAGGTGCAAGTGAGATGATTTTGAGGCTCTTTCATCTCAAAAAAGAACATACAGAGTGTTGTGACTGAAAGTTGAAGGTATTTAAAACAAAGCATTTTTTTTTTTAGCAATAAGGATTATGAGTGTTGGAATATTCTCAAGGGATGTGGTAAATTGTACTTTGTAGTCTTTAAATGAAATACAATTGTTTTTAGAAGATATCCTCTATTTTGGCTAAAAGATATTGGAGATTTGTTGATTTGAAATGTTCTGGTTTTTCATGGTCAAAATGAAATGGGGTGATTGCAACATCTTTAAACTTCCTAGTCTATCACCTTCCCTTAAGAAGGTGATGTTTTTGGTGGTAGTTTTTTTAAATTTATGGCTGAATCTATGAGAATAAGACAAGACAGGATGCTTTGCATGACTGATTTGTGCAGCCTAAGCCACAAAAAGGTGTTCCAGTTTCCTGATCCCAAATGGTGTTGAGCCTCTTCACCAGAACTTCCCAATGGCTCCGGGCATTTAGGATTTTTAATCCTCTATGAGCCAGTGTTGATACCTTGCTGAATTAGACTCGTTAAATTTCTACTCTGTCACCTTATTTCTCTGACATCTCTGCTTTTGATTTTGCTGGTGTAGCTACATCAGATATCTCGCTGTCTTGCTGACCCACAGCAGGTTTGAGAGCATAATTCCAGGCTTTGTGAAAATGGAACATTTCTAAAGCAGCGGCCCCTCACTAATCTGCAGAGAGAAAACATGTATGACAGGCAGTGGGGATTCCATTTTTCAGGATCCAGGGTTTAAGACAGGCTTAAAGGAGTCTTATTAAAAGTGTTTTCCAGTGCATGTGGCTCCTTCTGACAGCACCCAGGTGGTTAAGAAACCAGCATTAAGAATAAAAGCCGTTTCTCTTTTCTGCACAACAAATGGTTCAAGTGTCTGGTATTCAATTCAGAAAGGAAACCTGCAGCAGTCATGTCCCCTGAAATAAACCAACCAACATTTTGAGCTGCCAACACTTCTGTCTATTACGTCAAGGCATCGCAAAGTTTAAAGCATAGCAAAGTAATATATATATTTTTTTTTTTTCAGTAATCCCAGGGTAAATATTAGGTAGACAGCATTTCTGCTTTGCGCATTAAAAGCCCGAATGAATTTGAAAAGCCTGCAAGTGCACTTTGGGGATTTCAGAAAGTGTCGTTTGACCATGAGCTAAAACCAGGAGCTGCCATTTTGCAGATGGGGCAGGAGGGAAAGGCGTTTGGCCTCATTCATAACTTCACAGCTACTGCAAATATCAGCTGATGAATATTTATGTTATGACTGGCAGAGGCCCGAAAGGCAAATGGGGGAGGAGCGGAGGGGGAAGCTTAAGTTAGGAAAATGGTTGTCTGATCTCTGTGGGATTTCTTTACCAACACTTTCCATGCTTGAACAGTAGCTGCTGAATGAAATCATTATGTACTGAGCCCCTGTGCAGGAAAACAAGGTTTGTCAAGGCTCCGTTCGTTAGCACCTCGTACTTTGTTTGAACCTTGGACATTTGCTGGGCCCTGTAAAGGGAAGGTTTTTTTCTTTTCAAATACTCCATAGAGTGGACCAAGTCTTCTTTTGTCTAGTCATGGTTTAATTAGTATTGTACTTGAATTTTAAAGAAGGAAAAGAGGTGAGCACCATTCCTCTCTATATAACATAATTTCAAAGTAATGTATTTCTTCATATTTGTATTATCTCAACTCAACCACTGAAAGGGGAAAAATCCCAACCTCTTCCTTTTGCCTTCACCAGGCTGTAAATTACCAGCAAGGAACAACTTTCAATAAAGCTTACCAACATGACTTCAGCGTTGGGACGGATCAAGCCCAGGAAGGAAACCGGCTGGAAAAAGGAACCCGTGGAAGGCAGCAAGGGCTTAGCAAGGTGATGGTGGCTGCGGGTGGGCGGCAGCACGGGACCTCCACAGCACAGGACCACAGGCTCAGATGTTCAGGGCTTCATGAAATGCAAACAAAAAAATAAGGGCAAGCAGCCCGAGTTAGATATACAGAAGAAACAGAAGCGCCCACAACCAGTTGGTGACCTCAGAAAATGCTTCCCCAGGGGCTCTGCAGATTCACCACCCTCTGCTTCAGAGAAATAGGAAAAAACCTGGACTTTGACTACTGTGCTCCTTCAGAAAAAAATCTCTAAACTTGGGTTTAATATGCCCACTTTCTCTCTGGGTGGTGATGCCTTGCAGACGTTTCTTATACTGTTTATTTAGAGCCACCTCAATGCCTTCATCTTCAGGAAAAGCCCACGTGCAAGAAACCACTCAAAATCCCCTCTCAACTTTCTTCTATTCCTTTCCACCCCGTTGGGAGTAAGAAACCACTCAAAACCCCCTCTCAACTTTCCTCTATTCCTTTCCACCGCGCTGGGAGATCCCTGTGTGTCCCGTCTACAGGAACCAGCAGATGGTGCTGCAATACACCAAATATTTATTTCCCTGGAAAGGGAAAACCTGGGCCAGGTCTACTCGAGGCTGCCCCCGGCTACCTCCAGCCCCTGAGGGAAACCGCTTCCCGCCTTCCCTCACGGCAGCCCGGTGCAATTGCAAACTCAGCCGGTGTAGCTCCGCTCCTTTCCGACGGCGGGCGAATGTCCCCATCGTTATTTCCTAATATCCGAAGAAGTCTCAGATGGGGAGAGGTCTTTGGGACTGAGGGGAAGGTGTCTGGGGAGGGGTTTGGGGCAGGCAAGGCAGCCACGAGGCCCCGGCGCTTTGCCCTCACGGTGAGGGTTTTGGCGGGCTCCCCTCACGGAGGGCCGCCATGTTTGACTCGCTCCCCGCCACTTTCGTCGGTGCTGGGTTTGTGTCCGCGGCTTGGAACGGAGGTGCTTGTGGTGTAAAAAAGTCCAGTTCCACCCCCCCCCCCTTTTTTTTTTTTGTTTAATCTCAGCCTCCCAAGAAATAATGGTGAATTTGTGTCCACTCTTGCTGCCAGCCCAGCAGGTATCTTGGGGTGCTTCCCCTCCACTCAGGGTGCTGAGGGCCCACCCAGTTGCTGCCTCCACCACCTGGCTCCAGCCTCTGTGGTGAAAATAGTGAGGAAAAGCCTCCCAAAAAAAGGGTAGCAGAGAGACATGGGAAGTTTGGACTAAAGTGCAGAAATACGTGCAAGGACCATGAGCAAGCAGGGCATACTTATGTGCAGGGGCTCTGTAAAACATGGCGGGGTGACCTAGGACCTGTGTGGATGTGCTGCCTTATTTTTTTATAGAAAAAGTTATGTGGGGAAAAAGGCAACTTCTTGATGCATTTAGTGTTTATTTGTGAGATTTTCTCACCAGCACCTGTAACCCCATTGTGTGCTGTGAGGAGAAGGGGTCGAGGAGCTGCTCACCAGCACACAGCAGGGTGGGAAGGCACAAATAGGGAGGCACAGATTAGAAAAGGATATAGGACAACCCTGTGCAGCTGTTTTTGTTATACCACAAAGCTGTAAAGTTGAAAAATGATTTAAAAAGCAAGAGATGTGCCAGGAGTACTAGTGTGTCCTGCTTATGGACGCTTGGAGTATTCTGTGCAAATTGGACTTTCCCCCTCTCTGTTTTTTTGGATGGCTTAATATTGCAGAAGTGGAAGGGAAGAGCAACAACACACTTGGAGTGTGGAACCTTTTCCCTGATCCCTCTAGCACTAGACTGCAGCAGAGTGACCTGAGGACAGAAGCAAAGTCTGGCTGCTCCCATCTTTTCATTGCTGTAATCCAAAACATGGAAGTTATTTCGGTGTGGATGCTGCATATGAAAAGGGTCTCAGTTTGGGGGATTTTTTTTTAGTTAAAAGAATTAATAGCCAGGTGGGAAGAGAAGGATAACCTGTGTATGATTTACTGGCCAGCAGGGGAACAAGTGGAGGGGTCTTGATGAAGCTGGAGCAATTTGCATCCAGGGAATGTGGGGCTGTACCCACAGGTTTGCTCACTGATGCTCCAGACTGCAGTTGCAGACTGAGACAGCCCACATTCCTTTCACAAGTGAATAGCAACACTTTTCTTTTCACTGCAGGATTATTTGGTCATTGTGAGTCATGTGTGTGTGTTTGTGTGTGTGTGGAGGCTTCTGGGTGGGTTTTTAATCTGCTCAGTAGCTTTTTGGGAAGGTGACCCATTTGTTTCTAATCAAAAGCACCTAGGAAAACCTGCTCCATAAGAGAGGTTATTCATCTCAGTGAGGTAAAAAGGATGGAAAGACAATTACTATGTCTTGTGACTAACACATTATGTGACTCAAAACATTAAGCAAGAGTGCTGCTGACGTGATAGCCTCATCCCCTCAGCTTGAATGCACTCTGAGGCATCAGGCTGAAACATGAACTAGTTCCCCTGAAGCCAGGCTGCTCTGGCTTTGCATCCAAAGACACTGAAGTTAGTCCATAACCTAGAGAAAAAGGTGATTTTTAAGCAGCTCATTCCTGTTACAAACAAAATTGGGAGAGCTTTCGTCTTTATGTTTTGATTTAGCAGGTAGAAGGTGGATTTCCTAAGCAGCCTCACAGAGTCATGGCCTGCAGCCCTGGAGGCTCCTGCTGTGGCTCCTGCCAAGTAATCTCACCTTTTCCTCCTTGCCAGACTCTGCTCTGCCATTCTTGGGTTTGATGTATGATGCAGATTTTCATTTCATCTCTGTGTGGGAGTGGATGCTGGTGTTCCTTTTGCAGGATAAGGTGGCTGTGAGGTGATTTTTCTGTCCCTTTGCAATGGGCCTGTACATATCTCTGCTCCAAATGGTTTGAGGAGCTGGAAATCAGAGTGTGAAAGGATGAGTCCTTGCAGGAGCTCCTCGTGCAGGGTCTGCAGAATCATAAAAAGGTTGAGGAAGACTTTAAAGATCATCTCATCCCACCCCTCCTGCCATGGACAGGAACACCGTCCACTAGACCAGGTTGTTCAGGATCACATCCAGCCTGGTCTTGAGCACTTTGAGAAGGTGAGCTCTGTGAAATCGAACAAATAATTTAACTTGCCACATTTATATTTCAGAATACAGCTGTTGGAGTGACAATAAAAATAATTATTCTCTGAGAAAATTGGAAAGTTATGGGGAAATTCAATGAGTGTCCCAGACGACTCGAGTTTATTTTCGGGGAAGCATTAGTAGCAATTTTATTTGCCATATGAAGTGAGGCAATTCTTCTTTTGGAGCTGTCAGTGTTGTCTCAGGTGCAGTGATGTACTAGTGATACTCTTGATACTCTGTGTAATCTGGGTGATGCTCTTGATATCCTGTATATGAAGAAGCACAGGAGTTAAGAAGTTCCAGCAGTTAAGGTTTTTCAGAATTACACATTGCAAACATTAGTTTAAAAGAGGCAAGCAAGTCAGATTTTAAAAGGATGCTAATTACAGAAATATCTCCTCCTTCCTGAGCTTACCTGGTCCTTCCCTCATACTTCACATTTATGGTTTTGGGACCCGAGCTCAAGCAGGAGCTGCCTCATTTCTTCAGGTGGAAGATCTGGAAGGACACGGAGCTTTAGGTAGGTGAACATTGATTGTGTTGGGGATGCCATGTGGCAGCATTTTGGGGAAAGTGCCTCTGGAGGGTGGGGGCTGGATCGTCCTGCCTGTGGGTTGGAGGGGTTGTGGTGTGACTGAGCAAACCAAAGGCGAGTGAGCCACCCGTGAGCTGGTGTTCCCTGCAAAAGAGCGGGACTGGATCACGCTTGTTTCAGAGCCAGCCACAGGATGTAGCTCATGTTTGTGTGGCTCTTGTAGCATTGTGCTGCACTGCGTGATGTTTATTTAGTGCAGAATCATTTCCCAAAATACAGCCCTGGTGTGTTTTGCAATCGGGTGGCAAATACTGCTTTGTTTGTCAACTATGGGGTGTATGTGCATGGCGAGTGATTCATTGCCCAGTAGGCGAGAATTTAACTTGTAAGAAACTTCTGTAGCTTAGCTTTAAAAAAACGCTCTATTTTATGTTCCAAATTCTGGTGAGAATGGTAATGATTTGGATGAACTTCCAGAGGTGATTGAGGTAAGGGGTAGATTAGGCTTCTAACACCCTGCCAGATTTGGCCATAGTTTTGTGCAGTCAATTGAAAAGAAAATATAAATTTTAGCTGTGACTTTGTTTCTGATTGCAAGGAGATTTAATTTTATGCCTTGCTTTGAGATGTGACATGCACAGTTGTTACCCCTGAAACTGGACAAAAGCAAAGCAGATAAATTTCAGTTTTCTTCTGGAAGTCCATGGACTTTGGGAGATCAAGTGTACCCTCCCATCCAGGAGGGTCTCATGTGGTTTGAGGTTTTATTGTAGACTTTTTCTACATCTGTACTCAGGGTAGATTCATGTTGAAGTGGAAGGCCAGCAAGGCCACAGCCAGGTGTTAGGATGTGGCATGGGTGACTCAGTAGGTGGTACACTTCCTTCTCCACCAACATTGAATAAGTGTCCTTTGTGGTAATGGTTGGGTCAGCTCCTGGCTGACACGGAGAAAAACAAAGTCACTGCTAAGGCTTTGGTTCTTGTGCAGCAAAGTCCCCTGCCCTCTGAGGAGCCCAGATTTTATTCAGCCTGTTCAGCTGTGACATGGCCAGGCTTTGTGGCTCTGGGAAGTGACAACTGGATTTAATTGTACCATCCACAATTCCAAGGCCCCTGGTACTCCAGTGCTTGGACCCTGTGTGAGGGCACAGGGGAGGCCCCTGCAGCTCTCAGAAGCTTCCAGAGATGGGGATAAAATAGTACATCCCATAGTTCTGAGCCTCTCTGAAACCTGCCAGGGCTCACAAATGACCAAAGCATGCATGAGTTCTGTTCTGCTTTAAAAATGAAAAAAACCCCTGTAAGAATCACATCTTGGGGCAGTAAAAATGTTTTTTCACCTTAAAGGTTGTTATTTCAAAGGATATTTTCATAGTGACTGAAAAAGAAACTGGAAATCCCATATTATTTCTCCTTCCCTCCCTCAGCCAGGCCCTTTCTGTGCCCAGAATTTTATCTGGTGTGAGGAAAAGGCTCCCTGGATAGAGAGAGATGTTTGGAGGCAGCATTTGGGTGTCGTTTGCCTGGCCTGACTGCAACTGGATGGCTGCTGACATGGCATCTCCACTCTGGGTGACACACTTAGGGGCTTTCTTTTCCAAACCCTGCCTCAAGGAACAGGGGGGGGAAATATTAGAGAGTTTAGTTATAAAATGGAGAGAATGGTGCTTCTGGAGATACAGAAAAGTACAGATACAGCTCACTGCTCTATGCATGTCCCCACAGGCAGTAAGATACTGAGTTGTTTCTTTTTGGCTGCAACTGAGCATTGAACATGGAATTAATCAGCAAAATCTGTAGTCCTGACAATGAAAATTGTTTTCTGAGTGCAGTTCACATTTTAAATCTGCTTTTTTTGTAGCCTCAGAAACAAAAACCCATTACCATAAACAACAGAGTTTTACAGCAAATGGCACTTTCTGTATCTCCAGAGTTCCAGCATTTGTAGGCTCTTGGTCATGTAACAAAGATCACACTGCTTTTCTGTGCAAGGGTTTGAGCATTATTGGCTGCCAAGATTACAGAAGGTAGATCTTTTTTCTTCCTGTGGAAATGACATCTATGTTATTTTTGTTACTACATTAACATTATATGGGCTTACATGGTGTTGTGTTGGTAAAAGGTATTGTGTCTTTCTGAACGCTTCTGTGGCCTCACTGTGGTTTCAGTAGAGATCCAGGTGTCCTAAATGTTTGTGTTACCAGAGGGATCTGCATCTTTAACCACCTTAGGGACCTTTAACCCCTTTAGTTCCTATCTGTGCTTAAACAATTTTGAGAAGCTGATCCCTAATCTCCCTCCGAGCACCTTGTTTGTAGTTTTTCTGTAGTACTGACTTAGGAGCTGGTGGTTGTGATGGTGCTTGTGTCAGTTGTTGGTTCATAGCTGGATGCAGCTCCAAGGACAAAATAATCCGAGGCACCTGCTGGAAACTGCTCCATTCAGGACAGAGCAGAGGAAAGGAGCATGTGTGTCTTTACTGCTCAGGGTAGTGGCCAGAGTAATTTTTCCACTAGAATGTAACTGCATTGTAAAAACAGAGGGTAAGAAAAATACCTTAAGTTATATCCTGGTTAGTCATGCACAAAGGAACAAATGCTGAGGGAAATTTTCACTCAGCTATAGTGCTTACTCATGGTGGGTGTTGCAGTTTCTTTACTAGAGGCTCAGTTGGGGATTAGTGCTGCAGAGAGGGAATGACTACAGCAGGAAACAGTGGCCCACTTAGTCCTGGGGCTCCAGGCAATTTGTACCCGGTGCTGATGTTGGAAACATTTTATTTTTCTGAGAAACTTCTATCGTTTGGAAAGCTGAAAATCTTTTTGCTGGTGTATTTTGGCCTTTCTGATGAAAAGTTGCAGTTTTCTGTGGAAAGCAAAGCCCTGCTTGGAGGGGACTGGACTGACTAACCTACAGGTTGCTTTAAAAAGAAACATTTCCTCCAGCTCCACACATTCAAAGGAAACTGTGTTTCAATGAGCTTCCCCAGTGACAGTGGAGTTATTTCAGTAATTCTTGTGCAGGCAGAGCACCCTGGGATTGGCATATGGCTGTGTTCATTGCGAGCTGTCCAAATTAAAATTATTTTTTAGACGAGCAATTTTCATTCCAGGACTTCTTGTGCTGTGCAGGAGCAGCCACAGAACACCTTGTTTTCAATAATAAATTTACTGTTATCTATAATAACTCCTGTAATGTGAGACCTTGTATTGAGCTGTGTGATCTAACAGCTGTGATTGCTGAGGGCCTGCAGTAAAAAAGCTCTGGTTGTTTTTGCAAAGAATGAAACTGATTCATAGCAAAATTATATGAGTTTTCTACATGATTTGAAGGTAGTTTGTGGGCTTTTACTCTCACTCAAATTTAAATGGTTCCCAAATTTCCAGCAGAAGGATTTTTCACGCTTGAGTACTGGCAAAGACAGAACTCTTTAGAGCTTACAGGAGGTGTGTGGTGTGAGTGGCAGCTGCACCTCCCTTCAGCAGAGCGATGGAGGGTGGATGTGGAAGGAGGTGGCTGGGGCAACAGCAAGCAGAACGTGGCAGGAGAATCTTCTTGGGTTGGTTTGGAGAAGTCTTGGAGTGCAAATGGTGAAGGATGTGAAGGTGTTAAAAGATTGGGATGAGCAGGAAACAAAGGTTGAAAGGTGACAGTGAAGGAGACAGTCCCCCAGGGAAGGCCAGCTGTCCCAATCAGGTCGTGTTCTCCTGATGCTCTCTGCTTGCCAGCGCTCAGAGCCGATGTGTCTCTGTCTCCTGGCCCCTCCTTTTTCCCTCCCTGACACCGAGTGCCAGCTGAGGTGCCCTTCCAGGCACGGCTCTCACTGGGGTGTGCTGTGCTGGGCTCCTCTGCCAGCCTCCCCTGTGTCACCATCAGCACTGAGAGCAGAGCTCAGGGAATGCCTGCACTAACCCAGCAGCATCCCACAGCTGCCCTCCTGCATGGGGAACCTGGCTTTGCTCTTCAATTTGCCAGTGCAGCTTAGTGTTGAGGTAGTGCCCACCTAGCAGTGGGTGTGTCCAGTGGAGGTGAGGGGCACTGGGAGCAGGGGCATATGGAGTGAAGGAGTAGGAGCCTGTAGCTGACAGGCCCTGTGCAGGGCAGCTTTTCCTGTCTTCATCTCACTCATCTATTTGTGGCATTGGTGATTCCCGTGACCCTGGGGTTTTGCTGTGAAAGGAAAGTTTGAAAGCTTACCATCATTTATTTATAATTATAAATAGTAATAAAACCAGAGACAGTTTCTGGGCTCAGTACATTCCTCGCAGCAGGATTCCCCCTTGACAGCAATCTCTGTTCCAGGGAATGGAATGCCCTCCATTCCCTTTCTGCACTAAACTTTCCCTCCTCCAAACAATAACTCTGTGTTGCCTCCAGTGGCTCAGTTGTACCATGGTCCTGCTGTGTCCCATCCCAACACCTCCTGCACAATTACCGTGCTCTGATGAAGATTTTTGTCAGGGAGTCATTCAGAATATTTAAATTATTCTATAAATTAGGCTTAGAGAAGTGAGAGCCAAGTATGCAGTTTCTACATTTCCAGACAAACCGTTTGTTTTCTCAGAGGTTTTAAAGCCAGTTTTATAGGCTGAGTATGGCAAAAATCAGTGTAATCAGCAAGTACTGACCTTTATGATAGAGCAGGATGTTTGCTTTAGTAACTGTGGTCCAGGTCAGGTGATCTAGATCTGGGAAGAAAGCGAACTTAATTTGCCTCTCAATGTGATCTGATGTTTCTCAACATCTGATATCTAGGAATATATGTCATGTCAGAAAACCACAAAGTTAAAATCAGAAAATAGAATGGAGGCTTTAAAGTAAAAAATCACTTCTTCTCTTTCTTTCACTTTGACCAAAATACTGAAATATTTTTAAAACAACAAAGATATTATTGTAAGTATATGGTAATATGGATTCTGTAATTGCCTGGGGTAAGGAATCAGATATGTCTTGTACCTCAGTTGTTGTTAAAAAAAACAAGCCTAGGCAGTACATGGGTTTGGGCTTTACTAATTCACACAGAAGAGCATCTGGCCAGTTAGTGGTTTGGGCTTTTTGACTGAGCTTTTTTTTTGGCTTTTTTTCTTAAGAATGTGAAAGTTAAATTGTGATAAGGACTCAAGGAAGGTGTTGTGGAAGCCTCTTTTATGTCTCCCTAGTCCCCAGTTTTGTCAGTATGTGTTAGCCTGAGCTTTGTGGAGTGACTGAAGTGTCTCTGTGATATTAGTCTGCATTTAGATAGGACTGGATTCTTTTGAATTCAGGTAACTCATTTGTGCCTCCCAGAGCAGAGCTGGGGCTCGTTCAGCATTGTCCTGAGGAACCTGCTCAGTGAAAGCCTAAAGGTAACCAGAGCAGGTTTATGCAAAATGGAAAGAGTGAGGAGGACTCTTGACATGAATGCTTCTTGAGTTTTGTCAGCTTTATTTTAAATATTTATTCTTTAACCTTTAGCTCCCTCCATGTTAATCGAAATCCACATTCTTTTAAACATCAGGCAACACAAAGGGGCTGTCTCCAGTAGATTTTGGCCTCAAGTCACCAAGTTGCCACTCATCAGCTGAGCTGCAGCAGCTGATGACACATGTTCTCATAAATGAATGCTTACAAATTAATATTAATGGGAACTGAATGTACAACTGCCCTACTGAGATTTGAACTTTTTGTCCAATTTATAATATTTTTTGTTTTGTTCATTTTACTGTGGAGACATCTGTTTGCCTTTATTCCAGTGGAAATTCAAGAGCTAACCTCAGTCAAAGTTTATTTTGTTTTTAGCGTTACATTATATTTTCAGAAACATAATCAAGTCTAAGTTCACTCAGGGAAATCAGCTCCTGTTTTCAGCCTAGCCTCCTTTTTCTTTGAAAAGTTGTGCTGCATTTTAATGGTCAGGATTAAAATTAACCACCTGCTCTCCTGGATCCAAGCTAACACTGGGACGAAGGCAGCACAGCCTCACACAGCGAGGCACAGACATTTCCGAGCCGTTCTTTTATTGCCCCTTAATGTCTGTCAGCAAGAGAAGCTCGTGCTTATGTGCAATATTCCATTTTTAAGACCCCTCCCAGAGAACAGGGAAATTTTGGATTAGATTTGATTTTAATCCCACTGAAAAGCTTTCCCATTTTTTAAATTGTCAGCATCTGGATGTTTCTGAAATTGCCACTGGTGGAAAAAGAAGTTCTTTCTGTGGCTGCACAGAAAGAGTGATTTTGACAGAGGACTGGACTGAATTGTTTAAGTATTGTACATCCGTGGCCTTCCAGAAATTCCATGAAATTGCCTGTACATGTAGATGAACTGAGCATCAAACCAACTTTGATGGAATAATAAGTACTGGGGTTAGGAATTGAGGAAGTCAGTCAGTCAGTGGAGCCTGTGGATGGCAGAAGGGGGAGTCACTCAGGGGGAGCTGTGTAAACCCAGTTCTTGCTGTACATAACTCAAAGACCTTGCAGCTTAATGGAACTCCTGAATTCTTACATCGTACATCTTCAGCCTTTCCTCCATAAAGGGGCAGAAACTTCTGGTGGAGCTGTTTGCTTTGAAATGAGTTATTCAGTACTGCATCCATCTAATCCAAAGCTTTTCCATCAACACTAGACTGAAAGTTTCCTGTTCTTTGGTTTTCTGTGGTCTACCTTCTTAGTCACCATAACCTCTGGACTGCCAGGTCATACACGACTTGTAAATTCTGGCTTGTGTTTGATTATAGTGGGAGCTCCTAAACCCCTTAATTTGCTTACTAATTCCTTTGGGAAAGACTGAAAAATGAGTTTGAAAGCCAAATGTTATCTACTAAAAAGCCTCTTTTACTAATATGTAAAAAATGTCCAGTTCCATCTAAACCCTGCTTTTTTTGTCTAAGGGTATAACATCCTGGTGACATCAGAGACACTCTCGCTATATTATTTTTGGCCCATTCACAATGGCTTTAACTCTCAGTCCTGTCTCAGCCAAAATTGTGTCAAAAGGGGTCAGAAAGGAGAATGTAGTAGCCGCACTAAGAAGGTCATTTTTGTTTAATATGTTGGGTGTGCTCCCTTAAACCCTGGGGCTTAGTATCTGAGCAACATTTGATTGCCTTGGATCAAGTACAAGTGCTTCTATACTGGAAAGTAATCCTGATAGATTTTACAGGATGTTTCAAGTTACTAAAACACAAACCCCTGGATGAGGGCGAGTTAGAGGGAAGGAGGACCCTGCTGGGCTTGCCTCTGGAAGAAACAGCAGAGGCAGAGGCACTGCTTTGCTTTGAAGGAGGATGAGTGAGAGGGCGTTGGGACACTGACTAAGGCTGACAGCCCCTCCATGGCTGGGGACATGGGACTTACACACCGTTTCCATTATGGTAATGGCAACTTACAAACACAGATGGCAATCTCAGTAACTCTGCTCCACAGGGCAGCTACAAACAAACAGCAGCCAGCAGAATGGTGTGAAATGCTGGCAGCGGCCATGAAAAAGTTCCTCTGCCTCCTGCTGAGGTTCCCTTGGGACGGGGAGGGATTGCTGCAGGGCACATGTTCAGAACAGCATGACAGACAAGGGAGAAAGAATCTCTAGGTTTGTGAGAGAGGAGGGACAGCTGTGTTTGTACATGTGATCAAAAACCACCAGAGATGCAGCGAGAAAAAGATGTGCACTAGGAGTCCTCTGAGCTGTATTTGCTCAATATGGTTCTTTTTGGGGTGGGAAGAAATCCCCAGAGGTGCTTCTCAAGAGTCTGTGCTGCTTGCTGGGACACAATGGGTGGCAAAGATCTCCTTTCTTGTTTTAAACATGGTCAGCAACCTACTGAATAAGCCACTTCAGCCTTGTTTCATATCTACCTTTACATCTTTGAAAGTTTGTGTTTCAACTAAATTTTATCCTTGGTCCTGACCTCTTTTGCTGTAGTATTATCCCTATGTATATATACAGTGATTATTTAACAGAACATTAGGACTCCTAACCATCAAAACTTGGTAGAATTTGAATTATCCTAGGAAAGGATGAAAATTATATTTAATATCATCCAGTACCTACTAACTATTTGCTTGTTCATCATCCTGGACTGCATTTAGATAAAATTTGAAATTAAACTAAATACACAAAAAGACAACGAAGATGTTTTATTAGTTGTATCTCTTAATGTTCCTGTTTATATTGGGGAAAAAATTATTTGAAGGTATTTTGCATGTAAAATTAACCCGTTAAACACAGAAATAGAGAAAAACTTGTGTGGAACATTGACATCAGAGGCTTGGAAAAAACCTGAACAACCTCTCCCCACTAAAAACTCTGATATGGTTTCTAGTCCTTGCCTGGAAACAGAATGTCTGAGACCTTGACTGAATCAAGTCAAGCTGGTTGCAAATTTTGCTCAAATCTCAGCTGGAAAATCAGGCCACAGTGAAATTAACAACATAAACAATGTCTCCAGGAATAAATGCCAAGAAAATGGGAAAACTGGGCTAAATTTCTGTTTGGCTAAGGTCAGGGAGAAGGAGAAGGGGGACAGTGTTATTTTCACAGAGAAACGGACAGGAATCACCAAGTGTGAAATAAGCCAATGATGCCTTTCCACTGCTGTTTATTGGGAAGCAGTGGGAGCCCTTCTCCTGCCTACTTCACCATGGGGAAGGAAGGTCTAAACTGGAAAGCCAAAAAGTTTTCTAGTTTTTCTAGCAACTTTTTACATATCTTTGATCAAGGGCCTGATTTTGTTTTAGCCTTGTTTTTTCTCTTTTTGCAAAATGATCATAGGAGGTCTCTTTTTGTTAGCTTCATACATGGGATCTTTCTTACCTAGCTCTTGTCATCAATAAAACCCTAAAAGACTGAAAAACAATGATGTTTCTGTCCAAGTTAACCTCTCCTGGAGGGCAAAGAGAGACGAGCAGCTGCATCCCATCCCATTGGTGTCATTTGAATGTGCCCGGCTCCTTTAAAGATACAAGGAGACTGATGCCCTCAGTCAGTGCCTTGGGCCTGCACAGGGGACTGTAAGCTTGGACTCTCTGTGCAACACCCTGCATGTCTGGGCTCCAGCTCTGCTTTTATTTGTACTGGGAAATACAAACTGGAAGCAGTGGTGTGATGGCAAGGGTAGAAAACCCCACCTGAGCAGCTCCTAAGGCTCCTTCCCTCCAGGGATCAGGAAGATGCAGTCACTTGCTGTGTGGTACCCTGATTAGAAAATCAAATTAAATATTCACCTATATGATTTTCAGGCACTTGGGAAAGATTAATAAAAAAGTATTTCTGGCATCAGACTTGATCTGAAATAATTGCTCTAAGCCAGCTTTACTCTGCATCGTTTTGCAGGTAATTTGCACCTCTTGTGCATGTGCAATGTGACATTTGCACTGAGCCCAGCCCCATCTGCATTTCCATGCAGAAATACTATGGAGCACATGGCTTGGCAGCAGGCATGAGAGCATGGGCTGGGTACCTGAGTGCAGTTCATACCTTGTAGTTTATTCCACTGCAGCTGAATGGACCTGCTGTTTCCAGCAGACTGCTTTTCTAGAGAGTTCACTTGTCTCAGAGTAGCCCTGAAATTGGAAAAAGGTTCAAGCCCTGAGCCTTGCTAAGAATTAGACCATAAAGTCACCACCAGCAGCTTGATTGGCCGGAAATGCTGGGTGACACTGGGCCTGCAGAACTCCAAGCACCCAGTGCTCCATGGCCTGGGGTTTCACCACCTCACACAGTGTAGCTGAAATACTGAATCACTTTTTGTCATCCTGAGAATGTTTATGATTGTGAGAGCAGAAATCTTAAAAACAAAACAAAAACCCCCAAAACCCAAGCAGAGATTTTCTTCTCTCTTGTGCATATGTATTATTTCTGGCTGCCATGTCATTTTTCCTCTGTCGTTTGGCTTTGTAGAGTTGATAGTATCACTGTGGTCAAACCAACTACATTTCCAGACCTGGGCTGCACAGCCCATTTTTTGAGGTGAATGGAGAGGTTTTTAACAAATAACCTCATAAAACTGCTGCACTTTCTGCTCAGCAAGAAAAAGTTCATCGTGCAGTGTCCCAGTTCTCTGGGCTCCTCAAACCAACTGGAATTTGCCCACCTTGTCATGAGGTGCTTTTTTTCTCTTGTCACATGTTCTGTGCTGTTTGCCCCACGAGTTACAGATGGTAATTTTAATTTGAAAATATAAATGTAATAAATTCAGCAGATTAGTATTTGGCTGGGATTGAGGGCTGAGATTGTTCAATTGACTATTATGGAAAACACATCAGCCAGCCTCATCCCTGACCAGAGAGCAGTGGTTCCATCCCCTTACAAACAAAGCCTTTGTTTTGTCTTCCTTGCTCTGTGATTCTGGTCTCTACTGTGCATTTGTTTCCAAAGCAAAACCAGGAATTCATAATCTTTGGCAGTTGAAATATTTCAACTTGGATTTTCCTGTTACACAACTTACCTACTAGCTGATGGAGCAGGAGATGACCTCACTGCTGAGGAACAGTATTTTTTCAGATGCCTTCAGCCCTGTTTGTTTCTAGTCCAGCTTTAACCAGGAGCCAACCATCAGGCAGAGTCTAAGTAAGGCTCAGGGTGCTGGTGCTGCTGCCCCACATCCCATGTGCAGAAAAACTCAAGCCTGTCCATGTGATATGGTTTGTGAAATGAACACACACGTTATTTGTATTCCTTGTGGTGAAATGTAGAGGGTTATGGATAATCCATGTCTGCCATACAGTCCTTGGCTCTTTTACCTGCATTCTGCCTATTGCTTTCCCCTGCTTAGTTATAATATGTCTAGACTTGTATCAGATGTAATGAAAACAATCATAATGGCAACAAAGATTTCATTTTTCCTCCAAATGTGCTCCAAACTGACCCTGGCTTGGAGTGCCAGCAGCTTCCTGCAGTGCAGACAGTCCTGTTGTGTTGCAGGGTATATTCTAGGGACAGATTTGAGCTAGGAGCAAATTTGAACTTTTAGGCGTGACTGCCATGAAACTCAGTTTTCCATTGAGTCATGTGATATCTCTTCCTTATTATTTTGGCCATTCTGTTCAGACAGGTTTTAAGTGTTTCATTTTTTATTCCGAGACGCTGAAAACATGAGCCAAGGAAGCCTAGCAGAGGAAAGCAGGAGAAGAACGTGTAAAAGGATGTAAGGTACTGGACTGTTCTCTGTTTTGGTTTGGTTCTTTATCAATGTAAACTGCATGAGTATTAATCACTGAGCATGATGGGGTCTTGAAAAAAGCAAATTAATTTAGAAAATGGATAGACTACCTGGGTAAGGACAGCACCCCTATTAGGCCTGAAAGACAAGCACTGAATGACTCCTACTTTTTGCATGAATATTTGTAGGATCAACATATAAAGTTGAAAGTTGAACAAGAGGGAGGAATGAAAAGGGAAAAATATGACATTTCTTTACAGGTCTTCTGCCAACCATTTGATTTTTCTGAGAGTGCATCTTTTGACATTTAGTAACAATAATTTGATTTGTTTTAGTGTTGGAGGCCCTTGGCCAAGCCTGGGGATTTGTTTTGCATTGCACGTGTTGCACATGTAGGGACAGCTCTGCTCATAGGGCTTGCAAAGTGCAGGAGCAGAAATAAAGACTCACAGAGGTGCTGGTTGTTTCCATGGGGCGATGGAAAAGGCCAAGCAGGTCACTGGCATAGCCAAGAATAAAGCCCAAGTGTGCTGACTCCTGATCTTGTGTCCTGCTTACTAAACTTTCCCTCCTGAAGCAGAAGAATGGCAGCCAAAATGCTGCAATTGTCTGGGGTGGGAACAGGGTTGAGAAAGACACTGAGCAAAAGCCATGTTCAGCTTTTTATGAATTTGTAATTTTCTGGATTTGTCACTAGCAGTGACAAAACTGCCAGCACAGTTTCTGTCTATTGAGTTCTGTACCTAACAAATTTGTTAGTGGGTTTTGACACTGCCTCTGTTTCAGCATTTCTCTCTGCATGGTGTCTGTACAGCCAGATATTTTACTGGATTGTTTTATAACTTTCCAGAAATGAATAGTATCAATCACCCAGTAGCAATATATGAGATCAAGCATCTTTAGGTGCTGAAGGGGTGTAAACTTGAAGCTTGGCAAACCATCTTTTAGGGAAGAGTTGGACAGATGTTCTGTCCCTTCTCCCGAAGCCTTTACACGCTGGCACACAGCACGTACAGTGGTTGCCATAAGCTTTTATTAGGGCTGTTTTTCCATTTCTGAGAGGGAACAGGGCTGCAGAATCTGCAGCACTCGTGTTCCCTGTAGGAAATGGATAAAGCACACGCGGGAGCAAAGCAGAGCTGCCAGCCCCAAGGATGGATCTGATAAGTGCTGCATGCCCAGAGCAAGGCTGCAGAGCTGGGCTCAGAGGCATTCTTGTGAACAGGGAGTTGATTTAACCACTACCATTTACCACTGAGACCTAGATTTATGTGTTTATAGTCATTTCTATGTCAATACGTCAGTGCTCAGTGCAGATCAGCTCTCTCTAAAGAGGACAGGAATGATCAAATTTCCTCTTTACTGAAGGGTGAACGGGAGCCACAGAAAGACTTCATGATTTGTTCACCTAGCCAGCCAAGATGGAATAAGGGATTCCCAATTCCCAGTTTGTTGTTCTAGTGACTGGTGGAGTCTGTTTCCCTTCCCAAGCAGTAATGTCTATCCTAAACCCATTAAGAACACTCCTTCCTATTCCATATTCCAAACTAGAACAAACTGTACTGATCTGACCCCAGTTGTGAAGCTATAAATTTAATTTACAAGGTCATTTATATGGGAGGAGAAGTAGTGTCAAAATACAAGAATCTATGCAAGTAGAAAACAGAAGAGGCATGGATAACATAACCCCTATAAAATGTCTCCACATGTGATTTGTGTGGAAACAGTTGCTCTGAGATCAGAAGGAAATCTGTTGCTTTTGGCAAAACTGGTAATTCTACAGCTCAGGAGTTACTAGAGCCTCTGTGTGATACTTTCTGAGCTATGGACTTATCTTAAAGACTTCCTGTTTTGGAGCTCTCAGTCCTGCCAAGATGTTTGTCTTAGCATGATTCAGTTCTGTTATTAGAATGATATCAAGATTTACAATGAGCTGGTAAAAGATTAAAAGATACAACTGCAGCAAGCATAAAGATGAACATAGTCTGGAATGGAAGGTAGAAGATTCAAGAAGAAAAATTCAGGCTGGATGTTGATTTAGCAGTATTTCAGGCACTCTGTGCTTTCTGTAAGTCCATCAGTCCAGCAAGCCTGTCCTCACTGTAACACTTTTTAGCTCTAAAACCCCCTTCCTTCTACTGCCAGCTCAGTGTTGTGCAGTGTGGATAGGAGATAGAAAAAGCCAAATGAAATTGCTTTGATTTTAATGTCTCTACAGAAGTAACTATGGGATATGGTCTCTAGAGCTCTCCTGTAGTGGGTGCTGACCCACTTCCTATGCAAACAGGGTGACGACATTCCCTCTGTTCTTTGGTAACTTCTCTAAGGGATGCTGGTCAAAATAGAGAGCAACCACCTCTGGTTTCAGCTCTGGACACACAGGGCTTGTTTTAAAGCCAAAAAAGGCAATTACAGCTGCATTACTGTGGAGCTGGGAAGAGACACCTGAAAAAAGGCTATTATTTTGCAAAAGGATCTGAACATGCAGGGTATTCCATGGGCATTAAAGGGTCTGAGCATCAGTGGCAATCACTAAAGTTTCTTTGGAAAACTCGTGACCCTTTTACCATAATGACCACGTCCTGTCAGTGCTCCAACCCTGCCAAAACCCAACCTGCCTCATACTAAATAGCAACAAAAAGACATGTAGTCAATTTGTCTTCAAATCAGAACTCAATGCACTTGGGGTTAAAATTCTATCAAAGCAGAGTTGGTAGCTCCCAAACACAGGGCAGATGGAAACCTGTCTTGCTTGGGCACGGTGAGTCCTCTCCATTTTGATCAATTTGATTTATCAGGGTATCACTCAGGTGCTACCAAAATGTGGTAACATAAAATAGACAGGAAAATAACATTAAAAAGCACAGCAGAAACAGGTATTTTACCAGCAGTGCTTGATGTTTTGGGCAATACTTCCTCCACAGGTTCAGCTTTCTTTCCCTTGTAGCATCTCAAGGATGTGGATTTGGGAATGGAGTTCTCATCTGAGCTTCAGACACACTCTAAGGAAAATACTAGCAAGGTTGGGAGAGAATGTAGATAGAAAGTAACCCCAAACTATTCAGATCTGCTGCTTTTCTAATCTTTTCTAGCTAGGACATATGAGGAGGGAAACGTTGGTTCTGATGAGATTAGTGGGAATTTTTCTTTTCTCTTGCAAGGGGCCAGGATTTTACCCACACCTTGGGAGCCTGTGAGTCTGAAGGAGAAGGTAAAGTGCCTCTTGTCCAACTGTGCAGGCAATCACTGGGCTAAGCTGTGTGATCTGGGCATAATTCAGTTTTTCTTCTCCAGCCACTGGAAAGGTGAGGGAGCTTTTGGAAAGTGGATTCTGACTTAAATGTCAGAACTAAAAAATAAAAAAGTGTGACTGGATAAATGAACAGAATGAGATGATGGATTAACTCATACATTTGCAGTTACTCACCTGGTCTCCTCCACAGTATAAAGTCACCTTCTTCCTTTCAGTGGCAGGTTTTGTTGTCACTTGTAGTTAATATTGTAATTAAATAAACATAGATTTGGCATGAAATTTATGCTGGCCTCTCACATTCATGGAGTAAGGAAAGAGGCACCTATCTGACCTGGCTCTGTGACACGTGGGACCAATCAGTCAAAGGTTTTGCTCCACAGAACAGTTGTTTAGATAGCAATTCACAAGATTTACAGAGCAGATAAATTATACTGGACTCCAAACCACACCATATCCCTTGCTTGTCTTAAGGTTAAAACGGGGAAAAAAACATTTATGAATGGAGAGAGGACAGGATGGGAGCTGAGCTCTCTCTCCCACTCCCTCACAGACATACTTGTATGTATAGCTGGTTTATATATATATATGTAGGAATTATAGCATTTAAATATACAGGGAATAGAGACTGAATCAGCTGCTGAATTTGGTGGAAGCATGGGCACTCAGAAAGGTGCTGATTTAACAGCTCTTGAACTCTGTAGAGGCTCTTCAGGAGCTGTTGAAGCCTCTTTGGAAAAAAGCACTTCATTTCTGTTGGTTTTGGGAGAAGAGAGCCTCAGTGGCAGCAAACATCCTGTAACAGAGTGGATTTTTTATTGTGTTAAAAAAAAAGAAAAGAAAAATCTCTGTTTTGAGCTGTTATTAATTGTCACTGTGCAATTGAAAGGTCAAACCTGATGTTCTTGCTTCAGCAAAATGCTTTGGAAAGCCAATGGAGTTTTGCCTGAGAAAATACTGGATAGAAGCATGCACAAATGTCAGCATTGGGACTGGATTTGAACTGGATTCAGGCATTAGTTAAGAGAGTTCCAGAATAAGCTCTAAATGTTGGAAGTGCTATCTTTAAAGGGTGCTTCTGCATGAGAAATATGGGGTGATCCCCTCAATTTATAAACTCTTGGGAAGAAGGAGGAAGTGGCTCTCATTTATGGCTCTGTTCCCTCGGTCCTAGGGGTGTGAGCTCCCAAGGGTCATTAAATAAGTCTAAGGTCAGGCTAAATGCTGCTCCTAAAGGTTCCAGCTGGTTGTCCCCATCCTGTCCCTCCTGAGCAGGTGATGTCAGGGTGACTTTCAGTCCAGGCCTCTTCAGAATGCCTTGGTGTCCATTTTGTCATGAATGTGCATTTACCAGCAAGAGTGTTCACAGTGTGACAACTGGCCATGGTGCAGCAACCAGGAAGGTGCTGGAAGAAGTGGGATTTCATTTGCTTGGCAGCTGCAGAGGCAGCTCTACTGCTTGTCTCTTTCCAGGCCGACCTTCCTGTCCACACCAAAGCTCACCTGTCCTGCTCTCTGATCTCTCCTGGAGCACTTACCCTGTTACATTCACAAGATCATTTTTTGTGTGGCTGTTCATGCACCGACTGAAACATTTCTTATTTCTGTGTCAAGTTCCTAATTTGACCTTTGCAGATCTCATCTGAGTAACCAACCATGGGATAGAAAAGGTAATGACTAATTTTTGTGAACAACTTACACAATGCAGCATCCTAAATTAAATAATGAAATGTCAACAGCAAACTTCTTGTAAGTTATTCTGAGAAGGAGATGGAAAACAAGTTCACAAGTCCTTTCAAATAAATCCAAAAACATCTCAAGTTACTCACAAACAAAAGAAAAGAGATGGAGGTTTCCCAAGAAATTTATCATACTAATCAACTCCATTCCTGTCCAAAATGAACCAAAAGGTTGGGAAAATGCAGGTATATCTGCCTTGAGATATAGAGAAGGTGGAATCAGATGTTTGCAGGTCTCATGTCACACTGATATTGATGAATGAGACCTTTTTAGTGGTATTTCATCTGCTCAGTTATGGCATGGTGGATGGAGCTGAAGAATATTGAGGTATTCTTAACTCTTAAAATAATAATAATGCTGATAATATTAAAGGCTGGAAAGTCTGAACCAGATCTCAGCTGTTCTTGTGCTAAAGCTTGACAGAATCTCTGTGTAGAGAATATTTCCATACCCTATTTAAAAAGCAAGATAAACTAGAGTAAATAAGTAATACTCTTTTGCATCAAAAGATGAAAATATCCAGGCTATTAATTTTGAGAAGTGCCTTGTTCATTGTGTACAGTTTTGTCACAGTCTAAAGATTGTGACTGGAGTTTGCTCTGCTCTGACCGAGGAAGGTGTAACAGGAGCCAACAAACAGGAGAAGGAGGATCCCTTCAAACCAGGAGTAAGGCTGTGTTTTGAACAATGAGCTTATTTAACTAGGGTGGAAAAACTTACCCAGGAACACTGTGCATCTCCATCACTGGAAGTCTTTAAATCAAGAATGGATGTCTTTCTGATGAGCATGCTTGTTGCTACAGCAGGAGTTATAGGCTTTGAAATTCCATGGCTCGTGTCGTCCAGGAGGCCGGGCTAGATGATTGCATTTGGTCTCCAGTGGCCTTCCAGTCCCTGTGAAGCATTCAGCTGGATTGCTGCTCGCAGCATGTCTGGAAGAGGAAAAGTAACATTTCTCATAGCTGGACAATAGATGACAAGTGGTTTCCACTGGAGTTACAGATCAGGTTTTCTTGGATTTTCCAGGCAATGCACTAATTTTTCAGGGAATAAGGAAACTGCCAAAGGACCTTTTGGTTATTTAAAATTTCATTACAGCATCCTTTCCACTCCTCCCCCTTGTCCTCCCCTACAAAATCAGTGTAGAGGTGAACAATGCATAAAAGTGGGATACTGGTCCAAATATGGAAACACTGGCCCTGAATAACTGTGTTTGCATCCTTTAAATGACATTAATTAAGTCGACTGAATTTCTATGAGTATTCTGAAATGACTTTTGAAAGAAAACAGATTTCAGCAATTTGAACAAACAAATCTATTTCATTTGCAAATGGCATAGATTGACTGAGGCTAGCCAAAGTGTTTATGAATTGCCACAGAGACCTGAGGAACTGGATCTACACAGCCACTTCCAAATTCATTGCCAGAATCAGTCAATTCCTACAGAACTCCTGGTCTGATGTACCTGGTAATGGTAAATATTATGTATGCAAAAGAGAAGAAACAAACAGGCATTCCTTGGAGGTGTTCTGCAAATAGACCAGCATTGTGCACACACTTGAGCTGCCCACAGCCAATTAATTAAACCACAGAATATCTGCAAATATTTACCTGATGGCTGGGGCTTGAAAAAGCTATAACATAAATAGCTTACTACATAAAATAGATTTGATTTGCATTTCAGCACATGTGTTGATGAGAGTAAATGATGAGGAAAGAAAAGGAAGAGGAAAAAGCTAAAATGAAAACAAATAGATTATGTTTCCAAAATCCTACCAAGTATGTGATGCACTGAAATGATCAGACTCTTAACTGCTTGTAAATCTGCCTGGACTGGGGTTGTGAAATTATTTTTAGGGTGACAGCAGAAGCCTTTCTAATGCTACCATTGTGGCACTGTGTCAGCTGAGTAAGAGGCAGCAAGAATGGCATAAAACTCAAGTGGGCAATCTGAGAAGGAGGCAGTTTAGCAGTACAAACATTTCTGTGCAAGCAGAGGAAGTATCCTGATGTAATTGTATTTATAACCTGTGAGCTTCTGAAATCCTAGGGAGAGTACATCTGAGGACAGTGCTGTGGCTGTGCGTGGCCCAACTAGGAGCTATTTCATTTTTGAGGACGAGCATCAAGAATTCTAGCTCAGCTGCTTAATAGAGTGTGTCAGAGCTCTGCTGTCCTCTGTGGAAGTGGTCCCTTCCCAGCACAACAGTTCTGCATCCAGTCCAGCCAACCTCAAATATCCCCCTGAGTCGTATCTTATACTTTCATAAATCTTAAACTTGGTTTCAAATGAGAGAGCTTCAAATAAATGTCTTTCAGTTATTTTTATTTCCTGTCTGGTTTGGGAGTTTGGAATTGGTAGGGAATAAGGTTTTTGTGGTCTTGGAAGCCTGCTTTCTCCTGTTGGACGTTTGCACTCCTCATGCATCAGCCTGAGCCATGGTGGCAGCAAGGAGGACCTTGGAAGAGGAAGAAAGCAGCAGAAGATACCATTGTGGAGGAGTTCTGGAGATTGGAGGAGTTGCACAGGCAGATTGTGGGTACAGACAGATCTGAGGTTGGGGTTTTTAAGGCACTGAGTGAAAAAGTGGGAGACTGCAGAAGTTCAGCAGAGCATTTCTGCTGACATCCTCAGCTGGGGAAGCGTTCACAATGCTGACACAGACTGTCAACTTCTGGTTTCAGATTCACTCCTCCAGGATGAGAGACAGGAGTTCACATCCCTCAGACATTGTTTCAAGCTGTCTACAGGCTAGAGAAGATAACAGTGCATCAGCTTACATTTTTATGGGTTTGCTTGTAATTACAGGAAAGGAAAATTGAGGTTTTGAGAGTTGATTTCAGTGGGAGAGAAATGCAGAAGCACTTCTGAAAATCTTGTCTGCAGTTTATTTTGAAAATGGACCTGTAATTTTTTAAGTCTCAGTTCTGTGAAAAATGTCAAAGATGGAAAAAAATATTAAGTCCTGCATGTGTGCAGAAATGGATGTGACAGTTCTACCTGATTAATTCTGAAGAAAAGCAGCACAGCCTTATGCAAATGAAATTTCTCAAAAGAACGTGAAGACCTGAAAAGTTACACTAAGGGACGTTAAAGCTGGCTTTTGAACATCAAATTCAAAAGAACTTCTTACTTAACTTTGTGAATTGTAACAATTCCGTTTCTTCAAGATACTCAAACAAATTGAGCTTTGTCTTCCAGGCCAATGGAAATATGTTATCCAGTGCTGTTGTGAAGTAAAATGGCTCCAGCAGCTTTATGGAAAGGGGGAAGGTTCCCAGACTTTCTGTTCCCAATCCAGTTTAGTTTCAAGCCTCATGCTCAGTTTCACTTTCAGAGTGTGCCCTAAGAGAAAATGTAATTTAGACTAGAGCTGCATTCACAAGTTAATGGCACTGACTGCAATCCTTCAAAATGATGGATACTGGAATTTCCCCCCCTTTACAGGAGGAATTGCATTTCTCAATGTCACATAAGGGAGAGAAACAAACATGCAGAAACAGCAACTGGCCCTCAAATCTTTGAAGGTACATGTGTGTTGCCAAAGCTGAAGTAATTTTCCTGCCAGAAATCATTGTGATGGAAAGTTCGAACCCCTATCTGGGCCCTTTGTACTGTGCTGACCTGGTTACAGATACCATTCTGTGTGTTGGAGAAAAACTGGGAATTGTGGGGGAGGCAGAGAGGTCCTCAAGCAGATGAGGGTTTGTCTCTTGAGGTAAAGGAAAAGCTCAGAGCCCAGCTTCTGTTGTCTGTCCATGGTGTTCTGCATGTTGTGAGTTCTCAGCAAGTGTTAGAACAGCAGAATTTATTTATTTATTTGTTTGGGCTGATTGTGCAGTATTGTATCTGCTTTTGTCTTCATTTGCATGGGCTGATTTACTGCTGTTGCTTTGCTACACATTCACACCTGTGCTGGTCACATGAGGAGGTCTGTCCTGAAAGGTGGTATCCTCAGAAGATTCTTCAGGAGCCTTTGAAGATAACAAAAGGATGGGTTTGCCTGAAAGAGGTGAGTGGAAGGATGAGACAGAGCCATTCTGATCTCTTCCATCAGCAGTACCAACACTAGTAGCAAGAAAGGAGACCTAAGAGGGATCTTCTTTTCAGAAACAGCACAGGGAAAGTTATTTCACTTAGATTGATAGAACCACAGACCCAGACTCTGCATCCCTGCAAAATTATCCATGTCCTCTGAGGGAGTTACATGGGAAAGGTCAGCCTGTCACTTTGACACTGTTGGATGGGCACAGTCCTTACACTTGGCTCAGCACCATCAAACACAGCAAAGGTCACAAACACCTGAAAATACTGAAAGTAAC
Organism: Melozone crissalis; assembly: GCF_028551555.1. Taxonomy (NCBI): domain Eukaryota; kingdom Metazoa; phylum Chordata; class Aves; order Passeriformes; family Passerellidae; genus Melozone; species Melozone crissalis. Next base: position 2,328,048 of record NW_026535858.1, read on the forward strand.
AGCTGGTAGAACAACAGCAGAACGAAAAGCAGGTGGAAGCAGCTGTGTGTGCTGCTAATGGATCCACTCTGTGTCTCCTCCTGAGGTGCACATCACACTCATGGATAAATGTAAGGGTTTAGCCTTTCAGACAATCAGCACTCAACCCTGGGGGACTAACTCTGCATGGCCTGGATGCCTGTTGTACTCAGAAGTAGCTGCTTGCCTTCACCAGGTGGTTTCTCTTCAGTTGATGACAGTTATCCATTCAGTGTAACTGGGATGAGCACTCAGAGATGTTTTATGTCACTATAGAGTGTCTTATGGCCAAAGACAGAGCTGAAACCTCTGTGCTTGTGTTGCTGGACTTCACTGCAGCTTTGTCAGGGTGAAGTACGAGGTATTCCTGTGATGATGTGGTAGGAGCAGCATCCCCAGGAATCTGCACAAGAATACTGAGTGGAATAATATTACTAGCTTCTCATGCCCTGTTATTGCTTGTGTATCTAGTCTGAGGCATATCTCATTATCTCCTAAATCATTGCAGTGTTGGCTGAAGCCTGGTTTTTTTCCATGGATTTACGTGTGACTGCCATGATGTAGAGGATCTGAGGGAGTCACGCAATCAGGTGATTTTCCTGAGCAGTAGTGAGCATGGGGTCTTGGTCAATATCTGTGTTCTCTGCTCTTCTCAGGTGTCCCCCTCCAGAAAAATGCCTTACAGTAGTTTGTTTTTTTCCCTTTAAACAGGTAAATAATAATACCAGAGGGAAAAAGCTACAATAAAAGGAAGGCTACTTCTTTGGTGTTTTGGGAAACATTTTTGTGAAAAGACTTAACATTTGTTTTTGCAAAGAGATACCTTAAAACACTGACAATTGACAAACAGGCTGGAGTAGGGAACTGGCTTATATCAGGACTGCTTGGTGATGCATTGACATTTGGTGTCACGGCTCCATTAATCAAAAATATTTTGGAGGAAATTCTTCCTGGTTCATTCACGCACAAATAATTTACACTGGGAGCAGTGGGTCTAAACCTCTTTGGCAGACTGAATGGAGGAGCATGATGAACAGCTAGGCTGGCTCCTGAGTGACCAGACACTCACTGCTTTACCAGGGCTCTCCTTTTTCCCAGGTATGCACTTCGTCTGTTGTGCCTGGAGGGAGCTCACAGTAGATATTTGTGAATGATAAAGTAAAAGGGGGCTGAGGGCCCAGAGACTGAACAGAGGATCTTAGGTGAAAGAAAGCTCAGTTGTTAACCTTCTTGTGCCTGATATGTGGTTTGTCAATTAGGCAGCAGAAGCTGAGCTGGTTGTATATTGACCTACAAGCATTAAACAACTGGCTGGGAGCCATATCCTGTGAAGTCTGTACTGTCCTTTTGATTTGAAAAGCAGCACCACAGTTGTGGTTCCACTTAGGGTTTTCGAAACACAGGCTTTAGTTTAAAAAAAAAAAAAAAGAGTAAGAAAAGTATCTTTTACCAGGTGCACTTTGACTGTTTATTTGGAAAAAATAAAAAGGGGTTTGCACAGAAATATCCATAGTGTTCCAAGGGTTATTAACATGCATAGCCATGCCTGGCTTGACCGTGCAGTGTGCTCCTAGACAGAATGACAAAGCTGGAAAAATGAAGTCAAGGAAATATGAGCTGATTTATTTTTTATGTGTAACAAGCTAAACCTTGATCCAGTGCATCTGTGGAGCAGAAGAATATTTATTCAGTTCCACCATCGAAAACACTGAGAAACACGAGGTGAGTGTGAATTGTCTCAGCTGAACTCATGTATTCTCCAGACATAATTAAACACTGGCCCAATTTTTAATGTGGGCTACTTAATTGGATGTCAGAAATTCCACATTTGGAGGTTCAGTTTGACCTTTAGTTACATAAAAGAAGCATTTAAGAGTCTCCAGTGAGTGTCAGTGTTTGAATGCAGATGCCTTATTTGAAAACTGTGCTCCTTCACAGCAATGCATTCCAGGAGGAGAAAGCCCCGATCCTGCAAACAGTTTGGAGCAGGCTTCAGCTTGCTGCCAGGAACACCAGCCTGCTGGAATCCACTCATTCCAGGGCATGGCACGCTGCTAAATACAAGCAGATGGGAAAGCAGTTGCAGGATTCAAAATTAGCATGAGCTTTTCCTCCCATCTAAATGCATACAAATTTGTGAATATACTTTAATCTCAAGGCAGAAGCCCAGAAGTGAAAGCTCAGATAAGCATCTTTCTCAAATGCCTGGGGATCTGTGGAGGATACATCTAATCAGTTACAGTGAGACTTTCATTGAGTGATGGAGCCTGGTGTGACCAGGTGAAAAATGGGACTTTGGTATATACACAAGGTCATTTTTGATCCACCCAGCCCAGAGGAGATAAATACCACTGAAACTTGGCAAGATCAGCTGGATTTCCATTACCTAGGAAAGAAGCAGAGGATTTGGGCAGGTATTCTTATTCAGAGCTATTGGAGACTTTGCTAATGCCATGTGAAGTGTCCTTAAGGACCCACTTGTGTGATAAGAGAGTCCTAAAACACATGAAACTGTTTGGTCAGTGAAGCTTTATCTATGCCCCAAGACCTGGAGAGACTCTTGCAGCTCCTGCTGCTCAAACTTGACTCCTAGCAGTGCATGGCAGAGCAAGGTTAAAGCTGTGGGAAGCAGGTAATGCCAGCATGGCTCCGGTGCAGGCTCCTGTAGCATTGGCCTCACTGGTAGCACTGATCCCAAAGGTGTCTCAGAGATCCCCTTGCACATGGGCTGTGATTCCCTTTCTGTGGTTAAAAAATAGGCTTATTACAACACCAGGAAATTAACTCATCAAGGGAAATGGTTTGCTGGCTGGGTATTAGGTGCTGGGAGCTGCTTACAAGGTTTAAGTGAGAATCCCCAGACTTAGGTTGGATATGTATGTGCAGCTCCCTGTTTGCTATGATGTTATGCTGAAGCATCCAAAGTGATGCTCTTGTTCCCATACTGATTTGTTTGGTCAACTCAGTTCAGGTGGAAAATGGAGTTTTAGGGGTAAAAATGTCATCAGTTCAAGGCATTGCTCCCTGAAGTGTGTTCCTCACTTGCCAACTGCTGCTTGGCAGGAACAGGCAGCAGGTCATTAGTGTGGTACTTTCTGGAGAAGGATGTAATGCACTCCATACTAACTGCAAAATCCAGGGAGTGCCAGACTACCAGTGTAGAGTCTTTTCCTTTGCTGAGCCACAGGGGATGGTAAAAATCTGCAGATAATTTCTCAACTTTAAACAAATGTTCTTTCTGTGTATGGCTCGCAATTCACACAGGGCAAATGTCCACAAGAAAACAAAACTCAGTGAAAACTGTGCTGTCAGTCAGCACTGAGTGTGCTCTCTAACTTGAATTACATCCATATTACTCACAAGGGCAACTGTGTATATGTAAAACAATTTGCACAATTTAAACTGGCTGGCCTAATTATATAAAGTACTCAAGCAAACAGATAATTCTCCAGGAAAATTATGTTTCTTTAAAATTAATCCTTTCTCTCACAGTATCTATTTATAGAAAAAGTTTCACAGATAAAGAAATGGAGGTTCTTTCCAGGCACAAAAAATATTGCATAGAAAATAATACATGGATTGGATGAATGGAGTATTTTGATCATAGCCTATGGAATATGGAGGGGAGCAATCTACAGTTTAAGTGTTCTAGTGGTTCTTAAATCACAAGTTGATGTCTGCAATATTATAAGCAAGGCTTCAAAAGTAAAGAGAGTTATACAATATTTTTAAGCAAAAACAACATAGGGTTCATATTTCCAAGTTTTTGTCTGTCATTCTGTGGACTAAAAGAACTGAGAGCTCTGTGGAGCTAAAAGAAACACTGAAATTCTCAAGATTCTCTTTTTTAAATTTTTTTTTTAACTTTTGCCTTTTTTTGGAAAATGCTCATCCAGTATCAGAATAAGTAGCAAAAAACCGTGAGTGTGACAATCCTCTTGTCACACCGAATTTCCTGCACTTATGTTTTTTAAACAGATGATTGCCCTGCTGAGAGGGTGAGACTGTGTACAAATGTTTGTGGTTCAGAGCCCAGTTTTCCAAAGAGAAGTCCAGAACACACAATACGTCACCTATTTGTACTCCAGCTCCATGAGGCAACGAAGACAGAATTATCCAGCCTTTCCAGATCAGCTCTCCCGTGGGGCTTTAGAGCTGAGTTTTGGTCTCTGCAACACACAAAAATGTTTCCCCACATGAATTAAAATATTATTTCTTGGCTGTACAGCCTGCTACAGGCTTTATCCACTGGTGTTACACTTTTATACTGTTTTAACCATTCCCAAACTAAGGTGGGGAGATGGGCTTGCCAGCATAGTATTAGTCTGCCTTTGGCTCAGGAAGTGTTTGCATTTCTTGTTATTACTGCTAAGCAGATTATTCACCATTTATGTGAAGAGAATTTATCATGTCCTGTAATATACCTAATGAGAGACTGAGGGGATTTTGCCAAGTGAGGCTCCTTTACCTCCAATTTGGATCATTTTTATGACTGACTTTGGGAGCAGCAGAAGTCAGACCCAGTGTGGATGCTTTTATTTGATGTTGTGTGAGTTTAGACACCAAGTGAGTACCTGGGCATGCCAAAAGAAGGTTTGCAGCTGTCTGTAGTAGCACTGGAGAGTATCCAATGAATGGTACAAAGGCTTTACTACAATTAGGACTGACACCAGCATGGAGCTCTTCCTCTGGGCCTTTCTGCTAGAACTTCCTCCCAGTTTGTGAAGGGAAAGCTTGGCCTGTGAGAATGAACAACTTTGTGACAGTACACAGGTTCTGTGTGCTGCCAGTCAGCCGGAGAATCACCAGTGTCACACATCCCAGTGGGAATGTGGCATCCTCACTGGGGCATCTATTGCCTCCCTTCCCACTTGTGCTCCCCTGGCCCTGCTCTCTGGGCATACCTGGCAGGTGCTGGCTCCTGCACATGGAGCAAGTCCAGCAGAAGTGGACTGGAGCAATCCTTCCCCCATGTCAGATTGCTGAACACAGCCCTGGAGGGAGCACAGAGTGTGACTATTGCATACAGAAATTAAGAAGCTGGCTATGGGGAGCTCAGGATTTTATTCCAGTTTCTGCATGTTAGGTATTGTACACTTCCATTGATTATGACTGCATTTTTAGCATTTACAACTCTTTCTAGTTCTCTGCTTGTGAAGAGTCCTTGGCCAGGTGGCTCTCAGCCAGGTGGCTTTCAGCTCTCAAGTGGTATTTATATGAGAGACAAGCTGTGGTCATATTTTCAGACGCATTGTGGTCACATTTTCAGTCAGGAATTAGGGCAAGAATAAGACCATTCTTTCCCCCTCTCTATTTGAAGATGTTGTTCAGAGGCACCTTTCTGGTGTCATTTCATGTCTGTTCGTTTTGGTGTGACAGTGGCTGGTGTCAATCACGCTGCTGTGGCAGTGGAGCAGAAAGCCCAGATGAGGAGGGGAACTGATGGCCATGCTCAGCCTCCAGGGAGAGCATGCAGTGCAGCTAAATGAGGAGGCAGGCTACTCAGAGCCACTGAGAGTGCCCTTTGTGCAGCACATTGTGAGTTTTGGCTTTTGAAGGTAAGGAGGTGGGCAAACTAGAGCGAAGGAGAGATTTTTCACTAGCCAGCTCCAAGCTGGCCTTTGCAAGAGAATTACTTTAGTGCAAACAGATACCCAGTTGTGTACAACTGTATGTTGAATGTCGAGGGATGGAAATGTTGCAAGAGTCAGAGTCCATGTTTGCTTTCTTGGTGTGTTCTTTTCCATGCTCTCTTGAAGAGGAAAATGGAATTTAGGATGGGGAAAAGAAAGGGCTGGCAGTACTGATAAAGCAAAACACACATGGACACTACCTGACAATAATATGCATTTAGCTGCCAACAGAGGGAATGCTAAATAAGCATGGATCTCTTACCAAGTGCTTCTGACTGGATTTATTTTGGTTTAGGTTTTTTTTTTTTCCTTCCCTCAGTGTCTTTGCTAATTATAAGCTGCGGCACCAAGAATATTTAATTCTGTGGAAGGGATGTGTGGTTTTCTGGGTGGTGGGAGTGAGGTAGCCAGGCATACTACAGAGGAGAGGTGTCCTAAAGCAAAGGTTTTAAAGCATTTTGTGTCCATCTGAGCAAGCACCTTATGCTGTTGGGACTTCAGACAGAGCTTTACCACTGAGCCCAGCTTTAGGGTGTTCTCTGCACATTTTCAGTGACAGAACTCCATAGTTCTGCAAGGTGGATCCAGTTATGCCAGGATAAATTCCAATAAAATTTGTTTTGCTGATGTACCTTTATTGATTTTTAAAATCTAAATGCACGATGCTGTTTTGAAAACCCAGTGACCCTTCTGGAAAAGCTGTGGAGTCTGAATCTCTGGGAATATCTTTGTGGGATATCCTTGTTCCTCTTGTTCTACACTGTGGTCACCTCTGTCTGCTCCTGGAAGCATCTGCTGTAACCTAGAGGAATTTATTGGCAGGAACCAAGACAAAGTTCTCAATCTGATTACTTTAATCCCTGTTTTAGTTTTGGAGAGGTGACTGCAAAGGAGCAATGTGGCTTCCCCAGTGAAGCTGTATTCTTTGGCATTGCCTTAGGAGTCCCATTAGCTGCTCAAATTAAAAGGTTCTGGTGTGTTACTCGAACAGCTGTTTTCATTAAACTCACTCATTTAGGATACAACAAATAAGCCTTTAATCTAATGTGTTGATCAGTGACAAGTCAGCAAGTTCATTGAACGTGTTACAGCTGAGGAAATGTGTGTTTGCTGCTGCTTAGTCTAAACAAAGGGTTTTTCTTTGTTGCCTTAGAAATATTCTCCAAATTGTGATGAGGGTCCTGTCCCCAGACACATTTTGGGTCTCATCTGCCATTATATGTGAAAAAATGTTATAGCTCACAGGTAAGAATTGTTGTGGTTTATCAATAATCTGTACCAGTTTCAGTTGGATTAGAAGGGACACAAATGTGGAACTAGGGATTTTTTTTTTACTCTCCTTCCTCCCCTTCCCCTTTTTAATGTAAAAAGGCTTTAAAAAGTTCTAAAGTAATTTTACAAATAGCAGCCAAATTATAATTTTCTTTGTTCTCCTGCTACTCTGAAAATTAACTGAATTTCTTTTTCTTTGCACACTGGACGTGGAGCTGGAACAAATACTCCATTTACAGGAACCATGGCTGGCACATGTAAGAACCAAAGTCTTGCGGGTCTTTGGGATTCAGATTTGGGAGGAAAAAGTGGTGGCACTAATCACAGCCTTGGCATTTTAAACTGAGAGCTGTGGTCTTTCAGGGTCATGTCTACTCAAATGATCTCCAACTAGCAGTTAACAGCAGTGCTGTTTGTATTTTGCAGCCTGATTCTACCTTTGATGGTCTGTTTTTCTCTAGCTGCGTGGCCAGGAAAAGACAGCCCTGCGTCACTTCAGATTAGGTAAGTTTTCTTTGGGATAGCCTTAAGCTGAAAACTCAAAACCTAACATGAATCCATACCAAACCAAATAAATCTGAAGATCCATCTGTGTCCTGATATCTCTGAAAAGTGGCAAAACTTGGAATATCCTAGGACAGCAATCCAGTGAGTATATTTTAAATGAAGGACCAGCTTTGTGGTGTCTTGGTGCATTTCCCACAAAGCTACTTAAAGATAATGCTAGTGTTAAAAATGCCCCCAAAGAAGCAGATGTGGATGTACTGTCTCCCAGTCCAGTGTTTATTCTGCCTTATTTTTGGTTGACATAAAGGCCTTCAAAACAGCAGGCCTAGAAATTGGTGTTTCCTTCCTTGAAGCAGCAGCTGGATAGTTTGACTTCAGATCATGGAATAAAGGTGAGTGTCCACATCCTGAATTGAAGACCATCTGCAAAGGTGGGTGTCCACAAAAATGAACTTCTGGGCTTGAATTTCATACATTGCACTTGTTTATACAACTTTTCATTTCCCTACATATTTAGGAGTAGTTTCTATATGAAATGTTTAATAATTTGAGCTGCTGAGAAACTGAAAACTCATCTTCAGAGTTAAAACACTAAAGGAAAAACTGGTATATTGTTGTTATTGCCATTGTTATGTCAGCACTATAGAAAGCTATAATCATTTTTATAGCTGAAAACTACACTTTGCATAGTTACAGACTGCTGGGGGTCAAAGAAATGGAACAATCCTTTTGGGAAGCACTTTAATATTCCAGAGGTGGTATAGTGGAATTTAATTATATAATATAATATAAATAAAATATAATTTTACTTATATTATATTATATTATATTATTTATAAAATAAAACATAATTTTTTTCAGCTCTTTAAGCAGAACTGTTCTCTTGCTATTCTCACTTCTAAGCCTGTTCTCAGACTGGGTATCTGATAGAATTTAGATATTGAAGTTCAAAACTTCAGTAATCATGAAAAATGTATTTCATTTCATAGGTATGTTTTTTGCCAAATACATGTGTTTGTACTGAAAAATTCTAAATATAGATGCTTTTGGGACCTGCTTTGTTATCCTAGTGATGGATATAGCAGACCAGGGTCTGAGGGTCCAGCACGAGGATTATACTTTGATACTTGTATGATATTGCAATCACCACATTCCACAACATTAACACATATTGGAACAAGCAATCCCTGTGTGATCAGACTGTGTATGACAGACAGAAACATAATCTTGCCAAAATGGAATCATCTAAAGGATTGGAAGTGATCTAAAGTAGGAAGGAGCAGGGCATTGCTCTCCAAAGCCTCTGCTGAAGGTTTTCTCACATCAATTGTCATGACAATAGGTGGCACCCTCATGCCAATAAATATCATGTTGGACAGAACTAGGCTCCCTTGCACTTATGTACTGCAATTTCTTTAACAAAAATCATTGGAATTGAAAGCAAAAGCAACTCATTAAAGCAGAATATTCATTAGGGAAAGGTGAGACATGCCTGAAAAATAAAAATGTAAACTCCATTCTGACTGTTGATTTTAGATAAGACTAAACTAGCAGTTTGGCATAAAACTAAACTGCTGTTGTGTTGAGGCAAATGAGAATTTGAGTGTGGGTCTGTACTGAGCAATGCTCACAAACTGTGTCATCCTGTGCTTTATAGCTGAGGATTACTTCAGAAGAAACAAGGTGTGTCCTGTTTTATTTGCTGTGTTACACAAAGCCTTGGGTGCATGGGATATCCTGGCAATCTGGAAGCTCACAGCTGCACAGAGTCAGAAAGGGAATCTTAAAAGAAAGGCTTCTCTCAGATGAGTTTTTGTCACTTTTACTTCAATGTGAGTCAAAACCTGGAAAAAAATATTAACCAGACATTGTCAAGCCACAGGCATCTTGGCTTGTGGTTTGGACAAATGTCCAGGTCATTTCTTACTCTATCCTGAACAAATCTTATTCCCTGCTTCTCTGCTGAGATAGAGAGGAGGTCAGGAAGTGGCAGAAAAGAGAACATTAAAAAAGCCTAAGTGCATTGTAGAACAGGGAAAGGTCACCACATATTAGGAAGTGTGAAAAACACCTGCTTTTGTTGATTTTGGTGATTTAGCTGTGTATTTGAAGTTTTGCTAAGCCTAAATTTTATGCATTTTTTTATTTTCATGAAAATGGTGTTTAAAGATCTGATGTAATTCCATGGATATAAATTGTCTTAGGCCTGCAGATGGCTCATAAAATCTGCAGAGCCTTTGCCATTTATAAGCTGTAATTGGAACAGAAAAAACTCCAGGATTCATTGAACTTTGCTAGCCTTGGCAATGTCTCTGTTACACTTTTACTGGGATTTTGCTTCATCCTTACCTTGCAAAAGTAACATCTTAGGATGGTAAAGCCAAACTAAAGGGGAAAAAGAACTGATGGAGTGAATGAGGTTCCTTTCTAATTTGAGTCTTACTTAACAAAGCTGTTCTCTTAGCTAAAATTTTGCTGAAGTAGCTATGATGTTCTAGGGAAAATTTAAATTTCCAGTGTTCCAGGAAATGTTTCTTATTTGGACCTCTCTTCATTTCCCTTTCATCATGTCGTGCTGATTTTTGCAAAGGTTTTTGTGCAAAGCTGTGTAATCCCTGGACAAATTATATTCCGTGGGATGAATGCTGTCTCCAGGTTTTGATGCTAAAATGGAACTGTTGTTTTCTGCTTAGCATTTGCTCCTCAGCAGGTCTGGTTTTAGGCAGGTGGTTACAGATCCAAAAGGGACCAAGAGACTCCTGCAAGTCAGTTAAGTCTGTCACATTGCATTTAAATGATACTAAATGAAGATGCTTTACCAAACACTTTTATCTGCTCATCTTGCACTGACAAATATCCTGATTGCACTGTTAAGTGCTTCTATTCCTTGAGTTTCACAGATGGGAAAACTTAGGATGCAACTCCTGTCTTGAAAAATCTAAACAAGTTGGACATTTTTTTGTTCCACATCTAAGTCTTAGGTTGTGACAGTGACCTGCAGTCCTTCAGAGCAGCAGGATAATTCTCTGTAGCCTCACTGGGAATGAGAAGGAGGATTCTGCTTCATCATGTGCTTTCGCTGTCCTGAAGTAGAAACAGATTGTGCAGAAAGTGTTATCAGAATACCAGCAGCCTTTTCCTCCTGTGAGCAGCAGGCTTCCAAAGGGAAGCAGTAGCTGCTGAGGATCATGTTTAATTCTTGGAGGGCAGGAGGAACAGTGTCTCATTCCTATTTCTGGTCTCCCCTTGGGCAAAGACCAGGCTGTAGGGAGAAACTTCTGTGCTGCCTAAATGTCTCTCACTGCAAGCTCCCAACAGAACACTCCAGGGCAGCAATATTAGTGAGAGACTCACCTGATGGAACAAGGGAATCAGGCAGTCACAGGTCAGTATAACTGAGAGAACCAAAGGGATTCATTTGTCAATGTTTCTGTGGTCTCTCTCAAGACCCTTTTGATTTCATTTAGTTAATTTAGTCACTTAAATTGAATTCTTTCATTTCTCCACTTTATCTTTTGCAAACATCTAAGTGCACCATCAACTGCAGATGTGATTAATACATTCTATTATTTGTACTTCACCTTAATCTGGCTTTCATTAGTGAATGATTTTGTGATTGCTCAGTCAGGTGCTTCTGGCCACAGGGATGGCAAATCTGTACTCAAAGATGTCTTAGCAAGGCCCAGCTTCCTACAACATTCACCAGAGTATCCAAAGGATGGCAGATTCCTTGTGCACTTTTTATCTCTTTGCTCTCAATTGGAGAGAATTTGGAATGTCTGGAGCAGGCTACACCCTGGCATTGGTGCTGGCACCATCCTCTGCCATTTCCATAGTTTTCTTTCAAGATGTATTATTGAATTTTTTCACAGTGTGTCACTTGTTTTGCTTTTCATATCTGGGTATAAAAGGCATTAATTTCTACTGGTTACTATAAGAAAATAGTTCTAACAGTCCAAAATTTAGGAGTTACTGATATTTACAGAAGTAAATACCACAGTGTATCAAGCACTTGAAGAACCTTTCCTCATAAGAAGAAAGGGACCTATTTACAGCTCATCTGTACGTACACAAAGTATTCAGTATTCTGCCTTTTTGATCCTCGGGTCAAATTTTGTGTTATAAACCCCAAACAGATTGTGTGGTTTGCATGGAGCTGTAAAACTAAATGAAGCACATTCAAAATACATTTTTGGTCTTAATTCCATTTTCCAAATCCATGTATTAAGCATGAATACAACAGCCCAAGTTTCAAAACCAACAATGTTCTCCTTAGAAACCAGCACCTTTGTTTGCAAAGGGGTTCCCAGAATTACAGGGCTCTCATGGCACACTGAGGTTGGTGTGGGTGGTGGGACCCTGGCCTTTGTGAAGCACTGTGAGAGCTCAGGGCACTGAGAGCAATGTGAAGGTTAGAGGCTGCGTGCAGGTGTGCAACCTTCATTGCAAGTTTCTCAGCTGGGGACTTAGATTTAAGTTCCAGGCTTCAAGGATGTAAATGCTTGTCTAGAAATAGCTCTTGGTGTGTCTGTGTTGGGGTCACTATTTTCTGTTTGTGGGCTGTGCCCCTTTGCGAACCCTCAGACACTCCAAGTCCCTCCATGCATCCAGCATTTCCATGGGACCTGTGGGGACACAGCCATGGGGCTGACCACTAAAATATGCTGTTTGATTGGCCATGGGCAAACAAAGAAGGCTTTGGTCAAAGTGGTTCCCAAAGACCAAAGTGACATGCTAGCTTTTCTGGAAGTCTTGCGAGTAACTGAGGAGCTTTGGGCTTAGCTGGAAACCTTGGCTGTCATTCCTGGGCCACTGTGCTTTACTTAAGAGCCTTCCTGCAGTGTAAGGTTGAAAGGTGAAGGAAAGAAATCCCAGACCTGCACACCATGCCGCAGAATACACATATTTCTCCTGCACACATCTCTGGAGGAGTCCCCCACCAAGCTGACACTAACCCTGACAGCCAGATGTGCAGCTCGGATCAGACAAAAACCAAAATAGACTGTGGTTTGCAGCTGCTTGCAACAATAAACAAAGCATATCAAAGGATCCCCCAAAACACACTTTCTCTGTAGAAACCTACATGGTTTTATTATTCTAGTCTCCAGCTTTAAAGCATTTTTGTCATTTTTGTAGAAGGAGAATTAAATAGTTGCAGATTCCAGCCAGGGACAATTGTCAGGGACTGGACTGGGCTTACTGGTCAACCACATCCATCCCAGTGAGACTGTGCATTGTCAGCAAAAGTTTCCTTAAGGATGATGTTACTTGCCAAAATCTGCTTTCTTCAGTTTGTGATGCATTTTTATAGGGACATTACTTATATAAAGCTCTCCCCACTGCCCCATGCAAATACTTAGAAACACCATTTTATGTAGCCCCAGTTGGCCTGTGCAATATTCAGTCTTTCACTTGACTGCTGGTGAGTTCTTTCTGTTAAACAGAATGAAACAGAAGCATGCATCTCCTCCAAGCAGATCTTAATTGTTTTCTCCAGGTGAACATAAATATCACAGATTGTCATGACCAAATGTGATAAGTGTTTGGAACACATTTCAGTACGAAAGCATCTAAAATATATCTGGTGTAAGTTGGAGGTGTTGCCCTCCAGAAAATTAATTCAGCTTTGCAAACTAACCTGGGAAGGGGAAAGTGAGAAAAGCTACTCTAATATGAAAACAAGTAAAGCTTCTGTTTCAACCTGTTTTTTTATTGAATCTATTTTAAATCTTTAGCATTCTCTTAGCCTCCAGATTTCTATAAAGTTGAAAGATGCTTTGTTCTCCAAGGCTGGTATCACCTTACTAGGAAAGCCATGGAGGAGGACTCATAATGTCTTCTATTATACAGCTCTATCTCTACTTAGTGTTGACATGAAATTCTTTGCTAAAGTTCTGGCAATAAAATTAGAGAAACTTATTCCCTAAATTGTTTCAGCTGATCAAGCAAAATTTGGAATTCCTTCTATGTCCTGAAACTTCAGAAAGTTAATAGTTTGTGTTATCCTGACTCAAACTCTTGTCACTTTCCTGGAATCTTTGTGGGCTGAAATACTTGGGTATTTTTACTTTTGCAGACATGTGCATTCTCCTGTGGAATTAAATGTGAGAAAATTTTAGTTGTATTTTATTACTTCAGAAAGAACAGACAAAATAATTGTTCTTGGATTAGTTTCTTCTGTCCTGGCCCTTCCCTTTTTACCTTGGTGTATCACTTCTCAGGGTTCTGGCTTTCCTGACTCTAGCTAGGAATAATCATCAGGCAACAAAATAAATTGGTGATTCTTTCACCCATCCATGCTAGGTGTTCAGGTTTCAAATGGGCATCCAAAATGTAGTCATTTCCTTGGTTCTCAGAAGTCACCATTTGGGAAGCCAGTTGTTAAGGGAGGGCATCAGGAAAGGAATCCCTGCAAGGAAACCTGTGAGTTCGCTGCATTACAGGAGGATGAAGGGGAGAAGCCAAATGACAGTCCTTGTCCCAGCAGCCTTTGTCCCAGGTGGATGTTACTCCACATGGCAAAGTGGAACCTGCTCTTCTTCAACACTGAAGATGAAGCTCCCTAAGAAGGTGAAATCCAGGAAAAAAAATGGCAAAAGGAATCAAAGCAGATCTGCCTGTCCGAGTTGGTGGCTATAAAATTCTGGGTGTGAACAGTTGTGACCTCTGGAGTTTTAAGATGCGATGGAAATGTTCAGAAAGTAGAGACAAGGACATCTTCTCCAGGTGTACAGGTGCTTCTGCTCGCTGTCCTGAAGATCCAGAGAGCTTGGCATGGTTCATCACACCACAGCATGGCTACTGGAACAGGGAGAGTTAATCCTGGCTGCAAGGTGGGAATACAAGCTTAGACAGGAGACTGAAGAAGGCCAAGAGCCTGTGCCTCCCGCACTCCCGCAGACACTGATCCTGGTGTCACCTGTGACAAGGGCAGAGAGGGTTTCCTGGCAGTCTTTATCATCCTCTGCATAGTTATTGTTGCTGCTCTGGGTAAGCCAGGAGCTGGCCCACTGTGGCACTCTTTCCCCAGTATTCCCAATGGACTTGTCAATGAGTGAGAGCAGGCTGGAGGCTGGAATGCTTTCCTAACTCACTGCAGTCTTTACATGCTGCAGCAGACAAGCTCTTGTGGTCATGGCATTAAAATATTACAAGCTTTGTTTTGAAACAATGACACAGAAATGTTCGCAATGACTCCTTGTGCAGTGGTTTGGGATTTTAGCTCATGTCTGGAAACCACAGTTTCTAGATTGCAGGACAGCTCATAGCTTGGGAATTTCCAAAGTGACTATTAACTGGAATGTTGGTTTATATAACTGTGTCTGTGTTAGTTCAAGGTTTGTCCTCTTGCAGGTGGCAGAGCTGCTGGGCAGGGAAGGGGGAACAGGAGGAAACCTCTCACCATTCATTTTGCGTGGGTGCGGTGGAAATCCAAATTTTGACTAACCCACCATGTCTGGAATGAATCTCTCTGGCAAACCAAGTACAATCATGGCAAGAAGTTGTATTTGCTGTGCTGAAGCCTTTCCTATGGGGCTGATCCAACTTCTTATGAGGTCAATGGAAAAGCCTTTGTAGGCTTTTCTGGGTGAAGTGTGCTAAGGGGGCTGTGTAGGTTCTTCAGTCTTGAATGGATGCAAGAGCCTCTGTTCCATTCTGCAGTTCATTCTGATCCAGGCACTGCAAGTGGGTAGGATCAGAAAGCACACTGGAGGGGTCAGAAACCCTTTGCTAAGAACGAGATACCATCTCTGCTGGGGCGCGGCCATATTTTTTAATTTGGTAATTAGCTAAGGTGGAGCACTTAGAGAGCCTTTACAGAACACTGTGAACTAACTAGGTAACAGCAAG
This sequence comes from Melozone crissalis, assembly GCF_028551555.1. Classification (NCBI taxonomy): domain Eukaryota; kingdom Metazoa; phylum Chordata; class Aves; order Passeriformes; family Passerellidae; genus Melozone; species Melozone crissalis. The sequence continues at coordinate 2,343,329 of NW_026535858.1, forward strand.
AAGTTACTTCAGTCTGACCTCCTGCTCCTACAGAGGAGCTGCACTGCACCTGTCTGTGGAGTACCCAGCCTCAGGCAGGGCTTCACACACCTCTCAGTTACCTGCTCTGCACAGGTTCTTAGAGATCTCAGCTTCAGAGCTCTGCTGTTTCCTTTTCCCTCACCTTCACTGTTCACAAAACTAAGGCGTGAGTTCAGCACCACCAGTGCCAGCTGGCACAGCAGTGCCCAGCTCTGCATCCTCATGGAATTCCTGCTGGAACAAACCCACAAGCTCCTGCTCTGTGGAACAGCACAGCTTCTGAGCATGGGGCCACAGAAGGGCAGAGAAAACAGAATCAGGGACTGTTACTTGCTAAAGACATTGTGAGCTGCAAGAATCTGTGTACACTCCCCCAAACTCCTGTTCAAATTCAGTGTGTGTCTGAGCTGCCTGTCCTGACACTAAGGAGTGAGAAAAGACATTAGAGAAGAATGACAGGCAAGAGACTGTTCAGAACATGATTTGTTTGTTTTGCTTGTCCTTCTCCAAGATGAAGGTGAAAGATTCTTCAAGCTGAGTGCTCTTCTGCTTTCATTGCCACTTTTTGTCCTGCCAGGAGGGGTGTCTGCTGCAGATTTTGTGCCTCAGGCATGCAATGGGGAAGCAAGGAACAGACACAGAACAGCATCACACTCAGTTCAGTGGAGTACAGTGAACCTGGGGAAGAGCTGCTTCCAGAGGACTAAAGACAGGAACCCAGTGAGATCTCAGCCCTGGACAAGCACAGCAGGATGAGAATGGCTATCCTTATTTTTTCTAAAATTGTCTTTCCAGGCTCACTAAATAGCAATACTGGCCTAAACATTAAACAAGAGGAAACCATACTATTACCACTGAATTATTTTAATTTGATTTCTCATCCATTTCACTTGAAGATGGTTCATTCTGTGTGGTTTTAATCCTTTTGGAATTGGATGCACTTAGGATCCCTCATAAGAGGAGCACCAAACTTTCTCCAGTGCCTAATTAGTGCCTGTATCTTCAGTTCTCAATGTGTTTTTTACATTTTCCCTCCTATCAAAGTTAGAAAACTTTGCCTTTAAGGTGAAAGGTTTGATTGCAGTTTAGTGTCTGACTGGCAGAGCCAAATCTTTTCTACAAGAACCACAAATACTGAAGGATTCCTAACACAGCGGTGTGAAATGTAAACTGTAAAGTGGTACAAATGCAGTAAAATGAAAGCTAATGAAACTGCTGTAGAAAATTAAAGCTGTGTTCATAGCTGAGACCCTCCTGTCAGGAAATGTGGTGACATGCCTTCTTCATAACCATGAGTTAGCAGAGTTTACAGCACCCTGAACCTGTTGTTGTTATTTGCCAGAGTTGAATTTCTGCTCAGACTCTGTGCATCTGAAGATTCATGGGCAAGAAAGGGACAGCAATCCTTTCTTCTGAGTAGATCTTGGATTACTTTGTAAAACACAGAATTCTGCTAATACCTTAAATGTAAGAAAATAAGAATGAAAGGGTTTTAAGATGGATTTTATCTTGACCAATGAGTGATGCATTTTAATGCACCATAAACATGTAACCCTCACTCTCTTTCACTGTAAGGTAACATATTGTTTTGTTTTCAGTTTACCTCCCACCTTCTAGCTGTTCTGTTTTCCATTACTGCATCTTGCAGTGCAACAACAGAATCGTTGAATCATATGAGAAGGGTCCAGCAAATCTTATTTGTTCCACCAAAATTCCTTCCATGTGTTGAAGCTTCCTTTTTTCTTCTGCTAATTTTTGTCATGTGCTTAATTTTAGTCATTTCTCCCACACATTGGAGGCCAGCATCCTTCCCTCACCACTGACAGGTTTCGAGGCCTTACAAGAAGTAACTGAAGCCTGTTGGATTTACCACATCCTTAGAATGTAACCATGTGCATAACTTAAAGCTGCCCTTGCAGAGAGGGGAGAGCAGAGGAGCAGAAAAATAGGAGTTGGGCTGGAGAGTGTAATTGGTGATTCAAATTAGAGATGCTAAATAGTACGAGGAGAAAAGAAGACAAGAGCTTGGGTCTCACTAATACTGAGGGAACATGATTTGAAAATGGCTGTTGAGACATAAAACCAATTACCTGGATTCAAATGAGGGAAAATGTTGCACCTCCAAGGTGAACTGAGCAAACTCCCCCGGGGTGGTGGCAGGCAGTGTGGGATTTGGAGCACGTTTCTGCTGGAGCCCTTTGAAGTCTCTCAGTTTGAGCTGAGGATCATACAGGATTTGGGCAGGAACTACTGTGCGCTTCATTTGCTCAACACTGCAGTTTGTGCATATATGTTTGGAGGCAGGTTTCCAAGCTTTGAATACCTCTTTCCTTTGCAAAAGGATAATTTGGGTCATTGGTCTTCAAAGAACTTTTTCCAACAACGGTTTTGATTTGCTCAAGGAAAGTGACTGGGAATTCTGTTAGAAGCAAATGCATAGCAGAGACATCTACTACTGCCCTTTAACTGCTGGAGACTTTGCTCTTGTGTGTTTTATTCATCTCATAAAAAACAGCTTAGAACCTTGTAAAGAAAAAATATCACAGAAAATATGTGAGACTTAGCACAAATATATACCACACACATAGGGTGGTCTTTTCTTTGCATGTATCCAATAAACTTCCCTTTTTTCTTCATGTTGTTTTTGCCAACTTCCCATTGTTTCCTCATATATGAATTTCCTTTGGCTTGGGCCACACTACCCCCATTGTTGTTGTAGGTTTTCTCGCTCTCTACAAATTTATAGCTCCCCAATAAAAAAAAAAAAAAGGGTGAGGATACACTTTATTAGCAGAGCCAAAGTATGTAAATGTTTATAAGAAGCTATGCTTATAGTAATCCTAAGTAAACTGTAAGAACATATAAAACTTAAATGCTTAAAACTTTCTGGACACTACATTTTGGTACAGGATTAGAACTTTTGCTAGCCAAAATGTTAAGGATTAGAGAACTGGGGCTGCAACCCAGTGCTGTCCCATGTAAGTTTAGAATATGGAAAGTTTTTTAAAACAGTGTTTGAAAAAAGTATTTGAGAATGTTTTGGTGATAATTACAGCCAGGCCCCAGAGGGATCTTTGCATTCTTCTGTTGGGTCAAAGGCCTGGATTTAGAGAAGTGGAGGATCCAGTGGGCTCCTCATGGCCAGGCACCCATCAGTACCACCACTGTCACAGTTGTGCTGATCTGCAGCTGCTGTTCCTCATTCCCATTCTCATGGAGAAGCCAAAAACTCCGGAATGTGGATGCAGAAGCATGGTCTAAATGATCTGTCTTTTGCAAAGCAGAAGTTTGCTTTTCAACACAGTCTCTAATTGCACAGAAGAAGTTAGGCAGAGTATTTGCACCAGCATGCTACTTATTATCAACATGGTTTTCATTTGAGGACTTTTTTTTTTTCAAATCTGTTTGAGAGTACTCTCCTTTTCTGAGATGTTGGACTTTATTTTCTTAATCTTAGGATCACTCAAATTTCCTGTAGAGGAATAATTCATCCATGACCTCCTCTATCAGTTTTATTATGCTCTTTCTCATATGAGATTAATTTGTAGTGCTGCCTTTTGGCATAGATGAAGGCTTTCAAGTGTCAGAAGAACCTTGCAAATCACTGTTTTGATGCACTGGGTATTACTAGTCTTTTAAAAGCACACCTGTATCCCTTTCTGGAGGCAATAGCTGCAGCTAGACTGAAATATTCTAGTAAAAAAAATTTATAATTTTGACCAATAGGCCCACATTGCCATTCTTTGGAAGTACTGCAGCAGCCTCTGTAAGTTGATTTTCCTTTTTAAACATTTTTTTGTTTTTTAAAAAAATTCTTTTTTTTGTTGGGAAAGAAAAGTGCATTTCTTGCTTCTCTCACCTGTGTGAGCATGACTGCATTTTACCAAAGCACAAATCAATGAGTTTTTGAAAGCAGTTGGTAAGCTGTAAAGTTGGCTGGGAAGTTGTAGGGATTCCATGGGACTCCCCCTTACAGGCTATAGTGGGTAGGGTGTGTTTGTGCTCTCAAGAGTAACTTCTTCTTTGTCCCAGCAATGACAGCTCCATCTCATGACAACTGAAATTTCTCTTTATTCTGCCTTGGAATGAAGACAAGTCCATGCAAACCAGTGGCTCTTTCACATGCTTTCACAAAAAGCAATGACTTCTATTTCAAATTGAAAAATCAAAGTTTTTTGATCAAGTTCTTTTTTTTTCTGAAAGGGACTAGAGAACCCTCCTCCATGTTAGGAACATTACCATCAAAATCTGTTTCCATGGAAAATTTAACAGAATTGTATCCTTTTATGAAGGAAAGCTCTGTGAGAAATATTCTGGCTGTCTCCTCCAAATGTTTCACAAACATTTTTTAAGCACCTGATTTGGATTTACACTTGTGACTGGGCTATGTGTTTGCAGTGAAATGTGTTGTTATTCCTTTGGCCAGTTACTGTTTCTCTGTAGAGTCTGAAATGAGAATATCTCCTGTGTTAGTACCTCTTTTGTGCTGCTTCTCACCTCCTTCAAGCTGAGCCCCCAAGGAAGTGTCTCCAATGAAACCTCTCTTTATCCACTGCAACTTGTTCTGCTGACTGCAGAAACACTGCTCACACTTGAACAATGTATTGAACCCTCCTAACTTGGGTCTTTCCTCAGTGATCCTCTCTGTCCTAAATGCAACCAAGGAAAGGCTGGTTTTATTGAAGGTGAGCTTTGAAATCTTCATTACCTAAGTAGGTTTGATACTGGTTTACAGTCAGACCAAAGAAAAAGGACTTCACAAATGTCCACTAATAATATTTCCTTTTCACTGGCCTCCAGCTGTACTTGTGTCTCTTTTAGCCTGTGTTTCTTTGGTGGTCTTAAACCCAGAGGACTCCTTCCAGAGCTCTGCTGCTCATGCCAGATGCCTGCAGTGAAATTCAAGGGTGGTAGGAATGGGCTCCAGCCATTATACAACCACAAAAATCTCCTGATGATTCAGAAATTTCATTTAAACAATAAAATGCAGGGCACAGATAACAGAGGAAAGAAGAAAAAAGTAAGATGCAAGTGTCTCTTCCTTACATTTCATAGCTGACATCTGGTGTAACTAAAGATTTCATTAGTGCAGCTGTTGTCCTGCACTGTCTGCTTTATACTCAGTTCTTCCTATGAGAATGTAATTCACTAAATCTGGGCTGCCTGCATTGAATGTCCTCTTCTTAAGATGCTTGGGTGACTGGGGGGTTGCTCTCACTTTATAGATCAGGCTATTATCTCTGTAGAGCTTTATAGGATAGCAAAAATGGATAGTGGTGGTGGAAGTTACTTGAGTCAGCAGCTGGGGGAAAAAAGGGATAAAAGATCGGAACATTTCTTTTTATATTCTTGGCAATAAAACTGAGACCAAAGGCCAAACTAGCAGCTGCTCATTCTCGTTGAGATGTGGAGGTTTCTTGGGGGGATCCTGAGTCCCATTTTCCCCTTGTGACAGCAACATTAATCCACTGATTCTAGCACAGGGGGTGTCTGACCTTGTGACTTTTCCTTAGTGATTGTACAGCCAGAGAAAGACAAGAACTGCTCCTCTAGAGCAGGAGTTCTCCCAAGTGCTTCTGATGTGCACAACTTGGTTGCTGATACCTGTGATACCAACTCTCATTTTCAATTCCATCAAGGTCAGATGGGAGACTGATTCTGGGTCAGCTCCATGGCTGCCAGGAGTCAGCAGGTCACCTTTCAAAGGTGGAGGCTTGCTGCACAAATCAGGGGACTGAAGGTGACCAGCTGCAAGTTTTCTCTGCTCCCAGCTTTTTTTGGTGCACATTGATTGGCACGAAAGAAAGCCTTCATGGTGGAAAGGGAAAAGAGCACAGGAAACCTGTAGGAACTTGAAGGCAGTAACTGCCTGATGGTGGACAATCCTGTGTTTCACAGACGGCGAGGGAGGCAGCTCTCATTATATGAATAATCAGCTTTTTCTACCCTGACTTTGGTTTTTTAGTCCTCTGCCAACTGTGCCCCTTTCTTTGATGTCCCTGTTTCAGGTGTGGCTCTTAAGGCCTCTCTGGTTGCATTTCCCAAGGTGGAATAGCCCAGCTCAGTGTGTGTCCCAGTGTCAGTTGTGGGCAGCACGTCCTGCGCGTCACTGTCATGGCTGTTCACAGCTGGCAGCACTCACTGGGACACACAGAGGAGCTGGCAACAGAGGGCTACAAACCTGTGGGTTGAGCTGTCATCTGACCGTGAATCCTGACACCAAATTTAGGTCACATGCAAGTTAATTGCCTACATCCTTTTTCTGGTTCTAGTCTTGGTCCCCCATTCCAACCAAACTGGCTGTTTGTGCTCCTTTGAAAACCAAGCTGATGGCTGTTAAAAGGCCTGGAAATGTTTTGCCTTTGCAGGGTAAAAAAGAATCTGAATCCTAACTTTGAGCTTTGTGTACTGGGAGGAAGAATGTTATCACATAATAATTCAGGGAAATTATCTCCGCTCAAAGCATCTTCAACTGACCACAGATATGTTCTCTTGCATTCTTTGATACATCTTTAATGTGTTAGTGGACTTTTAGATCCCTTTCCATTTGTGCCTTTCCTCTTGGCCTGTCACGAGACTTTTTTTGTTTCATCTAATTCTTCAGCTAACAAACAAACAAGGTTATAAGAATAAGATTGTTAAAATTATTTGCTGTTGGAAAGTAAGTTTTAATTAATCAAATGTCTTACATGTTTAACAACTGCTTTAAAACAAACAAAAAATTTATGGGGAAAAATCCACACAGAAATAATGTTGGCTTTAGTTTATGTTCTTTATTCAATTGAAAATACCATTGAAGTCACTCAGATTTTTGCAGAAGTGAGAACACAGAACATCAAGCCTTGGTTCTTTTAAATATGGCTTTTTACTGCATTGACAGGAACATGTTTTCCTTTGATATTTTAAGTTCTGAGAAAACGATATCAACTGGCGGCAATGTAATTAAGGAAGAAGAACAAGTGAAATCCTCTCCAGGCTAACCACAGGCTTTGGAGAAAGCTTGGTTTTCTCAAGAACAGCAGCAATTAAAACCTCTTCACTCAGCTCCATCACTGTAAAGCATGATGGGGATCTGCTGCTATTCATTCACACCTACCCTGCATTGCCTAAGGTTCAAATGGCCCTGGAAAACAAAAACTACCACTTAAAGTGAGCCTGCTAAGCTTCCAGGCAGATAATTCTCTAATTACACAATCACAGAATAATAGAAGGGTTTGGGTTGGAAGGGAACTTAAAAACCATCTCATTCCAACCCCCCTGCCTTAGGCAGGGACACTTTTCACTATCCCAGGTTGTTCCAAGCCCCATCCAGCCTGGCCTTGAGCACTTCCAGGGATGGAGCATCCACAGCTTCTCTGGGTAACCTGTGCCAGGGCCTCACCACTCTCACAGGGAAGAACTTTTCTCCTAATATCTGATCTAAGCCAGTTCTCTTTTATAATATAATTTGGAGATTCTGATTTTTTTCCCAAGCCAGAACAGCTTCAAAGATAAAAGTATGTTTCAGTCAGTTTCTGATTTTTACACCTCATTTTGAGCAAAACCAGCCAGAAGTTGCACTTTTGGCATCATTTCAATTAAATGTTTTGTTTTCCAGAGGTAAATGACTATTTGTGATGCAAATGTCTGTTTAAACAGAAGGGTTGACAGTGAATATCATGTATCCTAAGGAAGCAGTTCTGTCCAACTGCTGAGAGAGGGTTTATTTGCTTGGTCACAGCTCTTAGAGCACAGCAGTTTGCATCTGCTTGTCCAAATGGAGGCAGAAGCATCACGTGGAAGCTGCACTGTCAACCACAGGAGTAAAACCTTGTTGTATTTTCCGGGCTGGTGCTTGTATGGGTATATCTGCTTGGGAGCAGAAATAGAGGTGAGAGTTGGACCTTCCCTCTATTGACTTCTGATCTGGTCAAACCTCTTGCACAGAGCAGGTCAGCTCCAAAGTGGGTTCCAATTCAGACTTGGGTCAAGGTTCCACTTCAGGATGCCAGACAGCAACCCACAGGGTTTGGGTGATGTTGTATTCCAGTTCTGAGAGAAGCCATATTATAACTAATTCAGATAATGTGGGCAGCAGATTGCAGTGCTGAAGAGTAGAAGTCTCACAAACTCTGTGAGTTGTGGAGATTAAGAATGGAAGTAATGCCAGTTCAGGTCAATACATAATATCTGTGCAAGCGGACACCTGATAGAGCAGCACCAAATGCCACAGCAAATGGCTGCCTGAGAGGAACAGCTGCTTTGTCACGAGAGGAGCAGCATGGACCATGCTGGCAGGTGATCCCACAAGCAGTGGCCCTGGTGTGGCAGTGCTGCCAGCAGCCTGGCACAAGTGTTGGCAGCTGGATGGGTGAGTGTTCTTGGAGTCTCTGTGCAAATGGGGACAGAGCTAAGTGACCCTCTGATGTTCTGGCCAGTCTGTCTGGGGCACAGCCCTGACCACGGAGCTGTGACACAGTTCTGGAGACTGACACCCTGCCAAGTGACCAACCACCTTCTGGAGCTTCTCCTCATCTTTCCTCTAGTCTTCTTGAAACTGTGCCCTCCTCTTCAGGCTGGCCATGCTGAACTGCTGTGACCTAGCCCCAGAGATGCTCTGACAGTGATTCCAGGAATGAGACTGATCCCTGGGGAAGGTGGTTGTGTACAATGGCTTGTGACCTCTGGCTGTGGTTGCAGCTGAGAAGTCACAGTGGGGTGTGGGTTGCAAAGCTCGTGCTTGTGGAACAATCTACTCAGGCAGTCTTGGCATGGAATGGGGATTGAGCACTGGAGCACCACGCTGGGACAGTCACTGGCTCATGGGGAGCATTGCAGTGTCTGGATCACCTCCAGAAGAGTCCCAGGAAGCTTGGGAGCAGTGAGATAACTTTTCATTTGCAGGCACTGTCACTGCCCCTGGCTGTGCCAGCCTCCATGGGGCCTGACAGGCTCCAGCTCTCTGTGCTAACAGCAGCAGTGGCCTTGTGGCTGCCTGGCTGCTCCTCCTGCCACCTCCCACTTGCTGGATGAGGCAGGGAAGGCCAGCAGGGACCAGCAAGGAGCAGCTGCAGCCCAGAGCTGGGTGTAGCAATGGGAAGGCTGTGAGGAAGCAATCCACCAGGAGTCCAGGATGTGGCTTTGTGTGCTGGCATGGAAGGGATTCATCTTGCAAATAGCCTCTGCAGGGAGTGCTGCTGTGGACATTGGGCCATGCCCCTCTGCCTGTGGTGGAGCTAAAATAGATGAGATGAATATTTTCCCTTTAGAAATGTCCTGAAGGTGTAGCTCAGTTTGTGGAGATAATAATGTGAGAATTCAAAGACCATTGCTGGCAGAAGGGGGAGTGGATGTGGCTCAAAGTATTAGGAATTTCTTCCTGAGCAAAAACTCATATTTTAGTGATCTTGAGACTGAATAAAATCTCCTAGGCAGTAAGGGACTGCAAGTACTAAATGCAAGTTGAATAATTATCCATGTCCTCTGACGAAGACCTATAGGACAAACTGTCAGGGATTAGAAATGGGTTTGCAATTTTAGATAGTGTAAAAATTAGGGTAATATTAATAATTTGAAGTATGTGATCAGAGGAGCTAGTTGCTGATATTCTCAAGGCAGGGATTGATTTAAATTGGTAGGCAAGGATCTCATCATAGTTAAACTGGAAAACCCTTTGCATCGTATGGGAAGTACAAAGCCAGCTGTGTCTGGCCAGTGCTGTCATCTGCTCATGAAGTATTTGCCCTTCTGAGGAGAAAGTTTTGGTGTCTGTACATTGATGCATTTCAGGAATGCCAAAAAAGGGGCTGGAGGACAACTGTAAGAAATGTAATGTTAGAGTCACTCGAGAGATGCTGATGTGAGTTCAGGAAGTTGTTGCAGGGATTGTGAATGTTTTCCAGAGAATCCCAGTGAATATGTCAGTGCTTAGTACAGGATAACTCGTGCTGGGGAGTGACAGCCCTGACAGAAATAATGCTTAAAATGTGTCGGTATTATAGAACGAGCTGGGAAGAGAGACAACCAACAAATGCATGCTCTACAATATTCTTTGGATTTCCTGGAGATGAGGAATGGTGTGTCTGAGCTACTGCATAGGATGGGAAGGTGAGATCGTGGCAACTGAATACAGGGAAGGCTTGGAATACAGCAGAACTCTGAGAGTATTTCTTGTATAGGAGAGTGTCTCCTGAAATCTGTTCCAGAGCTTCAGCCTTGTTAAAGCCCTTGTGTCAGCTTGTGAGGAAGGAGGCAGGAAATGTTTAAAAAGCAATCTGAATAGTTTAACCTCCTTAGTGGCTCTCTGCCCTAGGCAAGGATTTAATCTGTCATGTGACGTGCTGCCTAGAGGGTTGGGGTACTCCTGTCACCCTGTTCTAGTGATTTCAGGGAATACCAAATTGAATATGCACCCAGGTATTGACATCATGTTCTCACAGGGTTATGTGAAGTACATTCTGCATTTTTCATGTGAAATCTTTGGCTTGGAGCTGTTTAAGTCACCAGGAAGAACTGGAAAAAACCAGTTAAATGTAATCAGTGTCACCAGTTATGCCAAGAGGTCATCCTGCTACAATGTATGTTCTGTGCAGATAGTTGGGACATCTATGATTAAAAAATAAATACAAATACTCAGGGGCCTTCTACCTTGGGAGAATGGCATCATCAGTGGATATGCACATTGAAATAAGTAAAATAGTATGTAACATCTTTCACTTTGGAAAAACTCACCCATCTTCTCACCAGGCATGGACAGGACACTTGCTGAGCAAAAATGAAATTAAATCTATTAAAAATTTCCATGTCATCCAGGTTCAAATTACCAGAGAGGAATAATCTTTATGGTAGAGATGAAAAATAAATGATTAATAGGAGCTTGGAAATGATTTGTTTGGAATGTTATGAGCCCAGCCCAGATTTTGATAGGAAGGAATGTGAGGTTCTCAGCATGCAAATGGGTGTGTAAAGGAAATAATCCTTTGAAAAATAGTCCTGGGACTTAGAGTGGAGACCAAAAGTTATTGCTGAAGTTGGGTCAGTCACTAGTAACAAGTCAGTTTCCAGGCTGGAAGCTGGAATGGCCTGGAACCCTGGTTCTGAGTGATGATCACAAGAGAAGTTGATAGCAGAATTCCTTGTGAATTACACAGAAACAGCAGAGCTCTTGCACTCGGGTGGTGACAGCAACAGAGGCCAAGAGGAGATGATATTATTTTGGGAATGCCCAAAAATCAGGGACATCTAGAGCTGCTCTGCCAGATGCAGCCTCTTGGCCTAGGGACAGACCCAGCAGCTGTGTTTAGATTCTGCCATTTGAAGGAGATGGCTGGGATGTGGATGGACAGGGGGAGGGTTAAGGAGAACAGCCCTGTTATCCACAGTATTGTTGCATTTTCCAGGCTATATTACAGATGGGTGCTGCGCTTGGCTCCTCCCATATTTATATGCTGCTTTGCAATCTCAGCTTATCCTCAAGCCACCCCATGGTGGTGAGAGGTCCTGTCTGGGTACTTTGAAGGAGATCTTAAAGAGAGAAGGGGGACTGTGCTAATGGCTTGGGGTTCTGTGTGTGTACAGTGCTATTAACCAAGTAAACCTCACTGCTTGTTCCACACCTGAGAGACAAGCTCAGAAAAGGGTTTATCAACAAGGGAAAGAAGAGTCCTTTTGAAAAAGGCAGAAAGGTCTAAGGAAGGCTCCCAGTGTGAATAAGAAAGTATTCAGCTTGCTGACATTGGGGGTATCCTTATTTGGGGGAAGCAGATTAAGGAAGTTCCTTTCTGCAGGTGCACTTTTGGCCATGCCTGTGTTTTCCTGGACATGTTTCCATATGCCCTGTATAAATAGACCTGAGCCTCCTCTCAGCTGGAGCAGCTGCTGATCAGGTGGCAGGTTAATACCTTGGCGAAGGTAAATTTGAACACAGCGGTTTCTGGAGCTGGACCACACCCAAAGTCCAAGTGATTTGGTGTCCTTTTGGTGCTGTGTTTTTCACAGAGGTATTGCCTAGTCTGATGGCAGAACTTCCAGGGTGTATGGCAGGCACAGGCACAGGGGACCTTGGCAAGTATCCAGTCTGCTCTGTTAACCTTCTGGGAATGGTTCTCCTTCGCTGAATCCCAATGAAAAAACATCTGGTTATTTCCTCTAGGGATGTGCAGTATGGATTGGTAGAACCACCTCTGTGCTGCCCATTTGTGTGATCATTTTTTATCAAAGGAAGCCTTTACACAGAGTGTTACTTGGTAATCCAGGAGGAAAACCTGTGAGAAATATGTGATGACCTCTCCTGATGTTCAGGCAGGAGAGCACAGAGAACCAGCTTCTGCAACTGTTGGTAAATAACTGAGAAAACACATTGTTTACTATGAAATAAATGAACAAAATACAAAGGCTGTGATTGCATGCATGGAACAACTTGAACTTTTTACAGCCTGTGTGCAGAATTCAGCCTGACCCCGTGGAGGCTGCAGAGCCCTTGGAGGATCTCATGGAAACAGAGGAATTTCCTCAGTGCTGTCACAGCTAGCAGCAGCAGGAGTGGCTGTAGTGAACACACCACTGTTTGCACCTCTCCCAGTTGTGCTTCTCTCTCCTTGCTGGCCCTCTGGAGCTGTCCAGCAGAAGTCACAAAGGTGCTTTGTGGCAGTGCCTGGTAGGAGGAGAATCCTCCAGCAGATCTCAGCCAAAGCACCCTGGAGGAAGCCCTGGCATACTTCTGCTTAGACAATCATTTCTCTTCCATGGCAGCTGACAAAAAGAGCTGAGCAACTTTCCCCAGAATTTCCATCTTGAAGAAAACCTGACAAATTGCTGTTTGTCTCAGTTCCAAATCTGAATGAAAAGATAATATAATGGAAGATTTTTTGTGGGTTGAAAACTCTGAGGGGTTTTCATGAGAAATAACTCCTTGGCAGAGAGAGGCAGTTTAGTCAAAACTAGTCTGTCCTTCCACACACTGTGCACAAGTCATGGAGAGCTGTGGTTTCAGGGCTGTTAACTTATTATTTTGCTTTTCAAGTCATGGTCTTGACTTTGTGGATGTGTCTTTTCAGGCCTGTCATTCCTACCTTTGACCTTATTTCCAAACAGAAGTATTGTTGGTCTGCAATTTTATTATGGGCTTGGCACAAATCAAGACTTGACACTCCATTGACAGTACAAAATGTTCTCTTGAGCAGATGAGATGAAACTGGACCAATGGTGCATTGCCTTTTGCTTCTGAGGTATTAAAACAAATGAATGTGATTCCTCCTGTAGCTTTGTACCCAAACAATAAATGAGGCCAGAAGCGACAATCCAGACCAGATCTTTCCCCATCAGAAAATGGGATTTTGTTACAACAGAAACAAATCTCTGCATCTGTTTTGTGGTGGTATCCCATGGGACCCACAGTTGCAAGCCTCTCCTGTTTTATTCTCTCCCTCAGGACCTGAGTGGTGTCTGAATTGCACAGCAGGGGCTGCTCTGATGCCAGGCTGTTTTATGAGTGATGAGGTCTGGCAAGAAAAGCAGGTTTTAGCCATGCAGATGCTGTGAGACACTCAGAGCTATTCACCTTCAGCCACAGAAGGGATTATTTGTTTACCAAGATGGGTATTGACATCCAGAAAAGTATTTGGATGCGATTTTTTTTTTTTTCTGGTGAGAAGTACATGGCAATTGATTGTTTTTTCCCTGCAGAATAATAAGAATGCAATTACTGCTTCTTTTTCAAGAGGAGAAATAATTCTTTGGGGTGTTTTCTAATTTGTTTTTCTTTGGATTCCAGTCACTCTTATGGGTCCCATCTGTTTGGGACTCACTTCTCTGGGCATTTTGCATCCTCTCAGAACCAAATGAAAAGTTTGGGAGTGACTGGCATTTTACATTCCTTTCCTGAAGGAAGTCTATAAGAGTTGTTACAGAGGTAACAGAAACTGAGGCATTTGCACCAGGTGTTCTGCAGTCTTAGGTAAAGTAAAATTTATTTATTAAAAAAAACTGATTTCAGTGACATTTTCCTATTACTCAAGTTTTCACTCTGCACTGGATGTTTCTCACATCCATCTGATGACATTGGTGTTTTGGCCAGTCCAAATCACTCAAACTGTTTCATGCTCCTGCTGATGTCTCTCTCTTCTGCCAAGGCAGAGCCCTCTCTTTGCCTCCCTCTCAGTGAGGAATCCCAAAATGCTTGAAACCCTTCAGTGGAAGGAAACAACAGGGTTTGGTCAAGTGATTGTCCAGTTTCCTTCCTTGTTTCTTGTGTCAGGGGCAGATTGATAAAAACTGAGCAATGATGCCATAGTGTGCCTTAAAGGGAAGGGTAAAAAGATGTTTAAGATTTAGGAAAGAACACTAGAACCTCTACATCAAGCCTTGAAGCCTCACAGAACGTATCTTTTACTCCTCATCAGCCAACAGCACATAATAGTGCTGTTTGGACTGATGGAATTATTAGAACTCGGCAAAGTGCTGGACATAGCATGACTCCTCTTGAGCTTCCTTTATTCTCCTATGTTTGCAGTCTTGGCTAAGTATTGAACCTATTTAGGGAGTAGTTTTGTGGCTTTGACATGTGATTGGGTGATACTGCTAATTTCATATGTGCTGTAGGGGGAGAGGGAAATAATTGGCTGCTCTGTTTTTTCTTGAGGTGTTGGAAATAAAGTGTTTGACTTCTGCCTAAAATAGCTCAGACTTGGTTTCCCAAGTTGGTAAAACATCAAAATACCTCTGCTACAATCAGTATTTCAGAGTGCTCTCATGAAGGCAACCTGTGGGTAACCAGTTCTAAGTATATAATATGCAATAAATTTCTGAAGGAAGATAAGTCTTTAGTGAAACTAAAATATTGTAGTACTCCTTATTCTGAACTGTTATCAAATTCTTCTCAGCTGTGGTTTCTGTGGAAAGCTGATTTTCTCCATTCCCTGCTCCAAGAAGTTTCTATTTTCATTCACCCTAAGAAAATAAACTCACTGGAAGTATATATAAACATTTGCTTCAAGCTACTCCAGTAGAATCCAATCCAACATGTACAGAAGTCTTGCCAGTGACTGCAGTTTGATCATTTCCATTCAGTCTTGTAGTGAATGACAGTTCCGTTTAAAAAGAAAAAAGAGTAAGAAGAAGGTTTTGGTGAAAAATAACATTTGGAATTTGTAAAATGAACCAAGTGGAGCTGGTTTTCTGCCGTGTTACACAGTTGGGTTGTGCACGGTACTTTCAGTAGTTCACATGTGTGAAGGATTGACCAGAAGGATTGATCTGTAGCAAATCCAGTGTGATCTTTGACTCCTGATGCTAATTAAATACATACCTATGAAAAATCTTCATAGGAATGATTTAAGTTGATTCCTAGCATATTATTGCTTTCTCTTTACCAGGTGTACAGGTGCTTTCTCTGTACTTGCTATTTTGCAAAGGCATCTGAAAAAAAACATGCACTAAAAGCAATCCTGAAGAGTCCTGGTTAGGTCTGCTGGGTTCAGAGGGCACAATTGTTACCTCACTGGCACTGTGTCATTCAGATCCACATGGTCACAGCTTCCTCAGCTGTGAAGGGAATGACTTTACAGGTCCTGGTCATATTTTGGTTTGTGATTGTGCACCTTCTCATACTTAATCAGTGCTGCTGGATGTGTCTTGTAATTGTGCAATGCTTTCAATGGGCACCAAGAGGAGCAGACTGCGCCAGGGGCTGTGTTACTAGAAATTGCAGCAGAATCCCTCACCCTCCATCTCAGGACAGACATGCCACAAGTCACCACGGGAGGAGGCACCTCAGCCCTCATTTCACACTCTTCAGCTGGAGCCCGAGCAGGACTGTGGGCTGTGATTTGTTCACTTTCTGTTTCAGGGCAGCACCCAGAGGGCCCCTGGGGTGACAGAGTATTTCAGATGGGCTTGGTGTGCAGATTGTCAGTTCAGCAAAACCCCAAGGAGTGCAAAGTAGCCCAGATGAGAACTGCATTGCAGTAGACATCTGATTTTTCCTCCTGCCTTCATACTGATTTCATAGGGCTGTTTCTCTACAAGTCATATGTTTTCATTCTGACCTTTACCAGTCAGACCAAGTCCATACAAATTCCTTGTCCAGGGCAGGTTTTCTTGATGATGTGTTATGCAGAATGTCCCACTCCTCTAGCCAAGCCCAGATCATATGTCAATCATAGGAAGCAAAAAAAATATGTGGTTCAACCACAAAACCAATTTCCAAGACAGAAAATCAAAAATAGAGATGTCGCAGAGTGGGATGCCAAAGTATCATTGCATCTGGGAAGAGACTTCTGGGTAAATGAAATAGAATTTTTCTGTGGAGATGTTAAAAAATGGTAAGGGTGTTGCAAAGCCTGCAAAAATCTCTGTAGTCCTTGGCTTGGGTGAGTGATAGCCTGGACTTTGAGTGGCTGTACAACATCCTATTTATTTATGGAAAAGGTAGCATTATGTTTTCCTAGTGACTTGTGCTCAAGTGTTGATTTTCACTCACTGATTGTCAGCCCTCACATATGAGTTATTTGTGTAGAACAAAAGCACTAACACAGAGGAAACTGGAGGTGTCTGGTTGTGTTTCCCCTTGCCCTCCTGGCTGCGCATGTGGAAGAACACAGCCCTTAACTCCAGCACTGGCTTCCAGTAATGAGCTATTGCTGCCTGCAGTGCTGATCCCTGGTGCTTGGCCCACTGTCAGGGTGATGTAACTTATATTAACTGCAATGTCCCATATCCACAGAGGTATTCCAAAAATAAGCAGTTGGAAAAGTTAATTGCTTTTATTTGTCTGCTGACTACCAGAGCTGTAAGATGTAGGAGGATACAGTGTGGGTAAGTGAAGGTGTATAGAATGTAATCTTACCCCCTAAAGAGTTGCAGCTGAACCAATTACTAAAGATTAGGAGCAGGCCTGGTGTTAACAGGCCACACCTGTAGCCAATAAGAGCAGTGGTATAAAAGAGTGGATTGGTGGGAGCTGGACTCAGATGGCTGCTGCAAGTACCAGGAAGAGTCAGTGCCTAGAGGAGCTGCCTACGAGAAGCATTGAGGAGGTACAAAACTCTAGTGATACGGAATCCTTGTGCTATAATGATAAGAGAACTCTTGGTACATAAGACAACATCCCTTGATAAGTAAGGCAACAGTAAGATGCCGATTTTCGTTGCCTAGCCTAGAGCATTAGGTGTGACCAAGATTACTGAGGAAGGAAAGAGTGTTGAAATCTTGAACTCCTGGTTTATAAAAAAAAAAAATAAAATTGAAGGTTTGGTTCAGCTGGGTGCCTTTGCTGAGGGGAAAATGGGCCTGGATGTTGCATTGTGTTGAGGTTTCATTACTTTTGTCCTTCTCTCTGGATCCTTGGGGTGGCTGATTTAAAATGTTGTGCCAGCTCTGCTCTGAGTCCCTGTACCAGGTACCTGAAGGCTTCTGCTTGCTATTCTGGCTGAGGGGGAACCAACCAACTGACTTAAGTTCATATATCTAAGGGAGCCCTCCCCACTAAACACACAATTCCACAATGTTGATTTTTTTTTTTCTGAGCACTTAGTACATCTGAGAGGGAATGGGAAGGGTGTTATTTCTCACCCAGAACACAGCTCTTGGCAGTATTGGGTTTTTTCATCTGAAGAAGCCCAGAGTAAGATGAGCACCAAGTTAAAGGAAACAATGGGAGTGTAAATGCCATTTAAACGTATACATCTGCAAGCCATTCTCTCCTGAATGCTTGGAAAGTTTGCTGTGTAAATATTGCTTTTTCTTCCTCTTTCCCTGCTCTGCTTGCTCTCAGCCTGGGGACACAAGGAGGGTGCAGCACACGATGCCAGGCAGCCCCATCACTGCAGAGTCCCTAAAGTCCAGATATCACCCATACAGAGCAGCTGAAAAGCTCTGCCGTTACACAGGCAGGTGGAAGCCTCGGCAAGGAGCCCAACACAGGAACTAAACCATTGCAGGCACGGCCCCATTAAAGTACCTTTCAGTCTGGAAATGAGAAAAATGCTTTAGGCAGACCATTCTCAAAATAGCGTTGCAGACACAAAGCCAATATAAACATTAGATGCTCTTAAAGAGCATTTGTTTGAATGGTGGGGTTGAATTGACTCCTTCAGCACTGACAGACAGTGCATATATCTCACTAGCAGCTCTCCAGAGGGTTCTCAGCTGTTGATGTGGGGAGACAGAGACTGTTCTTCAGGGAGGTTTCTGTAGCATGGCTGTTTCTGGAAGGTAAAAGGTCAACAGCAAAGTTCTGGAAGCGTAGTAAATAAATACTCTGACAGCCCTGCCCATCATCTGTGTTGACAGAATTCTCCTGAAGTTATTAGTGTTATTTATTTGTTTTTACAACAGCAGCACTAATTTATTTTTATTAGGAGCCCCAGCTGTGGTTGGGGTTCCATTGTTACAATCATGTCATAACAGGCAGGTCCTCTTTGAAATATTAGTGCTTCACTCTGAGCAGCAAGGCTGAGTATGGGAAGTAAGAAGGGTTCTTCTTCTTCCTACTCTACAACTGGAAAATGGTGGCATGCAAAATTTCGCAAGTTGGCCAAGGCCACCCACAGTCCAGAAACTGCAAGCTGGGGATTGTAAATCTGTCAGCTTTAATGAGGTGTCTGGCTGGGGAGAGTCTCATATGAGTCCAGTTTAAAAGTTAAACAGAAAAAGCCCTGCAAATGTTCTATAGGCAGCACATGGTGTGCGTGGTCAGTGCTGCTGACGGCAGTGCAGTGTGTCCCATGCCCTCAGAGTGAACGTGTGTGTGTGTACTCCCATCAGTCTAGGCTGAGGCAGAAAAGGGGAAGGTTTCAAAAGAGAGAACACAGTTTGCTGAACATGCAAACCAGACAGTCCTGAAACTAAGGATTATCTCCTTGCTCAGAAATGAAGCAGCCATACCCACCTTTACTACCACGAGTGGCATTTCTGACATGTCCCTCTGCCTCTGCATGAACAATGAGCACAGGCTGCTTTTTCTGCATGTGATGGGTGTTAGTGTAAATCAGCAGAGAGTTCCCTGACCCACTCAGTGTGTCTCCCCTCACACCTGCAGCTATGCAGGTGCTCACAATTAGGTGAATGATGTTTCCTGACTTTCACCAAGAGGTCAAATACAAAGCAAAATGAGATGGAAAATACTGTAGCATGTGGTGGTAGAGGGGGCAAAAAGGAGTGGGAAGGAAAATTATTTCCATTCTGATGCAAAGAACTTTCAAAAAATTCCTTCGTGAACTCTCAATATTTCCTGTCCTCCCTCATTCTGTATTTTCTGAAATATGAAGACAGGATGTTCCAGATGGAATGAAGTTGCCAGGATGACGGAAGGTTGTTTGTGCAAAGTGAAAACCTTAAATATTTTCCTTTCTTGGGTTTAGGATGATGGTATTCACAGGTAGCATTTGTGTTGCCATGACCCCTGAAAGCCTGGGCTTTAAAAGTCATGCAGATAATCACAGATTTTGTCCTGCTTTAGGCACTGATCACCCAGTTTGGGCTACTTTTTGGGAAATAGCATCTATAGGTGAAAGCCTGTTCTCACCCAGAAAGAGATGGAGTGCTACAGAGAGGATTTGTGTTATGGAATGTACAGAAAGTCCAGTTTCTTCTGTCACCTTTCATAATTTCCATTTCCTTAATGGCAGCATGACTTGATCATGTACAGGTAAAGATATTACCACACGCATGATTCTAATGCTGTGACGCTACCAGTGGATCTGAAGGGAAAACAAGGCATTCATCTAAGGATGACCCTGATTTTGCCAAGTGAAGTCAATGAAAACACTTCTATCGGCTCCATTAAAGCTTGGGTTTGAGTGCTGTAATTAAACATATTCTGCCTCCCTTATACTGGAAATTTTACTTCCCAGTAGAAATTAATCCTTTAACATCGCAAGCGTTCCCTTTATTTATTGTTGAAGGGGATAGGAGGTGCAGGCTTGGAGTAGGACTGCAGCAGGGCAGCCTGCAATGACTGTGCCACTCCCCTCAACTGGGCAAGGACCCTGAGAGTGACAAAACCTTTTCCACACCTCCTAGAAAGAGGCAGAATGGCTGCAACAATTCCTTGCTGTCACTGGGGCTGTGAGGGTACAGCCCTGCCCATGAGAAGGCTGATGAGCAGCACTGGCAGCTGGGTTAGTCTGCTCCAGTGCCACCCATCAAACCTCTTGGTACAATAAATAGGGAACACATGATTCCTTCATCTCACCTGCAAATGCCATATTAACAGTTCACGTTTCAAAGGGAGGAGGCTACTTCAGCCCAATCCCAGATAATTAGAAACACCTTGTTCATCACTACCTAATTTTCCCTCAGCTGTTTATGTTTGTTCTTGATTCTTTGCTCCTCTTAGACAAATGAGCTTTTCAAGTTCAAATAAAGAACATTCTAAACCTAACTTTGATTCTTGTGAATCAGAAGGCTGCCTAAACCATAACCAAATACACTTTTGCTCCCCTTCTCCTTATTGCAGCTATATTAGAGCAATCTGAAAGCAAATCCCCTCTAGTCGCTGGTAGGACGTGGGAGGTGTTTGCACCTTCTAAGTGTGGCCAGTCCTGCTCAATTGGCCACACCTGCACTTGGTTTCATAGAGAGGAAGGAGCTGGGCTTGAAGGGAAAGGCTGGTGTGTAAGTAGTGTGCTGATGCTGCTTTTATGGAGAGCTGTAAGCTGAGGAAAGGCTGAATTGGGAATATGCTGCTCCATGAGTGAGCTGCAGCCCTTCTGAGCATGAGGTAGAGCCCTTTTTATAGGGCGATGGTGTTAAACTGAGGAGTTCTGCCTGGATGAAAGCTGCTGCTGGGAAGATGCCTCCCAAGGAAGAGGAAAGAGAGTGGGGAAGCAGTGAGGATTGGAGTTCAGCTGCTCTGCACAAAGTTTCCTGGTATGTCAGAACTTTTTCCCCTTTGGAAAAGGGCAGCCTACTGAGAGCAAGGAGTAAGAATGAAAGAATTGGTAATGTGGTTACACCCCTGGTTGCCCTGTGAGTCTTCAGAGTGAGGCCTGGCAAGCTCTGCCTGGTGCAGCTGGAAGGTAGGAGCAAGGAGAGAAATGAAACCCTGCTGACTTGGGCTGCATGTGAGATCAGAACTTGCTTTTTCCTCAGGAAAATGCTTCTTTTGAAGTCTGGGGTCTTGATTAGCCCATTTGCTGTTACCTGTCTATAAATGGCTCCCAGATGAGATCCGCTTCAGCTCCTGGAAATGATGCAGCATTAATAGGGAATTCAGAATGGTGAGTGAGTCTTAGGGGGCCTGTGTTGGCTCTTAGAGTCCCAAGATTTGTTTGGGATGATATCACAGTCTGCAGGACCCTTGGCAGGGCTGATGGGCTCTGGATGGCTTTATTTTATGTACATGTATAGAGGTGCCTAAATAATCATAACTAACCCCTGCAGAGCTGTGATGAGCCTGCCAGCCTGCTCTGAGTGGCTCTGTGTGCCCTCTGCCTGTGGCTCACCAGTGCGTGCTGCCTGCAGCTGAGCAGGAAGGAAACACGAGGCTGAGCCTTGTGCTGCAGTCTGATATTTGAGCCCTTTGTTAAACTGATGGCCTGTTGTTGGGTAATGTCTGTGAAGCTCCGGCTTTTATCAGAACAAGCAGTGGTGCTTTGATTCCAGTACAAGGAGGATGTTGTAAATCCTGGGATATTGCAGGTTCAGGGAAAGGGTGACATCACTTAGACATGTTTTTTAAACAGGTTCACCAAAATCTGCAGACATTTATTGGTCCAGATGAGTTTGCAAGTGTCAAATATCTGACCTTCATTTCTGTTGCACTTTGAAGAATTAATAGAGATGTTGGTACGTGCTGTTGCTAGTGACTAGAAGGAAAGGCTTGAAATCCTTTGTTATGGGATGTAAAACTCCATTTTTCTTTAGTTACCCAGGTTAATTGAGATACACTTAATTTCTGGAGCATTAACGGTGGCTTGTCATCACTGTGTGCAAAGTGATGGCCCATGGGTTGTTATTCCATAAAAAACTTCTTTTGCCTTGCAAAAGTCCCTTCTCTCTGATCACTGTGGGTTCATTCTCTGTTTGATCCCTGTATGAGCCATTCACTTCAGAGTTGGACTCAAGGATCCTTGGGAGTCCCTTCCAGCTCACAATATTCTGTGAAATCTGTGACCCAAGCAAGACTTTGGGCCACAAGTTAGAAAACTTGAAAGTTAAAAAATCTGACTGAAATAAGCAACTGGAAAAATTTATGTAATGGGATTTGTGATGGTGGTGGCTGTAGCACTGATGAACTGAGTTGCCTTCCCTGTCTCTGTGCTTGGGAAAGCACCAGAATCCTTCCTGGCCTTTCACATTCTCACTGAGGACGTTTCCTCCACCTGATTTTTGTTGCAACTCTGTAATACATTGCTAAGTTAATTTTTGGTTTCCACTGGTATTTAGTCATCCCTCCCAGCCAATGGAGCTTGCAGAGTGAGGAGGAACACAGCCCAAGGATTGTCTGGAATGATGTTGTGTAGTCAAATGTAGGACAATGGAAATTCTAGGGATGGTTTGCCTGCTCTGAGTGATTCCTGATGCAGTTAATCCCTCCTTTTGAAACAGATTATGGTTTGGGCTGGGCAGGGGGATAGAAATCATTCATCCAACCCAGAACTTCTTGAAGTTTTACTGTTCCTTTGTGGATCAGCAGGGACACTGAGCAGTGTGTACGTGGGTCCCAAAGCTGGTTTATTGTGCAGTGTATCACTTTGTGAATTATCCTGGCCATTCCTGAACTCTACATGGACTTTTTGATGGGCTTTGTTTGGTTTTTGGTTTTGCTTTTATCACAATAACGTTGTGGTCTGTTAAGATGGAGTCCCACAAACCTCTGATTGGAGCAGGAGATCATTTCTGCCTGCAAATCCCTGAATCTACTTGAAGACAAAGGAGGGTTTGTCCAATAACAACATCTCAATTGAGATCTGGGGAGCTTCTGGTGTGGGGTGTGAGCTGTGGGAAATTCAGGACTCATGGCTAACTAACCAATATGATTAAATAAAGCTGTTTATTGTTTATATTATGAACTTATTTATACATTTTAACTCTATTGTATATACTGATCTCGTATTTCTTATTGGTGCCCTTGCTTGTTGATGTAGTCTTCTGGTGTTCTTCTTTTGTAGTCTATTGGTACTTCTCAGAAGATGTGTTTGATTACGATCTAGGCATAGCAGCCCCCATTATCGAGTTTTTGTGGTCATGGAATTTGATTTCCCAGCTTTTTCTTTCTTATTTTAGCACAGTTTGTCTTTTTATGTCTCAGTAACAGTGATGAATTCCAGAGGGCCCTGAGAAAATTCTGATAACAGTTCCAAGTCAAATGGCAGGTGCACCCTGTGGTCTGAGTTGTTCAGGTACATTGCTGCAGTGAGCTGGGCTGTGGATGGGCTGGAGTGCAGTTTCAGGCTGTCCTGTAAGCTTTATGTCCTGGAACTTTATGCTGTTGCCTGCTGCTTCCCGTGCCCCTCCAGAGTGATAGTGCCCAAAACCTGCAATCCATGAGGAAGTTCTGAATCCTTCCCTAGAAATGTGTGTACACATACTGTCTCATTTTTATGCTTTTTATAACAAATGCTTTGGCTCAAGTGACAAATGCTGAGGTAGGAACATCTCCTTTTCCCAGTCTTATCAACTCCAGAAGCTGAGGGAGGTCTCTGCAAAGCATTTCTTCATCAAATAATTTTCTGGAGTCTCAGCAGAACAGCAATAAGAAACAGAAATGGTGGGAAGTAGCAAATATATCAGGCATGCTGTAGTGGAGGAATAATGGTGTTTGACAGTTGCAACTTAAATGAAATTATTTTTCTAACATCATGACTTAAATTTTGTGGAATTTCTGGCCTTGGAAATGTACAAGACTCAACTAGACATGTCCCTGAGCAGCCTGGTCTAATTACACCTGCTTTGAACTGGAGGTTGGAGTAGATGACTTCCAGAGGTCCCTCCTTACTTAAATTATTCTGTGATTTTAATAAGAGCATCCCATTCCTTGGTCCCTTTCTCTCTGTGTGGTGTGTGATATATGTTACACTGTTTTGGCAGGGATTTTATGAGTAGCTGAACTCATTTATACTGAAATAATTCTTGAAAAGATTAATAAATGTTACACCACACTGTATCATTTTACTGTGTGTGCTACTCCTCCTATCAGTGCTTGGCTGTATTCATGGCTGCTGTAAATCACTTTAGCCATGTGGATACTTAGTTGCAACACTTTAATTTAATTTCTTTTTATATTCACATTTGAACCTTGGTTTTCTTAGTACTGTGTCCAATGTGTGGTGCTTAAAAGGAGATTAATGTTTGGGGGCTATCTATTAGCTTTTAAATTTGTAATGAAACCTCTCTCAGACTTGGGCTAAGGCTCCTCAGGGGGAGCCAAATAAAATTCAAGATTGCTTCTAATCTTTTCCTTATTGCTATTATGATTTAAAGATCCTTTGTCTACATGAGACCTGGGCCCGAGCATGCTTTCATTTTCAGACAGGACTCCAAAGAACTCATATAATGTTAATATCTTTCACGCTGGTGAAATGTCACAGATTATTATTTTTTTTTACTGGCAGAGAATTTGGCCTATTCTGCAATGTTTCAGGGCTGACAGATTGAAGGTCCAACCTCTGCCAGTTGGCTGGGAGGGAACACCAAACCTTGGATGCACATAATCTTGTGGGAACAGTCTACTTCTGGAAATCAGGAACTATTTCCTTAAACTGCTGATTACTTGGAGACTGTACCACAAAGAACATAATTCTCCTGCCTTGTTTCTGTTCCTAAACAGCTGTTTCCTGGCCGTGGCTGGACACAGGGTACTGGGCTCAGTCTGGTTGCTGGTATTGCTCTGGCTGGAGCTGTGCCTGATCCTGGTGGGCGAAGGAGGACCCAGACAAATGATACAGCTGGGGACTGAGGGAGGGTGGTTGAGGAAGAGTGATGGAGGTGGTCATCCTTGACTGTTGAAATGAGGCTTGATTGCTGCTGTTCAACGAACACTGCTGCTGTTCAACACATGTCACAGGCTAAAATCTCCCTTGATTTTAAGGTCTTAATCATATTGCCCTGACAATCAGCAAAATGGACATACTGTGCGGACCGCAAGATGTCAACAAGACACACCCACTGTCCACATTTGGCAGCTTTTTTTGAAAAGTGAAATAACAAGTGCCAGGAGTGCCAAACCAAACCTAAAATGAAGACAAAACCAGAAGAACCGTCCAGATGGGTGTGTGTCTATTTGAAGCAGACCTTTTTTCAACAGGTCTCATGACACGCTTGTCCCAAACTGGAATCCAAGTCATCAGGTTTATGGTAACGAATGATTCAAAGGGAGCAACTCCCTCCCCTTCTCTCTGCTCAGGTTTTTGGAGATTTCTATGGTGAGATGAAGGAGGGAAGAAATCTAAGACTGTCTAACCTCAAACCTAAATGCACAGTTCCATTACTGGTGATGGATAGTGTGCTGTGGGCACACCAAATGGAAAATATATTGATTAGGTTGATACGTGCCTTAACTCAGGGTTCTCAGACTTATCTGGGGAGCCCAGGTCACTCTTCTAAAGGATTTAATGGAGGCTTTTGAAGCCTGAGGACCTCATTGTGTCCCAAACTATGAGGACTAAATGATCAGGGACCTGTCTGTATATGTTGCTGAACATTATTTGCTTTTTCACCTCCTGCCTGGCTATGAATATGTGTAGGCAGTTCATTATTTATAACCTTTCGTTTTTTTTGCACCATTACTCTATGTAGAACTTATGTGATCATTTTAAATTAAGCCTTACTGTTTATTGAATATTTAAAGACATCATTATGAAGTATTCCACAGTAGAAATCAATAGTTTAGTCATCCATAACAAAAACTTCTTAGATGTTGTAAGCAGAGGAGTTCTCAAGTTTTTTCCCCTGTATTGAAATATTAGCTTGAACAAAAATGATTGCTGAACCTTTTCAGTCAGCCTGACTGTTGTAGTGCTTTCTCCAGCTTTCCAAATCTGCCGTGGTAAATTAAGGATCACAGCACTTGCCATTTTGACTGAAGTTTTGTAGCTGTGGGTTATTAAAATATGTGGGGGTTTCCTCTCTAATATATTGATGCCTTGGAAGCTTCTACTCTGTGTGCTCTGCACCCTCAGCCATAGAGAGCAGAGTGGGAAAGCAAAACTTTCCATCAGTTCATGACATGCGGTCAAAGTCACATTTCAGCATGCACTAAACAGATCCTATTCTGTTTGACTTGGTTGACATTCAGGGATGGAAATGAAATTATAAAAATCATCCCTTATTCATAAAGTCACTGAATGGTTTGGACAGGAAGAAGCCTTAAAGATCATCCAGTTCCAGCCCTCCTGCCTTGGGCAGGGACATCTCCCACTGGACCAGGTGGCTCCAAGCCTTGTCCAGCCTGGCCTTGAACTCTTCCAGGGATGGGGCAGCTACAGCTTCTCTGGGCAACCTGTGCCAGGGCCTCACCACCTAATTATGAAGCATTTCTTCCTAAAATCTAATCTAAACCTACCCTTTCCCAGTTTGAAGGGTATCTTCCCTGTCCTGTTGCTCCATGCCCTTGTCAAAAGTCCCTCTCCAGCGCTCTGGTAGCCCCTTTAAGAACTGGAGGTTTCTGAGTTCTCTCCAGAGCCTTCTTCAGACTGAACAACTCCAACTCTCAGCCTGTCTTTGAAGGAGAGGTTTTTCTTTTGCCTGCCTTAGCTTCAGTGGATGACAATGTATTTCCCTAGGAAGATGCTCTGTATTTGCATACTATCGTGTTTGCCAAGCACTGCTGTAATTAGAATAGTAAATATTTGTTTTTGATTGAAAACCCAGTAAATATTTGTGTATAACCCATATAAATGGCTAGAGGCATTTTTTCAGCCGAGCAGATGCAGCCTTGCACTGACCTTTCCCAAAAGTTTTCCTCTTTTTCTGAGAACTAAGGCATATAGTTAGAACCAGAAATAGCTGCTGTTCTCTTCACCTTCCAGGGAACTGCAGATCAGGGCAATGAAAAAACACATGAATGAAAATGATCCCCAAGTGTTCAAGCTTGCCTGAACTTCTGTATTGAGAGAAGTCCTGATCCAAATCTGTGCACCCCAGACCCCTCTTTAGTTGCAGGGTTGGTTTGTACTTTGCAACTTTAAAATGCTTGTTTCTTTCAAATGGGGAAGGAAAGCACCAGAGCAGAGGGGTGATTATTTTGATGTCCTTATAAAGGGGTGCTTCCTCCTTTTTCTTTAGTTTAATTTGGGAATTATGCTGCTTTCATTTTGTTTCTGATCATCTGCTTGCTTCCCAGATACGCTCTTTATCCCCTACTGGAGTTTAAAAGGGCTGTTTCTCTAGAAGTCATCTTGTTGGTGCTCACAAATATGACTGCTCTCACTTAATACAGCTGTGGCTGTTGAGATGCATCAGTGTGTGATTCAGTTTTGTTCTGAATTCAATACATCAGTGTGTGATTCAGTTTTGTTCTGGATTCCTTCTGGAATCTTCACAGTGGCATTAATAATGTACCCAGAGCGTCTTCTTGGTTCTATTTCAGTAGAAGCACAGTGGTCTCTCACTGAACTGGTGTGGAAACTGGTTAAGATGCTGAGGCACAGCTTGTGCAGTGAGGTGACTCTGCTGCAGTCCAACAGTGCAAGAAATGCTTTCCCTGCTGCTGCTGGGCCTGGCTGGGGGTATGAAGGGAGGGTTTCTCCTCCTGTTTGGGGAGGCTAAAAATTATGGGTGAGGCTAGAGCAGAGGAGGAAGCTGGCAATGTTACAATGGGAGAGCAGTGGTGGTTCAGCAATGAGAATGTGCCTGTTCATTGTGAGAGTTCATCTCTCGGTATCTGTGTGCAAGACTCTTGTGGAAGAGGGAACATTCCATGCACACTCCCTTTCCTGCTGGCTTTTCATGGGGTTTGCTCTGTGGCTCCAAGCACCTTGTGCAGGCAGATGTGTTCTCAGCAGTTGCTCCAAGATCACTTGCTGTTCTGGCACAATCTAGCAATTTCTCCAACAGATTCCTAAAATGTGGGAGAGTGTCTAATGTCAGAATGGGTGGAGGAGTAACCAGATCATTGATAGGGAGAATATAAGCTCCATATGAGCAATAATTTTCAGCCCCCCAACTCAACTTTTCTCCAGGCTGTAGAGTGATTGTGTGCAGTTTTGTTAACCCCGGAGTGGGGGTGTGGTCTGTCCCTTTATAAATACCCCTGCCTCGAGTATTTGCAGATGCAACCATCTCTTCTCTGCTTCCAGAACATACCTGCCTTGAAAGGTTTTATTCCATGGCACTGGAATTGCAGCTTAGCAGTGCACATGACATTTGCACATTAATTGTCAATTAATGACATTTGTCCTGATTTCCCCCCACTTGCTGAATGAAAACATTTGTTGAAAAATACTTCCCTGGCTTAAAACTATGGAGATATCCCTCTTTCACTAATTTAGTAATGGGGCTATGATTATTTATGTATTTATTTTTCAAAATTCACACCTAGGGGCCTTTTTAGGTATTAAAACCTAGCAAGAGGTTTTGTATATTCACATCAATGACTATCCCTGTAAAAAATTTGGAGGTCTTTGTTCAGATTTGCCTCCCTGGATCCAACTATATGGAGCCTTTGGTTTTTGAGATGCAGTCTTTCAGTACTGGTAACACAATGAAATTGTCCAACCTCTGTGTTATAGGACTTAGATTTTCCTGAAAAAACCAAAATTTTGATTTTCTGGAAAATGACTGTTAAAAGTGTTACAAAATCACTAACCAGTGTCTCCTTCCAGGGGTTCATCAGCCAGTTCTGAATGAAACCCAATTTTTGCAGTGTTTTTTACCATGAGGCCACTAAGGCAAAACATTCAATGTGACATTAAAAAATAAAGCTGCTGGGCACACCTGTGGATATGA
Source organism: Melozone crissalis (assembly GCF_028551555.1). Taxonomy (NCBI): domain Eukaryota; kingdom Metazoa; phylum Chordata; class Aves; order Passeriformes; family Passerellidae; genus Melozone; species Melozone crissalis. The sequence goes on from NW_026535858.1 coordinate 2,372,216, forward strand.
TGGGTACCTCAGTCCATCTTGTATTACATGCACATCTTGCTGACCAAGGGTGGTTGAAAGGCAAAATCAATTTTTTCAAACATTTAAAAATAACTGGCTGGAAGATGTAATGTAACAATCCAACACCCATCTTGAACATGCTGTGGTGAAACTTGAGGAAAACTCAAACCGTAAGAAGTTTCAGGTATGTCCATTTTATGAATGTGTCCATGGTGTGGACTCCATTGGTGACCAATTTCTTTAGTAATGAAAGAATAATTTAAAAAATGCAGCTGAGAGGGATGCAGTTCTTCTAGGGCATCCTCTGACTGTGAGCAGGATCAAACCCAACTATGTCACTCCTTACAGATTTTCATTTAACCTGCCCTTAATTCTCCTAATGGTGGATGCTCTGTCCAAGAAAAACAGTCTTGTGCTTCACTACTCCTTTACTCCTGATGTTTTCCTGAATATGTGTAACTTAATCATATTTCTATTTGTTCTGACCACCATGGATTAATTCTTTCCCCTTTTTTCAGCAGTCCATTTCTCTTCTCTTAAAGCAACCCCAGTTTCTCAGTCTTTTTTGGCAGCTCATGATTTTGAACTTCAGACCATTCCCGTGACTCTTCTCTGGAATTTCACTAAATGGTCCAAATCAGGGTGTAATTATTCAGCTGAGGTCTTGCAAAAGCTGAATAAGTGGGCACTTCATTTGCCTCACAGTTTTTACTCCTAGTTATATGTTCCAGGATGATGGTTAGGGCTTTATTTATTCAAAAGCCTGCTTCTCTTCATGCGGCCAGCACTTCTGCACATTACCTCTTCTTCTAGCCATAAATGAGTATTCCCACTTCAGTGCAAAGATATTGCACTTACTGGATTTTCTTGGGCATTGTTTTTTGCCACGTAATTCATTAATTTAATTTGGAACGCTAGTCCAGTCCTCCAAGGCAGATTCCCTTCTAGCAGCAATGTCATCCATCTAAGCTATAATGTCTAGGCCAGAGAATCTACATTAGCTGGTGCCCCCTTAAGAGCTGGGAACTGTGGTTAAAATGCAATTTAGAAGTTCCATTTTGACTTGAATTCCTGGTCAGTCCCTACTGGAAAAGTGCACCCAGAGATCTGCATCGCATTTTGAAGAGGAGAAAGCTGAGGCCCGGAGGAACCGGCAGCTTGTCCAAGGTCAGGGAGGAAGATGGCAGGGGAGCAGGGTCCAGTCCCAGCTGTGTCAACTCCCAGACCAGGGCCCCAACCACAAGGCCATCTCTGTGCCCAGCTGGGTCTGTGTGTCTGCCTCCTGGGCAGAGCCCAAGCCCTTGGTGAAAGATCAGGATACAGTGTAAGCAAAGTTGTGTTTATTTTAGAATGCAGGCCCTGGATGTCGGCATGGCCGCGGAGCCGCCGGGGATGTTGGAATGCTCGTGGGGTTTGTGCTGAACCCTGGGACAAACACCAGTGCAGCCAAGGCAGCCTCTAGGAAGCAGGAGGCACCTCACCTGGTGTTGATTACCACTTCTGTACATCCTGTCTGCTTGGGGGAAATCTGGCTAATACATGTTGGGATGAGTGGATAGTAAGAGTAGGAAGGACTTAGTGGTCACGGGGAGGTCAGAGAGAGTGGCACAGCTTGTTAATATTAGTCCTCAAGCCAGATGGGCTCATAAGATATATTGGCTTTGGGAAAGGTGATGCACTGCTCCATTTGGATACTTGTCCTGTGAATTCTCTGAGTGATTTGACTGGAGCAGCTTCACAGGGATGCCAGCTGGAGCACGTGCCTTGGGAGCAGAGAGCTGATTATGCCCTGCTCTGGTTTTTGGCTCGTTATCACAGGAAGTGTATGCCTACTTCTCTGATGGCCTGTCTTGCAAACATTGTTGGGGTACTAGAAACATGAAGCAAATGTGGGTGAAGGGTAGAGTTTCTGACAAAGGCTAGTTGTGTTGCTGGGGATGTATCTTAGAGAAAAAAAGGGACATCTAAATCAAAAAACATACTTGAATATAAATCCAGAAAAATAAGGCCATCTTTAGAACAAAATGTGTAGTAGTTAAGTGATTTGCAGTGAAGATTCTCTTCTAGTCTGCTTCATCTTGGATCAGGCACCTAGAGTTGCCCAACTCTGTACAGTGCCAGGGTTAAACCTGTGCTGTGTGAGCTATGAGTGATACTGGAATGTTCAAAATGGTCGGAACAAGAGTAACGTTTGTGGGATGCTTGGGAGAACTGTGTTCCGAGATCCTCTGAATTGTAGAAAGAAAGAAGGGGTTAATGCAGCTTGTGGGGAGACAGGAAATGTCCCAGCTGGAGCTGATTAAATCTGCTGTGTAGCCTAAGCTGCCCAGATGGGAGACACATGGCAGAGTGAGATGTGTTGCGTAGCTCCAAGGGATGTCTTATCACTAAGTGGGCCTTGAGCACTGATTGGAGGTCTCCCTCCATACTGAGGGTGGGTCTCCTGGGCTATCAGCAGAATGTCAAACCACATTTTTAACCTTTTCCACATCGAGGTTTCCCGTGCCCAAGAAGAGGCATAGCAGTGAAAATAGAGGGTGAACAGAGGTGAAATAGAAGCTGCATGCTTTTCTGAATCTGGCCACCAAGCCCTTAGATAGACTTTGGAGCTGTTGGGTGCCTCACTGTCCCTGTTCCCTCCCCTCTGTCTCTAGGTAGAGCAGTGACACAAAGTGTGAGGCAACCTGGACTGTTCAGAGATGGGAGAAGGACTGGGACAGCCCTGCTGTTAAACTGAGTCTTACAACTTGACATCTGTCAGGGCACTGTTAATTGTGGCTGTGTCTAATTAGCAGGGCCTGTGACCCCAGCACGAAGTCCTGCTTCATGAGCAGTTCAATTTGTACGAGTTTCCTTGAGGCATTACAGCAGATCTGTGTTTCTTCTAAACCAGCTCCAGCCATGGGCATAATCCTGTGTCCAGCAGGGATTAGTGCCAGGGTCTGTGTAGAGCACTTCCTTAAAGCAGCTGTGGGACAGACCATCTCCAGAATCCTTATTTGTGTTTTTTTTTAGTTTTAAGAAAAGTATTTTTTTACAGAATGCATCTATAATTTAAAATTTTCTTATTTTTACTATTCCTACACATCTCAGTTCTGACGCAGGAGTTTCTAGAAACGTTCCACATCAGGCACCTGCTTGGCTAATTTTCTCCATCTTTACAAGGTGTCTCACAACCTCTGTCAGATGCTGGAGTTTTTCTTTCAGCTCTGTCTGGAGCAGCTGGGGTGCATCAAGGCTCGTGCACTGAGGCAAGGCTTTGATGTTGCTCCAGTGATACTGTTGATAACACCTGATTGTTTTCCATCTAGATCTTCTCAGAAATTGATCTTGATTGAACACATGTTAGGCCCTGTAAAACTAGACAAAACCTCCTCCAGTGGGGCTAAAACAGCAGTTGCACAGCTTTGGGTTTGTTTTCTTTAATAAACTATTTTTCCTTTATTCTCTCTTTCACTGGGGGCTGGAAGAAGCAGCAGATGTAGGGAGAGACAGCTTGTGCTGGGAAAGGAACAGATCACGTTCCTCTATTAGAACTGCAATAAAGAGGAGATTTTGCCTTTGAGTAGGAGCTCTGGTATTGCCATAAGAAAACTGCAGCTGAGCAGTGTTCAGGGGCCTGGCCAGGTTTCAGTTCCAGTGTCTTTTGCAGTAAAGGGGCTCTTCTGCCAACCAGTTCCCTTGTTCCTTAGAGAGCTGTCTCCCTAATGATTCAGGCTTTGTGCCCTGGCAATATGGGAAGAGAATGAGAATTTCTATGTTGAGCAGATGCCCTGAAGTTCTGCCACTGCATGGATTTCAGCAGGTACAGGTTTTCTTCAGTTCTGGGAAACAAAACAGGACGCCCATTTTTGCCAAAGGAAGGTGGGCATTTGTCCCTCAGCTTTAATAACTGCAATAGCCAGAGGCTGTTCCAGCTTCTATCAGTGCTGAATCTGACTTTGGAGTAAAATGTGCCTGTGTAACACCAGCTGGAGTCAAATTGCTGGATTTTTGTCTTTTTTATTTTGCTCTTTACCTTGAGAGCATTTTTGAGGTGACAACATTTACACAACAAGAGCCATGGAATTTCAGAGTCATTTCTCCAGAATGAAACCCACATATTTTTGGTTTGAGGGTCCATTCTTATATATGTGCTAGTCTCTGTTTCCTTTATCCTTCATGTTGGAAGAGTGGAAAAGGTCACTTGCAGGGGGATTTGATGGGAAGAAGGTGCCAAGCCTGAGCCAGACAGGGAAATGGTTCTCATAAGGAAGTGGTTCTCATAAGGTCTGTGGGAGTGGATGTCTTGCTACCAAACCCAAAGAGGATGAAATTCTCTCCTGAGCAGAGGGTGAGCACAGAGAGATTTGCCACTGAAAAGGGCTGGGTTGAGCCAGGAGTGATCCATAGGCCCTGCTGCCAAAGGGTGGATGATGCCTATGGAATGGTACTGCTCAGGATAATTAGGGGTGGCAGTGCTGGTCCTGGCTGGCTTTCATCTCCCCAGGCAGCCCAGGCCATGCACAGCCTCAAACCCTGCAGAGTTCACTTGGCTGGAGCTGGCACTGCCTAAACCAACAGCAAAGCTCCATCTTGGCTTCACTGCAATGTCTGCAGGAGCCCCCTGGGCTGGGAACTGCAGCAAAGGCTGCATTACTGGGAATTGCTCCTGCATTTGTGAAATGCAAATACCTACACCATAGTGTGAGGTTAGTGCTAAATTTCCCATTTGTTATTCTGACCAGAAATTCCCACTAGTTCTGAAATGCATGGGAAGGCTGCTGGCAGCACAGGCAAAGAGTGTCCTGCTCTGGTAATTTTTTACATGCAGTAAAGCCTGGATATGTGACTTCAACTTTTTTCCCCTGGTGGAGTTTGCCTTGGCTTGGTGACTGGACCACTTACTCTTCTCTTCCCTGTGAGTCTGGGTTCCAACACTCTGGCAAATGCATCTTAAATATTTGAGGCCCTTGAAGTTTTTCTTAGATTTAAGTGTGGTGACACAAATTATGTAAAAGCTTTTGCTGCATAATTATTCGAGCCTTAACATCTTTAAGTATTTTCTGATGTTCTGCAGCTCAGTATGAGACTTGGTTTTTTGTTTTTTTTTTTTTTTTTCCATGATCTGCTTTTGTGGAGATCTTGACATCCTCTGCTTGCCTGATGAAACAAATCTGGAGACAAAATGAATCTTTACGGAAAACATCTTTGGTTCCCTTAATGATGATGATTTAAATACCACTGATAATTAGATTCTAAGTGACTCAGAGCAGATTTTCAAAAGGCCAGCAGCCTAATGATTGAATGGCTGTTCCTATTGAAATAATTCTCAAAAATGTGCTGGTTAGTAAGAGATTGTGAGAAAGAACCTGAAACTTTTTTAATAGATTTTGAGACTTGGTCCAGTCTGAGGATGTACCCAAACACAGCTGATGTAGCAGTGCTGTGACAGATGAGTAACATGAGCTGGGACTGCAGCCTGGCTGTGAGCAGGTGACAGTGAAGGTGGTGTGACCCCCTGCTCAACCAGATCAAGGAGGGAAGGTGGTGATCCAGACTACTGGGACATTTTCATTCCCTGCCCCAGCTTTCTCTCTTCTCCTGCAGCAGCATTTTATTGAGAAATACTTGCTGCTGAAACCAGATGAGACTGTAAAGCCCCATCTGGGAGGAAAAGAAGGAGAATAATCCCATTTTGAGTTCTTGCATGCCATTAGTGCCATACAATGGGAGGGAGTGGGTGAGACTCAGTATAGCTTTACCTAATGCTGTGGGTCATGTAACTGAGGTGCTCAATGGCCTGGCCAGCTGTAATGGGAAGAAAAATATTATGAGATTCTTAGCTCATCTTACCCCCTAGTTGAGAATAAAGTCCCTTTCTTTACAGATGAGCAAACCCCAGTCCCAAACAGGGAATGCATTTCTGTATAAATGTGGCTTAATGGATAAGAGAATGTAACATTTTATGTGTGAATCAGCATTCTGGCTCCCAAAAGGTTATTCAGCTAGTCTAAAATATAATATGCTTGGAACAATGACAGCACCCCTTCTGTTATATTGTAGATACTTTTGCTGTATTTTGTTAAGGATCAGTGAAAAATGAAACATTACTCCTTAATCCCTGAAGAGCTGTCTAACAGAGCAGTTGAAATGCACAAGGAATAGCTATGAGGAAGAAAATAATGGAGTGGCTGTTTAATCCAACAGAAAGTCTTAGGTGGCAACTCCTGTTTTGCTATGAATAGCAATTTCTCTGCAGACATTTTATTTTGTGTTGATCGAGGGCAGTTAAACAGCAAAACTTTGTGTATGGCCAGAAGTCAAACTGATGGTTAGTTGTGTACACAAACAGAAAGGGTTTGCTTTCTGCCTCTGCCCTCATAAATCATGAAGTGTTTGCATTGAGAAGATGAGCCCTGGTGCGTGCAGGCAGAAGACCTGTGTTTCTGGAGGCCATCCCAACAGAAGGGAAAGGCATCACCAGTGCAGGGATCACAGACACCTCTTGTGCTTTTCTTTTGGCTTTGTTGGCAAGGAGCTGAGCAGGTACCATGGCCTGTTGGCCTCTGCAGCACCTGGGGAGAAAGGTTCAAATCTGCATAAAGCAAGGGGGCAGACAGTTCCTGCTGGGATTGTCTTGGGAATTGGCCTGTCTGGTTCTCTGTGGGGCTCTGAAAATTGTACCCTTGCCAGCAAAGAAGGCAAAAAGGCTTCTTTCAAAAACTGCTGAGATCTGCAATGCACCCTGAGGTATTCACAAGAGGCATTGCATTTCAGGAATACATTAGAAACATAAGATCTAGTTATTTATTTCTCCAAAATCCCCCAGCAGCAGCCTTCCTAAATAACTTCTGTGCTTAAAATTCTTATCATTAGCCTACATGTAGGATTGTTTTAAGGCACTGTGATGCCCTTTGCTGCTTCCACAATTACCAAGCTGTGGGACAGAGGTGGATGTAGACATGAAATGCTAGCTCGTTGTTCCTCTGGGGAGAAGCTAAGGGCTACTCAGAGCCACTGCTGGTGCAGATCAGTGTGCAGAGGAGCTGTCACCAGCTCAATAAATTGACTAATCCTGCCTCCCTTTGGCTTGGCAGGACTGGAATGTGGAGAACTGTGCATCCAGACTGTGCCTAAAAGTTACTTTTGAGTCTGGGCCAGATAGTTAGCATTCAAGAAGTGATGCCTTACTCACAAACTAAGGGTCTCACATGTTGTTCTGCCCCTTTTTTACTAATATTGTGGGTCTCATTAAAAGGTAAACCAATATCAACCCATGTTATTGACTTGACTGTGGTGTACCCTAAATTTAGAGCAGATGCCACAGTATGGTATTTGTACTGTACCCTGGCCAATGTTTACTTCTAATGATGCCATCTGTGCTTCAGTGCTGCTCTTTTCCAAATGCTTTAAAATGAGTAAAAGCAGTTCAACATAAGGAACTGATAGTTAAAAATGGTTGTAATGTATTTGACATACTGGCTCTTACCAAGGTGTGTGCAGAGTTGTTTAACACAAGACAAGAAACTGTAGAGAGTCAACTCTGGCAAGCAGGTAACAAAAATGAGTAATCAACAGTTTTTTAAACAGAAAAGGAAAACCACAAAACCTTCCTGTCCCAAATGGAATAAGATGATCATTGCAAAACAATCACAAAAAGAGGATGCTTGGAAAGGCCTCTAGACACCTCAGAGGGGAGAGAGAGCTCCACATTTTGGACCCCAGTATGTAAAGACGTGATGCTCTAGCTGAATGCATCCTTTAAGGAATCATCCTCTCAGTGCAGCAGCATCTGTCACTCTGGGGATGGTGCTGCTGTTTTAGCAAAGCAGTGCTCAGACACCGGGGGGCAGATGGACCTTGCAGCTTTAGGATTTGGGGCAAGCAGCTCTAAATTACCTCCATGTAATGGCTCTGGGGAAAAAAATGCAGTTACAGTCCCCCATGCCACCCTGGATGTTATTCTGAGTGCATTCTTTCCTTTGGCTGAGTTGTGAGGGTGGCCAGCAGGTGACAAGCTGACAGTGCCTCTTCTAGTTCCCACAGCACAAAGTTTGTACTAATTGTTGTTGTGATAATTACTCAATGAATCTCTTGCTGAACTTTGTTGATTTATATCCTGCAGTTTTTTAATGCTTTGAACCAAAGCTACAGACAGATTTTGTGTATAGTATCATGCAAGTGATAATCTCTTGGTTTTGAAATTATCCAGCATTGATTAAATTATTGTGACTTCAGATGGATAATAAGTAAGCAAACTGACCATTTTAGAAAAAGAAATTCTAGTGAGGGAACATCTCCAGAGGCTTCTCCAGCTGCCTGTTCAAACTTTCAATGGTCCATAGAAACTGCAAATACCTTAGGCTGATACTTTTTGCAGGCCCTGAATGCATCCCATGAGCTGTGTTCCAGAAGGGAGAATGTTACACTAACAGGATCCCGATATAAATACAGAGTTACAGTGGGTCAGCTCTGGACCATTCTTCAGCTTTTTTTGCTTTTTCTTGGCTTTTATAGGTGGTCTAAATCCACACTTGATGTGAGCAGTTATGATGTTTTGTCTTGTAGAGCTTAACATAAGTGGGAAGACCAAAGAAAAAGGATTCCAATACTTGCCTGCAAATTAGAAATGTATGAAGAACTTAATATTGGAAAACAGGCATGTACTAAAGAAACAGGGATGTCAAATGCTAATCAAGGTCTGGTCAGGAATGTGCTCAGCTGGTTAACCAGAAATATACTTCTGAGTTCTTGTCATTAGTCTGCTGAATGGAGTGCATAACTGCAGGTTTTGAAACTGGGAAAAGAAAGAAAATAATTCTTCTTTCTGCAAACAATACTTCTCTGATCTGCTGTGCTCTGCTAGACCTGGTTTTAAATGGAATAGGAGGACTGTGCACCTTGCACAAGCAAACCCTTTAGTGCCACATGTTACACAGAAAAAAAGTGACCTGCAGGTGTATTGGGATCATTTCCACAAAATCTCACTGCTGAAATGATGTTCATAGAACAGCAAATTCCCTTGCTGTATTTCCAAGATGAATTGCCTTGGCATGGCTGGTGTGCTCCTATGCAAAAAAATGTTCAAGTGTCACTATTCTGCTCTTAGCAGCTTTTTCTCAAGCAGCTTTCATCTCCTGTAGTTGTTCATAAGGAGAATCTCTCAAAAAACAGAATTAAATATTTTTTGCTTCTTACTGCTGTCTTCTAGTATTGACCTATTTGTTGTGCCAAAGTTTTTGTTGTTTCTGCACACAGGGAGGTTCTGTGACCCACTGTGGTCCCTTCCAACCTTACCCATTCTGTGGAATGCTTGAATCTCCATGTGGAGCAATGTGTAATCCTCAGCACCTGGCTAAATCTCACTTAAAATGTTTTTGAGATGGAGTTGGGCTGACAAGCTGTGACCCTGTGAAATGTTAAATTGTACTATGGTCTGCTAGGAAATGGAAATTAGTGGACTTGATAAACTTTAGAGGGGATGTGGGGCACTACTACTGAGTGAGCATTTCTGCTGCCTGATCTCCCGTTAGTGGTGAAATAAAAGCTGCTGCTTGAACAGGAATGTGCAGGAGGGCAGCAGATCCCATGTAGCTGCTGCTGCTAGGCTGAGCAGTGGTGATGGGGAGAGGTGGGCTTGAGAAAGTTCTCAGGAAAGCAGCCGGGGATTTAGACAACTGAGTTGCTGCACCCTTGCTCAAGGCTGGCTGTGCATCAGGTGAAATAGGGGAAAAATTATTTCTTCCAGTTACTGCCAAGAAACTACACTTTGCATGGCTCCCTGCTTCTTTCTGGATCAGGAAAATGTGAACTAGATTTGATTGAACTTTGCTGGTGATGTTTAAATCATGAAGTGTCTTGTTAGATTCAGTGGGCAATGAGACTGATGGGAATTTTCCTCTGCGAGGGGCCTGAGGCTCTCAAACCAGGGGACTCTTGGCAGGACATCCAGTGCATGGCTTCACAGGCTTTTGTATTTCTTAAAAGCTAATGAAAGAAATGAGCCCAGAAACAGCCTCAAGGACCCTGTCACTTAGCTGGATTGAATTTGCCAGACAATAAAGTGAGAAGTGATGACCCTGGGTCCATCTGTGAGGAAGGGCTTTGGTGGTGAGGGGACAATGAGGGCTCAGCCCAGGTGATTGGGCTCCGGGCAGGACTCGGAGGCTGGGGGTTGTATGCAAATGCACCGCCGGTGGCCAGCGGGGCTGCAGCAATGAGTGTGCTTCCCATTAGCGTCTGTTGTTACACAAGAACACAAATTACTCCTCTGACAAATGACATGGGTCCCCTGCCAACGACAAGTTTTGTTCTATGTCAAAACCGAGACATTATGCATTTTTTTTTCCTCATATGTTATGAACAAAATTCGGGTAATATTTTTTTTGTGAGAAAAAGTTACAAAAAGCAGCCAGACCACGGGTAGCTGCTGAAGTTCTTCGTGTTTTGTTATTGTAATCACGAGTCGTTGTGGCTAATCGCTCCTTTTGTATCAGCAGAGCCTCGCCCGAGGCTAAGTTGTACCTTTCCCAGAAGGGTGGGAACCTTCCCGAACAGTAGAAGGTGGGGGGGGCTATGCAAAGTGACTCCAAGACCACAATGCAGCATGGGTCCCCCGGTGTACGGAGAAAACCCCAAAACAACGAGCCACCTAAGAGTTGAGAGACTGGAGTGATGTCTGGACGTGAAGAGCCGAATGCTGAACCTGCAGAGATGCAAAACACCTTCAGAGCCTCTCGCCCTGACCAAGAGAGACGACCCCGGCGGTGAGACAAGGCTGACTGAGCCGGTAAAGGTACCACCTGACGGGGAATCACGCCCTAAAGGCTCCCACGAGGACTGGATTCCCCCAGCTCTGCCCCTTGTGGACAGAGCTGTGCATTTCCTCCTCCTCTGAGTCGCTTTGGGAGAGACGACGGATGCTGCAGACCCGTCGAGCTGCCCAACCCTGAGCTGATCACTTTTAATAAAGGCATTAAAAAGGAGAAGAAGTCTCCTGGCCCTTGTTTATTTCATCATATGTAAAAAATTATAATTCCTGATTTTTCTTTGCTACAAGGTCATTTCTAGCCCTGGATTTTGGCGTGGAGAACCCTGTAGGACTGGCCAGCTAAAACAAGACTTTATTTATACAGGGGCCTTGTTTATCTTTGGCTCCTTTGGGGAGGTCATGATGGGCCAATGAAGGTCTGTCCCAATCCTTGTGCAGTCCAGCCTATCATCCATGATCTAAAAAAATAGCAAGGTGAGGTAAATCACCTCTGATAGAAGATCTATGACTGAAGCTGTCAGTTTATAAAGGCACAGAAAGATCTCATGACGGTGACTGAGAAAGTGATGTTAAATACGCGTAAGTTCTCTGCTACTGGCTGCTCTCCTGCAGCCTATTCCAAACAGCTCTTTTCCCTTCCCTCAGCAGCTGGTTCTGAAGAAAAGACACTGATGAAGTCTTTTAGCTTGTACAGCATCCAGTTCACTTTGGTCTTGCAGTAAATTTTCCTAGACCCTGCTCTTTTACTGGAGAGTGAGAAGGCCTCTCCAGGCTGGAATCTGGCAGCAAAACATCCACCAGTAACACTAACATGGGGTGTTATCAGCTGCCCTATCAGTCAGGTCGTGCCTTCCCACAGGGTTCAAGGGCTGATGTTTGCTGTGGTTGCAATGCAGCTTGTGTGGAGCTGTGGTTGATATCTCAGTGCCAGCATCTTGTGAGTGTTCCTGAGCCAGTGTCAGGATGGAAAAGGTGGGGTCAGCCATAATTAGCCCTTTTCCAGAGGTAATGCAGTTTATGCTGGCATTGGAAAGGGGAGGAGAAGGCAGTGTTTGACAGCACTGCTGGTTTGAGGATTGTGCTGCCTGTCCTGCCACCACTGGCTGTTGTGTTTTGGACAAATGCATGTTTCTGTTTGCAGTTCAGGGGCTGCTGTGTGGCTAAAGAGAGCTCCTGAGGCCTGAAACACGAGCCATGGTGTTGGTGTGCTCCTCTGTGTGCAGCCCAGCCTTGGTGTGAATTGTATGTGCGATGTTGTGTCTTGTTTTGGTTTTCTGCCTTCCTCAGTTGGTACCAGGATGTTCAGGATGTTTAAGCAGCATCAAATGCAATTTTTGGTGCTAGAGCCTTGTCTCACTGCAGATTCTGCTAGTGTCACTTTCTCTTGCTGATTGCTGTTGAGACTTCTGACCAGCTGCTGATAGACACAAATCTCTGCATGATTTGTTACAATGGCTGGACTTAATTCAGAGCAGAACTGGATCTCCAAGGAGTATTGTTTCCCCTTGCTCCCAGTGAAGCGTGCGTGGAGCGTTCAATGCCCACGAGCACGTATGGCCGCTCAGCAAGCAGCTCCTGCTCAGAGCCATGCTCCTCACTTGATCCCAAATGCTGGGGCTGCTGCTACTGTGGTATGTTTCCTCCCCTCTCCACCCACTCCAGGCTGCTGCTGGTGGTCCCCAGCTCCATCCTTCCTTCATCAAAGACCAAAATGTCCATGTTGCAGATGGTGTTAATAATAACAATTGTGTCTCCAACAGTGCTAATGGCCGTGGGCTTCCTTTCATCCATCTCAAATGTTTGAAATCCTCTTCTAGCACCGACCACCCTTTTTTCAGGCAGCTCAGTGGGGTGGTTTTGGCTTCTGGCAGAAATACCAGCAGGCTTAGTGATGATGAAACAGAATCTTGATTGCAGGACTGGGTGGGTTCTCTCTTCTCACTCCCTTCTTGCTGCAAGCTGTGCAATGATAGCAGCTGAGGCAAGGCCTTGAGCTGGGGTTCAGGAGCAGCCTATTGACCACGTTTGCCCATCCAGTGTGAGCTCAGAAAAGTTTCCTTTGAAAATTTAATGCATTTCCAGGCTTTTGACATGCTACAGGGAAACCCCTGAAAATGAATAGAAACTCGAAAAATTCAGCCTTGTTCAAGTGAAGGTCACATCTTGGTTTAGGAACAAACTTCCACTTTCATCAATTTTTACTGTTCTTCTGTTTCTCTGACCTTTTCAATCCCTCTAAAACACATCCTTTCTTTTTCCAGCGTGTGAGAGTAAGACTGGAAGGAAGAGAGAAGTTGCTGGCTCTTTCAGGAACAGCAGCAGGTTTTTAAAGGATAAAACTGCTGCCATAAAAAAGGTCAATACCCTTAAAATCTCTGAATATTCCAGCTAAATCAATAAATGTGACATTCCTCTGGTTTGTGTCTGACTCAGTGTGCAGCACTATGAGACCTTCCTTTGGGCAATATTTTCAGCCTCCTGAGCCATTATGGGAAAACATGAGATAGTTCTTGGAGTTGTCTCATAGAAAACTGGGCCAGGAGTCAGCTGATCAAGATCTTAATTTAGGCTTTTCCTCTGCTCTGCTTCGTGTTCATATGGATAATTTTCTTTTTATTCTTTTCCTCACCTCCTGAATCATGTCTGGTTTCATAGTCTCTGATCTGCTCTGATTTATTTTTGTGGGCTGCTGTGGTGGATGCAGCCAGCTGGCCAGGATATGCAGGTTTTCAGGTGGTACCAAGGTGATATCACTGACCAAATAAGAATAAGTTGCAAGTACAATGCCCAAACCATACTGAAAAAAAAAATCCCCCAAACCCTGCCAAACAAACCCTGTCACATTCTGATTTTCAAAATATCATGTTCCTGGTGAAGATTTTATGAGACTTATTTATGTCTTATTTGAGAGGGGAGATTTATTATAATTAGGTAAGAGAAATACTATTTCAGTGGTTCTGCAGACTTGGAAACTGCTGAAAGCTAAGCATGGCAGGTCCCAGCCTTAAGGAGGACTTGAATTTAAAAACATATTCAGAAAGGTGCCTCATTTATTTTGTTTAATCTGGGCACTGCATTGCATTAAAGGTGTGTTTTCTTAGTGACCTTTTTGTTTAAGTGGAAAATAGGTTTCAAATGAGGAGATACCTTCTGAATTTTGATTGTAACGCCAACCTCAGTTTGAAATAATTGCAAATTGAGAAAGAATGGGTTGTCTGTTTTTAACCACAAGCTATAGAGAGGAAGAGCAGTAATAATGTATTCAGTATTCATTGCTGACCTGAAAACTTCATACAATCAGTAAATATTATGGTCAAGGCCATTTTTGCAGTGGGTTAAGGAAAGCAAAGTCTCCTAGAAGAGGAGTGGGAGGGGATGTGGCAAAAGGCAGAACCTACAGGTCATGATGGATTAAAACAAAGGGTTCATGAACATTCACAGCAGTTGTGAAAGCTATTCTTTTCTATTTGATGTGTGCAGTGATGCTCCTTGCAAGCCTCAGTGTCATTCCCCAGGAAGCTGGGAGGTGAGGGAGAGGGTGGGTAGTCATGGAGAGAGTCCATGTACATACTTGTGCAAACAAAGCCCTTGCTGCAGTGCTCACCTGGCCTGCACAGCCCTTGCAATCTTTCTCCATGACCTAGTATTGTTCTTTGGCCTGAAATCCTCCCATCCAGCACACATTGCCTGGTATTTTGGCCTGTAGGCTCAAGCCACGTGAGAAATGGAGTTTCCTGACTGAGGATTCAAACCCTGTCTCTTTGAGGAGGAAGATTGAGTGCTAAACTGCTGTCCCTCCATGGGGGCTTTACTGGAGCTGTGAATTTCCATGCTCCAGAGTACCAGGCTTCATGGGATTCCACATTCATCTGTTACAAAAAGCAAATGACCCTGATTTGAACTTCCTCCAAGCCTTCCCCTTGTTGCTGGAAAGCCTTTATTCCAGCCAACTGAGCAACAGTTCAATCCCACCCCTTCTCCCTCAAGCAGCACTTCAGCCTCTGGAAACTCTGGTGTATCTCATTAGATACAAGTGTACATTCCATATCTTGAACCAAGTCTGGCTGCTCCTGGCAGAATTCCTTCTGCCAAAATTCTTCTGGATTGGTGTGTGAAGGGATGCCCAAGTTTTGCTGCTGCTGAAGGGATGCTCCAAGAGCTGCAGCAAGGATTTGGAGTTTCCAGAGCCAGATGGCAAAGATTGCCTATCTCTGTATGGCTTGCCTGGGAGACAAAATATTGGAGGCGTTCCTGTTAACTCCCTTGGATATAAAGACCTAATAGAAGAAATAGTGCTGTTTCTCAGACTGCTCTCCCATCTTTTTGTGGGCATTGGCTTTGCTCCTGTTCTCATTTAGGGGTGTTTTTAATGGTTTTTGTGGTCCCCAAAACTGTGCACTCTGGCTCTTCATTCACTATTGTTGGTTTAATCTTCCTTTATGTGAGTCAAGAAAGGGGCTACCCTTTGACTGAGCAATGTTCCCATTTCCTTCAGAGCTTCCCCTAGAGTGTACTGGGACATGGACATCTCCTGTCCCAAATGAGTATCTGGGTCTTTCCTCCCCTTCCTTTCTTTGGGAATGCCAACACTAGGCACCTCAATCAATCCCTTTTCAGTCAGCACCAAACCCCATCAGTTCTATCAGAAATGGCTTTGCATGAAGACATTGCAGTGACAGGGTGGGAGTCTGCTCAGACCTTGATTTTATTATGTCTTGCAAAATCTCTGATAACTGGAAAATGGAGAATTTCTGACTCCATTGTGAAACTGCATAAATTCAGAACTTAATGAATTGTAATTAGTGGCATTGTAATGGGCTCCATATGTTAGTAAGTCATTTAGGAAGAAATACAGTTGTTTGCCATCCTGCACAGCACTGACAAATTAGGATTCAAACCATACAAGCCTCTGTCTTTCACAGATCCCTTATACAATGTGTTTGTCAAGAATGTACTGGTATGGAATGATCCTCTCTTGTTTCCATGTTGCCTCTTTGTGTGTGAGGGAATGGAGGATGTGCATTCCTGGCTCTCTGCTGCAGGAGCTTCCAACCATCTTGAGGCTTGGATAAAGGAGTGCTCAGGCTATAGATTACCTTCTATATTTCAGTACATCCTGCACTTGGAAAATAACTACTTCCCAGGGAGAGAAGTATTGTCTAATAGATCTGGTTGTCATGCCTGAAGGTGCTGTATAAATGACAAAAAGACATATGTTTGTATAATCTTCATTACTTTTAACACGGCTCAATATAATTTCACAAAATGTTTCATTTATTTTTATTTCAAAGATTGTGACAGTTAGGATTTTGAAGTACAAGTTGCCATCTGCAATCAATTTATGATCTCTCCCTAGTGCAATTGTGGAAAAAAAAAAAAAAGAGGGGGGGAAAAAAAGAGAATTATTTGGAGTAAAAAGCATTGAAAAACAAGTAGAGTGGAGTAATAGCACATCTGTTTTCATAAGAAATCATGGAACCTGGACTTTTTTCAGTGTGGTATTTTACTACCACATGGCTTTAATCCTACATCTGGGCCTGTTGTTTTATGAAATATTTCCCACAGATGATGTCAATTATAATTTTTGTCCCGCTCGTCAATTTACGGACTTTTGGAATAAGACAAAATGAAACAACCAGAAAAAGAACAACTTATGTGGTCTACTCTCTGACAAAATTATAGCTGTGTGATACACTTCTAAAATCAATAACTCTGTTAATGATTAGCAGAAAACATTGCTTAGTTTATGAGCAGAGATGTGGCCCACACTCACCAGATGTTTGGCTCTGAGTTGCATTCTTGTTTGCTGTGTATTTACCAGCAGATGTTCAGCAGTTTATTTAATACCTCTTGTATGAGCCAGTAGTAGGTCTGAGTCTGTGTGACATTTATAAGCCATCTGCCAGCAATACAGGTGGAATGCTTTTATGATTTCTCTCTTTTTTCCAGTGATGATCTATCAGTGAAACCATACATAAGTCTTTATGGATTTATATAGCCATTAGGAAATAGAATCCTTATCTTTGTAGGAAGACCCTTAAATGCATTCCTCAGCTGATGCCTTTTCAGCTAGTCTTTAATTATTATTTTTATACTTAACCTGCAGTACTATAGGAAAGATATGATGAAACTGTTCTCCTTAGACATATTTGAGCTCTTTTTAAATTAAGCCCCTCATTCAGGTATGAATGTTCTGAAGGCTTATGCTTGTTGGAACTGGAATCTTTTTTGAATTGGCCTTTGAAAGCAAAGTAAAGATCCAGCTTGTGTTCCCAGCTTTCCCAGAGGTGAGGAGTATTTGAGTTTAGGGTTTACAATGAACTAGACTCAAATTGTTTCAACGCAAGGGCATGCACAAATTCCAGTGCTGGTTTTAGTTGGAAATACTCACGGGGTCTGATCCAAATCCTATTGAAGTGAGAGACTCTTGCTGACCTCAGTGGGCTTTGGATCAGGTCCATGGAAAAATGTTTCTATGAAAAGAATGCATTTACTGTGGCCCTGATTCAGCAAGGTATTTGAGCATGCACACAGAGTTTCTGCATGTGCATGGTCCTGTTGGCACACACGTGGTTATTGTTATCACAGGTCTGCATTGCTCCTTGAATGGCATCAAGAACCTTCATTGTATCCAACTTGGGCTAAGATTCTCTTCCCTGGTAGGAGCAAGGGTCAAGAGGTTTAGTCCCCAGGCTCTGCAGAGCTTTGGAAATCTGCTCTCTGTAAGGGAAATCCGTGCAAAATCTTGTATTCCTGGCTCGAGGCTGCCCTGACTGCTTCTCCAGAAGCCTGGCTGCAGTGGTCAATGGGATATTTGCCTGCTTTTAAGGGCATATTGGACCAGACTGTACTTCAGAAAGTCCCCTGGGAGAGATGATCAAGGAAGTACAGCTGGGCAACTGCAGATATGAAAGATAACCGAGGTTAAAGGCACCAATAAACTGCAGAATCCTACCACAAATTATATCAGCACATGAATTTAATTTCTAGATTGTTCATTAATGTAATTTGGATATGTGCATGCTCCTCCTGGGTGTTTGCCACAGTATCTCAACTGGTACATAAGGAACTACTTTGGTAGCGAGTTACAAAAACGTTTATTGCTCTATTAGAGGAAGAAATATCAGAAGTAGAGGAGTAATATGGGCAACAGGCAGAAATAGAGTAGCCATTCCAGAGTATATGGTAATTGGAACAGTCAGTGAGGTTCTCATGGCTGGTGCATGTTCTGGCTGTGGGCAGCGTTGCAGTGTTGTCTGGACTTGAGTCCT
The DNA here is from genome assembly GCF_028551555.1 of Melozone crissalis. Classification (NCBI taxonomy): domain Eukaryota; kingdom Metazoa; phylum Chordata; class Aves; order Passeriformes; family Passerellidae; genus Melozone; species Melozone crissalis. The sequence continues at coordinate 2,390,240 of NW_026535858.1, forward strand.
TTCCTTGTCCTTACCCCCTTTGTGCCAGCCCTGCTCAGCCCTAAATCAGTCTGGTTGGAAATTCAAGCGTTCTTTTCCAATAAATAACCTGAGATTAGTAGAAACCAAATGCTGGAGGTGGGAAGAGTGATCTGTGAAAATAATGCTGAGGTACTTCTTTGCCTGTTCTAGTTGGAAGTGTCAGTCAATTAGTTTCCACTGTAGTGACCATACAAGCTTTGTCCACCTCTGGTCTCAGGTCAGTTCTGTGACAAGTGTGACCCCTGGATGTATATAAGGGTTCATACCAGCAGTGCTTTTGTCTCTCTGTACTGCACCAAGACTCGCAGGAGAGCTTGGATGTTTAGCATTAGATCTAATGGCTGGTCAAAGTCAGGCAGCTTCAACCTGGGGTGTAAGTGCAATTTCATAACAACAATGTAACTCAGCCCTGGAATAAATTAAGAAAGGAAAAAAAAAAAGAATTAAAAATTGTTTTATCAGCACTTAAGGTCCTCACAGTGAGATGGAGGACTTGATCCAGTTTCTTGCAGACAGAAAATCTCCAAGGTGCTTAAAAGCCAAGGTGTGAGAGAGATGTGACTGAGGCTGCTGTGAAATAGCAGTGCAGGTGCTCCTGTCCTTCTGGAGGAGCCAGCACCCAAAATAGCCCTAGATACCACGCAGCAAGAGCAACTCAGTGTGTCTGCCTAAGGATACTGGTGCTGTCCTGTGGCTCCAGAGGAGAGCTGTTTGGGGTGTGGTGGTGCCCATTCCCTTCCTGGGGAGAGCAGGAACGTCCCTGCTGGTTCCAGTGGCTTCCCAGCCCTTTTTCAGTGGAATGCTGTAACTGAATCTCGTGTTTCAGGGTTTCAGCCTGCAGGACTTGGGAAGGATTTATTGTTTGCTTTCCTCTGAGGCACCAGATTTTTCCCAGCTGGAGACATGACACTGGAGGTAGGCCAGTGCTTGGACATGGTACTTGAAATCCTCTTTTTGCAGAGGACTGGCTGGTCAAACTGATTTGATTAGCAGATTTGGGAAGAAATTTTGTTCTGCATCACTTGGTAAGGCCCAGAACCATAGCAAGGCCTTTGGGTTGGGAAGGCAAAGCAGACAAAGCCCCGTGATGTGGCAGCTTGAAGGGAAAGCAGCTGAGCCCGTGGACAAAAGGTCTCAGTGGTAGACAGGACTTCAAGGAGAGATGCTCAAATGCATCCCAGCTGTGAGTTCAGTGAGGTGTCTCTTCTCTGTCCCTAGGAAGGGAGCAAAGTTGGGCTTCACTGAGAGTCCAAGGAATGGTTTTGTCCCACTAAAATGAGTGACTCACAGAGGGCATTTCCCTCAGCTCTGCAGCCCTTGGATGCCCAAGGTTGTGCTGGTGGGTTTTCCTGCTGCTCCAGGAATGCTTGTTCCTCTTCCTTCTCAGGGGATCACACCTCCTGGGGCTTGCCAGGCAGTGGTGTGAAGAAGAAAGAGTCTCATCAAATATGTAAATTCATCCTTTACATCCAAAAGCAACCCTGGGATGCTTTGGGTTCTGCTGGCAACTTTGTGTGCCACAAAGCATAGCCAGGCTGGTGTTTCCTTAACTCAAAAAGCCATTTAGTCACTACTTCTCAAAGGCACTGCCTCAGGGCCTTGTGAGATGCCTCTTGCCAGCCCAGATTGCTGTAAAAGCCTGCAGGATTGGGGTGTTCATTTCAAAACCCCACAGAAATGGAATGCCCAGGTCTTCCAGAAAGCCTTGGAAGTCTGGCTGCTATAGCTAACAGCACTCAGGCTGAATGGGAATCTGGAATAATGCTCAACAGCAGGATCTGTTCAACCAGCTGAAACAAAATAGCTGTCCTGAAACTGCCTGTTGACAGAAATCACAGGTTTTCAATTAAGCTTACCTTGAAAAAGGGCTTGCTTTCCAGGGAAACCTTTCTCTTGAAACCTTTCTTCAAAACCGAAATGTTTCCATCTGTATAATCTGAAGGGGTAGTAGTGTGGGAATTTGCTGGTATTCTTCAGCCTCAGATCCCCATTCATTTCTCTAGTGTGTGTCCCACCAGGAATTAGGAAATACAACTTCAGTGATGCAGCAGCTTTCATCTGGAAAAAGGGAAATCAGCTGTATCATGGGGCATAAAGGGAAATGAGAGCATGAGATCTGGAATTCCATCTCCCAGGACACCATGCAGTAGCATTTCCTAATGGAAATATTTTAGGTTTTGGTTGAAATATTTTGGTATTTGAGTTTCAGCCAAGAAATTGAAATTTTTCCTTTGAAAAATTGAGATGAAAACTATTATGTATTTCCACTGAAGTTTTGCCCAGGAAAAATCAAGCACTTTCCAAGCAGCTCTACAGAAGATCACATTTTTTTTGACCATTTAAGCAGCTGTTAGAGTATTAAGATGGATGCTAAAGGCAAGAAAAATAATTGAAAAGGCAGTCCATCAAAAAACAATGAGGGCCAAATTTTTTTAGAGCAGTGCTTCAGCTGTGGCAGTGAATTGTGTGAATAAATGTGGCTCTTAAGGATGAAACTGAGCAGGAGAGGTTCTGAAGGCTTGTCTGCTTTTTCCATTCTGTATGTGCTACTGTTTGTCCTTGGTCTGTGTCAAGGTACATGCAACACTTCAGGGAAACCTGGGACTGGAAAATGTTTATGGGAATGTGGGCTGTCTTCTGGAGTGCTTCCTCCATCCCTCTTACCACTCACTGCCAGCTACAGAAAAGGGGATTCAGCTCTGACAGCACACTTGCAATTTTTACTTTATCAGGGGATGTATCTGGCTGTTTAGAACATCCACAGATTGGCATGGCTGTTGCTTTTCCCTGTGGGTGCTTTGTAGCTTGGAGTGCCAGTCAATACCTGCTGGAATAGGTGAGTGGAATAAAGCCTAAATACCAACATCCCTCCCTGCTTTGCTGTTTGAGTCAGTTACTAACACAAGGACTCTCAGTGATGAGTGACCCACAGGACCTACACAGGGTACAGAAATTAAATTATTATTGGATTTGCTCAGTGCTTCCCCTTGCTCTCTGCTCAGGTCAGAGCCAAGCCAGCGCTGCCTGTGATGCCACTGATGGAAAAGATCACCCAAAAAGGATTCCTTGAGGGGAAAGGCTTACAAAGGGCTCATCTTTGTGGGGTATTTGAGTGGAATAGCAGTCCTATAACTTGTGCAGATGCAAGTCCTTGTGAGGATGGCTTCATTCCAGAAAAAGTCTCTACTAGAGGCATATCCCCAGCAAACAAGGAAACCCACTAAGTTTTTTTAAAGCTTTAATGATCTATTGTGGCCATGCCATTGATAATTATGGTCTTTGTAATTCCTGTCACAAGGTCAAAGCCATCCTTAAGGCATCCTGGCCACAGGGCCTGTTGTAATCATTTCTGTGGTTGTTGTGAAGGGTTTTTACCTGACATATCAACAGCAGTTTATCCTGAGTAAACTGCTGCTCATGGACATGTCCATCCATGTGTGCAAAGGCACAAGTGTGGTCTGGCCACACCCTGCACTGTGACATCTACCCTGACAAAGGTACTGAATCTTTTTTTACATGGCAGAAGGACTCTGGCATTTGGTTTTAAATATTTCCTTTATGTAGTGTAGAAACATCACCAGGTAAGTAGAAAAGCTCTGAGATTCCACTAAAGGGAAAACAGCTATACTCTGATCTACAGCCATGCTAAATCACCAGCTCTATCCCAAGCTCAAATCAGATAATTTACAGTGATTTACCCTCTGAAGGATCCCAGTTTGCTGTCTGCTTCAGCAAACATCTTGCATGATCTCTGTGTTTAACTGCTGCAAGTGGCTGACAGGGAGATCCCGACAACCTGTGCTGTGGGTCTGCTGTAGGAATTGAGCAGATATTACAAATGGTATGATAGTATTTGTGGGTTCTAAATTCATTTCCTGCCTGGACTTCAAATCACAGAATGGTTTGGCCTAGAACAGACATTAGAGACCATCTTTTTCCAGCTGCCCTGCTGTGGGCAGGGAGAGCTTTTCACTAGACCAGGTTGCTCAAAGCCCCATCCAACCTGGCCTTGAGCACTGCTAGGGATGGGGCACGCATGTTTTATCTGGGTAACCTGTTCCAGTGCATCACCACCCTCACAGTAAAGAATTTATTCCTGTTACCTGGTCTAAATCTGCCCCACTTCAGTTTGAATCCATCCCCCCCTTGTCCTGTCATTCCAGCTCTTGTGAAAAGTCCCTCTCCAGCTCTCTTGTAGCCCCCTTTTGGTGCTGGAATGCCTCCCCAGAACTTTTTATTCTCTGGGCTGAACAACACCAACTTTTGCAGCCTGTCCTTGCAGAAGAGGGACACTGGTTTTTTGGATTGTTTTGTGCTTTTTTTTTTCTTAGAAATGTGACTTATTGGCCACAATTAATTGCAGTTGGTGCTAGAGGTCTTGCAAAGGAGAAAGGTCCTGGAGATAATCAGAGTAACAGCAGCAGACTTATCCTCTGATCATGTAGAAATGGCATTAACCTGGGAGTGTTTGTAGCCCCAGCATTTGAGCACCATTTCAAACACAGCTTCTCCATCAGTGCCGTGCCTTCAAAGCCTGGAACACATGAGAGTCACTGACGGTGATATGTGATATTGCAAGTGAGCTCCTGCTACTAGGAGTGACTCAGTGCCACAGAGCAGGGAGCTTTTATTGAAAAAGCTTTACTACTCAGTGCAGGCACTGCTCCAGATGCCTCTGAGACATTATTTAGACAGAACCCATCATCCACCTCTTGGAATTAATTTGTGGATGAAAATTTAATTATAGCAATGCATTTGTATCTTTTTGTTCTTTTCCCATTAGGACGTGAGGAAAATGTAGAGTTGGTAATAACTGGATGCCACAGCTTTACCCAGATCACAGCTCCTCTGGGACACTGCTTTGTGCCTCCAAAGCCGAGTGCAGCATGCTGTGTTCACATCTGCATGGAGGTACACAGCAGTGTCACTGGGAGCAGGGTTTGGTGACTTTAACGCTGTCTGTGGTCTCCCTTTTGCTCTGATTGCTTTGTTGCTACTTAGTGTCACAAAAGTGCAGTTTGCTTTATGTCTCTTTTGGCTCCTCCTCACTAGTCAAGGCCAAGCTGCTTCTGTTTGCCCTTGTTGCCTTCCCTGGACCCTGCTCTTGAGAAAGGTACAGCAGATATCAGGATGCCTTAAATCCCCCTTGGGTAATCTTACAGTAGAATTTTGTGGGGGACAAGAAGCCTCTTCATCATCACCTTCCAAGTTTACGATTTAACAAACTGCATCTGTGGTTCTTACCATTTTTCATGCTGTTTTACCAAGTCTTCCAGTAATATACTCTGTCTGTTTCTGAACAGACTTTCTTTTCCTCTGCTTGCTATTCCTGAATATGTTCAATGTTAATTTTCCAGTCATATGAGTTATTCCATTATATGTTATGCCAACTAACCTATAATTTTGATTATGTATTGATGCTTTCAGTTCCTCCTTTTCATTTCCCATAGTACTTGCCTGAACATGCACACATCAGCAAATGCAGCCTCCATTTCCCTTTCTGTCCCTTGTCTAACCCTGTTATCAGTACCCACATTCCCTTCCCGAGGGTTAGGCTTTTTTCCAGGTCACCATGTTCTCCCTGGTTGCCCTGACATTACTTCAGCAGTCAGGCATACACACACAACCCCAATGCAGGCAGTCTCTTCTCAGAAATGCTCAGTGAACTGGTTTTGTCTGATCCCTCTTTCCACCCACTGAAGAGCCTGAGAAAGAAAATGGCATTGAAGAATGAGCCAGAGAGTTTAAGAGAAATCATTGGGGTGGGTGGGAAGCTCTAGTTCTTTGTTAGCCAGTGTTTGTGACTTGCTGGGGAGCTGCTGTGTTGAGGCTGAGTTATTGGAGTGCCATAGTGTGTGTCCCTGCCTCTGTCAAGCAGCTCTAGGAGGTTTTATGGTCTGTCGTGCTCCGAAATTATTGCGAGTGACATAGAACCCCTGGAAATGGAGCATTGGCTGGAGGAGCAGCTAATGACATGGGTGGTCTGGGGATTGCTAAAGTGACTTTGAGTCATTTTAATTTTCCCTTTTATATCTACCTGTGTGGCCCTACAGGAAGGAGAATAATGAGGGAAGCACTCATTAAATGTGGAAAAGGGATCTAGTTACCCATTTTCAGGTGTGTCGACATGCGTAGATCCTGTATGGAAAAGTCAATGTATAAATGAAGGGAAAAATATGTTAAATGTGAGAGTTGGAAGTTCTGCAAGCTTTGCACCTGCCTTGCAATGTGACACATGACAGGCAAAGAGGGGAAAATTGGCTGAATTATGCCACTTAAAAACCTAAAATAGAAGTGGGAATTTTCATACAGCAACAATCCTTGTACTTGTAGCAGGCCTGAAGGGTTTTCTAACTGCTGAGGGAACGAGGCCTTTCCAAAGCAAGGGATTTCCATGCCCTGAATGAATGCATTACCCACCTCTGTTACTGTGGTGGGGAGCATTGCTGACGTTCCTGCGCAGGCATCCTGGTGTGGGAGTGCCAGTGCCTTGCTCTCCCTGTGCCATGTGCTCTGGGGAGCAGGGATGTGCCTTGTCCAAGCTGAGGAATGCAGCTGTTTGCAGGTGTTGGGAGTTCCTCACTCAGCTGAGGCACCGGCCTGCCCCATTCCCACCTCCTGCTCCCTTCTGCTGGGATGGATGTGGGGCTGCATTGCCCCCAATGGCCTGAGTGCTGCCTGGCTCAGCAGCCTCTCCAAAGCTGGCACTGCCACTCACGTGCACTTCCTTCATGCTGGCACCTGAAAGAGAAGATATTCTTGTATCTTCTATCTTTATTTCTCTAGCCATGGCTGGTAACAAATGTGTAGCATCTCCCATATGATACCCATTCCAGTCCATACACCTCTTTTTCCATGTTTTTCACATAGTTTTCACTGCAAGAATATTAACATAGCTATGTTTTATGAGTCCACCTGCACCATCTGTCCCTTTTGAAGCTCCAGTTTACCTCAGTGGTGCAGGATCAGGCACCTTCTGTGAAGACTAGGCTGGCTCCAGTTCTATTACATGGCTCTCTCTGCATGGAAATGCAGCAGCAGGTAACACAATAAGCAAACACATGGTAGGAAAATTGTCCAGTGCACAAAAGAGATCCTGGATGACATTAAAGAAATGGCCTGAAGTAGCTTTAGGAATGGTTTCATGCATCTCAGGCTGTTAGCTGCTTTATATTTATGTTTCCTGTCTGGAATGAAGAGAGAGACAGGGCAAAAGAGTCAGGCCTTGTTTATGCTCATGTGTTTATTGTATCAGAGACATTTAAGGAGGAGGATATGACAGGTTTTCAAGGGGACAAGGTATGACTCAAATCCAGGTGCAGCTTATTTTCCGTGAAATGCATCACTTGCCTATTAGCCATGGAGTTACCGGCGGCCAAAACAAACCCTGGCAAACTTGGCATTCTTCTTCCCATAAATGAATGGCATCCCAGCTTGTTATTGTTATTGTACAAATATAGCAGGTGTTGCTGATTTCTGCTTGATAACCTGCTGTTTAAGGGGAATTTATTTAACTTTTACGTACAGATAAGTGGGCTGCTAAACCAAATTCATCCCAGGTGTAACTGCAACCTTTTTATTTTGTTCCTAAACTAGATTCTTATCCTAAATCTTAGTTATTAGATGGACAGATGTTACTGTGTTCTTCCTGAAATAATGGCTTTTGAGGTGTGTTTGCTTCAAGGAGTTAAGCACTTTTGCTTTTTTCTTTCTTTTTCTTTCCTTTTGATGCCTCCTATTCATGCATCTGTCAGAACTTCACATTCTTTGAAAAATAGACAAAGTGCTGTGGACATGCCAGGAATTTAGGACACAAATGGGATTTCAGCCTGGAAAGGCTTCTGTACTGTCTAAGGTAAAAGAAAGCTCATTGGAAGAACTTGAAGGAATTCATTTGGATCATAAATATGTTTTAAAAATCAGTGTCCATTGAGAAATTAGACTAACGTGGGTTGCTTTAAGAAGCACCTAAGCTGAGATAATGCTGTAAAACCAAAGCTAATGAAGCTGTCTATAGACCTCACTGGCTTTTAAATTTTTTTGGTGGGTGGTGGGGAAATGAAACAAACACAGATACTGGTAATTAAATCCAAGGGAATGGTATTTCTAGGTAGCCTGCCAGCTTGGGTGCTGCATGCAACACAGCAGATAAGATCTTCTACAGTGTTTAAAGCTATTTGAACACTCCCAACATTTTTGCATGTTTCCAAAGAGAGAAATACCACAGACCTGAGGTTAGGGTGTCTGTGCTGGGTTTGATGGGAGGGAGCAGATTCACGCAGCCACCCTATGGCACTGAATCATTATTTCCAGAAATGTTGCCTCCTGAGTCAGTCAGTAATTTGGGGGTATCCACAAGTCCATGCCTGTAGGTGGGGATGTGAGTACCCACTGACATCCAGTGTAAATAGAACTTCTGCCTGAGCTGCTGTGCAGTGACCCTTAAGAGTTAACATTGCCTCAGTGGGCCTTTGGTTATGCTAAAAACTGCTCCCCAATTACTCTGTGGATGGGGAGAGTTTGCCTAATTTATCCTTATATATATCTGGATTCTGGTAATGGTTTTACAATTATTTCAAGCTCCACCTCCAACATGATTCATCAAATCAGGGTGCAGTAGAGCCCCACTTGGTGTTCCTGGATTTGTATCTCTTGGTTTCGTTCTGACTGATCACTGCCCTTTCCCATAAAAGAGTTTTGGAGTTTTTCCCCAGAAAAAGATGAAAGTGGAAAGGACATGTCTCTCAGTGAAGCTTTGTGAATGAAGATATGCTGGCTGCTAAATCAGTTTTATTGTTGTATGGGCTCTAAAATATATACAGCATAAGGGAGACTTGATTAATTTGATTTTAAGGGTTATTTGTTGCAGTAGACTCCAGCTGGTATGGTGACCTCTTGTGCTTGATGCTACCTTTCTGAAATTGAGATGGTTCCTGGAGTCCAGAGCTTCCCCAAGAGCACCCACGAGAGACTCTGTTGAAAAGCACTATCAGCCTCAGCTTGTAAATACACAGAAGTCTTAGCGCACAGAGGCCAGTAGGTGACACAGAGAAACTGGCAGAAGCAGGAGCTATCTGATTTTGAAGATGAGAGAAAAGTCACCCATTTACTTTAAGCATGAAAAAGTTCTGACTTTATGCTCTGACTCAGTAGTTTGGCACTTATTGATAGAACGTTATTGCTCTGAACTTCTTATAGGCCTACAAGAAATAGGATTCCAGCAAGGGCCTTGAGGCAAATATATGCAGTGATACTGGATATGCAAACGTATAGCCAGCCAATGAAGCAGAAGACTTTAAATTATTTAAATGTATTGGTTTGGTGGTGTTTCTTGGGGGTTTTGCATGAGTTTCTTATTTATTTTCATTTATCCCTGAGCAGCCCACAGTATAACTGATCCTAAGGCCTTGGTTTCATTCAGGGCTTTGTTGCATTGTTTTTCCTGTGCCTCCTGTTCTATCAGTGATATCCTATGGGATCTCTTCAGGGGAATGATGTGTGCCTTTGGATTCCACTGTGTGCCAAGTGACTGACCAGGACTTTAAAACTTGTCTCTAATCTCTGATTAATCCCACTGCATTCCCTATATCATTTAATCCCCTTAGAACAGCAAAGAGTGCAGGAAGAAGTGCTTGGATGGTGGCTGTTCCCCTAGCTCGTTCCTGGTGTGCCCTTTCAGAGCAGAAATTCAAAGTGTAATTGGGCTGGGAGATGTTTGTGTTCCTGCAGGGATCCTAAGC